>NW_028277874.1:0-2832085 GCF_059751315.1 Micrasema longulum
TCAACCTATTCTTAACCTGGCATCATCCTAGTCAAGACCTATCAACCAGCCTATTACTCACCCGGTATGAAAACCCAATCCTACATACGAGGACAACGTCCTTAACAAAACACCACGACAGTAAAGGATCAAGTCAGCCCGACCCCCCGCCGATACACGCCTCCCAGCTTTACTCGTTAGTATATTAAAACTTCTTTTCTTCTACGGAAATGGATAAAACATGACTTGAGTTCGGTTCTGCATTGCCGCTATGAAGATCATCTGATTGAAGGCTTATTGCACCTAAAAATAATGCCCTCTTAGATTCCTCGTAGGGCATCCCACTTTTCCACCCATGAGCCAGAATTTTTTTTTTAATTTTTCAAAATTTTTCGGATATTAAAAAAATTCCATATTGGCCTCATTACCGTAAAGCCATTGAGAATCGAAAATCAACAGATAAAAGGGTTGAAAAAATAAAGATGTTCAAACGTAGACAGAAAGGCCAATGTTACATAGAGTATTATGTGGCTACTTAAACTAGCTAACGACAAGTAATAAGTTCTCTAAATGCTTAGAATTCTGAATTTCTCTCTATTAAATATTCTCCATCTCTATTGTAATACTATACGAGGTTAAAATAACTTTTTGTTTTTGAACGTACATTTTTTGTATTCTGCATTAGTACCGGATAAATGATACATTTCAAATAGGATATATTTTTAAAAATTACATTAGCTTAAACAATATTTTGAGTTTGTCCAAATTTTTGTAGGCAAGGACTGAATTCAACTCCCTGGGGAGCTCATAACATTAACATATTGCAACAGAGATGACGAACATTTCAGAAAAGGTAATATAGAAGTCTAGGCATCTACAGAGCTCATCTAATTATATTATTTCACCTACATACTAGGCAACGCCTGAAAATTTTATTTTTTAGATTTCTATACTTCTTCATGGACCAGGTGAATTTATAAAAAACATATCTCCAGAATATCCATATAGATTTTGAATATATATTTTTTTTTCCTAAATCCTTTTCATATATTTTTAATGGTATTCGTACTATGTGATATTTCTCTATTGTCAATAAATAAAATAGAACGAATTTTTTTTTTTTTTAAAGAAATATTTGCGTTCTTATGATTTACCCAAATGTTTTATTTTGTGGGCCATTTTCAACGAGTTGTAAATAACTCACTATTATAAAATGGGAATCAAGTTGGGGTAGAGTGAGATTCGAACCACAGACCTTTGGTCCGTGAGTCCGAGACACTAGCCACAGGACCACAACCCGATCACAATCTTTTTTGGGTTTTGACATCTCAAAGCTTTGAGTAAATCAAGCAATTTGAGTTTCATCGTTTAATTTAATTTAAAAATATTCAAAGAATCTTAAGTATTGAATTCTTCAATAATATTGTAAAACCAGGCAAGGAACCAGCAGAATACTACATTATAAAGGGTTTAAAGTATAAATTTATAACCTCTGACAATAAAGCACTGTTTTATAAATCAAAATTGACTTTCTGAGTCCGGTGTTCCTTTCTAAGCTGAGAATTCCGCACCGTCTTATATCGACTCGGGCGATATTAACATATCTTGTTAAATTAATTTCAATACAAACAAAGCCTTTGAATGTTGATTTAATTAACAGATTGCGTGAATCAAAATATTTGATCAAAACATTTGGATATTTTGATTGAGATTTATAATATTGTACTGAAGTGTTTGAGAGTTTAATAACGGAATTCGAAATTGTTAACGCTTGATCTTTTGTGCCTTAATCGAATTTTCACTCAGACAGCGCACATACTCAATAATTAGCATGTACGCTAAGGCGTCAGATTCTCTTGTCGCGGGTGTCTATAGACAATAATGTATTTTTACAAATCGGTAATAACGTTAAAAACATATTAAATATTAAGAGCGGAGTTTTACAATTGTAATGATATAAATATCAATGTATTAAAACATAAAAGAAAACGGTTTGCAGTTGGTGTCACGTCATGCCCGTCGAATACGCTCCCTATGGACCTGCCACACACTTGACGAGTGGCATGAAAAGTAGCGAGGAAAGGAGGCAGAGACGTAGTGTGCCAACATTACTCGTCATGCCGCACGTCTTGCTCCTCGTCGTGCCCACCGCTCCTTATTTTATTGGTTTTTTGAGCGCGAGTCAAAGGACCAGAAATATGAGTGCAAGTGGCTGGCCATATAATCGCGTGGTCGCAGCTCATCACATCGGGCGCTCACACAAGAAGCACTCGTCATTTTTGAAGGATGTATATTTCTTTGTATAACATTGAAAAAAATAAGTATACTAAAAATGCAAAGCGCGCATGCTGCTACAGTTTTATCGTCCATTGGATAGAAAGACAAATAACAAATGCGAAGCGTCGCGATTAATTGCGCAAGTGGAGCAGTGTGTGGGCGGAGAGGGTAACATCGGGCGAGAGGGCAGCAGCGCGAGGAACAAAATGATGAGCAGCGCAAGGAGCATAGTGTGGCGGGGCTATTACAACATTGTATAGAAGTATGGCGCGAAAACGCAATTCATAACGTTTGTTGCATAGAAAGAAAAACGTGTCTTTTTCAGGTACTTTTAAAAACACGTTTTTTAAACTATTGTAAAAAAATATCTGACGTCGCAATAAAAAATATCATTACTATCATAATTTTTAACGTGGAGATACACTATTCGTTGGCAACTTGCCCACCACATGCCGCACACCGCATCTGAGGACTTAAGTTTTCTTTACTGTGCTCACATAAAAGGGAAAATTGGTGAATAAAATAAACCTTAGGATTCCGCCAGACTTAGAGGTACTTTTTGAAGAAAATCTTTTTATATAAATTATGCTCATAAAATAAATATACAACAACTTTGTATTAAAGCCATTTATTTTTATTTTTTCTTCCGTGTTTAGAAGCTACACAAGCATCTTTATCAAGGTTTACTTAACCAATGAATCTTATCCTTTTTTATTTTTACCGTGATTTCTAAATAGTATAGAATATATACATCGAAACACATGGAGCTAATGAAATAGCTAGTCTTTTTGTCATGTTGCTATTGCAAAAAGAGGAATTGTAAAGCGAGTTTCATACGATCTTTAATACCAGACAGGGGTGGACTAAAGGAAGTGTTTTTTTTTTTCATTCTTATAATTGTTTAATATCAGCATAAAGGTGCTTGTGAAGCTTTGAAAAAGGTTGGTAGAAAAATAAAAATAAATGGTTTAAAACAATTATTGTTTCATATTTATTTTATTGTTGTGGTTAACCACAAAGTTAGTGTTTGAATAAAAATTTTAATTATGCTCAGTTCTCTTATAAGTGCGATTTCATTCAAATAACAACAAATTCAAGGATATTTTTGATATATTAAATAAAAAAATATGTCAAGAACAACATAATCAGTTATTCAGCAAAAACAGTGTTCAAATTAATCACTCCATTACTACCTAAATATATTTGTTTATATAAATACGTGGGTGTATTTTTAAAATTTTTTATTATAGGTATTTTATTCATTCAGTTATTTATTTTAACTTTGTAACAACTTGATTGTAATATGAACTTATTTAATAGTACTTTAGAACGTACTTTTTTATTTAACGTATTAGTAAGCCTTATCTCCCAATTAAAAAAACATCTATTATTTTTAATTAATTGTGTTGTTTTCATGTTTACATTTTCGTTTTTTGGTTATCTGGAAGATATAGTTTTTAGCAATAGGTTCGATAAAGTACAAATTTTTTGTACTTTAAGTTTTAAAATAAATAAAAAATAATAAAAAAATAAAAAATAAACCTAATATTTTTTTTTTGTTAAACCTTTGTACAGAAGGCATAACAGCTATCAATTATTGTTTGTAAACTTTGTTATGTATTTTCTAAGCAATTTTGTATCATAAAAGCCCTCTGGGTGTTGCATGTAACCTTTTTTTCAAATGCTCGTGCCCAACGAAAATAGCTGTCTAAAAAAGCTTTCTATTATCTGGTAGGCTTGGCATTTTTGTGCTGAAAGAAGGTAATACAACAAAATGATATTTGCATAATTATATTTAGAGGAAAAAAAAGTAAGATTCTATATTGACTGGGATTAAATTAATTGGACACACGATTAAAATGCCAAAATAATTAAAAACCGTATGAAAGCATATCAAAACTACGCGAGGACACACTGAAGTTGGCAGGCGACAGAGAAGCCTGTAGAGTATTTTTTATATATTTAATAACAGTTGTTGTCAGCATTTCTTTATTGATTGTTTAACCCATAATCTTATGTTAATTTGACAATAGGAATGACGAGATAGTGAATAAAATCCAGATAGCTGCTCAGTTGTTTAGAATCCACATTAAATTTTTGTGTAAAATACAATCTGTCGAACTAAAAATCGGAATTGCAAAAGATACTGTATCTACCAAAATTATACATCTTTATTTGGTAACACACACAGATTAATTAAGCAACTAGAGAGAAAAGGGAAATCAAGAAAGCACTATCGCCTTCTACGCTTGAGGTTGTAGGTTCGATTCCTGGCAGGAATGCACCATGGACTGTTGGATGGCCTTGTGAATATTGGATTAAAAGGAAATTTTGCATCGCGATAATCGATTGTTTCTAGACTGCAATCTGAAACGTAAGATTAAATACATTGGTTTTTATATTTAAAAAAATATTAAGATACTCTGTTAAAAAAACGGATGCAATGCCCTATAAACTACCAGGTGTCGATAGGGGTACTAATCATAATTCCCCTCATAAGTTCCTTGGATTAGTTGGACCCAAGAACAAGAAAAATTGAGCAAATAGTTTGAAATATTAATTACTGGTTTTATTGCTTTAGCCATATTGTCGTTGGAAAGGTTTTTTAAAACGCTTGAGCTATTTCTTGTACACAAGTTTTCGGGGCCAAACCACGAAACAACAGAGGAACATTTTTTTTCAACAGCCTGCACGTTGTGTTGTCTAGTCTGATCCCCTTTTGGCAGTTCGGAAACATAGCAACTGAGAAATACGAATAAGTGACTTATCAACGCACAGTACCTACCTGATAAATTCAATTCATTACCTGATGTATTTTTAAAAAATTATTAGGAATTTTTTGGAAAACTGCGTTATATTTATTTCAAACATTGAGATAAACGTAATTGATTGACAAAACGACGCTACTCTAAAAAAATTAGAATTTTCTCCATTTTCAAATTGAAATATTTATCTTTATTAATAAAAAATGGGTTAACAAATTTAACAGATTTAAAAAAAAAAGATTATCACTAGGAACGTTCCTCTGAAATTTTGCTTTCTGGCCCTGAAACAACGTGTATTGGCCGTGAATTTAAGAATGTGTTATGGGTTGTTTTGTAAAAGTTTAGGATTATTTATTTTTTTAAATTACTTATTAATTATTTTTTATTAAAAAAAATATTTTTTTTAAATTTATGAGTTTTGTCAAACAATCTACTTTTACAAAATACCCCCAAAATACTTACCTACTTAAATTTCACACCTCACAATAAACAGTTTAAACTTTTTTCAAACATTCAAATCTGACGACTTCGTGAAAGCATAAAACTATTAATTAAAAGAACGAAATTGTTTACTTAGTGGATTTAATAGAGCGGCTACCATCTTATATTATTTTCTATACTTGCCAAACACAAGAGACTTACTCTTTTTGCAAGTTCAACCTAAATTGTTCGTACATTTAATTTTTGTATGTTATGTTCTAGAATAATTGTTATTAACAAATAAATTTAAAAACAATAATAATGTATAAAAAACGATACTTTTAATGATTACAGCAGCTTTTTTTTTATTGCGTAAATAAAAAATTCAAATAAATATTTTGATATCTTGATCTTAGTTATGTTAATAAATAAAATAACTCCTGTTTTTGAAATCTAAATTTACGTTTTACTTGGCATTAAGGTTTTATTATTCGAATCAAAACATTTAATTTAAACAAAATATTCCGCTCCAGTATTTTATTTGCTTATTATTTTCTAAAAGGGTTAAATCCTATTTCAGTCCAGTAATATCGAACAAGAAATCTCGATTAACTTGTGTACTTTGTTTTTTATATTATCCATTTACAAAACAAGGGTTTAAATTCCATTTACTATTTTAATTATAAAAAGGTTGACTAGAAAAATCTTTTGGTTTTAAAAAACGGACTACTAATTTTAAATAATAATAATCATTACTTGATCATATATTACGTACCTCTCAAAATACAAGTACTCGATTATGACTTGTATATAAATGCAAGTATAGATTTTGCTTTTTAATACATGGAGCTCTTAAATCAGTTGGATATGACTGAAAAAAATAACATTATATTCGATATTATAATATTAGAAATCAAACACTGATTTGAGTCTACTGAACACTTCATTTTATTTTTACAAATATAAAAAATATAAAAAAACTAAAATTTCGTGACAACTGTTTCGCTTTGTTAGGGCATTTTCAAACGAATGTGAAGATTAGATGGACTGAATGTCCTTATGTAGTTATATAATTCAAGGTACTTAAGTAGAAAATACAGATAATCCTCTGAACTATAGGATGTACATTAATCATAATTGAGGAAAAAAACCAATGGTTTATAGGAAAGCTAAGTGTTTAATAGGTAATGGGGAATTTAGGTATTTATATTTGAATTTCGGAAAAATATTGCAAAGTAAGTATTTATGGACATACATGTATGTATTGTGAGATAATTAATGAAGCTTTATAGTTTTATAACATGAGATAATTGTTGTCGAAAAAATATCAATGATTTTATAATAAATTGCTAATCATTTTAATTTTAAAACACGATTAAAATATTATGAGGAAATTTATATAAATATAAATATATTATTAAATAATTTTTCTATCAATGTACATGCTTTAGTTCATAAGATAATTTTTATTTTCTACTTAAGTACTTTGAATTATATAACTTTATAAGGACATTCAATCCATCTAATCTTCATGTTCGTTTGAAAATGCCCTAACAAGGCGTAACAATTGTCACGAAATTTTTGTTATTTTTTATATTTGTAAAAATAAAGTAAAGTGTTCAGTAGACTCAAATCATTGTTTGATTTCTAATATTATAAGTTTAAACATGGAGTTCTACAAAATAAACACGAAATCGATCAATTGTATTTGATGTGTATTTATGACATGTTGAATAATATAATATTTAATCGATAACGCCGCTAACCACAATGATGAGATGAACGAAAACTCTACTGAAAAACTGACGTTACCTAAGGGTGCCACTGCTTTTATAGTAGATGCCCATAGTTTTTTTTAAGGGAATAACCCGCTAAGCCTCTTTTTTAGGGTTGTCAGCAGATGGAATAGATGGGATATAAAAGGAGCTAAAAAAAAAAACACCACAACTCCAATTGATAAAAATCGTCTATCTTGGATTTTTTTCTTGCAACTGGTGGGAATCGCACCCGCGACGCCAGTTTCACAGTTGGCCGTCTAACCAACTGCGCCACGGTGTTTTCTTGACTTCCGAGTGAGGAATTTAGGTCATGTATCATTAACTTTATTGTCTGAAATTTTGACTGACTGATCTAACACATTGCTAGATCAGTCAGTCGGTATTTTGGATAATTTGATCATTTTGTTGTTTACGTCCAGGAAATGCTTGATTTGCCTTCCGCTCTCTCTTTAAGACGATAATTGGTCAGGCTACAGTAGGCATTGGTTTCCTGGTGAGTCCAAGAGTAGTAAAAGTTAAAATGCTTTATTTTTGAAAAATTTAAATACATTTATTAATACTGCGGTTATATTGAAATATCATTATAACTGTATGCAAAAAATCTATAATATTTAAAACAATACAAACGAACTGCACCAATGACAGCCTGTACAAGGTGAAGACAACTTAAACAATGAAAAATAAATTGCACATGTATAAAATAACTCTTTACATATTATAAATAATAACTTAATATAATAAATTATAAAAATCTTCAATTGCATATAAAAATAAAGATGCTTGCGTAAATATTTGTTCTTAATAACTACAATAAATAAAATTAAAATAATTATGATTAAGATTTCACCAATAAATTGCGAATTAATAAATAAACTTTGACTTATGTATATGCTTAATATCGATATAATTTTTTGTGCTTTAATTTGCATTATAGGAATATTATTAACCGCAAATTTTTATTATTAAAAGAACATTTTTTTAACCCAATAGATAATTATGTATCATTAACGTGACTTATTCAAAGGTAAATATTTGATAATGTGGTGGAATAAATAATAATAAATATTTTTTTTGTGTCCTGAAAAAGATAGATTAAATTGCTATCTCTCAATGACAAAGGCTTTGAGTATTTTTGTTGTAATGTAATAGTTGCTAGTTGTTATAACAATGAAGTAATAAGAATAATAATTATTAGAATGAAATAATAAGAGAACGGACGCGCAAACTCCGGTGACAACTGTCGTCAAGCGGAGGCGATACGGTTAGCTAGGCCATATACTGCGGATGTCTCCTGGGGTCTATTCTGAACCGCTCTCGCAGCACGAGAAAATAGTTTTTTTCGTGGATTTTGTATGTACATACTCGAGATCCTTATCCACGCTTGAATACTTTACAAGGCATCAATTTTTCGGCGTTCTAGACGTCCACTGCTGACTATTCGTCGGCAGTTAATGTCAAAACTTTGGAACGAGAAATTAACTTGGGAGGACACAAAGGAGTTGGCAGCCGATAGAAATGCACGTAGGCTCATTGTGGATACCATATGTTCCAACTAGGGAGCGGACATGGAATGTCATAACAAGATCATCGCTTGAGAAAGTTCTTCTTCTTCTCTTTCCGCACATAATGATGCATAAAGCACTGCATTGGCACACCAACCACCCCGTATGTTGATAATTTTTCTTACATGAAGGTTGGATGATCAATATTATGCTTTAAGAGCTAGCCACAGAAATGTTTTAATTATTTAACTTTTCGTACATAATTTTAATTGTACGTGGGAGGGGCTATTGCCAAAAAGTAATTTCGGCCAACCAACCAATAAAATAAAAGTTTGGTTTTTAAATTCAAGTTACAAAACATTCAATAGAAAATAAAAATATAAAAGCAAAATATATTTAAAAATATAAATAAATATATTTGTCTATTAATTATCTTAAATCAACACTATTACTTAATGGAGAAAAAAGAGGAAACAGAAAAGGAGGAGAGATTAAGGAAGAGAAAAAAGATGTTTCTTCAGACGAGATTTAAACAGAGATATTGTAGTAATTTTTTTTATGGTAGATGGGAAATGATTCCACAGTCATGTACATGACACTATTTGAGTTAGAGAAATAAGAGGAATTGTGGGTGTGTATTAAGAGAGTGTTTTGAGAATTAGAACAAAGAAGTAAAAAAAAAAAAAGTGGTGATAAGCGTTAAATTTTATATTGATTATGATATATTAATGCGTAAAAACACTTTATTAAATAAATATTACGGATAAACCATTTCGAAATTCAAACACGAGGCCTATTGCATAACTGGCAATCGCGCTGACCACTATACCACGAGGTCGACTTATAATATACCGACCTTTATATTTTGAAAGAGATGATTTTTTTATGTTATTGTTTTATTAGTATAGGACTAATTATGCTCTAAAGATAGAAAATCTCCACCTTAGAACAGGCTGTGCCATATAAGATGGAGACTATCATTAACAGAGAACACTCTATTTTCATTTTACATTAATGGTTATATATAGATTACCTGTTATTAAGTATGTATATTATTTTTTTGCAATAAATTTATAAAAACATAAAAAATAATATGAATGGAATCCGTTCATTTGAGACCAAACAATTAATAGATAAAACCCTTAAATGGTTTAGTCGATAATTTGTAGTTTGAAAACCACGTTCAACTGTTTATTATTGGTCTCCTGTAGAAAAAAAATAACCTACTGCCATTTTCCCGCGCTTATTGTCAGTTTGGAGAGCAATAATCATTTTACTGCTTTTTTTCCAGCTAAATTGTGAGACTAACTCACTTTTTCTAAAAGCTTTTAAATGCTTTTTTATATTCTTCAATTAACAGGCTTTAAACATACATGAGAAACATTTTTAGTAAAATATTCAAATTAATTTGTGAAATTTCTTGTTACGAGGTCATCATAATTTTATCAAATATATTATTTTAACAATGTTTTGAGTATGCCTAAAACCAGCCAGTCTGCAAGCATTTGGACATACTCAAAATATTGTTGAATTTACTACCGTAGTAAACGAAGAAGTATAAAAATTTAAAAATTGGAAAAATTGGAAAATTGTTTTCAAGCATCGCCTAGTAGGTGAATTGTTCAGCCGGATGAATCTCACCCACATGATAGGAGTTGCAGCTTCTTTACTTCATAAAAGTCACCAGATAGAAATGTGGATGTTCAAACATAGGCACAATGGTGAATGTTACACAGTGTGTAAAGTGGCCACTTAAACCAGCAAATGACAGGTCTTGAGCCCTGTAAACGCCTAGACTTCCATATTCCCTTCTCAAAAATATTTTCCCTCTCTGTTGCAACAAATGAACATTTCAATTTGATTTAGAACAGGCTGAAATTTTAATTTAATTAGTTAATTTTAGACAAATAATTGCTTTCTATTTTTTTCTTGGAATGATCCCAGACTCGTAGGTTCTTCAGAAGTCTGAGTGTGTTTAAGGGGGATATTTTGTAAACGTTATTAACGGTGCTTTTTTTTAATGTAATAATTTTAGATGATTTTGATTAATAGGTTCTGACAAGTTTTATTGCAAGGTCTTATGAATTACTCATTTGGCTCTCAAGGTGGCTAAATTTATCCCATCTCCATGTGGAAGAATGAAATAAACCAAAACCTTTGAAGAGTATTCTGCACTCATAAGCAAACAGGAGCTTTTTGACAAAATTTCAAAAATTAGTTGAATATAAGGAAATGTTCTGGTTTGGATTTATATCCCAATATTTTGGAGCGCATTAAATTATTTGTACCAAGCAACTGTTTAAGAGCTAAACCACACAAACCATTTGTTTTTGCTAAATGCGGCACAAATTTACCGTTCATGATGCCCGTGGGAAGAATGATGATCTGTTGAACAAGAGAGGTGGATCTTTTCCATGCTGGGATTACCAGTTTTTGACTCTTCCTCTCTTACTTTGTATCATAGTGTGCAATAATGACTTATTAGTCTTTTATGACTAATCTATTTAAAAAAAATAAATTTAAACACTTTTTTTTCAACATACACATTCATCTTAAAAATTTCACGAAATTCGGACTTTTCCCTCTTTACAATTGTTCCAAAAGGCTAAACATTTGGGAAAAAGACAAATATATTGTTTTTAATGTTTTAAGTACAAATTTTTGAACCATAATTTATTTACTAGAACCTTATTCAAATAGATCAAGTCTAAGAAAAAATCGTGTGCTAGAAATTGCATTAAAAATGCATTGTAAAACGAAGCTATCACAGAGACGTGCATATTTTAAAGGACCAAATTTTTTTATTCCTTTTTAGCTAAGCAGTAGAAAAAGAATATTTCGGTACGAAAGACAATTAAATTTGTTTTATATATTTTTTCTAAACAATAACATACTATTTAGAGATTCATTAGCAAAAATACAATGTAGAAATAACTTGTTTTGTGCTTAGAAATAATTGAGATACAGTGTTTTTACTATTTTTTTGCATAAAGTTGATTAACACTAAAAAATATCTTTTCTCAAAATACGAATTTCGCAAAAAGCTGCTTTTTTACTCAAGGGTGGTATTGTCGATTTTAGACGGGATTCTGACTGGACTTCGATTTTGAGCGGCTGTCATTACGGATTCCAGACCACAGTGATTGGATACGCCGAGCTCAAGTAAAGGCTTTTATTAGGGCCCTGAGACTAAATATGTAGTAATGTCGCAAAACTGGGTCACCTTAGACTCCTCAGCCTTACAATTAGTGGACGGGATGGTATTTCCGTGACGGAGGCGAAACCACACAAGACGTCGGATGGCATCAGCTAAACGACCTCTTTAATGAAACAGGACGCCTGTGTTTGGAGGGAGTTCGTTTTATGATTTCTGTCTTTTAAAAAACAATTTAATATTTTATTTTTATTTTATTTTATTTTATTTGGGAAATCAACAGTTCCACATACATATTTACAGTAAACAAACAGATATAGTGTATAAACTCAGAACTAATAACAGATTTCCACAAAGTATACAAAGTTAGTGAAGAAAATATACTACATACTAGCGGGCCCGTCAGACGTTGTCCTGCCTAAACGTTGACTTTTCTGCTATTAGCTTGGAAAAAGACTTTTCATTGAAAAGTAGGTACCTAACCACTTGTTTGAGATCAAATTCCAAAACTTAAAATTGATAATTTTAAAATATTTTATTTAAGTAGGTACCTAGGTACTTGTTTATAGTTGAATTCCAAAACATAAAATAAATATTTTTTCAAATTTGGAATTCTTTTTGCAAACGTCAAACTCCGGTCGTCTCACCAACAAAGGGGTGTATTTATGTAGGAATACGATTTTTAAAAATGTATTAAATTTAATATTATTTTAGTGTTACCAAAAATCCAATAAAAAGAAACAAATGGGTAGAAATTATCAGGAAGTTAAGAAAAGAATCTGATTGAGATCCACAAAAAACAAATGCTGTTCGTAAACATTCAAAAACAAACTTTTTTTTACACAAAAAATGACATCTTTCCATTTTTTTTGCAAAAACATTCTCCTCGAATGCAACCCTAGTAGATCGATGAATTAAACATTTATGCTCCTAACGTTTTTTTTACATATTCGATTGAAAATTTTATTATTTACGAACACGCACAGCGCAAAAATCTATGTTTCTCTGAAAACTGCACGTAAATCGGTAAAGCCATTTAGGAGGAGAAGGTGACATCAATCGTACAGAGAAATTATATATATATAAAGATTAAATAAATACACATAAGTTGATACATATAAAAATGTTATTTTCATGTACTCGTAAATAATTTCAATAGTCATAAAAAAATTGTTTTTTTTTTTAAGAACAGTAATTTATTCTAAATTAGGCGGGATAAGGACAAGAATGCTTGATACACAAAGGATAAGGAGGGGAAGGGAGATGTACATATTTATAATTTTAATATCTACTAAGTTACATAATGCATTTTTAGTGTAAACTTTAAATCTGACAGAGTGATGTTTGTATGATCTACATCTTTAAATTTTGTATTGTACACTGAAAAAGTCCTACGAAAAAAAGCATTTTTAACATACGAAGCTTTACTTATTGGTACATAAAACAGGTGGTACCGTCTACAAATCCTCTCTGGCACACGTATTGTTATTAAACTAAGTAGTTCTGTACAGTCACTTATTTCTGTCATAATTTTGTAGAGCAGTAGTTGGCCCACACACACTCTGCGGTATTGTAAAGAAGTGATTCCAGGGTAGGTGGAGGCAGTGAGAGTTTATACATAAGAAATACCATATTAAAGATATTTTTTTTAAATAACAAGAATCGATAAATTTGTATTGAAAGTTTTTTATTTATTTTTGCTTAATTAAGTAAGTTCATTACATTTTAAGAACAAATATAAACATTTAATAACACTACAATTTTTTTATCGAAATTTCTCAATAACGTATTTTAATATATATCTTTATTATCTCCTTAATTTCTTTAGGTAACTCATTGTACAGCTTCAATCCCTTGTACAATGAGTTTTGAGATTCTGTTTATCTCCTCATTGGTATTCTTATCTTTTTTTATCCCTCGTTTCATATGTATGACATTGTTGGTTAAATTTTTTTATTGTTTTTATTTTATTCACCCCCTTAATTATTTTATGTTTAAAAATTGCTATATTATATTTATCAAGCCAATTTATTTGTGCTTTCTTTCTCCGTAAGTTTTTTTTTTAATTTCTCCTTCATCACATAAAAAAAGAATGGAAGAACAGTAGTTTTTGTATGGACATATGTTTTTTATATTTTTTAGAACACTACTCTTTGCATCAAAGTTAGAATGTTGTGGGTTAAATATTACTACTACTACTACTACTACCATCACGCCATTTCCCCGTAGGGGTAGGCAGAGAGAATGGACCGCCACACACGTCTATCCTGGCATACACTCCTAGCCTCTTCCACATTCATACATCTTGTCATACATGCCCTTCGGTTCTGTCTGCTTTTGACATGACCAGACTTAAGATTTTGGTTTATCTGATCATGCCACGTCTTCCTTGGTCGTCCTCGTCTAACGTTGCCGTTCATTTTTGCCATTTATACTTGTTTTACCATTCTCTCGTCGTCCATTCGTTCTACGTGACCAAACCATCTCAGAGACCCTTTCTTAATCTTATCAATTATACTTGTCTCAGATTTACACTCTTGCCTGATTTCATCATTCGTAAGGTGGGTTAAATATTGTTTTAACTATATACTAAACACTTTTTATACATATAAGGGCGGCATTCGGTGCGGAAATGGAATGATGATTATTATTTCACGGCCTTGAATAAAAAAAGAAATCTCTTTTAAATCTTGATAAGAAATGCTTTTTTTTTCATTCTTAACATTATCAACACAAAAAAATTTAAATACATTATTAGATGGATACATTCTTTGTTGTTTTTTAAGTTATCCTAACGCCAATCTTCTGTAAGTTAATTTTTAATATTTATTTACATACATTGCCACTTCGCAAGCACAGGCATAATTGAAAACTGTTTGTAATGTAGGAATTATTGTAACCAATTCAAATCCCTTAGAAATTTATTTTAAATAATTAATGTTGTCTAATTTGCTGCCAATTTACCTTGGATTACCTTTCATTCCAGTACAGTAAACAGTTGCTGGTAATTGATATAGTTAATTAATACATTGATATCGCCGAGAAGTTCTGTACGAAGATATCTAAATTGCGAGAATATAACGTGAATATATGTAAATATAGCGTAAACATGGGCTATTTGATACGATGGGGCAAGATGGTTAAAACGAGGAAATATTTCGTATATGCTTCATGAGAATATAAAATAATACTTTGAACTGCCGCGCACAAGTTCTAGGAATTACTTGAAAGGAGTACAAAAAATATTTATACGCTTACTAGTGCCATTTATGATACGAGTATGATTATTGTATTATAGTTGGAAAATTTATAAAGCACCATTTTGAGAATATCACCTTAAGGGCGCTGTACAGAAAATAAATATTGCAGAAAGTCTTGCAGTTACAAAACGCATCGACGATTAGGATTCTAGTTCCTCGTTTCCAATTATGATCTTTATTCATTACAACAGATAAGAGTTAAATTACAGCACGTCTTGAAACTACAGAGCGCATGAACGGGAACTAATCTAGCTCTCATTTACATTATGTTTTAATTTGACAATACAGTTTGGTGCTCGAACGACATACAAATAAATATTTTTAAAAACTTATTTTTAAAAATTAGAATAAGATTATGACAAATCTTGCAGCTACTGAGCGCACGGACGATTAAAATTCTAGACCCCATTTACAAAATTTAGGTATTTGATGACATTCGTATATTGAAGCTAGATTAACAATCGTCTTGCAACTACAAAGCGCACGGATGAGTGGAATTCTAGCAACTTATAATTACATTAATATTTAAAAATAAAAAAAACATTTGGTAGAGTAAAGAATTTGTCAAGTGTTCCTGCTAAAAAGTAAACAATAAAAAAAAAACAAAAATAACACTGTTAAAACATTATGGTTAGCAAAATATAAAAAAATATTCGAATGGTAGCTTTTGTAGATTAAAGGTATTAAAATTACTGCTGGACATGTGGCTAACTTACTGGTAGCTGATTTTTGGAAGAATACAGATGCACATATGTGCAGTTACCGAGGTATTGTATGTATTGTTCCAATGATTTAGTGCCAATTTTGGTCTAAACTTATTCGTTTTATGACAGGCATGCAACATTCCCGCGAAATTATTTTTTTTACGTCAATATTAAACAAATGTGTGTGTGAGAGTGGTGTTAGGATTGATTTATCATTTTGTATGTTATTAGAAGGTGAGTATTTAATAAAATAATATGTATTTAACAAAAAACAAGATTACTACTATAAGTGCACAAAATATTTCCCATCATAAAAAAAGTATGATTGATAGATATCTTTATCGGAAAAAAAAGTTTTTAAGCAAAGAAACGTAGCAGCTTAGGTATTTACAGGGTTTTGATTCTCCGTTAGCTGAGTTAATTGATATATTAACAATAAAATAAATAAAATTAAGCATTCTTCCTTAAATTTAATATTCATATTTAAATCGGAATTTTTAAAGAGTATTGAATCGAAACTTTTATAAATGTGGGTGATGGTTTTTATTGCGATTAAAATACTTTAAAACTCCAGTGAAGGTTAAATCAAGAATTTGTTATCTTGAACTAAAACAAAATAAAAATGGTATCAATGTTATGTTTTTAAAAATCGGAAATAATGTTGCGATTTTTACGTACATACCTGAAAATAACTGGAATAAAAGATAATTTTCCGTCTTTTATTTTCGTAAAATACCATAAAAGAGCTAAATCATTTGTGATGCAATTTTGTTAGTAATTTAAATCCAAAATAAGTATTTTTTGAAGTAATTGGCATTCATTTGGTATTATTTCATTATCAATTATTGAAATTTAGATAATTTTTTTTTATTAAACTTACCTCAAATATCGAGTTTTATATTACCCTTTGAAATATTATTTGCCAAATAGCACAATTATTATGTGTTCAACAGACCCTAATTTCCCCTTCATTAGAAACTGGCTGTTTAGTAAAACGTTTCGTGGAATAATTGATATTATTACTTGTAATAGCAGTTCTAAGAAGCTTTTGAATAATCTCAATAATCCCCCTAATCGTTAGATGAATCCTTAGATAAACAATACGTGTACTTTGGTGACATGTGTACAGACCGCAACGTCACCATTTCCTCAGAAAGAGAATAAAATGATAATTTAGTAACTTTTTCAATCGTTTACATTTTGATTTATAATATAATTATGCCGTACAAGATCTTATCGCATTTTTTCAGGGTTCGGGTGGACATAAAATAATATACATGACGGACATAGAACAATAGGCGTGAAATAGAACCAGAGCCCTGGACGAGTGTTTTTGACTCAATAGATACTCTTAAATAAAAATCCTAAAATAAGACATTAATAATGGAGAAATGTCAGTATTAAATAAAAGGAAAATGAGCAAAGAGATGGAAAATGTAAACTGTAAAAACCCGTTTTTTTTGGCTTAAATTAAAAAAAAAACAAATTGCCTTTTGCTCATACTCGAGATGTCTTTAAACAAATTTTAATACATGTAGGGATTGAAGAAATGTTGAAGTTCAAACAAAGGCAGAATGATGAATATTGCACATTGTATAAATTTGACATTTAAACCAGTCAATAGCGTTTTTTGACGAATTCATATACACAACATTTTGTGACGAATTTTTTAAAAATCGATGTACAGAAAATGGTAACAAAATTGAAAATATATTTCAAATAGAATAAGAGTAGTCGAAGTTAAATTAATGAATTAATGATAACCATAGCATGATCAACAATATTTTGACTTTATCCAATATTTTGGTGACAAGAACTGAGTAATAAGAATTGATTAAATTAATTAATGAAAGACATAACCCCCACAATACATCACATACAAATAATATAATCACTAGATCCTCAACCCATAGACAACTTAAACAAATACAAACTAAAACCACTTTTGAACAAATGGATTTTAAGTACTATTCAATTAAAATCTATAAAATACTTCCACTATCTACTAAAACAATTAGTAACAAGAAAATGTTTAAAAAGGCTTTAAAACATGGATAGTGGAGCTAGGTAGAAGTAAAATGGATGGTCTCATTCGCCCATACCAATATTGAATCAACTGCTCCACAAGTGTGAAGCTTATGTTAGGTTTTTGTTATTTTTATTGTGTGTTTTGTAATATAAATAATGTAGATGTACATAAATAACTTGTTTTTAAAACTATCTGAATATTTGTTAATTATGTTTGTTTTTTAAGTTAGTCTTCTTTCTTTATTCTCAAATGTAATTTCAAAAAAGTACATTGTGAAGTGTCCTCGACACGGGAAACCCCAGTGAGGTCACATTATTTTTATTATTAATTATAGTTTGTAAGCAAAAATATGAATAAATAAATAAAATAATACATAACAGAGGTGAAGAACATTTTATAAAAGAGAATAGTTAAAATTTGTATGAAATGTTCGTACTTAGTTATTAAACTGAGAATATTCCGTTTAAAATCATCATAATCATTTCCTTAACGCACCTATGGTGCATAGAGTACTGGATTGGTACACCAATTGCAGCATATCTAGATCAATTTTGTAACATAAAGGTAAGGTGATCAGTCTTACGCTTCAGGTACCAGTTCAGGGACTTAAAATATTCTAGTGTGAAAACACCCGGGAATCGAATCGAGTATGTTTAAAATCACTAAGAACAAAATATGTATTTGTATATCACGTCGGGGTCACCACTTTGGAGGTAGGTGAGGAACGTGAAAATATAAATGCGAGTGCACAGTAGCGTTTTTCATTTATGACTGAATGTAATTCTTTCTATCTGACATTATCAGTTATGCGTGTTAATAATTGAAGGTATGTTAGGGGTATGCATTTTTCGTTACATAAGTATTTATTTTTTCTTATTACACAATGAAATGAAGTTATTTATTTTGTCGGCGCCGTGGTGTAGTGGTCTGCGCATTTGCCTACCTTGCAAAAGGTCTTTGATTCCCGATACAGTTGGCATGAAAAATTTCTTTAAAAAGGTGTTTATACACTAGAATATTTCAAGGTCCCTAGACTGGCACCAGAAGCGTAAGACTGATCATCTTTCCCTCATTGTAATAAAAATGATCAAGATACTCTGCGATCGGTGTACCACTGCAGTGCCATATGCGCCATTAGGTGCGTAAAAGGGAATGATAATGATGATGAGTTTTTTTTTCTTAATTTGAATCGTTTTCTAAATTTCTAAGATTTTATTTTGAACATAAACAACTTTAATCTCGTCTCTTAATTAAAATTATGAAATTATTTACAAGTTGTTTAGAAATTCATAAAAATAAATGATATTAAAATGGGCCGGGCTCAGGGTAAATTCTATGTGTATTCGGCCGGTACTCAAAGTGTTAAAAAAAAGCATTAGATCCTGGAAAAATGTGTGCTGGTGTTTGTAGCAAATTTAATCAAAATGGCGGCAATCTTTCTAAATAAAAGATCTTGATAATAGTGGACTGTATATAATATTTATTTAAGAGCACAGTGCGCTCCATGACGACGAAAGATTTCGAGATAAAACAAAATAGAGACAAATTATAGCCCTTGTGCTATCTTTATTTACTATGCTATTAGTATCCAATAGAGTAACAATACTCTGGTGTGGCAATCACAAAAATCAATAAAAAATTGAATAAAGAACTATTTAACGAAAAACTTGACAGATCCATTAATAAATTATCCACAGATAAATAAAATTGTGTAGTTTTGAAACTAATTAGCAGAAAAAAATATAGTAGTTATGAACAAAGTTGTTTTATATTTATTTTACTAGAAATATAGTTTTAAAAATAAGTTTCTTTTTTAACTTAACCTACTGAAATAATAATTAAGTGCTTGGCTTGACTCAATTTAAGCGAATAAAGGGCTCTTTTATTAGATCTTGGTAAAGATCTTATAAGACAATAATTCGCTACCAAGTGTACCATCAAACGAGAATACATTTTTGGAGGTTTTACGGGATAAAACCTTTTTTGATTTCGGTGTTTTGGATTACGTTCCTATTTATAAAGCCGCATCCCTTAAGAAAGGGTAGATTGTGTATTTAGGGGTAGAAAATTTATATATCCTGATACTTTATAGGCAGTTTCCTGTCGAATCCGGAATAAAATAATTTGAATTGAGATAAATTCAGTACTCGGGAGATTTCAAGTGATATAAAAACCGCAAGGATCTTGGAATTATTCAAATTAAAACGAAATTATATTTTCGGTTTATTGAGGACGGCATTCAAATTTAATCTCTCGATCTTTTCAATTAGATTTTTTATGAATAAGAAATTCAGTGCTTATTGTGCAAATCAAATTGACTGTTTTTCGTTCGTTTATTTCATTGAAATTTTAGTCTATTCAAACACGAAAAAAAAATTCAGTAGACAAAACTGAAATGATAATAACGTTTTTTGTCTGTTAATTTTCGAGTAAAATTTTGTAAATGACACAAATAAATAGACTTTCAATTAATTCTTGAATTTTTAATAAAAACTCAATCCCAATTTCGGTCCAAAAACTCCCAATAATGAACTGGTTAGAAAACTAGTTGTAAATATTTATGTTTTCTGTCCCCTGTTAAAATATTTATTTGATATTATCTCCAAAATATGTTAAGAATAGTATAAAAACTGTAAATGTTGTAAACAATTCACCAGCCTTGAAGATGCCTACATAGGCGAAAGCGCTCGTTGGTCAAAATAATTAAAAGTAAAACTAAACCAAGAAGTTTCATTGATAAGTTTATTTATAATTTTATCATAATCATTAACTATGGAGTTTTATCAAGAAATATCAACAAAAAACATCAATATTATTAATATTTTGTAATTCCTTAGGCAGAAGATTGAGGGAAGAAGATTAAGGGAAGAAGATTGAAAAAGATTGAAGAATTGAACTTGTTACATAGTGTGTAAAGTGGCAACTTAAATCAGATTATGACAGGTCATAAGCCCTGTAATTGCCTAGGCTTTCATATTTTCTTCTCTAAAACGTTCTTTATCTGTATAAATCACACCTTATGATTTTACGACATTATTTTTTTTCATCTATTCCTTCGATTGAACGCAAGCAGAAGGTGTCAAAAATGCTCACGTTTGTCTACTTGACATTCCGTTTAGCTTGTAATAAAATAAAATAATGTCTTAAGAACATTTTGAGTTTGTCAATTTTTTTGTAGACAAGGTTTTCTAATGTGAAATATTTCCATATTATTTACTTTTATTTTACATTAGATGAAAGCTTTAAAAAAAATGTTGCTATGATCAATAATCACAAATAACTTCCAATATAGTCATTTATACGATGTTCCTCTGTAATGGTCACCCTATTAAAGCTATTAAACTTACCCCCTTCCTCCATCCCTCTACTTTTTTTATTAATTCTTAACCAAATAATATTTTCATAATTTAATCAGTGCATGTTTGTCCTAATAGGTGCATGTGCCTATTAAAATGCATGTCGTGTTGGTTTCATATTTTAGTGCAACAACTATGGTGAAGGTGTATAGTGGGTGTTGCATGTTGGTTTGCATATTGGTTTAATTGGTTTTCTGACAAAAAGACGGGTACATCTCGAAAACGGTAGACATAGAAAAACCATTATGTGGTTATTTACAAATATTTTAAAACATTTATTAATATACATGTGCATAAATTTATTATAAATATAAAAACGTAGTGTTTAAATCTGTCTGAAAATTTTGTTAATTATCTCTGTTTATTCAGTCTAATTTGTTTATTCTCAAATCTAAAAAGTTTGTTTTTAAGGGCCCTCGGCACGGGTAACCCCAGCGAGGTCACATTATTTTTATTATTACTCTCAGTTTATCATGGAAACAAATATGAATAAATAAAATTGTTATTTAAAGTATTATTTAATAATATGCGCTTCCCATTTCCATTATGTTTTATCCCAAATCAATACAGGGCTTGTGGCCTCGTAGCATAAGGGATACGTTTTTTTTATTATACGTATCTTATTATAAACAAATAAAACAAATTAACAAAATACTAAAATAACGTACCTGGTACATTATTTTACAGTAAAAAGGGTGAATTGACCATTAAAATATAATATTTTATTTCTGTCTATTTTTGCTGTAGGTGGTTAAGCGTTTTAGCTTCGGTTTTATTTCTGAAAACCTCTAGAAGCTTTTGACGTGTATTCAAAGTGAAAATCACTAGAATTTGAACGTGGAAACGAACCCACCTAACACACATTCCTTGTGTTCCCAGAACAGGAATTTCGAAATACTGAAATAAAAGTCTCCCTTACAATGTCATAATTGCCGGGAACTTCCTATGACCACAACGATTTTTTTTCAAAATAAAATATGGGCTTACTCGTTTTATCATTGTTTTTTTTTGTTAAAAGAAGGATTTGCGTTCTTATAATTTATTCGAATATTTCATTTTGAGGGCCATTTTCAACGAGTTGTAAACAAACTCACTATTGGAAAATCAGAATCAAGTTGGGGTAGAGTGGGGTTTGAACCACAGACCTTTGAGTCGCGAGTCTGAGATACTAGCCACGGGACCACAATCCGACCGATTTTTCTTTATATACCTTTACCTTTAGTTTTATAATTAATTTAAAACTTTAAGCAGAAGAATAAATTTTATTTGGTGGGCTAATTGCTGAAAACAATATATTCCCGCCAATAAAAAAAAATGTAATTATTATTTTTATTTTTTAATTTGTACTTCATTATTTTTAAAAAGCAGCTGTTTATTTGGGATCAAAACTTTTATAAATGTAAATATAGATGATTATCAACAAGGATAATTTATTATTTAAGTCCATCAAATAGTATTGAAGGTTATGGCATTATTTGGTTGGATTGGTTGGCCAAAAAGAACCGATTTTAGTCCTTAATAGACTTCTTAATAATTAAAATTGTGTAAATTTATTTTGCATTTTTGCAAAGGTTAGGCATGGTGCCTGTTAAGCTACTACCATGACACTTTAAATAATGACCTCACAGAGAGACGGGTATGTCTCGAAACCGGTAGACGTAAAAAAGTAGTTTAGTGGTATACATGTGTGCGTACATTTTTTATTGAAATAAAATATTATAATTATCTTAATAGGGGTGTAAAAGCTTTTAAGAAGCAAGTATTTTTAATGGCCTGTTAAGCTGGTTTAAGTGATTTTACACTAGGGAATTATTAATTTTTACCGTCCTGTCCCTTACATGCGCTATATAGCTGTATATAGAGATTTGCTACGATACCTGCATGTCCTCTTATCCAGCATATTTGAACAATCATTCCTCTGATTTTTAGATGCTTAATTTTACTGTAAATATCTACAATTAATGGATTTACCGACAGAGTTTTGACCTTTGAGTATCAGTTATAACTTGAACGCCCGAACGACAATATGATAATATTTTTGCAATAAGCCACCTCTCTGGTGGTTTATTTAATAACCATTCGAGAGCTTCTCGTATTGCGAGTAGTTCCTCCTGAAAACCTGAGCAGAATTTGTCTAATTTAAATGTTTTGCCTGGTAATTCTTTATCACTCATAAAAGGAATGAATGCCGCTCCCAAAACTTAACTTCTCAGACTGAACAGTAATGTGGGATGAAGATGACCAAGAAGGACGTGGCACGATCAGAAATACTAAAATCTTAAGTCTGGTCTTGTCAAAAGTAGGCAAAACCTTTGACAAGATGAATGAATGTGGAAAAAACTAGAAACTTTTGCCAGGATAGGTCCATTTTCTCTATCTACTCCTATTGGGAAATAGCGTGAAAGTAGAAGTAGTAGTAGTAGAAATCATGAATGCCTAGCATATTTCCTGATCTAATAACGCTTGTTAAAATTAACCATTAACATTTATGAATAATTAAATACCCCACATTTGGCGTATTGATGCACTTAAGCGAATGTTGATAATGCTAGTGCTAATTATGCTATCAACAATAGTTTTATTTAAGAATGACGATACGTTAGATCGAGATACATCTGATAGCCGTAATCCCACTTTACGTAATCTTTAGTACCTTCATCCATTAGCGAAACACCACTAACGGGTAGAAATAGTACTACGTTGCTTGTATAATTTGCGGTAAAATCCGAAGATTTTATTGTAAATTTACGTGACTGCCGCAGATTATATGGTCAAGATTACATTTTTTCGATTAAGTCTCAGGTAAATTAATGTAGCAGTTAGAAAATGCCTTTTACATGTTAACATACCGGATGGTATTTTTATACCTAATCTTGCGAAAATTCGAATACTCATTTCGTAGATTCCTACTTTAATCATTTTCAAAATTTTAAATGTCATGTTTTTGTAACCAGGTCTCAGATGATTGATTATTCAGTTATTTGATAAAATATGTCAACTTGGCCCCGTATTAATCACTATCGTAAAACTTCTTCATGATTTTCATCAATTTTTTGGGCAAAGGTGACTTTTTGTCATAATTGGACCTGTGATGTCAAAGAAAAAGTAATTCATTAATATAATACATTAAAAAAATATATGGCGTTAAGCATTTGAAATATAACCAGAATAATGAACGAGTTTTTTTGACTAGAAAAGTCCTAAAAAAGTTAATCTAGTGCAGAAACGTCCGCCTTGTGGCGAAGTGTTTGGCACGCTTTCTTAGGCTATCCCGGGGTCAATTTTGAGCGTATCGACTGAACATATTTGTTTTCAAATTCATTGGACCTGGACCGGCGATAATGCGTAAGACTGATTACCATAGCTTCTTGTCACAAATTATTGAGATACGTTGCATTTGATTTAACATTGCGGCGCCCTATGCACCATCGGGTGCGGATTAGGGTTTTACCATGACGATTATCAATTGAATTTTGCTTTAAAATTTCCACGAATTTTTTTGTAATCTGAAAGTTAACCTTAAATGATACACAAAATTTATAACATAAAGGTATAGAATATAATTTCAAATTAATTTTTTTGTGTATTAGGATCTCCGAAAATGATAAAATATCAAAAATCCTCAGACAAAAAACAGGTTAAAGTTTATTTAAGAGAAATAAATATAATCTAATTAGAAAACTTAGCAAGATACGAATATAATACTAATTAAACGAACAGACAATGATTATCTGGCGATCATTTCCTTACCTCAAGTTACCACTCAAGTCACTCACAAGGGAGTATTTTCATTCAATTGTTTAAGATTAACCACTGTAAGAAAACGAATGACTGTATACGTTGGCTATTTATTTTTTAATTCCAGTAAAAAAGTTACATAGTGCATACCCAATTCTACCATATAAAATAAAATTTCATATTTGAAGCGCTAATGATGGTCTCAACCTTAATCTTTAAGAATCTTCAACAGTGGTTTAGAATATTAGATCCAGCAATGCATATCAGAATGGCCCAGGAAGGTTCCGGTTTTGATTTCCGGTGAGAACACAAAATCTAAAATGTGATTTTTCTCAAGCCTGGGTGATCTGTGGTGTAAGTCACCACTGTCATTGGGCCTCTTGCCCTATTGCGGTGCAAAAAAAAAACTTAATTTATTTTAGGGTACTTAAGTGCTAAGAATTACTTGCTTTATTTCGTATGATGACTTTGATTTCAAATTGAATTATGTTATTTTACGGGTATTATAGAGGTTTTCTGGCTGACCACACAATCTTTAATATGCATTTTACTGAAAACATACAAATCTTATATTGAACGGAAATCCCAGAGCTTTTATGCTTTTATTTGTTATGCTTTGTATATGTTTAATTAAGTTTAATTTTTCATAAAATACAATACCAAGATCGGTCGTTTCGGTCATTTGCTCCAAATTTATAGAATTTTTGGTGTGGTTGAGTTGAATATGCTCCAACTAGGGAGTGGACTTCGAATGATGTTGATTTTGATGAAGATTTAAAAGTGAATTAATTTATATAATTAAAATATTTATGTGTTTATCAACTTTGAATTATTTATGAAAACTCGATTTTAGAAGGCATTAATTTTCCCACAAGCACCTATGTCGTAAGATTTTTCTAGTGCTGGGGGTGTTTACCACAAATTGTGAAATGCCGTTTTTGTGATCAACACTATTCTCAGAGAGCGATTATTACATTATTTAACATGCAAGCAGCCTCCTCATTTTTATCAAACAATAGAATCAACCAATGTTTTGAAAATGTCTAAATACTTGCAGACTGGCTGGATTTATTTCCTAAGGAGTTGTTCGTATTATTGAATTAACTACCTGGTAAAAGAAAAAGTATACATAATTGGAAAATTGTTTTCAGGCGTTGCCTAGTAGGTGAATTGGTTCAGCCGGATGAATCTCACCCGCATGATTAAGTTTTCAGCTCTTCTTCTTCACAAAATTCAACAGATGGAAGAGTTGAAGAAATGCTGATGTACAAACATATACAAAATGGTGAATGTTACAGAGTGTGCAAAGTGGACACTTAAACCAGCAAATGACAGGTCATAAGACTTGTAAATATCTAGACTCCAATATTCCCTTCTCAAAAATGTTTTCCCTCTCTGGTGCAACAAATTTAAATAGAATTGTCTTTTACTGCACCCGATAACATCAATATATTTTTTTTTAAGTTGTAGGCTAGCTGCTCTCTGAATAACTACGTTCAAATTATTGTCACCAACCTCCAAGAGTAGCACAAAGAAAAAAGAGATTTGATGCAAGAGTTTTAATATTTTTTTTCTATTTTTATTTTTCCAAAGAATCTGGCACTTCACATTATTCATTTATTCATAGAAAGCGTAAAAAAACATCAGTGTACGCTTTTCCAAGGGTCTTATTTTTTTATTTCTAACATTACATCCCAATTTACTTTTCCATAGGACCATCGCATGTTCACAAGAATCAATATTGCGTGCACGTAGCGTGCCATAATGTTCCGAGGGCTTTCGGTTAATATTTCTCTGACATCCTCTCCTAATGCGTACGTGTTGATAACGGAATTTGGACCCTAAGCTGTTCGAATGAAAAATAAATAAAAAATATAAATATGTCGCTACAAGCATTTAAAAAGAATTATTTTGATGGTAATTTTTGCAACTGGGCTGACGTCACGGCTAGAATTTTGTAAAGGACGCCATCATGTAAATTATTTCCATAGTAAATGATTTATTCAAAGAATAATGTTACTGTTGATTGAATTTCTGGTTCGTAAAATAACGTAAAAAATATATCCAAAATCTAAATGTTTTATTTAAGTGTAGTTTTTTGGGTAAATATTTTTTTGCATTTTATTACACCTATTTTTTTAAATGTATTTATTTGCTTTATTTATAAATTCAAAAGTACATATTTAAATATGTAAAGTCCTCTGACATCTTAAATAAACTTTGTTTTTTGTGTACGTAATAATAAATATTCATATAAATCATTTAAATGTGCAAATGTACATGCTTTAGAAGCAATTGTATCGTTACTTGGTTAACTCTTTATTCGAAGGTATTTCTCGTATCTATATTATATAAAACAGTAACGTACTGTTTTGAAACATATATGTGGAAGTGTAAGCATATGTATTTAAAAATACAAAAATTAAATATTCCAACACAAATAACAATACATTATCATAATCTGAAAAAACACTTAGTTGCTGGAATGAGCTTTGAATATGATCACAATATAAGAAAAAAGGTCAAAAGGCTATTGTGTACCATATTTACGTGTATACTTATTTTTTAAATTACTTTATTTGTCATTATTATTACTATTTTTATTTTTTTATTTTTTGAGACAAAAGAATTTTATTGTATTTAATATACTTATATTTTGTACCTTTTAAATAAAAATATACATAAATTATCTTCCTTTTACAATTTTATTTGCACACATTGTTTAATTATTTTTTTATATCTAAATATTTTTTTATACAAATTTGTTGTGTTATAAATATAGTATTTATGTAAAATAATACTTTTTTATTCAATTTTTAAATTCTTCACATTTTATTATTTTTAATATGTATCTTTTTAAGGTTAAAGGCACTGCGTGTCGTGCAGATTAATAATTAAATAAATAAAATCAGACTCTTATAAAGGCTGTAATTTTTTTTAATGAAATGATGTGTTGATGTTTGTGAACAGATGAAAGAATTTAAGGAATATAGATGTTCAAATATAAGCAAAATGGTGAATGTTACTTAGTGTGTAAAGTGGCCACTTAAACCAGCCATTGACAGGTCATAAGCCTTGTAGATGCCTAGACTTCTATGTTACCTTCTCTTAAATGTTCTTCATCTCTGTTGTAATATGTTAATTAATGAAATGAGTTTAAGCATTTATGAAGAAAAAACAATTCTTACTATTTAATGCCCGTATCTACTAACCCCACGATAAGTATCAACTAGCCCCAGAACCGGGTTCAGTTGACACATGAAATAGTTAATTAAAAAATGGTTATAACATATTTAAATCCGCTGTATAATTAACATTTTGTGATTTTAACGTATGTAAACACTGTTTAATGTTGGTGTTATAAGACATTTCGAAAAAGGATTCAGAAATAAAATAATAATGATGACATGAAAAGTGTGTCAACTAGCTCCCCTAGTTAAAACGTTTATCAAAATCCTTTTTTTTAAAAAAATAATATGAGTTTTGTTCTTGAGCAAAATTAAATATTTATTGTATGAGATAGTTTTTGCCGTTTACCCTTAAAAAACTTAGAAATAATAATATAAAAACACAGTAGAACTCTGTTCATCCGAACTCCAGACATCCGGATTGCCAAATATTCAGATCATTACCTGGGAAAAAAAATAAAGGAGAAGTTTTTAATTTTAATTTAATAGCGCAATTAACTTCGCTGGACATGTTAAAGTAAGTTTTGAATGTGATTTTTATTCGCCATAATGTTTCAAAAGCAATAATATCTGGCACTAATTAATCTGGAGTATATATTGGAGTGTTTTACTGTATGTCCAAAATGCTTGTTGAAAAAATGACGGAATACTCATCGACTCAAATCGCTGCTCGAACAGGTAGAGTTATTAAGGATAGGTCTTCAATCACCTTAGTTCCATTATATTTATCTCATGTTGTAATATTTTTAGTTCGCGCATTATCAGGCGATAGCAAATCTGTACGAAGTCACGTATCTGAGATTTATTATTTCGTTTTTCCTTTTTAATCAGACACTTCAAAGATATCGAAAAAATAAAAATACACCAAGTAAAAGAAAGAAAACGTTTTACGTGTCAGCAATTTGTTGGTATTTCATTTTTATTTTATTTCATTAAAAAATCAAGAGTTAACATATTTGTTGTAATCATTAAAAAAGTATCGCTGGGGCGCAAAACCAAAAACAAGTTTCCACAAATTGTATATTGAAAACCCCACCCACTTATCTGGATCTGTTTTAAAGGTCGTTTTTAGGCCGAATACACATAGAATTTACCCTATGCCCGGCCCATTTTTGTGAAATTTCATGCTTTGTGAAGGGTTTCTTAAAAGTGTCATAATTATGAAAATACTGGATTATATCAATTAAAACTTCTTAGATTTGTTTGAAATAATTAAATAAGTAATTTTTGTATGATAGTTTTGCCAACATTGGCCTTTATGGAGAGCCACATTGCGCATTGCAATGTTCGTACACATTCAGGGCCTCACTCTTTTTTTTGTGCTTTGTATCCCGGAACCGTGTAAACACGTAATTACAATAACCCATAACCCCAAGTTAACCCTTTAAAGGGCATTATTTTGGTTGATTTACGTCTTAAAGCCCGGTATATACGGTTTTTTCGGGCCAGACCGTGAAACTTCAGAGGAATGTTCCTCATAGTAAGCTTTAAAAAAATCCTAAGAATATTTTTCCAAAAAGTAGTTTAAAAGAATAATGATTTATTAAATGATCTTAAAATGGAAAAAAAAAATCTCGGACAAGCAGTCCCTTTACAAACCCCAATCCCTCTTTTACCCAGCTGCTTCCCTTATCCGCGTCTGGTACGTATCGCTTTGTTAGTTAAATACGTTTTTATCGCAACTTTTTTTTTGTCGGGGAGGGATAGGGGTTTGCGGAAGGGATGCCAGTCCAAGAAATTAAAAATTTACTTTTTTTTGAGATGATAGATTTTTTTGTTTTAAAAATTGAAAGAAAAGAAAAAAAAATATAAGATTTTTTTAAGCTTACCATGATGAATTTTCCTCTGTAGTTTCACGGTTTGGCCCCGAAAAACCCTATATAATTGTCGGTCTCGTGGTGTGATGGTCAGCGCATTCGCCTGCCAGGCAAGAGGTCTCGGGCTCAATTCCCGGCATGATTGTTGTAAATATTGATTTAAAAGGGTGTTTTCACACTAGAATATTTCATAGTTTCTGGATTGGTACCTGAAGCGTAAGGCTGGTCCTCTTACCTTCATGTTATAAAAATGATCAAGATACGCTGCTATTGGTGTATTTATGTAGTGTCCTATGCACCATTAGTTGCGCAAAGGAAATGATGCTAATAAAACCTAATGAAATATGTGATGATTTAAAAGAATAAATATATTCAATTTAAAATGCTGAGTAAATAACTGATTAACCAAATACTCTTGTGAAATAATGACTTATTACTTACATATATAAAATATTAGAAAACAAATATCTTATCTTGGTGGAATATTTAAATGTCACTTCGTTTAAAGGGTTAATTAGGATCTCGGATGCACTATATTAGTTATTATGAATACAAATTAAAAACAATATTTATTAATCTTGGCGCTATATAAGTTATCCATGATATTAATTAAAACGACATTTGTTACAAAGGATAAAAAATAATTATTTTCGCATTATAAATAATAATAAAATTCAAGAGAATCTTTAAATTTGTTCTTCAAGTCATTGAAATATTGTGAAACGTTTATAGGGAGTAAATAATATTCTCACAGCTTTTAAAAAAAAATTTAGAGGTAATGTTTTTGTGATAATATTAAAAAAAATATTCACATTGCTCTTTTAAAAAAAATCTATTTAGAGGTAAATATTTTTGTCATAAAATATTTTTAAAAACATGTTCTTATGTTATATTTTAAATAATAAATTATATTTTAAATAAAAACTAAATAAAAATCTATTTAGAGGTAAATATTTTTGTATTAAAATATTTTTAAAAACATGTTCTTATGTTATATTTTAAATAATAAATTCAGGTAAATATAATCCAAAATAATATGAACATATATACAGGATGTTTTTTAAACCCTGTCACACCCAAAACCACGATGATCAGTATGGGCAAGAAGACATATTAGAATATTAAAAAAATATTTAGAACGAAGAAAATATTTATAAATTAAATATTTTAAAAAACAAATGGTTGCAGGGGACAAGCGAAAAGGGCGCGGCCATGCGGTTGACAGTGTACCAAGCTCCTCTCCTCCCCCGCCTCGTTTCACCCCTGCAGGAGTAAGCAACCATTAGTTTTTTCATTTATCTTTTATTTTTTAAGATTTTAGTCATTCTAAAAATTTATTGTATATACTTCTTGCTTATACTGATCATCGTGGTTTCGGATGTGACAGGGTTTAAAGAACACTTGTATATTATTCTCTTTGAATATTAAATTTTAACAGGTGAAAAAAACTTTGATTTACCATTGCTACGACGATAATAAAGCTTAAATTTCTGTTCGCGAGTATAAGAGTCAAACAAAATCAATCAATCCTAGAGTATTTAGATTACAGATAACAAAAAAAAAACAATTATGAAAGGGATGCATGTAAAGAAGATTACAAATATAGAACGTTCCTGACAATTTGATATCGATTGTAAAGGTGGTTGATTGTTTTACACATTAAGTTTTTTTTAAGTCATTGGCTGGTTAAAGTGGCCACTTTACACTCTGTGTAACATTCACTATTCTGCTATTGTTTGAAAATATTTTTTAAATTTAAAATTTTTATTTGTTTGGTTTTCCATACATATATTTACAAAGAATTTTTACCACAAAAAATACACTGTAAAAACACATCTTAAAATTAAGCTGTAACATAATTTGGAAAAAATGCCCACAAAGACTTCAGCGTCTGAGCGTGGGCCATTCTTTTTCCATTTATGTTACAACAAATTTAAATATGAACAACTCCCTAGGGAGAGAATCCAGCCAGTCTGCAAGCATTTGGACATGCTCAAAATATTGTTGAATTAACTACGTAAAAGAAGAAGTATAAAAATTGGAAAATTGTTTTCAGGCGTTGCCTAGTAGGTGAATTGGTTCAACCGGATGAATCTCACCCACATGATAAAGAATTTAGTTATTTTACTTCACAAAAGTCAACAGATGGAAGAGTTGAGGAAATGTGGATGTTCAAACATGGGCAGAATAGTAAATATTTCACAGTAAGTAAAGTGCCAATGACAGATCATAAGCCCTGTAAATGCCCCGACCTCCATATTCCCTTCTCAAAAATGTTTTCACTCTCTGCTGCAACAAATTTAAATATGAACAACTCCCTAGGGAGGAATTCCAGCCAGTCTGCAAGCATTTGGACATACTCAAAACATTGTTAAATATGTATCTTTGAAAATCATTATTCAGTAAGACCACTTTTATTCAGTACACAATGTCACATGCATACTAATAATCATATACGAGTACATACTTCAGTAGGTAATCTTAAAAAAGTTTAAAAAAACCTTTTGCAGAATAAATTCGACCATCAATTTTGCTTCAAATTCAATATCATTTCTATTTGCACATATAAAAATGTTTTTAAGTTGCCAAATTTTAAATTATTGTCATTTCCCTCACAGTTTTGCTTCAATTAAGAAACGTGTAAGAGACTAAAAGTGACATTTTATACATTTTAACTATTAAAAGACTTGTAAATAATATTTATGCGTGCGGTGATGTAATATTGTTTTACCATTAGTAAAAGACGGAATATTCTTTAGTTCAGACATTTGAAGAAAAAAAACATTGAAAAAAAACGTTAAATAATTATTCTTCCATACGTAATGCGAATAAACATAAAATTAAGCCCTGTTAAAGCAAAATAAAAAACAAATAAGCCGCTTATGTTACGCGCGTGCCTCCCCCATCACTGTCATCAACCAACTGAAGACTGAATCTGTTTTAGACAACACTCGCTGCAGAACAGCGTCTCTGTGTCTTCCTTGTTATGACTTCTATCCTTGCGCTCTCTCTTGTATAGATTTGTTGGTGAATTAGCGGACGTTCATTCTTCGCGAAGCAAGGATAAATATTTTTTGTATCACAATTTAGCTTAGTTATAAAAAAATACTTTCCAAATCCGGTGTAAAAATTTTCAATTAAAGATTACGAAAAATACAAATTCATCATTTAAAAAAATTAGAGAGATATATCAAGTCTTGTGCCCTATGTCGACTAGGGTGACATCACAGCCACACAAGAGTTAACAAAAGTTGACACTACTATTTTTTTTTCAGATTACTTCCTGACTTATATTCACACATATACACACCCTCGTACACACTGATACACTAAGGCAAGTACTTAGTATAAATATTATTATGTTGCAATAAAAGTTATTCTCACGCATTGCAATTAAGGCAAATTTTATCCCTTTATTTATTTCTCCCGATAAAAAAATTATTTTATAAATTGTTAAATGTGTTTTGTTTTTATGAGAAAATAAAATAAAATAAAACACGTAACAAAATAGGGAAAGGATAGTAAAATTTTAACATATTAGCCGTTTGCGGACAGTGCGTGCTTTTATACACGCACCAAAGGCACGTGTATTATACCTGGTGCTCCGTAAATTCATACCTGTCACCACGCGTACACTTTCGCTGCACGCGTACCTAACGAACCCGCCTGTCAGTTTGTTAGACGCGCTTCAAAGAGGTTGTCACGTACAATTTGGACGACCGTGGCTAGCCACGCGTTCACGCCATGTTTTGATCACGGAACGGGTGTTTATTCAATTTAAATTAACGAATCTAAACCAGCTCTGTGGAATTTAACGTTACCAGATTTTTCGCGAAGATCCATAGAAACAAATTGCGTCGGAACTGGGAATTTCTGTCTACAAAGTGGTGACCGTCCGATTAGGAGCCATGGCGTTCACGGGCATTTTGTCGGCTCGCACTTGATACTCGATACGCGTATTGGCTCGTGTTGAAATTTGCAACGACTACGCGTACTTGTTTGTACGCGAATTTTTCACGCGTATTTGGGAGGCACAGTCCATATTTGGCTTTATGGTACCTGCCAAACTGCATAATGAATTTTAAGTGTTAATTTTAATGCAGTATCAGCCATACTAAACCATTATAAATTTGCCACCACATTATAAATTAACAAATATTTTAAGATTTCATTAGAAACCATTTTTAAATTTTATCTAAATGTTTGCAAACAGGCAAGATCCTCTTGCTAGGGAGTAATTCAGATCTATATTTATTGGAACAGAGACGGATACTCCTTCTTATACCAGATTATTATTTTCAGGCTTTGCCAAGTAAGTGAAATGGTTCAGCCGGATGAATTGCACCCACGTGGTACAGGTTTTAACTCTTTTACATCACAAGAGTCAACAGATAAAAGAGCTAAGGGAATGTGGATGTTTAAACATAGTCAGAATAGTAAATGTTACACAGTGTGCAAAATGGCCTCTATACAATCTAATGTCAGGTCATAAGCCCTGTAAATGGTTACACTTCCATGTTCCCTTTTCAAAAATGTTTTTTCTCTCTGTTGCAACCAATCAATATGTTTTTTTTGTCACATCTCAAAATATAATAATGAAAAAATATGTACTCAAAACTAACGTGTATCCAAGCGTTTCTTTGAAAAATAATTGACATTGATATATTTTTCTACTAATTTAGACAATGTCGACCTCGTGGTGTAATGGTCAGCACGTTTGCTTACCACGCAAGAGGTCTCGGGTGCAATTCCCAACACGGTTGATATGGAAAACTCGTTTAAAAGGGTGTTTTTACACAAAGTCTCTGGACTGGTACCTGAAGCGTAAGACTGATTATCTTACCTCATGTCACAAAAATTATCACGATACGCTGCAATTGGTGTACCAATTCAGTGCTCTATGCACCATTAAGTGCAGAAAGGGAATGATGATGATGATTTTAGACCAATCAGGTTTACAATAATTTCTACATGTTTCCTTCAATACAGTATTAAGGTAAGAATCGGTAAGTATATACTTCTATAAGTTTTTCGCATACTTTTTTCGGAACAGGATGATAAACAAAGATACGTCATTGCTAACAACGAGATCAGTAATTGGAATATTTTTGTACAGTTTTGTATTTTTCACGGTCAAACTTCATTAAAAATAAATATTTTTCGGGCCGCACATAAAAGCATTGCGGGCCGCATGTTGAGTATGGCTGGTCTACGAGTACATCTTTAAATCTTATAATGTATACTGAACATGACCTAAGGAAAAAAATATTTTTGGCATACGATGTTCTATTTTTCTATTTTATTTATTCTAAAAAAACATAATGACAAAAAAAATTCAATTAACCAAAATTATATGCCAATTATAATATTCTTTATATAAGTAAATACAATGCAAAAAAATATATAAAAAAGCATGCCCGTGAAAAGCCGCTGCGTATAACTCCTCTTGTTAAAATATAAATGTAACAAAAATAATGTAAAATGACATGTAAAGATTTTCAATTTTTTTTCCTCGAGTCTTGTCTTAATAAAAAAAATTTGTCAGCAGATACATACGGAGTAATCCCAGATCAGTCTTCTTCCTTTTTTTAAGCAAAACAATTTTTTTATAGATTTTTTTTAAATAAGAAATATTTGCTTTTTTACTAATCCAAATATTTAATTTCGAGAGCCATTTTCGATAAAGTTGGGGTAGATTGGGATTCGGACCACTTTCCTTTGAGCCGCAAGTCCGAGACACTAGCCACGGGACCAAACCCGATTAATATAATATGAAAGTATACAAAAAAATAAAGCGTGTAAAACTTTTTTAAATAGGTACAGTGAGATTAAATCATAATTATTATTTATTTATTTATTTATTTATTTATTTATTTATTTATTTATTTATTTATTTATTTATTTATTTATTTATTTATTTATTTATTTATTTATTTATTTATTTATTTATTTATTTATTTATTTATTTATTTATTTATTTATTTATTTATTTATTTATTTATTTATTTATTTATTTATTTATTTATTTATTTATTTATTTATTTATTTATTTATTTATTTATTTATTTATTTATTTATTTATTTATTTATTTATTTATTTATTTATTTATTTATTTATTTATTTATTTATTTATTTATTTATTTATTTATTTATTTATTTATTTATTTATTTATTTATTTATTTATTTATTTATTTATTTATTTATTTATTTATTTATATACGGCATTTCTGCCATTTACATATATGTGGTATAAAGAGTGCTTAGAAATAAAAAGATTTAAAAAAAAAAATCGAGTATGAAATATTAATATACTCGTACTATACACATTATTAATTACTTGAAATACATACATATTTTAAAGAAATTATACAATAACAAAATACATTAATCAATCAAATTATAACCATTCCAACCCAATCTTCTGAAGATGATTTGCTCTTTTTGATAAAAATATGTTGGTCACTTTATTTTTTAAGTTAGGCAGAGATAAACTAAATATATTGCAATTAAGGCTCTTGCATTATCTTATTAGTATATGAAAAACGTGATATTTTCTAAAAATTCTGACCATATAAATTTAATTGATTATATAAATTAAAGAATCCCTCAGTTACAAATAAATACCGACGGGTTTCAGCACAATCGCGCAAAACAAGATGCGCGACTTAATTGACACGTTACAAGCGCATAACATATCGTTGTTCAGGGAAAAATCACGTACGCTAAAAATGACAGTTTTGAGTTCAATATGCCTGCCATTTGAAGCGTAAAATATTTATTTTTTTTGCATTGCAAAAGGCCAAGAGGTCCAATCACATTGATGAATTTCAACATTACACCCAGACTTGAGAAAAATAACATTTAGTTTTTGTTTTCTCACCGGAAATCGAACCTGGAACCTTCCGTACGAGAGGAAAGCGTATTAACCACTACACCACGGAGGCTTAAGGAGGCCTTGTTCTGTAGTAGACAAACGTCATCAAGGTAACTTAGTAAGAAAAAAGTTTCGAAGAATTTAATAAGTACAAAATATATACTTTTGTACTTATTAAATTGTGACATAATGTGCCAAAAAAGAATTCTATCCTTACCATTTACAGGGTTTATGACCTGTTAACATTCACCATGGTGCCCTTATTTAAAAAATCTTATTTCATTATCTTTTGTATTTGCTGATGTTTTTTAAGTAAAGGAGCTGAATCTTTTTTAAATTAAGGCGAGGTTCATCTGGATGAATTATTTCACCTACTAGGCAACGCCTGTTAATACTTTTTCATATTTACAGTTCTTTATATACCAGCTAGTGGAATCAAACATATTTTGATTTTGTCCAAATAACTGTAGACAGGCTGAATTCAAAATGGGATTAAAAGTCCTTCTCAATTTTTTTTCCTTTCTGTAGCAACAAATTTAGATCTAAATAACTTCCTAGGGGGGAAATCCAGCCAGCTTACAAATATTTTGACCTACTATATAGAACTAACCCAAGTATTCAATTTTTTTCTTTTGCACTTATCGAGTTGTGACATAATGTGCCAAAAAATAATTTAAGCCGCTCTCTTGTTAAAGTGAAGAAAATCACTTTCGTCGTTGTTCTGCGATCATGACGATTTATTTGTCTTGGTTGATTTAAGTGCTACGTTTACTCTGCACCCGGCACACACCCTCCGTTCAATAACATCGTCAGTTTTTCCATCCTTAGTTAACACATCTCCGGGTAAAACACATTTTAATAAAATAAATAAAAAAAAAATTTTTTTTTTCCACCGACCGGTTTCAAAGCAAACAAGCTTCTTTTCATGGTTTACTTATCTCATAAATAAATTTCTATTTTATTTTTATCATGTTTACTAAATACTACACGTGGACTCAATAAATCAAGCTATTTTTCCCTTATAAGGGTGGTAATTTGAAATCAATATTTTCGAAGCTAAACAGGAGAGGAGTAAAATAAATATTGTTTATTAGGTTATTTATTATTGTTTTCTTATTATGAATCGCTTTTTTAATTTCTATGATTTCTAAGTTGTCTAATTTTTTTATTTTTTTTTTCTCCCCTCTTGTTCCCGTTATTCATTGCTTTGCTTATGCATACAAAGCTTTTTTCCTGGTGTGTATATTTTGCACGATAGTTATTTTTCACGGGTCTGAGTCAATTCCCTCATTAATTTGTTTCATTTTTGTAACTATGGCCTTTAAAAAGTCAATGAATTTTTCGGAAGTAGCTTCATTTTTTATAACTTCCTTTGGGTTTTCAAAAATTTGGCTGTATTGTGCGCACATTTGTTTGCAGTTTAACCTCTCGGCATCAAACATAGGACAATCTAGTAATATATGGAGGACGTCCTGAGAGCTGAGTCCATCGCAAGGGCAGCAATCGTTATCTCTTTTCAAAATCTATGAAGATACTTTCGAAAAGCACCATGACCTGAAAGCATTTGAGGCAGCTCGTAAGTCGCCCAAAAGTATCCAATATCTCGGCATCTTTTATATTTTTGAAAAACAATTTCGTTATTTTGCCTGTATCACTTGATAAATATTTTTTGTTCCAAGTATCGTAATATTTTATTTTCAACATGAAGTACTTTTAATCTAGTGTCTTTATTGAAGTTTAGTAAACCTTGACAAAAAAGCTTGTTTGCTTTGAAACCGGTTGGTCAGAAAAAAAAAATTGTGGTTAAAAACTAAGTTTTTTTATTATAATGAATAACCACAAAGTTAGTGCTTCAAACATTAACTTTATAAAACACATTTTAATTCATGTTTATTGTTACCAGAGAAGTGTTTTATTCACTACACCACAGGAGTCAAATATAGTTCAACGTCAAAAGATTTTAGAGATTCCATAAGGTAATTGATCGCTTTTTTTATCAGACTTATGTATCTTTTCTGCTCCATTAAAACATACAATTTATCCCACGCGAGCAAAATTATTTCTTTAACAAATTTGTTCACGCGATGATGTATACTTTCAATTCGACTATAACCAGTTATTCAAATGGAAATAAAGCGGAGGAAAACGTTACAGTGGAAATACAAAAATTCTCGTCTGAAAACAAGTTATTGAAAAATATACGTTGGTTCTTTTATTCGTCAGATTTGTAAGGCAATTTTTTTAAAGTCATCCCGGGAAAATAACTGTCATACTGTATACATTTTTGCTTCAAGATAAAATAATTGAAAATCTCTGATAGGTTGCAAAATGTATTTTAAATAACATTATACCTTTGTATGATCATTCCGAGATTTATTATTCGTTTATTTATTAAGGAAGGTCGTTTGCATTAGAAATTGTACGAATAAATATTGTTTACATAGGCATAGAAATGCGCATAAATGTACGTATGTATAATGTATATTCATACGTACATAGGCGGCCTCCATGGTGTAGTGGTCTAGCTCACGCACGAAAGGTTTTGGACCGATTCCCGGTGAGAATAGAAAAATTTAATGCGAGTTTTCTCAAGCCTGGGTATTCTGTGTTGTAATTCATCACTGTAATTGGGCCGGGCCGCCTGGCCTGTTGTGGTGCAAAAAAAAAATAATAGCATGTATCCATATGAATGACAAAGCGTATGCATGCGGTAAAGTAAACACTTGAACCAACAAATGACTGGTCGTAAACCCTATTAATGCCTAGATATTTACATCTTCTTTTTGAAACAATATTTTGAGTTTGTCCAAATTTTTGTAGACAAGGACTGGATTCAACTCCCTGGGGAGCTGTTTTTATAAACATTTTACAACAGAGATGAAGAACATTTAAGAGAAGGTAATATAGAAGTCTAGGCATCTACAGGGCTTATGACCTGTCAATGTCTGGTTTAAGTGGCCACTTTACACACTGTGTAACATTCACCATTCTACCTATATTTGAACATCTATATTCCTTAAATTCTTTCATCTGTTGATATTTGTGAAGTTAAGGAGCTGAAAACTTTATTTATGCGGGTGAGATTCATCTACTTGAATTATTTTACCTACATACTAGGCAACGCCTGAAAATATTATTTTTTCGATTTCTATACTTCTTCATGGACAGGGTAATTTATCAACAATATTTTGAGTTTGTCCAAATTTTTGTAGGTCATAAGCCCTGTAGATGCCTAGACTTCTATATTATCTTCTCTTAAATGTTCTTCTTTTTGAAAGGTTATTCATCTCTTTTGTTATATGTTAACCCTACACTGCGCGAACTTATTTTTTTATAGTAAAAGTGAAACGATTTTTTTTTTCAATAAAAAAATAAGCTTATTGATACATTAAAATATTATTTTTTTTAACCATTTATCCTAGATTTACGTAGAAAAAAAAACATTTAAGATAAATGACTGTAAGATGTTTAGTCTTACGCTTTAGACGTCAGTCCAGAGACCATGAAATATTCCAGAGTAAAAACACAGTTTGAAATAAACATTTCATATCAACCATGCTGGGAATTGAACTCGAGACCTCTTGTGTGGTAGGCAAACGCGCCGACCATTAGATAACGAGGTGGTCAAAATCTAACATGTGAATGTAAGACAGATTATATATTGTCTCCAATGTCTTAAATATGTTGTAAATCGTCAGCACTTGTTCCCTCGAAACGCAAACCGCCATAGTCAAAAAATAAATCAAGTTATAGAGATTCCATTTTATAAATCAACACACAGAGGCATGGAAATATCATTCCCCCTAAACTGTATAGCTCCTACTTTAATGACACAATGGAAAATGATAAATTCAGATTCATTCATTCTCTCTTTTTCTTATAATTCGTTTATAAACTGGGTCAAATATATAAATGTCGATGTTTTCTTTTCCAGATAAACTTTTTATTATCTTTTGTATGTTAACTTATTTAATTATTTAACTTGAATTTAATAATTTTTGCTAAGTTTTTTTCAAAGTTCTGTTATGTTAATGAATTTTTGCTCCTATAGTAAATAATAGACAGTTATGATATTTTTGTAAAACATACGAAAGAAAAAATAAAATATTCTGTAAAAGATTATGTTTTTTTTATAGTTATTAAAAAAGGAAATAAAAAATATTTTCAAAAAAAGGAAAAATATTCCTTATTATTAAAGGACAACAAAATAAATCATAGAAAAAAAGAGTTCATATATTATGTTTGAATCCAGGATAGTGCATGTTTTTTTAGAGAAGAGAAATTTTGAAAGTTAGGAATTAATGAAATATTATCAGTAAAAAAAGCCTGTAAAATATGCATATCTCTGTGCGAGCATCGTTTTACAATGTGGTATTTCTAACACACGATTCCTTATTTGACTTGATCTGTTTGAATTACTTGTAAATACATTTTGAGTCTTAAATATATATTTTAAACACTGAAAACAATATATTTGCTTCTTGGAACAATTGGAAAGAGGGAAAAGTGCGATTTTTGTGAAGCATTATTTTTAATATAAATTTTTGAATAGTTTCTAATGGTTTAATATGATTCTTGTAATATTCTTGTATTATGTCCATGTTTATATATTTTTTTTCTAGTCTTAGTTTTTTGTCTACAATGATGTCAGTGCTTACTTACGATTTAAAAAAAACAATCTACTTGAAAATATTCATTTACATCTAATTGTTTAGTTTTAGTAATAATTGAGTTGATAAATACTAATACTAGTATGTCCACAACAATTCGCCACAATGTCCATGTGGACTCACTAGCTTCTGAATTGAAAAATAGTTTTGTCAGTGTTTTTATTGTTATAATGAGAACATGTTTTAAAATATTGAGTTTTTCTACTGATATTTCTTGGTGGAACTGCATTTTAATTATAATAATAAAAATACTTTATAGTTTAATTCCGCTTTTTTTTTTTTTTTAATATTTTTTTTACCAGTGACCGGGTTTCGTCGTGACCGACATTGTAAGACCAGTCTGTTATAAATTATAAATAAAAGTGGAATAAAACTATATTATTTTTATTATTATTATAATTAACATGTTTTAGTATTAAAATTATTATACATTTTTTTAATGCACTTAACAAAACAAATGCTTAGCAAAATTGGGTGGACATACCGTTTAAATTTAAATCCAACTTCGTCACAAATCTAGACGTCACAATTGTCGAGGCCAAACAAGTCGCATTTCATGCCGGTTGTACTTAATTATTCAAGAATTAGACAAAAATATATTTAATTAATAAAACTATTAAATCGTTTAATATTATGTGTACAAAATTTATAAACTTATGTGTTTGTAACATCCCTAAGTAAACCTTTAATCAGCAAAAAGCGGATGGTATTTTTTTACTCTTTCATATACACAGTGGTGTTTTTTTTCTTTTTTCCCCCATGTACGGATTGTTTGATGAACGTTACTTAGTTGGCGAATTGGATATGCAAACATGGAGAATCGATTTATTTACCCTTAATCAGTTTTCACCCCATCCCACCCCAACATATATCAAGCCTCAGATTAATTTCCCTTATGACAGGGGTAGTTTGGAATATATTACTGATTTCAACCGATCGATGTAAATAATCGAATAATCATAACGGTTTTCAGAATATCTGTATCAGTAAAAAATCGGTCAAAAATGTTCGCAAATGCAAAATCATCATCATCGTTCCACGTTCACTCCCTAGTTGGAGCATATGGTGTCCACAAAAAGCCGCCATGCATCTCTCTCGGCTGCCAGCTCATGTGCGTTCTCCCAAGTCAATTTCGCGTCCCATAGTTCTGACATAAACTACCGACAAACAGTCAGCAGTGAACGTCCAAAACGACGTGAACCTGATGCCTTGTAAAGTATGCAAGAGTGGTTAAGGCTCTCAGAAGGCATCCGCAGTATATGGCCAAGCCAACCAAATTGCCTCTGCTTGATTTAAGTTGTCACCGGAGTTTTCTGCGTCCATTTTCTTATTACGGTTAATTTATTTATTAATTTACTTATATGTTGTTTACTACCCATTATTTAAGACCTAAATCTTAACTCCATGCGACTAAAAGTGATGTGTTGAGTTAGGATGAGCAATATTTTTTTAAATTAAAAATATTAAATTTATTATTTGACTGTTCCGAACTGTTAAAACTAATTAACTTGCAAGTGCCCGGCCGGATTACTAGATTTAATAAACTCTTCTATATAAATGTATCTACAACTAACTACAGTGCACACTCGCCTATGCCGGCCCTCTGCCTGGAACCAATTGCCTTCAAACTTACGAATCATCGACAGTCCCAGTCAGTTCAGATCCCAACTAAAATCCTACTCCTTTAAACTATCATACCCTCAATTTTAAATCTGGAAATATAACGTATCACTTAATTTTAGTTAGAATGTAAGTTTAGATATACAATTGTAAAGCGCCCTTGAGATGATTTTTTATAAAAATGGCGCTATATAAATCAACCAAATATTATTATTATTAAGAAGAATTCATGTGTTTGCAAACGAATACGCAAATGATATAGATTTAATACAACACTTTTGAATTTTAAAAGGCAGTGTATCAATTTATTATATCCAAATTTAAAAAGTACTATGTTGTTTTATATTGTATACCTTTTATTAACTTATATCTGTATTCTTTATTATTATTTTTCTACATCCTTTTAATTTCAAGATTATTTTAATATAACCGATGGGAAAAAATAAATTTCTGTTCTCTCTACTGGAATATATGTATGTATGTACTATATATAAGAGTAGTTTTTATATATTTTTATTTTCTTTTTCTTATTACTTCATTTTAAATTTTTTGCTACTTTTGTTTAAAATATATGTCTGGTTTTGATATATAAATATATGTTAAACATGTTAAAGCCTACAAGGCGTTTAAATAAATAAATAAAATGAATAAAAATAAAATATGTTGACACAGACATGAGTATGTCATCACAAATATTATGTAGGGTCAGAAACATAACAAAAATCGAAAAAAAAAAAAAACGTGCATAGTAAATATTATAAATAAATAATATTTAACAGACTTCGTTAGTTACAATGCTAAACCTCCGCACACCTAAGATTCTTTTGACACCTATTCTTAAAACTCTAACTAAAAGTATTTTGCTGTTTTATATTTGCCCTAGTGAGGTGCCATGATTGACATCCGTAGAGGAGAATAGTGGCGCCTGTTTCTCTTTCACGAACTCCCAGTTCTTTTTGAATGCAGCCATTTTTTGTAACATATACTCCTTGGTATTTTATTTATTTTCATATCATATTTTTTGCTTACAAACAATAATTAATAATAAAAATAATGTGACCTCACTGGGGTTTCCCGTGCCGAGGACACTTAACAATATATTTTTTTTAAATTACATTTGAGAATAAACAAAGAAGACTTACTTAAAAAAACGAAGATAATTAACAAATATTTAGACGGTTTGAAAAACAAGGCATCTATATTATTTAACAAAAACACACAATAAAAATAACAAAAACCTAACATAAGCTATACACTTGTGTAGTAGTTGATTTAATATTGGTTTGGGGGAATGAGACAATCCATTTTACTTCTACCTAGCTCCACTATTCATTTTTTTATAGCCTTTTTAAACATTTTCTCGTTACTAATTGTTTTAATAGATAATGGAAATAGGTTATAGATTTTAATTGAATAATACTCAAAATCCCTTTCTCCGAAAGTGGTTTTAGTTTGTATTTGTTTAAGTTGTCTATGTGTTGAGGATCTAGTGACTATATTATGTGTATGTAATGTATTGTGGAGATTATGTCTTTTATTAAAGTAAGAGTAGTTTTTGAATCTATAAGTGAGTATTGTTAATCTTCATCTTTTGATTTTTTGATTTCAGAGAGTAAGGCAATTTTGTGTATTAAGGCTCGAAGTGTCACACAGTAAATGGGTTTTTTACAATATTGATTTATAAACCAATGCATTCGAAGAACCTATTTAGCTTATTTACAGTGACCTGAAGACCCCCGACAGAATAATCAATCATAACCCATCAACATCGCACTTTAGGTTGCAGAGTTTTTGCAAGGAGGAGACGGATATTCTTTGATCTAGTGGAATTGACTTCCTTATGATGGTGTCATAAAGATTACAAAATAAAAAATACAAAAACATAATATTTCTGATCATGGGTATATTTTATTTCATCAAATTAAAAAAAAACACCGTTTGGCACGTTTGCCTTAACATACAAGAGGTCTCGGATTTGATTCCCAGCATGGTTGATATGAAACATTTATTTAAATAGGTGTTTTCAAACAATAATATTTACCTGGACTGGTCCCTAAAGCGTAAGATTGATAGTCTTACCCTTATGTAACACAAATGATCAAGATACGCTGCAATTGATGTATCAATACAGTGCCCTATGCATCATTAGGAGCGGGAAGGTAATGATGATTATGAAAAAGCACGCATAAGTTTTTGCGATCTCCAGGGAAATCGATCCCGGAACCCTCATGCGTGAAGCAAGTATCTTAGCCATAGCACCACGGGCCCGCCAAAGAACAGTTTTTGATTACTTAAAAATATTTTTATCAAATTAAAAACAACTTAAATAGAGATAATTGATGCTTTAGAAAACAATTGTTTTTATTTCATGTTTATGTTTCACTTTGTTTTTAGTGGCCCGATTGGGAAAGAACGACGTTTTAAAATGGCAAAATCGTACGCTTTTATTACCTTTTATCAGACTACAGCCTTCATAAAAAAAGGTTGGATTTCTTAAAGCAGTATGCATATCTTCGGTTATCACTATGAATGTCGATAAGCGTTATTTTTCCCTCAAGTTTTTGTGTACTTACTAGGCTCTGTTGATAAGATATCGTTGCTTCTATAAAACTTACGATTAAACTAATAAATCAAATTCTTTTGTGCCAGATATTCCCAAGTATAAATCAAAACTCATTTTTTACATTTGTTTATAAAGGTGACATTAACGAAATTTTAAGTATGTCTTAATCCTTTCTGAATAGCCTTTTGAAAATTTGCCAACATCAATAAATATTTTTTTCACAAATGCAAAACACATGTATTTATTACAAATGCAGGGTAGTAAAAACACAAAAATGTAAAAAAACCAAAAGAAGTTTAAAGCAAATTTAATATCGTATGCTTTTTTTTTAATGAAACACATACATATTTTTTGACAAGTTAAAATTTTATACCAAAATACGTTTATTAATAACCTTAACCCAAATAAATTTAAATTTTAGCTTAACGGTTCACTAAATCAACAATCCTTCAACAACCGCATAAATAATGGCTTCAGCTTTTCAACTTCACAGATATGATTCGTCTGACACACGTTTTGTATATCCGAATCATATTTCCAATACGCATGTGTTCATCGTACCATACAACATTTCTTAGGCAACCAGATGTTTACTAACTGAGATGGATATTTATTTATTCATATTTTTCTCTCACAAACTATAATTAATAATAAAAATAACGTGACCTCACTGGGGTTACCCGTGCCGAAAACACTTAGCAATATACTTTTTTGAAAGGTTTTTACATTTAAGAATTCTTTGTTTATTCTCAAATGTAAAAACTTACTAAATAAACAGAGATATTAACAAATTATTCCGTTTTAAAAACTAGGTATTTATTGTCGGCCTCGTGGTGAAATGGTCAGCGTAATTTCCGACATGGTTAACTTGGAATATTATTTAAAAGGGTGTTTTTACACTAGAATATTTCATAGTCCCTAGACTGGTACATGAAGCGTAAAACTGATCACCCTACCTTCATGTAACAAAAATGATCAAGATACGGTGCGATTGGTATACCAATGCAGTGCCCTATGCACCATAAGGTGCGGAAAGGGAATGATGATGATTGGTCGCACCACTTGCCCGTTAGCAGTTGCACGCTCGAAAATTGCTGATTCGTTGAATGCGTTATCCTTTGTTTTCTTTACTACAGAACCCTAAATACAAAGATTGCAATTCCTTCCTTATTCTGGGTTCTGGCACCTCTATTGCTGGTACTTCTGCCGCGGCAGTCAGGATCCGATCCAACTTGCTGTCAGGAAGGAGGGGCACTTGACGAATTATACACGCGGTAGATTTAATACTTATTGATGGCAAAATATCTTTTTGCGATCGCGGTGAGAATATGAGAAATCACATGTGCACACGGTCGGTTCAGTCGTTAGTCTGGCGCCGGAATAATATAGGTACCCACGGTAGGAAAAATGCAACATCTTAATCTTTTGGATGTCTTTACTACCTACGGGACTCTGCCGTAGGTAGTAAACACATCCAAACGCCTCATCCTAGCAAATGTGCTAGATATATAATATATATCAATGTGTGCACATGTGGCGTAACCAATGATGATGATGATTTATGTACATCTATATTATTTTTGTTACAAAACGCATAATTAAAATAACAAAAACCTAATATAAGCTACACTTGTGGAATTGGTTTGGGCGAATGAGACAATCCATTTTACTTCTACCTAGCTCTACTGTTCATTTTTTATAGCCTTTTTGAACATTTTCTCGTAACTAATTGTTTTAATAGATAGTGGAGGTAGGTTATTGATTTTAATTGAATAATACTCAAAATCCTTCTGTCCAAAAATGGTAATAGTTTTTCTTTGTGTTGAGGATCTAGTTCTCATAATCATTATTATTTTTTTATTTTTTTACATTTTTTTTGCACCACAACAGGCCAGGAGGCCTAATTACAGTGGTGAATTACATCACAGAGCACCCAGGCTTGAGAAAAATCACATTTCAATTTTTGTGTTCTCACCGGGAATCGAACCCGGAACCTTCCGTGCGTGAATCAAGCGTCTTGACCACTACACCACGAAGGCCGCCAATTATGGCTGCATCGTCTGCGTGTCATGTGATGTGAACGATCTTATCTCCCTTAGTAGATTCACCAATTTCTCCATTCTTAAAAGCTTTTTCATATATTTATTCTGCTTGTGTAAGAAAAGTTTTTTGGCGTTTATGCTGTTGTTTTATATTTAGTTATAAAGATGCTAAACTTGTTTTGTATCAAGTTGTGTTTTTTTTAAATATTAATATTATGTAAGTCCTGAATTGAGCGGTTGTAACTCCTGGAAATGTCATTTATATGTTTTATACTTGTAAAATACTTTGTGTTATTTGATTTATAAAACAAAAATATAAATTAATAGATACAAGAATTGAAGGAATAAAGATGTTCAAATATACACAGAATGGTGAATACACAGTGTGTAAAGTGATCACTTAAACCAGCCAATGACAGATCATAAGGCCTGCAGATGCTTAAACTTCTATATTTCCTTCTATAAAATGTTCTTTATCTCTATTGTAATATGTTGATATTAACACCTTTATAAGGGATTGGATTCAGTCCGTATCTACACAAATTTGAACAAACTCAAAATATTGTTGATTAATCCACCTGGTTTAAGGAGAAGCATACAAATTAAAAAATATTTTCAGGCTGTGCCTAGTATGAAGGTGAAATAATCAGATGAATCTCTCCCGCATTAATAAAGATTTCTGCTTTATAACTTTACTTAAATCTACATATGTAAGTATAAGGGAATATAGATAGTTAAATTTAAGCAGAATGGTGAAGGTGATTCTGTATGTAATGTAGTCACCTAAACCAGCCAATGGCAGATTATGAGCCCTGTAGATGTCTAGATTTCTATGTGTTCTTCTTTAAAGTCCCTTATTTCTGCTTTAATAAGTTAACATTGATGTACGGAGTTAATGTTAAAAATCGTAAGCTAACAAAAACGTAGAAATAACATTGACTCCATATTTATATTTAATTACTAAATGGCTTAATTGATGTAACATCGTTACTGGAACAAATGGCATTCAATGTTCCGATCCACCGGTTGGGAAGTAATAATGTGCTGTTCACAGCATTGTAAACACGAGACAAGATCTGGCATTTTTGGTGTTAGTCTTTCTAGATTTAAACAATCACTAAAATATACCAGATCTTGTCTTAAAGTAGTAATTATTATTTAATTTTTGTTCTAGCTTTAATTTTCTTAAGCTGTATTTGATTTTTATCGAACCTGTAAATATTGTTAAGAAATCTGGTTGCCAATGTTAGATATAAATAAATATTGACTGTTATTTTGGGGGTTGAATCCGGTTCTTGTATACTTAAATTCGGACAAACTCAAAACACTATTTTTTATATTTATTTATTTTATTGAAAGAAACAGTCGACAATGATATAATAAGATTTTTAAAAAAATACACTTTGAAGACAGAGCAGCAAAGTTTCTAAATAAAAATCATACATATTATTAAATTGTGTTACAACAAAAGGATGTGTTTATGTGTATTTGTATGAGAGTAAGAAGTGTAGATGCGTGTTTATGTTTATTTGTGTGGGAGTAAGTGTTCAGGAGTGTGCATCATTAAATAGTTAGTAAAATCGTGTGGCAGCCAGAAATAATAAGTCTTAATTTAGTTTTAAATAAATTAAGGGGCATGTAAAATATATCAAAAGATGAAATAAAAGCATTATAGTTAGAGCGAGAACGATAGAGGAAAGAGTGTTGTGCATAGTTAGTGCCACAGGCTGGCAGATGGAATAAATACTTATTTCTTGTCACGCGAAAGGGGACATTAAGATTAATTTTAGAGAGTAGGTTTGAAGAGGAATTACCCGTTAAGCCTGTATTTTAAAGGCTTGTCAGCAGGTAGGAAAGAGAGGATATGAAAGGAAACAATGAAAAATAGACTACAATATCCAGACCAATTGAGAAAAAAATATTTCTTGGATTTCTTTCTTGCAACTGGCGGGAATCGAACCCGCGACGCCTGTCTCACTGTTAGCCGCCTTACCAACTGCGCTACGGCGCCTGTCAAATTGATTGGTTGATTGGCATATACGTAACACAGTGTGTAAATTGATTGCCTTAATCAACCAACAACAGGCATTACCCCAGATGCTTGACTTTGAAGATTCTCCATTCCTGCTTAAAACCTGTCAGTGTGACATTAATCTGTCTGCTTTTTTGTATGCTAGTTAGACTTTTTTACTGCCACGCATGAGGAATCTGTTGAGGGAAAGTTCTGCCAAAATCGAAATGAAATAATTATTTCTAGAATTCCCAGGGAATTTATCTGGAAAATAAAATAAATGATCTTGGTTTTATTTTCATAATAAATTTGTGGAATTAAATATTTATATATATTTACATTGTTTGAATAGTTATTAGTTTTATTTAAGAAATGCAGGATTATAAAAAAGTCGCTCCATAAAACGAAATAGTTGCGGTCATTACAAAATATTTAAAAAATCATATAAATCTGAAAACTATACACACAGAAGAAAAAAAATGTAAATATACTTTTTATTTATTCAAACGTAATTATGAAACATAGGTATACGTTTTGAAAAAAAAATGTATGAATTAAACTTTTTATTTTATTGGTTGTTTGGAATGAATTGTCGTTTGCCCGCCAATGTACAAAAAAAAATTTATAAATTAATTTCTTTCCGCTTAAGTTTAAAAAAACGAATTGGCAAGGAAGCTAAATCATTTTTAATACAAAATTAAAAATGTGAGTTTGTTTATAAAGGCTTTTAACCCAGGTTCAATAAAATAAAAATAAAATTTTAGATTGATTTTTTCAAGTGTTACCCAATTAAAAAGAAGTGAGTTCAAATTTTAATTACTTTTTATCTGCAACAACGCATCAATTTTTTTTCTGTTTATTTTGCTTGTCTGCACTACAAAAAAAAATTTAGTTTTTCAGTTTGATAACTGCTGGATTGTTTTATTTTTATCGAATTTCTGCCGTCCTTTAAATAATATTTAAGATAACCTAAGTGGTATGTAAAAAATTGATTTGTTTAAATATTTTAAATTTATAAATGTAGGAAAAATTCATGCGGTAGTCGCAATTCTTAAAACAAATAACATTTCTTGGCACAACAATTATTGTTTATGAAACTGTACAAGCCATTTTTTTTGCATTCTGGTCACAGTTATAAAATTCAAATTTTAGCATTTCTTAGTTTAAAAATTCAGTATATAGGTATTAAATAAAAAAATAAAAAAAAACATATTTTTTTTAGTATTGAATACATTATCCTTTTTACATAAGTAAATATAAAATGCTTCGAAAAAATAAGTAAGAATATGTTAATGAAAACAAAAGAAAACAAAGAAATTAATTTATTGTTCTGTCCGATGTCGCAAATTTATTTTATACCCAAAAGTCTATTTACACGATTCATTAATGTTTTTTATATTGATTTATGTTTTTATCCTATAATTTAACTCATTTCACTGTTGAAGTTTATATTGTGATAGAAACTTATGCTGTCTCATAGATAAATAAAGTGATTTTATTGGTACAGGAAAAACGAGTAAAAAATAAACTAGTTTTTTTTTCGCCTCTGAAATTTGTTTTGGGTTTTTGTATCTCGTGTGTTATTTTTGTTGCCATTTTATCTTACATAGGATTAATCACAAAATAACGTATTTGAAACAGAATCGAGTTGTGTCACTCTTTGTCACTTGCGTTTTAGAACAATCTCACGGGAATGAGGTGGAATTAAATTCAGATTTATTGCTTCAGTTCTCCCGCTAAAGGAAATTAAGTGGGTTTTGTTTCATTTCTAAACAAAACATACTCGACCAGTTGGTAATTCTCCCAAGACTTTATTATTTTATACGCAAAGAGAGTGAAATAAATGAATTAAGATTTTCAAACCATTATGCAACATACTGAATAATGTCATTTATTGCAACAGAAAATAAAACATTTCGAACAATGGAATATGGTCGTATAGGCATAAACAGGGCTGACGACCTGCCAATATATATGTAGTCAACTGTTTTCGTTGTATATATTACTAATTGAATTCGACTCACCAGAAGTTTGTTACAAAGCTGTGTGTACCAAAATAAATTATTCAATTTCATATTACTTGGAATTTTATTTACTTAATTTATGGCTTCATTACTATAGCAAAGTTTCTAATATTATGAACGAGAGATATCGACAATACAGAATGAAATCTTGTTATGTTAAAGGAAATCAAATTGAATTTATGTTAACCATGAATGTATAGCTAATATAGCTGCGTCATGTCGGCCGACCGGTACCACTTGAACAGAGAGAGTCTGATTAACGTTTCCGTTTCGCCGCAGTTGGTGCCTTGTTCGGTTAGTATATTGGTGGGCCTAGTACTTGGTATTGCTAGCGTCCATAGCATGTTAATTATGCTACTTAACACACTGTGCTAACGTTCACCATTCTGCCTATGTTTAAAAATCCACATTTCCTCAGCTATTGTATTTGTTGACTTTTTTGAAGTAAAAGAGCTGAAACTTTTTTTGATGGGGATAAGGTTCATCTGGCTGAATTTTTTCACCTACTAGATAACGCCTGTAAATACAATTCGATCTTTATATTTCTTTAAAAACCAGTTTTGTAGATATGGCTAGATTTTACATAACCAGTCTTGTCTAGAAGCATTTGGATGTACTTGAAATATTTTTGATATTTAAAAGTTATAAGATTCCAAAAAACAAAACCAGGATATTAAAATATTTAAGGGATGAAAACGTAGAGAACGTGGTTGAAATTACAGTAGCAGTAACAATTATCGTTCCACAAATTAAACAGCTTCGTAAAACTGTTTTTAATTAACATTTTTCAGCAGCGTTGGCGAAAAATCACGGTTTCACCCATTTTGCTTTATAACAGCTTTACGATCCCCAAAGAAGTTTATTTTCGAATTGATAATATGCTAACAAAGTTTTTTTAACAGTAACATTATTTTTGCAACTGTTTTAGCTGTTTTGAAGAATACCTGGTTTAAAATAATATTTTTTTAATTTTTACCACCTCTAGTTAAAATTTGATCACTGTATGCCAAATCGATGTACGACTATGATACCATGAACTAAGTTGTGGTCTCGTGATGGTGTTGTGAATTTATAGATTGACAACCCTGAAATTATGCGGAGCATTAGCTTTTATGTTCCTGATAATTACCTCAGACAGCGTCAACATAGACTGTTTCACATTCCAATATACAGGACCAACCTGCCAATGGTCATGCCTGTTGGAAGGGTTATCTCTATGTTGAACAATATCACTTTGGACATTGACATTTTTCACGTCTCTGAGGGAGTTTTTCGTTACAAGATTCTCTTACTTTTTTAACATATTATTCTTTGGATATTATGTATACTAATGTGTTTTTTTTATATATACCTAATTTTACCTAATTATTTCTATATATATGAATTAAGATATTTTTTTTCGTAATGTACATATATATGAATAAATAAATAAATGATAAATGATAGATCATAAGTCCGATGTTCAAATTCTACTCTAAAACTGAATTCCCCATTTTTCTAGTACACATTATTACGATAGTATTTAGAGTTTGTCCAAATTAGTTTTACATCTCTGTTATCGTATGTTTATCTTAATAACTTCCTAGGGGGTAAAATCTATTTCTTGTCTATAAAAATAAGACACACTTTAAAAATGATTAATTAAACCAACTGGCCTAAAAATAAGAAAAAGAAGAGAAAATCTTTTTAGGCGTTGTCTAGTTGGTATATAGGTATTACTATGATATGAATCTCCTGTGTATCAATAACGGTTTGTCTCAATACTTGTTAGGCTGTTTTGTCATTTATCCTTGCTACGCGAAGAATAAATGTCAGCTAATTCAGCAATGCACCTGTATAAGAGAGAGCACAAAGATCGAACTCATAACAAGGAAGACAGAGACGCTTTTTTTCTGGCGAGTGTTGCGTAAAACAGATTCAGTCGATTGATGACAGTGACGGGAGACGCGAGCGTGTAATATGAGCGGCGTATTTATGATTTTTAATTTATTTTGCTAAAACAGGCCTAGATTATATGTTTATTTGCATAAATTATGGAAAAAGAATTATTACTTTGGGAATTCTGTTATTGGTTCTGAGTTTATACACTATATTTGTTTATTTATTATAAATTTGTATGTTATCTATAAAAATGAACTGTTGGTTTTCAAATATGGTATGGAGTCCGCAATATCAAAACCATATAAATTCAATAGAATCTGTTCAAAAAAAGTTCTTAAAGTACCTTTTGTATAAGTTCAAAATTTCTAACCCACGTTCAAATTTAAATTACGAGCAACTTCTAACTCTTTTTCATTTTAATTCTCTGACAAAACGCCGCGTTGTTTCCGATATAAAATTTCTGTATAAAATATTAAACTACAAAGTAGATACTAACCTTCTAAATAAAATACAAATAAATGCAGGATTGAGAACACTCAGACATCGAAAAATATTTAAACTGCCTTTGTTTTCAAATAATGCTACATACCACACACCTATGGCCCGCATGTGTCGGGAATATAATATATACTGCCGAAACAATATAATTGACATTTTTCATGATACTCTCTCAGCTTTTGCGAATAATCTCTTAGGAAGAAATCTTATTCAATAAGTACACACGTACAACTTATTTTTTATTGCATTGTATCCTGTATAAACAAAAATATTTAAAAATATGTATTACAACTTAACGTATAAATCTATTTTGTGTAATTCTATAATTGAAGATAAATATGCATGTTAAATTATTTCGACGAATGCTTTAAATTGTATGTTTTCTAGTATGTATCTTTGTTGAATTACCTAATAAAATAAAATAAAATAAAATAAAATAAAATAAAATAAAATAAAATAAAATAAAATAAAATAAAATAAAATAAAATAAAATAAAATAAAATAAAATAAAATAAAATAAAATAAAATAAAATAAAATAAAATAAAATAAAATAAAATAAAATAAAATAAAATAAAATAAAATAAAATAAAATAAAATAAAATAAAATAAAATAAAATAAAATAAAATAAAATAAAATAAAGTAAAATAAAATAAATGAAATAAAATAATAACAAAAATACCCAGCAATTATAGAAAAAAGATGCTCTTCTCTCTGAACTTCTTTTTACTAATATGAAAGATGTCGATATCCAAAGAAATACGTCTAAGTAAAAACATTGGTTTTCCTACTGGTATTACCATCGGCAGGAAAATAAAACAATGTTCCGTATTTTACTAGTGGTAACACTACGTTACATCACCGGCGCAAGGGGATTATCTACCACAGTCTTTAAAGAGTTGACTACAAAAAAATCAACAGCTAAAAGAATTAAAGTAATACGCCTCAACTTTCATATTCCCTTCTCTAAAATGTTCTTCGTCTATGTTGTAACATGTTTGTTACTAATTACTTTTTTAGAAAAAAGTGTTATAAATGATTAATTTTTGTAAAAAAATAAAATCTCAAATATTTATTTTTCGAATCAAATAAAAATATCAGGATGATAAATGTAATTTATTACCGGTTAGTAAATATAATTATATGCTTTGGTCAAATGAAACAAATGTATGTTAGAAAATGTTAAAACAAATGCGAGGTGTGTTCGGAAAATAACGAGAATTTTTATATCACGCGGGTTTGAAGAGTCTGATTGTAATTTTTTTATTTATTATGTTGGTATTGTAGAAGACAACACCAACAGCCGTGGGGTTGACAGGTGCGAACGCGTAGCCCGCTGCGTCGTCAGCTCGGACAAGATATTAAACGCCATGCATCGGATTAACACATTACATTTCATCTTGAAATTTCGTGTCGCCCGGCCACCAGCTCTCCGCCAGTGTTCGCTATTGTAAATTCCTTCTGTACAAAATAATAGGATGTGACTCGTGTGTAACTGCTTAATAAATAACTTCAATTGTAATACATCTTTCTCATTGAACCTCAAATTAACTCACGCGCACCCGTCCCATAGTATACATTCATGACCCTGAAGTATGCTTAAATGTTCAGATGTATATATTGTTTACTTTGTATGTGGCTGCCATGCCACTACTTCAGGGGCATGTTTACCAACATAAAAAAAATTGACAATCGGACTCCCCGAACCCGCGAAATTTACAATTTCCCGTTATTTTCTAAACACACTTCGTATTTGTATAACTGACTAGTACTTTTTATTTGACCGGTGGGCGAAAGATTGATATTGATTTTTTTAAATATGAAACGCTACGGTTAGTCTACTAATTCAGTTCTCTTTGCACCATTAGGTGCGGAAAAAATGACAATGAATATAAAACAGTTAATCTGAAACCAGTTGACATTATGATGTATTTTTTTGCTGTGTCTTAGGTAGCAAAATTAAATAATACAATCAATTATTGTTACGAAGCTTTTCTTTTGCCATCTTAAAAATAATTAAAAAACCATCAGCGAAATAGAATTTCAAAAAAAGGTAATCAAAAGATTTTAATACGAGTAAAGAGATAAAAAAGTGCACCCTTTAGGGTTGCCACCTTTTAAAAAGGGCGGATCCGGAGATCGTCGAAAAATGACTATTTAAATACTTTGTGATCTTTTTTTCTTCTTTTATTCAGGAAACATACAGTACAATTACATGGTTGTATAGTTTACACAGTAAGACTTAACTCTAATAGACCAGTGAAGTTTTTATATTATTTTATAATTATATCTAAAATTCTTAAACTATTTTTTTAAGATCAAAAAAAAGGAAAAACAACATAAATGGAAGTAGTTTAAAAATTAAAGTAAAAAAATTTTTTAAACGTTGATAGTTAGTATTAACAAATGGAAATAATATGAAAAATGAAGTAAAAAAAATAGTTAAATTAATTAAAAGGTAAAAATGAAAATAAAAAATGAAAAACATGCTCAGATGCAAAAAAACATTTTTTTTTAAAAGGAAAAACTTGTTGTTAGTTTAGTAAACTCAGGGATCAAAAATCTTAGATTCTCACCTTGCTCTGCCACAACTTTATTCTTGTTTTGTAATTTTTTTTAATTATTATAACTCTTTTAAAATAGCCCTAAAATTGAAAATTTTAGTAAATCGTAAGAACGCAAATGTATTATTTAAAAAAAAAAAAAAACAATTTTCAAGCTAACACAAATGGAATACTCATTATTAATTACAAAACAGCTTGAAAAGTGCTGCTATGACCAGACTGATTTCTTTAATCATGTATTTAGTGGCTCAAAATTCACAATATGAAAAAATTAGGATGTTGCCATTAACAGTAAAACAAGAATCTACAAAGCACTCGTTAGACTAAACAGGTATTGAAAATTTCCTAGCTGAAGATACTAAGATAAGACAGATAGGTGAAGCTAAAGTTAACAGCGAAGGAGAGACTAAAAAGGTCATGTTCAAAGAAACACCACAAGATTAATTTATGTGGACTTACCCTCGTAAAAGACCTCCTAAAAAATGAAAGAACAGCTGGGATGAATGACGAATTACACTCTCAAAAATAGACCACATGGGTCTATAGCAAGGAAAACTAAGATGTTTTATTGCTTTGTGATTTTTGCTAATCTTTTCGTGTTCTGATGTTTTCAAAAAAAATTAACAATGAAATCCGTCTGATCGCAATATATAGGATTAATGTGTTAGCCCATAACCCGGATATTACCGTTCAAACTTGTGAACTCTGGGTCAAACCCAGAGAGGTGGCAGCCCTGGCGCCCTTACCTTAGGGTAAATTATTATATTTCCCTCTCCGAAACAATTTCGGGAGGGCACTGAGCCCCCGTAGGAAGAAAGTTGCCCGAGTAAATAAAATGTAAGGCGAAAAAACTGAATTCACAAAAATTTCCACGCGCTTTAATATCGTTTAATATTTTCTAAGAAATAAATAATTGCCAGAAGGAAAAATTCAATTTGAATTGTACTTGAATAAGAATTCGAGTATTAAAAATTGTGCTCAAGTTTAAATATTGCGCTTGTTGAAGTTTTTAAATTTTGTAAATTGTAATAAACGTAATATATATTTTTGTTTACTGAAAAAGTAGAAATCTCAGAAACGGACGATATTTTTTTTAAATGTTTTATATTTCCGTACAATTTAGTATTCTGTATAATGAAAAACTCTTATATCTCGAGTATTCATTTCTTAACAAATATAGTTATTTTATCATTGGTGATTTTAATATTGAGAGTATTATAACATATTCTGACATTAACAAATAATATTAGGGATATTACCATAAAATATGTAAAAATATTGAAAAATATGTATTTATCTGTGTAAATAAATAAAAAAGTTTTATTTTTAAATTGCTGTATTCTTTATTAAAATATAAAAACTTTTTATTTATTTATTTATCATCATCATTCCCGCTCCGCACCTAATGATGCATAGGACACTGCTATACTACACAAATTGCAGCAGATAAGTATTGACATTTTTTCGTTACATCAAGGTAAGATGATTAGTCTTACGCTTCAGGTGTCAGTCCAGGAACTATAAAATATTCCAGTACCGTTTTAAATATTTCATGTCGACTATGTCAGGAATCAAACCCGAGATCTCTTGCATGGTAAGCAAACGCGTTGACCGTTACACTACAAAGCGGTCAAATTTTATTGATCGGTTGATTAAAATTACCATTTGCCTATACAAAGCGGTCAAATTTTATTGATTGGTTGATTGAAATTACCATTTGCCTATAAGTAAGTAAAAGTGCATAAAAAGTTTAATTTTTTTATATATCAACTACAGAAATCTATTACATTAAAATGTTCAAGGATAAATCAAGGAAAAAACGTTTTAAAGTAAAATACAAGTAAATTGCAATTCGCCATTCAACATCCACATTTCCTCAACTCTCTTCCGTAGCATGTAAAATGGTCACTCAAACCAGCCAATGACCGGTAAAAAGCCTTGTGAATGCCTAAACTTCAATACACCCTTCTCAAAAAGGTTTGTCTTTCTGTGGCTATGATGCCACAAGGGTGTACAAAGAATACAAGATTCAATATATCCCTCAATTATCAATCAAAAAAATAATGAAGTCGTATTTTGCTATAACAGGTATAAATTATATGATTATTTTTACAAATTATGTCAAATAAATCGTTTAACAGTAAGTACAACATGTCTCGAGATTCAACGACAACCTTTCAATTAATAATAGGCTGGCTCACGAATCATAAACATATCTTCAAGAAACGCCTGAAACATAAGAATTCTGAACTCCTGGAGTTTTTACCTTTTTTTCTCATATATATTTTTATCTATTTTTCTTTCCTTGGTTCCACTTACTCTCTCCTTTCAAACTCATTATCTTATCCCACATTCCTCATTATTAATTACTTATAACATAATGTACCTTTAAAAAAATAAATATGTACAAACCTTATCTCCTAATTAAAAACAGTTGTTATTTTTATTTTTGATTTTTTTTTTTTAAATTTTATTCTAACATATGTATGAATCTTTTGATATATATTTATGGTTTTTTAGTACAAAACTTTGACCAATTTCTTCTTTTCACCAGTCTGTTTTTTGGTTGGCTGGAAGATATTACTTTTAGCGATAAGTCCGCCAAATTACTTATTTTTTGTACTTGAAGATTTAAATAAATAAATCTAAATATAACGTCAGTAAAAAGCCGTTTGTTTTAGAGATATTTGCACATTTAAAACTTTGGACAAATCTACTAATTTGATTAGTTTTTTGAATGCCATCACAATTCTTTCATATTTTAAAAATATTTTATTTTTTGTAATGTAGTTTTTGATAACGCTGCTATTGATCACAATCCAAACTTTAATAAATAGCTCTTTTAGTTTGAAAAATAAAACATTTTTTTAGTTGCGTCATTAAAAAAACTGATCTTAGTTGTAATTTTTTTCTAATCCGTAAAAATGTAAAGATCTCGAAAACGAACGACTTTTTATTAAGGTTGTATTTGAATATTCTGATTAGTCGTGAGTTGGTCTGGCTTATTACTCCTAAAAAGGTCGGCGTTGAATTTTGTCGGGTTTCTGGCTCAAATTGGTAACTACAAATTTTAGAAAAATGAGATGTGTTCGTAAAATTGCATAAATTAATCCTTGCTTAGAATTTTTAATATATTAAAATAAGTATTGCATGATATAATTTCAACTTTCAGTTTAATTAGAATTTTCGATTTCGATTTGGGATTAGCTTTTAATTTTAAAAGTGTAGTATCTCACGATTAGTAAAATGTATTGATTAACTTGTGCAAGAAAATTTCAAGACGATTTATCATTTTTTAACAAACAGTTTTTCAAGGCCATACCGCAAACCATCGAAGGAACATTTTTTCATGATGTGTTTTTAAAAACAACCGAATGAACTTTTTGGAAAATCGCGTTTTTAAATAAAAAAAATGTATTAAAAACCTTTTTGACTGAAACGATACGTACAGGACGTAACTTGGGCAGTGTTAAGGTAGGAGAGGGGTACGGTTTTGTAAAAGGGATGCTAGTCTGAGACATAAAAAATTTCTCCATTTTCAAATTAAACTATTTTATTTTTTCATAAAAAAATGAGTTAAAAAAAAAATTCGTTATATACTTTTTTTTAACTAACCATAATGAATGTTGTTTCTCTGAAGTTTTGCGGCCTGGCCGTGAAACACTGTGTAAGATATTATATGGGCGCTAAATTTTGTTTTTAAAAATCTGTATTTCAAAGTTTGTTGTGCTTAATGTAACATGACATGTATTTGTTGTTCGTTTTGAATCAACGTTTGCGTATTGTGAAACCTTGTTTTATTGTTGACATTATATCGTATTTACTGCATTTTGTGGTTACCTACCGTAGTCGTATTGTATGGGACTCGTCGCACATTATTTATTCAGTGTGTATCAGTTCAAATTTAAAATAAAATACTAATTTTTCAGAATATGGTTTTGAAATCTATCATACTTTTAAATAATACAATTTATAACATTTCTCGATTTAAATTTTAACAAAAAGGTTTTAAACTTTTTACCAAGCTCTTTCTTGTACCATTTTTAATATATTTGCAAGTTTTAAACAATCATTTTTTTATACTTACGCACCCACATACACGCACCCTCTCCCTCATTCATTTACGCATACACACATTAACATACACATTAATACAAACGTCACACACATAAAATTACGTTAACTCTTTTCTTATATTTAATGTGTCATTAGATTTAAAGTGGATTTTTTTTATTGACTTAAGTATTGTTAATATTTTTCTTCTTTTTTTAATTATGTAATAGCTGTAAAAATCCCAAATAAAATAAAAATAAAAAATAAAATAAAATGACGTTACAGCACTGACTTCGAAAGGATTTTTTAGCACCGTTTTTTAAGAGACTGTAATAGATACATTCGCTCTAGTTATCAAAGTTGTTACTTGAAGATGAGGTCATTCTTACTACACTTTAGGTGCCAGTCCAGGAACAATGAAATATTGTTGTTAAAACAATTGCTCAAATCAATATTCCGATACTTTTCGGATTTCAATTTCCTTACTCAGGACTTTTACCTGAGAGCAACCATCGAGTCGAAAACACTAGTCCAGGATTTTGGTTTTATTTCATACGCAAAACTGCATTCTTCATCCGCCTGGACACATTCAGTTGTTACATATTTCGTAAAAATATAATGCTAATGAATTTTGAAAGTTAACACAAAGTCTACTTTGTGAATTTTTTAGGTACTACTCATTTTTATTTTTTATTTTTATTATTATATTATTTCTTTTGTTTTTTTACAATAAACATAATAATAAAACACAGTTTAAAAAAAATAAAGGATAATAACATATCAATGAAATACATATTAATAGAAAAATAGTAAACGAAAAAATCCCACAAAGGCATGGCCTGTTCGTGGATATACAAAAAAATGTTAATAAATTTTTGCTACCATAGTAAATAATGGAGAGTCATGATATTTTTGTAAAACATAAGAAAGAAAAAATAAAACATTTTGTAAATGATAATATTTTTATTTTTTTTATTTTATAGTAATTAAAAAAGCAAATTAAAAATATTTAAAAAAACACAAACAAATTCCTTCTTATTAAAGGGCAACAAAATAAATCATAGAAAAATAGAGTTCATATATTTAGTTTGAATCCAGGATAGTGCATGTTTTTTAAAAGAAGGAAAATTTTGAAAGTTTTAATCAATGAAATATTATCAGTAAAAAAGAATAAAAAAAATTTGGGCCTATAAAATATGCATGTCTCTGTGCGAGCCTCGTTTTACAATGTGGTATTTCTAACACACGATTCCTTCTTTGACTTGATCTGTTTTAATTACTTGTAAATAAATTTTGGTTCTTAAATATATATTTTAAACATTGAAAACAATATATTTGTCTTAGATCTAAAAGTTTAGCTTCTTGGAACAATTGGAAAGAGGGAAAAGTGCGATATTTGTGAAGCATTATTTTTAATATAAATTTTTGAATAGTTTCTAATGGTTAATTACATTCATTCTGATTTTCTATTTGAAATAATTTTATTCTAAGTGTGAATTTTTTCTTGGTCTTTTTAAACCCGTGGATTTTGAAACATTATTTGGATGTTATAATACAATTTGTTTTAGTATATTTGCTTTGTATCAGTGGGGCCCAACGTTTTAATCTAAATTATAATCACAAAATCACATTAAACAATTGTTTTAGAAAAGTCTTTTGAAAATATGTTGCGAAGTCATTGTGATACCGGGAGTAAAAACCGCATAATTAGTTTTTAATATGCTTTAACTACAATTTTATGTATTTATAAAAGTAATTTTAATTTATTGGGTAAGGTTAGATGAAATTTTTTTTTATTTAAAATTTAATTTATTATTTACATACAATATTACATTTTAATTATTTTTAAAACATTTTTAAAGTTATTTTTTTTAACAGGACTCACCAAGCCAATTTATATAGCTTGTCGGTAAAGATCCTTTACACTAAATCATATGATAGTCCTACATAGTTGTAAAATAATAATTACTACTAACTTAAATATAAGGAGCAAAAAAAGTACATATAATTTATGTTTTCAAAAAAATATTTGGCAAAATATAAAAAAAAGCCAAAAATAAGTGAATTATAACGCAATTATAAGATAAAAAAAATAAATACAGAACCGGAGCACCAAAATTTAAAACAGAAGTGTGTACATATTTAAAAGGCACAAAGCATTTTATTTAAAACATTATTTATTAACATATCCATATCTATATCTAAGTCTATATCTATATCACATCCTCATCCATATCTATACATATATATACCCGTACATGCACACATACATATCCATACATACATATATACACATATATACACATACATACATATAAACATTCACATACACACATAAACATCCATGAGAATATTACATAGTTATAAATTCTATTTTTTATATATCTATATATACAAATATTCAATTTTATTAAAATATAAACTCCTGATCGAATAGCCAGTCAATTATTTTGCCCTTGTCACTTTTGGTAGTGCCATTTCTCTATTGTGCCAGATATCTTAAAAGACGGTGCCAAATATTATTATTAGTAGAATTTTATAATATATATTCATAAAAGTTCTAAATATAATTCATTGTTTTTTTATCTACAAATTTTGTATTAAAACCATGAATGTCGTTGGCAACTTCAGTAGTTTTTTATGTAAGTAAATAATCTCTCATGTATACGCTTTATTCCCTTCCTTCCCCTTATCCCCATCCCTTGAGGATGTTAGCAGTACAAAGGATGGGACGTTTTATTAAAAATATCGACTCGTTTCTCGGACAGAATGGAGTTACGTGGTGCCATCCATCGCGCGGAGGAAACTCAATTTTCCACCAATATGGAGATACAGGATATGCGGTTGGTTCACACGGTGATATACGGAGCAAAATATATCGTCTCTTTGAAATTCTCACTGGAATTTATTTAATACTAAGCGACTGACGGCTCATTATTTCATATTGTGTAACTTAATTTATTTTTAATTACTTTTATATTCTGTGATGGGTCGAAATAAATACGTTTCCTGGAATAAAACGGAAAATGTGTCAACAAGCTTCGTAAAACGTTCGACTGTTTTTGTTGTATTCCGAATGAACTAATCACAAAATCAATTTTCACGATACATGGGTAAAAATCTGACAAACAAATGTTTAATAAAAAAGAAAGTGTTACTTAATATTTGTACTGGGTGCTAACATTAGTTGTGTCCAATATTTCCTAATTTAAAAATGAGCAAAAAAAAAGAAGGTTAAACGTCATTTGAAAAAAAAAATCTGTTCTGTAATACATTATATTTGCTTTTAATATTTATTTTATGTTTTAACCAAATTTTTAAAACAAATTAAATTATGTACGTGTTATTTTTCATGCAAAGTTGTATCTTTGTTTATGTATATCTATAAAGCATAATGTCATAATAAGCTCTTAAAAAAAATCTTTTTATTTGATAAGTAACTTGTTACTCTATAAAACGCCTGAATTTTAATTAATCCAACCGGACCGAAGGGGGGGATTGGAATCCCCATAGACCGATTTTTATTATATAATTCGAGTATTATTAAAGCTATTTACCCTAGATCTTTTGTAATTTAAGTTTTTAAATCGTTTAATATTAAAACCAGAAAAACGTAAATAATACAAGCGTCGATTTTATTTTATGTACCTTAGAATTTGAATGAATAAAATACACCAATGAGTAAAGTATGTATACGTGAAAACATGAATAAATTATTATGCGATCATAAACACTTCCAACGTTTTATGCTCGTGACACTATATACAAGTTGCGGCTGGGGTCTTTTGGTCCCCCCGTTCGGATAATGTGTAATTTTCGAATGCTAAGTGAGGAAAAGGTTAAGTATCTGCCATGTAAGAGCACTCTGGGCGTATATAGATAATAAATAAATAATTGAATGTTTTCTTATTTTTATAGCGTTTTTTTTTATATATGCTAATATTTTAACACACTCAAAATATTTTTGATGTATTACGCTTCATGGTAGCTGCCTAAATAAAATATATCCTTCAAAGATTTTTTTTTCTTGCTTTCGTAACTGTAAAACAAGACAATAGAAAAATGTGAACATAAAACAGTAAAATAAAAAATAAAGCTTTTCAAATCTGTGCCATAAGGAAAAGGTTTTTAGAGTTCATTTTTCAATAATAACACTATCCCGCGGGACTAGAAAGATCAGCAACAAATGTATGTAGAGATTGAAAAAACATTTTAGAAAGAATTCTCTTTTTATCCAATAGGGATGATGTTCGATATTTAAATTCCGTGTCTTTAGGGATCACTTCTTTATGCGAATTCCTACATGTAAAATATCGAAATTTAAGTTTATATTAAGATTTTTTGTGGATACTTTTTTGCACATTTGTTGTAAAGTAATGGAAAAGAATTGTTGGGGTCAGTATTAGATTAGAACAATATGTTTACAAAAAAGTATGATTTTAATACTTTTACCGAAATTTTTGTTCATATTAAGATTTTTTGTGGATACTTTTTTGCACGTTTGTTGTAAAATAATGGAAGAGAATTATCGGGGTCACTATTAAATTAGAACAATATGTTTACAAAAAAGTATGATTTTAATACTTTTACCTTTAAGTCTAAGTGTTAAAATAATTTGTCTCCATTTTTTTTCAAATGAAGATAACAAGAAATGAAGTGAGACAATAATGTATTTTCCTTATTTTTTTCTCCTTTGTTACCTCGATTTAATTCAAACACAAGGTGTCAAAAATGCTGACTTTCTTCTACTTTCAGTTTTCAATGCTTGTAATAAAAATCGTAACGTAAAAACGAAAACTTTCTTTCAAACCTTGGCTAATATTTTGTTAAAAAGAAACTCAGCTTATTTGAACACCTAATTGTATATATTTTGTCCACTAAAACAAACCCATTGATATATTTTTTTATGCATATTAGAAGCAAAAATCTTGAATAGAAGTTCTGAGATTACTAAAGAAAACAAAAACACACCATCACGCCCTTAAAAAAATTCAAATATTTGAGTTTTTATTCCTAAGAACGCAAATATTTCGATTTTACATATTTTTAAAAATGTTTAATTAAATGATTAATGTTAATTAATCTTACTGATCAACATGATTTGTGTCTCACGCGTACCAATAGGTGCAAATAATGTAGTTTTATATCTTTTTTTCAAACGTGTATTCGGAATAACTCCATCACCCACAAAATTTCGTCAAAGCCATGGACAATTTCCCTGGTTTTGTGTTTCTCAAACAATTTTTTTAAAATTAGTAATGCCAAAATCAAAGAGAAAATATTTGTGAGTCCGCAAATACGATTACTAATGCATGATAAAATGTTTGAAGAACTATTAAATCTATTGGATAATGCAGTTTTGGGAAGCATTCAAACGTCACAGTTTCTAGATATGTCAGAATGTTCGAATATCGTGCAGTTACGAACAAAAAAGTATTAAAATGTTTAAAATTATAAATGCTTCTATATTGAAGACCTTGAAGAATGAGGCAGAAACCCGATATCATATTTGAACTTACGAGAAAAAATACTATCTGGTTGCGAATTACGTAAGTATGAATTGCTCCAGTATTGTCACAACTTCTACATCCATTTTACTTACAACCACTGTTCACCTCCCACCTCAGTACTTTTTGATAGCCCGCCACATTAAGACCTCGTGTCGTACATCCCGCGTTTATTGTTTTGATCGTGTGCCGCATCATAAAACTTGTTTTCACCAACCACCAGTGTTGAGCTCTAGATCGCAGCCTGCCATCGTGTTTCTGTCTGCCATCTGCCAAGTGTCAAGTCAGATCTGGCAAGTTCATCAAGAACAAAGATAAAATTAGTGGCATTTTTTCCCGGTCCCTCTCATTTTTTGGAGTTGTGACCAATTGACAATGCATATCGCATATCGAGGATACTAATTTTTTTTTATTAAATTCAATTACAATCTAATCCACTCAATAATATTGTAGAAGCTCTAAGGCTTCACTCCCTACTATTTTGCGCCCCACATTTACGCAGGGATTCGTTTTTTCATCACTCTTAAAATCATATGTTTATCTTTTTAAGACAAAAAACGTTTTTTTGCTGCCTATTATTATGGAAAATTTATAAAAAGAGAACAAAAAGTTCCGATGTTTTTCGATAGATAAGAAATATTTCATTTTAATAATATCCAGAATTTCTTCCCAAGTTATCAACAAATTGCATAATATAATGTACATCCTATAAGTTGATCAGGATGGCTATTTTTTTAAACGATTCTTGATAAAATACGTAAATCTCCAAACTTTCCTACAAAATTTAAACATCGCAACCAAGCAAGAACAAATGACAGATGATCTGTAAAAGTTACGCAGGATTGCTCGTAAAAAACTTTATTTTGAAAGAAAAATCCTGTGAAATTCCGTTCCATAATATTTTTGTAAAAGGCGTGAAAGAATTTTAATTCGTTCTAGGATTTAGAATTTATATTCCAACGTCGTCCATTTAAGCAGCTTTTTGCTGAATTAATGTAAAAAGATAAAAATTGAAGAAAGATCCTTTGAGAAAAAAAAAACAAAAAGGAATTTAAAAAATAATATAATTATACTAAAAACCAACTGTTTTAAGAAGTAGTAAAAAAAATGTTTTTTTTTTTTTTAGTCGATGCCTAGTATTTGAAATAATTCAGTTAAATAATCAAATGAATCACTTCACTAAAAGTTTCAGTTATTTTACTTCACTAAAATCAACATTAAATTGAAGGAATTAAGATTTGAAAGACAAAGACAATATGGTGAATTATGAAAAAACTTATCTATTTCGATAATGAAAATACAAAGTAATATTCTAAATCCTTAAAAAATCGCTTAAACGAGAAAATAGATTCTTGAGGCTTGTGTTGAACATTTGATGTTTGGATTTGCATCCGTCTGCCTTTGAGGTACAGATAAATACGAGTATGCCAGTGTATATATATTTTTATTTTTTTGAGGTTTTAAATTTAATTTTTATTTGCTCATTTACTTATTATCTACTTATTTAATTTATTTGTTTTCTCATTTACTAATAATTTGCTTATCGTTTTTATTTGTAATACATTATAATTATTGTTTATGTTTTTATATTATTTTGTACACTAGCAAAACACAAAAACCTGACTCTTTTTTGACAAAATATGTTTTTTGTGTTAAATAAATATTACTAAAAAAAAATAAGCAATTTGAAAATTGTTTCACTTAGCTAAAGAGTTTTTAAATGAATGACATTCAGTATTCATATTGGTGTTCAACTTAAATATTCAAATAATAAAATGGTGAATATTACAGAGTGTGTTTAAACGGCCACTAAAATCAGATAATGATAGGTCATAGACCATGTAAATGCCTACACTTCAATATTTCTTTTCCTTAAATGTTCTTCAGTTCTGTTGCTATTTAAAAAAAAAAAGTTTTAAACCACTTACTTAAAAAAAATATACCTACCTGCTTATTTACCATGGTATTTAGAAGGTTATCAGAATGAAATATAAATCATATTTATAGTTTTAAAAGAGTTACAAATCTTATACACATGGAGTTAATAAATGAAAAAGTTACGTAGAAGTAGTGTTTTGTGTTTTTACTTGTTAAAAAAATAAGTGGTTAAAACAAAGCAATTTTATAATTATGAAAAATATTTTGCATTGCGATCCAAATTAAAATTCTCAATTGAAAGAATATTAGGTTACATAGAGGAAAATTTGTCCGCCGTAATATTTTTTTTTGTTTTATGAGAAACATACTTGATAACGAGGATAAACATGCTCTTTTCGTAATGTAAACGTATTTTCTTCCTGGATTATACCACTGAGCAATGCTTTTTTTACACAGTACGGATATTGACTATTTGCGTATCGCTATCGTTTGTATTTTTGTATTTTTTCAAAGCTCAAACTATCCGAAAATCCTTAAAAAGACCTAGTTTTATCTGCCATTTTCAGACGCGTGCGTAACCTGTATACCTGTATACATCTACAACCTGCATCTAATAAATTATTGTTGCTTGTGAATTTTTACAAATAAATTTAAATGTTCATGGAAGCAGAGAAAGAGAGAGGAAAGTAGAATAGCTATACAATGTCTTCTCCTTTTTATGTACTTTTTATTTAATATTCGTATTTTTACTTTTTTAGAATTCAATTATTTTTTTCCTCTCCTCCTGCATTCATAATAAATTAGGGTGATATCTGTAATTGGTTTGACTTTGTTAAATTGTTCTTTTGTACCTTGTTTTATATAAAGACTATGATTTCATTAATTAATTAATATAATAACTATTTTTAAGAAAAGCAAAATTTGCCGCCACAGATTTTTTAAATCTGATAAACTTATCAAAATTGATTCAGTCTGGGGTGTGGAAAACGGGAATACGAGATCTCGAATTTGTCCATTTTAGCTAGTCAATTCAACCTTCAGTTGTCTTGTCCGCATAGTATTCAGAAAGGCTAGAGAGTGACAGCTAGCTCACCATATACCGCACACCGCACTCGAGGACATAAGTCTCCTTGGCGGTGATCACATACATAGAAAAATTGCTCGTTACCTAACGATAAAATCTGCCCGAAGAAGTCCTCCATAATCTGGTAGCCTTAACATCTTTGTGCTCAAATAATTTAATTAAGAAGTTAATCGGGTTGAGAAAAAGAAAAAAAACGAAATTTTCGCTGACTGGGATTAAATTTATTGAACTTGATCAATCCGCTGAAATGATTACAAAACTTAAAAGCCTTGAAATATTTTTTTTCTTTAAGAGAGTGGCAGAAAAATAATAATCAAAGTCGCTCTTGATTACCCAGATTTGATCGTTTTAGCGAAGGTAAAAGTGTGTTATCCCTTATTGATAATATTTAGGTATTCATAATTTTAAAAGACTCAGTTCAGTAGCATCTAAAATATAAGTATACGAAAAGCTTATAGTATATGCAATCTTAGTAAGCACATCCTATTTGTGATTTATCTACTTTTCGTTCAATAATAGAGGACAAGTGTGATGAATGGTGATTATATTACATAAAGCCATATTTCACAGATCATCTCTTTAATGGCTAATAAAGGCAAGATTATCTCCTTTACCTTGGAACTTTCATATAAAGCGTTTTAATTTATGACGAGTAATCCATTTTAGGGTTGATTTTCCAAATAGCCTACCGCATAGTCTAACACACACAGATTGAAGAATGACTTCATGTTCAATATTAATAAGGAAAAGGCCAAAATTTAAATCAATAAGTAAGACCACAAGACAAATACAAAAATAAAACCTCTACTTGTAAGTCAAAAACTAATATAACTGGTATAATTTAATCTCAGGTTTTCGAAAATGTTGCAATAATATTGACTACATTTTAATTTTTAATTCACAAAATGGCTGTGTTTTTGAGATTTCAGATTTTCTGTTGACAACATTTGCGTTTATTTAAGTTGAACACAACTTTATTCTTACAACAGGCAAATCAAATAATAAAGTAAAAAGGGTACATGATAAATTCTTTTCTTTTTTATTTTATATATTTTATTTCAACAACAGAATAAAAAACAACTAATAAATCAAAACAACAGGTAGAGAGGATAATTCTAATGTTTAAAATGCCATTTAAGTTGTATTCCAATAAGAGCCTAAATTTGTTACTAGATATGTCAAAACAGGGTGTGTGTGTGTGTGATAGAGAGGATGAGAGGGGCTATGTATTTTTGTGAGAGTAAAAGGGTGAGGGTGAGTTTGGACTTACAATTAATTCAAACAACATAGCACCTCAAACATTACATAAAATTAGAAACAAAATAAAATAATAACACAGGGCAAAAACTTGGACGTCCATATTTTCATCGCATAAGTGCTCTCTTTCTCTGGTGTAATATTAAACCACTACATAACGAGGCGGATTTATCTTCACTCAATTTTTTTATTAGGGATTTTTACGCAAGAGTCACAAAAACTCACTGGGTTCTGGTTCTATTATACACACAGAATATTGTCATCTTTATCGGCCTAGACACAGAACACAACACAAAAAGGTCCTGGTCATTCCATTCAAGTTAAAAATGCAAAATATATTTTGTAAATAAAGTATTTACCTCATATTTTCATTTCTCTCGGGTGGTTTAAGAAGTGTTTTAATAAAATAACAATAAAACGGAGAGTTGGTATTGAATATGAACGATACAAAATGAATGGCCGGTATCTGATACGCACGTCAAGTGTGAAGGATCCGCGCGTTAGATCATAATTACATAGCAGCAATCAGTGGTAAAGCATTAAAGATGTTGTTGGATGGATTTGTTCTGCGTACTACCCGTATTTTTAAAAAATACCCGAGTCAGTACTGTTTTGCCTCGTCTTTATGTAATTGTCAATCATGTTAACACCGCACTGATTTCAGTAGATCTCTTTACAACGTCTGTTGCAAAGTAGGCTCGAGAGTGGTTAGATGTTTTAGGGGCCACATTTATTTATTTATTTATTTATTTATTAGTTTATACATACAATGTTACAAAATGGCACAAAAAACACTCTGGCAAGATTCTGCTAGTACTAGGAGTAGGCTCAGTATATGAAGGGTCGGCAAGCCAGAAATATTAATACGCCTAATGTTGCAATCGGTTCCTATATGGGCAAATGCCTGTTCTAAGAAACCGATTTGTTGCGGCAAATATGGTTTACGAATATTTTTCCTATAAATAAAAAAAAACTATATTGAAGAAATAATAAAACATGAAACAAGGTATTCTCTTATGATAGAAAAATCTAAGAGAATATCCTCAGATATCTCCGCATGAGAGGGTGCGGGTATTACTCTTGCTTTCCCTTGAGATTTAGATACTAGAAGGAATGTGTGTTTGACTACACGATTGTTGCGCGATATGGTCGATAATTCTAATATAATGATAAGCATTGGTTCGTTTGTTCTTGATAATTACTTGAGACACCGTCAGGATAGATTGTTTCATATTCCAATATGCTGGATCAACCCGTCGATAGTTATGCCTGTTAGTAAGGCTATCACTATGTTAAACAACATCGCTCTGGATGTTGTTGTTAATATGTACCACGTCTCCGTAGGGGTTTTCCGGAGCAGGATTCTCCTACTACTTTGACAAGAGTTTTTCTTACGTATTTTAAAATCTAATACATATGCCACAAATTTAAGTTTGTAATTACCTTTTTTTTTTCATAAAATAATTTTTTTTAAATTATCGCCACAAATATTACAAAAAAAAACGGTAAAAACCGAAATATTAATCGTTAAACGGATGAAATTTCCAAGAATTTTTGTTTATCTCTTAAACGTTTTATTGAATTTCAATAACCGATTTCCAGTAATTGATCGGAGTTATCTCGAGACATAATCATTCAAGATAGCTAAGGTATTCTGTACGTCGCAAACCAACAAGCAGAAGTAGGACTAGTCAAAATCAATATTTTGACAGAATTAAAGGCACAGTTGTAGAGAACTGGTCGAGCGAACCGCGGCAAAAGATCAACAGAGATGAGTGAGTATGTATGAATTACAGAATAGAACCAAGTTAGATGGGATATGGTGAATGCCAGGGACGACCAAATACTCAAACTGTTAAATATAAAATACTTGTATCATTATAAGCAAGAATTATGATGCGAACGTTGAAGGATGCAGAAAACAAAGAAGACAGAGAAAGGCATGGCATGACCAAATGCAACTTATAATTTAAGGCATGTGTGCTCGAGAAGATGTATGTAGGTATAGAAAGTGAGGTCTGCGGGCAAAAAGAGAGTGGTATGGTATTCTATTCTCTCTGCCTACCTTTAAAAGGAAACTACTGTTTTTATTTTACCATTTTATCACATTTAAATTTTATCACTTTTTTATTTCATATATTATGCATGCCTTAAATACTATTTTTTTATGTACATGAACTAATAAAAAAAAAATTGAATTGAATAAATAGAATATCCTTGACCAAATCACTTTCTCTAAAGACGAAACTTTCAACAACCAACCAAGCTTACATGTATTTAGAATGTAATGAAAGTAGTGGCTACTAAAAATACCTATATTCAATCGTACATGCAAATCTCACTGTCTGTGCATTTGTTGATCCAATACTTGCAAGCCGATTATACCAATGTTTAAGGCTCCAAATCATCGAAAATTCTTCTGTTTGTGGTTTATTTAAAAAAAATTCTAAAACCAACATGCTTTCATATTTCCTTTTATGGTCTAATTGCAAAAAAAATATGTTAAAACAAGTTTTAAGTTGAGCGTAATAATTTTTACCTTTTTGTGTTAAAACGGGAGAAATGATTCGTAACCTAAGGGTAATAATTATCACTAATTATTGTCAATAATTATCACCTCCGTGGTGTAATGGTCAGTGCATTTCCCTACCATGCAAGAGGTCTCGGGTTTGATTCCGGACATGGTTTATTTAAAATATTATTAAAAAGGGTAATTTTACACTAGAAACCTTCACAGTCCCTAGACTGGTACCTGAAGCGTAAGACCGATCACCTAACCTTTATGTAACAAAAATGATCAAGATACGCTGCAATTGGTGTACCAATGCAGTGCCATATGCACGATGATGATGATTATGAATAATTCACTAGAGAAGCCCTTTAAGCGTTCCGGATTTTTGGTTTGGTTTTTAGTTAACCAACAAACGTGAAACGGATGGTTTCGGTTTGCGCTTGCAATTTTCAACCCGAAAACCTACGGCTCGTTGCTTTTCTGTAATTTGTAGCTAATTTCATTGTCAATCATCAAATTATGTTGTTTTTTCCGTATTGGTGACTTTATTAGCCAGTGGCGAGATTACTCTGAGGTCGTAACTGTATTTTTTTTTATGCAAAGCGTTTTTTTCCATTTTGTTAACACTCAATAATAATTATTTAACTCTTAGCTCCATTTTGATTTAACTGGCGGTTTCAATAACCATTGAAAATATTTCAGAATTAATGCTTTTCTGGTTTGCTACCACTGTGTACAGCGAAGTCAAGCAAAAGTGGTGGTTTAAGGAGGTATGTATGTTAGGGTGTGCAGGAGTAGGGGTGTCGTTAGAGTATAAATTAATGACTGTCAGCAGATCAGAACTAATCTGCGGTTAGCCCGCAAGATTACATCACACGCTGCGTACGATTATGATACATTTGATTCCGGAATTGTAAGGAAGATTAAAGCCAAACTATTTGTGCGAATGATATGTCACCTAAACGTAACTACAGTTATTGTAATTATTATTTTTCCACATCGTAAGTGGAGCGTGTGAACATTACCAGACGCTTCCAGGAGACCCTATTTCTAGTAAGCACTCTCGCCTCACACGTCAATCCCGCGTCCCTTAGTTCCGACGAATAAAGCCAAAAGATCGTCGGTCTAAGGGAGCGGGAGCCCGTAGGCGAGAATAAGAGACAACTTGGGTTGAGACATCTGCTGTCATTCGTTCCGCTACAATCAGATAAAATCTTTTTTTTATATGATATATTTTGTTGCCCTTTAATAATAAGGAATATTTTAATGATTTTTTAATAATTTTCATTTCCTTTTTTAATTACAATAAAAAAATTCCTGAGAATCTTTTACAGAATATTTTCTTTTCTCTTTAAGTTACACAAAAATATTAATTATTATTGTGTATTTATTGTAGGAGCAAAAATTCATAAACATTTCTATTATACCCACGAACAGGCCATGCCTTTGTGGATTTTTTTAAAACTATTTTTACTGTTAATATGTATTCATTTCTATGTTATTTTCCTTTATTATTTACAACTCTGTTTTATCTTTTATGTTTACTGTAAAAAAAAACCAAAATTCAAATAAATAAAAAAAAGTAACAATATTGCATAATATATGCACAAATGTTTTTTTAAACGTCATTTATTGTTTATAATGCAAATGTATCCAAATAGTACACTATCGTCAAAATTAATCGTTTTTAAAACATTTTATTTCATCATCAAACCATTATCCGCACCGAGTAGTGTATAGGACACTGCTTTGAAAGAAGAAAGTTTTCAACACCAGATATCTTTATATTAAAAATTTAATTTTTAAAGGGATAAACGTTAGTTTAGTTGAAAAAAAAAATGACAAAAATCAAATATGTAAAAATAAAAAACCATGAAAAACAAGCAAAGAAAATTTCATGATGTTTTAAGTATGTCCGAATGTTTGCAGACAGAATAAGCAGAATAGTGAATGTTACACAGTGTGTAAAGTGGCCACTTAAACCAGCCAATGACAGGTCATACGCCCTGTAAATGCTTTGACTCCTATATTCCCTTCTCAAAAATATTTTCCCTCTCTGTTTCAAAAAAAAAAATTTGAAAATCTCACATTTAAAAATATACAGCTAGATAGACTGTATCCATATGTATATTGTATGCATATGAAATAATAAATAAAATTATGTTTTACGGTTTTGATGCTTTAAAAGGGAAAATAATAAATAGTAGTAAATAAAGTTAGTAAATATAACATGAAATAAATATGCCCAAAAAAACATCAGATAAGAAGAGAGTTAAATCTTTCGCTTGTGTCTGGATTGGAAATCAATTGAATATAAAGGTCTTGAAAGCTTGGTTCTTTCCAATAAAATAAGTCGCTAGTTTTCTTTATAATTTCAGTCGAGATACGCAGCATTTGATTTAACAAAACATGCAAAAATCATGCAAAATGCATATGCAAAACATAGTTTAGTTGATAAGCAAAAAAAATATATTTACATTTTACGTATACAGTATATGCTATGATATCACATAGAGTAATAAAAAAAAATACTCCTAGATTGCTCATAGGCGTTGATAATACGCCTGTATAATTATATGAGTATGTCATTAAAAATGTACATTCGTCTTTATATTTTGTACTTTCTTCAATATTTTTACATATACTGTTTTTTATTTTTTTATTTTCTTGTTTCAAAAAAAAATATTTTTAAATGTACCTACTCGATTATTATTTATATATTTTATTGTTATTTTTTGTTTTTTTAACTAAATTATTATATTTACATGTTTTATTTGCAGTTTCTAAATAACTAACATTTCTTAACTTTTAAATTTATTTTATTTTATAACTGGGTTATTTTAATGTGTACACTTGGTGGATAACGTACATAGCTGTGGAAAATGATTTTTGACTGTTTTTACATTTAATATTCCAATATATCCTATTCTTTCATATGAATTATGTCAAAAATGTTGTTTTTTTCCAAATAAATAAATTTTTAAAAAATAAAAAAAGTAAAGAATGTCCCACGCTTAGACATAGAAGTCTTCGTAGGCTTTTTGTCTTAACTGACTGTTGTTTGAGGTTTTTTTTGAGTTTGTCCAAATTTTTGTAGACTGGATTCAACTCTTTGGGGAGCTATTTATACTAACAAATTACAACTGAGATGAAGAACATTTAAGAGAAGGTAATATAGAAGTCCAGGCATCTACAGTGCTTATGATTTGTCAATGGCTGGTCAATTTTTTGTCAATCATATTGATGCATTTCGTAAAAATTTTGATAAAAAAAAAAATTTAACCAACCCTTACTATCTGGGCACCCGTTGACAAACTATTAGTTAAAAGTTTATTGAGACAAATATTGTTAAATAATTTTCATTTCAAAAACTCTATATAAAATTTGTTTTTTATTCTTATATTATTATTTGTTGTTGGTTTTTTAAAAAAAAAATTTCTTAATCTAAGCTGAAAATTTATAATTTTTACGGCAATATTATGGCGCGTAAAGTAATGTTCGCGATAAAATTGTGCTTGCCGGGATTCACTCTATAAGGGATAAAAAACATTTAGCTTTTGTAATCACATGGCTAATGACACGATCAAGCTTTAGTCTGTCACCTCATCTCCTGTGAGTTCAACCCTCCTGATCACTGGTTGAGACCTTAATGGTTTGCTGGTCTGAAAAATAATGGCCTCCCATGTCAGTATTAATACACTTTTACTTTATTATCTGTTAAGCGAGGCCTGAATAACCATCTAAATTGTCTTAGATGTTTCTGACATGACGTAAAAAATATATAAAGCTTTGTTTAGTGAAATTAAAATAAATAGGTTTATAATAAAATTATTCATTCTTTAACTTTCGTCTCTTTTAATCTTGTGGTCAAACTTTTGATTAAATTTAAGTAAATAATTGAAGTGACTTTAGAAAGTAAAAAAGTTTTTTTTTAATATTCAAAGAATCTACTTTGTGGTCAAACATTCTACAAAATGTTATTAAATATTTGTATACAACAACATATTAACTTTTCTATGAACACAGAAAAGTCGATAAGTGGTAATATACAAATATTTAATAACATTTTGTTAAAAACGATCATTTAAAGAAACACGGTTATTTATTTTTGTCGAGATGCGATCCCTCTGGCAAATGTATGGTAAAACGATGTATGCTAGGTGCACAAATGTCGAGATCCGTAAACTGTGTAAGGTTGAGACATGCGTTATCGACGGAATCCGGAAAAGGGTGCTGCGTTGGTTCGAACAAAGCGAATGGACGATGCGAGTGTTAATTGACGCGAAAAACGAGGAAGACCTAGAAAGATATGGCACGATCAAGTCTATCAAATACTTGAAGATGGACATGTCAAGAGTAGGAATAATCGGCGTGCGTGAATAAGAATATGTATGAATGCAGAGGAAGCGAGGTCTGTATGCAAAGACAGAGTGAAATGACGTTCTTTCCTCTCTGTTTTACCCTCCGGGGAAATGGCGTGATGGTTTGTTTATTTTGTTTTAAGTTGTTTTGTTTGTCGTTTTAATTAGATCAAGTGATTTTTTCAAATCAAAAACCATCAAATATCATCAAAATTAGGACTTTTCAGGGTATTTCGAGTTTTATGGCCTTGTAGAATAGGATTTAGTGACAGTTAAAGTCCGTTTACACTTAAAAAATAAAATATTGTTTTGTTCCAAGACTTGACCACTGTCCACGTGTAAACAGCGATTTGTAGGACATAAAATTGTCCCCAGACATCACCTCTGTAATAGCCGGGCAGGCTTGATCCGCGGAACAATGAAAATGGCGGTAGAAAAAAAAAACTTTTTTTTTGTCATTCAACAATTACATACATCTTGGTACAAAAAAATAATATTTACTGTGAATTCGCTCGTGACAATTGCCGTCGTGTACTCATTTTTGCAGCGCTCATGTGTGAACTTAGACCCGATTTACGTATTTATTTATTTACAACCGTACGTTTATTGTACATTATTTGAGACAATAAGCCCAACTCTATGGGTGTTGAGATGGGACGAGCAATTATATGACACAGACACATGAGTATATCACCACAAATATGGGATTAGAAACATAAAAAAAGATAATAAATAATATTTTAAAAACATATATATGGCACATCAATATGGTAAACAGTAAACTCAAGCTTTCGGAAATCATTAAGAAGTTTCCTATTAAAATCCCTCCCACTAAGGAAAATCCGTCAAAATTGCGTGACCACCGCGCGTGAATTTTTGGACCGTTTGGCATAGGAAGAAGAAGCTTACCCGGACTCTATTGTGACGGAGAATGAGACATGGGAAGAGACGACTAAAAGACAATCACTTCAGTGGTGTCAATCATCTTTTCTATCCACCAAAAAGTTCAAAACGACTCAGTAATCGGAAAAGTTATGGCATCCTGCATCAGTTTTCTGAAACCGTAAGGGGGTCTTTTGTTTGATTTTATCGCTAAAAAGACCACCATTGATGCAAAGATTTACTGCAATTTCCTAAAAAAACTCAAAATAGTCATACTTTACCGCAGAAGAGGAATGCTGACCCGAGGAGTAAGCCTCCTGTATGACATCGCCAGGCCCCACACCGCGAGAGTTACGCATGAGCTGTAGACATCGTTTGGATGGAATACTGTCACCCACCTCCCCTTGTCACCCAACTTGGCGCATACGGACTATCACTTGCACTTAACTCAAAGAGTTTTTAGGGGGGAAATATTATTCCAGCGATCAGGAGGTCGAAGAAGCAATTAAAAAACATTTGAAACAGTTGGAGGCCGATTTCTGTGACACTTGCATACGAAAACTGGCGCCCCGACTATAAAAATATATCTATCTTGACGGCGCGGAAAAAACATTGAAAAATATAATTGTTCGAACCAACGCTTACTGTCTACCTACCTGTCCGACCCATTTTCTGGTGCCCTCCATGTTACAACAATTCTACGTGTGAATGCCGGAAAAAAACATTATATTATTAGTACTAATTATTATTATCCATATTCGTATTTGTGTATATCATCACTGTCATACGTATTATTATATAACTTTTCTGCAACCCATTTTTCAACATGTATACATTTTTACTATTTATATTTTTCTATTATTATTTTGTATATTGTTTTGATAATTTTGTATATTTTTGTAGTATGTTAATATCGGTTATCATACGTATTATTATATAACTTTTCTGCATTCCATTTTTCGACATGTGTAAATTTTTATTATCTATTTTTTTCTATTATAATTTTTATTATTTATATTTTTCTATTATTATTTTGTGTATATTGTTTTGATTATTTCGTTTATTATTTTAATATGTTAATAAATATTTTTGATTTATATATCGAAGAGTCCCGAATTAACATGGAATTTCCTAACAAGTCGGGACATAAAAAACATAAAATTGTGTCTATGATAAAATTGTGTACATTGTTTTAAAGATTAAATTTTTTTACTGACATTTTTTGGTGGAACTGCATTTTAATTAAAATAATAAAAAATACGTATATAGTTTTAAAAATATGTATAAAGTGGAGTTAAAAATACGAATAAAGTGGAATAAAACTACACACGTATTTAAAAAAAAAATCTTTGTTTATTATCTTGTCAATTTCAATTAGGTACAATTATTTTTTGATCTTCCACAAATGTTGTAACCTTATTTTGTCCATGCTAGAATATAAAGTGGTGTGGAAATAATGTATAAATGTAAATATTGCATTAGTGAAAATAAATATTGAGCTCCTAAATTTCTAGACTAATTCTGAAGGCTCAGTAAGAAGCAATGTTATGTATATGAAAGTCTATTTTACATTATGAGGCCGGTATGTTGCGCCATTATCAACCTCCCTTGTACCGCCTGAAATTGTTTGGGGCGGTAGTAAATCATGTGCCGGCAAGCAAGGACAAGGTTTAGTTCTGAAATAGAAATCACGCGACTCCTGAATATATCAAACAAATTAATTTTGTGGTTCCGTTCTTATGCAAGAATTTAATAATTAGCTGACGCAACGATGGGTGATGTATGGTATGATAATTTTATTAAAAGCTTCTCGATGTTGATTTATGACCGAAAGAAGAATGGGTTGTTTTCAATGTCATCAAAGCAAAATGTGCTTGCAATACGTAAATCAATAAACACGTTATTAACTCTTAAAGAGCTTTGATACCAGATTCCTTTACGCGCGGTGATGACTCAATACAATATTTTAAATAATCCCACTTCGCCTGTTTATCTGAGAGAGCTCATCCAACCTCTTTCACAACACGGACTATCTCTTCGTTCTAGTAACGAGAGAACCCTTTTAATACCCTGTCATCGCTCTAATTTTTTTGCCTCCTCTTTCACAGTAGTAGCCGCTCGATTGTGGAATAATCTACCTACTAATGTTAGAGACGCCCCTTCATTATTTACATTTAAGTCAAGATTGAAATGTCACTATCTAAATATTTAAATTGTTCCTTTATCCTTCTTCTTTCCTTCCCATCCCCTCTCCTCTCTTCAAAGTAAAGTGTTATTTTTTTTATACATATATTTATTTTTGTTAATCTTTGCTTTTAATTTTTGTGTAACGGACGGTTAAATATGAGAATGAAATGCAATAATATAGTTAGGGCCCCCGGTATCTGTAGGCTAAATGTTGGACCCACAATAAAGGATGAATATTCCACTTTCGGGTCTGACTTTAGCGATACCGGGGTACTATAGAGCAGGAATTTGTGTTACAGGCCCTAAAAAGGGCCTGAATCTAGACGTTTGACGCGTTATTGCCCTAACATGCATATTTGTATTTGTATAAAGACTAAGGACTGCCTTAAAAAAGGCATTTGTAATTGATGTGGCGCGTGCGGCGGCTCCCAGCGAAGTGACCGGGCCGAGCGCCGGCACCTCCCTATATGCACTTTGGGGGAGGCGCGCCGGCCGGGTATAGTGGGAGCGGTATTTCCCCCCCCACTCCCGTATTGGCCTAACGCCGGTTCGGACGCAGGTAGCGGGAGCCCGCAACACGCCCTATATAATGTGTACATTTTAAAGAATAAATATTGAGTTCGCCTCGAGACATCAAGTTAGTCTGATCGTTTCATTTCGTCACCCCGCCCGACCTCCCGCTCTACTACTGGATCTACACCTTGGACTTGACCATCGCTTCACCCCAGGACTACGAACCAGTATCTTCCACCGACCTACGCAGTGACACCGGACTTGAGAGGAATTTCGAGACTACATAACTTTCGGGATTTACGACCCCGAGAGCGACGACGGCAGCGAGACACGGCCAACACCTACCCCTTGCTACAGGATTGTGGAATACAGTCCAAACTGTTACTTGTACAGTACAGTTTCTGGTCCTTCGACTCGCCGGATTGTGATCTTCAGCTGCCATCTACTTTGAGTCTTCAGCCGAGACGAATCTACGATGCCCGCCTCACTACGCTCTGGAAAGAACGCCGAGGAGCAGCCCACCAAGCCCGTATCGGATGGAGATTCCGATTCGGAAGGTGACATCACTCTTCAGGAAGAAGCAACCCCCTCGCCGACTGCGACTGACGAGACGCTGCAGAACGAGAGATCTGAGAGGCGTCGGGAGAGAAGACACTACGAGAAGCAAATCAAGCAATTGATGTCGCTTTTGGGAACTACAAGCAAGCCAGCCGCTCAGCCAGACACCGCGCAACTCGGAGCGCGGACCGCTCTGGCCCAGGCGGAGAAGGAAGCTACATCGAGCGCGCCCCAGGACCGGGACGCGCTAGTCATTGATCCTGTCTACCCCAAGAGGAACGAGCCTTTCTCTGAGGAGGACAATCAAGAGGCGAGGCCGAAGGAAACGGCGCGCCGCAACACAGAGAGATGGGTCGAGGAGCACACCAACGCCGAACCAGCCGACCGTTTCACGCTGGCACTCGAGGCCTTGCTGGCAAAGCAAGGAGGGAATCGAGGACAAACCCAGGAAGAGGAAACACGCATCGGCGCCATGCTCGCTCGACAGGGGAACGCCAGGGAGCTACAGGACTTCAGCGGCAGCCCCGTGCATTGGCCGGCATTCTGCGACCAATTCTGGGAGTCTTCAGAGCTGTGCCAACTGACGGACCCGGAAAACCTTCTCAGGCTGAAGAAGGCACTCAAAGGGCCCGCCCGGGCGCTAGTGGAGGGACTACTAGTGGAATCAAAGGATGTTCATAAGATCATGAGCACCCTCGAGACGCACTACGACCGCCCGGACGTCATCATGAGCACGCAGTTGGACAAGCTGCGAAAATCACCGCGACTGACGGCAGAAAGCACCATGGACGATTTAGTGGAGTTCGCGATTGCCGTACGGAACATGTGCCTCACGTTGGAAAAGAGGCGCAAAAAACATCTGCATTCGGACGAACTGCTGAACGAGATGGTGCTTCGACTCCCGTTTTTCACGCGGCAACTCTGGGTGATGTCGCGGAAAGGAGCTAACAAGAAGGCAACACTTCGCGACTTCGTGGACTGGATCATGGTTTTCGCGGACAACGCCAAGGACGCCTGCGCCTTTGAAAAGACGAAGTTACCGGCGCGTGGAAAGGAAACAGTGTTCGCGGCGACGGAATCACGGCCAACAACAGACTCAAAGTGCGCGAAGTGCGGCCGTAGCGGTCATAAGTTAAGTGCATGTAACGAGTTTGCGAAGATGTCGTTATTGATGCGACGAGACTTTGTGCGAAATAGAAAATTGTGTTATCGGTGCCTGAGTGACGGACACCGAGCAAACCAGTGCCGAAGCACCGCTAAGTGCAACGTGGGTACGTGTACAGCGAACCATCACAAGTTATTACACGAGCCGCGAGTGAATAGCGCCGACAGCGTTAGTGAGACCGCAATAGTGCCCGACGGGAATCAGTTCGTCGGGGTAATGAGCGGACCGAATAGTGACTCGAAAGTTCTATTAAAAGTGATCGAAGTGGAAATAAGCGGACCACGGGGACGCGTAACAGTGAACGCAATGCTGGACGAGGGTTCCACTATCACGTTGATAGACAATGAAGTCGCGAACAAAGTGGGAGCCCGCGGACGCAGTGATGTGATCTCGATCCGCGGAATCGGTGGAAATAGTGCAACAATAGACACGCGCCGAGTGCAAGTGAACATAAAAGGAAATAGTGACATTTCATATCGCATCGGAGCGAACACAGTGCGAGAATTGAACCTTCCACAAGCGCCGTGTGCACGCAGTGGAACCGCGAACGGTTCGAGAATTGTCAAGCCACAAATGATCATCGGGCAAGACAACGCTGGCGTAATAGTGTCGCGGGAAGTGATAACGAACGGTGATGAAATCCGTTCAAGAACCTTGTTAGGCTGGGTGACTCACGGTAGAGTCAACGGCAGCGCACTGGCGCAAAACAACATTACGCTCGCGACTATGAGTAAATCAAAGTGCTCTACGGTAGTGAATCGCGAGTGTAGCGGGCTTGTAATGCCGCTTGCAATCGCGGAAGTGAATAGCGAGTATAGCTCGCTAGTAATGCCGCTTACAATCGCGGAAGTGAATCGCGAGTGTAACGGGCCAGTAAGGCCGTTTGTAACCACCGAAGTAAATCACGAGTGCCGCGGACAGAACGAGCGTATCGTGTCGGAGCTACCCACAAGCCCGACTGACAGTGATAGTGCGCAGCAAACCAAGTGCTGCGTTAATTTAGCAAGTCTTGTAAAAAATAACTTCACAATCGACTCGTTGGGAGTAACGAGTGCCACGCGCGTTGACAGACAGATAACGCGCGCATACGCGATCATGCAAGCCACGACAAAACCTCTTCAGGATGGACATTGGGAGACTGGACTCTTGTGGAAAGACGGAGATACGTGGTTGCCCAACAATAGGCAACACGCTCTCAGCCGCCTGGAAGGAGTGGAAAGAAAATTAAGAAATAACAGAGAGCTTGCCGCCGCATATCATGAGAAAATGAACGGATACTTACAAAAGGGATATGCATCCGAGGTATGTGAAAGTGAATTAAATAACGTACCAAAGAGGTGGTACCTGCCACATTTTGCGGTCATTAATCCGAAGAAACCCGCCAAAATACGGGTAGTCTTCGACGCCGCAAGCAAGTATAGAGGCGTCTCTCTCAACGACAAGTTAATGGCCGGACCGGACCTATTATCATCGCTATTGGGAAATATGTTTCGATTCCGGGAGGGACATATAGCGCTTGCGGCGGACATAAGTGAAATGTTTTTACAAATAAAAATCACAAAACAAGATCAACTCGCTCAACTTTATCTCTGGCGAGATAATCCGGAGTCGATGCCGAAAACCTACAAGATGACGTCAATGACTTTTGGAGCCGCGTGCTCACCAAGTTCTGCGCAGTATGTGCGAAATACAGTGGCCGAACAGAGTCAGAACGAGTTCCCGGAGGCAGCGGCGGCATGCAAATCCAAATTTTATATGGATGATTATTTGGACGCCATGGACGATGCCGGCGCTGCTGAGAAAATGGTCCGGGAGGTATCCGAAGTCCTACGCCGAGGCGGGTTTACACTGACGAACTGGGCTAGCAACAAGAGTGAAGTGCTCAGTTCGGTGCCGCCTGAAGCGCGCGCCGCGCCGGCCACGCCGATATACCTAACGGAAGCGCACGAGACGGCCGGCGCTACAAATGAATTCACAGGACGAGTCCTGGGAGTGACTTGGAGACCTGCCACAGATGAGTTTATTTATCAATTCGACGACCCACTCGGCCAGGGTAGCGACAGTTGGCCCACTAAAAGGGAGCTGTTGAGTGCAGTGATGCGAGTTTTTGACCCGGTCGGATTCCTGGGATGTCTCGTCATCCGCTCTAAGATGCTCCTACAGGATGTATGGAGGGCTCAAACCGGATGGGACGAAACGATAAGAGAAGATCATAAGACTAGATGGCAAAATTGGATCGCACAGTTAGAAAATTTAAATTGCGCCATCCCCAGATGCGCCATAGTAAGTCGGTGGAACCGCCGAGAACTACATCTATTCAGCGACGCCTCGGAAGTGGCGATCTGCGCAGTAGCTTACTACGTGGAGAACACGACCGAGGGCAAGAAGACCACCTTTATCAGCAGTAAATGCAAAGTGACGCCGTTAAAGGTGATGTCAATACCGCGCCTTGAGCTACAGGGCGCACTCATGGCGGCCAGACTGGCGGCCACCATCAGGAGAGAAACCCAGTGCGCCATAGAAAAGGTGGTGTACTGGACTGACTCCACAACGGTCCTGTGCTGGATCCGGTCGGAGCCGCGCGCCTACTCAACGTTCGTGGCCAATCGGCTAGGTGAGATAGACGAACTCACCGACGCCGCGGACTGGAAGTGGGTGCCGACAAAACTCAACCCCGCCGACATCGGTACGAGAGATGGCCGCCCGCTTGACCTGTCCCTCGAAGGAGTATGGTTCCAGGGGCCAGACTACCTCCGGCAAGGAGAAGAATCATGGCCTCGAGAAAAGAAGATGACGCCCACTCCGGACGATGCGATGCTGGAGAAGAAAGCAGAGCGAGTGGTACTGGCGATAACCACCAGCGAGGCGCTACCCGCGCCACAGCGATTCTCGTCGTGGAATCGCTTGATAAGGACAACGGCGTGGGTACTGCGCTTCGTGAGAAAAAGCCGCCGAAGAGACGGCGCCCGCGAAGTTGGCGAACTGACGGCCGGGGAGCTAGAAAATGCTGAGCTCCATTGGGTCCGTCAGTCGCAAGCGGACGCTTTCGGCGGCGATATACCTACCCTGAGACGGGGGGAGCGACTCCCTGCGCGGAGCCGCCTATACGGGCTGACGCCGCACATAGACGACAAGGGTGCCGTGCGAATGGGAACACGCTTGAGGAACACAGATACATCAGAAGGACTGAGGGCGCCTATAATATTGGATGGCGCCCATAGATATACCCGCCTGCTCCTGGAGGAGTACCACAGACGAGCCGGGCATCCGGGGACGGAGAGAGTGTTATGTGACGTGAGACGTAACTTCTACGTGCTCAAGTTACGAGGGACGCTGAGAAATATAAGTCACAGATGCGCCATCTGCCGAGTTCGGCGAGGACGAGCCGGCACACCGCAAATGGGCCAGATACCGGAGGCGCGAGTGGCCAGCTACCAACGACCATTCACCCACTGTGGGTTGGACTACTTTGGCCCCCTATATGTTACGATAGGGCGACGCCGGGAGAAGCGATACGGTGTCTTATTCACCTGTATGACGACCAGAGCCATACACCTCGAGTTAGCATCATCCCTGACAAGTGACGCGGCCATCCAAGCCATCAGACGGATGACCGCTAGAAGAGGCCAACCGAGGGTGATACATTCCGATAACGGAACAAATTTTCACGGCGCCGACAGAGAAATGCGAGAATCAATTGCCGATCTCCATAATGACGCCGCATTCCAAATAGAACTTGCAAATAAAGGCGTAGAATGGAAGTATATACCGCCATCCTCACCGCATATGGGTGGCGCGTGGGAGCGACTAGTGAGATCAGTTAAAACCTCCCTAGTCGCTATCCTCAAAGAACAATCTCCACGAGAGGAGACCCTGTTGACGGCGTTTGCCGAGGCCGAATTCTCGGTAAACAGCCGTCCCCTTAGCCATGTGGCGGTGGACCCCGCAGATGAAACCCCATTGACTCCGAACCACTTCCTAATTGGTTCGGCCGGGGCACGCACACATCTCGCCTTCTACCCCAAAGAAACGGAGAATATCTGCCTGAGAAAGCAGTGGCGGATAGCCCAGCAACTAGCCGACAAATTTGGCGACGCTGGCTGGGCGAGTTTCTGCCTACACTAGCACAGAGGAAAAAGTGGCTCGATAGATCGGAGCCATTGAAAGTCGGCGATCTTGTAGTGATCGCCGACCCGTCATCACCCCGCAACCAGTGGACGAGAGGGAGGATCATGGAGATACGACTGGCTGCCGATGGACAGGTGCGGACCGCACGAGTTCAGACGGCGGCCGGAGAATATGCCCGACCAGCGATCCGGCTCATCCCACTACTGCTAGAGGACCGTCCAGAGAAGAAGATGCCCCCGCAGCCGAACAGCGTGGCATCGGGGGGAGTGTAACGGACGGTTAAATATGAGAATGAAATGCAATAATATAGTTAGGGCCCCCGGTATCTGTAGGCTAAATGTTGGACCCACAATAAAGGATGAATATTCCACTTTCGGGTCTGACTTTAGCGATACCGGGGTACTATAGAGCAGGAATTTGTGTTACAGGCCCTGAAAAGGGCCTGAATCTAGACGTTTGACGCGTTATTGCCCTAACATGCATATTTGTATTTGTATAAAGACTAAGGACTGCCTTAAAAAAGGCATTTGTAATTGATGTGGCGCGTGCGGCGGCTCCCAGCGAAGTGACCGGGCCGAGCGCCGGCACCTCCCTATATGCACTTTGGGGGAGGCGCGCCGGCCGGGTATAGTGGGAGCGGTATTTCCCCCCCACTCCCGTATTGGCCTAACGCCGGTTCGGACGCAGGTAGCGGGAGCCCGCAACACGCCCTATATAATGTGTACATTTTAAAGAATAAATATTGAGTTCGCCTCGAGACATCAAGTTAGTCTGATCGTTTCATTTCGTCACCCCGCCCGACCTCCCGCTCTACTACTGGATCTACACCTTGGACTTGACCATCGCTTCACCCCAGGACTACGAACCAGTATCTTCCACCGACCTACGCAGTGACACCGGACTTGAGAGGAATTTCGAGACTACATAACTTTCGGGATTTACGACCCCGAGAGCGACGACGGCAGCGAGACACGGCCAACACCTACCCCTTGCTACAGGATTGTGGAATACAGTCCAAACTGTTACTTGTACAGTACATTTTGTATAAATTGTAAGATTCAATATGTCCATGTATTTATAATTTTCTCAAACTGAACGGTTTGGGTAGGTAGGAAGAAATTGCCTTAAGGCAATATGCCCGCCCTTATATGTATATTTATTGTATATGTATATAAAGTGTCAAAAATAAAATAAATAAATCATCGTGTCACCACAACCAGAACATTGAGACACACGTTTAAATAATCCTTTTTCTTAACCTCTAAAAAATATTACATAATTTAGGCCTGTTATAGCAAAATGAATTAAAAATCATGAATACGTCGGTCATACATTTTATTTTCCGAACACGATGTGAAAATGTCCATTTGAAGATTCCAAAAAATAAAACTTCATCGTTGAAATAAATAAGAGAGATAAGTCTTGTATCCTGTGTAGACTTGTGTTACACCATAGCCAACACAAGAGTTAAACATTTTTTACGATTGAAAATTTGAAAAGATTAACAGATATGTACTTCAACAGTAATGAAAAATACGATTGAGATAGAAATGTGGATTTTTTTCATGATGATTTTCTGATGTTTACGAACTATTTTTTTTTATTATGGTACTACTTTTTAATTTATTTTATAAAATAGACATTGACATACCTTTTTTAATTAAATTTTCTCTCTCCCTAAAAGTGATTGTTATAAAAATCAACTATTTGAAAATACCAAACCATTTAAATAGATAAAATGAAATTTTTCTGTTTTATATCAAAATGAATCAGAACACAAACCAATCACTCCTTTAAAAATAACATTATTTAAATATTATCTCAATAAATAGCACTGGAATATCAAAATAATTTGAAACCTTTTCTGTAAAAATATTTTATATTTTGACAAAAGTTATTGGAATCAATAATTTTTGTGTATTGGAAATGGATTTGTTGTTATAAATTTTTTGGGGAAATGTGATTTCGAGGTTTCGTTTTTTAAAAGAGAATGTAAGACGTTTTTTAGCAAAATATTTATGTCGATCTTTAAGCAAGGTACGAAAGAAATCCGGGGTTATTTGAGACAATTTATTGAATAATTTTATTAATTAAATTGTTTTTATGCGTACAAATAGCATTGATTTATTATATCCCTGGAAACCTAACCTCACTTCATTATCTATTTTTTTTTTCCTTCTCTGTCCTGGTTCCTCTTCTTGTTTCTTTCCACACTCATTACCGGGTTCCACATTCATCACCCATAAAAGTGTATACCTAATTTACTTTAATTAAATTTTTATGAGCAAGCTTTATCTTCCCATTTAAAGCAGCTGTTATTTTTAATTAATTAGGATTATTCATTTTCGATTTTTTTGTTCACTTTTTTAGAACAAAATTTTGATCAAAGTTTTTTTTGATCCGTCTGTTTTGTAGTTGGATGGAAGACATTGTTTTTATCAATAAGTCCGCCAAAGTACTCATTTTTTGTATTTGAAGTTTTAGATAAAATAAAAATTAATTGTAATTTTTTTTTTTAATATGTTTGAAGCACTATTTTTATCCTTATTCATTGTTGTAAAAAAAAACATATTACAACCTTGTTTTTAAAGAATATTTTTTATTTTTTTCTGCTGACCGGTTTCAAAGCTCTACAAGCATATTTTTAGCTACAGAACTTTTAAAAATCGTATGCATCTCACTTTACATCTTTAAGATGATAAAATGTCTTGACTTTTTTGCTCTATATGTATCGCAACATTTGAGTTTGACAAAATGTTTGTAGACAAAATATTTTATTTTACCCCTTCGGGAGTCATTAAGAGTAAAAAATTACAACATGGATTAAAAAAGTCTTTTGTCTAGACAAACTCAAATGTTTTTATAAAACCAACTGGTCCAAGAAGAAGTTTAAAAATCGGAAAATTGTTTTCAGGAGTTGCCTAATATGTGAAATAATTCAGTCAGATAAATATATCCACAATAATAAAGATTTCAGCTCTTTAACTTCTCTTAAATCAACAAATTGAAGAATTAATAAAATACGGATGTTCAAATAAAGGCAAAATGGTGAATGTTACATTGTGTGTAAAGTTTCCACTTAAACCAGCCAATGACAGGTCATAAGATCTGTAAATGCCTAGATTTCCATATTCCCTTCTTCAAGGTATTCTCAATCCCTTTTGTAATTTATTAATCTATATGTATCAATTTAATATTAACAAATCACACTAAAATAAAATATGATAAAATTCATTAGTTAATAAAACTTTGATTAAGTAGTTTGTATAGCTTAGAAACCGGTCGATAGAAAAAAAATACGTGGTCAAAAACAGTTGTTTTCTAATAATTTTATTATAAGAATTGAATTTTTAATTTTTCCAATTCATTTTAAATGTTAAAAAATAAGTATTTTTATGATTAAAAAAAAACATTATTTTAATTTTTATTTCAGAGCTTGAATGATTTATTCGGTACTCTAGCGGTAAAAAATATACGTCGGGTTTTTGTCACAAATTAGTAACTTCATTTTACTAGTTGTGATACATTGCAATTTTAAATTTAAAACCTCATCCCAAATCAACAATTCAAATAAAACCGCAAGTGGAATATTATACAAAACCCTTCGTCATCAATAAAGAATACAATATTTCAAAAATATTTTGAGTATGTCCAAATGTTAAATCGTTTTTAAGAGGGGAATATTGAAGTCTAGACATTTGCAGGGCTTATAACCTGTCATTGGCTGGTTTGAGTGGCCATTTTACACACTGTATAACATTCACCATTCTGCCTATGTTTAAACATCCACAATTTCTCAACTCTTCCGTCTTTTGACTTTTATGAAGTTAAAGAGCTGAAAACTTTTTAATTTGGGAGAGATTCATCCGGCTGAGCGATTTCACTGGTTCTAGGAAACGCCTAAAAACTATTTTTCAATGTTTATACTTTTTATACCAGTGAGATGATGAAGGTTTTAGCTCTTTTTCCTCGCGTATTGAAGAGTTGAGAAAATGTAGATTTTCTAACATAGGCAGAATGTTGAATGTTACACAGTGTGTAAAGTGGCCACTTAAACCAGCTAATGTCAGGTCATACGCTCTGTAAATACCTAGACTTTCATATTCCCTTCTTAATTTTTTTACCCATGTGTTGCAACATGATTGAATGAAATGTAGCTACAAATTAAAAATTATTAATGTTAAACGAACTGTATAGTGATCACTTATACAAGTCAATATTAGTTTATAAGCCCAGAAAATGCGTAGATTTCCACATTCTCTAATAATCCGTTCATCTAAGTAATTTAACTAAGTTATTTTTCTTCATCTCTATTAAGATATTGATTTCTTAATAATATGAAATCCTAAGAGAATTAAATTTGAGTTGAAAAAAAATTATCTTGCCCATATTTTACTATTTTTTTCCACAAATATATTTTGTATTTTGAAGTAAAAACTTTTAATTGTTTTAAGTAAGAATTTTTTAATATTATATCTACAATGAATAATATTGTAAGTATTGTAAAACTTCGTTTGTTCGAACTCCAGACATCCGAATTGCAAAATATCCGGATCGTTAACATAAACTAAAAAGTGAAAGAGATATCAAATGACAAATAAAAATACTCGCTGCTCGTAAACGAGTTTCTTCGTCAAAGTAATTAACTTTGCTAGACGTGTTTAAGCAAGTTTTTAATGTGATTCCAATTCGCTGGATTATATTATAAGCAATAAAAAAAGTATCTTAAAGTTAATTTTACATTTCCATTCAAAACATAGCCTTAATTTAATGGTGAATCCAACAGTCCGAATTTCTGCATATTTAAATAACGTCTGGCACTCATTAATCTGGATAGTTAAAGTTTTAGTGGAACACTATAAAATAAAAATTTTTTCAATAGCGTTGGTACTCTTTTTAAACTTCATGATCTAAAAGTAATATATCTGCAAAATGCTCATTTTTTTAGCAGATGGTAGTGTATTCTTTTGCTGTCATCTGTTGACTTAAAAAAATGCATATCCTGTAGTATACAGGTGTTCTTTAAACCCTGTAACATCCGAAGCCACAATGATCAGTTTGCGCAAGTAGACATATTAGCATGATAAAAAAATATTGAGGACAAAAAAATGTTTTAAATACAAAATATTAAAAAAAAACAAATGGTTTCTTACTTCTGCAGGGAAGAAGTGAGTGGAGCGCGGTGCAGTATTATACTCTCCCCTCCCCCTCTCTTTGTGTGAACACCCTATATATAATGTTTAATAAATGTCGTTTATATGATGTTTACGCCAATTTATTAAGTGATTTAAAAAATATATATTAAAACAATTACGAAATTTTTTGGTTAACATATTTAATTTTTTTTCAATGGTATCTCAGTTCTTGATTATCGCTACAACTACAGTTATTAAAAATCAATCTACCCAATAAGCAATTTAGAGTTTTTTTTTTTTTTTAAATTATTTAATCCAATCGTGCATTCGTTACGTATGTAAAAATTTGACATTCTGATATTGGAAACAAACATGAAATTTTTAATTTGTTTTCCGATTTAAGTTTTACAAATAATAATAATTTTAAATGATTTTTATAGTTTAGTTTTCATTTTATTTTTTATTTATTTATATAAAGATACATTTTATAAAAAATTATAACGTATTCGTAACTCGATGAGGCCAAGAGCCTAGTAATATTAAAATGATAATACGAATCAAAGAGTTCATTGGGAAACTTTTGCAATAAAACTTTATTACTCTGCGGGTATCCAACCTAAAAGAATTATTTAAAATTAGACCAGTTGGATTGGATTACAAAATCAAAAGTTTTGTTAAAAAATGTTTTTCGTCAACATTAAAAAACTTTTTTTAATATTGAGCCTTTGGGAATGAACTCACAAATTACGTGATCCGATGGTTAATTTGCATGGTGGTACAGAGGAAAAACAAAGCGTTGGCGTCAGAGTCGCGTCGGCGTCGGTTAGATCTCCACTTGAGAACTTTTTATTCGTCATTTTTTTCTTTAACTTTCTTTTCGAGATTTTCTCAAACCCCTCGCTGATTTAGATGCGGAGCAGAGTGGCTAAATTGATAACTTTCAAGCTTAAAAAAGCTAGTGAAAAATTTGCCAAGCTTTTCCGGTAAGTGCTTCGTTACAGAAATGTAAAATTAAAATGATTTAAATTAATCCCTTTTCTTATCTTTCCTCTTCCCTTGACACGTTTGCCTTCCATTCGTGAGGTCCTGTGTTCGATTCCTAAGTGGACATGAACTATTGATTTTAACGGTTGTTTAAACTGCTGCACTTCATTGTACCTAAACTGACAACGAAAGCGTAAGACAAATCACTTACCTTCATGTAACAGGTAACCAAATTACGCTGTATATGGTTAACTAAAAAATTGCTCTAATAACCATTGAATGCGAAAAGGGAAATGAATGATGATGAATAGTATATTTTTTCAATAGCATTAAGAATTGTTGGGTCTTTTACCTTGTTTTACCTTATTTATTTGAAAAATATTTTTTTTTAGTTTTGTAAATCTGTCGGTGTCCGGGCGGATGCAAAATACAGTTTCGGTTAGCAGTAAACTTCCACATTACAAACTGATAGATAATTCAAATTGTCTTCTGGTATATAAATACCTACGCGAAGGGTAGCTAGCCCAATCGAATAAAGGCTCAGTTAAATTGAACCCTTTTCTAACTACAGAAAAAATATATCCTCTATCTTAACAACAGGTAGAGCTATTGGTGACTAACCCCAATTTGTCGTAAAAATGTAGAGGGTGGATATAGAATAAAAATTGATAGGGTTAGATCACAGGAATAATGGAATACCGATACTAGAATCTATACGAATTCTAAACTTTCATCTTATGAGTGACTTTGTGATATAAAAAGCTTACAATGGGTGAACTTTGTGATAAAAAAAAGCTTGCAGTGGCGTCTTTGATACCAAATTTCTAGCGAAGCTCCAATCCTACCATATACTTGTACTTCTATCCATACCAACCGAAAAATAGTATTTCGATACTTTGTTAAGCGCCTTTATCGTAAAAAATCACTTCAAGGGGACTGGTAATCAATAATAGTTATTGTCAATAGCTTGTTGATTGATTTGGTGATTATTTTGTAGAACTCCATATTTAAACTTATAATTAGAAATCAAACACTGATTTGAGTCTACTGAACACTTTATTTTATTTTTACAAACATAAACATATAAAAATAAAAACTTCGTGACAATTGTTTCGCCTTATTAGAGCATTTTCAAACGAATGTGAAGATTATTTGGATTGAATGTCCTTATATAGTTATATAATTCAAGGTACTTAAGAAGAAAATAAAAATAATGTTATGAACTATAGCATGTACATTAATCATAAATGAGGGAAAAACCAATGGTTAAGGGTGAGGCTAAGTGTTAATTAGGTAATGGGGAATTTAGGTATTTATATTTGAATTCGTTGAAAATTCGTTTGAAAATGCCCTAATAAGGCGAAACAATTGTCACGAAGTTTTTATTTTAAAATTGTAATATAATTTTAAAATTGTCAATGGCAATTACTGGCTTTTCGTTGTCCTGACGAAGAGACGGGTTACGTCTCGAAACTGGTAGACAGATAAGTCGGTGAGTGGTTTTATACAAATTTTATTAACGTAATATTAATAAAATAATTGTTTTATTTTTATAACGCGAATTAAAATACATATTAGGTACTGGTGAAAAGCAATGATTTCTTAGTGAGGCTCAGCCTCACTTGCTTCATAGGCTCCTTCGCCCCTGGGTTAAAGATAACCTTGTTAAGGGATTATTGATCAAATTGAACCAATGTATGACAATGAGTGGTTACATTTTAAGTTTGATTCGTGTATTGGCTTAAATTAATTGTTACGTCAACAAAAAAAAAGTGACTATCACCAATCTTTCATATATGATATAAAATATATATCAGACATCCCTTAATGGTAAAATAGTATTGAAACTTGAAAAGATCTAGAGGTAACTGGTTATCCTTGTGATAATTGGATCATGAAATGAAATCGCAACCTTAACGGTATCTTTAACTATCTCTACCTGAAAAAGTTTGCCTGTTATATCTTTGTAAATTGGTTCAGTAAATAAAATGTGTTTCAATGAAAGAAAAAACTTACTTTTCAAATGGATAACAATTACTTTGCGATGGGTGGAGAAGACATGAAACTGATATAAAAGATGAAAGCGAGTCGATAAATAAAACGGTTTACTTGATCGATCGAATTTTCTTCATGATTATAGATAGTTTTAGAATATCGTCAAAATACCCTTCAATATTTGACGTTGTTGACGTCATGTTGATAACGATTTAACGATATTTTTACGACGTTCGGATACGTTTTTAACGTATAAATTGTATATGATAAAATATAAAAATATTTCAGGACGTTATTTTTTCATTCTTTTTTTTTAGTTTTTTTTTATTTATTATATCATTGACGACTGTTGGTTTCTTCAAAATAAATAAATAAATAAAACATTTTTTCGATATATTTTGGACATGATATATACCCGTTAAACTATTTCAGTTCCTATAAATTGTTTCAATGCATGATGAGATTTAGAAAAAAATACCAGTTAAATGGAATTAATTCCAAATGCTTGCAGACTGGCTGAATTTCCTCCCTAGGTAGTAATTTTCATTTAAATTTATTTCAACAGAGAGGGAAAACATTTTTAAGAAGGGAATATGGAAGTCTAGGCATTTACAGAGCTTATGACCTGTCATTGACTGGTTTAAGTGGCCACTTTACATACTGTGTAAAATTTACCATTCTGCCCATGTTTGAACATCCATATTTCCTCAACTCTTCCATCTGTTGACTTTTGTGAAGTAAAAGAGCTGAAACCTTTATCACGTGGGTGAGATTTATCCGGCTGAACCAAATTATCTACTAGGCAACGCCTGAAAACAATTTTCCAATTTTGATACTTCATCTTTTACCAGGTTGTTAATTCAACAATATTTGAATTTGTCCAAATGTTTGCAGACTGGCTGGATTTCCGTCCTAGGGAGTTATTCATATTTAAATTTATTTCAACAGAGAGGGAAAACATTTTTGAGAAGGGAATATTTGGCTGGTTTAAGTGGCCACTTTACACACTGTGTATCATTCACCATTCTGCCCATGTTTGAACATCCATATTTCCTCAACTCTTCTATCTGTTGACTTTTGTGAAGTAAAAGAGCTGAAACCTTTATCACGTGAGTGAGATTCATCTGGCTGAACCAGACAGCCCTGTAAATGCCTAGACTTTAATATTCCCTTCTCAAAAATGTGTTCCCTCTCTGTTGAAATAAATTTAAATAGGAATTAATTCCATTTGATTTTTACCAGAAAACATTAAAAAGTTGTGGGGGTTCTATCAGTTGAGATAAATTGAAAAATGACATCTTACTACATTTATGTTATATTATAATATTTTTATATATGCGGCCTAAAGCAATTACAAAAATATGAAGAAACATATGTTGAAGAAACTGAACAAAAACAATATAAAATTATGTGGCAAAGACAAACAAGGGCAGTAAAATAATGGTAAACAATATATTCATAAACATGATCAACATATAAAACTTCAAGCTATCCCATGCCAATCCATCTTTATCCTACACTGTGTTAATGCCGACGAAATCTACGAAAAGCCGGAAGATCTATCCCAAAGAATTCTAATTTGTGTTACTTATTTACTTATCTATACATTCTGGACATTGGGGCATAAAAATAAATGTTCTTCTTGGAAGATTTGATAGAACCAAATTAAAATATTTGAAAAAACTTTTTTAGTTTACTCGTGAGGTTAAGTATATTATTCTATGGAATATGTCTCACAAATATATTGGAAAAATATCAAAAGTCGGGAGAAAAGCGTATAAACAACAGTTTATCTTTTCAAGCGAGATTACTGTACTTCTATAATCCTCAAATCTAATGGACACATCATTTCTTCCCTTACGCTGGAGCCTTGCATCCCTCTTCCCGTGTATCCTCGTCAAACTTCCGGACAAATTATCGATAAAGTTTTCTCGAGTCCGGAAGCGGTTATTAAGGATTCATCGTGTCACGTCCTGCGGTCTTCAGACATGTCAAATATTCCACAACTCTTTCATCGTGAAGATGTTCGCACTTGTTATTACATTCTCGAGGGTCAAATGAGAATGTTGACAAAAATGTCAGAAAAACGCGAGATTTACTTATGAACGAGTACGTAGTAGATATTAATAAAAAGAAACCGTTTTCCAAGGGATTTTACATATGCTTCTATATATATTTTATTTTATTTTATTAAACTTAAATGATTATTTAAACATTGAAACATTAGAAAACCGACGAAAATTAAATGACTTTTTTGTCTAAAATAATAACATCAATGATCGATTGTTGTGAACTTATCAATTTGATTAATGTGCGAGTGCCTGGTCGAGTTACCCGATGTAATACTCTGTTCTACTGCGGTCCATCATCGAACAATTACAGCGCGAATTCACCAGTAATGCCGATGCATATATGCTATACAAATGAGATAGTAATGTAAATAAACAAATCGAAATGTTTGAAAGTAGTCAAAATTTTACTGCGATATGTGATGATCATTTTTACAATCTAGTGTTCACGAGGTGAAATGGAACATATTTTATGCAGGTGCTTACTATTCAATCAAAATTATCTATGTATGATAGCGATATCATGTTGATTAATTTCTGGCAGGATTTAAACATGAGTGACAACATTTTTCTTTTATTTCCTTAAATCGAATATTTAAAGTATAATTGAATTATGAATTACTTGTATAAAAACTAATTATAATTAATTGAATTAACATTGCCACCATTTTTTTTACATTACAAAAATCAATAAGTATTTTAAGTTATGTAGGTTATATGTTTTTTAAATTTAATTAATTTTTTTGTAAAATAAAAATTATTCAGTTATATTTTTAAAAACATAACTTTTCTTTTGTCATTATTATAGATAACTTACATAACACCATTTACGTAATGTAATTCATAAATATTGATCTTAATTTGTATTATGAATAACTTTAATAGCGTATCCAAAATTCTAATTAACCCAGGCCCAAAAACGCGATAATCTGAGGCCCATAGGATTGATTTCATAAAGCCAAAGGAACAGATTAAGAGAGACCCGTAGAGCCAATTCAATGACGCCCAAAGGTCCGAATTTACTAGCTTGTAAATGAAAGATTCTTTACTATTTAATTTTAATTGCTCACTAAACAAACTTTCCGCGTAAATATTTAATGTCTGTAAATTTTGTGTGGTTTTGGTGGTATTATTTTGAATGACGGGTTCTTCCTCATTATTATTAATTTGCTCCGAATAACGAAAAAAATCTAAGGCCCAAAAGCGACAGCCGACCTTCACTTTCTTATTTTACATTATATTAAAACATGCCTTAAATACGTATTAAACAAATATTACCTTTAAAATTATGTATACCAAAAACACCTTATGAAAAATAAAAAAATAGACCGATATGGCAACAGAGTCAAATGGAATACGATTTATAACCGCCTATGCGCTCTGTAGCTAGAAGACATGTTTTAATATAGATTAGTCAGTTAACAATATTTTATTCTTTGTAGTATTTTTATCTAAAACATGAATTGGTTACTACTCTGTTGCGAGCCGTGTTGTAATCTATCTTCTTAAAACAATGTATGCTGACGCTGTTGCAAATAACCACCGGGAACATAATAATGTATACTCTCTGAAATAGGTTATTAGGTTTAAAGTTATAAAAACCATTGTGTCTCCGCGAGCAACTTTTCAAGGTCAAGTGATTAACCCAGCATCTGCCTGCGAGAAGAAATTCAACAAAAATTTGAACCCCAGTATAAGGTGAGTGCATTTATTATATTTGTTTTGGAGTTCAGAGTAGCAGCAATATTAATAACGTAATTTGCAACGACGTGAAAACCACAGACTAGCAACGTGTCAATCGTGCGCCTACGTTTTATCCAATGCATCATGCGAACAGTGCTTTTTTGTGAAATTAAGAATTTTTATTGATACGGATGGAAACTAAAAATAGCAATTTAACTATTTATTTTTTCATATGCAATCAATTATAATTTAATATATATTTATGAACTGACTGTAGCTTTTTATTCTATCGAATAGATGAATAATATAACATTCCCACAAATATTTACACATACTTAAAATATTACCGTATTTATTATTTTACTTTTTGAAAACCATAAGGAAGTCTTTTTTAAGTCTAAATTATTTTTTTATCAAATGTAATTTTCTTTAAAAGTTTGCATGAGCTTATTAAAGCTTGACTTAAGTCTTTCAAAGTAGACGTGCTTACAACATTTTAGAGGCTTTAAGATCATGTATGCAACATGGCATTATGTTTAGAGATAAGTAAACTGTTACCTGTATGTTTAATACAACTTCTGCATGTAGCAAACACGAGGTAAGTTTTAATTGAACGCGCAATCAAGCAAAGGAGTGTACGTAGTATACGTGATATATTACCTTAGCCTGATACTTTAGAGTTTAATACATTATCGATATCTATTGCAATTTCTTACAAATTCCAAGAACTTCATTATTTATTTATTTTAAAATAATGTTTTTCCTTATTTAAAATTTGTTTAATAGAGACTGGTAAATTGTTATATACCAAAATTGTTCCAATCAACCAATATATCAATTTGAATAAATTAAATTATTTGAATACAGTAAAATTTAATAATGCTTATATTACAAAAGTAGATTTTTAATTGAGTAGTTTTAACAATATTTTGAGTTTGTCAAAATTTTTGTAGACAAGGACTGGATTCAACTCCCTGGGGAGCTGTTTATATTAACATATTACAACAGAGATGAAGAACATTTAAGAAAAGGTAATATAGAAGTCCAGGCATCTACAGGGCTTATGACCTGTCAATGGCTGGTTTAAGTGGCCACTTTACACACTGTGTAACATTCACCATTCTGCCTATATTTGAACATCTTTATTCCTTCAATTCTTTCATCTGTTGATGTTTGTGAAGTTAAAGAGCTGAAACCTTTACTTATGCAGGTGAGATTCATCTAATTGAATTATTTCACCTACATACTAGCCATTGACAGGTAATAAGCCCTGTAGATGCCTGGACTTCTATATTACCTTTTCTTAAATGTTCTTCATCTCTGTTGTAATATGTTAATATAAACAGCTCCCCAGGGAGTTGAATCCAGTCCTTGTCTACAAAAATTTACACAAACTCAAAATATTGTTGATAAATTACCTGGTCCATGAAAAAGTATAGAAATTGAAAAAATAACATTTTCAGGCGTTGCCTAGTATGTAGGTGAAATAATTCAATTAGATGAATCTCACCTGCATAAATAAATGTTTCAGCTCTTTAACTTCACAAACATCAACAGATGAAAGAATTGAAGGAATATAGATTTTCAAATATAGGCAGAATGGTGAATGTCACACAGTGTGTAAAGTGGCCACTTAAACCAGCCATTGACAGGTCATAAGCCCTGTAGATGCCTGGACTTCTATAATACCTTTTCTTTAATGTTCTTCATCTCTGTTGTAATATGTTGAGTAGTTTTAATTGTCTTTCAGTATTTATTGAAAACAACACCTACCTTTAATTACATAAATTTACATCTTAACCCTCCTGTTTCTGTAATGTAGCCGGCAGAGCGTTGCAAATTACACTTAATTTATTAATATCTCGACAAGTCCTATGAATATTACAACAATTATTTAAATCTTCAAGTTAGCCTTAAAACGTAAAAAAATATATGAAAAGAGTTACGTATATTGAATAATGTTCAATTAAATATGCTGTCTATCAGGATCTCAAAAAACGACAAAACAAGTACCTTGAGACAAAAATATATAATATTCATTTGAGAGAAAGGAGATGTTATCTAATTTGAAAGATTGCAAAACCATGACCCGGATTCAATTTAATAAATTTGTAAGCAATTGGTTACTGGGTTTAAGTCGAGAAAAATCGGAAAATTTACTCAAAATACATTCTTAAATAATAAATTAATATTGTATAACTGTATAGTAAATGAACTAGTAGGTAGTAATGTTATTGTTTATTTTGCATAAAAATGTCTGCCTTAAAACAGGTTGTACCTAGTTAGGCAGACTAGACATGATCCAGAGAAATCTATTACCTAAGTGTGTATGTAGTAGATAGAGTAATTGTCATTTTTGTAAATAAACTTTGATTATTATTATTATTATTAATTACATTCCTAAGCAAGACACATATATAATTAATAAGATTAAAAAAGATAACAATTATCAGGCAATTATTTCCTAACCTCAGTTTACCACGCTGACTCGAGAAAAACTTTTCACACAATATGTTAACGGTTAAACAGGCTAAACTCTGTTAGATGGAGACTAATCTTACTAGAGAACAAACAATATTTAAGTTTAAAAGCTTTAGAATTTTTTGGATTCCCGGGAAATAAATATAAAAATTCATACGCAATAAATTTATAAATAAACAAATCTTTGACCAATGGCATCTTTCTCATAAAAAGAATCTCGGTTGCCTATTCTAACGCAAACGACTTGTATTGTTATTGATTGTCTAATGGAGGATTAACAATCCTTTTATTTTCACTAGATTAAATTGAAATTATTTTAAATACACGATGTTAATTGGATGATTTTGTAATTTATCTAAATGCTTCAAGGCTGTATTCTTATTAAAAGTAAGAAAATCATATGATTTTTCTATTTTAAAATGCTGTTCTTTCAAAATAGTTTCATTAAAAATAAAGCAAAAAAAAAATCATGCAGAGAATTATAATAAAACAATATGATCAAAAGTTTTTTATGACAAAAATATAATTATTTTTTGACCGGAAGTTTACGTCTCATGAAATTGAAAATAAACCCAGAAACATTAGTACTCATGTAAATAAAAAATATTCAAGAAAAAAACGTTAAAATTATTTAAAGACATTAAATTAACCAGGAAATGGCTGAAAGAAAAAAAACGTTATTAAAATTTAAGTAAAATTATTTTTAATAAAAAAAACATTGTTGTATTTTTCTTTAATTTCAGTTAATTTATCGCTTCAATTATCGTTTAAAAACATAAAATAATAAAAGTGTCTTAATTAAAATCCGTTTTGTTGAATTCATGGTGTTTATTTGTTGGAAAAATATTTAAGTGTCAACATGTCTCTAGAAAAAAATATGTAATGTGTTGGACAAACACAGTAAAAGCGGCAATAAAAACAGTGCAGTTAATTCAATTTGAAATCACGGGTTATCAAATTACAATTTCGAACGGTTAATCAATTATAATTTTAAAGTAAAGCCGATAGAAAGACTGTCGGTCTTTAAAACGATTTGTAGGTCTATGGAGTGAGTGCTTTCACTTTATTTGAATAGATCATAAAAAATATATTAACAAACGCCATTGTAGATTTTCTTTTCCTTGTGAACCCTCGTAAATTAAGTTACGTCCCTGTGGAACAAGTAGTCGCAGAGAGGTGGTTTAATTGTCAGCCCTGTACTTCCATATAATCAATATTTTTATCAGCAAACTTCCATGCTTCCGAACAATGAAATATTGCGCTGTATTTGGTTATTGTAATTAGTCCTCCTATTTGGAAATAAAATGATTGAAGTGCAAAATAATAAATGTACATGATATTTATACTATTGAAAAGAGAAAAGGTCGCTTCAGTCGGTATTGATACTTACTCGCAAAATAGAAAACGAATAAATATAACAATGAATTGTCACTTTTTTGTCAAATTTTAGAGAAAAAAACAGAGAAACAAAACAACAATACAAAGTCTACAGAGGTAACAAAAAAAATTTAAAAACACACATAATCTAGACTATCTTATGTCAACCGTAAAACTCTATAAAAACGTAAAACACCTAGTCATATATGTTAACGCAAAGCAAACTATGGCGTAAAAACAAATTTCATTCAGTTTTGTAAAAGGTTGGAAATACTTGTAGAAAGGAATGGAGCACGAAAATGGACCTACCTTTGATGCGATGAGGTTGTTCTTCCATTTCAAGTACTGAATGATGAAAGTTCACTATGAATGATGACATTTAACTATTCAATAATTTTCACACCGATGCGCGACGGTTCCAAGAATTGTTTTTCAGTATCAATCTTTTACTTACAATATTCCAAATCCAAATGGTGTCGCGACATGCAAATGTATGTTGTGTTGGTTTAACATTTTTGTGTAACAACCATGGTGAAGGTGTAAATTGGGTTTTGTATTTTAGTTTATTGGTGTCCTGACAAAGAGACGGGTACGTCTCGAAACCGTTAGACATAAAATAATCAGTAAGTGGTTTTATACAATAAAAACATTTGATTAAATATATACAGCCTGATCAAACTAGAAACACTCAAAACAATCCACAAAATAACACAAAGACATAAAAAACGAAGAAATCTCGCTAACAAAAGTAACTGACGTCACAATCATAGCACGAGAAGATCACAACACTACCACATACAAAGAGCCAAAGCAAAAATAAGACAATCTCGGCTTCTAAACAACGGTCTAAAAATGTACTCCCTTAATTCATCATCATCATTTTCATTATATGTCCGCTCCCTAGTTGGAGTATATAGTGTCCACGAAGATCTTTCAAGCATCTCTGTCGGCTGCCAGCTCCTATGCAACTTCTTAAGTTCTGACATGAACTGCCGACAAACAGTCAGCATAAGACGTCCAGGACGTCGAGAATCTAATGCCTTGTAAAGTAGGCAAGAGTAATTTAAGCTCTCAGGAGGCATCCGCAGTACATGGCCAAGCAACCGCATTGCCTCCGCTTGATGAAAATTGACACCGGAGTTTGTTGCATCCGTTCTCTTATTACTTAATTCTTCTCAAAGTCAAACCACCACACACCCAAGATTATTCTGAGACACCTATTCTTAAAACTCAGTATTTGGCTGTGACCCTAATTATTACCCTTAATTGCCTCACAATATTAAAACATCAATTATACAGGAAGGAAACGAATAACTAAAAAATATGAAGAAAATCAACTTTTCTGATAGTATATTACATAAACGAAATAAAAAATGAAATATGAAAAAAAAGGTTTTTCAAGAAAACATTTTTTTTTTATCCTTATTTTTCGTAATAAAATTAAATGCAATTTTTATTCTTACTTTCCTTTGATTATCCTTTACTATTAATCGTCACATTCCTAATTTTCCCTTTCCACTTTCTCCTTTAGTCATTTAAAAAAAAAAATTATCAATAATTTTTTTTTTTTTATATAGTTTAGCCGCTTTGTTATGTAAAATTAAAGTAAACACGTATAATTGGAATGCAGAACCTGTTATGTTTTCTATTTCATTTATATTTATTTTTTTATGTATGAGCATTGAAACCTGTCGGTACGTTTGTTTGTATTCCAAATAAAATAAAATAAAAATATGAAACTTTACATAACATTATTAAGTTATAAACCATCATCAACATTCCTTTTCCGCACCTAATAGTGCATAGGGCACTTCATTTGTACACTAATTGCAGCGTATCTTGATCATTTTTGTTACATAAATGTAGAATGATCAGTCTACGCTTCACGTACCAATCTAGGGACTATAAAATATTTCAATTTGAATACACCCTTTTAAGTAAATATTTTAATGTGTTATAGTCAGCGCGTTGTTTGTCTACCATGCATTTCGGGTTCGATTCTCAATATGGTTGATATGAAGTTATAAATATTGGACTGAAAACTTTTATCAAATGAGTTGAACGTAGATAATATACGCAATAAAAGCCGTTATTTTATCCAAAACTGATAATTCACTGCGCTCACCTTTATCACTAAATGTCAAAATAACACTTAATAAAATATAAATATATTATATTCTGACGATACAATATTGCTTAAAACCTATTAGATTATTAGCATCGGGTTGCAGTCTCGTCGATAATGTCGCGGACTCACGGATCAAAGGTCCAAGGTTCGATCCTCTTTCTATCCTAACTCAATTCACATTTTCTAATAGTGAGTTATTTACAACTCGTTGAAAATGGCCCCTTAAATCGAAACATTTAAATAAACTACAGAAAAACAAATACCACTATTTTTGAATAAAAAAATTAAAGCAGCCACAATTCAAAGTTGAAAAAAGAGGATTTTTGGGTTCAAATATTCAAATCAAATACTAAGGACTATTTATTGACTCCAACTTTTCATGGAGCTACAAAATTGAGCATTTAAAATAAAAAATAGCACCCGTAACTGGCGTATTGCATAGACTTCGAGGCTTGCTTCCTCATTCCGTTTTGTTTACCGTCTACTACGCTATGATTCATTCCCACCTCTTATCTATCATGTATATGGGGTTTTGCCAGCAAAAATCAGATCTCGAAAATACAAGCTCTTCAGAACAGAGCTCTAAGAAACATTTTTGGACTTAAATGGGATTCTCGTGTCAGGGATATCTACCGACAAACAAAGATACTTCCTTTCAAGGTGATGCCACTGCATGACATAACCAAAACTATTTTAAATATCATGAACTTTTCTGATCACTCAAATTTAAAATACACATTTGGTCATGATATTCACAATTACAACACGAAATTACTCAGGGAATCTTCATGTGTCTAAGTTTCGTTTAACAAAGTTCGGCAGTAGGTCCTTGGAAAATATTGGACATTCCGAATATAATAAACTGTCCGATGAGCACAAAAAATTAAATAAAAAAATATTTCTAAAATCATTTTGATAGTGATAATTTTGAATGTAATTTATTTAGATGGTGTAAAGTATTGTGATTATGTTTCTTATATGATAATGATTTCTTTCTATTTCGGATGTATTAATATGTAAGATAATTTGTTTTGTCAAAAAAATGTTTTTTTTTTTGTACGGTTCCAAATGAGTTTCTTTAATAACTCCTAGGAGTATAATATGTACATTTTGTATTTTATGTTATATAAATATTTAATAAAAAATAAAAAAACTGACTCGTGTATGTATTATAAAAAGATTTTTTCTCACTTATCAGAATTTTATTGATTTCATCAAAAGTTGTATTACACTCTTAAGTAATATAATAAAATGGATGAAATGTTTACTAACTTCATAACGGGATTTTTACAAGTAGGCAAAAGCCCTTTTAATGAGAATTTATAATTGGACGTCGCTCATACTTTGATGAACTTTTGTTAAATAAGTTTGGTCACTTTAGTTGCCGACGCAAATATTTGCAGTTTCACGCTCAAAGCAAAACCTAAGCTGTGAAAAAAGTGAACTACGTGATCAAATACCTTCAATGGGGTACATCCTACTTTTATTAAGCGGCTTCTGGTGTTCTTAGCGAGGAATCGAGTCCTCTAAAGGCTCTTCTCGAGGCATCCATATTAAAAAACTTTTATAATAAACTTTGGCAAATTAATCTGAACTTAAGTCACGTTTAATCATTCCAAAAGTAAGGCTGAAACACGATAATTAAAAATCTCATTTATTTTTACTTAGAGAATTATGAAAGCCCTGTGCGAGAGTATCTTAATAATAATTTTACAGTTATGTATTAATTTTATGTAACGCTTTAATTCAATTTTCAATAACATATGGTATAATAGGGTGGGGAGGAGTCTTGGACGCGCATAGTCACTCAATAGAAATTGCACAGAATAACATAATTAAAATAATTTACAAAAAACCTACATTATTTTTTAATATCAGAATATGTTAATTTGGTTTTTGTTTTATTTTTCTTTTCTTTTTTTTTTTTCGTGGTGATGTCATACCATATATGTATGTTTGCTATAAACTTATTAATAATTAAAAAAGGAATGACCCACGCTCAGACGCTGAAGTTTTTGTAGGCATTTTTTCCAATTCATATTATGGCTTAATTTGAAGATGTATTTTTCTAAAGTGTATTTTTGTAATTATATTTCATTGTAAATAATATATGTATGGAAAAATAAACAAATAAAAAATAACGTAAAATGTGATAGAGGACTAAGGCTAACAATTGAGGGTATTAGAAGCAAACTTATAAATCTCCACCAAAATCGGGACCCTGACTAATTAACTTGTAATCATGTACTTCTTTTGATCCTTTTTTATGATTTCTAGCTTAACCAAAACAGAAAAATACAAGGTTTTGGAATTTTAAACATAATATCTCAATTTTGACACATTATCATAAAAATTCATCATAATTACCTCTGTTCAATTCTATTATAGATCTGAAGTTGGTAATTTAAAATACGACCCGGTAGATTTCTCAGATATTTTTAATTTGATCAGAGAAGTTAATTTTGATCCTTGGAAAGTGGAGTGGAATTCTTTTTAATTGTCAAAGACATTTTTTTATAGTTATGTCCAACCTGATATTCTCTTCGAAACTTAGTATAAAATGCTTGTTAACTCAATAGGTCAAGGATTGTAACTTTTTGCCGTATCTGGTCTGGCCACTGCACTCCATCCCATCTGTTTAAAATTGAAAATTAATTAAAATTTTAGACTCTAATGCCTGCGAACGTGGAGACATTGGAGATCTCATCACATTTTTTTACATGTCCTTTAATGACTTGAAGGCAAAAATGATTTGATATTTTATTTATGTTTTTTATAACCTTTCTAATACATTATTAATCTCAAATTCTTTCTTGTACAAATTGTTTATTGAACTATTCTGTTTATAAGTTTTAATGTTCAAACGGTTTCTTTTTATGGTTTGTAATGTTTTTTTCATTGAAATAATATTTTTTTATCTTTTAATAATAAATTCGTCTTACATTTTAAGGTATATATGAAATATTTTAACTTCATTATTGCTTTCTGGCATTTAGTTTTTTAAAATTATTAAAAGATTACGTTTTTTATTATTTTTAATTATCTTGATTATTTTGTTGTAATTTTTCTAGTTATTAAGTTCTATCTTTCTTCTTATATTTTACTGTTTTTTTTATTTTTTTATTCAGATAACAAATAAAAGTGTACAATAAATATTACTACTGATTATAATTGTTATGTTAATAAAAAACATATATTTTGATTAACGTTCTCCATTATGTTAAAGAAAAAAAAACAATTCTTGTGTACATAATGGGGAGTGAAGTCTTATAAAATATTGTTTATTTAATTTTAAATTATTGATATTTTTTGGATAACACTATAAACTACAAAAAATATATATTAACGGTGTTTTTGATCAGTACTACACAAAGAAAAAATATAAATATAACTTTTCACTACTTTCATAAATATATTGTATTCCTGACTGCACTTTAAATTTTTTTTGGCTCATTTCAGTAAAGGAAAATAGTTCTCTGTTTTTGACGTTGATGACGTTGTACTGTAGTTGTTTTTAATTTGAAAAATAAAATATAACCACCTGTTCTGTGTTGCGTACTTAAGTTTTGTGACCTAGAAATACTACAATTTATTTTGTATTTATGTATTTAAAGCGAACAATGCTTTTTATCAACAATATTTTGAATTTGTCCAAATTTTTGTAGACAAGGACTGGATTCAACTCCCTGGGGAGCTGTTTATAATAACATATTACAACAGAGATGAAGAACATTTAAGAGAAGGTAATATAGAAGACCAGGCATCTACAGGGCTTATGACCTGTCAATGGCTGGTTTAAGTGGCCACTTTACACACTGTGTAACATTCACCATTCTGCCTCTGTTTGAACATCTATATTCCTTCATCTGTTGATGTTTGTGAAGTCAAAGAGCTGAAACATCAACAGATAAAGGAATTGAAGGAATATAGATGTTCAAATATAGGCAGAATGGTAAAGGTTACACAGTGTGTAAAGTGGCCACTTAAACCAGCCATTGACAGGTCATAAGCCCTGTAGATGCCTGGACTTCTATATTACCTTCTCTTAAATGTTCTTTATCTCTGTTGTAATATGTTAATACTTTTTATATAACAATTGTTTAACAGTGGGAAAAGTGGACGGTTTTCTAATAATATTTTTTATCATTAATTTTTTAATTTATTCGACCTTCTGTTAAAAGGATGCTATCAGGTTTTGGTGGGTTTTTTTCTGTTAGTGCTTATTTTAATTTATGTTGAAATTTTGTTAGTTTATCATTACAATTATTATTTTATGTTATTTTTGTGCATATATTTTTGTTTTCTATTGTTTGTATCTTTATTGTTATTCCTTTCTGTTCGTAATGTTCTTATGTTTATTTTAAATTAATCAAATTTGTTGTTGGCCTATGTTATCATAATTTGATAGAAGGCCCTTATAAAGGAAATAAATAAAAGGAACAATAATAATTGTCAACAATATTTTGAGTTTGTCCAAATTTTTGTAGACAAGGACTGGATTCAACTCCCTGGGGAGCTGTTAACATTAACATATTATAACAGAGATGAAGAACATTTTAAAGAAGGTCATAAGCCCTGTAGATGCCTTGACTTCTATATTACCTTCTTTAAAATGTTCTTCATCTCTGTTATAATATGTTAATAATAATTGTATTGAACATACGTTGTATCCGTTTTTTTCTAAATGTATAAATGAGCAAAAAATATAAATCAAAATGTAAAAGTTATATGTTATTTAAAAGGAAACATACAGTTCTAAAAGACGGTATACTTTGCTTTTAAATTGAATATATTATTTTATTTTATCACAAGCCTTTAAAAAGAAATGGAAAACAAACAAAATTGAGTATTTTCGACACCTCCTTCGGTTTGCGTTCAATTGAGAGAATAATGAGAAAACAAATAAAGAGAATGCTTTCCTGACTAATTTGTTGTAAAATAATGAAGGAAAATTATCGGGGTCGGTATTACATACGAACGCCGTTCTCCAAAACTGACATAAAGGTTTAAGTTTATAGATTTTACCTTTAGTATGGGTGTTAACGCAAGCTGTGTCGGTTTTCTTCCAAATTTGAAAATGACCACCAAAACGAAAATAAAATTATGTAAGTTATACGTCATTTGAAAGAAAATTTACTACTTTTTAAGACATTGTATTTGTTTTTATGTTACAAATTTTATTTCATTTGATTACAAAGATTTTAAAACAAATGTCAAGTAGACAAAAGTTAGCAGTTTTGACACCTCTTTATGTTTGCGATCAATCTAAGGAATAAAACTGCCGAAGCTAATTGAGATATTTGCGTAGTATTCGGAAAAGTTGCAATGAATTATTGATATTTTATTTGTATTTTTTTGTAGTGTCCTCATGTTCTCTTCACTTGGAAAAAAAATGGACGGAACTTATGTTAACACTGAATAAAATATATTTATATTACACTAATATGTCAAATAAGTTTAGATTATGATTAATTGGTAAAAATGTATTTTCAAGTTATTTATCAATGTTGGAACAGTGCTTAATTTTTTAATGGTTTATTTTTTTGCATGACAACTTGACAAAATACATATCTATTCTTCTAAACGTTTATTTTTTGTAAATTTATTGATATAACTTTAAATTGCTAGAATTCCACTCGTCCATGCGCTTTGTAGCTGCAGGACAATTAGTAATCTTGCTTCAATATGTAAACGCTATCAACCATAAATTTTGTAAACAGGGTCTAGAATTTCAACAGTCCATGCACTCAGTAGCAGCAAGACTTGTCATAATCTAACTCCCATTTTTAATTTTAGTTAATTTGAATCTGGTTGTGGTCCCGTGGCTAGTGTCTCGAACTCACGGATCAAAGGTCCGTGGTTTGAATCCCACTCTACTCCAACTTGGTTCCCATTTTCTAATAGTGAGTTTTTTACAAATCGTTGAAAATGGCCTTCAAAATCAAATATTTGCGTTAATTATCAGAACGCAAATATTTCTTTTTTACTAAAAAATAAAAAGAGTTATTTTATGTTTTTATTTTAATATAATTTAAACAATTTACTTCATTGTCAAATTAAAACAAAATGTAAACTCTGTAGCTGCAAGACGTGATTTAACCTAGTTCCTACATGTTCAAATTGAAATATATCATAGCTGCAAGACGCGCTGGGATACTTATTTATTGTACAGCGCCCTTGAGGTGATTTTCACAAAAATGGCGCTAAATAAATCCAACTATATATACATTTATAAGGTTTTGGGAGTGCTTTCTCGATAATCCATGTTTTTATTGTGATTTTTATTTTGTTTCCTCTATCGTTTTTTTTATTTTTAGATCCATCAAGTTCTGTGTATTTTAATGTCGTATGAGGTTTTATTTGTTAAACACTTGTTAATATTGTAAATCTTGTTTCTGAATAATATTAAAATGCAAATTAAAATAAATATGAAAAAATCGACGTAGTAAGTGGAAACGCAAATCTTGATCAAGTTTAGAAAATAAGATATTATTTGTGTAGTAGTTCTCACCCTGATAAGTGTACCACCTGAAGAACGCAGTGCAATTCCATCATATTAAAGGTAAGTCCATTTCCACGTTCTAGTTTCATTATCCCAAACAATCCCATCTCTCACAAAGCTGAATGATATTCGTTTTAACATAATACCGTAAGTCCGCTTTTTCGTTTTGTCCTTTCTTAACTTATTTATCTTTTCATGCATATTTTATATCTTATTATTGTATTCTGAATAAACGTTTTGAGCTTGCAACATCTGAATTAATACGTAACTTTCTTGTTCACGAACAAATAAACTGAGAAACGAGATGTTGCTTTTTCAAATAATTGAATGGCACAACGCCATTTAATCTAAGGCAGACTTTTCAATCACGAATTAAAAGGTATTTAATATAAACTAAAAATTTATTTTAGTAATTTAAAAACTTACAAAAAAGAAATCCCTGCGCCTAGACAGTAAAAATTTGCCTCGTGGTATTAACCTGGAACAAAAAAAGACATATTAATACCATCAATATAGACGCATGAAACAGAATGAAATTAATATATATGTTTTTTACAAACATACAAAAAAACACATCCCTGTCTTAACTCGTTACATGATAGGATAATTGAGTTATTGTTTGTATACGAGTATGTACTCGTATATATATTTTCATAAGTTCTATTTTTTTTATGCTTATTTAACTTTTTGATCCTTGGCGGTACAAATTTGTTCAGTTGTAAAATAACTCACATATCTCTTGCATAATAATTTATTTGATGGAACATTACAATATCGATACATATTAAAATATTTTTAGTGCTTTCAGCTATTTTGAAATGATTAGTTCAGTATTTTTTTGGTTTGATTATTGTAAGGAGTATTCCTTATATATACACAAAGGTATATTGCAGGGGCGAATGCTCCATATAATCGATTACATGCAGCTTACCATATTTTTTTGACATCGTAGGTAATGTTTTATAATACTGTAGTATTATTAGGAAAAAACACATAACCAAAAAAATATATAACTTTTCTTTGGTCATTAAATTTATATCATATTCCTTTATTCCATACAGCGACCAGTTGCGCCTCTATTGGCCAAAATTATTACTACTGGATTACACGAGATTACTCTGCTCACTTTAAAATCACTAATTCAAATACGTCTTTAACCTAAAACTTTAGAATCTCGTTCGAAAAATTACACTTGCGATTACAGTAAAATCTTGCAGCTTTCATTAATGCAATTTAGTCATTCAATACTTTTTCATAAGAGCTAGTATTCTTTCAAATACATCAATTTGACTTACGACAGTCTAAGGGAGGTGACAATATACGCACTCGTTATGTGTAAGAAAGAGATAACGAATATATTTTGGATGTCGTAAGTAATTTAGCATACTTATGTTTCAGTGGTTTGAAAGTAAATTTGCTTTAAAATAAATTAATATATTGATATTTTAATCCATAATATGGTATAAATCCTTTAGTGGGTTTTAAAAAAACAAAGATTCGCTCATTGTTTTTTAATTGTAATTCATTTTTGTGCATACGATGACAGTTGAATATTGTAGTTTATTCATCGGTATCCATTTAAACTTTAGTAAGAGTTATGATAAAAACGTTACTAGTGTATAGTGTTAAGAATAAATATATATGAAGAATTATAATATGTATAACTTATGTCGTTTTGTGAATAATAATGTGATATAAAAGTCGATGAAACAATGATTCTTAAAACGTAATTTATGTTTTGTTTGGTGAACTATCGTACTCGGTAAGGATTACTTTTAAATTATTATCATTTATTAAGAAATAGTGTTTTATTTCAAGACAAGTTATAATAGTCTGACTTAACCAAAGATGCACCGGTGCGCTAATGAATTATAAGTTTATTAATTACTTTTTCGACGCCCTGCCCAAAATGCGAAATAGCTCCGCGGATGGGTCGTTGCCTTATAATGACGTAGGCGGGGGTTCCAATCCATAGGGGTTCCATTTTTTTTTTGTTGCAATTATGTTTTTTTAAATCAAATGTTTGTGCTACATTAGAAAATATTTTTACTGAAACTATTAGCCGCTGTTAATTATTTATTAAATATAAAATAGACTTGTTTTTTATATGCCATACTACCGCTATGGACATTTTATCAGAATTTTCATAGCTTACCAATTTAAAAACTCACCGCTCGCATATATTGGTATATTGTTGGTAACAACAATATAACTACAGTCGTCTGCATACCCACACAACTCGGCAAGCCATTCTAGATTTGTCTCTCCTAGTAAACAGTAGCTCTCTAACCACAGTTATATTAACTGTTTACAAAATAAAATCAGTCAACCGTACAAAGCGTTATTACTGATCTTATATACCACCATTGGGTATAACAAATAAAATGCAAATTATTTTTATTTTTTTAAATACTGTGTATCATACTGGACATAACCACTTTATTATAGGATTTCTCTGACTACAAATTTGTACCACTTTTATTTTTTTCAATCGAGAAAAACGTTTTAAGCTATTTAAAACACAATTAAAAAGTAAAAGAAATCTAACATTTAACTAAATATATGTTCAGAGAACAATGGGTCGAAACCACACAAACAAGATGGAAGTTAAGTTACCTAAACTTTTGAATGACAGAAAAGAAGACATGTAGATGCCTAGTCTTCTTTATTCCTTTCTCAAAAGTGTTTTTTATCTCTGTTTTAATAATATGTTAGTATTAACGACTCCCTACGGGGTTAACTCTTGTGTGGCTGTGATGTCACACTAGTCGACATAGGACACAAGACTTGATATGTCTCTCTTGTTTTTTTAAATGATTAACTCGTATTTTTCGTAATCTTTAAATGGACGTTTTCACATCAGATTTGGAAAGTAAAATGTATATAACCATGCTGGATATTGATACAAAAAAGATTTATCCTTGCTACGCGAAGAATAGATGTTCGCTAATTCAGTGACACAATCCATCTGTAGAGAGAGCACGAAGATAGAACTCATAAAATAGAAGACAGAGAAACTGTTATGTGGCGGGTGTTGTGTAAAACAGATTAAGTCGGTTAATGACAGTAATGGGGGACGCACGCGCGTAATATGAGCGGTGTGTTTATGATTATTAATTTATTTTGCAATAACCGGGCTAAAGTGTATGTTTATTTGCATTAACTATGGAAAAAGAATTATTGACCAATATGTCTCCGTATTTTTTTTTTCAAATGTCTGAACTTTAGAATATACCGTATTTTACTAGCGGTAACACGATGTTACATCACCGCGCGCAAAAGGAATATTTACCACAGTCTTTTAAGAGTTAAATCCAGCTCATGTCTACAAAAATTTGGACATACTCAAAACATTATCGATGTGTAAAAATTAATTTTTAAAATTTGTTTTTGTTAATGTAAATCAATATCTTCTTAAACATTGGTGTAATCTAGGAAAAAACAATAATAATAATTATGATAACTTAAATACGGGATAAATCATATTTTCATTAATATTAGTCATTTTAATAAATGTAATAAAATCCCCAAATTATCCATTTTTGAGAAGATGGAGATCTAGCTTCGTGGCGTAGTAGTCAGCGCATTTGTCTACCAAGCAAGTGGTCTCGGGTTTGATTCCCGACATGTTTGACATGAAATATTAATTTTAACAACGTACTATAATATTTCATAGTTCCTGGATTGGTACCTGAAGCGTAAAACTGGTCATCTTACCTTTGTGTAACAAAAACGATTGGTGTACTAATGCCCTATGCACTATTAGGTGCGAAACGGGAATGCTGATGCTGCTGCTGAGAAGATAGAGAAGATGCAGAATACCACCCCATGTCAGAAATCGAACCCGAAACCACTCGCATGGTAGGCAAAAACTTTGCTTATTAATTAGACCACGAGGCGATACTGTAAAAACAGTTTAAATAAACACATTTTTTTATTTTTTTTACAAGATAAGTTTGTCGAAAAGTTTATTAAAAGTTAACAGGAAAAAGCTTTCAGCGCGCAGTAATAAGTGCATAGTTTATGACCGGTAATTTTTCTTCATAGTTTTTATTTTCTTAGCGCTGGGAAAATTATTATACACATTGTAAGTTTCTTTTCGACCCTTTCAGAACTGGTTTCACAAACCATAAAATTTTAAAATGAAACTCGAAAAGCGCAATAAGTTTTTTCAGCTATGAAAACAAGTGAAATTAAAATATTCACTGATTTTTGTACTCTTTCCCAGAGCTTACACCAGGAGTATCTAAACTACGTTTTATTTATACGGAGTATTCATTCAAATTCAGGGTAAAAGATTGTGCAAAACAGGATAGGCACGGTGACGTTTGCGCATGCATAGATAAGAAACGAGAATCGTTCACTAGAGTCAACCTCGCTAGATATTTTTACGCTAGTATAGAGTATAATAATGTATTTGTTTAATGTTGCAACAAATCCTTGTTTCTATGTATTACATTATGCATTTTAACTATCAATTAATATTTTATTTACACATATTTTTACTCGGCAGTCCACTGCACTTATGCTCATGCTAAGGAACTGCCCCTATAATCAATATTAATCCACCCTAATTTAGCGGTGTCATGTGGATTTGGAAGACACTTGTGAAATGGACATAAAGCGTCTGCAGGTGGGCTTTTTAACCCACGCAATTAATTATTAATTTGTTTACGTTAAATTTACATATTAAAAATACGGTATTCACAACATTGTTAAGGTATATAATATTTCATTTACAAGACTAACCGAATCAAATTTTATGGATTTATTTATATATTTTATGGAGATTTTTTTAAAAGCATAAATTATACATGAATACAATATTAATTTCGTTCGATGCTAGGCAGAGAGGATGGACCGCCACACGCGTCTATCTTGACACATATTCCCAGCTTCTTCCACGTTCATGCATCAGTGGTAAAACAAAGAAGATGTTATAATTCGTTCTGCATACTGTCGGGCTTTTTAAAAATACCCGCGTACTGAGAACTCTTTACAACTCCTTGGTGCGAAGTAGACCCGAGAGTAGCTCGATGATTTGGGGGCCACATGAATTGAAGTACTCTCTTATGATAGAGAAAATCCAAAAGACGTTTCTGAGATATTTCTACATAAGAGAGTGCCGGTATTATCCTTGGCTCTACCCGACCGAGTTTCTCCAGGGTATGCTTATCTACAACAGTTTAGAGACTAGAAGGAATGTGTATTTGACTACACATTTTTATTGATTGTTACGCGGTATGGTCGACAATCCTGAGATTATGAGGATCGTTGATTTGTACGTTCCTGATAATTACCTAAGGCAGCGTCAGCATATATTTTTTCATATTACGATAAACAGGACCAACGTGCCGATGGTTATGCCTGGTGGAAGAGCTACAGCTATGTCGAACAACATTGCTCTGGATATTGATCTGTTCCATGTATCCGAAAGAGTTTTCCGGAGCAGGAATCTGCTACTACTTTGACAAAAGTCTATTTTATGTATTTTTTTCTTTTTATAATATGTTTGCTTTAAATTTTTGTTTGTTATGTACATGTTATTTAAAAAAAAAACTTAAAATATCTTGTCATCCATTTTCTTTGGTTCTGTCTGCTTTTGGCATGACTTAATTTAACTTAATTTTGGTTTCGTTTTGGCTTGTCCCACTTCACCGTTCATTCTTGCAATATTTACCTGTTTTATCATTCTTCGTTATCCATTTGTTTTTCATGGCCAAGACATCTCAGAGACCCTTATTATTATCTAACTAACTCAGATTTACAATCTCGCCTGATCCCATTACTCGCAACCCTGCATTCATAAAAAATATAAATAAATTTAACCTTAGTAGCACTATTTTGAAGGGGGACCGGCAAAAAATCGTTTTTTTGCAATACGAGTATGCTTATTTGTATTACTTTGTAGAAAAACTAACAAAACTGTGAAAATAATAAACGCTGAATAGTAAATGTTGCTCTTAAACCAAAAAGTTTAAAGGCCTCTGGTTTACACTGTTAGCAACTATGTAAACGCGGTAGAAGTTGAGAGTTTTTACTACAGCGTTCATTAAGTATGATGCGGTACCAAAGTTGTTCCAACTTGCTTGTGCCGACACTTCATTATGGCTGCCTTTAATTACCTACTTTAAAAAAATAAGTTTTTACTAACTGCGAAAAGCGACCAATAAATTGCAGCATTTTTTAAATGTACTGCTGGGAAACATCCGAGCTTGCAAAATAAACAAACAAAAAAAAACACGGAATGCTGAGTTTTAATACCTCGACTAACATTTTTATATTAACTTGTTATATTACAAAGATAAAATGAAAAAAAAACTTAGATATAAAAAACAAAAATTAAATTATTCATTCAACGCCGTTTTCTGTGTCCGCGCGAAAGAATTATACAGTTCTGTGTGTGAAATAAAACCAGAACACTAGACGGGTGTGTTAGAATCGATGACTGCGCGCAGGCAAAAATCCTGGAAAAAAAATCAAGTGAAGATAAATCCGCCTCGTTGTGTACTAGTTGGCGCGTTTGCCTACGATGTTTGGAGTCCTGGGTTCAATTCCTGACAGGGTAGACGGTAAATATTGAAATATCAAATATATAAATATCAATATATATAATATTTAATATCAAAATCAAACACTGATTTGAGTTTATTTAAACTACACTGTTATAACGACCAAAAACTTGTTCGAAAATGTACAAACAAGGCTTGAAAAAAAATATGCTTTTTATTTGTTTTATGGTTTAAATGTGTTTTTAAAGAAAGCGATTTTAACTAGACTCAAATCCGTGACCGATTTTTTTATAATTTTAGAATATGGAGTTCTACGAAATAAACACCAAGGCAATAAATAATTAAAAGATTTTTTTTTTAAGGTGGTTATACGCAACTTATTTTAAACTTTTTAGTACTTATTTTTACATGTTGTGTTCATATAAAATTTATTTATTCATGTAAATATAATATATTACAAAATATCATTTTTATAACGTCATTTTAGAGGTAATATAATCGGACAAATGCGCCGTATTACTTCGAGTTTTTGAACTCAGCGAATTGGTGGCGATAAAACTTTACTCAGGTTTCAATACTGAATGAAAATTCAAATATTTCTGTTTTGTATTTGAAATAGGCTCCTGTTTAAAATGCAGCTACTTCAAAATAATGCACAATTTGAATAAATATGATAAACACGCTTGAACATGATTTTTATATGACATTTGACAACTCATTAGACGGTTTGTTTAACTTTTCTTCTATCTCTATCTACAACGATATTACAAAGCTGGCTCTATCGATGTGTTAACACGTGCTTTAGGAAGACAGGAAAAAATATACATATATTTTGGATTTTTTTTCACGCTAGCAACAATGTTTCCAAATCTGAAAGGTCGCGTGATCTTGTGCATGCGCTTTATTACTCTGAAATTGAAATAGATTTTTCAAGCGTTGCCATGTAGGTGAAATTATTCAGTCAGATGAATCTCACCCACGTCAATAAAGGTTTTTGTTTTTTTCGCTTCATAAAAGTCAACAGACGGAAGCGTTGAAGAAACATGCATGTTTGAACGTTGGCAGAATTGTGAATATTACACAGTGTATAAATTAGCAACTCAAGGCAGCAAAACAGGCCATATGTCCTGTAAATGACTAGACTTCCTTATTTCTTTCTGGGAAATGTTTTCGCTCTCTGTTGCAATATATTTAAATCTTAATAACTCCCTAAGGAGGAAATCCATCCGGTCTACAAATATTTGAACATACTCAAAACATTTTCGTTGAAGATATTTTTTTCATATTTTAATTTATTTCAACAGAGATGGAAAACATTTTTGAGAAGGGAATATGGAAGTCTAGGCATTTACAGGGCTTATGACCTGTCATTGGCTGGTTTAAGTGGCTACTTTACACATTGTGTAACATTCACCATTCTGCCCATGTTTGAACATCCACATTTTCTCAACTCTTCCATGTGTTGACTTTTGTGAAGTAAAAGAGCTGAAACCTTTATCACGTGGGTGAGATTCATCCGGCTGAACCAAATTACCTACTAGGCAACGCCTGAAAACAATTTTCCAATTTTTATACTTCTTCTTTATCCAGGTAGTAATTCAACAATGTTTGATTATGTCCAAATTCTTGCAGACTGGCTAGACTTCCTCTTTAGAGAGTTGTTCATATTTTTATTTATTTCAACATATTTTATTTTATATTTTTTTCAATTTAAACACGTGTACCTCTAGTTTAATTATCTCACAACGGTATACCGTATTTTCCCCGAAGCTATGTTGCAATGTTGCCATATTATGTAACTTCCATATACGTAACACGTCCTCGCGCAACCGTGACGTGCGACAGGTGAAATTGCAATTAGACGAGACACTTGGGGAAGGGAAATGTATCACTTTTACGGAACAATAATACAAGGGTGAGTATCCTCGGAAGCAAACTTGCAAAGCATACTCACTTATTATTTTGGCAAGCTTATATTCGGGTTGAAAATTTAAGCCGAATTTAAAATCCGCCATAAATTTCACACACTGTTTATTCCATTGTGGCGCACCAAATCTACATCCACGACTTAAACTTGTGTTTGTTTTATTTATTTATTTATTATATATACGGCCTAAGCCAATTACAAAAGTTACATGAAGAAACATAAATACAGAAAACTAAACAAAAAGAACATAAAACTAAGTAGCAAAGACAAACAAGGGCAAAACAATAATTGTATTAAAAAAAAAACTAAAAAAAACAAAACAAACCATCACGCCGTTTCCCCGTAAGGGTAGTCAGAGAGGATAGAACGCCACAACACTCTATCTTTGCATACAGATCTCGCTTCCTCTACATTCATACATCTTCTCATGCACGCGCGCCGATTATTCCGACTTTTGACATGTCCATCTTTAAGTATTTGTTGGATTTGGTCATGCCATGTCTTTCTCGGTCTTCCTCTATTTCTGCATCCATCAACATTCGCATTGTAAATATTCTTAGCCGTCCTCTCGCTGTCCATTCGTTCTACATGTCCAAACTAGCGCAGAGCTCCTTTCTTGATTTTGTCGATAATGCTTGCATTCAATATATTAATAAAAACGAAATACACAAGACTTCGAGCTAAACCATTCCAATCCAACTTTATCCCACGCTGTTAAGTCGCGAAGAGATCTACGAAAAGCCGGAAGATCTATCCCAAAGAATTCCAAGTCGTGTGATGAATTGACTAATCTACACATTATGGACATTGGGGCATAAAAACAAAAGTTGCTCTTTAAACAATATTTTGAGTTTGTCCAAATTTTTGTAGACAAGGACTGGATTCAACTCCCTGGGGAGCTGTTTATATTAACATACTACAACAGACATGAAGAACATTTAAGAGAAGGTAATATAGAAGTCCAGGCATCTATAGGCAGAATGGTGAATGTTACATAGTGTGTAAAGTGGCCACTTAAACCAGCCATTGACAGGTCATAAGCCCTGTAGATGCCTGGACTTCTATATTACCTTCTCTTAAATGTTCTTCATCTCTGTTGTAATATGTTGTTCTTTAAAGATTTAATAAATATCAGATTTTGACTTCTGGTGACATGGTTGGAGACATGAAAAGAAATTGATTGCAACAGAGATGGGACATTACTTATAGCATTTTAATTGTCAAATATCTTCTTGTCTTTTTATTTATACCATATGATCAAAAACAAACGGGAATTTTTAATTTGAAATGCCCGCGCCGCATTAATCGGTGTTTTTTGTAGCTACGTTGACATTACTATGTTTGACAATCTGTCAAAGTTTGACGGCGATCGGATGCTCAGTATGCTGTCAGCGTCTGTTTGACTGAGTCTAAAAATTGCTGTGTGGTGATTTTTATAATGGATTCAAAATAAACACAACGAGCGTTTCTCAAATTCTGTGTTGCTTATGAAGTTTTGTGTGCCAAATCACTAAAAATGTTGAATAAAGCCTTTGTAGAATCGTATAAGGTTTTGTCCTAATAGATTTGAAATTGAAATAATTTTCAATTTGAATCAATGTGTAAGGAGATACGTTAAACATTGTATTCACACGTAGGATAAATAAATTATTAAGCAAAGTTCTTCATCGTTTTTTGTGCTATATGAAGCTTATGACGTTCCTACAGGGTATAAAAATAACGAATAAAATGCCGCTTTCTGAGTTAATAGGCAAATAACGTTTTTATTACTTTAGTTTCAAACAAACCCTCATTTGCAGCCAGGTTTAATGGTTCATAATTCATTCATTCTCTTAACTCTTTCTTTGTCCCATTAGCTTTCAACTCGTTTACAAAAATATCGTTAGTAATGAAATGCGTTTAATTTTGTAATTTATGCCAACAAATATCATTTTTCGAATGATTTTCAGAGTTTTAAAATGTAAAAAGAACTGATATTCTCCCTTTTACAAGTAGTACTCATTGACTGCAAAGCATTGACGTTAGCCTTTAATTCAGTCCTCAAAACACTGTTGGAACTGGATTTCTGCATGGCCCCTAGAACCGTAATTTCCTCCTCTGGGCTGTCAAAACGGTTCATTGAGTCGTTTAAATGTGAATAAGTCACACAGAGAAAGATCTAGTAAATTTAGTGAACGTTGGTTGATGTTTGTGTCGTTTTTTAGCAAAAATTCACAGATACTTACATCATTATGTTGTGAAATGGTTTGTTATCGTAGTGCAGGATTAAAATCTGATCTCAGTTTTTCAATAAAAAAAAAGAAACGTAAAAATGGTTAATAAGTTCCCAAAAGCGTTCTTTTAAAAAATGTCATAAAACAATGCTTAAATTTTATGTGATGGTCAATAACCACCAGATCCGCATAGTTTAAAAATCAAATCGCTCGAACGAGAGAACCATACATTGATAATAATTGTGAAATTTTTGGATCTTTATTGCTGAATTTATTTATTTAAAGCTTGTTTTTTACACATTATTTAAAAATAAATCATAACTCTATGGGATAAAAGTCCTGTGTTGAGTTGGGACGTGCAAATAAAAAAAATGTAATAAATTAAAAATACAATTATTTACCTTTCCAAACCTAAACGTGAAAAAAATCCGAGAACTCCCGAGAGGGTTACTAGAAAAACCATAGCTTAAATATTAAAAATCCATCTTTCGAAAAATTCATAAACATGTCATTATGATTGTCATGGTAGTGTTTATAAAATTGTTACACAGTTCTTTGGGTTTTCAGTGAAATTCAAATTTATTACAAAATACCATTGTGAGACGATGCCATATGACATCACGCTTCTCTCACTGCGACACGTTCTAAATTTGTGCTATGCGTTAGCAAGACGGTACAGTGGGGAGTCGGGAGAGGGAATGCATGTAAAATCACGTAATCACGTAATCTGGGTTTTTGTGGTTATGGCTGGAAAAAACCCACCTAATAGCAAACTTATCGATATATCAAAGATTATTAATGAGCGATGAATTGTAACGTTTTGGGGGAGAGCAATGATTAATAAAAATTATTATTGAAAGAATTTGCAGAAAAATATTTTAACAATTTCGATATATTATGTCATAGGGTAGGGTTAGGGTTACAAACAATTTTATTTTCAAACATTTTTTTTAAATTATACAATTCTTTTTTCGTATTTCCAGGAGTTACAACAAACTCATTTTGAGACAGAATAATAATAATTAATAATAATATCAGAATAATAATAATAGACTCACTCGAAACTAAATTTCACCTCCACGTACCTCCTCAAATAATATTTTTTAAATGAATATAGTAATTTTTTGGCGTTTTATAGGACTCCGGCAGCCTGTTGTACTCACTACAAGCAAGTTACAGCGGAGACCTAAGACCATACCTTGTCGTGCGTGATCCAGGTACGTGAATATTTTGACTCTGTCGCGTATTATACTGGTGGACGTCACGATTGAAGATACAGCTAATATTAGTGAGAGAGTCTTTATTTACGCCCTGAAGCGCCGTTTTTGCAATCTCATAATACGGTACGGCCAAAAATGGGAGAATGTCGGTAAGTTTGTAAATATCTTTGGCATGCGTTTCCATTGATATACCGTATATGTTTCTTATTGCTCTATTTTGTATTACTTGTATTTCTGATACACACTTTTTTTGTGGCAAATCCCCAGATGCACGGCAAGTATACCAAATGAGAGAGTATCGTTGAATAGTACACTGCACGGCGTAGTGAGATCGGAAGAATTCCCCTAAACCTATGAATCATACCAGTGATTGAAGAGATTTTAGATTGAACATAATCAAAATGGTGAATCTCTGAGAGCTGTGTATCTATGTCGATTCTTAAATATTTTGTCACGTCAGTCTTTTCTAGATAATCATTTTCAAGAGCGATATTAAGATAAATGTTTCGTTTTTTACCAAATGAATTGTAGTTAGATTTTTTAATGTTGAGACTGAGCTTGTTGATACGAATCGAACTTGCAACATTTCGTTTTCAAGATCTTTTACGTTACGATTGTGAGAGTAAATAATAAATAAATCAATATGATGCTTAGCAAAAAGGTTATTGCAAAAATATTCTACTTAGGGGACTCTAGATCCTTCGGGCAGAAAGATTTTAACCATAGAATTAAAATAGTGTATTATAATTCTATGAGTTTTTCTATGAGAATTATAATACACTTTTATAATTCTATGAGTTGAACAAAAAAAAGTTCTGGTTTAATAAGTAAATACTTGAATAAGTAATACCTATAATCATAACATTTTTCCCCGAAAAACTTTAGTTTAATATAAAAGAAGCAATTAAATTTGTATCCTGAAAGACTTATGAAATGAATAATTACTTTGAAAACTAATTTGAACTCAAAATGTACAGCACTTCAAAACAACAAAATTGTCTGTATCTGGGCGGATGAAGAATACAGTTCTGCACGTGAAATAGGACAAGAATCCTGAAGAGTTTTTTGTGCTGTTTAAAAAAAATTATAATTAAGAAAATTGAGTGGAAAAAAGTCCGCCACGTAGTGTAATGGTTGGCGCGTTTGCCTAGTATGGTTGAGGTACTGGGAAGGTCGGGATGAAAATGGTCTCTTTAAAAAATTTACAAATTTCTTATATGTAATAAAGTCTACTGATGCTGATAGGAGCGTAGAAAGCATTTAACGCTTATCATAAATAACGCAATTTATTCAAACACATGACTTCCTTTTGCAAGGTATGGATCGGAAAAGAGACCACAGGACCTCTAGAACAGATTCTAGCAAGTGGTGAGAGCTTCCGTTGAGGTATTTTATTGTCCTTAGACTGGCACCTGAATCGTAAGACTGGTCATCTTACCTTCCTGTAATGAAAAGTTGTAAACGCTGCATTTTTATATATTAATGCAGTGCTCTATCCATAGGGCACTGCATTGATGCGGATAAGGGTTTGATGATGGTGACAAAAACGCATTTTGTATAAGAGGTATCGATCAACCACGTCATATGATAAAATTAAAATACGTATACTGTAATGCCATAATATTTTTTTTAAAAACGTGTTTTAAATTTAGTTTTATACCAAAGGATTATTGTGGTCGTTCATAAAAATTGTGAAAATACCTTTTTTTATAAAAATATTTCATTAAAAAATGAAAACTTTTTATGTTATGCTCCACTTAGGAACGAATGTAGAAAGATATAAATTTATAATGTAAACACGGATCACTATGTAGTTTATAGACTATAATTATCAACTTTGTGTATTTTTTATAGTGTAAAAGCCAGCTAGGGCGTTTTAATTTAAAAAATAAATAAAATAGGTTTGCTGATATTTTGCCAAATCATTTTGCTGTCGTTTAGTTATTTTCAGCGGATTATGAATAATGGCATTGTTACAACGTGACATTTTGCTAAGCGATATAAATGTAAGTTTGTGAATATGAAAAATGAATCTAAGTGCAGTTTTGTGGGAATGCAACTGAGATACATCGTTTATCATAGAAAATATTCAAGCCTTGAATTTAAACTTCAAGGCGTGACAAAACATACGATTTTCTAATAATTTAAATCGTCAATTAATTACATATTGTTAAGTCTTTAAAACCTAAATGAATTCTAGTGGTCATAAAAATATTTTCTATTCTATTCATGCCGTTAAAAAGCAAATTTTTTAATACGTTTTGCATTTGCGTTCAGTAAAACTACGTAGTTATGTTTTTTTTTCATTTCTTGTATTTTTATAGTTTTAAATAAGATGCATTACACATAGTGAAAAAGAAAACATTGATAGAAAACATATATTTTATAAATGGGTGGTATGCAAATAGAGGTATTATAATAAAAATACATAGGTACAACAACATACAAACCATCACACCTTTTCCCCATAAGGGTAAGCAGAGAGGATAGAACGCCACATCACTCAATCTTTTCATACATATCTTGCTTCCTCTACATCTTCTCATGCACGTGCGCCAATTATTCCGACTTTTAACATGTCCATCTTCAAGTATTTGTTAGATTTGGTCATGCTTTGTACATATATCTCGATCTTCATCTATTTCTGCATCCATCAACATTCGCGTTTTAAATATTTTCAGACGTTTTTTCGCAGTCCATTCACTCTACATGTTCTAAATCCATCCATCCTTGGTCATGGTCCAAGGTACGATACTGTGAAATGGGCCGAGGTACGGGACACACAGTAAGGCAATTATATTGACAGTCACGTTTTTGAGGATACATTATTCTATTTATGTTTTGAAATCGCAATTATAACAGGTAAACAGAAACAAATAAATAAGTATTAACAAATTGCTTATCTTAAATTTAAAAAATATCAGTGTTGCTTAAAAAATTTACTTTGATACACAAAAATCGTTTTTCCTTTTCAACGAAAATATTCGTTGCTTCTCCGTGCCACATATACAATATACCGCCTGGATGACATTTACTACACCTTGCATTAAAAAAAAAGTGATGAATTAGATAGATGAATGACAGGAACCGATTGACCAAGGTACGGACCTGTATATATTAAATTTTCGTAATATTTTTTTTTTTTTTTTTTTCTTCTCTACTTCTGTATTCACAATAAATTAAAATGAAATCTGTTATTGGTCTAAGTTTTTAAAATTGTTTTTTTGAACCTTGTTTTTGTTAAAAAGACTATGATTTCCAAAATAAATTAAAAAATAAAGTTTTACTTTAAACAATTTTTTCAGCTTTTAAAATGATACGATACGATACGCTTTTAAACAAACACGATAAAATGGGAACTTTTAACTAACTTCAGTTTCAATCTTCTGAGGCTTGTCGTTTCACACGTTTTAATAATTAGATTTGACACCGCTGTGTTAAATAACAGAATGACATTGATGTAATAAAATGTCAAGAACATGAATTGAAAATAATGAATCTTGTATTATAATTTTTGTAATTAATCCATTTACTTATTTATATCGTGCTATCAGTGTATTGCGTGGCTGACGGCTGACAGTGTTTTCCCAGTAGCTCAATCACAAATAACTATCGACTTGCTTAAAAACATGCTAAGCATTTGAGAGATCACAACGAACAATAATGAACATGTTTAAGTTTTCGCAGTCATAGGTCAACGCGTGCGTAATCTCTAAATCAACGATCGCGTAGGTTTATTTTTTGTTTATCTCGTAAATAAATACAGTTCGTTGGCGAAAAATCGGCGTTAAGTATGAAAAATAATACAATTTATTGAATTTGCAAAATAGTAAGGAATATCTTTTACAAAAAAGTGAACATAAAATTACAATTACTATGGCGACTGCCTTTCTAGACATTTGACTTGCCAACCGCCAGCTAAATGCAAAAAAAAACACGATAAATAATAAATAAATAATTTAAAATATAAGTTTTGAAATATATTCCTTATTTACACCGGTAAAATTTAAATTTGTGATTGCGCAGCTGGATTATACGTCGCGAAATGTTACTATTTTGACATTTAATATTAAGTGTTCACGGATGTTCCATTGTTATCGCGAATACGATAAATAACCATGGTTAGAAATTGTTATCACGTCGCTTATTAGCACGTCGATAGTTATTTGTGATTGCACTGAACTTTTTTCAGCTGCAGGTGAAACCAAGTCTTCAAAAAAGAATCAGAACTTACATATCTTACAACACTACGTTTAATAGTGCATTGCCACAAATCGGGAAAAACGATGAAATAACATTAAATATTTATGGCGGATTTTTACGATGCTAATGATTTTACTACAATAAATGCATAAACGAAAACCGGGTTTGAAAAAGAGCATATACAAAATGGCTTGCAGTTAACGCCGCACGTCATGTCCGCTGAGTGCTCATCTAACAAGCATTTACCCCTTTGGGCGGGTAACGTCTGATTTCGAGTAATTCAATATGCAAATTTTAAACTGCGTAATTGTCAGCGCGGTTGTCGGCCTCGTGGTGTAATGGTCTGCACATTTGCTTTCCAAGCAAGAGGTCTTGGATTCGATTCCTGACATGGTTGATATGAAATATTTATTTAAAAGGATGTTTTCCCACCAAAATATTTTCAGTCTCTGGACTGGTACTTGAAGCGTAAGATTGATCATATTATCTTCATGTAACAAAAAACAATCAAGATGCGCTACTATTGGTGTACCAATACAGTGTCCTTTTTTTACCATAAGGTGCGAAAAGGGAATGAGGATGATGATTTTGAACTGCGCATTGTGGAAAATTTATCCAACGTCTTTAGAAAAAAAAAACTGTTTCTATCATAATTTTTTGGTAAAGATGATTATGTTAAATTGTACTTTCCAGAGTTTATGTTTTATAAATTGCGTGTTTTAAAATAAAAGATGGACTAACGTACTACGTGAAGTTGATCTGATTAATTTTATGACTTAATTACTATAACAATGGTTCGAATATAATCAATGAGAAATTTAGACAATACTGAGTAAATCAAACCATGCTAATAAATTTGCGTGTGAGTGAGTGTGCGTGTGCGTGTATGTGTGTGTATAAGTGTACATGCTTGCGCACGCATGAGCATTTGCATGCATATGAATATTCACTTATTTATAAAAAATGTTTAATACACCTTCATTTTGTTTTTATTAATATATGCGTATTTTGTACTTAAATTATTGATATTATAATCCCACAGCAAGCTCAAGAGGTTGCCTGTTTTTTATTCAGGTGTTTCGTTTCATTTTTTGATTCTGTACTTTTGTTTTATTATGTATTTCTTTTTGTTAACATGTTGTAATATTATATTTTTTTAAATAGTTTTTTTTTTCTTCAAAAAACGCGAATTGTATTTACGTATGTTTCGAGTGCCGTTGACTATGTCGTGTTACATAACTGGTACCAGCGCTGAACGGAGAGAATCTGATTTCCGTTTTTCTTTCGCCGCAGTTGGTGGTGGTTTATCGTGGTTTATTACATAATTTTTTTAAACAAATTAAAAAAAAAGTTTTTTTAATATATGTGAAACCGATAGAAAGAGTCACGCTCTTTAAAATGATTTTCGGATATTTGGAAGAAGGGCTTTTATTTTTAAATTGATTTTTATAAAATAATACATCGAAATAAAAAATGCTTTGACTGCCTTCTTAAAATAACACTGTTAGGCGCCATAAACATGTTTTCTACCATGTTCCGTATACAATTTTGTCGGATAAAATCAGAATCACGATTCATGAAGGTGTGCTTAAAAAGCATAGACATTTTTTGTGTTAAATGGTCGCAAGCTTTTGACATTGATTTATTTGCTAACACGCAACACAAGAGTGACTTTCAGATGTGTACGTGAACAACCTTTATATTAGAAAGAGTTAAAGTTTGAACATGACTGCGATAATGATCGGTTTAGTACGATGAATGACTTTGCTCAATGTTAATTGAGAATTTCGTACCAATTTAGATTTATTCATTTATTTATTACAAAAGTACATATTATCGTCATTCCCCATTTTGCACCCAGTGGGGCATATGATACTACATGGATAAAATAAATGTAGCATATTTCGATAATCTGTTGCGCAAAGGTAAAGTGATTTGTCCCACGCTTTTTCTGGCAGTCCAGGAACAAAAAAATATCAGCATCGTACAAAGTTGCACAGTTCCCTTTTCCCATCTCTTACTCTCCTTTTTATCTTTACCCTCTCCTCTTCCAAATGTAAAGAGAAGATATTATTTTTTTTAAATCATAAAGTTTCATGATTTGTAAGATAAAAAGTACATAAGTTAAAAATATTATGTCAATTTCCATTAAATTTTATTTTATAAATTACATGTTCATTACACACTTAAATTTAGGGTGTACACATTGTAAAAAGAAAATAAAATACAAAACAGAGACTCGTGTCAAAGGAGTAGAAAAATCTGCAATAACAACATCCAGGTGGATGTTGTTCAACAGAGCGGTGGCCCTTCCAGCGCCACAATCATCGGCAGGTTGATCCTGTATATGCTAATTATCAGGAACATACAGAACAATGCTCATTATTATCTCAGGATTATCGACCACCCGCGCAACAATCGATAAATAATGTGTAGACTGTTGTAGCCAAGCATACCTTGGAGAAACTCGGTCGGGTATAGCCAAGGACAATATCCGCACTCTCTCGTATATTTCAGAAACTTTATTTGAATTCTCTATCATACATAAAAGAGTATTTTGTTTATGAGATATTATGATCATTAAAGTAACGCAACTTTATTTTCGGGTGACTGATAATAATGTTTTATTTATAAGAACTTAATAATTTATTTATTTATAAGAACTTGGCAATAAACCCGCCAATGTACAAATAACATTATGTACAAAATGTTAAATAAATAAAACAAGTACTTTACACCATTCGTACAAATTACATTAATAACTATCACTATCAAAAAGATTTAAGTAATATTTTTTAATTGCGACGCTTTTGGATTTTCTATTCGATTTTTTTTTGTTTATTGGGGATATCAACAGTAAAGCATGTAACAAAAATACAACAAATAAAATATACAGAGAATAAAACCAATGACAGATATCCACAGAAATACATTAAATACACGTACAATACACACTAGTGTGTTTGTGTGAGTGTAAGTGAGTGAGAGGGTGGGTGTTATATTGGAATGAGGGTAGACATGTGTGTAAATATTGCACAAGTGTCAAGTGTCGAAAATATAAATATATTAAAAATATTAAGAGTTAGAGATAAAATATAATAAAATAAAATAAAATAAGATAAAATAAGACTTTATTATTGAAACTAAGTATAAGACAAAAAGTATGTTTTAAGACGCGCATTTTAAATGTTATTTTTTTACAATCAAATGGATCAATAAGGGAAAAGTTCAAATTATATTCACTAACAAAACGGATAAATGGAGAGTTCTGGACATAGTTCGCACGAATTGCTGGCAGATGAAATAGAGAGCTCGACGTGTCACGGGTGCGGTAGCCGGGGACATTTAATGATAACTCCGACAAAAGAGCCGGACTATCAAGGCATCCGCAAGTATGTATATATTTCCGTGTAATAATAGATCATCGGGCAGTTTATTAAATTCAGTTCGGTTTAGTTAATTCAGTTTATTCTCTTTCAAAATCCTGATGTATTAAACATATGTCTCAATTGTAAAATGAAATTCAATTGATTAATTTAAAAAAATCTTTTTAAATGATTGAAATTCCTATCTGCCAATTACAGTAAGCTTTTAAGTTTTTTTTTTTTTTTTTTTTTTTTTAAATTTATTTGGAAGTTCAACAAGAATACATACAATACATACATTTTTTAAGTGAGCATAACTAACGTTCTTTACATATATTCTCAATTATAGAACTTCAACATCTTTCATAAATTATATAAAATAAGAGTGTAAATTCAATTTAAGTAATGGTAAAGATTAAGTTTAGTGAAAGGTAAAAATAAAGAAAGATTTTTTTTTTTTTTTAAAGAAAAGAAAAGAGAAATTAAAAACATATAAGATATAATAAAAAAGACTAAAATTAATTTACATACACAAAACTAAGGATTAGGCATTTGATCTAAGATACATAGTAATGTTTTTTTTATAACTATTTGCTCTATCATGATAAATGTCAATGTTAACTTTTTTTTCCATTTTGTTATAGAGTCTTAACATACTTGCAAGAGGGTTAAAATGTGCCATATTGTTTGTAAAAATTGGAAGGTAAAATGTATTAGGTGATCTAAGGCGCCTACGGGGAACGTACAATGACACACTTTGAACACAAAACACTGAATCAACATTATTGTGAATTATATTATACAAGTACATCATATCTATAATTTGTCTCCTAGTTTCTAACTTTTCAATTTTAAAATACTCCAAGCGCTCTTCATAACATTGAAGTATTCTGCCCATGTTACACTTAAACGACAAAGAACGAAGAAATTTTTTCTGTACAGTTTCAATTATATTTTTATAAATCACATAATGAGGTGACCAAACAATACTTCCAAATTCCAACTTGCTACGTACAAGAGAATTATACAAACAAATTATTGATGCTGCATTTCTAAATGGCTTGGATATTCTGTGTATGAAGCCCAGCATTTGTAAAGATTTCTCTTTAACAATATTGAAATGATTGGAAAAAGTTAAACGTGAGTCAAATGTGATTCCAAGATCTCGGATTGTGCTTACTGAGTTGAGGTCAATATTATTAATGCTATAAGTAAAACAGTTTTGAGTTCTTTTTCTTGTAAACGTTATTTGATAGCATTTTTTAACATTAAGGTGCATATCATTCAGTTTACACCATTCACTTAAGGAATCAAGATCTTTTTGAAGCATTGCGTGATCATCTGTTGATTCAATTTTACGAAATATTTTCAAGTCATCAGCATAGAAAAGATAATTACACTCTAACAGGGAGCCAAGATCGTTTATAAAAATTAAAAATAATAATGGTCCAAGATTAGAGCCCTGCGGCACACCAGATGTTACAGTTAAAGGTGATGATTCAAATTTATTTATGCATACAATTTGGGTTCTGTTTTTCAAATAAGATATCATCCAATTTAGAAGATCGCCATGTATACCGATTGCTTCCAACTTTTGTATCAATATATGGTGGTTAACTTTATCAAAGGCCTTCTGGAAATCTGTATACACAGCATCCACCTGACATTTTTTATTAAATGATGAACAAATATAGTCACAATATTCCAGAAGGTTAGAGTTAATAGATCTTTTAGGAAGAAAACCGTGTTGTTTGGGACAAATTAATGGCTTAACATATTCCAGAACAACTTTATAGATTAACGATTCAAAAACTTTGGCAAAACATGAGAGAATACAAATAGGTCTGTAATTCGTGACAGACGATTTATCCCCAGATTTATGGATGGGGGTCACATTAGCAATCTTCCACAGATCAGGAAAAATACATTCATTAAGAGATTTATTAAATATCATGTACAATGGTTTGCTTAATTCATTACTGCAGTTTTTTAAAAACATACTTGGTATCTGGTCAGGCCCTGGACCCTTATTAATATCCAAATTTTTTAGAGAAATTTTGATTACATCTTCGTTAATTTTTAAATCAGATAGGTTAAATTGGTAGTATCTATCATTTGATACTTTGGATGTATTTGATACATTCTGAACAATGTTTGATTTACTGAAAACAGAGGCAAAATAATTCGAGAACATTTCAGCTACGGCAATTCCATCACTGGCGCGTTCATTTTCATATATCATAACTTTTGGAATACAGTTAGTAGCACGCTGTGTTTTAGAAAATGACCAGAATACCTTCATATTGTCTACTAAGCCTTCCTCAACAGATTTAATATAAGTTCTATAGCATTTCTTTTGCAAAGCTTTGGATCTTTTTCTTAGGATGGAGAATGCCTCATAATCCAGTGGATTATTGTATTTTTTCGCCCTCGTCCGCATTTTATGTTTTTCTTTTAAAACCTTAATTAATGGTTTACTAAACCATTGTGGATAATTACAATTTGATTTACTATTTTTTAATGGGGCATGTCTATTTATTATTTCCCATAAAATGTTGTAGAAAATCAAGACCATATCATTTGTATTATGTTCTCCAAACTTCATCTTCCAGTCTTCAGATGATATGTCTTGACGGCAGAGTTCGTAATTACATTTTTTAAAGTTGTATTTGAAAGTTTCGCAATTTTCATTCAATAATTGAGTATTCTCAATTTCAAATGAAATTTCGATTGCTGGATGATGCTGATCAATTGCTACAAGACCGTCGACTGGAAAAACTTTTAAATTATTTTTATCAGAGAAAACTAGATCCAATATTCGACCATTATGATTGCATTGATAATTAAATTGATAAACGTTACAGATACATGCAAAGTCAACCAAAATTAATGATTTTGGGCTAGTATAATTTGTAGGACAGAGAAAATTATTATTACCTGAAGCATCTGATACCCATTTAATTTCAGGTATGTTAAAATCGCCCAGAATGATGCATTGTGAATTTGATTTACGTTGAAGACATCTGTACTGAAGTTTCAGTGATATAAATGAATTACATGTATTAAATTGGGAATTGCAAAGAGGGGTAAACCCCTTTGAACTGCCTTAAAACACCTGATTGTGATTACATTTTGGGGTTGAGTATGTGTACAAATAATTTCCCCCACAATTTGCTATTCAAATTCACCGAATTACTTCTATTCGGAATTCCCCAGTAAGCCGAAATAAACTGCTCGATCCCCCCTAATCATTACCTTTATTTTTGTAAGGGCAGAAATACGACTCTAAACGTTAAGGAAAAGAGGAATACGTGTAAAAATATTTCAAAATAAATTTATTTTTAAATATTTATCTTTGTGTAAAATAAACGATATTAAATTAATATGGTTCGTGTCCAGGCGGATGAGAAATACAGTTCTGTTTCTGTCTGGTAAAGTGTTTTAATCATGAAAAATGAAATCGAGTTAAGATAAATCCACTTTGTAGTGCTGTTGTTGGCGTGTTCGCCTACCATGCTTTAGGTCTTAGTTTCGGCTATTCTGGGAAGGTTAACATGAATTTTTTTTATTGTACTGTCGCTGGACTTGCACCTGAACCGTTAGACTAATCACCTTACCTTCCTGTAACAGATGATCGAGATACGCTGCATTTGATATAAAAATGTGGTGCCCTATGTACCACTCGGTGCAGATTAGGGTTCGATTGATGAGTAAACGTTGTTTTAACTAGAAATTTCAGTAAAAATCTACATTAAATGTTATTTGAATATTTGTAAATATTTACTTACCGACATTTTTATTTCTACCAGTTTCGAGACATACCCCTCTCTTCGCGAGGACACCAATTAAACTAACATGCAAAACCCACTATACACCTTTACGATAATTGCAAGTGTATAGTGGGTATTGCATGTTAGTTTGATTGCTGTTCCGAGGAAGAGACGGGTACGTTTTGAAATCGGTAGACATAGAAAACTCAGTAAGTGGAAATATAAAAAAAAATAATAACAGCAAGTAAAATGTTTGACCACAAAAATATAACTTTAAATATTATTTAAAAACTTCGAATTAGTTTTTTTTCAACTATGACGTATATCAGTTTATTTATGCTACGGTACTGTATTATAGAATATATACCTTTTCTTGTAATTTGTTTTGACCTTTGAGTTAATGTAGCGAGCTGACTTTTTATGGTCGAACTAAACTCCAGAATTAAAATCTACCAAGTGAATTAAATGTTAAATAAAATACAATGAAATAAATAAACAGACACTTTATTTTTAACTACTTATTTTATTTTTTCCGACCAATTATGTATCATGTTTTTAATATTTTAAGACTTAATAAATAAAAATAACAATAAGGGAATTGGAGGAAATGAAAATAATTGCACGATTAAGATTTATTTCAGGGTAGTAGGTGTTTCTTATTTTCTTCCATATGATGATGTGATGAATGAAAATTGTTATTGGATGGATTTATGGATTTAAAAAAATTTATTCTAAAAACAAAACAAAAATAAATAAAATATTTAAGGTCAATAAAGACATTTTTTATATCCCACGTAAGAATTTTCATGAAACTTTTACAGATATTTTATCTACTGATTTAACTCTAATCAATAAACATGAGGTGTTTTAGCATTACCATGATTAAAACCAAAAAGTTAACTAGGAAAATTGATTGAAATTAGAATCATCAAAGCTTTGTTAAATCACACGCTCTAATTAAATAAAATTGAAACGTTTGTGTACCTTATTACTAAAACCATTTGATCGAATTATTTGCACGTCATACATTTACCAAAGTAACTCATTTTCACCGTGAGTTATGTTTTTAAATAAGAATTGAATATTGTGGTATGTTCAAAATTATTAACCAATAAATTTATCCACATGGTCACAGATATGAGTATTTTATGAAATCGTCCCATCAAAATGTACATTTTGATTCACTTGAGCACGTCCAGAAAAAAAATCTAAAATATGTTATTTTCAACTACCTATTCCAGCAGATTTATTTAATTACAATCGATTGTTGCTTTTGGGATTAAAAAAAAAAAATCCAATGAAAATTTTTAACGGACCTATAATTTTTTCATGAGATAATCAATTAAGTCATTGACAGCCCGGATTTCCTGGAGTAAGTGTGTTTTTGTGTACCTAGTGGACAAACCCGCCACAGATCTCCGTTTTTCTTCTGGAATATTTAAGTATATGCATTTACAGAGATTATGACCTATCGTTGTCTAGTTTAAGTGTCCACTTTACACACTGTGTATTATTCATAATTCTGCCTTTGTTTTATGTTTTAACAGTAGCCTAAGTGTGAATATTTACATTTTTCATATATTTTCTTGTATTTAAAAAAATAATTTTTCTATTATTATTAGTATTTACATGTTTATTCTGATCTTTCCGGCTGTTAATTTATATGTGTTATTAATTGTTTTTATAAATGTAAATAATAATCTCCACCAATAAGCTACAGAAAGTGGCTTGGTGGGATTTTAGTTTTAGAAAAAAAATACAACAATTGAAGTTTAAAAAAAATGTTTATATTTATAATTATATTATTTATATTAAAAAATAAATAAAAAACATCCACATTTTCTCAACTCTTCCAGGTGTTGATTGATGTGTAAAATCAAGTCAATCAATTCATTTTGGCTATATTTTTAAGTGTCTTAAATTCTAATCAAGCGAGGCTTGGAGGACCGATTAAATTTTGCCTGCAGGGCAGACTTCTCTCACAGTTTCCTGCTAGTAAATAAATATTATTACTGAAAAGCTATAGATACCTACTATGGGAGAAATCTACGGGAAACTCTTTTTTTCAAGCGCCTTTGTGTGAATTCAATTGAAGAGAGTAAAACTGCAGCCATCTTAACGATAGTTTCAGATATTTGAGTTTAAATACTACACTATACGCGGATGGAAAACGATATTCTTTTGTTTTACGACCTATCAGGAAGTCATTTTACCCGCCTGCGTCTTACGATATTTGTGACGTAGCAGGATTTAAATAAGACGGCTTAAACGTGTCACAAATAATGATCCACACTGTTCTCAAAATAACCCTTCCATACCTGAACAATAAAATTTTTATTTTTTATTGATGAATATTATACATGTTTTTTTCTTTCTTTTACAATCTTCTTTTTTTACACACATACCAGTAGTGAACGGTGATTTTTTTACAGGTAAGCCAAATAAAAATATTTATTTATACCTACATTTGTTTACATTTTTTAAATTTTTTTTGCACCACAACAGGCCAGGAGGCATAATTACAGTGGTGAATTACATCACAGAGCACCCAGGCTTGAGAAAAATCACATTTTAATTTTTGTATTCTCACCGGTAATCGAACCCGGAACCTTCCGTGCGTGAGTCAAGCGTCTTGACCACTACACCACGGAGTACCTACATAGTGGGTACATAATATAATGTAAGTTATTATTATAAATTGTTTTATTTATGATTCTGTGTACAACGACAACTTTCATCTATGAAATCAACTCAAATGACGTAACTTCGTGATTTATTATATTGTGTTGCTATATTATCCATAAATTTAACCCATGACTTCTTTAAAAGATTATAAAAAATAATATTCAGAAAAAGTTATCAAGTGACATGTAGCAACTTTACAGAAGAGCCATTAAATTTTATTTTAATAAATAAAGAAGCAAATATTTTAATTTTTTTTTCAATTATGAAGAAAGCACGCAAAAATAATACGTAAAAAATAAAACTGCCACATGCCGCGTGGTTTTTTTTTCTTTTAGAGTGTCAATATTGTATTTACATTTTTATAATTTCAGTATGCATTTGTACATAATCATTTTAAAAATTATTGTGTTAGTAAATATTACGTATTAATATCAAATACTTTACACTTATTTGTTTATAAATTTGTATAAACCACTTTAATTTTTTTTTTTTTAATTACACTTCAACCGGTTTCGAGGTTACTACCTCATCGTCAGGATTTTAACTAACTTGTAATAACACGCGTTGCTATTTATATAATAAAATATTGCATGAATGAGATAGAAAATTGAAAGAAAGAGAGAGAAAAAAGATAAAATAAATTATAACGGGAATAGTTTTAAAAGATGATTCGAAGTTATATTTAATTGATTATTTATTTTAAAAAAAAATTGAAGTGGTTTATACAAATTTATAAACAAATAAGTGTAAAATGTCATACCACGAAGTGAAAAATGTGCTGGATTTCAATAATATCAAATACTTTATTTATACATATGATAAAAGGAGCTTTCTCATAAATAACAACGAATAAGCTACATAAAATATACAAAACATATATCAGACCAGCTTCAGATATGGATTCCTCATTTTGTTAACGATATCAACTTGTTGGAAAGAGTCCAAAGACGAGCTACAAAGTTATCGCCGACCCTAAAACTAGGAGTACAAATGGATGAACACCTCTGCTGGCGAGCTCAAACTAATAAACTAAGCCGCAAAATATTTTTCAGTCTACACTCACTTAGAAGGTTACAAAAATGCTTACCCATAAGTACTAAATGCACCCTTGTACAAGCATTTCTACTACCCATTCTAGATTACGCTGATGTTTCTATGACTGATTTAAGCTGTGAGCAACTCGATAAACTTGAACGACTTCAGAATACATGCATAAGGTACATTTTTGGGCTAAGAAAATATGACCACATTTCTGATTATCGTAGGCAACTAAAATGGTTCAAAATTAGACAGCGGAGAGACTACCACTCCTTCTCACTTCTGTTCAATGTACTTCATAGTCCTAACGCTCCTATATACCTGCGTGAAAATTTTCAACGCTTATCAGTTCATGGTTTACCTCTTCGTTCTAATTCTCAAAGCACTCTCTTAATACCCATCCACAATTCCTATTTCTTCTCTAACTCATATAGTGTCGATGCGGCTCGACTGTGGAATCATCTCCCACCCACCATCAAAGATGTTGCTACATTATCTCTGTTTAAATCACGTCTGAAAAAACATCTCCTTTCTCTTCCTTAATCTCTCCTCCTTTCCTTTCTTCTCTTTTTTTTTCTTTTTCCTATTGAGAAATAGTTTTGATTTAGGGTAATTTATAAACAAATACGTTTATTTCTATTTTTATATACTTTTAGCTTTTTAATCTTTTTTTATATTGAATCTGTTCTGTAACTTGAATCATAAAAATAAAACTTTTATTTTATTGGTTGGTTGGAAGAAATTGCCATTTGGCAATAAGCCCGCCAATATACAAATAACGTTATGTACAAAAGTTAAATAAATAAATAAAATAAAACGGCTTCCACGCAGACTGGAAACTCTTGGTCTCACAACGCTGCAGGAACGGCGAGAAATGGGTGACCTGATAGAGACATACAAGATAGTCAACAATCACTATTGCTGCCCAAACTTGGATCCCATGTTCAAGCTTAAACAAGACGCTCGTCTTCGAGGCCTCAGTCTTAGGCTGGAGAAAACAAGATTCAATCTAAATCCACAGAAGCATTTCCTGAGCAATAGGGTTGTTGATGGTTGGAATAAGCTTCCACAAAAGCTGACCTCAATGTGTAGTCTCAATGGGTTCAAAAATGGACTAGATTTGTTTTCAGGAAATTTAAAGTGCGCCAGCAACTAACTTTCGTTGAAATAGATTTAAGCATATCAGCTTTAATCTGCTCCCTTAAAATTAATAATAATAAGATTATAATTACAATATTTGAGTTTGTCCAAATGTTTGTTGACAAAAAACTGGATTTACTGGAGTCATTAAGATTCACAAATTACAACCAACTGGTCTAAGAAGAAGTTTAATAATTGGAAAATTATTTTCAAGCGTTGCCTAGTGTATGAAATAATTCAGTCAGATGAATATCTTCACAACAATAAAGGTTTAAGCTCTTTAACTTCACTAAAATCATCAAATGGAAAAATTGAAGAAACATGGATGTTTAAATATAGGCAAAATAGTTAATGTTACACAGTGTGTAAAGTGGCCACTTAAACCAGCCAATTACAGGTCATAAGCTTTGACTAGACTTCCATATTCCTTCCTTAAAGATATTCTCCATCCCTGTTCTAATTTGTTAATTTATATTATAATAAGATAAATTACCGTTTATAAATAAACTTATTTACACGACGTGACAGGAGAAAAAAAACTTTATCATAAAAATCTTATCAACGAGTGTGTATTTTATAGTTTATTTATTTATTTTTTTATTTATTTATATGCGGCATTTCTGCCATTTACATATATGTGGTATAAAGAGTGCTTAAAAATATAATTTTAAAAAAAAATCGAATATGAAATATTAATATACTCGTACTGTACACATTATTGATTACTTGAAATACATATATATATTTTAATGCTTTTTTCATTTTATTACGAAAATAGAATGATTTACAAACTCTTAACTGTTTTCACCTGCAAAAAGTAAACAAAACTCGTTAATATTTATTTACGCACAAAAAAAACATAAAGCACTAAAAAACAACGCATCAAAAACAAAAATTTTAACACAAGACAAATAGGTATCAAAAATTACGAACGAACACAAGTTTTTTCTACCCCTTACCAGCTAATCTCACCCCACAACTACCTTTTTCACGAAAGAAATAAGGACAACAGATATTAATCATAAACTGCGAGAAACAGAACTTTACAAGACTGTATTTTCAAAACAAAGTTTTTTGCTTTTTAATTCTGTACAAACTCAACCAACTTTTCAGAGAAAACATAAGTTTTGTTTACGAGGTGTTTTAATAAATTTGAAATCTTTGTAGGACACATGGCTTAGCTAGTAATTTGCTCATTTTAATTTAATTTTAAAGCTCATAAGGCTTTTACATGTTCTTCTACTTTTTATAGTGCCAATCTATAGTGACAGTTGTTTACCATCATGGCAATTTAAATTTTGTCGGCAGCCGCTCTACATAACGCTTTGAAACTATACTTATAAATGAGTCAAGGTATAGATGCTATGGAAATATTTTTATATAAATTGATAGTGGAAGTCGTTGTCGTCGTTATGGTCATAGTAGTAGTCGTAGACGTAGTTGTAGTGATAATGGCACTCGTAGATGTCCTCTTAATCGTAATCATAGTGCTAGTAGTATTCGCAGTCGTAATGATAGTTGCAGTCGTAGTTGTTGTTTTAGTCACAATCATAGTCATTAGTAGAAGCCGTAATTATAACTTTAGTGCTAGTGATAGTTAGAGACGTAGTTGTTGTGCTAGTGACACCCGTAATTTGTTTCGTAATCGTAGTCATAGTGCTTGAAGTAGTCGCAGTCGTAATAATAATAGTAGACGTATTCGTTGTTTTAGTTGCAGTCGTTGTTAAAGTAGAAGTCGTATTCGTAATGATAGTGACAGTCGTAGTCGTTGTTTAAGTTGCAGTCGTAGTCATAGTAGAAGTCGTAGTCGTAACCTCAGTGCTAGTGATAGTTAGTAAGATAGTTGTTGTGCTAGTGGCACTCATGCATGTATTCATAGTCATCGTAGTCATAGGACTAAGAGTAGTCATCGTGGTAATGATAATGGTAGTCGTAGTCATTGTTTTAGTCGCGGTCGAAGTCATAGTAAAAGTTGTAGTCGTAACTTAAGTGCTAGTGATAGTAAGAGACGTAGTTGTAGTGCTAGTGGCAGTCGTAATCATATACAGAAAAACTAATCGTAGATTGAGTTTTTCTGCTGACATTTCTTGGTGGAACTGCATTTTAATAAAATACGTTTATAGTTAATTTGAACTCTTTTATTCCCATAATTATATAAAATCATGATTAACAACACCTGCTTGCACTTGTTTATGGCATTGATATTTGTTTAGTCTCCCACAAGTCTGATTATGTTATTTTAATAAAATAAATTTATTAGAATTTGAATAATTAGAAGTAGTTGTAGTCATAGTTCTAATCATTGTCTCAGTTTTAGTCGTGGTCGTAATTATAATTTTAGTGAAATTATTAATAGTTGACAATCTATTTCTATTCGTTATTGCGAAATAACGAACCACTAATTTAGCAGTCGCTAATTATGATGATTGAATAATTTCTCTAGTAAGTATTCGCCTACGGGATTACTGTCATACTAGATTATTTGATGTCTGTTTAAATCAGGGATGCCCAACTGAAATCACTTGGCGGGTCAAAAAAAAATCCTCTGGTGGGTCCCACGCATCAACCAATAAATGCACTGTATCGTACCCAATAAAGTAAAATATTTTTTTAAAAAGTGACAAAAAAACGTACCCGTAGTAAATGAGTGTGTTTATTTAAACCAGGGCATCCAATCATTATAAAAAATTTACTACCAAAAATTGTAGGATAACCATTAATGGTATAAAACCTACATTATTTTTTTTCGTATCCCAATCAGATTTTTTCATTTAGTTCTTTTTAATTTACCCCATTTATTTCTTTTCATTTTTATATTTTTTTTATTTAACACTATATATACATATAAGGGCAAGCATATTGCCTTAAGGCAATTTCTTTATACCTACCCAAACCATTCAGTTTGAGAAAATTACAAATACATAAACATATTGAATCTTAAAATTTTATACAAAAATTAAAATTAAAAATGTACACTATACTATGAAGAGAGGAGAGGGGATGGGAAGGAAAGAAGAAGGATAAAGGAACAATTGTAATATTTAGATATTCCTTGGATTTTGGGGAACGAGAAAATAAGATTATCTGACATTCATTAGATATACATATATCTATTTTTAAAAGGAAACGTATGTGTCTTTATTATTTACCCAAATATTTAGACTTTTTCAACGAGGGTCCATTTTCAACGAGTTGTAAATAACTCACCATATAAAAATGGGAATCAAAATGGGATAGAGTGGGGTTTGAACCTCAAACTTCTGATCCGTGAGTCCGCAAAACTATCCACGGGACCACAATCCGATTAAATTTTATTTATATGATATTTAAAAACGTTTTCTATTTGAAACGTAAAAAAAGCTTCATTTTGGCGCCGCTAGGCGTGATTTCACATTCACGAAAAACAATGTTTTTATTTACGACTTAATACGCGTTTAGCATCACTGAACGTTTGGGCATCAGTTAAGTGTCATCATTTTTGAGGGCTCAGGAGGCGTCTTTGTGTATTAAAAAGTCAATGACCCCATGCATTAACTTTCAGTAGGCTACATGTGGCCTGCGATCCAATGTTTGGACAAGCCTGGTCTGAATCAATAGAGTTACCTGTGTTTGTTAGGAATGATTGGCCCAAAGGACTTGTCGTTTCCGATATTACAGCTTACTACAATATGGCGTAACAATTAAGCTATAATCGGGTATTTTTAGTTAAAACGTACATATAGTTAAAATATCGTAATATGTTATGTTTTGTTGAATACAAATATAAAGAAACATACATTTTAATGTGTTTATAAGTATTTTTTTAATCATAATTCTAAATATTTTTATTCTTAAGCCATTTTTCTCCACCAAATAGTAAATTGATAATCAAGTAGGTAGTGCGGGGTTAAGGTCGCATAAAACTGTGACTATAGAACGAAATTTCTAAAAAAAACCGTTTATCTAATTCCAAAGAGTCGTTTAAATATAGACAATACAACAGACATGACAATATTGTCTTGTCCTAGCTCCATAAACAGCTTCAACTGCGCAGGACAGAACTCTGGGACAATACGAAAATTCGGCTACAGTTCACACGTGAGTGCTGCAAAAATAAATACACGACGGCGTTTATTCCGAAAGTTCACAAAAAAAAGTTATTTATTTTATACTAAGATGTATCGAGATTATAAAAGAACAAACTAAGTATTTTAAATGATTTTTTTCTGCATCCATTTTTGGGAAGAAAAATACGCGGGAGCGACGCGCGTGAATCGAGCAAATCTCTATTGTTATAAGCTCTTGTCATGTTTCGTAATCGTATTTAGAGAACATGATAGAAATAAAATAAAAAGAAATCAATAAATTAGTTAGGTAAACCTTGACAATGAAGCTTGTTTGCTTTGAAACCGGTCGGTGAAAAATAAAAATTAGTGGTTAAAAACAAAGTTGTTTTATTTATTTTATTATAAAGTGGTACTTTTTAACATCATAATATTTTTGAATATCAAAAAACTCGGTAAAATGACATTTTACGCTTTCAATAAATTTCTATGATTTACGTTTGACTTTAAATTTAAATTAAATGCTTTTATTTGTATTTTATCTGCAATATCTGTGCATCCAATGACAAATTACTAAGCTGATAAGGATGAAAATTAAAAAATATTTGACTTATAAAAATTATAATATAATATTTAACTTACATGCATTTTGTTTTACAAAGACTCTAACCCCTTTTTTTCTTGTTTTAACGTCGTTGGTAAAATTTGTAAAAAAGGAAATGTAAATTTTTGATGAAAAATACTTTATTTTTTAAATACTTACAATATAAAAGCAGTATGTTAAGACCATTAATATGTTGCTTCTGCCTTAACGGTTGCAGCATTAGATTGTTAGTCAAAACTGTCAATAAAATATCAACCTCGTCTATACCTAGATGTCACAACTTATTGTAAAGGGTAGTCTAAGGGAGGTATCATGCTGTGGTCTATTATTAAGCCTGCTTACCCGTTTACAAATAATATGGGATCTTATGTCATCTTATGAAGGGTTAGTAAATCTTATATGATTGTGACAGAAACATACATTAGATGGAAAAAAAATGTTAATAGGAAGGAATATGATTTATTAAGTATTTATTATTTTTATAACGTTGGTTCCATATAATAAATACAGAAAAGAGAACAAAATGTTTAAAGAGGAAACAATAAAGCAAAAAGGCAATATAATGAAAGAAGAACAAACAATGAAATACTGTTCATCGATCAACATAGAACAAACTATGGCCTTAATGACTCGTCTTTTTCGTATTATTAACTCAAGACAAGATCTGGACTTTTTTGGTTTAAGTTTACAACGATTTAAATGAGCACTTAATAAATAGTCCAGATCTTGTCTCGATGTCCCTTATGTTTGTCAATGCTTCTTTTCTTTTTTTTATGTTTTAAACTATTCTTTTATTGTAATATTTAAACCTCATAAATTGTATACATGGACAATGTCCGTTAATAAATAAATAATAACGTACAACCCTTCAAAATCATGTTTATTATTATTACCTTTCTCAAACCAAATATCTGTGTCACTCACCTTTAACGCATATAAACAGACTAGAAAATAAATGTACCTCTCATATCGACATTTTTAACTCGAGTTTTTCTCAATTAAAAATAATCATTTCTTTATAAACATTTTATGATTAAATCAATTAAATTGCAAAAGCTAATTATGCTAATGATTTGCTGTTCTTTCGTTTTATGTTCGTAATGTACCGATTTTTTATATATTTTGTATGCTGACATACATAGATGTATGTTTATACATTTATATTGTTATTCTTTATATCCATCTTTTAACAACAATATTTTGAGTTTGTCCGAATTTTTGTAGACAAGGACTGGATTCAACTCCCTGAGGAATTGCCTAGTATGTAGGTGAAATAATTAAATTAGATGAATCACATCCGCATAAATAAAGGTTTCAGCTCTTTAACTTCACAAAAGTCAACAGATGAAAGAACTGAAGGAATATAGCTGTTCAAATATGGACAGAATGGTGAATGTTACACAGTGTGTAAAGTGGCTACTTGAACCAGCCATTGACAAGTCATAAGCCCTGTAGATGCCTAGACTTCTATTTTACCTTCTCTTAAATGTTCTTCATTTCTGTTATAATATGTCCATCTTTTAATTTTGTTTTTTTTATTTTTGTATAACTAAACTCATTATTTATTTATTTATTTACGGTTCTATAAACCTTTTACATAATTACAAAAAACCGGTGAAAAAATACAACAAAAAAAACATAATATTAAACAAGAAGAAAAACATCGAGAAAAGTATACAATGGTTAACAGTTTATTTATATTTTAAAAAAGAAATATTACGTCTGTAACAAATATAAATATTAACCTTTATAAAAAATGTAAATTACAGAAATAGCAGCATTAAAAAAAAGGAAGAGAAGAAAAAAAAAGATGTGATCTTACAATAAAACAAAATTAAATTACGATTTTTCCCATATTTTGAAAATGCTGAGTATGACGAATAACAAAACCTTACATTATTGAAGATAATTTCATAGTGATGTGAGTATCAAAAGTAACACCTAGGTCTTTAATAGTATTTAATTATTTTTATGCTATATTTATATTGTTAAAGGCACGTGTGCAGTAAGCTTATTATTAATGTCGTAATAAAACTTTCTTCTTCATACAATTTTTTCTCGGTTTTTGATGTGTATTATTATTTATTATTATCTTATTCTGAAATTAATGTATCAAATATGTTTGTGTACCAGATATGATTTTATTATCTTATATATACTTACTGTACACTAATTTTTATTATTAGTTTGTAACAACAATTTGTTAATACCAGTTTTTTATTCGTATAAGTATATGTAAATATATATATTTATACATATATATATTTGTTTAAATTCTTTACAAGTTATTTACAATTTGCTTTTAAATTAAATTACTTTTCTAATATCCATATTTTTAAAAAAAAAAATTGTATCTAAAGTTTCACTTTTTATTTTGCAAGGCAGTATACTTATTATTGTTTCTACATGTATACAAAAATCGTTGTTTATCTTTTAAATTATAACTTACTTTGTTTGAACTAACCTGTATATTTTTTGTTAATGCCCCCTGGGCGTATTGTAAAGTTAAATAGATTAAATAAATAAATAAATAATAAATAAAATAAATAATTGAGAAGATAATTAAAAAGTGGACCGTATTATGTAAAAACGAATATCATAGTGAAACATTTTTTTTATTTTTTTTTATTTGTTTTGTAAAAAAATCTTAAAACCAGCATTTATTACGCATAGTATTTATGTTTTCTCAAAGTCGAGGCTCATCAGCAAGTTATACCTTTTGATTGACTTACTCATAATATTATAACTATGAAAAACTTCAAATGTAACGTAAAACTTTTAAGAAGGTATCGATGTTTTCTTTTCGCTAATACTTTTGGGTATCAAATAACATAGTTCTGAAATTACACTTGCCAGCATTTTGTCCCCGTAATGAGTTAAAGAATTACAATAATTGTCAATTATTGTGAAAACGATATTTTATATGACTATCTAAATTTCTGAATTTACTTTAAACAAAATAAATAGTGTTGCAAAACTTTGGTCAATTGGAGCAAAAAGATGACAAAAAACAAGGAGATGGAAGCAGAAAAAAAAAAAAAAGACCGAAAAAGACGTGGTGAAATCGAATCCAACATATTTTGAAAATATGTCGTAAGTCAGAAAATATTAAACCGCTCACGCGTGGGAACATTTACTTAACCATAATTCCGATTTTCAAACCCAGTTGTTAAAATCGCAATATTTTTCAATTTCAATAGATGATAAGGAAATTTGAATATATGCATTGTCATGTCTTGCGATCAGTCATTGGCTGGCATATATGATATTCCTAGGGCCTTAAATAGGTTTTCGCTGTTTCCAGACAGGTGGTGTCATCTTAGTTTTTTTACAACATTATTATTATTAATATTATTATTATTTATATATGGGATTCGTCGAATCTCTTATTATCGTCAATAAATAAATTAAAACTATAAAATTTTTAATCATTCAAATATAAATTAATAAAAAGTTAGTTAATCCTATTAAACGAATTTAAAACAAAAACTAAAATCAATAAATTAAAATCAATAATCGTCAATAATATTGACGGTTATTGATTTTAATTTATTAATATGCCACGCTGTCTTGTCCTGCAAATATTGATCGACTCTTTAGAAGCTCTTTCAAAACAGGCTGTGCTTTTCAAAATCTTAAAATTTTTGGCATAGCCTGAATTTCAGGAGGTACTTTATTGTAGAATCGAATGCAGTTAAAGGCAAAATAATTATTAATTTTTTGCAGTCTAGTGGTGAACACAGCAAGGATATTTTTATTTGAAGTGTTTACACCTATGGAAATCTTTGTTTCTTTTAAAACATTAAATTTTCAACGATCTATTGACATGTGACTGTCAAGATGTTGATTTTTTTAAATATATCTCATAGCGATTTTTGGGGACTCATATTGTAAATTGCTCAAAAAGCTCTCTTCTGCAGCTCTAAAACAGAATCAATATCTTCAGTTCTTCTCCACAGCAGTATGCCGTAAAACAAAACGCTGTGAAAGTAACTAAAGTATACCGATCTAGCTGTTTCAACATTTGTAAGATGTCAAATCTTTTTAACAGCGTCGGCTGCAGAACTAAGTCTGTTCGATAAATAAGCTATATGTGGACCCCATTAAAGCTTAGAATCTAGTTTTATACCCAAAAATACGGTAGTATCCACAAGATCCAGTTTTTTGTCTTTAATTTTTACATTAAACAAAGTTTGTTTGACATCGCGTGTCACAAATCTAAAACATTTAGTCTTTTTTCATTTAATAATAAATTGTTAGAACTCAACTAATTCAACACCATGGAGAGAGCATTGTTTATGTCGTCAATAGCCAATTGAATCGATGCATCAATATGACAACGATGATTTCAATATGTATGTGTATCATGAAAAATAATACATAGTACACATACATGTTGAAACAATAAAAAAAAATAGACACTAAATATTTTTCATCAATTACATGTAAACACTAACCAAATACATATTCATATAAAATGATAGAATTAAAAAATTAAATTAATTTAAGTTATTGTAAAAATTGAGAGAAATTGCTAAAATAGTAAGAATTAATTATAAAATAAATATGAATAAAATATTTACTTAAATAAAATTAATAGTAAAAATTATCAAAATTAAAATATAAAAAAAAAACATTAATATTAAACTAATAAAAACAATTCATAAAATACTAATGAAAACAATACACAAAATATGCATCGAAACCAATCCAGCAATGTAAGTCATTAAAAATAAATGTAAAAAGTTAACATTTCAGTACAAAATTTAATTAAATTAATCATCTGCAAATAATAAGATTTCCTGATTTTTATTTACAAGGGAAATACAACAGCCAACATCATCTTGAAAAAGTTTGAAACGACAGCATATTATATTATTCCACCAAAGCGTAAACAAAGTAAACATAGAATTTTTGCAAAGACGTGATGACCATGATCTGTCGAAACATCGCCGAACATTATCATTATCATAATTGTAATCTCTGCTCTGTGCCATAATCAGCTGAGTTCAGTGGTGTAGTGATCAAGACGCTTGACTCACACATGGAAAGTTCCAGATTCGATTCCCGGTGAGAACACAAAAATCAAATGTGATTTTTTCAAGCTTAGGTATTCTCTAATGTAATTCACCACTATAATTGGGCTTCCTGGCCTGTTGTGGTGCAAAAAAAAGAAACAGTTTCTCGAACCCCGAAGTCCTATCCCGCTCGCCGTATTCATCGGACATTGCTCCTTCTAATTACTACTTAGTCTGGCTGAGCAGCACGTTTATTCTTATGAAAATAAATAAACGGATTTGTGGATAACCTCAAAAGATGAGTCGTTTTTTCGCGGTGGTTTTAATATGCTGCCATAAAGATAGGAAAAAGTAGTTGCTAGCAATGGACAATAATTTCATTGAAATTTCTGTGCAATTTTTTTTGATAAGCCTTAATTTTGACCTAAAAACAGTGAAAACTTATACAAGTCAACACAGAGAGTTCTTTTAATTTCTTTAAAAAAAACATCTACGACAACGATTTTTTATGCTGTAAGAGAAAGGGTATTAACTGTCGATAAAAGGGAAAAGACAACACCAAAGAACCTCTATCCTGTTTTTGTTAATTAATAAATACTAGTTTTCATTAAACAATATTTATTATTAACATATAACAGCAGAGATAAAGAACATTTTAGAGGAGGTAATATAGAAGTCTAGGCATCTACAGGGCTTATGACTTTTGGCTGGTTTAAGTGGCCACTTTACACACTGTGTAACATTTACCATTCTGCCCATATTTAAACATATATTTTCCTTCAATTCTTTCATCGGTTAATATTTTGTGAAGTTAAATAGCTGAAACTTTTATTAATGCGGGTGAGACTTATCTAATTAAATTACTTCACCCCCATACTAGGCAACGTCTGAAAATGTAATTTTTCCAATTTCTATATTTCTTCATGGACAAGGTGGATTTATCATCAATATTTTGAGTTCGTCCAAATTTGTCTGTAGATGCCTTGACTTCTATATTGCCTTCTCTAAAATGTTCTTTATTTATATTAGAAAAGCTTTGTCTTCAAAGGTGCAAAAAAATATAATAATCTTCTCAATGAACTAAGAACTATTAAAAAAAATATATCAATAAATAAATTTAAAGTTAATCTAAAGAAATTTTTTGAACACGTGTAAAAACAACATTAAATTTGAATTAGTATGAATTTACTATTGTTTTATGTTTTTTCTTTATATTTCTTATGTTTTTATTTTTCTTTCTCATGTACTCGTATTTAAAAGTATATAAACTCTTATAAATAAACAACTAAAACAGTGTAAGTCACTCTCCAAGCACAAGAGTTAAGTCTCTCTTTTTGGAGAGTTACAGTGATAACATTTACTAGATGTGTAAAAGTAGATATGTTTAGAATTTTACAAAAATATGTACTTTTAAATTAAAATCTTAATGTCAACAGATCCCCATGGAGTTAAATCCAGTCCTTGTGTAAAAAATTTGGACAAACTCAAGATATTGTAAATATTTACTCTGTTGTATTAATCAACATAAAAAACTGAATTTTTCTAAACTTTATTTTCCCTCTTTTAAACAATTGCCTTTTTTTTCTAACATCATTTTTTTTGGATCTGGCATGATTCAGCAAATAACAAACATGAGCAAATATATTTTTAATTTTCATCCTATTAAAACGAAAAACGTCTTTAGTTGCCAACCGAGTGGCGTTTTTGGTTTTCAAAGGGGTCCTTACTTGAAAAATCCTTATGTTTTAAATAAATATTTGGGAGCGAGAGTTTATCTTTAAAGTCATGGATCAACACCTGAATAACGAAAAGCTTCCTGGAAATTCTAAGAGCCAGGAATTTCGTGGTTTGATTATAAACGAAATAACAGCAAATTAAATTAAAGGGTCTTTTCACTGCTGTTGATCAAAGAATATTTCGACTTGCGGTTTTCATTTATTAGTGTCATCAGAAATTCTGTACTCGAAGATCAAAACAATTCGAAATAAACATGTTGATGTTCACGCTAAAAATTCTCCTCTAAAATAAAATATTTTTGGCACAAAATTGTATTTGGTTACACTTTATGATTACTTATTTATTTATTTTATTTTTGGTACAAAATGATATTTGTACATTGGCGCGCTTATTGCCAAATGGCAATTTCTTCCAACCAACCAATAAAATAAAAGTTTTATTTTTACAATTCAAGTTACCGAACATATTCAATAGAAAATAAAGATAAAAATCCAAAGATACATACAAATAGAAATAAACGTATTTGTTTATAAATTACCCTAAATCAAAACTATTTCTCAATAGGAAAAAGGAAAAAGAGAAGAAAGGAAAGGAGGAGAGATTAAGGAAGAGAAAGAAGATGTTTATTCAGACGTGATTTAAACAGAGATAATGTAGTAACATATTTGATGGTGCATGGGAGATGATTCCACAGTCGAGCCGAATGGACACTATATGAGTTAGAGAATAAAGAAGAATTGTGGATGGGTATTAAGAGAGTGCCTTGATTATTAGAATGAAAAGGTAAACCATGAACTGATAAGCGTTGAACTTTTTCACGCAGGTATATAGGAGCGTTAGGACTATGAAGTACATTGAACAGAAGTGAGAGGGAGTAATGTCTCTCCACTGTTTAATTTTGAGCCATTTCAGTTTCCTACGATAATCAGAAATTTTAATGGTTTTTGAAAAATTGAGAAAGTTATTTTTTCCAACATAATACGAGTATGTACACGTATAATGATCAAAACTTGCCTAAATAAAAAATGAAATTATTTGGAAATTTTGGGTTTCGAAAATCACGTATATTATTAGTAATTAATATTATTATTGATAACTTAAAAAATGATGTACAATAATAAACCGTTATCTTTCAAGGGTATTAATTTAAAATACAATGGATGAATTTGTCGAGATATGATCCGTTGGATAATTATTTTTATTTGAGATTAGTGATTTAAACTAATTTAAAATTATGTTTATTATTTAATAATACACGATGTGGATTACTTACTTGAGGTTTATTTTTCACTGAGTTTTAAAGGAAAAAACAATTTATTATAAAGTTATTTAAAGATAAGACGGAACGTATTCGCTGGGAGTTATCGGGCGTGGAAAAGAGAGCGATCTGCCAGGAGTTCTTCATTTTAAAATATATGACAACTTTTATTTGACCCTTTTATCGCAGGCTCTGTATTCCCATTCCCTACAAATAATAATATAAAATAGCATGCTGTGCTTTTTCTATTTTTTTTTGTACGTTTGTTCATAAAACACTTAACTATACGATAAACAATACATTTTATTAAAATACATGTTAAAAACAATAAAATTATCAATTGATAAGTTCATAAGTTAAAAAGTTATGTACACTGATTATAGTATATTATAGATGGTGTGGACTGTAGAAACGAACGTACTTACTTTTTAATTAATCGTCTTGATATGATGCCATTTACTTCGCTTCCCAATTTCACGAATACAAGTGTCAAGTTTATGGTTAAGTTATGTATATTTAAAGTAGTTAATTTAACACTACTGTATTCTTCATCCACCTGGACACATGAAGTAAAAATATTTTTTAAATGTCTAAATTTTTTATCAACACTACAAGTCATTGTCGTTGGTCCCGTCATTACTTAGTAGATGAAATATTTAAATAAATATGATTTAATTTCGTTATTTTTTTTACAGCGCTTCCTAATTGCGTCTGATTATAATAAAAAAAAATAATCCTTCATAATAATACTTTAGAATGCAATATTTACTTTAAAAAACGAATAGATTACAGTAACGCAAACATAGGCATAAAAGTGTTAATTTCACGCCTATACATATGTAAATTTATGCAATACAAGTGCCCTGTCTAAACACGGGTTTATAAGCGAGTCAGCGCAAGTTCACACGCATGGGTTGTTCCTGTGCCTCGATTATGAACGCCATCTTTATCTGTATATATCGAGACGGTATATTTAACTTCTGTACTATCTGTATCTTACCTCGGTATGTTCTACCTACTTATCATATCGACATCATATGATCGAAACAAGCCAATGGAATGACCGCAAACAATTAGTCCGCGTTCTTTGCGTCATTAACATTTAAAATAGTTATCGTTTTTATTTTAAATAGGTTTCTTTAATAAAAAGTGCTCACTACAAAGCGATTATAAACTCCAATAAATCCCAATTCAAGTAAAAAATGCTCGCTTGAACATGAATTTTACACGTACATTTTACGTTGGTACACTTAACGATTGTCTGTATGTATCTACCGATCTGTACAAAACCGGTTTCTATAACGTCTCGATACATACATTCAAAAAGATAGTAAAACAGATGGAAAAAATATAATAGCTAAATTATATTTTTAGAGAAGTAACTTTCTGACGCATATAATCTGTGTCTGACGCCTAGATACTATTATTTGTTAATAGGAGAGAACCTAGCGACATTATTTCCACATCTAGGCGTTTGTTATATTAAAGTGACAGTTATGTCGGAATTTAAGTCGACTTCAAAACTAACTTATTTCTCTCTAATATTTTCAATAGGCATTTAAAAAAAAAAATGCCAACCTCAAAACGATTAAAAACTTTAATAAATCATAATTAAAGGAAAAATTGCTCGGCGAAACAAAATTTTTGACACTTTTAATGCGTAGATTAACGTATCGAGGGGTTCTAGACTCGTCGGTATAAAATGATGTACTTACATCAAAACTTGATGGTGGGGGGTTTGGTATATATCGGGGGTATTTGAAGTCAGTCGGGAGACTTTTATCTTTAACTATGACGTCATACTGAAACAATATCATTTTAGAGCGCAGATATGTGTACCGTGACGTACGCTTTCTCTTGGTTCATATCGATGTACCTACCCAAAACTAAAAGCTGGGGGGTTGGTAGTATATCTTTATAATCCCTACAGGGAATTTATCTTGAACTATACCGATAATTTATTTATTTGACACTTTATATACATATACAATATAGATACATATAAGGGCGGGCATATTGCTTTAAGGCAATTTCTTCCTACCTACCCAAACCGTTCAGTTTGAAAAAATTATAAATACATGGACATATTGAATCTTACAATTTTGTACAAAAAATAAAAACAAAGATTAACAAAATAAAAAAAATTAAAATTAACACTATACTATGAAGAGAGGAAAGGGGACGACAAGAAAAAAAGAAGGATAAAGGAATAATTTAAATATTAAGATAGTGACATAGTGACCGTTAAGGTAAAGTATGACGTTTTTATCTTCCCATCATAATCGAGGCCCTAGTTTTGTTACTAACAAGTGGGCCTTAACTGTGTTCGCGGTTTGTATCGTTATTTTTTTCATTAATTCGAAGGGCGGGCGTGGTGCGAGGGGTAGCGTTAGATGCGCTATTTTGTGAAATTTTTACTCGCCATGGAGCCATTCACGGGAAAGAAGCGCGCGTTTTGTAGTTGCGCATATTACGTGAACAATTATTCCGTGACGATTTCGAGACGAATGTACCGGACTTACTTCGGTTTACGAGACATTAGTCAAGCACTAAGCGCAAAGTCTATTCGGGAATTGATCAAAATGTTTAAGACAACCGGCTCAACAGTAAGAATAATGAATGAAGGCCACCCGAAGTCAGCGAGGATACCAGAAATTATTCAGCGTGTTAGTGAATCTGTAAGAGAAAATCCGCAACAATCAACTCGCAAGAGAAGTCAAGCCTTAAACAGCAAGAATACCACTTTACGAAGAATTTCACGCCACGGTTTACATCTAAAAGCATATAAAAATTGATTGATGCAAGAATTGAAGCCGAATGTTACCTATCTTGACCGTTTGAAGGAGATATTCCCTGGAAAACTCATTTCATGAGGAGGAGACGTTAAGCGGCCTCCACGGAGCCTGGATCTCATCCCACGTGATATTTTTTTGTAAGGATACTTAAAATCAAGAGTCTATAAAAACAATCCAATAACAATAAATTAGTTTAAACATAACATTGTACGGGAAATAAACGCCATCCCACGGGAAACTTTTCGACGTGTTTTTTGAGAATTTCTGAATCCGCCTTGAACAATGTTAACAAGTTGGTGAAACTCAGTTGGACAATGAAAATGAAATAAATTAGTAAATAGTAATATTGGAATAACAATTTTCTGGTCAGGCGACTACGGAAGGAGGTCCCAACTCCCAACAGAATGCCCGCACGAGGTTTTTGCGTAACCTAAACTTCTTAATACTGAGAACGCGTACGATGTTTGCTCGGATACACTTTTCATATATAGCTCCAAAAGTGTTTCACGTCTTGGACGAACATATTAAGTTCTCCAAAACAACGTATATATTAAAGATGAAGATCCATAATTGGATTGTATCGAGGGGTAGAGATCACTGAACGAGAGTGCTTCGGGAATAAATACATAACATCGCTGCTGTTTTCATTATTATCCATATACATACGTATATGTTTATATCATTACTGTCATACGTATTAACATATAAATTTTCTACATTCCATTTTTCGACTTGTATATATTTTTGTTATTTATATTTTTTCATTATTATTTTTTATATTATTTTGATTATTTTTAATATTGTTTTGATTACTTGTAATATTGTTTTAATATGTAAATAAATATTTTTGATTTATATATCGAAGAGTCTCGACTTAACACGGAATTTTCTAATAAGTCGGGACATAAAAAGCATATAATTGTGTCTATGTAAAATTGTGTATTTTGTGCATTAAATAAAAAAAATTGAAAAAAATATTTAATATTTGGTGGTCAATGGCAGGTTAGGTAGCAGTGGATACACTGATGCCAATAAGGTGTATTTATAAAATACTGCACAAATATTCCATCCTGCAAATCCTACTGTCGGCTTCCTCGTGGCAGCCACCGGGCAATGCAGCATTAATTGTAGCAAACAGCGGAGGTGAAGGCGAGTCTTCGGCGCCTCAAAACCGATCGCCACTTGGCTAAGGGAAGGAAAACCCCGACACAAAACTGGGTCGACCCGACCCTAAGGGCGCTTGCGCTTGTTCAGGCCTCGAAAGCACGGGACCAATCATCCAGCCTTTTTAAAACACCGCGATTACGAAAACATCACCCGCTCAGCCTTTCACGTGCTGCCCATGCCTAAGGAGAACCTCAACCCAAGTTGCCTTTTCTTTAAACCTGCAGGCTTACGCCGTCCTGGAAGGCCATCAATGACGATCTTTAGACTTTATTCGGCGGAATTAGGGGTGCTGGATTGCCGTGGGAAGAGACAAAAATGCTGGCTGACGATAGGGTCTCTTTGAGACAACTGGTGATGTCCACATGCTCCACTTAGGAGTGGATGTGGGAGATAAAAATAAGAATAATAAAAAATTATCGTTGATTATTTATGAATGTTGTTATAAATATGAAAATAAGAGATAAATATGAGAGACAATTATTATTATGACACTTAAAACCTCAGTTGCAGGTCGCACACGTGCAACAAAATGGGTAATACGTAAAAATGGTTTACATGTCTATAATCAAAGGACAAACTTTTAGATTTGAACATTTATTTGACTAACCGTTCTTCCAGTTTAAGCTAACGGGGGTAATATAACTATGAAAGCAAAAGGGCCCGGATCATCAAATGAAAAATAGTACTTGAAGATACTGAAAGAAAATGTACAAAAATGGACCTTTTGCATTATTCGTATGCAACAGAAGATACTGCAGATGAGCCGGATAGGCCTCTGACCGAAGTAATAAGAATAATTATATTTACTATGTAGCAGGCAAAAGTTTTTTATTTCTTGTTTTTTTTCAAATACTAAAGAAAACTAGAAGCATCGTCATTATTTAATCAAAATTATTTGCTTACATTATAGATAAATAATATATCATTGAGTTAAGGACGTTAATTTGTTGCAACAGACAAGGAAAATATTTTTTAGAAAAAGATAGCCGGTGTAAGTCTAGGCATTTACAGAGATTATGACTTGTCATTAGTTGGTTTAAGTGGATGCTTTACTCACACTGTGTAACATTCACCAATTAACCAAGTTGTCGCTTAAACCTAAGTGTTGTGGGGTGAATAAAAAAGTTAATATTATGTTATTTTTAACAAGTAACTGGTTTAACCAAATTTATGGATTTTCTATAAGTATCACTCGTTTTATTTCTAAAATAAATAATCACAAAGAAACTTCCGCCATGATTTCCCCTAATAAACTTGAATGTTTTATTCTCACATTATTATACTAATAAGTAACATTGTGAATTTACAAGCTAAATAAAATTATACAAATCAAAAAAATATTTTTTTTACATTTTTAAGATTTAACCCATAGCATTAAGAATAGTTTAGAAACGGCATACGAGCATCAAACACAAACAACTAATGAGAAGTTTTACGTTTTGGCCCATTAGTTTCTTTGTAGACGTCGCTCAGTACGCAACTCCTGATTTATTTCAACTATGCCGTGTTGTGTCCTTTTAAAGTGTAGAAATACTGCTGGGATCTTAAAAAAACAGGATGGAATCACATTTCATGTGTAATAAGCAAATTAATGTGTAAAAATCATATACACTACTTTAAAATTGTATTATTTTTTAATGTCAGATTGTCAAAGAAATCAAAAGGGACAATTCGTTAGTGTTGCCAAAGTAGTAAATTTTTTAACCATACTTTTCTCATCTAATGAGAGAACTAATGAAAATTTTACCTCGGACTAAACAACGCCGTGGTGGACATCTGACCGACATTGTCTTTAAAATATCGTATATTATTTAACATGATATAAAAATATCCGTTTTATCTAAAATAAAATTTGTTCTGTATTTTAGGTTCAAAGTTCATTAATTAAATATCTCTTATTAAATGACCCTTTACCTATTTACTCTGTTGTGTCAATCAATATTTCAGCGTGCACAATAAAATTTTAGAGAAATTAACATATTACTTGTTTTATCCTTACATTTGTATTATGATTATATTTTTTCCCATCGTGCAACATTACGCGGCGATAGTGGGGCATAGGGGGTTTTTTTTAGACACAGTCGTTGGTATTCAAATATGATTCTACGCTCCTTCTAGACTATTCTTAATTCTATGGTTTAACCCAATTATTTATTTGAATTTCTCTACTGACATTTCTAAGTGGAACTACATTTTTATTTTTTTTATTTATTTTAGTTTTATTTTTAGTTACGGCTGTATAACACTCGTGTTTTATATATAACATGTGAATATACATTAGCCGGGTACTCGAGTGTCATTAGTGAGGCCAAGATGAGGGGCCTATATGTGTGTACCGTGTGATATTTAAGTAATAATACGAATATGGAATAATAAATTCGGGGGCAGGCAGAGAGTGATTATGGTACTAATGAAGAAGCACTGAGCCCATTATCGCCAGCATTATATGCCATGGAGCTTAATTTCTGCAATTTATTTTAGCCACCGTTCACTCTTTGTGTTATATTATTTACACATGTATAGAAAACCAAAGGGCATGAAACCAGATTATAAGTAAAACTTATATTAGAAGCACTAACTTTGTGATTATATTATTATCAATAAAATAAATATATAATTTCTTTGTTTCTAAAAACTGTCGATCACTTTGTTGATCCGGAATTTAAATAAATAACTTAAATAATGAGTAAAAATTAGGTATATATAAAAATAACACATAATTATGCATAATATCTAGATAATAATATGTTAATGTTAGTAAGAGAATCTTGTTACGAAAAACTCCCTCAGAGACGTGAAAAATGTCAATGTCCAAAGTAATATTGTTCAACATAGCGATAGCTTTTCCAACAGGCATAACCTTTATCAGGTTGGTCCTGTATATTGGAATGTGAAACAGTCTATGCTGACGCTGTCTAAGGTAATGTAATCCGGAACATAAATGTTAATGCTCCGCATAATTTTAGGGTTGTCAATAATATCGCGCAACAATCGAAAGAAATGCGTAGTAAATACAAGCTCCTTCTGGTCTTCTAACTGCTGTAACCGAGCATACCCTGGAGGAACTCAGTGGGATAAAGCCATGGATAATATTCGCACTCTCTCATGTAGAGAAACCGAAGAAATTTCTTCTGAACTCTCTCCACCATAAGAGAGTACTTCAACTCACACGGTCCCCAAATCATCGAGCCACTTTCGAGTTTACTTCGTACCAACGAGTTTTAAAGCATTCTAAGTACTCGTGTACTACCAAAAACCCTGGCAATACGCAAGACGAATCCCTACATCTTCAACGAACTACCACAAACTGTTACGATCTGATCATGAAATGTCAGGGAAAAAAAAGAGTTTCTCACACACACAACACTAGATTAAAAACTAAGGGTTCCCTGGTCGTTCCCCGAATTACAAATTACTTACTTCTAGGAGAACAAACATCAAATTGCGTTATTCCAAGATTATTTAATGATCTCTTACACATCATCAATTAAATGAAAGATCTTCTTAAATAAATATAATCCAATCTAGTAAAAAAACATAATTAAAACAAAACAAAATATAATACATTGTTTATAGAAAGTACATTAAAAAGTACCACCTTTAAAAATATTTCAGTAATATTTTGTTAATTGGTACACTTTGAAATTTGCTATATAAAGTTTTGTTTTATTTATTTTTATATTTCTTATTTAAAAATTTCATTGATAAACCCTAGCGGGTTATTTACATTGAACAAAATATTTTTACTTTTGAAATTCAAATTCCACTGTTAATGATAATATTTTTAACGTCTTTTGTAAAGGTTGTTTGAGTCTTTTACCTATTTTTTTTGTCGTTTATTGTATAATTTCAGTCCATGGTGTATTAGTCTCGACTGTTCTTTTCTCGTTTTAGAAGGTTGTATTGTATATTTTTCTGATATTTTCGTATTGTGTCCATGTTAAGTACATTTTTTTTTTAATTTTCGTTCTTTGTCTACAATTACATCAGTGGCTAATTTATGAATAAATATTAAGGAGTCTAGTGTAAAGAGTTCAGTTACATTTAATTGCTTAGTTTATTTGAAAAGTTCTTTAGTTGCTGTAAGATAGAGTAGGTCATACTAACTTTAATAGTTCATCAGCAGCTTGTTAAATTGGAAATGGTCAATATTTTCCCGAGTTTTGTTGATCAAAACTTATATTTATGCGAAATTCCTAGTTTGAATTTGAAAAAATTACCGGTTTCGATGTTTTTTCCCGCTATATCTGAAATGCCGTGTTTCGAAACCAATTATTTCTTTATATACTTATTCATCAACAAGTTTTTCTATATTTTTAACCATATTTATAATACTCTTTATTATATTGTCTATGGACAGCAGAATACACCAGGTGAGTGGGGCAGGAAAACAAAGCCTTATCTTCCTAACACAGCCATAAACAATATCTGGAAAGGCTTTGCACTGAAATGCAACGAGCTTTTGTTGAGGATAAACAATATAAAATAAAAATTTGTACTGAAACCACTACACATAAAATAAATCAACTTAAAAATTACACATACTATAATAGAACTTACATAAATTATCTTTAGTTTATCGCGTATACAATATACATGGACGACGCACTACGCACAGTAATTTCTAATAAAAATATGTAAATCAAAGCTATACTGGCAGTGCACAACGAAGTTTTAGTCCCATCACGTGTGTGGAAGTAAATCATGAAATTAACAGAGAAAGGATGAAAGCTAAGTAAACGTGGTCATGATACGATCTCTTACGAATATGTGGGAAATGAATGTACGACAGGGTTACAAATTATGAAATAAGGTGAGAGTGTAAATCTGAGTCAGGTAATTATACCTGACTCAGATTTACACACTTTCTTAATCTTATCAATTATGATAAGATTAAGAAAGGATCTCTGAGATGGTTTGAATATGTATTTATTTAACACTTTATATAAACATCTTATATGTTTATGTGGTGGGCATATTGCCTTAAGGCAATTTCTTCCTACCTACCCAAACCGTTTAGTTTGAGCAAATTACAAGTACATGGACATATTGAATCTTATGATTTTAAACCAAATTTTAAACAAAGATTAGTTAAAAAAATAACACTATACTATGAAGAGAGGAGAGGGGATGTGAAGGAAAAAAGAAGGATAAAGGAACAACTTAAATATTTAAGTCGTGACATTTCGATGTTAACTTAAATGTAAATCAAGTATATAAGTAAGTTTGTAGAACGAATGGATAGCGAAAAAATTTTTAAACTGGTATATATGGCAGAAATGAAAAGTAACGTGGGACGAAGACAATCAAGGAAGACACGGCATGATCAGATAAACCAGAATCTTAGGTCAGATCATGTCAAAAGCAGGCAGAACCGAAGAGCATGTAAGACAAGATGCATGAATGTGAAAGAAGCTAGGAATATATGCTAGGATAGACGTGTGTAGTGGTCCATCAGAAGTGGCGTAATGTTCGTGGTAGGTGTGGCCAAAACCTCATAAATATCAATCAGTTGAATCAAGTTTTTTTGCTTAAGGATTTTTTTGAGCAGGGGTTTGCCTTGTTTGCTTCATTAGATTTTTTTAACGAATTTCAGCAGAAATGAAGATCAATAAGAAATGGGAATATGGAAGTCCAGACATTCATTTACACGGCTTGTGACCGGTCGTCGGCTCATTTAAGTGGCTTCTTTAAACACTGTTTTCGGCCTATTTAACATGCACACTGTAAACATTCATTATTTTCTGTTAAAATATCCATTTTTCTCGTCGAGACGTTGATCAGTACGTAACTCCTGATTTGAATTCAACTATGCGGTGTTGTGTCCTATTAAAGTGTAAAGAAACAGGATGCAATCACATTTCATGTGTAATTAGCAAATGAATGTGTATGTAACAAATGCATTACTTAAAAATCTGTCAGATTGTCGAAGAAACAAAATGAACGTTTCGTTAGTGTTGCCAGGGTAGTAATTTTTTTACCCTTCTTTGTGAATCTAATAAAAGAACTAATGAAAATTAGATCTTGAATTAAACAACTTTTTTGTGGACATTTGACCGACATTATATTTAAAACTTCAAATATTATTAAACATGATATAAAAATATCCGTTTTATGTGAAAATTCATTAATTCAATTACTCTTATACAATGTCCCTTTACTCATCTACTCTGTTGTGTCAATCAATATTTCCGCGTGCACAATAAAATTTTAGAGAAATTAACAGATCCTTTTTTTTTACCTTGCACTTTTGTTATAATTATATTTTTTCCCATCGTGCAACATTACGCGGCAAAAGTGAGGCATAGTGGGGGAATTATTGGACACAGTCCGATGTATTTAAATATGATTCTACGTTTCTTCTGGAATATTCTTAATTCTATGGCCGAATATATTCGATGCGGTTTGGCTATTGGATTTTTTATCCAAATCTCAGATTGGAGGCGTATTTTTCGAGTTCCTAATAAAATGTGTACTGGATTTTTTTTAACATCAGCACGAAAATCTTTTCTGTTTAGTGAGCACTTACGTAGAAAGAATTATGGAAATTTCGGGCGTACTTTATGGTAAACGAAATTTGTATACGAATCTTTGTTAAAAAACTAGGGTTCAAAACGATCCTTGAACAACGAAAAATACCCGAAACCATTTCGATTTGTTCCTGGCAAAGTTGCTAAAAAACTTCTTTTTTTATAGAAATACCTTTAGAAAGGGTGACAAATTTAGTATTTTAACTAGTGTTCTACTTTTATCTTAGGTAAGCATATAAAAATGGAAACATATTTTTCGTACACCTCCATGTTAACATTTTAAAATATTTATAAAGAAAAACAATAATTTGCTTTTTGTGGCTAAACTCTTAAAAGACTGCGCTAAAAAAATATTTTGCAAACAATGTTATAACGTCGTGTTACATCAATAATGAGACAAGGTTTTTTGAAATACAGGTATTCAAAAACAGCAAATGAATATATGTGTATACTGTTTATTAATCTATTTTCTACATTTTATAAAACAATTATCATAAAATTTAACCTTTAATAAAATAAAATACGACGTTATTATTTACAAAAATAAGAGAGATGTATCAAGTCTGGTATTTTATGTACACACACTTATGTGACATCATTGCTACCTAAGAGCTAACAATTGATATTTTAATAATTTTGAATTTTTGTGTCTTGGCGGATGAAGACAGTTCTGAAAATAAAACTAGAACCCTAGACGAGTGTTTTTGACTCGATAGCTGCTCTCAGAAAAAAAAGTGAAGGAAAGACCACTTAAAATTTATGTGAAGCGTCCGCCGATCATGCTTAAGACCCTAGGTCTGATTCCAAAAAAAGGGACTGGAAATATTGGTTTTAATGGTAGTGCTAAAAAAAACTTTTTTTATTTCTATGACACACTCCACCTCACAACTGCCGGATTAATAACAAAACGAATTGTTGTTTCACTTTGTAATAAATCGTTTAAATATAAAACATTTACATTTTTTTCAAAAGAAGTTATAACAATATAATTAACCTACCAGTAGCCAGCGGAAAAAATTCAGATAGGTAAGTTGCAAAATTGACATAAAAATATGTCCATAGTTGTAGTATGGATAGAATCAAAATGTATAATTTAAATTCAATACTAATGCATATAATATTTATATTGCTTGCGACTTAAAGTTACAATTAAAACATGTAACTATAAAACTATCAAAATTTTCCTTCTTTTAAAAAACATGCACTAACCTAGATTGAAAATATGGATATGAAATCTTTTTTTCTATGATTTATTTTGTCGCCCTTTAAGAACAAGGACTATTTTTGTGTTTTTTTAAAATATTTTTTATTTCCTTTTTTAATTACTTTAAAAATATACCATATTATGTTTTATAGAATATTTTATTTTTTCTTTCTTATGTTACACAAACATATTAAAACTGTCCATTATTTATTATAGAAGCAAAAATACACCAACATTTTCTTGTATACTCATAAACAGGCCATGCCTTTGTGGGATTTTTTTGTTTACTATTTTTACTATTATCATGTATTTCATTGCTATGTCATAATGCATTATTTTTTGAATACTCTGTTTTATCACTTATGTTTCTTGTAAAAAAAAACAAAAAAAAATATTTAAAAAAATGTTCAAACGTAGTGTTCACTTTAAACAAAAAATCTTTTTAAAATATGTTCTGTACTCAAACACCAATACTTTTTATTTTCAAAAATGTTTTCTACACGCGCAGTAATTCAAAGTTCTCGTTGCGTGGACAAAAATCAGTTTTATAATATTTTATTATTTATCGTTTGGCGTACATTTTTTTTACTTGCGATTATCGTTACTAATGTTAAGTTAACATACCTTTTTATCAAGAAGAATTCAGTATTTCTTTCAAATTTGTTAGTTCACGGAAACAATATACAAAATACATAATTTCGTAATTGGCACCACTGTAAACTTGCAAAAAAAACATTTACGTAACTAATTCGTAATCACTCTTTTTAATTTCACATTCATTAAAAAAAAAGCTTTTATGATAACAAAAATTAAATAGTTTAAAGAAAGCCGAGTGACATAACTTTATAAAACTGTCAAAGTTTGTCATTTTGCATCAATCATCGAAAATTTGATTTTTGTTTTCACGAGTCTTCAAAATCTAGCACAAAATTTTTTCAAAAGCTGTACTACAGAATAAAGTTTTTTTTTTTATTATTTGGGTAGTTTCAATAAGTTTTCAAATGTTTTGTTAAACACTGAACTAAATAACAAAATACTAATCATCATCTTTATTTTATCCTTCTTGCATATAACTGGTGTGTATAACAATAATCAAAAATGCTGTGTTACTCATTTAGATATAAGACATGGAGATGACACTCCATACATATCCAAGCTAAAAAGTCATCCCAAAAGAAAGGGAATGACCATTGGAGGGAACAAGTGTAGCACTTCATAATCACGTCATCTTTGACAAGCAAAACACGTAGTACGGTAAAAATCACTGACTGTTTACATCGGTCAACTGTAAGTTCAATTCAGTATGTCGCTCCCTTTGACATACGCGTCACTTTTGTTTATCGTTTCAATATGCGCCTAATTAACTGAGCAAAACAGAGACAGGAGATAGTTCACGACTAGTAACAAATTAATAAAACATTTTTTAACATTAAAATAGGTATTTCTAACAAGTATTGGTTAAGATACGAGTAAAAATATTACTTACCTGTGAAAGGTTAAACCGTCGCTCTTTCTATCTATTCCAGGTCGATTTGTGCAGTATCTTAGCAAACATATGGCATTTTGATAATTACAAGGAGAGAATCTCCGAAGTATTCACATTACTTAAAGAAGAAACTTTTTGATGCTTGCTTTCTCCCTGTACTGACATATGACTGTGAAACTTTTGTGTTCACGAAAAAAAAATTACACAAATTATCAGTGACACAGAGAGCCATGGAAATGAGAATGCTGGGTATTTCGTTGAGAGACAGAAAACCAATACATGGATTAGAGCGAGAACAAAGATCACCGATGTGGTCCGTAGGGCTGCCAACCAGAAATAGAGCTGGGCTGGTCATATAGCCAGAATCACAGACCCTAGATGGACCAAAAAGTCTTGGAATGGCAACCCAGAACGGGTAGAAGAAGTGTCGGCAGGCCTCAGACAAGGTGGTCTGATGACTTAAGATGAAATGCAGGAAGTGGTTGGATGCGGTTGGCTGAAGATTTTTAGAGAATAAAGGGGGAGGCCAACGTTTACCATTGAACAAGAGACGGCTGATGATGATGATGATGAAGGAGACAAAAGTTCAAAAGTGGCTGGCAAACCCTCGCAACAGACTAAATTTCGTTATATAAAACATATGCCAATTAGCAGCAGGTTGAAGGACCATATTTCAAACGCTCATGCTTACTCTAGTTATATACCTCAATGGTATTACTTCCACATTCGTACGTGTACTTGTTTATTTGAAAGAAAAATAGCCCTCATCAAAAAGTGTTAAATGAATATATTACACATTTACAGTGTGCAAAAAAATACAGCAAAAGAAATAGTAGTTTTGCCAAAAGAAGTCTGAAATACGGGGTTAAAGGATGTAATACAATTTGTTTTTTGTTTCTTGTAGGTGATGTTTTTTTAAATAAAATATCATCATCTTATCATTACCTTTTTTCACCCAATGGTGCATAGGACACATCATTGGTACACCAATCGCAGCGTATTTTGATCGTTTTGATTTTTACGCTTCAGATACCAGTCCCGGGACTTTGAAATAATCAAGTGCAAAAACACCCTTATAAATAAATATTTTATATCAATCATGTCGGGAATCGAACCCGTAATACAACGTATCATTTGAAATATTTCTTAATAATATTATTTGTACGTGTATTGCAAAACATTACATTTGATGACAAAAAAATACAGTACGCTGCGAATAATGACTTATATGGGCGATTCGCCTCTGTTACCTACCCATTACGTGACGTAACTTAGAAAACGTATGTTGTTCTTGAGCGAGTTAAAAAGAATGTAAAAGAGCACTTACATATGTTTGCTGCACTTAGTAAAAACCCTATGTAATATTTCAGTTTTCTTCTAAGTCTGTGTCATCGCTAAAAGGTCAGGCGAGAATAGTGTCAAAGATTGCATTTAATACTTAAGTTAAGTCACCTTATAAAACTATTTAACCCTTTCGACCTGGATAAATAAAATAAAAATGTATTAATTTTTTTGTTGTTTTCTTTTAAATGTTAAATAAAATATTTAAAGTTTATCTGAATAAATACGGGATGTCACACTGATAACAAAAAAAAATGAATTAGTCAAAATGTTTTCCAGAAAAAACTGGATTTTACCACCCAATCTCAAAATATTTTTGATGACACCAATTGTTCGAAGAAGAAGTAAAAAAAAAAAAAATGTAATCAGGCGTTGCTTTGTAGGTGAAATAATTCAGTCAAATAAATCTCACACACATTAATATCGGTTTTAGCTCTTTAACTTGACAAAAATCAACAAACGGAAGAGTCAAAGCAATACGGAAGGCCAAGCAATGGCACAATGGTGAATAATACCCGATTCGTAAAGTGTCTGCTTAAACCAACCAATGACAGGTCATAAGCCCTGTCAATGCCTAGACTTCCAAGTTATTTTCTCACAAATATTGTCTGTTGTAAATAGGTCGGTGATGAAAAATTGACAAAGTTTATCAAACATGTGTTTTTTTTTCTGTAATAATTGTTAATTCGATATGACGAGTGAAATTTAATATTTAATACATACCTTAAAAACGTTATTTAGATTTAAGATGAACGTCAGGATTTTTTTCCTAAACAAATGTAACTGATACAATTATCAGTGAATTCTTTAACACAAATGTAGGTTTTTAATATTATTTTTTTTTTTTGCTTGTTCATGAAGGGAGCTCCTACACCGTTCGGAGGAGACAGAAGAAAAGTTTTTTGTGCTATGTTTATTTAAAATATGCTAGGGAGCTAACCGTTAGTTCAGTGCCAACTGAACTACTGATGGTGCATAAGGGTGTTATTACTTCAAAAGTAGTGTTTTCTTTTATTTCCAAGTAGGGAATTGCGGTCATTTTCTATTTCACTTACTCTCAACAACTTGATATCTGTGCTGTTAACATTGTCAAGAATCCCGACATATTCTTCAGATTCTTTCAGAAAAACGTATTTGACGTTCATGTAAACAAATAAAATTTGTTGTAATATTAAATTAAACTATTTTTCCCACAACGTAAAATATATTCGTAACCTAATCAGTGCAATTAAGGGTTGCCTACTAAATGCATGGCATGTTGGTTTTACATTTTTGTTCAACAACTTTTGAAAAGGTGTATAGTGGGTTTTGCATGTTGGTTTGATTGGTATCCTGACGTTGAGACGGGTACGTCACGAAACTTATTGACATACAAAAGTCGGTAAGTGGTTATATGCGAATATTTAATAACATTTCGTAAAATGTTGAACCACAAAGTTAATGCTTGAAATATTAATAATATTAAATTATTTCAGTTTAGAAATGTCAAAAAGTTTTTAAATAACTTAATGAGACATTATTTTCAAAGTGCTTAATGATATGTTCCCTTGATCAGTTTCCCATTTCCCAAATTAAATATTCATAATTTTATCAACTAAAAGGTGCAACTTTTTACTTTGAAATAACATGAAATGTGTGCGTCATAGTAAAGTGAAATAGTCGGCTGGCGGAATTGATAAAAAACTTAGTATATATAAAATTAATGACAGTGAGATGCTAATTGAATTGGAAGAAAAGTTTAAATTCCATAAATTGACAATAAGACGAATGAATTTTTTGTTGGTGCTTAGATTTTATTAACGTTTAAATTTCATCTAAAAAGTAAAAAAAATAGTTTAAGTGCTTTTGGTTTTCAACAAAGTTACCGATACAAAAATTTGTCCTGCATTTATATTTTACTAACATAAAAATGGACTCAGGTTTCTTCTTTTACATGAAAAGGAAGAAAGTAAATTATTTTATTTATTAAAATCCAAAACAGCAGCCATTGTGAAAAAATAAACAATATTTATAAATAAGCCAAATTATCGGTCAATTATTGATTTTTATTAATACATTATTATAATTAAATACAATGCAAAAAAAAAAAAGAAAAGAAGCATACCCGTGGAAAACCACTTTGTACAATTTCAGTTGTGAAAAATTAAATATAACAAAAATAATAAAAAAGAACTTAGTTGAAGATATTTTTTTTTTACTCTGTCTTAAAAAAATCCTTTCCACAGCGGATGCACTTGGAGTAACCCCAGATCAGCCCATATTTCTTCATTCAAACAAGAGAAAATAAATATTAAACCTAATATTTTTTAATATATGTTTTATTAATGTTATGTGTAAGCTTTATCTCCCAATTAAAGAAAAAACAGCTGTTATTTTTAATTCCTTTATATTTTTTGATTTTAACCTATACATGCATCTTTTGACATAATATATCTGTACCTCAAAGGCAGACGGATGCAAATCCAGAATTTGATGAAATGACATTTTGATTTACGTATCTAGTTTTTGATCATGTCTATTGATTTAAAAGAAATATAAGTCTTACAATGAATATACTAAAAAATTTAGATACTGAATATACGAATTGATGTTCTGAATTATTAGAAATCGCTTTTTTTTGTCACGCTGTTTTTAAACTTTTGACGTTTGGATTTGCATCCGTCTGCTGAGGTAAAGATATATATGTTTCTTTAGTACAAAATTTTGACCTATCTCTTTTTTTCACCAGTCCTTTTTTGGATAGCTGGAGGTTATTGCTTTAAGCGAAAAGTCCGCCAAAGTACTTATTGTTAGTATTTGAAAATTTAAATAAATAAATAATATGAAAGTATACAAAAAAAAACATGTGAAACCTTTTTATATGGGTTAGATAAAATCATAATGATTATTTGCAAAAGAACGTTGTAATGCAGAAATCAACCAGCTTTAGAAAAGTGAAACTGAGATAATAGTTCATTTGTGAAGAGAGTGAATAATCAAATCAACAGTTGGAATGTTTTTGACTTTTGACAAATGATAAATGACAAACAACATTAGAATTTTTTATATTACAAACAATAATCTAATAATGTATTTGACCATTTTTTATGACATTTAAAGAACTGTAAGATTTTTTTAGTCCTTTGGTTGTTTTCTGCAAATTGAAAAATGCCGTTTCTGCTATCTAAATTATTTTCAGAAGGTGATTATTACAGTTTTTGGTATGAAAGCGGTCTGGTTGTTTTTAACAGAACATATAATTGATCTTACAGCACCCTCTATCTCAATAACTCTATTGGTGTTACCACATTTTTTTTAAAATTTTGGACTAGCTGCTTTCTGCATAATTACTTTCAATGAAGGTTCTAGCGTTTTCTTCGAAGTTGTTTAAAGTGAGGAAATATATCTCAATTTCAGAAGAAAAAAAAATTGTAGCTAAAAGCAATATTATCCAACCAAAAAAATGACAAAATTTGCTAGTATTAAAAAAATAATGTTGAACATGTAACATGTCTTAAAAAACTGGGAAATGGTTTTAAAAGTAATTTCAAATTAATGTATTTATTGCTGCGCCAACCAAGAAAAGAAGTTCACAAATTCATTGTGTAGTCAAATTACGTATTCGTTACGCAGAAGGAAGAGAACTTTGCATGTTTGTACAAGAAAAGGCAACGGAGTCAATACAGTATGAAGTTTATAGCGCGATATTTGTTACTAAAAATATTTTCCGAAAAAAAGATTCGCGTTATATTTGAGGTTAGAATTAATAAATTTTTCCTTTCATTTCTGCTCCGAATATATGTAAAGGTCACGTTAATTTCCGGTTAATACAGCATAATATATGTAATGTCAGGTCAATGAATTTTTCAAAATAAATAAAATTATCTTATTGCAAACGATAAATTAGTTTCTGTTTCTAAAATGCGAGATCTAGGTATCATCTTTGATCAAAAACTGTCATTTGTCTCAGTCACCTTATCCTTAAAAATCCTTAAAAATGCTAGGCTATATTTTGCGAGTGACTAAGGACTTGAAGGAAAAATATCACTACTTTAAAATTGATGTGCACAGCTTTGGTTAGGAGCCAGACGGAATAAAACTCAACTTTATAGACTCCGTATCTCCGTTCTCACCAATATACTCTAAAAAGAGTTCAAAATAAGCTTATAACATACGTTAACTTTAAACTTGGAATCAGATTTAACTTTATTAACTATGATTTTTATTTAATACTTTGAACTTGTTGAAACTTACTGAGAGAAGAAAAATCATAGATTTACAAAATTTATTTAAGATTGTAAATTTTACATGGAACTACCCAAATCTATTAGCACTCATTAACTTCAAGGTACCTGGACAAATGACTCGTCAAGTACCTCCGTTAAGTTAAAACAAGTCGCGAACCGCATACTCGTATAGTGCTATTCTGATTCGACTCCATGTACTCGGCAATAACTATTCCGACGTTGCTGATATTTTACATAAAGTATAGCTTATATAAATCAACTCTTTTTTATCATTTCGAAGATGATGAACGGTAATGTACATTTTAAAGATTTTAATGCTTTCTATGTTTACTTTTGTATGGGTACTATTGTGTACCATATTTACGTGTATGCTTATTTTTTAAATAACTTTAATTGTCATTTTTATTACTGTTTTTTTTTTTTTGAAACCATTTTTTTTTATTGTTTTAAATATACTTATATTTTGTACCTTTTAATGAAAAATATACAAAAATTATTTTCCATTAAAAATTTTATCGGCACACATTGTTTAACTATTTTTTTATATCTAAATATGTTCTTTTTACAAAACTGCTGGGTTATATATAGTGTTTATGTAAGATAATGCTTTTCAATTTAATTTTTAAGTTTTTCACATTATGTTGAAATGTTTATATCTTTTTAAGGTAAAAGGCACTGCGTGCCGTGTAAATTAATAAATAAATAATGACTTATATAGCCTGTTTGTAACATGGCGGTCATTTCAGGTTCAAAAACCATTTGAATAGTCTTTTTTATGTATAATATATTACAAAACAAAGCTTTAAGAACTATTTTGAAAAAAAAGCCGATACACAAGTATAAATTTGATGTGAAATGAATTAAAAGTACCGACATGTAAGCAAATAATATTTTGCAATACGACGATATTTTTGTGATGTAATGATGATGTGTTGAACTGACGTCATTTAGGCCATATGCTGCGACTGAGTGACTGCGTTGAGCTGGCGAGGTTGGACTGTCTCTTTGGGCTGACTTGTTTGTGCTGACTAGGCGTTCCCACGCCCAGTGGTATCTTTATATAGATCTTGTATATTTAAAAAAATACCTCTGGAGTAAAATTTTGGAATGCCTTTTTAATCAAATAAATCATTGACTTAGCTTTCTTGGCAATAGATGTGGTGTGAGCTTCCCATTTTAAATACTTTGTCATTATTATGCTGAGATCTTTTTGATGCTTTGATAAGTTGGACACCACCTAAAAGATAATAATGCACAGATACATGGGGTTGTTTTTTTGTTGTATGTTTTGTTCAACATAAATGTGATCTTTTTAATAGTCACATCCATCGGTTACATAGTCGCAGCTTGTTGACGTATATTGCAGTTGTAATATTTAAAGTTAAATTTTCAACTCACATTGTCATGAAATCATCCATCCAATCTCAAGTCTGCTTCGCATCAACGAGTTGCAAACAAATATTTATCAGTACTCGTACAGCACCTTCATTGAACAGATATCAAGATATGCTGCGTATTGTGTTTCTTTCCGTGCCATATTCACCACTGTGTGTAGCTAGGGAAATAATGATGAAGATGATTGAACAATTGATTTTATACTTGAAAAATATACATTAACTAACGCAAACATAATATTTTCTCTGCTTGACAAAATTATATTTAGTCTAACTAACACGCTAGGTTCTTGTCGTGGAACATTGTGCTCACACACATCACTATGTTTTCTGAAAATTACTTCACTTAAATTTTGACAAAAGTGTGATTGATTACACTTGAAATACCAAGCCTATTCAATTTCTTAAAAGTTACCCTTAAAATTGCCATTGATATATGCGTGGTCTGTTTTGCATGCAGACGTCATTATTTATATGAAATCTGATATAGTTACTTTGTCGTAAGAGTTTTGACTTCCTTTAAAAAGAGTAATTAATGATATATTACATTAGGTGTTTATATAAGTACTACCCGTTTTTTTTCTTTATTGAAAAATAAGCACCAAAACTAATAAAAAATATTAAAAATTATACGTGATTCGAAAGAAAATTTTCTGTTCTACAAGATAATTGTTTTTTTTTTTATGTAACGAATATTTTTTTTATTACAATCCTTCAAAACAGAATGTCAAGTAGACTAAAGTGAGAATTTTCGACACCTCCTTCTGCTGGCGTTCAATCTTGAGAACAAAACTGCTCGCGACATTTGCGCGGTGTACGGTGAAGATGCTGTGAATTATTGACTAATTTTATATTTTGATTTGAAAAAATGGGCACCGCTTATGTTGACACCCATACTTAAGGCAAAAGTCTTGTAATGAAACTTTTATAGCGGTTTTCAGGAAAGTCGTTCGTATTTTATATCGACTCCGATAATTCTACATCATTATTTTACAACAAATAAGTCAATACTGTGTTTTCCTTTATTATTTCAATTAAACGTGAAAAGAAGGTGTCAAAAACTCTCAGTTTTGTCTACATGACATTTCATTTTGAAGACTTGTAATTAAATAAAAGAATAAATGGACTTCAAAGCATACACAAAATCCTGTAACGCACAATATTTTCTTTGACATTTACAAAAAAAAATACATAATAATAGTAAAAAATTAAGAAAATATATAATATTTATATATTTTAATAAAAATTGAATATTTGACGAAAAAAAATTTAATATTAATTTTTACATTATGTCGGTTTAAAAAAGTTCTCCTAAGAAAAAAAAAAATACTTATGTATATAAGTTAACATAATTTGTGTCCCTTTTTCCAAACAAAACAAACAAGAGAACACAACAAAAAAAAAAAATTTTTTTTTCAACAAATTATTAAATAATCTATTCTCCTTCGTTAATTTACAACAAATTAGTCAATAATTCATTGCACCTTCTCCATACACTGTTATAAATATTGATAGCAGTTTTGCAAGCTTTATGCCCTCGATTGAACGCGAACAGAAGTATGTGACGAAATGCTCACTTCCGTGTACTTGACATTTCATTTTAAAGTCTTTAATCAAACAAAATAATAAATTATAAATTCAATAAAAACCAACACAAAATATTACAGAGCAGAATTTTTTTCTTTTGAATGACGTATAACTTTTACCGTTTTGTTGCTCATTTTTTAATTAAAAAAATAAAACACAGCTTATTTTTACACTTTATTAATCAACATTTATTTTTATTTAATTTGTATAGATTTTCATAAAAAACTGACTTTTAAAATGGTCGTATTCAAAATAAGTTTTATACAATAGAATAATCCCGAGATTTCGTGACTTTGAACTTAGCGAAGAAATGACTTTTGAGAAAAAAATTATAATTTAAATCGATTGCGTGATTAATAGTTGTCCCCTCTATAACACGAAAAGTGAACAGAAAAGGTTTATAGAAAATACCCTACCACAAGTAACACGCTCTCGGGCCTTCACAACAATATGAAAACCACCATTTTGAACTTGAACGCTTAAAAATAGCGAGAAATCTTTCAAAACCACTCTGCTTAATTTAAATTTTTAGTTTCCCACCGAAAACAGTGTAATTTGTGAAATTTTGTGAGTGACGTCAGTTTCAGAGCAAAAGTATAAAAGTGGTTTTAATGCCAAATCATTTCGTTCACAGGGAGATTATTTTACGCTGTTTAAAAATATGTTTGTTAGCTAGATGAAATACACTGAATAATGTCTTAATAATATCTACTGGTTACGCCGCATTAACTCTATGTGCACAAATATATATAAAGCACATTTGCTAGAATGAGGCGTTTGGATTTATTTGCTACCTACAGGACCCTGATTAAAATGTTGCATTTGCCTACCGCGGGTATCTATATTGTTCCGGCGCCATAACAACAACTGAACTAAGCGTGTGTACATGTGTTTTTTTTTTATTCTCACCGCGATCACAAATAAAATATTTTGCGATCAATAACTATTCAACCCTCTGTGTTGTGTAAAGTGCCCCTCCTTCCTGACAACAAGATTGGATCTGATCCTGACTTCCACGCGACAGAAGTTCCAGACAATAAAGGTGCCAGAACCCAGAATAAGTGAGGTGATAGCAATCATTGTATTAAGGGTTCGGTAGCAAAGTAAATAAAGGATAATACATACCGCGAACCAGCAATTTCGAGCGTGCATCTGCTAACGGGCAAGTGGCGCGATCATCTACTTTTACAAACCACAGTGAAAAAATTGTGAAATTATACTTATTGAAGAATGTTTATATTTTGGTTTTATTGATATATTTGAATTTTATGCAATAGTATTAGCACATTAGCAGGCTTAGCCAAATAAACGTTTCTTCCTACTAAAAAGTAAAACTAAACAACCATTCGTATATGTATTTTGGTGGTCGGCTTTACTTTAAGAAGACGAGAAACCTGGTGGCTCCTACCGCATAGCAATAATTTTCAAACGAATAATTCAAAAATTAAACTGACAGCTTTTGTTTTTTATTGAAAAAAAATGTCTGCTGTACTCACCGCGTAATAAACTGAAAACAACCGTATGTATTTACCCAGTTATAATACCCAAATATACCCCACAAAGAAAAATAGAACCACATCATTCCCACATATAATATCTGGTGGAGTGAAAGGGAACACTTCAAACCGGTGGGTCAACTTCCATGATATATTAAGTGGCAGTAAACGTTCTTAACGTGTGTTTGCTGACATTATTGGACCATCTTGGATTAGTTCACTCGCTCTCAAGCCCTTGAAGAAATAGATTTTGTGCCTCATTCTAACGTCACCAAAAAGTTTTTTTTAACTACTTCGTAAAAATAAACAAACCATCACGCCGTTTTCCCGTAAGGGTTGGCAGAGAGGATAGAATGCCACATCCCTCTATATTTGCATACCGATCTCGCTTCCTCTACATTCATTCACATTATCATGCACGGCGCGCCGATTATTCTGACTTTTAACATGACCATTTTCAAGTGTTTGTTAGATTTGGTTATGCCATGTCTTTCTCGGTCTTCTTTTATTTTTGAATCCATCAACATTCGCGTCATAAATACTTTTACCCGTTCTTTAACTGTCCATTCACTGCTCTACATGTCCAAACTAACGCAGAGCGTCTTTCTTGATGTTGTCGATAATGCTTATCTCAATTTTACATAATGTACGGATCTCAGCATGCAGAATGCAGAATTGTGATATGGAATATATGGCTATGCATGGGTGAAAAAGTTAACGAATTGTGTGATGTGAAAAATACATGTTTAGATTATTGTGTTTAACGGAAAGTTGGAAAAGGGGAATATTTTTTATGTTCTTTCATTCTATTTCAAATTCCTTTGATATAAAGAAAAAGCACCATATGAGCTTTTAACTCACACAATAAATAAAAAAAAATAAAGACCGAAAGCGTTGGGCAAAACTTTCGTATACAAGTGCTAAAACAAATGATAAAATTGGACAAATAATAAATACAACTAAATGCACCGCAGCCTTTTACAATAATAATTACTTACCTAATTTGTTGGTTAATACCAAAGACAAAAAAGATAAGTTTTTCAACTCAGGGACTTACCTTCTTAATTGTAATGAATGTAAAAATACATGCTACGTATGCCAAACGGGTAGAGCTTTTAAAACACGCATAAAAGAGCACATACAATCATGGTCTAATAATAAAGATAATTCTAATTTTGCCAATAATTTAATCGAAAATAAACATTCCTTTGATTTAAATAAAAAAGGTCATAAACTTGACAAACTAGAAATTCCCAAAATCATAGATTTAAAAATAAACCCAACGTAGAATTACTTAATATATAAACTTATAATTAGAAATCAAACACTGATTTGAGTCTACTGAATCAGTGTTTGATTTCTAATTATAAGTTTAAATATGGAGTTCTACAAAATAAACACCAAATCAATCAATACTTTATATATAGATAACACACGCGCATTCTCCATTACTATACCCATTGTAATATATTTTTACCAATGACTTTTTACCCTTTGTTTTTTAGAAATCATAATTGGCAAAAAAACACACTTGCGAATGATGGGACACTAAAAATAAAATACTTAAACTCATTAAAATAGCATTATATCAACTCATTAGTTCATCCAAAAAAAATATGATAATGATCCTTAAGATAAAAATAAGTTCATTTAATCTTCTTTCATATTATTTTGAATTATATATCCTTTCCGCTGTTTTGTATAAATGCATTGAACTCCCAAATAAAGATACCAGTCTCGAAGATGTCGCAAAAGCGATGAAACCGGTCACTGGATATTCCAAATTTGTGGATTAAAGTATCATTCGTCTTTTATTCAAATAATAAATCATACAAATTCTCACGGGATATGGCAAGTTTGGGAGGTACTTACACCGTTTGAAACTTTCCGAGTTAAACAGCTGTCCATTTGATGATGAAAACTCTCGCAACGTTCGCCACCTGTTGATGCATTGCCCCCTTTTCAGAGTCGAAAGATGCATGGAACCGTGATGAAAAAGCATTGGTGAGGATCTAAGGCGCATCTTTTATATATGATAAAGAATGACTTATCACAAAATTTAGTTATTCATTTATTTTAAGTTAACAAACAGTAAAATATATCACAATATACATACAATTTATAAAATAAAAAAGAATAACACTAAACATCTTTCACCAATTATATGTGAACACCAATAGTCACAAAAGAAAAAGAAAAAAATATTTATACACCAAAATTTAGTTTTCATTATATGTTATTAAAGCAGTTATTAGAATAAATTTAATATTAATTTTAATAAAATTGAATTTAAGATAGATGCAATTTATACATTGGAATATAAGTTTACTCGATTATTAATAAAGTCTCGTAGTAGTAATAATTTTTTTAAATGTATATCAATAAATTATAGTAATAATAGTCACAATAAAATAACGTAAATAGAAAACAATACGTACTCTTATTTAGTATATCCGTTTTATTATTGTTGTACATGTTAGTTAGGGTGAGTATATATATTTAGGGTGTGTGAGGGTGTGTGTATATGTGTATGTATATGGGTGTGTGAGTATTGTATGCGTGCGAGAGTGTGTAGTGAATGTGTGTTAGAAGAGCACAAGTGATAAGAACAGTCCATTATAATAGAACACAAAAAGGTGTGATCTTTTTAAGTAAAATATGGAAGGCTTCTGATGTCTATTAATAGTCAAAATTAAAAGCAAGGTTTATATAATAATAATACAACTTGTTTATATTTGAAAAGTAGGTAAAGAGAGATAAAAAGAGTAAAGGCGTAATGAAGATATAGGATGTGGTTTTTCAAACATTATTTAAAACAATTTGATGTAGAAATATAAATGATATTTGATGAGAGATGATTTCGCTACATAGAGTGGGCTTTGAACAATTTTTTTGTATTTATTAAATGAAGGGGGGAGGGGGTCGTAGACCATTTAAAAATATTGTCAAAAATATTTCATATATTTTAGGTTGTCTTTTTTTCCAGCGGACGATATCCTCTATTTCACACGTTACACACTTGGTAATATTCAAAATTTTGCGTATGTTTGAACGTATGTCGAGAGTGGCTCGATGATTTGGGGGCCACATGAACTGAAGTACTCTCTTATGATAGAGAAAATCCAAAAGAAGTTTCTGAGATATCTCTACATGAGAGAGTGCGGGTATTATCCTTGGCTCTACCCGACCGAGTTTCTCCAGGGTATGCTTGGCTACAACAGTTTAGAGACTAGAAGGAATGTGTATTTGACCACACATTTTTATCGATTGTTGCGCGGTATGATCGATAATTCTGAAATTATGATGAGCATTGGTTTGTATGTTCCTGATAATTACCTAAGACAGCGTCAGCATAGATTGTTTCATATTCCGATATTCAGGACCAACCTGCCTATGGTTATGCCTGTTGGAAGAGCTACCGCTATGTTGAACAACATCGCTCTGGATATTGATCTGTTCCATGTATCCGAAGGGGTTTTCCGGAGCAGGATTCTTCGACTCCTTTGACATGAGTCTCTTTCGTGTATTTTTTTTCCTTTTTTATAATATGTACGTATTGAATATATTTTTGTAATGTATATGTTATATTTAAAATAAATAAATTGAATTGAATTGAAATTGAATTGAAAAAGTTCGTTTTAAGGAAGTGAATAAACAAATAAAATAATAATATCTTTTTTGATTTTTATTGAAAATTGAATGTTAAACAGTGTGTAAAGTGGTTGCATAAACATATTTTATAGGTCCAAAAACTTTTTATTCTTTTTTTACTGATAATATTTCATTGATTACAAACATCCAAAATTTTCTTTCTTTTAAAAAACATGCACTATCCTGGATTCAAACTAAAGATATGAACTCTTTTTTTCTATGATTTATTTCGTTGCTCTTTAATAATAAGGAATATTTTTGTGTCTTTTTAAATACTTTTTATGTCCTTTTTAATTACAAAAAAAAGAACCATATTATCTTTTACATATTTTTTTTTCTTATGTCACACAAAAATATTATAACTGTCCATTATTTATTATAGGAGCAAAAACTCATTAACATTTTCTTGTATACCCACGAACAGGCCATGCCGTTGTGGGATTTTTTTGTTAAATATTTTTACTATTAATATGTATTTCATTGCTATGTACTTATGCTTTATTTTTTTAAACTCTGTTTTATCTCTTATGTCTATTGTAAAAAAACAAAAAATCTAAATAAAATTTAAAAATAATTGAAAAAAAAAACAGCCAATTACAGATCAAAAGGTATGTAAAGGCATAGACTTCCATATTTTCTTCTCTAAAATTTTCTTTACCAGTTTTTTTATGTACTGAACATAATAATTTCATAGAGTATAATATACACTGTTTGTCTAAAAGCATTAAAAAAAAACTCTAAATAAGGTTGGGTAAAATTTTGATCACAAATGCAAATTTTAGACCGTACATAACAACCAATTTTTTATTTCTACACACCCTTACAATGCAAAAATAAAAAAATAAAAAACTGCCAAGGCACATTTGTAGCATGGGGGATTAAAATAATAACCTGAACCTGGGGAACGTGGGGAAATTTAATTTTTTTTACAATTTAAAATTTATAACGGTTGAAATATGAAATATTATCGAGTAAATTTTGTTTTAAATAATTTTGAAGTACTGCAAAAGCGGGTCATTGCAGTTTCCACGCCCATAATAATAAAAGTCACGTTTTGAGTAAATTTTTAACTTTTTTGTTACCGTTTAAATTTGAATAGAACATCGTCACAAATCTTGACATCACAATTATCAAGGCTAAACATGTCGCTTTTATGTAGATACATATTTTAAAATAATTATTTTTTTAAAGTTATGTATAAAAATATTTCTCTACAATATCCATATTGATTACGAAAACAAAATTCATTCATCTAAATCCATTCCATATATTTTTATCAGTTTTCGTAGTTTGTGATATTTTTGTATAATAAAGATTTCCAATTTTTGAAAGGTTTTTTGTTTATTTTAAATAATCTTTGGTGTTCAAAACTCGGTTCAGGTTTTCGATCTACATAAAACTGGCTTAAGTTACTCAAAGTGTAACGGAAATTGAAAACACCGCTGCTGAGTTTATTTTTCATTAATTTTCTGGCTTTTTTTAAAAAAGAAAACTCTATTTTACGTTCTCATAAATTGCATTTCTAATTTATGGGCCCGAAAATATAACTTTCTTTTTTTCTTGTGTGGACAGGACCAATTATTGAAAAAAAACTCTGATAATTTATTTTTGTTTGCGAAATTTGAAATAAAATAAAGGATGGTACATACACATTTGTACATAGATTAAACTCCCTTAAAATGGTACAAATATAAAAATATTTTAGTTATATATTTGACACTTACGTAAAACCTACATCAAATCTAAAACATGTTATATGCTGCAACCATGGGGAATAGGAAACCAAAATAACATAAACAGACAACAACAACAGCAAAATAAAATATTGAAGTAAGTATACGACCCTTATCTAACACCAACTAAAGAAATCTGCAAAATAACTAAACAATTCAAAATTGTTAGGAACTTTTTTAACTAGAATCTTAAAAATTTATTCATAAGTTAACCATTGTAGACAAAGAACTAAAACGTTAAAAAATGGTGGTAAACGTGAACATAACACAAGAATGCTAGAACATTATGAAATACAACATTCTAAAATAAGACAAAGACAATCGAGACTAATAATAAGGGACAATAAATCAGGGACAGAAATTATTCAATAAACTTCCAGACAAAACTAAACAAAAGACTCAGACAAACTTTTCAAAAAGTGTAAAAAATAATAGTATCAAGAACAGAGTATGAATAAAAAATAATTCATAATTTTTGTGAAATGAATGTTTTAATCCGTAAGGGTTAATAAATAAATTTCAAATAAAAAAAAATAACCCTTACGAATTATTTATTTATTATCAAAGTTATTTTAAAGAGACCCCTAACCTTTAATTCCGAAAATCTTTATAAATTATTTAAAGTTCATACGGTATACACTATTTACTATGCAAATTTATAAAGAAGAAAAAATAAACAAATTTGAGATGAATTAGTTACTCAGAAACCAAAGTAATATCAAAATTCCTTAGTTTTACACAAGTCATAATCAAAATAGTTTTATTTTTAAAGAAATAAAAAAATATCATAATCTCCCCAATGAATTCAAAACTAATATATGGTCATGGTTTTTTTTTTTGAATTTTTTGAAATTTAAAAAGATTTGGCATCACAAAAATGAGAATTATTGTTGGAAATAACTGACCAAGTAGCAAGAAGCACACTTGCAAACTGACCAACGTATCGGATATATTAAGCTTTAGATATATAAATTGTTATGTTTGCTGTTTGCATTAAGAAAAAAGCAAAGACAAACGTAAATTATTATTGAAAGAATTGCGCAGATTAATAAATTTGATAAGTTCCTTTCATTGTGATAGTTGTCAAAAAAGTTATTGAAAAAATAATGCTACCGGGGGGACTTTAGGTACCCTCTTAGACTCGGAAGGGTTATTTTGTTTGGTTAGAAGAAATTGCTGCGTTGAAATAAACCCCCCCAAGTTAAATGCACTAAATTATTATTAGACCTGCTATTTTTTTCCTTATCAGATCTTTTAAATGTAAAAATATAGGCAGTATAAAAATGCGAAGCAAATTAAAATGTAATATTTTTATCACAGTTTATTCACAATTGCTTCTGATCCATTTCACAAAGATGGTTATGTAATCTTCCGGAAGTAAGGCGGCATAAGAAAAACTAATTTAACTAAAAATTCGCTTGACTGAACGCTGCAAAAGGCTTAATTGAACTTTGAATTACAAAATGAAAAACGCAACGGTTTCCCTTCGTCAGAAAATTCAACGTCTTCGTAGAGCATAGACAAAAAGAAATCTTTAAAAAGTTAAGTGTTTTTTTAATTAACTGCCCCTCTAGTGTGTAGCTTGTAAAGCTGTGCATTTCGAAGGTCCCTAGTTTTTAAAAATATATACAACAGATTTCAATGGATTGTAGTTATACTTCACAAAAGTCTACAGATGGAAGAGTTAAGGAAATGCGGATGCTTATACATATCCAGAATGGTGCATGTGAAAACGTATGTAATGTCTCTTCTTCATCGCATCGAAAGTGTTAAATATTTTGGAAGAGCAAGACAAAAACTATTTTCAAGAGATGCGTTGACGACTGGATTTTAGAGAATGCAAAATAAATTCAGGAACATTTTTCATACTTAGCTCAAAATCATTAATTTTGGACAAGTGCCACTAAGGTGCTCAGGTGGTATTTAATCAATATCAAATTATTTTTTTAATCATTCATCGTAAAATTTTACTTTCACTTATAAATACACGTTTCTTCTCAGATAATTTGCGGATAGAAATATTTTTTCGTATTCCATTGGCAACTTTAAGACGTGGAAGTTTTAAAATAAATTTGCTAAATTATTCTTGTTTCTGAAAAAACATTCAAGTTTCTTGCGGGTTACTCGTTTAATGTATAATCAAATTTCACAAAAGTGTAGGCGGTTTACTTAGTTAAGAAACGACAGAGATTGAACTTTAGAAATCAGCATTTTAAGTCAAATAGGGTCCTTTAACGTTTGTTTTATGTAATTTTTAAATTAACAAAAAATACGTTGGTATAACGGAAATATATTTTTTTCCATGTGATCTTCGACACATTTTCTAATCTGGCTTAAAATATGCAGAAGTATGCGCTCTATTGGACAAACGTCACGTATTACGTTACGGCTCCGTAATTTATTTGATTGTATCTTTTATTTATAGATGAAAATTAATTTATTAAATTGGGATAAAACTACACTGGGTATATATGTACATAATTTATGATATGTTATTCATATTAATATTTGTCGGCCTCGTGATGTAAAGGTCATTGCGTTTGCCAACTAACTGCTACTCTTCAAACTGTTGTAACCAAGCATACCCTGGAAAAAATCACTGGGAAAAAGCCATGGATAATATCATTCGGAAGAAATTTCTTCTAAACCTTTTCCACCACGCGAGAGATCTCTGGTTCGATTCCCGGCATGTTTGACATAAAATATTTTTTTTAAAGGGCGTTTTTACACTCTTATATTTCATCTGCTCTTGATATTTTAGATATTTACAACGTTATTTCTGATTCGAGAAAATAGCCTATTGAACCAAATATTAAATTTTAATAATTAAAAAGATATTTACCTGATAGTCCGCTAATTGGCAATCGGACCGATTTGCGTGCGGTTTTTAAATAAATGTACATCTTTGCCGCGAGAAGGTTTATAGCTCATAAAATCTTCAATTTATTAAGTGCAAAAAAGTTAAGAGCGTAAATGTTTTTTTTATCTATCACCAGGGTTGCATTTGCCGAGAATGCGTATACAAAAAAAATGGATGGATGTTATTTTTTTGTGATTATTTTATTGAATTACTTATAACTGATACCCATTTTTTTTCCTGGATTTTTGGTTATACTAAAATAATATAAACTAACATTCATTTTTGAAAATCGAATTTCTTTCTTAAGTGCATCCCTGAGCAGAGTTTGACATTTGCTAAAAGAATTCTTTATTTAAAAATAATTCGTTATTTTATGTTTTGGAATTCAAGTACTCAGGTACCTACTTAAATTCATTTTTGAATATCTATTATTTTTAGATTTGGAATTCAATCATAAACAAGTACGTAGGTACCTACTTACCAATGAAAAGTTCCAACATCTTTTTTACGTTTATCTGAACGGTTTTACTAAAGATCTTTTAGTAAAGTTTTGTAAGTATACTCAATTATGTTTAATCTTAAGAGGAAACCCGGTCCGATTTTTTTTCATACGAACGTATTCACGTATTTTCTCTCTGAATTATGGCACTAAATATATATTTTTTACAATAACAACAACAAATTATCACGCCATTTCCCCCTTAGGGTAGGCAGAGAGGATAGAACTCCATATCATTCTATATTTGCATTCAGATTTCGTTTCCTCTACATTCATAGATCTTCTCATGCACGCGCGCCGATTTTTCCGACTTTTAGCATGTATTTGTTGGATTTGGTCATGCCATGTGTTTATTGGTCTTTCTCTATTTCTGCATCCATGGACATTCGCATTGTAAATATTTTTAGTCGTTATTTCGTTGTCCTCTACATGTCCAAACTAGCGCAGAGCTCTTTTTTACACATTATAGATATTGACCATTGGCGTGTCCCTATATTATTTAGTTTTTCAAAAAAATGTTTACTATGGGAACTAGAACCATCAAAACCCATTAAGGGCACAGTTTTATCTGCTGTCTTCGGGCGCGCGGTATACAAAGAGAAATACTTCTGAAAAATGCAAAACATAACGACACAGAAAATAAAAAAAAAAACAAAATCTGTTCCGTTTTGAGGTGCGGAAAACGGTAGAGCGAAACGTCGATTTTGTCTATTCTAGCTAAAAGTCTGAAATGCAGTATTTTGCACGGTATCAGGAAGGCATCTGCAAGACAGTGACAGGAAAACAATGTTAGAACACCTATTCATGAAAATTCTCTGTCCTCACAATTTATCTAAACCAAAACACAAAAATAATAATGTACATGAGTACGTAGATATCTAATTTATGCTAAATATAATAATTCATATCAAACTTTGAATTGTGTATATTTAATCTATTTAACAAGAACTCAAATCTAGCAATAGCAAAGCATTGCCGGGTTCAGCTCTGTACATATAAAATACTGCCCGGTTTTTTCAATCTCAAAGTTTTGCTCAAACTTATTCTTCTTCGTATTCAGTTTGAAGCCGTCTACTCCTTAACGTAGGTCTCCTCCAGCCTTCTCCTTACCCAACATTCTTGGGCTATTTGTATCCACGCTGTTCCCGAATGCTTTCCAAATGCTTCCCGAACGCTTCCCGAATACTTCCCGAATGTTCCGCTCATTTATCGTCTGAGCTGCGAGCAACGTGACCAGCCCAGCGCCACTCCAACGTTGTAACTCTTTCAATAATATTCAGCACTCCTGTTTTGGTTCTTATGATTTCATTGCTTGTTTTATCTCTGATAGTGATCCCCAGCATCACTCGCTCTATGGCTCTCTACTCGTATGTGAATCTCAATTTATACAAACTGTTGTTGGCCAGTATGATGGTCTCAAACCTGGCAAAACAAAAGATTTAAACACTTTTCGTTTAAGATTGATATGGGCTTTTGAGCATTTTTCAAGATATGACTAAGTTTTCTAAAAGCTGCCAATTCCAACCCAGCTGGGTAAGATTTTCCTTGAGAATATATTATTTGCGCGATATTTTAGTACGTGGCAATCTTTTTTTGTATTTATATATACACTAGTTAAAATTTAATACTTTTTAATTTCATAGCCTTGATTCATTAACACACAGAAGAGATATCTTCGATCAGATCCTGCTTTACAAAATTGTAAATAATAAATGTTATTCTCCAAAACTCATTAATCTATTTGCTTACCGTGTTGACTACTAGACTGTCTGATATTTTATGTATTCCTTACATGAAAACTTATCACATTCATATACATATGTCGAACATTTTACATAAATTTTCATAGTCCTGATAAATTTACACTCCATATAATAGGTACAGATGAGAACTAATAGGCTTGATTCAGAATAACAAAGAATCCACGTTTTGTCTTTTTTTGCTCTTTATTTCTCGTCATCAAATCAATTTTCCACTCCCGTTTTCCGTCATTCATTCTCCACCACTCAAAAATTTCGCTTTTCTTTTATTCTTTCCTTTTATATTGAATTGAATTGAATTTTATATATGGTTTTTTTTAAAGGTGTAAGCCGTCGTTGCTTTATTTTCGTATAATTAAGTGATTACATGTTGTGGGTGTGTGGCGTTTTGCTTACCTGTTGGGGTCTCTCTGTACACGTTGTGTGTAACTTTTATACTCACAGGCGTGTGTGTGAGGTAGGATTAGGCTATCTTCCTTTTTACCTGCATCCATCCGTTCGGGGCCTCGCGTCCCTGTTGGAGCCTGCAATCGGCCCCGTCGGTACCTTATGACCTCTCGCTCAACACCCTACTACGTTCTTTTCAGAAGGTGGCGGGGAAAAGGATTCATAAATATATTTTATCACACAAGAAATAAGAACGGCTTACTTACATGGATAACACTATTTATTTTATAAGAAACTGGCGTGTAATGCAAAGATATTTTATTACACATTCAATAAAATCTAACTTAATTCAAATTTACATCTAACACGTGTTTTAAAGAAGACTAATTTTATGTGAAGAAGCACTGCAGTTGAATTTCGGACAAGGAGAGAAGAACGGACCTTGAACTTCGCGCTTTTTATAGTCTTTGTTCTTGTCTTCCTCTACTTCCGGCTGGGTATCGAACCGCAGGCTGGTAACTTAACGAGCTGCGTTCGCTTGTGTGGTTTCGCTCCTCGGTAGGTCCTTGAGGATTGTCTATGACGGAGGCGCCACAGTGTTATAGAATTTCAGGCCCCACTATTTTAATGCACATTTTTTTTAAAGTTTCTATTTATAATCATTTAACCTGAGCATCTGTTTATATTCTTAATATTTTTTATTTTTTTTTCTGTGTGTGTATATGTCACTGAATTCCTCTTAAATGTTTGGATTGATAATATTTTTTGTGAGTGTTTGAGTGGGTCCTTGGATGGTTTAGATTCATAATTGGACCCGGTAGGTAGTGCTGCAATTTTTATCCTTAGGTAACAGCAAATCACACAATGATGAAACGAAAAGATATAAAATTAAATCTCAATGTCAAATGTCACTTAGTATATAGTTAATCGAAAATTAAATAGCAAAATAACATTTACTGAAAGCAAGCAAGCCAACAAAACGCTATTTAAGTATTAAATAGTGGCCAGTAATTTCAAAAGACTTGTTAAATTACGTTAATTTAGACTATATTTCCGGCTTTTTCAATCTCAAAGTTTCGCTTAAACTATTTAGTTAAAATTATTTGATCAGTTGCTCTTTTTGCTTTGTGTTTTGGGCACAAATGTTTAAAAGACATTAAATTCTACTTTATTCCGGGGGAATTGGGATAGGAACTGGCGAAGTTTAGACAATTACTTGGAAACTAATTAAGAGCTTCAAATATTTACCTCTGAATAGGCCGATGTTGATCATTTTACTTTTCTGGGAGTAATTAAAGCAAAGTCTTGTGAATTCATTTAAATACACTTAGTTCAAAAAGTCCAAATTTGACAAAGAAAATACTAATGCCTAAACAAAAAATTATTCGAACATAATTCAAATCCCATCCTTCTTTTTTGTTTTGATTTTTTTATAAAAACAAAAAATAAATTTAGAATTGATTTTCATATTCAATTGCATGATATCAAAAACATATAAGAGAATGCTCATCAAACTGTTATCAAAACCCAATGGTGCATAAGGCGCTTTATTTGTAAAATAAATACAGCGTATCCCGATTATCTGTTACAGGAAGGTTAGGTGATTAATCCTACGCTTCAGACCCCAGTCCATCGGCAGTGAATTATTGCAGTGTAAAACTAACTATTTAACAAATATTTCATGTCGATCCTCTCAAGAATCGAACCCATAACCTTAAGCATGTAAGTGAACGCGTCAACCAGTACACAACAAAGCAGATGTATCTACACTCGATTTCCTTAGTTAGGATTTTTCCAAGCATCATTTCAAGCGTAAGACTAACCATCTTGCCTTCATGTATCAAATAATTCAGAAATGTACGCTCGAAACTAAAATGATTATGATGGTATGCCTATAGTGGGGTCTACGTCCAAGGCGCACGCAAGGAATGCGAAAGTGTATTGTGACACTGTCCGGTCTGGTTTAGATACAAATAAGCTGCTTTATATTCAGAAATATATTAAAAAAAAATTATAAAAAATAAATATTAGCGTTCCTATAATTTATCCAAATATTCCAATTTTTGGTGGCCATTTTCAACGAGTTGTAAATAGGGTCAAAACACCAGTAAATGACCATTGGTTAATGAAACACAATATAATAAGAATTGCCACATGTGTCCAGTCAAAAAACTTTTAACACTTTTAATTTGTAGTTTCGAGGTTCTAATCCAGCTGGACCACAAATTGAAAGACGTGTTTTTATTTTAGTTTTATAGGTACGATAGGTTACATAATTACAATTAGATATTTTGATTACATTTTCAAGTAATATAAGGCTGTAGTCTGGTAAAACGAACCGAAAACGATAAGGGCAGGTCTGAAGGCTATAAAAACGCAAATAAGATGTTTTTATAAATTAAATATTACAACCAGAATGATCTTCTGTTTTTTAAAAGTTTTAAAAACTATGACAAAAGCAAAAGCAAACTCATCCTTTGGTAAAAAATAAATCTATCAGTTTTGAACTGATAGTTGTCAAAGGTTAATAATGCGTGTTCCCGTTATTGTTCTGAGATTGATAGTGTTTTTATAAGAAAAGGTGTGGTAATTGTTTAATTTGATGCTATTTTTTATGCAATTCTTTGAATATATCCATATTCTAATGTCTAAGGGCCGGTTGCATCGACAAAAGTTAAGTTAAAGTCAGGGCTAAAGTCAAATAAAAGTTACTTTTATGTCAAAATGCGTTGCATCAAAAAAAGTTAATTAAATATTAACAAAAAAGTTACTTTTATTTAACCGGCCGCTAGGGGGCCGTTTAAAGTTAAGTTTAAAGTTAAATGCGATCTGCCATCTGTCAAAAAAGGGTCGTGAGTGTTGAAATCCATTGATCGATCTGTGAAAAGTTGCACAAAATGTCAATTTTATCTGATTTTTCGTCTTCCGATGACGAATTTATCATCGAGTATATTCTAAACCGAAAAAGAAAACTGTTCAAACCACGAACGGACCATTTTTTGTGGGAAGAGTTCGACTTTATCGCAAGATTTTGAATGTCAAAAAAGTGAAGAACTAATAATTATTTAAATTTGTAATTGTTAATTATTTTTCAAAACACGGGACTTGATCATCAGCTGCGTGGTGTAAAATAAATCTTAATCATCACTGTATTGAAATGCTATTTATTTATTTTTAAATAAAACTAGATAAGGCTCAGCTAACTCTTTCTGGGCATTTAAGGCTGCCATAGTTGCCCGAAAATTTTCATTTTTTTGCTCTATTTCTATAGTAAAAAGTCCTTCATTTTGTTTTAGCTTTTGCTCTTTTTATTTTTTATTTAGTTCAAAAGGGATGATGTCCCTTTTGTTTTTTTCTTCTCCGAATGTGCAGTGTTGTTTCACCCTTTCGCACACACTGAAAATTGGAACGAAATTTAAACGTTTGTGCTCAAAGACGCGTCGCGGGGCATGTGTATTGCTACATGTAAATAAACAATTACGTGCTTGCGTAAAAATCCCAACAATTTTTAGGGTGAAACTTGAACCTTTACAGTGGCAACATTTTTAACTTTTACTTAACTAAAATAATGTTGATGCAACTGAATTTTTCAGTTACCAGATTTTGAGCCTTAACTAAGTTTAAATATTTAACTTTAAACTGAATATATAACAACTTTGATGCAACCGGCCCTTAGGGTGTTCTATAATGTTATGATGTAACTAAATCGAAGTATTATTTTTACTGGGGTAGTAGTGGTCATTCACTGGTGATTCTGCAACTTTTTTAGAGTAAAATTAATTATAATTGTATTTATACTCGTATTTCAACAAAAAAGTCAAAGTATATAGAAAAAATTATGTGTTTTTTATTGTTTTCTTTTATTTTGTACCGTTAAACAATGAATTTTATACCTTTAAAGTGAATTTCACAACAAGCTGAACTATTAACAGTCATTCATTGGTGCTTTGACCCTAACTCACTGTTAGAAAATGAAAATCAAGTTGGGGTAGAGTGAGGTTTGAACCTCGGACCGTTGATCCGTGATCCGCAACACTAGCCATGGTACTAGCCACGGTACTTTCTCTAGTATTGTGGGTGTTTCTGCAAATTGGAAATGACGTTTTTTGTGATTGACACTGATTTTTACAGTTTTTTGTATGAAAGCGGTCTGGGTCCCCATAACACCAATATCTATTTTTTTCGAAATTGTAGACTAGCTGCTTTCTGCATAACTGCGTTCAATTATTGTCGCAATTTTCACATCTAATCTACCTATAATCTTGCCTTCTTTACTTCAGTATTCCTTCATAACCCGCCACAACCAGAGCACTTATGTCCATCCATTACATTTTTTATTTATCGCCGCGTCGCTTAGTGTTAATTGACCATGCAATCGCGCCAGTGTGGTACCATAAACTTGCTAAAGAAGGCCTTACGCGTAACGCGTATTTGAAGCCGCATCCTCAGTGTCAAGTTTTGGATCCAATCAAGTGCTGCAAGAACAAGACATACTAGAACAGACTTTTTTTATATATATATTTAGACCCATGTACAAGGCTAAGGTAATCGAAAGAATCGTTTTTGTTTGTCTTGGAAATGGGATGTTTGATCACTGATTTTGGTTTATTACCTTTATGAGTCTAGTCACCATTGTTGCAATTTTCAAGAACAATGGCGCGTGATTACTACTTTTAACTACAGTGTGGATATCTATTAAAGATATTCCATCTTTCCTGCATTCTGCTTCAAGATTATGGAGTTGTAAACTAAAAAATGGGCACTGAAATAACAGATGTCCGATACTCTGTGAAGAAATATCATCGCATGGATAATAGTCATCATTCCTTAATTTAAACCTATATAGGTAATTTTTCATAGCTTCGTGTCCGGTAAAAATTTCACTTTGTAAGTATTTTGGTGATGACAACGGAAGATTGCTGCATCAGCCAGCGTTGGAAAATACATTTTAGTGATTTTACCTGTAGAAGAAGCGTAGTAATGATTCTCCCAGCGCTGTTGCGTATTTTGTTTTGTACAGCTTCAACAAAGCTAAGGGGAAATTTTGAGAAGAAAAGTGCCATTTTTTTACCAGTTGTGGCTCTTGCTCGTTAATCCGCTCTCTCATTTCCTACGATACCAGCATGTCCTCTTATCCAGCATATTTGAATGATCATCCCTCTGATATTAAGATGCTTAATTTTACTCTGAATCTCTGAATTTACTAGAACAGGCTAGTGGCTTTCCTTTTGGCCCATCTTCCTTTTTAAAGGTTGTCATCAACGGTTGACACCGTATACCGCATTGCCACGAGAATACTCACTCTCATTTTCATCATTGCAGTCCACTCCGCTCTTACTGTATTAAAGAAGCCCTAGGGCTTCACCCGCGGCTATTTTTCGCCCCGCACCCGCCGGGTAAATTTATTTTCTCCATTTCTCCATTGGAGCAGCGTTAAAACTTCAGAGTAATAATTTGTGAACCAATAGAGAAGCCCTATCACTATGTTTCGTAGAACGCAAGCGATGTTGGTTTGTTGCTTAGCAACAAATTGGTGTCAATTTGGTTTTTTTTGACAACATAAACATATTGGTTCGATCGGATACTTTTGTAGCTGTGTTTGGCTTTGTTTTTTTTTTATTTTTAATTTATATACATACATAAGGTTATTGCACATTATTTGAGACAATAAATCCCAAGTTCATAGGACTAAAAGTCCTGTGTTGAGATGGGACGAGCAATTATATGACACAAATACATGAGTATATCACCACAAATATAGGATTAGAAACATAAAAAATAATTTTAAAAAATATTTTTTTTAAAATATATATATGGCACATCAATATGGTAAACAGTAAACTCAAGCATTTGTAAATGATATTGATATTTACGTTATAATAAATAAAAATTTACTATGGTGAATTGCAGTATGTTTGGTTGCAGCAGTAGGAGCGTCAAGGGTGTTAAAGGAGTCAGTTTTCACAGGTAATTGATTTCGAATATTTTCCCATGATTTACATTGGTTTTTGGCATTTATTGTCCCGACGCGTGTATTATGTTGCTTAAAAACTTTTCTTATATCAACACATTTACTTCAGATACCTATTTTTCTCAATTTGGGAGATAAATTTGTGAATTAAATTATGTTTACTGTTGATTTAGTTGATTATGGGCAATATGTCAGGGCCGCACTAGGCATCCATATAAAGTTTGAGTTTTTATCTAGTAGAGGTCGATTAAATTTTACTCGAAAATAGCTATGTTAGCTTTGAAATTGCATCTTAAATGACATGTTCAAATTTCAGGCCGCTACGACTCGCCGTTTCAGAGATGTGACGGACAAACAAACAATCTCAACACAGGACTTTGGTTCCATGAAGTTGGGATTTATGTCTTAATAAATGTTACATAAGTATATTGTGAATAAAATTACTAAATAAATACTTAAAAAAACTCACACAAGTATTTTCAGTTTTATAAAACAAATATAGGCGAATTATAGAAAAATAAATTAGACCAACCCTGCAATAATAAATACACAGTTACATATTTAAAAGTATTGACAAGGCAAATTAACACCCTTTTGGTGATTTTCGACCTGAGTACGGCCCATTTTTTTGCTGCGAACTTAGTACCCAATAGTCATAGAATGTTTTTCCTACGTTTGGGCTTCTCTATAGCTTAGCGAATATTACTCTGAGGTTTAAACACATAACAGCATTCTTGCGGTGCGTTTGGAACGTAGACGCCGTCTTCAAGTTTAATATTCGAGAATAATGGGTTAAATAATTCCAACTTAGGGACTTATACACACTAATAAAAAGAGGTTTAGTCTCCTGTGGTAACCCGATGAACCATATTGTATTACATTGTACCATAGCAATTAACCTTTTCTATACTACGTGTGAAGCAAGATTAATTTGCTTTTAGTAGCTACCACACTATTAGGGTTAAGTCAAAGGTCGCGTAATGGAGCATAAGCGTAAGAAAGTAAAAACCCTAGTTCTTGAGACGTCTTAAAACATATGTGCTTGTAGTTAATTCTGACTAAGTTTTCTTAGTAAATTGTGCCCCTTATACGAGCCTGAAAAAGTTCTGAGTGTATGCGGGTGCTCGTAATAACATAAAAACAGGGTAAAATAGGCAATAGGAGGTTAAAGGGAAGAGATACATATGTTTGTTTGTTTCGAATTGTTGAGAAATTAAAATTAGTTTTTTTTTTTTTGCATCACAACAGGCCAGGAGGCCCAATTACAGTGGTTAATTACATGACAGAACACAAAGGCTTGAGAAAAAATTAATTTGACTTTTTTTGTGTTCTTACCGGAAACCGAACTCGGAACCTTCCGTACGTGAGTCAAGCGTGTTGACCAGTACACCACGGAGGCCACCGAACAAAAATTTAAAAGAATTTCTATTATAAAAAAAAAAATGTTCAGAATTTTGGAAAAAATTGATCGGAACCAGCATGAACACGATCACAATACTAGAGAAAAGAACAAAATTAGACTTCCATTTAGGAAAAAGGCAAAGTCACAAAATTCAATTTTATTTAAAGCAATTAAAAAGTATTGCGAAATGGAAAAAAATATTTATGAAGAAAAAAACATATCAAAATTTAAAATAATGGTCAAGACATATGTGATAAACAATTTATAAATTAAATATATTTGCAATGTTATTATTAGAACACACATAACAATATGTATGATATGTGTGCCCTACTTTAAGATTTAAATAAATAAATAAAAAAAAATTAAAAAAAGATGCCCCTTAGAATTAGAAGTCTTTATGTTCCTTAACACAAGAGTACTTGCGCGGAGTCCTATTTAATCCAGGACGTCTCTTTTATAGATATTTAAGGTTAGTAAAATATTTTTGTACATGACAACATTTGTGCTGATATTCTCGTATGTCTGTGTCTACTAATTACTCGTCCGAACTCAACATAAGACTTTTCGTCCCATAGAGTTGGAACTTATGTCTCGAAAAATGTATAAGTAACTACTTATCAGTAATGTATTATAGAAAATATAAGACAACTTATACTTTGATCTACAAATTTTGAATATCTAGTGACCGGTTTCATCGCTTTCGCGACATCTCCGAAACTGGTGTTTTTATTAAGAAGGGGTAGAAACTTCAAAATTAAATAAGTGTAAATTAAATCAAATTGTTTTTATTTATTTATGCTTTATTAAGTTAGTTCAAATCATCTTAAGAACTTATATAAACTTTTAATAACATTACAATTTTCTTATAAAAATTTATCAAAAACATATTTTTTCAAACTAATCCAAAATATTTCGATCTTTTATTTGTACAGTGAGTTTTGAGATTTTTTTATTTTTTTAATGGGTAATCCCTTGTTTCATGTGTATGACATTGTTGGTTCAGTTTTATTATTGTTTTAATTTTATTCATCCCCTTAATTATTTTTTGTACAGAAATTGCTACATTTTATTTAATTGGCTGCTTTACTGTGAGCAAGCCAATTTCTTTGTGCATTCTTTCTTCATAAGAATAGATATTTCTTTTGAGTATAATCCTCATTGCTTTATTTTGAAGAATTTGTATTTTTAAATTTCTCTTGTGAATTAAAGTATCACTAGTCTTTTTTTTTCTTTTTTCATTTGTTTTACTTTTTGTACATAATGTTATTTGTACATTGGCGGGGCTTATTGCTAAATGGCAATTTCTTCCAACCAACCAATAAAATAAAAGTTTTATTTTTACAATTCAAGTTACAGAACATATTCAATAGAAAATAAAGATTAAAAAGCCAAAGATACATAAAAATAGAAATAAACGTATTTGTTTATAAATTACCCTAAACCAAAACTATTTCTCGATAGGAAAAAGGAAAAAAGAGAAGAAAAAAAAGGAGGAGAGATTAAGGAAGAGAAAGGAAATGTTTCTTCAGACGTGATTTAAACAGAGATAATGTAGTATCATCTTTGATGGTGGATGGGAGATGATTCCACAGTCAAGCGGCATGGACACTATATGAGTTAGAGAAGAAAGAGATATTGTGGGTGGGTATTAAGAGAGTGCTTTGAGAATTAGAACAAAGAGGTAAACCATGAACTGATAAGCGTTGAAATTTTTAACGCAGGTATAAAGGAGCGTTAGGACTATGAAGTACATTGAACAGAAGTGAAAGGGAGTGACAGTCTCTCCGCTGTCTAATTTTGAGCCATTTTAGTTGCCAACGATAATCAGACATGTGGTGATATTTCCTTTGACCAAAAATATACCTTATGCATGTATTCTGAAGTCGTTCAAGTTTGTCGAGTTGCTCACAGCTTAAATCAGTAATGGAAACATCAGCGTAATCTTAAATGGGTAGTAGTAATGCTTGTGCCAGAAAGCATTTAGTATTAATGGGTAAGCATTTTTGCAACCTTCTAGGTGAGTGAAGACTGACAAATATTTTTCTGTTTAATTCATTAGTATGAGCTCGCCAGCATAGATGTTCATCCATAAGTACCCCTAGATTTTTACGGATTTTCTGTATTGAATATTGGTACCATTGACATTCTTTTATTTTCTATAATAAATCACAATGAACTTCCATCACGAATTTTCACTTAGAAACTTTATAGTTTTACTTATTAGTAAATAAAGAAATATATAAACAAATCCATTATTCGTTCGGGTTAAAAAAAAACATCGAGGTACTTTAAAGAAAAAAAGGAGTGCAAAATAATGGTTGTAAACATGTAGGAAATAAGTATATCCCGATGATCAGGCTGTAATATGTACTTAAGTAATTTAAAAATTGATTTATATTTTTTTTCTGGAATTTTTTTTTTAAGGTTTATTGATTTCTCATAAATCCAAAAATGTTGTTATTTAACCATGTTCCTAGAATTAGATTATATTTTTCATTTTTTTCTTTGTTATCACTTTATGTTATTAACAATATTTTGAGTTTGTACAAATTTTTTTAGACAAGGAATGGATTCAACTCCCTGGAGGGCTGTTTTTATTAACATATTACAACAGATATAAAGAACATTTAAGAAAGGGTAATATAGAAGTCTCGGCATCTTCAGGGATTATGACCTGTCAATGGCTGGTTTAAGTGGCCACTTTACACACTGTGTAACATTCACCATTCTGCCCATATTTGAACATCTTAAAACCTTCGATTCTTTCATCTGTTGATGTTTGTGAAGTTAAAGAGATGAAACCTTTATTTATGCGGGTGAGATTCATCTTATTGAATTATTTCACCTACATACCAGGCAACGTCTGAAAATATTATTTTTCATTTTTCAAACTTCTTCATGGGCCAGGTGGATTTATCAACAATATTTTGAGTTTGTCCAAGTTTTTGTAGACAAGGACTGGATTTAACTCCCTGGGGAGCTGATAATATTAACATATTACAACAGAGATGAAGAACATTTAAGAGAAGGTAATATAGAAGTCCAGGCATCTATAGGCAGAATGGTGAATGTTACACAGTGTGTAAAGTGGCCACTTAAACCAGCCATTGACAGGTCATAAGCCCTGTAGATACCTAAACTTCTATATTACCTTCTCTTAAATGTTCTTTTACTTTATGTTATGACTTTTATCTTTAAACAAAAACATGTTTTATGTTAAGTGTCTTTTATATGTAAAAAAACACGGAAAATCCACAACTAATCGAGTGTTTTAAGGTTTTTTATTAATATATGAAGACTTAACACAAGTTTTGTTCGTTTTCATTTAAATTTCATAATTAACAACAAAGGTAAAAAAAAATGGAATAAATTATACTATAGTCAGATTATGTATTTTTCTTACCCAACTTTATTGGATTATATGCATTCAAAATGGAATATTAAGAAGATGAAAATGAGCATTTTCAACACCTTGTGTTTGCTTTTAATCGAGGGAATAAAGGAGACAATAAATAAATTGATACGGAGGGTACATTATTGATTAATTTATAATTACTGCTTCCTAAATGTTTTTCAGCAACTATCTAAATAAATATATTACATTATATACATTACTGGCTTTATCCTAAAAAAAACGTTTTTATTTAGCATGGATATCGACATATGTGCATCTATCGTTGATAAATAATTAACAACATATTCGCATGAGAGATTGAATTTCCACGGCATTCAGCCTACTTATTTACGTGTTTTTTTCAAATTTTCATTGATTATTATGGAAAACTATTTAAAGATATAAGTTTATCCTACCTTATAGCGGACGCCTCTTTAACGTTATCCTTCCTGCAAAAAATAAAAATAATATTATATTTTAATTAATTATTTATTAGAAGAAGGTGTACAAAGAAATATTAAAACCGACCATCTTTATCCCTGTTAAATTTTTTAATTACGTCTAAATTTTTGTAATAAAAGACAAGTGACAAGTTTCCTCCTTCCCATTTATGATATTAATGCACGTGATAAGTCATAATGACTTATTACTCTTACGATATCTTCTAGATCATAGTATATACTTTTACATTGCGCTTCTAGCTGCATTCGCTCTAACCTAAAACTAGGACAATCAATAAATAAATGAGACAAGTTGGGGTGTTATCACATGGACATGTAATGATTCAAAACGGTGAAGACAAAATCAGCTCATAAAACCACCATGGCCGGGGAGGATTTGAGTCAGTTCGAAGCCAACTTGCTACGTGTTCCTAAAATTAAATGTATGCAAAGTTGTTGGAAAAAATATTTTTGTTACCTGTCCAGTATTTTCACTTAAATACTGGTCGTTTCAGGGCTTAAGAGTATTGCTCCGTATATTGAAAACATTTAAGAAATTTTTATTCAAATTATTAATTGACAATTCTTGTAATGCTGTCATAACTTATATTTAAATATAAATTACTAATTAAAAATACTTTGTACACTTCCACTTATTTTTTCCACCAATTAGCGCATTAAACCTCCAATGGGTATCTTCATACTGTTTAACATTGTACAGTGTAAGGATAATTTATATAAAAGTAAATATATTATCTTAAGTGTGAGGACATTGAAAAATAAGTTGAAAGAGATACAATACGTAATATTTTAATGAATTTAACAGAATAGGACAAATTATTGACACATTTATTGGATGTGAACCAAATATTTTCATAGAATAGAATCCTCTCTTACAGTAAACCGCCAATACGTGTTTCAATAATTTGTACATCACATCATTGAAAGAAATTTGTCGAAATCAGGAGTTGTTCCCTAAGAGTAGCTTCTCGAATCTTTTTATTACCTCCTGATTAAATTTTAGTTTTTGTATATCTGTATGAATGTCCACGGTAGAATATTTCAAAGTCGCTGAGCTGGTGGCACGTGAAGCGTAAGACTAATTGTCTTACCATGTAACAAAAATTATCAAGATACGTTGCGATTGGCTTGCCAATTCAGTGCCCTATGCAGCATCATGTGCGAAAAAAGAATAATGGATGAATTACAATGAACTTTTGCAAATAATTTTCACTTAAGAACTTGAAAGTTTAAAATTATATTTATAAAGAGAGGTTCTCAATGATAGCATTCATTTTTCTTAAACATAATTTAAAAACTTGGATCATTACTAAGCTTCATCTCAAATCGTTTTCTTATTGAAAACAAATCGAAAAGTATTAAAAATTCTGTGGTATAATTATGGGTATTTTTTTATTAAACTTTAGTATATCTATTTGAATTCAAATTTTCGTCGGCTTTGTTTTAAGAAAAACCTATTGAATTGAAATAAGTAGGTCAGATAAACATTACGTCCAAATAAAAATTTTCACGTATTTTTTTACAAATCAATTTATCAATAAGGAACATAGGATGGGTAAAATATGAAAACTTTCTCTAATTTTACAAAGAATCTTGAAAAAAACTTATCTATTCCTTATATCAAGCCAACGCACTTTTGAAAGATTCATGTTCATTTAAATCCTCTTTTTAAGAGTGTAATTTTTTTCTAGAATAAACAATAGTGATTGTATAAATAAATAAGTATTAAAAATGTTACATACAAACATTCAATTAAAGATTTGTAATAGCATAAAATGTTTTACACAATATAAATAGATAAAATATTATACTTAGTTAAAAATTATATTGAATTAAATAACAAAAATAAAATTCATTATATGAAGAGCACTGCGAGAAGAATCAAGAATGAGAAAATAAAGTAGAGGAGAGGAAAATATATTTTTTAAATTTTAATAACCAATTCAAAACTTACTCAGATGGTTAACAACATTAACATATTTGAAAATTCAAATATTAATCATTCAAACATAAATATATAATGTAAATGTGTTAGTCTAATCACCTAACGTTGATGTTTATTGTTGATAACATATTTTAGTGCCACATTTTATATTTTATATTTTACATAAATAGCTACCTAGAGGGTTTTTTCATTTTTTTAAATTATTTATTTATTGACCCTTACGGATTATTACATTCAAAATTATAGTTTCTATTCATACTCTGTTGTTAATAAAAATGTTTTTTACTTTTTTTAAAAAGTTTGTCTGAGCCATTTGTTCAGTTTTGTCTGGTGGTTTATTTTTAAATTTCATTCCCTGGTTTATTGGTCTTGCCTGTCCTTATCTCGTTTAAAAAAGTTGCATTTGATATTTTTCTGATATTTTCGTATTACGTCCATGTTCACATTTTTTTTTCAAGTTTTAACTCTCTGTCTACAATTACATCGGTGGCTTATATATGAATAAATTTAAAGGATTCTAGTTTAAGAGTTCAGTTTCATTTGATTACTAAGTTTGTTTAAAGAGTTTTTTAGTTGTTGTTAGATAGAGGAGGTCATAAACTAACTTTTATATTTTATTTTGCTGTTTTTGTAGTCTGTTTGTGTTATTTTAATTTCCTGTTCCCCGTAGTAGTTACATATAACATATTTTAATTTTTACATCCAAGTAGACTTCAGACATGAGACATTTTTCCGTTTTTGGAAAAAAGGTTTTTGATTTTTAAAAAAAGACTCGAATAATTAAATCGTTGATATGAATATTCAATTTTTCTGATAAATCCGATCTTTGTCTAAACAATTTGACATGCTCAAAATATTGTTGTTATCCAGTGCCATTTAAGTCATCCTTCAAAGGAGCTTCATAAACGTGATACTATGCAATGCTGAATTTCATTTGATTTAAAATTTAACTAACACAATTTATTATGTAATCAAATGTTACGAATTTGTTCAAATAGTCAAAAAAACAAATGGGTTCTAAGATTTATTTCTGAAACATCTACAGTCCACAATTTTGCTGGAAGATCATTTTATGTGCGTGTATCGCCGAATTTAGTACGCTCGCGCTGATTACAAACAGGTATAATAATATATACAAATGATCACTTCTTGGGCATTGGCACTCTTAGAACTGTGATTTTCTCTTTTTTAGTCAATAGCAACCTATGCTATAGTGGGCTGGGGAGGTTGCGCTGCGTCTTTTTTATAAACCCTCTAATAAACGTACAAAAATTAATACTAAGAGTGATGCTGCGATGTCCCCCCCACTTTCCCATCTGAGACATTGTTCTAATTCGTGAAGGTATTGGACATAACACATTTTTTTCCATAAAAGTCATTGACACATTTTTGGTCATGCGGCTACAAGAGTAGATACCAGCAGAATGCTCGTACGAGGTTTTTCTGTTATTTGATTCATTTCATTCCAAAAACACATACGACGTTTGCTCAGAGGAGTTTCTCTTTTGTGGCCCCAAGAGTTCTCAATGTCCCGGATGAACGTATTATGTTCTTCAAAACGAAAGCCATTTTCAGGAGGAGTGTACAAGTCTGGATTTTGTCTGAGGGAGGAGACCATTACACGAAACTACTGCGAGACATTGCATAGATAAATATACTATTAAGCGTGTTGTCCAGATTCCTTTTGAAATATATGTTTATATAATAATATTTATTTTGTACTTTTGCTATTATTTTATTATGAATGTGCTTCCACTTTCCATATTGTTATATTCCATTTCAACACAGGGCCCATGGCCTCATAAAGTTTGGGATACGCTATGATAGTATTTTTTTGTAATATTGGATACGTTATATTTGTATGAAATAAATAAACACAAAATGAAAAAAAATATTCTGTTTCGTGTTCTATGCACCACAAGATGTAAATGAGGGTATGGGATGATGACAAAATGCGGTAATTTGTTGCCAGCTACTAATGGTTACATTAATTTAACAATGTAAGGGTACTCAGCTAAAACAGACTCATTCCAATTTTCGATTTTCGAGATATTATTGCCATGTTTTTCTCTTGAATGAGTTCAATAGAATATAATATTCGCAAGTCTTATAATCTTACAATTTATCCTATATATTGGAGAAAATAAATATAGAGTCACGGCTGTCAAAAAAACAGTCAAAATGTGATGATTGCTGGAAAAATATCGTTTTTGTAAATTTAAGAAAGGGGTTTGTAAAAAACAAAATGAAATGGATATCTTATTCTTCTTCTTTTTCACATACACTCCTTAGTGGGGCATGTGGACATAACTAGTTACTTCCAGGAGACCCTATCGCACAACCAGTATTTTCCTTTCTTCCCACGTCAATCCAGCGCCCCGTAGTTTCACTGAATAAAGACGAAAGATCCTTTCAGGACGGCGTGACCCCGCTGGTTAAAAGAAGAGACACCTTGAGTTTCGGTTCTCCCGAGGCAAGCGCAGCACATGGCTAAGCCAGGTCCACAACCGCATCTTCAAGACGCTCGTTATAGGCAGCTGCGTTCATTCTCGGACTACAATGTTGATTCTGAAATCGAACCACCTTATACCTAATATTCTTCTCAACACTTATTCTCAAAACTCAGAAATTTGGTGTTTTGAGCTTAAATAAGGTGCCAAGATGCGCATCCATATAAAAGTACTTGCATTATACAAGAGTTGAATTCGTTTTGACCGAGTAGAGACTAGAGTTTCAGACAACACGCATCACGTTAAAAGTTGCTGCGGCAATTTCTAGGCGGATTGTGAGCTCTTTGTGCATGCTTCCATCGTCAGGTATGTGAACTCCCGAGTATTTAAAGCTGTCAACTTTCTCTATCTTCTGTCCATTATTAAAGAGAGGTTGGGACAAATGGATATCATTTATATTTAAAACATTAGCTTTGCGGTCAAATATTTCACTAAATGTTATTAAATATTTGTACATAACCAATGACAGAAACTTTTATGTCTACCAGTTTCGAGACGTATACATTATATTTTTGTGCAACAGCTATGGTGAAGCTATAAAGTGGGTTTTGAATTTCGGTTTAATTGGTGTCTTGACGAAGAAACGTATACATCTTGAAACCGGAAGACGTAAAAAAATCGGTAAGTAGTTATTTTTAAATATTTAATAACATTTAATGTAATTAATATTTTTGTTCGTTTTTTTCTAAGATAATAAATAAAAATATATTTTTAAATAATCGAAGACATATTATATTAAATATATAAACCCAGTGTCCTACAAACAAGGTTTTTTTCCTTCTTTTTGCTCTTCTGAAAAAAAGGGTTATTTTTTTAATGAGACCGTTTTTGCTGTATACTCTTCAACTGGGAAAAATCTGACATTTTCTCAGTCGAAGTTTGTTATTTGATATTTGAAACGGCACGTGTTTTGTGTGCTTTAATTTGTATTAATATTGTACGAAAACATTTCAAATTTTCATTCCTTCAAAGACCATCACCATTCAAACGTTATATAATTTTCTCTTCACGAATTCCCACATATGTACATATTCATATATTTTTAGCTTTTAATCTTTGTATTTAAGAAAAGCGGGTCTTTACTATGCACGGATTCAACCCAACGAAAGTAAAAATATAAATAAAAACTGTAAAAAAGACGCATTTTGCGATTTGTATAATAACAACAATAACATAACTTACGTCGACATAAGTTGATTTAAATAAATTATACAGCTTGCCCACCACATACCGCTCACCGCATCTGAGGACATAAGTCTCCTTGGCGGTGCCCACATGCACGGAAAGTTTGCTCGTTGTCAAACGAGAAAAGCTGCCCCAAGGAGTTCTCTGTAATTTGGTAGCCTTAGCTGAAAGCTAGTAATCCAGAAGTACATAATATGTAATTCATTCTATTGAGAAAAGAGGGAAGTAATTTTTTTACCGACTGGGATTAAATAATACAAAAAAAAATAAAGTCAACGAAAAAATGAAAAACATTCCAATGTAAATGTTGATCTAAATATGAATCGAAAATATTAAGATTGGCCCATTCATATTCATTGGCCTCACTCCTTTGAGAACTTATGTATTTTTAAGATACATTTTTTTATCCAAAAGTTGCACTTCGTTACATTACGTATTAATAGGTACTGTATTCAACTATAATGTCACTGTGATGGATAAATCAGCTATTTTGGAAAACCTACCTAATGATCAAAATAATACAATCATTGATGACATTCCTAAGTTGAGGAATTATGAGGGAAATAAATACAATAAACAAAATTTTGAGTATATCCAAACGTTTGTAGGCCGGCTGAATTTCCTCCCCACGGAGTTATTTAGACGTAAATTTGTAGCAACAGAGAGGAAAAATATAACTCTATTCATTTACAGGGATTATTGGCTGGTTTAAGTGGCCACTGTACACACTGTGCAACATTAACCATTCTGCCCATGTTTTAACATCAACATTTCCTCAACTCTTCCATCTGTTGACTTTTGTGAAGTAAAAGAGCTGACACCTTAATCATGTGGGTGAGATTCATCCGGCCAAACCAATTCACCTACTAGGCAACGCTTGAAAACAAATTTTAAATATTTATGCTTCTTCTTATACCAGTTAGTTTAATCAACAATGTTTTGAGTATGTTCAAATGTTTGTAAACAGGCTGGATTTCCTCCCAGAAGAGTTATTTAGATCTAAATTTGTTGCAAAAGAGAAGCAAAACATTTTGAGAAGGGAATATGGAAGTCTAGGCATATACAGGGCTTACAATCTGTCATTGGCTAGTTTAAGTGGCCACTTTACACACTGTGTAACATTCAGGTTTTGGCTCTTTTAACAACAGTCAACAGAGTGAAAAATTGAAGAAAAGTGGATGTTGAAACACAAGCAGAATGGTGAATGTTACACCGTGTGTAAAATGGCCGGAGAGGACGAAAAGGAAAGAAGGAGAAAGAAAAAACTCAAATATTTAGATTCTCAATCTTAATTTAAATGCAAAGGGCGTCTCTAACATTAGTGTGTAGATTATTCTATAATAGAGCAGCAACTGCTGTGAAAAGGGAGACAACAAAAATAGATCGGTGAATGGGTATTAAAAGGGTTCACATTCACGTTCGTTTTTGGCACCATATAAATTATTTTTAAACAAAAACTCGTATGCTAACACTCCAAGTTATCACGTTACTTAAGTATTTCGTCGTTCTTTCATCTCCTACATATTTTCAATTGGGGAATATTCACACGGAATTTTATTCAAAAGGATAAATTTAAAATAAAACTTATCAATCATTATTGACGTTCCCGTGGAGCTGATACTTCTGTTTTTAGGTGTTTTCTTCAGTGTTTTATGGGGTCTTATTTCATATGGGAGACATAAAAATGAACGTAATTGTTTTAAATAATATATTATGTTCCACGTATTTCGTAAGTCATTTATTATATGTGCTGAAAATTCATCATCATCACAATTTCCCTATTTGCACCTAGTGGTGCAAAGGGTATTGTGTTGGTACTCCAATTGCGTATCCATATTTTTTTTTTTATATGAATATTATAAATTCGAGATCTTGGGATACTGTTTGATAACAATCTTAAATTCACCCATCACATTGATCACATTTTTAAGAAAGCGTCCAAAATCTGTGGGTTTAACTTGCGAATATCTAACCCATTCAAAAGCCAAAAAATGTCAATTACACTGTTAGTCATTTGATTGTAGCTTGTTTACATTTAATTCTATAATATGGTCCCCTAATTATAATATTCACATGATTGAATCGGTAAATTTTAAAAATCGTTAATATTTAGAATTGGATCAAATTTTTACTATAATGATCGTCTAGAGTAGTTTCATATCTTTAGTTTAGAATTCAAAAAGATTTCGGCTAGTTTGATAGTTTTGCCTCAATTAATATTTAACTGAATAGATTCCCATGATATTCTCGCTTAGATTAACCTTAATATACCTCACCATAACTTGCGTACCAATGCTGTCTTTGCTGTAGGAAATTATTAAACCAGCATCGGATTCTTTTCCCCTCTGCCAAAAATCCTCAGAGCAGTGAATAAAATCTAATTAAACGGTACTTTAGATGTGTTCCTACAACAAAGGTTAGCATTCAAGAAGCAAGCGGTGTTATCATTCCTGACTCGCAATGACACCTTTGCCATGCCTGCCTAGTTTATGCCATATTTTTTCCTTTGGAATTTTTAATAGATTTTAAGATTGTTTAGATTAACCTTTTTCTCACTTAGCATCCAAAAATTACACATGATTCGAACGGAGTGACCAAACGACCCCAACGCCTACTTTTATATGGCGTTAGAAGAATAAAATGTTGGAAGTGTTTATGATTGTGCAATAATTTATTTATGTTTTCGTTCACATATTTTACTAAATTGTATATTTTATTTATTGTTGTTAGTTTTCCGAATGCTAATAAACATAAAGTTAAATTGACCCTTGTATTATTTACTATTTTTTTGTTTTAATTTAAAAATTTTAAAAAACAACTATTTGAAAATTAAAAACCAAAAACACGAAAATGCTTCTTTCTATTATTTTAACGATTACAATAAATAAAGGGCAAATCGTTTTTATAATCCTGAGTTATCGAATTAAAATCGGTCTATGGGGGATTTGAATCCCCCCTTCGGTCCGGCTAGGTTTAGTTTATATAAACTCATTATTGCCAATTTTTAGGGCGTTGATTGGTTTAAAAAATAATAATAAATGTATCGAAATTATGACTACAGCGTTGCCGTTCAAGCAATAGTCAGTAACCCAAATGACAAATTTCAAAAGTTTTGAGACATGGAAAAAATTAGACTTTTATGTTTTGGAAATTTTATGCATACAACACTATTCCTTCATGTTTTTTTTTACAAATTCTTTTGGTAACTTTTCCTTTCAGATTTGTACATTTTCTATTGAACTATTTGGAAGGTTTTTCATGTGGCAAAGTGACAAAAAAATCATTTAGTAACTTTGTTAACAATCTGGACAATGCAACCCAAAATAGTTTATTTATTTATTTATTCACACTCTTTATCAAAATACAATTCCATGTTCACTTTGCCCAGCTAACAAGGGTACATACCCGGTCCAAGCTAGGCAATTACGTGCCTAGCTTGGAACGGCGACGTTACGGCGGCCTCCGTGGTGTAGTGGTCAAGACGCTTGACTCACGCACGGAAGGTTCCGGGTTCGATTGCCGGTGAGAACACAAAAATAAAAAATGTGATTTTTCTCAAGCCTGGTTGTTCTGTAATGTAATTCACTACTGTAATTGGGCATCCTGGCCTGTTGTGGTGCAAAAAAAAAAATGAAATTACATTTTAATATATTATAATAGTTAACAAATTAATATAGAGCACAGACAAACAAAATATAAACTTATTCGGATACACATTTTGATTCATATACATACATACATACACATATATACACACATATATATAAATATACACATATATACACATGTACATACACACACACGTACATACACCCATGCGCATACACATACATACATTCATAAAAACATAGACAATTTATTTATGCGAAACTTCATAGTTGTCATCTATAAATATTTATTTTTTAAATTATTCCTTATTTTTTATATCTTATTTTTGACATCCAGTAAGGTTCTCCAATCCGTGGCATGCATCAACTTTTCTGACTCCCTACGACCAATGTCATGAAAGAGCGAGGTCAACACCTTCCGTAACTTGACAACACTCCCGTCTTTCCACGAATCTGGCAAAAGGTTATGGACCTTTTTGCCAACGTTATAGTGTTGTCTCGATGCCAGAACAGTGTTAACCCCTTCACTTAGTATCAGATCCCTATTAAAGTATCTTGTGTTATGGTTGTGGTTGACGCTTGGGTAAATGTCTCTCTTTATGTGTGTAACCACTACCGTTCCTGACAATAAAACGTAAATAGTTACTGACAGTAAGGAAATATTTCAAATACAGTTGAACTTGGTTATTACAAAGAAAACGGGACCAACTGAATTTGCTCGTTACAATCATTTTCATATCTGACATCACCCATTAGAAATGTTCATTCTTCATAGACCATAGAACATAAAAAATAAAAAAAAACAATGGAAAAACTCCTGTAACAAGAATTTCATTCATTGACTACAAAATAAATTGTAAATTGTAATTAGGTGCCGAGCCCTAACTTACTAAGGTTGGTTTTTTTACTCGCAATTTCCAGCATATGTTTGATATTTTGTCAATTTTGTCGACAAAAAAAAACAATTAAATACTTAGACACTTACGTAGTGTCATAAACGTCAACCGATCTCAACGCTCAGCGGCGTCGGTTCTAAGTTAGTCCCCCATTTGGATTTTATTACTTTGGTTCTTATTCCGAAAATTATGTTTTAAAACAATTTAAGAGTATTCGCTTAGCTGTTGACAGTATTTTCTTTCGGTTTGTCTAAGGAGCTCGTTACAAAAATGCATAAATTAATGTTTGGAAAAAACCACAAACTAAAATGTCAACTAATATTTAGTCATTATATTCGAGATTTCGCTATTTTCGTGATCGATATAACCATGTTCGACAGTAATTATAAAATTTTGTGATAAAAAACATGTGTTGAGAAATATTTTTAGTATGTTTATTTAAATACGAGTATTTAACCACAGACAATACGTTGTTAAGAAAAAAAATTATCACACTAAAAATGTTCAAAATCTGCCTTAACTGTCAATAAATACTATTTGCTTTTAGTGATTTATGCTTGTTAAGATTTTATTAAAAGTCATATCAATGTTTTTCACTAACAAAAAATTTAAATTTACGAAACTTTTTTCTAGACTGAACTGTACAAAAAAACACACCAGTTTGACATAAACTACTTGACTAAAATTGAGACCTTAAAAATTGTGCACAAAATAACACTGGGAAACATACAAGACGACGACATAATATTAGTCAAAAATGCTGACATATACAAATATAACACCAGACAACAACAACACTATCGTATTGAAAAAGCAAAGACAAACACAGGACAGTCAAAAATACTACATAATGGACTTAACACTACAACGACCTACCTTACTACTTGAAAACTTTTACTGGAGACAAATTTAAAATCAATCTGAAAAAGCACATGATGACTGAACTAACTAGACTAGACGAGACATAAAATGACTAGACAATATTAAATTTCTAATGTAACCCTAACGGGTTTTTTAAAATTGTAAATAAATACAAAAAAAAATAACTAACCTTGGTTACTTTTGCCTCTTAAAAAACATAATTTTATGCTTTGAATGGCATATTCAAATCAAAACTGACTGTTTTAGGCTAATGAATATTTTTATTTATATCCCTACAGAGATGAGGTAGATTTTTTTTTTAATTCAGGATTATGGATATTCGAGCGTTTACAGGGCTTATGACCTGTCATTGGCTGGGTTAAGTGGCCACTTTAAGTAGGTACTACAACATTCCCCATTCCGCTTATTAGCGAATATCCACACAGGTAACATTTTTGATTTTTGTATATATGTTACGAGTACACGTACGTGTGTGTACAAGTACACGTACCAAAATTAATGTTGTGTAATGAATATTTGCCTGAACGGCGACGATATGATAGTAACGCAATCAGTCCCATACTGCAGGTGCCAGTTTAAAAAAACAGTAAAGTATCGCAGTTTCAATTATCTTTAAAATCAATGTTTTACATCCACCTTTGCCAAAAACTAGCCCGAACGGTGACGATAGGTACAAATATCATAAGGACTTGTCAAAAGAAGTTATTTTGTAGATGATTGATACAGTTAAGGCAATTAAAGGTATCAATGATAGCAGGAAACCAAATGCAAAACACTTTAAATGAACCCAAAGTTCTGTTGACAATCGACAACAGTCTCTTTTATGACTTTGATTTCAGGAGAATGCAGAAAGCCCGTTTTGAACTAACCCAAATCCTCACGAGTCACGGTGAATTCATGAGCTACTTGCGTCGCTTCAAGATCTCCGAAATCGACAACTGCTCATATGATGACGAACCACCTCGAGATGTCCCCCATATTTTAATGCATTGCCACTTTTTCAGCTTTCAGAGGCAACAGCTGGAAGCTCGATGCGGAAGTCCGGGCGAGGATCCATGTGACATCGGATTAGTGATACTTCATTAAATCACTCATACTAGAGATAAAGTGTTATATGGCCAAGTTAGTTTAGTACATTGGTAAAATAAACCAATGTAGGACTCAAAATGCCTAACATTTTCTAGTGACACGGATGCCTATCGACAGTCTGTCGATAACTGTCAAGAGGCCGGCTTCTTCTGAAGAGTTTTAAGTGTTCTTCTCATTACTAGAACAAATTTTTTAGAAGTTCTTGATTAGACCACTAATAAATACCCCTTTCGATATAAAAAAGAAGCTTATTAAAAGCAGAAAAGTTCACTTTTATGATTTATAAACCTTGAACAAAATAAGCGAGGTAAATAATAAATGCAACTCCAATACTTAAAAAAAAATTAAAAATGATCCCCTTCTCCTGGCGAGTTTTCTGTGGTTTTTTCATCATTAGAGAAAATGCGAAAAAGCTTCTAAAAAGGCCTTTTCTGAAACATTCCACCCAACATATTATAAAGGTAACAACTTTATAAACCTTTTCTTTGAAGTAAATTTAAAAGTACAGTACGTTTAAAAGTAAACAAATACATAAATAGCTATCATTTAGAAGTAAATATGAACCTTAGACATTACAAGCAAGGTAGAAAATAATGCAACTTCCGTATTAAAAAGGGTATTATCGTTGATTGTGCCCATGGGAAGGAGATGAAAGGTCTGTTCAACCGCCTATTAAAAGAGGTGAACGTTTTCCATGCAAAAATTACCAATTTTAGATTTCTTTCTTTCTGACTTGTGATGTACATAGTTTTTACTGATGACGTGTTTATAAATATATCCATAAATTTTGAATTTTAAATTACGCACTTTTTTACGTTTTTTCACAGTGCTCTTGGCAGGTTTTACGTAATGCACATGTGAATTAACAAATAAATAAATACAATAGCCCAACTACACAAAACATTACATTTTATACTATGTTCATAACCCCAAAGGGTTTTCAAAATGACAAAAAAACACTTTTAAAATTTCACGGAACGTAAGGTGATCATTGTACCTTTATTGTTTGATATGCGAAACTAAGATGATCAGTGTTACGCTTAATTTGCACCCACCGGAAATGGGTTAGATTAGACACATGAGTTTCGAAAATTATCGATTACCTATATGAAAAGAAATTTTTAAGCGTTGTTTTCCTCAACAAAATATGGAAACATTGTACACAAAACTTTACAACACATTTTTCTAACAATTTAAAACATATACTGATGATTGAACATTATTAAAAACATACAAAAAAGGCCTAAAATATGACTTTTGAAACTGTATCTTATTTGACCTTCCAGCGGGCTTTGAGAGGTGCAGGCAATAAGAGAGTGTATTATATAACTACCTTAAACATTAATATTTCATATTCCCCGTACCGGGAATCGAACCCGGGACTTCAAGCGTGGTAGGCGGATCAATCACTACAAAACGAAGCCAATTAGACGCTATCGAGCCAAAAACACTCGTCGACTCGTTTGTTACCTTCATGTTAAAATCTCGTAAAAAAAAATTCTGCAGAAATTAGCGCCCTTCGTGGTTTCTGGTTTAAGCTTTTGCCTTACATGCCGTGGCGAGTTCGATTCCCAGCATCCCGGATTGATGATTTAGTCTTCCTGTATCAAATTGTCAAGATATATTGTATTTTTAGTACCAATTTGATGTGCTATGCACCACCATCACCAAATAGGTTAATGAAGTTATGATTTTTTTTTAAATACTTATCTTTAATTATTCGGAGTACACTGCATTGTTTCTCAAAGTGTGATGTGAATTTGTTTTTGATTTTTTCTGTAAGTACGGAAGATTTAAAAAAAATATTGATTAAAATTATCCAACAACAAAAAATACAAAAGACAATTATTTAGGTTTTTATAATAATAATTTTTATGATATTTTTCAATGTTGCAATAATATCAACAAATAAAGTGATTTACGATTTCTGACGTTCCTATTTTTTTCTTAATTGTATTTTTTAATTAAGTATTTTCAGCACAATATATTGTAGAAGACAATAAATACTGTCAGGTTACTAACTTTGAAATGCTTTTCAATTGGCAATGCTGGTGCAAACACAACATCAAGATCTTGACGTCACAATTATCATTTCTAAACGTGTCGCGTTTTTCTAGGGACTTCTAGGGAACTATGATCTATAAAAAAATAACGGTTTCACGGAGCTTTAGTCCCAACATTTATGTATGGAAGTGAAACATGGAACTAGCAGAGGAAGGATGAGAGCCAAGTGAATGCGGTTGAAATGCGATCTCTTAGACGAATGTGTAGCAAATCAATGCATGTATCTGCATCTAATCTGAAGTCTGATCTGAATATAAATCTGAGTCAGGTATAATTGATAAGATTAAGGAAAGGGTCTCAGATGGTTTGGTCATGTAGAACAAATGATGACAAAAGAATGGTAAAACAAGTGTCAATAGTAAAAATGAACGGTAACGTAAGACGAAGACAACCAAGGAAGACATAGCATGATCAGATAAACCAAACTCTTAAGTCTGGTCATGTCAATAGCAGGAAGAACCGAATGCCATCTATGACAAGAAGTATGAATGTCGAAGAAGCTAGAAATCTGTTCCAGGAAAGACGTGTGTGACGGTCCATTCTCTCTGCCTGCCCCTACGGAGTATTGACGTGATGGTAGTAGTAGGACCGTGGCAAATGCAATGTCAGTTTTTGCGGAAATTCAAAATTACAAATTGGAAAATTCTTTTTATGCTTCGTACTTATAAGTAAAAAAACATTTTTTTATACTCGACAGTATTTTCAAGACTCTTTTTATTTAAAAACTGTAAAAAAAAAACCTAATTTCCCTGTTGTCAAAAATTAAACTTCAAGCTAAAAAATCAACCAGAAAAGAAAATCATAGTTCATAAGTACATTTCATTTCCAGAATCAGCCTTTTTAAAAAAAAAAATTGGCACCATCCTTTGTATGATCTATTAACCAATCTTCATTTGTATCTACAAAAATGTTTTTGTACATATAATCAATATTTAAAGCATTAACTTTGAGGTCAAACATTTGACTAAATGTTATTCAATATTTGAATATTTACTTATTTATTTATTCATGTTTTTTCCATTATAAACTATGATTTAAATATTGTGACCTAACATATACATTTTGAAAATATTTTTACATTTGAGAATAAATAAAAAAAACTAAATAAGCAGAGATAATTTAAAAAAAGGTTCACACAGTTTTAAACACTACGGATTTATGTTTACAATAAATTTATGTACATCTATATTATTTATATTACAAAACGCACAATGAAAAAAAAAACATAAAATATGCTATACGAGTACATTTGTGGAGCAGTTACTACTTCACCGACTTAACCTTCCAACATTTCTATATCTACCGGTTACAAGATGTACCCCGAAACCAGTAGAAAAGCTTTTGCATAAAGAAAGCTTTTAAAAATAATGTTCCTTTGATCAATAATCAAACGACCTACATAATATTACAGCATTATACGATGGTCCATTGTAATGCTCTCCCTATATCTATTAAACTCAGGCCCATCCCTTCATCTCCTCCCTTCATCCCATCCCTCTTCTTTTAGTATTTCTCCCACAGCATAAAATATTTTCATAACCTTATCAGTGTATGAACTGGTTACTTATTAAAATGCACGGCACGTTAGTTTTATATGTTTGTGCAACAACTATGGTGAAGGTGTAAAGTGAGTTTCGCATGTTGGTTTAATTGGCGTCCTAACGAAGAGACGGGTACGTTTTGAAACCGGTAGACATAAGAAATTTGGTAAGTGGTTATAAACTTAAATTTAATAACATTTAAAAGATTTTTTATTATTACTAGAATCTTTAAAAGCACTCCCTCCACATAACTAAAAATCCTTTTAAATATTGAGGGTTTTTCAATCATTTTGGTTATACTCTAAAAATAAAAATTGTATGACTTGATTTTTTGAAATTTCAAATTCATACACTTGCGATGCTATTCTGAACCGCTCTCGCGGCTAAAGAAAACACTTTATCTCGTGTATTTTACTTACAAAATACTCGAGATAAATGGTATTTCTACGGCCGCGAGAGCGTTAGAAATACCAGCCCTGGATTTGAATTGAATTTGTCTAATCCTACCACTTTCATAAGCAGTTTCATTGTGAATTATTCGAATTATTGTCATTCTTCCACATTTTTTGTCATAGATTGAATTTTATTTATGCGTATTTTTATTTATTGTGAGTGTACATATTATAAAGATTTGTCTTTTCCATTTTTTATTGAACTAAGCATAAAATTATAAATAGTCCAGAAACCGCATACGCACATCAAACAGAAGTCGACTCAACTACCCATAAATTAGTAGGTTTACGTTTTGACCCATTAGTTTATTTGTAGACGTCGCTCAGTACGCAACTCCTGATTCAATTAAACTATGCCGTGTTGTGTCTTTTGAGAGTGTAGAAATACTGCTAGGATCTTAAAGAAACAGGATGCAATCACATTTCATGTGTACTTAGCAAAAAATTGTGTATATAACAAATGCATTAATTAAAGATTGTCGATTGTCGAAGAAACAAAATGGAAATTTCGTTTGTGTTTCCAGGGTAGTATTTTTTTTTACCCTACTTTGCTCGTCTAAAGAGAGAATTAATGAAAATTGGACCTCCGATTAAACAACTCTGTGGTGGATGTTTGACTGAAATTATCTTCAAAACATAAAATATTATTTAACACGATATAAAAGTATCGGTTTAATGTAAAATAAAATATGTTTTATATTTTAAGTTTAAAGTTAATTCATTCAATTACTCTTATTAAATGACCCTTTACTTATCTACTCTGTTGTGTCTATCTTATCTATATTATTGCGTGCGCAATAAAATTTGAGAGAATTTAACAGATTGCTTTTTTCAAACATACATTTGTGTTATAAGTATATATTTTTTCCATTGTGTAACATTACGCGACGGCATCAAGAATGCGCGCAGCGAAAGAAGAACATAGTGGGGGAATTATTGGACACAGTCCGATGTATTCAAATATGATTATACGCTCCTTCTGGACTACTTTTAATTCTAGGGGACTAAGTAAGTCAATGAATAAATTACAAAAATTGCAATTGCGAACAGTAGCAAAAACTGACCTTGTTAAAACGGTTGAAGAACCACCGACGTGGTAAATACTTCACTTTAATGGGTGATGAAAAACTGGCCTTTGCTCGCCTTCCTAATCCGGCCCACGCGGGTGGCCCGGGGGGCTGGGGGCCCGTGGGGCTGAGGGCCCGGGGGCAATCATATCGAGTCCCGGCACAATGGCAGTACAAGTCATCTGCCGCTGCGATGCCTTTACCGCTGAGAACACTCGAGAAGTAAATTGGGTACAACGATCGACCACTTTCTCCGCTGAGGGCGTTCTTTAGACGAAAAGCGGCCCTGTTTTTATATTTCCGTCTTAAAACCTTGAAAATATTATTTATTAATTTCAACTTTTGTGAATGCATTTTGGTTCCTAAAAATCAAATCGTTTTTTATTAAACGTTAAAGTATCGTTTTTATTATTATTATTTATTTTATTTATTTTTATTTTCTTTATTAAGGAAATATACAGTTACATAGTTTTATAATTTACACAGTTAGACTTAACGCTAATGGACCAGTGAAGTTTCTATATTATATAATAATTATATGCATGTAAGGTTATTAAATAAATTACAAAAAAGAAAAGGAAAATAAACATAAACAGAAGTTGTTTAAAAATTAAAATTAAAGTAAAAAAAAAGTAAAAAAAATTTTAAAAATAATTAAAAGTTAAGAACCGAAATAAAGAATGAAAAATATGCTTAGATGTAAAAATTATGAATAACTTATAAAACGTTTCAGAAAAGTAACTATTTTCATAAAAATAATCATTTTTGGTGATATTGTGGAATAATATTATAAACAAATTACAACAGGGATGGAGAATACCTTAAAAAAGGGAATATGGAAGTCTGGGCATCTACAGGGCTTATGACCTGTCATTGGCTGGTTTAAGTGGCCACTTTACACACTGTGTAACATTTACCATTCTGCCTACGTTTTAACATCCATATTTCTTCATTTCTTCCATTTGTTAATTTTAGTGAAGTTAAAGAGCTGAAACCATTATTGTTGTGAAGAGATTCATCTGAGTGATTAATTTCTAATTTTTCAAATTTTTGCAGATGTTCAAACATAGGCAAAATGGTGAATGTCACACAGTGTGTAAAGTGGCCACTTAAACCAACCAATGACAGGTCTTAAGCCCTGAAGATGCCTAGACTTCCATATTCCCTTTTCTAAGATATTCATCATCCCTGTTGTAATTTGTTAATCTTAATGACTCCCGAGGGTGTAAAATCCAGTCTTTTGCCTACAAACATTTGGACAAACTAAAATATTGGAATAATATTATAATTTAATGATTAAAATAAAACACCAATTGAACGTAGTTATGCAGAAAGCAGCCAGTCCACAATTTTGAAAAAATCTGATATTAATGTAATCTGGTGAAGTAAGGTCAATTATATGTCTTGCTAAAAATAATCAGACCACTTTCATACAATTTTTTTTAATCACCTTCTGAAAATGGTATCCATAACAAAAACGGCATTTTACAATTTGCAGAAAACACCCACAGCACCAGAAAATCTTAAGGAATTTTAAAATCGTCTAAACTGGTTAAATACATAACTAAATTTTCGTTTGTAATGTTAAAGGAATACCAATAAATTCCTTGTTTATCATTTGTTAAAGTCAAAAACATTCTAACTGTTGTTTACATTTGTTTATTTACTCTTTTCACAAAGGTGCTATTATCTCAGTTTCACTTTTCTATAGCTGGCTGCTTTCTGCATAACTACGTTCAATTTGAATCGGGCATTTTCATATAATTTATTTTCAAATAAAAAATCAGACAATCAGGAAATTCAATGATTTTTTGAACTTTTTAATTTGACTATTAAACTCAGCCTAAAATATTTTTTTTTTATTTCATGTATTGTATTATCAGCGCTATGATGTTATAAAATTTTGTATTTCTAAAATTACTCCACGTGAGACGTCTCAAGTTCTGTTTCGCTTTTTCTCTGTCAGTTCTACCAATTGCTCTGTTGACAGTAAGTAAACTAGAAATCTTCCACAACTCTCTTTTCATTGATTGATTCATATGAACCAGTCACATCGTTCAAAGTAGTTCATTAAAAAAAAAAAAATTTCATACATTTTCAGGAAACTTCGCTGTTCAATAATGTTATTATTTTACTCAGCGCGCAAAGGATACATTTTTTATATCCAATAGGGAAATATCACATACCGCAAATACCGATTAAAATATATGAAATGAATTAAAAATAATTCATTATATTTTCAAAATCATTATGGATACTGTAATGAAATGTTTTCATACATAAATGTAAAAAAGAAATTTAATAAAAATACGTTGCTAGAAAAACGCAACATGTTTGGCCTTGGCAGTTGTGACGTCAAGATTTGTGACAATGTTCTAAACAAATTTGAATTGGCAGGAACAAATAAATATGAATCGTGACGTATTAGGGGCGTGGTCAATGGAATGACTGTTTTTGCGGGAATTCGAAATAACAAATTCAAAAATGTTTTTTTATGCCACTAATAATTGGCCAAAATTATTTTTCTAACAGGACAGTATTTCACAGACCTTTCTTACTTGAAAAGTGACAAAAAAAACTAATATTCCCCTATTTCCTGTGGGACTGAAGTTTTTCACTGTTTCGCCTTGTTAGGACACTTTTTAAAACTAATTAGAAGAGCGGTTTGATGAATCGGTATTTAAATATTGTTTTTTTGTCACCCTCTTGCCGATGCTTCCCCAAATACTGTTAAAAAAAGACAGCTGCACGTAGGCGTCGGATTGATTATGTTTAAAAAATAGAGTATCAGAGAGAAAAAAAAAATATTGGCACGTTTTGGTTCACTAAAAAATTTATCATATTTGTTTGAACAAAAAACAATATACCTAATTTATTAAAACAATGGGGACACGCCAACGTTTATCTATAGTATGTAAAAAATCATCGCTCAAGTGCCATAATCTAGAGAGAAAATACTGGAATACGTTTGTATGAAGAAAGGTCAAACCACGCATTCTTTGAACTGTCATTTGTGTACAGACGAAATTATAATAAAACATGATATGTAAATAAATAAAAAAAAAGTTGCAATATTAAACAGTCTATTGAATGTTAATACAAATTGTTTTCATAGAATTAAAAATAGTCCAGATGGAGCGTAGATCATATTTGAATACATCGGACTGTGTCCAATAATTCCCCCACTATGTCCTACTTTCGCCGCGCGCATTCGTGAGGTCGCAGCGTAATGCTGCTTAATAGGAAAAAAGTCATAACACAAATGTAAGGTAAAAAAAAGCAATTTGTTAATTTCTCTAAAATTTTATTGTGCACCCGGAAATATTGATTGACACAACAGAGTAGATAAGTAAAGGGTCATTTCATAAGAGTAATTGAATTAATGAACTTTAACCTTAAAATATAAAATATATTTTATTTTACATAAAACGGATATTTGTATATCATGTTAAATAAAAATTGATGTTTTGAAGACAATTTCGGTCAAATATTCACTATAGAGTTGTTCAATCCGAGATCTAATTTTCGTTGATTCTCTCATTAGATGATCAAAGTAGGGTAAAAAAAATAAAACCCTGGCAACACTTACAAAATTTCCATTTTCTTTCTTCGACAATCCGACAGATGGAAAAATAATTCCATTTTTAAGTAATGCATTTGTTATATACACATTTATTGGCTAATTACGCATGAAATGTGATTGCATCCCGTTTCTTTAAGATACCAGTATTTCGACACTTTTAAAGGACACAACACGGCATAGTTGAATTCAAATCAGGAGTTGCGTACTGAGCGACGTCTACAGATAAACTAATGGGTCAAAACGTAAACCTACTCTAATGAGAAGTTAGGCGCCTTCTGTTTGATGTGCGTATGCGGTTTCTGGACTATTCTTAATTCTATGGTTGTTTCCGTTTTTTTCCAAAGCTAAAAATAAGCACCAAAAATAAAGCAAAATAGTTGACGTCATTTGCAATTAATTGTTTGTGTTTGTGACACATATTAGTTAATTTAGTTATCAGCCTTCAAAATGTCATTTAAAGTAGACAAAAGTAAGCATTTTTGACACTTCCACCTGTTTGCTTTTAATCGAGGAAATAAAATTGTCAAAGTTGCTCGCATTATTACGGTAAAGATGCTATGATTTATTGAACATGAGCGTCTGCCGAGAAGTGTGTGTGCGCTGGCTAAAGGATAATATTAAGTCAGGCTATAAACACTATTTGTTATTGTGTGAACAAGACAAAGTCATTGTTTTAAGCAAATCGAAGGGAGGGATGCGAGAAAAATACATTAGTAAATTCGTTAGTCATAAACACGTGATATCAAAGGACTCGCAACTGGCAACTGTAATCTGAGAGGTGGTTTGTGCAGAAATTTAATTCTTTAGCGGAAAGTTATAAAAGAAATACTTGTACTATTTTCCAACGGATTTTACTAAGGTGGTTAAGAAAATATGTTGCGTTAAAAATCGGGAGTTTCAAGATAGTTACAAAATATCTCGAATTAATGAAAGAGAATAAGTTATTGACTAATTTTTATACATTTTTTTTGTTGTTCTCTCTTGTTCTCTTCATTTGGATAAAAAACGGCACAACGTATATAAACACCCAATATTTTTTTTGCAAAAAAATTGGAAAAACTTTAATGTTATGTAGTTTTACTCCGATTGATTGGCTCATTGCTCATAAAGTTATGACGTATTATTATGACGTCACAAACTTTGAACAGAATCGAAAACTTTTCGGGCGCGAAAAAATCAGTAAGAAATCTTCTTTAAACAACAACTAGAGTTTTTTGTTTTTTTATTATTTATAATACTAATTTATGGCAGTTACGTGAACAATTGTAAACTTTTCAAGAGAGCTGTTATACACGAGTTTAGTTATTTTATTTTTTTAAGGTAATTCAATAAAGACGCATTCTTAAAAACATTTGAAGGTATTCGTCGATACAATTTCGCATGCATATATATCTTCATATATATGTAGAATTACATAAAAAGATGGATTTTTTGTTTTTTGAAAAGAAAAAAATACTCCAATTCTTATTATTTACCCAAAATTTTGAATTTTTAGACTATTTCCTAAAAGTCATAAATAACTTGTGCCGAATCAATAAAAAAATAGTTTTGGTAGAGTAGGATTTGAACCTCGGACCTCTGGCTCGTGAGTCCATAATACTACCACGGGACAACATACATTTGTTGGTTTATAAAAAATAATTTTTTTTGATACTTCGATGGTAAAAAACTGAAATCGTCATCATTATTTTCCTTGCCGCATCTAGTGGTGCATAAAGCACTACATTTGTTAACCAAATGCAGTGTATTTTGATTACCTGTTACATGATGGTTAGGTGATGGATCTTTCGCTTCAGGTGCTATTTTAGGCACAGCGGAGTATGAGAGTGAATCTTTCGAATAAAAATTAGTATACAGGTAAAACCTTCTAAGTGCATTGTTGACAATTCTGAGAAAAATCGCTTTAAATTTTTTACTCAACAACAGTTTTTTCATCATATTTTGGACATGATTCATACTTATAAAACCATTTTCGTTTGTTTTTTTTTCAATGGATGAGGTTTAAAAAAAAAGATATCGAATTAATGGTACTAAATTATATTACGTATTTGTATAAAACCACTTACCAACTTTTCTATGTCTACCGGTTTCGAGACGTACCCGTCTTCAGAATTAATTGTTTTCACCAGAAAACATTCCGAAAAAATGGTGGTTATTTATGCACCTTAACTTTGAAACTCAACCTTGGAGGAATCAAAAGATTAAATTAGTTTATAAATCTCAAAAAATGGCTAGTAACCGCATTTATAATTTATTTTACCAAATTTTAACGGGCTTTGCCAGATTACAGTACCTACCAAAATACAAAAAAGATCATCCACATACCAAAACCATTTCAATATACAGGATGACTCAAACTGAACCCGCCTTAGCAAATTTGCACATAGCGGAAGTCATTTGCTAATTATTGGATATAGCTTTTCCTTGCTCAAGTTTTATAGTTTGGGAGATAAGTCAATTTTTATACTTTATTAACATTTTCCAAAATTTGACCCTCATTTGGATTTAGAAATTTAACCTTTTTTATTATTTGAATTAGAATGAAAGAACACCGTCAAGCCGTTTCATTCAATACCTTCTCAGAATTCGCTAATTAAATAATGAAATCTAGCCATTCTAAATTCATATGAAATCAAACTCCTTCATTATAAAACAAGTATAGGCCAAATAATGAAAAGCTGAAAAATCTCGAAACACTAAAAACTAATTCTTAAGTACTCCACGAACCTACAAAGATTGTTATGTGTGTACTAGTAACATTTTAGCAAATCGCCTGTCAAAAATTTCCCTCTAGACATTTATCACCTGAGTTTCATGTACTAACGTGAAGTTGGACGCGATCGAAAGTAATTGTATAATTCTCGTATTTACAAGACCATTTATCATTTTTCAAATCAAAAGGATAAGACGTTTTGATTTGACGATGCGATTATATCTAGTAAGAACAGAATTTGTTGACTTAAATGGGTATTAGTGAGTGACAGAACTTTTGAACGGCAATTCTGTGTCTCGCCAAACTAATGACGACATCTTTTTAACATTTGTGCTCTTTTTGTCGGTCTCGTGGTGTAGCGGTCAGCGCGTTTGCCTACCATGGGAGAAGTCTCGGGTTCTATTCTTGACATGAAATATTTATTTAAAAAGGTGTTTTCACACAATATTCTTTCATAGTACCTGGACTGGTACCTGAAGCGTATGACCGATCATCCTACCTTCTTATAAAACAATTAAAATTATTTAAAAAACAATCAAATGATCAAGATCTACTGCGGTTATCATTATTATTACCCATGTATATTTTTAAAGGAATAACCCGCTTAGACTCTATTTTGAGGATTGTCAACAGGTGGGATATGGAAGGAGGTAATGCATTTTTATTTTTTTTGCTATTTATTATTTTTTTGCATTTTTAATTTATTTATCTAACTCACACTTATGCCCGGAGGGCTTTTAAAAGTATGATGCATTGAAAAAACATATAAAGTAAGGAATAAAATATGGAATTTGGTACATTCTTTATAATTTTAATTTATGGGAAACATTTCAATTAACCGTATTTGCCGCAACAATTCGGTTTCTTAGAACAGGCATTTTAATATTTCTGGCGTGCCGACCCTTCATATACTGAGCCTACTCCCAGTATAAGCAAAATTTGCCAAAGTGATTTTTTTGTGCCATTTGAATAAATGTACATCATGACCATTATCATTTCCTTTCCGCACCTAATGGTGCATAAGTCACTGTATCGATCCATCAATTACAGCATATCTTGATCATTTTTGTTACGTGAAGGTAAGATGATCAGTCGTACTCTTCAGGTACCAGTCGAGGGACTTTGAAATATTCCAGTATAAAAACACCCTTTTAAATAAATATTTCATTTCAACCATGTCGCGAATCAAACCCGAGATATCTTTCATGTTAGACAAACGCGCTGACCATTACAACACGACGCTGACATACATATAAATTAAAAAAACAACGACATATACCTAGTAAAAAAACGTGTTTTCAAATACATAAATGTGTACATTTATATACTTTAAAAAATCCTGAGTAAATATAAAAACATAGTAAAAGAAAGAAAATTATTAACCAATAATAAACATGAATTGAAATGCTTTAAAGTAAACGTATAGTATATTGAAAATAACAAAGCAAAACATACTTGGTTACGTCGCATGTGCACACATTGATATATATTATATATCTAGCACATTTGATAGGACGGGATGAGGCTTTTGGATTTGTTTACTACCTACGGGACCCTGGTTAAGATGTTGCATTTTTCCTACCGTGGATATCTTTATTGTTCCGGGGCCAGAACAACGACTGAACCGACCGTGTGCACATGTGATTTCTCATATTCTCACCGCGATTGAAAAAAGATATTTTGCCATCAATAAGTATTAAATCTACTGTGTGTATAATTCGTCAAGTGCCCCTTCTTCCTGACAGCAAGGTTGGATCGGATCCTGACTGTCGCGATAGAAGTACCAGCAATAGAGGTGCCAGAACTCAAAAAGGTAGGAATTGCAATAATTGTATTTAAGTTTCTGTAGTAAAGTGAACGAAGGATAACGTATCCAACGAATCAGCAATTTTCGAGCGTGAAAATGCTAACAGGCAAGTGGCGCGACCAATTTTTTTAAAAAAAATATTCAAGTAAATGTAATAAATAATTGATAATGGCGTTTGTAAACATAAGGCAAATACTTGTTGTTAGTGAAAAGATTACATTATATTGTAAAACATCGAAATCACGCAATTTTCCTAGTAAGAAAACATTGTTGAAAATCTTATGTCAACTTGCCTGTAACGTTGTGTTTAAAGTATAATAACTTATATTATCATATTCATTGTTGATTTAACAAATATAAAAAAAAAATGTACATTTATTATATCTGCAACTAATCCAAAACTAATCACCCTTTGAAACCTAATGAATGTTCAAAATATACATTAAAAACGGAAGTGAATATGGAATTGTATTTTGATAAAGAGTGTGAATAAATAAATAAAAAAAAAAAAAAAAAAAAAAAAACGAAAACAACGAAAAATTTTAAATAAATTTCTTACATGAAATATTTTTTACAACGGCCAGATTTAATTCAGGTTCCAGGGGTTTAAAAAAAACAATCTTTGTGTGAAAAAAAATCAGTTTAACCCGAAGATCATTACAGTTTCCTTATTCTTGCCAAATGCTCCAAAGGGCATTGCATTGTGACTTTAACCGCAGTGTATCAGCGACCATTAATTTGTTATTGCTTGATGAACAGTAGGGTGACCCTAATTTTTTTTTTCGAATTTTGAAATCAAAGGGGTTTAAAAAATTACCCTTTGGATTACTCGGAATGTATTTTTTTTTTTAATATTTGACTTTTGGCCTTCAACCAGAGTTTGAAGTTTTCAAAAAAGTCGATTTTTTGCGCTAAACCGGCTGTCGTTTCGTGTTTGAGTAAGAAAATCAGTGAACTTAAATTTTATAATGTGCATTAAATTTTATTTATTAAGCGTCTATCGGCGTGAGTTGCAGTTTGTTTTGTAATAAATGGGTATCATTGTTTTAATGAGCCATTGTTTTCGTCAATATTAGGCAGCCGCTTAACAGAATTAGTTCCGCGGAGTGTAAACTTTTTGCATTTCGGTAGTTTTAAAACGTGTTCGAATTTGTAATGTGATTAAGTAATTTTTTTCATAACAAAAAAATAATTTTATCGATACAGATAATTAACAAAATGTTTAGACGGTGATAAACTTCTAACCTCGGTTGAGGGCCAAAAGCAGAATGGAATATTCTTTTAAACAATTTTAACGTTCAATTTGATCCAAAGTGCAACTTTCTATAAACAAAAAAAATTTAAAATTCATACGTCACTGGCCTATCAATTTGTTATATAACGTTTTCAATTATTCTTCCATAAATAATTACGAAGGAAACATTTTTCCGTATCAAACTGTTTGGGATTATTTTTTTTATATTTTATTTTTAATGAAATATTCGTGTTTTTTATAATTTACCCAATTATTTCAATTTATGATGGACATTTTCAACGAGTTGTAAATAACTCACTATTAGAAAATGGAAATCGAGTTGGGGTGGAGTTGGGTTCAAACTTCGAACCTCTGATCCGTTAATTCACAACACTAGCCACGGGACCATAACCCTATATAAATATTTATAATATTTATTCCAAACTGAGTGACAGAAAAGAATCGATAAATTTGTTGAATGGACATAAACCCGATATGAGTATTAATAATATTAGTTCCAATCTCAGTGACAGAAATGAATCGATTAATTTGTTAAATGACCAAGTGTCAATTAGTTTTGAGAAATTTGTATACATGTGAATATGGGACAGACGCTCAATTCAACCAATTCATGAAATATTGGACATTCAAAGCTTTGTAATTAATGAGTTATCTTAACGCCACATTAGCACTAACAGAGTTTGGTAATTAATGAAGATACCAAAGATAGAATACTGTTAAAATCATATACGTACATTGTCCTCAATTATTTATCTGGATTTGATAAATGATCATTTATCTGGTGATTCTGTGGTTAATAATATAGAGTCTTTGTTCAGTAAGAAACATTTTTATTTCCTCTCTGTTGCAATAAACTTAGATTTCAATTACTTCCTTAAGAAAAAATTCAGACTGTCCGTAAACATTTGGACATTAAAATCATTCCTTAAATATATAATGCATTAGTATTTGATATAATTTTTATTATCATATTTTGCCTTTTTTAATGCTAAGCGTAAATTGGAAAGGGCCTTCAAATGTCTGTCAATAAATAACTTGCTATGATAAACCCAAAAAAGGGACGCTATATAAAACTGCCTGTCCAATAACTCCAGGCAACCATTGAAAAACGAAAATGAAATGCATTCGAAGCCAATCCAACAGAACTCTTCCGATCTCCACTGGTTGCACACGCTTGTTTAAATTTTTATTCGATTGCTTTTTGATTTCCTATAAAACAGACGACCACGGTTCCCATGTAACATTTAATTAAAACACACGGTTAGTTCATAACTCAATTATTCACACATAAAGAAATATTACTACACAAATGGTTACATGTAACGATGTAGCAAATGTATTCTCCTTTACTCGTTTTTAGCTCTTTACGGACGACAATAAAATTCTTAAAATAATTCAAAATACAAATGACTGTTTGCTGTTTTAGTCAGATATTGTTTTTTTAAATATGTGGTGCAAAGCCAGCTACCTAGAATTAAATATTTGAAAAATGTAAAATAATGTATTTTATAGAATGAAAAAACCTATCTCCTTTGATTACAAAATAGAAAATATTAATTTAAATGTAGTCAAGTCTATAAAAGACCTCGGAGTTTTTTTTATATTTTTTTTATATATGGGAGTTGCTTTATTATTTACCTTGCTTATAATATACGAGGTTTATATTTCAAAAATGGATTTTCCTGCGATTAAATTTCTTTAAATTTATCTAAACTGTTGGGATCAGGAGGGATATACTAATCTGGGCCAATCAGGAACTTCTCAGCATTTGCTTATGTGGAGAGGAAACCACTCAAAACTCTTCAGGAGAAGCCGGCCTGTTGGCAGTTGGAGTTATCATGGACTGTGAACTTAACTTTAATGAAGATATTGATAATATGATTACCAAGTCACTAAAACTCTTCGGTTTTGTTAGCAGGACATCTGGTGACTTTACTAATATGTTGACGGTTAAAACACTATAATGCTCACTTGTTTGTCCTCTTTTAGAATATGCATCCGTGATCTGGTCTTCCTTCTATGTAGGCCTGATAAATCATATCAAATTGGTACAACATTGTTTGCTAAGAAAAATAGCATGGATGATTGGCCTCGAGAGGGGAGACTACACTTACGGAGAAATGGGGTCAATGTTAAAAATCTCAAGTCTACAAAAACGTAGAAATAACATTGACTCCATATTTATGTTTTATTTACTGAATGCCTTAATTGATGAACCATCGTTACTAGAACAAGTGGCATTCAATGTTCCAATCCGCCGGTTGCGAAATAATAATGTGCTGTTCCTTGATCAACCCAGCACAAACCATCGTTTGAAAAAAACATAGCTTGCATGCACCTATGTCCCGATTGGGTCGTATTGTAAACGCGAGACAAGATCTGGACTTTTTAAGTCTTTATAGATTTATAAAATCACTAAGATAGACCGAATCTTGTCTTGAGGTAGTAATTTTGTTGTTTTTGTCCTAGTTTTAATTTTATTTAGTTGTATTTTATTTTATTGCCTGTTTTATTATAAGAAATTGTATTTACGATCGTTAGAATGGACAGCATAAGTCCGTCAAATAAATAAATAAATAACTTTACTCTAATACAATATGTTATACAGTGTGTAAAGCGGCTACTTAAAACATCCAATGACAGGTAATAAGCCCTGTAGATGCCTAGACTTCTATATTCACTTCTCCCTCTCAGACTAGAGAAAAATACAAAACTGATAAAAGTTAAGAAATAACGTATTTTACAGTGAATGTACAACAATTACTGATATTAAAGAGTCATGCTTTGATGTCCTCCATTTTTCTTATCTAAGGCACTGTTTTAATTCAAGAAAGTACTGGATATTAGACAAATATTTATAAAAGAGTATTTGACACATTTCTAGCTATGCGTCTACAAGAAAAGATATCTGTATAATGCTCGTAGATGGTTTTTTTTCTGTAATATGAATAATTCAATATTTATCTAAAACACGTACGACTTTTGCTGGACGTAAGTTTTCCAAATTTGAAGCCATTTCCTGGAAAAAATACGCAGGCCCAGTCGAGCATTGAAAACTATTTTCATGCAATACTGTATTGGAGAATGTTCACTAAAGCAAACTGCCACTTATCAATGACCTGAAAGTTATGTTTAAAGCTAAGCTGATATTTTATACTCACAAAGGCGCTGTCTAAGACAGTGCGCGCAAAATGTTGGAATTTTTTCTCCAAACACCTAAAGTTTTCTTGAATTCTCGTTTCTTAGGATTCTGTATGACTTATTGGCGCGAAGCAGCCGTGAATGTGGATTTTTGATCTTGGCGCCCCATGAGTTGAAGAACTGCGTTAACTGCGAACGTCTAGATTTTTTTTTAAGGTATTTTTACCTGTCAGACTTCATACTAGGAATGCTGGCAAGAGTAGTTTGCAGAAAATAATGAATTCATGTATTTTTTTCCGTTTGATGCGTGGTCTTACAATCTACTTGGGTGTAATGGAGTCTATTTTACTGCATGTTCCTAATTTACCGATCGATTGCCTTAGACATCGAGGGCTTAAGCTGTTTTATCTTCCTGCTCGTAGAATCAACCTGCCAATGATAATGTCGATAGAAAGAGAAATGTCTTTACTTAAACAAATCTCTTCAAATATCGACATTTTTCATGTTACTGAAAGAAAGTTTAGGGAGGATAACTTCCTTCCGTTTTCATTACTAGGGATTTTTCAAACATTTTTTAGATTTGAATTCAATTTTTATTTTGTATTGTGTTATATCCACATCGGTCTCGTGGTGTAGTGGGTCATCGCGTTTGCCTACCACATAAAAGGCCTCGGCTTCAATTCCCGACATGGTTGATGTAAAATATTTATTTAATGAGGTGTTTTTTTTTTGTGGAAAAAAGGCAATTTTCAACGATTTGTAAATAACTCACAATTAGAAAATGGAATCAAGTTGGGGTAGAGTGGGATTTGAACCACAGACCTTTGGTCCGTGAGTCCGAGACACACACCACAGGACCACAACCCGATTTTAAAGTTTTACGATTGATAGTCCCTGGACTGGCTCCTGAAGCGTAAAACTGATCATCTTACCTTCATGTCAGCAAAATGATCAAGATACGCTGCGATTGGTGTACCAATACAGTTCCCTATGCACCATTAGGTGCGGAAAGGGAATGAAGATGCATTTATACCTTGACACGCAAATTATGTATTAAATATAAATGAATCAAAAAACTGTTTTTTTTGTTTATTATATAAATAAAACACGAGTGATACTTTAATCCACAAATGTGGAAAATCCAGTGACCGGTTTCATCGCTTTCGCGACATCTTCGAGACTGGTATCTTTATTAAAAAGTTAAATGTATTTATACAGAACAGAGGTAAGGATACATAATTCAAAGTTATAAGTAAGTAAATTAAATAAGTAAGTAAGTAAAAAATAAAGTTATTTTTATCTTAAGGATCATTATCAACAAATTTTCTCTGGGTTAACTAATGAATTGATATAATGCTATTTTAATGAGTTTAAGTATTTTATTTTATTTTTGGTGTCCCATCCTTCGTGGGTGTGGTTTTGTAAATAATGATTTCTGAATGTTTTTTTTGTACTTTTGAGATATTTGTCTGTTTTATTTTTTTTAGGTTGTTACTCAACTAAAAAAAAGCTTTAATTAGCATAGAATTTTCAATAAATAAATATAAAAATAATAAGTAGACTCCATACCAAAGAACGTTTATTTTTTATTTTTAATTTACCTTGTTTATTTTTAATTTCAATTTTAATTTACTTTGTTTTAATTTACTTTGTTTATAAAAAAAAAAAAATGTGAATCGAACTCCCTCTCTAAACACATGTATCTACTTTATTAGAAAAGGTAGAAACGTTATGTATAAGATGTTCTGTATATTTACCTATTTTGTATTTCAAAAATGTATATTGTAAAAAAAAAAATATTCAATAAAAAAATAAAAAAAAGTAAAATATTAATTTTGTGTGTTAAATGCTCGGCATATAATTTAATTTCGTCAATATTTCAATTAAGCTATTATGGCTTCTTGCAAACATCGACTACGTACATTTGACCAACAATTTTTCACACTAATTAAGATGCTGAAATTCCATTTGTCCATGCGCATTGTATTTTTATAACTATAGTATTAATATATATAGTATTAACAAACGTCATAAGACGTATAGCATCCGGTTATATCTAAATGTCAAATATACTTTTATCTCAAAATAAAATTTCGTTAGTAATAAGGGTCTAAAAGTCCAACCGTCCCCTTTGTGCGCTCCGTAGCTGCTAACCCTTTTGTGTCTAGCTTTTATTTGTAAAAAAAAAAGCTTACAATAAAAAAAACACTTAAACGTCCATTATTTATTCTGCAGTAGTCACTCGTCATCTATTTTACATGAGAGATGCCAAAGCAACAGTTATGTATGTAGCTCGGTCATATTTGCAAACTTCTCTCTCCAGCTATGCTCCTAACCAACTCAGACCCATGAGCCAGTCACTGAGGTATATTTAAAGAGAGATAATGCTTCACACAACGCCAGGTTCAAATTATGTTACAAAAGATTCAAAATATGTTATATGAGCGTTGTCGCATCATGCAGCATCAACATTGCAGTGCAAAACACGTATTCGAGTAAAAAAGACTAACTATCTATGCCAGTTTTTCGAAAATTCAAAACGTCGTGTCGTACCCTTTTACGCTGCTTCATATCTACTTACCCCTGGCGTTGCCATTCGGCTAAAGCCGGTTTTTAGACCTTTTATGTTTAGATTTCTAGACATATATAATTTTTGTATCTGGCCTACTTGAATATTCTGATAATATCTTATTGCGTATGCACAAGGATATTTTTTATATCGCTCGTCTATCATTAAAAATAACATATTTTTTGTATTCGTATTTTAATTTGGAAGTTGAAATGATTAAATTTTGTCTTTTATTTTTAGACTATTGTGTAATGAATTATAAAACTCTTAAATATTAAAATTTGCTGCGCGGTAAGGTTTTTTGTAAAGAAAACACCTACTTACTTCATGTTTTGAAATTGTGTGATTTGTTTAGGTGACTTTAATTTTAACTGAAGCGTCTTGGCGCCGGCCATTTGCTTTATAACAAACTAATTGTTCTCCTCAAAGGGGAACGTATTGAAATCAGGTTAGATTAAAGAGACGGTCAAACAGTTGGTTTAGTCAATAGAGAGTGGTAATCGCAACGTTCCACCGTGGGGGTAGGCAGAGAGGATAGAACGCCGTATTACTCTGTCTTTGCGTACGGACCTTGCTTCCTCTACTTTTATTCGCCTTATTTTCGAAGTCGGCATCTACGCCCTGTTTGTTAATGTTGTACTTCTAAATTTTTGGAAAAAAAAGGAAATTTTCATAAAAATAGGTTTTTTTTACATTTTGATTAGCAAATTTGCCAAGTTTCATTACCAATAAGATGATACAGCCGGACAATGTGAGACATTTTGATCTCTTGTCCGGCCAAATTTTACTGCATCCGGCCCGTTTTTGTTTGTGTTTTATGACACAATTACTAGAAAATATGATAAAAAGTATTTTTCTAATCAAATTTTTAGTTTGAAAAATCCCTTCTTTTAGGCTTCAGGTCTTAGAACCTAAAAATCCGGCTTTCTGAATTTCATAGATGACAATGCCAGCTCCGTATAATATATACTAATATTTCCCCGGTCAAGTGTAGAAATCTTAATAAATGGAAGACAAAATTGGTGATTAGAGCCATTTTATTTTATTTATTTCATAAAAAACTTTTTATTTTTTAATTTCTATATGAACACCTCACTGGGCATAACCCGCGTCAAGGCATTTATTTGCATTATTTTTATATTATGCTCTAGTACATAATAAATAAATATAATAGATAACGTTTTATTGAAATAAACATTAAATATAAACAGCAGACATGCAACAATAATTCCGAGTTCAAATAGACAACTATTTTGGTGGGGTTACCATCTCAAGGCAGTTTTCGGGACCCAAATCCAGAAGCCATTTTTTAACAAATAAATTAAGTTTCTGTTTTTTGTATTCAATTTTAAATGAAGAGGTACAGTGTTGTAAATTCTAATACATATTACTTTATTACGCATAAACTGAACCCGGCAATGCTTTGCTTTGCTAAATTTGAGTAAATACTCGTAGATTGATTAAATTAACAGAATCGAAAATTTGATCATTTCAAATATGCGTGACAGCAAATTTTGATAAATAGGTATTTGAAAATTGTTTTCATGTAACTGTCTTTCAGATTCATCCCTTATGCTGTGCGAAAAAGGTAACTGCATGTCTGGCCCTTTATGCCCAACCTAAATATATGAATATATAAATCACTGCTCTAGTAGCATAATCCAGGGAGAAAATAAGATAATACTTTTTGTTATATAAATAAAAGACGAGTGATATTTTAATCCACAAATTTAGAATATCCAGTGACAGGTTTCATCGCTTTTGCGATATCTTCGAGACTGGTATCTTTATTAAGGAGTTCAATGTATTTATACGTAACAGGGGTAAGGATAGATAATTAAAAAAATTATGAAAGTAAATAAAATAAAGTTATTTTAATCTCAAGGATCATGAAAAAAAAAATTTTTGGGTTAACTAATGAGTTTAAGTATTATATTGACATTATGCTATTTTAATGAGTTTAAGTATTTTATTTTTAGTGCCCCCTCCTTCGTGAGTGTGATTTTTGTGTAATATATATTTTTGTGTAATAAAATACTTTAAATCATTATAATAGCATTATATCAACTCATTAGTTTACCCAAAAAAAAATTGATTATAATTTAATTTACTCTCAAATAATCTGTTTTGTATAAATACTTGAACTCCTTAATGAAGATACCTGTCTCAAAGAGAAAACCGGTCATAACTCAAATACCAACAAATAAAAATGAAGGGGAGGAATTAGCACATTAAAAATGCATTTAATTTATATACTTTAAATCTCGTCGTGTCGGAATTGTTCTATCTTTCTCCGATTATTTTGTCATTACAATCAGATTCATCTTCGTCAACTTCACACCGCAAACAGGAAGCGGGTTCATTTTTATCATTTTCGCTTTCATTCCCAGAATCCAGAGTTTGTGAATTTTCTTAATGCCGTCTAATTGTTGAATACTTTATCCGTAGATACTGTCACCCTTTAATTGTGCATAAAAAAATGATGTGAAAAACCAGACATATTAAAAAATATATACATTGACTCAAGCAAACGCAACAAAAATAGTCGCGATTCATTTATCAGATGACGACCGTTGGGCCTCATCCTTTGCGCCATTTTTTAATGGTTATGGGTAATTCAAAGGGGTCACTTTAAGGTTAAATGTAACATTTACAAAAACAAATAAAATATTATTGAATACTTACAAAAGTGGTCGCTTGGGATCTCAGAGATGAATTATGTTGTGATTCAACAAATACTAGTATGAAAAATAAAACCCTTCTGGCGCCATTGATATATTATATGTATTATCAAATTATATTAAATATTTGTATATAACCACTTACCAACTTTTCTATGTCTACCGGTTTCGAGATGTACCTATCTCTTTGTCAGGACACTAATTAAATCAACATGCAAACCAAAATGCAAAACCCGCTATACACCTTCACCATAGTTGTTGCACAAAAATATAAAACCAACACGACATGCATTTTAATAAGCACATGCGCTGATTAGGACACACATGCACTGATTAAATTATGAAAATATTATTTTGTTTGAGAATTCATGAAAAAAGAATAGGGGTGGACCGAAACCGGTAGACAGAAAAGTCGGTAAGTAGTTATTTACAAATATTTAGTGACATTTATTAAAATGTTTGACCAGAAAGTTAATGCTTTAAATATTAATAATATTACTCTAATATTAAAGTATCTTTAAGTTTTTCCAATGTGTATTGGAAAAGAAAAAAATGTAGCCTGTTATAATTGTAAAATTTTTTGGTTTTACTAAAGACGGAAAAATATTTAATGTACCAAAAAGATTGTTGAACTTGTTAGACGAAACCGCACTAATAGAAAGAACTGGTCTAGTTTCTTTCTGATTTTGTGCTATTGTTGTTCCCGGGACGCGATAGTATTAAAGGTTGATTTAATAATTAAAACGGGCACTTAGATTATTTTAGTGCTTCGATTCCTCAATAACTAAAGTCATCCGAAATTCATGCTTTTACGATAGTAAAACTCGTAGTGGCATTTAATTTTATTATTTTACGAAGACATAAAATATTTTAGTGTTCACGAAAACAGTTAAAGTTATTGGTGGGGTTATAAAATATCTGCCTTGTAAACTGTATTACTTGTATAAATAACTAAAATACGTTTTACAAGTGAACGTAGTTATACAGAAAGCAGCCAGTCCACAATTTTGAAAAAGTGAGATATTGATGTTATCGGGTGCAGTAACGTCAATTCTATGTTCTGCTTAAAACAGCTAGACCGTTTTCATGCAAAAGGTTTTTTTAATCGCCTTCTGAAAATGGTATCAATCACAAAAATGGTATTTCTTAATTTGCAGAAAACACCCACAACACTAGAAAATCTTAACGAATTTAAAAATCATTAAAACTAGTCCAATACGCAGTCCATTGGTAATAGTTCTAGGTAACTATTTGTTACTTTTGTTAAAAATTTGATTTAAACTTCTTTATTAGTGTTTTTTTTTCTTTTTTCGTTTCTTTTCTTAATTAATTTATAAGTAAAAAATATTTCTCTTTATCATTTTTTTTACATCATTATATACTTTTATACATAAACATATACTATTTACCTAAATATTAGTTTTCAATAATAATACATATAAAAATATTATATATATTTTTAATGTTATTCAAAATTTACTTCTTAGTTATTTTTTTACCGGTTCAAAGTATCTCTAATACCAAATTATCTTTTTTTATCGATAATTCTATAACTGGTAATATTTTATTCTTTTATATAGTTTATATTTCTTAGACTTTCTAAATTAATAATATTGTTTTAAATGCTATGTATTACTTATAACTATGTTTACATGTATGTATATTTAATTGTATTTGTAACTAATATGTAAAAGGCACTAAGTGCCGTTTATTTCAATAAAAAAAAAAAAAAATACATAATTAAATTCTTGTTTGTTTTATAAAAAAAACTAATATATTCCTTATTTATCATTTGTTAAAGTCAAAAACATTTTAAATGTTGTGGAGATTTGTTTATTTACTCTTTTCACAAAGGTGCTATTATCTCAGTTCCACTTTTCTAAGGCTGGCTGCTTTCTGCATAACTAAGTTCAAGTGAACCTACGTGTTTTATAAATTGAACATTATTATCTTTGAATGTTTTGTTTTATTATACGGTTAAATAATGATGCCTACATGTTTATTTTTTTTATATTACTATCCACTTTTATATTTAACTCTTGGTTATGATGCTACACGAGTCCATGGATAAAACACTTGATAAACAAGTATCTCTCTTGTTTATTTAAATGATAAAGTTGTATTTGTTGTAATTTTCTATTTTAATTTATGATGAATTTGGAAAGTAAAATAAGCATAAAGATGCCGAATTTGAAAAAAATATATATTTTTCTTTACTATGCAAAGAGTCATAATAAGAATTATTCTACAAATGAAAGTGATGCCAATTTGTTTTACTGTATAAAAATATCACGAAAATATAACTTATTAGAAAGAAGACAGAGTCGCTGTTCTATGGCCAGTTTTTGTGTGAAAGCGATAAAAACAAAAAATAAATTCGTTTAATCAGTCAGTTATTGGCAGTGGGCGAGAGTGCACGCTTGTAATATGATCAGCGTATTGTTTTATCTCTATTTACTATAATTTTATTTTTTTACATCATTTTATCTTTTCACATTTTTTACAACAGGCCAGAAGGCCCGATTACAGTGGTGAATTACAACACAGAACATCTAGATTAAAGAAAAAAAAATTTTTGTGTTCTCACCAAGATTCGAACCCGAAGCATTCTGTGCGTAAGTCAAGCGTCTTAGCCATTAAACTACAGAGGCCCCCATGATTTCATATTTATTTTGTTACAACAGGCCTAAATTATAATATTATTCTTATAAATTATGGAAAATGAACAATTAAATAACACGTCTTTATGTTTTTTTTTAAATGTCTCAACTTCAGAATATTCTGTCTTTTAAATGTGGTAACACACAAGGAATTTTAGTTAGTATTTTAATCAGAAATAACCAGTATAAATGTTGCATTTACAGGTATTTAAATGTTGTATTTATGTATTTATACTTTTTCATTGTTTGTATTCTTTTTTTTATACAGAATAATGTTCCCCTCACTGTGTCCCGTGCCGAGGGATTTTACAAAATGTGAAACATGCATTTAATTAGCTATTTAACAAAGTGAACACAATAATAACAATTAAAAAACGTAATTAATCCTATAAACCTAATTATCATTAACATAATAAACAATAAAAAACTAAAATAATCATAAAAAACATAACCAATTTATATAGACCAATATAATAAATTTTATAAACAGTACACACATTTTACCTATTTGGCTTGATCCACTCATCAACCCGTGCGCAACCCACCTCCACTATCCATTTCTTAATAGCAATTTTATATTGTGAGAACTTACTAATTGTCCTTATGGATAATGGAAGTAGATTGTACACTTTAACCGAGTAGTAGGCCAATCCTCTTTGACCAAAGTTTGTATTTTTTTTTTGCAGCATCAGGGTGGAGTATCTAGGAACTCTTTTATTTGTAACGGAAGGTAGAAAATAATGTTTACGTGAGTATAGTAACAAAGTTTTTACATAAAGTTGTTTAATAGATTTTTATGGCTTTAATTCTCCAATGATGTATATTCGTATGGTTATTTTTTTTTTTTTTTAATAAAAACTTTTATTAACATAAATAAACAATACATTCAGTAAAAAAAATGGAACACTTAAGGTTAAACTGAGAGAAGAGACTAAAAGAGTCTGGCTCTTGTGTTTTGATGTTGTTAATTCAAGAAAAGATCGGTACTTTTTGGTTCAAGTTTACAACTATTTAAACGAGCACCAAATAAATAGTCCAGGTCTTGTTTTGATGTTCCATTATGTTTGTCAATACTTCTTTTATTATTTTAAATGTTTTTTACTCTTCGGATGTTAAAATTTTCATCCCTTTACATTGTATAAATTGACAATGTCCGTTAAAAAATAGGAAAATAAATGTCCCTATTTAAAGCAGCTACGTCATCCGTTTATATTATTTTTGGTACCAGCAGTGATATAAAATAAAAAGTGTATTAAGAATTTTCAAGTTTTTATAAAAAATGAAAAATTCATATTTCTACAGCAGCGTGGTCTGAAGAAATCATTTCAATGTATTTCTCCTACCCTTCTCTCTTTTTTTTTATTCCATTTGCCTTAACCCTTCAATGCCCAATTTTTCTAATTCTAACCAAAAACATATTTCAGTATATGTTTTTGTATGCAAATACTGGGAAAAGATTGATTGATTTTTGCTTGATTTTTAATTTTGTCTTTCAATTTTAACTTTTTAATTTTAATTCTTAATTTTAACTTTTAATTTGAACTTTTCATTTTAATTTTAACGTTTACTTTTAATTTTAATCATTTGATTTCAACTCTTAATTTATATTTACCTAAATCTACTACCTGCATCGAATAATTAATTGTTGGTTGTGATTTTTTTACAATTAAATTGAAATGTTCATGGAAACAGAGAGAGAGGGAGGAAAGTAGAGTAGCTTTACAATGTCTTCTCCTTTTTATGAACTTTTTATGTAATATTTTTATTTTTACTTTTTTAGAATTAAATTATTTTTCCCCTCTCCTCCTGCATTCATTAGTGTGAAATCTGTAATTGGTCTTACTTTTTAAAAATTTTCTTTTGTACCTTGTTTTATATAAAGACTTTGTGATTTCATTAATAAATAAATAAATAAATAATGAAAATAAGAAGTTAACTTTTTTCAGTTTCAATTTCATATTTAAGTTTATGTGGACAATAGGCTACATTTGGCATTAAAAGATTAAAAAATACAAGAATGTTAGGAAAACAAGAAATAACGATTTTCATAAACATTTTTTTTGTATCATAATGAACGTTGCGGAAACAATTATAACTTAAAATCTAAAAAAAAATAGAAATCACCCTTTGAACTTAAGCTTTATTACACTTTTAACAGAATACGTGCAACTGACTATTTTTTCAAATTTTATCGAAAAAACTTTCCCTCGTTGCGACTTTTTAAAAAACATTATAATAGCTAGTATGTTAACAATATAATAATCTAATCGTCGAGTGGTAAACATGTTTGAAATCACTTTTATACACCAACTATCAGTATGCAGCAAATCGTCTACATTGGGGATTGTAGGGTTAAATAAATACTAGTTTCAATATTGATTTAATGTAGCACATTTTGCAACTTCTTTTTGAGTATTTTCACTTATATTTTTCATGAACGTATTAAAACAAAAAAGAAAATATATAAATTTCATTTTATTGTTTGGTTTGGATAATATGCAAATATAATTGTGCAATTTGACAAATAAATATATTTTTATCAGTGGCAATTTTAATTCACCAAATACAAACACAAAAGCAGGAATAGTTTTGAATTTTTACCATCAAACAGTACAAACAAACAAACAAACCATCAGCCGTAGGGGTAAGCAGAGAGAATAGAACGCCATATTACCCTGTCTTTGCATGCATACCTAGCTGCCTCTATATTCATACATCTTTTCATGCACGCACGCCAATTATTCCCACTCTTAACATGTCCATCATCAAGTATTTATTGAATTTGGTAGTGCAATGTCTTCGGTCTTCTCGCAATATTCGCATCTTAGATCCTTTGAGCTATTTTTTCGCTGTCCATTTGCTCTATATATCCTAACCAACGCAGCACCCCTTTCTTGATGTTGTTGATAATGCTTACCTCAGCCTTACATAGTTCACGGATTTCAACATTTAACACCTATCGTCGTTACATCGTTTTACCACACATTTTCCTGAAAGATCGCATTTTAAAAGCATTGAAAACAATTTCGTCATTATTACAAATTTCATATTTTGATCCCATACATAGGGTCGGAACCAGAACTTTATTGTGAACTGCTATTTTTTCTTCATTTACGGCAAACATTTTTTTGCCAAGGTAGATTTTTGTGTAACATTCACCCTGTTCCCAACACTCACTCCCCTTTCAGTATCTCTCTCAGTCTTTCCATTCCTAGTAAACACCCTTCCGTACATTTTCAGCAGTATGTTTTAAATTTGCAACTCAAATCATAAAAAAAAAATATTATCCTGTTTTGCTCATGTTTTTTGTTAAAATATATATTTTAATGGTTTGTTTTGGGAGAGTTTTGAAAAAAAAATAGGAATTAAAATAATGTATTTCGTCTTCAGTCTCTTAGATTATACGAACAACCGTTTTAATTTTTTGTTTTTAAATAAAAAAAGAGCTGCATTCTTATGATTTACTCAAATATTTCAATTTTGGGGTCATTTTCAACGAGTTGTAAGTAACAAACTATTAGGAAATGGGAACCATGGGTTGTAGTAGAGCGGGGTGCGAACGCTGCGAACATCGGACCTCTGATTCGTGAGTCCGCGACACTAGCCACGGGACCACAACCCGGTTCATTTATCAATATATTTAGACCACAATAGATGAAATCAATATTTATTTATTTATTTATTTATTTTATTAGGTAAACAAACAGTATGTACACATATATTGCCAATTTCTTTGTATATTAGAGTAAGAAACTCATGCACACACCAAAAAAATTGTTTACACTTAATACAATAATTTAAATTATGTTCAATATAATAAATGTAAAAGAAACGAAATGAAAAAATATTTATATAATAATAATGTTAAATGTCTGCTTCTCTCAAAATTTCAATAGTTTTTGACCTAAATTTACATACATTGTCTCAAAAAATATCAGCCTCGGTAAACATATTGTTATATTGGTCGCATATTCTAGGTATATATAATAATATATTTAGATCACAATACAAATTTGGCAAAGCCTCTTCAATAACCGTAATAAAATATAATTTATTAATTCACTAATTAGGCTTAGAATTTGTGCTTTGCTTTAGACATAAAACTTTAAATTGTATGCGATTAAATTTAGAATACATAAATAAGGTTTTCTGATATTCGAAAAGTTCTGGAGTCCTAACAACGGTTCCAGTACAAAACAACCTTTGTCTACTGTGTTATTTGAAAACGACCGCAAAACAATTCAAAAACCCTAAAGGAAACGTGCCACAAAACTTTAACCTTGCTATAGTCATACTTTTGCGAGCCACGATAATTTGGGTGTACAATACAAATATTAACACGTTCACGCTCAAACTTTTTCAATTTTCTCCTTGCATATTTTATGAGTTTGTCTTGCTTCGACATTAAGGGGTTGGATGTATATGATTGCAAATTTAAAGTTGTATTTTTGTTTTTACTTTTTTTTAGAATATACAGACTTGATACTAATATCTTTAGGTTAACTTTTCCTTTAAGTAAACAAATTTTAATTTCATCTTTATTCGTTGTCTTTTTTACAAATTTGTAACAAATGGCGTCGAATAAATGAGTTTAAATACTAACATTAAACTTATTTAAACCTATTGCAAAAGAAAAATATTATTAAAATTATATTTGCACTAACTTTGTGATATTCCATGTTAAATAATATGGCTGTATTTTTTACTTTGCGCAAATGACTTAAATTAATTTAATATGCCCATAGGTTTCAAAACATGACTGTTCCTTTGTCATGGTTTGAAAGTATGTTTTTATTATTAATTAATTTTTATTTAATTTATTTCGAATACAAATAGATGTACCGGTTAAATGTTTACTTAGAGAATATAGGGGTTCGAACTGTCACTAGAGTCGCAGCGAGTCAGATTTTGCTGGAGGGTGTGACTCTATAAAATGCTGCGAACGCCCAGTTGCATTCCACTGGCAACACTACTGAGCAGTCCAACTTGTTAGCGTCCACGTCTTGAACTCTGGGCAATGGGATCACACTCACAACGCTGTGATAAAAGGCGAGTTTATCATGCCTCAAAACCTGACCAACCAGCTAGGGGAAGGTATTTTCCCGGGAATGGCTACAGGGAACGCATTAATGAGAAGTCGTCTTGGCTGCGAAATATAATAATAGAGCGGGACAGAAATGCTTTTGCTCCAGTAAACGCCAACGTCGGCGTCGGTTAAACTCGACAAGGCACCGGAAGAAGAGACTATTAAAAAAAACTAAAAAATAGTAGAGCCTCATATCCAATGTATGTATGTATTCACTAAACTAAAAAAAATAAAGCTACGGTTTAAACAATACAAAAAACAAAATGGTTAGTAATTGGAGCAATGTTTTTAAAGTTAAGAATTGTTTAATATTAACAATGAAACACGCATTTTACCAATTCATTGAAGGTAGATACGAGTATCTACATTTTATTTGATCAGATTTAAAATATTTTGTCTAAGTTCATTTAAGTTCTTACAAAAAAATAGTCGTCATGTAGGCCTATTAAATTTGTTTTAGTGATTTCAGACAAATAAAAAAACAAATAACAAGAAAAGGGCTTTATTTTTACACGGCAATTTACGAAACAGAGCGTGATACTTTAGCAAAAAGTACCTAGTCAGCACCGTGCAAAGGAACTGATAAAAGGGTACTCGCAAAGGTTTGCTTTCGGCTAAATAAAACTCAGCCAAAATCAAGTTAGGGTTATCACTAAAGCCCTTATAGGGCAATGCAGATTGAACCTTTTCAAAACTATCATTTTGCAGTGCAGATAAAACACCAATACACATTTTATGTGAATGTGATACATTGCATCATAAAATAAGCCTAATTTTCAGGAAATCAGTAGCGTAAGAACTCACCCTCTACTTGATTGCCCAATATTTTACGGATCTAGGATTAGAAGGGGAGATTAAGCAACATAAGAACTCTCGTTTTTTATACAGTAGCTAGGCTCATTATAAACCTTGTCTTGGAGGACAAGAACTACTTACGGGGGCCTATTACAGTACAATAGATCTTCACAAGTTGCAGTAACGACATGAGCTTAAAGCATAGCAATGACCCCCATCTCTAAAAACAAGAATATGAATAGAATAATTTTCCAATGTAGTAAATAATTTAATGATCCAGATGGAGGGAAGTGATGATAATTAAATATGATAAGGTTATTTTGAAAGACGAGTACAAGCTATTTTTATCTCTTACTAGGCAATCAATTAGTTTGTGGACCAGTGTTTTCAGGTCAAGATTACATTCAAACGAATAATTTTCCACCAAATATTTTTTTTTTAAATTTATAGTCGCACCCATTGTTCGCAGCCATTGTTGCCTAAAGTGCGATAGTCTGAAATTAAAAAACTGTTGTATTTTTGGTAACTTTTTTTTTTTCGATTTTCACAAGGACTATGATCGGCAATTTAAAAATATTAATTATTACTTTTATTATTCATCTTCACATAAACAGCCAACGAATCAATCATTATACATGTGTCTTAGATAATAAAACCTTGAAAACGGGAATTGAGTGGAGAAAATTCCGCGACGTGGTATAGTATTTGACACCTTTGCTTTTAATGCTTGTGGTCCCGGGTTTGATTCCTGAAATATTTTATTTAAAAGGTGGTTTTGTACACTCAGGTATTTTATAGTCTTTGGACTGCATCTGAAGCGTAAAACTGATCAGTTTTCCTTTCTGCAACAAATGATCGAGATACGTTATATTTGGTTTCGAGATCTGATTAGGGTATGTTGATGATGATTATTTTTATTATGAAGAACAAAGCTGAAATCATGAAATTTCCATCGCCAAGCTCTTACGTTTTTATGCGCACTGCATTTTCTAAAGAAGTGAACTGTAGAATTCTGATGATATTCAAAATGTACACACGTTGTGTGGTGTTTAAAAAAATCTTGAGCCTCTAACAATTTTCTCTTTCCCAAAAAGAGAGTTGGCGGCTGTCGAGCCTCAAGTCAAACGTAAAACTTGTGCTAACTCCTCATAGTTCAGATGCAAAAGAGAGCATTTTTTGTACGTTTCTCTGATACATGAACTTCGGAAACGCGCGAGGTTTCGACAAATTCAAAAATATATATTATGTCGGCTGTCCCAGAAATTGTACCCAAGACCTTGAGCATAGGAGGTAAATGCGCCAACCACTACACTACGACATTGGTTTTTCTCCACTCGAATTCTTTTTCAAGATTTTAACCTGTAAGTAGCATCTCGTCAAAAAAACTCGTCCAGGATTTTGGTTCTATTTCACACATGAAACCAATGTCGTTAAATAAATAAAATTAGAAAATTTATTAGCGTTAGAAAAATGGCATTTCAGTTTATGCCTTCAATCTAAAACTAACTTTTATGATAATCAAACGTAATGTTATGCAAAAATATGCCTTCGCATGTAATATATATATTTTTTCAAATTATTTTATTACAGTGAAAAATAAAACAAATATTTCGCTTTACTCCTAAATAAAATTCTTTTCACGGGTTTTTTTACTATTTTATTTAGATAATTAAACATGTTTACAGTTTTTAAAATTTAAATTTTCTTAAACATAATCAAACTAAAATCCCACTAAGCCATTTCTGTAGCTTGTTGGTGGAGATTTATATTTATACTCACTTATATAATATTATCTTAATTTATGAAAAACAATGAATCAACAGATATAATTAACAGCCAGAAAGATCAGTTATTTACATTATTTACAAATAAAAATCATAACACATATTTATAATATTTTTTGTAGTAACTTTATTTTCGTAATACGCAGATAAATATTTTATAATACGTAAGATTTACAAATTAAAACAGAGACGAAGAACATTAGAGGTAAGGTTATATAGAAGTCTAGGCATCGACAGGGCTTATATCCTGCCTTTGCCTGGTTTTAGTGGCCACTTTACATACTGTGTAACATTTACCATTCTGCCCATATTTGAAAAATCCAAACTCCTTCAATTCTTTAATCTGTTGATGTTTGTGATATTAAAGGGCTAAAACCTTTATATATACGGCTGAGATTCATCTCATTGAATTATTTCACCTACATACTAGGCAACGCCTGTGTTTTTTTTTTTCTTTCTATGTCTACACTTCTTTATCGACCAGATAGATTTATCAACAATATCAAGAATTCAAAATATATAGATATTCAAATATAGGCGGAATGGTAAATGTTGTTCAGTGTGTAAAGTGGCCACTTTCATTTATTTTATTTTGTTTGTATTAATATAATTATGCATTTTACAGTTTGAACATTTCAATTTTTTTATTTTTACTAAAACTAGAAACCCACCAAGACACTTTCCGTAGCTTGTTAGGGAACTTAAACCAGCCAATGACAGGTCATAAGTCTTGTAGATGCCTAGACTTCTTTATTACCTTCTCTAAAATGTTCTTTATTTATGGTGTAATATGTTAATATTAACAGCTCCCCAGGGAGTTGAACCCTGTCCTTGTCTACAAAAACTTGGATAAATTTTTATACATGTAAGAGTTGAGTAACACTGGCAGAATGGTGAATGTTACAAAGTGTGTAAAGTTGCCACTTAAATCCGCTAATGACCGGTCATAAGCCCTACAAATGTCTAGAGCCTAGATATTCCCTTGACAAAAATATATTCCTTCTCTACCGCAAAAAAAATATGGTTCAGTTATAGTATTTATGTTTTCAACAATGAGTTATAATTATTATTCACCACTGATTTTAAAGTTGATTATTTCTATTATTTGGACAGATCCAGGCTATTGTCGTATCCATAGTAAAAATATACCTTTTTTTTCAAAACGACTATATTTTACCGTTATTTTGTTGATTTCAATCACACTATTTTGCATGAATCTAAATTTGTATAATTTGTATTTTAATGTTTATTTTATTTTATTTTTTACATTGTAATTTTTAATGTAATTATTTATAACTTATACCTTATTTTTCTTGATTGTTATTCTATTGCTTCACATGTCATTTTAATCTCATCTAATTTATTTTACTATGTAATTTTTATTGGTAAACATTATGGCTTGACTCGGGCAAAGCCTAAAAAGCCTTAATAAGTTCATTCATATATAGAGGAGTGTAATTTTGAATAAATAAAAAAATTAAATGAACTACGACTAAAAAAATATGTATATTATATTTTCACAAATGAATTTTAGCGTATGTATCGTGGTTTGGAATATTATTACTATTTTATTCAAGTGTCAAGGGCAAACGCCATATTTGGTATATCTTAGAAGATGTAGCTTCATTTCCCTATGTCCAGAATTCGTAGGTCTGCCAACAAACGTACCAGTCTTGATTACTTTGATAACAAGTTGTTTTTTTTCAAACGATCACCGAATCAAATATAATTATAAACACCTCTAGCATGCTTCCACTCCTACCAAGTCTACTTTATACCATCGTGTCTCTCTACTTTTCTTTATAATTATTTTCAACGTATAAATGTGTCCTTTAAAATATCCATTGGGCGTATATATAAGTACATAAATGGTCTATTTATTATATGTCAGCGCGTATCTACCTTAACACAGACTAAAGTGAAGTGTAACACTAATATAAAGTTTATATTTGAAGCACTCACTTTGTGGTTATTTATTATAATAAAATAAATAAAACAACTTTGTTTTTAACCACTATTTTTTATTTTTCACCTACCGGTTTCAAAGCAAACAAGCTTCTTTGTCAAGGTTTACGTAACTAATGTTCACTTAATACTACACGTGGACCCAATAAATAAAGAGGTTTTTTCTTTCACGGGTGGTAATTTGATATCATTATTTTTGAAGTAAGCCAGGAGAGGACTAAAAGAAATATTGTTTATTTGGTTATTAATTATTGTTTTCTTATTATGAATCGCTTTTTTAATTTCTAAGTTGCCCAATTTCAATATTCTATTTTCAACATGAAGTACTTTTAATCCAGTGTCTTTATTGAAGTTTTGATTATTTTCTATCAGATGATTTGCGAATTCAGAAAAAATATTATTATTTAAGCATCTTATGTGTTCTTTTACTCTAATATTGAAGTTTCTTTTAGTTTTTTAATGTAGATTCATTAGTTGGGAAACGGAATCAATTCATTAGTTACGTAAACCTTGACAAAGAAGCTTGTTTGCTTTGAAACCGGTAGGTAAAAAATAAAAATTAGTGGTTAAAACAAAGTTGTTTTAATTATTTTATTTATTGTAGCACTAGTAATTAACATAATGAGTGCTAGGTAAATCAGATTTGAAATCATTCTGATTAATCTACTAATTAGTTAATGCTTTTCGTTTATATCAAGCAGCCGGTACAGTGTATTCACTGTTCACAGCGTGAAAATAACTTTATATGACCCTAAAATGTGCTATTTAAGAACGTGCGGACGTGTTAATACAACATGGAAGCGAGAAAAGTGCACTTACCTGCCACTTTAAATTTTCAGTAATTATATTTCTAGCTATACAGGGAGTTAGGAACTGCTTTTCCATCTCGTTTATTCGGTAATAATTTATATGTTTTTAGATCAGCATTGGATTTTACTTCATATGGAGTTATTAAAATTAATTAATGAATATGAATTAAATCGGGATGTGATTCCATGTTGATTTTTAAATTATTAATTAAATGAACCAACATATTTTTACAAAGATGAACAATATTTTAGAAAAAATCATGTAGGTTGTGGTGCTCTAAGCAATTACAGGACTTATAACTTGTAACTTAAAGTTTTAGTGACCACTTTACAAACTGTGTCACATTCACCGATCTGCATATTTATGTTTCAATAACCAAAGTATTTGATATTAACGAGCATCTTTCTTCCTCTGTGAAAATCCATGATTTCAAGTACCTTGGCCACGTGACTAGGCGAAGAGATAACATTGAAAAAATGGTGGTACAGTGACGAGTAGGTAGAATTTAATCTCGTGGCAGAAGTTATCTGAAGTTAACAAACTTGGTGACAAAAGCAACTAACGTCGCTCTTCAAGAGACCACCAAAAGCTCTAAAGACAGCGGATCCTAACGACGTGTTTTACTTCTTCTAAAGTGGCTATGCCTGCTCTGCGCAAATAGCAAACGACAAAGAAGAAAAATATTGAGTGATATAAAGCCAAGTTTAGTGAAAAATTTATAAACCGTAACAGATATAAACCCGTGACATTTACACTCAAACCCGTGACGCAATAAGTAATTTATTGCGAAACTTTTAAAGGGCAGGTCTCAATCGCATTTTTATTTGCCCCAGTCAAATAAAACATATTTAATACTCGACTTCCCAACCCTTAAACAACTTTTCCGATCGCTTTCCGAAGTTTTGTGAAGGGAAGGAGTTTTCCGAAAGTTTTCATGACCCGTCATATAGGGAATACAGAACTAGATGAGTTTTACGTACTTCCATTTCTAATCTGAACAGAAATAAGGCTGATACCCAAACCGCTATTTGCAACCGCTGCGCGCTGGACTAAAAAAAAACAAAATATTATTTTTTTCATTTTAAAATTAAATGCTATAAATTTGTTTAATATTTTTACCATAACACGACTGCTAAACCTATTTTAACTAGCCAGGAGGATAATTACAAACGCTTTCTTTATCTCTCGAGGAAAATTTTTGTAGCCTAAGTATCTTTGTTCTGAAAGATGGTTATCCATATCCATATCATATGTTAAAGATGGATATTATATGATGAAAACAAAGAACTGAACTTTTCATTGACTGGGATTAAGTTGATTGAACATGATGATTGACATGATGATTTGGATCGGGTTGTGGTCCCGTGGCTAGTGTCTTGGACTCGCGGCTCAAAGGTTCGTGGTTCAAATCCCACTCTACCCTGACTTGATTCCCATTTTATATTAGTGAGTTATTTACAACTCGTTGAAAATGGTCCTCAAAATTTAATATTTGGGTAAAGCATAAAAACGCAAATATTTATTTTTCATTAAAAAAATAAAATAATTATAAATTCGCCGAAATGATAACAAAATTTTTTTTAAACTTTGAAATTCTATTCAGAAACTACCCGATCTGCATATCCGACAGCCTATAAAAGGGCCACGGATAGTAGCGAGAAGCTCTGTTGTCATTTCAACTATCAAATAATCTGACGCACGTGCTATTCCTTGAACTCTCAAACCCTAACCACTACATTGTGTTCTCTTTACCGTCAAACTTCGCTTTGCCCTTGAGGTCAAATGAAAATGAAATTAACATATTACAACAGAGATAAAGAACAATTTAAAGAAGGTAATATAGAAGTCTTGGCATCTACAGGGCTTATGACAGGTTATTGACTGTTTTAGTGGCCACTTTACACACTGTGTAACATTCACCATTTTGTCCATATTTGAACATCTAGATTTCTTCAATTATTTCATCTGTTGATGTTTATGAATTGATCATGTCCAATCAATTAAATCCCAGTAAGTGAAAAATTCACTTCCCTCTTTGCTCAATCCAATAAAGTAAATATTTTGTACTTCTGGATTACTATCTTTCAGCACAAAGATGCTAAGGCTACCTGATTTCAGAGAGCTTCTTTGGGCAGCTTTTCTCGTTTGACAACGAGCAAATTTTCCGTGTATGTGGGCACCGCCAAGGAGACTTATGTCCTCAAATGCGGTGTGCGGTATGTGGTGGACAAGCTGTTGATGTTTGTGAAGTTAAAGAGCTGAAACCTTCATTAATGCGGGTGAGATTTATCCGATTAAATTATTTTACCTACATACTAGGCAACGCCTGAAAAATTATTTTAATGTCTATACTTCTTCATTGACCAGGTGGATTTATCAACAATATTTTGAGTTTGTTCAAATTTTTGTAGACATAGACCGAATTCAACTCCCTAGAGAGCTGTTAATATTAACATATTACAACAGAGATGCAGAGAGAAGGTAATATAGAAGTCAAGGCATCTACATGTCTTACGACATGTCATTGGCTTAGTTGCGTAGACTTCTATATTACCTTCTCTAAATTGTTCTTCATCTCAGTATAGGCAGTTGAATCCAGTCCTTGTCTACAAAAATTTGGACAAACTCAAAATGTTGTTGACAAAATAAACTTATTTTTCTTATTTTTAATTGGCTTCTGTGGTAAATACTAGCCACCTTAAAGTTATTTTTACTAAACGTAAATCGCAATGAAAGCAAACAGTACTCGCCTAAACTTAATTTCTGTTCATAAGTTTACTACGGGGTACGGATTCCTTCGATAGCGATCGATGTCTTCGCTTTTTCCGACTGCTAAAACTTGGAGATACAGGGTCGATATTGTATCTTCGTAATTATATGGGAGAATTTATTATCATCTAACCGTATCTACCGATGGTAATCGCCCCCCTGAAACCCATATAAAAAACTATCGCATCCCCTGGTCAAGAAGGGTATATAAAACTCAGATAGTATAAGAATATTTCAGTTCAATGTTTGTTTTTTATTATTTAATATAAATAAGAAGCTAAATACAAAGCATCTGCAAGCGTGTGTTTGGTATTTTACATCCAGACTATAGATTCTTAAAAACGAAATGATAGGTTGGTATTGGATTAAAGGACATTGTAATTATAATAATTTTCTAATTCATTAAAATAAAATAAAATCACTTTGTTTTTATGTGCCACTTATATTTTTTATAATTTGACAACCACAATAGTATTGCCGAAACTAGTTGATTATCAAATTATCAAAAATATAAATGATACATTTAAACAAAGTGATTTTATTTTATTTTAATGTATTAAATAATAATGTTCCACAAAGTAAGTGCTTCAAACATCAAAAAAATATAATAATTTTAATTCTTGGTAATTGACTATTATGTCTACATTTGTTATAGTAATAATTTTTTTTAATATTTATAATTTTTTGCACATGATCACCATCCCCCTTATCCACACTTAGTTGCCCATAGGGCACTGCATTGTTAAACTAAATATCCTGTCGTTTAATCATCTGCTAGATGAATGTAAGGTGAAAATATGGTGATCTTACGCTTCAGGAACAAGTAAAGCCTGGTGAAAATATTTGCGTTTTTATAATTTACCCAAATATTGAAATGAAATGTTAATTGCATTTTCATTAAATTGTAAATAAATCACGATTAAAAAAGAGGGAAACAGATGTGATAGAGTGGAGTTTGAACCTCGAACCTCTGATTTGTTAGTCCGCAACACTAGTCACGGACCACAACCCGATTAGTAAGTTTACACAAAATGATGACGTTAATTTATTTTTGCTTTATTAAGTTAGTTCATAACATCTTAAGAACTAATATAAACTTTTAATAATCTACAATTTTTAATATTTTTTTATCAAAATTTCTTAATTACATATTTTTAAAAATTAAATATAATATTTAGATTTTTTTCATTTCCTTTATTTCTATAAGTAATTTACAGTTCAGCTTCAATCTCTCGTACAATGAATTTGCGAATCTGTTTTTCTCCTTATTGGTAATTATATCTTTTTTTTACTCCTTGCTTCATAATATGTATGACATTGTTGGTTAAATTTTATAATAATTTTGTGTTTATTTTATTCATCCCCTTAATTATTTTATATATTAAAATTGCTACATTATATTTCATTTGTTGCTCTAATAAATTTGATTATTTAACATAGAAAATCCCAAAGTAACTGATTAAAATATAAATTTTAATAAAATTAATGTGTATATTTACAAGCGCAATGTTTAATACCTACCAAATCTAAAATCGATCGTTCACTGATATGACAACGTAAAGTAACATATTTTTATAAGAACTTTTAAAGTTCAACTGAACTTTATTGTGTACTTCTCATCGTTATTAGTTCTTCTGAACACAAAAGTACCCACGTAACATTTTACGAAAACACATACTAGCCTAGTGTGTTATAACTTATAACTTACAACAATAAAGTTACATCAAGAAATTCGTAAAAGATTCTTGAACTTCGAAACGATATCTTTTCAAATTTTTAGAATCGCTTACTCCATAAAAATCATTCTGAAAGCATGTATGTTTTCTTAAAATGCCTTGAATAGCATTTAAGCACACCTGCTAGATATTTAGGCAAATTATTTGTTTATTTATATTTACAACTTACACACATCATTATATACATTTAAGGGAACCATGAAAGGAAGAAAAAAAATAAACTACATACGTATGTACAGTTGTATAGCTTTTTCAATAATTTCAATTAAAAAATTGTCGCCCTTTTCAGTGATTAACACTTTGAGCACCGGCCGAATATATATAGAATTTACCCTGTGCCCGGCACATTTTTGTGAAATTTCATGCTTTGTTAAGGGTTTCTTAAAAGTGTCATAATTATGAAAATACTTAGTTAAATCAATTAAAACTTCTCATTTTTATTTGAAACAATTAAATAAGTCATTTTTTTAAGATAGTTTAACCAACATTGGCCCTTACGGAGAGCCACATCACGCATTGCAATGTTCGCACGTATACAGGGCGTCACTCCGTCACTGCGCTTTGCATCCCAGAGCCGTGTAAACACGTGATTAAAAAAATCATGCATTGTGTCCCGGTCCCGTGTTTTCACGTGGTTTACCAACAGCAAAAAAGTAGTAATAAAAGTCACTAGATTTCAATAAAATACACTTTTTTAGACAGCCGGTAAACCACGTGAAAACACGGGACTGGAACACAACGTATGGTTATATAATCACGTGTTAACACGGTTCCGGGATACAAAGTGTTAACACATTGTGAATTAAGCGTTTTTTAAAAATAAATGGAACATAATATTTGTACTTTTAGAGGCAGACGAATGCAGATTCAGAATTCAATAAAATGACAATTCGATTTTCTTATCCAGTTTAGGACAATGTCCATTGATTTTGAAGAAATTCAAGTCTTACAATGAAAGAACCAATGTATTAAGACAATGAAAGTACAAATAAATGCTTGAATTTGTAAGAAATCACTCAGAGAAGGAAAAATCTTTCGGCCATTGTTGAACATTTGACGTTTGAATTTGCATCCGTCTGCCTCTGGAGTACAGATATATAACATCACTCAGTAAATTTGCAGGGTGACATAAAATTGACGCTGTTTTTGACAAATCCATATAATTTTTAGGAAGCAGTAACCTTCAAATAATAAATACGTGTCAAAATTTCATAACAATCTAAATTTTAGTTCAAAAGTCGCACTAGTTTGAGTGACGCTATTTTTGTGATTTTCAAAACAATGGATAAATCTGTATTACGTGTATTGATAAAACATCGCTTTTCAATTGAAAAAATACCATTCAATTAAAGTAATTGCGTGACGAGTATAATTTGGGCTCTGTTCTATTGAGGCAAATGGTAAAGAAGTGATTTGCTGATTTAGAATGTTCAATGTCCTGTATGAACTTATTAAGTTCTCCAATAAAAAAATATTTTTAGGGTAAGTGTTCAATTTTGATCCAGGTTTATGCAATATTTTTAACTTAACGTATTCTTTAATAATATGCACGCTTCAACTTTCCATTATTTTGTATACCAAGTCAACATGAATTTTTAACCTCACAGAGGTACGTGATTATTTTTTTGCAATCTGCAATCTGTAATCAATAAATTTTAGGCACACCGTACAGATACCGATAATGCTGAACGCTCTGGTCGCCCAAATGCAGGAGCTGTTTAAGCATCAGTTTTTCACAATAATATTGACAAACAAAATAAAAGTTACAATAAACATCTTTGAAATACAATAATATGGGTGTATAAAATAAAATTATACAAAGAGAAACATAAAAACACATGTTCATATTAGATTCAATGCATAGCCCGTAAAAAACATATATTTTTTGTAGTCCTGTGCAACTATCTCGGTTACATTGAGTCTTAACATATTAAAGCTGTTCGTGGCTTTCAAAGAACTGTCTAGCTGACTTTACACTCTTGGTGCAATAACGCTATATTGCTTTCAGGCGAAGCTTGTTCTTGCACCTTTACTATTTCAAGTAAATACTTTACACGCTGTGTAATATTCACCAATTAAGTTATATGCTGTCTGGATACATGAAATTACAATTAAAATTACAGATCAAAGGTTTATATTATATAAAAATCTCATAAAAAGAAATTGAGTTCAGCTAAGGCCGCCTTCTAAACTCATCCAAGAATACAAATCGCTTCATGCAAAAGTTTGTAGACGCGTAATTTTAAAAGCATGAATTTAGTTATTTATTTTTATTAAACGCCTATGTTACACCTGCATAAATTGTGTTGCTCTCTACGGATGCAAATCGTAGCACCTCACTTAAGCCCAAAACAGCCAAGTACTAAGTTAGAGTTTTGAGATAATAATCTTGGGTGTGCGGTAATTTGACTTTGAAATGAATGAAGTAAAAAGAGAACGGACGCAGCAAATTCCGGTGACAACTGTCATCAAGCGTAGGAAAAACGGTTGGCTAGGCTATATGGTATGCCATATTTGTCTATAAAGAGCCTCCAAGCATCTCTATCAGCTATCAGTTTCGTTTTTCTGATATTTACTACCGACAACCAGTCAGCAGCGGCCGTCTAGGGTGTTAAAAACCTGATGCTTTTAAAAAAAAGCAAGTGTGGTTAAGGCTGTCAGGATTTATCCACAGTGAATAGCCTAGCCGACTGTATCGCCTCCGCTTGATGACAGTTATCTCCTAAGTTTGATGCGGCCGTTTTTTGATAACTTCATTCATTACAAAGTCTAACCACCACAAACTCAAGGTTTTTCTGAAACATATATTCTTAAAACTCAGTTTTGTGCTGTTTTGGGCTCAAGTGAGGTGCCACAATTCGCATCCGAAGAGAAGAATAGTTGTTATCCAAGCGTTATGCATGGGAGCTCCTACCCAGTTGAAGGTTGACGGAAGAGAACGATGTAGTGCGTTAAGGCGTGTTTAGTATATGTCGTATGACCAGAGTAACGGAAAGGGTAATTGCGTAAAAGTTTCATGTTTTATCACTGAGCAGTAAATAGGACTACATGGTAAAACTATCTGAGGCTGCCTGAATTACATGTTGTAACTACGTTGTATAAACTGCATATTGTAACTGCATAATTGAACTATGCGTTATAGCCATATAATTAAGAATAGTTCAGAAGGAGCGTAGAATTATATTTGAATACATCGGACTGTGTCCGATAATTCCTCCACTATGTCTTACTTTCGCCGCGCGCATTCGTGAGGTCGCAGCGTAATGTTGCTTGATGGGGGAAAAAAATCATAACACAAATGTAAGGTAAAAAAAAAGCAATCTGTTAATTTTTCTAAAATTTTATTGTACACGCGAAAATATTGTTTGACACAACAGAAAAGATAAGTTAAGAGTCATAAGAGTAATTGAATTAATGAACTTTAAACTTAAAATATATAACAAAATTTTGTTTATAATAAAACGGATATTTTTATATTATGTTAAATTATATTTGATGTTTTGAAGATAATGTCGGTAAAATGTCCACCACAGAGTTGTTTAATCCGAAATTCAATTTTAATTAATTCTCTCATTAGATGAGCAAAGTAGGGTAAAACATTTTACTACCCTGACAACACTTACGAAATTTCTGGACTATTCTTAATTCTATGGTTGTAGCAGATTGACTGTGTTATCTCTTCTTTATTGTCAAATAATTATTTTACTTTCCAATAAAATTTCAAGGTCATATTCCGCGTTTCTCAGTGATTTTACAATTGCTCATTTCAGCAGTTTATTAATAGTCAATTGAATGTTTTGATAATGAATTGTTCCATAGAGTAAATGTATTAAATATACTTGTACGATAAGAAACTTATTTCAGCACTGTCATTATTACGATAGTAAGTCAATTGACAGTGAGCACTCATTTCCGAGTGAACTTGGAGTCCCCACAAATATAAATAAATAATAAAATTCATATATTTAAAATTACGCGGTAACCAATATTTACGTCACGCGAAGCGATTTATATTCCTGGATTTTAAAGGGATTCTAACGTAATTTCTTGACCTGTATTTTACATAGAAAACTACCTGAGCCAATTACGCCACGTTTCTTTGGAGCAGAATCAGTGATCAAAGTATATGCAAATCATGGTTCGAACAAAAAACGACAGTGACAACGGTTTGCTTTTGATTGTGTAATTCTACCCAGGGTGATAAACGCGAAGTCCTTCAAATAAAAACAAAGCTTCCGATTATCCTTTGAAGAAAAAAGGTGTATGAGTTTTGTCGACGTGACTGTAATTCTAAGCATATCCAGGAATAAAACCTTTTAGAATTGTTTCAACTCACTCAGGTATAAATGCGAAATCACCTTTTAACTAACTGTTTGTGTCACTGAATATTTAAATGTGCTGAAGATTTGTAATAAACTGAAAACACGTTTTTTCGAGCTTTTTTTTTAATGTTAACTTTCTTGCAAAGAGTGACTGCTAAAATTATAACTTTATTTATTTATTTATGAAAAAATTTATTTATATTTTATTTGGTTTATTTATTACCATAAAATTACACATATTTACAAATTCATTAACTAAATATGGCTTTTTAAACTATGCTCGTATTCAGCCTTAATATTTAACTCGAATAAAAAAATAAAGTAAAATAAATTAAATAATTACGTGTACATTGAATAACAACCCCGAAACATAATGAACATGATTATAAAAATAACAAATTAAAAAATATAATTAAAAACACAATCACAACGCAATGCGAGTATTAATTTTTGATTCTGTATTTTTTACCCAAACAAAATCATATCTTTTTTACCGATCTGATTAACTTTCTTTATTATAATATTCATAAAATATTTATTTAATATGTTCAAAGTTTTTTTGTTGTATAATCGTTAGTATTGTTCAATTGATTTAATACTCTTATTAACTATGATGATCATCTAAAATACTTTCACCTTTTCAGTTTAGAGCTCGGATGGGTTTTAGCTGGTTTAATTTTCTTTCACAAAAAATCTCACTTTTAAGATGCACGTGATATCCTTATTCAGATAAACTTTAATGTACCCCGCCTTTTTTTTTTTTTATTAGGGCCTACTACCAAAACTTGATAACATCGGCCAAAAACAAGTTACATTTATAAACATAAGAAAAACATAAACAGACAGGAATAACAATATACATACAAACAAAAGACAAGAAAAATATAAGTACAAGAATAACATCAAAATATCAATTGTAATAATAAACACATAGCCAAACCAATAAAAATTTCAACATAAATTGAAATATAGGCACTAACAGAAAAACCCACCAAAACCTGACTGAAAACCAGAAAATAGAAACTTGCAGTAAAATTAGAAGGAAGATAGAACTTAATAACTAGAAAAATTACAACAAAATAATCAAAATATTAACAAACTTAATCTTATATTAAAGATAAATTATAATTATTAAAATTAAAAATTAAACGTCGGAATTAATAATGACGAAATATTTTACATAAACCTAAAAATGTAATATAAATTCATTGTAAAAAAATAAAGAATTAATTTTAACATAATTATTTCAATGACACAATTATCACAAATCATAATAGGGAACAGTTTGAACTTTAAAAAATATAAACAGAATAACTTGCGTACTAATGTTATCTTGCGTACCATTGCTATGGGAATTTTCAAATCAAACGTCGAATTATTTTTCCATCTGTCAATGATCCCCAGAACAGTTAAAAAAATCTCACTTAATAGCACTGTCAATGTGCCGACAAACTGTTATTTATCATAAATTTGGCGCTATCTAGATATTGTTAGTATTTTTTCAAATTTGAATAAATTTAAAAATAATAATAAATGTGTTCCTACGACAAAGGTATGCATTTAAAAAGCAAGCGGTGTTATCACTCCTGACTTGAGGTGACACACTTGCCATGTCTGCCTAGATCATGCCAAGACTTTAATCATTGTATATTTAAATAGAATATAAGATTTTTAAATTAATATCCCTACAGAGATGAGGTAGAATTTTTTCAAATTCAGGATTATGGATATTCGAGCGTTTACAGGGCTCATGACCTGTCATTGGCTGGGTTAAGTGGCCACTTCACGTACTACAACTTTCCCCATTCCGCTTATTAGCGAATATCGACACAGGTAACATTTTTGATTTTTGTTTATATGTTATTAAATGAGAAATCCAGATTTGTGTATGTACAAAATACACGTACCAAAAATAATGTTGTAGAATATAAGATTGTTTAGGTTAATTTAACTAATTGTATTAGATATCATTGAAACCAATATATTAAGGCCCTCAAAAACCTGTTGATTGACTTTAAAAATGTATAAACTAATACTGAATTCTTCGTTTTTGTTCATTTTACGATCTATTTGAGAAAATGTTCCGTGTTTATCCGTGCATCAATGAGAATAACAGTTCACTGATACGACTACTCAAAATAATAATATTAAACTGAGGTTTTAATAAAATAAGTATGCGCATTTGTGTCATATTTTCAGTGGCACAAATAGTATGATAAATAATTAAACTCATTTCTATCATTCATTGATTGGTACAAATGGTTTAAGTAGCATATGTTGAATATTTATGACATTTGTACAAATTACTTCATGTGGTTATAGAGATTAAAAAATGATCTGTAAATAATAACCCATTTCGCAAAATTTCAGTTCTGTATTTAAATAATTGGGTTCTTAATAACGTTTTTTGCTCTCCTGAAACTTTACACTTGGGCATTTATATTCTTATGTCCACTCATCAAAGAAATAAGATTTAAATTTGAACGTTTAGGAAGTAGAATATTTTAGAATGTGGTTGTAAATAATATTTTTAAGAAGCCTTTCAAAAAGATTTTCTCTTAAACATTCGTAAATCGACCATTTGCTTAAGATTCACGGATGAAAAATATTAAAAGAGAACATCACATTCCTTGAAAGTCATCTTTCAGCGCTTTTAATGCTCTCTGACCCGTTTTAATTTGCCTTTTATTCATTTTCCTTCCCATTTTCCCGAAAGAAAAATTAAAGGCATTTTAAAATTCTGTCTCTATACCTACACTTGACCAGTTTATTAAGTTTTTATTTAAAACAGTGGTTTTAAGGTTAATTTATAGCGCAAAGCTTGCTTTTAATGTTCTTAAAAATATTTCGTAGCTCCGCTTTTTCAAGATACATAACACAAATTTTTACATAAAAACATACCATCATAAATTACCTATTTACATGCATATTTTTTTTATTTTTTTATCGTAATAAAATTCTTACATCTGTTACAGTATATTTTCAGAACTTTTGAAAACTCTCTTTTAACTTTGTAAATCAAGTATGTTGGTATATTCTTCAGAAAGTGTTTTGAGGAATTATGGTCATTGTTGAAGTATTGTTATTCAGTACAATAGAAACAGCGAATTCAAAATGGTATTATGTAATTAATTGCCTTAGGCATTTTAAATTACGAGTCATTTTTCAATATTCAATAGATACCGACGGGTTACCTAAAAAACCTCAGAGTTTAACAAATTACTTAAATGATAATCCTTTAATAATTTCAAATAAAAAAACCACTGAACATGATCATTGTTGTACCGATTATTGTAATTATTAATACTTTTTTTTACTATTTATTGAGAGTTGGTAATGAAGTTAGAACAGGTTTTACCAATATTCGATTTAACTCACATTCATTGGTTACGCATATGGCATACATTCAGTGAGTGGAGTGACGGGACCTTTAACATTGTTTTTTCAAGGAGTGAAATCCCGTAAACATTCATGTCAATGTTTGTTTTTACGGCAAACCTTAAAAGCGTGACTTGTCACGAAATATTATACACCGCAGTTAGTACTTCAGTGATATTGGAGCCGTGTGACAAATTCTCTAAGGGATGCTATTGACACTGACACCTTTAATATGAAAAGTTTACTGCAAAATTGAGTACCCTTAAGACTCTACGCATGTATATCAGGATTACGTTTAGACGTTACTCGATAAACTCAGTGTTTTTATGGCGTCACTAAACATAAACACCCCTTATTACTATATGAAGTGGGTTTCAGATATTCAAATTCTTCCAGTGACGATAAAATCGGCATTTATTTTTCTTTACTGGTGTTCATTAAATCGTCGTGATCGTGGAACAACGACGGATGTGCGAAAAATGTGAAATTAACTTTCGTTTATATTTGATCATAAAAAGGTTTTATAAAGGCTTTATATTAAAGGTTTTAAAATATTTATAACATATGTGTTTAACTAACCCAAGTATTGAAGGATATACTTTTGAACATATAAGTTAATGACATAAAGTGTAAAAAAAAAAATACTTTTGTAAAATTAATGTTAAAATCCCTAAGGGTTAATAAATAAATTTTCAAATCAAAAAAATAAATTAAAATGCAATATTGAATTATTCCTGGTCTGGTACCTGAAGCGCAATCACCTGCAATTGCAATTAATCATCTGCAATTGCAGTTACCAATGCAGTTCCCTATGCACAACTAGGTTTACTATTCACTATTATGTCTTATCTTTGAAGATCCATATTTTTTAAATTCTTCCATCTAGTGATTTCAGTCAAGTTCAATTAAAGAGCTAAAATCTTCATTGTTGTAAAGAGATTTGTCTTATTTAATTATTTCAAATACTACCCATTTTTCAAAATAATTTTCAATTTTTTATACATCTTCTTGGAACAATTGGTTTTTTAACAACAGAGCTCCGGTAGCCTGTTGTTCTCACTACAAGCCAATACCCTTGAGGTATTTCATTATAAAAATGGCTCTATTTAAGTTATCTTTAATAATAATGATAATATATTTCACTTCTAAGAAGTTATAAGATCAAGAAATAACAACAGAGAGGGGAGAACTTTAGGAAAGGAAATATGTATGTCTAGACATTTACTGGGCGCATGAAATAGTTGATTAAAAAATATGAATTATTTTGCTATAAACTGAAACGTAAAATGCTTAAATTTATTCCTGACGCACGCATTCGCTGCGTGATTTTAATAAAGCTTTTTAATTCGCAAAAATACTTGCTTCAATTGACGTTTCGTTTTTTATTTTACAAACGAAATCGTGACAATAAATAAAGCACAGGACAACCACCGCTTTAATGAAACGGTCAAGAAAGGTGTAGGGGTTTATTTACAGGTTCAATTTTATATGATATTTCGAGCGTGAAATAATATACCCTTCTCGTCTGTAATTAACGTTAGTAAATTATGTGCAATGATAAATTATATTTTCCGAAAAGATACTCATCTGGTTTTTTGCCCTTTTATTTTGTTAAGTAAACTACATTTTGTTTTTGAGATCATTTGTTTTTGCTTTATAAAGCTTAAATAGAATATGAATAAAAAAAAAAAGATACATTATAATTTCTTCTTTATGCCGATGATATGAAAATATACGCTAAAATTAAATCTCGAGAAGATTGCCTCATGATTCAAGACGATTTTAATCGTCTAACTGACTATTGTATTGAAAATAAACTGTTTTCGAATTTAATAAATGTGTCTGTATTACATTCACAAGGAAAAGAAAAATTCTTAATTTTGATTACAAACTAAACAATAATGTACTAATGAGAAAACACAAAATTAAAGATCTTGGGATTGTTTTATACTCAAAACTACTTTTTGAATCGCATATCAATAAAATTACCTCCAAAGCATTGAGGATGTTAGGTTTCATAATTCGAATTGATAATCCAAAGGCCCTAATTTCATTATATTATACATTTGTCAGAAGCCATTTGGAATACGCATCTCAGAAATGGAATCCCCAGTATGCCATATATATAAGTAGAATAGAAAATATACAAAACAAATTTATAAAGTACCTTAAATACAAAACCGGTATTTTCAATGAATCTACTCTCACTGCCTACTCAAACATCACTCTGTCAGATTTAAAATTTACACTAAAAATGCATTATGTAACTTAGTAGACATTATAATAATAAATATGTACATCTCCTTTCCCCTTCTTATCCTCTCTTAAGGCATTCTAGTCCTAATCCCGCCCAATTTACAGTAACTAAATGTTCTTAAAATAAATATTTAAAAAATCTTTGATTATTGAGTATTAACATATTACAACAGAGATGAAGAACATTTAAAGAAGGTAATATAGAAGTCTAGGCATCTACAGGGCTTATGACCTGTCAATGGCTGGTATAAGTGGCCACATTACAACTATTTCATCCGTTGATGTTTGTGAAGTTAAAGAGCTGAGACCTTTATTTATGCAGGTGAGATTAATCTAATTGAATTATTTCACCTATATACTAGGCAACGCCTGAAAATGTTTTTTTTTAAATTTCTATACTTCTTCATGGACCAGGTAATTTATCAACAATATTTTGAATTTGTCCAAATTTTTTGGAGACAAGGACTGGATTTAACTTTAACTGGATTTATCTTTAACTTCACAAACATCAACAGATGAAGAATTGAAGGAATATAGATGTTCAAATATAGGCAGAATGGTGAATGTTACACAGTGTGTAAAGTGGCCACTTAAACCAGCCATTGACAGGTCATAAGCCCTGTAGATGCCTAGACTTCTATATTACCTTTTCTTAAATGTTCTTCATCTCTGTTGTAATATGTTAATTTAAACCGCTCCCCAGGGAGTTGAATCCAGTTCTTGTCTCCAAAAATTTGGACAAACTCAAAATATTGTTGTTTATTGAGTACATGAAAATAACATTTTTATGTGTTTAAATTGTATTTATTTATTCGATATGTAATATATTTTCTTTACTAACTTTGTATACTATGTGGAAATCTGTTATTAGTTCTGAGTTTATACACTATATATGTTTGTTTACTAAAAATATGTATGTATGTAGAACTGTTGATTTCCCAAATATAAATTAAATTAAATTAAATTTCACTGATTTGATTTATTTTGTTCATTTTATTTTTTTATATATTTTTTTGTTAATAGTGAATCACATTTATTTTTTTTTTTGTTTTTTTTTATCGATTTTATTAATTTAATTTATTTCAATGTTTCATTTATTTGATTTGCTTCATGTATTTGATTATTTTTTTTTGTTTTGTGTATTTTATTTATTTGATTCATTCATTTTATTGTTTTTGCCAAAATAGGCCAGAAGGCCCAATTACAGTGATGAATTGAATCACGGAACACCCAGGCTTGAGAAAAATTACATTTCAATTTGTGTGTTCTCACCGGGAATCAAACCCGGAACCTTCCGTGTGTAAGTCAAGCATCTTGACCACTACACCACAAAAGCCGTCGAATGTTATGTAATAATCCAACAGGTTTTTAAATTAAATTAAAATATTAAAAAAATGAATAATTACGTAATAATGAAATAAATATTTCGTATCAACCATGTCGGGAATCGAACCCGAGACCTCTTGGATGGTAGGCAAATGCTTTGACCACTACACCAGGAAGCCGACATATACGATTGATGCACAAATGTTGAGATCCGTACATTATGTCAGGCTGAGATAAACATTATCAACAAAATCAAGAAAAAAGCTCTGCGCTGGTTTAGACCTGCAGAGCAAATGGATAGCGAAAGAACGGCTTAAAATATTTACAATGCAAATATTGATGGATGTAGAAACAAAGTAAGACCGAAAAAGACATGGCATGACCAAATACAACAAATACTTGAAGATAGAGATGTTAAAATCTTGCTTCCAATCCAAACCTTACCGTACCTTACGACATTTCAGCAACCAGATATTTTACTAACTGAGATGGATATGTTCTAATCATCACTACCACCATGGCTGCATCGTCTGCGTGGCATGTGATGTTAACGAGCTTAATTCCTTTAATAGATTTACCACTTCCTCCATTCTTGAAACCTTTTTTATATATTCTGCTTTAGTCAGAAAAGGTTTTTGGCTTATATATTGTTGTGTTATATTGAGTTCTCAAGGTGCTTAACTTACTTTTATTCTTTGTCGTTCTCAAAACGTGTTTTTTTTTTCAAATGTTAATAATATTTCAGTCCCGAATTGAGTTTTTGTAACTCTGGGAATGGAGTTTGAGCCACTGTCGTAAATCACTGTTTTTGGAAAAACCAACAAAACGAAATGACTATTTTTTTTTATTTATAGACCAAAATGCCCATTATAAACTCGTAAAACGTGTGTTTCGGCGAAGAATTTGACTCTCTAAAGAGTTTATTGAGAAACACTGAAAAAAATAATATTTTAAACTAGTGAATGACAGATCAGAAGCCGCGTAGTTGCATGTTTTTTTTAATGTTTAAATACCTATCAAACAATGCCGCGTTTTTATCAATTTAACACCTTTTAAATAAAAAAATAAAAGAAATATTATGTTTTATTTATTAAGTTATCAAAATTTAAAAAATAATTCTTAAAAGACATTTCATATTTTTCATCAATTACATGCAAAAACTTATAAAATACCTACACATTATAATAAACATGTTTTTTTTTTAAAGCTAAAATTAATTAAATATTAAATTGGTACAAAAACGCAAATAATTTGTTTTTTTAAAGAGGAAACGCGGTCTGAATTTTCTTCATTCAAACGTATTCCCGTGTTTCCTCCCTCGTGGATTATGCCACTAGATCAATCGATATTTCAAATGTACACTCTGTAAATATTTACAATTAGGGTTCCTCAATTGTATTGTTTTTTAATAAATTATTTAATACAGGAACAAGGACCATCCGAAAACCTAAAAGTGCCCAGTTGTATCTGACGACTTTTGACGTACCTTTGGTACCTACACAAAAATATGATTACCTGTTTTTTAAAAAAAGGCAAAAGATGTATAAAAAATTTAATTCTGACACTTTTTCTTTAAAAAAACAACGGTGCGGAAATCGGGAAAAAAAACATCGATTTTGTCGATTTCACTTAGGCGTATTTAATCTAAGGTGCAATTGTCATCTATGCACAGTATGTGACCGAAAAATAATCCGAAAATCAAAATATCCAGCCACGATATATCGTCCTTAACTTAAACAATCTGCCGAATGCCGTCAAAAATTACAATGTATTTTTCCTGGAGGCTTGGACAGCGCGCAACGTTACAGTATCCATAATCTAGGCTGATGTAAGAGCACAATTAATACAAGGCAAACCAACCCAGAAAAACATCGCAGTATCTAAAAGGCCGTGCAAACCTACGAGCATTAAAGACTCTTTTCGATGTGTGTTGAAATGCGTGTTTTCGTATATCGACTCTCGATAAAGACATTATTTAACGAAATAAGGTATACCAATTTGGAGTAAGATTATTTATTCATGAGTCGGTGTATCCCAAGTTAAGTCGTTACCTCGCGAAGTCAGTCGATATTCCCTAATAAACATTTCGCCGGTGCAAACACTCAGTCACTGAAAGGTAAAGTGGGGTAAGAAAAGATCAGCGGAGGACGAAAGGAAGAAACGAGGTCAAATTCACTCATTCCTCTCTTACGGAATAATTAGTTGAAGTGGAGCCTTAGACAAACAAATAAATTTATTAGAAATAATGTAAATAAAAATATGTAAAATCATGCATTAAAAACCCGTTACATTTTCCCTGATGTGTGAAATTAAGAAACAGAGGTTGTGGATATTTTATTTATTTTCTTTTATTTATTTTCTTTTGTTTATTTTTTATTATATTATAAACATAAAATTATACAGTTGTGCAAAGTTGCTTTGACTTTCTTACTAAGGCTATTAACTCCGTTCTAAGCCAGTCAAAAAAATATATTATAAACAGATATCAATACACAGACAAAATAAATAAGAGTAGAAGACAAAGTGAAAATTTAGTGAAAAACAAAGTAAAATGTATATTTTAAAAAAGTAAAGTAAAGAATGTAGTAAAAATCGTAATAAGGAACACATTTTAAAATCCAGTAAAATACTAAATTAAAACTAAATAAAAAGTAAGAAACATAGTAAAAGACATAATAAAAAGTATTTGTTTTAAAAAATGAATAAAAAAATAATTTAAGATACATTAAAGGCATGGTAAAAAAAACATTTAAAAAAAAAAACAGAGCCAATACGTATTATAAAGATAAAACATACTAATTAACATTTTAAAATATGTAAAAAAAAATAATGTATTTATGAAGTAAAAAAACATAGTAAAACAGGGTATAAAAGAGTATTTCAGACAGATTAAAAAACAAATATCAACAGATGGAAGAATGAAAAAATGGAAGTTATATAGATGTTCAAACATTGGTATAGTGGTAAATGTTACACAGTGTGTAAAGTGGCCACTAAAACCATCCAATGACAGGCCATAAGCCATGTTAATGCTTAGATATATATATATATATATATATCTCTATAATTTATTTAAAGTATTCTTCATTTTTGTTGTAATTCATTAATTATAAGTAACATTATAAACACGTCAAAAATATTTTGATTTTTCTACTCCCTAGTCAAAATTTGTAACAGCAGAGAGGGAAATTATTTTTGAGAAGCGAAATGTTATATGTTTCAGTATGTAAAGTGGCTATAGGGTAAGTCACTCCGTTAAAAGACAGTAAAAAAAACGATTAGTGCACAGTTAGTAGACAGAACGTACCTTTATTGTTTTATTATTTATGTAAAACATTTTTTATCTCTCATTGAATACATATTTTATATTTATTTATTATTTTATTTTATTTGGGAAATCAACAGTTTTACATACATATTTTTAGTAAACAAACAGATATAGTGTATAAACTCAGAACTAATAACAGATTTCCACATAGTATACAAAGTTAGTAAAGAAAATATATTACATATCAAATAAATACATACAATTTATACATATAAAAATGTTATTTTCATGTACTTAATAATCAAAGATTTTTATAAAAATTTCTTAAGGACATTAAGTTACTGTAAATTGGGCGGGATAAGGACAAAAATGCTTGAAGAGAGGATAAGGAGGGGAGGGGAGATGTACATATTTATTATTATAATGTCTACTAAGTTACATAATACATTTTTAGTGTAAATTTTAAATCTGACAGAGTGATGTTTGTGTAATCTATATTTTTAAATTTTGTATTGTACATTGAAAAAGTCCTACGAAAAAAAGCATTTTTAACATACGATGTTTTACTTATTGGTACATGAAACAGGTGGTACCGTCCAGTAGTGGTACATGTTCGTTATTTTCTTAGGTTAACCTTTTTTTTATTTCTTTCTTATTTTATTTACATTTTTTAGATCTTAATTTTAATAGGTACTTTAAATATTCTTATTATTTTTATTTTTTCTGTAGATATCAATTGATATTTTCGATTTTCTTTGTTTTATCTTTTATCTTATTTTGGTTACATTTATGAGCACACACTATTTATATATATGTTTATATTTTTTTCCTTTATTTTAAATAAATTCAGGTTAATTGGGACTCTTTCATTTGAATTGTATTATTTTACTTTATTTTCTTACTTTTAAAAAATATATTTCCATAAACTTTTATCTGGTTTTGTTCAGTCTTTTTCTTCTCAATAATATTTTTCAAAGCATCAAAAACAAAATTATATATGTTTATTATTTTATACTTATACAGTATTGTGTCTGTACTCTTTTTATTTGATTATTAATTAAAACTAATGTCTGAGTACCCGATGACAAACTATTATTGAATATTTTTTTGGGACAAAATTTATTTTAATACTTTGTTTTCTTGATAATGTATTAATATTGTTATAATGTGTATATTTTATTAAATAAAGACTTTGATTTTTTTTAAATCATGTATCTGAATAGTCCTGAATAAAATGTCTCATGTTTATATTTTTTTTAATATTTATAGTTTAGATTTATATTATATTTTTGGATTATTTAAAACCGATTGTAGTTATGTACGTTTCACGATGCATTTTACATTTTTATCAAAGTGGTATAATTATAAAAAAAGTATTTTATATTACCAATATCCGTTTTCATATCTTCTTAAGAATGCTTCCTTAGAAGGTTTTCCATGTAAACCCTTGTTTGCCCGCTTCTTTCTTTATCCTGAATATTTAATGAAAACGAAGATAAATAAGGGATGTAAGCAAGGGGTCCGAAACGTTTGTCCGTTTTTTTAATGTGAAAAAAAGTAGTTCCGTTGCGATGTGAAGCAAAATAAAAATAAAAATTAGTTGCCACACTTTTTTATTACCTAATCCGTTAGTTTTCTTTATCTATTTAATCTTACGTCATTAATTGCGAAACAAAATACAATAGTTTTCAATTCCCTACCACCAAATATTAAATCTTCATTCTACACAACTAATAATAAAAGATCATTGTTGAAAAATCACAAAGTCCCTAAATATAATAAATCTGAAATATTACACCAATTAAACTGTAATGATTGTGACTCAATCTACATTGGAAAAACTAAAATAAACTTTAATACTCGTATTAGAGTAAAAGAACACTTAAAAGTGCCTCGGTAAACATAAAAAAATCTGAATTTTCAAACCATCTCAAAGAAAATAATCATAATTTCAATAAAGATAATGAATTTAAAGTTATTTATGTTAAAAAAAAAAGAAAATTAGACCACTTTGGAAATCTTCGAAATAGATTGTGTGATAAGTGATTCACTTATCAATTTCTAAGATAATATTTATTTTAGTCCGCTCCTGTCCAGGTTTGAGCGTATCCATCTCACATTATTATCCTTACAAGACAAAAAACTTGTTTTTTTTTTTTTTTTTTTAATATAAAGAAATATTTGCGTTCTAATGATATACCCAAATATGTAATTTTGAGGGCCATTTTCAACGAGTTTCAACGAACTCACTATTAGAAAATGGGAATTAAGTTGGGGTAGAGTAGGATTCGAACCACGGACCTTCGGTCCGTGAGTCCGAGATACTAGCCACAGGACCACAACCCTATTCATTTTATCCATATACAGCAAAATACTCATAAAATAAAATAGTATAGAATTCATTAATTAAGTATACTCTGATAAAGAAACTTATATGCCCTCATACCAGCACTTTTTCTGATTGGGAATATTTTGTACAAATACAAAATATAAGCTAATGTAAAGTAAAACAATTCAATTTTTTTTTAAATAAATAAATCTTCTCTTAAATCCATTATTTTGAGATCTTTAAAATCGAACACTAATTTGAGTATACCATTTTTTTTACTAGGACATTTGTTTCGTCTGTCAGTTGAAAATAAAATTTCCTGAATTTTAAGTTTTCCTAACATGAGTAATAAAACATATTTTTTTAAAGAATAACGATAAGTTGAGATCCAGAATTTAAAGCTCAAAAGGTGGTTTTTAGGAATTTGATAGAACAACTTTTCGTTTGTAAAAATAACTTATTATTTTTTAACAAATTTTCTGGTATAAAAGTCATATCTTAATAAAAATTATTCATTGGCCACCAAGCATGATCAAAGGCACCTGAAACATCAAGCAATATAATAACATACTTTGTATTTTTAACGAAATTTCTTGAAATTAAAAAAAAAAAACTTTTTTTTAGTATGATAAGTAAAACCGATAGGAAGTTTCTCGGTTTTTAAATCGGTGTTTGAGGGTGTGGAGGGAGTCATTTTACAAATGTTTGATTTGTCATTTAATATTATTATAAAGGTCAACCGTCAAAAATTCTTTCAAGATTTAAATCCAGTATTTACCTCACAAGATAATAAACAGAATATTGTAACGGTCAAAAGGTTTTAGAAACTCTATCGTCAATAAAAAAATATACACTTCAGTAATAAAATGTGCTTTAGGATTTTAAAAAGCCCTCTTTCCAAAGATAACATTAATAATAATCTTAAGTCTAGTCTGGAGGTCAGAGGAAAATCCATGTAATGCTATTTAATGAGTTTTTGAACGTAAATCACTTAACAAAGACAATCAATTTCACGAATTTGACAGGACAAGATAAACGATATATTTTTTATTCGAAAGTTCAGAAACTGTTTACTTATTGAGGCCATGTGGGTATCTTCCTTTATTTAACATAAAAATATTTTATAAATTGTTAATCTTATTATTATTTGATCATTTATCAAATTGTTGAGATTGTCTTTAAAAATACTTAAAATGAGTTTATCGATTAAGCATTTACTTGCTGCCTAAAGTTTATTGAATAAATCAACGCTATTCATCACGCATTCATATAAGATAAAAACATGTTTAGTTTATCATGCATATGTGAAAACCATTTTTTTACTAATCGTACTTCATATTATATAAGACAGTGTATTGTTTTTTTCTAATTGCGCCATATCTGAAGTGATCAGTCCCACGCTTCAGCCAAGGACAAAAAAATATTGAAGTGTAGTACCACCGTTTTTTTTTTTTTAATATGTTTATTTTTTATAATTTTATCTTTGCATTTTAAAGAAAGTATCCGTAAGTAACATATACGAAATACACTATTACGAAAAAAACTAAAAAAATAACATGCAGGCATGGCCTGTATGTGAGTGCAAATTTTATTATAAATTTTGAATTATGTATAAAAAGTGTTAAATAAATAAAAAAAGAAGCAATTTAAGTATTTTATTTTTAAGCTTAAGCTTTTTTTATTCGTCATTTCGACAAAAATTTAAATCGAAAAAATACTAATTATATATCTAGATCATATTGCAGTGGCGAATGGTAATTTTATTTACATGTAATCCATACAAAAAATCATATATTTGTACCTACAAAGGAGGTTCATAATATAATGTAAGTAATATGAATACAATAAATTGATATTTTGTGGTTCTGTGTGATACGCCAACTATCATCCATGATATCAACTCAAACGATGTAACTTCGTGATATATGATATTATATATATATATAATATTTATTATTTCAAATATATAATTCATAAAAAATAAATAAAAATACCACTTTGAGTTCAGTCGATATAAGGTATTCAATTGAAATGTCAACTGGCCGCACTATTTTAATAATTAGTAGTGCTAAATACGGCCGCGTGTAGCGCCATATATCCTGCAATATGACGCATGAAAGTAATTATGGTCTTATGTCAAACGTACCATCTCAAAGAAAAATAGTCCTTAAGAAACAATGTTTGAAATACTGTTTTCCAAATCAAGAATCTTCAAATAATTTGTGTAATTTTCAAGTTTAATTTAGGAGGAAAAACCCGCACTAGGGTTAATACATTCAAAATATAGTATGCCTATTTGTATGAATGAATTATATGAGGGCAAATAGTTTCGTTCAAAAACCAAAGCATGTTTATCTTAAAACACAAAAAAGGAATTAAAGAAAGATAAAAATATAACAACGACATGTATCCAAATAAAGGTAAATTTTACAAAAAAATAATCATTTGGTCGGAATAAATACGAATACTTTGATTGTTAATTTAACTATAAAATAAATAGCCAATACTTAAATACAGATTAACAAAATAAAAACGGAAAAACAGAAGGCAACAATTTTTATTCATAGAAATAACTTACAAGTTAAATGATTATAACAGTCTTATCTATAAACATAAATTAAAGTAATTAAACTCATGTTTTACAAAAGAGATAAGGAACATTTCATTAAAGGCAATTTAAAAGTCCAGCCTTCTCTTACATGGATTATGACCTGTAATTAGCTGCCTTAAGTGGCGACTTCTCACACAGTGTAACATTCACCATTCTTCTTTTGTTTGAACACTTACATTTCTTCAATTATTCTACCTCTCGATCTTTGTAAATTTAAAGAGCTTAAGCGTTTATTGATGCGGGTGACATTCTGACTGAAGATATTTCATGTATTTTTTTTTAATTTTCACACTTCTCAGAAAGGCTGATATTATCAAAAATCTGGATTAAATCTCCTAGTAAGTTAATACTAATAATATTTAACAACAGAGGTAAAGAACACTTTAAATATTGGAATTTAGAAGTCTAGGCATTTACAGAGCTTATGACATGTCATTGACTGGCTACACGGTGTGTAAAGTGGCCAATTTAACCAGCTGATGACAGGTCATAAACCTTGTAATTGGCTAGACTTTGATATTCCATTTTACGAAATGTCCTTCATCTCGATTGTAATACATAAATATTTATAAATTCCCAAGGGGATTGAATCCAATTATCAAACACTTATTTTGATTTATTTTGTTTGCAAGTATGTACTTAAAATTATTTGCCAATGAGTTACGTATTTCAGAACTGAACTGAATAAAACAGTTTACAAAAATTTGGATAGACCCAAAATATTGTTGATAATTATACTTATTTATAATCATAGATTCGTTACCTGGCATTTGTTATCTTTAACAACGAGATTAATGTAGTAATTTCCTACATGGAATAGCTCATAATTGGCACTTGGTACAGTCATTGAACCACAAAATGAGTCAACTAAAAATACTTAAAAATTTAATTAGTGTAAAGCAATGTACAGAATATTCTTTATATAAATTGGATTGGTTTAGCTTTCATTAACCACAATAGCACGAACAAATTGGAATCCGAATCAAGATGTTTTCCTAGCATTTCTTAAACTTTGAAAGGAATTCTTATTGAATTTGGCCAGCAGTTTGTGAGTTGAATTCTTAAAATTTGTCTCTGAGGCGTTTTTATACTAACCTGTGGATTCAAGCTAAGGACTTTATTTTGCCACTTCATCTAACAATACTCACGAAACCCGTTTTGTTAGTTTTTACAAAAAAATAACCCAAAAAGAGACACGTAGATATTTTGATCATTTATTTTCATTTATTTATTTAATCCAATATATAAAAAATGTGTGAACAATAGGCACATTCAATAAAATTTCCTTTTTTTTATGGATGTAGCCACTCCACTGGCCCCCAGACACGTGCCGGAGTGTCAGTGTATTATTTATGTTTTACATAATAATACATACTTTCACATCAATTGTGTAAAAATTCAAAAGAAATATGACAATTGATTGTAAAACATACCTACATTCATAAAATAATAAAGCATTTTCCAGAAATTAAAATTATATTCTGATATATCAAACAATATATATGTGTATATGTGTATGAATGTATTGTTATGAATGCATTACAAGTGCCCCGACTCAACACGGATTTTCTAGCGAGTTGGAGCAAGTTCACAGACATGGGTCGTTCCTGATTATGTCGCTATAAACTGTGTCTCTGTCCTTAACAAATGTATGTTTATTGTAATTAATAAATAAATAATAAAATATTCTTCTGCTTCCTGTCTAGTCTTTTTAATAATCAATTTATGGACTAGAGTTTTGAAAACATTATTTTTTATTTTGCTTACCGATATGTCCATACTTTAAAAGTTTTAAAGCCTAGTGGCCAGAAAATTACTGTGCCTTTATCCGTAATTTGTTTTTTTTCTTTGGGAGCAGAAGTATTGTTTTTTGTCTTTGCCTAGTGTCGTAAATTTGTTGTCTGTCATTATGTCTGTCAGGCTTTTGATGAAAGTGTCTTAAAATTGTTTTTATTTATATTTGCCTTATGGTTAGTACTGGAAACTCTGTAAAAAGTCTGTAAAAAATTGATAAGGCTTTTTGTTGGCTAATCTTAGTAAAGCTTTTTGTGCTTTCAATAATGGCTCTAATTTGGTTTAACTTGTTTCTCCCCATCCTATTATTCCGTAACTGATAATCAATATTATTTCGATATTTTTATTATCTTTGTTTTAAGCAATAATATGAATTCAAATATAGAATACAAATTCAAATTAAAAAAATAAAAATATAAAATTCAAATAACAAGATTTATAAGGATAAGGGAGTTGAAACTTTACATTTTAGCACTAAAAAAGAATTTTAATTAAATAACATGGAGACATTTCACATTGAAAATATTTTAAAAATAATAAACTTCTCATGAATAACAAAATATCGTTTCCAGATTGCCTACTTTTTAAATTTTGACTCCCCACCCCAACCTATTCTACAGCGCACCACTAAATATTAGTTATCTCAGTGCATGTTTGGACACGGTGGTGTTTGCATCCCCTTTAACTCGTTACGTATGTATTATATTATTTCAAATATACTTTGTTTATACTACGGTGATGGCAAAGGTGAAAGGGTATTTTAGTATTAGAATGTTGGTAAAATGAGTGTCTTGACGAAGAGGCGCGAACGTCTCGAAACCGGTAGACATAAAACGTCGGTAAATGGTTATACATTTATATTTACTAACATTAGTTAACTTCATTATACGTAATTTTTCTCGGTGGCATGGCGGGTAAAAAATACAATTTTACGAGTAAAATGGAGTCAAGGACAGCTTTAAGATAACATTTTGAATAAAGAAATCAAGTGGAGAAAAGTCCACCTCGTTGATAAGTGGCTGGTGCGTTTGCCTACCATTTTTAAGGTGCAAGGTTTAATTGAGTTTTATTTCTGGCAGGAATGATATGATATGTTTATTTCAAAGGTTGTCAAGTCTGCAATAATTCATTGTTCCTAGTAACGGGTCAAAATACCGGATACGTAATTGATTTAATATTTAAATCGCTACATAAATCTAATATAGCAAAAATAAAAGAAATGTCACGAGGCTAAAAAATGCTGTATTTTAAACAAGTTTCCAGTTTATTTTATCTTGTCCTTAGAGGTCCTTCCTACCATTCCACCAGAAACCTTTGTTCTTTAGATAACCTCTTTTACTTCTAAAATATGAGAAAAAAACAACTCATTTTGGGGAACCACGACAAGATGGAAACTTGTGTTTTCTTTTTATTGTCTTTTTTGCGAATATTTTTTTTCTGTCCCTTGTTCAAGAATAATCTTTTCTTCTAGGCCGTAAGTAGGTACATTTATATTCATTGGCATTTGTTCTTTGGCTACAAGTTCTGAATAAAATTGTGATGTGGTTTAAATGCTCTGGAAAAAGCAAAGATTATTTTTTTTCAAATATTTACTAAAACTTCCATCATTCTTCAAATATGAGAATGTTCTTGTTGACTTATTTAATGACTCATCTCCTTTTTTTTTCAATTATTATAAAATTAAAAATATGTCCCTAAATCAATTTAAAATCCGATATTACCTACCGTCAGGAGTGTTACCTGAATCAAAAGGCTGATCATCGTACCTTCATATAAAAGATGAACCATATGTGCTGCAACAATGGTTGAGTATGTCCAAATGCTTGCAGACTGGCTGGATTTCCTCCCTAGGGAGTTATTCATATTTAAATTTATTTCAACAGAGAGGGAAAACATTTTTGAGAACGGAATATGAAATTCTAGGCATTTACAGGACTTATGACCTGTCATTGGCTGGTTTAAGTAGCCACTTTACACACTGTGAAACATTCACCATTCTGCCCATTTTTGAACATCCACATGTAAATGCCTAGACTTCCATATTGCCTTCTCAATTTTTTTTCCCTCTCTGTTGAAATAAATTTACATTTAGTGTACCAATACAGTGCTCTATACACCATCGGATGCGGATAGGGGTTTAATGATGAAAACTATGATATACTACCCAGTCATAACTCATACTATATTTATTAAAAAATATGATTACATTATCATCATTCCCATATATGCACCTAATGGTGCATATGACACTATGGTTATTTAGATATGAAAACACTATTTGGATCAACTCTCAACTAAATCTTTATTTACCTGCCCATCCTTCCCATTTTCTTGCGCACTCCACGTAACAATAGTAGGGAAATATCACAAACTACTAATACTAATAAAAGTATATGAAATGGATTTGGAATAATAAATGGTACTTTCAAAATCAATATAGATATTGTGGAGAAACGTTTCCATGCATATATGTAAAATAAAAAAACAAAAAAAATACGTTCGTAGAAAAACGCGACGTGTTTGGCCTTGGTTGTTGAGACGTCAAGATTCGTTATATTGTTCTACTCAATTTTCAAAGGCCACGAACAAATTTAATAAATATGAATCGTGACGTATTGGGGCGTGGCCAGTGAAATCATCGTTTTTGCGGGAATTCAAAATTACAAATTTAAAAGTATTTTTTATGCTACTAATCATTAGCAACATTTTTTTACAGGACAGTATTTTATAGATCTTTATTACTTTAAAATGTTTTTAAAAAGGTGATACTTTCCAATTCTATGTGTGAGAGCTGAAAAAAACTTTGCATCTTCAGTACCAAACTGACTTATAACGAGTAAACATCAAACTTAGTGTTATCATTGAGGGGAGACCCTTAAGCCCACCATCCACCCGCAGCTGTTATAGAGTCCTGAGGGACTCTCTGTCAGCTGCGCATAGAGGAAAGTTATTATATAAATATTCCTAAGGAATACAAACTCTATGCAGATTAAGGAGGGGGGATGAGGACGTATGGACAGAGGCCAACACGTCGTCCCCACCCCTCAGGATCCCCTCAATGCCTCTGTTTTTTTTTATTCAAAAAAATATGTTAACAAACAATTTACATAAATAAACGTATCCAAATTTACAAAAACATTTTCTTAAAACTATAGTAACATAACAAACATAACTTACACAAAACATAAGTAAAAACACGGATATTTACATTAAGAGATCGACTTTGGATAAAGAAGGACTCCCTGGGTGGTCAGAGGCAGAGGATCCGAATACCACCCCCGTAAGGGGAGGACGAAACAAAAGAACGTGTGCGTTCCGCTCAGAAGGAAGCACAGACCCCACAGAACAGTTGCCTGTCCCACCATATTTTACCCACCTAGGCGTCCGCGCATCTGAGGAGCTCCCAACGCGATACCCAAGTCCGGAAAAACTGACGAAAGAGTGCAAAATTCGTACTGTTGGCCATCAGATCCACATTCCACGCTGGTCGCATGACCCCTGTCAGACCATTCAGCATCTCATCTCTGGCGTCATCTATTAGCACACAGTGCCACAGGATGTGTTCGGCCGATTGATGGTTATCTCCGCAAGCACAGCTCGAGACAGGGGCAAGTCCAAGTTTATGAAGCTTGTCTTACTTAGTGCTATCAATGCAAACCACAACAATCGAGCTGTGCTAGCGTCCACCAAGACCACCAGCTCTCCACACCAGCTGTGCCAACGTCGCAAGACCGCCAGCTGCTACGCCAGGTTTCCCGTCTCGCCTCACCATCAGCAGGCTCGTGGGGATTCGCAACCTTCCCTTCCTTCGACCATACAATCTACTTTAAATTATTTCATGATCATTCATTACATGGAGGTGATGTGATCCATCTAATGCTCCAGCAGCCAGAGATAATAAAATATAATTTTAAAGTTTTTTGTTGATATTTCTCGATAAAACTTCATAGTTAATGATTTCGATAAAATAATAAATAAATACCTTCTAATAACTCCCAAAAATGAACTGTTTAGCAAAATAGTTGTAAATATATTTTTTTTCCATCCCCTGTTAAGATGCTTATTTAATATTTTTATATCCAAAATATGTTAGAAATAGCATAATTAACCAGTCTTGATGATGTCTACTTAGGCGAAAGCGATCGTTGGTCAAAATAATAAAAAAGTTTTATTTTTATTCATAACTTTTTTTCTTTATTTATTTTGTTTATTCATATTTATTTATGTAATTTTTTTTTTAATAAAAATCATTAACAGTAAAATATTGCTCCGTAAAACCACTTTTGAATGTGAATTTTAAGTAAATCTCCTCTGGTACAATGGAAAGTTTAAAGAGTTATCTTAGATTTTTCGCAAAGTAAAATCCTTTTTAAATGAAAATTTGAAGTATCTTCGTCAGTTACCTGGAATTAAATACTTTTTTTTTTCAATAAAAAATTAATGAATACCAAAGGTTATTTTTGCTTTTAAATTAACTAATAATTTTGAATCCTTTATCTGGCATCAGGTCGTTAAATTCTTTTAGCGCTCTTACATTGTATAAAAAAAATTTATGTTACATTATAACAATAAAATATAATGAGCGATTCTTTCAAGTACTGAGAAACAATTGAAAAGAAAAAAAAATAAAAAGGAACCTCAAAGTAGAACTAAACAAAAGCATTGTAATCCAATAAATTATAATATTTTTAATTGTCAATAATTTATATTACTATTTTTTTTTTCATTTATTTATATATACGCCCAAATGGCGTTTTAAAGGACATTTTTAAACATATAATTCAAAAAAATAAGAAAGATACAACGATCTATAGTATACTTGGTGGGGGTGGAAGCGGGGCAGAGCTGTTTATAATTGAATTTGATTCAGTGTTCGTGTGAAAGAAGACAACTTGGTATCAAAGAAATCAAAACTTTTCTTACCAAAGCAGAATAAATATATAAAAACACTTTCATGAATGAAGGAAGTGGTCAATCTAGAACTAAGGGAGATCACATGCCATGAAGACGATACAGCCATGGTGGCAGTGATGATCAGAATACATCCACCTCAGTTAGTAAAACATTTGGATTCCTAAGAAATGTCATATGTTACGATGAACACATGTGGATTGAAAGCAAAATTCTTGTGGATTGAAAGAAGAATCATGGTTTATGCAATAAAGGCGAGGATCGATTGAGAAAAATGTAAAAAAAATAAAATGAAATGCATAAAAAAATACACGTCAAATATATATATATACATGACTAAATATTTGTATTTTATCGGTTTTTAATTTACTATTATTTTTTTTTAATTTAAAAAAATTAAAAACTAAATTAACACGGAGTTTTTCATTAACAGAGCTATGTGCGATCAATTGCGGAACAACTCAGTTCTGTGTTAGTATACAATTTAGCAATACGCATCCGGACTCAAAAGAAATATATTTCACGTCAATATTGATAAATCGTGCCCGAATCCACAAATATTTAAAACGTTACCCATTATACCACAATACGCACAAATATGAATTAAATTTTCGATAAAGAAAAGCTAAATCGTTTTTTCTTTGGAAGTCGTAGTAAAAATAAACGTCCATTTCTTCAATTATTATGATCACAAATGGGGTAGTTCGCACAAAAAAATGAGGGTAAAAACGCGTTCGATTTGCATTCGAAATACGAATAATGTAATGTATTTGAATGAAAGGTTTCTGAATGACGACTTTGTGTCAAATCGAGAATATTTTTATACGCATTTGTAAAGAGGGCTTTACTACATACTTATATCGATTTCGTTCCGCAGATTTCTTTAATATTTTTTTTCACCGTTTCCGTATATAAAACACAAAGCATTCGTTCTACAATGAAGCGTACCTAAATCCGTGTATAAATTCGTGTAAAAGTTAAATTTTATATTTGAAGCGCTAACTTTGTGGTTATTCATTATAATAAAATAAATACAAAACAAAAATGTTTAAACCGTTTTTTTTTTTCAGGCATGCCAACATTCGGGCAGGATAACGTCTGTCGGGTCCGCTAGTATTATTAAAGATACATACTTTTGTAACTGGAAAATTTTATTAAAAATGTAAATGAATGCCTCGACACGCGTTGCGTGTTCGCGCTACTGAGGTCATTCTATAAAAAAGAAAAAACATAAGTATTTTGTGAAAAAAATCATTTAAGACCTAACTCGTCAGGTGTCAGTTCAGAAACATCAGCTATGCTAGAAATCGAATCGGGACCTCAAATTCGGATGTTCAACACGCAAAATCTATAAGTAAATTTAAATACACTTTATTTCCTTTTTTACCTTAGATTACCCATCGAGTCAGTGTTTTTTTATACACAGAATTGTATTTTAATCCGCCTGGACTGAAAAAATTTATATTTTTATACATTTTATTTCATTCTGCATAACTACAGAACCAAAGACCAAAAAAAAAACGTTTTTCCAACTCAAAAAAACCAGGCTTGAAAATTATTCACTACCAAGAATCAAACCCAGAACGCACCGTGTGTGGGGTAACCGTCAATATTAAAAATTATAATATTCACGTTCTTATGATTTAATCAATTTTATTTAGGCTTAAAATACAATGAACGTTTTTTTTTTATTCTTATTTATTAAATCCCGGTATTTCTGATGTATCAACTCTCGCTGCTTCCACCTACCATGGAATCACTTCTCTTTAATACCGCAAAAGAGTGCGGACCAACTACTGCTTCACAAAAATATAACAGGAATAGTTTAATACGCAGAATAACTTAGTTTAATAACAATACATTTGCCAGCCAGGATTTGTATACGGTACCACCTGCTTCATGTACCAATAAGTAAAACATCGTATGGTAAAAATGCTTTTCTTCGTAGGACTTTTTCAGTGTACAATACAAAATTTAAAGACATAGATTTAACAAATATCACTCTTTCAGATTTAAAATTGACTCTAAAAATGCATTATGTAACTTATTAGACATGAAACTCGCTATTCAACAAATAATTTAGGGTTCTAACTGCTGTTGAAGAATTTATGTTGATTTGTGATATGTTGATTTAAAAAAAGGAATTTATAAATAAATGCACGTCAAATATATATATAAACGTGTGACTTCATATGTGTTTTTTATAGTTTTTAAATTTAAATTTTATTTTTTATTTTAATATTAAAATTTTAAAGGGTCTTATTATTTTTTTTCTTTTTATATTTTATTTTTAAAATGGTTGAAAACCCCTAAGTTCTTATCAGAAGACATTTAGTATTATACTGAAGGCACTCAATATACATTGTAGCAATACCAACAAATCAACGATTTATGATTTTTGCTATTTCAAATACACCGCGTTATCTTTATTGTTATTTATAAAACTATTTTTTTACCTTGGTATATCTAGTATTAAAATCGCAAAGTTATTATGAATAAATGAATAAATATCGAATAATTTTTTTATTTTTTTTTACATTTTTTTTATTTGCACCACAACAGGCCAGGAGGCCTAATTACAGTGGTGAATTACATCGCAGAGCATCCCTTGAGAAAAATCACATTTTAATTTTTGTGTTCTCACCGGGAATCGAACCCGGAACCTTCCGTGCGTGAATCAAGCGTCTTGACCACTACACCACGGAGGCCGCTATTATACAGAACAGTGTATTAAACAACTGTGAAAAATGTATAGATATTTGTTATTATATTATTTTATAATTTTGTCATAGAACACTGTAATGTTCAATGTATTTATGTTTACGTTTATGTTTATAAAAGGCAGTTGTGCTGTGTATACTAATAAAATAAAAAAATATAATAATAAATATGTACATCTCATTTCCCCTTCTTATCCTCTTTCTATGCATCCTCATTCTAATTCCACCTAATTTACAATAACTCACTGTTCTTTAAAAAAAAAAAACTTTCTTGATAATTACCAAATTTTAATAAAAAATATATAAGCACAAAATTAACATTTTGAAATGTATAAACTTATATGTATTTATATAATAACTAAACTTTTCAATAAAGTGTGTAAAATGGCCACTTAAACTAGCTAATGACAAATCATAAGCTTTGTAAATGCTTAGACTTCCATATTCTCTATTCAGAATGTTTTTCTCTTCTCTTGCAACAACATCATCAGATTTCATTTAACTAGCGTAGCGTACCTACGGAGCAAAATATGGTATTCCTATCAGAACTCAAGTAAGTTCATTTATAACCTGAAATCCTTTCTGCTTTTCAGTGCCCTGTCGCCTGAAATCTACCTGAATTTTCGGTCTCCCTCATTTCAGATTCAGGGTATCCTTTGAGTATACGTCTTTGTTCCTGGGGTTTTGCCCTTGTACTCCGCGATTATGTCTCTGCATAGCTACTGCCTTCGTTCTTATTATTCCTTTGCCTATGTGCGACACTATTGTTTGCCCCCTCACTTACTGAATTTGGGTACAGTGCTATACTACACCTTCAGAATAACCCACCCCTGAAAGCATCCCTTCGAGAGGCGCAAGATCATAATTAAACACAAGCGTATCTTTGTTAATTCAATCTGGAAATTTAAAAGCAATGAAATGTACGAGTATGGAAGCATCCACGTAAAAGGTTTTTTTGAATTTAATTTTACATTCATAAAATTGAGTAAAAATAATCGTTTTTCGTTGATCATTATTTGTTTCATTAGTGTTGTTTCTTATTTGATATTGAATAAAATTGTAAACGCCAAGTAAAAATATTAATAATGAAATTGTTGCTAACCCAGGATGATGAAATAGTAAAGACAGATAAAAAAAAAACAATTGTGTAATGCCGACTACCAAAATAAGCATACAAAAATTGACGGAATTAAGGACATGGTAATTTAAAAATTCAATCGCCTTTTTTAAATTTTGTAATACACGTAAGTAAACGAATCTTTAATTTCTTTTTTTTTATTTTTAAAACCATTTCCTATTCATTCAATTAAAAGTCACAAACTTTTAAACGACAGTTTTGAGTTAAATATGCCATTCTAAGAGTAAAATTATGTTATTTAAGACGCAAACGTCACTAAGGTAATTAAGTTAGAAAAAAGTTGCGCAACTACTACTGCTAGTACAACCATCACGCTATTTTCCCGTCGGCGTATGCAGAGAGAATGGACCGCCACACACGAATACGAATTATTTATCTTACGCAAATATATTACGCAATTATTTTTATATATTAATTATTTATATATTCCGCAAATATATTTATAAAACGCAAATACGAATTATTTATTATTTACCATGAGAGTTTATATTATTACATATTAAAACATAATAAAACATTAATTTTTAACCACAATGAAGCTATTCCTAACATTTTTTTACTTTCACTAACTCTTTTAGCTTGCATTGTTTTGATTATAAATGTAAGGTTCATATTTCATAATCGATGACACACACATTCTAAAACGTTTCTCAAAAAGTATGATAACCGAAGAAAGCAATGTCATTATTTTCTATAGAATTCAATACAATACTAAAATGCAACTCTAACAGTATTGCACATAAATTGGGAGCATCGTTTTGCAGTTTATTCACATCGTACCTACCAGGAATAAATGAACTACAAAGGAACGTGGTATATAAAAACACTACAAGACGCAACGCCAATCAGTCAACTCAACAAGTTTGCAGAACGAGTCCTAACATCTTCAATGTTTTACCACTGATTTTCTCTATATGATCATGAAATGTCAGGGTGCTCACAAATCTAACGCCCAAATCCTTAACATTCGATATTCGTAGCAAATTCTGGTCATTCGTTTTGTAGCACGTCATCAGCTTAAATATATTTTCTCTTCAAGACCGTCGAAATAAATCCGACCTTCTAGTCGTATTTAAAATTCTCAACTTACTTTTTACGCACCTGAACTACTGAGCTCGATAAAATTAAATACCCCAACTAGAAACCTCAGACAAAACTTACTCTTCCATACCGATAACCATAAAACTGACCATGCTTTTAATTCCCCTATACCCAGAATTCTTAGGTCAAACAAACATACCAGTCTTGATTCCTTTGATAACAAGTTGTCTTCTTTCAAACGATCACTGAATCAAATCCAATAATAAACCCCTCTCTCACTCTTTCACTCCCACAAAGTCTACTCTTTACCATTGTGTCTTTCTACTTTTTTTACATTAATTTGCTATGCATAAATAAAATCTATCAGTTCATGGTTTACCTCTTCGTTCTAATTCTCAAGGAACTCTTTAAATACCCATCCACAATTGCTCTTTCTTCTCTAACTCATATAGTGTCCATGCGGCTCGACTGTGGAATCATCTCCCATCCACCACCAAAGATGTTACTACATTATTTCTGTTTAAATTACGTCTGAAGAAACATCTCCTTTCTCTTCCTTAATCTTCTCTCTTTACTTTTTTCTCTTTACTCTTTTTTCCTTTTTCCCATTGAGTAATAGTTTTTATTTAAGGTAATTTATAAACAAATACGTTTAATTCTATTTTTATATATCTTTAGCTTTTTATTTTTTTTTCTTTTTAATATGTTCTGTTACTTGAATTATAAAACTAGAACCTTTTTTTATTGATTGGTTGAAAGAAATTGACATTTGGCAATAAGCCCGCCAATGTTCAAATAACATTATGTACAAAAAGTTTAAAAAATAAGTATATCCTTAAAAATACCCATTGGGCGTATACATAAATAAATTTTACAAATCTTTTGAAGTTTCGTAGTATGGCCCTTAAAAACAGTGAACATACGTATTTGTTCAGATGCTGGGTAGTCAGGAACTTGTTGGTGTAGAAGAGCCTTATTGCCCTTCGTGACAGTGCTAGTATTTTTGTGTTTTTATATATTGGGTGTTCACATTTCAAAAAGACAACAAAAAAATACAACGATTTTGTCAAGAATACATTCTCCTTTATTATTCTATAACAAATTAGTAAATAATGTATTCACCTTATTTGTAATCTATTTTTTACCCTCAATTGAACGTGAACAGAAGGCGGTGTCAAAAATGCTCACATTCGTCTACTTGACATTTCATTTCAAAGGGTTGTAATTGAATAAAATAATGCATTTTATCTAAAAACAAACAGCCTTGTTTTTTCTACGTATTTTTTCGGGTTTTTAAATATGTTTTTTACTATGTCTACTACCTTTATTTATTGTTTCTATGTATTGATTACTGTTTTTTAAATTATTGTTTCTACTGCCTTAGAAAGGAGTAAATAACCCAATTTGCACTGTTAAAGCATCATTGAATAATTTTATGTACTTACATAATATAATATTAAATAAATAAGGGCAAACAAATTATCTTGTTATAAAATAAATAAAAACATCTTTGTTTTAACCACTTTTTGTTTCTACCGATTCAAGCTTCTATCTATTATCTTATTTTATTTTAACAGTAAATACTAAATATTATCGAATAAATATAAATCGATACCTATGGAGCTTCCAAATAAAGGATTGTTGTTATGTTGTTCTGGTAAAGATGGAAAGTTTTAAGTAAAATGGATACGGTATATAAAACTAGACAGGAGTGGACTAAATGAAATATTGTTTATCTGTTTTTTTTTTCAAGTTGTGTTATTTAAGTGTTTTTTATTTTCAACATGAAGAACTTTTAATGCAGTGCTTTTATTAAAACTATAAATATTATTTACAGATGGTTTGCGAGTTAAAAAAAAAATATATATTTAGGCTCCTTAAGTGTTTTTTTACTTTCATATAATAGTCGGTATAAAAAATCCAAAATTAGTAGTCAAAAACATAGTTGCTTTTTATTTATTTTATTGTTATAAATTATAACAAAGTTAGAGCTTTAAAAAATTTTTATTCAATATATATTATGCTCATTTTTAAATTTGGAAAAAAACGGCCACAACCAGTTTTTTTTTATATTAATAATTATTTTCTCATATTTTTTTCTTAATATCCATAATTGAGTGTCTATGCGGCTCGACTGTGGAATCATCTCCTATCCGCTTTCAAAGATGTTGCTACGGTATCTATAAATCACGTCCGAAGAAACATCTCCTTACTCTTCCTTAATCTATCCTTCTATCTTTTTTGTCTTTATTACTTTTTCCCATGGAGTTAAATATTTATTGTAATTTATACACAAATACAGTTATTTCTGTTTTTGTATATCCTTACTTTTTTAAAAATTTCAAATAAGTTTTGTCATTTGAATAAAAGTATGTTTTTTTTGTTTGATTGTTAGAAATTACCGTTTATTTCTCTTATATATAATTTACATTATGTACAAAAATCTTAATGAAAAAAAATAATAACCAGACTAATTACGTAAAAAAAAGACTTTTGCTTAAATGTTAAGTAATTAAAATGTATATTATTCTAATGCGTACTTAAACCTTTGTAATCTTTTCTGAGATATACTAAAATACTGAAAACATGTTAACGTGATTTAAAATGAAATATTTACTGTAAGTTTATTTTAATGCTTTGACAATGGTACATTTACATTTTGAAACTGGTCAGGAAATTAAATGCATGAAGTGATTTTATTTGTTAAATGAATTGCATGTATTCATGTTTAAACTTAACGCAACGTCAATATTATTTTTATTTTTATTATTTGAGGTGGAAGTCAGTGCTTTGCAAGCTCTTGACATCACTGCAACCTGTGAAGATCTACATGATAAATATAGCGCAGGAAATTGGTAAAATAAACCAAAGTAGGGAACAAAATGCCGAACACTCCTCTAGTGAACCGGAACGCCTGTTGACTACTGCCAACAGGCCGGCTTCTCCTGAAGAGCTTTAAGTGGTTTCCTCTCCACGTGAGAAAATGCTGAGAAGTTCCTGATTAGCCCACATTAATATATCCCCCCTGATCCCAATAGTTTAGATAAATGTTAAGATATTTCATTGCAGAAAAATCCACTTTTTGAAATATAAACCTTGTATATTATAAGCAAGGTAAATAATAAAGCAACTCCCATATAATTTTATTTTTTTTAAAAAACCTGTGAAGATTTATTGTGATGGGTCCTCGTGAATAGTTCTCGCCCTCCAAGCCCAGGTTTATTAGGAGCCTGGATACTGTGTGGAAAGCAAGAGTTCTCGTTTTGCTCAATCTCTCCCTCCAAACTCAGATCCGTAAAGTATCGGGCTATTAGATAGGGGGCTGGTTCTTTAAAATCCTCAGGTTTTACAAGTAATCCCTCATAATGGGGCTTCTTTTATGATATAAAGCATTATATTTACACATAATAAAAATACTTGTTTCCTCATCTGCACTGTAGAACCTACATCTAGAAGTTTCGGAAATGTTCATTCTAGCAAGCTGTTAGTTCAATCTGCAGTGCTCCGTAAGGGCTCTAGTGTTAACTCTAACTTGATTTCGGCTGAGCTTTGTTAGTTCGAAGACAAACCTTTAGAAGTAACCTTTTATAAGTTCCTTCGCATGATGCTGATCAAGTACTTTATGGCAAAGCATAACGCTCTGTTTCCTAAATTGTCATGTAGGAAAAAAGTATTTTTTTCTATTTTTTATTTGTCTATTTACTAAAACAAATTTTATATGCCGACCGGTTTTAGAAGACGACTTTTCCTTTGTCAAGACTTAAATAAACTATATAGAATAAGTATAGGTGTTTCCTTATCTGCACTGCAAAACCGACATCTGAAAGTTTCGGAAAGGTTCCGAGGTTCTGAAATCTTAGACAGGTGTAATTGATAAGATTACGAAAGAATAACTCAGACGGTTTGGACATGTAGAACGAAAGGATGATGAACACCTATCCTTCATCCCAGAAGTATATTTATTGTATAATTACTTTCATCCCTGGAGTATATTCATTTAATAATCTAACTGAAAGTAAATACAAAGTAAAGATTAAGTTATATTATTAAATAAATATACTTCTGGGATGAAAGTACCACCTCAGTAAGAAAAGATATTTCTTTGATTTATAAGACTAACATTTTCATACTCCCAAAAGCGCTTAGGAGAAACATTTACCCAATAAATTTCTTAACTGAATCCTCAAACATCCCTGAGATTTACCGTTAAGAATGTACATACATATTCATCTTCTCATGTGGAATTTTTTTACCAAAATGTGAATAACAGGAGTGTCGCTGGAGATTTATCCATCCACCTTATACAGCCCGCAGCCGTCAGAAAATCAATACAAAAAATGATGAATCACATCCCTTCGAGCGGAAGGGCTTGCTATTACATATTAAGATGTTTTTTTTTGAGAGGCATATAAAACGTTTTTTTTTTAAGGAATAGCATGCTAAGTTTTTATTTTAGAAGCCTGTTAGCAGATGGGAAAGATACGATATGAAAAAAAGTTATAAAATATACACAAACCCCAAACCAATTGAGAAAAAAACGGTTTTTGGATTTGTTTTTTGCACCTGACAGGAATGGAACCCGTGACGCTAGTCTCACATCAAGCCGTTATTTAACTATTTAAATTTATTTCAACAGAGAAGGAAATTGTTTTTGAGAAGGGAATATGGAAGTCTAGGCATTTACAGGGCTTATGACCTGTCATTGGCTGGTTTAAGTGGCCACTTTACACACTGTGTAACATTCACCATTCTGCCCATGTTTGAACCTCCACATTTCCTCAACTCTTCTATCTGTTGACTCAGATACTCAGTATCATCAGAACATTATATTATTTAAATTTATTGTTTTAAAGTAGCAACTTGGGTTTAGGTTATCATGAGGCATTTGCAGCATGTTTCCAAGTCAGGTCTACCGCTGCATCCTGAAGACGCTCGTTTTAGAAGGCTGCTTCGTCCGTTCTCCGATTTCAATGTGAGTTATTGAATTGAACCACCTTATGCCTTTGAGATAAAGTGCTTAAGGATAATATTAGTTTTCAGCTCTTTAACTTCACAAAAGTCAACAGATGGAAGGGTTAAGGAAATGTGGATGTTTAAACGTAGGCAGAATGGTTATAAATTGGTCACTTAAACCAGCCTACAACATGTCATAAACCCAATAAATACCTTCTCGAAAATGTTTTCCCTCTATGTTGCAACAAATTTTAATTTTGACAACTCCCTAAAGAGGAAATCCATCCTGTCTACAATCATTTCGACATAATCAAAACATTTACTGGTACAAAAAGCACTTAAATTGAAAAAGTGTTTTCAGGCGTTGCGTAGTAGGTAAAATAATTCAGTCAGATGAATTTACCTACATTAATAAAGGTTTCAGCTCTTTTACTTCACAAAAGTGAACGGATGCAAGAATTGAAGAAATGTGGATGCTTAAACAAAGGAAAAAAGGTGAATGTTACACAGTTTATAAAATGGCCACGTAAACCAACCATGGTCATAATCCCTGTAAATTCCTACACTTGTTTGTAAGACCAAAATTTCTTCTCTTTTAAATTTTCTCGATCTCTGTTGCAATTTATTAATCTTAATTAGTCCCTAGTGGTAAAATCCAGTCTGAACCACAACTCTTTACCACTCTTATCGCCCTGTTCTATGAAACTTGTTTTTTTTTCAATTCTGCATCATTTCCAAGAAACAGAACAGTAGAGCAATAGTTCAAGTGTGGTATTACTATATATTGGAATACTTATTTACTTTAATAAAACTAGTTTCAACCAAAAAAATAAACAAAGCGAACCCTTAAAAAAAAGAAAATGTTTCTTTTAAAGTTTAAAGTGTTTGAAGAAAATATTTCGTAGTATTAATAAAATAATTAAAAACCAAAGAAATTACTTTTGAACATAATGTCATATTATTTTTGAAGTATTTTCTCTAAGGGGCATATTTACGTTCACGAGAAAAATGAAATAAAAACACTTCTTGATATTTCCATAAAATGCATGCTGAAACATTAAGTAATTTTATATTTATGACAGCGATTTTACCTCCGATCTCTGAATTGTTCAAGGGATGAGAGAAGACTTTTTCAATACGTAAAAAATAAACGTTAAACAAATAATTATTGCAAATCTACAGTTTGTCTATAAAAAACCACTGCTTTTATTTTATTTCAAACCTTATTGTATTCACAAGTACACACTTTTTTATGTAACATTTTTAGTAACTTAAAAAAAATATAAATTTACCGTTGATTATTTTGTCTATAGTTGAAATAATTGAAGGAATATAGATGTTCAAATATGGGCATAATGGTGAATGTTACACAGTGTGTAAAGTGGCCACTTAAACCAGCCATTGACAGGTCATAAGCCTTGTAGTTGCCTAGACTTCTATATTACCTTATCCTAAATTAATGTTCTTCATCTCTGTTGTGATATGTTAATATAAACAGCTCCCCAGCTAGTTGAATCCAGTCCTTTCAAAAATTTGGACAATCTTAAACTATTGTAGCTTAGTGAGGATATTAAGTGCAACGGGAAACTGGCCATATTGTTTTGGGCGAGGTAAAAATTAGTGCATTTTAGATAATGAAATTTCTCGAAAATTTATGAAAAGAATAATAATTATGAACTATATTTAACGACGTCACTAGTTTTCCGAACAATCAATCGAATCAACCAATGATAGAGTGTTGTGATACATTTCAGTTTTCTGGGAAGCCAACCCACTAATCAAGACAACTCACCGTAGAGAATTTGTGACGTCACAGGCGGAGTAATTTCAAAATCACAAAATTAAAAAAAAAAACAAAGCTGATAATACGATAGGTACATATTTTTATTTTTTTAATTTGCCTTAGTTTGACAGTCTATTAAAAATGTTTCTTTTTTTTAAGTTAAAAAAAACAGAAGCTTCCTCATTGAGTACGGGTACGTCTCCCATTTTAAGGATCCCGGGCGATTTCTGATAAGGTCGAAATTCGAATACTTCACTATGCCTGGACTGGTACCCGAAGCGTAAGACTGATCAACTTAGATTCCGTGTAACAAAATAGATCGAGATTTACTGCAATTAAAGTGCCAATATAGTGCCCAATGCACCACTGGTGTGGATAGGAAAATTATTACGACAATTATTTGGCTACTTTTAAGGTAAATATATATTTAGTTTCTTTTTAAAGAAAAAGGGGAACTACTTGAGTTTTATCTATTGAAATATTTTAATTTTTGGACCATTTCTTAAAAGTCGTAAATAACTTGTGCTATAAAAATGGAAATCGAGTTATAGTAGAGTGGGATTTGAACCTCGGACTTTTAGCTAGTGAGTCCACAATACTACCACGGGACAACAACCCGGTTCCATATTTTATATAATATTTTTTTAATTATCATTATTATTTTATTTTTTTAATCAAGTCCATCGAATACTTGAAGATGGACATGTCAAAAGAAGGAATAATCGGCGTGCATTCATGAGAAGATTTATGAATGTAGAGGAAGCGATGTCTGTATGCCAAGATAGAGTGTTATGGCGTTCTATCCTATCTGCCTACCCCTACGGGGAAACGACGTGATGGTTTGTTTTTTTTTATTAAAGCCGTGTCGCTCCGCTCTAGGTTATGTATAAAGTATCCACAAAATCACTCAAATTAAATGAAAATAAAAAAAAATTATGTTTAATTTTTATTATAATTACTTTAATTAAATTTTTTTTTTATTAGTATACCCTGCAAAAATGCTTTTTATAAACATAAACACATTCAACATAACATAACATTATGAAATAATTCAAAACCAATAATATCATAATTATCATTCCCTTTCCACACCGAATTGTGAATAGGGCACTGCATCGGTACACCAATTGCAGCGTATCTAGATCATTTTTGTAACATATAGGTAAGGTAATCAGTCTCACGCTTCAGGTACCAGCCCAGGGACTATGAAATATTATAGTGTAAAAATACCCTTTTAAATAAATATTTCATATCAACCATGTCGGGAATCGAACCTGAGACCTTTTGCATGGCATGCAAACGCTCTGACCATTACACCAAGACTACTACTACTACTACCATCACGCCATTTCCCCGTAGGGGTAGGCAGAGAGAATGGACCGCCACACGCGTCTATCCTGGCATACACTCCTAGCCTCTTCCACATTCATACATCTTGTCATACATGCCCTTCGGTTCTGTCTGCTTTTGACATGACCAGACTTAAGATTTTGGTTTATCTGATCATGCCACGTCTTCCTTGGTTGTCCTCGTCTAACTTTGCCGTTCATTTTTGCCATATATACTTGTTTTACCATTCTCTCGTCGTCCATTCGTTCTACGTGACCAAACCATCTCGGAGACCCTTTCTTAATCTTATCAATTATACTTGTCTCAGATTTACACTCTCGCCTGATTTCATCATTCGTAACCCTGTCATACATTGATTTCACACACATTCGTCTAAGAGATCGCATTTCAACCGCGTTCACTCGGCTTTCATCCTTCCTCTGCCAGTTCCATGTTTCACTTCCATACATAAGTGTTGGGACTAAAACACCAAGAGGCCAACAATAATATAGTTGTTCCATATAACATAAATGTTGTGTACATTATACTTTTTTAAATTAGTATGTAATACATAATAGTTAACATCCTTAGATAAAAAAAAAACATAACGCAGTAAATAAGAAATGGCCAAAATCATAAATTCTTAATTTGTTGGTTATTGTGGTGATTATCCATAAATCTTTTTATAATTGTCTAGTGCGTACACCCCTGCCCTGCTCACAAAATATATGTTAATGTATATTTCCCATACAAACCACTATAGGTGGTACGATAGATGTTTTTCCCCGCGAAGTAATATTTCTTTTTTATGGGATCGCATTTGTATACGTCAACCAAAAAAGAAAAATGTTTATCGGTTTGAAAAGTTATGTTTGTTTTGAAAAAATGCCTCAGCTGGCTTCAGATATCATCTTGGAATCAAAACACCCCACAGAAATGAAAAACAATTGCATCTTTTTTCGCTAGTAAATGATTGTTTTTTTTTTTTTCATTTTATGTTTACATTTTTTTGCAGCAATTGATATGTTTTTTTTATTTAACTTTAATTAGATTTTTTTATTATTAAATCAAACAATTTTTTTTGTACTTCCAGGAGTTAAAAAATATTTACATAAAAGTATGGTAATAATTTTGTTTGTTATAATATATCTATATGAGATTCTGGATGGGTAAAAATAAAATAACATTAAACCTATCTTAAATGGATAAACCGGCCCGTTCTAGTGATGTAACCGGCGCGGCGTTACAATTGTTCTCATTTAATTAATATCTCAACAATTGCTATAAATTTAACCAGGATTTTTTGTAATCTTCAAGATGACCTCAACACATAAAAAACATATTTATAGGTACATTCAATAATTTCAAATTAAGTATTTCGTCCAACGTTGAAAAAAATAGCTGCCTGGAAAATGAAAATCTATTACGCTGTAATTGATTGGTTGATTAGCAAAAATTGTGACGTAGTAAAAAATATCATATGTATGTTTTCAAGAAACGCCGTTTAAAAAAATTACCTAATTTTTACACTACTAAACTTACTTATTAGCGGTACACTTCTCTATACTCAAAATATTTTTATTTTTTTTAATATTATGTCGGACTTCATGTTCAACCTTTAAAACAATGCTCACTGTCGTCCGACTTACGATCACTCTAAAGACCGTGATGAAGGTGATTTGACGCGCATTTCGAACCGCTGACAACCAGAGAAATAGCAGACGACCTCAATACCCCCTAGGAAGTAAGTACTTTGCCTCATCTCTCGCTTTCCTATTGTCCACGTTCACAAAAAATTGTAAAATATCTGGTCCAATAAATTGTTAAACGAACGAGTTTTTAATAAGTACTATTTTACTCAGTTGGGTGACTTAAAACCCTTACAATTATGTTAATTGCTTACCTGAATAATACTCCTCAGATGATGTGTCAGCTGCCCCTGAAAAAAAAAATTCTTATTAAAATAGATACACAGTTTATTAGCAAAATTCTCGGTTGAAGTTTATTTTAATAGGTCATAGAAATAAATGCCTTGGCATTACTTGTACTGCTTAAATCCCCATATTTTGAATAACGGTGACCAATTACATATCAATTGTGAAATATCACTTTTTTTATTTTAAATTAATAAGGTTCTATGATATACTGTAAAAAAATAATTGTTTTTCGGTGCGTATTAGTGACATAAAAAATATTACCGCGAAAACGATGTACTGCATTGGCTACGCTCCTAATACGTCAGGATTCAGTTAAATTTTTAACTTTGTTTGTGACCGTTAAAGTGTAAATAAAAAGTCGTCACGAATCGTGACATTACATTTGTCAAGGCCAAACATGCCGCGTTTTTGTAAATTCATAGTTATAAACAATTTTTTTGAAAGTTATGTATGATAACATTTTTTCGCAATATATGGATTTAGAAAATACAATTACTTTTTCTTAATCCCTTACACATGTTTTATGGGTATTCATGTGATATTTTCCTATTGCAGTCACATTTTTGAGACTAGTAAAGTTTCTTTAAAAGTCTCGGAGATGTTGCGAAAGTGATGAAACCGGAAACAAGTTTTACCAAATTTTCGGACTTCGTTTTGTTGTTTTGTTTTGGTTTAGTAATACATATAATTATTTTTAATTTTTTGTTGAAAAATTTTCCGTGCAAAAGTAAATAAGTACCTCATTTAATTACATTTTCATATTGAATCATTTGTAAGTAATATTTTTAAATAAAGGAAAAAAATCTTGATTTAATACATAATAAAAATACACTAAGCATAATTTAGGTGAAATTATTTTTTAATTTTAAAGATTCGATTACATTTCGAGACACTAAAACAATACGCACCATCTTTTGGTAACTGCCCATATGTGTATATAACATCTTCCAGGAATCAGTTAGCAACGTGTTAGCCACATGTTCAGTAGCAACTAGCTACAATCTACAAAAACTACCTTTATAATATATTTCTCTATTTTGCCAACCACAATGTTGTAACGGTGCTTTAATTATTTTTTTAATTATATTTTTTAGCATAAGTATTTGACTAATTATCTACTATGGTCAATGCTTATTTTTTGTAAATTTTCAAATATAATTTTAAGTTGCTAGAATCACATTAACTATCAAATACGGTATTATTAATTCAATTATCAACTATCAAATATTTTTTTTTTGCAATGGAATCTTGAATTTCAACCGTCTATGCGCTCAGTAGCTACAAGACCTGTAATAACCTAACTCCTATTTTTTTAATGAGTTTTTGAAATTCATTTGAGTATCATCAAAACTGTAATCTTCATTGTCAAAAATGTAAATTTTATGAAAATAATATTTATTTATCGTACAGTTCCCTTGAGGTGATGTTTACAAAACTGTGCGTTATAAATTATCAAACTTTATTAAAAATAAAACGGTTAATAAAACAATATAATGTAGGTTTATCGGTACATTTAAGATAGGTTAATTTATTTTGATTATTAAGATAGTGTAACACAGCAAGAAAATTGATGGAATAGTTGAAAGTTAATCTTAATAATAAGTACAGGTTTCCTTTTTCAGGATTTTTACTAGAGAGTAGCCATCGATTCAAAGACACCCGTCCAAAATTCTGGTTTTATTCCACACACGGGATCATCACATTGTTTATCGGCCAGAAAACAAAAGATTTTATGTTATGTCGATATAAAAATGTGATAAAATGATTTTGATATGTTTGTATGATGAAATAGATAAAAAATATATTTTCTCAAAAATCGTTTAGCCTTCAGCTCAAATTTTTAACACCTATAAAAAACGAATTATTAAAAAAAGCTTAATTCTTTCGGTAAGACCGACTAAAAGCCAACTGAAAAAAAAACTTTTTAAGTAAACAAAAATTTAACACTTTACATAAAACAAGAATTTACTTGGAAGAGTACGCGCTAATTACGCTCAATATATTTTTTAAATTAAAATCCTGTGAAAATTTTAAAATTTATAAGCATGCCTTTAAATCATCAGGCAAAAACAAGTTCGTATTTATTTTTAAGGCCGCTGTAGGCGTTTGCCTGAAAGTACTAAAATTTTCTTTGAAATGTAAATCAGTACTGGAATGAGCAGCTGCTTAGCAAACTTCCATCGCCATAGCAGTTTTAGCAGAAAATAAAGCAAGTGACAAAGTGAAATGATATAATATATCTAACTGGATAAGCCATAAGTTGTATACTATTTGTATACGTATAAACGTCGATTCGACTAATTTCACAAACGGAAATTTGGTATCAGTATCCAATGATGTTTATCTGTTCAATCATTATCATCAATATTCCTTTTCCACACATAATAGTGCATGGGGGACTGCATTGTTACACACACCGCAGTGTATCACGATAAGGTACGAGATTTGGGTATTATACTTGACACTAAACATTCTTTTACAATTCATATAGATCATTACAATATTTGAATTTGTCCAAATGTTCGTAGACAAAAGACTAGATTTCACCCCCTCGGGAGTCATTAAAATTAACAAATTACCCCGAGGGAGTGAAATCCAGTCTTTTGTCGAGGAACATTTGGACAAACTCAAATATTGTAATGAAACCAACTGGTTCAAGAAGCAGTTTAAAATTGGAAAATTGTTTTCAGGCGTTGCCTAGTATGTGAAATAATTCAATCAAATGAATCTCTTCACAACAATCAACGTTTTAGCTCTTTAACTTCACTAATATCAACAGATGGAAGAATTGAAGAAATATGGATGTTCAAACATAGACAAATGGTGAAGGTTACACAGTGTGTAAAGTAGCCACTTAAAACAGCCAATGACAGCTCATAAGCCCTGTAAATGCCTAGACTTCCATATTCCCTTATTTCAGGTATTCTCCATCCATTTTGTAATTTGTTAATCATATTGACCATGTTATCAATAAATCCATAAAACTCCTTGGAATTATTAACAGAAACACAACTGACTTGAACTGAAAATATCGATACCTTTAAAACTCTATTCTGTTCCCTAGTTTGCTTGCACCTAAAGAATTCTTCTGATATCTGGTCTCCATATTATGACGTCTACATAAAAAAAAATATTGAATCAGTTCAACGTCGATTTTTAAGAAAAATAGGCTAGAGGTTGGGCTTATCCAGAAACCAATATACATACGTATGATGAATTAGAAACTATTAAAATTTATTTTAACAGAGAGGGAAAACATTTTTGAGAAAGGAAAATGGAAGTCTAGGCATTTACAGGGTTTATGACCTGTCATTGGCTGGTTTAAGTAGCCACTTTACACACCGTGTAACATTTACCTGTCTGCCCATGTTTTAACATCCACATTTCCTCAAATCTTCCTTCTGTTGACTTTTGTGAAGTAAAAGAGCTGAAACCCTTATCACGGGGGTGAGATTCATCCGGCTGAACCAAATCACCTCCAAGGCCACACCTGAAAACAATTTTCCAATTTTTATACTTCTTCTTTTACCAGGCAGAAATTCAACAATATTTGAGTATGTCCAAATGCTTGCAGACTGGCTGGATTTCCTCCCTAGGCAGTTATTCATATTTAAATTTATTTCAACAGAGAGGGAAAACATTCTTAGGAAGGGAATATGGAAGTCTAGGCATTTACAGGGCATATGACCTGTCATTGGCCAGTCTGACAATGTCAGTCACGACAAAACCCAGTCACTGGTAAAAATTTATAAATAAAAGTAGAATAAAATTATAAACGTATTTTTATTATTATAATTTAAATGCAGTTTCATCAAGAATTGTCAGTAGAAAAACTCAATCTCTTAATTTTATTTTGTAAATGAAATTTTCATTTAAATTGTCCTATTTTTTTTCAAAACACTCAATTCTATCAATATTATATTTTTATCATTTATATATATTTTTATTTTATTTACTATGTTTTTATTTAAATAACCAAGAGAATACATTTGTCTTATATATGAAACAAAACAAATTACAAATAAGCGCAAATTACGGGTTTTCACGAGTAGCATAACAGTAAGTTAAAAAATATTCTCTAAAATAAAATGAACAGTAATCTAATGTATTATTAATTATTTCGAAAGCAAACGCCGCACGTCATTATGATTTTTCGCAAATAAATCTATGTTTTATGATTTTGATATTACATTAAAATTATTGGAAGTTCGCCATAAATATGAATTTTGCCTATAATTAGATGAAGCAAGAGGAACATGAAGAGGAAGGTTATTCCTTTTATCTTTTGGAAAAACATTAATTAAGAGTTTTCATGGTATTTCAGGACAGTCAATCGAACCAGAGGCAAATTTTAATAGGTACATTATATTAGCAATTTTGCGACGTTTTTGCAGAGATTGTCCTGAACTATTATCTCTCATCAACTTCAGGATGCCTGGAAGAATGACTAGACAAGTGCCACCGCTTTGTAGCAACAATTCACGGACAATGTATACTTGTAATGCCGTATTAAACAGACTTCGTGAACTCGGCAATAGTTATTCACACGTATTTGATATGTTTTGTGTAGGGTATTATTCCTATAGAACAAACCTTTTGAAATTTTTCAAAGATGGTGAATGGTAATTATATTAATTTATTTATTCATTTCATAATGTATACAGTTTTTTTTCACTTTGCCCAGCTTTATGCAACAGAATTTATAAATTTCTTGTTGTATTATTGTAGAATGTTTTATTATTTCAATTATTTTTTTACATTTATTCTTGAATTATTTAAACTTTCTGCTGAATATGCTGTATATTTTTTTAAATATAAATCTTGTACAATTCTAAGGTTTGATTTTTTTTATAAATCTGGGTATAAGGAAATTTATTTTTTCAAAAAAATATATTTTAAGCCAAATATGTTATTATTATAAATTTTTGTAAAAGTCAGATTTGCCGCTTATGTTAATAAAATAAAATAAATATGTGATGTTTTTTTACATATTAATATTAATTCAAGAGGGACGAGTTTTCAAAAAGACTCGTCAACAAACATTTAAACGTACTCAAAATATTGTTGATAAATGAGTTTTGTTTAATTTTGATACGCGGTTATAAAAACTGGAAATAAAAGAAAACATTCAAAAGAAGTGCACAATCCAACGTAAAATAACTTTTTCTTTACAAAAAGGGTGAGGGTAACCATTTTATAATACTTCTTTAGAAAACTGACGTAGTTTTGGTCATCAAATTTTTATGTTTCGTAAAACTCTTGTCGTAAAATCTCAGCTGTAAGTTTTTCCCACATATTTTTCACGCGACTACACTTCAGAATTTCCTGTCTACAACAGAGATTCTGAAACGTGAATAAATAGTTAAAACATTTTTCAAAACATAATAACGTATTCAACAAAGGATATTTTTTGTTTCCTTTGTAAAGTTAATACAACATTAGAGGTGTGTTAAAACAAAGTCTGCAAACTCCACCATTGGTCTGATGTGAGTTAAATATCAATATAATGTTATGCAGAAAACTCAGAATAGGGGAATACTGACAATATTGAGATGTGGAAGATATATTAAAATTCGTTAAATGTTGACCGTAATAAACGTACTTTCGGTAAAGCAAATAGTAATTTTAAATGCTTTTGTGTTAATAATTTAATCTTTTTAAAAGTTATTGCTCGAACACATGTTTTGTGATGTTCAGTTTAATAGCCAACTCTATCGCTATCCAAGAGGGGAGGTAAGGGTTTCAAACTACCTAAAACAAGAATCCAGGCAATCTGTATCATAAAAGATTTTAAATATGTAATTAGTTGCCAGAAACGATCATAGATGCTGGATCTACTGCATCGTTTCGTGGAATGGTGATGATTTTTATTAAAAACAATCGTCTATATAGGTAAATTATGTCATCGGAAAGCTTCTAAATTTTATGACAGTGTTTCGTTTTTATTTTTTTTTTACATACATTGTTTATTAGCTAACGTGTCACTGATCAAATTTTATCTGTACAGGTATCTAAAGAAATACATATCATAATAAATATGGCGATGGAGAGTGAATTAAAAATACTGTAGACAACCGCAAAAATTTCGGAGCATTAATGACAGTATCTCGTACATTTGTGACTCAATGTGCCTAAGTCCGCAACAGAAACAACAGACACGGCAGTCTCTTATACGTAACCGAACAAAAAACTTACCAAAACCAAGTATTTCATTAACTCTTAAAATACTGTGGTAAATATGCGCGAGGTGATGTAACATCTTTTTATCAATAGTAAAAGGTGGAATATTCTATTATATTCTATAAGTTCAGACATTTAAAAAAATAAAATAAAAACTTAGAGATATACTATTTAACAATTCCTTTTCCACAATTTATGCAAATAAACATATAATTTTGATCTGTTATACCAAAATTAATTAAAAATTACAAATACGCCGCTCATGCTACGCGCGTGCGTCCCTATCGTTGTCATTAACCGACTGAAGATTAAATCTGTTTTAGACGACACCCGCCACAGAACAACGTCTCTGTCTTCCTTGTTATGACTTTTATATTCGTGTTTTCTCTTGTATGAGGTATCTGTGTAGATGTGTTGCTGAATTAGTGGACATTCATTCTTTGCGTAGCAAGGATAAATATTTTAAGTACTTACATTTAGCATAGTAATACAAATTTAACTTTACAAATCAGGTGTGAAAATGTCCATTTGAAGATTACAAAAAATACGAATTCGTTATTTTTTTAATAATATAAATATATCAAATCTCGTGTCTTATGTCAACTAGTGTGACATCATAGGCCCCACAAGAGTTAAAAATAAATTTTAATTTATCGATTTTTTATATCAAAATATACATTCGGTTACTCCTAGAAACAATAATAAACGTAAGTAATCAAATATCCTTGACAACTTAAACACGCCTCTTTTGTATTTTAAACAACGTTTACAATTACGAAAAACTTAATTATAAACAATATTTTGAATTTGTTTAAATTTTTTAAGACAAAAGACTAGATTTCACCCCTTAAAGAGTCATTAAGATTAACAAATTACAACAGGGATGAAGATCCCTTATCTTTCCTTTCTCTTAAATGTTCTCCATCCCTGTTTTAATTTGTTTATCTTAATTATAATCCTTCATTATTGCAACATACGTAACAAAGTATTTCAAATCAATAAGTTTTCTTTCATTTTCAAACTTTCATGAACACCATAATCCAATTTCAACCCTCGATACATTAAACTACTAAGTGATATTATTTTCATCTTAAATTGTTGCCTTATCTTATGCTAATTCCTAGTTTTATAGTTATGTACATTTCTATAAACCACTTTTTCAATTATATTTCGCAGTGACATTTTTCAACACTTTATGCATGAATAAATAAAATTCATAAACTATATTTTATTTTCGTCCTCGTGGATTAATGGCTAGCGTGTTTGCCTACCATGCAAGAGGTCTCGGGTTCAATTCTCAATATGATTGATATGAAATATTTATTAAAAAACTTTTTTTCACACTAGTATATTTTATAGTCACAAGACTGGTGAGACTGATCGTCTTAACGTCACGAAACAAATTTTTTATTTTATTTTATTTATTTAAACGCCTTGTAGGCTTTTTTTGTATAACATATATTTTAATATAAAGAACAGACATGTATTTTACACAAAAATATTAAAAAAATAAAATGAAGTATTAAGGTATTTGTTTATAACCACTTACCGACTTTTCTATGTCTACTAGTTTCGAGACGTACCCGTTTCTTCGTCAGGACATCAATTAAACCAATGTGCAAACCAACATGCATAAAGAAAAGTTGGTAAGTAGTTATTTACAAATATTTAATAATGCCTTAAATATTAATAATATAATAAAAATAAGAAAATTTCAAAAATATGAAATCTTATCTTACATATAGAATACACATAATTGTATTCCAGTTGAGAGAACAGAAGTAATATAAAGTAATTATCCCATCGGTTATATAAAAAAAATCTAAAAATTAGAAGTTAGAAAAAAAATAATTAAGAATACAGATATAATTAAGAATACTTATGTTAATGAAAGGTATACATTTCAAAACAACCAAGTATTATTCAAATGATAAAATGATCAAAAAAACGCTGTCATTGGTGTACCAATGCAGTGCCCTATGCACCACTTGATAAAGAAAAGAAGTGATGATGATGAACAATGTTTTAAGTTTGTCAAAATTTTTGTTTACAAGGACTAGATTCAAACACCTAGGAAGCTGTTAATATGAACGTTTGACACAGATGAATAACGCTTTAAAGCAGTTATTTAGAAATCTAGGCATTTACGGAGCTTATGACCTCAAATATCATTCTGCCTATCTTCAAACATCTATATTTCTTCAGTTCTTCCATCTGTTGATGTTTGTGATATTAGAGAGCTGAAAGCTTTATTTATGCGAGAAATATTCACCTGATTTAAGCGGCCACTTAAACCAGCCAAATATATGTCATATGCCCTGAAGATGTCCTAACTTCAATATTCCTCTCTTCAAAATTTTCTTTATTTCTGTTGCAATTTGTTTACTTTATGTATAAATACAATTAACAACAGTCGTTTTATTTCCATCCTTTGCAAATATTTTCTCATTTGTTCATCATTATAATTTTTAAAAAATATATTTTGGAGTAATTCAAACTTTTTTATGACTCCCTCGTTGGCCTTGTAATATGGTTCCAATGATGGACATGAATTATTTATTTGATCCATCTATCAAAATGTTTCAGAAAGTTATTCGGAAAATCGTAAAAATAATTTTATTAATCAAATCGATACAGTTCCCTTCAAAGTATATCGTAATCAATCTTCTGAACACTGTCCGTTAGGGTGGGCTGTTATTTTTTTTTCCAAATTTTGAAATAAAAGGGGTCAAAAAAGTTGCCTTCTAGATTACTTGGAATACAAAAAATATTTGAAACTACTGTTTGCCCTCAACCAGAACTTTTCGAAAAAGTCATTTTTTTGCGCTAAACCGGCTGTAATTTTGTATTTAAGTAAGAAAATCAGTCTAATTAAATTTTTTAGTGTGCATTAAACCTCATTAAATAAGCATCTTAGGGCGTGAGTTACAATTTGTTTTGTAATAAATGGGTAGCATTGTTTTAATGAGCCATTGTTTTCGTCAATATTAGCTAGGTGCTCAACGGAATTAGTTCCGCGGAGTGTAAACTTTTTGAATTTCGGTAGTTTTAAAACGTGTTCGAATTTTTAATGTGATTAAGTTATATCTTTAATTACAAAAAAATAATATTATCAATATAGATAATTAATAAAATGTTCAGACAGTGATAAACTTCAAACCTCGGTCGGGGGCTAAAAGTAGTATGGAATATTTTTTTAAATAATTTTTACATTCAATGTGATCCAAAATGCAACTTTTAGATCCCTTTCACTTTGATGTCTAAAAAAATAAAAAAACTTCATTCATCAGCCGCCCACTCTACTGTCCGTGGCACTTTTATAGTTACTGTCGGATATATGGATAATATGTTGACTTCCAAAAATGATTTGAAGGCTTTTAAAGTGATTTGTTTTCATGATTGTGATAAAAACATCAAAAAAATTTCTTCATAATTTTTTTATTCTATTTTTTTATAAATCAATAAATTTTCATAAATAGTACATGTTTTTTATTCTACTTCAAATCCACTTTAATATATCTAGTAAATTTAATAAATTTAACACTAAAAAAATAGACAGCTCTTTTGCTTTGAGAGTGACTTACACTGCGATAATTCTTTATTTATTAGAATTGATATAACTTTGAATTAAATAAGTAAATGAGAAAAAAAACGGGATAAAAAAAATTTTTAAAAACTTTGATACCAATTAAAATAAAATGCAGTTTTTACACGGGTGTAAAAAAATTCTTTAAATTTACTTTGAATTTATTTATTGAAATACAAGTTTTAATAGTTTTTAGTTCATTGGAGAGATTAATGTAATTTTTAATACCTTTGAAGACAAAGTTATTTTTATCTTGACTTGTGTGGAATTTAGGAATTTTTATTTAATTTTGAGATCTGAGTGACTCATTTCAAATTGTTTAATTTTGTCTTCTTGAAAAATTTGCATAGTGGAATTTATTTTTTAAATAGTGTCTACTGTATGAAATTTTAATTTGTTGAATTTTTATATTTGACCAACAAGCGCTTTCGTCCAAGTAGGCATCGTCAAGATTGGCAAATCGTTTACCACATATTAAATTTAATGGTCATAAGCGTTCTATATTTGCGCATAATATTATTAGTAGTAAACGAGTAAATATAAGTTAAATATCACCCGCCAATGGGAGGAGGAAGTGCTTTCCCGAAACTATATGTGTTTTCTTAATAAAATCACGTAGTACTAATAACGAAGGTTTATTTTCATAATAATTTATAACGAAGTGTAAGAAAGTGAATGCTAATCAATTAATAAGAGAAAATCCGTATTTAAATAAATGTTATAATAAATAATATTTTTAATTTTATTTTTATTTTATTTGTTTCGAATACAAACATATGTACATGTCAAATAATTGTAAATAGTAACTATAAAAAACGTATATATATATATATATATATATATATATATATATATGTATATGTAAAAAAAAGTGGGGCCTGCTATGCAATAATATGTATTCGTTTAATTGTAAAATAATGCGACGACGCTGACGGTTTAATATATGTAAAGAATAAATATACTTGAAAATCTCGAAAACGTAATTAAAATTTAAAAATATAAAAAATTAAATAAAAATTAGAGTTAAAAAAAAAACATTAATTAAGAGAGATTGAGAGATGTTTGGTTTTGTCGGGCGCCAGTTATTCGTAAAGAATAACAATAAGATTAAAGTTGCATTCAGTTTAATTATGTCAGTGTGGAGGGGTAAGAAAGGAATAAAGATAAATTGTGGAAATTAAATGTATTTAAATTAAATTATAAACAATATCTAACCTAACTTAGAATTAGCCTTGTATTAAGGTAGAGGAAGCGAAGTCTATATGCCGAGATAGAGTGACGTGGCGTTCCATCCTCTCTACCTACTTTTACAGGAAAACGGCGTGATGGTTGCCGTTATAATTTTCATAACAATTGGAATATATAAATATGTTGTTCATGTAAATAAAGTGATTTGAATTTCATGGATTTTAAAATATAAATATTATTTTAAACTATTATTATTCGCGGTTTTAAAAGTGTCCTGAGCTTCACAAATATTGACATGTGGCCGGTTCTTGGGAGTACATTCTCGGCAAGAACAATAGGCTCCCGATTACCTGAGCGGACGGACTTTTATTACATACCTTCAACGACCCTTGCGAAAGGCGTAATTCGGGTCCTTGTTGCTGACTAATAAATCGAACGGTATTTTTTAAAAGAGAGACGCGTTCACAATAATTATTTTTATAAAAGAAATGATAGAATTGATGGATTTGGCACAGCGGTACTTTCGGTCTAAATCTTACTTCATATTGAAACAAAAGAAATATGGACAGAAAAAATAGATGGTTGAAAGAAAAAGAAGAAAATTGATGAGGAAAGGTGAAAGATTTGTGAATATCATACTACATTTTGAAATAAAATAATCTAATAAAAAGTAAAAATTATTGACCTATGAAAATAATTTATAAAATTGACAATTACTGCAAATAACAGAAAGGAACAAATCCGTGGCATGCGATTACAAAATAATTTGTTTTGCTTAAATTATAAATACAAAAAATTCAAATTAAATTAAATAATTTATACAATCACTTTGTAAAGCGCCCTTGAGGTATTATATTACTAAAATGGCGCTTTATAAGTTATTCATAATAATAACAATAAAAGGAAAAACACGGCTGATGAGCCATTAGCTTGTTCAAGCGATTTCCTCACACAATGTGGAACACGTACCATTTTGCCTATATTTCTACACCAATATTCAATATTACCTCAACTCGTTAGTTAAACAACATAAATAAATGACGGTATTAATATTTAATTATTTTTAATGATGTATTTAAAATCTTTCATTAATTCAATAAAATTTTCTTAAAATACGTGTTTCTGGTTTTGCTGGTTGCATATGAAATAGTATTTTGTGCTTTAGTTTTACTTGTTGTACTTTTAGAAAACACGGTTTAGATTAAACTAGTAAATTTACCTTATAACATACATAAAGTTGTTATTGTTATGCATATGAAAACGTGGTGTATTTTTTTCATCAAAACAAACAAGAACACAGACTGAATGATAACATAGTTATACAAGGATACAGCTTTTTAATAAAAATACGGTACCTGAACAAGATTACTAAATAATATCGTACTTTGTGTAATAAGCAAAAATGTTTCAATTTTACTTTGTAGCCGGTATATTTGAACTTCAACACAAATTTTGTTTTTAGTTAAAATTGGTTATTTTTAAAAAATTTTTTATGCACTACAGCAGGCCAAGAGGTCCAATTTTATGAAATTATTAAATCAAAGATCATTTTAGCTTGGAAAAACAACATTTATTTTTATGATCTCGCCAGGAATCAATTCCTGAATTTTATGTGCTTAAACGATCGTTTTAGCCACGAAGCACACCATGGGTGCCAATTTAATTAATAAAAACTCTAATTTGAATAAATATATCTACATATGTATACCTACTACTTATTTAAAATACTTATTTAATACTTATTTAAAGTAAGGAAAACATAAGTATTTTTTGTTAACATCGCAAAAGATAATTTATTAAATTATAGACACGCCACGCGCCTGATAGGTAGGTAGGTACATAAAAAAATAATTGACTAATTAATAAAAAAGGTCAACACATTTTTAGTTTATTTTAATTTGTTTTTTCTTTTAATTGCACTTGTATAAAAAAATACAACGTTTTTTTATATAAAAATGTAATTTTCCATAAATAAATCAATGATGCGTATAAACTACTTTAAGGGTTTAATCCGGTGCTTCTCTTAAAAAATGGACGTCCTTAAATGTCGTGTTTTACTCCTTGTTTTTGATCTAAGGTCATGGGGTAAATATTTGTGACGGCTATTGCTAAATAATACAATTTGTGAGCGTAAAACACAAAAGGTCTCTATGTGTTCATGCTCACATTCCAAGCAACGAAAAGGTTTCAGGCAAGCGTAAGGACATACGAAACGAAATACGTCTGGTTATTGCTTCCTCAGCCGTCATTTCACGGGTCGTTACGATCGCATTGCGACCATTGGGCGAATAGGAGATTTCGTTACAACACCGGAGAGAATTCGTGCAATTTTTGTGATTCAATTTCGAAGACAAAATGAGCCCGTTACTGCGCTTCAAATCTTACAAAGAAATTAAGCAAGCAATTTTCTTAACATGAAACAATATTTTACCCGTACATTTCAAACATTTATAAAGGAGACCATTAGATTAATATTTTATTTGAAATATTTTTATTATGTGTTAATATAAATTTGTATAATTTATATTTTAAAAATTATTTCTGTTTACTTTTTTTTGCATCGTATTTTTTGGAATTTTATTATTTATTACTTATACCTTTTTTTCTAGATTGTTATTCTATTGCATCACATGTCATTAAAGTTTATTCAAATTAATTTTACTATGTAATATTTTTATTGTTAATTATCATGACTTGACACAGGCATAGCTCAAAAAGCCTTAAAAAGATCATTAATATTTTTTTTTATTATATAAATAAAACACGAGTGATACTTTAATCCACAAATTTGGAATATCCAGTGACCGGTTTCATCGCTTTCGCGACATCTTCGAGACTGGTCTCCCAGTTATGTATATGTGTATATTCAAGTTACTAGTATTTGGACATAAGTATAGTCTTCGATGAATGAGAATAACGTTATTATATGGTACTTACCGGATCCTTTTGGGTCCGTTATTTTAAGACTGCGAAAATGGCCTGCGTCTGGCGTTGCGCTTTGCTGCCCTCCTAGTTTGCCATCGAATCAAAACGCCACAAGATCCGTACCGTTTCGCGAGGCATAGACAAACAAGGTTGCGAGCGCAAAAAAAATGGGACGAAGTACCTGTCTAGATTTATTTGTCACAACAGTAAGAAATATCTACTATACGCTTCGTATTTTTGTCCTTTTGCGAATATTGCGAAGCCAGGATATTTGTCTTCGTCCCACACCGCCTGAACCATCGGTGCCAACCCTGCTGAATTTTCGACGGATCTACAATCAAGTTTGGGTATTTTTTGCTGTTATTTGCCGGTGTAATTGGGCTTCCTCGTCTGTTATGGTGTAAAAAAAAAATATTTAAAAATGACCCTCTATTGTACACTTGACGATTAAATTAAATAGCTCATATTTTTTACCTCTAAGTACATATCATAAATAAGACACCTTTTGGACTTTGCTGTGTGTCAGCAACTCAATAATAACTTAAGCTCTTTGTGTATCATTTGTGTCGCTGATCATATTCAACTAAAGGGGTTATATTCTATAATCGATAAGACACACGTGCTAAAACATTTTACCTAAAATAGCGTGATGATCAAAGAAAACCATGGCATCATTTTCTATAGAATCCAATAAAAAAATATAATGCAACTCTTAAAGTATTGCACAAAAAATCAGAAGCGCCGTTCTGCAGTACATTCACATCATCCCTACCATGAAGAAATTTACTTCAAAGGAATGTGATATTTAAAAAAAACTACCGCACGCAGTCAAAGTCAGTCAACCTAACAGATTCAGTCAGTCAGTTCAGTTAATTCAGTTCCAGCAAGTAGTCTAAGTGCAGTTTCTTCAACCCATCGTTGCTGCTACGCTCGTGCTACACAACCAAGTGCTGTATCGTTTTCGCCATTTAATAAATACGCATTAAACAGCAACCTCGTGTCTTCTTTGTCAATCTTTAATTGGGATAGGAGCCCCAACAAGGTATGCAATATATGTGTAGGTTGACGAGAATTTAAGTTCTGTGCTTGTAATAAAACCAGAATCCTGGACGAACGCTTTCGACACGATAGCTACTTTCGGCTGAAAATCCTGACAAAAGAAATCATGTGAAGTTAATTCCGGTTTTTAGTGTAGTACTTGGCGCGTTTGCCTACCATCTTGAGGTCCTGTTTTTATTTTTTTTTATTTGAAAATTTATTTATAAACCCTTACGGATTATTACATTCATTTTACATAAAATAATATATACATTTTTCATTCATACTCTGTTGTTCAAAATAATATTTTTTACTTCTTTTAAAAAGTTTGTCTGAGTCTTTTGTTTAGTTTTGTCTGGTAGTTTATTGTATAATTTCAGTCCCTGGTTCATTAGTATTGATTGTCCTTTGATTGCTGGATGTTTTTGAAGCTTAAGATTTATCACTTAATAGCACATTGGAACACCAGTAAATGCCCTTTGCCACACTGGGCTCGAATTAGAAAATTATGAGAACATAACGAATTAATAATTTCACTATAATAATTTATTTATTTATTTATGCTTTATTTAGTTTATTTATAACATTTTAAGAACTAATACAAACTTGTAATAATGTTACAAATTTTTTGGCAAAATTTCTGAATGACGTTTTTTCAAATTCATTTTAAATATTTCGATTTTTTCTATTTCCTTTATTTCTTTAGGTAACTCATACAACTTCAATCCCTAGTACAGCTTTAATCCCTTGTACAATGAGTTTTGATATTCTGTTTTTCTCTTCATTGGTAATCTTATCTTTTTTTTACTCCTTGTTTCATATGTATGACATTGTTAATAAAATGTTATTACAAATTTTATTATATAATGTTTTTATTGTATTCATCACCTTAATTATTTTACGTTTAAAAATTGCTAATGAGATTTAATTTGTTGCATTACTGTGAGCAAGCCAATTTCGTTGTGCATTCTTTCTACATTAGAATATATATTTTTTTAGTACAATCTTCATCGCCTTATTTTAAAGATGCTATTCACACCCAGTTGTGCATAAGTCACAACATTGTCAAATAAATGCAGCGTATTTTGATCATCTGTTGAAATCACATACAAAAAAATAAAAATGAATGAATAAGACTGAATTTCGTTACAAAGAACCAAAATATTTTTCAACCTTACTTGCCTTCCATTAATACAATGGTTTGTTTTTTTTCACTTTATTTTAACTTTTCGTCATATTTTTCTTCTTTAAAACTACCAGAAAAGTTAAAAATATTGTCAACACTTTTTAGCATAAAGTTTCCTGTGCAACCTTTTAAATACGACAAAATTCAAAAACTTTCTTTAAAAATTCGCTTAGGAGAAATTCAACTTTATGAATGATATTTACATTTTAAAATCTTTTCCTCCGTTACATTTAATTCCTTAAATTTTTATAGGAAAGTGCTGGATTAACCTTAATGCGATTTTGTCTTGATAGACGGATTTTCCAACAGAGGCGAAGGAATCACTTAATTTTTAATTTATTCATTTAGAAATGCAGCAATAATTTTGAACTCTGAACTGAACAAGTCCAGTGTTGAATTTGGACGAATAAACGAAAACAAATACCTTTAGTCAACACATTTCGTCATATAAAATATAAACACTATGCATAAAAACATAAATTAATACACATCAAAATAAATGGTACAGAAAGAACAGTAAAAATGTAAAATTTAATTGTAAAATATTAAAATATAATAATAATATTCAATTAAATCGGGTTGTGGTCCCGTGGCTAGTGTCTCGATCTCACGGATCAAAGGTCGGTGACTCAAATTCTACTCTACCCTCACTTGATTTCCGTTTTCTAATTGTAATTTATCTACAACTCGTTGAAGATGGCCCTCAGAATAAATATTTGGGTAAACAATAAGAACGCAAATATTTTTTTTTATAAAAAATATAAAACTAAACATTTTTTTTATAAACAAAAACCTTTATTGGCATAAATAAACAATACATTCAGTAAAAAAATGGAACACTTAAGATTGCACTTGCCAAAAAAGAGTCTGGCTCTTGTGTTTGGCAAGTTTACAAAATAATATAAAAAAGAAACAAAAAATGCAAAACAAAATAATAAAATAAATAAAAAATTAAACAATATTAAAAATTTAGAAAATATAACACTAAAAAATATTAAATAAAAACACAAAATTTATAAACAGTATGGTTTTACAACAATATTTTGAGTTTGTCAAAATGTTGGTATACAAGGACTGGATTCAACTTCTTGGGGAGCTGTTTATATTTACACATTACAACAGAGACGAAGAACATTTTAGAGAAGGTAATATAGAAGTCTAATGTAGAAGTTTTCAAAAACATCAACAGGTGAAAGAATTGAAGGAATATGGTTATTCAAATATGGGCAGACAGGATGATGAATATTACACAGTGTATAAAGTGGCCACTTAAACTAGCCGTTGACAGATCATAAGCCCTGTAGATGCCTAGACTTCTTAATACCTTCTTTTAAATGTTCTTCATCTCTGTTGTAATATATTATTACTTATCATTTTTGTCAAAAATTTATTCAACCCTTGAAAATTTTTATACGTTATTTAAAATGTATTTAAGGAAAATATTTAAGCAAGATGATGTTAATACCCATTCATCGCTTTATTTAAATTTTTTGCTCCCTCTTTTACATTAGTAGCTGCTTGATTTCGAATTTTGTGAATAATAAAAATATTCTGTATTAATACCTGTACTTCTTGTTTTCTCAAAGTGAATGTAGGTTGAAAAAAATTGCCGTAAGGCAATATACTCGCCTTTTTAAAGTGTTAAATAAATCAACAAATAAAAGACAAATACCAGCCCTTCATATTCCATTATGATTTGTTTATTACCTTGAGGTAAATATTGATTTATTTCATTAATTAAACAAAACAAAAATACAAATGCATACAAGATTAGATAATTGGTAATTTTATAATATTTTTCAATAACTTTTGTACGTTAAGTAAATAATTTTATATATTTTTTAATTTCTGATTTAAATTGTTTTCAAAAATATAAAAAACTTTTTTTAACCATTTATCGTATTCATAACCTGAAAATATAAATATTAACTGCTACTGAGCGCTTTAATAAAGGTTTCTGACGTGAATATCATTCACATTTTTATTTTTATCAAACGAGCTCATAAAAAATAATGGCAGAATTTCCCCAACGGAAAATGGGGAAACATCTCTTGCATTCAATTTTGTACATTTATTTTTCTGGCAGGAAACTGATTTAATTCAGCATTACCAGGTCATTTAAGAAGTCACTCTGTCTTTCAACAGATAAACACTTTGTCTTCCACATTAAATTAAATGAGCTTTATAGTGTTAGGTATTTGCTTTTTTTTGTTTTTCCATGATGCGTCTGTTACTTTAGCGATTTATACACCAAAATAGAATACAATGATCAAATCGACTTCTTCTGTGTTGATACACAGAAGAAGTCGATTTGAAGTGATACTTATTTTCGTTATTTTTCCTTTCTGAGAGTTTTTTATTGTTTAATTTGTAGTTTCATACTTAATGCATTGTTAATTATTTTTATTATCTAAAATATTCAAATAGCGTAACACATTTTACCTCTAAAGTTGACACACACCAGTTTAAAAAAAAGACAATTAAAAGCGTGGCGAAAAAACCTTTTAGGAAAAAATTTTTCGGCGTCTAATGAATGCCATATCCTTAGCCTTTGAATCCACATTTTTTTTTCATCTTAAGTTAGGAACTATCAGCTGCTATTTCTTTTGTACCACTCTAATTGTATACTAGCTCCTACACAGATAAGTGAAAAAAATGTTTGTAATTTTACTTTGATGTTTATCGAGAAAAACATGGATTTGTTTGGCGTAAAATGAAATATGTTGCAATTGCGAATTATTGATACAAAGTTATTTTTTTTTAAATAAATGTTAAATTTTAATTAATATCTATTAATCACAAAGACACAGCCTTTCTTCACATGGACGCGACACTCGCCGTTCTGGAAGACCATCGATGATAAACTTTTGGTTTTATTTGGCGGAACTTTGGGACACGAGATTGACGCGGGATGAAAAGAAACTGCTTACTAAAAATAGGGCATTCTGAAGGCGTCTGGTAATATCCACTGGCTCAACCTAAGAGCGAATGTGGAAAAGTAAGAGAATCACTGAGACACAATCAGGATTTTCCCCATAGAAAACTATACATTCAAACTACATTTTCTACTATTTTTTACTAAAAATCAACTTGGACAAAGAAAAAAATATAACTTTACAGATATGCTTGTAGGAATAACCCGGATATCAATTCTCAGTATCAGCTGACCTACTATCGTATTAAAGACAATGCAGAAACAAAATCAAGGCAAATTATTGCTGACTTGCGCGGATATCACACGTATCGATAAAATTGCTGACAGCAAAGGAAGTAGTTTATAAAATCAAGTTCCAACTAGGAATTAAAGTAAACACTGGATTATATATAAACCGTCACACCTTTAGTTACACAGTCAGTGACTCAACTTAAACCGTAATTATTTTAATTTTTATATATTTATTTATTTCACAGTTTTAAAATATACAGAGGACTTTGTTTTAGGTCCAGACTAGACAGGAAATTCCTGTGTTTTGGCGGGACCTTTATTTTACATTGGTTTATTTTTCATCAAATGATGCTTAAACAATTCAAATCATAATAGTAAAATCAAAAAATTAAAACCACAAACTAAAAATAGATTAGAAAACATATGAACCGATAATATGAAATATTAAAGTATAAACAATAATTTAAAAATAAAAGATTAATAATTTAAAAATGAAACATGAACATAAATTTGAAAACACACCGATTATAATAAAAATTGAAGCATTAATATAAAATTTAAAATATACTTTTAATAACTAAGCATTCGTGTGTACCTATTTAAATTTGGTTAAATTTATGTTTTTCGTTTCTTTTTATTAAACTTCATAGTAAATAATTTTAATAAAAATATCGATAAAATTGCCACGGTTAATACACTATTAAAAAAGTATTAGCGTTCTTATAAATTACCCAAATATTTCGAATTTGGTGACGGAGTTATCGGAGTTATAACGCAGTTATCCTTTCTGTGAGTTTATCCATGTAATAAACACGCATCAAAGCATACCATAATTTTCTTCTGTCACCTTTAACTGTGTTGGAGCTCCCTTTGCATTTGTCATGCATCAAATTCTACGTGCGCATTTAAAATAAGCAAAACATCTTCAAATACCGCTTATTAATTTCATGCATTAGTTTTAAATTTTATTTTTTGCTTCTTACCTCGCGTCCACCTCACCTTTGTGTCCAGGTGGGTGAAAAATACAGTTTTGTTTCTGAATTAGAATCAGAACCCAGCACAAGTGTTTCACTCAATAGCTGCTCTCAGTAAGAAATCCTGAATAAGAAAATCAAGTGGAGATTAGTCCACCTCGTTGCGTAGTGGTTGGCGCGTTCGTGTATTATGATTGAGCTCCTAGGTTAGATTCCATGGAAGGTTGACATGATATTTTTCACTGACAACGTATGTTAAACTTGTATCAAGTAAAGTTTTGCTATCAATCGTGTTCGTAATATGGTCATGAGGAAAAATGACAATATCTGACAAAGGCCATTATAAATTTCGTATATTTCCTTTTATTCTCATGTTTATTCGAAATTATATAACTTGAAATTCCATTTTTTTTTTGGAACGTAACAGTTGAAAGATTAACACAATATTTAAACGTAGATTGTTTTAGGAAAAAAAACATGTATCATTTTTCGTAACTATATTATTTTATAAAACAAATTTAACCAACAGAGTAATAAAAAACGTAATTGCTAAATTATATTTGAAACAACTACCACATATTATGTTGATAAATTTGTAAAGTTCCTAAGATAACTGACTTTGTAAATAGAAGTACAATTACAAGCGTCGTTACTCTGTCAGTGTTTATTTACTTTATGTTTTACGTGACATAATAAATGTCGGAATGGTAAAGTAGAGCATTAAACACAACAAAACCTAAAACTATGAACTAAAAACAAAGACAAATGATTCTAGTAACCTTTTGTAATCTGTGGAAAATTTTAGCGGGTATTTCAAAATGTACTTTCTCTCCCAGGGTTAAAAAAAACAACGATGGAAAAGCCTGTTAGAGAACAACTCAACAATATAACAACGTCAAACAACAATTCTTATCAGAATTCTCTGGAGAGATTCCAAAAAAAATATCTAGTTGCATCAATTGAAAACTTAATAAATTTCATCTTTTTTAAGAAATCACCTTCCAGACCTAAATTAACATATTAAACTTGTTCAATATTTGATAACATAGGTCAATAATCTCAATTTGTAAACATTTTTTCAACCCTTGAAGGAAATTTAATTAACACTATTTGTTGAAGCCATATCTGAATGATTTTTTGCCAAAAGAATACAATAGGAAATAGATTTTCTAAATTTTAAAAATATTCATTTGCCAACGTATTTATTTATTTATTCCAAATAAAACACATTTTCTTTCTATTTTTATTGTTGTTTAAAAGTTGGCTATGCACGATATTTTTTAATACACAGTCCTGGATGTAGACCAGGTTTTCGTGGACAGGTTTTGCAAAACCACACCATTTATTGTCTTCCTCCTTTTTTATTTCGGTCACTGCACACTGCACAGTCTTTGAATCCGTTTTGTTTCTGTCTTGGCTTAGAAGTGTGATTTTCTATCTAATCGTTCTTCCATGTCCAGAGTACATGGTCTTCCTATTTTTTTAGCCGTTTTTTCAAACATTGAATGACAGTTGTACAAATTTGATTGAATCAGTTTTATCGGCTATTTTTTCTTCGTTTGTAGGTAAGCTTCATTTGTTTTACAACAGATGGTAGTAAAAATATAGTTTTTTATTTAGAAATAAGAAAGTTACCACGTTTTTTACACGACAGTTAGCTCGGGCGGGAGACACCCGCCATGGGACTTCTAGCGTATTTTTGTTTCGGGCGAGTGGCTCCAGCCAAAGGGCCCCAAAGGGTTTATGATTATTCCATTAAGGTTGATAATCTAAAGTTACAGACAAATATTTTATGGACTCATGGACTCTGGATTGTCTCATTTGCCCAAACCAATATTAAATCGGGTGGCGGTTCCGTTGCTAGTGTCTCGGACTCACGCATCAAAGGTCCGTGATTCGAATCCCACTCTAACCCAACAACATTCCTATTTTCTAAGAGTGAGTTATTTACAACTCGTTGAAATTGGCCCTCACAATTAAATATTTCTGTAGATTATAAGAACGCAAATAAATAAAAAAAAAAATCAATATTAAATCAGCTGCTCCACAAGTGTATGGCTTATGTAAGGTTTTTGTTCTTTCATTGTGTGTTTTGTAATATAAGTAATATAGATGTACATCATTTAATTATATAAACATAAATACGTAGTGTTTAACTGTCTGAACATTTTGTTAATTATTTCTGTTTATTAAGTTATTCTTCTTTGTTTATTCTCAAATGTTAAATTTTTTAACAAAAGTGTATTGTTAAGTGTCCTCGGCACGGGTAACACCAGTGAGATCACATTATTTTTATTATTAATTATGGTTTTTAAGAGAAAAAATAAGAATAAATAAATAAACAAATTATAAATAAACAAAAACTCTTTTTTTTAGAATTGTAAAAAGGTGTGAAGAAAGGTTTTTCGCAATTAAAAGAGAGGAGATTTCGATCTAGCTACTCTTGGATTACTGTTATATTATATTCAATTGGTTTAATGGCAGTCTCTTCCCATTGTCTTGATTCTTTGATGTTTTTTTCAATCAAATGAATCTCACCTAGATGATAATGATTTTAGCTTTTTTACATCACAAAATTCAACAGATGGAAGAGTTGAGAAAATGTGAATGTTTAAACATTGGCAGAATGGTGAATGTTACACAGTGTGTGATGTGGCCACTTAAACCAGCCAATGACAGATCTTAAGTCCTGTAAATGCCTAGAATTCCTTATTTCTTTCTCAAAATGTTTTGCCTCTCTGTCCCAACACATTTAGATTTTAATAACTTCCTAGAAAGGAAATCCAGCGTTTCAACAAACATTTGGACATACTCAAAACATTGTCGATTTCTGAAATATGTTTAAAACTTAGGACAGTAGGAATTCGCTCCCAACCAAACAAACCAGCCAAAAACCAGCTGTCAAAGTTAAACACGAACTATTTTGTGTAATGCTGGTTGCTAACGTATACAAATAAATAAGACGTACTTAGGGGTTCTAGTAATTAAAAAATATACTAGCTGCTTTTGAATTTCGGTAAGTAATAAATTTAAAAAATCTTGCAATTCCTGTATATTTAAATGGACATCTGCCTCGACTTTAAATCTGTTAAAACTTAATGACAAGAATAATTCCGTACCTCAGAAGCAGACGGATGCAAATCCAGAATTTGATGAAATGACATTTTGATTTTCGTAGATAGGTTGTGATCATGTCCATTGATATTAAAGAAATGTAAGTCTTATAAAAAAATTAATTGGAGCATGTATATAATACTCGGTTCACTAGTGTAGATGGACTAGCTCTCCTTAAATTTAATGATAAATACGAGAAAATAACACTCATGTACAATATCCCAAAAATGTATAATATGCTCCCATTAAATATAAAACTAAAATGGTTTAACTGTCAAACGAAGTTATTTTTTCTCAAAAAAGAATTCAAACTGATCATACTATTTTACTACTTATTTTACATACAAAAACAATTAAGAACAATTTTTATTATTTTTGAAATAAAAAAGATAACAATTAAAGGAAAGAGAGAACTATCATCGCCATTACAAATAAGCATGTATTAAGAAAAGTGGTCAGGAGAATTTTCCAAAACTAACGATCTAACGATGCCCTCGGGCGAAACTAACTCCCCTTTAACTACTATTTTATTACCCTTTTATACATAAACTTTCATTAGCTCCAGTTACGAAAGTAAAGTGTGGGTTAAGGTAGGCAAAGAATCAACTTCTTAATACCACGAAAACATACCAAGGGATTAACCTTTCAACCTTTCGTATGTGATAAAAATAAATAAGCTATTCAAAACAATTTGAATTCTTATGAAAACTGTGTTTTTCGGCAGACTTCAATATAAAATCCCGTTTTACTTTCCACAACGTTGAAGAAACATATTGCTAAGATTGTTGTATCTGTGGGGTTAATAATCCATAATCAATGACAAACACGTGCAAAATCATTTCACCTGAAATAGTGCGACGATCGATGAAGCAAGTCATCGTTTTATATTGAATACAAAACATTTTATTCTGCAAGACATAAGAGCAATGTCCTTCAGTACAATTACGCCATTATCCTGTATATTTTATGAGAAGACAAAATATATCGGACCAAACTTAGCCACATCAACCGCAATTCCTTTATTTATTATACATCTTACTTCTAATATCCTTTATTGCTTTATTCAATAAAACTTTTAAGCTCATTTAAATGAATAAATTATTTTATTTATTAATTAAAAACTCAAAATAAAAATTTAAAATATATATATATATGATTACAATTCATTCAATTTCTAATTTGCCTTTTTTCGATGATTGACTTTTGTCATGATCAGACGTCACGCTGCTCAGGAAAATGTGACGCTAAAAATAAATGTTGCTATCTCTTGTATATGTGAATTTAACCAACAATGTCATAAATATAAAACTAGAGATAAAAAAAATAAGATTACTAATAAGGAGAAAAACAAACTCTCAAAACTCATCGTACAAGGCATTAAAACTGTACGATGAGTTACGTACCTAAAAAAGTAAAAGAAGTATAAGGCATTGAAATATGTCAAATTTATTTGAAAAACATTATTTCGAGAAATTTTTAATGTAAAATTGAAATGTTATCAAAAATTTATATTAGTTCTTAAGATGTTATGAAATAACTTAATAAAACAAAAGTTAATTAGTAAATCGACATTTTGTCCTCGAGCTATTAATGTATATATATTTTTAATAAAAAGATAAAAACTTGATATTTTATTATTGTTCAATTATTTAAATTTTAAGACTATTTCCCAAAAGTCGTAAATAACTTTTTCTGGAAAAATGAAAATCGAGTTGTGGTAGAGTGGGATTAGAACCTCGGACCTTTAGCCCGTGAGTCCACAATACTACCACCGGACCACAACCCGGTTCCATCATTACCATGTGAGTTTCTATTGCTATTAAACTATTTTATAAGTAGAAATTAAGAAGATGGCTATGTTTAAACTAATTGTTTTTAACGTATTACAACAGAGGTGAAGAAAATTTTAGAGAAGGTAATATAGAAGTCTAGGCATCTACAGGGCTAATGATCTGTCATTGGCATAAACGAATGAAAGAATTGAAGGAACAAAGATGTTTAAATACAGGCAGAATGATGAATGTTACACAGGGTGTAAAGTGGCCACTTAAACCAGCCGATTTTTCATTTGTTTTTTTTATTTTTTTATTTAATAAATATAATTTTACATTTTTACAGTTTTCCAATTTCAATTTTCTTATTTTTACTAAAACCTAAATCCCACCAACCGACTTTATGTAGCTTATTGGTTGAGATGATATTCATACTTACTTATACAATTTTATCTACATTTATAAAAACAATGAATAACAAATATTGTTAATAGCTGGAAAGATCAGAATATACGTGTTATAATAATTTATCAAAAAAATTTTTTTTTAAACAAGAAAAAATATGAAAAATTATAATATTTACACATAGGCTACTATTCAAATATAAACTTTTGATCGAGTAGCCACACTCTTTTTTTGCTTTGGGAGTTAATTTTTTTACTTTGATTACACTGATACTATTAACCTTTCCTTTACTGTCCTAAAAACACCCGCGCGTTACGGTGCTGTGTAGTCACTACACATTAAAAAATAAGGAAATATTTATAGGGAATGGCTTTAATTAACCATAATTAATTTCGAAGATGAGAATATTTCAAATCTAAATGCTGAAAACATGAAAAAACCATTGGGTATCGCTAACGACTCGGGCAAAACGTACACCCGCGCCACTGGACTACGTGACTAAACATGTAGTGGACGTGTAACGTCAGGTGTTATTGGTATACTGTGAGTATACTTTTGATGGTATTTGTAATTTAATTCAAAGAAGATCTCTAAGTTCAGTCATATCACTCCACTACTTCGGAAATTATACTGGCTACGTTTACCACAGAGACTGGAGTACAAACTATGTTGGCTTATGTATAAGTCATTGCACAACCCTGCTCCAGAATATCTAAGGGAACTCTGCATTCCAGATAAACTAGCTGACAGATGTCTCACACTTAGATCACAATGAAAGCATCCATCCCTTTCCCGAAACTGTTCATAAAGACTTGAGTCTTTCTTCAGTTTCGCATATCAATATCAATATTTTTTTTTTTTTAAACTAATTAAGCGAAAATTTAATATTTCTTTACAATCAAACCGCGAAAATAACAAAACAAATAAACTTTAAAAACTTTCATTGTACCCCTCACTGCAGTATTGTCAGTTTGTGATCAATCAAATACACATGGTTAGCACAATCACCTTTTTCTAATTTCCCAGTATTACAGTGGAGGAATACAGTGTTAGTTCCAAATTGAGACCGCGGCCGCACGCTCCAGATTTCGTCTCGGAAAGGAAGAAGAACGTAGTAATACAAACAAATCAGTCAAACGACACGAAACCCAAATACATAAGGAAAACATTAGAATAATTTTCCCTATACAACATGCACTCAATCAACAGAAGAAAAACAATACGTATCTATAACAAATCACAATGGAACATCGAATCATCAAGACACTACCGGCAAAATCCTAACACAGATCCTAACATGATCCCTATCGAACTCAGGCGAAATTACTTTTCGTCATAGTACTGAATTCCTCGCAAAAACCATTTTCCTAATACCAACAGTAGAAACAATCCTATGCAAAGACCTTAATCGTCCTAACAATCTCACAGACCTTAAAGCAGACGAAACGGGTCCTAGAGCATGGTCGGCGCGTGGTTCTCTTGAGTTAGTCTACTATTTAGATTTGTAATTTACCATTTCCCTTCTATGGGACCAGAACAACACAGACGGACAAGAGTTCAGTTCAGACAACCAATGCTAGTACCCAAGTATGCATCCTTTTATCTTAAACTGATTTAGTACTCATGGTAGGCCTTTACCCAGCTCCTTCTATTTTTCTACCCATTCGCTCACAAAATGAAAAAATGCTCAGATCAACTACATCAACGTCGAAAAGAAAAGTTATTATACCTCTACGCAAACAGCGCACTAAATTTGGCGAGCGCGCATTTGCGGTCGCAGGCCCTACGGCATAGAATGCTCTCCCAGCAGAGGTCTGAAACTGTGAGAGTGAAGTGATGTTTCGGAAGAAACTTAAAACCCACTTGTTCTCTAAATCATTTGAATAAATTCTTAGCATGTGGTGACAAAGATAATATAATATTTTTCAAAATAAAAAGTTTAAATTAAATGTATATCTTTATATAATCACTTTGTAAAGCGCCCTTGAGGTGTTATATTACGAAAATGGCGCTTTATAAGTTATCCATAATAATAATTATTATTATTATCCCCGATTTCCGATAAAATGTCCAGATTCATTAAATGATGATTAAACTACAACACCAAGGTTTATTGTTTAATAAATATAATAATAACCTCCACGGTCTGCTGTTTGGTCAATGGTGTATAAAACTTTTTTTAAACTAAAAGAAACATAATTAGCAAAAAAGAGTTTGTGAAAATATATTAGGCAAAAAGTCTATCAGTTTTAGAATATGGAATAATTGGATAGGGATGTGCAAATGACACATTGATCATACAAATAATAATTGCACAAAAACTTTCAAAAAAAATATCTTAAAAGTCCCAATCAGAACAAGCTCCCTCGGTATATTCGTAAATCCTAATGTAACATCTGTAAAACAACTTTGCCTAAAAGCTCTGTTACTGTACGCACACAAACATTATTATCTACCTTCTATTACTCCTTTCACAAATACAATAGTTACTAGATACTCCACCCTGGTGTCGCAAAAACAATCAAAAATTTATACAACCTTATGTCAAAGAGGATTGGCCTACTACTAAGTTAAAGTGTACAATCTACTTCCATTATCCATAAGGACAATTAGTCAGTACTCACAATATAAAATTGCTATTAATAAATGGATAGTGGAGGTGGGTTGCACACGGATCGATGAGTTGATCAAGCCAAATAGGTAATAATTTGTGTACTGTTTATGGAATTTGGTCTATAGGTCTATATGAATTGATTATGTTTTTATTAATTATTTTAGTTCATATTGCTTATTATGTTAATGATAATTAGATTTATTGGATTAATTACGTTTTTTTTATTGTTATTATTTTGTTAACTTTGTTAAATAACTAATTTAAAGCATGTTTTACTTATTGTAAAATGTTTTCTTCGGCACGGGACAACCCAGTAAGGGAAAATTATTCTGTATAAAAAAAGAATACAAACATTGTAAAAGTATAAATAAAAAAGTAAATATTCATTTTAAGTATATACAAGGTCGGGCATATTGCTTTAAGTAAATTTTTTCTTACCTACCCAAACCGATCAGTTTGAGAAAATAAGAAGTATATGAACACATTCTTGGTATGTTTAACTCTTAAAAGACTGTGATAAATAATCCCTTTGCGCGCGGTGATGTAACATCGTGTTACTACTAGTAAAAGACGGAATAATTTAAAGTTCAAAAATTGAAGAAAAAAAAACATGGAGATATACTGTTTAATAATCCCTTTTCCATTATTTGTGCAAATAAACATATAATTTTGCCCTGTTTTAGTAAAAAAAAATAATAATCCTAAATACGCCGCTCAGATTACGCGCGTGCGTTTCCCATCACTGTTATCAACCGGCTGAAATCTGAATCTATTTTACACTTTACTTACTTTTGTTTTTGTCTCTTTCACACTAACACCTGCCATAGAACAGCGTTTCTGTCTTCCTTGTGATGAGTTCTATCTTCGTGCTCTTTCTTATACATATGTGTTGCTGAATAAGCGGACACTCTTTTTTCGCGTAGCGAGGATAAATATTTTTTTGTATTAACATCCAGCATAGTTGTACAAAATTCACTTTCCAAATCCGTTGTGAAATCGTCCATTTAAAAATTACAAGAAATACGAATTCATCATTTTAAAAAATAAGAGAGATATATCAAGTCTTGTGTCCTATGTCGACTAGTGTGACATCACAGCCACACAAGAGTTAATACAGAATCTAATCCAATCTTGAAAGGAAAATAAACGCAGAATGATATGAAGTGTGGAGAGGGGGTGGGAAGGAAAGAAGAAAGAGAAAGAAAAAACTTAAATATTTAGATGGTGACATTTCAATTTTGATTTAAATGTAAATAAACAATTCTCTGGTAGATTAATCCACAATTGAGCAGCGACTCCTGTGAAAAGGGGGGCAAAATATTAAAGTGATGAATGGGTATTGAAAGGGTTCTCTCGAAAAAGATAGAAGAAGGATAAAAGTTAGTAGAGCTTTCTCAGATAAACTGGCTAATTGGGATTATTTAAAGTATTGTGAAGAGGAAATAGAATGTGTATATTTCATTCTGTACATCATCATTATCTTCAAACCCTTATCCAAACCCAGTAGAAAATAGGGCACTACATTGTTTATTAAAATGCAGTATATCTTGATCATCTGTTTAGTTAGGTAAGGTGATCAGTCTTATGGTTCCGGCGCAAGTCTAGAGACGATGAAGTATGGAAACACCTTTTCAAGTAAATAATATTTATTGTATTGCAAAAAAGTTATGATAGGTAAATGGATTCTAAGTATCTTGTTTGTTGAAGTTTTTTGGTTAAAAAATCACATTTCATTTTTATGTGGAAACAAACGTGTCCCAATCTTTCAAGTTAATTGATTAATATGAACTCTTGAAAATAAAAGACATTGTTTATATTTCTATGAAATCTTTATAAGTAACAAAGCGCTGCTCTTTTTATTTTCAATTCTACCATAAAAGCTTATTTCTGGCTCTTTTGGGGATAATATAATTGATTAACTTATATTATATTTTTTGTAACAATGTCGAAAAGTCACAATAAATTATTTCTATCAAGTCAGTATAAGTAACAAAACTTAACTCTCTATAGTTTCAATTAGACCATAAAAACTATTTTCTGGCACTTTCGAGGATAATATAACTAATAAACTAATCAGAACTATTTTGTAACAATGTTGAAAAGTCATCCCAAGTTTTATTCGTACTTTTTCCCAAAGCTCAAAAAACTTTTATTTTCTTAACTGAAAAGGCATTGTCTTGTCTAAGTTGCTTAGCTTTCATTGTAGATATTATTATCTCATTTGTACATTAGACACTGTATTGACACTCCGATCGCAACACACGTCGGTATGATGGTCAGCTCTACGTTTTTTGGTGCCAATCCAACACACTTATCAAATAAATCCTTTACTATCTCAACAAAGACGGGAATAAAACTCGAGACTCGGGCATATCGGGAATAACAGGCATCGCGTGAACCCTTAACCACTGGGCCTACTAACCTACTTCGATTTTTGCCACCCCACAATTTGAAGAATGTATAAAAGTAATTTTAATATTTTTCTGCTTAATTAAAAAAAAATATTCACGTTTGTTTTCTCTTTCTCTCGTGTAAACAGCTAACAAGAGTTGAATAATCGGCATTTTGTTTTGACCGGGTATAGACTAGAGTTCCAGACAACACGCATCATCATATTATGAATATATGTTCTTCTTATAAGGCTCAATAATTATCGCAAATGTTATACTCGCTGCATATGTATGTATACTTATTATTATGTTATCCGCACTGTAAAATGTACATACATATCTAAATTTAATATCTATTCTTAACTTCTTATTGGTAATATTTATCTTTTAGCTTACGAGAAGGCCTGTAATTGGATCTTAATATATAATTTAACCTACACTGTAATTAATAAACATTGTAATCTGTTGGCTTTCCAAAATAAAAATAAAATAAAAATTAAATAAAAATAATGCCAGTACTCCTGTATGGATGCGCATCTCGGCACTTTATCAAAGCTCAAAACACCAAACTTCTGAGTTTTGGGAGTAAGTGCTTGAGAAGAATATTAGGTATAAGATTGTTCGATTTTTTAACTAAAATTGACACAGCAGCCTCCTATAACAAACATCTTATGGATGTGGCGGTGGACCTGGCTTGGACACGTGCTGCGCATGCCTCAGGAGATCCTAAACCCAACTAGCCTCTTCTTTAAACCTGCGGGCTCACGCCGTCCTGGAAGGTCGTCGATGACGGTCTTTGGACTTTATTTGGTAGTACTAAGGGGCACTAGATTGACGCGGGAAGAGACAAAAATGCAGGCTAACGATAGAGTCATCTGGAGGCAACTTGTAATGTCCACATGCTCTACTAAGAAGCGGATGGGGGAAAAGAAGAAGAAAAAATAACAAACATTTTAATTCATCGCTTTTCAGTTGAATAATATTTTTAATGTTGGTCAGTTTGCGCTTCTGCTTTTTGCTATTTGGGCGCATATTTCCAGCCATAACCAAAAAAATCCGGGTTTCGTTCTTTACGTTGTACATGTATTCCTTCTTCCAACTTCCTGCTGCACCACCCCGCTAACGGATTACGCGAAATGTGCAACGCGTCACAGCAAAAGCAGCGCAATGTCATTTTATAAAAAAATGTATAAATTTTGCAGAAAACTCTAAATATTATAAAACACTTAATTAAACGTTAAAGTGTTTCATAATATTTAGTCGGTCAAATGTCGACCACGGCGTTATTTAATCCGAGAGGTTCATTTTTCATCAGTTTTCTAATTAGATTAGCAAAGTGGCGTAAAAAATTTGACTACTTATTTATAATGTTTTTTTTTTTTAAGTCGTATGTATATCATTTTAGCTGGAGTATTCCTGGTACTTCCCTCGGGAACTCGCATCTTTTCACCTTCAGGATTGGAAAATTAAAACAATTTTTTTTGGTCGGCATTAGGAACAATAAGTTTGTGGTTTCTCTTCACATTAAATATTATCTTAAATGCAATTTTAAAAAAAAGCCTCCGTTAAGTAGTCAACGGCCAATTTTAACGTATTTTTTGTATAATTTTCAATTAACGTTTAATTTTATTTGGTTTCTTCGTGATATGACAAAATAAGATTGGTTCCAAAATTTTTCTCCGCGTCTAATTGTAAGAATGTTTTAATGAATTTTCGTATTTATTTAGTAGAGATGTGAATAAAATTATTTTGATGGCATGTACTTCTGAGCTAATTAAAATGTTACCAATTTTGAAGAGGATATTCCTTCGTAATATTTTGATGACTTCTTTTATATAACAGATTATCGAAATACGCTGCATCTAGTAATCTAATAAAAGTAATGTGACCTTAATGGGGTTACCCGTGCCGAGGACACTTAACAATATACTTTTTTGAAATTATTCACATTTGAGAATAAACAAAGAAGACTAACTTAATAAACAGAGATAAATATCAAAATATTCAGACAGTTTTAAAAACTAGGTATTTATGTTCATCTTTATTATTTATAATACAAAATAACAATGAAAATAACAAAAACCGTACATAAGTTATACACTTGTGGAGCAGTTGATACAATATTGGTTTGGGCGGATGAGACAATCCATTTTACTTCTACCAAGCTCCACTATCCATTTTTTAGTAGCCTTTTTTAACATTTTCTCGTTACTAATTGTATTCATAAATAGTGGAAGTAGGTTATAGATTTTAATTGAATAATACTCAAAATTTCTTTGTCCGAAAGTGGTATTAGTTTGTATTTGTTCAAATTGTCTGTGTGTTAAGGATCTAGACATTATATTATTTATTTGTGATATATTGTAGGGGTTATGTCTTACATTTGAGTAAGGGTAGTTTTTGAACGTGTAGGTGATTGTTTTCGCGAAATTTCATTTTTAAAGGAATTTAAAGATATATTATAAATATTAATACAATTTCATTTCTGATTGCACTTATTGCAGGTTATATTAACAAATAAATTTTGAATAGATTTAGTGGAATATTTAGAAATTTTAAAAAGAGATTGGTTTCTAGTTTACGTTGCTGGGACTCTAAAATTAATAAGTGATAGAATCTTAAGGCAATCAATCATGTTATTAAAAGTTTTATACATAAAAATGGCGTCAGCCATGTTTCTGCAAGTTTGGAGGGTTTGGAGTTTAGGTAAACTTGTAGATTCATCTGGACCTGCACTCAGAGTCAACCGTCTAAAATTGTAATAAGATATTAATTTTGATTATATAGATTCAATTCGGTTAGTGTATTTTTTGTATTGAGGGCTCGAAGCGGGAGATGCAAATTATCTGTGTTGAGTTGGGATACAATACAATGAAAAATAGAAACATACGTATTAAAGAATACAAAAAAATATAATAAAACATAAACATATTTAAACTACGTCACAAGTTTAAGAAAATTAATAAATCAATTACAGCGTTGTTATGTGTTGTGATAGATTTTCGGTTTTCGGGAAACCATTATTTTTAATGCTTTGTGTATTTTGGAGCGACAGGCTCTATTTTTTAATATGAGCTCTACCAAAATTGTAATACATAAAAATTAAAAATTGTAGCGGTGATAATACGATACATAAAAATAAATTTGCCAAAGCCAAAAAAATTTTTTTTTAAAACAACTGAACTTTTTCAATGATGGATTGACAGTATTATTATTAAATGTAGAAATTTTACGAGCAGAAGATTGCTTGTCAGTTTGACAAACAGAATATATTCGTAGGTAACAAAAAAGCGGATGTCCTTTTTTCTCTGTCAGTGTGAAAAACGTGTCAGATTGTGGCGGTAAATGACAGATACATTATCATTTTGCTAGATTATTAAATTTGAATTGTATTAACATGGCGAAAATTCTTGTATTTCTTTTTCAATGTGAATCATCTGTCAGATTGAAAAGGTCATTAAATTTACCGATGTGTATTTTTATTTAATAATAAAAAATTACCTGACAAATTAAAAAAAACAAAACTCAGGTGCAAAGTAAAACAATTTATTATATAATAAAATGTGTGTACGTACATCGATCTTAAAAGTTTTAAATACACATTATTTAAACCGAGTTGTTTTTTCGTAGTAGAAGCATAGATCAGTGGTCCGAAGTTCAAAACTTGCTTTACCATAACGTTATTCGATTTTTTCGCAATGAGCGCTAATGTTGGCTATAATCGACGCGATTAAACGCGTTTCTTAACGCGATGGTTTATCGTTTTACTTATACAAATGGAACATCGACCCAAATTTATCGATCAAGGATCGTTATATTTTTCAATGTTGTCACCTTAAACATCGTGCGTGGCAACACTTATATGAAATTGTATCACTCAAAATATTTACTGTTTCCAAATTACGATATATGACAACATTTAAATTTAGTTTCATTTCAACTTATAGGAGTAAAAAATAACAGCTTCAATAAAAAATGTACAAAAAACGATGACATACTAACGAAATAAAATTATTTCTCTATTAGTACTAAAATGCAATATGTCCAAATATTTTAACATAAATTCTTATGCTGCGGAAATGAAATAAATGGCAGAATCTCGCAACAATAATTGAACCTATTTATGAAGAAAGTATCCAGTCCACAGTTGTGGAAAAATGAGTGATTGATGTTATCGGGTGCAGTAAGGTCAATTCTATGTTGTGTTATAAACAGCCAGATCGCTTTAATACAAAATATTGTTTTAATCACCTTCTGAAAATGGTGTCCATCACAAAAACGACATTTCTCAATTTGTAGAAAACACCCACTGCACTAAAAAAATCTTAACAAATTTTAAAAGTCATTAAAACTTGTCAAATACGTATTAAATTCTTGTTTGTAATACAAAAAAAACTGATATATTCCTTGTTTGTTATTTCAAGTCAAAAACATTCAAACTGAAGTGAAGATTTGTTTTTTCACTCTTTTCACAAAGGTGCTATTATCTCAGTTTAACTTTTCTATGGCTGGCTGCTTTCTGCATAACTAATTTAAATTATTCCGTCAACTATTAATTTTCAATTTTAAAATGCAAACATAGAATTAAGAATAGGCCAGAAGGAGCGTACAATCATATTTGAATACATTGGACTGTGTCAAAAAACCCTATTTTTTTACACTTTCACAGCGCGCATGCGTGAAGTCTCCGCTTAATGTTGCAAGATAGCCAAACATATAATCATAAAACAAATACAAGATAATTATAGTTTAAAAAAATATATTTGTTCATTTCTCCACAATTTTATTGTACACGCGGAAAAAAATATTTACACAACAGAGTAGATAAATAAAGGGTCATTTAATAAGAGTAATTGAATTTATGAACTTTGAGCTTAAAAAATAACAAATTTTTTATTTTACAATGGATATTTTTATGTCATGATAAATAATATTAGACTTTTTAAATATAAAGTCAGTCAAATGTTGATCACGGCGCTGTTTAATTCGAAAGATTCATTTTTCATATGTTCTCTCATTAGATTAGCAAAGTCACGTAAATAATTTAACTACCCCGACACCACTAATAAAATGCCCATTTTGTTTTCTTTAGCAATCTGACAGATGGAAAAATAATTAAATTTTTAAGATATGTATTTGCTACTTACACATGATATGTGATTCCATCCTGTACCTTTTTGATCCAAATCAGTATCTTTACACTTTAAAATGACAACACGGCATAGTTTAATTCAAATCGGAAGTTGCGTACTGAGCGACGTCTACTAAGAAACTAATGGGTCAAAACGTAAAACTACCCGTTTAAGAATAGTTTAATCGCCTTCTGTTTGATACGCGCATGCGGTTCCTGGACTAAAAATATTTTATTATCATTGTAATTCATTTCATTACCATCGATTAATAGTATATCTATCAACAGCATTGTCACTTTAAACGGCTTTCAAACAGCGATGAATCTCGGTAGGAGTCATTGTTGTTTTTCATCATTATTTGACAATGTGAGCAGAGTTGCAATTTCATTTTTGAAAAAAATCCGATTTTTCACCAAATGTAGAAATAGAGGACGCAAGTATACCACAAAACGTATAGTAATTATTTGTTTTTTTTTTAAGTCTTATATTTCATAAAGTTTACAATCTGTTTATGTGAAAACCTTAAGAAAAATTAATTAATAAAAAATTTAAAAAAAAATTAAATGAAGAAGCCTCCTATTCGAAAGTTTTTTTTCTAGAGACTCCCAAAGGGGGGATACAAAATGTTTGTATTTAAAAAACAGGTTTCTTCATCTTGAATCTCGAATCTTTTTGCCAGCGATAGATTTTAATACATTTGAATACAAGTTCATTAGATATATCTGTTTCAGAAACAAATTACAAATCCCTGATGAATAATTTAAATTAAACATTACTGTCAAGTAGGAGGACAATAAATGACCTTGTTTATTTATAAATTATTATATAATAAAATTGATTGCCCAGAGCTGTTAACTTTAATAAATTTTCGTATTCCACATGCACCAACAAGACTAATTTTTTGTTTTACAGTCATCATAATGGTACTAATTATTCATTGAATTAACCAATTATTTGCATTCAGCGACTTGCAAATCAATACAGTGATTTTAAATTTATTTTACATAATGGTACTAATTATTCATTGAATTAACCAATTATTTGCATTCAGCGACTTGCAAATCAATACAGTGATTTTAAATTTATTTTATACCACGCCGCTAATTATCAAGTCCTGTGTTTTGAAAAAAAATTAACAATGAAAAATTCAAATAATGATTGGTTCTTCACTTATGTTTTAGCTTTTTACTCTTGTGGATAAGATTGTATTTTAAATTTATTATTGCTTAGTATTAATATTTATATGAACCATGAAGTGAACTGTTTAACTTTCCTTTTAAAGTACTTCCTTTTTCTTTATCTCTTTTTTTTTCTTATCTTCCTCTTTTCTAAAACTGCTATTTTCTTTAATGAACTTTTTTTTTAAATAGGTAAATATTTATATTTTTTACAGATGTAATATTTTTTTTAAATATAAATACTGTTTGCCATTGTATACTTCTCACGATGTTTTTGTTCCTTTTCAATATGCAATTTTTTGTTGGATTTTTTTTACTAGTTTTATTGTAATTATGTAAAAGGTTCATAGAACCGTAAATAAATAAATACAATATCTACAAAAGGTCTATAATACTGTGTTTCAAATATCACTGCCTTTATTTAAAAAGGCCACAAATCGAAAACCCCAAAATGTCCTTTTATTGCGAAAATGGGATAAAAAATCTGTCATATTTTTCTATGAGAATGCCTAAATCGCACAACAACCTTTTTGGAATTTTGTGATTCGGTGGCTTACTTCAGTGCTTTATTTAAAAAAGCTTAAAGGGCTTTTACATATACGGAGGTTATAAACAATTTACGAATATATAAAACTCAATTATTATTTAAATTTTGAAGAATAACCGAACGTAGTTATGCAGAAAGCAGCCAGTCAAGTAAAAAAAAATAGATATTAGTGTAATCGGGTGCAGATGAGTCAATTCTATGTTCTGCTAAAAACAACTATACCGCTTTCATACAAAAATATATATCCATGAAGAAGTATAGAAATTGAAAAAATAATATTTTCAGGCGTTGCCTAGTATGAAGGTGAAATAATTCAATTAGATGAATCTCACCCGCATAAATAAAGGTTTCAGCTCTTTAACTTCACAAACATCAACATATGAAAGAATTTAAGGAATATAGATGGCCAAATATAGGCAGAATGGTGAATGTTACACAGTGTGTAAAGTGGCCACTTAAACCATCCATTGACAGGTCATAAGCCCTGTAGATGCCTAGACTTATTTATTACCTTCTCTTGAATGTTTTTCATCTCTGTTGTAAAATGTTAATATAAATAGCTCCCCGGGGAGTTGAATCCAGTCATTGTCTACAAAAATTTGGACAAACTCAAAATATTGTTTATAATATGTGTTATCAATAATTTTAAAAATATATTAAATATTCGAAAAAAGGTGTTTTTCATGGTTAGGTTGTAATTTTTTTTTTTTTTTATGAACAAATTTCATAAATGGTACATGTTTTTTCAAAAATTATCTACAAATCTACTTTTATACATCTAGTTTATGTTAAAGCTATCCCTCTCCAATAAAAGAGACTAATTTTTGTGCTTGGAGAGTGACTTACACTGTTATAGTTATTTATTTATTAGAGTTTATATAATTTTGAATATACGAGTACATGAGGAAAAAAACCATAGGGTTTGTAAAAAGAAAACAGAAAATAATCATACATTTACACTGATTTAAATTTAATGCAGTTTTTACACATGTTCGACACTTTGAATTTATTTAAAGATCTATTAGTTTTAAAAGATTTAGTCCATTGGAGAGATTATTGTTATTTTTGACACCTTTGAAGACAAAGCTATTTTGATCATGACTTGTATGGAATTAAGGGATTTTAATATCATTTAAAGATCTGAGTGACTTTTTTATCTTAAACTCTTTTATTTTTTCTTGTTTATAAATTTGTTAAATAGAATTTATTTTATAAATAGTGTCTACTGTATGAACTTTAGTTAATTTATATAGACTTTCCGTATTGGATGTTGAGGGTGTCTTTAAATTTTTATTAATAATTACTTTTTGTACTATTTTAAGAGGGTTTAATATATTGGCGGACCACATGGTGACGATATCTACCTACTGTCTACAAAAGATTCTCTTCGGACATCTATCTCCCTTTGTTAACCATGGAGTTGATACAGTGCTTTATTTATTTAGTTTTTTATTGCTTAGTTCTTGGCATGAACACTTGACAAACTTACTACTATGCTCTATTTTTTATAAATTTATTGATATCATTCTAACTTTGCTAGAATTCCACTCGTCCATGCGCTTTGTAGCTGCACGATGATTGGTTATCTAGCTTTCATATACCAACTTAAAAATACCTAAATTTTATAAATGGGGTCTAGAATTCCAATCGTCTATGCGCTTAGTAGCTGCAAGACGTGTTGTAATCTTACTCCTTTTTATTATTCATATTATTTTTATTTTTTTTAGTATCATTAATACACTAAATTTATTTGTCAATTTTTAAAATGTGTAAATGGGGGCTAAATTTCTAACTGTCTATGCGCTCTGTAGCTGCAAGACGTCCTGTAATCTAGCTCCTATCTGTTATAATTTTTTATTGATCTTAATTGAAAACGAGGAACTAGAATCCCAACCGTCCATGCGCTCTGTAGCTGCAAGACGTACTGGGATATTTATTAATTGTACAGCGCCCTTGAGGTGATTTTCACAAAAATGGCGCTATATAAATTATCCAACTACATATATATATATGCACCACCCCATCCAACAGTATAATATTGTAACAAAGATTGTAAAATTGAGTAATAAACTTTTTAAAACTGTTGATTTAAAAAATATTCCTTAAACTAATAAATATGTACATCTATTTTCTAATACGTTTAACTAGTTCACTAATATGGTCTTTCCATTTTAAGTTTTGGTCTATGTATACACCAAGATATTTTACTTTATATGTTGCATTAAGTACTGAACTTGTTAGATCGCAGTTAGTTCTGTTGTAATTGATTTAGTGAATAATTATTTTTACCACTTAATCTTAATTTGTTTTTTGAATAAAAAATGGGATGAATTTTGTTTTTTCCATATTTAAAGATAATTTATTTTTATCAAACCATAATTTCAATTTATTTATAACGTCATTAGCTACTAAACTTACTGAAAACTCCGTCAACTAAAACAACAGTATCATCGGCATATGACATTATTTTTTAATTTAAATTTTGACAAAATATGTCTTGAGGTATCCCAAAATCACAATGTGAAACAAGAAAAATTGACAATAAATTAATTAAATTTATTTCAACAGAGAGGGAAAAAATTTTTGAGACGGGAATATGGAAGTCTAGGCATTTACAGAGCTTATGACCTGTCATTGGCTGGTTTAGGTGGCCACTTTACACACTGTGTAACAAGGTTTCAGCTCTTTTACTTCACGAAAGTCAACAGATGGAAGAGTTGAGGAAATGTGGATGTTGAATGGGCAGAATGGTGAATGTTACACAGTCTGCAAGCATTTGGACATAATCAAACATTGTTGACAATAAATTACTTTTTACTTCCCTCAATAAATTAACCAAAATATTTCTATATCTGTTGTTATATGTTGATACAGGGATGCGTTAAGTTTATATGATAAAATTACTTAATAGGATTATAATGTCATCTCGGTAATATGATTTACGGTATTTCCTTATTGTAATGTTACTTTGGAAATGTTTTGACAGTACGTAAATTAATGCGGTAGCTTAGCAAATTGTGGTTACCTCATGATGTAAATATTAACGAAGTCATTTTCTTGCATTCGATTTGCATATTTTTACACCCAAAATCGATAAGGAAAAGAATTTCCACTTTGAATTTTACGTTAATTCGGGAGAATACAATATATAAAAAAACGAAATATTAGGGGTTTACCATATAATTAAAATAGTCAAAAAGCCGCGTATCTACACGCATCAAACGGAAACCGACTAAACTACTTAAAAATGAGTAGTTTTACGTTTTATCTATTTGTTACTTTGAAGACGTCGCTTAATACGCAACTGCCGATTTAAATTCAATTATGCCGTGTTGCATCGTTTGTAAATGTCAAAATACTGCTGGGATATAATTTAATGTGGTGGATTCACATTTTATGTGTATGTAGCGAATTCACAAATAAATTAATTTCAGAATTCGATTATTTTACCGTCTTTCAGATTGTTAAATGAAACAAGGTAGACATTTTGTTAGTATTGCCAGGGTAGTCGACTTTTTTACCTGGCTTTCTTAAAATAAACCTTAGTGTAATATTAAACGGTTTTCATTTACTTAATTACTAAACGATTATTCAAAAAAAAATTCTTTAAATAATTGCATTTCCGAAATCAGTATAGAAATTTTGGAGAAATATTTTCATGCATGACTTTTAAAATAAAATTGTTAAAAAACATGTCTCAACAAAAACGCGGCATGTTTGGTCTCTACAATTGTGACGTCAAGATTCGTGACGATGTTCTGTTTAAATTTAAACGGTCACAAACAAGTTTTTGAACAGCACTACGATTGGGAAATGTCACTTTTTTATTTTCATTATTTGAAATTAATGAGGGTCAATTAAATACTGTGGAGTAAAAAAAAACATTTTTGTTCTTACAAGTATCATTCAGTTTTAAATTTAAACTTCTTTTGTGAACGTTTAAATTTAAATAGAAAATACTCACAAATCTTGACGTCATAACTGTCAACTGTATGATGTCCTTAGTTTCCTAATATAACCGAGGCCCAGGTGGTGAGGAAGTAACCTCAAAACCGGTCGACGTAAAACTCAAAAGTTTATTTATTTAATATTTTATGTACATATACAATATATATACATATAAGGGCGGGCATATTGTTTTAAGGCAATTTCTTTCTACCTACCCAAACCGTTCAGTTTGAGAAAATCATAAATACATAGACATATTGAATCTTACAATTTTATTCAAAAATTAAAAACAAAGATTAACAAAATAAAAATATGTAAAAAATCAACACTATTCTATGGAAATTTAAGTTCGTAAATAAATACATTATGTTTATTTTTATACAGAGTTTTGATTATCATATAAAACATTGTCGTATATGTATTTACTCGTAGGTATTTGTGTGGATGTTGGAGGACCGGCAGCTAGCCGGTGTAGAGGAGCCTCATAGCCCGAGACGATCGCACGGTTCTCGGCTCAATCTCTACACAGTAATTATGTGTATTCTATTACTTATATTATGTTTGTTTTGTTATTATGTTACTATTTATTTGTATATGTATATGTACATCTATGCATACATTTTTGTGTGTGTATGTGTGTGCATTTATTGTTATAAATAAAAACTACTGTAACTAGTTCATAATAAAACAATAATGTAAATGAATGCCTCGACACGGGTTATGCCCATTGTTGATATATAGAAAAGAAAAAAAAAATTTTTTGAAATAAATATAAAGCTTTTAACTATTATTTGACACAATGCTTAGTTTTATGGTGCTAAAATTAAAATTGAAAAACGCCTAGCTTTTTCCGTAGTTTTCAACGTATTACAAATTCAGTATTTTCGGATATGTATTGAAAATCATTTTATTCCATATTAAGATTGTGCGAAATATTTACTTTACTTTTCCTGTTCAGTGAATAATCCCATTATTTTTTTAAATCTTGATATTTAAAGTCAATTTCTGCACTTCTATACAAAATTACAATAAAACTGGTTTTGAAAGCTTAAATTAAAAGAAAAATAAAAACCTATTTTATTAGTTTGACATTGAAAGCTTACAAGCGTTTTAAAAAACCATCGCATGAGACGAAAGAGTGTATTAATAAAAAGTGTGTTCACGAACAAACTTAGGCACGATAGTGAAATGAAATAACAAGGTTAACAGTTAGTAAAAAGCCATTAAAAATTACCATAAAACTTAACTTCCGACTGATCTGCAGCAGAAAAAAATATTTAACGAATAAACGTAGGCTCATAAATCAAGGCTAACGAACAAATGAGGTACCCGAACTTTTTAAAAAGCAAGGGTGCCTGTCCGTAAATGCAATTTTATGGCTCAAATTTTTTACAAAATATAGATTTGATAGTAACTACCAGAAAAGGTATATACATACACACAATACAAGTCTAGCACTACGTGAAAGCTTGTCAGTACCGAGGTATGTTAACAAGTATGTCCAAAGAACACTTCATTATACAATTACCAAAATTTTTAATAAAATTCCTCAGCAGATCGTTAAAGAAAATGTTGATAAAACTTTTAAGGAAAAAATAATGAAATGACTCATACGTACAAAGGCTTTTATGTTTTTATGTTAACAACCATTTTTTTTTTTTTTGTAAATAAATTATGTGTAAAAATACGTATGCTTTTAGTTCTTAATAATGTTTGTTACTTTTTAAAATAATATCATTTCTCTTACGTTTTTCTTTGTAAAAGAAAAATAAGAAACCTGCTGACAAGCCGGTTTCGCGATTTAGTGGGTTTTATTATTTTTCCTTTGATATTATTCTGTTCATGTTTACTTTTTTAAATAAAAATTTAAAAAATCATAACGCTCATTTGCAACACTTTGTCTTTGCATATATAGCTCGCGTCTTCTGCATTCATACATATTCTTACACCCGCTTATTCTGATTTTTTACATTTACATTTACTTTTATTGTGTAACATTAATTTTAAAAAGGGGAATATGGAAGTCTAGGAATTAACAAGGCTTACGACCTGTAATTGGCTGGTTTAAGTGGTCACTTAACACATTGTATAACATTCATTATTCTGTAGGCTAAAACATCGTTTAACGTTTAAACAGTCACATTTTCTCAAATGTTCCATCTGTTGAGTTTTATGAAGTAAAAGAGCTGAAACCTTCATCACATGGGTTAGATTCATCCGGCCACCTCACCTACTAGGCAACGCCTGAAATCAATTTTTCAATTTTAATACTTCGTCCTATACCGGTTAGTTTAATCAATAATGTTTTGAGTATTTCCAAATATGGATGTTAAAACATAGGCCACTTAAACCAGCCAATGGCCCAGTAAACGCCTAGACCCTCATTTTCATTTCTCAAAAATGTTTTTCGTCTCTGTTGCAACAAATCTGGGTTAGTACTTCATTATTATTTTTATACTCAAAAATCTCAAAGGTCTCAAAATACCTTGTTTGTGTGTTCAGTTGTCTGTTATTCTTCCTTGATAAAATTTGTTTTTTTTTTTAAAAGCTGTATTGAAATATTTTTAACACATTTTATTTGTTATAAAAGTTTTCTAGGTGACGTGCAACTTTATTGATCTTTCGTATTTTAAGGTAAAATTATTCGATCCAGTAATCTTTTATTTATACAGGGTGGCAAGAAATGAGGCTTGAAAGTTGATTATTTAGGAAGAATGAGTCAGATTACCACAGACCTGGCGGTAAAAAGCTCGTGGCCTATTTTCCCAATTGGAGGGCTGTAATTGAATTTGTAACCGCGGAAAGGGTAGAAGGAACGAGAAAAGATAATTTCAAAGTAAGAAATATATTTATTCCTTTTTCGCACCTTATGGCGCTTGGGGCACTGCTATTAGTATGACAATCTCAGTGTTGTTTTTCATGTAGGTGCATATAATATGTATTTGTATGTTGGTTTTGAACAAACTTACGCGTATTGTCATACCTACTTTGTTTTATTGTCGATATTACATCGTATTCACTGCATATTGTGGTTACCTACCATAGTGTATGGGACTTGTGGCTCATTATTAATTCAGTATGTATAAATTAAATTTTAAAATAAAATGGTTTTTTTCAGAATAAGGTTTTGAAATTTATCATACGTTTAAAAAATACAATTTATAACGTTTCTTGACTGAAATATTTACAAAAAGGTTTCAAAAGGGCTCAGTAGGTAGCAATAAATTTAACACAGCAACCTACATAGTGTGCAATACACGCAACTAGTCACTTCAAAATGGCCAAAGTTAAGAGTTTTTATTTTTTAACCTTACGAGTTCATTAAAATAAGTATTAAATAAAATAAAAAAATGAACAAAAAGTATAATTTTAAATTTTTTGGTTCGTTGTCAAGTTATTTATTTATTTTGTTCATTAACGCCAAAAAGGCATTTACAAAAAATAAAAATGATGTACCTGCTAACATACTAAATAATAAACAGAATATACAGAAAAAAATTGTGAAATTAGTTAAAAAGGATATGATTAAAAGTTTTACAAAGTAAAAAAAAAAACAATAATAACAAAGGTAAGCAAGAAAAAACAGTAAGCATATAAACAAAAAATGCAAAGATATAAGCTTATAAAATGAATACCGTAAAGCAAACAATAAATAAAGTGTTACGGTAAGCAAGAAAGACATTTTAAAGTTAAATTAATAAACAAGAAAGCATATATTATCACGAAAAAATAAGAAAGAAATATATGTATCTTTGAAATGCGTATTTGCCAATACTACCATGCAATTTGATATAATAGTAAAATATAAAAAACAAGTATAAGGTAATAAAAATAAACAAGTAAGTATTTTTTTTAATTTATGAAATTGAATTGTCAATAATAGTTTGACGAGCAACTACAAATAAACTTGATATTGTGGACTTATAAGATGGTAAAGAATTGGACAGAATGTCTGTCGCAATGTAATGCAATCTCGGTATCAATGAATTGTTTTGTTTGTTGAAAGAAGTACTGGAGCAATGAAACAATAGAGTGCTCTTAGTGTTGACAGCAGGTACTCTAAAATTAATCAATTCAAGTATTTTTGGTGCGTCAAAAAGAGAGTTTACAATTTTATACAGTACAATGAGATCATTAATAGTTCTTCTTTCAGAAAGTGATAGATATAACTAAGATGCAACTGTTTTTCAATGTACGCAATAGGAACTTTAACTTTTAAACTATAAAGGAATTGCAAAAATATATGTAAGATAAAATGAAAGATTTTAGAACTGCTTACTAATAGTCAACAAATCACGAAATAAGTCTAGATTTTATTTTTTATGTTAGACAATGGCAATGCAACAACCAGTTATTTATATTTCTATATTGATTTATTATTTATGTAAAACATTTTTTTTTATCTCTCATTGAATACATTTTTGTTTTTTTCTTAGGGAAACCTTTTCTTTTATTTCTTTTTGATTTTATTTACATTTTTTAGATCTTTACGTTCTTTTAATTATCTTATCATTTTTATTTTTTCTGTAGATATGAATTAAAATTTTCGATTTATTTTGTTTAATTTTTATCTTGTTTTGATAACATTTATGAGCGCACGCTATTAATATATGGGTTTAATATTTTGTTTATTTTTTTGTTGAATTTTTTTCTTATTTTCAAAACATATTCAAGTGAATTGCTATTTTTTAATTTTTAATGTATAATTTTACTCTATTTTCTTACTTAAAAATATATTTATTTCTGTAAACCATTTTTCATGTTATTATTTTATACCTATACAGTATTATGTCTTTTTTTTTATTTGATTATTAATGAAAACTAATGTCTGAGCACCCGATGACAAACTATTATTGAATAGTTTATCGGGACAAAATATATTTTAATACTTTGTTTTCTTTATAAAGTAATAATATTGTAATAATGTGTATATTTTATTGAATAAAGACTATTCGAAAAAAAAAATGGAAATCAATAGAATATTTCTCATAGTGCTAATTCGATAATTTGGTCGAAACCCGAGTAAAGCCGAACGTAACCCGACCCATCCTGACCACGGGTTTCGGCAAAGCCGAATTTTATGGTAATTTTTGGGCGGATATGAAACCGAAACTTCGTTCGGTCACTAATATAACCTTTCGAAATAAAAGACCATGTATCAAGATTTTTTATCTTTTCAATCAGTCTTATTTTATACACCGTCAAAAAGTTTAGCCAACTCATTGCTTGTTTAGTCGTTTGAGGGTTGTTTTTATCCAATTTGTATTGAGATAACAGAAAGAAAAATTAACAATGTCGATAGACGGCCAACAAACCTAGGCACGCTCGGAAGTTTAAATTCAAGAAACTTAATTACAATTGAATCCCATGTTTTAAAAACCTCAAATGTCAAAAAACGAACATTTGTTTAAGAGAGCGTCTAAACAGAATAATTCAAACAATGAGGCCCGTGTGCTTACTAATTGGAGTTTACAATAAGCTTTTTAAAGAAATTAAAGAAACAAATTGTAATTTTTAAAATTCAAAAGCGGCAAAAGTGTTTCTAATAAATAAATGTTTCCATAGTATAAAACGAATATTTGGAAGACGCAATTGAAAATCAAAATGTATTCAATGTAAATAACGTAAGCTTTAGACACCATAACTAATATAGTAATTTTACTGTTTATATTTTCTTTACATTTTTTTTTTTTACTTCATAATTTAATTTCTTTTAATTGCTTATTTTATTTTTTTGCTAATATTTTTTTTTTTCGTCAGACTGATTGCTAGTGGCAATAAGTCCGCCATTTAACCTTGTTTTCCTATTTTCTTGTTGTAGTTATCACATTGTATATATTATGGTGAATAGAGATTTTTTATTATAACTTTTATTTTTTTTTATTTTATAATTATTACATAATATATGTAGGTATATTCGTTGTTAACATATTAATGTTAAGAGCGTTTTTTTTTTATTTCAGTTTATCGGCTTTACATTTTAATTTCAACATCGGTAAATAGTTTATGCAGGCAAGATCGAAGTTTTTTTAAAAAAATAATCGCGTTTTTATGATTAATAAACATTTTTATTTACAGGAGCTAGTACTATAATTTTAAAGCGTAAGAATGATCACCTTATCTTCTTTGTAACGAAAATGACCAAAATTTTCTGCAATCAGAGTTCTAATTCAGTGACCTATGCACTACTCCTCTATTCTGATCCGTGAGTCTGTGACATAAGCCACGAGACCATGGTTTATTAATTTTTAAGTGTCATTTTCAGCCTCAAATTTTAAAACAGAAATATTTACGACTTTTTTACGGCCTACCCAACTATTGCAATTTTCGGGACCATTTTCAATGAGTTGTTAATAACTATCCATTAAACGGAAATCATGTTAGAGGAGAGTGGGTTCCTGGCCTGTGAGTCCGCAACACAACACGAGTCATTACCTTCATGCCTACATGTATCTAATGAACCATAAACGCCGTAAGACGAGTTAAAAGTCCTATACATGACAAATATGAAAACAATGGTAGTTTACCTGACCAAGCATTATTTGACCAATGTATTGTGACGGATAACATTTGCCACTTGTCACAAAAAATATTGCAACTATTTTTTTAATTTTGTCTGTGGAGATGGCATCTACCGATGCGGTTTTTTTCTACACTTTCTTCCGTGACGCGATATAAACCAAGCCGGCTACGGAGTAATCTTCAAAGAAAACTTTGGATGTAAGTACTTGAGATTACTTAAATTCATGCAAATCTAATTCTAGACATCCCATTGATCTTTGATTGAAATGCGCAGAGTCCTTTTCTTATATTTTATCCAAAAAAATTTTTTTTATGTATTAACTTTATTTCTGTAACAATAAGTCACACGGCCAGCAACACGTTATTCTCGTCATATTGATTCAATTTTAATGGTTCAAGAGTCCGAATTATAATGTAATCTATAAATTTATCATAACACTTTATAAAACAAGGCAACAAATAGATTTTGTCCAACGGACAATGAAACTGTCATGTGGGTCAAATTGTGGTTGTCTTTTCAGAACGTTCTGGGAAATGAAGCATGGCTTTGAACGATATCGTCAATCACTGGACCTGATGTCGAATGCAACCAGATGACCCATGTTTTCAAATGAAACACGCCAGATCATTAAATAAACGCCATGTTTTTTCATTGATGCCAAATATCGGTCAAATTAGTAACTTATAATATTTAAAAAAAACTGTTTTATTTTCATTTTAAACGGATTTAATTCATAATTTAGAACATTAATTTTGTAACCTAGACATAGTTCAATTAACAATTGAAATGGATTCTGAAATCATGAAGAAACTTTAATTTTAAAAACAAATATATGTTTAAATTTTACGAAAATCAATTTACGTGCTGTAAGGAAGGTATTGTCATTTAAAATATTTTATCTATGATTTATTTCTCTGATTTTTTAAGTAAACTTTGAGGCTAGTCGATCTTTTCATGCTTTAGCGTTGTGGGCTAGACGGTAGCGATTGATTTTGTAAATAGACCATCACGGGTTCAGGAATACAATTTTGGATAAACTCTTTCAGATTTCAACTAAATTTTTATTTATCGATCCTCCACAAACAAATTGTTGATGTTCCAAAATATGTGGAATATGAGACGTAATAATTATTCTTGAAGAAAGGGTGAAATTTGGCCGTGAGTCCTTTTTAAAGGAAGGCATTTATTTTCTTAAAGCATTGAGATGCTTTGTCGGGATTAGAGTTGCAACGTTCACAAACTCTCGGCATCCTTGTAATCAGGTTTAAATGGATGTCTGCTTTTAATTGAAATGGCTTTTATCCTTTCAAACAACTTGTATTCTTTTTACGTAAAAGCTTTGTAGCTACGGTCACTTTCAGCAAGAGGAGTAAATACAATTGTTATTTTAACCTACATATTTTTGTTTTACTTTGCAAAGAAAATTGCGCCATTTATTCACAAAATTAAACAGTTTTAAATAATAATCACCAAATCACAAAAAACAAATATAGTACAGTAACCAATATAAGTTCTCAAAGGCGTGAAATATGAAACAAGTGCGGGTTACAACTGGCTATTTTTTTAGTTTACTTTTAGTAATAAGCACTCCCTCCACATACTTCACATAGACGTGGGTCTTCTTATCGATTTCATTTTTGTTAAAAAATCGTGTTTTAATGTCAAAAACCATGTATCTTTATTTATGTAGTTCCAATGGCAATTTCATAAATCATGATTTTTATTGAATTAAACTGTATGGTTTAATTAAGCTGTATTGCTTTTATTGTCTCCTGTAAGTTTGGCCAATTAAATGAACCAATTATTTTGGTACCGTTATTCTTAACAACTAAATTTCAATTACATAAACAGTGTCAAAACTGCTTTTTGCATCACACGCCAGTTTCTTATAAAATAAATAGTGTTATCCATGTAAGTAAGCCGTTCTTATTTCTTGTGTGATAAAATATATATATGAATCCTTTTCCCCGCCACCTTCTGAAAAGAACGTAGTAGGGTGTTGAGCGAGAGGTCATAAGGTACCGACGGGACCGATTGCAGGCTCCAACAGGGACGCGAGGCCCCGAACGGACGGATGCAGGTAAAAAGGAAGATAGCCTAATCCTACCTCACGCACACGCCTGTGAGTACAAAGGTTACACACAGCGTGTTCAGAGAGACCCCAACAGGTAAGCAAAACGCCACACACCCACAGTATGATTTAGTAACAAATATCCGTCAAAATTTTAAAATTATTATCAGCATTATATTGTGGGATTACCTAAATCTACCGACGCCCTTTATTCAAGTCATCAAATGATCAAATCCACAATCATACAAAAGGAAAATATCACATACAACGAATACTGATAAAAATCTGTGAAAAAGATTTAGAAAAAATAATTGTATAATAAAAATCTGTATCGATATTGTGGAGAAATGTTTACATACATAATTTTCAACTAAAAATAGTTAAAACATATATCTCCTCAAAAACGCGACATGTTTGACATTTGCAATTGAAACCTTAAGAATTTGTAAAGATGCGATTAGCTTTATTTCCCCTTTTTTTATAATTTTGTACTTACATTAATTTTGTCTACACACGTGCGTTTCCAGAAATTCTCCAGCAGCCTAGTGGACCACATGGTGACGATATCTACCTACTGTCTACAAAAGATTCTCTTCGGACATCTATCTCCCTTTGTTAACCATGGAGTTGAAACAGTGCTTTATTTATTTAGTTTTTTATTGCTTAGTTCTTGGCATGAACACTTGACAAACTTACTACTATGCTCTATTTTTTATAAATTTATTGATATCATTCAAACTTTGCTAGAATTCCACTCGTCCATGCGCTTTGTAGCTGCACGATGATTGGTTATCTGGCTTTCATATACCAACTTAAAAATACCTAAATTTTATAAATGGGGTCTAGAATTCCAATCGTCTATGCGCTTAGTAGCTGCAAGACGTGTTGTAATCTTACTCCTTTTTATTATTCATATTATTTTTATTTTTTTTTAGTATCATTAATACACTAAATTTATTTGTCAATTTTTAAAATGTGTAAATGGGGGCTAAATTTCTAACTGTCTATGCGCTCTGTAGCTGCAAGACGTCCTGTAATCTAGCTCCTATCTCTTATAATTTTTTATTGATCCTTATTGAAAACAAGGAACTAGAATCCCAACCGTCCATGCGCTCTGTAGCTGCAAGACGTACTGGGATATTTATTAATTGTACAGCGCCCTTGAGGTGATTTTCACAAAAATGGCGCTATATAAATTATCCAACTATATATATACATATATTACGTTTTTTTAATTTTTAGTACTTATCGTTTCATTTTGTGTTCTGATTTTTTACGGTGATTAACCTTTTATTAAAATATTTGTATTAGAGACGCACAGTTCGTTATTTATTTACTATTAGTATGGCGCGATCTATTTGGTTAATTTTTGTCTATGAATATAAATTATCAATTAAAAATTAATGATAATAAGGATAGGCATACCTTAACAAATGCAAAAATGCTAAAGAAATACCTTAGCTGTAGGCACAATCAAAAGTCTTGATAGAATGTTCACTTAAATTTTTTTCGTTAATGCTTAAGAAAGTAACATAAAAAACATTATAAAGCCAACAAAAATATTTGCATTTGTTCTACCCTTTACATCGTTAATTATCATTGATTATGCCGTGCACAGTTTTAAATAGTGTATTTGTTGCACAAAAATTCATAACCAAAATAATACTACTCAGTCCCGATACAGACATTTACTGAAGAAATATTTCACAAATAACAACTTATGACACCAAAATAATTTTACGCTAAAACAATACTCACTTACAGATACAAAAACTACTCTTACTCAAATGAGAGACTTAACCCCTACAATACAAATAATATAATTATTAGATCCTCAACACAAAGACAACTTAAACAAATACAAACAAATACCATTTTCGGGCAAAGGGATTTTGAGTATTATTCAATTAAAATCAAAAACCTACTTCCACTATCTATGAAAACAATTAGTAACGAGAAAATGTTCAGAAAGGCTTTAAAAAATGGAAAATGGAGCTAAGTATAAGTAAAATGGATTGTCTAATTCGTCTAAACCAATATTGAATCAACTGCTCCACAAGTGTATGGCTTATGTTAGGTTTTTGTTCTTTCACTATGCGTTTTGTAATATAAATAATATAGATGTGTATAAATGAATTATACATATAAATATGTATTGTTTAAAACTGTCTGAACATTTTGTTAATTATTTCTGTTTATTAAGTTAGTCTTCTTTGTTTATTCTTAGTTAAGTGTTCTTTGCCACGGGTAACCCCAGTGAGGTCACATTATTTTTATTATTAATTATAGTTTGTAAGATAAAAAATATGAATAAATAAAATAAACATAAATTTGATGTTGACAAAATATTTTAAAACATGAAATTATATTCACATCTCGGTCTTCATTGATGTTCAGGTAGCTTGCAATTAAAATTCAATTAATGATTTTCTCAATACATAGAATATAGCAAGGGATCATCTAATTTCGTAACGTATTTACAATTTGATTTTCGTCTACGATATCAAAACCCAAAGGTCTATATTCAGTGGGTACGTGAAAAGCGTATCCAACTGACCGTTAGTAATGCAATTAGACTTACCAAGTCTGTTGTTTTAATTTGAGTTCCAAGGAAAATAGACAGATGTAAAAACAAATCAACCCGTTTCATTTATGGTCTTGTCAATGTACCGGAAAATTATTCGATTCCAGCCTAGTTTCTATATTTTCAGGAAACTAAAAAACTATTCAATCGAATTATAAAAAAACTTAAGCCAAAGATGAAAATATTTTAGTTTGTAGTAAAACATGTTGGTAAAAATCATTTGGAAATTTATCCTGCTTTAATTTTTTTTCGTAACAGTTATTCATAATTATTCAATGACACAGGATGTGAATTATTTACATGAGATTTATTTTTCACCGAATTAACAATGGTGAATTTATTTCACAATCAAGAATTTTAGAGATTAAACGTCTCGTATTCGTTTGGAGGCCATAGACGTGTAAAAAACAATATGTCTTTGATTGATAGTTTGATTGAAGAACAATATGTCTTTGATTGATAGATTGATAGTTTTATAAAATTTTGATAGCGTCCACTGTTGGGTCAGGTGCCCGAACATCGCACATTTCGTGTGATGTTCAGGCTCCTGACTTCCCCTTCTGCTGATAGCGATACAGCTAAGCTACAAGTGACTAAATCAGTTACAAACAGTTACAGTAATTGAAGATATTGGGTCCGAAGGAGTAGGAATAATCGAATTGTGGTCCCGTGGCTAGCGTCGCGGTCTTACGGATCAAAGTCCCTGTTAGAATGAGCTCCCTCAACATTAACGAAAAACTTTATATTATTGACTATAAAACAAATTTATGCAAAAGTTATACCTATGTTTGCATACAAGCATTAGGTATTCAATACCTCTCATGACACCAAACACAATTCGTAGAGTTACGAAACATTCCACCCTGATGCTGCAAAAGCAATAAAAAATTAACACAACTTTTGATCAAAGAGGACTAGTCTACTTCTCCCTTAAAGTGTACAATCTACTTCCATTGTCTATAAAGACATTAATCAATACTATCACTTTAAAATCGTTCTTAAGAAATGGATAATGGAGGTGAAATGCGCACGGATTGATGAAGGGAGCAATCCAAATAGGTATAAAGATATTTTTATTTTTGTATTTTTGTTTGAATTTAACGTGTTTTTTGGAGTTGAGTTTTGGAGAATGTTTTTGAGATCATAATTTTATTATAATTAATAAGGCATGTTTCAAAATTGTTTACAATGCCTTCCTCGGCATGAGAAACCCCACTCCAGTGAGGAAACATTATATTTAATGTCAAAAAAGTAATACGTACATTGTTAAAGAACAGATGAAGATGAATGGATGAAGAATACAGTTCTTTGTTTGAAATAGAACCACAACCATAAACGAATGTTTTCGACGAAATGCCTTTTCTCAAGTAAAAATCCCGAAAAAAGTCAATTGATTGTAAATAACTTCTCTTCGTATTTTAGTCGTTGGCTCTTTCATTTACCATCCTTGGGGTCTTAGGTTTGATTTATTGACGACTATTTAAAAAGGTTCAAAATTTATGCATGCAGGTGAATCACAAGATCCCAAATAAGCCTTTTTTTGCATTGTATTGAGTAAAACAGATAAAACCATAACTAAACGTAGTTATGCAGAAAGCAGTTTGCCATAGAAAAGTGAAACTGAGATAATAGTAGACTTACAAAAAGAGTGAATAATCAAATCTACTTGGCATTTGGAATGTTTTATAGTTTGACAAATAATAAAAAATGCATGCATTCATTTCTGTCATAATACAAAAAGGAATTTAATTACCTATTTGACCCGCTTTAATGATTGTAAAAGTCTGGCTGACCACAAAACCTAAGATGTGCATTTTGCAGTAAACAGCCAACCGACCTAGTAAAACTCTGATGTATGTTATGTCATTAAGTATTAAACAGATTATTTTATATTTTTATCATCATCATCATTCCCTTTCCACACCTATTGATGCATAAGATACTGCATTGGTACACCAATCGCATTGTATCTTTATCATTTTTGTTACGTAAAGGTAAGATGATCAGTCTCGCGCTTCAGGTACCAGTCCAGGGACTATGAAAATATTATAGTGATTATGAAATATTTCAGCGTAAAAACACCCTTTCAAATTAACATTAAATATCAACCATGTCAGGAATCAAACCCGAGACCTCTTGCGTGATAAACAAACGCGCTGACCATTTCGCCTCGGGGCTGACAGATAATATAAGGGCATGTTTATTTTAGGGCACTTATGTAAAGAACCACTCAATTAATTTGTTATAATAACTTTAAAATCAGGGATTTTGGTGATTTTTTCATTCTGGCTGATAACACAATGTAAAATATGCATTTTGCAGAAAATAGCCAGATCTAAGATTGAATGAGGTATTATTTAAACTTTAACCCTTTAAATGCTAAGCAGTTTTTTGAGAATCTAATCAGAAATACTATAACTCATATTTATTTTTGAAATTGTAAGGAGAACGTTGTTTTACAAACTCACTTCTCTTTAAAAAAATATAACTAATTCTTATAAAAATCTTTCGTTTCATTTATCGCTAGTTCACATATAATTGTGTAATGGCTGTTTCTGTGGTAGCAAGCGCGGTATACACCACTTCACTAGGTGGAGGATGAAACGTTTCAACGTCCTTAAGAAACAGTAACTAGTGAAATCAAATCAATTAAGTAATAATTTTAATATATTTTTTTAATGTTTTATATCATAGACGGGAAAATGCAACAGTAAGTTCCTAAATTAATTGACCTTTTAGAGGATTATGATGTCAGCAACAATCTGGTCATACAACAACGTTGTTTAGCAGTCTAAGGGTTAAATGTTTGAGGTGCAATTTATGTATTTAAACATGTTTTTACTAAAAGTATTTTATATTAACGAATTTTGAAAATTAAAATACTTTTGAGAGCATTGATCTTCCCATTAGCATTATCGCGATTCTATTTTTAAGACGGTAATTATTCCTTTTTTTTATGACGGCCGGGATAAAATTGACTTAAACTTTTTGACTTTATCTAATTTCTGGACTGTCGGCGAAAAAATCACAATTGCGTTCAATCGGCCTATAATTTTTGGTTTTTTATAATTATATGTCGTTACTGTTAAAATGATTCGTATGCTTAATAGAAAAAAAATCCTTATGAGTATTTAACTTTCTTTGCTATTTGTTTTAATTTATTTTTAATAATTTTAAGATCTGTTTTCTTTTTTATATATTTTCAAACACTTTCACAGCAAGTTTATTTTAAAAGAGAGATAAAATATTGTTTCGAAAATTTAAGTTTTCGAGACAAATCCATTATATAAGTTGACTAGCTTAGAATTTCAATTCACTTTATTCTAGGCAAATTTTAGTTTTTATATCACACATTTTCTAAGCAAATTTCTATCTACTTTCAAATATTGTAAAGAAAGTTTAAATAACACACTTTTCTGGTCCACTTGAACTTTTGAATAAAAAGCTTATTTGAATTTGAAAAATAATATTTTTGTCAATTGAATAACAAACAAAATACAATGTTGTACTGAAGCTAGGAAAATGAAAGCACCGTTTCCGAATGTGTTTGAAAGCCTCCAACTTTTAAATTAACAATTTGTTCATTTTTTATAGAAAAGTACCATTTTGAAAAACTCAAATGTGGAGGGACAGTGGATTTTGTTTTGTCATAGTGAAAATAAAAACAACTAACAGCTCTAAATTCGTTTATAATTATAAAAAGGAAAGGTTTAGAAAATGGTCTGAAAATTCAAATATTTGAGTAAAAAATAAGAACTCTAATATTTCTCTTTTTATATAAAAAAAAACCATCACTTATTTTCTGTGTCCAAGGAATTGAAAAATACACCTTTGTTTGTTAAATTTAAATAGTGCCATTAAAATTCAATTAAAACAGACTTAAGTTAAGACGTAATGCGTTGAAACCGAGCCCGGAAACCGGAGCATATAAAGTCAAAGTATTGTTATTTATTATGGAAATAAAAGACAAGTGATACTTAAATCCACAAATTTGAAAAAACCAGCAACCGGCTTCATTGGTTTCGCGACATCTTTTCAATTTGTATATTTATTATAAAATTTAATGAACGAGTATATATGCAAAACAGTTAAGGACAGAGAATTAAAAAAAAATTATCAACAATTTTTTTAGTTTCTCCAAATTTTTGTGGACATGGACTGGATTCAACGCCCTAGGGAGCTGTTAATATTAACATATTACAACAGAGATTAAGGATTTTTTAGAGAAAGAAATGTAGAATTCCAGGCATCCACAGGGCTTATGACCTATCATTGGCTGGTTCAAATAAAGGCAGAATTGTGAATATTACAAAGTGTGTTAAGTGGCCACTTAAACCAGCCAATGACATGTCATAAGCCCTGTAAATGCCTAGACTTCTATATTTCCTTCTATAAAAAGATCTTTATCTCTTTTGTAATATGACAAAATTTTAAATTGGTATTTTTAATGGAGTTGTTTTTGTGTTTCAAGGTAATGAGTTGATATAATGATATTTTAATGAGCTTAAATATTTTTTACAAATATTGTTACAGTGGTTTAGATTCATTACCTCAATAATAATATATGAACAATGTATCATTTAAATAGGTGCGAAGGTTTTTACAGCCAATGTTATCAGTTTGTTTCTTTTTTGGGTCACTCAGAGTCCTGAAGATGGCTCATGCAATGGTAGCCAAAACGTCGGAACAAATCCAACAGATACGGTGTCACCCAAAAAAGAAACAAATTAATATATATATATATATATATATATATTATTTTTTTTGTTAATCATGTCTACCTTATCGGAAATTGAACTCGTGATCCTATTGTAGATAAACACGCTTACCACGAGGCACAATTTTTTTTTTCAAGCAATTATCATCGTATCCTTAAATCAAAAATAATATAAATTTCATTCGGTTTTATTGGATAACAGCTTTTTAACCGTTGTTATTTTTCGGTTCGAATTCGCAAATAAATTATGTTAATTTTCCTTATTTTAAATTTAAATTGTATTGACTTCCATTGGATAGCACAGTGGTAAGCATTTATTCGCATGGAAGTCCCGCGACTTGGCGGAATAACAATTTGCTTCGTTCGCTTTTTAAAAGTGTTCTAGAACGATAGCGTAGTTTTTTTGTATTTTGTTTGCCGCCGTCATTCGCATTTAACTAACCGTTTTTGTATTGAATATATCTTTGTCGAAACTAAAAGTAAAATTATCGATTTGGATTTAATTATTATTCGAAACATAATGACAACATATAAATCAGTTCGAACGGAGATATTGTAAATGAGTAGCTCATTCACAAATAACTATCGACGTGCTTAAAAATATGCTAAGCATTTGAGCGATCACAATGAACAATAATGAACATGCTTAAGCTAACGCAGTCATAATTCAACGCGTGTATAATCTCGTAGTCACGCCCGTGTCAGTTTTTTTTTGTTTTTCTCGTAAATAAATTCAGTTCACTGGCGAAAAATTTGCGTTAACTATAAAAAATTAACAATTTATTTCAATCGCAAAACAGTAAGGAGAATCTAATACAAAAAAGTGCAAATCAAATTATAATTACTATGGCGACTGCTTTTCTCGACATTTGTACTTCTTAAATTAGGTTTTCACGGGTGTTCTATGTGATCGCGAATACGATAAACAACCATGGTGAAAAATTGTTATCACGTCGCTTATTAGCACGTCAATAGTTATTAGTGCTTGAGCTTCAGGTAGAAGAGTTTGTGTATCTGGGAAGTATGTTTACTAGTAATGGAAATACTGAGCATATTCATGACATATTGAAAGGTGAGTGAGTGCTGGGAACAGGGTAAACAGTGCACTAACATCTATCTTGGCGAACAAATGTTTGTCGCAGAAGTCAAAACTAGCAGTTCACAATAGAGTTCCAGTGCCGACCCTAATGTATGGGAGCGAAGTATGGAATTGGAAAAATAATTATGAAAGCTGGTCAAATGCTGCCAAAATGTGATCTCTCTGGGGAATGTGTGGTAAAATGATGTGTGATGGGTGAACAAATGTCGAGATCCGTGAACTCAATAAGGCTGTGACAAGCATTATAGACAAAAAAAAATTAAAAGGAGTGCTGCGTTTGTTTGGACATGTAGAGCGGATGGACAGTGGAAGGATGGCTAAAAGGATTAACGATGAAAATGTTGATGGATGCCAAAACGGAGAAAAAAAGTGATTTAGCAAATACTTGTAGATGTTCATGTCGATAATCGGAATAATCGACGTGCGTGCATGAGAAGCTGTATGAATGTAGAGAACACGAGGTCTTTATTCAAAGACAGAGCGATATGGCTTTCTATCCTCTTCACCTACCTTTATAGCAAAACGGCGTAATGGTCTGTTCGTTTATTAAAATGTTTTTTGAAATAGCGATTTTATAAATAGCATTTTTCAACTAACTTTAGTTTAAAGTCTTTTGACTTCTTTGAATATCGCTTTTTATTTTTATACTTAAAAGATTAACATATTACAACAGAGATGAAGAACATTTTAAAGAAGGCAATATAGATGTCTAGGCATCTATAGGGCTTATGACCTGTCATTGGCTGGTTAAAGTGACCACTTTACACACTGTGTAACAATCACCATTCTGCCCATATTTTAACATCTATATTACTTTAAATCTATCATCTGTTGATGTTTGTGAAGTTAAATAACTTAAAACTTTATTTATGCGAGTGAGATTCATCTAATTGAATTACTTCACTTACATACTAGGCATCGACTGAATTTTTATTTTTTCAATTTCTTTACTTCCTTATGGACAAGGTGGATGTGGCCACTTAAACCAGCCACTGACAGGTCATAAGCCGTGTAGATGCCTAGACATCTATATTGCCTTCTTTAAAATGTTCTTCATCTCTGTTGTAATATGTTAATCTTAACAGCTCCCCAGGGTGTTGAATCCAGTCCTTGTCTACTTAAAAGATTGCTTTGAATAATGTTTTTTATTAAATTACTTAAGTATCTTTTTGAAAAGAGTATTCCTTTTTTCATATATAACTTTTCTTTATGTAAATTGTTATTATGGAAAAACTAACTTAAATTTCGTTTCTATTTTAACTCCGTAAAACATACATTTTTCATTTTGATAATGTTTTTGGGCATTTGAGCCACTGATATATAATTAAATAGAGATGAAGTTTCATATGAAGATATTTTGGAATAACGTCGCAAAAAATGAGCGTTGTAGAGTAAAAGGAGTGTCTAGACCAGTTTGCCTTAACATTATTTTATCATTCATTCGTTCTACATGACCAAATCATTTCAGAGACCTTTTCTTAATCTCATAAATTATACCTGACTCAGATTTCATACATTTATTTCCCACACATTCGTCTAAGAGATTGCACTTTGACCGCGTTCACTCGGTTTTCATCCTTCCTTTGCCAGTTCCATGTTTTACTTCTTTACTTGCGTATCCATATCGATCGATTCGATTATTTACAAAAGTGCTATTATCACAGTTTTCTATGGCTGACTGCTTTCTGCGTAACTACGTTTAATTGTAAATGTGAAGCTTTTTTCAGTCAAGTTCACAATGGAGATTGACCTATTTTCGGAGTTCTAAGAACTTCAGAAGTATTACTAAGTAAAACCTAAAAAAGATTTACTTTTTCTGACGTTACATTTTTCCTTTTTGTCGTACAAAAGGCTCACTTCTATAGATACAATACAAATTTTATGTCTTCCTTTTCACTTTCCTCTATCTGTGATTGATTTTCATCATCTTAAAAAAGCAACTAAAATATTAAAATTCACAGGTCATTAAGTATAAAAATCATTGCAACATATTCCAAAAGTGATTATTAACAAATCAATATGGAAGTCTAGGTATGTACAAAGCTTATGTCCTGTCATGGCTGGTTTAAATGACCACTTTACACACCATGGAGGAATATTTACGTTTAAATAAAGGCAAAATGGTGAATATTATACAGTTTGTTAAGTAGCCACGTAGATAAAAATCAAATGGAAATGTTGGGAATGTTAGAACCACAAGCTAATAAAGCTGCTGACTGCGTTCCTCAGTGAAATTGGTCGCGGATTGTCTGAGGGTTGTTTGTGGCTGTAAGATGGCCATCACATGTTCGTATTTGAAATGTAATTACATTTTTATTTATTGAATTTTCGACATACTCTATTACTTTCTAATGTGTTTTTTACTTAAAATTTCTACTTTGTTTTTTTTAAATATTCTCATTCGTGTTGTCGCCGCGTGCAGGATGGGAAAAAATAATCATAACACAAATGTAAGGTAAAAAAAAATCAATCTGTTAATTTCTCTAAATTTTTATAGTGCATGTGGAAATATTAGTTGACACAACAGAGTTGATAAGTAAAGAGTCATTTAATAAGAGAAATTGAATTAATGAATTTTGAACTTAAAATATAAAACAAAATTTATTTCACATAAAACGTATATTTTTATATCACGTTAAATAATATTTGATGTTTTAAAGATTATGTAGGTCAAATGTCCACCACAGAGTTGTTTAATCCGAGGTCCAATTTTCATTAGTTATCTCATTAGATGAGCAAAGTGGGGGAAATTTTTTTTACCATGGCAACACTAGCTGAATATCCATTTTGATTTCTTTGACAATCTGACAGATGGTAAAATAATTCAATTTTAAAGTAATATATTTGCTACTTACACATTCATTTGCTAATTAAACATGCAATGTGATCCCATCCTGTTTCTTTAAGATCCTAGCAGTATTTCTACACTTTAAAAGGACACAACACGGCATACTTGAATTCAAATCAGGAGTTGCGTACTGACCGACGTCTACAAATAAACTGATGGGTTAAAACGTAAAACTACTAATTTATGAATAGTTTATTCGCTTTCTGTTTGATGTTTGTATGCGGTCTCTGGACTATTCTTAATCAATATTTTTATTTTATAACAAGTTAAAAAGCAGACTGCAAAACTATTTGGAAACCAATGCTCACCGTCAACTTACCTGATATCGTCTTCAACACAGTGGAAAAAGTGAATCTTGCATTTCTTACACGTAAACAACAAAATAATCAAAATATCCAAAATACTGATAACTACGCACGGATGTTAAATCGCCGACAGTTAGGGAAAAACAATATTACCTCATTTCTCTACTTAGAAGTAAATCAAACACCATAGAAAACCAGTATAAAAGCAGCTTAATGTAATGTATTTATTTAAGATAGTTATATAGATTAATATAAATTTGAACAACTGATTTTACCTTTGCTAATAAACAATACATATTAAAAAATAATTTGTTATTAAATAAAGACGCTTTTCTACGACACTCTTTTTAACAAAAACACCCCTAGTCACCATCAGTAGAGTGGTTCAGTAGAGTTCAGTTCAAACGTAAAGTGGTTTAAATCAGTTGATTTCAGTTATCGCTGTTACTCTCGAGCTTCATAGCCAAATAATGTATTTTATGTAACATGCAATAAATATCTACGTTTCGAGAGTGCCGTTTTCTTCAGTCTTCTCCAACTGGCGTAGAACCTCCCTTCGTCATGCAAAAAATGCTAAAACAACAAGTTAAAAAGCACTGAGAAAAGCAGTTAGTAGCCTCTCAAACCAGTGGCTCTCTACATTTCCACGGTTCTAGAATTATTTTTATATATATTATTGTGATGTCACTGAACTTCTTTTAAACGGCTAAACCGATTTACGTGCGGATTTCAGTGAAATATGTGGATCTTTGTGCTGCGCGTGTTTGTAAATATTAAAATTTTCTATAAAAAAAAGTTAAAAGCATAAATCTTTTTTTTTTATCAACCTACCAGGGTTGCATTTGACAGGAATGCATATACAAAAAAAAATAGAAGGATGTTGTTTTTTTGTGTTTCAAAAAAGTTTGTTTTTTTTGCTTTCAACATTCGATTTTTATACATCTCAATCAGTGTCTTTCCTTACATTCCTTATAAAAACAAAATTACCAGGATTTTTGGTAATACTAAAACAATATTTGAAAAAAAAAGAAATCACAAATTATATAAATCAACTGGCAACCTAATAAATTACCAAATATTTTCCCAATTGAGAGAAATGGTAAAAGCAGAGACAAGAATCTGTTACAGTGTCTTTATTAGCAATACTGAGCAGATGATAAACGATGACCCGAAAAAGTTTTGGAGATTTGTTTCGGATAAGCGTAGCGATCACCATATACCGTCAATTATGTTCCTCAATGACGGACGAGCAACTAATGGTGCCGACATTGCAAATCTTTTTGCAACTCATTTTTCATCCGTTTTTGCAAATAATAATTCCTCATGCTGCGCTATCCCTTTACAATATTCAAATACTATAGATTTAAACAGTTGCACAATTTCTAATAATGATGTTTTACGTTCTATGAACAAATTAACTAGTAAAAAGACCACTGGGCCTGATGGTATTCCAGATTTATTATTAAAAAATTGTAGCTACACTCTCTCTAAACCAATTTCATTCATGTTTAATCTCTCTCTGTCATCTGGTGAGTTTCCATCCTTATGGAAGATAAGTTATATAAGGCCTATTTTTAAATCAGGCGATAAATCTAATGTTAGCAATTATAGGCCTATTTCAACATTATCTTGTATCCCTAAAATGTTTGAAGCTATAATTGCTAGCAAAATCACGCCCATGTTTAAGAATATACTGATCGATGAACAGCATGGATTTAGATCTGCCAGATCAACCACCTCTAACCTGGTAGATTATACCCAGGTTATTGTCAAAGCACTCGAAAATGGTCAGCAGATTGATGTTCTTTATACAGATTTTTCTAAGGCATTTGACAAAGTAGATCATAAAATTCTCATGTATAAATTACATGCCTTGGGAATAAGAGATCCATTACTATCATTTATTAAATCGTATCTAACTAGTAGGACACAAAATGTTCGGATAAATAACTATTTATCAACCAGTATTGATGTTACATCGGGTGTACCTCAGGGTGCTCATTTGGCACCCCTGCTTTTCAATTTGTTTATTAATGATGTTGCTAAATCATTCTCTTACTCTCGTTTTTGGCTCTTCGCGGACGACAACAAAATTCTCAAAATAATTCAAACTTTACAAGACTGCTTTCTTCTTCAATCAGACATTAACTCTTTTAACCGATGGTGTAAAGTCAATAAATTAGAACTAAATATTAAAAAATGCAAAATAATGTCATTTCATAGAACAAAACAACCAATTTCCTTCGAGTACCTATTAGAAAACTCCAAAATTGATGTAGTCAAGTCCATCAGAGATTTAGGAGTTGTTTTGGACTATAAACTGACACACAACGAGCATATAGATAATACAGTAAATAAATCACTGAAATTACTTGGCTTCATTAACAGAATATCCTCTGATTTTACTAATGTCCGTACAATCAAAACTCTTTATTGCTCAACTGTTCGCCCTCTTCTTGAATATGCCTCAGTGGTCTGGTCTCCATTATATGTCAATCGCATAAATCACATTGAATCAGTCCAACATCGCTTGCTTCGAAAAATAGCGTGGATGCTTGGACTAGAGAGAGATAATTATTCTTATGCTGAAATAGAGTCAATGTTAAATATTTCTAGTCTACAAAAACGTAGAACTAATATTGACTCCATATATATGTTCGGCATACTAAATGGTATAATCGATGTTCCATCATTACTGGGACAAGTGAAATTCAATATTCCGACTCGTAGATTGAGAAACAATGAAGTACTGTTCATCGATCAGCATAGAACAAACTATGGCCTAAATTCTCCAATGACCCGCCTTTGTCGTATTGTTAACTCAAGACAGGATCTGGATTTTTTTGGTTTAAGTTTACAACGATTTAAACGAGCACTAAATAAATAGTCCAGATCTTGTCTCGATGTCCCTTATGTTTGTCAATGCTTCTTTCTTTTTTCTTTAAATGTTTTAAACTACTCTTTTATTGTAATATTTAAACCTTATAAATTGTATACATGGACAATGTCCGTTGATAAATAAATAAATAAATAAATAAATATTAACTGACATTAAATACATTTGTAAAATCGCATTCATGTATAAAGTTGTTGGTGAGAAGAGCCGAGTTTGACATTTGCAAAACGAATTGTGTTTTGAAAAATGTATTATTTTATGTTTTGGAATTCAACCATAAACAAGTACTTAGGTACCTACTTAAATTCAATTTTTGTATATTAATAATTTTTAGTTTTGGAATTCAATCATAAACAAGTACCTAGGTACTTACTTATCAATGATAAGTCTTTTTCCAAGCTAATAGCAGGTAAGCCAACGTTCGGGCAGGACAACGTCTGTCGGGTCCGCTAGTATTGTATTTTTTTTCCTATTTTAGGGTATATATTGAAACGAGGGTGAGTTCTGGGAACAGAGTGTACGGTGCACTAAAATCGACATTGAAAAATAAATATTTGTTGCAGAAGGCACAATTTACAGTTCACAATGGAGTTTTGGTGAGGTCTGTAATTGGAGGAACAGGAATGAAAATGGGCTAAATGCTGTTGATAATGAAATCTAAGCATTATCGAAAAAATCATGAAAGGAGTGCTGCGTTTGTTTGGGCATGTAGAGCGAACGGACAGCGAAAGAATGGGTAAAAGATTTTAGGATGAGAATGTTGATGGATGTAGAAAATGACAAAGACCATGAAAACAAAGCATCACAACAAATACGGGATGAAGGACATGTCAAAAGTCGGAATAATTGGCTTGCATTCGTGAAAAGACATACAATGTAAAGAAAACGTGGTGTGTATTCAAATTCAGAGTGATGTGGCGTTCTATCCTCTCTGTCTACTCCCACGAAAACACGGTGTGATGATCAGTACATTGTTTGTCTATTTGGGCGTAAAAAGTCAAGGAATACTAATGAATGAACATCTATGCTGGCAAGATAGTACCAATGAATTAAGCCCCAAAATATTTTTCAGTCTACACTCACTTAGAAGGTTGCATATCAATACTTAATGTTCACTGGTACAAGAATTACTACTACCTTTTTTAGAATTTGTTGATGTTTCCATGACTGATTTAAGTTGTAAACAACTCGATAAACTTGGATAACTTCAGAATACGTACATTAGGTATATTTTAGATCTTCGGAAATATGACCACATTTCCGATTATCATGGGCAACTGCAATGGCTCAAATCTAGACAGCGTAGAGACCATAACTTCTTCTCCCTTTTTTTTGCTGTACTTCATAATCTTTACGCTCCTTTATACCTCAGCAATTTTTTTTAACGCTTATCAGTTCGTGGGTTGACTCTTCGTTCTAATTCTTAAAGCACCCTCTTAATACCCATCCGCAATTACTCATTCTTCTCTCACTCATATAGTGACCATGCGGCTTGACTGTGAAATCATCTTCCATACACTTTGAAGATGTTTCTACAGAATCTCTGTTTAAATCACGTCTAAAAAAACATCTCCTTTCTCGTCCTGAATCTATTTTCTTTTCTTTCTTCCTATTTAATATCTTTTCCCATTGAATTAAGAAAATTTATGTTTTAAAATTGTTGTTAAACTCGGGTTGTGGTTCTGTGACTAGTGTTTCGGACTCACGGACCAAAATTCTGTGGCTCGAATCCCACTCTACCCCAACTTGATTCCTATTTTATAATAGTGAGTTGAATTTTCAACTCGTTGAAAATGGCCCTCAAAATTAAATATTTGGGCAAATCATGAGAACGCAAATATTTCTTTTTCGTTAAAAAAAAATGTACAAAAAAGTTTAATTAATTTTTCTTGGGTTTAGTTGCTTTAATTTTTTTAAATAAATACGTTTTGAATTATACTAATAAAAATAAAAATTTATTGGTTGGTTGGAAGAAATTACTATCTTTCAATCGTTTCGCCAATGTGCAGTTTTTATTATGTTCAAAAAGTTAAATAAATAAAAAATGAAAACAGGTATTTTTCTCAAAAAAAATATTTTTCATTTTCATACTATTATTGTTTTTCTGTCTTTTCTCTAAATTCTCCACAAACACAAACTTCAACACGTTTCAATTGCAAAAATTGTTTTCACATAAAGAGAAAGTTGAAATTCCTCATTGGCCAAGAGAAGTTGAATAAAATATTTTCTATTTCAACCAGATGTACAATACTAGTAAATTGAAATAAAGTCTTTCTTCAGGTGACAAAGAAACCGAAGTAATTTATGGTACTCTAAAAATCCAGCCCAGTTAATATAAAGGAAACCAATTGCTTTACACGATTGTATACATAGCATACCGAATTATACAGACACGAACATTTCAAATCGCTTACAAAGACAAAATTTTGAATTAAAAAATATCTACTGAATTTCGTCATTCCCTTTTATCATCATCTCCTTTTTTCACCTCTAGTGATTTTTTTACATCTTTTTAAAGAAATAACCCGCTTAGCCTCTATCTAAAGGCTTGTCAGCAGATAGAATAATCGGTATATGGAAAGAGGTAACGAAAAATACACCACAACACTTAGACTACTTGGGAATAAATCTTTCTTGGATTTTTTTCTTGAAACTGATGGAAATCGAACCCATGACGCCAGTTTCACAGTTTCCCGTCTGACCACCTGCGCCACAGTGCCTGACAAATGCCATGCATATGGCTCTTAATTGGCATGGCAAACCAAATGCAGCGTAGTTCGACCATCTGTTACAAATGGATAAGGTGACCAGTCTTCCGCTTCAAAACTAGACCAGAAATATTGAAATATCGAAATATAAAAAACCTTCAAAATTAATATTTCTCGTCCACTCTGCCAGGAATCGAACCCAGAATGGAAGGTAAATGCATCAATCACTACACAACGAGACAAACTTATCTCCACTCAATTTTCTTATTCAGGACTTTTTCTGAGAGCAGCCATCGAGTCTAAAACATTTATCTAGCGTTCTAGTTTTATTTTACATACATAACTTTATTGATTTAATATCAATATATTGCACCCCGAGAATGTCTTTTTTTATATCACGCCCGAAGAAACATCTTCTTTCTCTTCTTTAATTTGTTTACTTTCCCTCTCCGTTTTTTCCCCTTTTTCGTATTGAAGACAAGTATCGATATTAAATCATTTATATACCGGAGATTGGTATTTTGGTAATTTAAAAGTAGTAGTAGCAGTTGCCGTTACCAAAATAACATTTTAGAGCAGCGTAAGCAAAAATCGGTAAATCGTTCATGAATAATGTTATTTTTACGTCTATTTTTTTTAAGGACAGGTTTTGAATGGAAAATTATATTTTGTTTTTTATTAGCTTGTACCCCGCGGCTTCACTCGCGTGGTATTTGGGAGAAATTAGTTGGGGAATTAATTAGTTAAAAAAAGATTTTTTTCAAAAAAAAACCAAAACCAAAACGAAAAGCAAAACAAACCATAGGATAAAGCAAGTCAATATATAAATTTAAAGAATTAATTTCAAATATTTGTATGTAACCACGTACCGAATTTTCTACGTTTTTACATTAGAAACAAATTAAGTTTTACTCCTCAAAAAAACATTTTCAACAATAAAAAGCGATTTCGTATGTTCTTCTATCGAATTCCGGAGCACGTACATTTTATGACGTGAAATTTCATGTGGCTGTCCTCAAGGCTCTATTTTGGGACCGCTTCTGTGGAATGTATTTTTTTATGGTTTTCTCGAACTTTCCCTTCCTTCATCATGTACGATTCAAGTTTATGTAGATGATGGATGTATTTTGATTAAAGGCAATAGCCGCCGGTCCTTGGGGAGAGAGGCAGCTGATGCATTAAATAAAGTAGCCAATTAAGGTATTCGAAACAAATTAAGTTTTGCTCCTAAAAAAAACCCATTTTCAATTTTAAAAGGCAATCCATTATGTCGTCCTTCTATCAAATTCTTGGGCACTTGTATTTGATCTTAAAATTCAGTTTCAAACCTCGTTATAATTCTTGAAGGAAATTCGTCGTAAACTTCCCATGCTAGAAAAGCTGTGAATTTGAGAAAAATCGCTTTCCTCAAAGTTGCACGTCTGAAGGTTGTCTTTTAAAACTTCAACGGTCTTTTATGAATTTATTTTCTTTAGCATCGTGTGCTATGCAGTTAGCTGGTTGTTGAGCACACTGATCTGAGTTGCAATATTTTAGGCGAATTATTTCGAGCGGACTTGGGCAACCTCTTTTGGCTCTTGCTAGATGCACTCCTGCTTCTAACGGGATTGTTCTCGTTGAATTTGGAGATTCAGCGACGATCCGCAAATTCCCACTCAAAAAGAAAGCGTTCCCATGTTATTGGTGGCGTCCGTCTACTCCCAACAAAAGGAATGTCTCAATCGATTTTTTTTTTAAATATCTAAATGCTCTTCTTGATGCTTGGCAATCGCGATGGGAATCTTTTTTTCTATGTCTAGACAAAGAAAAGTCAGTAAATGGTTTTATACAAATATTTAACAACATTTAGTTAAATATTTGACGACAACGTTAATGCTTTAAATATTAATAATTACTTTCAAATCGATTATTTATGACATCCTACCTTACACCCCATTCATTTTCAAATAATGCTGCTCATTATGGATTTTTTAAATTTTTTAACACAATTTTTTTTATAGATAAAAAATAAATTTTGCTTATTAAAAAATATTTATTTACTTTTCATCTCTTTGGCTATTTTTATGCAAAAACTTACGGCAATCAGTTTCTCTGTTCAGACGTGAAAGAACGACAAACATTTTTTTATTTAAATAAACACACTTTTGCATTTATAATTTAAGTATGGATATTCTGTAGAAAAAAATGAATTAGCAATAAGCCTATCAATGCGCAAACGTTAAATAAATTAAAACATATATATTTATCAAAAAAATAGTCGTACAAATAAAAAACCTCGTTTTTGTTGAGCAGTTTTACACATACCCGTGCTTTCAGTAATATAACATTTATATGAAAAACGATGGCACAACCTAAAGTTTACTTACTTATTCATTCTACAATATCAATAGTAATTTTTTGTAAATAAATAAAAACATTTATACTCTAGATGACATACAGTGAGTTATTTCCAAACGAAAATATAACTTTCGTCTAGTTTATATTTACCCACGTCAGCACTATTTAACTTCACAGCGGATATCCTGTAACAGCCACAGCCTGCATTATTTAGTTAAACAGTAAACAAATTACGCATTTTTGTATTTATGGCCGGATATGTAAATAATTATTAAAGATAATAATCAAGAATATTTTGAGTTTGTTGGAGTTTTCTAGACAAGAATTGGATTTAAATCCCTTGGAAATTATAAAATTGATATACTACAACATCTACATATTTTTTGTAATATATAAGTATTGATAAATGTCATTTGAGGCGGGATTACGCAAACGTTCAAAAATAGACTCCATTGATAAGATTGCCAGGAACGAGAAAAAAAACGCGTCCTCATTATTTAATTGATTAGGGGAATAAATTAGTGTTTGTTAAATTTGAAAATTAGCGTAGTAAATGTCCGTTTGGACACACATACGGTCTCAAATGGTTAAATTGATTTTTGACAAAATAAAAACAATTACAAGCGAAACCGACAGGATATCCTCGGTTTTTAAAACGGTTTTCAAGTTTGTGGAGGGAGTTTTTTCGCTTGTATCATGAAAAACTTTACACGTTTGACAAACTGCACACTGATTTTGTAGTAAATTCTACAATTGCAAGCCTTGTTTGAGTGTGGGGCAATTTATTATTTATGCAAATATTGTTACAAAGCACATATATTTTTAAAAAATGGTTACCGTTTGATAAGAGACAATGTTACTAATCGATTCAATCACAAGCAATAAAAACACTAGTTCATTTAACAATTTGATTTTGTTGTTATTTTACCTTTGACTGTGACCAGGTGGTTGAAGAATACAGTTATATGTGTTCAATTAATGGTTTTAAAAGGTGGGTTCCGTGGTGTAGCGGATAAGACGCTTGACTCACGGTTTGATTCTCGGTGAGAACATAAAAATAAAAATATTTTTTTCTCAAACCTGGGTATTTTGTGCTGTAATTCACCACTGTAATTGGCCCCCTGTCCTGTTTCCGGTTTCCTTTATGATTCTAAAAATCAATATTCATTTCTCACCCCTGCGGTATTATTTTGAAAGTATTTTTTTGTCAAAATATTATCTCATAAAAAATATTCGATAAATTTAACGCGGTACCGTCGTGCGTAAAAACCTTAAAGAATAAAAGGTTTACCCCGGGATATTACCGAGTGCATATGGGGAATTTTTAGCAGTCGTTAAATCAAATAAGGAAACGTTTGAGTAATTTTACGTATGAGATTCTTCAAAGTTATTGGAAAGCGAAAACAAATCTACTTTGAGTTTCTTAAATGTTCGCCTAAGGGTAAACTAATTGCGCAATCGTTAGCCTAAATTTTTTATCGACATTTTATCCAATAAATCTGAAAATATATTTTTTTTTACAATTTCAAATCAGTAAGGGTTAAAAACACTGTCGAGTAAAAAAAAACTTTTTGTACTTAGGTATTAGGCATCCAAAATATTTCTTCATTTATCATTTTAAATTTCCACGAAAACGGTTTATTGCCACGCCCCGTAAACGTCACAATTTAGCTAAATTTTAAATTTTGTTTTTATCCGTTTTAAATTAAACAGAACATAGTCACGAATCTTGACGTCATGATATAAAACTTCCGATTGTGTTCATTTAATGTTTATACGAATATGTATTCAAATCTAGCAATCCAAAGCATTCCCGGATTCTCTTTGTATATATTTATAATAATTAGTAACAATACATAATGACTCAACATACATCAGAGTTTTACTAAAGCTGGCTGCATAGAATTGAGAATAGTCCAGAAACCGCATACGCACATCAAACAGAAAGTGACTCAACTACTCATAAATTAGTACATTTACGTTTTGACCCATTTCTTTCTTTATAGACGTCGCTCAGTACGCAACTCTCGATTTGAATTCAACTGTGCCGTGTTGTGTCCTTTTAAAGTGAAGAAATACTACGAGGATCTTAAAGAAACAGGATGCAATCACATCTTATGTGTAATTAGCTAATGAACGTGTATATAACAAATGCATTACTTAAAAATTAAATTATTTTTCCATTTGTCAGGTTGTCGAAAAAACAAAATGGAAATTTCGTTAATGTTGCCAGGGTAGTAAATTTGTTAACTCTACTTTGCTCATCTAATGTGAGAATTAATGAAAAATTAATCTCGAATTAAACAACTCTGTGGTGGACGTTTAACGGACATTATCTTCAAAACATCAAATATTATTAGACATAACATGAAAACATCCGTTTCTTGTCAAATAAAATGTGTTTTATATTTTAAGTTCAAAGTTAATTTATTCAAATACTCTTATTAAATGACCCTTTACAGTCTACTCTGTTGTGTCAATCAATTTTTCCGCGTGCACAATAAAATTTTTAAGAAATTAACAGATTGCTTTTTTTTTAACATTACATTTGTGTTATGGTTATATTCTTCACGATCTGGCAATATTACCCGGTGACTTCAGTATGCGCGCGGCGAAAGTGTGTCTAAGTGAGGGTATTTTTGGACACTGTCTGATGTATTCAAATATGATTCTACGCTCCTTCTGGACTATTCTTAATTCTATGGCTGACTGTTTTCTGAAAAATGTACAGCTTAGGTTGTGTGGTCAGCCAGACTATAAAAATTATTAAAACGGTTAAAATACGTAATTCCATTATTTTTTATTAAAAAAAGAACGAATGTATGCATTATTTATTATTTGTCAAAATTAAAAATATTCCGACTGTTGTATATATTCGATTTTCTGTTTATTTCAGGAGTATTTCATAGTATTGTATAGTTGGTAAATTACGGACTTGTGTAGGGTAGGTATCCGTAAATATTTTGAAATTTCGTAAATGGGGTTTAAGAATTTGACCACAATAACCCACAGAAACTTAATTATAGATCCAGTCAAGTTGTCTGGGACCCGAATGACCCATGCCCCTTAGCCCTGGTCAGCTCCTCGTTACAGTCAAGACAAATCACTTCTGTGAACTTTGGCTAAGGTCAGACGACCATATGTTCATTGTGAAATAAACATAAAACTAAAAATTACTTTTGGTGTTTCCATTTTTATAATCCTTTTTATCCACCTCATCAGCGCGTTTGCCTACATTTTAAAAGGTCTTTTGTTCGATTCCCAATATGGATGATTTGAAATATTTATATACTGTTTTAATTATTTTTCAGATACCTGTTGTTCTAAAAATTATCTTAAAACACTTTAAGGGAATTTTTTGCTGCGTATTTGGAATAACTTAAAGATAAAAAACCGGTATTTCTTATGTATCAACTCTCACTACCACCATCTACCGTGTTTACCACCTGTTTCATGTACCAATAAGTAAAACATTGTATGTTAAAAATGCTTTTTTTCGTAGGACTTTTTTAGTGTACAATACAAAATTTAAAGATATAGATTACACAAATATCACTTTTTCAGATTTAAAATTTACACTTTAAATGCATTTTGTAACTTAGTAGACATTATAATAATAAATATGTACATCTCCCTTCCCCTCCTTATCCTCTCTTCAAGCATTCTTGTCCTAATCCCGCCCAATTTACAAACTGTTCTTAAACAAATATAAAAAAATTCTTTGATTATTAAAAAATATTTACGAGTACAAAAAAATAACATTTTTATAACTTATATGTATTTATTTAAAATATAATATATTTTTTTTACTAACTTTGTATACTTTGTGAAAATCTGTTATTAGTTCTGAGTTTATACACTATATCTGTTTGTTCACTATATAAATATGTTTGTAAAACTGTTGATTTCCCAAATAAAATAAAATAAAATAAAATACATTTTTGCTTGCGATCCTATACATAAAGCAAAACTATTATTGTATTTATTTCTATATTAATATCCGATTTGTCATAAAAATTTATTATAACATCGTATTTAATTTTTCTTTCTTATATGAAACACTTTTGCTCAACGTGAGTTTTTACCTAAATAGTTAAAATGCACTCAACCAAATAAAAGTTGTGTTTTTTTATATTGAAATGAATATTTATAAATTGAATAATGTTAAAAAAAAAATAATGTGGTTAATTTTACTGTTTCAATTTATCACTTAAACTCGTTTACTCACTTTAGTGACAATTATGGTCACCTTATTTAAGGTTCACTAAACTAGGTACATTTCAGGGATAACTGTCAAAATACTAATTTTGCCAACTTCACGATAACTTTTCTCCAATAATGGTTGTCATTTAAATAAAAATGACAATTTGGTAAATAAACAATAAAAACATTAAATGTATTAAGACTATTTTAATAAGCTGTATTTATTTAACAGAAACAAACAGTCGACAATGATATAAAAACATAAAAAAGACACGGTTTAAGGACAGACCAGCAAAGTTTCTAAATAAAAATCATACATATCAGATTATGGTACAACGAAATGTGTGTTTATGTGTATTTGTATGAGAGTAAGTGTATAGGTGTGTTTGTGTGTATGTGGGACCAAGTGCTCAGGTATGTGTAAGTGTGAGAATCATTAAATAGTAAGTGGGATCGTATTGCAGCCAGAAAGAATCTGTCTTAATTTATTTTTAAATAAATTAATGGGCGTGTTCAATATATCAATATACGAAAAAAAAACATTATAGTAAGAGCAAGAACGATAGGAAAGACTGGAGTGCATAGTTAGTGCTACAGACTGGCACATGGAACAAATACTAATTTCTTGTCACGCGAAAAAGGGACATTAAGATTAATTTTGGAAAGTGGCTTAAAAAAGTCTATTTAAATTTATTTCAACAGAGAGGGAAAACATTTTTGAGAAGGTAATACGGAAGTTTAGGCATTAACAGGGCTTATGACCTGTCATTGGCTGGTTAAAGAGGCCACTTTACACACTGTGTAACATTCACCATTCTGCCCATGTTTGAACATCCACATTTCCTCAACTCTTCCATCTGTTGACTTTTGTGAAGTAAAAGAGTTGAAATCCTTATCACGTGGGTAAAATTCATCCGGCTGAACCAAATCACCTACAAAGCAAAGCTTGAAAACAATTATTCCAGTTTTTATACTTCTTCTTTTACCAGATAGTTCATTCAACAATGTTTGACTATGTCCAAATGCTTGCAAAGTGGCTGGATTTCCTCCCTGGGCAGTTATTTATATTTAAATTTATTTCAAAAGAGAGCGAAAACTTTTTTGAGAAGGGAATATGGAAGTCTAGGCATTTACAGGGCTTATGACCTGTCATTGGCTGGTTTAAGTGGCCACTTTTGAAAATCCATCTAGGCTGTAAGCATTTTGACATACTCAAACATTATTGAATTAACTACCTGGTAAAAGAAGAATTATAAAAATTGGAAAATTGTTTTCAAGCGTTGCCTAGCAGGTGATTTGGTTCAGCTGGATAAATCTCACCCACGTGATAAGGGTTTCAGCACTTTTACTTCACAAAAGGCAACAGATGGAAGAGTTGAGGAAATGTGGATATTTTAACATGGGCAGCATGGTGAATGTAACACAGTGTGTAAAGTGGCCACTTAAACCAGCCAATGACAGGTCCAAAGCCCTGTAAATGCCTAGACTTCCATATTCCCTTCTCAAAAATGTTTTCCCTCTCTGTTGAAATAAATTTAAATATAAATAACTCCCTAGGGAGGAAATCCAGCCAGTCAGCAAGCATTTGGACATAGTCAAACATTGTTAAAAGAGTTTACTTTATTATTGAATTATTTTTATAAATAGCATACTTCAGATATAGTGCGTCTATTTTCAAAGGTAAAAAATCCATTTCGTTTAGCAGATTGGCTGTAAATCTGTGTTATTAGATTTAATTTTCATTTTTTTATTATTGTAAAGGTATAACCCGCTAAGCCTCTTTTATAGAGGCTAGTCAGCAGGCAGGAAAGAAAGGATATGGAAGGAAGTTATAAATAATATTCCACTACACCCAGACCAATTGAGAAAAAATATTTGTTGGATTTTTCCTTGCAACTGGCGGGAATCGAACCCACGCCCACGTCGCCAGTTTCACAGTTGGCCGTCTAACCGATTGCGCAACGGCGCCTGCCGCAATAAATACCAATTTTATTTAACTCAATTTTTTCTACATTTTTATTTGAAAATATACCGACTGTGTTCAGGACAAAGGTTTAAAATTACTGTTTTTATGAAAATAGCGGTTCCATTATTGTAAACGTGTTTTGACCTAATTAGGTAAAGTTTAGTTTTTTTCATATCCTAGAAAAAAAAATAAACCGTAAAACATCTAATGACGCAATTTATTTGCCAGAATGTGTATAACACTCACGGTATTTGTTAAAAACACATTAAAACCAATAAAACAACTTTCGCCAAAATTTTCGTTAGAAGCCTTTGCGCGTGTTTTTTGTAAGGAACGAGGTAATGTTAAAATCTTTTTGTAATTATTAATTACAATAAATATTTTATATCAATCGTAAAAAAATAAATTATTTAACCGCTTTTGTTTAAATAGGTTGGTCTGGATTTTGTTATATATTTTTCATAACTTCTCTAGACTACTAAGTTTTAACCTATTTAAAATAAATATAAGATTATATTTCAAATCCCTTCATGAAATGGCTCCAAAATATCTATCGGACCTTTGTATTGGGGAAAATAAATGTCAAAGAAAATCTATTTATTTTATTTATTTTACTTTTTGTACATAATGTTATTTGTACATTGGCGGGCTTATTGCCAAATGGCAATTTCTTCCAACCAACCAATAAAAAAAATGTTTTATTTTTATAATTCAAGTTACAGAACATATTCAATAGAAAATAAATATTAAAAAGCTAAAGATATTTAAAAATAGAAATAAACGTAATAAATTACCTTACATAAAATAAAGGAAAATAGAGGAAAGAGGAAAGGAGGAGAGATTAAGGAAGAGAAAGTAAATGTTTCTTCAGACGTGATTTAAACAGAGATAATGTAGTAACATCGTTGACGGTGGATGAAAGATGATTCCACAGTCGAGCCGCATGGACACTATACAAGTAAGAGAAGAAAAAGGAATTGTGGATGGGTATAAAGAGAGTGCCTTTAGAATTAGAACGAAGAGGTAAACCATGAACTGATAAGCGTTGAAATTTTTCACGCAGGTATATAGGAGCGTTAGGATCTATTACGTTCAATTTACTCTTAGGTCAGCATTTGATTCAAGAAGAGGAAAAGTTGTCGAAATCCGGCGTTTCCCAAACACTAGATTTGGAGATCGTGTCCCAGTCAGTTCAGATCCCAACTAAAATCCCACTTTTTTAGACTATCATACCCTCAATTTTAAATCTGGAAATATAATATATCACTTTAGTTTAGTTAGAATGTAAGTTTAGGTATACAATTGTAAAACGCCCTTGAGGTGATTTCTTTAACGAAATTTCCATTTTGTTTCTTCGACAATCTGACAGATGGAAAAATAATTCAATTTTAAAGTAATGCCTTTGTGACAAACACATTCATTTGATAATTACACATGAAATGTGATTTCATCCTGTTTCTTTAAGATCCTAGCAGTATTTTTTCACTTTACAAGGACACAACGCGGCATGGTTAAATTCGAATCAGGAGTTGCGTACTGAGCGACGTCGACAAAGAAACTAATGGGTCAAAACGTAAACCTACTCATTTATGAATAATTCAGTCGCCTTTTGTTTGATGTGCGTATGCGGTTTCTGGGCTATTCTTAATTTTATGTATAGTACATTTGTTATTAAAAACAGGATACAGGTTTTACAAGAAATCTCGATTTTATAAAAATACGTTTTTAAAACTTCCTTGAAATATTATTTAGAGGGCATCAAGAATTCACCTCAAATTTAACGATATGTTTTGCCTAGCGCCGACCATTAACTTATGCAGCTTACCCACCATATACCGCACACCGCATCTGAGGAAGTCTCCTTGGCGGTGCCAACATACACGAAAAAGGTGCTCGTGGCCGAACTAGAAAAGTTGCCTTAAGGAGCTCTTTGTAATCTGGTAGCAAGAAGGTTATCTAGAAGTATATTATATGCACTTCGTTGGATTGAGGAAAAAAGGAAGTGAACTTTTCACTGACAAGGATTAAATTGATAGGACATGATTAATTCTAGTGGATTTAGTACTTATGCAGAAAAAACATTGCAGACTTTATTTAATAATTGCAGATTTTAACTTATGCAGACATTTTTGTAGTTACTGAAGTCCAGTATGTTTATTACCTTCCTTGTTAATTGATGTGAATACAGTTTTCTTCCCTTATTCTCTACCTTCCGTAACAAATACAAGAGTTACTAGATACTCCACCCTGATGCTGCAAAAAAATAAAAAAATAAATACAACCTCCGGTCAAAGAGGATTGACCTACTACTCGGTTAAAGTGTACAATCTACTTCCATTATCCATAAGGACAATTAGTAAGTTCTCACAATATAAAATTGCTATTAAGAAATGGACAGTAGAGGTGGGTTGCGCACGGATCGATGAGTGGATCAAGCCAAATAGGTAAAATGTACGCACTGTTTATGAATATTTTTCAATTGATCTGTATAAATTGGTAATGTTTTTTGAGAATACTTTTGTCTTTTATTGTTTATTATGTTAATTACAATTAGGTTAATTGGATTAAATACGTTTTTTTTGTTGTTATTATGTTAACTTTGTTAAATAGCTAATCTTAGGCATGTTTCACATTTTGTAAAATTTTTCCCTCGGCACGGGACACCCCAGTGAGGGAACATTATTCCGTATAAAAAAAAGAGTACAAACAATTTAAAAGTATGAGTAAAATAAAATAAATAAATGGTTTAGTAGTTTTCCAGCGTTAATTATGTTTCATTGGTATTTTGTGTGTTCCGGTACGTAATAGCTTAAAGGTTCGAAATCGAAAATACTATCATATCGTTCAACCTTTTACAATTGCAACGTATCGTTCAATATAAGTTTCAACCTGTTTTTAATAGTAAGTTATGTCAACGATCTAAAGTCACGCAGTCATCGTAGTAAATAATACAGAAACATAATATCAATTGGCTTAAAAACATCACGGTAATGTCTTGTCGTGTTAAACCCGTATAAACTCAATTGAAAATAGAAGTAAGTTTATCAATGTCTCTTTAACACGCGTGATTTATGTATTTTTGTGGCCAACCACTTAACTCTGAATGTTAATCACGTGTTCTAAACAAAAGAAACCTAATTGCAAAACAATTTTAGGATAATTTTTAACATTTGAAAATACGAATATATATTTTTTGCATTGTTCTTTTAAACTAGTAGGCAACGGTCATCTAAAAGAATTAAGCCCTTTAGGTCTCACATAATCGCCCCCCGGACTTCGTTTTATCGGCCCCGCGGGCCTCAGTTTTCAGCTTTTTGAGCCTTGATTGATTAAAATCTCAGTAACCTAGAAGAATCGATCCTTCGGGGCCCACTTTTTTTGGTTGTATGGATTAATCTAAATTTAATCCAACAAAGAATAATCTCTCACCTGAAATAATGCTACAAAAACCATTTCAGAAAATTTACTGAAATATTCTATACCTACGTACAAATATTGGTTAGTAAGTGATTAAAATTAAAGGAAAAATAATACTTCATTTAAAAATATATGAAAGTTAGTTGTGACTGACTGTTGCACGCTAGTACATTTCGCCCTATGGGCCTTACTTAGTCTGCTTCAATGAATCTGTCCTCTTGCCTTATTTAAATACTTTTTAACGCCTCAGTTATTTGAACACTAATGTATATTAAATATCTCCACAAAGAGTTCGGTTAAAGTAGTTTAATAGAGAAGAATCTGAAATTCAAATAATAACAGCTGTCGCCAACTGTTAGATGCTAATAAATTCGGCTCTCCGGGACGTATTAAATAGGCCCCACGGATTTCAATAAATTTATCCTCATGGCCTTATTAAATCGTGAATCGGCACTTAGGGCCTTGAGAAACCCTTTATAGGACACTAATTTTGGTTGATTTACGTAGTGCAAACCTGATTTTGAAAAAATCATTTTTAGACAATAAATCTTATTGCATTTGAAAAAGTCAAATGAAAGACTGATCTCCTTGGTACTCTTGTGTTATAATATAGAGATAAATATTTTTGTGATAATATTGAAAACATATATTCTCGTGGTTTTTTTTTTTTTAATGAGGTTAATATTAATACAAATAGAGAGAGATAATTATTATTCCATTCAAATATTTTATTTTAACATACAAAAATGACCTATAGACGATAAGCGTCCACGGTAATAAGGCTCCGATTCCTGTGCGCGAGTATAGGGGACAGACGCAATCAAACAAATTTACAATGGAGTATTAATATTACAGATTTTAATGCTAATGATTTCCTTTTCATTAAATAAAAAAGTATTGACATAAACTTATTATTTTGTATATACAATAAGAATACTTGTGCTTAAATCTTTTATATTTTTTTGGCTTGTATGTAAAAGGGTGTCAGAATTTTAAAAAAAGAAATCTATATGATAATAAGGCTTGTGGAGTTTAGAAGCCGGTCAGTTATAAATTAAGTGCGGTCAAAGCACCAAAGAATGACCGTTTAAGGTTCAGCTTGTAGCGAAATCCACATTAAAGGTCTAAATTTCATTATTTAAGCGTACAAAATAAAAAAAAACAATAAAAAACACATTAATTTTTATAAGTACTTTTACGTTTTTATTGAAATACGAGTATTACAATTACAATTAATATTACTCTAAAAAATAACAGAATCACCAGTGAATGACTACTACTACCCCAGTTAAAATAATACTCAGATTTAGTTACATCATACCATTATGAAACACCCTAACACATTAGAATATGGATATATTCAAAGAATTGCATAAGAAATAGCATCAAATTAAACACTTACCACGCCTTTTCTTATAAAAACACTATCAATCTCAGAACAAAAACGGGAAGACGCACTATTACTTTTTGATAACTCACAGTTTAAAACTGATAGATTTATTTTTTACCAAAGGATGTGTCCGCCTACTGCTTTTGTCATAGTTTCTAGTGTTAAAAGTTTTTAGAAAAGAATTGCCACATGTGTCCAAACACATGTGGCAATTCTTATTATATTGTGTTTTGTTAACCAAAGGTCATGTACTGGTGCTTTGACCCTATTTACAACTCGTTGAAAATGGCCACCAAAAATTGGAATATTTGGATAAATTATAGATACAACAAGACAAATATTTATTTTTTATTTAAAAAAATTATATATTTGTGAATATAAAGCAGCTTATTTGTATCTAAACCAGACCGGACAGTGTCACAATACACTTCCGCATTCCTTGCGTGCGCCTTGAAAGTAGACCCCACTATAGGCATACCATCATAATCATTTTAGCTTCGAGCGTACATTTCTGAATTATTTGATACATGAAGGCAAGGTGGTTAGTCTTACGCTTTAGATCGGAGAAACTCTCTCAGGTTTTTAAATACATCATTAATGTGGACCTGTGTCATTTTTTTATGTTCAGGTGAATAAAGAACACGCAGTGATACATAAGTTCGAAATATAACCAGAACTTACCACGCCTTTCTTTATGAGATTTGTTTCTTACCAAAAGATGTTTTTTTTTTTTTTTTTTTTTTTTTTTTTTATTATTTTCTTTTATTCAGGAAACATACAGTACAGTTACAAAGTTTAATATTTTACACAATTGGACTTAATTCTAATGGACCAGTGAAGTTTCCATACTAAAAAGCAATTAAATGTAAGGTTAATTATGAAAGTATAAAAAAGAGAAGGAAAAAGAAAACATAAATGCCGTCTACTGCTTTTGTTATAGTTTCTAGTGTTAAAAGTTTTTTGACCTGACACATGTAGCAATTCTTATTATATTGTGTTTTATTAAACAATGGTCATTTACTGGGGGTGGTCATTTACTGGTGCTTTGACCCTAGTTGAAGAAAGATGTTTTAATTTTAAATAAACATTTAATGAACCTTCAAAAACCTAGATACTTAATTAATACCGACAAATGATTAAATATAAATAAATTCTCGTATTTCAATTTAAGAAGTCAAGGCATCATTCTAATAATGTGAAAAAGATTACCTTAGAACCAAACCTCCGTGCTTCAAATATAATATATCAAAAAAAGTCTTATTATTTATATGTAACATAGCGCTGTGAAATTGCTAGTTGAATAAATAATTGAATTGTTCTTCTGGTCAAGTTGAATTCGCTCCAACGTTAAGACGGGTAAATAATGTGCGATGCTTTGGGAAATCAAGAGAGCTTCCAAATAAAGTAGTTAGTATATGTCAGATACAATTGAACCTTTATCCATTAAGCTAAAGGCGATTTCTCAACAAAAACCTAAAAAATCACACCCTTTTCAGCGAGGTGCGTTAAAGCAGGGGTAGCTTGGACAACGAATAATCCATATTTTTTCTTACCTTGAACATGGATCTGATGTATTATTTACTGTTTCAGTATTTACTTTGCAAAAAAACCTTTTTCATTTATTTAAAATTAAACGCTTTGTTATTTTTTACTACATACGAATTTAATATAATAACACCACTAGTTTTAGGTATTATGAATTACCCATCTTCATGTGTAAATATAAACTTAACCAAAATGTACAGATTAGTAATTAGGTACTGATGGATTGAGTGGTTGAGGCAAGGCAGTGTGAGGTGGAGGGGGTGGGGTTTTCCTAATTAGAGATAATATTGATAGCAGGTGTGAAAAATGTTGGAATATAATATTATTAATTTAAGTTATGTCTGACTTTTTTTTTTTATTTCAATATTTTCTTATTTATTTATTATAATTCTTTTATTTGTAACACAAATAGTAAGTAAAATTGTGTGCCAATGAAAATAATGGTTTGTATCCATAATATGATTTTCAAATCCAAAAAACAAATTTCTAGAAAGTGGTTGGTGTACCAATGCAATACCCTGTGCACCAATGGGTGGGAAAAAGGAATGATGATGATGATGATATCCATCTGTGGAATAGTGTCACAATCCTGGACGAATGTCTTAGGTTTGATATCTACTCTTAGGTAAAATTATTGATATTCCAAACAATATAAACTGGAAAAAGTCACAGAGATTCAAGATCTTGGTGTCATATTTGACAAAAAACTTGAATTCAAAAGCCATATCAACCACATTACTTTTAAAAGTATGAAAACTTTGGGTTTCATTTTTAGAACCATAAAACATTTTAAATCAGTTAAAATAATGAAACTTTTGTATATCCTTGGTTAGAAGCCAATTAGAGTACAACTGTACTATATGATCCCCTTTTTACAAAATTCACATAAATAATATTGAAAGCGTCCAGTGAGAATTTTTCATATTCATTAATGTCAAACTGTATATACAAATTTTTTTAATATACCTTCTCTGGAGGATCGTAGGAAAATAACTGACTTAATTTTTTTACATAAAATCATTAATTCTAAATTCGATTGTTGTGAACTCCTAGATTTGTCAAATATTAATATACCAATACGTAAAACTAGACAAAATAGTATTTACTATTGTCACTCTTCTCGAACCAAATATCTTTGTCACTCTACACCGCATATACACAGATAAGAAAATGAATGTACCTCTTATATCGATATTTTTAACTCGAGTCTCTGTGAATTTAAATAATCTCTTTATAATTATTTCATGATGTTCTATAGTAACGATTAACAAATTATTTTCAAAAGCTACTTATGCTAATGATCTGGTATTAATTCATTTGAAATTTTTTATATCTTTTGTATGCTGGCATACATACATGTATACATAATTTTTCTTGTTATTTTTCTTTTTCTTTTTCTTTTTATACCCATGTTTTAATATTGTTTTTCAGTTTTTTTTTATTTTATCTAACTCATATTTTTATACTTTATTTCTTAAAAGCTACTTTTGCCATATAATAAATAAATTAAATAAATCTACTCAGTAATTCAAAGCACGTGCAGGCAGATTAATCTTGCCCACGTCAATAAAGCTTTCAGCTCTTTAACTTCACAAAAAACAAACAAATAATAGAATTGATGGAATAAAGTTATTCAGCAAAACAAAATGGTGAACAAAGTAGCTTTTTTATCCAACCAATGACATATTTAATACCCGGACTTCCACAACCTTTAAACAGTTTCCATCTTTTTCATTTCCGTTTTAATATACGTAAATTTTTTGTTCCATCTATTTTTTTTATATACCGTGACAACTCGCGTCACCGATACATTTTCTCTTCGAAGCTTTTCACATGTTCAAGCGCTTATTGAAAAAGTCTCGATTCAACGAAGTGAAATCTGTCGAAGAAAAATCAAATGAAGAAAAATAAAGAGTATTTTTACATTTGTTATAATAGCTATACGCAGTTTTCAAAATATTTTCTGATGAAGTACGTGTTTAATAATAGCGAATTCAGATGTTCAAAATAATATATTTCTAGGCTTAAAAAGAATTGTAGTGAAATTTCACAATTCAAGATTAATTAAAATTTTATTTATTATGTATTGTAATTTCATTCATTGTACCTTCAATTGTTTTAATTTTTTATATCTTCTTAATATATTCAACGTTTTGTTCTATCGTTTAGTATCGTATAAACCGTTATTTTTTCACCTTATTTATAACTATAAAGATCATATCCAAATAATTATACGAATTATGTGTTTGTCTTATTTTTTATAATTTTAAAACACTAGTTTTATTATTTAGTATATTTGATTATATTCGTAACAATACATTAATTCTATTCCAAGAATTTTATAAACTAAACGATTTTTTTTTCTAATTATTTCAATTAACGTTTCTTTAAAACACTCTTTCCATATCCTTGAAAACCATTTTAAAGACCAAGGATCTTCTTATCGGTTTCGCTTATAATGAAAAAAATATTTTTTTGCTGTCAAAAATCGAATAATTTTATTTACCTGATTTAGGTTTATCATATGAATTATTCTACAATAAGCAATCCAGTGGATATAAGTCCGCCTCGTAGTATAGTGGTTGACACGTTTGCCTATCATACTTGAGTTCCCAGGCTTGATTCCTTTGATTCCTTGATTCATATGTTGGGGAGGATATTCAGTACCGACCATTATTTAATTCAAATTTCTCAAAAAAAAAAACTAAAATAATTTTTATAGAATTTTGAACCAATTTATCAAATTAATTATGTAAAAAACTTTGTTTACTCACAAAAAATTGATAGTATATTTATAAGAACCTGAATACTACATGTTACAAAGTAAATTAACTACCAGTCAACGTTGCAGAATTTTGAGACATTCAAATAATTAAAATTAACATATACGCAATTCAAGTAATGCATTAAACTTTTTTTCGTTAAGAAGCAAAACCAATCTTCCTCTTATAAAAAATTGATTACTTATAAAAAAAATATAATAAATTTAAAAAACTAATTTTCAAAAAAAATTCCAGGAAATGAAAGACGCAATTGATATTTGTACTTATTTTAACCATTTTATCTTTATTTATGTTTGAAAATTTAAATTGAAAAATGTTTTCAAAGAAAAGAAATAAATCCTTCTCTAAACACGATCAGTTTGCTTACTCCGAAACGTAGCGACGTATTAAGTAATATGTAAAATTGTGTTTTTGTATATTTTAATTTTTCTCATATTTGTTTTGAATTGTTTGTTAATTTGATATTTTTATGTAACTACGAGTACTTTGGTGAAGATGTAGGTGTAGTGGAATTTATATGTTAGTTTAATTAATGTCCTGGGGAAGAGACGGTAGAAAATTTGGTAAATGGTTATAAACGAGTACAAATAATTAATTTTATTTAAAGTTTTGATAGTATCGTTAATACTTTAAATATAAATAACATAATAAATGGGTAAACCACATTTTAAAAAAAGCATCACAACTACTGGGGTGGTGTTCTGAATGCAAAAGCGCGCGTGTGAAGCGCAAATTTACGTACTAAATACACGCTAACATAGCGATTTCTTCGTGCACAATTCTGTTCAGAATACCAGCCCTGTAAGTTTTTAATAGGAGAGTTGCAGCGGAAGGATATGGAGGCAAAAGTTAATGGAGACCAATGCTCGATATGGGCTTTAGTACTTTTGAAAAAAAAGAAGATAGGTAGGTCCATAAGTCATATTTTACGCAAATATTTTTTTATATCATAAATAATGAAACTTAAGCTTACAACTAATATTTTGATAAATATGATTTGAAGATTTAATATAGTTAATAAAATAATGTAATCAATATAAAAATATAATTAATATTTTACTGATATATTTATGTATTTACGTATATTTTAATATAATTAATTTTTAGAAATATTTCATGAAAAATGTATATTGATGTGTATGTTTACAAAAAATGATACGCAGGGCAAAACCATTCTAAATATTCCTGAATAAAAACAAATGACAAAATATGTTTTTCAATTTTGGATCCTTACCTGCTTTGTTTCATTAAATCTCCATGTCGCACGTTTTTACTAAAGTAATGTGTCAATTCTCAAAAAGTTTTTAATAATGTCACACTCACGTCATATTAAATATTTTATGATAAAGTAATCCGATTTAATTTATATTCAACTGTATTGAAAAAAAAATTAAAGACCCTTAAGTTAAAGTTTTCAAAACTATTTTAATATTAATGAGTTTAAAACTACACTACAAACACTTTGTTTACAATATACGAAGCACTTATGAAAACTTTTCACATGACACCTGCCCCCATAGGAAATTAGAAGCTGCCTGAAATTGTAATTTTCTCGTCTTTCGGCATCGGGGAAAACACGAAGAAAATTCCTTCAGGATCAGATACGCATTCGACACAACCTTCCAACGCCAGGGTTGAAAGGCGACTGCCATTCGTTTTCACACCCCTCTTAGGGAGGAAAGAAAGCTGTTGAAAAAGATACACTTTGCCATAAAACGCACTGCGCGTGTTTCCAGAATTAGAAAACGATTTGTACTTTTTGAAAACTGACAAATAAACTAGTGAAGCGATATCCAAAGTTCATAAAACAATGAAATAATAAATATTTCTCAGAAAATTTTATAAAAGACGTGGTGACATTTATTTGAAAGTTAAAATTTTATTTAGAATTCCGTGAATGGTACGTTTATTTAAAATTTAAAAAAATTTATTCGTAAATTTGACAAGAAAATTTATTTTTAATTTTTTCCTCGGACACGATTAAAAAAAATAACTTATGGCTTCTAGAAAGTTATTTAATACATACGAAAGGAAAATAATAAAAAATTAATCACATTTTAAATACTCCCGTTTGACGATAAAAAGAAAATCTAGATATTTCTTCGAGCAAATAATACGACTACTAGGAATAAATTAACATTTAAGTATACTTTAAAGGAGGAATTATAATCGTTTTTTCGTTAAATGCATGAAAGCCTGAAAAAAATATAATATTATACATTTAATATATTGAGATTACTTTATTTTTCATGCACCACTAAATTGTTTTAAATATATTATACTAAGTTGTGTTAGTAGTGCCTTCTTCAGGCTTTATTAAAAATCCTGAAGAAAGCAATGTTTTGTCGAAAAAAAATCAAAATTTACGTGATGCATAAGTGAGAAAGGAATTTTAAATTTTTTTATCCCTCATTCAATACATTTTTGTTATTTTCTTGGGTTTACATTTTCTTTTCTTTTATTACTTTCTTACTTTCTTATTTCATTTACATTTTTTAGATCTTAATTTTAATATGTACTTTAAATTTTCTTACAATTTTTTTTTTTTCTGTAGATATGAATTGAAATTCTCGATTTACTTTACTTTGTTTAGTTTATTTTTTTATCTTGTTTTGATTACATTTATGAGCACACACTATTTATATATGTGTCTATTATTATTTTTTTTTAATATATTTAAGTAAATTACTATTCTTTAAGTTTAATTGTATTGTTTTACTCTATTTTCTTACTTTAAAAAAAAATAAAAAATCTTTAAACTATTTTTATGTTTATTATTTTACACGTATACAGTATTATGTCTGTACTCTTCTTATTTGATTATTCATTAAAACTAATGTCTGAGCACCCGATGACAAACTATTATTAAATAGTTTATCGGGACAAAATATATCTTAATACTTTGTTTTCTTTATAATGTATTAATATTGTAATAATATGTATATTTCATTGAATAAAGACTCTAAAAATCACTAATGCTAATTTATTAGGGTCCTCATAAACCTGTTGATTGACATAAAATTTTTAAAAAAACAAAATAAAAAAACAGACTTAACTTTAACTTATGATCACTTTCAAAATCTTATTTTACTTTTTATTATTAAATTTTAGTTCCACCAAAAACTGTCAAAGAAACAATATTAATTTGCTTAATCTATTTATTTGTAATAAATAAATTCAGTTAATGATATGACAAAATCCGTTTCTTTATCAGGACACTAATTATACTAACTTAAAGCCTTCACCAAAGCAGTTGTCAAATAACAAAGAACTAACTTCCTGATGGGACACATGCTAAAGAAGCTAACACCAACGTGCACTGTTTTTTTTTTTCTTCTTAATTTATCCAATATTAAATACAAATACATAGTTTACAAATGAAAAAAATAATAGATTAAAAATAATATTATTTTTATTTATGGATATAGCCACTCCACTGGCCCACAGGCGCGTTCCGGAGTGTCAGTGCATTATTGATTTTATACATAATTGTACATACTTTCACATCAATTGTTGTGTAAAAATTTAAAAAAAAAAAAAAAAATTAAAACATACCTACATCAATAAAACGAGAAAGGATTTCCAAGAAACTAAAATTAGATAATTATATATGAAACATACTCCTCGGCTTCCTGTCTAGTCTTTTTAGCAATTCATTTATGGACTGTAGCTTTATTAAAAAAAATACATATTGTATCATAGTTGAAAAAAGAGAAGGGGATAAAGAAAGGAGTGTGAATTCACTAGGTGACCATTACAATCGAACATCGAATAATAAGTTATAATATTGAAAGGTCATTTGATTATTGATTATAGGGGGATTATTATTCGAGGCAACAAAAAATGAATTCAGCACACGTTTAAGAAGCTCGGAATTTTAATTGCAAATTTTCAATATTAAACGGAGCGAATAATTGAAAAGTTTGGTAAACTTCTCCAGGAGCTTTATTAAATATCTCATATTAATAAAGAACATTGAGAAAATAATTTTACGATTTACTATCATGACAAATATTTGTACATTCACCGTTACTTTTTTACACATTGGACGTTCTACGCACTAACATGTAAAAAAAAGTATATTGAAAAAATAATAGCAATTGATAGTTTCCTAATATACCTATAAATCAATTCGGGACTTCAAAACAAACGTTGTTTACTATTTATTGTGCCTTACTTTTATTCACAAGTATGGGCGTAACAACCGAATACTTCATATAATCGACACACATCTTTTGTTAAGGTTTCTAACTTTTCCAATTTTTCGGTTTAACAATTTGTATCACGGAGCCGTGTAAACACGCGATTATATACCCGTGCGTTGTGTCCCCGTCCCGTGTTTTCACGTGGTTTACCAGCTGTTTAAAAAGTGCATGTTATTGACATCTAGTGACTTTTATTAGTACTTTTTTACTGCTGGTAAACCTCGTGAAAACACGGGACGGGGACACAACGCACGCGTTGTGCGCATGGTTATCATAATCACGTATTTACACGGATCCGGGAAACAAAGCGCCAAAAAGGGAGTGAGGCCCTGTATATGTGCGAACATTGCAATGCGCAATGTGGCCCTCCATAAAGGCCAATGTTGGCAAAACTATCATACAAAAATGACTTATTTGAGTATTTCAAGTAAATCTGAGAAGTTTCAATAGATTTAACTAAGTATTTTCATAATTATGATATTTTTAAGAAAACCCTCACAAAGCATGAAATTTCACATAAATGGACCGGGATCAGGGTAAACTCCATGTGTATTTGGCCGGTACTCAAATTGTTAATAGATTGAGCATAAAATTACTTGGATCGCAATTTGCCAAATTTTAACAGACAAAAATTACCCCGATTTATCGTGATACCACAATAACAAGGCTCAAATTCCTGTGCGCCAGTAAATCGTATTTTTCGGACCGTAAGACGCACTTTTTTAGTATGGCAATTCGACATAAAATTGGGGTGCATCTTATGGTCCGATGCGTCTTATTGTCTCCAAAATAATGTAAGCGACAGACGCAACCAATGAATTCTAGAGTAATAATTTTATATAGTTTTCACCATCACTGTGATTTATTTTGCGCCTAAAAGAGCGGCGTATTGCATTCCAAAAACAAATACTTGAGTTCATCATGATTCCATAGCATAGATAAATGCGTATTTGTTGGTGTTGCCACTTTTTCAATTGTCTATGTCATTAAATTTTCGCAGGTGTTTGAAGAATAGCAGTTTGACAAAGCAATCGAGATGACTACTCGAATGGATGACAAAATGTCGTATCTTTCTAGCAAAAGGGCCCTGTGCTATCTGTTGAATAAGTAAAATAAAAAAATATTACGGCGGGGTCAAAATCAAGTTGTTTAAAAAGGGGTCTCGACCTCTTAAAACTTTGGACTTTCGGTTTAAACTATGAGATAATTAGGAAAACCTTTGAACTTTGACTCATTTTTTATTCTCTTCCAAACTTCTGTAAAGGCAATTTATCATTAGCGGTGCCAGGTAAAAGCCTCTTGACTCCGCCCATGTCTAATAGCGCCATTTAGAATTGAAACGTCAATGTAAAAATTTAGGAGTATATCCGAATTCACCCCTCGGATGATAGATGGGTGAGTATTATTATGTCGGAATTGATACATTTTATATGTTATTCTTTATTTTTGGCTATTTTTTGCATAAAGTACGAGACATTGAGCCACCTACACTGTCAAATATTGAGTTTAAACATAATATATCGACAGTCCCTATGTATACTATCGGAACTTAATTTTTCTAGGTTTACAGAAAGCAAAAACAAAGTTTGATATTTTTTTAAGAAGCTATCAAATATTGTAAAATTGCCAAACATGTGTCTTCTGTATTTCAACTATCATCATAATCGTCGTTCTTTTTCTGCACCTAATGGTGCATAGGGCACTGCATTGGTACACCAATTGCAGCGTGTTTTGATTATTTTTGTATTCCATTAAATAATTATAATCAGTCTTACGCTTCAGGTGCCAGTAGAGACTATGAAATATTCTAATGTAAAACACCTCAATATATATTTAATATCAGCCATGTCGGGAATCGGGCCTGAGACCTCAAAAATGGTAAAAAAATACGCTGACCACTTCACCACGAGTCCGAATTTCAATAGACGTCAAAATAAGTCAAAGAAAACACTTTTATGTGCTCTTTTTGTTTTTTGTCATCATATTTACTTTGATTTATACATTTTTTTTACAAAGGGTCTATTAAATACTGCCGAGCAAAACGAGATTTTTTATATACTTATTAGTTATATAAAAAATATTTTTTTACTTTAAATTTCCGCGAAAACGTTCATTGCATTGACCATGCCCTTAATACGTCACGATTAGTTTTATTTTATTCTAAGTTTATTTAGTAAACCTAACGAATTATCAAATTTATTTTACATTTTTTTTTCCACACTCAGTTGTTGATAATAATATTTTTTACACCTTTTGAAAAGGTTGTCTGAGTTTCTCGTTCAGTTTTGTCTGGTGGTTTATTGTATAATTTCAGTCCCTGATTTATTAGTCTCGATTGTCCTTGTCTCGTTTTGGAATGTTCTACGTGATATTGTTCTGATATTCTTGTATTATGTCCATGTTTATCACAATTTTTTTCAAGTTTAAGTTCTTTGTCAACAATGAAATCAGTGGCTAATGAATAAACTTTAAAGATTCTAGGAGAAAAATTAACCTTAACATTTAATTGTTTAGTTTGATCAAAGAGTTCTTTAGTTAGTGTATTATTTCATATTATACTGGCTTCAATATTTTATTTTTCTGTCGTTGTAGTCTATTGATGTCATTATAGCTTCCTGTTCCCCATAGTTGTTGCATATAAAATATATTATTTTAGATTCGACATAGGCTTCATACGAGTACATAGGAATTTTTTCCGTTTTTCGAACAAAGTTTTTGATTTTTGAAAAAATAATTGATAATGTTGCTATTTTGCTAATTTAATTAGTGATATTAGTTATCCATGTCAATTGTCAGTCTTTTATTAGTCCTTAAAATTTAACGTGTTCAATTTCAATAAGTTGTTCTTCGTTTATGAAAGCATCTATTTTATGTCATTTTTTCTGGATTCAAAATATACTATATAATCTAATTTATTTTTTCATTAAGTGTAAGTAAGTTTGTGTTTGTCTATTTCTCAACATAAGATCAATGTTTGTTAATGCGTTTTTTTGTAAAATTGACCTATGTCGTTAGCATACATAATTATTTTTCATTTAAAATTATTCAATCAAAGGTCAGTTATAGTAAACAAATTTCGTTGAATTGACCGTTTAAATTTAAATAAAACATCGTCAAGAATCTTGACTTCACAATTGCCAAGGCCAAACACTTTTCGTTTTTGTGGAGACATATTTTCTAATAATTTTATTTTAAAATTTACGTATGAAAATAATTTTTGACAATATTATCTACATTGATTTAGAAAATACAATTAATTTTGCAAAATCCTTTTCACATATTTTTATCGGAATTTGTAGTATGTGATATTTCCCTATTCTCGATATAATTCCATTGATGTCGATAGGAATATTCCGAGTTACTTCACTTTATGGTAATAGCTCTGTGAAGGGGTAATGACGACTTAACAACACGAATTTCGTTATCTTTTACGAACGTGTTACACCCTGTTACCATTCTCCATATCGTTATACGGTAATTCACACCCAGTAATCGATTGGTTGAGAATTTTTTTACCAATCCGAACTCATGGGCGTTTTTGTAGCTCAATTTTTATCTTTTTGAATAATAAAAAGCAAAAAAATAATTGTCTTCGAAAACTGCATCTATTCAACACCGGGAAATTCATTTATTAAGAAAACATAATGTACATAAACTATGTACAAATAATTAAAACACTGTACATTATTTATTGTAGAAATAAAAGACGAGTGATACTTAAATTCTCAAATTAAGAGTAACCCGTGATCGGTATCATAGCTTTGGCATCATCTTCGAGGCGGGTATCTTTATTTTAAAAATTAATGTATATACGAGTATGTAACTGTAATTAATATTTATTCTGTATAATTTGTCCTTCTATCAAATTTCTGGGCACTTCTATTCGAGCGTCAAATTTAGTTTCAAACCTTGGTGTAATCCTTGAAAGAAATTTGTTTTACTCTTCCTATGCAAGAAAAGCCGTAAATTTGGGAAAGATGGCTTTCCACAAAAATGCACGCTTGGCCAGAGCCAGCTGCAGATTGTCTTTTGAAACTTCAACGGTCTATTATAAATCCACTTTCCTAGGCATCGTATGCTATGCAGCTGGCTGTTGGGCACACCGATGTGAGTTGCAATATTTCAGGCGAATTATTTTAAGCGGACAAAGACAACCTCTTCCAGCTCTATCTAGAGCATATAGGACATGCTCGACGGATGCACTCCCGATTCTAACGGGCTTGTTTCCTTTGGATCTGATGCAAATTTTCACCTAAAAATAAGGCGTTCCTCTGTTATTCCTTTGAAGTAATTTCTAAATCGAATATAAAAAAAATGACTTTAAATGCTCTTTTTTGATGCTTGGCAATCGCGATGGGAATCTTTCCCTTCAGGGAGGGTTACCTTTCTTTTTTTTCCTTCAATCTGTCAGCGCTTAGAATTTTCTTGGGTTATCCCCGATCACTGGACTACGCAATTTTTATCAGGTCATAGTAAATTTAACCAAAAATTATTTGTTTTTAATATTGTTGACTCCCCTTCGTGCTGCTGCGGATATCCTAACCAATCTTTTAAACACATCCTGTGGTCTTGTCCTTTTTCCCTTCTCTACGATTACCAAATGGAGTTTCTCGCTACTATCCGTGGCCCTGTTACAGGTCCTGTCGGATATACAGATCTGGTGGCTCCAAAAATAATTTCAAGGCTTTTTAAAAGTTTTGTAATCATTTCGGCGAATTGATCATGTCCAATCAATTAAATCCCAGTCAGTGAAAAATTCACTTTCCTCTTTTTTCAATCCAATGAAGTACAAATTATGTACTTCTGGATTACTTTCTTTCAACACAAAGACGCTAAAGCTACCAGATTTTAGAGAGCTCTTTCAGGCAGTTTTTCTCGTTTGACAACGAGAAAATTTTCCGTGTATGTAGGCACCGCCAAGGAGACCTATGTCCTCAGATGCGGTATGTGGTGGGCAAGCTGTATAATTTTTAAATTTTTTGAAAATCCCCGCAAGGGCGCTGCACAATAAACATTCCAATACATCTTGCAGCTAAAAGCGTATAAGCAGTTGAAATTCAGTTCCACGTTTCTAATCATATATAATTTCAGTAGCATTTCTAAAGGAGTCAAACAGAAATGTGTTATGTCACCATGGTTGATTTAATCGTATACATCGACAACTGTATGAAAAAACTGAAAATTTTAAGAGTGATACTGTTAACCATCTTCTGTATGCTGATGATGCTGTACTTCTTGCTAGCACAGCAAAGAAGACCTGCAATTTTTGGTTACAAAAGTTTGCGATGCATGCAAGAAAATCATTATGTATTTTTGTATTATTTAATTTAGAACTCAATTTTATTTGGCATAGCATTTATTACTATTATTTTGTTTTTTTTTTCAATACTTCTATATTTTACTATTATTTTGTTAATTTCAATGATACTAATATTTTGTTTATTTGATTGTGTACGAATCGAAATTTGTATAATTTATATTGTAATATTTATGTCTGATTACCTTTTTTAAATTGTATTCTTTGGAATTTTATTTATTTTTTACTTATTCCTTGTTTTTTTGTATTGTTATTATATTAGAGATAATTATTCTTATGCTGAAATAGAGTCAGTGTTAAATATTTCTAGTCTACAAAAACGTAGAACTAATATTGACTCCATATGTATGTTCGGCATACTAAATGGTATAATCGATGTTCCATCATTACTGGGACAAGTAAAATTCAATATTCCGACTCGTAGATTAAGAAACAATGAAGTACTGTTCATCGATCAGCATAGAACAAACTATGGCCTAAATTCTCCAATGACCCGCCTTTGTCGTATTGTTAACTCAAGACAAGATCTGGACTTTTTTGGTTTAAGTTTACAACGATTTAAACGAGCACTAAATAAATAGTCCAGATCTTATCTCGATGTCCCTTATGTTTGTCAATGATTCTTTCTTTTTTTTTTAAATGTTTTAAACTATTCTTTTATTGTAATATTTAAACCTTATAAATTGTCTACATGGACAATGTCCGTTAATAAATAAATAAATATGGCATCACATGTCATTATATTTTAATCTAATTCATTTTGCTAAGTATTTTTTATTGTTAATTATTTTGGCTTGACACGGGTACAGCCTTAAAAGCCTTAATAAGTTTACTTATATTCAAACGAGTGTAATTTTGAATGAATAAATACGTAAATAAATAAATCAATTAGGTAATTAAGGTTAATAAATCAAAAGAAATGGTTTTTGTAAGGGATGAAAATATAACTGAATGTGAGACCAGCGTGAACGGAGATATTCTGAATCAAGTGGAAGGACTATGTAACTGGAAAGTATATTTACTAGGGATGGCAAGACTGAGAAAGATATTAAAAGGAAAGTGAGTGCCGGGAACAGGGTGAAATCTACCTTGGCAAACAAATGTTTGTCGTAGGGGGCAAAACTCCCTTATGGAAGCTAAGTATGGAATCGGAAAAATAGTGAGGAAAGTACGTTAAATGCTGTGGAAATGCAATCTCTCAAGCGAATGTGTGTAACACGATGTTTGATAGGTGCACGAATCTTGAGATCCGTAAACTATGTAAAGCTAAGACAAGAATAGTTTACCAAGAAAGCGACGCAGCATTGATTTGGACATGTAGTGCAGAAGAACGGCTAAAATGATCTACTATGCAAATGTTCATGGATGCAGAAAACAAAAAAGACCGAGAAAGATATTGCACGATCAAGTCTATCAAATACTTAAAGATGGACATGTCAAGAGTAAAAATAATTGTCGTGCGAGCATGAGAAGATGAATGAATTAAAAAGAAGCGAGATCTGTATACAAAGACAAGAGTGATTTAGCGTTTTATTAGTTCTGCCTACCCCAACGTAGAAACAGTGCAATGATTTGTTTATTAAGTAATATACACAAGCTAGATTGCAACATATCTTTCTGCTACAGTGCGCACGGACAGTTAAAATCTAGACCCTATTTTCTTTAATTTAAGTTCATGTTAGAAGGTGTTCGTGAGAAATTAATGTTAGTTAATTGACATGATATCAAAACTTATATAACTAAACTTTTTGCAGCTACAAAGCGAATGGACGTGTAAAATTCTAGAAATTAAAAAAACATTTTTTAAATTTCTCAAAAAATTAAAAATGTAATGCATCGACCAAAGCTATAACTTTTTCAATACTCATTCACTGCTGTATTTTTTCTGTTTCCTTTTATACAGAAGTAGTTATTCGTTTATAGAATAATCTACCCACTAATGTCAGAGACGCCCCTTCTTTATTCACATTCAATCCAATTCAAAGGACGAAAGTCCTTTCAGAATATTTGGATGAAAATAAATTGATATTGGTAAAAACATTAAATAATGAAAATATTATATTCAAAAAATACGTTATGGTTCCCACACTGAACTGTATTTTTTATCCGAACAGATATGGGCTAATTTCCTGTATGTTAACGGTTAAACCTCCTTTAAAATTATATTACATATTCGGATGATGTCATGACAGCGATAAAACTAGTTATTTTTCTACAAAAATGAGTGAATTAATGTATTAAATTCTCAGTGTTACATAAAAATTAAATTTTATAAAATTATTCATCACTTGGACACCTCTGAAAACCATATAAGTCTATTTTAACGTACGTAATGTGAGTATAATGTATCGATACATTGATGATGAAAGCACGAAAACGTTTTATGAAATAGGCAAATTTTGACACCAAAACGATGTTTTTTAGTATGACTAAAAATTTGTGCAGGAGATCCAAACGTTGCCATTGTAAATAAAATTACATCCATGTTGCTGCTTGATTCAGAAAATGCGTTCATATGTTTATTTATGTGAATTTTTGTGTCAGAATTGCTTTACGGATTGTTAAACCCATAACGTATTGTAGACTGTAAACAGGTAGGATTTTTGAATACCCCAGTTAAAGATTAACAGAAGAGGTGAGGTTGTGGTTGAAATGCAGATTTATTATTTGGCAAATAAATAATGAATTGTGTTGCGCGGGTGTAACGGCGATGAGGTATTGAAGTAACTGCACTTGAACTACATTCTGGAACGGCGTGACCGCGTTGGACTGGCTGAGCTGACTGATGCTGATCTGAACTGGGCGTTGACTGCACCCTGTGGTTTCTTTATAGGCCACGTTTCTTTGTTGTTCATTTCTTCATAGTAGGAAAGATGTTAATGTACTGCAGGACAATGTTCTCGTTTTTCTGTATAATACTGTTCGAGTCACTTAAATTGTTGTTATAGGATTCTATATAAAACGATGACTAGTTTCATTGTTCGTTGCACCATAATTTCAGGTAATATGAACCCCACAGATATGAGGTAGAAGTAAATGATTCACAATTTATTTATTTGGCACTTATAAAAATTACACATTTACGTAGAAAAAAATAATATAATATACAGTGCATTTATTAGAAAAAATATTTATTTATTATGCCTTATAGTACAATACAGTAAACTAAGTATATTTTCTAATGTTAGTTTTTATTTGTATTTATATATGTAGGAAAACCCGTTCTAAGATAGATTCAAGTTGAACGTGTAAAGTGTGGTATAGAAATATAATGGAAAGCAGATGGCTGCTAAACTGCCGATATGTACAGCAAAAAAGTAAGTTACATTTTATCTGCAGAGGCCGTATTCAGCAAGTATTTTGTCTTCGCCGAGGTTTCAGTTTCGGGCGAAAATTGACCGAAACTTACGTTACAGCCGAACGTAATCCTTAAGTATTTAAGGATTGCGTTCGGCTGTACTTGGGTGCATCTAATGGTTTGTGACTCGGCCGCGTGACCTGTGACCTTTTTTGGTTTCGGCTTTCGGTCCGAGAGTTTTGTTAGTTGTTACGTTGAATTTATGCATTTAATTTAGCACTTATTTTAATGAATTCGTAATGTTAGACAAAAAAGCGCCTTATTTTTGACATTTTGAAGTGACACTTTTTTCATTTAGTTTTGTTTAGACCGAAACTATAACATAAGCCAAAGTTTGGTTTCGGTTTAAGCCTCGGCTTCAGCTGAAAATCTTTTTTCAGTCGGTTACTATTGTCTATCGTGTTTATTTATAAAACAATTATTATCATCGATCTATTTATTTATTCACATAAATATATAAATATTACAAAAAAATATAATGATAAACATATCCCATACTCTATGAGGCCAAGGGCCCTTTGTTGAGTTGGGATACAACATAATAGAAAGTGGAGGCACGTACACAATTAAAATATATCAAAAATAAAAATATAAATACTATCGCATAAACATGCACATATTTCAAAGGGCATCTGGACAACACGCCTAATAGTATATAAATCTATGCAATATCTCGCAGCAGTCTCCTGCAATAGTCTCTTCCCTTATATAAAATCCAGACTTGTACACTCTTTCTGAAAATGGCTTTCGTTTTGGAGAACTTTATTTGATCCACTAGAGGAGTGTTCGGCATTTTCTTCCCTACTTTGGTTTATTTTACCAATAGCCTGCACTATATTGATCATGTATAATACTACCGGCAGCTCTCTGACGCTATCGTAAGGTACAAACGCTGCACCCACTTTGCCGTCCAAGAGACTGCCATCTGTGTAGATCCTCAACTCTTCCTGCGCCGTCCCAGGCAGAACCTGATCATCATGGCCGTGATCTATCGGATAGCGCTCCGCTGGATGAGGAAGTGAGAAATAGTCTCCCACTCCCTGGTAAAATCTGTCCTGTGGCAAGTCTTGCAAAGTGAAGCTCTTCTTCACCTCATATGCTTCTGCAAGCTCCCTGATCCTCAAATCGAGTGGCATGAATCCACTTAAAACCTGTGCTGATACCAAGGAGATTGTTCTGTATCCCTTGCATGACCTAATGGCTATTTGTCGTTGGATGGAGTTCAATTTCTTCCGAAAAAAAAGGTGTGGATAGGGATGATGATGTGACGATGATTTTATGTCACAATAAATTGAAATGTATTTAATATTGTAATTAAATGACCTAACTCAGTTTAAAAATAAATACGATATCCGATAGTTATTTGTGATCCAATTTATGAATAAAAAATAGGCAACTACGTATCTGACCAGATGTACAAACAATTTTTTTTAATGATAAATTACAAAGCTTAATGCTTGTAAATTGATTGAAGGTACATACGAATTATAATGATTTCAGCCCCGTGTATCTTGCTAAAAGCCTTGTACAATAAATAGTCCCTGAAAATCCATAGAAAAAATACAAAAACCAATCTTTAGCTACAAAAGGAGAACCTAACTGAATGGTTAGATAAAAATTGCTTATTACCTTTCCTTTGTAGTTTCCTCGAGTGTATCGTAAATCTTTTATTACAAGCGAACAGCTACTTATCCTTCAAATGGAGTAATTATTGTTTATTGATTATAAATTAAATACATTTTCTATACCCTCTTTCTTTGATAAGGAAAATTGCTTAAAGGTACGCGCTGTTTAAAACATTGAATTTAACTGCCTATAAAGCATCTGATGTAATTAAGGATGGTTGAATTTAATAGGCTCAATAATATAATACAACTTTGTCATTAGTGTTACACAATTTTATTATTTTACAAGAACACTACTTTACTACTTTGCTATTTTGAAATGTTACAAAAGTTAACAGTTTTATATTTCTGTTTCTTGATATATATATATTTCTTACTACTAATTAGACGTTTAAGAAAATTTTACTTAATTAAGAATCCTTAAAAATAATTGGCGCATTTCCCAGATCGTACCGCCTTTTTTATATTTCCTATTAAATATGTAAAATCCTTAATTTCAGATATATCTGGAAACGACAAAACATTCAGCTTAAGTTAACTTCTGTGTTTGTTTTAAATAAATTTTAATTCAAATTCCGACTCAATTTTTGGTTAAAAAATTCTATATCCTATGATAATGTTGTCGCGAGACGAATAAAAAAAATTATAATGAAGTGTTACGAAGTGAATTCCGATTCAATTAAAAATATTATTTAGCTTAAATTTAAAAGCTAAGCAGCTCATTTAAACTTTAAACAATATCAAAGTAAAGAAGATTATGCCCGTATTCAAAGACAAAACTCAAGGTGAGGAAGGTAGATTGTCTGTCCTTCGTATAAAGTTATTATATTTTTATTATATAAATAAAACACGAGTGATACTTTAATCCACAAATTTAGAATATCCAGTGGCCGGTTTCATCGCTTTCGCGACATCTTCGAGACTGGTATCTTTATTAAAGAGATAAATGTATTTATACAAAACAGAGGTAAGGATAGATAATTTAAAGTTATATGTAAGTAAATTAAATAAAGTTATTTTTATCTTGAGGATCATTATCAATAAATTTTCTTTGGGTTAACTAATGAGTTGATATAATGCTATTTTAATGAGTTTAGAGCGAAGCATTCTTAACAGTTTTACATCGATCGATTAAGTGGATAATAGGTTTCCTCATTAAGGTTTAAAAAAAAATTAGATAATTTTTGATAATCATTATTCAATAAGTCCACTTATATTTACTGCATATTGTCACATACATACAATACTCACACACCCATACAAATATACACACACCCTTACACAATATATATATATTCTCACACTTACTCACATGTACCGTAGTAACACTGATACATTAAAACAGGTACATAGCATAAATATTATTAACAATGTTTTGAGTATGTCCAAATGCTTGTAGACTGCCTGGATTTTCTCCCTAGTGAGTTGTTCATATTCAAATTTGTTGCAACAGAGAGGGGAAACATTTTTGAGAAGGGAATATGAGATTCTGGGCATTTACAGGGCTTACGACCTGTCATTGGCTGGTTTAAGTAGCCACTTTACACACTGAAACTGTGCGCTGAGCGCGCGCCGTGCCCACACATGCCAAAGTTTAGACCCCCAAGCGCAGCGCTGTGATGTCACCTAACAGCTTTCTCTCCGCTTGTGACAAACTATTTCCAGTAGTCGACAAAACGTGTTATTCGGTCATAGTTTTAGATATTTTATATATTTTTTTACTTTTTGCACATAACGTCCTCGAAAATACACAAATATTGGTTGCAGAAAAACCTAACATGACATCGAGAACAAACTATATAATGTTCTTGCATTCACATAAAAAATATTGTTAAAACAATGAAGTGATCAAATAAATCAGCCGGCAACAGATTTCTCAAAAATTTGTTAATTTTTTTTATAAATCGGTCTCTCAAAATAAACGCATAAAAAATCTTATTTGAGTCCATTAAGTATCCAAAATATCTAAAATACATACAATAGTGATACGTACAAGAATAAGGATAGGATGTGACCCAAATAGGAAATCACAAAGTCGTAAATCAATTTGTCTACCTTAAATCACCAAGTGTAAACAAAGAGCTGAAACTATGAGGCTAAAAATGAGAGAAAAAATATTTTTCTTTGTTTTTCGTCCGCAGTTACAAGAACCCTGAAATTGAGAGATTTGAAGAAGAAATATTATGTTTGAAACCACCTTATAGAATTTCAGAGAAATGTTTCATGAACGAATGTAAAAAATAGGTTTATTCGATTTAAGTCGTTTTATTTTGAATCATTGATTTTATTTATGTATTTTCGGTGATTTCGAGTGTGCAAAATCGTTTTTAAAGATATATTACTGAATAAATTAACCATGTGTCTTGTATAAAATCACCATTCAAAACACAATATTTTATTGGTTGAAATTTTTTTCCAACAAACTGATGTAATTTTGTTGGGGCGTAAAATTAAAAGAAGACCGTCGATGATGATATTTAGGCTTTTGAAATGACGTAAGAGGAAGCAAGAGTGCTGGTCGGCTATAGTGTTTTCTGGAGGCGTTTGATGATGTCCATATGCTCCTCTTAGAAGCAAAAGAAGAAGAAATAAATCAACGAATTGCAAATTAATATTTATTTGTACATTATCTTTAATTTGTCAAAATTAAAATGTATTTTAGATTTGACAATTTCAAGCCTTTCATCAATAATCTCAAAAGATGATAATTGGAAAATATTTTTTAAATCACAGTTTTCACACTAATTCGCATTAAAGGATTAAATTTATGTTGACTGCATCCACAAAACATTTGTTAACTGAAATTGTTTTTCTTTGTAATTAAGGCTGCAAAGTTGAACGATAAAAGAACCAGATAGGGGTTGATAGTACACCTGCTATTAGCTAACTTTGTTATTTACGATTCTGAAAAGCAAAGTAATGCCAAGAATTTCGAATGAAACCACATCTTCCCATGCGTTGAATGAAAGGAAGATACGATGATTTATTTGGAAACTATAGGAAACTGAAAACTTATTATTTGCTTGAATAACTCGCCTAGTACGTATTTTTAATGTATGTACGACATGGTATCATAACAAATTAAAATTTCTGGTCTATTGAGTATCATGGCTCACTCATTTATATAGATGTATGATTTGCAGCAGATGTTACACATATAATAGGTGTGGAATGGATAAAGTTTTGATCCATGACGGGAGTGCTTTGATATTCAAAAATACCAATAAGGTTAAAATAAAAGTATTTTAAACAATTATCAAACCCGTACTCCTCTATGACTCCAATGTAGAATTGGACATTGGACGATGTAGAATTCTGACTTAAGACAATGAATTAGAAACTGCTGAAATACACATGCTAAAATGATGTCACGAAGAGACACAACAGTGTCTCTAGTTGATTAAATTAAAATCTCACGTATTCGTGAATGCTTAGGTGTAACAAATATCAATTGCGAAATGGTAGAAAGACAATTGAGATGGTATGAGCACATAAGACGCAGAGAACCCTATCATATTACAAACCAGATGAGATCCATGAACCTCCCTCGAATAACAACCAGAGTAAGACCGAAGAATTACTGGGCAAGATATGAAATTGGTAGCATAACAGGTTATCAAAAAGAAAAGAGCCCAAGTCTTCCACAATAGCTCGAAACCCTTTTGGAATAATATTGTTGGATCAACATTCATTTAACACACGCCAATGTTGCGTGATGTCTGGAACTCAGTAAAACCTAAATGACTAGTGCTTCTATATGGATGCAAATTATTTTCAAAAATACAATGCAAGAAACATTTATATCTTTAGAGACGCATAAAGCATCTTCAAGATGAGAGTTTTATTATTATTCTTGCACTCGCTCATAAGTTGTGTGAACTTACTTATTGCATTAATGTTGTTTTTGTTTTTACGTTTCTTTTTCAATATTTGTGTTTTATTTAACGTTTTACTTAATTTTTTTATTATAATTCTCATACTAATTTAAAAAAATACATTTTGTTCTTTACTTGTCTATTTGAGTGTCGCTGATGGGTGGTATTTTGTCTATTATTCCGAAATCGTGTAAATAAATTTAGCATTTATAAAGGCAAATGCGCATGTTGATTATGTATTTTGGTTTCCTCTATAAGCAGACGCATAGATTGAATATGGTTTAAAGTTCCAAAACTCTTGCTTGTTCAACAGACTCTCTTGGTCCTCTTTTTAATAACAGTTTTACTTCGGCATTTTTACAATCATGTGGTATTACATTTTGTTCAAAGCATTTTTTTAACAATATTTGTATGACCTTTTTCAATTCATTTTCTCTGATTTTTTGCATATCTGTAGTTATCCCGTCTTTTTTAAGAGCATTGTTGTTTTTCATTCTATGTAAATATGTGTTTATTTTATTTTATATTGGTATATATTTGAACACTTTTAAGTAGTTTTGCGCATCTTTTTTTTGTTAAAAAATTGCTGACAAATTAAGTGCTTATAAAATTACAAATAGTTTGTAAACACATAATTAAACATAATGTTTTTACTTCTTCAATAGAACGAAAACTCGTGTTTAGAGACGAAGTTTGTTTTACATTTTTTTATATATATATATTTTATTTAAAATGAAATAAAAATGAACGGCAATTAAAATTATAAATTATTATTAAAATAAAACTTTCTTATTAGTGTTTCACAATTTAACTCTTTTACGAGAACACTACTATAGTTTCGGGAGAGCACTCCTCCCATCGACGGGTGATATGAATTTAATATAGTAAACACAGAATATTGTTCACAATGTCCTAGAATTTAAACAAATTAATCAGTGAAACTTAGAGTCGGGGGGTTTTTTTCACATTAAATCTTAGACTAAATTATTGTAACTTCCACTTATAAGATAAATTTTAGGAAATAAATTCTACTTAATGTCCTGTCCCTCATTGATCATGTTTTCATATCTGTACTTTAGATAACTACCCATTCATATGCTAACACCTTAGATAAGGGGGAAAAAAAAAACCCTACTCTAAGTTTTACTGATAAATTTGTTTATTTTTTATTTAAATTCTAGGACATTGAGCACAATATTATGTCTTTAATATATTAGTTTCATATCACCCGTCGATGGGAGGAGTGCTCTCCCGAAACTATAGTAGTGTTCTTGTAAAATAATAAAATTGTGAAACACTGATAACAAAGTTTTATTTTCATAATAATTTATAATGAAGTGTTACGAAATTGTGTAACACTGATAACAAAGTTTTATTTTCATAATAATTTAATTTAATTTAATTTTGTTTATTCAGGAAAACAACAGCAATACAAAATAATATACACACCATTTAAAAAAAAACATAAAATTAAGCCAAATCAGTTTTCCACATAAATACAATTATAAAAATCCAGTTCAATTAGATATTAATTCATAGTGTAGAGTGTGAGGATGCGTGTGTAATAGAGTGGAGTGTGATTTTGGTTGGTATGTGAATATGTGTGTGATATATAATATGACTACTTTTATGATTTCTTTGTTATTATTATGATAAATTTTACTTTTTATTTTAATATGTATGTGTAGGGGAGATCCTCAATGAATGGGACAAAGTTATTTCTCTTTCTTCTTTTTTCTTGATTTTTTTCGAGAAGAAACAATGCCAGGAAGTTCAAATTTCTACCACCAGGAGCGCTAGATGCAAGCATTCATTGAACTGACTGATCAGCTATTTTGCGCAAAGAATCTGTCAAGGTCGGATGTTATTGGGTTTCGGAGAGCGGAGAGTGATTTAAAAAAGTGATTCGTTCTGATTTTGCAGCGACAATCAAGGGGTAAATGCAGGAAATTTTTGAATGAATAAAAATATGACTAAAAACTTAACAGAACGTTTTAATCACAGCTAAAAGAGCCTTTAAAAAGCTTCGAGGAAGTGGAAACAAAAGTCAATATTGCAAGGTTTTATATACCCAGGACTGTTACTAAAACTGAGTTGAATATTCAATACTAACAGGTCCTGATTAAGAATAAATCCTTACAGGAATAAATGGCAATTACTTTTAAAAAAACTCTAATTACAATTGTTATCTTTGTATTTGAATGGATACAATATTTAGTAAGGGGTTGACTAAAATGTCCTAAAACTTGTTCATTTTTTCCATCTTATATTACCGCGAAATCAACATAACACCTTTTGGCAGCTTGTCAGGATGTCAGAAACGTAAAAGTATTATTTTTCTCTCCTTTCTTTTTGCCTATATCAACACATATACGATATGACAGTTATGTTAATATACTACATTTTTAATATAACTTTCTTGATACGAGCATTTATAGCGGGACTTTGTATTCCAAAATCTAAACTTAGAAATACTCCCTTCGAGCATTATTATTTTTCTTGCAAACTACAGTACAGGCAAATAAAATTCTCGGAAGGTGACATGAAAGTTTAAGTATATTTACTCCAGAAAACTGTATCTCCTGTCTCAGTGATTCTCCGAGAAAGGTTTAAGAATCACTTTAATTCAAAAATTATTATGTATCTACAGTAAATTTTTTATTACTTCGTTGAAAGATACCAAATTTTTTTATAGGGAATCGCACTTACTGATAAACAGCGTGCAAAAATTAAAATGAATATTGAAAATTCTAACTTGTGCTCAAATAGTTAACGTTTTCTTAAATATGCTTTATTTATAAACGACAGTAGGCAACTGAAATGGCTCAAAATTAGACAGCGGAGAGACTATCACTCCCTCTCACTTCTGTTCAATGTACTTCATAGTCCTAACGCTCCTATATACCTGTGTGAAAAATTTCAACGCTTATCAGTTCATGGTTTACCTCTTCGTTCTCATTCTCAAGGCACTCTCTTAATACCCATACACAATTCCTCTTTCTTCTCTAACTCATATAGTGTCCATGCGGCTCGACTGTGGAATCATCTCCCATCCACCATCAAAGATGTTACTACATTATCTCTGTTTAAATCACGTCTGAAGAAACATCTCCTTTCTCTTCCTTAATCTCTCCTCCTTTCCTTTTTCCTCTTTCCTCTTTCCTCTTTTTTCCCATTGAGTAATAGTTTCGATTTAAGGTAATTTATAAACAAATACGTTTATTTCTATTTTTATATATCTTTAAATTTTTAATCTTTTTTTTCTATTGAATATGTTCTGTAACTTGAATTATAAAAATATAACTTTTATTTTATTGGTTGGTTGGAAGAAATTGCCATTTGGCAATAAGCCCGCCAATGTACAAATAACATTATGTACAAAAAGTTAAATAAATAAATAAATAAATAAGTCTTTAACATGGAAAATAAAACATATTTATAAAATCCGGTAAAAACGCTAAATGAAAATCTGAAGCGTATGACTGATTAACATACTATCATGCAACAAAAATCAATCAAAATATTTTGCAGTCGGTGTACCAATGCATTGCTCTATACACCATTAGGAGTGGAAAGGGAGTGATAGTAAAAAGGGGTTAAAAGTGCGACCTCCGTGGTGCAGTGGTTAAGACACTCGGTCAGAACACGAATCTCATGTAACACTTCTCAAGCCTGAGTTTTTTGCTGTAAAAAATGTTTTTTTAAAAATAACAATTTAAATTAATTAAAATAAACAAATCGTAATGAAAAAAATAAGGAATGATATTTTAGCGAAAAGAAATAGGTTATTATGACAGCCTCAGCATCCATAGACACTGCTTGAACAGAGGTGAGTAAATTCACCCTGCAGAGAAGCACGTCATGATAAACAGAAACGAAACATAAAGGTACAAACATAAATACAAAATACCATGCAGAAATAAAAAATAAAGATTTACAAAAAGCTACGATTTAATTAATTAATTTTGGTCTCTATCGAATATTTTATTTATTATTCTATAATCATCAACGGCGAGGTTGATGACTGTAGGTAAAGCGGATGACTTTTTTTTAAACATCTGTAGCTGAAGTTTATTGTTAAAATCTGTTTTTTTTTGGTTATGAAACTGAAAGAAGCATTTATCGTCTTCAAATTAATGGTTTTGGTTTTGCTATTTTATGGCTAATTTAATTAGATACTCTTTTTGAAATTGGTTCAAGGTAATCGATCCGCTGGCTCTGAGACCCAGAAGTGAGCTAAAGTGGATCAACCTTATGGTTACTGTAGATCAGACTAGAATACACTGAATGTTGTTTTTAAAATAAAGCACATGGTATTAATTTAAATAATAAACCGTTAATTATATGTGTTTTATGTAAATTCTTAATTATACCAGGCTTTAGCGATAAAAAATCCCATTTTTTATTTCGAGTTTATTTGGGGTGTAAGTTGATATAACGATTGATGTCTCTTTCCGTCTTACTGCTCTCATTCCTCTTTTCTTAGACCTGAAAATGACTAACTACTTTTTATTTATATGGAACAATTACGATCCATTGTGACCCAAGATGAAATGATTCACAGTTACACAATGACAGCTTTAGTAAATATACAAATATTAAAAAAAAGAAAGCTCCTCTCCCAACAAACTCAAATAGTGTTCATATCTCAGAGTAATAATGCGTAACCTAGAGAGAAGTCCTATTACTATGTTGCATAGAACGCAAGCAATGTTGGTTTGCTGGTTAGCAACCATTTTGTTTTGTTTGACAACAAATACATAACGGTTCTGTCAGATGCTTTTGTCTGTGTGCTTGGCTTTGTATGAAAATAATTTAGATATTTACGTTATAATAAATCAAAATCGACTACGGTGAATTGCAGTATATTTGGTTGCAGCAGTAGGAGGGTCAAAGGTGTTAAATGAATCAGTTTTCACCTGTAATTGATTCCGAATATTTTCTCATGATTTACATTGATTTTTGGCATTTATTGTCTCGACACGTGTATTATGTTGCTTAAAAACTTTCCTTATATCAACATATTTAATTCAAAAACAATTTTTTCTCAGTTTGGGAGATGAATTTGTGAATTAAAGTATGTTTACTGTTGGTAATGACAGTTGATTAAGGGCAATATGTCGGGGCCGCACTAGGCATCCATATAAAGTTTGAGTCTTTATCGAGTAGAAGTTGATCCAAGTTTTACTCAAAAATAGCAACGTTAACCTTGAAATCAAATCTTAAATGACATGTGCAAATTTCAGGCTGCTACGACTCGCTGTTTCGGAGATGTGACGGACAAAAAAACAAACTCAACACCGGACTTTGGTTCCATGGAGCTGGAATTTATGTCTCTATAAATGTAACATAAGTATATTGTGAATAAAATGAATAAATGAATAAAAAAATTAACACACACATGTATTTTCAGTTTTATAAAATAAATATAGGCAAATTATAGAAAAATAAATTGGAATAACCCAGCAATAATAAATACACAGGTAAATATTTAAAAGTATTTACAATGCAAATTAATATGCATTTGCCAATTCTTGACCTGAGTACGGCACATTGTTTTGCTGCGAACTGTAGCTAACTTTATACCCAATAGTTATATTATGGTTTTTCTACGTTTAGGCTCCTTTATATGTTACGCATAATAACTCTGAGGTTCATATATATTTAACATTTACCATTAAAAGTAAAAACCAAAGTTTTCAACTTGCATCCATATAAAAAAAAAACATCTTTAACTACACGTAAAAAAACAATTTTGTTCTAACGTTCTGATGTCGCGAAAGTAACTAGTGTGGTAGAAGGAGGTATGAAGAAGTATCAAGTAATCAAAAATTTGTGTGTGCGTGCATCACATACGAAGCTATTGCAAACGATCAACTCTAACCCGTGATCCACTGTTACCAATGCCTATACACATAACAAATCTCAATTTTCACTATTCATTTGCAAGCTGCTGCGTGTGGGTAATTGGAGAAATCAATTATTGATGTTAATTTACACAAACGATCTTTGTAATATTGATGTGCCTGGTAAACTGTTTTCTTATGCTGATGATACCGCAATAATTGTGCAGAGTAAATCCTGAGAAGAGACTGCTATAAAAGCTAATAAATGCATAACAGTAATCAAAGAGTGCCTAAATCAAAATCTTCTTTCCCTTGATTGCGAAACAATTGTTTTCATACCTTTTTACAATTCTAAATAGTCAAACTTTTCACCTAACCTTGGCATAGGTTATAACTGTTTAAAAATGAAAATTGAAAAGTCAATAAAATATTTAGTAGTTAAATTAGACTGTCAATCATATTGAAAAACATGGGATATATGACCTATGTTTTTAAACGTTTAACTTGTAATGTTTATCCAAACACTAGAAAAATGTTTCATTTATATTATTTTTTGACAATTCTTGATTAATAACTTATATTCAAATATAAGTTATTACATCATCACTAGAAAAATGGTTTATAATGCCCTTGTACCGTCTTTTCTTTCTTATGGAATAATTGGATGGGGAGGAGCCTATTATAATTTTACTAAACAACCTTACAAAATCTAATTATTAAAATTATACTTTAAATGAATCCAACATTTCTCTCCAACTAATTATTTTGGGAAGCTGAACTTTTGAAGTTACGAGAAATCTATTGCCAGCAACGTCTAAAATACGTTATTATGCACCAATATTTATTTCCTAAAAATATTTATAGATTAACTCAAAGATTGAGTAGTTTACTTGAAATCCCTTATTTTAAATCCAGACTCGAGCAATTACACTCATTTTTCGTAGCTCCAAAACTTTTCAATGCATTTCATAAGGACAATAATGGTGGAGAGTATTTGTTTTAATCTGTCACTATTTGAATTTTCGTTAAAATTATGAATATAAAGCATATTTATTAAAAAAATAATTTAATTAATAGCATTTACACTTTTATAATGATTTTCTCATTTTTATTTTCAATAAAAGTGTTTTCTAATATCAGCAATTATTGTTAATTTTTTTATTTCTTTCGTATTCTTTAAGTAGCCTTTATTGAAATTTAAAATAAAATATTTACCCACACACAGGCTATGCTTTATGGGATTATATTTTCTTTATGCAATAGTATTTTTTGTATTTGTAACTTATGTTTTTTTTTTTTGTAAAATGCTATGAAAAATTATAATAAATAAAAAACAGAAAAAAAAAGTTTTATATTATGATGATGAATGTTAAGCAAAACGGGAAAATTTATAAAACTTAACAGCGTTTATATTAATATAAAACATTGTTTTTTTATGCTTTATCACTATATTCAGACTACGTTACGATATTTCTAAGCTTGATGGATTTTTTCAATCCATTCATTTAATTCAGCCGAAGAAATACATTCACCTTTTTGAACACACGAAGCCAATTATTTATAGAGTAGTTTAGGATCACTCAATCCTTTGGTCGGAATTTATTGTGGGGTATATTTTTGGAACTACGAAAAATGACCACCTTGTCAATGATTGATTGATCTAACAAGATATTAGTGAGCTTATTCATTCCAGAATGGATATTTTATATAACACCGAAAAGCTTTGAATGTGAAAGCTAACACAGATTATTTGATATTAAGAACATGAATTTGAGTTTTGATAGGCACTAAGTTTTTTCAAGAAACATTTATTTTCAATCAGAAATAAACATAAGTAAATAAAATCTATTCTAGTATTTTTATAAAATCAATTTTCATCTCAAAAAATTCCGGTTATATTTATGTTTTTGTAAGATTACGTTTGTTATGCTAAAAATTGAATATAAATTTGCTATTATCAGTAGGAAATACTTTGTTTAGCCGTATTCTGTATCTGGTACAAAACAAAACACAGAGAGCAGACGCGTGCGGTGACTTATATCAGTAAGGAAGCTCACAAAAAATAACATTGTGTATTTTAAGCAAGGTTGAGATTTTTGTTTGATTTATTTTTTAATAAACATGTACATTACAGCACTCCTACCAATTACAATATGCGTATGAGTATTTTTTATTTTATTTTCATAGTTGCATAAAATAAAATTTAAAGGTACAGTCGTGGTGCGTACAGATGTGGTCCATAAAAACGATAGAAATCAAGGAAGATTGTACCAGATAGCTTAGTCCGTGAGGCGAAACATATGGGCGAATGTGTATATTTTAAATTCTGTAATATCCTGCCGGTAAAACAACTTTGTGACTACAAATTGATTGTAGATCACTTTGTTGGTCCGGAATATTTGAGTCGGGTTGCGGTCTCGTGACTAGTATCTCTAACTGACGAACTAAAGATCCTTGGTTCGAATCTCTCTCTAACCCAACTTGATTCACATTTTCCAATAGTGAGTTATTTACAACTCGTTAAAAATAGCCTTCACTATTGCATATTATCGTAAATTATAAGAACGCAAATATTCATTTTAAAATATATATCTATAAATATAAAAAAAAGTTTCCCAAACTCACGACACTTGATTAAAAATAAGGGCTTTCTGATTGTTCCCCGAATGACAAATTACTTCGGAGAGTGACAATTAAATTGCGTTATTCCAAGGTTGTTCAATGATCTCCCAGAAATCATATTAACATGAAAGATCTTCAAATTAAAAAAAAAGAACGGAAGAAATTTCTTCTAAATACTTTATAGTGCCTGTTAATAAATGAATTTGTTTAATTTAAATAAAATAATGTAAGATAAACCTGTCATAAAAAAAAAGTGAGTCACTAAAAACTCTTTAGATTTAGTGGGTAACGAATCGTTACATGTATTTAAAATTATTAAATAAACACTGTTCTCCAGCACTGAAACTGATATCAGTAACATCAAGATACACTGTTCAAGTGGAAGAGTCTAACTGGTAATCCCAGCATGCAAAAGATCCACCTCTTTTGGTAGCGTTGGTTTCACAAAAATCCGTTCGTTAACTTGATACCATTTTTAACTAATATTTGGTACACCAGCCGATAATTGCGTTTTATAAACGTTCGTAGCGAGACGAGTCGTAATTTATGGTTAAATGGTTACTGGCCGATTTTGGCCGGTTAAATGCATTACGATCCGTTACCTTTGACACCCCTGCCGTATTTGACATGACAGTTGTTTCATCGCGTTGTTATTAATTCAAATCTTGCCCAATTAACATGCAGATAGTAATTATTTTGGGATTTAGTTGAATTACCAGTTTTATACGTTTTTTACTCGGCGTGGTGGTATAAAGTCAACTTTAGTCTGATGGATTAATATATTCAGCAGTTTAAAAAAAACTTATTTAAAACATGGTTTATTGATATTAATGAATACAAAAATAACAGATAATATTTTACACTATCCATTGTTATCTACTGTTTTCCTGCTTGCTTTTAATAATTTAAATTTCAATTCCATAGCACTCTCAATTCATAGTTCTTTTTTGTGTAAAAACTTCGTTTAAAAGTGTCAAGTATTTGTATTCGATGTATTTTTTAATTCAGTGATTACCAATGCGCACCGTTCGCGTTTGACAAAAAAAGCTTAGATAAAAAGTTTTTCCATAGACAATTGACAAAAAAATATAGAAGCTGCGACTAAAATTTGAATTTCTATGAAAATGATTACCGGCGACCGTCCGTTTACAAAAATGGTTTATAGAACACAAAACCGGCTATCGTATCGAAGAGCCAACGGCTAATTACACTTACGGAAGTTTGATAGATGTTTATAAAACCGGCCTTAAATTGTTAATAAAACTCAAGATAAAACTAACACCGTGCAACCAAATATTGGTAAAATAATAATTCTACAATTATCATACCAAACGAAAAGATTATGCCACATACTCCTCAGTCCGTGTGATTATTTTATATTATATTATTATTTGATCCGTTTTTCATCTTTATATTTTTGACGTTCATTATTTTTTCAGGAGTTACTTTTTGGCTAACTGGGTTCAATCTGTCTTAACAAACTAATAGTATTTCTCCGTCAAATTATAATCCTCCAAGTGGTTATTTTGAATTTCCGATTAAACATAATATTCTTGCAGATATTCTGCTTATTAAACCCATAAATTGTAAGAAACAATCGTCCTTTTCATTTAATATTTATATTATTCAATATTGGATTTCCGCTTAAACTTGAAAATTCCGACCACTTATTAAGGAAACGGATTCCTGCCCAAGTAAAGAGATTAACCATTAATTTAATAAAAGGATTTCGATAATAGAATTCTGGAATGGATCGATTCAATGCTCTCAACAATACGTTTTCTTAACAATGCTCTGTACTTTGAAATACACATCGTACCCTATATCTGAATTTACGGAAGCAAGTAAGCATAAAATGTATTGTAAATAATATAGCGAAAATAATTGTACAATCAAATTTATTCAATACCTATACTCAAATTATACACGCGAATACGTGTTTGTTTATTTGTTTACGTTTGTGCAATCGATCGCCTTGATTTTTAGCACAGGGATAGCCGGAGAGACTATAAGTAAACATGTTTGGATTCATTCTCCAAACAGCTTAGATGATTTTGAATACTTATGTTTTACGCTTCTTTATAGCTCATTGGTGCGAAGCAGACTTGAGCGTGGATTTCTGATCTGGGCGCCCCACGAGTTGATGTACTCCGTTATGCTGGAGATGGTTCAGAAGAAATTTCTGATGTATCTTTACTGAAGAGAGTACGAATACATCTGTGGTTGTACCTGTCTACAGTTGTTAGGAGAAAATAAGAAACGCATTGTATTTCTGATTGATCAGTGATATTACAATCAACTTAGGTATAATAGAAATAATGTTTCTTTGTTCTTAATGACTACCTTAGACATAAACGTTTTAAGCTGTTTTATCTTCCTGCTTACAGAAATAGCCTGCCGATGGTGATGCCAGTAAAAAAAAAACAATGTTGTCAACATCATCAACATTCCCTTTCCAATTCTAATGGTGCATAGGCCAATGAATTGGTACACCAATTGCAGTGTATCTTGATCATTTTTATGGACCATGAAATATTCTAGTGTGAAAACACCCGTTTAAATAAATATTTCATATCATCCATGTCGGGAATCGAATCTGAGACTTCTTGCATGATAGGCAAACGCTCTGACCATTAGACCACGAGGCCAACAACTCAATCGTATCCTTCCAGATATAAACATCTATGTTACAGAAAGAAAATTCAGAGAGGATAGTCTCGTCTTATTTTAATTACTGGGCATTTTTGTTTTACCGTGTTTACACATTCTAATTCTAATGTTTTTTTTTACGTGTTATGTTTGCATTGCATATATTTTTTTTATTTAAATAAACGTAAAAATTATAGAATAAATTAAAAAATGTGCTTTGACTTTTCATCGCGAAAATCAAAAAGGACACGAAAAATTCATATAGTAACAATGAGCAACATTATTTGAAAATGAGTAGGTAGTCAGGTGGGATGTCAAAAAGAATAAATTTGAAATCAATTCTTTAAATTTATATGATTAACTTGCTTTATCTATGGATAGTTTGGTTTGTTTTTTGTATTAGATTTTTAGTAGGATTTTCAGAACATCAATGCTACGTCGCCATAGACTAACAGATCGGAGCTTTTACCCGCGGCCTTACTCACGCTCGCGGCTTTAAAGAGAAACTATTTAGGTAATTAAGTAGTTAAACAAATTACAACAGGGATGAAGAACATTTTAGAGAAGTGAATATGGAAGTATCGACATTTACAGGGCTTTTGACCTGTCGTTAGCTGGTTTAAGTAGCCTCTTTACACACAGTGTAACATTAAACATTTTGCCAATGTTTCAACATGCATATTTTTTCAATTCTTCCATCTGTCGATTTTAGAGAAGAAGTCCAATTCATGTTTGTGTGTATAAAATAGTTAAATATACAAGTTTTTTCATTGACATCGCCCCTCTAAAAAATGATGGCAAGAAAAGTATTTAATCTTACATTGGCCTTTCTTAGATTTCATATTCAAATTACAGCCCTTTACCAAAAGCATTCTAATTTTTTCAAAAGTCATTAAATCCGATCCGGCAACCCTTCATTTTGGAATTTTTCGCCAGGACGAAAAACATAAAACTTTCAACACATGCCATGGCCAGATGCATAAAAAAAAATAAGTTAAATAATTTTTAAAGTTGTTGCGTTTTCATCGAAATAGACAAAAGAGTTCACACGAGAACGTAAAATAAAACAACTCATTTTTCACATTTTGACAAAAACGCAAAAATTATTTGACTTTCAGCTCTGTTTTACTTAACTTTTTCTTTACGCAACCGGCCAGTTAATTATGTATTTTTAGTCTGAAATGTCTGAACCAATGTACCTACTAGGCAACGCCTGAAAACTATTTTCTAATCTTTTATACTTCTTCTTTTACCAGGTAGGTAATTCAACAATGTTTTGAGTATGTCCAAATGCTTGCATGGCTGGATTTTTTCCCTTGGAAGTTATTCATATTTAAATTTGTTGTAACAGAGAGGGAAAACATTTTCGAGAAGGGAATACGAGAGTCTAGGCATTTACAAGGCTTATGACTTATAATTGGCCTCTCTAGCAACAAATTTAAATACAAACAACTCCCTAGAGAGAAAATCCAGCCAGTCTGCAAGCATTTGGACATACTCAAAACATTGTTAAATAAATATGATTTTATTTAATTATTATTTTCTTTTTTTCCATATTACATTTTATTTATATATTATAAAATTTAAGAGATGAGATTATGTATATATATTAGAACTTAACAATTAGCATCTGCTGACGAACTGCATTGTATGCAGTTCAGTAGGACTTGATAATTTGTATTTTCCTTTTGTATGTAAAAAAAAATTGTTCTTTTTTAAACTCAAGTCACTTTTATAACATTGAAATTTGAATCTTTTTACTATTTTTTTCATATTACGTCACATCTTCGTCGAAGAAAACAATTTCATTTCCATAACAATAATATGGAAATTGCAATCGGCTCCCACGAGGATCTGAGACGTGTATGAGAATTCTTATTGAATGTCGCCTGTGGAGATTTCCTATTTTACGGGCATATCGCCTCAAAAATCCCCCGGGGGATGTGAAATACCATGACTATGGAAACTATCCCTCTTCAGTTAAGTTTAAAAACCAATTGCCAGATTACTCGACCGGAAAGTAAATATTCAATTCAATTCATTTATTTTAAATATAACATATACATTACAAATATATATTCAATACGTACATATCATTAAAAAAATAAAAAATACACGAAAGAGACTCATGTCAAAGTAGTAAGAGAATCCTGCCCCTAGAACCCCTTCGGATACATGGAATATCCAGAGCGATGTAGTTCAGCATAGCGGTAGCCCTTCCAACAGGCATAACCGTAAGCAGTTTGGTCCTGTATATTGGAATATGAAACAATCTATGCTGACGCTGTCTTATGTAATTATCAGGAACATACAAACCAACGCTCATCATAATCTCAAAATTATCGATCATACCGCGCAACAATTGATAAAAATGTGTAGTCAAATACACATTCCTTCTAGTCTCTTAACTGTTGTAGCCAAGCATAACCTGGAGAAACTCGGTCGGGTAGAGCCAAGGATAATACCCGCACTCTCTCATATAGAGATATCTCAGAAACTTCTTTTGGATTTTCTCTATCATAAGAGAGTACTTCAGTTCATGTGGCCCCCAAATCATCGAGCCACTCTCGAGTCTACTTCGCACCAAGGAGTTGTAAAGAGTTCTCAGTACGCGGGTATTTTCGAAAACCCTGGCAGTACGCAGAAAAAATCCTAACATCTTAAATGCATTACCACTGATTGTCTCTATGTGTTCATGAAATGTCAGAGTGTTCACAAATCTAACGTCCAGATCTTTAACATTCGATGTTTGTATCAGGTTCTGGTCATTCATTTTGTATGATACGAGTACTAACATTTGAACTTAAATGAGATTTTAGATTTGTTTTCCATTTGTTTGTGCCCGGGCTGACGAAGAACACAGTTGTGTCAGTGAAATATAATCAGAATTCTAGGCGAATGTTTTTGACTGATTGCTGCACTCAGAAAACAACTCGTGATAAACAAAATGGAGAAACATCCGTTTATCTAAATAACTTCCCAGGGGGTAAAATTCCGTTTTTATCTCAAAATACTTGGAAAACCTCAAAACATTCTTGAAAACACAATATAATTAAATAAAACTTTCAATACTTATCATCTCATGGTTTTTTTCTTCGTTGTATTCCTCTTTCTTTTCTAACTCATATAGTGTCCATAGGGCTCGACTGTGGAATCATCTCCTATCTACTATTAAAGATATTATTACAGTATCTCTGTTTAAATCACGTCTGATGAAACATCTCCTTTCTCTTCTTTAATCTATTCCCTTTTCCTCTTATTTCTTGGTTTAAACCCTAAGGTCATTTATACACAAATACAGTGATTTCGGTTTTTTTCTTTCTTAAGATTTTTTTTTTTTCTATTGAACACGTTTTGATTTTTAACTACTTATAAATGAAACTTCTATTTTATTGGTTGGTTGGAAGAAATCGCCATTGGCAATAAGCCCGCTAATGTATAATTTACATTATGTAGAAAAAGTTAAAATAAATTAATAATCTCATGCATTAAACTACTAAATTTATTAGAATGAAAGTCCGAATGCAGTAGTTCATTCGAATGAATTAGTAATTTCATGAATGAACGAATGAATGAGTGAATTAATAAATGAACAAACAAATTTAATTCATTAATATTATTTTTTAGAATACAGGCATTACATGCGTTGATAACAATTTTTTATTAATAAATCATATAACACAAAGTATTTCACAAGTATAATACGTTGAATTACATTCCTAGGAGTTACAACAACTCAATTCGGGACATAAATAATATTAACATTTAGAAAATAACACATATTAAGAACAACAAAGAAACAAAGCAAGTTTAGCACCTTTATAACTAAATATAGCATAATAATATATAAGCCTAAAACCTTTTATTACACAAGCCGAATAAATATATTTAAAAAAAGTAGTGAATCTACTAAGGGGGATAAGGTCATTAACATCACATGCCATGCATATGATGCTGCCATAGTGATGATGATTAGTAAATTTATTCATGCGTCATAACACGATTATTTTCTAGCAGAAAGTTTTATTGTTAATAGGAACTAGAAAAAAGGTGTGATTTTTATGATAAATATTTCAAATGAATTGTACAGAAATGTGTAAGAAGCAAATCTGTAAATACTTCATCTTGACATTTCATTATTTAGAGTTGTTGAATAATATTTTTTTATTTTTTTCAAACAATGACTTACGTTTTTAATCATGACATTGTTAAAAGGTATTTCATAATTGTTTTGTTTTTTTTTTATATTCTAGATGCTTTGTAATGTATTGAATTCTGTCAAAATTCAACTAAGCAATCTTAACAAAGAAAGCATCGTCTTTGTTAAATAATTATTGAAGGATAAATAATTCTTTGAAAACAGTTGCATTATTAAAGAAGATACAATAGGGCTTCTTAAATGTTTATTTTCAATAAAACAAAATAATATATTTTTTTTACAAAAGGCTACTGAATGTTTTATAAAACACTGTGCCAACCATAGAATTAAGAATAGTCCAGAAGGAGCGTAGAATCATATTTGAAAATATCGGACTGTGTCCAATAATTCCCCCACTCTGCCTCACTTTCGCCGCGCGCATTCGTGATGTCGCCGCGTAATGTTGCACAATGGGGAAAAATATAATTACAACACATATGTAAGGTAAAAAAAAGCAATCTGTTAATTTCTCTAAAATTTTATTGTGCACGCGGAAATATTTATTGACACAACAGAGTAGATAAGTAAAGGGTCATTTAATAAGAGTAATCGAATCAATGAACTTTAAACTTAAAATATAAAACAAATTTTGTTTGACATAAAACGGATCATGTTAAATAATATTTGATGTTTAAAGATAATGTCTGTCAAGTGTCCACTACAGAGCTGTTTAATAACAAGTACAATTTTCATTTGTTTTTTTATAAGATGAGCAAAGTAGGCTAAAAAAATTTACTACCCTGGCAACACTAACAAAATATTCATTTTGTTTCTTCGACAATCTGACAGATGGAAAAATAATTAAATTTTTAAGTAATGCGTTCGCTACATACACATTCATTTGCTAATTACACATGAAATGTGATTCCATCCTGTTTCTTTGTGATCCTAGCAGTATTTCTACACTTTAAAAGGATACAACACGGCATAGTTGAATTCAAATCAGGAGTTGCGTACTGAGCGACGTCTACAAAGAAACTAATGGGTCAAAACGTAAAACTACTAATTAATGGGTAGTTTAGTCGCCTTCTGTTTGATGTGCGTATGCGGTTTCTAGACTATTCTTAATTCTATGGTGCCAACTCGTGAAGGTCTACACAGAATGCTCGTATAAAGTCTAAAGAATTAAGAAGTCCAGTGGTTTTTAAAAATACATATATTTGTTTAAAGATTATTTAACCAATCCAACAAAATAATAATTTGTTTATTGTATTATCATCTCATCTTCTTTGCGGGTAACAATCTGTGCGATTGGTTTGCATCATGCATGGTCAGTCTCTACCCGTCTCCATGCTTGTCTCTTCAACGTGGCGTACCCGCTACAACGCATGTCGGAGATAATCTAGTCCATGTACTGGTGGATTTTTATAAGCTGGCACGTGCGCTATAAGACATCGCACGGCATGCGCATTATGAAAATAATATCTGTCTCTCTCGCGCCCTGACGCGCTTATGAGCGTGACATGGACAACTATTGATTTGTTAGTTGCTAATGATATGATAATACAATATACACAGGATGCTTCTGCGTTCGTCTGAATTTCGCTGCGATTCTTAATAGTAAAAATATAATATTATCTACGAGTATTAGGTTATGGATTTAAAACACTGGTTTATAAATGTGTAGATATTTTCATTTAATCAAATCATTAATTAGTCAATTTTGTAGTGATGGCGCTTTCACAAAACTAACACAAAAACATTTTGAATGTCCATAATACTGATTTAAAAAACCTTGATGTTATATTTAATGTTTTTAAAAATCTCTTTCAGATTAGAGCGATTTTTCTTTTTAAACAAGCATGTTTTTTATTTATTATTTTGTATTCATCAAAATAATAATAAAAATAGTTTAATTAAAATGCACAGTACAAATTTTATCGGATAAAATATGTATACACACTTATTAATAAACAATAAATTTTGTTATTTTTGTACTTAAAACAATCTACACAACTTTGCATTCTAGTTCTCGAGTAATTGACTATAAGAAAATTATTATTTTTAAAATTTAAATAATCGCCTCTTGTTCTTGGAATGACTATAATAAGTTAAATGCAACATTTTGAAAAGTGATTTAAAAAATATAAAATAATGAAACAAAGTATTTTAGTAAATTAATATTACATTTTCTTAACCCATTGTAATTTATTATAGAAATAAAACACGAGTAATACTTTAATCCAAAAATTTGGAATATCCAGTGAACGGTTTCATCGCTTTCCCAGTCTCGAAGATGTCGCGAAAGCGATGAAACCGGTCACTGGATATTCCAAATTTGTGGATTAAAGTATCACTCGTGTTTTACTTATATAATAAATTACAATGAACTTCCATCAAGAATTTTCACTTCCAAACTTAAATGTTTTAACCCGTTGTATTTTTTTTCTATATACACAACCCTCTAATCCAGCACTGATTTAGAAAAAAGTTAGAACATTTGGCTAAAATTTGATACAACGTTTTTTAAAATCAACATCCTGTAGATTTTAAATGCGTTAGTGGGAGTTATCTGAACGCGCCAGCTTTAGTTTTTTTTCATTTTTTTATTTTTTTAATAAAAACCTTTATTAGCACAAATAAACAATACATTCAGTAAAAAAAATGAAACACTTAAGGTTAAACTTGCTAAAAACGAGTCTAGCACTTGTGTTTGGCAAGTTTACAAAATAACATAAAAAAGAAACATAAAATGCAAAACAAAATAATAAAATAAATTAAAAATTAAACAATTTTAAAAATTGAGAAAATATAACACAAAAAAATATTAAATAAAAACACAAAATTCATAAACACAGGCACATATTAAACATACATCTCTTTTTTCAAAATACAGTTAATGTTAATTATGTCAAGAAGCTTCTCTTTAATTTATCCTTAAATTTTCTGTTATTTCTTTAAGTTAAACCACCAGTAGCTTAAATGGGATCGTCCTCTGTTATTTGTTTCTTCGAACATGCCCTTCGCAATTGTAAGAAGCAGGCTTGGGTGTCTTACGTTATGATATATCCATTTGGTCCACTGTTGCGCAACTTTATTGAGCAAGCATCTAGACTCCCCAGACCTGTTTAATACCTCGGTGTTCCCAACATGTTTTGACCGATGAATCTCCAACATACGCCTGTAGCACATCTCAAACGCCTTCAACCGCCTCTGTCCTGCCTGTCTGATAGTCCACGTTTCGCTTCTATGCAATAGTATGCTCCAGATCAGAGTTTTAAGGAAGTTTTTTTCTTGTTTTCAAGCTTATATTATTAGATTAAAAAATCTTGGATTTCTCAATTATTTATTTATTTATTTACATACAGACGTTTATTGTACATTATTTGAGACATAAGTCCCAACTCCATGGGACTGAAAGTCCTGTGTTGAGATGGGACTAGCAATGAGTTGACACAGACACATGAGTATATCACTACAAATATAGAATCAGAAACATTTAAAAAAACTTATATATATGGCACATCAATATGGTAACAGTAAACTCAAACATTTGGAAAATCATCAAGGAGTTTTCTACTCAAATCCCTTCCACTAAGGAAAATTCAGTCCTTAACTATTTTCTTGAAAATAGTTTTTGTCCTTGAGAGCTTAATACGCTATTCCAAAATATTTCACACTCTCAGTGCGATAAATGAGAGACGTCTCTGAGCAAATGTCATACGGGTCATGGGTATGACATAATTCATGCTCTGGGAAAACCTCGTACAGACATTTTGCCGAGAAAAAAATTGAAATTGAAATAAAATTTGTGGAATCCCTGCTTTCAATAATTACTTAACGAATAACTTTGTAAAGTATAACGTCCGTTACAGATTTTTAGGTTAAGATTTTAGTAGATTTTTATATTAAAAAGCCTTCACAAACATATTGTACTGATGTTGAAAGATGAATTAAAGAAATAATATTTTATATCTCGATATGACGTATTTCGCAAAAAAAGCAATTACCTTTAGTGACTGAGAGATAAAAAATATAAGAATATAATACCCACGTGAGGCACTAAAAGATCGTAATTCTATTTTCAAAAACATGTATTTTTTTTATTCATACAAATATAATACATATACGACAATATTTTAAGTTTGTCCAAATTTTTGTTGACAAGGACTGGATTCAACTCCCTGGGGAGCTGTTTATATTAACGTTTTACAACAGAGATGAAGAACATTTAAGATAAGGTAAAATAGAAGTCGTGGTTGATGGTTGGATATTTGTCTCTTTTTATGTGTGCAACCACTATCGTGTTCAATATTTACTGTTAAATAATATTAAATGCTCTAAATTCCGTGACGAGCAAGTCACTTGGATGGTGAAAAGTTTTTTTTAAATAACTCTAATTAAAAATTTTTGTGCAATTGTTACCGGTTCAATGCTGGTTTTTGTGCAAGCTCTCGAACCAATTAGACCATAAGTCAACCCGAAATTTGCCAGTGCATAGTACAGGTGTTTAGGTCTGGAAATTTACGTATATTTCTGAGTGAGATTGAAAAATGTATCAAGTTGATAAAAGAGATACGATGCATACTATTTAACTATCCATCGTTGATTTACACAATTACATACTTGCGTTTCGCTTTCTGACGGTAAAAAAATATCCATGTGTAAAATAACACGTACCTATATCTCCTATATGAAAATGCATCTGATTTAAGTAATAACTGTCGGTACATTTTTTGTCATTTTTGAGAAGCTTCTCCTTGCTTACTCCTGGGGATAAGTTTTGCAGAGAGCTGCCGCCTGCTTAGTTGTGTAAAATCTACTTCATAACAAACCTTAATATTATAATTATTATGATAGCAAGTAAATTTCATTATAATGCGGGTTTTTAATTTATTTTTCGTAAATATATCGTATCGGAAAAATAACAACCTTTTAAATTGCAATTCTTTGATGGTAAAAAAAAATATTATATAATTTTTTTCATATAAAGAGTTTTCGAAAGAAAAAACAGCAAAATTACATTATCGTTTTCAAACATAATTCAAAAGTAAAATGTTTCGAGAGCAAAGGGTTAATCAAGTTATAATTAAAATACTGATGAATTGACATTGTGTCTACCTTAAAACCATGCGGAAACAAGCTCATCTGGGGAAACAGAATATATCCACTTCCGTTCTTGATTTTCCAACCGGAAATTATGGCATTTCAAAAGCGGAAGCCTTTCCACAGGGCAGTTGTTGAAGGCGTTTCATACTTATTCAAATATGCCTTTATGAATAAGGGAGGTGTTATCCAATATTTGTTCATGGCTTTTTGTAGAATATTTTATTAGCACACCATACGTATGAGTAAGAATAAAAAAATCGTATTGTTAACGTAAGTTGTGCCTATTTTTTTTTTAATTTAAAAATCAGCATCAAAAGTAAAACAAATTGGTAAAGGTTTATACGTCATTTGAAAGGAAAAAAATATTCTCCACAAGATGTTTTATTTTTTTTACGTTACAAATTATTTAAAATTGGTGACATTTTTTAATAAACTTTTTTTTTTTTTTACATGCATAAGTTTACTGTACATTATTTAAGACAATAAGTCCCAACTCTATAGGACTAAAGTTCTGTGTTGAGATGGGACGAGCAATTAAATGACACAGACACATGAGGATACCACCACAAATATAGGATTATAAACATAAAAAATAATTATAAAAAATAAATAAACATATATCACACATCAATATGGTAAAAAGTAAACTCAAGAATTTGAAAATCATCAAGGAGTTTTCTACTCAAACCCCTTCCACTAAGGAAAATCCAGTCCTTAACTCCTTTCATGAAAATTATTTTTGTCTCTAAGAGCTTAATACGTTCTTTCAAAATATTAAACACTCTCGTTGCGATAAATGAGAGATGTCTCTGAGCAAAACTCGTACTGGGTTTGGGTATGACATAATTCATGCTCTGGAAAACCTTGAACGGATATTCTGCTGATACCTCTCCTTATTGTTTGTTTCTCCTTACATTCAAAATGGAATGTCAAGTAGACGAAAGTGAGCATTTTCGACACCTTCTGATTGCGTTTAATCGAGGTAATAAAGGAGAAATTTTTGACTACTTCGTTAAATAATGAAGGAGAATAAATTAATTGTAATTAGGAAAAAAACACAGGTTATACATTTATGCACCCCTGTACTTTTGGAGTTACATATCTCTGTTTCTCAAATCCGGCATAAAGGCCAGCCAATCGAGGCTGCACGCTTGTTGAATTCTAGTCTATAATAACCTGACTTTATTAGTATGCGTGTTCACGCGACAAAATTTTCCAGAAGGATTCTTTCGAGCCGAACATCGCGGCGTTCTTCCTTTGGAGCTGAGCGTCTCCGCCCCGTTTCAGCTGCAGAAAACGGTACAAGAAAGCGCACTAACAGATAAGAGCATTGCAACTTCTTCGTTTATCGTATCGTTAAAACCTGTTCAATCGCGCTATTTGACCGCTTGGTCCGGATAAGTCGATAAGTCAACTACTGCCTACGGTTATGCCTGTTGGAAGGGCTTCCGCTATGCTGAACAACATCGCTCTGGAACAACAACTCTGCTCTATGTATTCGAAGGGGTTTTCCGGAGCAAGATTCTCCTACTACTTTGACATGAGTCTCTTTCATGTATTTTTTAATTTTTTATGATATGTTCGTATTTAATATGTGTTTGTAATATTGTATATGTTATTTTTTAAATAAATAAATTGAATAAATCAATAGTTAACATAAAAAGTAACAGTTTTGGGTATACAGCAAAAACTTTTACAACTCACTTTCAAAAGACTTGAAAAATATACGAAACATTAACATACTTAAAATACACCTTAAAAAACTACTCTTACAGCCCATGTGATGAGAAATTAGTGAAAATAAGTTTGTATAAACGTCATTTTATCTTCTAAATTCATTATTAATAATAAATAATAACAATAACAGTGCCACAATGCGTGTTATATCTTAACATTTTAGCACTTTTTTTGATTGGTAATATTTCGTACAAAAAAAATAAAAATTCATTGTTTTCAAACCAGCTCTAAAAATGTTAAATCTGCTAATAATTTATAACTGTAGATACAGCATAGCCTCAACACCTGTTCGCAAAGCGTGAGTTTTAACTGGTTAAGATTAATGCAACTTGTTAAACATTAAAAATATTCAATAATATGTTTTCTAAACTTGACTTTCACTTCTCATTAAAAAAAACTTTATTTTTATGTCAAAGTCTATTAAATTCAATTTATATTTTACAAATAAGTAATTTGAAAATACAACTAAAATTTAAATTAGAGTAAACGAAATAAAAACATTTTTTTAATTCCATAGTACGGATACAGTAAAATGTATAAAGTGAAAAGAAATTCTATTTAATGCATTGTAATAAAAACACAGTTTTAAAAGTTAAAGCCATAGGTTTGAGATTCAAACTCTACGCTTCCACAACCTAATTTTAATTTCCCTTCATTGAGTTACAATTAAAACTCTTTTATAATTTAAACGGTGTTAATTATCAGAACTCAAATATTTCATTGACAAATGCCCGGATACATCTGGAAAAATGTTTTTAAAAAAACATTTTATTATCGCATTGTCACAAAAATAAATTTGAAAGAAAAAAATACTGCACAAATCATTCGTTCATTTTGTAATAAATTTACCGTATCGGGCTCAATATACGGAAATGGCATTATTTATACACAGAGAATAAACTTTTCTTTAAGGGATGTATTTTCTCTTCTACCACGCGCCTTTTCTTTTATTATTCTATCCCCTAAGGATCTTTTGGCCATATATTTTACGCAACCCTTGCATAAGACTGCATTTCTTCTTTAATAAAAATGTCATTCTTCAAGGGATCAAACTTAAAAGGATCCCATAACCACAAAAGGTTTTCGCTATTACATTAAAAGCCGTGAGATACTAAAGAAAAGAGAATATTAAAAAGGGTGAAATACTAGCACGGGGAGGAAATATATGGGAAGAGAACATAAGAAATAATGGAAGGATATTTGAAATGATACCATACTTTTGTGTTATTCGCGTGTGAGTGTTTTTTCTATTTCTTACAAATATAAAGGAAAATAGAGAATGTGCCTTTTCAAACATCTTTAATAATTAGTTTTACAGTGATTCAATATAAAACACAAAAATATACAAGTTTGTTGGTGAAAACTCTTAGTGGAAGTTAATTGGAATTTTTTATCGAAGTAAAATACGAATGATAAATAATTTCATAAATTAGACTGGCCAACATTTATGAGTCAATTTCAATTTATTTTGTGCTGAAAAAAACTAATTAAAAAAAAATAATTAGCTCTTGTTTCTGAGATATACAACAGGTGGAATTATTGAATTTCAAGAAACTAAATTAAAACGATAAATTTTAATTACATATTCCAACGGGATTGAATGTCCATTAAAATTTTTGTGCATGACAGTTTCATAAAAAAAGTTCTAAATTGATGTAAAATTTTTGGCAGGTGGTTGGGTCTGAAGAGAATCATGTGGTGGCTTCATCAAATCCTTGGTTTTCGGCTTGCCTTTTGTAGTAAGTTCTAGAGCATCTTTAAACACGGACCAGCAGTAATCCGCAAACATTACTTCATTCCAAGGGCCCTGATGTTTTTGTATTATAGAAATATCCTATTGAAATCTTTCTCCGTGCTCATCACTGATAGCTCCACAAACAGGAGGGAAACATTCTTGACGGTAGTGGATTTGTTGCTTAACAAAAATATTTTCCTCAACTCTTGCGTGATTAATCTAAAAAAATAGTCCCTTAAGTACTAATAGTCCCGTTTTTGGTACCTCTTACAAAATGGTTCAACAAACCCAGGTTTGTATGAAGGAGAGAAAAAATAACGTCTTTTGGGTGCACAGGTTTGGAAACGACATTTTTTTCGTAAGAGTTAAGATTTCTTGCCGGCCGTATTGCTTGAATATAATGTAATTTTCTATCCCGCTGTTCCACAAATGTATTTACATAAAAAGCGGCAGTTTTTAGTGTACCCCAGTTGTATACCTAAGAGAAGTGATGGCTTTTGGATCGCCACAGATTTTCCACTTGTATTCAGCATATTTGATTGAATCGATGAGGGCTGTCATGTTTGCATTGTTATTTAGTACGTATTTTAATGGAAAGTTAAAATGAATCTTTAATTTTATCTACAAAGTAAAATTAAATTTTCAGCATGAAAAATATAATATGTTTACATTATTTTTTTCTGAACATGTTTAATTACCTGTAAACGACGAAAATATTTTGAATTTTTATGCAAATACACACTTACGTACATAAATATCGATATTAGTTTTACCGTCTCAGTATATACCGATGAAGATCACCATCATCATCATCATCATCATCATCAGTGAACATAGGCCTCCCCTTTTAGTCTCCATATTTCCCTATCCTGAGCCAACCGCATCCAACTACTTCCTGCAACTCGTCTTATGTCATCAGACCACCTTGTCTGAGGCCTGCCGACACTTCTTCTACCCGTTCTGGGTCGCTATTCCAGGACTTTTTTGGTCCATCTAGATTCTGTGATTCTGGCTATATGACTAGCCCAGCTCCATTTCTGGTTGGCAGCCCTATGGACCACATCGGTGACCTTTGTTCTCGATCTAATCCATGTATTGGTTTTTCTGTCACTCAACGAAATACCCAGCATTCTCCTTTCCATGGCTCTCTGTGTCACTGATAAATTGTATAATTTTTTTTTCGTAAACACAAAAGTTTCACAGCCATATGTCAGTACAGGGAGAATACAACCATCAAAAAGTTTCTTTTTTAAGTAATGTGAATACTTCGGAGATTTTAGGATATATGAGAGCCTACCGAAGGCAGCCCATGCTAAACCTCGCCTTCTTTCTATTTCTACCTCTGGATTATCTTCCCCGAGCTTTATTTCGTGTCCAAGGTATATATAACTATCAATCTTTTCAATGATTTGTCCATTTACTAAGATGTTACATGATTGGTTTGCATCACTCATTACTTTAGTTTTAGGAGCATTTATTTCATTCACCAATGAAGATAGCCGTTCATAATTGCGACCCAGGGATAGAAAGAACACTATTACCGTTGTGAAGTTATACAGTTTTTAAACTAAGTCTGGAGGAGTCAATAAATATGAACTCTAAAAAATTTCATGTCATTGTATATCTGGTTATTTTGGCTCCGGCTCAATCGGTTATTTTGGAGTTCAGCAGGTGGAAAAACATAATTAGCCATATTATTTGAGCCTGAAACATTTTACTGTCGACCAGCGTTATTGATATTCTTTTAACTTACAACGTTGGTGTTTGTTAATTAAATACGTTATTAAATCGTCGCTTTAGTTCGTTTTTGTTCAACAGACCAAAACAAAAATCTACAAAAATAGAGCTTTAAAGCTTTTTTTACGAAATACGCATAAATTATTACCGCAAATCAAGACAAAATGCGTTAAAAAAACCCTTAAACAATTTAAAAAAATATTTTTGTCATTTTTTTTTTTTTAAAGGCTTTCTTAGAACTCCTGTACACTTAACTCAATTTCTTTAAAATTGATCTGTTGGACAAAAACGAACTAAAGCGACAAAATTAAGCCCCTAAAACGAGCATTCACTTGAATCGGGAGCAAACTATTATTTCAACGTTAAAAGGGAAAAAAAAGACGAAATGGCTTTGTACTTGCGATTTGCCAACAGATGCACTATGACGACGACATTTTAACGACAAATTATACCGGTTAAATTTCTGCCTCAGTGAGGCTTAAATATTGCCCTAAGTGATTGTAAAATAATAGCTTTCCGATGAAACCCTTTCAAATTTATTGGAGCATTGAAACTATCGGGTCTCAGTATCCCTATTGATTCCAAAGTAAATACCCCAAACGACGAACTAATGTTTACATCAGAGTCCGCATTTCCGGATTGACAATTCCGTTCCGGTTGGATATTTTGCCGTGTCATTCGCTCTGACATTATTTAAGTCAACCGACTGAAAGTCGAGAGAAACAGCAGAAAACTTTTTGTTTTAGAATGAAATAATGCCGTGATATTTTTTATTTCTAATTTGTATTTTATTTCAATTTGACTGCCACGGACATAAGAAAAAAATATTTATCGTTATATATCGTGCACACACAATGCGGCGTGTTTTCCAGGTGGTCATATGAAATGTATACTAGTAAAAAAAATAAAACGAATTTTAAGATAATATGTATGCTTCCACTTTTCAATATGTTGTATTCCAACTCATTAATTTTTTGGAATACATACAAATCAGGGTAACAAAATTACAGGAAATATTTGCAAAATCAATATAACGATTCAGATAAAAACAACGTATTTAATTTATTTTTTTTATTATTTACTCCAATATTTTGAGTTTGTCCAAACTGTGAGTTTTTTAATTCATTTTTCCATGTCTGCTCCCTAGTTGGAGCATATGGTATCCACAAAGATCCTCCAAGCATTTCTGTCGGCTGCCAGCTCATGTGCATCCTCCTAAGTCAGGTTTGCGTCCCGTAGTTCTGACACGAACTGCCGACGAACAGTCAGCAGTGAACGTCCAGGACGTCGAGAAACTGATGCCTTGTAAAGTAGGCAAGCGTGATTCAAGCTTTCAGGAAGCATCCGCAGCACATGGCCAAGTCGACCATATCACCTCCGCTTGATGACAGTTGTCACCGGAGTTTGCCCCGTTCGTTCTCTTATTACTTCATTCCACACAAAGTCAAGCCACCGCACACTCAAAATTCTTTTAAGACACCTATTCTCAAAACTCGGAATTTGGCTGCTTTGAGCCCGAGTAAGGTACCACGATTCGCATCCGTAGAGGAGAAGAGGTGTTATACAGGCGTTATATAGGCGGTATTTAGTTTTCTTTGAGTTAAGATCCTATCTCCAGGCAGCCTTGGTACTATCGAATGTGACGCCTGCCATTCCTAACCGCACTCTCAGTTCTTTTTGAAAGCTGCCATTTTCCGTAACACATACTCCCAGGTATTTGAAACTCTCTACTCTTTTGATGACTTGGTTTAACAGTCAGGGGATTTTTCAATAGTATTTATTAATTGATTTAATTATAAACAGACTCATTTAGTTCATTTAACAATAGTTAATACATTTCTTTATAATGTATGCAGATTTTTTTTTTAAAATATATTTAGATCCCTGTATTTAGTAGCCTTACGTGTCATGTACAAGGCTAAGGTACTCGAAAAAAAAAAAGTTTTGGTTTGTCTTGGAAATGGGATGTTCGATCACTGATTTTGGTTTATTACCTTTATGAGTCCAATCACCATTGTTGCAAAGTTCAAGAACAATGGCGCGTGATAACTATTTTTCACTACAGTGTGGATATCTGTTAAGGATATTCCATCTTTCCTGCATTCTGCTTCAAGATTATGGCGTTGCAAACTGAAAAATGGGCACTGAAATAACAGATGTTCTATACTCTGTGAAGAAATATCATCGCATGGACAATAGTCATCATTCCTTAATTTAAACCTATATAGATAACTTCTCATAGCTCCGTGTCCGGTAAAAATTTGGGTCGTTTCGAAAGTACTTTGGTGATGATGACGGAAGTTTGCTGCATCAGCCAGCGTTGGGAAAAACATTTTAGTGATTTTACCTGCAAAAGAAGCGCGGTAATGATCCTCCCAAAGCTGCTGCGTATAATGTATGCAGATACGATTGAAATAAAAATAAAAGAAACAAAACACAAATGCAACACAATTGCACAAAAAAGTTTGTCGGAATAAACGTATTAGTTTTAAATTGACAACATGATTGCATACCAAATTTCCGTTTCTTGGGGTAAAAAAGAGGACTTATTAATTTACAGTTTTTAAGGCTGCGATTTGGTTTATGAATGTTGAGATAGTGCATAGATGTTTCTTAATTACATTTGATTTCGAATAATTCCGGAGATTAATTAATTTGCCGAGTAAGATGCTCATGCTTTTGCGGAAATTTCAGTAATTAGTTGAGAGTTTTAGTTAATCAGAGGTATAAATTAATTTTGCCGCATCTCGGAATAACTTTCCAATCATAATGCTTCCATAACTGGGTTGAATAAGACGTTTGCTTTCGCAGGATTATACTTGAGATATAATTAAATAAATGGTACTTCAATTCAAAACTGGCATTGGATTAATTTTAGACATTGCTATTGCTGGGATTATTTTTATTACAATAAAGACAAAAATAATTAGGGGAAACTACTCGTATATAATAATAACGTACATTTAAAATTATTGATATGGCAAGAATTTCGAGATGAGGATATTTTCTGTGAAATATATAACTGACATTGTAAATAAAAGAATCACATTTTAATATTCAATTTTATCTGAAGGATTTGAGTCGAGCTGTGGTCCCGTGGCAGCGTCGCGAAATCCCGATAGTGATCAGAGATTCGAACCGTACTTTACCGCAGCTTGACAACTAATTTCTAGCATGATCATACAACTAAATATAAATGGTTTCAATTATAGGGAAATATCATATACTACGAACACCGATAAAGATATGTTAAATGAATTTAGAAAAATAAAATGTATTCTCAAAATCAATATACAGAACGATATTGTGGAAAAAAGTTTTCGTTCATAATTTTAAAAATAAAATTGTTAAAAAATACGTCTCAATAAAATCGCGACATGTTTTGCTTTGACAATGTAACGTCAAGATTCGTGATGACGTTCTATTCAAAGTCAAAAACAAAGGTCAAAATTTAACCAAATCGTGACATATTAAGGGCGTGGCCAATGAAATTAACCGTTTTTGCGGGAATTTTAAATTATAAACTAAAATATATTTAAATTTATTTCAACAGAGATGGAAAACATTTTTGAGAAGGGAGTACGAAAGTCTAGGCATTTACAGGGCTTATGACTTGTCATTGGCTGGTTCATAAGCCCTGTAAATGCCTAGACTTCCATATTCCCTTCTCATAAATGTTTTCCCTCTCTGTTGAAATAAATTTAAATATGAACAACTCCCTAGGGAGGAAATCCAGACAGTCTGCTAGCATTTGGACATAATCAAACATTGTTAAAATATATTATTTATGTTACTAATAAGTTAAAAAATCTGGAACTCCATTCTCAAAACACGGATAAACAGTTACTTATCGTAGATAGTACATTTAGCTAGGTATATGATTTTCACCCGTTTTTTATTTGAATAAAGACTTACGCACAACCCGATTCTAAAAATCATGAAAATTATTAAAAGAATTGAGGGCATTGGAAGCAAATATAGCAAACTCCCGTTTTGGTGTTATCGAGAAAAATTACAAAAACTGCTACACTAATGCCAAAGCGAGTGAATATGTTAGAAATGTTGTTTTCACTGAACTTATACTTTAAGTTATTGATAAATTAGCTTTAATAGAAACACGAATACAAAAAACTTTCTTAATATTTGTATGGCACGGCCATTTTAAAGATTTAAATCTCAAGCCTGTCATTGGTCGAATAAACTGGCTGATGGATATTGCTGTTTGCTTCAACACTTTTTTCAAACCATCAAAAGTATGATTTAACCTTGTAATACATTTGCAACTCAACTCATGATTTTTATAAAAATTAAGTTGATTAACTACAGAATGACATCATAACCAAAAATAAATAATATTTTGTTATTATGTCATTATTTAAGGTTAGGTTGCTATTTTTGCTTCCAATGCCCTCAATTTTTTACTGAACTTAAAAATCTAATTGTTTTTGAGCATCAGCTGCCAAAACCTTTCGGATTTTTTTTTCCATTTAATTTGGAACCCACAAATTTCCATTGTAATATTAGGACTGTCATTATTTCGCTGACCCTGAAAAATAAGAAAAGAAATATGAAAATGGTATCAAATATCTTGCTGAATTCAGCTCTCATTTTACCAGGAGAAAGAAAGGACATAGGAAGGACAGGAATCGAAGGACAGAATATTATTTATTAGAGATAATTTGACAAGGGGTGGATCTAATCGCTGCGCTGGATTGGAAATGCCTTAAAGGATTTCAGAATTTTAATCTCAAATAAAAAATGATCCGCTATTTAACCACCATTACGAAAAAAATATAAAATGGGAAACAAAATAATTTTCATTGAAAATAATAACTGTAGTATAAAGAAAAAAAACTGATATAAACAAAATAAGGATACAATAAAATAAAAAAATCAAATTGATTGTGTTGTGTTGTGGTTAATTAGTAAAATTTATTTGAACCGTTAACATACTATGTGAAAAAACTCTCTGGATTAACAGTGTGGTTATACTCCTTTTATGCCAGTTAGTTTAATCAACAATATTTTGAGTATATCCAAATGTTTGTAGATAGATTACTGGATTTCACGCTCTAGGGAGTCATCAAGATTAATAAATCACAAAAGAGTGGGGAAACATTTTTGAGAAGGAAATATGAAATTCAACGCATTTACAATGCTTATGACATGTCATTGGCTGGTTTAAGAATCATTCACCATTCTGCCTATGTTTAAACATTGAAATTTTCTCAACTCTTCCATCTGTTGACTTTTGTTAAGTAAAAGAGCTGAAACCTCATTGGTGAAATTCATCTGGCTGAATTATTTTACCTACTAGGCAATGCCTGAAAACACTTTTCTGTAATTGATTGCATCAAGCTTAGATCTTAATAACTCCCTGGAAATTTAGTATGTTTACAAGCATTTAGACATGCTCAAAACATTGTAGAATTTTTATCATTGTTGTTTAATTGTGCTTACCGGTATTTACTTAAGCTAATATAAGATAATTTAAGTATTTTCGTTACTGTTTCAATTTCGATCCAAAATATTCATGGACCTATAATGTATTTTTTTTTAACAAACTCTTGTATTTGGAATGGGACTTACACTGAATTATCATTGATACGAGTATCATTTGAATGTACATATTCAAAAATCTTGACACTTTTCAATTGTCTTTTTATATTATATGAGCTTAACCCGGCAATGCTTGCTATTGCTAGATTTGAGTATATACTCGTAAATACATTAAATGATCATAACCGTAAATGTGATATCAATTATTGTAATTAGTTAAAATTAGATATGTAAATAAACATTATAATTTTTATGTTTCGGATCACATAAATTTCAACAGAATGCGGTGACAGGGAATTTTGATAAATGGGTATTTGAACATTGTATTTCTGTCAATGTTTTGAAGATGCCTCCCCGATACTAGGTACACATATGCACATAATGTATCTTGACCCCTTAAAAATTATGACATTCAACTCATGCTCAAACGATCAGTCATTCCCAACGCATAAATATTCGTTATTCAACTGCCAGCTGGGTTGTGACGTGAGCTTGACATTCAATTCTAAACCAAAATGCCTTATTCTGAATTGAAAACGTGTAAAAACAATTCAAATAAAGGTTAAAAAAAATTAACTCTTTATTTGAAAGAATTTGTCTTGGTACTTGCTTTAGAATGAATTTCATAACTTTACAACTAAATATTCCAATTAAGAATTATTTTTGTAAATTACAAAATTTGCTCTCTTTACCAAGAGGGATTCACTAACTGTAGGAAAACAATTTTTTCAACATCCTCCCAATTTTTAAGTACATGAATTCTCACCGAATACAGTCCTGTGGGCTGATGTATAAAAGATTTACGCTCCTAACTTTTTTCTACTGATTAGTTTGAAGATTTTAAGAGCTATGAAAATGCCCACGCCAAAGCACATCATTTTTAAAAAACCTCAAATAAATCGGTACAGACGAGCATTGGCTTTTATGAAGTTAGATTATCTTGCTGTTTTTTAGAGTTAATTTTATTATATTTCAAACTTATTTACATCTTATTTTTCTTCTGTATGAGGGTAATTATTGTTTTTTATACCTAAATACATGTAACTTTGCTCTTTAATCCATTTAATTTATGTGTCATAACAACACAATATTTCATTACATTTTAGTTTTCTGATTCATATAATTCAGCGATAAGACGCCGAAGCCATCTGTGGCTAAAGATTAAAACCACATGCGTCAAAAATATTTCCACAAAAACGATCTCTTTTGATTTATTAAAAGGGCCAAAATACGCCTTAGAACGTATCGAAGTCTCTGGAGAAAAAAAATCGACACGCAAGCGAGAATAAACCATGATGCATCTAGTAAAAAGAAGATTTTGGTATAAAAGCGTATTTCTGCGTCCTGCATTGGAGAAAATTTATCGTTTCCGTTTTTTTGAAACCACGTTCGGTTTAGGATATAAATTCGCGAGAAAATGGCGGATTTTCGAATTTCGTATTTCCCCAAATGTAGATAAAAAAAAAGATTTTGGCAAAAAATAATCTTTGTTTGCTTCAAAACTGCAGTGTTCAGAACAATGGCGAAATTGGCGTTAGCGAGGTTCAGCGCTTATCAACTGGGCCAGAAAATGCATGCGTGCATTTTTATTAAACCAACAAATATTTACAGAGCTTTGAATATGTCACATGTTATTTTTTTGCCAGAAAAAATCATTTTATTTCGTCACTGAAACGTCAAAACAAAGAAAGGGATATATTTGTTGTAAATGTACAATATTTATACCAAACTATCTATTTATATATAAATACCTCTATACGTGTGATGTCACCGTAATCCTCTTAAACGACCTTACCGATTTACGTGCGGTTTTCAGAGAAATATAGATCTTTGCGCTGTGCGTGTTTGTAGATATTAAAATCATCAATATAATATGTAAAAAAGAAGTAAACAGCATAAGTGTTTTATTCATCGATCTATCAGGGTTGCATTCGAGGAGAATGCATTTACAAAAAAATGGAATGATGTTGTTTTTTTGTGTATAAATGAAGTTTGGTTTTAAATGTTTACATAGAGCATTTGTTTTTTGTAGATCTTAATCAGATTTTTTCCTTAAATTTCTTATAATTTCCACCCATTTATTTCTTTTTATTGGATTTTTGGTAATACTAAAACAATATTGAAAACATTTTTTAAAATCGTATTCAAACATAAGTACACCCCTTTGTTGGTGAGACGACCGGAGTTTAACGTTTGCAAAAGGAATGTCATATTAAAAAAAACAATTATTTTATGTTTTGGAATTTAACCATAAACAAGTACCTACCTTGGTACCTATTTAAATTTAATATTTGAATATAAGCAATTTTTAGTTTTGGAATTTAATCACAAACAAGTACCTAGGTACCTACTTATCAATGAAAAGTCTTTTTCCAAGCTTATAGCAGGCAAACCAACATTTGGGCAGTACAACGTCTGTTGGGCCCGCTAGTATCTTGTTAAACAGAAAAAAAAATCGAATGACGTATAACTTTTACCATTGTATTGTACTAATGGTCTTCAATTTTTAATTTGGAAAAAACGGTCGCAATTCATGTTAACACCCAATTGATCAACATAAAACTTGATGAAAAATGTCTGTTTTTTTTTTAAACGTCGATTATTTAATTTTTTTGAAAATGGAAATCCTTGCGCTCTTGTTATTTTTTAAAATTTATTTGAATGAATAATTGTGACAAAAACTCAGATTCAAATCATACTCTACCACTACAAACAAAATGGATTTTTTACGCTTAAAAATAGACGCACTGTATCTGAATTAAGCTATTTACATAAATTATTAAATAATAAAGTGGACTCTTTTAGCCTACCCTCCAAAATTAATCTTAATGTCCCCTTTTGCGTGACAAGTAATAAGTATTTGTTCCATCTGCCAGTCTGTAGCACTAACTATACACAATACTCATTCCTCTTTCGTCCTTGCTCTAACTACAATACTTTTTATTCATCTATTGATATATTTTAAATGCACCTTCATTTATTAAAAAATAAATTAAGACTCCTTATTTCTGGCTGCGATACGATCCCACTTACTTTTTAAGTATGCTCACACTTACACAGAACACTTACTCCTATACTAATACTCATAAACACACATCTACATTTACAAATACATATAAACACACCCTTTTGTTGTAACACAATTTAATAATATGTATGATTGTTTTTAGAAACTTTGCTGGTCTGTCTTTAAACTGTATTTTATTAAGGTTACTTTATCATTGTTGACTGTTTGTTTCTGTAAAATGAAAAGACATGTTTTCCATTTTATATTTTTTAATTAATATAGTATAATAATTTTAACATCCTAGTTACAGCTGAGAAATCTATTTAGTCTGTCAATTTTATATTTTATTATTTGTAAAGACTGTTTAATTTCTATAAAAAATTAAATAAAACAAATTATTGAGATAAACGAATCCTCTTTTGACGGGAGCAGTAATAAATTATTCGCTGAATTGGATTTACGAAACAGTATGCATTTATATGTCATTTTGTGCATTAGACAGATTGTAAACATGAAAATCGTAGAATAATGGCGACATTATATTATTCTGCAGCTGTTTTATGTTACTGTTCCTGTTAGATGTATGCCAACTGTATCTGCCAGATGTACATTAATATACAATGTGCAATGATAAGTAGAATACGAGGCATGATTTATTCAGGTAATATGTAAAATGTATCCTGGTACACATAACAAATGGAATATGTAACAAAAAGCATATCATATTATTCATACGTAGCAAACTGTTGCTAAAAAGTTTCAAATTCTTCCACTGAATTTTGCGCTTCGCATTACGTACAAAATAACCCATTGTTTTAACTGATTTACGTAATTATAACACAATAGTAGTTTAGATAAACTAAAACAAAAAATCAGAAATCATTCGACTGAATACCGAATACTTACCGACAATCGATTATTGATAAATCGAAACTACTGGTTTTTGAAAGGAATGAAAGAGTATATAATCGATGACACACACAAGCTAAAACGATTCACCTGAAATAGTGAGATGACTGAAGAAAGCAATGTCATCATTTTTTATACAATCCAATACAAAATATTATTATTCAACTCAAATAGTATTGCACATAAATCGGGAGCATCATTCTACAATACATTCACATAGTCTCTACCATGATGAAATGAACTACAAAGGAACGCCGGCTATAAAGAGACCACAGAACGCAGTCAAAGTCAGTCAGCCCAACAAATTCACTTCAGTCTAGCTCGACAAAACCACTCAGTTCCAGCGTGTAGTTCAAGTGCAGTCTCTTCAACCCATCATCGACGTAACACTCGCGCAACACAATTTACTCTTTATTCGCCATTAAATAAATGAACATCAAACAGCAACCGCGTGTCTTCTGTCAATCTCTAACTGGGGTAGTTGATCCAACCCTCAATTACTTAAATTCTACAAAAGTGTAACTAAATGTGAGGTCTCGTGCCTTTTAAAAAGGCACGTGTTTTATATCACCCGTCGATGGAAGGAGTGCTCTCCCGAAACTGCAGTAATGGTCTTAAAAAAGAATGAAATTGCGTAACACTGAAAACAACGTTTCATTTATAATGAAGTGTTACGAAGTGAACGCCGATTTAAATAATAATAATTTATTTTTATTAACACATTACAACAGAGCTGAAGAACATTTAAGAGAAGGTAATATAGAAGTCTAGGCATCTACAGGACTTATGACCTGTCAATGGCTGGTTTAAGTGGCCACTTTACACACTGTGTAACATTCACCATTCTGCCCATATTTGAACATCTACATTCCTTCAATTCTTTCATTTGTTGATGTTTGTGAAGTTCAAGAGCTGAAATCTTTATTTATGCGGGTGAGATTCATCTAATTGAATTATTTCACATACATACTAGGCAACGCCTGAAAATGTTATTTTTTCAATTTCTATACTTCTTCATGGACCAGGTGGATTTATCAACAATAGTTTGAGTTCGTCCAAATTTTTGTAGACGAGGACTGGATTCAACTCCCTAGGGAGCTGTTTATGTTAACATATTACAACAGAGATGAATAATATTTCCAAACTATTGTTGATAAATCCACCTGGTCCATGAAGAAGTATAGAAATTGAAAAAACAACATTTCTACATTACCTTCTCTTAAATGTTATATATCTCTGTTGTAATATGTTAATATAAACAGCTCCCTAGGGAGTTGAATCCAGTCCTTGTCTACAAAAATTTGGACAAACTCAAACTATTGTTAATTTATTTTTAGTTTAATTAACTATTTTGAGGGTTTCAACCCTGAGAGTTAAAGCCTTGACAAAGGAACAGTCTTGTTCTGCAACCGGTCGGCAGATTAAATGTGTATAGTAATTTTGCAAAAGTAAATATTTATTAATATTATTTGAAAACCAAAAGTTTTATCTGTAATTCAAATTATAAAAGTTTGTATTCAGAACTCAAAGTATGTTTAAATTAAAGATCGTAAGGATAATGTTGAATAAAACCTATGCTACATAAACAAAGCCTAGGCGTATTTTAAAAAAAAGTTGTGATAAGATTTTTCTGTTTTACAATAAAATATACTATTTTATTATATAAACTGAACTTTCTGGTAGCCTAAAAACGAAATCTGTTCTATTAAACAGATTTTTATCAAGTTCAAATAAAGAAAGTGGTATCATAAAATATAGAACTTACAACAAAAAATTTAGTCCAAGTTTTATTTACGCATGAGATTTTTTAGATTCTTTATGAAGATTCTAAAAAAAGTTTAGGAAGCCGAAATCTGAGAAAAATTGATGACATGGAATGATTTCCGAACCTTGTACATACAAACCAGAGATATTCAAGCTATTGCCCCTAATATCATATGAACTTTATTCTATCAAAAAAACAGAAATATTTTTTTTGATTTACGCGTAGGTATTATTAACATTCATTTCATGACACTTATCGTTACTCAAAAAAATAAATAAATCCAAAACAAAGTATGAACGACTCTCTAACTATCGTGCCTCATAATTTTCTTATAGGTGTAGGCTGAAATAATAGAAAAATAAAACTGTTTATCATTTTCTTTTTCAAGTAACATTTGCTTCACATCTTCTTCCCTATAATGGCTTTTTAGACTGCTCACGAAAGCATTCTCATTTACCGCCGTCATTTTCAAACTCCAAACGTTTTCATACGTAAGTTTTTTATTCAAAGCCTAATAATTTCAAGTCTGGCATCAATTAATTAAACCTCTGTTTTCCGAATTCCAAGGATAAAAAATCCCCGTGCAAAGCTAAGCGTACCGTTAATGTTTTTGTATTGGGTCGAAAGTTACCGAGCCATGGCTAACATCATGTTTTGTGTTTAAAACTTCGAGCGCGATTGCAAAAAAGAAAGCGGTTAACAAATTTGAAGTAAATAATTGTGTGTACGGGGTTAGAAGGGATTTGTTAAAACTCGATTCATTGAGTTTTTTCGTGTATGGATTTCATAAGCAAGAGAAAAGTAGATAGACAGAAAAAAAAAAAAAATACGTTCTGCTAAATGGAATTTTCATCTTTATCGTTGCACCTTTCTCTGGACTAGGACTTCCAGTCTTGACATAAATTTGAGGCGAGACTGGGACAAAACTTGGAGACCAAGTCTCAACATTTTAAGACTTTCCAAAACTTTCATAAAAAAAATCATAAAATAAAAAAATAAATGTAGTAGTACAGCACCCTTGAGGTGATTTTTACAAAAATGGCGCTTTATAAATTATCCACAATGAAAGTGATTTTTTAGCAATTCCTTTTGTGTTCCTAGACTTAAGAATGAGCTACTTCTTCATGTAAAAAATGCACCTTCTCTGGCCAAGACCATAAAAATTCCTATGTTTTAAATATTTCAACATATATTTATATATTCCTTCTCATTCCTGGTTCCTACTTCTAACTCCTTCCAAACCAACCTGGTCGACAGTAAAATGATGATGATATGCATTTAAAATCATCCTTGTTCCCAGATATAAGATCACGTAAAAGCGTAGACTGTAAAGCGCCACAGATTTCAACTTGATACGCTGTATACAGCAACGACTACGACACGATAGACATCCTAAGTAATGATCAATACTTATCATGGACTGTTAGTTTACCTTTAATGAACATATTGATACTATGATTAATAGGTCATTAAAACTCTTGGGTTTTGTTCGCAGAACATCTAGTGACTACTAATATGTTCACGGTTAAAACACTATATTGCTCACTTGTTCGTCTTCTTTTAGAATATGCATCCGTGATCTGGTCTCCCTTCTATGTAGGCTGGATAAATCATATTGAATCGGTGCAACATTGTTTGCTAAGAAACGAAGCATAGATGATTGGCCTTTAGAGGCGAGACTACACTTACGGAGAAATGGAGTCAATGTGAAAAATCTCAAGTCTACAAAAAAGTAGAAATAACATTGACTCCATATTTATGTTTAATTTACTGAATGGCTTAATTGATGTACCATCGTTACTGGAACAAGTGGCATTCAATGTTCCAATCCGCCGGTGGCGAAATAACCATGTACTGTTCCTCGATCAACACAGCACAAACTATATCTTGCATGCACCAATGTCCCGATTATGTCGTATTGTAAAGTCGAGACAGGATATGGACTTTTTTATGTAAGTCTTTATAGATTTAAAAAATCACCAGACCAAATCTTGTCTTGAGGTAGTGTTTTTTCTTTTTTTTTTGTTCGAGCTTTAATTTTATTTACTTGTATTTTATTGTATTGGTGCTTGTATTTATTTAAAGAAATTATATTTACCATCGTTAGAATGGACTGCGTAAGTCCGTCAAATAAATAAATAACATAATATGCCCTTTTAATGGACGGTTATGCGATCCGAAACATCAGTAAAGAGACTAAACGACACAAAACATAATAACTAGAAAAACTTATTATAGATAACAATGTTATAAAAAAAAGGGTTTATGTACTAGTCATTTGTACCGTGTCGCAGTCGGAAGCAGGCACATCCCGCGTTGTTTTTGTAGTTTGAATTGCCGGAAACCATGTTGAGTTTAATTTCAGCCCGTCGTTTTTTTTTTGTGTGTTTATGTATTTCAATTGACTCTTTTATTTTTCGTGCACTGTAATTTCTGAAAAAAATTTACTGTCTCGAGGTGTAGTGGTCAACGCATTTTCCTACCGTGCAAGAGGTCTCAGGTTCGATTCCCGACATGGTTGGCATGAAATATTTATTTTACACGAAAATATTTTATAGTCCCGGGAATGGTACCTCAAGCGGAAGACTGGTAATCTTACCTTCATGTGACAAAAATGATCAAGATCCACTACGATTGGTGCACCAATGCATTGTCCTAGTATTATTATTATTTTAATTATTATTGTGACTATTATTGTTATTATTATTGTGATTTTTTTAATGATAAATATTATTTTCTTATTATTATCAATAATTTATATTGCGCCGTTTTGGTGAAAATCGCCTCAAGGGCGCTGCACAAAAAATAAATATCCCAGTACGTCTTGCGACTACAAAGCACATAGACAACTGGGATTCTTGTTCCTTGTTTTCCATTATGATCTTCATAAATTATAACAGATAGGAGTTAGAACACAGCACGTCTTGCAGCCAAAGAGCACATGGACGGTAAGTAATCTTGCTTCCATTTACATTATGTTTTAATTTGACAATGAAGTTTAGTGTTTAAATGATATTAAAATAAAATAAACAAAAAAATTACATTCATTAAAAATGCCCTATGCACCATTAGGTGCGGAAAGGTAATGATGATGATGCATTTTTCTAGGTTTATGAAAAATCTTAAGTTCGATAGCGAAAAGAGTTCGTGTGTCTATAAAGTGTGCCCAAGTTTACACACTCTTTTATGTTCATCAATTCTTTTCTTCGCTTTTACACATTTCTAAATAATTTTTTTTCAAATCACTCAGTTTACCCTGAAGATGGCTCCTGCAATGGTAGCCGAAACGTCGAAACGATTTCAACTTACACGAGATTACCCAAAAAATATAATTTTTGATAACAGTGACCGTAAAATTCAAGACACTAAAATATATATTTTTTTTTAATATCTATCTAAGATGCATATAATAGGGCCATCATTATGAGCTCCGGGTTCAAAACTTAACAACCTGTATTAAAAATTAGTGCAAAAATTTAAAGTTAAAAGGAAATAATTATAATGAAACATGGTTTCGTGAAAAAAAACCTTTTTAGATTTTAGTAAAAAGAATAGCTTTAAACGTAATACCTTTGAACGAAAGCCTGATCAAAAGGTAAAAAATGTACCTGAAATTATATTTCTGTAAGAGAGTTGAATTAAAAATGGTTTCCGCGCCTCAATGGATCGTATGAATAAATTTTAGGAAAATCAAGTTTAAAAAGGTACCTAATATGACGTACAGAGAAAATTTTATTCCTTTTGCTGTTCAAATATACCTTTTGCGTAATATTTATGGCCTACGAGGTTAAATTTAAACTGTTAGCTGGCAAATTGCTCCAGAAGTGGGAGAAACCGTACCACATAAATATAATCGAAAAGGTGGAAAAAGTTTGAATTACGAGTACTTCAAAGAATTGTAGAAATTATACGTTTTCAATATCCTCGTACAAACATCGATTTTTTACTCATTATCATCACAATACCTTTATCCGCACCAGACAATGCAAAGGGCGCTGTATTAAAACACCAAATGTAGCCTTTCTCGATCATCTGTTATTTATTTATTTAACAATTTAAACATTTATATTTTTTTATGCTTAATCGGATTGTAATCCCGTGGCTAGTTTTTCAGATTCAAGAATCAGATGTCTAAAGTTCGAACCCCACTCAACCTTACTTAATTTACAAATAGATATTACTTTTACAATTTTTTTCTAAATTGCAAAGCTAGGGATAGTTTCCCCGTTCTTAGGCAGTAAATAAGGTATTTTTTTTAGTTATACTTGCCATAAATTTCATTTACTTTTAGATGGGTTTTCAAACTAAAAGTTAAGATATAATCCATATAAAATTATTCTTAAATGAGATACATGTATACTGTATACACAGTATTATTACTAGAGCACACATAAGAATATGTTTATGTGTGCCCTAATTCCGCATTGAAAATTAAATAATAAATTTACACAAATAAATAATAAATATACCACAAATATCTAAATCCCATGTCATTATCATTAGAACTAGAAATCAATTTATTTACATCCTTTTATAATAAATAAATCTTTAAAAACGTTTTTGATTATTAAACTGCCTGCTCCCGTTTCGGAGAGAATGAACATTTGATTTTCAATAAATAGATTATAAAAAATAATAAGAATTTTATTATAAACAATATTGTGAGTTTTATTTTGGATTCAACTCCCCTGGGAGCTGTTAATATTAACAAACTACGACAGAGATGAAGAACATTTAAGACAAGATAATATAGAAGTCTAAGCATCTTCAAGGCTTATGACCTCTGTTTGGCTGGTTTAAGTGGCCCCTTTACGTTCTGTGTAACATTCACCATTCTACCCATATTTTAACATCTATATTATTTCAATTCTTTCACATTTACCCACCTACCCTCTCTCTCTCTTTTACACACACACCCTGTTTTGACATACCTAGTAACATATTTAGGCCCTAATTGGAAGACAACTTAAATGACATTCTATTCCAAAGAATTGTTCTCTTTAACTGTTGGTTTGATACTTTTTTTGTGTTGTATCTAATGCCTTCATTAAATATATATACAATAAAAATTAAATTAAATTTTAAAAAAATATATAAATAAAACTTAATACAGCATAAATAAATAAATTTCTTTCTTGATGTTATCACTTCTAACACAGTAATATCAAGTAAACCCATGAATATAATCTTCCAGTCTTATCACTTTGAAAAGGGATGTCGGTTGCCTTCATAATTAACTTGGTTTTATCCCGACTGTCAACACCCTAAAGTCCTTTACACTTGATATCATCATATGATCCTAGAATAAATTCTAGACCAATGTTTACTGCTCAAACCTCATATCATTTTAATAATATAGCGCATTTTTCGTGAAAATCGCCTCAAAGGTACTGAATTACCTCAAAATTGCAGTATTGATGGATTTTTATAAGCTGGCGCGTGCGCTATACTTACACATACGTATTGCGTAGTATCCGTGAATAAGCCCATGGTATGACATCGCACGGCATACGCATTATGAAAATAATCTCAGTATATTTCGCGCTCAGACGCGCTTATGAGCGTGACAAAGACAACTATTGCTTAATCAGTTGCTAATGATTTGGTAATATAATATACACAGGATGCTTCTGCGCTTGTCAAAATTTTGCTGCAATTCTAAATAGTAAAAATATAATAGTATGTATTCGATGCGTAGGTATTAAGTTATGGATTAAACACACTGGTTTATGAATATGTATTTTCATTTAATCAGAAAATAGCAGCAAAAAACTGGCCTTTTCATTATTTAGTTTGTCGAAAATGACGAACACAAAATGAAAAATTTACTCTTGTTAAATATTACCTTTTTTTGAGCCATGGTATTTTTTTTCACATACACGACCCTCTTATACAACACTGAATTTTAAAAAAGATAGCACATTTAGTTCAAATTTAATATAACCTTTTTACATCAACATCCTGTAGATTTTAAATGCGTTAATGTGAGTTTTTTTAACGCGCCAGTTTAAGTCAAACCACCAGTACTACATTACATTTGTATGTACATATTGTAGACCTTTCAACAGAGATTGACAACATTAAACTTATCTGGGCCTAAGGGAGGTATTTAAGGTCCTCCAAAAGCATACACTTTTTACTAAGTTTTTTATTAACCCTTTCACATCTGAAGTTATAACTTAATTATTGTGGATATAAAAAATCTTTTTTATTATTTTAAATCTTCTGATATTTAAATGATTTTTTATTATTCATACTTAAATATTTATCGTTATTTTTTTATAAACAGTGGGTGGGTCTATACTGATAATAAAACTTGCCTTACATATCGCACCTTTAAAACGAAAACGACATAACTCAAAAAACCTAAAAATAAGCTAAAATCATAAAACAACTTCAATGAACATTATCAATTCAATTCAATTTATTTATTTTAAATATAACATATACATTACAAACATATATTCAATACGTACATATTATAAAAGAGAAAAAAAAATACACGAATGAGACTCATGTCAAAGTAGTAGGAGAATGCTGCTCCGGAAAACGATGATTTAATTTGTCCATCTTTCTGCATTTCAAAAATGCAACATTCGGGTGTGAATGGGACAAAACAGTTACATCGGTCTCTTTGTTAGTCTCCCACCAGTCTGACGATATCGGTCACGACGAAACCCGGCCAATGGTAAACAATTTATAAATAAAAGTGGAATAAAACTTAATACGTATTTTTATTATTATAATTAAAAATGCAGTTCCACCGAGAAATGTCAGTAAAATAACTCAATTTAAATATAAATTTGATTAAGTTTTCTAAAAATCTTTCTCATAGAGACTTAAAATTTACATACACTTACAGGGGTTTTTTTTTGGATACTGCTCAGACCATTGCGTTTTGACTTTTGAAATATTTCATCTTATCATACTGTGGAGTATTTTACATGAAATTCACATTATTCTTTAGAATAGATCAATTGTTCTTATCTTGGGATAAAATAAATCGTCAAAATTTACATTTTAAAGCTAGTTTGACCTCTAATGCTCCACAGAAATCGACATAACTACCAATCTATACTTTAAAACGGAGATCCTTTCATGTTTCACGAAAATATTTTTAGAATTTAGGTAGTTATGGGAGTTGGAACTCCTACCCCAGTCGGAGATCGACAGAAGAAACGAGGTTGGGGTTCAATTGTTAAATTATTATTATTGTTCTATTTTTTAAATGTTTATATAACAACTGTTGTTTTTCCTAAATAAACATTAAAAAAAATTTAATCAACAATATTTTGAGTTTCTCCAATTTTTTTAGACAAGGACTGGATTCAACTCCCCGAGGAGCTGTTACTATTGACATATTACAACAGAGATGAAGAAAATTTAAGAGATGGCAATATAGAAGTCAAGGCATCTACAGGACTTAAGACCTGTCATTGACTGGTTTAAGTGGCCACCACACACTGTATAACATTTACAATTCCGCCTATATCTGAACATCTATATTCCATCAATTCTTTCATCTGTTGGTGTTTGTGAAGTTAAAGAGCTGAAGGGAGTTGAGTCCAGTCCTTGTCTACAAAAAATTGAACGAACTCATAATATTTTTAATCTGTAATAATAAATCCATCTGGACTATAAAGAATTATAGAAATTTTAAAAAAATACAAAATAGTGAATTGTGCAGGGGAAGGTTTTTTTTATTTTTGTTCCATATATTTATTTTTTGATAATTCGGTAAATGGGATTTATAATGGTTGGATACTGCGAATACTGAAATTACAGCCAAATTGTTTAAATACCTTCCGCTTTTAAGATAGTGGCAGTAACGCAGTTTTGCATATAACTCTGACAGTGATGCGAGCTAGCGTAATCGCCTACATTGTCGTCGGTTACGTTGTTTTGCTTAGCTTAAAAATAATATGAAAATATATATTTTAAAAAATAAGAGTGGAATGATGCGGAGTAATACATAGAAAACAATAATGAGGAAGTTTAGTGTCTTTCTTTAATTTTTTTATTTGCTAATAGAATATTATACTAAGCCAAAGTTTTATTTTTATATATCGTATTATCAGCGCTATGATTTTTTAAAGTTTTGTATTTCTGAAATAACTCCGCCTGTGACGTCAGAGGTTGTTCTATGACAGTTCTTCCGATTGGTTCGTTTACGGTAACCAAACCGGATATTCTTCAAATATCTCATATCATTAGATGGTTCATATGAACCAGTGACGTCATTCAAAGTAGTGCGTTTTTATTAAAATTTTCTTTTTTTTCGCGCATTTTTAAGAAATTTTACTCTACAATTTCATGCTCTAATTTTTACCGCGCGCAAGAAAACATTTTTTGTATCTAATATCCCGTAGGGCTAAAGTTCCTCATTGGCCAATACTTTTAATTCATCTGTAAATATTGTATTATTTTTGGCTGTTGTTTTCTTTTAATAAATAAAATAATGAAAAATGAATATCTTTAAATATGGCAGGTGAATTTTATAAAGCTATGATGTGTTGAACTCTTGTGCAGGGGGCAATAAGCAATTAAAACAAACGCAGGTCATCAAAAATGTCGCTCACGTTGTTCTGCCGATTATGGTTCGATATTTTGACAGTATTGAACATGCTTTCGGTAAAGCAAAGAGAAATTTGAAATACTTGAATGTTAATATTTAAATTTAAAAATAAATTATCGCCCTAATACATGTTTTGTGGTGTTCAGCGTAAAAACGATATTCATCGCTATCCCACGAGGAGAAGTGAAGGTTTCAGTTTGTTTTTGAAATCATTTTTGTATACATATTGTTTATTAATTGATGTATAACTATGTGTTCAAATTTTATTTGTACAATTAATTTTAATAAATACATTATATTACAAACTTTTTTGTTGTTTTGCACTTACTCAATCCGTCGTTGTCTTCCGGTCTTGTGCCAAATAGATAAAAAATAATGGATATAAGCTCCAATTGTAGCACTAATGCAGTGCCCTATACACTTGCGGGTGTGGCTAGGGAAACGTTGATGATTGATTGATTAATAGAATTTCCAGCAGAACTACATGTCGCTCAAAAATGTATCATTCCAATAGATAAATATCCCATTTTACAAATACCGATAAAAATATATAAGATGGATTAAGAATAATTGATTGTATTTTACCGATCAATATGGATACTGTGGCTAAATGTTTTCATACATAAATTTTAAAAAGTTTTTTTTTAAATACTTCATTAGAAAAACGCGACATACTTGGCATTAATAGTTGTAACGTCAAAATTCGTGACAATGTTCTTAACAAATTTGAATGGGCAGGAACAAATAAACATGAATCGTGACGTTTTAGGGGCGTGGCCAATAGAAAAGCCGTTTTTGCGGGAATTCAAAATTTAAAATTTAAAAAAAAATTCTGGTGCTACTAATAAGAGACAAACATTTATTTTTTTTACTGGACAGTATTTCATACACTTTTATTACTTTGAAAATTTAAAAAAAAAACATGGTTTTTTCACTGTCAAAATTTCAACGTTAAAAGTTTAAGAAGAAAATTAAGGTATCATTTATACTATAATTGGTGTACTCTACGAAGGCCCTGATGTACCTACAAGTAAACTATAAATATTGAAACCATCATTTATGCTATTCATATAAAACACGTATTCAAAAGATCTGTTTTTTATCATTTCTTCTATAGGTTTTTTTTGCTTACTCCGCGACATTACTTACATCTTTGGGATTGGACGCTTGTAAGATCAAGGATAATAATGTCAAACTATGAAATCGTAAGGTTCTAAATTTGACTATTTTTACTGTTTAGCTATTTTATTATTTTAATTATGTTATTTTTGAGTTTTAGAGTGGCATGGAAGAAAGCTTGTTTGTTTTTGGAATTTCGCGGAGAGATCTATATTAGATATATTTGAACATTTTTTTTAATTGGGGTAAATAAATTCACACTTCGTACAAAAGATTTTTTATAATAAAATTACAAATTACTTATTTATTTTTATTTTTTTTGTTTCCGGTGGATGAAGAATACAGTTTTGAGTGTGAATATTATACAAACACATACGCATTAGAGCCATCAATGAAAGCACAAAAAGTCTTACTAAAAGTAGCCAACAAAAAGCCTTACCAATACTATACAGACAGACTTTTTACAGAATTTTCATTAGTAGACATAAGGCCAATATACATAAAAACAATTTTAAGGCACTTTCTTAAAAAAAAAACAATACTTCTGCTCCAAAAAAAAAAACAAATTACGGACAAAGGCACTATAATTTTCTGACCCCTAAGCTGTACAACTTTTTGTGTATGGACATATCTGTAAACAAAATGAAAAACAATGTTTTCAAAACTCTTGGCTATAAATGTATTGCTAAAAAGACTAGACATGAAGCTGAGGAATATGTTTCATATATCAGAATATAATTTTAATTTCTGGAAAATCCTTTCTCATTTTATGAATGTAGTTATGTTGTAAAATCCTTTTTTCATATTTCTTTTGAATTTTGACACAACAATTAATGTGAAAGTGTGTATTATTATGATTGTATAAAATCAATAATACACTGACACTCCGGAACGTGCCTGCGGGGCAGTGGAGTGGCTATATCTATAAATAAAAAGGAAATTATATTAATTATGCCTATTGTATACACAATTTCTTTTGTAAACCATGTATTTGTATTAAACATTGGATTAAATAAATAAAATGGAAATAAGAACTCGAAGTCGATCTCGTTATGTAGTGGTTTGCGCATTCGCCTAGGATTCTTGAGAGTTTGATTCCTCGAAGAGTAAAATAGAAATATTGATTTTAAATGTGGACCTACACTGCAATATTTTCTTACCTTACCTTCCAAGCAACAAAAATGATGTAGATACGATGCAATTAGAGTGTGAATGCAGTGCTTTATGCACTATAGTATAGGTACAAATGTGGAAATGAATTTATTGTCTATGTCTTGAGCAAATAAAATAAATATTTAAAAAAAAAATAACACGTCTTTTCCTAGTCTTAATATTTTATTAAATGTAATACAACGAGGCGAAAAGGACTTTTTGATTATCGACGCCCTGAGCCTTACAATAAAACGTCCTGTATAAAAGATATTCGCGTGCGACTGTGAATTTAAACTAAATGTAGCTGATAAAAAATGATGGCTACTATTAGTTTTTCAAGGGTTTTGTAAAACAATGGACGCCTTTAATTACACTCTAAAGTCTTTCTTTTTAAAATTGCGGGATCTGTAATTACTCAAAATGACGAAGGAAAAAGCATTTTTTTAAAACTGTTATTATTTAAAGGAATTCTCTCAAAATCTAAGAAGATTATAATTGCGTACCTGAAAAAGAATGTTTTGTTCTACTTTTGTAACGTAAAAAGATTATCCAAGGTAGTTTTTAAGCCTAGTTTGGATGGGAACCCGTTGTTGGAAATTTCAAATTCTAAAAATGATAAATTATTTTGACACACAAAATAAACAAAAAATGTCATTGTGTGTGTGTAAATAAAATGTGATTAAAGTGTGAACGATTAAAATCTAAGAGGTGTTTGTATGAGTAAAAATAAATTTATCGGGTGATACCGCGCGGTTCTATGTTCAGCGCGTGTTTTTACCACGCAAGAGGTCTCGGATTTGACTCCCGACATGATTTAAAATGTTGACATGAAATATTTATGTGAAAACGTGTTTTTACATCATAATAATTTATAGTCCCTGAACTGGCACATGATTCGTTATACTTATTTGTACCACGGGAGACCCATTTAAAAAATATATTTGTAAACAAATACATATTTATTACAAAAAAATAATAACGTATTCCGAATTCTATGAGACCAAGAGTCATCTGTTGAGTTGAAATACAACATAATGGAAAGTGGAAGCATGCACATTATTTACCAATACCATTTATTATAATTAAAAATTATTACATAAACACATATTTCAATAAACACCTGGATAACCGTTTTTAGAAACAATATTTTGTGATTATGTGATTTCCGAAACATCGTAAATGTTTTAACCAAATGAGATAATTTCAACTTATAAATAACTTTCTATGTAAAATAATTATTATTTTGAAAAAAATCGTACACATTAAAATACCGTATCTGAGACTACTGATGTTTTTTTTATTAAAACAAAGCGGACTTAAGATTTTTTTTAAATCTGTTGCAACAGAGAAGGAAAACATTTTGAGAAAGGAATATGGGAGTCTAGGCATTTGCAGGGCTTATGACCTGTCAATGGCTGGTTTAAGTGGCCACTTTACACACGGTGTAACATTTACCATTCTGCCTGTATTCCCTTCTCAAAATGTTTTCCTTCTCTGTTGCAACAGATTTAAATATGAACTACTCCTTAGGGAGAGAATGCAGGCAGTCTGCAAGCATTCGGACATACTTAAAATATCGTTGAATTAACTACTTGGTAACAAGAGATCTATTAAAAATTGGAAAATTGTTTTCAGGCTTTGCCTAGTAGGTGAATTGGTTCAGACGGATGAATCTCACCCACATGATGAAGGTTTCAGCTCTTTTACTTCACAAAAGTCGACAGATGGAAGAGTTGAGTAAATGTGGATGTTCAAACATAGGAAGAATGGTGAATGTTACACCGTGTGGCCACTTAAACCAGTGGCCACTTAAACCACCAATGACAGGTCACAAGCCCTGTAAATGCCTAGACTCCCATATTCACTTCTTAAAATGTTAACCTTATCTGTTGCAATAGATTTAAATATGAACAACTCCTTAGTGAGAGAATCCAGCCAGTCTGCAAGCATTTGGACATACTGAAAACATTGTTAATTTTTTTTTTTAACTGAACTTAAAAAATCATTTTTAACATGAAAATGGACTTCGATGTTTCACGCATAAAACAGATTATTGCAATAATTTCTGCATTTTAAAATTCTAAACGGCAAAAGGTGGACTCCTGTGTTTTGTCCTCTAAGATACAGTTATTATCTTACCTTCATCTTACAAAATTGATCAATATACTCTCTGATTAGTGTACCAATACAGTGACCTATGAAGCATTATGTGCAAATGAAAGTTGAACAATTAATCACTTTAAAATATATTTTTCAACTTATTTTGGTCCAACTGACTAGCTATGATTGTGTATATTTTTAAAAAAGCATTAACAATTATAAATAAATAAATATTTGCACATTATTTAAAGTTTAAAAGACTCCATTATTCAGTTGCTAAAAAGAAAATCCCTGCATAAGTGCTAGTGTGAGTGAAGAAAGCTTTATTGATAATCTTGTGAAAATTCAATAACTTTCCTTCTAAAACTGTCTGAAAACTTTTACCGAACTAAGTTTCATAACCTTTCCAAGCCTACCTAGTTTTTTTGTGAAATCACATATATATATACACGAAATATATACGAAAAAAGCGATTGAATTTAATATTTGTATGAAACATCAAATTGTTTAAATATAGGGTTAGTATATAAGAATTAAAAATATTGTTAATGGCATAGACCATGGGTGATTAAAGTTTTAACCGCGACGTGCGACCTGCTTTCGAAAATTTTGGCGGCTCGGCGGTCTACTGACAATGATGGTAGTAATTTAAAGCCGAAACTAAGTTTTAATTGAAAATAAACTTTCGTTACACGTATTCTGGTGTAGTTCAAACCCTCAGTAGGATCGCAGTGAGTCACATCTTGCTGGAGGGTGAAATTCTATTAAATGCGGCCAACGCCCAGTTGCACTTCACCAGCAACACTACTGACTAGTCCAACTCGTTAGCGTTTACTTCGCGAACCCCGGGCAATGGGATCACACTCATAACGGTGTGACCACAGCAGATAACTAGAGGATGAAAGGTGAGTTTTTGGCGCCACCAAATCAGAACCAACCAGATAAGGAAAGGTTACCCCGACAGAAAAATCCATCAGAGAAGGCAACGGGAAACCATTTGGGTCATCTTTTTCCAGGAATCACCATGGCGAGTACATCCAACAAGCAGTTGTCCTAGCCTCGGAGTAGCGCAGGACCGAGATGCTTTCGCTGTAGGGATCGCTAATATCGGGGGGACTTGATTAGACATCGCAAGAAGAAAAATACCTTTACTAATTTAATATCAAGTTATTTTAATAGCAGCAATTAACAATAGCCCTTAAACTAAAGTATAAACGCAAATACAACTATCGGTTTTCATTCTGAAATAAAAATAAAATTCTCATCAAACTGTTGCAAATTAAAGTAAAAATAAAAACTTCTCTCAAAGCACATATTTAATACCAATCTGTATTTCCACACAGCTTCCTGTAAAAAATATATATAAATCGTACCTAAAATTCATCCCTAAGGATAACATAAATATTTTATCAACGAAATCATTTAAATTTGACTGTAAAATTAAGCCACATTCAAAATAGATGGATAATTATATGTTTTTAAAGTAAATTTATTTAACACATTACAACAGAGATGGAGAACATTTTAAAGAAGGTCACCAGAAGTCAACTTCTGCTATTTATTAAAACTTCTAAGAGCAACGTTTGTTTTTATGCCCTAATCTCCAGAATGTGTAGATAAGTCAATTCGTCTCATAACTTGCAATTCTTTGGGATTAGATCTTCCGACTTTTCATAGATCTCTTTGCTACTAAAACAGTGAGAAATGAAAATGGATTGGCATGGTTTCGCTCGAAGTCTTATATTTTTATATTGTGCTTATGCATACATTGTATACCATTATTTTATTACCTTTGATTGTCTTTGCTACATAGATTAATATTACAATATAGTAAACCTAAAATATTTAACATGTTACCACACAATATAAAAAATAATTGGTTAAATACAGGAGTGAGGCGTATGCTTAAATTATAGCTAATGGAAAAAAGTTATTTTTTATTAATGATAGTTTTTAATCTTTATAATTGAAATGGAATATAGTATTATAATATGTAATGTTTATCGAATAGAATTATGTTTAATTTAGGTTAATTATGAACTATCGAAGCAACATATAAAAACCCGCTTACAAGTTGTATGCATACAATGCAGCAGGACTTTAATTTCAAGACTTTCTTGTAAATCATCGGGTTGTGGTCCTGTGGCTAGTGTCTCGGACTCACGGACCAAAGGTCTGTGGTTCGAATCCCACTCTACCCCAACTTGATTCCATTTTCTAATAGTGAGTTATTTACAACTCGTTGAAAATGGTCCTCAAAATTAAATATTTGGGTAAATCATAAGAACGCAAATATTTCTTTTTATAAAAAAAATATATATATATTTTTGAAAAAAAAAATTTTGAAAAAAATACAGTTTTTTATATGTATCTTTCTACATATTATTGTTGTAATTGGATTAGGATGTATATGAAATAAATAAATGTGTCGTATGTTTAAAATTGTATTACTTTTTAACTATGTTACACAATTTGTACAAATTGCCTTAATAAACAAATATATTTATAATGGATACCTAAAAAGCGATTTTTTGTAGAAAATATGCTATGATGTTACATTTTATTAAAATCCAATTTTCTGTATTAAATATATTTAAAATATGCGTACGTTTAAAATAAATATTTATATTAAACAACAATATTTGAGTATGCCCACATTTTCATAGAAAATAGTTGAGAGAACATTTGAAGGTGTTTTCAGATCATAAATAAGTTTTATACTATGTAAGTACAAAACGAAGATTCAACAGTACATTTATGATGAACACATTTAAAGGATATGAAGGTATTCATGAACTTAAGTCCTCAGCCCATATTTCGGAAAATTGGACAGTCTCCTCTTAATTATTAGGCATTAGGACGCAGTTACCCTTTTGGAAGACAGAATTTCAGCGCGAAATTGCTGTATTAATATTTCATGGACGTAGGCAACTCAGAGCCGTGAGCCTCTACTAATATTCGCGTAGGAATTCCAAGCTCCAAAGAAAACCATCGCCATTTTGCTGGATCTAATTATAAAATGTAATTAAGTTAATAAGATCACACATTGCTATGGTACTGTTATAATTCGTCCCGTAAAATATTCGTGTATTTAAGAATTCTGGTCATTGAATTAGAAACAGAGAAATTGTTCAGTTAATTTTACGCTGTAATGTTATAATATGCTTCTCCGAGTATGCATACACAATGAAGGCTTGTTTGCGAGTATGTTTAAATACAAGATAAACAAGATTATGAAAAATTTGTAGTAACGAATGTAGAAGCTACAGCCAGCAGGCGCGTTCCACCCATACACACTGTGGATGCGGCGCATCCCATGAATATTTGAAAATAATTTTACTATTAAAAATAAAAAATATGAAAAAAATTCAACAAGTATTTTTTTATTTTTTATTAATAATTTTCATAAAAGGTACATGTTTTTTTTAAAAATTCTATACATATTTACTATTTCACATCTAATAAATGTTATCACTATATCTATTTTTTATAAATTTATTGATATCATTCTAACTTTGCTGGAATTCCACTCGTCCATGCGCTTTGTAGCTGAACGATGATTGGTTATCTAGCTTTCATATACCAACTTAAAAATACCTAAATTTTATAAATGGGGTCTAGAATTCCAATCGTTTATGCGCTTAGTAGCTGCAAGACGTGTTGTAATCTTACTCCTTTTTATTATTCATATTATTTTTATTTATTTTTTGGTATCATTAATACACTAAATTTATTTGTCAATTTTTAAAATGTGTAAATGGGAGCTAAATTTCTAACTGTCTATGCGCTCTGTAGCTGCAAGACGTCCTGTAATCTAGCTCCTATCTGTTATAATTTTTTATTGATCTTAATTGAAAACGAGGAACTAGAATCCTAACCGTCCATGCGCTCTGTAGCTGCAAGACGTACTGGGATATTTATTAATTGTACAGCGCCCTTGAGGTGATTTTCACAAAAATGGCGCTATATAAAGTATCCAACTATATATATATGTATATATATCTAAAAAAGAGACTAACTCTTGTGCTTGGAGAGTGACTTACACTGTTGTAGTTGTATATTGTTTATTATAAGAGTTAATCTAATTTTAAATACGAGTACATGAGAAAAAAATAAAAACATGGAAAATATAAAGAAAAAACATAAAATAATATTACATTATTAAAATTTAATGTAGTTTTTACATATTGCTTAAATGGACGCAAAAAATGTTCAAACGTACATGATTCACAAATTCAAACAAAATTTCACCATACATTTCTACCTACATATGCGTTTTTCTTATATCAACGTACTGAATATCAAGGTACCTTTTCATTTTGTGTCCAGTACTATTACAAATGTTCGAATTTCCGCGCACGCGCATTAAAATACATTACGTTGTCATATTGTTCTACGAGACTCGTAGAGATAAGAGCATTTAACTCGTGTAATGCAAAGAAAAAAAGACTCTAATAACAAGTTCTATGAAGATTTAAATGGCGCATTATTAAAATTAGGCCAAAACATCTCGAGTTTTAGGTACTGTCCTAATGTTTATAGCTTCACCGCTAGATGCGCCTGTTCCTGTGCCCTCTAAATTTATTGACGGTAAACTGTTAAATATTTTTTTTTTTTAAACATGCAACTGGGCGTTCGCCTCATGTAATAGAATTACACCTTCCAACAAGATGTGACTCACTGCGACCCCACTGACGGTTCGAATCCCTATGAAAAACCCCAATTCGAATGTCTACTAAGAAGTTTCAAATAATTATACAATTTAATATTAGATGATAAATGCCTTTACTTTTAATTGAATGTCAGTCAAAAAGCTTATTTTATTTTAATTATGGTCTTGTGATCTATTTCACCAAAGATGAGAAATTATGTTTTGTCGAAAGTTGGTTTTGTTTCTTGCTTTACCTGACTCATCTGGCCGGTGGACGAAGAAGCTCTAGTGGGTGCTTCGCCCCCAAATTTTGTCATCACACCATGTGTATTTGATTGATCACAATCTGACAATACTGCAGTAAGGGGTACGAAGAATGTTTCCATGTTTTGTTATTTTCGCGGTTTAATTAAAAATATTTTTTCTTTCCATATTAGTTCAAAAAACTTTTAAGCGGCCTCCGTGGAGTAATGGTTAAGACGCTTGACTCACGCACAAAAGGTTTCAGGTTCGATTCCCGATGAGATTAATATCGTCATCACTATCCCCCTTTCCGTAGCTAGTGGTGCACCGCACGGTAAAACCAAATGTAGTTTAATTCAATAGTTTAATCTGTTACATGGAAGCTAGATGATTAGTCTTACGCTTCAGGAGTAATGAAATATAGCAAATAATACAACATCTCAAATCAATATTTCACGTCCACTCTGCCATAAATCGAATCCAGGATCACTAAAATGATAGGCGGCTCCACTCGATATCCACATTCAGAATTTTTGCCTGAGAGCAGCTACTGAGTCGAAAACCCCCATCCAAGGTGAACTGACGAACAGAACTGTACTTTTCATCCGCCTGGACACAGAATATACTAAAAAAAATACCAAAAAGTTTTGTGTTAGATTCAAATAATTCATTTAGCCACAATAGCCAAATTAAAAAAATATCAATCCTTAAATATTTTTACAGCGTAATTAACTTGTAAAATAAAAATTCTAACAAAAACCCCTTATCAGTTTTAATAGTTTACGTATTAAACGAAAGCTCTGAATAAAAAAAATAACGAATTACAAAAACACCAATATTCTTAGTCTATTAACGTATTTATCAAACTAATGTCCCTCGAGATGTCAACCGATGTGTATTCAGGAAGTATGAAAACGGAAATATAAATATTATTAAATAATCCTTTTGGATATACAAATGTCGAAATGGACAGCGCTGTCTGTTGTGGAACTGACAAAAAGTATTAATTAACTTTGTTTATTGACATAATTCTTCCAAAAAAGATTTGTCATTTTATATCAATAAAATGTGGAAAAAAAGTTACATTGGTTTATGTACTCGTATTTCGATAAAGACTTGACCAGCAAAAAATTATCATTATACTAAACCATAATATCATAATAGTCTACAAACTGCGTGCGCGCATCAAACTGGAGCCGACTAAACTACTCATAAATGAGTAGTTTTACGTTTTGGCCATTAGGTACTCTGTAGATGTCGCTTAGTATGCAACTGCTGATTTAAATTCAAATATGCCTTGTTGTGTCGTTTGTTAGTGTCAAAATACTGCTGTGATTAAAAGGGATTAGGATGGGATCACATTTCATGTGTAAGAAGCGGATTCAAAAATAACTTTATTTGAGAATTCAATTATTTTACCGTCTGTCAGATCTTTAAATAAAACAAGGTGGACATTTTGTAAGTATTGGCAGGGTAGTCGAATTTTTGACGCAGCTTTCTATTTATAAACCTTAGCATAATATTAAACTTTACTAATTTACTAAATGATTATTTAATGATTTTTTTACGTTTGCGTAGTAAAATTGCTTGTTTTCATTTTTAATAGTCCAGTCAGTAAAACATTTTTTTGGTAAAACATAACATATCACAAAATTATCTCATATTTGTGTTATGATAATATATTGTTCACAGTCTGGCAACATTGCACGGCCACTTCACGCATGCGCGCTTGCGAGATTTCGGGTAGAGGGGGGAATTTTGAACAAAGTACGACGTATACAAACTGGTTTCTACGCGCCTTCTGGCATATTAAAATTATTAGCATATTTGTCATAAAACTGTATTTTATGTACTGAATTTTAGAGTATGGGTATTAATAAAAAAATTAAAACCCTATTATTTGTCAAAGATCAAATAAAATGTATGTAGTAGTAGTAGATTAATAGTTCTTTGACAAAAAGCATGTAAATTGAAGAAAAATATTTTGTACTGTCCTAAATAGTCTATTTTAGCTATTTTCACCCTATTGTTTTTTGTGGCGTTTTAGCGTGGGATTCGGCTACCGATATTTTTGCAGTTTTCGTTTTGCAAAAGAGGGCAGTGAGAGGTATTTACAACTTACATTTTCGCGATTCCTTAAGAAATCTATATTTATGAGAATATTATGTATGTATGTGCGTAATAATATATCTCTCTTAATCTCCAAAAAATAGCGTCAAACATAATCATAATACTAGAAGTACATCGATAGGGACGAGGTTGTCAATTTTTTTAAAGGACGAGATTAGCATTTAGCAAAAATTTACAAATCTACTTTCTTTCAATACTTTTACTTTTATTTGCTTTTTTTACATCTTGATATTTTTAAATATTTTCATTATGTATTTTTGTATAATTTAATTTAGTACGTACTATTATTTGGCATATGATTTATTGCTCTTATTTCTTATATTTCTTACTATAGTATTTAGTGAGTTTCTAGAAAACATATCTCAATTATCATTTCAATTATGTTTTTATACATACATTTTTTTTCTGCTGATTTCAATGATACTCTTATTTAGTTTTTTTTTCAATACTACTATATTTTACCATTATTTTGTTGATTTTAATGATACCATTATTTTTTTGATTTTAATGATACCATTATTTTGTATATTTGATTATGTGTGATTCTTAATTTGTATAATTTATGTTTTAAAAAATATTTCTGATTATCTTTTTTGCATTGTATTCTTTGGAATTTTATTATTTATTACTTATACCTTTTTTTCTAGATTGTTGTTCAATTGCATCACATGTTATTATAATTCAACCTAATTAATTTTGCTATGTATTTTTATTGTTATTTATTGGGGGTTGACACAGGCATAGCCTAAAAAGCCTTAATAAGTTCATTAATATTTAAACTAGTTTAATTTTGAATGAATAAATAAATAAATAAAGACAATTTTGTTATCCCGAAATTAAAACTAAATTATATAAGCACATCATTGTGGCGCACTGCGTACGCTTCTACAATAGAATACCTGACAATGTCCTAATTATGACGGACAATAATTTTAAAAAAAACATAAAAGGTGTACTTCTAAAAAATGCTTATTATGGACTAAATGAGTACATGGAAGATAGCAGTAAATGTAACTGACAATATTATTTTATTTGTGGTAATTTTTTTGATTATTTTTAGAGTGTGTAGTTATTTATTAAAACCTGACTATCTCTTTTTGTTGTTTTGATTATTCATTTGTATGACTTTCAATTAGGGTGTAAATTATACCAACACTGAAGAAAAAAAAATAGATTTAAAAAACTGAATTCTATTGTACCTACATATAGTAAACATATGAAGTTAAATTAAAAAGTGAAATACTTTGTCAAAAACTTGCAAAATGTATTCCTAGGCACGGGATTTCCCAGGGAGGGAAGATCGTCATTGGAGATCTTTCAGGACCCGTAGGTATGAAAAAAAGGCAACTTGGGTTAAGGCTCTCCTGAAGCATCTGCAGCACGTGTCTAAGCCAAGTCCACCGTCGCTCCCTCAAAACACTCGTAATAAGAAGCTGCTGCGTCCGTTCTCTTACTTTGACTCGGGCAATGTTAGTAATAAAATCGAACCGCCGCGCCGCATGCCTAATATTCTCCTCATAACTCAAAAGTTTGAAGTTTTGAGTTTTACTAAGTTGTCAGGATTCGTACCCATTGGCATTATGCAAAAGATGAATAATTGGCATTTCGTTTTAATGCCTCACTAAATTGAGTTAAATGAATATGAACGATCTTTAAATGGAACGCACGTTTTTGGTTATTGAAATAAGGGTAATCTGGTACCCTCCCCTGATAAAATAAAGGTTGGTACTCGACCCTTCGTTAAGTAATTATTATTAATGGAGAAAATATGAAGAAGGCTTTGTTTTCAACCCTTTGTGACACATTATGTAGATTTTCACGTTATCATTACTGGATGGCCGATGGCCATTGCGTTTGCAACAACCTTTGCATATAAATATGCGAAATTCGATAACAAATTGGAGCGGTAGCTATTTAAAATCTAAAATTAACGACTCTTCTTGTGCTTTAACCTCTGGAGTTTTATCTTATTCATTTACTGAATTTTAATAAACTAGCCTTAAGAATATTTTATTATTTTTTATATTATGCGCTCATTAATTCATTTAATTCACTACCTTATTTATAATAATCTTCGTGGTTTATAAACCAAAATAACAATTTATTTATCTACTACATACACACTTAGCTGATAAATTTCTCTGGATCATATCTAGTCTGCCTAACTAGGTACAACCTGTTTTAAGGCAGACATTTTTATGCAAAATAAACAATACTATTACTATCTACGAGTTAATTAATTTTACTGTTATCCAATAATAATTTATACCATTTATTATTGAAGAATGTTTTTGAGTAATTTTCATATTTTTCTCTACCTAAACCCAGTAACCATTTTTTTTTAATTTATTCAATTGAATCTGGGTCATGGTTTTGCAATATTCGAGTAACGTATTAAAAATTTTGGGGCCCAGAATCCTGAAATTTTTTTCTCCGAATTCTTAGTTTGTGGTAAACCCCATGACCCATCTTCTAGTTTAACTTCTGGTAGTGTGTGAGAGTTCTTTTTGGGATTATATAGAATAATTTGCTTTCACAAACATTATTATTCTAAATATATATAATTGCATTTTGTCTAAGATCTCATATTCCTCAAATAACTTGACGCTAATGTACCTGAAAGGTTTTTTAAAAATTATTTATTGTACCTTTATTTTCTTTCCTTATTTAATAAATCTTTATATATTTTTTTGTTGTGTTTAATGTTACAGCAATATTTTTAGTTTTTTTTTGTCCAATTTTTTTAAGACATATACTTGATTCAACCCCCTAGGAAGCTGTTAATATAATACTACAGCAGGAATGGAGAACATTTTAGAGAAGGAAATATAGAAATCTAGGCATCTACATGGCGTGTGACCTGTTATTGGCTGGTTTAAGTGGTCACTTTACCACTGTGTAATTCTCATACTAATAAATTAAGCCGCAAAATATTTTTCAATCTACACTCACTTAGAAGGTTGCAAAAATTCTTACCCATAAATACACCCTTGCACAAGCATTACTACTACCCATTCTAGATTATGCTGATGTTTCCATGACTGATTTAAGCTGTGAGCAACTCGATAAACTTGAACGACATCAGAATACATGCATAAGGTACATTTTTGGTCTTAGGAAATATGATCACATTTCTGATTATCGTAGGCAACTGAAATAGCTCAAAATTAGACAGCGTAGAGACCATCACCCCCTCTCACTTCTGTTCAATGTACTTCATAGTCCTAACGCTCCTATATACCTGTGTGAAAAATTTCAACGCTTATCAGTTCATGGTTTACCTCTTCGTTCTCATTCTCAAGGCACTCTCTTAATTCCCATCCACAATTCCTCTTTCTTCTGTAACTCATATAGTGTTCATGCGGCTCGACTGTGTCATCTCCCATCCACCATCAAAGATGTTACTACATTATCTCTGTTTAAATCACGTCTGAAGAAACATCTCCTTTTTCTTCCTTAATCTCTCCTCCTTTCCTTTTCCTTCTTTTTTCCTTTTTCCAGTTGAGTAAAAGTTTTGATTTAAGGTAATTTATAAACAAATACGTTTATTTCTATGTTTATATATCTTTGGCTTTTTTTTTTCTTTCTATTGATTATGTTCTGTTACTTGGATTATAAAAATAAATCTTTTATTTTATTGGTTGGTTGGAAGAAATTGCCATTTGGCAAGAGGCCGCCAATGTACAAATAACATTATGTACAAAAAGTAAAATAAATAAATAATTCACCATTCTGCTATATTTACACATCTTTATTCCTTTAATTCTTCTATCTGTTGATGTTCGTGAAGTTAAAGACCTAAAACCTTCATTGATGTGAGTGACATTCATCTGATTGAATTATTTCACCCACAAACCAGCCAAAGACAGGTCATAAGCCTTATAGATGCCTAGACGTCTATATTTCCATCACTTAAATATTAACCATCTCTGTTGTAGTATATTAATATCTAATGAACTGTAATTTTGTTACATTTCTTACGTATCTAAATTTTTATTATACCTATAATTAGTCGTAAAACTGTCTTATATTCTTAATTTATTTTATTCCATACAATGCTTCTTTAATTTTGAACATAAGTTAATACTCGTGTTTGTTACAACAAACCATCACGCCGTTTCTCTGTAAGGGTAGGCAGAGAGGATACTCTTTCATAAAAACTTACTCTTTCATACCACTAACCATAGAACTAACTAAGAAATCTTAGATCTGCCAAAAAACATACCAGTCATGATTTCTTTGATAACAAATTGTCTTCTTTCAAACGATCAATGAATCAAATTCAATTATAAACACCTTTCTCCCGTTTACACTCTCACTGAGTCTACTATATATACCATTGTGTCTTTCTACTTTCCTTTGTAATAATTTTTTATGCAAAAGTATGTCCTTAAAAATGCCCATTGGGCGTATATATAAATAAGTAAATACACTGCGAATGGTAAACCACTGCAGTGCCCTATGCACCATTAGGTACGGAAAGGGAATGATGATGATGTTGTAATATGTTTATTCGAATAACCTTTATGGGGTGAAATCAAATGTTAGTCTACAAAAAATTTGAAAAACACAAAATATTGACAATATTTATAACTACTTTATACCGTGTAAAAAATCTGCTAGCAAATATTTATGTTTTTTCTACATGTGAATTTATTACGGTCTACACATATTTTCGCAATGTAAGGCAATTTCGGACAAACAGTAGGTTAGGGACTTAGTATAATTCAGGGGAGAAAATAATGCAAAAAAATAGCAAAGTTACGTGATCAACGGACGTGTAAACACATGTTACATGAAGCTTTTTCGATTATATCTTCCCACGTGACCGGCTGAAAAGGTCGAAAGCTTGCGAATTACAAATACAGTATTAGTTTGTAGTCTAAATTATGTTCATAATTTATTAAAATTTGATGGATATTGAAAAACGTATAGAGTTATTTAAAAATAACAGGCTAGTAACCTCAGAGTAATAATGCGTTAAGCTGTAGAGGAGCCCAAACGTAGGAAAACCATTCTATGAATATTGGGTATTAAGTTAGCTACAGTTTGCGGCAAAACAATGGACCGTAATTAGGTCAAAAACTGCCAAATGGATATTAATTTTCATTGTAATTACACTTAAATATGTACCTGTGAATTTATTATTGCAGGGTTATTCCAATTTATTTTTCTATAATTCGCCTAATTTATTTTATAAAATTGAAAATATATGTGTGTGTTTATTTTTTTATTTATTTATTCATTTTATTCATAATATACTTATGTTTTATTTATTGAGACATAAATGCCAACTCCATGGAACCAAAGTTCTGTGTTTAGTCTGTTTGTTTGTCCGTCACATCTCCGAAACGGCGAGTCGTAGCGGCCTGAAATTTGGACACGTCATTTTAGATACAATTTCAAGGTTAACGTTGTTATTTTCAAGTAAATTTTAAATCGACCTCTACTCGATAAAAACTCAAAACTTTATATGGATGCCTAGTGCGGCTCCGGCATATTTCCCGTAATCAACTGTTAAAATACTTTAAATCACAAATTAATCTCCTAAATTGAGAAAAAATAGTATTCGAAGTAATTATGTTGATATAAGGAAAGTTTTTAAGCAACATAATACACGTGTTGGGAGAATAAATGCCAAAAATCAATGTTAATCATGGGAAAATATTCGAAATCAATTACCTGTGAAATCTGACTCCTTCACACCTTTGACACTCCTACTGCTGCAACCAAACATACTGCAATTCACCATGGTCAATTTTAATTTATCATAACGTAAATATCCAAGTTATTTACAAACAATGCCAAGCACAGCGACAAAAGCATCTGATAAAACGGTTATGCCTATGTTGTCAAATAAAACAAAATGACCGCTAATTTGTTGCTTACCAACATCGCTTGCGTTATATGAAACATAGTGATAGGTCTTATCTATAGGTTGAAGCATTATTACTCTGAGCTAGTAACGCATGCATACTTTAAAGGTAGAAACGTATTTTGTTAAATGTTTTACTTCGTATATTGTAACGGTGAGCTAGTGGAGGATTGATAATCAATATTTTATTTAAGGAATGGACGCGTTTGTCAGAAAAATGCCTTGTCTTTATTTTCCTATCGTTATTTTGTTTTATTTGTATTTTTATCTTGTTGTGGTTGCATTTATGTGCACCCACTATTTTTTATTTTTCAATGTTTTAAATATATTCCAGTACATTTTTATTCATCTTAAGGAAGTCAATCCCACTAGATCGAGAAATATCCAATTTCTTCTCCGGAAAACTCTGCGACTTAGAGTAGGCCGATGATGCTGTTATAATTGAGGATTCAGTCAGGGGTCTCAGGCCACTGTAAATAGCCTAAATAGGCTCTCTCCGCATGCATGGGTTTAAAAATCAATATTGCAAAAACCTATTTACTGTGTAACACTTCATGCCTTGATGCCTTAAATCCCCTGACTCTGTCAAACCAAGTCATCGAAAAGGTCCAGAGTTTCAAATACCTAGGAGTATAGGGAAAAAGAACTAGGAGTGCAGCTAGAAAAAGCAGGCGCCACATTCAATAGTCTGAAGGCTGTCTGGAGATTGGATATTTACTCAGTGAAAACCAAATTCCGCCTATAAAACACCTATTCTCCTCTATGTATGCCAATCGTGGCACCTCACTAGGGCCCAAAGCAGAAAAATTCTGAGTTTTGAGAATAGGTGTCTCAGAAGAATCTTGGGTGTGCGGTGGTTTGACTTTGTGAGGAATAAAGTAATGAGAAAACGGACGCCGCCAACTCCGGTGACAACTGTCATCAAGCAGAGGTGATACGGTTAGCTTGGCCATGTGCTGCGGATGCCTCCCGAGAGCCTTAACCACGCTTGCCTACTTTACAAGGCATCAGGTTCTCGACATCCTGGACGTCCACTGCACACTGTTTATCGGCAGTTAGTGTCAGAACTACGTTAAGCGAACCTGACTTGAGATGATGCACAGGAGCTGGTAGCTGACAGAGATGCTTGGAGGATCTTTGTGGACACCATATGCTCCAACTAGGGAGTGGACATAAAATAATGAAACGTTTATTCATGAATTTAATTACCTTTGTATTTTTTTATATTAAAAAAAAATACTTAAAACCGTTTTATCGGATTAAGTTGAGATTTTTCTTTCTTACCTTTTTTTTTATCAGTGTCGAAAACAAAATAAATATTTTAGCATATTACAACAGAGATGAAGAACATTTAAAAGAAATTAAATTAAACTTTTACTGGAGACAAATTTAAAATCAATCTGAAAAAGCACATGATGACTGAACTAACTAGACTAGATGAGACATAAAATGACTTGACAATATTAAATTTCTAACGAAGCCCTAACGGGTTTTTTAAAATAATGTAAAATGTAAATAAATAAAAAAAATGTTCTTCATCTCTGTTGTAATATGTTAATATAAACAGCTCCCCAGGGAATTAAATCTAGTCCTTGTCTACAAAAATTTACATAAACTCAAAATATTGTAAATAAAAATATGTTAATTATTTTATACGATTACAATATTATTTTATAAAATATATTATAAATACATACCTAAATAACATTTTTTAAAGATAATTCAACTTTTGATTGTAATATAATAAACTAAACTAAACAAAAAACTTTTGAATCTTTTTCGTATTAAAATATACAGTACTCAGTTTTATATTTTTTCCGAAAATGCAATGTTTAAATTATGAAAATATCAGTTCCCTGATATGATCCATAACACATTGTCTATATGCTAAGCATATTTATTTTGCTTTTTATCCTGCGGGTATCATCAATAAACTACGAGGAATGTGAGAATAAAGAGACGGGAAATAAAATAAAAGAAAAATGTCGCCATTACGAAAAGGCACTCGATTAAAGAATATTCCCTGGGCGAACTTTGTATAATACGTGGAACCGACTAGATATGCTACGAACATTTGGCTACTATAGCCGAATACCAAACACCAAATCATGAAAAAAAACACAAGTTACTAAAATTGTATCTATTTTATTCACAAATATTTTTTTTATGGTTACGTAAAATTATCACCAAATTATCTAAAGGGTCGAGAGTTTCGACGAATATCTGGGAGTATATGTTACAGAAGTTGACAGCTTTCAAAAGGAACTGGGAGTGCGGCTAGGAGTAGCAGGCGCCACATTCAACGGTACGAAGGCTATATGTTGATCTGATATTTACTCAGTGAAAACCAAATGCCGCCCATTTAACGCCTGCATAACACCTATTCTCCTTTACGGATGCGAATCGTGGCACCTCACTATGGCCAAAAACAGTAAAATACTGAGTTTTGAGAATCAGTGTCTCAGACGAATCTTGGGTGGGCGGTGGTTTGAGTTTGTGAAGAATGAAGTAATAAGAGAACGGACGCAGCAAACTCCGGTGGAAACTGACATCAAGCGGAGGTGAAACGGTTGGCTGGACCATATACTGCAGATGCCTCCTGAGAGGCTTAACCATGATTGCCTACTTTACAAGGCATACATTAACACATCAAATGAACAACATGACAAAAACACTTGACTTATAAGCTCCAAATGTTCAAATAAAATAAGATAGAATTCATTAGTTTGGTTTCTGTGCTGCCTGCGGTTGCAATAACCTAACGTCACCACACCAAACAGCCATAACCTGCATCTATCTTGGTACGGGTTTACCTACATAGATAGACGCAACAAAAGAAATATTATTGTAAATATACATAGCACATTGTACTATACTATTAGGGATTATATATAAATACTCGTATTTTTTAATGTACAAACTGTATTAATATTATTTTTGATTTGTAAATATGTTTTTTTTTCTTCTTAAAATTCCTGGAAAATATTTTTATTATTATTACACTATGATGAATAAGCTTGTGTAGCTTTAAAACCGGTCAGCAGAAGAAAAAAATAGTGGTTAAAACAAAGTTGCTTTATATTTATTTTATCATAATAAACTATTGAGTTTATCTGGACAAATATGTTTTAATACTTTTTCTTTCCTTTATAATGTACTGCTTCTACCATCACGCCATTTTCCCGAAAGGATAGACAGATAGAATGAACCGTCACACTTGTCCCACACGTCACATGTCCTTCGGTTAAGACATCGCATTTCGACCACATTAACTCAGCTTTCATCCTTCTTCTGCCAGTTCCATGTTTCACTTCCATACCATAAGTGTCGGGACTAAAACTCCATTGTGTGTTTGCAGTTTAGCTTCGATTGACATATTTTTATTAGCAATTACTGTGCTTAGTGTTTATTTTGCTGCACGCATTCACTCTCTTTTTAACATATTTTTTCTATTCTTTCATCTCTTGAAAACTTTTTTCCTAGATACACAAATTCTTTTACTTGTTCAAGACATTCGTTTTTAACATTTATTATGCAGTCAGTAACCTCACTTACCCTTTCAAATATCATTCGCTCTCCAGGCAAACATCACACCTTCTGGAGACTATTTGTTGCAATTCATATTTGCTGCTTGCTAACAGAACTGCATCGTCAATAAACAAATATGAAGATTTTTTTTTAATTCGGCCGAATACCGAATATTAAAAATAGGAGCTGAATATGCTGAATACTGAATAGTAGCTAAATATTCGTAGCATACTATGCTCTATTTTTTGTAAATTTATTGATATCATTTGAACTTTGCTAGAGTTCCACTCGTCCATGCACTTTGTAGCTGCACGATGATTGGTTATCTAGCTTTCATATGTCAACTTTAAATAACCTTAATTTTGTAAATGGGGTCTAGAATTTAAATCGTCTATGCGCTTAGTAGCTGCAAGGAGTGTTGTTATCTTACTCCTTTTTATTATTCATATTATTATTTTTTTTAGTATCATTAATACACTCAATTTATTTGTCAATTTTTGAAATGTGTAAATGGGGGCTTAATTTCTAACTGTCTATGCGCTCTGTAGCTGCAAGACGTCTGGTAATAAAGCTCCTATCTGTTGTAGTTTTTGATTGATCTTAATTGAAAACGAGGAACTAGAACCCCATCCGTCCATGCGCTCTGTAGCTGCAAGACGTACTGGGATATTTATTAATTGTACAGCGCCCTTGAGGTGATTTAAAAAAAAAGGGCGCTATATAAATTATCCAAATATATATATATATATATATATACAAGCAGTTTACTGAAAAATTATCCATGTTTTCTCCATACATTCTATCTCTTTCATACAGTTGTCCATTTATAAATTAAACAACCATGGTGACATTACACATCCCTGTTTCACGCCTTTTGAGATCACAAACCAAACACACGCTGAACTCTCCTCATAAAGAGATGATACTGCACCTATAAGTTTATTGTTTACATCATATTTTTCCAACACTTTTGACTTACTTTCATTTTTTGTTTTTTTTATTTAAATAATATAATTATACATTTTTACATTTTTTTTAAATTTCAATTATTATATTTTTACTAAAACTTAAATCCCACCAAGTCACTTGCTGTAGCTTGTTGGTGGAGATTATATTTATACTAACTTATTTAATATTATCTACATTTATCAAAACAATGAATAACAGATATAAATTAACAGCCGGAAAGATCGGAATATAATAGATAAATTATTTTTTTAAATACAAATTCATCACCAATTCACTCTCCAGGCATACACGCAATGTACTCGTTTTGTAATAACACGTATATTTTATTGAAAAAAGAATCTAAAATAAAAAATCGAGAAATGGTCTAATCTAGTCCATTTTTAAAATTATCGAACGTGTAAGAAGGAATTTGTGCTTGTCGCGATATGTTCCAATTATTTTACAGTACCTAATATTATTTCTACGAAAGTGGGTAAAGAGGAAATTGTCTTTATGTGGTTTTGCCTAGTATTTGAACAAAAGAAAACCTTCTGATAGTCCGATTGTAAAGAAACAGGAGATAGCTTTGTCCTTTCCAATCCAGAATCCGTTAAATAAAATCATTAATTGCATGAGAAAGTAGTAAATTTCAAGGGAAAATAATATTAGGCATATTTTTTTCATTTAATCTAGGTGTTGTGGTGTATTTTTTTTCATTAAGATAAAATTTTAATTTAAACCTAACGCTGTGTTAATGAAGACATGACAACATTTAAATACGTATATTTTGCCGGAGAAGGGAAATATCACGTTCTACGAATACTAATGAAAATATATAAAATGGATTTAGAATAATTAATTGTATTTTCGAAATCAATATGGATATTGTGGAGAAATGTTTTCATAAATAACTTTAAAAAAATAAAAAAATTGTCCCTAGAAAATCGCGACATGTTTGGCATTGATAGTTGTGACGTCAAATTTCATGACGATGCTCTTAAAAAACTTGAATGGTTTCAAACAGAATTAAAAATGAACATAAATCATGACGTTTTAGGGGTGTGGCCAATGGAATAACCGTCAAAATCACATTTTCAAAAATATATTTTATGCTACTAATAAGTTACAAATTTATTTTTTTACAGGACAGTATTTCATCGACCTTTATTACCTTAAATTTTTTTTTTTTAAAAGTGATATTTCCCTTTTGTGGAAAAACGAGAGTGTTGTCAGAAATCTGAGAGATTCCCTAATCACTTTTTCTAAGGCTATATTGAATAGGAGACATGCTAGCGGATCCCCTTGTCGTAGGCTATTATACGTCTGGAAAGGTTTTGAGAGATCTCTATCAATCCTGACTTATGGTCGGGCTCATTGTTGTTCTTACAAGTCTAATCAGCTTATTCGGGATGTTTAGCTCAAACGTTGTTTTATAAACTTAATTTCTGTTCACTCTACCACAAATGGGGTTACATATCAAAATTGGCTCATACGGACAACATTCTAATGAGCCTAATTTTTGCGTGAAATGCAATTTAACAATTATTCTCATTTGAAAAAGGATGAATTCGCTTTGTTACAGTAAATATACTTTACCTTATCTTCATCGGTCATTGGATCATAATCATTATCATTGTCCACGATAATAATAGTTTGGTCTTTGCTCTCACTACAACTAACTTTTTCCAGCTTTTTGAGAAATAAATTTGTCGACAAAATTTATTTTTTACATGATCTTCTTAAGGTATTTGCAGTACGTGGAACTACTGCGATGGTTTTGTATATATTTTCATTTATCAATTCTTTCATAATTGTTAATTACTGATTTTACATTTTCTATACTAGCAACTCATATAAGACTGTAAATATTACTTTCCTACCCAAATCCTTCCTATTTTAAAACTCGTGTGCTTCTACCGACCTGTGAGCAAGTCACATGCCTCTCTGATAAATCTTTATCATATAGGGCTTCAGCATATCCGTACAAAGTAAAGTTTAGTGTTTTATAAACAGCTAAATTATACAGTTCATCATCATCTACACGATACCGGTATCCATGCTACAGCATTAGTGAAGTGTTTCATATAAGAAACAATTGGAAGAACTTTAAAAGTGAGTAACAATATCCATACAGTCCACTAAACTCTAAATCCTGCTATTGTCAGTGCTCAATACCTAAAAGGCATTGAATTGACCAAACAATAATTTTCTTATATTTTATCGTTTTGTCTTGAACGGTTTCTTTAACTTTTTTCATTTCTGAAGGATCTTATTTGCGATTAATCAATTGTGATGAAGTTTCCATTCAAAACAAATAATTTTTTGGTTGTATATTTTTTTTTTTACATTGAGTACGCTAAATTATGAAACGCGCGCTATTTATCGGGTTCCCGGTATTGGGCATAAGACGAATCTTCTTACAAATCGCAAGAAAAACACGACAGAGCGAAGACATGTCAAAATAATGCACGTTATGAGAAGTAAACCATACGTTTTGTTATTAAAGTTGATAATAAATCTAGAAAAACATATCTTTATTAATAAAATATTTCACAAAAATGTGTTTTACTATATAATTTATTTAAATAAATACGTAAATGTCGCACACTTCACGACCGAGTGGGTGACAGCTGTCTATCTTCGCACCGTAATGGGCTATGATAAGATACATGTTTTACCGATCGGTATGTTTTCTCAGTTGTCTTCAGTTAAGGTATATCGGGGTACCCGGAATAAGGCAACCATCCGATAAATAAGCACTTTCAATAAAAATAATGTTCTTCGGAAGTGAAACTCTAATTTAATAAGATAAACACAAAAGTTTTTGTGGGATGTGAAAAATCAGAAAAAGAAAGTTAATCTTAATCCTGAAATGTTTGCCATAAACTTTAGAGGTTTACACTCAACACTTCAAGGTTTGGGAAGAAGTTTTTTTTATTATAACAAATCAAGTTTGTTGGTGAAAATTCTTGGTAAAAGTCAATTATAATTTATTATAGAAGTAAAAGAGTAATATTTAAAATCGTACATTTGTAATAGCCAGTGACCTGTTTCTTCCAAAAAAGTTATGAAACTGGTCACTGGTTATTCCAATTTTTTAGATTCAAGTACATTATAATTATTAAATTTATTTATTTAACCGTTTTCGGAATTCAGTTCAGTTCAGTGCCGAACTGAATTTCGAAGTGTAGTCCACGTGTAGTATTTAGTGAACATGACAAAAATAAAAAAGGAATCGATTCATTAGTTACGTAAACCTTGACGAAGAAGCTTGTTTGCTTTGAAACCGGTCGGTGGAAAAATTTTTTTTTAAAAATTAGTGGTTAACAACAAAGTTGTTTTATTTATTTTATTATAATAAATAACCACAGAGCTAGTGCTTTAAATATAATTTTATAATAATCCTTTTCTTTATTTAGTTTGTCCTTTAACTGACATACAACGAGCATATAGATAATACAGTAAATAAATCACTGAAATTACTTGGCTTCATTAACAGAATATCCTTTGATTTTACTAATATCCGTACAATCAAAACTCTTTATTGCTCAACTGTTCGCCCTCTTCTTGAATATGCCTCAGTGGTCTGGTCTCCATTCTATGTCAATCGCATAAATCACATTGAATCAGTCCAACATCGCTTGCTTCGAAAAATTGCGTGGATGCTTGGACTAGAGAGAGATAATTATTCTTATGCTGAAATAGAGTCAATGTTAAATATTTCTAGTCTACAAAAACGTAGAACTAATATTGACTCCATATATATGTTCGGCATACTAAATGGTATAATCGATGTTCCATCATTACTGGGACAAGTAAAATTCAATATTCCGACTCGTAGATTGAGAAACAATGAAGTACTGTTCATCGACCAGCATAGAACAAACTATGGCCTCAATTCTCCAATGACCCGCCTTTGTCGCATTGTTAACTTAAGACAGGATCTGGACTTTTTTGGTTTAAGTTTACAACGATTTAAACGAGCACTAAATAAATAGTCCAGATCTTGTCTCGATGTCCCTTATGTTTTAAACTATTCTTTTATTGTAATATTTAAACCTTATAAATTGTATACATGGACAATGTCCGTTAATAAATAAATAAATAAATAACAGTTTCAATACATCTCAGTATAAAATTAATAATATTTTTCTTGAATTCAGTCGTAACAAATGCCGTCGTGTGATCATTTTCGCAGCGCTCGCGTGTGAACTGAGGCCTTCCATGATGAATGTTATACAGTGTTTAAAATGGCCACTTAAACGAGCCAATGAAAGCTAATAAGCCCTGTAGATGCCTTGACTTCTATATTAACCTTTCTTTAAAATGTTCTCCATCTCTGTTGTAATATGTGAATATTAACAGTTTCTTCGGGGGTTGAATTCAATTCCTGTCTACAAAAATTTGGACAAACTCTAAACATTGTTAATATTTCATGTGATTTTTTGTTTAAAAACGGAAATTTTCATTCAAATCTGTACCAATTTTTTTTTGAAACGGTATTTACTAATTTCTGCGTGTAGCTCTATAGCTATTTGTACACATTTAAATATTTAAAAAAATAGCTTTTTGATCTAAGTTGAAAACTACAGGAGAAATCTTTCCAGCTGCGGAACGCTTTGTACAAAAGATATTTTGCGGTTTTGGGTTTTGACGACATTTTTAATTTTAAAAACCCTTCTTTTTTTTTGTATTCGATTTTTTATTGCTTTCATTAATTTTTTTTTCACAGAAAATCAATTTTTTGAAGCCCTGCGCTGGGGTAAATTTACTCCTTAACAAAACAATAAAGCCATCTTTGGGAATTATTTTGATTTACCGCACACAAAGAAGTGATATCTTTACATTCAATGAGAAAAGTAAAATTTTATTGTTTTAGCTTTTCACTTTCTCAGATTATTTCTCATCGTAAAACTTTTCCATCAAACCTGTTAGAAAACGTCTCGGTCTAATTTCCGGAGATGAGAAAATCTGTCCAAAGTATTTAAAGTTAGGCCAACTTCGGATTGTGTCTTACGGCTGTTTTTACAATTGCATTAAATAGAGAACAATTTAGAACAAGAGCTTCTCAAAATAAAATACACCTGTCTGAATTTCCAAAATTATTAAACAATTCACCAAACGATTCCTTAAACAGAGCCACTTCAGGGAACTGATTATAATGGGATGTAAACAAAGTTATCTGTATAATAAATACCAAACGTGTAAATAGTGTTTCAATTTATGATACTTTTAGGCGGTAAGTATTTTAATTGCATTCAATATTTGTATTACAATTATTATTCGTTATAGGCAGGCAGCCTTTACTGATGCGCCTTTATCTTGTGAACTGTTTTTTGTCCACGTTCTTCTTCCTTCAAAAAAACATCCAAACGATTTTTGAACTGGTTGGCTAAAATGGAATGGACAAGTAGGCTTGGCAATTTATTCCAGTCTGAAACTACCCTGCTGGAAAGGAAATTTTACTTGGGATTGAAGTGAAATTGAGGACGATAGAGCTTTTAGTTATTAGGATTTAATTGATACATCTCATGCAGGAGGCAGTCATAGTAATTACTGAGTATCTTATAAGTTTCTATCAAGTCACCTTTCTTCCATCGTTCTTCCAATGATGTAAGTCCTAGTTCTTTTAATCTACCGTAGTAGGGCATCCTTTTAAGTTATTTGGGGATTTTCGTGGCACATATTTTTATTTTTTCCAGTAGATCAATATTTTTAGTAAAGTAGGGACTTCATACTTGATATCCATAAAGGTCTTACATCGGTCTTGTATATTTTTTTTTATATCTCTAGAGTAATGTTTTCTAATGCCTTTTCAATCAAGTAAATTATTGACTTGCTTTCTTGGCCAATATATGTGATTTGAGCTTCCTATTTTTAATCCATCCATAGAATCCATAGAAATTGTCATATTATATATTTATTGCCAGCAGTTTAATATGCAACAAATTAACACCTGTTAAAAAAGGATAAAGAAAACTGACCTAAGGAAATCTAGTGGCGTCCGTTTCTATCCGTTTTTTGTACAGCACGTCAAAGAGGTTATAATTTGTATAGGTTAGATACGTTGTTGGCTTATGAAGATAAGGTGAGTACAAAATTGCAGTGGAGATTTATTTATTTATTTCTTTTACAGAAGCCAGCAGTCAACAATGATAAAATAACATTAAAAAGATACGGTTTAAGGACAGACTAGCGAAGTTTCTAAATAAAAATCATACATATAAAATTGTGGTACAATAAAAGGGTGAGTTTATGTGTATTTGTATGCGAATAAGTGTATAGGTATGTTTGTGTGGATGTGGGAGTAAGTGTTCAGGTGTGTGTAAGTGAGCGCATCATTTAATAGCAAGTGGAATCGAATCGCAACCAGAAAGAATCAGTCTTAATTTATTTTTAAATAAATGAAGGGGCGTGTTAAATATATCAAGAGATGAAAAAAAAGCATAATAGTTACAGCAAGAATGATAGAGGAAAGAGTGTTGTGCATAGTTAGTGCTACAGACTGGCAGATGGAATAAATACTTATTTCTTGTCACGCGAAAGGGGAATTTTGGAGAGTAGGTTAAAAGAGTCACAATATTATTTAATAATTTATATCAATAGCATAATTCAAATATAGTGCGTCTATTTTCTTTTTAAAGAAAAATCTAATTTTCTGTACGAAAATATGTATTTTTATAAACAAATTAATAGTATCTTCATTTGTAACCTGAAATTGAACATGTTTTGATAAAAAAACACATTAATATTAACGTGTTTGTACATAAAATTACATTTTGCTTAATAGCACTAAACTAGAAGTACAGAAAGAAACTATTTGGTAATTAGTTGTATTCCAAAAATCATTACTTTAAAACGGATATAAACTTTATAACCTAATTTCAATTGTTTGGAAATCCAAAAAACCAACAGGGTTGAAAAAATCATTACGATTTGGTTGACAGACATTGGAAGTAAGGAATCATAAAATTTGACGAAGATAGTAATCTAAATACCACGAAATTCCATTAAATCATGAATAAATATTTTATATCTTTCTCTTGCGCCATACCTGTTTTAATATTTCATTATTTTCATTTCTGTTTATTGGAACCATATTCGATAAACATATTTGCCGCAACAAATCGGTTCCTTATAACAGGCATATGTCTATATAGAAACCGATTACAACATTAGACACACCAATATTCTGGCTTGCCAAACCCTTCGCATATTGAGCCTATTCTGAGTACAAGCAAAATTTGTCATTGTTTTTTATGCTATTTTGTCAAAAATGAAATGTTTGTTTAAATAAATAAATAGACAGTTGAAAATAGTACTGGTAACTTCTCATTAAATAGGGGCCCCAGGAGTCAATCTTGCTATGCCAAAGTTGTTTTTTTGTCCCCGCTGCTTTTTTTGGTCTACCATCTTTGCTTGGATATTTTTTTCATAAAACGTGCCACAGATAATTGGTTGTAACCAATTTCGTTGATATCATGGACTAACATTACGACTGACGAAATTAAAATTATTCGCATTTTATTATTATTACGGAGTTGGCTAAAACTTACCATATTTTTAACATCCTCTGGTAAAACACTAACGCTTTACAAAAAATTCAAACAACAACTAATTAAAATGTTACCCGCAAACCCTATAATAATTAATTATTCATATTTCATGAAAATAAACATAGTTATGCAGAAAACCGCCAGCCATAGAAAAGCAAATCTGAGATATTAGCACTTTTATAATAATAATTAATAATCAAATCTACACAACAGTATGACATCTTTTTGACTTTGACAACTGATAAACAATGAACACATTAGTTTTTTTTATATTACTTACAAGAATTTTATTACGTATATGACCAGTTTTAACGATTTTGAAAGTACGGTACGATTTTTCTAGTGTTGTAGGTGTTTTCTGCAAATTGAGAAATGCCGTTTTTGTGATCGACGCCATTTTCAAATGTTGATTGTTACAGTTTTTTGTATGAAAGCCGTCTGGCTGTTTTTAGCTAAACATATAATTGACCTTACTGCACCTGATAACACAAATATCTCATTTTTTCAACAGTGTGAACTGACTGCTTTCTGCATAACTACGTTCAATTATACATGCTAGTTGCAGAATAATACGGAATTTTTATCCGGATACGATTCTGTGTCCACTACTAAAATGTATAATCAGTAAGGTACAGAACTATCAGCGTTGAGTTGTTTGAGGAATCCAGAATTTTAGATACAAGGCAATTATATTCAAAATTTTAGTTCTTGTATGTTAATGTTAATTATTTCGCTAAACTCCAAAAGGAATACTCCCACACTACCAGGAGTCAAACTAGAGGATGGGTCATGGAGCCTACCACAAACTCCGGATTCGAGCAAAGAAATTTCAGGTTTTCAGGACCCAAAATATTCAATGTTTTACCCAAACATAAAATCATGACTCGGTTCAACTCAATATGTTTGAAAAAATTGGTTTCTAGGTCTGGATAGAGAAATATGGATAATTTGATAATGTGTATTTATATAAAGGTTTATTTTAAATGGTATAATAAATTTATTAGTAGGTAGTCATGTTTCGTTAATTTATTATAATTATTATTTATTTTGAATCTTGGAATAGAGTACACGTTAATATATTCTTAGGTTTATTTCGTTTGTAGATGGGAGTTACATTTATTATTTACCAAGCTTATTATGTACAAGGTTTTTTTCTGATAATCATAAACCTCTATTTTCATAAACCTTCATTTTTTTCTGTTTATTTATTTATTATTTACATACAATATTACATTTTTATTATTTTTTAAAACTTTTTTTTAATAGATTTTTTTACAGGACTCACTAAGCCAATTATAAAGCTTGTCGGTAAAGATCCTTTATATTAAAACATATGAAAACACTATATAGTTGTATGATAATAATTACTACTAACTTAAATATAAGGATCTAAAAAAAAAGTACATATTATTTATGTTTTCAAATAACATTTAGAAAAATGTAAATAAAAACAAAAAATAAGTAAATGATATCACAATTAAAAGATAAAAAATAAATACAAAACCGGAGTACCAAAATTTAAAACAGAAGTGTGTATACATTTAATAGGCACAAGGTTGTTTAATTAAAACATTATTTCTTTACATATCTATATCTATTTCCATTTCCGTATCCATATCTATATATATATCTTTAATAAAACGGTAAGTGCTGGTTTCTTCCATCTCCGACAGATCAAATCCGTGCCGAGAAATATTCTTACAGATACAACTAAAGCTCTTGTAAATGCTTATGTCGTTTCGCGTCTAGATTACTGTAATGGAATATACGCAAATCTCTCAAAATATCAAACTAATAAACTTCAATCTGTTTTCAATGCAGCAGCAAGGCTTATTACCGGAGTAAAAAAATATTCTTACTTCTCACAACATCTTCGAGATTTGCACTGGTTAAAAAGCCCAGAGAGAATAAAATACAAGCTTTGCTCGACAGCATTTAAACCCCTTCATAAAATGGCTCCAAAATACCTATCGGACCTTTGTATTAGGAAAAACACAAGTCAAAGAAAATCTACTCTTAGGTCAGCATTTGATTTAAAAGAGGAAAACTTGTCGAAATCCGGCGCTCCCTAAACACTAGATTTGGAGATTGTGCTTTTGCCGCCGCCGGCCCCTCTGCCTGGAACCAATTGCCTTCAATCTTACGAATCATCGACTGTCCCAGTCAGTTCAGATTTCAACTAAAATCCCATTTCTTTAGACTATCATGCCCTTAGTTTTAAATCTGGAAATATAATATATATCACTTTAGTTTAGTTAGAATGTAACTTTAGGTATACAATTGTAAAGCACCCTTAAGGTGATTTTTTACAAAAATGGCGCTGTATAAATCAGACAAATATTATTTTTATTTTTATTATCTTTATCCATATCAATATATATATATATATATACCCGAATATGCACACATACATATCCCTACATACATATATACACATATATAAACACACACATACATACATATGTATATACGCTCTAATTCAGTCTTCTGTTACATACGGCATAATTAGATGGGGTGGAGTTTTGGACGCACATAGTCACCCTATAGAAATCGCACAGAAGAGTATAGTTAAGATAATGTACAAAAAGCATAGACTATTTCCTAGTAACGAATTGTACATAGAGAGCGGACTCCTTAATTTAAAAAAGTTATATTTATTACAATGCTTAAAATATGTACACAAAAATAGGGAATTGTTTGGCAATAATTTATATAGGACTAGTAGCAGATCAGAAAGTGTACTGTCGGTTCCAGGATGCAGAACTAAGTTCGCACAGAGACACTCTTTCCATGTTGGTCCAAGATCTTTTAATCTCCTACCCAAGGAAATACAAAATATAGAATCCCTTCCAAAGTTTAAAGCGGCTTTGGGGACTTGGATCAGCATGGAAAATACAGATATACACCTATTGTGAAAGAGTCGTACAACAGCATATTCTAAACTTTGATGTCTTAATTACATTGTTTATGTCATTTTCCTGTTATTTCTGTATGATTTTTAATGGCATTGTCATATTTGTGTTTGTATACCAAAAAATTCATCAAAAACAATAAAAAAGGAATGGCCCACGCTCAGACGTTTAAGTCTTTGTGGGCATTTTTTCCAAATTTAAGGCTATGTTTTTTTTTAGAATATGTATTTTTTCTCTTTTTCTCTTCTAATGTTTAATAAATATAATGTATAAAATATGTAATTTAATACATGCATAATATGTAACAGTATGGAAAAATAAACAAAAAAAATATATATATATATATTAATAAATAAATATTTATTAATTGATATATATTGTCAAATATATTGATATTTTTTTTATATAACTAATGGGGTTTTCGTCAGCTTTTAGTAAAGGAAATAGCTCGTGATAGAAAACGTTGAATATTTTTCCCTGCAAAAATTTTCCGAGAAGTGACAATTCCAAAACGATAGGTCCTTCTGAATTACTTTGTAATTGAATGTTTATAATAAATTGATTTTGAAACTCTTTTATAACGGAGTTCGTTTGATTACCTTTGTTTCACTTTGTTAACGATACTTCAAAGCGAAACTTTTACACGACAATTAGGGGATGCTAAGTGTTGGAAATGAATTTCTCAATTTCTTCAGTTACACTGACTGCATGGAAACGATTTTCTCCGGAACTGGTGATCAATATCTGTCTTAGCGTTTTCAATCCAGTACTTATCTCATTAGTACGAAGTCTGATTGAAACACAGAAATATATGCCTAAGTGTAAAGCTTCACAGCGAAAAGGGAAATGAAACCTGTTCTTTCAAAACGTTTAACGACGAATAAATTAAATATGAAGTAATTTTTTTATTAGTATTTCTAAAAATCATTTATATATTAATTTATTTATTTATTTACAAACAGCTTATTTAACATTTATAAATGTATAAATATAACTCCATGGGACCAAAGGTTTGTGTTAAGTAGGGACGAAAAATAAAATAATACAGGCATATTATATTACCACAAATATTTTATAAAATCAGAGACTAAATAATAAAGAAACCAAAAAGTGAAGAAGAAGAGAAAAAATAATAAAAGAGAAAATTTTAATAAAAATAATATTTCAACAGATATGAAGAAGTTTAAATAGAAGGGAATATAGAAGTTTAGGTATTTACTGGGCTTATGACCTATTAATGTCTGGCTTAAGTGGTCTCTCACACAAAGGGTAACATTCACCATTCTGCCTATATTTTTATATATATATTCTTTTCTATAAAATGTTCTTCAGTTCTGTTGAAATATATACAAATTTACTATCCCAAGGGGGTTGAAGAAAGAAGAATAATAAAAATTATACAATTGTTTTCAGGCGTTGCCTAGTAGATGAATTGGTTCAGCCGGATGAATCTTACCCACATGAAAAAGGTTTTAGTACTTTACAAAAGTCAACAGATGAAAGAGTCAAAGAAATGTGAATGTTTGAACATTGGCAGATTGGTGAATGTTACACCGTGTATAAAGTGGCTATTTAAACCAGCCAATGACAGGTCATAAGTCATGTAAATGTCTAGACTTCCATATTCCCTTCTCAAAAAATGCTTCCCTTCTATGTTGCAACAAATTTAGATCAAAGACACTCTCGAAGGAGGAAATTGAGCATGTCCGCAAACATTTGGACATACTCAAAACAATTTTGAATTAATTGTTGTTATAAACGTTTTATTAACTTGTGTTTTTTTGTTTTACCTAAATATTCAAACTATTTTTCACGAATCTTAAATATCTCACTATTACTTAAGCAAAAATTAAGTCGTGGTAAAGCAGGAACCTCGAACCTCAGGACTCTGATCCGTGAGTCCGCGACACCAGCCAGAGGACCACAACCTGGTTTTAACTTTCTCGTTTAATATATCCTCAATTTGTTCGTGGTTTTCTGAAAGTGTTGGAAATTTCGTTTGTGGCTATTTATACTTATCCTCACTGAATAGAATTAAGAATAGTCTAGAAACCGCATACGCACATCAAACAAAAGGCGACTAAACTACTTAAAAATAAGTAGGTTTACGTTTTGACCCATTAGTTTCTTTGTAGACGTCGCTCAATACGCAACTCCTGATTTGAATTCAACTATGCCGTGTTGTTTCATTTTAAAGTATAGAAATACTGCTAGGATCTAAAAAAAACAGGATGCAATCACATTTCATGTGTAATTATCAAATGCATGTGTTTGTCACAAATGCATTACTTAAAAATTAAATTATTTTTCCATCTGTCAGATTGTCGAAGAATCAAAATGGAAATTTCGTTAATGTTGCCAGAGTCGTAATTTTTTTTAGCTTACTTGGCTCATCAAATGAGAGAACTAATAAAAATTGGACCTTGGATTAAACAACTCTGTGGCGAACATTTGACCAACATTATCTCTAAAACATCAAATATTATTTAACATAATATAAACATATCCGTTCTATGTAAAATAAAAATAAAATTCCGTGCACAATAAAATTTTAGAGACATTAACAGATTGCGTTTTTTTTTTTACCTTACATTTGTGTAATGATTATTTTTTTCCCATCGTGCAACATTACGCGGCGACATCACGAATGCGCGCGGCAAAAGTGGGGCATAGTGGGGGATTTTCGGACACAGTCCGATGTATTCAAATATGATTCTACGCTCCTTCTGGACTATTCTTAATTCTATGCCTCACTGTTTTATTACTACTTGTACATTTCTTTCCAAGTCAATGATGAGATATAAAACTACATAAAAAAATATAACAAATGCACGCGAGCATAGAATAGGGAAATATTACTTTTTTTTAAAACATATAAATAATAATGAAGGTCTATGAAATACTGTCCAGTAAAACATTTTTTTTTTGCTAATTATTAGTAGCCTTTAAATTTGTAATTTAGAATTCCTGCAAAAACGATCATTCCATTGGCCACACCCCTTATACGTCACGATTTATGTTTATTTGTTCCTGGCCATTGAATTTGTTTAGAACAACATCACGAATCTGGACGCCACAACAACCAAGGCCAAACACGTCGCATTTTTCTGGCAACGTATTTTTATTTAATTATTTTTTTACATTTATGTCTAAAACATTTCTCTATATTGATTTTGAAAATACAATTCATAATTCTAAATCTTTTTAGTTATTCGAAGTTTGTCATATTTCCCTGTTGTGTTGTTATGATATTATAATATTGTCATCTCCGGTCACGCAGACATTTTTCATCTCTCCTATATGAAATATAGAAAATTCCTTATAGACAGTACACCCGTTTAATTATACGATATCAGTAATTATGTATGTACTCGTATGTTCATTATTATATTTTGTACCTTTTACATTATTTTTAACTTTTTTTTATTTTTCTTTAAATTTTAAATTATATTTTTTCTATTTACTTTATTTTTATTACTGTTTATAAAAAATGTATTTTTATTTTATGTGCAACTTTTAGAAGTTAGGCACTTAGGTGCCTAACATTTATTGATTGTTAAATTGCTTTTTTTTAATAGCGTTAATGTACTTAATCAATAGCATACAACACTGTGGAAAATTTACATTGACTGTTTTCACAATTTTCGTTTATATATATATTCTTATTTTTGTGTACAATAAATGTAAAAACTGTTGTTTTTTTTCCTAATAAAAATGAATAAATAAACATTCACAATTTTTCTAGGTTTCACAGTTTACATGTCTGTCATGTCAGTGTAACTTGATTTCCACGTTTATTTATTTTAAAAAGTTGAGTTTGAATTATTTATCCGAACATTTTAATTTTTAAATCATTTCTTTAAATTCGTATTTATCTTTTTGCTGGAAAAATCGGATATAAGAGTAAAATTTTAAGCTCGGATCTTTGAATTGTGAGTCCACAACTTTACCATCGGACCATGCCCGGTTCAAAATGGTTTCGTAAATGTTGTAAAAAATCCATATGTAGAAATTTTTCAAAAAATTTACAGATATTATATCCACTTACTAAATAACAGCACGTTAGCTCAAATCTTCTAGAGGTAAATTTTAGCACTTTGGTTCAAATAGCTCATAATCAGAAATACAAACAACCGCCCGTAAAGCTTTCCGATTCGTTAGGAGAGCGCAAACCATGGACACATTTTACCAGCGAAAATTTCGCAAACTGTGAACTCTTTTGTCATATTGCATGCCTACATTTTATAAAATATAAGTTTTACTGTATATTATTTTTAATGTATCGTTTTATCAGCGCCATGATTTTTTTTTTAATTTTGAAAAGTATTACGCCCGTGACGTCACAACTTCTACTTTTTTTTTTTTTTTTTTTGTTTATTTTTCCATACTGTTACATATTATGCATGTATTAAATTACATATTTTATACATTATATTTATTAAACATTAGAAGAGAAAAAGAGAAAAAATACATATTCTAAAAACAAACATAGCCTTAAATTTGGAAAAAATGCCCACAAAGACTTAAACGTCTGAGCGTGGGCCATTCCTTTTTTATTGTTTTTGGTGATTTTTTTGGTATACAAACACAAATATGACAATGCCATTAAAAATCATACAGAAATAACAGGAAAATGACATAAACAATGTAATTAAGACATCAAAGTTTAGAATATGCTGTTGTACGACTCTTTCACAATAGGTGTATATCTGTATTTTCCATGCTGATCCAAGTCCTCAAAGCCGCTTTAAACTTTGGAAGGGATTCTATATTTTGTATTTCCTTGGGTAGGAGATTAAAAGATCTTGGACCAACATGGAAAGAGTGTCTTTGTGCGAACTTAGTTTTGCATCCTGGAACCGACAGTACACTTTCTGATCTGCTACTAGTCCTATTTAAATTATTGCCAAACAATTCCCTATTTTTGTGTACATATTTTAAGCATTGTAATAAATGTAACTTTTTTAAATTAAGGAGCCCGCTCTCTATGTACAATTCGTTACTAGGAAATAGTCTATGCTTTTTGTACATTATCTTAACTATACTCTTCTGTGCGATTTCTACAGGGTGACTATGTGCGTCCAAAACTCCACCCCATCCAATTATGCCGTATGTAACAGAAGACTGAATTAGAGCGTAATACAGCATTTTTAATTTTTCATAAGTTAAAATATTTTTTAATCTTTGGAAAACGTAAGATAAATATCTGATTTTGTCTGTTAATTTAGCTATATGTGTTTCCCATTTTAGCCTATAATCTATGTGGATACCCAGATATTTATAACTTTCACCTGAGCTAATTTTGTAACACTTATTACAGATATCTATATTACAATTTAAATCGTGTATTTTAATTTACAAATTTTGTGAAGGGCCAGTCTTATTAGAGATTTGAAAGGGCAAATACATGGTTTTTTCTTGATTGAGAAAGGTGAAAAACTCAGTGAGTTCTGGTGATTGGTGAGTTAGCTTCCCACCAATCAAATTATCTGCTACAGCATTTTATCGTTAGTTGATTCGGAAGAACTTGTGACGTAGTTTAAAGTAGTTTTTTCTTATTATTTTTGCATACATTTTTGAAAAACTTTGCTACGCAATTAAACGCTCAAAATTTTACCGTGTGTACGAAAATTTTTGTAACTGCAACTTTCTGTAGCAATGAACATCCTTTTTGCAGCGTATTTCGAACATTTTTGTCACATGAAAGGTAAAATGATCAGCCCATGATCAATTAAATTATGCTGTGTATATAAAAACCTTTAAAACCAATATTCCATGACCACCATGTCAGGGATCGAACCCAGGACCTCAAGCATGGTAGGTGAACATACTTGTACATATGCTTAAATATACACGATAGCTTAAATGCAAAAAACTGTAAGGTAATGTTTATTTTTTTAATTTATAAAATTCACGGAAGGTACCTTAAAAATATTATGTTAATTTGTGCTAATAATTTTAATTTCCACAACGGGGAAGATAATATTTTTAAATATTCATTTTAAAACTTATTTTTAATCCTGAAAAAAATTTAAAAGGTTTTATTTTAATAAAACTCATCAGAGAAATTAACATAAAATCAACTTATGCCCCTTTGAATATTCATACTTTTGTATGAAAAATATATGTACATTTTAATTTTCCAATTTAAATTCTATCCCAAAGTTCATTTTTTTATTTAAAGAATATAAGCAGTTTGTTTAAAACTTTTTCAAAAAGTGTTAGTCATATGGGCACTAGCAGCTCTGGACACTTGCAACTTCAGGTGCCAGGCCTATTAACACAGAAACGCAACACGTCACCAACGACTGAGAAATTAAATTCAGACACTTTCCGCCCAGCATTGATTGTGGTTGTCTTCGAAAAAACGTCATTAATTATTTGTAATATCTAGCATAAATTTATTTCAATTTATTTATTTTATTTGCTTGTTGTCAATTTAGTTGAAAATAAAACTCCAGATAAATAGGTAAGATATTTTTTTTATTTTACACACGCAACCATGTAATAAAATGTTGGTTTGAAAATCCTCTAGAATTATTATTATACATGAAAAAAGATTCACTACACTCCCAACACTCATGTATGGAGGGGAAACATGGAATTGGTATGGAAAGTATGAAAGCTGAGTGAATGTGGTCGAAATGCGGTCGCTTAGACGAATGTGTAAGAAATCAATGTATAAAAGAGTTTCAAATGGTAAAAACAGGTGAAAGTGCAAATCTGAGATCGCAACCAATAAATAAATTGGAAAGGGTTAATAGTACAGTTGGAGCATAGTTGATTTTGTCTAAATGAAAATAGAACTTGTAATATGCAGATGTAAATTAATTCATATCGATACTAGTCTACAATGGGAGATGTAATAAAGAAGGGAGAAAATATTAGAGATTAAGGAAAAAAAAGTAGATGTTGCTTCAGGTGTGATTTAAAGAAACCTTCTGAAGACATATTTTTGATAGAGGATGGCAGATGATTCCATAATTGAGCAGAATAGACACATTAAAATATATATAGTAGAAATAAAAATTGTTACAAAAAACGTTGTGGATAATTCACATGAGAATCTTTGACAAAAAACTCATTTAGGGGTAAGTTAATGACAACATGCGTTTTATTCGTGTCCGGGTGGATAAAAAATACAGCTGTTTGCGAAATAGAAAAAAAGAGAAAATCTTTTGTGTCTCAGTCTAGCATCTCTTCCACAAGCCACTACCCCTTCCCTAATAGAATGCTTTCCTAGTCCGCGTCCGATGCGTATCGTTTCGTTGGTCAAATACGTTTTTATCACAGTTTTTAATATTTTTTTTAAATGAAATAAATAGAGATATTTTTAAGAGCAGATCAAAAAAAATGTTTTTTTGAAGTTTTGCGATATGCCCGTGAAAACCATTTATGTACATCCATTAAAAAATATGTTATCCTTATTCATATATATAATAAAAATAGTCAATAGAATTAGATTTTAATTAAAAAAATCACCTCTATAAAATATATTTAAGGATGCATCACTGGGTGTGAAAAGAGAAATTATGAAAAATCTGTAAAAATGATATATCACATATTATTACAAATACCCATAAAAACATGTGAAATTGATTTAGAAAAATTGATTGTACTTTCAAAATGAATATATTGTGAAGAAATAATTATTAAAATGATATTGCTAAAAAAAAAAAGGTCTCCACAAAAACGCGACATGTTTGGCCTTGATAATTGTGATTTTGAAATTCATGAGGATGTTCTTTTTTAATTTAAACGGTCACAAAATTCAACTAATGTTGATAATTTTAATAAACAAATCGTTAGGTATTAAGGGCGTGGCCAATGCTATGAAACGTTTTCGCGGTGGTTTCAAACAATGAATAAAAAATATGTAAATGCTACTAGGAAATACAAAAAAAAAATGCTGGCCAGTATTTCATGAACCCTTATAAAAATAAAAAAACTAAACTTTTCCTATTATACATTTAAAAGTAGATAAAAAAATTCTGCAATAAAAAGTTATAAATGTTCCCCTTCTATTTTTATATTTTGAGTTTTATTAGAGTACGGTAACAATAAGATATAATTTTTTTTATCTCAGTCACTGAAAATTATCCAAATGGGCTATTCTGGTATGATAAATAGGTACCTTTATTTAAAATACCTTTCGTAAAACGCCATCTTAATTGAGAATATCATAAGTAATTAATTTTCTTAATTAACGCAATTATGTAGAGGTTTATTCTTAATGTTGTTAGGAATCCTTTTTATAGGAGATTTCAATTTTGAGTTCTTAACTTAAATTTGTGAAAATTCCAGGTGCTGAAGAATGAAAAATTATAAAAGAACACACGTTTTTTAGGTAGCTAAAAATGGCCACAAAAAAACTAAAAACATACTCTATAAATTAAATATTAATAACCAAAATATTTTACTTAAAAATTACAAAAACAGCGTTTAAAAAAAAAAAAAAAGTTAAATATCAGGTTGTTTTTTTTACAGTTTTAAATAAATAAGTGTCTATGAAATTCTGTCTAATAAAAAGATCAACAATTTTATTAATAAAGATTTATATATATTTTTGGCATTAAAAATCATTTTTGGCATTAAAAATCATTTTTGAAATTATAATTTTAAATTCACGCGAAAACTATTTATTTCATTGGCCACATCTCTTTTACGTCACGATTCGGTTAAATTTTACACTTTGGTTGTCACCGTTTTAATTTAAACGGAACATCGTCACGAATCTTGACTTCACAATTGTCAAGGCCAAACACGTAGCGTTTTAGAAAATACGTATTTTTTACATTTTTATTTTTGAAATTAAAATTATTTAAGAATTTCTAAACAATGTCCGTATTGATTTCGAAAGTACTATTAATTTTTCTTAATCCATTTTACATGTTTTTATCGGTATTTGTAGTATGAAATATTTCCTTACAGCAATAAGCTAGTAGAGTCCCCCATACGGAGAAAAACAATTCAATGATTATTAACGACGGAGTGAGCTACCAATACAGCAATGAAACGGGCCGAGGGTACTTGAGTTGATTATTGCCAGCGATAACTGAAACCGTCTGTTAAACATTTGTTGTTAAACTAAAAACCAAATTAAAACCAACCAAAAATTTGGAACGCTTTTGTTGTATGCAATAAAGCTGAATGGCTTCTCTAGAGAATTATTACTCTGAGGATGTTTCCCTTTTACAACTATTTGAATTTTTATAACGATTATTGAAGGCATAATTTAAACTAGATTTTTTTTAAACAGCACGAAATTGGAGTCATTCCAAATACTTTTTAGTTATTTTTAAAAACGTTTTTTCTTTTCTTTAATATCTTTCCAAATCAATTCCATTATCTTTTAACAAATTTACTCAATACCAAGTTTAATTTGAATTTCATGAGGCGTAATCTTCCGGTCAAAAAGTAATTATATTTGAGTTACATAAAACTTTAAAATTATTTTTTTATCGAAAATTCCTTAGAAAATCTACCAGTTTTTTTTAATAATGATTTATTTTTTATAAGCGCAATTTTGAAAGAAAAACGTTTATAAATGGGTAAATTGTTTGATTTTGCGATAGGTTATTTCTCGTCATTTGATAAATTAAAACAATAAAAATTTTAATTATTTAATTTTACGACCAAACATTGAAAACATATGGAAATTCAAACACAGGCAAAATGGTTAGTATTACTCAGTCTGTAAAAGAGGCTATTTAATCCTTTATAGTACACGTTGCAGTGGTGCATAAGGTGGGGGTATTTTTTGGAATTTTTGTTAACTTATAAGGGATTTTTATAACGTTCACTAGTAGATCAGTCTTCCACTCAACTTTTTCAAATTCAAAGGGTTTATAAATGTTTTATTTGTAGCACTTACTTTGTGGTTATTTATTATAATAAAATAAAGAAAAAAACGATGTTTTTAACCAATAATTATTTATCATCAACGTTTTTATTTTTTTCACCGACCGGTTTCAAAGCAATCAAGCTTCTTCGTAAAGGTTAGTTACGTAACGTTTTTTTATTTATTTTATGCAAAAGGCTTATTTCAAAATTTATGCCATAAAATAATTTATTCTATTAGGTTTGCAAAAGGTAAATGAACAAAAAATATTTGTCACAAAAAGGGTTAAACTAGCGCCGGATTATAAGCTCTGTAACAGTTTTAACTTTAATATACCCTTCTTTAATACTTACGTATTTTTTTATTTATTTATTTAAACGCCTTGTAGGCTTTTGCATGTTTCCATATATTTATATATAAAGAACAGACATATATTTTACACTAAAGTAGCCAAAAATTTAAAATAAGTTATGAGAAAAAGAAAATAAAATTACATAAAAACTAGTCTTACATAAAGTACATACATTCATATATACCAGTAAAGAAAACTATTATTTGAACTAAAAAAGTACACATCTCAAAACGAATGAAGAGACCGCAATTTGGAAAAAATGCCTAATGCAAGACTTCTTAACGTGGGGAATTCCTTTTTCTATTTTTTAGCTCTCTGTAGTTTAAGTACATAAATAAAATATGACACTTCAAGCTTTTAAGGAAACTAATTTATACAGGAATACTTAAGCTTTTGTAGTTTATAAGCAAAAGGAAAAATAACCCAACTTTACATGTAAAATTTCTGTAGAAAAAAGAAAAACAACGGAAAACGAGAAAATCTTGAATAGACAAACTCACACTCATGACTTCAAAATAAAGGATTTAATATATGTAATACGCTATTTATTAGAAGAGGCTAAAAAAAAACATCGACAAAATCAAAATTTATTTTCAGTAAAATCATTTTTAAAGAAAGGTGTGTATCTGTGTTTTCCACGCTCATTCTAGACCTAGACTCTACTTAAAACTTTAACCAAAGATTTATTTTTTAGTGATTCCTTAGGAGGAGATTGAAGGATATTGAATCAACGTGGAATTAGTGCCTTTCGGCGTTTTGCATCTTGGAACTGACAGAACACTAGCAGATAGTAACATACTTTAAAAAATTATAATTATTTCCTGCTTTTTGTGTTGCCCATAATATTCCATTTTGCCGCGTAAGAACTTTCCTTCAGTATTACGTCATTGAACAAACAAATATTTATATGTACTCGAGCCATTAAATTATAATTTCGTCTTATAATTACAAAACACAATTTAATTGAAATTGCCACAAATAAATTTTCCGTTTATTCGAAAATATTATCAAAACCTGAAAATCTTCCGGGTGTGGTACTAAAATATACATACATACACGTGTTTATAATTTAACAACAACAACAACAACAAACCATCACGCCGTTTCCTCGTAGGGGTAGGCAGAGAGGATAGAACGCCATAAAACTCTATCTTGGCATACAGACCTCGCTTCCTCTACATTCATACATCTTCTCATGCACGCACGCCGATTATTCCTACTTTTACATGTCCATCTTCAAGTATTTGATGGACTTGATCGTGCCATGTCTTTCTCGGTCTTCCTCGTTTTCTGCATCCATCAACATTTGCATTGTAGATCCTTTTAGCCGTTCTTTCGCTGTCCATTCGCTCTACATGTCCAAACCAACGCAGCACCCCTTTCTTGATTCTGTCAATAATGCATGTCTCAGCCTTACACACTTCACGGATCTCAACATTTGTGCACCTATCATACATCGTTTCACCACACATTCGCCTGAGGGATCGCATTTCGACAGCATTCAACCTACTTTCATCATTATTTTTCCAATTCCATACTTCGCTCCCATACATTAGAGTTGGAACTAGAACTCCGTTGTGAACTGCTAATTTACCCTCCTGCGATAAACATTTGTTTGCCAAAGTAGATTTTAGTGCACCGTTCACCCTGTTTCCGGCACTCACCCTCCTTTCAATATCTTTCTCGGCCTTTCCGTCCCTAGTAAACATACTTCCCAGGTACACAAATTCTTCTACATGATTCAGAATATCTCGTTTATAACTTTATTTATTACTAATTAGTATTACTACATAGCGATTTAATTCTGAGAATTATTTTTTTACCATAAATTAAAATTTTGTTTAACATGTTATTTTTAATTATTTAAAATCTTTTGTGAACCCAATTTTTTTTTCATGACATTTATTTTGTATTTAAACTTTTATTTTTAAAAAAAGTTACTGTTTTTGTTCATTTTGTTGCAGTTGTTTTGTTAAATTTACCTTTTAATTATATTAAGTTAGTTTGTTTTTTTTTTTAATTGTTTTTTTTATTATAATTTTCTACTAACGTTTACATTTTCACTTTAAAATAATGGAAACCACAAGTTTTAGGCAGAATGGTGTATGTTATACAGTGTGTCAAGTGATATCGCATATACTATGTAAATGCTTAGTTTTCCATTTTATATTTTCATCTTGGATCACCATCATGCCGTTTTCCCTTAGGGGTAAGCAGGGAGAATAGAACGCCACTTAAGTCTGTATTTGCATATAGACCTCACTTCCTCTATTATTCATCTCCCATGCACGCCCCACTACGAGTATTCCTACTTTTAATATGTCTATCTTTAACTATTTGTTGAATTGGGTCGAGCCATTTCTTTACCGGTCTTCCTCGTTTTCAGCATACAGTAAAATCAAAAGTATACTAATGAAAACAAAAGCATATTACCTTTCAAAACGTTAATATACATGAGGGAATATGTTGTTGGGGTGATTCCGTACCCCAGTTGGAATTGGATAGAAGATGCGATGTTGATGTTTGAATATTTATTTATTACATGGTGAATAAATAAACAATTAAATCGGACGAGTGTTACGTCGATGATGGGTTGAAGAGACTGCACATGAACTACACGCTGGAACTGAGTGAACAGCTCTTATCTTGTTGGGCTGACTGAATGAGCTGACTGATGTTGGCTGCGTCCTGTGGTCTTTTTATAGACGACGTTCCTTTGTAGTTCATTTTTTTATGGTAGGGACGCTGTGAATGTACTGCAGAACGATGCCCTCCAATTTCATGTGCAATACTCATAAAGTTGCATTTTACGAATGTATTGGATTCGATTGAAAATGATGTCATTGCATCGTCGGTCATTAGTCTATTTTAGGTGAACTAATTTAACACGTATGTTTCATCGACTATGGACCCTACATACATATCATATACACTTTGGCCATTGAATCAAGTATGTCTTATGAAGTGCGTGTTTAGGGTCTCACCTTCCAGTCTCATCTGAATAAAATAAATTATATTCAGGTAAGACTCTTAAAGGGGATTGTACTGAATAGGATTATCCGTGAGGCAAAACATATGAGTGAAGGTAAGGTAAATTATGTTATGTCCTGCCGGTAAAACAACTTTGTGACTACAAATCGATTGAAGATCAATTAGTTGATCCGGAATTTAAAAAAATAGATTTTATTAATATTAACTTAATTTAAAAATAAGGGTTACAAATAACTTCGGAGAAAGAACATTAATAAGCTTTATTCCAAGATTGTTTAATGATTTCCCGCCAACCAGGCATGGAAGCATGGAAGATCTTCAATTGTAACTTGTTGTAACTGTTAAAAGGTAAGAACAAATATTTTATAAAATGTGTAAAATGAACACTGTTCTGTAGCACTAAAACTAAAGAAAAAACAGGCAATGACAGATAGTAAGTCCTGTAAGTGCCTAGACTTCCATATTTTCTTTTCTAAGTGTTCTTCATATATGTTGTGATATTAACATATTACAACAGAGATGAAGAACATTTAAGAGAAGGTAATATATAAGTCTAGGCATCTACGGGGCTTATGACCTGTCAATGGCTGGTTTAAGTGGCCACTTTACACACTGTGTAACATTCTCTATTTTGCCCATATTTGAACATCTTTATTCCTTCGATTCTTTCATCTGTTGATGTTTGTGAAGTTAAAGAGCTGAAACCTTTATTTATGCGGATGAGATTCATCTAATTGACTTATATCACCTACATACTAGGCAACGCCTAAAAATGTTATTTTTTCAATTTGTATACTTCTTCATGGACCAGGTGGATTTATGAACAATTATTTGAGTTTGTCCAAATTTTTGTTAACAAGGATTCAACTCCCTGGGGAGCTGTTTATATTAACATATTACAACAGAGATGAAGAACATTTAAGAGATTGTATGTTGTGATATGTTGATCGTAGCAGTCAAATTTATTTTATTTTATTTTATTTTATTTTATTAAGGAAATCAACAGTTCTACATACATATTTTTAGTAAACAAACAGATATAGTGTATAAACTCAGAACTAATAACAGATTTCCACATAGTATACAAAGTTAGTAAAGAAAATATATATTACATATCAAATAAATACATACAATTTATACATATAAAAATGTTATTTACAAGTACTCAATAATTAAAGATTTTTTAAATATTAATTTTAAGAACATTAAGTTACTGTAAATTGGGCGGGATAAGGACAAAAATGCTTGAAGTGAGGATAAAGAGGGGGGGGAGATGTACATATTTATTATTATAATGTCTACTAAGTTACATAATACATTTTTAGTGTAAATTTTAAATCTGACAGAGTGATGTTTGTATAATCTATATTTTTAAATTTTGTATTGTACATTGAAAAAGTCCTACGAAAAAAAGCATTTTTAACATACGATGTTTTACTTATTGGTACATGAAACAGGTGGTACCGTCTACAAATCCTGGCTGGCACATGTATTGTTATTAAACCAAGTAGCTCTGTACAGTCAACCATTCCTGTCACAATTTTGTAAAGCAGTAGTTGGTCCGCACACAATCTGCGGTATTGTAGAGAAATGATTCCATGGAAGTTGGAGGCAGTGAGAGTAGATACATAAGAAATACCGGTTTTGTATTTAAGGTACTTTATAAATTTGTTTTGAATATTTTCTATTCTACTTATATATATGGCATACTGAGAGGCGTATTCCAAATGGCTTCTGACAAATGTATAATATAATGAAATAAGGGCCTTTGGATATATTCATATATTATTTATATTATATTGTAAAAGAAGCTTTATGCTAAATTCAATTCAGTTAAAGTTTAAGCTTTACCGTGATATTTGCAATCTCGTCTATCCACAAGCTAAATAAATAGATTTAAATTACCAGCAACGCATTTGTATTTCATTATTATTCTCTCCATTCTACAGAATTTGTTGTCAGTCACTAATAAATTATTTCATCATTAGAATAAGCTGGTGTTTAGAAACAGCTCTCAGATTAATTAATTTGTATATTTGAGTAACGTAATCTGAAAACTATTTCAGGTTTATGCTTTCAGTACTTTGGTTCCTATAATACATTCTTCAAACCACTTTAAAGACGAGTTCAAAAAAGTGTGACCTTTTTAGTTGCCTATACTTCTGGCTGATATTATTTTTAATTGTTTTTGTATTTTAAAACATTTAAGTTTGTAAGTGAAAATTCTTGATGGAAGTTCATTGTAATTTATTATATAAATAAAACACGAGTGATACTTGGGTAAAGCGTTGGGCAAAACTTTCGTATATTGGAAAAACTAGTGACAAAATTGGACAAATAATAAATAAAAATAAATGCACCGCAGCCTTTTACAATAATAATTACTTAGCTAATTTGTTAGTAAATACTAAAGATAAAAAAGATAAGTTTTCCAACTCAGGAACTTACCTTCTTAATTGGAACGACTGTAAAAATACATGCTACGTAGGCCAAACGGTAAGAGCCTTTAAAACACGCATAAAAGAGCACATACAATCATGGTCTAATTATAAAGATAATTCAAATTTAGCCAATCATTTAATAGAAAATGAACATTCCTTTAAATTGAAAAATAATTCATCTTGCACCTAAAGGCCATAAACTTGACAAATTAGAAATTCTCGAAATTAATAGATTAAAAAATAAACCCGACGTAGAATTACTTAATGAACAGATAACACACGTGCATTCTCCATTACTTTACCCATTGTAATATAATTTTACTAATGACTTTTTACCCTTTGTTTTTCAGGAATCATTATTTACAAAACCACACTCACGAAAGATAGGACACTAAAAATAAAATAAAATACTTAAACTCATTAAAATAGCATTATATCAACTCATTAGTCAACCCGAAGAAAAATTTGTTGATAATGATCCTTAAGATAAAAATAACTTTATTTAATTTACTTACATATAATTTTGAGTTATCTATCCTTACCTCTGTTTTGTATAAATACATTTAAATCTTTAATAAAGATACCAGTCTCGAAGATGTCGCAAAAGCGATGAAACCGGTCACTAGATATTTCCAAATTTGTGGATTAAAGTATCACTCGTGTTTTATTTATATAGTAAATTTGTATTTTAATGTTATGATTTAGTTATAATCAACAATATAAGGTACGCCGACGACACTGTTTTGCTGGCGGATACCATTGCCGATCTTCAGGAGTTGTTTAATAGTGTGGATGCATTTGGTGAACAACCATGTTTAACAATTAATGTTGGCAAAACAAAATGGATAACATTTGGCCGCCTTGATTACTCCGCATTTTCTCTCAAACTAAAGGGTAGTGACATTGAAATGGTGGACAAATTTAAATACCTTGGCAGCATTCTAACAGAGACCCTTAACTCAGATATATAAATTAAATGCAGAATTGAGACAGCAAGAGCTGCTTTTAAAAAATGAAATCCCTTTTCTGCAATGATAATCTCAAATTGTAAATAAGACAAAGATTGGTAAAGTGTTATGAGTGGCCTGTATTGTTGTATGGCTGTGAGACTTGGACTCTGAAAGTGAACATTATGAATACGCCGGAGGCTTTTGAGATGTGGTTGCATCGCAAAATGCTTAAGATATCTTGGACAGACCTGATAACAAATTCAGAAGTCTTAAGTCGAGCTAAAATGAACAGAGAACTCCTGACCACCATAAAAATTCGTAAAATGTCATATTTGGGGCATATAATGCGTGGAGAAAAGTACCACTTGCTTCATTTAATTTTGAAAGGCAAGATTGAGGGTCACAGAGAGGCTGGAAGACGACAAATGTCCCGGCTGCTTAATATACGAGACTGGACTGGCTTCAGGACTGTGGAGCAAACTTTCTGGGCAGCACAGGACAGGGAGACTTTTGGCAGAGTGATTGCCAACGTTAGGAATACCGGACAGGGCACTAAGATAAGAAGAATGTTATGAAATGAAGTTTAAATCCTATTTATATGTTGTTAAAACATTTTATGTAGTGGTAAAATCCTGGTGTAATTTTTTTAGACCGACAGCCAAAAACGTTATTTGCAAGTAATTATTTGTTCATAAGTAGTTATAAATAGACGTGTTATATTATGAGCACTTTGTACCATAGAGGGCATTATTTTGTATTTTCCTGTTAAATATTATAGGTTGTTTTAATCATTTCAAATATGATTTTTTATTTAAAAAAAATGTTTTTACTGATATTTTGCAAATGGGTAAAAAAGTGTCATTTTTTCGAGGAAAATTACTATAGATAAAGATAGAAATAAGTTATAAAGACATTATTGAATAAAAGTTAATACACTCAACAGGAAATAGCCAAAAAGACACACGTTTGGCGAAAAACTATCCCTACAGAAAGGAGGATTATGATTAAAGAGAAATTATGGGTATAGTCGCGTTGGCAATTGTTGGTGACAGAAAAATCATCCCTAGGAGCCAAAGAAAATTGGGTAAAATTGTGTCAATGAACCGCAAAGGCACATCTAAGGTACCTTATGACTAGCTTAAAGATGTTTATCACCAGTTACAGTCGGTAAAGGACTCTTTAAAAGTAGACTGCAAGGATGTCGTCCAAGGAAGATTTGGAAAATTACACCAGCAATGGCAAAGAAAACAACAATAGATACAATGGGCTTAAGTTTTATAAAATTAAACAATAGAAAACGTGATAAACTTACAATACATCTAATTGACATCTGAATAATTACACCGGTTTTCTTTTCTTTTCTGAATAATTACACAGGATTTATGGATCATATTTTAATACAGATATGTGTATATGATTATGTACTTATGGTAAATATGGTGAGCTGTGATAGCGGGGTGATCTGCTGTCATTCGGGTGAATATAAAAATATTTAAGCGAGTGACAGTAGATCGCCTTGCTGTCGCTTCTTGCTGTGCTGCCTGCGGGTACGATACCCTACCGTTACCACACCGTAATGATACAACTTGCATCTATCTTGGTACGGGTTTACCTACATAGATAGATGCAACAAAACAAAAAAATGGCAATATACAGAGAATATTGCAGTCTTAGGGATTACATATATATTTTTTTTTAATGTAAGTACGAATTGTATTAATATTATTTTTAATATGTAAATGTAATTTTTTTTCTTAATGCCCAATAAATATTATTTTTATCGTGTTATTTCGAAAAAAGCGTTTTAATGTTCTGTAAATATTTATATAAAAGTTATTTTGTAGAACGTATGAGGGGTATCAAACTAAATTAACACCATTACAAAACGTCTGAAAATGCATCTTTTTCAATAATTATTGTTTAAATGAATGATGTTTATTTTATAATTTTTATGCATGGTGTATATTTTATTATTTTTTGTGCTTGTGTGACGAATCCATCTTTTCGGTATTGTACATAAAGAATACATTCGAAGAAAACTAGAGGAGCCGTTCAAAGCAGATTATGACGAGCAAACTGTGAAACATCCAACAACTGTTATGGTGTGGAGTTTTATATTTGTTCATGATTCTGGTAGACTGTATATTGTAGAAGACCACATAAATTGTGTGCAGTATCTCAATACCTCATAACCTGAAATAAATGCATGGTTCCCAGAGGCGGACTGCATTTTTACGTGGCTCTCTGCCGTTAAATGGAGAATGGTTCAACATTTTAGGCGAATGAGGACGTCAGAACATTACCGTGACCGGGTTATAGTCCAAACATAAACTCCGTAGAAAAATTATGGGCAATAGTTAAAAACAAAATTTAAAAAGAGAGCATAACCAGTAAACAGCCGTTAATTGAAAAAATCATAGAAATTTGGCATCAGCACCCCGATAACCACAATTGCTGTAAAGCTCTTATATCGAGTATGCCCAGAAGGATAAAAATGTTCAACAATATTTTGAGTTTGTCCAAATTTTTGTAGACAAGGACTGCATTCAACTCCCTGGGGAGCTGATAACATTAACATATTAGAACAGAGATTATTAATTAAATTCACCTGGTCCCTGAAGAAGTATGGAAATTGAAAAAATAAAATTTTCAGGCGTTGCCAAGTATGTAGGTGAAATAATTCAATTAGATGAATCTCACCCGCATAAATAAAGGTTTCAGCTCTTTAGCTTCACAAGCATCAACAGATAAAAGGATTGAAAGAATATATTTGTTCAAATATGGGCAGAATGGTGAATGTTACACAGTGTGTAAAGTGGCCACTTAAACCAGCCAATGACAGGTCATAAGCCCTGTAGATGCCTAGACTTATATATTACCTTTTCTGAAATGTTCTCCATCTCTGTTGTAATATGTTAATGATAAAAATGTTATTAAATGCATGCGTACAAAGTACTGATAAATAAACACACACTGAGTTGTGCCTTTTTTCTATCAATAAATTCTTATAAACAGAAATATTGTGTTTTAGTCTAATAATTCGAACACGTCTGCATACTTAATATTCTCCTCAAAACTCAGAAGTTTGGTATTTAGAGCTTTGGAAAGGTACCAAAATTCACACTCATATAGAAGTACACGCATTATACAAGAGTTGAATTATCGGCATTTCGTTTAGACCGAGTATAGACTAGAGTTTCAGACAAAACGCATCATTATAAAAGTTGTTCCAGCGATTCCTAGGCGGGTTGCGAGCTCTTTGTGCATGCTTTTATCCTCAGTTATGTGAACTCCCAAGTATTTAAAGCTGTCAACTTTTTCGATCCTCTGTCCATTATTATAGAGGCTGATCAGGGTCAGGACAGGATTTGTTGCACATAATCTCCGTCTTTTTTGTATTAATATTAAGACCCAGACGAGTAGAGTTTAGTGTGTCAACAATTTCCTGAAAATCACCAACAGGCTTCTCAAGTAGAACCGCATCGTCTGCATACTCCAAGTCGCACAGCTTTACATTAACCTTGAATATCTGATTCGTGGGTCCGCGACGGATGGTAGGGGTAGGTAGAGAGGATAGAACGCCACATCACTTCCATTGGCGGCCTCCGTGGTGTAGTGGTCAAGACGCTTGACTCACCCACGGAAGGTTCCGGGTTCGATTCCCGGTGAGAACACAAAAATTAAAATGTGATTTTTCTCAAGCCTGGGTACTCTGTGATGTAATTCACCACTGTAATTAGGCCTCCTGGCCTGTTGTGGTGCAAAAAAAAAAAAAAAAAAAAAATGTAAAAAAAAAAAAATCACTCTTTCTTTACATACAGACCTTGCTTCCTGTACATTACTCCTTCTCTTAACATGTTCATCTTCAAGTATTTGATGGTCTTGATTGTGCCATGTATTTCTCGGTCTTCCTCGTTTTTTGCATCCTTCAACATTTGCCTATTAGATCATTTTAGTCGTTCTTTCACTGTCCATTCGCTGTGCATGTCCAAATCAAAGCGCCACCCCTTTCTCGATTCTGTCGATAATACATATCTCAGCCTTACATAGTTTACGGATCTCGACATTTGTGCACCTATCATACATCGTTTTACCGCGCATCTGTCTAATAGATCGCATTTTGAAAACATTTAATCTACTTTCATCATTACTCTTCCAATTCCATACTTCGCTTCCATACATTAGGGTCCGCACTAGAACTCCATTGTAAACTGCAAGTTTTGCCTCCTGGGACAAACATTTATTGGCCAAGGAAAATTTAGTGCACCGTTCACCATGTTCCTGGCAATCTTCTTCCTTGCAATGTTTTTTTTAGTCTTTTTATTCCTAGCAAACCTCTTCCCAGGTAATGTTTAGTCAACATATTATAATTCCACACCAAGCAAAAGAGATTTTTTTTAAATATTTTTTTTTAACAATATACAAAAAAGGTAAAACAAGGTATTTAAAAATTAAGAATAATTACAAAGCAATGAAATACATATTAACAGTATAAATAGTAAACAAAAATCCCACAAAGGCATGGCCTGTTCGTGGGTATACAAGAAATGTTTGTATAATATTTTTGTGTAATATAAGAAAAAGAAAAGAAAATATTCTGTATAAGATTAGAAGGTACTTTATTTATTTTATAGTAATTAAAAAAGGAAATAAAAAACATTTTTTTAAAACATTAAAATATTCCTTATTTTTAAAAGACAACAAAATAAATCATAGAAAAAAAGAGTAAATATGTTTAATTTGAATCCAGAATAGTGCGTGTTTTTTCAAAGAAGGAAAATTTTGAAAGTTTGGGATCAATGAAATATTATCAGTAAAAAAGAAACATTATCGGGTCTATAAAATATGCATGTCTCTGTGCTAGCCTCGTTTTACAATGTGTTTTTTCAAGCACACGATTCCTTCTTTGACTTGATCGATTTGAATTAGTTTGAATACATTTTGGTTCTTAAATATATTTTTTAAACATTAAAAATAATATATTCGGCTTACATCTAAAAGTTTAGCTAAAGAAGCTTCTTGGAACAATTGAAAAGAGGGAAAAGTGCGATTTTTGTGAAGCATTATTTTTAAGAAAAAATTTTGAACAGTTTCTAATTGTTTAATACGGTTGTTTTAAGCTCCTCCCTGTCCAATTATTTCATGGGAAAGCATAATATACAATTTCAATAATACTCAACCGTTTGAACACAAAGGTTTTATTATTTATTTCAGTTTATTAACAATTATTTCAAGATTATTAGTCCATTTAAGTTAACAGTCAATAATTCTCTTTTTTGGTGATGTATTTTGTTTACTTATTTCTTTTGTACTTTTGCATTATGTATAACATTTAAAAACGGGATTTTTTTGTAAACCAGATTATGTAAATATTTTTTTAAAAAGAATTGCAGAATCTATGTTCAACGTAATAAATAAAATTTCGAGAAAGCATTTCCTCTACCTGCTACCAAATATTGGGTTGTTTGGTTCCAAATTGTCTAATTAAAAGATCAAATTAATATTAAGAAGTCTGTTATCCTCTATCGATCCATTACTTTATAGACAATGGTTTAAATAATGTTCCCTGAAGGGTCTCTGTCCAAACCTTTTAGCCATTTTGACCCGTCTACTTATTCATGAATGGTTTTTCAATCTACGCTTTGAATTTATTATTACTCGTAGCTTGTAGGTATGTTCATTATAAATTTAATCACTTCCATTCAACATTTTGAGATTTCTGCTTAGTATTATTTACGTGTTCAACTTTGTGATTAGAAGTTGATCGAATTTGAATACTAATTTATTTATTATTTTTTTTTATTTATTTAATATAATCATACAATGCATATACATTATACTCCCAGGAGTTATTAGAACTCATTCCGGGACTGAGGAAAATATAACAATTTTATAAAGTACATGATATAAAGAGTTACAAGAGACATCGCATTTCTGGCTAATCTTAAACCAGTTCATACAAATAGAAATTTGAAGATCAACCAGATCAGATTAATTTCAATAGAGATATGCCAGTTTAAAGTGTAACAATTATACAATTAAAAATATACATCCTAACTACAAACAAACATCTTACCTTGAAAGAAAAATCTAACAATTATAAAAAAAGTACATCATTTAAAGATCAACCAGAAATGGACCAGTTTAATGTATAACAATTATAACAAAATACATAATATGATAGACTAATAAATTTATACTACAATATACAATTATAAAATACACAATATACATCCTAACCAAAAAGTACATAGTATGAAGAACAAACAAGAAAAATACTATTTTATCCTACAAATATGCAATTATAAAATAAAAAAAACATACATCCTAGCTAAAAAGCATTTAACATCAGATATAGAGAAACCTTAAATAAAACAAACCATTAAAAAGCAAGCAATCAAAAAGAAGGAAAACAAACACAATTTCTTATAAATAGAAACAGTAAAACATCAAATTAATATCCAGTCAAAAATAACCTTTATATTTGTTTTCTATAAAAAGGTTTAGGAAGAAATTCTTAAGGGCCACGCTTTGCACTTTACGAATTTTGTTTTCTTTAATTTTACTTGGTAGCTTGTTATAGAGAGTTCGAGAGATATTCTCCAAAGACTTTTTTCCAAACTTCGTTGAATTAAATTTCGGTATATGTAGATTTCTTGAGCTACGCGTATTGTGGCTATGTATCTCGTTATTAAGGGGGTGTTTTAAATTTGTAAGAGCTGAGAAATTTAAAATGTTTAGTATGGTGCTGGTGATATCATGCATAGGTATGACTTTAAAGGGAAGTATTTTGGTTTGCCTGTATATATCTTTTACATGTGTATCCCAAGGCAGACCGAAAATACTCCTCAAAGCTCTGTTTTGGAGAACCTGGATCTCTGAGATCAGTTTTTGTGTTGCAAAACCCCAAATACATGATAGATAAATCAAGTGTGAGTGAATCAAGGCATAATAAATTGAAAGTAGAATAGGTTTAGGAAGTAAACCCCTAAGTCTATACAGAACTCCAGTTACAGGTACAATCTTGGATTTTACGTGGTCAAATTGATGGTTCCATGAAAGTTGGGAGTCTATCAATAACCCTAAATATTTAGTGACATGTACTCTTTCAATTTGATTCGTTCCGAGTAAAATGCTGAGATGGATATTTTTTTTATTTCCAAATAGAATATACGAAGTTTTTTTAACATTTAAGCTCAATTTATTAATTCTCAACCAATTCGCAAGGTGAGCGAGATCTCTTTGCATTGCATTCTCCAGTTCCTCAATCGTAGGGCAGTTATAGAAGATGATAGTGTCATCAGCATATAATTGAAGCGTACCTTTTATGCCCCAAGTAGTGACATCGTTAATGTAGATTAAGAATAATAGTGGACCAAGAATGGATCCCTGAGGCACACCACATGTTATCATTCCAAATTCACTTGAACACTCTCCAATTTGAACCGAACAGTACCTGTTGGTGAGGTAGCTACGAATTAGTTCAAGAGGAGTACCTACCACTCCCAGGTGTTCAAGTTTATTTAGTAAAATTTCGTGGTCAACAGTGTCGAAAGCTTTTTTTAAATCTATAAAGATACCAGCTGCGAAATTGCCCCTGTCTAGGTTTTTTTGTAAGTTGGAAATAAAATCAAAAGCAGCACATTTTGTATTAGAGCCTTTCCGAAAACCGTATTTATTTATTTATTCATTCATTTAAAATTACACTTGTTTAAATATAATTGAACTTATGAAGGCTTTTTAGACTGTGCCCGTGTCAAGCCATAATAATTAACATTAAAAAAACATAGAAATTTAATTAAAGTAAATAATAATGACATGTGATGCAATAGAATAACAATCCAGAAAAACATGGTAAAAGTAAAAATAAAAAAAATTCGAAGAATACAATGTAAAAAATTCATTCAACAATGTTTTGAGTGTGTCCAAATGCTTGCAGACTAGCTGGAATTTTTTCTTAAGGATTTGTTCATATTTAAATTTATTGCAACGGAAGGGGAAAATATTTTTGAGAAGGGAATATGGTAGTCTAGGCATTTACAGGGCTTATGATCTGTCATTGGCTAGTTTAAGTGGCCACTTCACACAGTTTGTAACATTTATCATTCTACCTATGTTTACAACTCCTTAGGGAGAAAATTCAGCCAGTTTGCAAGCATTTGGACAGACTCAAAACATTGTTGAATTAAGTACCTGGTAAAAGAAGAAGTACAAAAAATGGAAAATTGTTTTCAGGCGTTACCCAGTAGGTGAATTGGTTCAGCCGGATGAATCTCACCTACATGATAAAAGTTTCAGCTCTTTTACTTCCCGAAAGTCAACAGATGGAAGAGTTCAGGAAATCTGGATGTTCAAACTGGATGTTTTGTGTAAAGTGGCCACTTAAACCAGCTAATGACAGGTCATAAGCTCTATAAATGCCTAGACTACCATATTCCCTTCTCAAAAATGTTTCCCTCCTCTATTGCGACAAATTTAATTAAAACATTATTATGTGTCAAAAAAGAAAGTAAGAAATTAGTCGCCGAACAGGAGTCGTAGATATCGTGAATCTTACATCAATTTTAAATTGGCAGTTAGCAAGTCACTTGGCTTAACAAAACAATGACAAGTGGACATTCATAATAATAAAGTAGAGATCGTGGACGAACAAAATATGTGTTGGAAGGCCACAAAAAAGATGGGCTGATGACATCGCCTCCTCGAAAGCCGATAGAACACGGATGAGAAAATTGGTGGATAGAAACGAATGGAAACGTTTAGAAGATGTTTTTATACAGCAGTAGAGAGAAGAAGGCTAAAAAAGAAGAAGAAAATGTGTTCATCATTCTCGTTCATTAAATAAAAAAAATTAAAAAATAGGAAAAAAAAAATTTAATATAGCCCTTTACACGATATTCTATTGTAATTGTCATCCTACTCCCAGTCAATTCTTTACTCTTCCCTTCCTTCCCTCCCATTTTTTCAACTATCTACCCTAAAAAAATATCATTTTGTTCATTATAATCACTAGACTTCGGTGTCAACATCTAAAAGCATATGTCCCATCAGCACGTTTATTTTTTATTTTTGTACAACTGCTATGGTGAAGATGTACAGTGGAATTCGCATGTTAGTGTAATTAATGTTTTGACAACGCGGGTATGTCTCGAAGCCGGTAGACAAAGAAAACTCATTTGGTAAGTGGTTATATACAAATATTTACTTACACTTTTTAAATCTAAGTAATTATTATTAATATTTAAAGAATTATATTTGTGGTCAAACATTGTACTAAACGTTACTATATATTTATATAAAACTACTTACCGACTTTTCTATGTCTACCGGTTTTGAGACGTAGCCGTCTCTTCGTCAGGACACCGATTATACCTACATGCAAAACTCTCTACGCACTGTAACGGATTACATTTGCTAGCCGTCACAGAGAATATTATAGTACAACTAATCTTTGTGATGTTTTATGTGGCGAATGCATCTACGGTTACGGTTTCTTTATAAGCTTTCTTTAAATAATGTTGATATACAGTGTTGAATATAAAATTTATATCAATTTTGTTGTCAATTTATGTTACGAAACAATTCCATGAAACATTTGTAATGAGTAGTAAATGTATAAAAACTAAATTGTTACAACCTTGTTACTATGACCGCTCGCGCTTTATAGTCAAATCGGATGGCGTCAACAAATTATCTCCTTGTGATTATGTCAACACCCAACTCCTACGCGTCTTCCAAGTCAGGAAAAATTATTTCGGATTTTACGAATAGTGTATGAAAACTATCCAGGTTCTAAGTGGAATTCGTAGACCCGAGCCTACTTAGGGAAATAACCCACCTGACTGCTGAATATTAAAGCGTTATTTGAATATTGGTCAGGTGAAAAAATAATCGGAAAATTCCCACTAAGGTATTTCATCCCCTGGCCAAGTACAAGCTAAAACCTCACCAAGATTCCTTTCCATTTTATTTTTTATTTCAATAGTTAAACCCTTTTCACCTCTTCGCACTCGTCTTTTGTTTGGGAGCCCCATGAAACCCCATTTCAAAAATATTTATGTACCTATAAAGAATTTCGTTCAATAAATTGATTCGTCAAAATTCTTCAGTAGGCGATTTCATTTCACTGCCTTTGTCATGTCGATTACATTTATTTTCGTAACCTTCAGAGAATAAACGAAGTGTATTGAGTAAATATTACTTTTTTTCTTAAAATATTTAAATATCGAATATGATACTAGGAAAAATATTTACCACGTTGATATAAATTACATTTAAATATTAATTGATATTATTAAATAATATTACCGAACACAGCTAAAGAGTTTTGTTTTATGAATTAAATAAATCAGATTTATTCCAAACAGACAGGTTTCTTAATAATAAAGAAGTTCAATGCCAAGGGAAATTGGAAATAAAACATGTACACGCGGTAAAAAAGCATTTAATTTTGCGGTGAAGTTGGTAGAAAACGCATAAAAATATATGTTTTATCTCAACGTGAAAAAATGAATTAAATGTTCTATTTAGAAAAGTCATTGGTTCTTTTAAACAATAACTAATCAACTATTTGTCGGCCTCGTGGTGTAGAAGTCAGTGCGTTTGCCTGCCATGCAAGATGTTTTAGGTTCAATGCCCGGCATGGTTGATATGAAATATTTATTTAAAAGGAAATACAAATTAAAATAATCTCCCTAATGAACTTAAAACTTTAAAAACTAATATATCAGTAAATAACATCAAAGTGAATTCAAAAACAAAATTTGAACCCGGGTAAAAAAGCTTTTTATTTTAATGAGTACGTATTACTGAATTATTGTTTTCTGTTGTTCTTTTTATTTCGTTAAATTTGAATTATTTTCTCTTGTGTATTCAAAATTATATAACTTCAAAATATTAAATAAATATGACAGTATAACTCTCCAAGCACAAGAGCTAGTCTTTTTTTGGAAAGTAACAGCTAGATCATTAAAAAATTATAAAAGTAGATTGTATAGAAAAAAAAACACGTATCAATTATGTCATTATATTAATCAATAAAAAAAATTTAAAAATGATGTGGAAAGGGAATGATGATAATGATGAATCAATTATTGCATTATGAGCCATTTTTTCAACGTTTAGTGTGTTTTGACAACTACGGGGTTCTATTTTTAAATGTCAGCCTAATTCACCGATGTGACATCGTGGACGGAGTAATTTCAAAATAAGAAAACTCAAAAAAATCATAGCAATGATAATAGAGTATTGAAAAAATATTTTTAATACAATGGAAAAAACAACTGCACCTAAAAGAAGCACTTACACACTTCTGGTCGAACTATAAGGAATGGTCTCCGCAAAATGTCCGTACGAGGTTTTCCCAGAGCACGAATTATCTCATACCCAAAACCCGTATGGTTTTTGCTCAGAGACATCTCTCAATTATCGCACCGAGAGTGTTCAATATTTTGGAAGAGCGTATTAAGTTTTCAAGGACCAAAACTATTTTCATGGGTAACCTCAGTGAGATCACATTGTTTTTATTATTGATCATGGTTTGTAAGAGTAAAATATGAATAAATAAGTTTTTAAAATAAAAATTAATGGAAAAAAAAAATATTTTTTTGAATATTCAGAAATTCTTTTAATTTATAGTTGCAATAGTCAGGTATGGCAGAATGTTTGAATGTGTTATATTCTAAAATCATACCCGCATTTTCTCATTTGATGACAAAACCACAAACTCGTCAGGAAGAGATAGAACGCAGATTGGATATTAAGAGTGCATCGCTTCTCAATTTAGTAAACTTAGTTCAACGGCGTCCCGTTATCAATTCAAAATGTACATTACAACAGAAAACCAATCCAAAATATATATTTTTATACTTATAGAAATCTAGGAATTTACATAAATATTATATACCTTACTAAAAAAATATGTAATTGTATTTTTTCTTCTCTCTCCGTATCAATTTACATTTTTTATTAATTGATATGTACACAAATATGTTTTCAAACCATGAAATATACAAATAACCATAGCATAAAAGTAAACATATTAAATTAAACATTGTTTTTTTTTTATTTACGAAAAACAACAGTTGTCATAAAAATATGAATAATAGTACATACATTCAGTTAACCTTTTTACAAATGTCATATGAGAAAATGTTACACAGCAAAGAGAAAAAATTACATATTACATAAGACAAGAGAAAGAAACAGCATAAGGGGATGAGGAAATAGAGTGAAGGAGTGGAGGGGAGGAAGAGAGGGATTTTTATAATTTAGTTGACCGATTCAAATTCATTCATTTCATTCAACATGAACAAAACTTATTAGCTACACACTGACAAATATTTTATTTTAGCGTGTTTCAAAAAGTATTTTTGAAGTCACAAAATGTTGTATTAAAAATAACTAAATGGAGACAATGTAAGTTGAATTCGGAGCAGCTGCGATAAATAAACGAGTTTAGAACATAATTTTTTTTGGGCAATGGATTATTAAAAAAATTTACTTGTCATATTGACTTTACGGGACAGTTTATTGAAATACGCTCTAAGAGATAAGGACTATCATTAAATTGTTTAAAATTTTAAAAAGAAAAGACAGATTATAAATGCTTCTACGTTTAGTAAGGGATGTCAAGACCAATTTAGTTTATTTGAAAGCACTACTAGTTTCGGAAATTGAAATTATATAACTTCGATTCCACTCAAGTCCTGAAACAGTGTAAGTCTCTCCAAATATAAGAGCTAGTCTCTTTTTTGAAAAGTAAAACCTTTAAGATAATTAAATGAATGTAAAATTGGATTGTCATAGAAAAAAACATGTACCATTATTTGTGTTATTAATCAAATAAAAAACAAAAAACTTCACACTATTTCCACACGGTTTTTCAGAATTTTTACCCAAGAGTATCCATCGTGTCAAAAACACTCGTCCAGGAATCTGGTTCTATTTCACACACATAACTGCATTCTTCCTCCACCCGCCCATGGAATTTATTTTACAAAATATAAAAGTTTTTCAACATGTACAAATGTGTTTTCATTTTCCTAATTAAAGTCGAATTTAAAAATTAAGCAATACTAGCTTCCCTGAAATTTGTGTTGAGATATTTTTTAATTCCTCTTATACGAAATTCAACACTTAAATTTTTCAAGCACTATCAACAACACGAAAAATTACCCTTAATTGGTATTACCAGAAAATTAGTAAATTTATTTAGTGAGTATTGGATAATTGGAACCCACGAGTCTTTCAGAATCATTACGCGAAATTAAATTAAAAAAACAGTTTAAGTGAAATTTATAACATTACGGTATAAATGAAACGAGAAGGAATTAACAAACATTACGACCTATTATGGGCTGGTTAGAAAAATTATTTTACACACGGTGTAACTTTTGTAATTCTGACTATGAAGATCCATATTTTTTTTAATTCATCCAAATTTTTTTTATAACAAAACAAACTCCACAATATTATAACGACGGCAACCCCGTCGGGATGGCAACACTTAGACATTCCCGCCGCCGCTATGGTCAGCACTGAAGCCTGAAGCTTTACCCTCTCCCTCAACGTTGTTGTGTTGCTCCGTCCATATTTTCTCTCGTTAAAATAAACTGTGTTTTAAGAACTGCGAGTTTTCTTAAATGGGATAAATCCTCCTTTTGTTTAAAATATGTCATACATAAAGACAAGCTCGAGAAAATTTAATGAATATTTCTACATCTTATCTGGAGATGTAGGCATACAAAACTAAATTATATGTCTTTCTGCAAAATTACCACTTGCAAAATGGCCGTCTGCTGTTAGGTATTAGAGGTGTTTTATAACATACCAAATAGGCGCCTTGATAGCCCGTCTCTTTTTTCAGAGTTATAATTAAATGCCAATAGCAAATGGTGATTTTATTTACAGGTAAGCTATAAAAAAAACATATATTTGTACCTACAACAACTCCCATCCATGGAATCAACTCAAACGACGTAACTTCGTGATATATTATATTATATAGATATATTATCCATTACTTAAATACATTACTCATTAAAAAAATAATTTAAAATATCACCATGAATTCAGTTGATATTAGGTGTTCAATTGAAATGTCAACTGGCCGAATTGTTTTAGAAATTAATAGTGTTAAAAACGGCCGCATCGAGCGCCATATGTCCTGCAATATGACGCATGAAATTAATAATGGTCTTATGTCAAAAGTACCATTCCAATGAAAAATAGCTCCTAAAAAATATTGTTTGAAATACTGTTTTCCAAATCAATAATCTTCAAATAATTTGTGTAATCTGCCAGTTTAATCTAGGAGAAAAAACCCGCACTGGGGTTAAGATACAAAATATAGTATACTTGTTTGTATAAAAAAATAAACTGGAATAATCGGCTAGTTTTTTAGCTCAACGCAGGCGCTGGGCGCGCTTAGTTAATATTTATATTTATATTAATATTAGGATAAAAATACAAACGGTGGAAATGATTTAAAATAAATAGTCATTACTTATTTGTTTTTTTTTTGTAAATAAAGTTACAGTTAAACAGTTTAGTCAAATATAATGGTAAACTGCGCATAATCGTTCTATACACGGTTCGCCCCTGTTAATTGCCCCTGGCTGCTGCACCCATCATACGTCGAGCTCTATATTTCATATGCCAGCAGACCTTACGAACTATGTCCAGAACTCTCCACTTATACGTTCAGCTTATGCGTATAAATTTACACGTTTGATTGATATAAATTGTCATTTTAAATGCGGGTTTTAAAACACATAATTTTCTTTTATACGAGTACTTATTAGTTTCTTAATTTCATCTCAACGAAATCTTATTTTATCTTTGGCAATAATATGCACACATGTCTACCCTTCCATGCTCACTCCCTTACCCTCACCCTCCCTCTCTTCGCATATACACTATATTTTGACGGTTTTGACAAAGTTAACATATTTATCCTCTAATTGGCAAACAACTAAAATATAATTTTTATACTAAAGTATTATTCTCCTTACTTATTGTTTTGATATGTTTTTTTGTGTTGTATTATGTTGCCTTTATTAAATATATAAGAGTAATAGAAAGCACGGAATGGCCATATATTTATGTAGGATTTGAATGCATGCCGATGGGTTGGAAGCTCCTACCCAGGTGGAGGTTGACAGACGAGAATGATGATGTGGGTTGTAGTGTATTTATTGTATGTTGAATAAATAGGTTTTTACAATATACTCGAGTCACTGAGCACTGAACTGTGGACTAAGTGTATAAACTACACTGTATAATGTACACCTAACCGCATATTGTTACCGAGGATTTCTTTTATTTTTATTTTATTTTATTTTATTTTATTTTATTTTTATTTTATTTTTATTTTATTTTATTCAGAAAACATACAGTCATACATAATAAGTACTAAAAAGAACATTTTTTTAACATAAAAAGCCCAATTAAGTTTTCATATATTATGCAAAAGATATAAACGTTAAATGCGACAAAAAATAATAAATAAGAAACTCAAGTGAGAAAAGAATAATTCTTAACATTTGCGTTTTCCATGAAGATAATAAATTAAAATAAATTAAAATACCGAATGCACACTCCGAGCCATCCACGCACACACACGTGAACGCGCATATAAACATACTCAAACATATACATTACATGCGGCACATATACAAAGCATAAACCTTTCAAGATGCACATTAAGCAGCTTTCCCAAATAATCGATCCCATGAATAAATTTTCTGTATAAATGCAACATGCAGTTAAAAATATCTACATCAATATCGAGTCCATTATAATTTCTACAGGTACGTCTAATGAATGAATTTATGTTCAAAATGTTCATTAATATATTATTTTTATATTGTCCAGTGTTCATTTTACTTCTTGGTGAGATTTTGAGGTCGTGTACTAAATTCGTGACGGTCAGCAATTTCACATTTGCTCGTATCAGCAGTTTTTTGTTTGTTCTGAATTCATTATTTACAAACTGGAAATGTGTGATTTCGTTTCTGCATATACTTAATACAATAGCAGGTGCTGACACTGAGAATTGATTTCCCAGTGACTGCTACATTTATATGTATACATAATAACTGAAAAAAATAAAAAACCAAATTTAATTAATACGTAAAAAAACAGATATTGTATTTGCAATAAAATCAAATGAAATTGTATACAAATTACAACGAACAAAATGAAACACACAAATATTTACATTTTTTTTTACAAATATTTACAAATAATACAAATAATTTATTAGAGAACGGCCTAGAAAAAATAAGAACTCGTTGGGTGTACAGAGACAAAGGATCCGAATACCATCCCCGTATAAACCGTAGTTTGAGACACGAATCTCGGCGTAATAAGGTAATCAGTCCTACGCTTCAGATACAAGTCCAGAAGCTATAAAGTATTTCAGTGTAAGTTCTTAACAATAAACTATTTTTGTGAGATCGCTCGCTCCCTAAGAGTAGAAGCCGAGAGAGTTGTTCTGAAGAGAAATAATTACATTCTCTAATGATTTACCATTCCTTTTAATGAGAAAACTTTTCACCTTTTCCGACTTTTGTCATCCCGTTACAAAATAAAGCAGTAGCTTTGAACAAATTAATATCATTATTTGTCGCATTCTTGCTTTTTTTATCTATTGCGTCATCAACATATCTCATTTTTCCTTTATCAATTCCGATTAGTTTTAATGGTAATAAAAATACATTTTTTTTTCTTTTATTTAGGAAACATACAGTACAGTTACATAGTTTTATATTTTACACGGTTAGACTTAACTCTAAAGGACCAGTGAAGTTTCCATATTATATAATAATTATATGTAAGGTTATTAATTTAAGTACAAAAAAGCGAAAGAAAATAAACATAAAAAGAAATTGTTTAAAAATTAATATCAAAGTAAAAAAAATGAAGAAAATTTGCAAAAGTTATTAAAAGTTAAGAATTTAAATAAAGAATGAAAAACATGCTTCGATGTAGAAATAAAATAAAAATATATCTTTTTTTAAAAAAGGAAAAACATAAATATACACATACATATTTTAAGGGATTCAAAGAAACGATGAGAAGAATTTTTAAAGAATCTTTAAATAAGAAAATAAATTTATGTCAACAATGTTTGAGTATGTCCAAATGCTTGCAGACTGGCTGGATTTTCCCCCTAGGGAGTAAAGTGTAGTGGCCACTTAAACCAGCCAATGACAGGTCATAAGCCCTGTAAATGCCTAGACTTCCATATTTCCTTCTTAAAACCGTGTTTCCCTCTCTGTTGAAATAAAATAAAAAATGTATGTCAATTTTAAAAACATCTTCAGAATTGATGATACATAGTAAGAACAGCAATATATTGATTTCATATACATATACAATATAAGTAATTAAAAGTAGTTTAAAAGTATAAAAACATGTCAATGCAGCAGAGAAAAAGAAGGAATAACAGGTATAGCAAGTAATATTTAAAATTTGAAAAGGCAATATACGGAGAAGATTTTAAACCAAAGGTAGTTGATAAAATTTCAGTAAAGCGATTTTCGCAGTAATACAAATTTCTGTAGAAAAATTTGATTAGAATTAACAATATTAATGTATAATATCAATGTATTAATATAATACTATGCAAGAGGTCTCAGGTTAAATTTCCCGACATGGTTGATATTAAATATTTGTTTAAAATTGTGTTTTACACTAGAATATTTCAAAGCCCATTGTGTGGAGCCCACAATACATAACAACCACAGAAAGTATTGAAAACGTTCAACAAAAATTTTGAAAATACCTAGATCATAATAAAAACAATGAAACTTTTTGTACTTCAGCCAATCTGCTGAACAAAATGGTTTTTTTACCATTGAAAATAGACGCACCGTATCTGAATTATGCTATTTATATAAATTAATAAATAATAAAGTAGACTCTTTTAACCTACTCTCCAAAAATAATCTTAATGTCCCCTTTCGCGTGACAAGAAATAAGTATTTATTCCATCTGCCAGTTTGTAGCACTAACTATGCACAACACTCTTCCCTCTATTGTTCTTGCTCTAACTATAATGTTTTTTTTTTCATCTATTGATTATATTTTACATGCCCCTTAATTTATAAAAAAATAAATGAAGATTTATTATTTCTGGCTGCGATACGATCCCACTTACTATTTAATGATGCTCACACTTACACACACCTAAACACTTACTCCCACACTAATACACAGAAACACACATCTACACTTACTCTCATACAAATACACATAAACACATCCTTTTGTTGTAACACAATTTAATAAGATTTATAATTTTAATTTAGAACTTTCGCTGGTCTGTCTTTAAACCGTTTTTTTTTTTCAAATGTTATTATATCACTGTCGACTGTGTGTTTTTTTAAAATAAATAAATAGCCCCTGGAGCGTAAGACTGATCATCTTGCCTTTATGCAACCAAAATGATCAAGATACGCTGCGATTGGTGTACCCATGCAGTGCCTTATGCACCATAAGGTGTGCAAAAGGAATGATGATGGATGAATTACGTTAACATGTAATTTTGTTAATGTTCAATTGATATAATATTGTCGATTGATTAAGTTAATGAAAAATTACATTAAAATATCCAAAAGAGGGAAAACATTTTTGAGAAGGGTAAGGTTATGGTCAGAAGTATAGGCATGTACAGGGCTTATGACCTAACATTGACTGGTTTCAGTGGCCTCATTCCTTCTCTAAAATGTTCTTCATCTCTTTTTTAATATGTTTATATTTATATAAGAGCTTTCTAGAGAGTTGAATCCAGTCCTTGTCTACAAAAATTTGGAAAAATTCAAAATATTGTTGATTCACCATTCTGCCTATGTTCAAACATCTAAATTTCCTCGTCTCTTCCATCTGTTGACTTTTGTGAAGTAAAGGAGCTGAAACATTTATCATGTGGGTGAGATTCATTCAGCTGAACCAATTCACCTATTAGGCTAAAAAAAAACAATTATTCAAGATTTCACTTCTTTTACTTTACTCAAATATGGATCTTAATAACCCCGCAGGGAGGAAATTCAGCCTATTAACAAACATTTGGACATACTTAAAACATAGTTTATTGCAATATATGTTCTAAAATATATTCATTTATTTATTTATTTTATTGGGTAAACAAACAGTATGTACACAAATATTGACAATATCTTTGTTTATTAATGTAGGACACTCATGCACCAAATGAAAAAAATGTTTACACTTGGAGCTTGTCCAGAAGTAGCAAATTCGCTGCGAAACGTTTCGCGCGAATTCATTCGCACGTTAGCTAGATACTAGGCCCCAATACATCGTATCCACAAGCGTCGCGCGAATTCAAAATACGCGTGTAAATCGCGTGCACCTCGCCAGACTCTCTACTCACGCTTGATTCGCGATTACGTATTACGCACGAGAGAATCGCGGCGAATTCGCCCTTCCTGGACAAGCTCTCTATACAATAATTAAAATCATATCAAATACAGCTAATGTAAAAGATAAAACATGAAAACTTTGTAAATAATAATAAAATCCATTAAATATGTATTTTTTTAAATAATAAGACATATTTTCAAAATAATATTTCAATTATGTTTCTTGAGAGATAAGAGCCTTACGTGCAACTTTCATGTATCAAAAAGTGAGTTTATTTTATTTTTGTCTTACGCTTCAGATCCAGGATGATGAAATATTACATTGAAGGGATCCAAAAGTCTACACAACAAAAGTTTTAAAACGTATTTTTATAATTCAATTTCAATAAAAGACATATTCAATATAAAATTAAATAATAAAACTAAATGTATGTATATTAAAATAAAAATAGCAATAAAAGAAAATAATTTAAACTAAATCAATATTAGTATTCAATGGGAAAAAGGAATAAAGAGGTAAAGGAAAGAATATATTAAGGAAGAGAAAGGAAATGTATGAGATACTGAAGAAACGTCATTGATACTGGATGGGAGATGATTCCTGATTAGGAGATGGGAGATGGTTTTCTCCGCGCGCACAGCCCAATGAACAAACAAACAAAATTAAGTTTAAGTTAAAACCTAGTCATTTTCCGAATCACAAATTATTTCGGAGAATAGACATATAATTACTTTTTTCCGATTTTATCTAAAGACCATTATTCTAAACTAACAGATAAACTCAGATATTTATCTTAGGTTTTCTAAAGACTGGAAAATACTTAAGCTAAAGATAAATTAAAAATGGTATTGTACGCTTTAATTCAATCTTCAAAAACATATGGTATAATTGGGTGAGGAGGAGTCTTGGACGTGCATAGTCGCTCAATAGAAATTGGACAGAAAAAAATAATAAAGATAAAATACAAAAGATAATGTACAAAAAACATAGACTTTTTCCTAGTAATGAATAATACGTAGAGAGTGGACTCCTAGGTTTTAGAAAATTATGTTTGTTATTATGGAATTATTTAGTAATAATTTAAATCGTATTAGCAATAGATCCGATAGTGTACTGTCAGTTCCAGGATGCAGAACTAAGTTCGCACAAAGGCACTCCTTACATGTTGGTCCAAGATCCTTCAATCTTCTAACTAAGGAATTACAAAACATTAAATCACCGATTCAGTTGAAAGTAGGTTTGAGTTCTTGGATTAGCATGGATGGAACAAATTGACACCTTTTTTTAAAAAAAAAAACTAAAATTAAAAATTAAATGCATACTGCAAATAAATCCTGTTTTCATAATATCAGCATATGTAAATTTTCTTTTCTATTTGTTTTCTTTTATTTTCATGGTCATGGTCATACCATGTTTATATGCTATAAACTTATTATTAATTTAAAAAGGAATGGCCCACGCTCAGACGCTAAAGTCTTTGTGGGGATTTTTTTTAATTTATGTTATAGTTTAATTTTAAGATGTAATTTTTTAAAGTGTATTTTTGTGATAAAAATTCTATGTAAATATATGTATGGAAAAATAAACAAATAACTGTAAAAAAAAAAAAAAAAAATTACTCGAAAGATCTTGGTACCAAAGTTGTAGTTAATTATTTTAATATGTGTGTAAAACAAACCTGTTTTAAAACTCGTGTCCCGCCAAAAAGTCTTTAAACTTAGTGGGTAATTAAAACAATTAAGTAATGTAATAATAAATATATTTCCCACCATGATAACTTTAGTGTATTAAGTCAAATAACATTGTTTAAAAATATTAGTAATTAAATTTGGAAACATCGTTGTCAAATTTATTTTAATATAATTTTTTTTAGAAAAAAAAATTCATTTATGCAAATACATATATTTTATTTTATATATTTATCGTTATATTATTTACATCAAATTATACAAAGTTGCTTTGACTGTACAACTAGGGTTATTTATTCCGTTCCGTCTAAATATAAAAACAGTAATTAATAGATAGGAAAATTCAAGTAAAAACAATATTTTTCGAAAAAGCAGTGAATATTGTGAAAATATAACAAAAGACAATAAAATAAGTGGCATTCAATGTTCCGAACCACCGGTTGCGAAATAATTACATATCTGGTGTTACTTGATTGACACAGCACAAACTATGGCTTGCATGCACAAATGTCCCGAATGCAAACTCGAGACAAGATCTAAACTCTTTAAGTGTAAGTCTTTATAGATTAATAAAAACAAAGAGATAGACCAGATCTTGTCTTGAGGGAGTAATTTTTTTTTGTCCTTTGCGTCAATTTAATTAAATTGTATATTATTTTATTTGTACCTATATTGATTGTATAAAAATGTATTTACCATTTTTAGAATGGACTGTATAAGTCCGTCAAGAAATAAATAAATAAAATACAAAGTAAAAAACCAAGTAAAAACGAAGTAAAAGGAGTAAAAAAACAGTAAAATTCATGGTAAACCGTAGTAAAAAAACGTAGTAAAAAACGAATTTTAAAGACATAGCGAACATTTATTTATGTATACTTATTAAATGTATATTTATTAAAAAACATAGTAAAAACTGTTGTAAAAAAAAACAGAGTAAAAAGTTATGAGGATCCCCAAAATTCAATTAATAATATTTTTTTAATAAAAACAAGTGTTGGCCGTCTAACCTTTATTATTAAGGTATCATGTAAATGCATTAGTTTATTATTTATTTATTTATTTATTATATATACGGCCTTAGCCAATTACAACAGTTACATGAAGAAACATAAATGCAAGAAACTGAACAAAAAGAACATAAAACTATTCAGCAAAGACAAACAAAGGCAAAACAATAATTGTATACAATATATTCAAAAAAACGAAAAACATAAAACTTTGAGCTAAACCATGCCAATCCAACTTAACCCACACTGTTTAGTCGCGAAGAGATCTACGAAAAGCCGAAAGATCTATCCCAAAAAATTCCAAGTCGTGTGATGAATTGACTAATCTACACATTCTGGACATTAGGGAATAAAAACCAAAGTTGCTCTTAGAAGATTTTATAAATAGCAGATTTTGACTTCTGGTGATACGGATGGGAACATGAAAAGAAATTGATTGCAACAGAGATGGGACATCACTTAAAGCATTAAGTATTTTGAAAATGCAAATGCAATTATGTCTTTATAATGCAATAAAGCACTGAAACTTTTTTTATATTTTCACAGTGATGTTATACCATTTAGAGGTATTTAAATTTTAATTTTTAATCACTTTGGTAAAGTAATAAATCTACCAAAACATTCTGAACAAAACCTATACTTATTCCGAAAGCATATTTTTTTACTTAATACCCTTAAGTACTGGTTGTGCGATTTAATAAAAGCTGTTCTGCAGCTCTGAAACTCAAATAATTATCGACTGTTTTAATACGAGAGAATTATTCGCAATTTTACAACGCATAAAACGTATTGTTAATTTCCCAATAAAACGTGTGTAGTACTTTCATACATAATATATTGTTTAACAAAATTAAATTCAAAGTTCAGTGCTTAAGCCTAACAAAGGCATAATGATAGGCATATCCTGAGGCACTACACACGCATAATTTAAGTTGCTTGGATCGCATAGAACTTGGTAACTAAATACCTTTGTAATTTGAGATTTGTTGCTGAACACAAAGTGTGTTATGTCACTGAATCATTGAGATAAGAGTTCATTTACATAAGATTTATAATTATGGATTGGAAATAGATTAGACAAATATATTTATAGACAAAGTAATAAGCACTACAAACACAATAAATCATTTATTTATTTTATTCACAATATATTTATTTAACATTTGTTATGACACAAATCCAAACTCTATGAAATCAAAGTCACTAGTTTCATATATATTTAAGTATATGTTTATTCTTTAATTTGATTGTATTTTTTTCTCTTTATTCCTAATTTTAAAAATATATTCTAAACCATTTTATTTGGTTTAAATGAGTTTTTTTCTTTCCTTTTCTTATATATAAACTTGGATAATTTATAAAGCGCCATTTTAGAAAAAATCACCTCAAGGCGCTTTACAATAAATAAATATTCCAGCACGTCTTGCAGCTACAGATGGTTGGGATTCTAGTTAGTCGTTTCCAATAAAGATCACTTAAAAATTAAAACAGAAACAAGCTAGATTACAGCACGTCTTGCAGCTACAGACCGCATGAATGGTAAGAAATCTAGCCCCTATTTGCACATTTTTAAAATTGACATTTTTTTTTGTGTATAATGATATTGAAAAATTATAAAATAACAATCATATGAATTATGAAAAATAGTAATATTACAATACGTCTTGCAGCTACTAAGCGCATGGACGATTGGAATTTTAGACCCCATATACAAAATTAAGTTTTTTTATAGTCGATATATGGAAGCTCGATAACCAACCATCGTGCAGTTACAAAGCGCATGGACAAGTGGAATTCTAGCAAGACAAAATTAGTGATATCAATAAATTTACAAAAAAATTACGTAAACTTAGAGCATAGTAGTAAATTTGTCAAGTGTTCATGCGATGAAGTAAGCAAAAAAAATCAAAATAAATAAACACCGTTTAACATTATGGTTAACAAAAGAAAATAGATGTTCAAAGAGAAGCTTGTGTGGGCAGTAGGTAGATACCGTCGCCATGTGGCCTACTGGCTGCTTGATAATTCCTGGAAACGCACATGTGTAGTTACTGCGGGATTATGCCCAGTGTCCATATTGGTCCGTACTATTTCGTTTTATGAAACGCAACATTCCTGTTCAATTCACTTTTTTACATGAATATTACACAAATGCGTATATGAGTGATTTGATTTATCATGTTGTATGTTATTATAATGCAGGTATTTAAAACATTACATATTTATAAATAAACGTCAGTTCACTTTTAGTAGCACTGTTGTAATTTATTAATTATGGGGGTTGTGTTCCAGATAGCAAAATGTGGGTACCTTTGCGTCAAAAGCTGATGCATTCTTACAGGATTTTGGTGGATTAATAAAAAAAATTATGATTTTAAGGTTACAGGTACACTATTTTTTTAATTCTCTATTATTTGTCACATATTTTGGTAAGAATAAAGTATAAAACAATGCTATCAAATAAATAGTCTTCTTTTTTCCTCTGATTGTCTATAACATGACTACATACTAACGACTTTTAAGCATTATCTCAGCGTTTTCTAACAGTTGACAACTTATTTTTAAATTTATCATAATTTTTTTTATCTATTCAAAACATCAAAAACAAAATAAATACATGTTCATTATTTTATATGTATACAATTAATACTAATATTATGCATAATTGTCTGTACTCTTTTATTTGAAACTTAATTTATTATAATGACAAACTATTATTCAATAGTTTATCGGGACAAACATGTTTAAATATTTTATGTTTTTATTCTTATAATTTATCAATATTGTAAAAACATTTGTTTTTTATGAAATAAAGACTCTTATAATAAAATTAAAACAATTGTTTTTTTCAACACTCAAAAGTTCCCAGCTACATGTTCTGTCTCTAAAGCTCTTCATTATAAATTATTCTTACCTTGTGAACTCAGTGAAAAATAAATCTCACGTTAGTAATCCACGTCATGTTTTATTTAATAATCATGACGTAAATAATTCTTAATAACTGTAATTAGCTAGTTGTAATTAGCTCGGGATAATTTATAATATAAAGGGGAATTTTTTCAGCCACAATAAATAAATTCGTTTGGAAAATAGTTTTTTTTCTTTTTACATTTTGCCATATTATTTTAATAACATAACTATATACTGTAATTTGTGGTCTATTATTGTATTTAGAATGAATTGGGTCTTTTTTTTGTAATATTCTAAATATCTGAATAAATATAATAAATGAAAACGAATCGATTTCAAAACCACCTGAGAGATTAAGTATCAAAATATAGGAATAAACCAATCACTTAGCAGGAATAAATACCATAAATTAAAAATTACAATTGTATTTTATGTTCCATTCACATCCACGAAAATACCAACAGAATGTAAGTTATAAAACCCTGCACCTTGTTTTATCAAAACTTAACGTGTTTACATGGCATAATTTGGGTCCTTTTCATATTAAAAGGCCATAATCGTCCGTATAAACACAAGCACATTGTACAAAATACTGTCAAAGTAACGACTGCCTTTTTAACAAAGGATAGTTTAATGCCTCGCCCTTCTAGAAACTACAATTATGAAGAGCGGATTGAGAAATAAGTTTGAGAAATTTAGTTGTTTTCTAAAATTACTAGATAAATTCAATCAAATGATTTGGTTTCTTCTAGGAATTTTAATTTAATTAAAAATGAATAGAAAACCACTTTACTTTGTAGATATTCTAAGTCATTAAAGAAACATAAAAAAGTTTTTTTTGTTTATTTTAATTAAAACATCATTATATAATCTAAATAGGTATTATTATTAATTTTACTTCATTTTGCCTAGCAATCTGAGTAAAAATTATTTCTGAAAGATTGATCTTCTTCTTCTCGGTTAAGATCGATTAATTTAGTATCAGCTAAAAGCTAACTCCTGAGACTTTGAGTTTCAGCTGTTCTTCCCTCTCCTTGGTGGTCTTCCGGGCAGACGGCAAACGGCCGGGATTTTGTGAGCAATGGTATAGGGGATTTAAGAGCTGTCGATTAATGGAATTATTGACGTAATCTATTTACTATGCAATGGGTATAGCAAATCCGTCTAACTTCTTGACTCTAGATTCTACCTCTTTTGGGTTTCCCTGCGATAGCCTTTAGGACTTTCATCTCCGACGTTCTGAGCAGTTATTTGGTTTTTCTATTTAGTTTTTCTATTTAGTTTTTCTACTTGGTTTTTCGTATTTTTTTATTTTCTCTCTATTTATTCTCGCCTCTGTTGTATACACCATGATTTGGTCTGACACACGTTTTGTATATTCGAATTATGTTTGCAATAATCATGTGTTCTTTGTACTATACGACATATTTTAGGCATCCAGATGTTTACTAACTGAGTTGGCTATGTTCTCATCATCACTATGGCAGCATCATCTGCATGGCATGTGATGTTAATGACCTTATCTCCCTTAGTATATACACTATTTTTTTAATTCTTAAAAGCGTTTTTTTATATATATTTATTCTGCTTGTGTAAGAAAAGGTTTTAGGCGTATATATTTTTGTTGTATATTTAATAAAGGTGCTAAACTTGCTTTGTTTCTTTGTTGTTCTCAATCTGTGTTATTTTTTAAATGCTCATATTATTTATGTCCCGAATTGAGTTGTTGTAACTCCTGGGAATGTAATTCAACATATTATACTTGTAAAATACTTTGTGTTTTATGATTTATAAATAAAAATAATAAAATAATAAAATTTAAAATGAAATTCAACGGTGATTATTACATCGTTAATTTTTTGTCGTTTTAGTATGAAATGCCTTTAACATGTACAATTTTCATAAGTTTTTAGTCACGATGATATATCACAAGCCGAAGTATTTTACATATTTTGAATAATATCGGTAATGAGGACAATATATGATAACTGGAAACACAATGTCGTGATATCTTCGAGTGAAATGAAAAGCCTTCAGATGTCTATCAATAGTCTGGTTTCTCTTGAATGAGTTTTCTGTGGTTTTCTCTTCATTAAGCAAATGCGGAGAAGCTTCCATAAAGGTCCATAGCCGAAATTACTTTTACGAATTTCAGTATATTATGTAATATTAAGAGAGGGATATAAATTAATTTCTTGGAAATTCTTTTATACAATTAACAATCTGTTTATGATATACTTCCAGGCAGGCGATGAATACATTTACGCATAGGATATTTCGTAGATTTTTAGTGTTTTTGATTCGATAGCTGCTTTCGGGTAAAAATCCCTATCAAGAAAATCGAGTAGAGATAAATTCTTTCTTCTTTCAGATAAAAATCCAGAAAAAATAAAATAATGAAAACGAAGTCCGCCCCGCGTTGTAATGTTTAGTGCGTTCGCCTACTATTCTTGAGGTGGTAGGTTCAATTCCTAGTTCAGTGGAGGTAAAATGTTGATTTAAAAGGTTGTTCAAACTGAAATATTTCAACAATATTTTGAGTATGTCTAAATTTTTGTATACAACTTTCTGGGGAGCTGTTAAAATTAATATATTACAACAGATATGAAGACCATTTCAGACAATATAATATAGAAGTCTAGGCATCTACAGGGCTTATGACCTGTCATTGGCTAGTTTAAGTGGCCACTTTACACACTGTGTGATATTCACCACCATAAGCCCTGTATATGTCTAGACTTCTATATTATTACCTCTTTTAAAATGTTCTTCATCTCTGTTGTAACATGTTGAAACATTTCATTGTTCCTGAAGCACAGGACGTATCACCTTACTTTCATGTAACAGATAATCGGAAAACGCTGCATTTAATTTAAAAATGCAGTGCCTTATATACCACTAGTTGCCGAAAAGGAGATGATTATGTGTAAAACTTTTATGAGCAGAGAAATAAATACACACAATGAACGCCTTCTCAATCAAATACTCGAATGTTAAAGTATTACGCTGATTTCATTTCGTTTGATTCTAAACTAAATAACTAAGTATGTTATTTGCTCAAGCAACAAAAATCATTAAAAATATCACTAAAATGACATATGTAAAATGGTTTATAGGTTAGAAATAAAATAAAAAATATTTAAATTCATTTTTTATTTTGTACTGATTTGGCAAATATTTGACTTGGAACGCCTTCCGTTACTTCTGATTTAGTTCAATTAATAATGGGTGATTTATTTACAAATTTACTTTATACACCTAGTAAATGTTATCACTGTAGCTCTCCAAAAAAAGAGACTAACTATTGTCGTTGTTTATTTATCAGAGTTTATATAATTTTCAATATACGAGTACATAAGAAACAAAATTAAAACATAGGATATATAAAGAAAACATAAAACAATTATACATTTATTTATTTACATAATGTTACTTGAACATAAATAATGTACTAAAATATGTCCATATTAAAAAACCAAATATTTATTTATTTATTATTTATACAACCTAAGCCAATTACAATAGCTACATAAAAAAACATAAATATAAGAAACTGAACTGAAGACTTCGAGCTAAACCATGCCAATCCAACTTCATCCCACATTGTTTAATCGCGAAAAGATCTACGAAAAGCTGGAAGATCTATCCCAAAGAATTCTAAGTCGTGTGATAAATTGACTAATCTACTCATTCCGGACATTGGACAAATATAAAGTAATGTAATGCATAAAAATATAAACAATATGTGTATTTATTATATAAAGTAATATGTTTATTAGTATTTGTATATTTTTTAATCTTTTAAAGGGTTTGCACCCTTTCTTTCGAGTATTCAAAAAAATGTTTTTATACATTTTTAAGTAATTTTACGTTTATTTTGTGTTATTTTTGTCTGAATGACCTTTACAACAAGCATTTCTGAATAGAAAGTTATCGAATAAGTTATTAATAAGTTTTTATTAATATTTATAAAGACGAAGAGACAGGTATGTTTCAAAACCGGTAGACGTAAAAAAGTCGGCAACCGGTAGGAAGAAAATTTAATAGGGACTTGAATAAGTTCTCGGCGTTTCCTGAAAAGTGGTGTTATCCTGGCTTTTTACACCCGACAAATCTACAGCCAACTTCATTGTGAAGCTCAACTATTCGGCTTGATATGACAATATATATTATTCCACCAAATTGTAAATGACATGTTTTTTCATAGCGTTAAACATGTCGAATTTCGTGGCAAAAAAACGGAATGAGGAATATTAGTTAATTTTATCTAAAAACCTTAATTTATCATTAATACTACCATCGGGAGCATACTACAAAGCTCGAATATTGGTAACCACAAAATTACCTTTTTTTTCCCGGTAACTGTATTGTATCTGTTTGCATGAAAGATTTTAAAAAATCATGATTAAATACTGAACTTCATAAGGCTGTGGATTTTTTCGGACTGTCTTACAGATACCATAGCAATCTGCTGGAACATTAAAATGTATGTTTTTTTAATTTTTATATTGTGGCATGCATGGAATCGGCCTCCATCTGCGTATGCCCCCTTTCCAAATATTTCTGCTCAATTATTATTTTGAAGTTCATAGCCGCATTGAGTAGAGCATTAGACATCACACAGTTTCTATTTTGATGTGTACAACCAGCACTGTACAAAATAATCTTATTGCATTCAAGTAGCATATTTTGTTATATTTTATTACTTCAAAAAATCGATTTAATTGAAGCAAATTTTTTGGCATTTGGTGAATTGAAACTACATTTTCTTCACCGGGACTTGAAGAATTAGAATAAGGGACTAATGGAGCGTGATCAAGACTTATCAAGTTATTAATAAGCTTATTGTTTTTTGAAATAAATCAGAATAAATGTTGATATACCTTAAAAAATCCTAACTAAAACAGGAGCGCCAACAAGGCAAGACGGTTTTCAATACAAAATGGACAAAAACACAAGAGTTACGAGTATTTCATTTTACTTTTGAATGTGATGGATTTTGGAGGTTTGTATTTTTCTGTTTTATATCTAAAACACATTTTACATATTTTTTAAGTTTTCACCAAAGATGTAAAATAGATTAAACTTTCAAATGACATTCAAATTTAATTTTTGGCAAAATCGGGAGTAACGAGTTTTAAAGCTTAGGTAAGCTGTATGGTCTTTGGCGGACTAATTTCTTCAAACAATATATTTCAGTCAACAAAATATTACATTGATTAGTTTAAATGCATAAGTTGTCAGACTGGTGGATTAAGAATATAATTTTGGATAAAATAATTCAATATAGACAAATAGGTCGCGAAACCGCTAGACACAGAAAAATCACCGAGTATACAAATATTTATATTGAATAATAGTCAATATTCATGATGATGAAGAAACGCGGCGCTTTTGTTTTAATGTAGTGCACTATGCATCCCGGATGTGGATATGTGATAATGATGATGATGATAAAAACTTTTAGCTTAAAATTCGATACCCACTCGCAACGCACAGAGGAGTATTACCAGTCAAAAAGTGCGCGAAATTATTTATTGAGGTTTTATGGCACAATATGTTTTAAAAATAAATAAATAAATTATTTTATATTCATTTTCTTTACTAAACGCAAATATAACATACTTTAAATAGTTAATTTTGTACTTGGGTTCCATAATTTGAGTAAACAAAAAATAGGTTATTTTGAAGTTTAATTTTGGTATTTATTTCAAAAGCACGATTAATTATAATAATTTGTATGAGCATACAAGATACACAACTAAAATATTAATTAGAAATTTGACTTAAAATCAATTTAAAAAAAAGAATCTGTTGAATTTTCAGTTTCAGAATCTTCTTCTCCACTATCTTCATCTGCTGATTCGGGCAAGAGTAAATTTATCTTGCCGTAGAAAAGCAAGGGTTCTGCAAAACTACTGCTTTTTTTGTTATTAACAGTTGTTTGGAGTCTTGTAGAGACTAGCGAGCTTTAAAAAATATTAGCGTCACTGTCTGTATTATTCTGGTATTTTTGTTTGAACTGTTGTTATTTGGATCCGTCACAACCCCATTTCGTAAGCCATTCAAGTTCTTCTAGTTCTTTAACAGAGAGTGCCTTAAAAACCTCTTATATTTATTTGTTAGTATCTTGAATGATTTCTCATTGTTTTCTGGTTAAATCAGCCTCTAAAAATATTCCTAATGCTTTAGATGGAGTGAGTTTGTGGGCAAATTTTTGGTTTGCAGAGTAAATATTATTTTATACTTGGATGCCCGTATTGGAAGAGCTGTGATATCTTTGAACAGTTTTGAAACCTCACTGCGCCCGGCAGATTGTTAACTCATAATGGTTGCATATCTCAATTTATCAGTTGAAACATTTTCCCTCAAATCTTTTGTTATTTGTCGCTTTCTACTTTCGCGTAAATTTCCGAGAAATCTTTCGTAGTTCGGCCAAATTTAAATAATTTATTGGTAGGCAATGAAATACAATTCCAATAGTATTTCTTTTTTTTGTGAAACGATCTTTCTTTTAAGTTACAGCTGACTACTTTTTTTGTAAAATCGTATCTAGAGTTTTGTAATGAACGCCTCAGAACCAAAAGATTTTCACTAAGACATTTTGTACGTTTTTTTTCTAAATACTTCACCTTTGAATGATGTCAAATATGTAATTTTTTGTCACCTTTTAAATGTTTTCTTTTCTCTTGTCTGTCTCTGTCAACAAAAGAAGAATAATAATGTCACTAAAATTTTTTATTTTTTTATAGACCTTTTTATTTTTTGTTTTTTTTCGAAAAAGCGGAAACATGCGGAAGGTTTTTTTTACTATTCCAGTACAAGTAAAAACTATATTTATCTCTGGTAAGGGTTTGGTTGCCCAGAACAGCCCAGCAAATAAACATATTTACCAGTTTTCAAAAAAAAAACTTTAAAAAATACTGACTATTTTTTGTTTTTTTATTATCAAACCATATAATATAACTGTACTATAAAAAAACTTACAAATATTTTTTTAAAGAATGTGCACCTTTAGCATTTTTTTCCATTAGAAAAAATAGTGAAAAAACAAAAACTAAACGAAAGACAATATGTTACGTAACGCTCTGAATAAAAAATATAAACTGACGGCGTGTACGATCGCCACAACGTTCGGGTAACAACTAACGTGGTATGCAGAGATGGTAAGAGAGAGGGTTGTAGGTGACGATTCAATGCCATGATTTTAGTTGACTTCGTGATCAAATTGTGATTTTTTGTAACTAACGATTTTCATATTTTTTACTTTCGCCCGCTTTTCGCCTGGAAATACTCCTATGTGCGACGTGACGTTTTGACATGAATGTATACGTTTGATGGCTCGGGTCATAATTTACACGGTTAAATTAATTCTGGGCACGTTAACCGAATAACTAGTCGGCTACTGCTCACGGAGTGTAGTGAAGAAGATAACGCGTAAAGTATTGTGCTCATTCGCGAATGTTTGAGGAACTTTTAGAAACAAAGGATTATCAGAATGATGACAACAACCGGTTATTATAATCGAATTATTCGATTTTTCATAGCCGAACTACTTTGTTTAACCTAATTAATTTTTCTAAAATAATTTTTCGCATTCTTACGATTCACCCAAATATTTCAATTTCGCGGCCATTTTCTACACTTGTAAATAACTCACTATTAGAAAATGGGAATCAAGTTGGGATAGAGTGGGGTTCAAACCTTACCTCGACCACGGTACCACAACCCGATTCTATTTATGTTTATTTAACTTAATTAATCTAATACGATCAATATACATTTTTGGTTACGGTTTCAGTTTCAATAGTTTCAGTTTTCAATTGAATTGAATTTAACTTTGTTACGAGTTTCAATTCGATGAACGTGTAAACTCTTGTGTGACTGTGGTGTAACATTAGTCTACATAAAATTCCAGACTTTAAATATCTATCTTATTTATTTATATATATTAATACTCGTATGTGAAATATTTTAATAAAGATGACAGCCTCGACGACGACGCGAATGCGATGAAACTGGTCACTAGTTATTCAAAATTTATGGATTATATATCACTCGTATTTTTTATCAATAATTAAATTAAAAAAAACAAAACCTAAGTTGCACAAATTTCGAGATTCGTGCAGTACGGGAGGCTGAGACAAGCATCAAAATGAAGAAAGGAGTGCTACGTTGGTTTGGATACGTAGAGCGAATGGACGGCAAAAAAAACGGCTAAAAGGATTTACGATGCAAACGTTGATGGATGCAAAGATCGAGAAATTTATGGTATAACCAAATTCAACAAACGCTTGAGGATGGATCCGCCAAAAGTAGGATTAATCGGCGCGCATTCATGAAAAAATGTATGAATATAGATGATGCCTAAGTTTAATTACGTTCTTTCATCTCTGCCTACCCCTACGGAGAAACGTTATGATGTTTTGATTGTTTTGAAAAATAAATACGATTGTTTTTGGTTAGGAACTGTTTGCTGTAGTAACTTGTGTTGATTAAGTTTTCTTATTGTAAAATGGTGTAAAATAAACGATGTGTCAAAATAGCACTATGAAAGCTCGGCAACTGCGTCACAGAAACTAATTATAATAAAGTTTCTTGTTCTGAAACAGACAGAAACATGATAGGGTGGAACTTTAAAAGTTATCGAAAAGCATTAAAGCATGCACTTTATACTAAAACCATTAATCGTTTCACTAACATATTACTAAATCAATTCAATGCCAAATAACTTTTATAAGTTTTTGTATCTTTGTGTGATCATTATGACATATTGTAATCTCTAACACTAATATTTATATTATTTAAAAGATTTTCTCAGACATGAGACATTAAATAAATCAGGTAAAAATTAAAGTTTTTTATATTATGTATTATTATATATTTATTTATAAGTTGTCAATAAAGTTACTAGTATTGTGATGTCCCTAAAATAAAATCCCTTACCTGATTTACTCCCAAAAATTTGCAAAAAATTCTGCATTTGGCATTACTATCTCCTTAGTTACGAAAGTGGTCAAAAAAATCTATTGGGAGCACAAAAAAAAATTCAGCTAACTATAATATAGGAAAATTTATGAATTGTTGTTTTGAAAACGGCGTTACGAAAATGATGCCTGTCATAGTCTAAACACTCCTGTATGAGATTTCTGATACGTCGCACAACTCTCTGGAGCATTTCTTGGAGTATACGGTGAATTTCCGTGCAGATCGCCTCAATGTTTGTAAACTTGCCAGAAGAAAAAATTGCAGAATACCAAACCTGACGAGTATAGAGATCACTGAATACCGCCTCTTATGGAAATCAACTTCCTGAAGAAATTTTCACATGCCACAAATCGTCTATGCTTGTCACGTTCTAATGATTCTTGGATGCCAGCCATCTTATATACGGATGTAAACATGGGTTTTTATGGAGAATTTTCCTAACAGAGCGGTTAGAAAGTCAAAGGACGGCAGCATGTTTACGAGCAGTTAGTCTGTGGAAAGCAACATTAAAAGCCGTGTGGTCGGCAGAGCCGAACCCCGCTTTGATCCGCAACGAGTAATCCACTGCAACGTCAGCTCGGACAAGATATTAAACATCGTGAACGTCGGAAGAACATTTCACATTTCCGTTTTGTATCGTGGTGCGTGGTGCACGAAATTGTTGTCAAAATCATTTAAACATGCCATAACATGATGTGTCATTTTTGCTTTCACAAATACGAGTATTAATCGGTGCACCTGTTATAACTTAAATCCACTAATTTCAACAAATAACCGCAACAAAAGATAGTTTTTTACCCAAAAAACTTTTTTCTGTATCATGGTGTTGATGTACTATATATTATGTATTTATTTATTTTAAAGAAACAAACACTCGACAATGGTATAGTAACATTAAAACAAATACAGTTTAAAGACAGACCAGCAAAGTTTCTGAATAAGAATCATACATATTATTAAATTGTGTTACAATAAAAGGGTGTGTTTATGTGTATTTGTATGAGAGTAAGTGTAGATGTGTATTTATGTGTATTAGTGTAGGAGTAAGTGTTCAGGTGTGTGTAAGTGTGAGCATCATTAAATAGTAAGTGGGATCGTATCGCAGCTAGAAATAAGGAGTCTTTTATTTTTAAATAAATAAAGGGGCATGTAAAATATATCTATAGATGAAAAAAAAGCATTATAATTAGAGCAAGAACGATAGAGGAAAGAGTGTTGTGCATAGTTAGTGCTACTGACTGGCATATGGAACTAGTACTTTTTCTTGTCACGCGAAAGAGGATATTGAGATTAATTTTGGTGAGTAGGTTAAAAGAGTTTACTTTATTATTTAATAATTCATGTAAATAGCATAATTCAGATACAGTGCGTCTATTTTCAAGAGTTAAAAATCCATTTTGTTTGGCAGATTGGCTGTAAGTATTGTTTTATGCGTTTTATTGTTTTTATAATCTAGGTATTTTTCAAATTTTCGTTTAACATTTTCAATGGATTCGGGTTTATTTCACACGCAGAATAGTATTACATATTTATACCATTCTGATATGGAAAAAAATATAATTATTTGAAATTTATATAAACTAAATAACAGTTAACATTTATTTCACTATTTTTTAAGGAAAAATACATTTAAACCTTAAACCTGGATTTAAGCGACCTTGATTTTTAGTCAAGTGTTGGAATTCGCCGTCTTTCTATATTATTAATGATACTTTCTTCACATTATTGCTTCTTGTTAGTCTAACCCTGTTCTTCTCAATCTCTCTACCGAACCGCATGAAATACTAGGGTATTTTTACTTATTTATGAATTGAAATACCAGACTCGAATATATAACGAATCAATACTCGGAACAAACCATACGGGATTTCACATAATTTAATTCAAACCGTATCCATGATTGCTTCTACGTCTAAAAAAGTTATAATGAACTGCGCGAATTAAATAACGACGAATAAAAATAAGTATATTTTATTTAATAAAACTACTGGTAAATCACCTACATATCTATTTTAACCTCCATAATATTTTTTTGAATTATTCATAATATTTCAGATGTGAAGAAAATAGTTCAATCGTACATATCACAAGAGTATATTAGAAGAAAATGGTACGTCACCTCATGGAATAATCGCCTTAGCAGAAAGAATAGAAATATCCCAAAATGACACATTTGCTTCCCTGATATTTGAACAGGCACCCTTATGCGACGTTTGGTGTCAAATAATGTAAATCGCAGGTCTACCCTCGAAAAACACGCCCCGAATTTTGTTCCGCTGTGAAATATAAGAATATTTTTTAATAAAATGCAAATCCCATCGATTTTTAAACTAAAACCTGTTTTGACTACCGTTTTGTGCAGTTCATTGCTTCATTAAAGGGAGTTTTTCTTCTTAAGTGCCACTCCACGATAAAGGTTGGCTAATGTGGTATTTTGTGACTTCAAATGAAGATTTGAAGCTAAAGTAGAACTACCCTCAGTTTTAACATAATACAACAAAAATGGAGCAATTTTTGAGACTCCAAATAAATATTTAGATCTACAGTAGAACGGCTATTTTAAGTTTTCACATATTGTAGCAGAGATAAAGTTATTTTTGCGACCCTAAATAGAGATTTGGAGCTACAGTGGAACGACTCTCTTAAGTTTTTTCATATTGTAACAGAGATGGAGCAATTTTTGCGACTCTAAATAAAGATTTGGAACCTTAGTAGAACGACTCTCTTAAGTTTTCACATATTGTAGCAGAGATGAAGTTATTTTTGTGATTCTAAATAAAGATTTGGAACTACAGTGGAACGACTTTCTTAAATTTTCACATATTTTAAAAGAGATGGAGCAATTTTTTGTGGCTCAATATAGAATTTCTACTGTAGCTCCAAATTTCCATTTGAAGTTTTGACATCTTGCAACAGAAAAAGAGCAATTAATGCGACTTTAAATGAAGAATATAAGCTACAGTTGAACGACTATCTTAAGTTTTAACAAATTACAACAGAGATGGAGAACATTTTAAATGAATGGTTCCCGGCTACAGATGACGAATTAAATTGTTACTTACGAATAAATAATAAAAATTAAATGTTTGCATTAATGTTTCTTTCGTAGGACGTTTCAAAACTTGATAAAATGTACAATTTCTAGCATAATTAAGTAGAAAAAAAGAGAGCAAAGATTTGCCTTTGCTAACCCTTTCAAACATGAATTGATTAATGTGAAAATAAAAAAAGTTTTTCTTTAAAACTTCGTACTAAAGGAATTATTGAGGTCAAACTGCACTACAACGTCGCTACACTTCAGCGGAGCTGCGCTACAAAATTTTTGTATGGAGTGCCACGCAGTGTAGCGCAGCTTTAGTACTGTTTGTCAAATCCAAAACAGTGAAAATAACGTTGGCGCCTGGTATGGTGAAAATAACTCTGACCATTAGAAAAAATGTTTTTTTTTTGTATGCATAATACTTGAGAAATTACTTAACATTTATTTCAAATGCATGTTTGAAGAACATTAGTGGGTGAATAAAAAGTAGACCTGTTTTTTCCTATGAATAGTTTTTTGGTATAATATTTTTACTGTTTTAATTTGAATTGTATCTCATAATTTTAATATTGTATCTATGTTCTTATTCCCGCCTCACGGGAAATTCTTAGCCAGGCGAAAACAATGAACTTCTGTGCATTGTTAAAACAAGTTAAATAAAATAACTAATTAAATGCACACATACATACATGACGTCTATTCAATCAACTTTTTTCATATTAATTTTAATATATTTCAAACTTACTTGAAATATAATTAAAACGAACAAAGGGAATTCGCTCCAAAACAAACAAACCAGCCAAAAGTCTAAACTATTTTTTTTTAAGTGAATAAACCGCCAAGCCTCTATTTTGAGGCTTGTCAGCAGGTGGGATAGAGGAGATATGGAAGGAGGTAATGAACTATACACCACAACACCAAGACCTATTGAGAAAAAAATTCACTGTCAAACTTGAAACCAAATGTTTCTTTGTTATGCTGATTACTAACAACTAGAAAAATAACGACGTATTTAGGAATACTAGTGATTTTTTTAAAAAGTCACCGCTTTTTAATCTTAGTAAGGACGTAAGTAAATAATTCTTAAATTTTGAGTATATTTTAACAAACTCGTCTACCCGGGATTCAAGTGTTTAAGTTTTTAACCAAGCATTAAGAACCAGGCTTTTTGGTTCCACCCTTCTCGTTAAAATTTAATTTACCGGAATAATTTTCTTCAAACGGCACAAGGGTTCATTTAATTAGCGTTCTAGTTAATACGCCCTATGCACCAGAAAATCCCTTCGAGATACACCAGAAAAAATTCTGTCCATTTTCGTTTAATCTTTCATTATTTAAATATATGTAAAACATCAAACGTCTTTGCGAACATTTAAATTTAAAACATTTCGGAAATTATGGAGTTTTTAATATCAAATCTACGGATTAGCGTATCAGTTAATATGAAGATATTATTATATAAATTACAATGAACTTCCATCAAGAATTTTCACTTACAAACTTAAATAAAGATATTATATTTTACTTTTTTTTCTATTGCGTGAAAACAGCGTTTTTATTAATTTTAAATGACTAAATCGTATGATTTCTATACACAATATGAGACTACAGCCTTAAACAAGGTGAGTGGATATACCCGCAGTGGCTCAGATATACGTATTTTTAAAGTTTAACAAATTATAACAGGGATGGATAATACCTTAAATAAGGGAATATGGAAGTCTAGGCATTTACAGGGCTTCTGACTTGTCATTGGCTGGTTTAAGTGGCCACTTTACACAATGTGTAACATTCACCATTTTGCCTATGTTTGAACATGCATATTTCTTCAATTCTTCCATTTGTTGATTTTAGTGAAGTTAAAGAGCTAAGTGGTTAGTGCCGGTAACAGAGTTAATGGTGCCTTAAAGTCTGTCGTAGCAAATAAGTGTCTATCGCAAGAGGCTAAATTAGCAGTTCATAATGGAGTTCTGGTACCAACCCTAATGTATGGAAGCGAAGCATGGAGTTGGAAAAAAAGAGACGAAAGTAGACTGAATGCTGTTGAAATGCGATCCCTCAGGCGAATGTGCGGAAAAACAATGTATGATAGGTGCCCTAATGTCGAAATTAGAGCAGAATGCAAGGCTGAGTTAAGCATTATCGACAAAATTAAGAAAGGTCTTTTGCGATGGTTCGGTCATGTGGAGCGAATGAATGATGAAAGAACGGCTAAAAAGATTTATGATGCGAATGTGTCTGGTTGTAGAAGGCGAGGAAGGCTGAGAAAGACATGGCATGATCAAGTACAACAAATTCTTGAAAGTGGTCATGTGATAAGTCGGAATAATCGACGTGCGTGCATGAGAAGATGTATGAATGTGAAGGAAGCAAAGGAAGTGTGCCAGGACAGAGTGGTGTGGCGTTCTATCCTCTCTGCCTACCCCTCCGGGGAAATGGCGTGATGGTTAGTTAGTTAGTTAGTTAGTTAGTTAGTTAGTTAAAGAGCTAACGGCTTTATTGTTGTGAAAAGATTCATCTGACTGAATTATTTCACATACTAGGCAACGCCTGAAAACAATTTTTCAATTTTTAAACTTCTTCTTGGACCAGTTGGTTTCATTACAATATTTGAGTTTGTCCAAATGTTCGTATACAAAGCTTTTGAGACGTCGCCATAGCTCCAGGCCCTCGCGAAGTAGGGCAAAAAAAAAGATTAGTTATTTTTTGTTTTGTCCACCATTTTGTGAAAAGGACCTAAATTTTTTATTTATTTATTTATTTATTCATATTTTTCGCTTACAAACTATAAATTAATAATAAAAATAATGTGACCTCACTGGGGTTTCCCGTGCCGAGGACACTTAACAATTTAGTTTTTTTTTATTACATTTGAGAATAAACAAAGAAGACTCACTTAAAAAACAAACATAATTAACAAATATTCAAAAAGTTTTAAAAACAAGGTATTTATATACATCTATATTATTTATATTACAAAACACACAATGAAAACAACAAAAACCTAACATAAGCCATACAGTTGTGCAGCAGTTGATTCAGCATTGGTATGGGCGAATGAGACAATCCATTTTACTTCTACCTAGCTCCACTATCCATTTTTTTATAGCCTTTTTAAACATTTTCTCATTACTAATTGCTTTAATAGATAGTGGAAGTAGGTTATAGATTTTAATTGAATAATACTCAAAATCCCTTTGTCTGAAAGTGGTATTAGTTTGTATTTGTTTAAGTTGTTTATGTGTTGAGGATCTAGTGATTATATTATTTCTATGTGATGTATTGTGGGGGTTATGTCTTTCATTTGAGTAGATTAGTGTTTGAATCTATAAGTGAGTATTGTTTTAGCGTATAATTGTTTTGGTGTCATAAGTTGTGATTTATGGAATATTTCTTCAGTAGATGTCTGTATCGGGACTCTGAGTATTATTTTAATGATGGATTTTTGTGCAACCAATACACTATTTAAAACTGTGTCACTCGCACCACCCCAACCGATTATACCGTACTCCAAAATTGATTGGCACAATGCAAAATAATTCTTTAAAAGTTATGGTATTTTTTTTATATTGTTATGGTATTTTTTACAATCAACATTGAGTAAAGTTTCCGCAAACCAAGTTTTGTAAAATTCCTATTAAAAATAAACATAAAAATGCAATGCCATCTATAAATAATTAGTTTCATATTTTCGCTGAGAATCACCTTAAAGACAAAGACACTTACACAAATTTCATTTGTAAGTGCTGTGTACATATTTTAGTATCTTACAAAACATATCCTGATGGGATTCAAAGCGTAGTATGGGCCTAGAATATGAATATAATATCAAATAAATATTCTTTTATTCATACCGTATGATGCTTTGATGGTAAATGTAATATCCACTTTGCCTTTAAGATAGTCCAATACATTTTCCGGATTCCCGAAAAAAGGGTTTCCTGAAAATCATAAAATACCAATGATATCATGACTTTCTAACGCCCTGTATTGATTTCTAGGCCTCCGCTACAAAGAAACGATAAATAATTTATCAATGTTTGTCGCATCATGGCTAGTTTCAGGGACTCACAGATCAGAGGACCGGGGTTCGAACCTCGCTCTTCCCCAATTTGAAAATTGAACTCCAAAAAATATTTGTGTAATTTATACAAACAAAAATATAATAAAGGTAAATTTTTTTTCCTTATTAAACATAATATATTACAATACATCTTTGGAGTATAACCTAATGTTTGTAGACAGGATGGATTTCAATCCCTAGAGTCCTTAGGTCAGCATTTGATTCAGGCAGAGGAATACTTGTCGATATTAGGCGCTCCCCAAAAACTACATTCGGAGATTGTTCTTTTACCGTTGCCGGCCCCTCTGCCTGGAACCAATTACCTTCAAACTTACGAATCATTGGCAGTCTGTCAGTTCGAATGCCAACTATAATCTCACTTCTTAAGTTTATCATACCCTCAATTTAAAATCAGAAAATAAAATATAGCACTTTACCTTAGTTAAAATGTAAGTAAAACAATGAGCAATTCCAGCCCAACCCGGAATTAAATTTAAAAAATGTTTTCGTGTACACGTGAATATTTAAAAATTTTGAAGTAGGATGAAATATCTCTAAAACGCACGCAAAAATAAATAAAAAATGTTGAAAATAGTATTCATTTTAAAATCTTAAATAATGACGTCACTCCTTATATCTACGTGTAGTATTTTCGGTTTCCGCTTTAAAGCCCCCGCACCTTGTAAGGAACGTTTTCACCGTAGAAAAATAAGAGTATAATTTGTATAATTTGACATTTCAACCCGAGATAATGTCAACTTTTTAGGTTTTTCTAAATCGAAACGTTCGTAAAAACAACCATAACATAGAAATGAGCAAATTACGATCAACTAAATGAATTAATCAAAGCAAGATTCCATAGATTCTTGTCAGGTCAGTGAAGGTAAGAACACTAACCGTTTCATGACGTCACTACTGAAAAGTGACACACTGATTACAGTCATTTGGCGCTGTATTTGATAAATGTAACTTTAAAAAATCATATCTTTGTATATAACGCACACAAAAATAAATATATTTTTGCTTAGTTAAAGAGTACGCTAATAGAAAAAAAAATTAGAAAACAGTGTAATTCCTCATTTTAAAGCGCCCTTGAGATGATTTTTTACAAAAATGGCGCTATATAAATCGACCAAATACTATTATATTATTACTATTATTATTAGAGTCAAGATTTAAATTAATTGCAACAGAGAGGAAAAAACATTTTGGAGGAGAAAATATGAAAGTACTCGTAAAAATATTTACTGGGCTTATAACTTATCATTTGCTGGATTAAGTGGCCGCTTAACGCACTGGGTAACATTTACTATTCTGCCTATGTTTAATCACCCACGTATCGAAAACCCTTCCATCTGTTGATTTTTGCAAAGTAAAAGAGTTGAAACTTTTACAGATGTAAGTGAGATTCATCCGGCTGAATTATTTTACAAAGTAAGCAACGCCTGAAAACACTTTTTTACTTCTTTTGTACTTGTACGAAATTTTGTACTTCGTTTCATACCAGTAATGTATTTTTTCACCTTAATTCATCAACCTCCTCGTCGGCCTCATGGTGCAATGGTCAGTGCGTATGTCTACCATGCAAGAGGTCTCGGGTTCGACTCCCGACATGGTTGTCATGAAATATTAATTGAATAAGGGTGTTTTCACACAAGAATATTTTATTGTCATTGTAAATGTAAAAAAAATAAAATGTTAATTCATATTTAAATTTATTTCAACAGAGAGGGAAAACATTTTTGAGAAATGAATATGAAAGTCTAGACATTTACAGGGCTTATGACCTGTCATTGGTCGATTTAAGTGGCCACTTTACACACTGTGTAACATTTACCATTCTGCCCACGTTTGAACATCCACATTTCCTCAACTCTTTCATCTGTTGACTTTTGTGAAGTAAAAGAGCTGAAACTTTTATCTCGTGGGTGAGATTCATCCGGCTGAACCAAATCACCTACTAAGCAACGCTTGAAAACAATTTTCTAATTTTTATTCTTCTTCTTTTACCAGGTAGTTAGTTCAACAAAGCTTGAGTATGTTCAAATGCTTGCAGACTGGCTGGATTTCTTCTCTACGAATTGTAAATAACTCACTATTAGAAAATGGAAATCAAGTTGGGGTAGAGTGGAGCTTGAACCTCAGACCCCTGATCCACGAGTCCGTAACGCTAGCCACGGGACCACAACCCGATTCATTATTATTTTTACTACCATTATTATGATCTAATGTTCTTGTAACAGAAAAACATACTTCCATATTATTCCTTTCTCAATTTTTTTTATAAAATCATATTTTCAACTCAAATCTATTTATCTTTTCATGTATTTAAGTGTTGAGAAATTCGCTGATTTCCGTATGTAAGAATTGAATTTACTTTATCAACACTCATCGATAATTATTTTATCTTTACAATGTAACATGGATCTAAAGCCGTTGAAAACAAAGTTTACTTAATCGGGAGAGGAAATAGGTTTTTTGTTTGTTTTTTACTAAATCTGCTTTAACATTGGGTCCAGTTGAGTGATTTTTTGCCAAAAGTTAAGCCCAGTGTTTTTTTGGTTATAATAAAAATGGATTAGGATATTTGCGTTAAATTTCATTGTTATGATTACCAAGTACCAATGGATCAATTATTTTCCATTTCGATCAACGATGTATTTTATTTGACACTTATTTGAATTATTTCGATAGATATTCTAGAAGAAACAATGCCGGTATTCAGACACAAAACTAAAAGTAAGGAAAGTACACTATCTCTAATGCAAGGAATAAATTAAAGGTGGTGGTAGTAGAATATACTTTCGTAACTTTTGTCTCCAGTATCGATACTTATTTCAAATCAATATCCCTTTCAAAAAAAAAAATTTTTTCTACGCATTTTAAAGGCTTGTGATCTGTTATTGGCTAGTTTAAGTAATCGATATTTTATACGTTTTGATTATGTTGCTGTTTACATACATGAAATTCATGATTTACCTTCTTTACTGACCTTTAGACGATAGAAGGTCAGATGACAGTGGGCATTGGTTTCCGAAAGAGTCCTACAGAGTTATTCCACTGCGGAATGTAAATATAACAAGTAATTTTGATAAGTTTGTAGGATTCGTAGTCTATTGAGCGATGACACGTAGACGTGCATTCATTTCACCTGAAATAGAGCAACTGCGGATGAAGCAAGTCATCATTTTATTTTGAATACAATATTTTGCTACGTCCATCAGTTCGTTCCCATAATGAAAAACACAGAAACGTGGTCTTTAAAGAGACTATAAGGGGTGGTAACGCCCAGTCAACCCAACCAGTCAACCCCAACAAGTCAGCCCAAGAAAATCAACCTAGTCGTGCAAAAAATTAGTTCCAGCATGTAATGCTAGTGCAGTCTTTTCAACTCCTCATCGCCGTAACACTCGCGAGACATAATCCAAGTCATTATTTATGTATTTGTTTATTTTCATTGATTCGGGAAATAAACAGTACGGGTTTTATATTTTACACAGCTAGATTTAACTCTAATGGACCAGTGAAATTTCAACATTATATAATAATCATATTTAAGGTAATCAATGAAAGTACAAAAAAAGAGAAGAAAAAAAGCCATAAATGGAAGTTGTTTAAAAATTAAAACTTAAGTAAAAAAAGTTTGTAGTTAGTCAACAATATTTTGAGTTTGTCCGAATTTTTGTAAACAAGGACTGGATTCATCTCCCTGTTAACATTAACATATTACAACAGAGGTGAAGAACATTTTAGAGAAAGTAATATAGAAGTCTAGGCATCTACAGGGATTATGACCTGTCATTGGCTGGTGTAAGTGGCCACTTTACACACTGTGTAACTCTTTAACTTCACAAGCATCAGCAGATGAAACAATTGAAGGAATATAGATGTTCAAGTATGGGCAGAATGGGGAATGTTCCACAGTGTGTAAAGTGGCCACTTAAACCAGCCAATGACAGGTCATAAGCCCTGTATATGCCTAGACTTCTATATTACCTTCCCTTAAATGTTCTTCATCTCTGTTGCAATATGTTAATTTGTAGTTAGTATTTACAATTAGAAATAATATTTAAAATGAGGAAAAAAATTTTGTAAAAATAATTAGAAGGTAAGAAATTAAAATAATTATTTATATTCGCCATGTAATAAATACAATTTGGAACATCAACCACGTGTCTTCTGTCCACTTCTAACTAGAGTAAGCTCCATATTTATAAAATTATTATATTGTCAATATTTATAACAACTTTTCTTTGTGCGTAGCTGACAAAGAGTCCCCCAGGACTCCATTCTAGCTGCGGGTGGATGGTAGGCTTAAGAATCTCCCCTCAATGGAGTAAAATTCCACATCCCTTAACAAACGAAATCCTGTAACTTTCTTTAAAAAGGCTTATAGAGTTATTTGAATCTATTTTTTGAGAGGATTCCATCAAATACAATGGCTTTATGCATCACGAATTTTTGCGTTGATGCAAACTTGATTTCATTTTATAAACCCCCAGAATAAAAATGCGTAACCTAGAGAGAAGCCCTTATCACTATGTTTCATTAAACTCAAGCGATGTTGGTTGGTTTGTTAGTAACCAATTGGTGGCCATTTTGATTTATTTGACAACATAAACATAACGGTTTGATCGGGTGCTTTTTTAGCTGTGCTTTACTTTGTTTGTAAATAACTTGGATATTTACGTTATAAAAAAATTAAAAGAATTGCAGAATGTTTGGTTGCAGCAGTAGGAGCTAAAGAGTCTAAGGGGTTAAAAGAGTCATTTTTCACCGGTAATTGATTCCGGATATTTTCCCATGATTTACATTGATTTTGCCATTTTCTGTCCCGACACGTGTATTATGTTGCTTAAAAACTTTTCTTATATCAACATATTTACTTCAAATACTATTTATTCTCAATTTAGGAGATATATTTGTGAATTAAAGTATGTTTACTGTTGTTATCAATGCCTTATTATGCCTTTATAGGCAGTTGATTATGGGCAATATCATAAGTCAGGACCGCACCAAACATGAAAAAATCATATGTTCTAAATATAAATATAAGACCGTAAAGTTGAGAATAACTAGATAATATATTTTTTTTAAACAAAACATTAGTATTTAAAAAAAAATATTTTTAAGTAATAAAATAAAAAAAATAAATTAACTAAATAATACCTTTATTTAGTGAAATCATCATCATCACTTCGTTGGAAGAAGTTGCCTTTTGGCAAAAAATCCACCGATGTACAATTTAAAATATGTTAAATAAAGAAATAAAAAATCACTTATTCCAGGAAACCAAGTTAAATTAATGACATGTGTTAAAATAAATCCATTTTATTTCTAATAAATAACGAGTGAGAATTCGTATTAATTATAGTGACAGTATTTACAATACTTATCACATGTCAACTAACAGTATTAGATTCACCATTACGGGTGCGTTTGAAAACCCGTGTTCCTTTTGATGATCTTTTGTGAATAAGAGAATTAGAAATAAGAACAAGGAAAAGTTGGACAAGTAATTTGATGATTGAGTTCTTCCAGCTGCGCTGGGATTGTTCTCAGTGGATTTGGAATCAGAAGGGGAAATGTTTGAACGCACAACCGTTACACGGTTGAACAGCTTCTCCATTAATGGACTCCTTATTTTATGTTGTTCAACATTTTTTATCGTTAAAGATTTAATTACTTTTACTCACTGATCCATTTTTTTATTTTGCTATTAGAAACATTTGGTATAGATATAGCCTAAGAATACGACTAATTGGAGAGATTTAAGAAATTCACTAACAGCTTTAGAATTTCCAAACGATAATAAAATATACTTCTGCTTTCAAATTGTTCGTTTTTAGGGGGAAAATCCCTTTATAGGGTATTTTATTTAGCGCTTCCTATCTTTAAATTGAAATGAAACAAAGTGTGTGTGTGATATCATCAAAATTTCTTATTCATTTGGAAGGTCTATCAATGCCATTTTGTGTAAAATATAATATTGTTTAAATGTCCGCCGCGGCTTCTCTGGGTGGCGTCCAGTTTTCCATGACTTTTGCGCATAAATCAAGCAGAAAGTGACTGACGACATGGCATGGCTTTGAGGGCCGCTGTGGTTTGTGGCTTATTTTTATAGACTTAAGAAAACCCCATAAAAAAAAAAGTCTAAGGGGGTCAAATCGCACGATCTTGGTGGCCAGTTTACATCACCTCCACGTGAGATAACCATACCCTTAAGTCGCTCGTGCAGAATTTTCGATTTGGCATGAGCTGTATGGCACGTAGCGCCGTCCTGCTAAAACCACAAGTCGTTGGTGTCCATATCATCTAATTCAGGCCAAAACAAATTGGTAATCATCAACCTTTAGCACTCGCCGGCAGCGGTGATGGCCTGGCCAACGTTGTTCTAAAAAAAAATGGACCGATGACGCCGCCAGCCCAAAATTCACTCCAAATAGTGAATTTTTTGGGATGAATTATACGCCCTTGAATCTCATGTGGGTTAGTATTGTCTCAAATTGGACAATTTTGTTTGTTGACGCACCCATTCATCCAGGAATGGGCCTCATTGATGTAGATGATTTTTAGATGGAAATTAGGGTCAGTTTCTAAATGCTACAGACTCCCTTTAGCGAACACATGTCGCTGTTTATGATCGTTTACCTTCAGTTCCTGGGTCAGTTAATTTTTTTACGAATGCAGGCCCAAGTCGCGATGCAAAATTCACCAAGTTGTGGTCTACAAAAGGCCGAGTTCTTGTGATCGACATGAAATTGACTGCCTCACATTCTCCAGCACACTCTTACGGACAGTGGTAATACTTTTGGCAGATCTTGCGTTTCGCTAACTTACAGATGTTGATTAATTGATGACTGAACCAGTGGACTCAAATTTATCCACCGCACTGCGAATAATCTTCTCGGTAGGACGCCTATGGCGACAGTAGAATTTTATCATTTTACATGTTGTTGAACGCTATATCCGTCCATGGTGATTTGGCAAAACAGACTGAATAAATGACAGCCAATTTGATAAATATCGGTTCAACAATATAGCTGCTATCAACTGTCAAAGTTTGGAAGTCCCTATTGAAAGACCCTGTATTATTGAGCTACATTTTTTTCCGAATGAAGCGAATGAATTGAATTTGTTGTCTCTTTATGCTGATCAAAGACAACAAAAGGTCCACGTGAATTTACTGGTTTTGTAATAATAGGAAAAACCTTTTTTTCCGAGGCTTAATTAGCTGACTTCACCGGATAAATTTCTTTCAACGAGACTTCCGTAACCAAAAGATGTCTATTTTTAGAATAGAATATAAGTATCCAAGTATTGGAGATTGTAGAAAATTTTACACAAAATTGCACAGAAAAACATACAAGACGATGACATAACATGAACGAAAAATGCTGACATACACAAATATAATACCAGGGCCGCGATTATGATGGGAAAAAAAAGACGTCATACCTTCACCATTACGGCATAGTTGAAGATAAATTCTCAAGAGCGATTACGACAATACACTACCGATCCCAGTTTTGATTTAAGTACATCGGTTCTAAATTCATATTTCTGTGGTTATGTCAGGAAAAATGTTCCCTAATAGTGAAAAGAACACCTCCAAACTGACTAACATATCAAATATTATTAAACAATACAGCGATTAATTGTAATGTCAACTGTTTGCACGGAGAGAAAGTAAAGACAAAGGTCAATTACTATCTTAAAAAATTGTAGAAAAATATATTAATAATTTTGATACATTTTTACCATTTTCGGGTAAGATAGAGCAAACATTTTAATCAATTCGATGATTAACAAAGAAGTTATTGAAAAAATATTCTAAGAGAAACGATATTCCAAACGGGGGTTAAGTTATCACTCAAATCCATATTTCTTCAATGGATGGATGTTCAAAGGTAGACAAAATGGTGAATGTTACACAGTGTGTAAAGTGGCCACTTAAACTAGACAACGACAGGTCATAAACTCTGTAAATGGCTAGACTCGCATATTCCCTTGTCTACAATGTTCTCCGTCTCTGTTGTATTTATTAATGACTCCCTAGGGGTTTAAATCCAGTATTTTTTCTACAAACATTTAAACAAACTCAAAATATTGTAATATAATTTATAGATCTAATTTTTACCACGAGTGAGAAAACATTTATTGATTATAATTTCCCGTAGGGTTGAAGTTCCTCGCTAACCGGGATTTAAAAATATGTATATAAATATATATACATATATATACAAGATGTATGAATGCGGATGAAGCTAGGAATGTATGTCGGAATAGACGTGTGTGGTGGTCCATCCTCTTTGCCTACATATTAAGATATGTGTTAAATTAAGTTTGATATTTTTACAGTAATTTTTGACAGATATAAACTAAAAACGCCGTATGAAGACGTAAGCTCCAGGCGACAAATAGAATTTTTTCGAATCTTTGAAATGTCTCATTTACAACCACGTATAATTGTATTTTAACACTTTATATACATATGCAATATATGCTTATATAAGGGCGGATATATTGCCTCAACGCAATTTCTTCCCACCTTAGTATATGGACATATTCCAAGGAATTATACTGAATCTTATAATTTTATACAAAATTTAAAACCAAAATTTATTTTTAAAAAATTAACACTTTACTAAGAAGAGAGGAGAGGATATGGAAAGGAAAAAAAGGGAGAAAGGAACAATTCGACTATTTGGATAGTGACATTTAATTCTTAATTTAAATGTTTTATATAAATAAAAGACGAGTGATACTTTCATCCACAAATTTGGAATATCCAGTTACCGGTTTCATCGCTTTCGCGACATCTTCGAGACTGGTATCTTTATTAAAGAGTTCAATGTATTTCTACAAAACAGAAGTAAGGATAGATAATTCAAAATCATATGAAAGTAAATTAAATAAACTTATTTTTATCTTAAGGATCATTATCAAATTTTTTTCGGGTTAACTAATGAGTTGATATAATGCTACTTTAATAAGTTTAAGTATTTTGTTTTTAGTGTCCCATCCTTCGTGAGTGTGATTTTTGTCAATTATGATTTCTAAAAAACAAAGAGTAAAGAGTCATTAGTAAAAATATACTTCAATGGGTAACGTAATGGAGAATGCACGTGTGTTATTTGTTCATTAAGTAATTCTACGTCGGGTTTATTTTTTAATCTATTAATTTCGAGAATTTCTAATTTGTCAAGTTTATGGCTTTTAGGTGCAATATGAATTATTTTTCAATTCAAAGGAATGTTTATTCTCTATAAAATGATTGGCAAAATTTGAAATATCTTTATTATTAGACCATGATTGTATGTGCTTTTTTATGTCTGTTTTAAAGGTTCTACTCGTTTGGCCTACGTAGCATGTATTTTTACAGTCTTTACAATTAAGAAGGTAAGTTCCTAAGTTTAAAAACCTATATTTTTTGTCTTTGGTATTAACCAACAAATTAGCTAAGGAATTCTTATTTAAAAAGGCTGCCGCGCATTTTTTTAAATTAATTATTTGTCCAATTCTATCACTAGTTTTTCCAATATACGAAAGTTTTGCCCAACGCTTTCAGTCTTTATTATTATTTGTTGTCAAACTTTGGGTTGATTTATTATTTACAAGACGCTTTTGTTTCTTTCTTATTGGGTTAGTTTAGATTAGGTTATTTATATAATAAATTACAGTGAACTTCCATGTAGAATTTTCACTTAAAAACTTAAATATTTTTGATTTAAATGTAAATAAAAAAGGGGCATCTCTAACATTAGTGGGTAGATTATTCCACAATCAAGCAGCTACTCTTGTAAAAAAGGAGGCAAGAAAATAATAGCGATGAAAGGGTATTAAAAGGGTTCTCTCGTTACTATAACGAAGAGAGAGTCCATGTTGTGATAGAGGTTGGAAGAGCTCTCACATAAACAGGCGAAGTGAGATTATTTAAAATATAGTGAAGAAGGGATAGAATGTGAATTTTTCTTCTATACCTGATACTGAGCCAGTGTGGTTGCGTGCGAGATTCGGTTATGTGGTCGTTTTGGCGAAGATTAAAGATATTACGTATAGAAACATTCTGCAATCGTTCCAACTTATCAAGCAATTCAGAGATAGCAGCTGGATTACGAGTATATACATCTGCATAATCACGTTCACACTAACTTTGGCAAGACTTAAGTTTCAATTCTACGAATGTCTCTTGATAGCTTCGGCATACTAGCAGTAATTTACATAAGGCCAACTTGCGCCACAAACCGTCAACACTAGAAATTTCATCATTAGATCCATTATACAAGTTTTGTGGACTTACTTATTATAGCCAAGGCGATGCTTAACGTTTACAAATTAATATAATTATCAAGAAATACGTGTAAGGAGTGAGCTAGTAAGAAGACACGCATATTAGTCGTTTAATTCTGTAGATAACTGAATAATTCTGGTGTTATGCTTACAAATTACCAATAATATTTGACATTATTCGATGTAAACTACTGTTTTAATTAATCGTATTTAATGGCTTCATTCGTAACGTAAGAAAATATATATTTTAGCCCAAAATACAAACTAGCGGGCCGCCGTCGCACAGTCCTACATCTGACGCGACGCGCGTCTAGCTCAAAGTATTTCTCCGAACTGACAAATAAATGTGAAAAACATAGTAGTGAGTTATTTAAAACTCGTTGAAAATGGCCCTCAAAATTAAATATTTGGGTAAATCATGAGAACGAAAATATTTATTTTATAATTTTTTTTTTTTAAATGAACTTATTGTTTGGAACTAAATTCCAACATTAATTTCTATGGCGACAGGTGCCTCTAGCGTTTTGAAATATTCCCAAAGTTTGATTGAATTAGAGAGAAAATTTAATTACCTTGAAGTGGTTTAAATGTATTTAGAGTATTAACAGAAATGACGGAAATTTTATAGAGGGGAATATGGAAATCTAGGCATTAACAGGGCTTATGATCTGTCGTTGGCTGGTTCGATGGCCCATTTTACATACTGTGTAACATTCACCATTCTGCCCGTGTTTGAACATCCACTTTATTCAATTCTTCCTTCTGTTGATAGAATGTAAAAGTTTACGGATTAACATGACTTATGACCGGTAATTGTGTAATTTAAATTATGAGTTTGCACACTGCGCAACATTATTAATTACGAACAAAAATGAATCCCAGCTTTTATCCAAAAACTTATTATGTAGCGAAATATCTAGATGGTTCAACATTTCGGCATATTCCTTCAACATATTCATTTTAATGATCTTTGTGAAGAGCTGAAACCTTTATTGATGCGACATTCTGGCCGAATTATTTCACCGACATACGAGGCAACGCCTAAAATTATTTTTCTTCTTATTTCTTTTTTAAATTATTTTATCTGAGAACATGATTTTTTTAAATTAAATGTCTGAAACAGACACAAAGAGCAGAGACATAACATTTTCGACAGTTTTTTTGTAATTTCCTACATTTATTTCTCATGGAATTCTAAAAAGGTTTATTTGACATTTTAATCATTGTATGCCTTGCTTGTTAAAATTATCAACAATATTTTGAGTTTGTCCAAATTACCTGGTCCATGAAGAAGTATAGAAATGGAAAAAATAATATTTTCAGGCGTTGCCTAGTATGTAAGTGAAATAATTCAATTAGTTGAATCTCACCTGCATAAATAAAGGTTTCAGCTCTTTAACTTCACAAACATCAACAGATGAAAGAATGGAAGGAATATAGATGTTGAAATATGGGCAGAATGGTGAATTTTACACAGTGTGTAAAGTGGCCACTTAAACCAGCCATTGACAAGTCATAAGCCCTGTAGATGCCTGGACTTCTATATTACCTTCTCTTAAATGTTCTTCATCTCTGTTGTAATATTTTAATCTTAAATATAGTCTTTGTCTACATAAATTTAAACAAATTCAAAATATTGTTGAAAATTAAAACTAAAAATTCCTTTTTAGTGAACTGATTGTGATTTTCAGTTAGCACAATATAAAGCTTTTATTCATTACTGATTTTTTGATCGAAAACTTCATTCGATTTTATGCTTTATGAACCCAAACAACTAGTTTTAAATCGCGGATATTTCGTAACCTGGAAAATAATTTGCGAAAAATTCAGAACAGTTTTTCCACGCAAATAAATGACGTTAACAGATTGAGGCGGGAAATGGAATCGAATTTTTCATGCTGCAAATTTAATGGTTCCTGAATGCATTTAATTTAATGCTTGATGATTTTGAATTAAATTTATTAAAACTTCTTTAAATTAACTGCAATATTCATTTGGGGAAAAAATGGTAACAAAATACGCTGCATATTGAAACTACGCTTACTCGTAATATAAATTATACGTCAAGTGTTTTTTTACATAAATCGTTTTCGTGTAAATCAAATACTTTTTACATGTACTTGTGAATTAATTACTTTTTTGTAATATTTTATACCAATTTTTTTCTTTATTTGTTTCAACAGAGAGTGAGAATATTTTTGAGAAGGGTGCCTGGAGCCTATGAAAATGCCTAAAAAACTCCAACAACACGCTTCTTCAAGCCACTGCACGGTGGTCCCGCCGTAGGTCACAGCCTTCCAATATGCATGTCCAAATTATGATGTGTCACTACTGGTAATTAGTGACTAAAAGCCAAATTTACTGATAGTATAAAAACAACTTAGGATTTCTACAGGGTTCATCTGTATTTCAACATCGAAAGTGAGTTCATACAAGGAAATGCTAATTACGGTTATCAGTGCGCTTATTAGTCACCGTGTTAACTGTTCTATATTTCTTAGAATTAGTCATTGATGTGTGTTTTTTTGTAATAGAAATTCAAGTTTCAATTCAAGTATGTTGATTATTTCTATATACTTTGAAGCGTAAGTGAATAGCAGTTTTTGAATAGTGCCCCTGCTACATAATGCACAAATTTTGTTTAAATTAAAAATTTTATTTTTGTTTCCATAAACTTTTAACTATTTTACCCCGCTCTGCCCCCAACCTTATTAAATACATAATGAACATATTACAACAGAGATGAAGAACATTTAAGAGAAGGTAATAGCAGTTTTTGAATAGTGCCCCTGCTACATAATGCACAAATTTTGTTTAAATTAAAAATTTTACTTTTGTTTCCATAAACTTTTAACTATTTTACCCCGCTCTGCCCCCAACCTTATTTAATACATAATTAACATATTACAACAGAGATGAAGAACATTTAAGAGAAGGTAATATAGAAGTCATATATTACCTTCTCTTAAATGTTCTTCATCTCTGTTGTAATATGTTAATATAAACAGCTCCCCAGGGAGTTGAATCCAGTCCTTGTCTACAAAAATTTGGACAAACTCAAAGTATTGTTAATACATAATGTTTACAAAAATATTGTTTTCATGATAAATATATATTTGTCTGCACAACTCTGCTCCGGGGTTTAGTATGAGCCGCACACTTCGTAAATTGCACACGAAAAAAAAAATATAGAAAATTACATGCCTGACTTTTTTGTATTTTTTTTTAAGGATCTCTTTACAAGTGTTTATTTGCCCAAATGCATTTGTTTGACATTTGGCTAGCTAAAAATGGAAGTAATGTAGAAAAAAAACGCCATACTTTATATGTGTTTGCCAAACAAATACCCGATGTCGAAAATATCGCCACAAATAACTTTAAAAATCGTATTGATTACATATACAAAAAAACAATAAGTATTGGATGCCAAAAATGGTCGGTAAATATTCTGATTGGTAGAATGTGACAGAAGAATGCGACCTTTTGGGATCCACGCAACGTACAGGAAGTCCAGGAGCAGCTACAAGAGATGCCGTTTTTAAATGATCGACACATGAAGAATTTCGCGGACTGTGGCAAACGATCAAAATGTAGAAGGTTAGCAATTTTATCAAAAGTAGACGATTCTGCCGTAAATACTTTACTAAAGTACTCCGATCAATCTAATACATTTTTTTTACAGGTCAGTACTGACGAAGTAGTATCTCTCATTGTATAAGCAAAGTTAACTAAACATCAGTATCTATTTATTAATAAAACAATTTGTGCATTTAAAAAGAGCTGATTATACTCTTCTATCTTACCGGAATGTGTAAAATGCAAAAAAGCGGTGTATTCATCAGAAAAAAAAAATCACAGAATCGTCTGCCGAAATAGAATTGCAATCTTTGTTAGATCACACCACAAACCGTATACGTGAATATCAAAAGGAAGTTTTTGAAATTATTTAGTGCTCTGACTTTTTATATAATTACGGCCTTAATAAAGATCTGATAGACAAGTGTTGCCATTTGCTGCAATGTTTGTCATCAGGATATAATAAAAATTAAGTTAAGTATAGGGATTACACGTTACAAACTGCTCAACAACTAGTTCAGGAATATCCATGGTACTACTTGCCATCTTCTGTCCATAAAATACCTTTTCATAGGTCTGAGGTGATTAAGCATGCATTATTATCTATAGGAGAGTTACCTGAGGAAGCAGCGGAATCAGGCAACAAAAATATTAAGCTCTATAGGCGCGATAACACACGAAAAATGTCACGAACTTTATCTAATACCGATCTCTTACATAACCTTCTTCTTACTTCAGATCCCTTAATTTCAAGCCTTAGGAATTTGCCTCGTCAGAAGAAGTCTATTTTGTCAAAAGAGTTTGTTAGGTGTTTAATTTTTTTTTTGAATTGCAACTAATAGTTTTTAATATTTTTCTTTGAAAATAAAGAGTTTTGTAAATATTAAGTGCTGACATTTTTATTTATGTAAAATGACAACACCTACACTAGATTTTTAATAAACCGTCATTTTTTGGTACGTTGAGTTTTATATTTGTACTCTTTCACTATGTAATTTTGTGTCAAAACTTAATTTTTGTGTACCTACTAAATAAACCGATATAAAGAAATTAAAAAATTTTGATATATCATCATTGTTTTACATTTTTTTCCTATTTTATTTAACTAATAAACTATATATTTCAATAAAAATGATTTATTTTTTCATTCTTATGAAAAAGTATTTTTTTAAATACAGTAGCATATGCTTTGAATGTTTTTTACAACAGCAAAAGGCTATGACCGCCCCTCTATGAACGCGGCACCACCGTGCACTGCATGCTGTATCCATACACCCCTATTTAAGTTATGGCTGAAAATACTAAGACCACCATAAGAACATAATAAAATACTATTTACTTTATTTTATCTCACTTATGCAAAAAATCATTCAATTATTATTTTACTTTTTTTCTATTTTTTTTTTCGTTTCTCTCCTAACGTTTTGTTTTTCTTTTTTATGTTATTTAAATTGAATTATAAAATATAAAAAAATATCAGTCTATCCATTAACAGGGCTTAAAACCTGTCACTGGTTGGTTTAAGTAGCCATTCACCAGTCTGCCTATGTTTAAACATTCACATTTCCTCAAGTCTCCTATCTAATAACTTTTTTCAGCTTACTTAGTTTGTTCCTTCACCAAAGTCAATATTGAAAGCATCTACCACAAACTTGAATCTGTTTTAAAGACTAAATGTATTTCTTCTAATTCACCAATAGAACAGAGAATTTTTAAAACATTTAAGTTTGTAAGTGAAAATTCTTGATGGAAGTTCATTGTAATTTATTATATAAATAAAACACGAGTGATACTTTAAGCGATGAAACCGGTCACTGAATATTCCAAATTTGTGGATTAAAGTATCACTCGTGTTTTATTTATATAATAAAAAGAACAGAGAATGTTTGTTTTCATTATGAACTGATTTTATTTCTTCGTCTACTAAGCAAGTTCAACAAAAAAATCCATTATAAAACATTCTTGTCTAATTTATTGGTTTTCACATAAGTTGTGTACTTTTTTATGAGAACACAAAAAAAATACAACAAATAAGTTCACTGCGCAAATATCGCATTCCGCTTTGGCAGCATTATTCCCTCGATTGAACGTGAACAGGTGACGAAAATGCTTGTAATCAAACAAAATAATACATGTTACGTTAAAGTAAATACAATATCTTGTAAAGCTGAAAATTTTCTTTTCAATAACGTGTAACCTTTACCATTGTTTCAAAATTGTGGTGCTCATTTTTAATTTGGAAATAAACGGACACATCTTAAGGGTTGAATATTTATTTATATAAAACTTCAAATACAAAGAATAAGTACTTTGGCGGACTTATTGCTAAAAGCAACATCTTCCAGACAACAAAAAAAAAGACAAAGAATGGTCAACAGAAGAGATTGGTTACAATTCTGTACTAAAAAAACACAAATATGTATCAAAAGATACATACATATTATCAACAATATTTTGAGTTTGTCCAAATTTTAGTAGACAAGGACTGGATTCAACTCCCTGGAAAGCTGTTTATATTAACATATTAAAACAGAGATGTAAAACATTTAAGAGAAGGTAATATAGAAGTCTAGGCATCTACAGGGCTTATTACCTGTCAATGGCTGGTTTAAGTGGCCACTTTACACACTGAGTAACATTCACTATTCTGCCCATATTCAAACATCTATATTCCTTCAATTCTGCCCATATTCAAACATCTATATTCCTTCAATTCCTGCTGATGTTGGTAAATTTCAACAGTTGAAACTTTTTTTATTGTTAATAAATCCACCTAGTTCATGAAGAAGTATAGAAATTGAAAAAATAACATTTTCAGTCGTTGCCTAGTATGTAGGTGAAATAATTCAATTAGATGAATCTCACCCGCATAAATAAAGGTTTCAGCTCTGACTTCACAAACATCAACAGATGAAAGAATTGGAGGAATATATATTTTCAAATATGGGTAGAATGTTAAATGTTCCTCAGTGTGTAAAGTGGCCACTTAAACCAGCCATTGACAGGTCATAAGCCCTGTAGATGCCTAAACTTATATATTAACTTCTCTTAAATGTTCTTCAACTCTGTTGTAATATGTTAACATATGTATTATGTTACAATAAAAAAAACCCTATTAATTAAAAATAATAGCTGTTTTTTTTAAATTGGGAGATAAAGCTTGCACATATTAACATTAATAAAAAAATACATTATGTTATACATATTAAATGATGAAGAATGTGGGATCATATAATGAGTTTGCAAGGAGAGAGAAAGAGGAACTAAGGAAAGAAAAATTTATAAAAATGTATAAATGTTTTTTTTTAAATCAAAAACTTTGTTCCAAAAACGAAAAAAATTCTAAAGTATGAAGCCTATGTAAAAAACCAAAATATGTTTTACGCAACTACTATGGGGAGCAGGATATCAAAATGACATAAACAGAATGCAAAGACAACAAAATAAAATATTAAAGTTAGTAAATGACCTTCCTTATCTAACTGCAACTAGAGAACTTTTTAAACAAACTAAGCAATGAAATATAACTGAACTTTTTCAACTAAAATCATTAAAATTTATCCATAAATTAGCCACTAATGTAATTGTAGACGAAGAACTAAAACTTGTAAAAAATTGTAGTCAACGTTGACATAATACGAGAATATCAGACAAATACCATTTACAACTTTCTAAAACAAGACAAGGACAATCAATACTAATGAACCAAGGACTGAAATTATACAATAAACTACCAGACAAAACTAAACAAAAGACTCTGACAACCTTTTCAAAAGATGTAAAAAATATTATTTTGAACAACAGAGTATGAATGAAAAATGTTTTATACTATTTTTTTGTAAAATGAATGTTATAATCCGTAAGGGTTTATAAATAAATTTTCAAATAAAAAAAAAAAATATTATTAATATTTAAAGCGTTAACTTTGTGGTCAAACATTTGACTAAATGTTTTTAAATATTTGTATATAACCTCTTACCGACTACTCGAAACCGGTAGACATAGGAAAGTCGGTAAGTGGTTACAAACAAATATTTTATTTTTTTTATATTTTTTTTTATTTGAAAATTTATTTATAAACCCTTACGGATGATTACATTCATTTTACATAAAATAATATATACATTTATCATTTGTTCTGTTGTTCAAAATAATATTTTTTACGTCTTTTGAAAAGTTTGTCTGAGTCTTTTGTTTAGTTTTGTCTGGTAGTTTATTGTATAATTTCAGTCCCTGGTTCATTAGTCTTGATTGTCCTTGTCTTTTTTAGAAAGTTTTTTATAATAGTTGTTATAATGTATAACATTTAATATATATTTAAGAAAAAAAAAGCAGTAAAAACTCAGGGAGTTCATGATTCTGGAGATATCCGAGTATGATAATTATTTTGTTACAAAATCAATTGCACGACGGGATTTTTATCATCAAAAAGCTTTCCACTCCCGTGTTTACGTTTAGGCATGAATAAATAACTCTCATCCCTTAATCCTAAATGCATAAGTCTGAGATTAATTATAACATCAAACTTAATCTCTTACAAAACACTTACCTGAGCGTGGTTTTCACGTTGGCTTATATTTGACAAATAAAGTCACCGTTTACCATTTTGTCTAGGATAAAATCCCTCGGGTCTTTTTGTTGCATTGAAATATTTCCTACAACCCTTCGCTGCATAAACAGGGGGTTATTTACATGTATATTTAAATCTCCGAATGGAAATGTAGTATCGTACGAATATTGCATTTACTCGATCGGCGAAAATGGGGATGAAATAGACGCAGATTTCTCGATACATTTTACTTTTCCGTTTTGTCGGTGCAAAGAAAAATCTAGAAATATAAATACTTTATCTTGAGAACCTCATCTTTCGGATGGCAATCAAATGATCGTGAAATTGTGGTTAGAAACTTTTGAGATGGGACACAGCATGAAGCACAATACATTATACTTACAATCGTCATTTAATCATGAGACTAACTGAAAACGGACCACGTTGACTAACTGCAAATTAAGCCAACAGATCTCTATCGCCTGTTGTTGATTGTAAACGCGGAAATGCGCGTTGAAATAAATGTAAAAATTATTTTATTTTCACGGCTAAATTTATTCGACACAATTTTACTTACGAGTTCTAATCCTATTTATTTTACGGCAATAAATACCGAATTTCGTAATCTTATTTGTCAATAAATATCTTCATCATCCACCTTTCCACACTCCGTAATGCATGTGTAATTGCAGCATAGTTCAATAATTTGACACATGAAGGTGATCAGTCTTACGCTTTAGTTTACATTTTTTTTTTCTTATTATTATTTCATTTTAGTCTTAAAAAAAGTTTTAACTAAAATATCTTTAAAATTTTTTTTAAAAACGTATTCAACCAAGAATCAAAGAAAATATTTATTTTTGAAAACAGACATTTAAGTTTTTTTAACACAACTTTTTGGTTCAATCATCTATATTTTTCTACATTAATCTACTGACAAACATTTATTTTATCATCATCATCATCATTCCCTCTTTGCACCTAATGGTGCATAGGGCACTGCACTTGTGCACTAATCGCAGCGTATTTTTTTTTTGTTATATGAAAGCAATATGATCGGTCTTACGCTTAAGGTACCAGTCCAGGGACTATGAAATATTCTGGTGTGAAAATACCCTCTCAAATTAATATTTCATATCAACCATGCCTGGAATCGAACCCGAGACCTCTGCATGGTAGGCAAACGTGCTGACCATTAAACCACGAGGCCGACATTTATATATTAAACTGTTATAGTTATTTATTAATTTGGAGTTGTATTAAATATAGTGAGAAGTTATATAAAACTAGCGGATTCGACAGACGTCCTGCCTGGCGTTGGCTGGCCAGCTATAAGCTGGTTCAGCAAACGTTTCTTCGATATTAGAATTTTCGATAAACTATATACTAAGTGACATTTGACATTAAGATCGCAGCGCCACCTACCGGGTCCAATTGTTAATCTAAACTATCCAGAGACCTACTTAAACATAGGTTTCATCACAAAAAAAATCATCAAAATTGGTCTAGCCGTTTAGGAGTTCATTCACACGTACAGAAGAATTGCATATTTAAAAGTGAGAAAAAAAAATTGTACGGAATAAAAAAAAAAACAGAAAATAATAATAATACAGCAATAGTAATAAAAACAGAATGCACGTTGTTTTACAGGGGTTCAAAAAATTTCTTTTAATTTACATTTAATTATTTTAGTAATACCTATATTAGTTTCATTAATTTTTAGTTCATTAGGGATATTATTATACTTTTTTATTCCTTTGAAAACTATACGATTTTAACCATGACTTGTGTGCAGTTTAAATTCAGTATTTAGTTTTTATATAAGTATTTATATACCTATGTTATGTCAAAATTTCAAAAGAAGTAATCTGCCGGACTAAAAGTAATTTCAATAACATAAAAGTTTTAAGGACATTTTTTAGCAAACATACCTCAAAAAATATTGTTTTTATTTGTAGTTTACTTTTTTTAACTGCACGATTTTGAAAAAACGCGTTTAAAATGACCAAATCGTATGATTTCTGTACTTTTTATCAGACAACAGCCTTAAGATTCGCCTCTTTACAAGTGAAAAGTTATAAATTATTATAAAAATAAAGATTTGTTATTTCTTTTACAAGAACATTACTATTATTTCGAAAGAGAACTGCTCCGATTGATGGGTGATATAAAACTAATATAGTAAACACATAATAGTCTCCCGAAAATATTGTAGTGTTCTTGTAAAATAATAAAAATTGTGTAACACTAATAACAAACTTTTATTTTCATGATAATTTCTAATGAAGTGTTACGAAGTGAATGCCGATTCAATCAAAAATATTGTGAAAAGTTATATTTAGAATTCTTTTTTGTGTAACACTGATTAAACACACCATTTTTTTACAATTTATATGTTACCCTAAAAATATTCCAATTATCGTAAGACGTCACTCCCCATTCACGTAATGGGAAATGTTAATGTTTATACATATATTGAATTTATATAAAAATTGTATTTGGTAGTAATATTGTATACTTATATTTGTTACTTAAAGACCATGGCCCTCATACAAATAAATGTAGGAAAGTTTAAATGCACTCATCGATCCATGGAAAGACTTATGCTTGGTATAAACCTAAGAGATAAAATAAGAAATGAAGGAATTAGGAACAGAACTAGAATAACGGATATTATGGATCGCGTAGCAGGACTGACGTGGCAATGAGCAAGACATGTTGCGAGACAAGACCCCACAAGGTGGACCCCTAAAATTTTAAGATAGAGACCTTGAGAAAATAAGCCAGGCGTCGGAAGACCTCAAAAAAGATGGTCCGACGTTATAGCTGCTGTAGGTGGTAAAAATTAGCTGCAAGTAGCAACCGACCTAAAAAAATTAGAGAATATGGAATGGAGGACAGAAGGTTGAAAAAGAAGGAGAAGAAGATATTTGTTTATCTGAATAAAAAAAAAATAATAAACATTATTCAATAATTTACACGTTACTATGTTAAAATCCAAACGTTAAAACGTTAAAATCTAAACTTACTACTCAACCTTTATTTAAGCTAGTAAAAGCAATTGAACAATCTTTTTTACAATATGGTATTGTAGGCAGGGGTGGTTCATACGCCAATATATTTAACCCTCTTAAAATAGCACAAAGATTCACTATTAAAGTAATTCTAAAGAAACCCTCAACATTCAATACGAAAAGTCTATTTTAAATATTTAAGGTTCATACAGTAAACACTCTTTATAAAATAAATTGTATTATACAAATATATAAAAAAGAAAATAATTTGAGATGAATAAGTCACTCAGATACCAACATAATATTCAAATTCCTAAATTCCATACAAGTCATGGTCAAAATAGCTTTGTCTTCAAAGGTGTAAAAAATTATAATAATCTTCCCAGTGAACTTAAAACTATTAAAAATAATATATCAATAAATAAATTTAAAGTAAATCTAAAGAAATTTTTTGAACACGTGTAAAAACTACATTAAATTTTAATTAGTATGAATGTATTATTGTTTTATGTTTTTTCTTTATGTACACCATGTTTTTATTTTTTTCTTACGTACTCGTATTTAAAATGATGTTAACTTTTATAGTAAACAATAAAAAACTACAATAGTGTAAGTCACTCTCTAAGCACAAGAGTTAGTCTCTTTTTTGGAGAGTTACAGTAATAACATTTACTAGATGTGTAAGAGTAGATATGTATAGAATTTTTAAAAAACATGTACCTTTTATGAAATTTATTAATTTTTTTTTTTTTTTTAAAAACATGTCATTTTAGGATACGTCTCTAAATCAGACCCCGTACTGATATGGATGTACACTTTTTACATCAAAATACCGCTTTTATCCAAATAAGAATTGAATAGTAAATACCTGTTGTAAATAAAGTTGCTTTTCTTGGCCTCTTACAATTGAGCATACTGAAGCGTTCATTTATATTAAATTTGTCTGTTTACCATTGACGTCGACCTGTGTTTATTAACTGGAGAGGATAATTGAATTTAAAATGTATTTTCTGCTTCGAGTAAGTTCTTAATGTGCTCCGAGTATGCACTTAGTCAGATGCACAAGAATTACATTTTAACCATTCTTGGCATTACGTTACGTCAAACAGAAACGAATGAGCAATATTGACTCTCCGACCAATACCACCTTGACTTAAGGTATGGCCATTGGAAACAGAACGAGGAAGTTCACTGTTAGAGGAAATTTGATCTAGAAACTGTTTTCTTACACGCAGTAAAAGTGTGAAATTGTATTGTGAAGTTTCTTGAAAGTGTGTGAAAAAAAAATAAAAAATTATATACATATTACAACAGAGATGAAGAACTTATGGAGAAGAGAATGTAGAAATCTAGGCATCCGCAGGGGTTATGACCTGTCATTGGCTGGTTTAAACGGCCATTTTACACAATGTGTAACATTCACCATTAAGTCTATATTTTAACACCTATTTTCCTTCGATTCTTCTATCTGTTGACGTTTGAGAAGTTAAAGAACTGAAACCTTTATTGTTGCGAGTGAGATTCATATGATTGAATTATTTCAACCACATAATAGACAAAGCTTGAAAATATTTTTCAGTTTTTATTCTTCTTCTTGGACAGGGTGGATTTATCAACAATGTTTTGAGTTTGTCCAAATTTTTGTAGACAAGGACTGGATTCAACCCCCTAGGTGGCTGTTAATATTAACATATTACAACAGAGATGAAGAACATTTTAGAGAAGGGAACGTAGAAGTCTCGGCATCCCCAGGGCTTATGACCTATCATTGGCTGGTTTTAGTGGCATCTTTACGCACTATGTGTAACATTCTCACACAGAAGTATGAAAATTGAAAATTATTTTCAGGTGTTGCCTAGTTTTTTTAAAATTTTACTTTATTTAATTTAGGAAACCGATAGTTCTACATACATATTTATAATAAACAAACAGATATAGTGTATAAACTCTGAACCAATAACAGGTTTCCACAAAGTATACAAAGTGAGTAAAGAAAATCAATTACATATTATATGAATACATTTAAGTTTATACACATAAAAATGTTATTTTTATGTACTCGTTTATATTTTTCAACAATCAAAAAAAATTTTTTTTTTAAAGAACAGTAAGTTATTATAAATTGAGCGGGATTACAACATTAGTGTGTGGAAAAAATAATACAGTCATATGAATCTCAGCTACAACAATAATGGTTTCAGCTCTTTGACTTCACAAATGTCAACAGATGGAAGAATCGAAGGAATATAGATGTTCAATATAGGCAGAATGGTGAATGTTACGCAGGGTGTAAGGTGGCCACTTAAACCAACCAATGATAGGTCATAAGCCCTGTGGATGTCTAGAATTCTACATTCCCTTCTCTAAACTGTTCTTCATCTCTATTGTAATATGTAAATATTAACAGCTACTGCAGGGGGTTGAATCCAGTCCTTGTCTACAAAAATTTGGGCAAACCCAATACATAGTGGATAAAAATGATTTTAATGAAAACGAAATACTTTGCAAAATCAAATTTTTATCACATTTAAAGCGTAAAAATGTGAACCACGGGATAGTTGAGGCTTTAAGAGTATCCACTACGCGCCTGTCGAAATTTCAATCAATTTTAGTGAGTTTTTACCGTGTGAGAGCATGTGCAAGTAATTGAGTTTCATTTTATTAGAAAAAATGCATCAAACCAAATATTATACGTAGATTCATTATTACGTTTTGAAAGGAAAAACAATTGAAGTAATCAAACGCAAAATGATTCGATATCAAGTGAAAAATTTTCGCAAATAGTATTTTTCATAGAGAATTGAATGTTTGCAATATTTTATTGAGGCATTTTTTCGCGCGAAGCACGGTTAAAGATTAATAATATAATCCCGTAAAAGTACGAAACCATATTTTATTTTTTATTTTTTTAAACAAAAAATGACATTAATTTGAATTTTTTTGCTTTGACTGACTCCTGGAGGCAACTGGTGATGTCCACATGGTCTACTTAGGAGCGGATGTGGGAAAGAAGAGAGAAGAATAAGAATTTGAATAATATTTAAATTTATTTTAACAGAGAGGGAAAATATTTTCGAGAAGGGAATATGGAAGTCTAGGCTAGTGTAAATACAGGGCTTATGAAATGTCGTTGGTTGGTTTAAGTGGCCACTTTACACACTGTGTAACATTTATCATTCTGCCCATGTTTGAACATCCGGATTTCCTCAACTCTTCCATCCGTTGACTTTTGTGAAGTAACAGAGCTAAAACCTTTATCACGTGGGTGAGATTCATCCGGCTGAACCAAATCACCTACTAGGCAACGCTTGAAAACAATTTTCCATTTTTTATACTTCTTTTACCAGGTAGTTAATTCGACAATGTTTGAGTACGTCCAAATGCTTGCAGACTGGCTGGATTTCCTCCCTAGGGAGAATTCATATTTAAATTTATTTCAACAGAGAGAAAAAACATTTTTGAGAAGAGAATATAGAAGTCTAGGCATGTACAGGGCTTATGACCTGTCATTGGCTGGTTTGAGTGGCCATTTTACACACTGTGTAACATTCACCTGTGACTTCCATATTCCCTTCTCAAAAATGTTTTTCCTGTCTGTTGAAATAAATTTAAATATGAATAACTCCCTAGGTAAGAAATCCAGCCAGTCTGCAAGCATTTTGACATACTCAAACATTGTTGGACTCGAATAATATTTTATATTTATAACAATTTTATGTCATAATGAACAAAGATTAATTATTATTGTTGTATATTTTGATTTTATCAACATGTCATAAGCTGGTTTAAGTGATCTATTTATTTATTAAGGGACATTGTCCATGTTTGCTATTTAAAGGTTTTAAATATAATAATAAAAGAATAGTTAAAAACAATTTTAAAAAGAAATGACAAGCATAAGGGACATCAAGACAAGATCTCTGAACATTTTGTAATATTTTATGTTTTTTTTAAACTTTTTGCAGATTTTCTTATATTAATCTGTTCTTCGAAGGCTTCTACGCTAACCGAAGTTTCCTTTTATTATATTTCCTTTTCCTCCCTCTCCTGAATCATCCCTTAGCGCTGCCGCAGAATGCACTTAACTGGATTTTTCAGCACTTTAATCCACACCTCGGTAATAGAATTTTATAGAATTAACCCCAAGTAAAAAGCACCGCGATATAACGGGAAAAGTAGATTTGGTTTTTCTATTTTCTTTTTCCAAATGCAGGTGTACGAAGTTTTTAACACTTTTTGTTGGTTTATGGATCAATAGTTGAAAATTTCGCTCTGTTACACTTTACGCTTTTAATTTTTAACTCTTCCTTCTCGGCAATGTATAGCCAGCACACATTACAACTTATAACTTTGATATGTCCATAAATATATTAAATTCTGGGTTAATTACTTTTCGTATTCCTCCGCTATACATTTTAGTATATGTCAAAATACTTTTTTATATAAATAGTTAATACTTGTTACTAAAAATCGCAGTTCAAAAAATAATCGAAAAATTTTCCTATGTGTCACATGTCGCGGCGTATGGCGTAAAAGAAAACCAAACACACAATTGCCTCACACACTCTTCACGTCTCACTATTGATACTGCAGATATATTTGGGAGCGAGAGAGACAATCTCACGCGTCACACACTCTAATAGAAAAGTTCCCAGTACTTCTTTCAGATGCCAATAAGTTGCTCTCTAAATTTCGTAGGGGTCGGTTCTTTCGTTCGCGTTGCGAGCATGAGTTGATGGTTTTTTCATGTTTTAATAAACTAGATACACTCCCTAAACTGCATATATGTAAATAGCAGGAATGTATATAAATAAATAAATATTTATTGCAATATTTAAGTTTTGTGTTTTTAAGAAAGAAATATAAAAGTTGTAAAAAAATATAAAGCAACCCCGTATTATAATGCCAAAATATAATCTTAGTACACGTAAAAGCATACTCAATCAAATTTAAAAACATGAAATCACTTTTGCAAATGATGCGATGCAAGAAATCTGGTATTATTAATTAAAATGAGATTCATATAACTGAATCATTTCGTATTAAGTAACACCTGAAAACATTTTTTAATGTTTTTTTTTTCTTTGACCAAATATTTGTACATGAAAATTAGATTTGTATTAAGACTATTAAACTCAAAACCTCCCTAGGGAATAAATTCCCGTCCTTGTTTACAAACATTTGGTCAAACTCAAAATACTCTCCTCTTGTGTTTTTAGAAGTGTACTTACGTCGGTCTTTATGGTCAAAGTATGTGTTGTTTGTGCGCAGTTCGGTTCAAGCACAAAAATTTGTGATTCACTATTCAAACGTTTTTTAATCTCATTGATGGCATCATTTCTGATTAAAACAAAACACAAAATACATATTAAATATATATTATGGGTAGACCCATCACCCTTTAAAATAATTATTCACAGCATGCAATGTGTTAAATATGAATTGTAATTTAATAAAAAATCTTTATATGTTCTAAAACTTAAGAATCCAGTTTAAAAATAATAAAATAAAATCATTTTTGTAAAAATATAGTTTAAATTGCAATAATAAAGAAATAATAATTGAAAAAAAAAATGATAAAAAAGCTATTAAAAGTGAAGGGAAGAATGACTGATAAATCATGGGAGCAAATTAATAGATAATAAATTAATTTGTACTGTATTTTTCGCATTCCGCAATACGTCGTTAAGTATAATGCCATTATGCTCCAAAAATTTTGCAATGTAATGGTTGTAAAAATACTACAATGTAATGGTGGAGAGCTGGCGGCCGGGCAACATGAACTCTCAAGATGAAAAGTGTCGAGTCCTTTCGATTTGCGGTGTTTTATAATCTCGTCCGGGCTAACGTTGAAGTGGACTACGCGTTGCGGGCCAAAACAGGGTTCGGATCTGACAACTTTACGGCTGTTGGTGTTGCTCGCTACAGTACTATTGATTTGGGGGTTGGTTCTACGGTGGAATATTTCATATTTTCTGGACTGGCACCTGACACGTAAGATATATGTCTCACAGATGATTAAAATACATTGCATTTGGTTTACGAATGCAGTGCTCTATACACCACTAGAAGCAAAAACCGGAATGATGATGATGAGATCTCTTTAGAACTTCAGAAATAAAAACGTTGCAACCTATCTTTTGTAGAACCCTCAGAGATAGAATCCCAAACGAAAGATATTTGCAGAACCTGAAACATAGAGGTGAGATGGAGTAGGCAGAGAAGACGATTCTGGAGAGGCCATGGATCGAGTAAAGGTTCCTAAGATTGTGATGCACGAGAGAGACGTTGAAAATCAAAGAAATGGAGGAAAAGTTGAACATCAGAATCACTGGACCAAGACTCACATCCTGTCAAAACAGATCGCAAGATGAAGAAAATAACAATAAGTCGTTCAATTGCCCTGTTATTTGTAGAATTGTTTCATGGTTTAAAAAATATAATAAAATGTCTCTACCTAATTCTTAATAAAAGAAACTGTACAAAAGAAAACAATATTTTAATGGACTGACCACTAGTTTTCTCCGACCAAAAACTCAACTTCTTAAATTAAATTGTTTTCTTTAAACTTCACACTGGCAATTATTAACTTAGCGAACTCGTTCATTCGTCTCACGTAATAAATTAAATTCACTTGAAAGTTTATCTAATAATAACACGAAGCTGCTTATTGTAAAGTGTAAAACTTTGAAGTTGAATCGCGAAAGAAATCGTCGTTTGGAACGGAAACCGAATAAAAACTTCATAACGGAGCTACATCTAAAAAAAATTAATTACACAAATATGAACACAAACGCTTCCGAGAAATCTTAAGGTTTTATCAATATATTTTTCTTCTTCTTCTTCTTCTTCTTATTCTTAAATATAGACTGAAAGAACATTTAGCGTCACAAATATTAAATGACGATATATCGAACTATGCGTCCCATTTAAATGAGTCAAAAAATAATTTTGACAAATCAAGACCTAAAATTTTAACATATAGGACATAAAGGTCCAAAGTTAGATAGATTAGAAATTTTAGAAATAAATAGGATAAAAAATAATAGCGATAAAATTTTGATAAATCAGCTTATATAATGCAAAAAGTCACTTTTATTTGTCCCCGTAGTTCGACCTGTACATTTTAATAAAACAATGAATGTTTTCATAGAATAGAATCCTCCCTTACAATACACCGCCAACACATGTTTCAATAATTTATCCCACTCTGTTTCATTGAAATGTTACTTATTGAATCTCTTTGAACTTATTTTTAAATGTACCTACACTTAAAATGATATTTAGTTTTAAATACATTATCCTTACAAATTTTTTTTAGTCTGAAGATGCCCATTAGAGGGGCAAAGCGCTAATTGCTCAAAAAAATAAGTGAAAATGTACAAAGTATTTTTAATTAGTAACCTATATGTAAATATATGTTTTTACATCATGAAAAGGATTATTCAAATCATCGAAATTTTACATTTAAATTCCGTACTCTACCCGGAGTATTGCCGCTTTAGAACGCAAAAGAATATTTAGTGTATCGGCTTTACATCAATTAAATCGGTTCATCTGTTATCGTCTAGAGGGTGATTCCTGAGACTCTGAGTTCCAGCTGTCCTTCCATATCTTTGGTGGTCTTCCAGACAGACGGAGACCAGCTGGGATTTCATGGGCCGTTCTGGAGCTGTCCATTCTATGGACGTGATCTCTCCAGAATCTTCTCCTTGATCTGCTCTTATATCTTATGTCTTTTTGAAATCAACGAATTACTTTAACTCTGCAGAGGTCACGTACAAAAATGTGAGATTATATTATTTTTATGAGTGGGATCCACAGATATATTATTATCTATTCAGTGGTGGGATCAAACATTATAAACATCACTGGGTCATTCAAACAGAAGCAATTTTATCAATATTCAAAGCATTAAATTTGTGGTCTACCGGTTTCGAGACGCACCTGTTTCTTCGTTAGGAGACCAATTAAAATAACATGTAAAACCCACTGTACACCTTTACCGTAGCTGTTGCACATAAATATAAAGGGCGTGAGTTTAATATGTACAGGATGAACATTTTTTTAAGGTTGCTTATTAAAATGCATGTCTTGATGGTTTTTTTTTTGCAAAAACTATGGTGAACGTGTGAAGTGCGTTTTGCATGTTAGTTCAATTAGTGTCCTGACGAAGAGATGAGTGCGTCTCGAAACCAGTAAACATAGAAAAATCGGTAAGTGGCATATACAAGTATTAACTAACATTTAATAGAAGCAAACACTAAACTTTAAAAATTTTAAAACTACCTTTTCTGTCATGCCCCTTGCGCCTGTTAGAGACATTTTATTAAAAAATCATTTTATATTCCCGTATAAAATGAGTTAAGTTATAATCTTAATGCAGTGAAACCACTTCAAAGTTATTACATTTTCAATGTAATTCAATCAAACTTTGTAAATATTTCGCTAGAGTCGCCTGTCTCCATTAAAATTTTTGGCACGGTCGCGGCCGGCGGCAGCGTGGTGAAATAGTTCTAAGGATATATTCATTTATTTGTAAGTTCAGATAAATATTTTGAGCTGGATGCACGTCACGTCGGTCGATTTAAATTGTTGTATTTTTTATAAGACATGAGACGGGATTTGAAACTGTGTAAGTACATAAAATTCTTATCGAAAATAAATAAAATACCCAATGTTTACCAGCCTGAAAATACCCGTTACTGGGTGAAAGCGCCCATTGGTCAAATAAATCATAGGAAGTGTGGCAAGTATTTTATTTATTACTTATATGAAAATATTAGTTATCAAGAATTTTCAATAAATAACATTACATATTAAGAGTAAAACATATTTATAAATGGTAATTGAACCGAGTTGTGGCCCCGTGGTAGTATTGTGGACTCACGGGCTAAAGTTCCGAGGTTCTAATCCCACTCTACCACAACTCGATTTCCATTTTTCTAGCGCAGATTGGTGTACCAATGCAGTGCCTTATGCACCATTAGGTAATGATGTAAAAGCCATTTTTTTTCTCAGTGCCCAATAAAGATATTATTAATATGATATTATTATATCACAATAATTCAATGTAATTTTTATCAGCCTTTATTTTTCTCACCAATGTTTTGAGTTTGTTAAAACTTTTGTAGACAAGAGCTGGATTCAACCCTTTAGGTATCCGTTAATATAAACATATTACAACAGAGATGGAGAACATTTTAGAGAAGGGAATATAGAAGTCTAGGCGTGTACAGGGCTTATAACCTGTCAATTTAAAGTCCTTTTTTCCATTTTAAAATTAGCACTAATAGTAAAACAATAGTCGTAAAAAATAAACGTCACTTGAAAGGAAATATAAATCTTTATAAATCTTTTACGAATATTGTTTTTAATTGTTTATGGTAGGCAAAAGCGCTGACCACTAAACTGCGAGGCCGACAAAGGAATATTATGTTCTTCTGGATTACCTTTTTTAAGCGCAAAGATGTTAAGGCTACCATATAATGGAGAGCTCCTTCGGGCAGCTTTTCTCGTTCGGCAATGAGTAATTTTTTCGTGTATGTGGGCAACGTCAAGGAGACTTATGTTCTCAGATGCGATGCGCGAGTAGCTTACATCTTAGCCTATCATGATTTTTCGATTAACTTAAAAAATGGTTTTCACAAACGACACACTAGCGTCTCATGAATTGTTCAGTTATTTTTTATTTAAAATATTTTTTTTAAGAATAATGCGAGTGTAATAATCCTTATTTTAATGTTTCTCGCTTTGAGTATTTTCGTAAACTAATTTCTTGAGATGGGGTAGGAAAAACAATTTTCAAGTCGTAATCCTTCTAAGACTATGGTGAAACGTCGGGGTAGTTTTGCCAGGGGTGACAGATGGCTTTTAGTTGTAGATTTGTTGTCACTTACCCCCATATTCATAGTTCCCACCTGAAGAAAATTGCCGATAATTCAACCCCTGACGCCGAAGCAGACAGGTTTGAGTTTGAAAGCGTTGATTCCTAAAGCAAATGGGTATGGTGTAAAATATTTTTATTTTTTCACATTGATATATAAATACATATAAACATGTCTTGAGCCCTTAAAAATTATGACACTTAACATGAAATTGGTCGTAGAGAGTCAAAAAAGGCATATACTCTTGTTTGCAGGGCAAAGTGAACATAAAATTGTATAAATGATAAAATGTTTATAATTTTATAAAGGAATAACGCGCTAAGCCTCTATTTTGAGGCTTGTCAGCAGCAGGTGGGATAGAGAGGATATGGAAGGAGGTAATGAAAAATACACCACAATACCCAGACCAATCGACGAAAAAATCTTTCTTCAATTTTTTATTGCAACTGGCGGGAATCGAACCCGCGGTGCCAGTAAAAGTAAAATAAAAATTATGCCCAAACGTTCAGTCACGCTCATCGCGTATTTAGTAGTTTTTCGACCACCAGCCAGGTGTGGTGTTTAGAATTGAAATCAAAATGCCTACCTGTGTTATGAAGGAATGTAAAAACCTTTTCGATAAGCATTGTCGAAAGGATTATGTAACTTGACATTAGTAAATATTCGTTTATAAATGATTAACAAAGCTTAATACAATTAATGTTTCAATATAAATTTACACTAAAAATACATTATGTAACTTAGTAGACATTATAATAATAAATATGTTCATCTCCCTTCCCCTCCTTATCCTCTTTTCAAGCATCCTTGTCCTAATCCCGCCCATATAAAAAGTAGTACATGAAAATAACATTTTTATCCATAAATTGTATGTATTTAATTAATATGTAATATATTTTCTTTACTAATTTTGTATACTTTGTGGAAATTTGTTATTAGTTTTGAGTTTATACACTACACCTGTTTGTTTGTTATAAATATGTATGTAGAACTGTTGATTTCCAAAATAAAATAAAATAAATTAAAATAAAAAAATAAATAAATAAATAAAATAAAATAAAATAAATTTAAAATAAAATGAATAAAATAAAATAAAATAAAATAAAATAAAATAAAATAAAATAAAATAAAATAAAATAAAATAAAATAAAATAAAATAAAATAAAATAAAATAAAATAAAATAAAATAAAATAAAATAAAATAAAATAAAATAAAATAAAATAAAATAAAATAAAATAAAATAAAATAAAATAAAATAAAATAAAATAAAATAAAATAAAATAAAATAAAATAAAATAAAATAAAATAAAATAAAATAAAATAAAATAAAATAAAATAAAATAAAATAAAATAAAATAAAATAAAATAAAATAAAATAAAATAAAATAAAATAAAATAAAATAAAATAAAATAAAATTAAATTAAATTAAATTAATTAAATTAAATTAAAATAAAATAAATATATTTAAACGTCAAACTACTCCTAGCGCCGCAATTATGAATCTCTTTCTACTTAGAGGGCTGCACTGATAGAAATACGTTTTATAAATAAAACAAATGTAAGATAATATTATTTCTGCATTCTCCGAAATCCAGTAAAAAAATCGGTTGAAATAAAAAGGAATTTAAGTCAAATATCTAATTGGGATCCGCAAATAACTCATGTTGATTGTTAACATCAAAATACAAAAATGAGTATATTTAAATTTTTGGTGGAATTTTTTTTCTTTTTACTCTATAGGGCGCGTTTATTTATTCATTGGTCAATGTTTTTTTCATTTATTAACAAACATAGTTCAAATTATACATACTGAAATAAAAATAATAAAGAATGAAAACTTTAAGCAGAACAAAAATCATATGGCAAAGACATTCGTGATAATACAAAAATGGCAACAAATTATGACATAAAATTATCATCATCAAAATTCCCTTTATCCAGCGAATGTTGCACAGTGCACAACGTTGGTACACTAACTGCCTGGTAAATTGATGTTTTTTTTTTCATAGGGGAAGATATTATAGTGCTAAAACAGAATTTAAAGTAAATATAAAGACAAACACGCTAACAATAAGTGGTCTCTTGTTAATGAAAAATTCCTTAAAGGGGTGCACGTACAAATGTTATTTTTATTTGGTTGGTGTAGTGGCAAAAACTCTTAGCCTGAGTATTCTGTGCTGTAATTCACCGCTGTGATTGGGCTTACTGGCCAGTTGTAGTACAAAAAAAATCGTGTTATCCGTTAGTGTCATACGCCCTGTAAACGCCTTGACTTCTAAATTTCCTTCTTCAAAATGTTCTGCATCTTTATAATTGAGGTAAATTAATTGGAATATTTTGTTGTTTAAGAGAAATCATTTCTTTTAATGTCGTTGCCATTATTCAAAAATTTAAGCGATTGGGGAGGACAGAAATAATTTCTGATTTCAATACCATTTCTCAACCGAATTTGGTTATGATTAAGTGGATGGAAAGTTCTGACTAAGAAATGGAATATATTGAGGGAAAACGAATTAATTTATGTGGAACTGATAAGAAAATTTGAGAGAGTTTGGTGATAGAAAAACAGACAAAATGGTGGGCTCCCTAAAGTATTGTAAATTGACAATGTTTTATTGTGTTAATTTTTTCCATCAGTTGTAAACAAGTACTATACATTATACATCGTCAACGTTTGGACAAAAGCTGCTTAACCTAAAAATTACAGTTTTGAGTTAAATATTTCCATTCGAAGAATAAAATTAATAATGTATCACTGTGGCTAAAAATTAATAAATTTAAATTAAATGTTAAAAAAACTAAATATATGAATATAGGAAACAAAAGAATAAAAATTACACCATCAATTGTAATAGAAAATGAAAAACTTAATGAAGTCACTGAAATTAAATATTTAGGTGTAATGTTGGATTCAAAACTTACATTTCACCAAAACGCTAAGATGGTAATAAATAAGATTGCAAAAAAAAATCAATTTTGGGAAGGATCAGAAGATTTATTGATAAGGACTCTTGCAAAACTATTTACAAAGCAATTATTGAACCACACGTTAACTACTGTAGTAGCATTTTATTTTTATCAAACAGAGAAAACATAGATAAACTAATTGTATTACAAAAAAAAAGCCTTTAGAATCATTTAGAAAAAAAACATATACACGAGGGTAAAGTCGATGGTAAATGAAATGAAATTATTAACATATAAACAAAGAATATTTTACAATACAATGATATTTGTTCATAAAATTATAAACTCTAATAAAAAAACAGAATTTTGGAAAAAAATTGATCGGAACCAGCATAAACACGATCACAATACTAGAAAAAGAACAAAATTAGACTTCCATTTAGGAAAAAGGCAAAGTCACAAAATTCAATTTTATTTAAAGCAATTAAAAAGTATTACGAAATGGAAAAAAATATTTATGAAGAAATAAACATATCAAAATTTAAAATAATGGTCAAGACATATGTGATAAACAATTTATAAATTAAATATATTTGCAATGTTATTATTAGAACACACATAACAATATGTATGATATGTGTGCCCTACTTTAAGATTTAAATAAATAAAAAAATTGAAAATATGTTCTTTAAGCGACAAACGTCACCAAGGTAAGTTAGGTAGGTAAATCAACAATGTTTTGAGTATTTCCAAATGTTTGTAGACATTCTGGATTTCCTCCCTTGGGAGTAACTGAGATCTACATTTTTTGCTACCGAGAGGAAAAACATTTTTGAGAAGGGAATATGGAAGTTTTGGCATTAACTTACATTTAATTACAATACTAAAAGTAAAAGCAAATTAGTAATCCCGAAATTAAAGCTAAGTTAGGTAAGCACATCGTTTGTGGGGCACTGCGTACGCTTCTACAATAGAATACTCGACAATGTCCTAATTATGATGGACAATAAATTTTGGTTTAAATATTCAATTTATAACAATATCTTTTATACGTTTTTATTACCTTCATACCTGCCCTTATTGGTACATAATCTTCTTTTAAAATAGATAAAAAATACAATTCTATAAAAAAAGGTTTCAACTAAAACTGGCGATTAATAAGAAATATTCATCAAAACACCTTAAAAATAATAATCTCATCTCAGAACAAATATTCGTTCAAGTGAGCACAGCTTTTGAAAAATTCATAATTGGATGTGTCTATTTTCCACCACTTACAGATTCAGAAAATTATCAGAGGCATTGTGAAGACATCGAGTTTTTGTGTTCAAAATACCCTAACAACAAACTAATTATATTTGGTGACTACAACCTTCCCAACTTGTCGTGGGGAAATAGTGAGAGTGGCTATATTCATAGTGAAAGTGAGAACGATCGGGCGCGACCAATACTGGACATGATTAACTTTTTAAATTTTTATCAACATAATTTTATTTATAACGTGAAAAATAAGTTGCTAGATTTAGTTTTGTCAAATTATGCTAACCTTAATGTTGAAAAGAGCGTTGATCCGATCTTGCCAATTGATGATTACCACCCTCCTCTTGAATTAACATTATATTTACACGAAACCTGTTCAAAACACACTGATATTTCTTTAAATTACAAAAAGGCTGATTTTGATTCAATTATTAATCAACTTTCTAAAACAAAACTGACTGGACTTTTTTAAATAATGATAATACAGAAATATCTATTTGCCATATGTATGACATAATTTTTAATTCTATAGATAACTTTGTCCCCAAGTATCAACTTAAAATAAACTATCCAAAGTGGTTTACCGCTGAACTTAAAATTTTACTAAATTCAAAAAAAGTACTACACAAAAAATTTAAGCAAAGTCGGAGTATTCATGATTATCAGGAATTTTCCAAAACAAGAAACGAATGTAAAACGCTTTCCAAGATATGCTTTAAATCGTATGTAAAGAGTATGGAAAATTCGGCGTTAAACTCAAACAATCTTTGGAACTACATAAAAAAATTAAACAATTCTCATTTCGAATATCCAAGTGCTATGCATCTAGATGGAAAATTAGTGAATGGCACTGAAAATATTGTAAACCTTTTTGCAAATTTCTTTAAGGAAGTGTATGATGAACCTATTCCAGATGATAAGATTCCAACTTTTACTTTTGATAAAACAATTACGCTTTCAAACTGTAAAATTAATATGTTGTCTTGTAAGAAGAGACTACTCTCTTTAGATGAAAATAAATCAGCAGGTCCTGATAATGTTCCGCCTATTTTTCTCAAAAAATGTGCCTCAGTTATAGCTGAACCTCTCACCACGTTTTTCAATAAACTATTGTCAATGGGATGTTTTCCCTCCAAATGGAAATCTAGCTATATAACTCCAATTTTTAAAAAGGGGGACGACTCAGATATTAAAAACTACCGTCCTATATGCATCCAATCAGTCATACCCAAACTTTTTGAGTCACTCATACTTGACCAAATTCAACATGATGTCTCAAATATAATAGACACTAAACAACACGGTTTTATAAAGGCGCGGTCAACTGCCACAAACCTAATTCTTTACCATAATTACATATCGGAAGCCTTTAATGATAAAAATCAAGTTGATAGTATATACACCGATTTTACTAAGGCGTTTGACAAAGTCTCTCACAAAATATTACTAAGTAAGCTGTATGGTTTGGGTTTTCGTGGAACTATCCTTGATTGGTTTCGAGCTTATCTATCTGACAGGTATCTATATGTAAAAATCAAAAATGTAAAATCAGACTGTTTTTCTGCCTCTAGTGGTCTTCCACAAGGCAGTCACCTAGGGCCTGTTCTTTTTCTAATGTTCGTAAATGACATTACATCCTGTTTCCATGATGTCGAAGTTTTGCTTTTTGCGGACGATATTAAAATATTTAAAAAAATATCGGACATTAATCATTGTGAAACTCTGCAATCAAATATTAATAATTTGTATAATTGGTGTAAAAAAAATAATTTATTTCTTAATATTCAAAAATGCAAAATTATGACATTCTGCCGCAACAGAAATCCCATCGTTTTCACGTATAAAATAAATTCTTCACCTTTAGAAAAAGTTACAGAGATGACAGACTTAGGTATTCTTTTTGACGAAAAACTGAGTTTTATTAAACATATACAAAACATTACAAATAAGAGCATGAGAACCTTGGGATTTTTGCTGCGAACGATACGGGATTTTGAGTCTATAAACATAATGAAAACATTGTATATTGCCCTAGTGCGAAGTCAACTCGAGTATAACTCAGTTATATGGTCACCGCATTACAGGGTTCATGTTAAGGACATCGAAAGAGTTCAGCATAAATTTTTGCGTTTTATCAATTTTAAATTAAGTATACCGATTGAATACATAAATTACTCATACTTAAATGATTATTTAAACATCCAAACATTAGAAAACAGACGAAAATTAAATGACTTGCTTTTTTTGTTTAAAATAATAATGTCGATGTTCGATTGTTGTGAACTTATCAATTTGATTAATGTGCGAGTGCCTGGTCGAGTTACCCGATGTAATACTTTGTTCTACTGCGGTCCATCATCGACCAATTACAGCGCGAATTCGCCAGTAATGCGGATGCATGCACTCGCGAACCAATATGCTAACAACATCGATGTCTTTAGCGTGAGTCTTGTAAATTTTAAATATCAATGTATATGTTCCTTATCAAATAGAACTTAATATTCTGTTCATATTGTATTTTATAACATTATGTACCTAGCTGCTTTAAACCTTTAATTGTATTTCTTTAGCTTATTAAAAAAAATAGAAATATATATATATTTCTTTAATTTTTTTAAAACCAACTTAACTTTAAAACACAGTTCTATATTTTATTACAGTATATTATATATTTTTTTTTTTGAATTTATGTTGTTAATACACTCATCTTTTTATTTTTATACCAACTATACTTCTTAACACTGTTCCTTTATTTTGTTCCTTTATTTTATTTCTTTATATTGTGTTTTTTTTTTTTAAATCTATGCTGTTTATATACTCATCTTCTTTTTTATACCAACTTTACTTCTTAACACCGTTCTATCTTTTGTTGCTTTATATTGTATTTTTTAAATTTAATGTTGTTTATATACTTATATTTTGTAAAATTTTCATGTATGTAAAAGCCTTATGGGCGTGAAAAAATAATAAAATAAAATAAAATAAAAATAAAATATTTCAATAAATATTTATTTTTTTGAGTATGACCAAAGGCATAATTTTACATAGAAAAAAAGGAAAATACCACAAAAATGTATGTAATTCGAAATGCGTTTCTTTTCAAAAACAAAAAATTAAGATTTTGATTCGGCCACTTTTATGTTCAATTTACTATCTTTAAACTTTAAATTATTACAATTTTTTTTATTTCAATACTTGGTCTTTATTGAGAACCCAGATACCTTAGTTAAGTCTAAATTTGAAATGACGTAATCTGCTGGCCTAAAAGTAATTGTATTTTAATTACATAAAACTTTAAAGTATATTTTTTAATTTATTGTATAAATTATTGTTTTAATCAAATTTTTGTTTTTTTTTTTTTATTATTGCGCTAGTAAAAAAAACATTCATTTTAAATTTTCTCATTTTGCGTTCGTTTTACCAGACTACAGCCTTAACCCGCCCGTTCGTGTAATGAAACCCGCGTTGCAATTTTTTGTTTTTTTATTTTATTAATTTCACCTTAATTTTTTTCTTTTATTTTCTATATGAACAGTATGAACACCTTACTAGGCATAACTCGTGTCGAAGCATTAATTTAAATTGCATTTAATTAATTGGTATCTCGGCAACTTCTAAGAATATTACCACAGTTTTTTGTAATCTTCAAGTAAATCTTAACACATAAGAAAAACATCATATCACAAATTCAGGTGTATTAGATAATTTAAAATATGAATATTTTGTTCAATGCGATCGCCGAAAATGACAAAACATTGAGTACCCTGAGACAAATATCTAAAACATTCATTTGCGAGAAAGAGGTGTTATCTAATTAGATTACTAAGCGAGACACATATATAATATTAAAAAGATGAAAAGGGACAGTGATTATCAGGCGTTCATTTCCTAACCTCAGGTTACCACACAGTGGCTCGAGAGAGTTTTTTCACACAATATTTTAAGGGTTGACTAGAGCAACTAGTTATATCTCCATCAGTTCAGTATTTGACACATTTTTTCATTTCCGTTAGTTGTACCAAAGTTCAGCTTCACCGGCGCAATACTAGTATTATCTTTTGGAATTATTGATAAACATTTTTGTTTGACTAAACAAGCCAAGGGGCAAGTGCCCCACCTTGCTCCACGTGGCTTCCTATTCCTGATATTTTATTTTATTTTATTTTATTTTATTTTATTTTATTTTATTTTATTTTATTTTATTTTATTTTATTTTATTTTATTTTATTTTATTTTATTTTATTTTATTTTATTTTATTTTATTTTATTTTATTTTATTTTATTTTATTTTATTTTATTTTATTTTATTTTATTTTATTTTATTTTATTTTATTTTATTTTATTTTATTTTATTTTATTTTATTTTATTTTATTTTATTTTATTTTATTTTATTTTATTTTATTTTATTTTATTTTATTTTATTTTATTTTATTTTATTTTATTTTATTTTATTTTATTTTATTTTATTTTATTTTATTTTATTTTATTTTATTTTATTTTATTTTATTTTATTAGGGAAATCAACAGTTCTGCACACATATTTTTAGTAAACAAACAGATATATAGTGTATAAACTCAGAACTAATAACAGATTTCCACATGGTATACAAAGCTAGTAAAGAAAATATATTACATATCAAATAAATACATACAATTTATACATATAAAAATGTTATTTTTATGTACTCAACAATCAAAGTTTTTTTAAATATTAATTTTAAGAACATTAAGTTACTGTAAATTGGGCGGGATAAGGACAAAAATGCTTGAAGAGATGATAAGGAAGGGAGGGGAGATGTACATATTTATTATTATAATGTCTACTAAGTTACATAATACATTTTTAGTGTAAATTTTAAATCTGACAGAGTGATGTTTGTGTAATCTATATTTTTAAATTTTGCATTGAAAAAGTCCTACGAAAAAAATCATTTTTAACATACGATGTTTTACTTATTGGTAAATGAAACAGGTGGTACCGTAATACCGGTAATACTGGCACATGTATTGTTATTAAACCAAGCAGCTCTGTATATTCTTCTATATATTTACTGTACTTAATAGTCCCAACGATCCTATATACCACAGGGAAAATTTTCAACGCTTATAAGTTCATGGCTTACTTCTTCGTTCTTATTCTCAGAGTTCTCTTAGAATTCCAATCTGCAATTATTCCACCTCATTCACTAACGCATATGTAATCCATGCGGTTTTACTGTGAAATCATCTGCCATTCACTATTAAAGATGTTTCTACGGTAGCTCTGTTTAAGTTGCGCCAGAAGAAACATCTCCTTTCTCTTCCTTATTTTTTTTCTTTGTTCCCTTTTCTTTATTCTTCTTTCCCATTGACGACTTGTATAAATATTAATGAATTCACATACACATATTTCGCGTTCAATTTTAATATATGCATTTGTTTTTTTTTTATTATGGCATCCGTTTTAAAATTAAAATTATACACAATTATACATATACTTTGTCGGCCTCGTGGTTTAATGGTCAGCGCGTTAGCCTGCCATGCAAGAGGTCTCGAGTTCGATTCCCGACATGGTTGATGTGAAATAAATATTGATTTGAATTAGTGTTTTCACACTAGAATATTTCATAGTCCCTGGACTAGTACCTGAAGCGAAGACTGATCATCTTACCTTCATGTAACAAAAATGATCAAGATACGCTGCGATTGGTGTACCAATGCAGTGCCCTATGCACCATTAGATGCAAAAAGGGAACGATGATGATGATGATGACACATATAATTAAATTTAATTGGTTATTTTGCATAATATATTTAACTTATGTATAAATTATATGTGTTTAAGAATCCTAATATAGAAAATCTCATTTCAAAAGCCAGATCCCCAGCATATGTCTCTTTCTTGAGCCTAATTTTTATATTTATTTATTTTTTAATGTGAGCATGTTCTGAATTTTAGGTAAAGTGTAATCTAATGTTCTTTTCTGTATGTATTAAGGAATTTCGGGAGAACTAGTCCATCTACACTAGTGAACTGAGTATTATATACATGCTCAATATTTTTTACATTCAGATAGAGACGCACCCTGAGAAACTAGATTAGACCTTAATAAAGCCTCGGACAACAACATAATTGAACTATATTGTATCACGTGTAACAAACTCCTTTTTACAATGTTATGGCTCCGATAATATTGAACGAAAAGTATAGAAAAATAGAAATATAGAAAAAGTAGAAAAAGTATAGAAAAAGTTTATTTAAATGGGGTATGCATAATTTATAAGCTCAACCAATGACACATTTTTCTGAATAAATCAAGACAGGACTAGGTATTAAAAACTTCCTAACTACTTTTTTTTCTCGCACTTTGTGAAGAAAACGATTTTTGCTCTTCAAATCTACTTAGTAGTAGTTCGGAACATTCCAAATTACCACCCAAGACAATAATTCAGTAGGCAAATATTCGTTTTATTATTACATAAGTTGCATATTTATAGCCAGAAAGTTGCCCCGGAGACACTGAGCTTTGATTAAAATTTTAGAAGTATTTTCAACTCTCTTAAACTACGCGACACCCATGTTCATTTCTGGAAAACACTTGGTAACGGTGCCTTTTTAGATTTTCCATGGCCAGGAAGTTTATTCACAGTCACCCCTTTCTCTATTCATTAATGCACACCCCGTTTCGTTCAGGGGCTCTTAATCTTTTTAAGCTACGACCGGATTACGGTATTATTTTTGGTTGCGTGACTTAAGAAAAAAATTATGGCGCATAAGTATTACTGGATTTATTCCTATTCATATAATGGGGGCCTCCGTGGTGTAGTGGTCAAGACGCTTGACTCACGCACGGAAGGTTCCGGGTTCGGTTCCCGGTGAGAACACAAAAGTGATTTTTCTCAAGCCTGGGTGTTCTGTGATGTAATTCACCACTGTAATTGGGCTTCCTGGCCTGTTGTGGTGCGAAAATAATGTAATAAAAAAATAATATGCAGAAAACGGTAATGCAAAATGTATTTATAATATAAATATTACACGCGTGGAAGTCACATTTTTAGACAATACTACTTTAGTAACGAATACAAAATGATGGCAATTTGTCTGTCAAAATAAAAAATGTGATCCCGAGTCATCATTTAATGTTTTTAATGGTCAATAATGCACCATACTTTGGTAATATGTTTTTCAATTACTTGTAATGTAGTTTAAATGTTTAATAAAAATATCATTTTTGTACAATAACTACAACTAATACTTATACGTTAAAACTTAACAATAATATATATTTATTATTTGAACTTTTTTTTTATTCATTAATTTCATAAAAAGTATATGTTTTTGTAAAATCTAAACATATCTACTTTTACACATCTAGTAAATGTTATCACTGTAACTCTCCAAAAAAAGAGACTAACTCTTGTGCTTGGAGAGTGACTTACACTGTTTTAGTTGTTTATTTATAAGAGTTTCCATAATTTTAAATATAAGTACTTGAAAAAGAAAAATAAAAATAAAAACATAGGATATATAAAGAAAAAACATAAAACCATAATACATTCATACTGATTAAAATTTAATGTGGTTTTTGTACGTGTTCAAAAAATTTCTTTACATCAACTTTAAATTTATTTATTGATATATTATTTTTAATAGTTTTTAGCTCATTGGGAAGATTATTATAATTTTTTACACCTTTGAAGACAAAGCTATTTTGACCATGACTAGTATGGAATTTAGGAATTTTAATATAATGTAGGTATCTAATTGTATTAATTCTATTTATCATCATTATTTCCGCAACCGCTGCGTATCTTGACCATTTTTTTTTGTTACATGAAGATAAGATGATCAGTCTTACGCTATATTACCTTACATAATTTATTTATTTATTCAACAACGTCTAAGTTTGTTCAAATGCTTGCAGACTGGCTGTATTTTCTCCCTAGAGAGTTATTCATATTTAAATTTATTTAAACAGAGAGGAAAAACTTTTTGAGAAGGGAATATGGAAGTCTAGGCATTTACAGGTCTTATGACCTGTCGTTGGCTGGTTTAAGTGGCTACTTTACACACTGTGTAACATTCACTGTTCTGCCTATGTTTTAACATCCACATTTCCTAAACTCTTCCATCTGTTGACTTTTGTGAAGTAAAAGAGCTGAAACTTTTATTACGCGGGTGAGATTCATTCGGCTGAACCAAATCACCTACTAAGCAACGCTTGAAAACAATTTTCTATTTTTTATACTTCTTCTTTTACCAGGTAGTCAATTCAACAATGTTTGAGTTTGTCTAACTGCTTGCAGACTGGCTGGATTTCCCCCCTAGAGAGTTATTCATATTTAAATTCATTTCAACAGAGAGGGAAAACATTTTTGAGAATGACAGGTTATAAGCCCTGTAAATGCCTGGACTTCCATATTCCCTTCTCAACTCTCTGTTGAAATAAATTCAAATATTTATTTATTATCAACGTTACAAATCATTGTTTTTTGTTGGTAATTTAACATCCTTTTTAATTTACATACTCTTAGATATAAAAAAAACACAGTTTTTTGTTGTATTTTTATAGTTAACATGAAAATATAAATACTTGTGCCAAAGATTTTTTACTATACGCGTTCATAAATAATATTAAAATTTTCAATGTTCATTAAAACTATTTAACATTTATTTTTAAATATCAGTAACAAAACGTGCAGTCGGGAATATAAAATATTAACAAAAGTATTATAAAAATATACTTCTTTTATGTTTATTTTTTATGTGGGACTCATTAAAATTGCTGTAAATTTTTATTGTTTGCATAATTTTAGGAATGTAATTAAAAGATAAGAGAAAATACTGCATTGTTATACGTCTCTGGGGAGAGAATGGGAATTATGATAAACAATGATAGTTTTTTAAACATTCAGTTGATTGAAAATATATATTTGTGATAATTGAACATAGTTATGCAGAAAGCAGCCAGTCCACAATTTTGAAAAAATATATATTTATGTTATCGGGCGCAAGAAGGTAATTTTCATGTTCTGCTAGAAACAGCCAGACCGCTTTCGTACAAAAAATTGTATGATCACCTTCTGAAAATGGTGTCGATCACAAAAAAAGCATTTTTCAATTTGCAGAAAACACCCACAACTATACAAAAATCTTATGTTTTTTTTAAAATCATTAAAACTGGTCAAGTACGTAATTAGATTCTTGTTTGCAATATTTAAAAAAACTTATTTATTCTTTGTTTATCATTTGTTAAAGTCAAAAACATTCCAACTGTTGTTTGGATTTGATAATTCACTCATTTCACAAAAGTGCTATTATCTCAGTTTCATTTTTATATGGCTGACTGCTTTCTGCATTACTACGTTCAATTTCCAGCGATCTTTTTTGAGTCACGTACCGTAATTAAAGAATCGCTGACTTAAAATCAAGAAAAAATTATTCCATGAAAAGGAATTAAAATTAAGCTGACATTTGCACAAGTTATTATCAAGTGCAAATGCATTCATAATGATGTCCTTCGTTTCACCAATTTAAACGAAGCACTAGAGGACAAAACTTTTATTTAATGGCAATTAGTTCAGTTTCAAAATGTAAAAGCAAGGATAGTTTTCTTAACCTTTTTTGTAGTCACGATAAATCTTGCCGTTTTATAGATACCAACATATATCTACTAAATAAAAATAAACCTAATTAATTACCAGACATTTTTTGTTGAACTTTCATAAAACGTTAACTGTCGTAGATTAGCGTTTGTAAGACGCCACGTCTCCCATCCTCCAAGAACTATCAGTAAACTCTCCACGACATTCGAAAAAAAACTCTCCCTTTTCGATCGTACTATAAGAAAGAAGAAAGAATCTCAAAAATCTGTTAGTAACAGGGATGGTTTTGGGTAATTAATCCGAACCATTTACCCGGGTCTGTTTTAGAGGTCTGGTGGCCTCTTTCCAGATCAGCACATTGAAAAAACAAAAATTAAGCTTATAGTTTTTTTATTTTTTTTAAATAAAATAAATATGTGCGTTCTTATGGTTTACCCAAATATTCAATTTTAAGCCACAGGACCACAAGCCGATTTTAATGGAAGGTTAATTATTTTTGTAAAAAAAACTTTTTTGAAATCTGCGATATTTATAATTTGTATTTACTATTTTTAATGTGCACCTCAGTACATTTGGTTCATTTTTATTTCAATATCTGACGATGCAATAAGTGTGGTATCATCAACATATCTCAGGTTGGATAACTTCCTAAGACAGATATATATGGTAAATTGGCTAGAACGAATAGTAACGTAGAATGTGGACGACCAAAAAAGTCGTAGCGTGATCAATAAAATATAAATATAATGTCTGGTCACGACAAAAGCAGACACAACTAAAGGGCATGTATGACAAGATGTATAAATCTGGAGAAAGCTAGGAATGTATATCAGGAAAGACATGCATGGTGATCCATTATCTCTGCCTACCCTCGCGTGTAAATGATAGTAGTAGTAATAGTTGCCAAAAAAGCCTATAGCACTCGTCCGGTGTTTTGGTTCTATTTCACGTACATAACTGTATTTTTCATCCTCCTGGACACAGAGTAGTCTTTAATTAAGGATAAAATAATTTCTTGGGCTTTCTATCCTCTCTGATCTCTCTAAGAAAGCGTGATGATAGAAAACGTGAAAAGACTATTATGGCATTCATTATAATACCGTAGAAATTTAATATAGTTGATGGTACTTTAGTTGTATGTAATTAAAATGCAAGCCTTAAGAGTCCTTAGACTGTGACGAATATCTCAACCTCCTCGAAATGCTACCTTCTCCCAAGGTCAGTTGATAATGACGTCACTTTCCCAATTAATGATGAGCATAAATGAAACTGATAGTGATTAATAATTTCGTAACTTTAAAAACCGAACTTGATACTTTTGTGTGGTCAAATTGTTGTGAAAATCGATTATAATATAATCAGGTAATACATTTTAATTATTATCATTACATCACATCACAAATTAGTACACCAATAGCAGAATATCAATGATCGTTAGTAATAAGTTGTCTTGAGGTAGAAATTATTATTTAATTTTTGGTCCAAGCCAAAGAATTAAGAATAGTCCAGAAATCGCGCATCAAACAGAACGCGACTAAACTACTCTGAAAATAGTACTTTTACGTTTTGACCCATTAGTTTCTTTGTAGGCGTACGCAACTCCCGATTTGAATTCAACTATCCCGTGTTGTGTCGTTTTAAAGTGTATAAATACTGCTGGGATCTTAAAAAAACAGGATGCAATCACATTTCATGTGTAATTAGCAAATGCATGTACATGTAGGAAATGCATTACTTTATAATTAAATTACTATTCAGTCTGTCAGATTGTCAAAGAAAACAAAATAGACATTTCGTTAGTCTTGCCAAGGTAGTATTTTTTTTTACCCTACTTTGCTCATCTAATGAGAAAACCAATGAAAGTTCGACCTCGGACAACGCCGTGGTAAACATTTGACCGACATTATCTTAAAAACATCAAATATTATTTAACAAGATATAAAAATATCCGTTTTATGTAAAATAAAATTTGTTTTATATTTTTTGTTCAAAGTTCATTAATTTAATTACTCTTATTAAATGACCCTTTACTTATCTACTATGTTGTTTTAATGATTGTTTCCGCGTGCACAATGAAATTTTAGAGAAATGACCTAATTGATTTTTTTAACCTTATATTTGTGTTACAATTATATTTTTTCCCATCTGGCAACAGTACGCGGCGACTTCACGAATGCACGCAGCGAAAATGGGGCAAAATGGGGGGATTTTCGAATACAGTCCGATGTATTCAAATATGATTCTACGCTCTTTCTAGACTATTCTTAATTCTACGGTCCTAGCTTTAATTTTCTTTATTGTCCTTAAAATAAAGATTAATTAGAATGACATTTGTCAGAAAAAGTGACGACATAACTTTGTAATGACTTCAAAGAAGTTATTTATATTATACACACGAAAAATCATTCGTATCTGGCTTGTTAATTTATTTTTTTAGTACAACGCTTGGCACATAAATCAACATAAATATATAAAATCAACTTTAAAACTAAAAAAAAACTAAAATAAACCTAAATATAACGACGATCTTACAAGGTTACATCATTTTGCAAAAACTTTAGAGATGGGACAAATTGATCGAATAAAAAAATTATTCATTTGATGTTGTTCATGAAAAAAGGATCAATGTCTTATTTTTTGTTGAATTATTGTCTTAAACACACTATCATAGGCTTGTTTTTTCGTTCATATATCAATTTTCGGATGCAGAGTTTCGTGATTGCATGAAAAAACTGATAAAATCGATTTGACAGTGATCAGTAATTTCCCATCACTAATGAAATTAGTTTGACAGTTGTTATTCTCTAATCAAGCTATATTTTAAGGACTATTGTTGTTCAACAATGTTTGATTATGTCCAAATGCTTGCAGACTGGCTGGATTTCCTCCCTAGGGAGTTGTTCATATTTAAATTTATTTCAACAGAGAGGGAAAAAGTTTTCGAGGAGAAATTTGGAAGTCTAGGCATTTACAGGGCTTATGACCTGTCATTGGCTGGTTTAAGTGGCCACTTTACACACTGTGTAACATTCACCATTCTGCCCATGTTTGAACATCCACATTTCCTCAACTCTTCCATCTGTTGACTTTTGTGAAGTGAAAGAGCTGAACTCCCTAGGGAGGAAATCCAGCCAGTCTGCAAGCATTTGGACATAATCAAACATTGTTGAATTACTACCTGGTAAAAGAAGAAGTATAAAAATTGGAAAATTGTTTCCAGGCGTTGCCTAGTAGGTGATTTGGTTCAGCCGGATGAATCTCACCCACGTGATAAAGGTTTCAGCTCTTTCACTTCACAAAAGTCAACAGATGGAAGAGTTGAGGAAATGTGGATGTTCAAACATGGGCAGAATGGTGAATGTTACACAGTGTGTAAAGTGGCCACTTAAACCAGCCAATGACAGGTCATAAGCCCTGTAAATGCCTAGACTTCCAAATTTCTCCTCGAAAACTTTTTCCCTCTCTGTTGAAATAAATTTAACTATTGTTGTTTTTTATTTCAATCTTACCTGAATATATAATATTATAAAGAAATATATTTACGACCGTTAAATGGACTGAATAAGTCCGTAAATACAAAAATAAATAATAAATAAACCTTAATGTAAGATTGTCAGTCTTACGCTTCAAGCGCCGGCTCAGGACTTTGAAATATTGCGAGAAAAAACACTTTTCATTATTCGTGTTTTATTTCTTTGACATAAGAGTAAAATTCCAAAAGTGCAACTTTTCAGGAGACCAAATAAACGTTATTATGAACCCAATTATTTAGCTACAGAACTCATCTTTTGCAAAATGGGTTATTATTTAGAGATAATTTCATTTCTGTTACAACATTTAATAATTTTGTACAAATAACAGATATATTCCAGATATACTACTTGAACCATTAAAGATTGGACAGAAACGAGTCCACTTATACTACTAAAAATATCTAATTTAAATTCATTTCAACAGAGAGTATGTCAAAATGCTTGCAGACTGGCTAGATTTCCACCCTAGGGAGTTATTCATATTTAAATTCATTTCAACAGAGAGAAAAAAATCTTTGAGAAGGGAACATCGAAGTCTGGGCATTTACAGGGCTTATGACCTGTCATTGGCTGGTTTAAGTGGCCACTTTACACACTTAAAGATGTTTTACCTCTCTGTTAAAATGAATTTGAATATGAATAATTCCCTAGGGAGGAAATCCAGCCAGTCTGCAAGCATTTGGACTTACTCAAACATTGTTGAATAACCTACCTGGTAAAAGAAGAAGTATAAAAATTGGAAAATTGTTTTCAGGCGTTGCCTAGTAGGTAATTTGGTTCAGCCGGATGAATCTCAACAGAGAGTGAAAACATTTTTGAGAAGGGAACATGGAAGTCTAGGCATTTACAGTCCTTATGACCTCTCATTGGCTGGTTTAAGTGGCCACTTTACACTCTGAGTAACATTCACCATTTTGCCTATGTTTCAACATTCACATTTCCTCAACTCTTCCATCTGTTGACTTTTGTGAAGTAAAAGAGCTGAAACCTTTATCACGTGGGTGAGATTCATCCGGCAGAATCAAATCAATGTTTCGTGTCTCTTTATTTTTCAAAATGCACTTTTGTTCTTTCCACTGAAATATAATATGTTTGTACTAAATCTATGTATAGTAAACCCATATATTTTATACTAATATGTCAAGATGATTTTTTCCATATTTTATTTTTCTTCTTTATTTGTTGTTACTTGTCTGTAAAAAACATGTCTGTCTTTATGTGTATCATCATCATCAACAGTGGCGCTACAGCCCGTTGTGGGCCCTGGCCTCCTCCAGAATTCGTCTCCATTCGTCCCTGCTCCCCGCGGCTCTTCTCCAGTTCGTCAGGCCAATCGCTCTAATGTCACTTTCCACATTATCCAGCCATCTTAATTTTGGTCTGCCTCTGCTTCGTCTTTATTTGTATACATTTATGTAAAACGTGTAAAAGCCTACAGGGCGTTTAAATAAAAAATTGATGCACTGATAGAAAAACGTTTTTATAATATAACGAACGTGAGTTAATATGATCTTATCGTTACTAAAAATCCAGTAAAAAGAAGTTAATGGGTCGAAATTATACCGATTTTAAGGAAAGAACTTTTAAAATACAATATTTTTTATGTACGAAAAATTAGTATCCTTCAATTTTTAGTAGCATATGCATGTTCGTAGAATGTAGCCTTTGTGTAAATATACATTACTTCGGTACGTTTTCGTGACCATTATTTTTATTTTACTTTATGGGGTATCATCATCATCATCATTCCCTTTCCGCACCTTATGGTGCATAGGGCACTGCATTGGTACACCAATTGCAGCGCCCTATGCACCATATGCATCTTGATCATTTTTATTGCATGAAGGCAAGATGATCAGTCTTACGGTTCAGATGCCAGTCCAGGGACTATGAAATATTCTCCTGTAAAAACACCCCTTTAAATTAATATTTCATCTCATATTTCATCTCTTTGGTTCAACCATGTCGGGAATCGAACCGGAGACCTCTTGCGTTGTAGGCAAACGCGCTGACCATTACACCACGAGGCCGACAAAATGGGTATATCTATGTATTATATGTCAATGTTTATATATATGTATTTAAATAGAAAAAAAATATTTGCGTTCTACTGATTTGCCCAAATATTTCATTTTGAGGACCATTTTCAACAAGTTGTAAATAACTCACTACATTTTAGAAAATGGAAATTAAGTTGGAGTAGAGTGGGATTCGAACCACGGATCTTTGAGCCGTGAGTCTGCAACACTAGCCACGGGACCACGACCCAATTCTAATGTTACTTGATGAATGTTACCCGATGTATGTTACTTATGAGAACCACGATCCGTAGACACATTCATTTAAAATTGTTTCGTTAGTTAAAATTGAAAGGTAATTTGTCTGAGCAAATAACGATTTTCTCGAAACCATTCCAAACATATGTCACTCTGACATATTCACAACTGTCACGACTGTCAGGGTACTCCTGAAACGCGTACAACAACAATAAAATAATTATTTCAGCAACTCTGAAACTCGTAAACGGTATTAGGGTCTACCGTCACTCTGCAACAATGAACTAAACTACTATTGTATCACCGGACTCTAATTTTCTTGTATCTATTCGCCTTAGTAGTAAAAAGGATCTTCTTCTTCTTTTTCAAAATCGGTTGATCTGTTATTGGCTAGAGGATGATTCCTGAGACGCTGAGTTCCAGCTGTCTTTTTATCTCTTTGATGGTCTTCCAGGCAGACGGCGACTAGCTGAGATTGCATGGGCCATGGCAAAGGGGATTCTAGAGTTGTCCATTATATTGACGTGATCTCTCCAGAATCTTCTCCTTGTTCTGCTCCATGTCTTGAGTATTGCAAGTCCGTTAAATTTCTGAATTACGGATTCTGTCCCTTAAAGTTTTTCCTGCGATTATTTATTTATTTATTTATTTGTTTATACTTTAACATTGTTTGTTATCTTTTTTTTATACAGAATAATGTTCCCTCACTGGGGGGTATCCCGTGCCGAGGGAAACATTTTACAAAAATGTGAAACATGCCTAAGATAATAAAATTCAATAAAGTTATGAAATATATTTAACAAAGTTAAAAAAATTAACAAAACAAGAACAATAAAAAAAGAAACGTAATTAAACCAATTCACCTAATTATAATTAACATAATAAACCAAATAAAAAACAAAAATATTCATAAAAAACATAAACAATTTTTACTAATTAAAAAATTCAATAACAGTGCATACATTTTACATATTTGGCTTGATCCACTCATCGATCCGTGCGCAACCCACCTCCACTATCCATTTCTTAATAGCAATTTTATATTTTGAGAACTTACTTATTGTCCTTATGGATAATGGAAGTAGATTGTACACTTTAACCGAGTAGTAGGTCAATCCTCTTTGACCGAAGGTTGTATTTATTTTTTTATTTTTTTGCAGCATCAGGGTGGAGTATCTAGTGACTATTGTATTAGTACTTTCTTATTAGCTTTAGTGCTTTCATCTCTGACGTTCTGAGCAGATTTTTTGTTCTCAAAAGGATTTCATTGTTTCTAATGGAATTGTTAAGTTCTTTTATAAAATACTCATAAATAACAAAATAGGGTTATTGTAACGTATGTTTACTGTTTGGTTCCATGGTCTATATAATCTCTTGAATGTAAGATATACACTTGGAGAGCGAAATAGTGATGAACGACAGTAAATAAATAGTGATGGTGTTTAAAAGGGGAAGTGAGGTTGCCGTTTGCATATCAAATGTAAACAAGTCGATGAATTTGCGCACCTGGGAAACATAATTTCAAATGATGAGAAGGAAAAGATGTTAAATGGAGAGGACTGCGGGCAACAAAATGAACGGCGCACTAAGCACAGTAATTTCTAATAAAAATATATCGATCGAAACAAGGCTGGCAGTGCACAATGGGGCTTTAATCTTTACACTTATGTACGGAAGTGAAACAGGGAATTGGCAAGATAAGGATGAAAGCAGAGTGAACGCGGTCAAAATGTCGTCTCTTAGATGATTGTATGGAAAATCGATGTATGAGACAGGGTTATGAATGATGAAATCACAGGGGTGATTATGTCAAGAGGACGAATAGATGACGAAGGAATGGTAAAACATATTTTTTTTATATTTTCTTTTATTCAGGAAACATACAGTTCAGTTACAAAGTTTAATATTTTACACAATGGACTTAATTCTAATGGACCAGTGAAGCTTCCATATTAAAAAGCAATTAAATGTAAGGTTAATTATGAAAGTATAAAAAGAGAAGGAAAAAGAAAACATAAATGAAAGTTGTTTAAAAATTAAAATTTAAGTGAAAAAATATATTTTAACGTTTGTAGTTTGTAGTGAGTATTTACAAATGGAAATAATATTAAAAATGAAGAAAATTTGTAAGCATAATTAAGAATTAAGAATGAAAATAAAGAATGAAAAATATGCTCAGATGTAAAAATAAAATAAAATAGTAAAAACATTTTTTTAAAAAAGGAAAAACATAAACACATATTTATTTTAAGGGATTCAAAGAAACGATGAGAAGAATCTTTAAGTGAAATATAAGACAGTAAATTTAAATTTAGGTCAATTTAAAAAACATCTTGAAAATTAATGACACATTATAGTAAGAGCATATATCGGTAGTCAGGTGGCAGAAGCGACCATCTGTATTTTCGTCCATGTTTTAGTTTTCAAAAGTTTTAATTAATATTTCAGTAAATACACGGAGCAAAAAAAAATCAGCGTCATTTAGAATGTTTATTAATTATTGAAAAGCAACACTAAAATATTTTAGTTTGTGAATTGAAGTCTTGAAATTGAGACGTATTTCAGCTCTCCTGAAAATTTTTGAAAATTACAGATTGTCTCTTCTGCCATCTGACTACGATACGTATGGTGAAAATAAAATGAATGGAGGACGACCAAGAAAGACGTAGCATGATCAAATAAATCAAAACCTTCGATTCGTCCATCTGTTGATCTTTGTGAAGTTAAATAGCTGAAACCTTTATTGATGCTGGTGACATTTTGACCGAATTTTTTCGCCTACATACTTGGCGACCCCTGAAAATACTATTTAGTTTTTATATTAAGCTTCATCTTGGACCAGCTGGTTTAATCAACAACATTTTGAGACTATCCAAATTGCTGTTGATAAGAATTGGATTCAACCCCCTTGGGAGTTATAAATATAAATGTTTTACAACATAGATAAAGAACATTGAATAGAAAGGAATATAAAAATCTAGGCATTTACAAATTACACACTGTGTAACATCGAAATGTTCTTCATCTCTGTTGTAATATATTAATATTATTATCTCCCAGTTCTTGTCTACAAAAATTTAAACAGACTCAAAATAGTGTTGAAGATTGACTTGTATAATCTACAGTTATTTAAAGCACAAACTGCGTGGCTATGCTTTATATGAATAACAAAATTCTAAAAATGATTTCGTCATTCAAAATGTATCCATCAAAGCGCATACGAGTATTTACTATTTTGTCCAACACTGAGTCAAGTGATTAAAAAAATATGTTTATGTTTCATCGAAAAAGTGATGCAGTATATGCTAAAAAGTCAAATAGATAAAACAGAAAAAGAAATATCATAAATATGCCTTTGGATGAAAAAACGATGCTAATTGAAAATTTCCACAATTTGATTTCACGTAATTTGCCTCAGTTTATATTAGCAGAGGATGCAATGAACAATAATACCGGTGTAAAGATTCTATGCATAATTATTATCATGCGTGAATATCGACGCTCCAATTTTTATCGAATCTCAACCGGGCAGCGTCACGGCACTATCGCATTCCTTCCGTGCGGCATGAACGTAGACCCCAAAAGTACCTAGTCCAAAAGTGATGCGAAATACAGTTCTTTATTTTGAATAGAACCATAATCCTTGACTTTCGACTCGGTTGCTTCTTACTTTTTTCAGGAAAAAATCCTGAAAAAGGATACCGATGGAAGATAAGTCAGCCTCTTTGTGTAGTGGTTGACGCGTTCGCCTACGATAGGGAAATACCACATTTTTTTAATATTGTTTAAGCTATAAGGATCTATGAAATACTGTCGAGTAAAAAATTTTTTTTTTTACTTCTTAATACTAGCATAAAAAATATTTGTAATTTTGAATTTCCACAAAAATGATCATTGCCCTGGCCACGCCTATAATACATCACGATTCATCTTAATTTTCAACTTTGCTCTTTTCAACTATTTCAATTTTTTTACAACTTCCTCACGAATCTTGACGTCACAATTATCAATTTGGCATTGGAAAACGCGACATGTATGGCACATGTCGCGTTTTTCTAGTGACATATTTTTTTATTATTACTTTTTTAAAGTTATTTATGAAAACGTTCCCCCATAATATCCATATTGATTTTTTAAAATATAATTCATCGTTCTTAATCCATTTATATATTTTAAGTTTGTAGTAGTATTCGTAGTATGCGATATTCTCCTATTCTTGAGGTCCTGAGTTTGATTCCCGTCGAGGTGGACGTAAAACATTGATTTCAAAGGTATTTTCGGACTGCAACATTTCATTGTTCCTGAACTGGCACCTGAAGCGTAAGACTGATCACCTAACCTTCACGTAACAGATTATCAAAATAACGTGCATTAGGTGTACTTTCACCAGCTATTCCACATTCTATCACAGTGATTCATTCCCATTCGAACAAACCAATTACTCAAACCAGATTTTAAATTTTAAAAGGTTTATACTTCTTCGTCACCAAATCCAGCAAGAAAAGGATCCTTGGACCTACCACTGAGAAATACCTCTTATCAAAAATTATTCTACATTTCAGTACATAGCAACTTGCGCTAGATCTCGTTTTAATACGTTTTTAAATGAGTTCCGTTGAATTTTTTTTGCAATAAATTATTTAAAAAAACAAAAAAACTTTCAATTTATTTATAGCGTATTGAAAATTGCATTTACTTTTTTTCTTTAAAATCTTTTATTTCAATTAATTTCCTCTTTTTTTCGTTGAATTTTTTGCAATAAATAACAAAATCTGTCATTTTAAAGTCCCTAAAGGACTCCAAAAACACAATGTATTTTAACAAAAAAAAGTACTGTTTGGTGTGGTTAAAAGAAGGTCGTTTAATAATAAATACAATTTACGGGAAATTCCATATCAGGGGCGGAGAATTATTAGAGCGGACGTTTTTATCCATAAATATATCCAAAACACACCACACTGATGCTTCTTAACTCAAGTGAAAGTATTCAATATGGGAAATAAAATTATGTGTTTTATCTGTTGACTAACAATTTTTATTTTTATTTTTATTTTATTGTGAAATAAAGTGTTCTTGCATGCAGGTACTCCTTCAAACATACGAAGGTATCGATTTTTTAGAGACCATTAGCAGAATTTTATTTAAACACTTAGTACTTAAACATTTCATATCTTTTTTCCTGAATGGTGATTATTTTTCTTTATCCAAAACAAGATAATGTCGGCCAAAAACAAGTGACAAATATTTACAAACTACCAATAGATAAACCAAAACTAAAAAGGACAATGTATGACAAAATGTTCCAAAATTTAAAAAATTTGAATATAGTGGAACAACATAAAATTAATTTTATTAGTAATAACAAACATACAAGTAAACTTATAAAATTTTTACATTAAATGAAACAAGCAGTATCCGAAAAACCCCACCAAATACCTGATAGTCCCTTATTAACAAAGAAAAAAAAGGGATACTGATAGTAAAATTCATACGGGAACATATTGTCTAAAAGACACAATAAAATATAATATAAACATTTTATTTTTTTATTAAATTGAAAACATACCGTACATAATTTTATATAATATTCCCAAGCAGTTCTTTAAAATAAATACTTGTATTTAAAAAAATACAAAATTTTAATACTCTAGTACGTATTCTCTTTAATATTTTTTTTCTATTAATCAACGAGTACCAGATTGCGAGCGTTAAAAAAAAATATTCCTCGGTTTGACAGACTGCTAAATCTGTTAACTTTAATTTATTTTGATAACAGACAAACAGTTAGGTCTGTGAACGTAATAATTTTTCATCTTGCCAAGTCAAATCTCCCACATGCGGCCTAAGGACCCATGATCACTATACGGCTGTGACTGCCGCGCCGTGTGGCGGCTTGCCGCGCTGTCAGCGGCGTGATAGAAGATACATTTGTTCTTGTTACTTCGGCTCACAGTAAAAGGTAAATGCGGCTCGCGTCTAGTTCATGTACGGTAAGCGGTCATTCAATGGCCATAGGCCTTTGAAAAAAAAATTTTATGTTGTAATAATAACAAAATTTTAACTATCAGTTTTAGATCTTGTCTTCGCTGAAATGTTGAAAATACGAAACAACCAAAACCATACCCACTCAGATTCCGAAATCTTTAGATTACGAATTCGAAATTTCATATCGGCCTCATTACCTCCGTCAAGCCATCGAGCATCGTCTATCTTTCCGTGTCAAGAGTTAGACACCTCCTAAAGATGTGTTCAGCTGTCTGCATGCCCAACCCCCATATGCAGACTGGACTCACAGCAATAGCAGGCTCATAGAGTATGCCCCTAAATTCGAGATGACCCGTTACGTCGTTACAGTTTAACGACATATTATAGTGTAAAACAACCTTATAAATATATATTTCATGTCTCCTCCCAGGATTCGAACCCAAAAGCTTAATCATGTTTTCGGCAAACGCACAAACTATCACACTACGAGGAGGACTTTCCTCCAATAGATTTCCTATTCAGGATTTTTCCAAGAGTTCATACTGTTTACTGTTTACTCTGTTTTTCTCAGTACATTCTAGACACCTCAGTTTAGTTCAGATACAGACAAACCATGTCACTATTTTTTGAAACAAAACTACAATATCAATTTGTCTTACAATGCAATTGTATTATCAAACTACAAGTCTCTTTAAATATAGTTTTAAAGATGTCATTTTAGTGTCATTATATGTTTTTTGGAAAACAATATTTACAGACAAGCCATATAAGTTGGTGAGCTTGGTGACTAAATATATATTTTAAATGTATTTGAATACCTTTAATCTATTTTATATGTTTGTTGAAACTGAATAAAATGAACATGTTAGTATGATTATTGTAGTGAGTTGATAATTTCATAATATTGAAAGAATTTTATTAAGCTTGTCCATTTCAAAATCAATTACCATATTTTGCGGACGATAAGATGCTTTTGACCGTAAGACGCACCCTTATTTTTGGTTGAATTTTGAGTTGAGTAAAAAAGTGGGTCAGAAAAATATGGTACAATATATATTTTTGCTTATTTGTACAAGTTGTGTTCACATACATATAATTGATGACCAATTTTGGAACGTAACCAATTGTAAATATTTTACCAATGCCGTATACATTGTTTATTGTTTAAGGACCATAATATATAAAAATGAAATACATCCCATAGATTAATGCGTTGTATACGTTATTGGTGCTATGTTTAATTTTTTTTGTAAATCGTCTGTTTCCGTATCATAAAAATAAGCACTCTGTGTAAATCTGTAAAAATCTATAAAAAAAACTTTTTAAAGGAATGAAAAAATAAGAAATACAAAAAAAATATCAAAAGTAGGTATGTATTTTAAGTCTCTTAGATTCATGATGACCATGATACATAAAAAAGGAAAGTATACTTTAATATTCTTCGGCTATTTCGTTCATTGTAATTTAGCGTACCTATTTCAAAACCGCATTCCGCGGTTTGTTGTTCGGCTAGCCGCACCGCAGCCGCTATCCGGTCAGCTGTATGTGTGAATATTCATCAGTGCGTATGAGCCCTAAGATCAACCGTAATACAGAACCTATTACGATGAAATATGATTTCATTCGGTTACATTATTACCCGATAATTACATTTAATATCCCGACCCACAAGCGTCGAAGTGAATTAATTAATGTGATTTGTTCTGTGATATTGAGAAACTAAGATAGAACCTTTATGATCGATTCATAAAATATGTCAGTAAAAGGAAAAAAAAACAATTAAGTGTGTGAATTCACCAAAATAATATATAATAAGGATTGAGGTATGAAGGGTACAGAATATAAAAGATGGATGTAATTTTTCATCTGTTTGGATTTTTTTTATTTATTTAATAATTTACAAGTGGTGGGAAAACAATTTCCCACGTGGATGCGGGGCGAGAAATAGGGGAGGGCGAAATCCTAGAGCTTCTACGATATTATTTAGCGGAATGGACTGTATTTTATTTTAATGTAATAAGTGAGTATTCTTGATATGCGGTATACAGTATCAATGGGTCGAAACCCCAACAAATGAGATGGATTAGGAATGGAGGCCACTAACCTTACCTTCGTTCTTGATGGACTTGCTGTAGTCCGACAGGTCACTTGCAAGCAACACTAACATGAGAGCAGGCACCGTCGTGGAGCTCAACACTGGTGGTTGATGGAAACAAAGTTTATGATGCAGCACACGTTAAACAAAATAAACGCGCGATGTACCACACGAAGTCTCAATGTAGCGGATGATCAAACGATACTGAGGTGGGAAGTGAACAATGATTGTGGGCACAAAGGATGTAAATGTTGTGACAATACTTGACCAATGCATACCCACATAATTTGCAACCAACAAGAATAAATTATAATATTTGAATGAACGATGTAATCCTCACTGGAAAAACCCGCGCCGAGGAAAACATTTTACTATTTTAGTTCAGTGTGAAATATACTTATTTTTTACTTAGAGAATTGTTTTAGACAGAAAAATAATTGATTTTAAATATAAATAAATTGTTACAAATCTCAACTAAATGTAGGTAACATAGATTATAGGAATTATAAGCTGACCATAGTTTCCGGGTAAGTTTTATTTCTATCTGTAGGGTCCATAGTCCATAGTCGATGACACACACGTGTTAAATTAGTTCACCCAAAGTAGACTAATGACCGACGATGCAATGTCATCATTTTCTATCGAATCCAATAAAACTTATATTACAACTCTAGCAATATTGCACATAAAGACGGGATCGTCGCACTGCAGTATATTCACATCATCCCTACTATGGAGAAATGAACTACAAAGGAATATGGTCTAAAAAGAGACCACAGGACGCAGCTAACATCAGTCAGTTCAGTTCACGTCAGACCAGCTCGACGACATCACACAGTTCCAGCATGTAGTTCAAGTGCAGTCACTTCCACCCATCATCGACGTAACACTCGTCCGATATAATTGTTTATTTATTCGCAATGTAATAAATCAGCATTCAAACTACAACATCGCCATTCATCACCAACTGGAACGGGATCACCACACCCAACAAACCCTCAACTACTAAATCCTACATTGGTGACCCCGACGTGCCTGCCGTGATACCAGGATGGTATCCAGCGGGACGCTTAATTCAATAGTGCAAAAGCCTTCTTCAAACGATGCGTTTGGAAACACTGCACTCTACGCCGCATCTACGGAGTATCCAGTTATACGACAGAAGACAACATGCAAAACGCGAATCCCATACAACTACGCCAATTACGCTCATCTTCTCAAATCTCGCCTAGTTTCACTGATTCCGCTCAACCGCAACGAACACGCTCAACTACACTGAACTCGCTCCTCTTCGCTGACTCATCTACACCAATCGCGCATCTACGCCATTCTCACACAGCTACGTCGAACTCGCTCATCTACGCCGTTCTCGCACAGCTACGCCGAATTCGCTCTTCTATGCCGATCTCGCCTATCATACCGTTCTCGCACAGCTACGCCAAACTCGCTCATCTACGCCGTTCTCGCACAACAACGCCGAATTCGCTCTTCTACGCCGATCACGCATCAATGCAAAGCTACGTTGAACTCGCCCATCCACGCCGATTCTGCATAGCAATGTTTTAACAATGTCGCGCCACGATGGCATTGTTTTTAACAACCTACGTTAACCTGCACAGCATCAACATATCAGCAACCATCTTATCAACACGATAACTTCACTAAGCATCATATCCAACCTTCGCAGGTCATGGGAAGAATCTTCATAACGCATTCACACATTCAGTTTGCCCTAAAACTCTTCGTTCTCCAACAAGAATTACTCATTGCTACGAAGAATGCATTATCTCACCTTGTAGATACCTGTCAATCTACAGTGAGATATTTTTCGGCAATGACCATCTGACAAACAGTTGGATTTAAATCAACGGATGACTTCAGCAATCAAACTTTAGTGATAACAATACACTTAACGTTTGCACAAAAAAATACATCAATAATTTTCACTATGCATTATTTTATTTTTGCGATGGATAATTATTTCAAACACATTTCAACAGTTTATTCACAACAGACTACAACACCTCGATTTTCAGCGTCGTCAGCACTCATGGAACGACTCAAAATCGACAACAAGTTCAAGAACCGCTCTGTCATCACATTACCTGAATAACTTACATCAGCAGTACTTCGCACCAAGATACAAGTGTCCTACAAAAAAGGAAGCAATCTTAGACAGGATCAAGAAAAAAACTCCATGTACCGTGAGATCACCTCACTGGAAGAGGGGTGCTTAGGGTCCATAGTCCATAGTCGATACACACATGTGTTAAATTAGTTCACCTAAAGTAGACTAATGACCGACGATGCAATGTCATCATTTTCTATCGAATCCAATAAAACTTATATTACAACTCTAGCAATATTGCACATTAAGACGGGATCGTTGCACTGCAGTACATTCACACCATCCCTACTATGAAGAAATGAACTAGAAAGGAATATGGTATATAAAGAGACCACAGGACGCAGCCAACATCAGTCAGTCAGTCAGTTCAGTTCACGTCAGATCAGTTTGACGACATCACACAGTTTCAGCATCTAGTTCAAGTGCAGTTAATTTAACCCATCATCGCCGGTACGCTCGTGCTACACAACCAAGTGCTGTATCTTATTCGCCATGGATTAAGTACGCATTAAACACCAATCTTGTGTCTTCTCTATCAATCTCTAACTGGGGTAGGAACTCCAACTAAAATCCTCAGCAACTTTTATCCTACATATCCATTAATGTGTTTTTTATTTTTTGCTTGAATTTTGAGTATGTTGATATGTCCCGAACATATTTTGGCAGTCTGTTAAAGGATTTAGGTCTAAGGTAAAAGTGGAAATATCGACCATTTAATTAATAATAATAATAGTGCGATTAATAAGGACATCTGACGGTTGTTCAAATGAACTATAATTAATACCTGTTTAATAAAATTTTACAAAAATGTTGTACTTTCCGTACTTTTTAAGGTAATTGAACAAGAAAAAAATGAATCCAGGGATAAACGATGGATGTCAGTAAAATAATGGAAACAAAGCGATTCTTTAATATGAATTAAAACCATTTTGGATTATATAAAACGGCATAGGTCATTTGCACTTAGCAGGTGCGTTTATGTTTATAAGTTTATTATATTATCCAAGTGGTTTGAAAACTTAAAAACGTGATATTTAAAAACTTTTTTTTTGACATTCATTCTTTATATTCTTACCTCTCTCATATTACAACACAGAAAAAAAACATTTTGTGTAAGAAAATATGGATATCTAGGCATTTACAGGGGTTATATTTGCTGGTTTAAGTGCCCACTGTACACACTGTGAAACATTCACCGTTCTGTCTATATTTGAATATCAGTATATCTAGTTTTAACATTAATTCTAGAAGCTGAACAAAATGTGTTAGCTCAAATTTGAACTTATTTTGAAGCTTCTTTGAATTTCATTAATACTTTTAAAGCTCTCAGGCTCAAGGATTAAGCAAAAACTTTCGATAAATCCGATTTTTAAATGTACTTTAGGTAACATGGCAAATGTCAGCTTCAATGCAGAATTTGTGGATGAAATGGTTTTTTAGGTTATCAGTTTTATTTAAACTTTATTAAAGTTTCTGAATACCCAGCATCATATACCTACACACCAGTAGTGAGCCGCGATTTATTTTATAGGTAATCTACAAAAAATGACAATCATTTTTTTCCTACATACATGCCAACATAGTATAAAATATACAAGTAATATAATTACAAATTACTATTTTTTCTTTGGTTCTGTAAAAAACTCAAACAACAATTATTATTAACCATGCGATATACGTAGCTTCATTTTACACGATTTTTATGCAATACTTGAACAAAAATTTATTAAAATATATCACAATGACATTCAGCAGATGTTTGCATTATGATTCATCTAAATATCAACACTTGAGCGCTGGCAGATTTCTTTTAAAACGAATAATGCCAAAAACGGCCACTGCGAATGCCACAAGTTCCATGTGATACAAAATATGTCAACGGTATCCTATCAAAGAAAAATAGTCCTTCGAAAAAAATGTTCGAAATACTAGTTTCCAAATAGAAAATCTTCAAATAATATTTGTAGTCTGCAAGTTTGTTTTAGTACTAAAAAAGCCGACTTGGGTTAATGACGAAAAATTCAGTGTACTTTTTTATATGGAAGAATAAGCTGAGGTAATCGGCTAAATTCATCGTTCACTGAGAATGAGCTGGGGGCACTTTATAGATATTTTTTTGTAGGAAGATATGAACAGTGATTTATAATGATAAACAATTATTTTATTTATTTTCCCAAAAACATGGTTACTAAAAAAAGATATTATCTAAAGTCAAATATAATGGTAAGCTGTGCATAATCGCTTATTTTGACGAATCGGAGTTCATAGTCCATAATCGATGACACACACGTGCTAAAACGTTTTACCTGAAATAGTGTGATGACCTAAGAAAGCAATGTCACCATTTTCTATAGAATCCAATATCAAATTTAATGCAACTCTATCAGTATTGCACATGAAATCGAGAACATTGATCTACAGTACATTAACATCATTCCTACCATGAAGAAATGAACTACAAAGGAACGTGGTCTAAAAAGAGACCACAGGGCGCAATCTATGTCAGTCTTCCCAACAATTTCAGTTCAGTCAGTCAGTCCAGCTCGACAAAGTCACTCCAGAATGTAGTTCAAGTGCAGTCTCTTCAACCCATCATCGCCGCTACGCTCACGCTACACAACCAAGTGCTTCATCTTATTCGCCATGTTATAAATAAACATCAAACTGAAACCTCGTGTCTTCTTTGTCAATCTTTCAGGGTAGGAGCTCCAACACACAACAAACCTAATCTTACAAATGTAATAAAATGCACAGCGTGGATTTAAAAAAAATCTATATCATTATCATGAATTAGATTACTCGAGTGGAGCTTGTATTCCTGAGTTGAGTAATTTACACAAAGATCGTTTTTCTGTAAAATTCAGTGATGAATTATTTCTTCGGATCAATTTGGATTCAAACACCATACTGTTGAAATAAGATCCTTTATTCTGTCGTTGGCAATACTCTTTACTTGTTGAAACACTGGTATTTCGCTTTATTTCTAAATAATTTAATGAAATTTTAAACTGATTTGTGTTTGCTAAGTTCGTTTAGTATTAAAGGAGATTTTGATGTCGTGAACTCCAATTTGGGATAAACCTTGGACTTCTTATAAACAATACAGTGAATTAATTTTCAAAATATCAGTATCTTTACCACAATTGAATTACAAAATGTACGATCTAGAAAGATTTACGTAAATTCATTCACCAACAATATTTTGAGTTTGTCCAAATTTTAGTAAACAAGGACTGGATTCAACTCCCTGGGGAGCTGTTAATATTAACATATTACAACAGAGATGAAGAACATTTAAGAGAAGGGGTTATAATTAAATAGGTTTCAGCTCTTAACTTTACAAACATTAACAGATGAAAGAATTGAAGGAATATAGATGTTCAAATATGGGCAGAATGGTGAATGTTACACAGAGTGTAAAATGGCCCCTTAAACCAGCCATTGACGGGTCATAAGCCCTGTAGATGCCCGAACTTCTATATTACCTTCTCTTAAATGTCCTTCAACTCTGTTGTGAATTTACTAATCCTATATTTTTTATTAGTGTAAATTAAATGTATATTGTTCTTAATATTTTATTTATTATATGGTTGCTCGGATTTTATTTGGCGGCAGGGTTTTACTCGAAGTCTTGTTTTTGATTATATTGTATACTTTTATTTTATTTCCATATTTGCCATATGGCAATCAAGAAATAATACAAGTTGATTTGATGTTTTTTTTTGTTTGCAAAAATCTTACCTCGTCCTTATATTTTTCTAATTGAACAACATTTCGTTTTAATGACACTTTGCTAGAATTCATTAATCCCTGAAAAATGTCCGAAATCGGTTTTTATACTCTGAAAAACTGTAATCGGGATACACTGAGACGTTAAGAGTGACTTTTCGTACAACCAACCATTGTTTGATTATTTTCCATTGTAACAAATTAATCCCCTCTGTGCTTTATACGAAGGTACATTGATAAAGTAATCCTAACGTTGGCGTTGGAAGGAACAACTATGTAGACACATGAGCTGTAATAAAATCGGGATAACTGTGTTCTTAAGTTAAGCTTTTGAGAAATCCTGAAATACTTATCAGCTATAAAATAACATTTTTTAAATATAAATCATCATCATCATCATTCCCTTTTCACGCCGAATGGTGCATAGAGTACTGCATCGGTACACCAATCGCAGCGAAACTTGATAATTTTTGTTACATAAAAGTAAGATGATCAGTCTTACGCTTCACGCGCCAGTTCAAACAATGGAATAATGTTTGTGAGAGCAAATTATTCTACCAAATCGCAAAAGGAACACTCCCACACTACCCGAAGTCCAAACTAGAGGATGGGTCATGGGGTCTATCACAAAGTCTGAATTCGGGAAGAGAAATTTCAGGTTTCTGGGCCCCAAAATATTTAATATCTTACCCGAATATTTTAAAACCATGACCCGGATTCAATTTTAAAAAATTGGTTACAGGGTTTGGGTCGAGAAAAATTGGAAAATTTACTCAAAATACATTCTTAAATAATAAATAGTATAAATTAATACTGTATAACTGTTTAGTAAATTAACTAGTAGGTAGTAATGTTTTTGTTTATTTTTACATTAAAATGTCTGCCTTAAAACAGGTTGTACCTAGTTAGGCAGACTAGACATGATCCAGAGTAATCTATTACCAAAGTGTATATGTAGTAGATAAAGTCATTGTTATTTTGTTAATAAACTATGATAATTATTATTATTCTAGTGTAAAAAACTATTTAAAATAAATAGTTTATATCGGGACTCGAATCCGAGACCTTTTGCATGGCATTTGAAAGCGCTGATCGCTACACCACCAGACCGATAAATATAAACGGTAGTAATTTTAAAAATTTTATGAATACACTTTTTTTCTTAATTTGATGCAACAGAGAAGTAAAACATTTTTGAGAAGGAAATGTGCAAGTCTAGGCATTTATGTCAACGCCAACATGTGAAAGAGTTGAGGAAATGTGGATGTTTAAACATGGGCAGAATAGTGAATGTTACACAAATTGCAAATTGGCCACTTAAACGAGTCAATGACAGGTCATAAACCTTGTAAATACCTAGACTTCCATATTCCTTTCTCAAAAATGTTTTCCCTCTCTGTTGCAACAACTAAATAAATCCGTGCTTTGAAGGTTCTAATATTGAAACAAGGGAGATTATTTTTTAAAAACTTTTCAGTTCAATCAGCATGAAAATTTTCAAAAACTTTTTAACCATTTTCTTTTATTATAACTGGTCTCTTTAGTACTCTTTTTTTGCTTCATTATATTTGTAAACACATCGTCATCTGCGAACAATCATTAGAAAGGTTATCGGGTCCACCATTATTAAAACATACTAGCTGAACCCGGCCACACTTCGCTGTGGCTTTGTCCGATAGTCGGCCTCCATGGTGTAGTGGTCAAGACACTTGACTCACGCACGGAAGGTACCGGGTTCGATTCCCGGTGAGAAAATGAAAACAAAATATGTTTTTTCTTAAGCCTGGGTGTTCTGTGATGTAATTCACCACTGTAATTGGGCCTCCTGGCCTGTTGTGGTGCAAAAATAAAATAAATTATTGGGGAAGTTAATAAAAATGGTCTCGCAACTATACATTTACCGAGACACGCATTGCTTAATTTAATATATCAATTTGCGTTGCTTATGCTGAAGAGTATAAGGAAAGAAATTTGTACTTAGGCTATAATTAATAAAAAGGCAGTACTGTGTAGAACTATCATTCAGTACTTGTTAACTATGACAAATTATGTGTCAATTTTTTTATATTTTTTTTTATTATATTGAAAACATATTATACATAATTATATACAATATTCCCAAGGAGTTTTTAAAAAATAAAAACTTATTTAGGGACATAAAGATAACAATTTTTTTAAAGACGTTTTTAAATTTTAAACTATAATATTATTTACAAAAGCAGATAAATTAAAATTATGATATACTACAAATTAAAAAGAGTATGAAAAATACTTGAAAATAACAAAATAAACAGAATACTAGGCATGGAAATAATGTTTACATTATGCAATCTGGGAAAGAAAATTGAAAAAGTTTAAAAATTACATGTATGTATATATACATACTGAACTAGTACAAAATAAAATCATTTTTTTTAATTAACAAAATATGCGCACACCCAATACAGGTTAATTTTTTTTTATCAAAAACGTATTGAAATTATGTATCCAAGCCAAAAAAAGTATATAAAAAGAAAAAAACACAAATAACATTTAAATAGTATTAAAAATTACATATACAAGCAAAAACGGTAAAATATTAAAAGGTATATGTTCAAGATGCGCATTCTCTATAAACTAACATTATTTATTCAAAGTACTTCTGGAAAAAATAATTCTTCAATTCGCACGTCCTGTTTCTATATTTTGAAATAGGTACTTTAAATTTTTGTGGCAATTTATTAAATTCCTTGAAACCTATGTATTGTAAAGATCTAGTACCAAACTTCGTAGACTTCACAGATCCAATATATATATTGTTTTTTGATCGAGTACTGTACCGATGGATGTCTCCAATGAAAGCTGGCTTTATGTTACTTTGCATTGAGTCGAGAGTAGTATTAATGATAGTGTCAGTTATCTCGAAATAGGAAAGCATGCTAAAAGGTATGATTTTTGTTTCAAAATAAATGTCCCTTACATGAGTATCATACGGTAGGTGAAACACATTTCTGATCGCTCTATTCTGAATAATCTGCATCTCAGAAATTTTGCTCTTAGTTGCAAAACCCCAAACACAGCATAGGTATGATAAATGCGAATGGACCATAGAAAAATAGATTGCTCGAAGCAGCGAAACTGGAAGCATTCTCTGAAATCTGTACAGTATTCCAGCTACAGGGACAATCTTTCCTTTCACGTGCTCAACATGTTCATTCCAAGTAAGCTGCGAGTCCACCAACAGTCATTTAAAACGCATAAAATGTTTCGTTTCCATTGGAACTTCTAAATAAAAATATGTAATATGTTGAAACATTCTTCTGCTGTGATGAAATGTTCTGTAAAAAAATTGAGTCGATTCATCGATTACTTTCCGAGATTTTAGACCACAAACATACGGAACCTATATTTATATATATTATATGGATACCTTGCATGTAATATATGTATGTACGTATGCTAGTTATCTGTTATTATTTCATAATAAAATAAATAAATTATAATAACTTATGTTTTTATTTATATTACTATGATGGGTCCGTTTTTATTTATTCTCCATGTCAATGATATATTTCGCCAAAATATATTTTTTTAAATAATATAATATTTGATTATGTCCAAATGCTTGCAAACTGGCTGAATTTCCTCTCTGGGGAGTTGTTCATATTAAAATTTATTTTAACAGAGAGGGAAAACATTTTTGAGAAGGGAATATGGAAGTCTAGGCATTTACAGGGCTTATAACCTGTCATTGGCTGGTTTATGTGGCCATTTTACACACTGTGTAACATTCACCATTATGCCCATGTTTGAACCTCCACATTTCCTCAACTCTTCCATCTGCTGACTTTTGTGAAGTAAAAGAGCTGAAACCTTTATCACGTGGATGAGATTTATCCGGCTGAACCAAATGACCTACTAGGCAACGCCTGAAAACAATTTTCCAATTTTTATACTTCTATTTATACCAGGTAGTAATTCAACAATGTTTGATAATGTCCAAATGCTAGCAGACTGGCTGGATTTCCTCCCTAGGGAGTTGTTCATATTTAAATTTATTTCAACAGAGAGGGAAAACATTTTTAAAAAGGGAATATGGAAGTCTAGGCATTTACAGGGCTTATGACCTGTCATTGGCTGGTTTTAGGCCACTCTTAAAAATGTTTCCACACTCTGTTGAAATAAATTTAAATAATTTAATGTGCTGATGATACGATTGTTTTAGTTAAGAGAGTTAACTGGAACTCGGTAAATTTAGTAGCCAATGACGTTATAAATAAATTGAAATTATGGTTTTTGAAAAATATATTATCTGTAAATACGGGAAAGACAAAAATCATCCCATTGCTTATTAACAAAAAAAAATTAGGTTCAGTAATAAAAATAATTATTCACCAAAGCAATTGCAATAAAACTAACTGCAATCTAACATGATCAGTAATCGTTACAGCAGATAAAATTAAATATCTTGGTGTTAAATCGACCAAAACTAAGGACGGAAAGACCATATAAGGGAATAAGTTAAACGTATTAGAAAATGTATATACATATTTATTAGATTAAGGAATATTTTAAAAATCAATAATTTACTCAACTGTACAATCTATGTTATGTTGAATGGTATTGTGCATATGACAATATATTAAACCCTTTTAAAATAGTTGAAAGAATAATTATTAAAGTAATTTTAAAGAAACCCTCAACATTCAATATGTAATTTCTATATTTATTATTTAAATTTCATACAGTAGACACCATTTATAAAATAAATTCCATTTTACAATTCTATAAAGAAGAAAAAACAGATGAAATGAATAAGTCACTCAGATACCAAAATAATATTAAAATTCTTATATTCCACACAGGTCATGGTTAAAATAGCTTCGTCTTTAAAGGTATCAAAAATTACAATAATCTCCCAAATGAACTAAAAACTATTAAAACTAATTTATCAATAAATAAATTCAAAGTAAATTTAAAGAAATTTTTTGAACCCGTGAAAAAACTGGATTCTATTTTAATTAGTATTTTAAATACTATGAGCTTTTCTACTGACATTTCTTAGTGGAACTGCATTTCAATTATAATAATAAAAATACGTATATACTTTTATTCCACTTTTATTTATATGTTTTTTTTTTATAAATACATAAATAAACGTGAAATAAAACCATATAAGTATTTTTATTTTAAATACGATAAAGATTGTTTCCTCTTGTACTTGTATATTCAAAATTAGATCAATTCTAACAAATAAATAACTATAACAGTGTACGTCACTCCCCCCAAGCACAAGAGCTAGTCTTTTTTTTTTGGAGAGTTAGTTATAACATTTACTAGATGTACAAAAGTAGATTTGTATTAGAATAAAAAAACATATCTCATTTATAAAAAAATATTGATTAATACATTTTTATTTTTTTAAATATCTATTTGTTGATCTTTGATTTTATTTGTGGAGATCTTTTACGGCGGACGCCTCTCATTGTTTCGCTGTTTCTCTGTGCCTCTTCATTAGGAGTAATTTGTGTCCACCTGAGATTAAATTGCTTTTCCTCTTCCTTCATTTCGGTTGGTTGGACGTTTATAGGGGTGACCTGGAAAGATATCACAAGGAAAATATACTTGTGTCACAATCCTCAATGATTTATTTGCTCCACTGAACTTGTGGCGAACAATACAAACAAGTTCTGGCTCTGGAGGGTGGGGAAATAACAGTATGATTGTAAACAGGTGTACAAATTTAATTATATTGTTTTTTTATGCAAAGTATATAGTATTAATTAAACATTTTGATTTATGGTTAAGGTGTGTTGTGAGGTTTGTATGCGAGTGTAATTAGCGTCCTGACGAAGTGACAAGTGCGTCTCGAAACTGGTAGATATGGAAAAGTCGGCAAGCGGTTATATGCAATTATTTACTCACATTTAATAAATTCTTGGCCTCCAAATTTAGTTAAATTTTACATATTTGATAAATTATCATGTCATGATTTTTAGCTCCATTATTACACAATGGAGAATACTTTAAAAACCAAGGTTTTAAAAAAAAACGTTTTTTTTCATTTGAGTATCCCATTGAATAAAATTCATTTTGTATAAATTAACACTGTAGGGTTCATAGTCCATAATCGATGGCACACACGTGCTAAAACGTTTAACCTGAAATAGTGTGATGACCGAAGAAAGCCATGTCATCATTTTCTGAAAAATCCAATTTAACATTTAATGCAACTCTATCAGTATTGGACATGAACTCGGGATCATTGTTCTGCAGTACATTCACATCGTACCCACCACGAAGAAATGAACTTCAAAGGAACGTGGCCTATAAAGAGACTACAGGGCGTGGCAACGCCAGTCAGTCAGCCCGACAAGTTCAGTTCACTTCAGTCCAGCTCGACGATTTCACACAGTTTCAGCATGTAGTTCAAGTGTAGTCTCTTCACCCATCGTCACCGCTACGCTCGTGCTACACAACCAAGTGATGTATCTTATTCGCCATGTAATAAATACGCATTAAGCAGCAACCTCGTGTCTTCTCTGTCAATCTCCAACTGTGGTTGGAAATCCAATCCTCAGCAACAATAATCCTACAACACTAATATCTGAGCAACCGATCACGAAACATTAGTTGATAGTTTATCGGATAGTTTATAGGGACGGATATTGTTTGATATTTTACGTTTTATTATGTAAAATAACAGGTGAATAATTTTATGAACAAAGACCGTAAAATTTTAATATTAAAAAATAATATCTTTTTGGAACATGGTTGCATTTATCAAGGGTTAGGTACATTAAGAGCATAAAGTAATAAATTATTTGCTCAATTAACATCGATTTGGATTAAAATGGTCTAAATCCACCCTAATTACTTAAGTTAACGTCAGAATAGCTCATTAAATATTTGGATCAAGACTTTCTACCGTTACGGGGTTCAGTCCTAATTGGCGTTGCGTGGTGTGCGTGTTAATTACCCAATAATCGAAGGTGTTGGAGAATTTAACATTAGATCCGATTCTCACAAACCCATCCATAAAACGATTGTTTGTATGAATTTTTCGATAAAACTCCATATTTATTGTAATATTTTCCACAACATCCTAATAATTGGCGATACTTTATTACCTTGGTAGATATTGATATACCTACCCAAATTTTTAAGGTCGGTAGATTAATAATCGCGGCCCTGGTGTGACGGAGACAATGTTTCATAATGCTTTACCGTTGTTATGAAAGCCAACGCACATGTAAAATATAATTCTAAACTAAGTATATATACGAAAATCGAAAAATGCCATACGTGAATATTGAGTCAACCACCAATGAAGAAACTTACACATTATATCACTTCTTCACAATATTTTGAATAATCTCTTCCAACGAGAGAGCAAAGAGCTCTTCCAACCTCTATCACAACATGGAGTATTTCTTCGTTCTAGTAACGAGAGAACCTTTTTAATACACATTCACCGCTCTAACTTTCGTGCCTCCTCTTTTACAGTAGTAGCTGCTCAATGTGGAATAATCTACCCACTAATGTTAGAGGCGCCTCGCCTCCCCTTTATTTCTATTTCCATTTATTATTTTTGTTGTTCCTGTCTCCTTCTTTCCTTCCCATCCCCTTTTCTTTCTTCATGGTATAGTTAAGATTTTTTATTTTGTATAAAATTATAATGTTCTGAATAATCAATTAACTTATATTATTTCCATGAACTTGTAATTTTCTCGAAATAAACGGTTTGGGCAGGTAGGAAGAAATCGCCAAAAGGCAATATGCCCGCCTTAATATGTGTATAAATTGTATATGTAAATAAAGTGTTAAATAAATAAAAAATATTGTTTATTTAACCCAGCCGATGACAGATCTTAAATGCCTAGGATTCCATTCATTCTCAACAGCTTAATCTCAGTTTAAAACATATCTCAATCTTGTTTTTAAAAAAATCTAAGATTTGTGAACACGGTCTGGCATACTCCAAATACAGTTAATATTTAGTGCGCGCCATGGCACACACGTGGTTTGTACGAGTTTGTAAAAAATAATTTAAAACTTGTACCAGCCACGTGTGTCATGTATTGTGTCTTCTAAATTACGTATTTCCTCCATCAGGAATTGGCCTCAAACGAATATATTACCAACAACTTAATCCGATGAATATAAATTATATTCCTTAAGCGATTACGGATCCTTATGCTTTGAAAACTTGATCATTCAGAAAAGGAAAATATATGATAATGAAAGGTTTGACAAAATATGCCTTAATGCACAAATAATAAATGGGAATAACCTATCTCTAGAAAAAGCTATTACACGCGGCACTATTGGAGGAATTTATTTGGGACATTCTTCGAAATAATGCAGCGTCCTAACGTTTTTCGCTGGATAACAATCTTTCTAATGAATTTCGGGGCTTTTGTAAGCATATTTTTGGTTTAATAATACAGAATAGACGACCAAAATAATAAAAATATTTTTCGAATCTTGAATGATCGGCATGCGTACACAAGTACATATAATAAAACCACCAATGATTGACGACGATTAGAACACTTAAAGCGTATTGATCGTAATTAAACAATCATCATTTGAATGTAAACGTTTTTTTTGCGTGAACAAATGTTAGTTGATTCTAAACTTTTTATTGATATTCAGAAGATTTTCAATTTTTTTAAAGATGTGTAAAGATGTTTGAAAACCCACTATTTATTGGCACCTTTAGTTATTACTTAGCACAGCAATTTTGGCAGTTATTGGCACCTTTAAAATTTCCGTGTATATGGACAAAAATAAAAAACTTGGTATTTTTTATAATTATTGAATGGATTTCATATTATTACAAAAAGACAAAGTAAAACTCAATCTGAATCAGATGAAGATAGCAACGCTCTTTCTTTTTAAAAAATAGTCTTCAAAAAAAAATTCTTCGGAGTATTTCTTTGTATAACAAACCAATCCTTTTTGTACTAAATGCCTAAATAATTTACTGTATTTGTCGCAAATAATAAACAAACAAAATATCAATAATGCATTAAAAAAACTAATTGGCATGTGCCAATAATTCAAATATTAACGAATAACACTACGACATGTTAGTAATTGGCACAGTGCCAATCTCTGATTTTGTACATTTTTTTCTTTTTATGGCTGGCACCAATTAAAAAAGATAAATTTAAAGTTAAATATTTCTTTTATTAATTTAACTTTTTGTGCATAATGTTATTTGTACATTGGCGGGATTATTGCCACATGGCAATTTCTTTCAATCAACTAATATAATAAAAGTGTTATTTTTATAATTCAACTTACAGAACATATTCAATAGAAAAAAAAGGTTAAAAAGCTAAAGATATATAAAAATAGAAATAAACGTATTTGTTCATAAATTACCTTAAACAAAACTATTACTCAATGGGAAAAAGGAAAGGAGGAGAGATTAAGGAAGAGAAAGAAGATTTTTCTTCAGACGTGATTTAAACAGAGATAATGTAGTAACATCTTTGATGGTGAATGGGAGATCAATCCGCAGTCGAGCCGCATGGAAGAAAGATGAATTGTGGATGGGTATTAAGAGAGTGCCTTGAGAATTAGAACGAAGAGGTAAACCATGAACTGATAATCACATTTGATAAAAAAAAAATAGCTTAATAAACATGTATTCAATCACTGGTAAACATAATATAGTTAAGTTTTGTACTAACTTTGCTGAAAATTAAAGTTCAACACAGCTCTATCCTTAAAAAAATCTTAGTAGAGCACATTGACTGGTGGTTTTAAATTGGAATACTAATAAAATAACAACGATTTATTGTGACCAGTATTCAAGAATATAATTATGAATACGATAAATAAAAGTACTCCGTTTTCATTAACATATTACAACAGAGCTGAAGAACATTTTAAAGAAGGCAATTTAGATCTCTAGGCATATGACAGGGCTTATGACCTGTCATTGGCTGGTTTAAGTGGCCACTTTACACACTTTCGCCATTCTGCCCATATTTGAACATCTATATTCCTTCAATTCTTTCATCTTTTGATGTTTGTGAAGTTAAAGTGCTATAACCTTGATTTAATAATAACCCCTTCTCTTAAATGTTCTTCATCTCTGTTGTCATATGTTAATATAAACAGCTCCTCAGGGAGTTGAATCCAGTCCATGTCTACAAAAATTTGGACAAACTCAAAATATTGTTGATACTCCGTTTTCAATACTAAAATTACTTTTCATATTTTTTTTGGTTCTAATTTAATTTTTTAGGGGTTTCAGCTCTTTTACGTCACAAAAGTCAACAAATGGCAGAGTTGAGAAAATGTAGATGTTCAAACATAGGCAGAATGGTGAATGTTACACCGTGTGTGAAGTGGCCACTTAAACCAGCCAATGACAGGTCATAAACACTGTAAATGGCTAGACTTCTATACTCCCTTCTCAAAGTGTTTTCCCTCTTTTTTGCGACAAATTTAAATTTTAACTACGTGTTCAATTATGAGCACCGTGCCGTCAGACCCCGTATAGTTAAGCGGTTTATTGGTGCCCACGTTAAATATAACGAAACAAATAACATATTTATCCAACAACTAAAAAGACAACAGTTTGATTGCGAAAATCTGCATCCAATTTTTGGTTCTGATGGTAAAATGACAACAATTAAAATTCGCTCCCCAACCGCTTCCGGCATGCCGCCGAATGTTCGTTTCCGGAAATAGCAGGAAATGTCGTCCGCTACATCCATGCCTGCTTCCTGTACGATATTATTCGGAACATTAAGGTGTAGTGCTGACGATCCACCTACGTGGAAAGAATAAATTGGTAGTGTTATGCAAAACCGACTTATCACACGTATGTACTATGATTTAATATTTCAAACAATCTAATATTACAAAATAATGTTTTGTACTACGATTTTCCGTGTCCGGATGGATGAAAAATAAATGTGTGTGTGAAATAGAACTTAAACCCTGGACAGGTGTTTTTGACTCGGTCTCTGCTCTCAGATAAACATTCTAAATCAGGAAATCGAGTGAAGATAAGTCCACCTTTTTTTAAATATTTTTTTTAACACATTTTTTATACCGCGTACTCTTTTTGATCAGAGAAATTCCTCTTTTATGGTCCCAAGAGTGTTCAATGTCATGGATGAACACATTAAGTTCTTCAAAACGAAAACCATTTTCAGAAAGAGTGTACAAGTTTAGATTTTGTCTAAGGGAAGAGACCATTGTAGGATACTGCTGCGAGACATTGCATAGATTTATATACTACTAGCGGACCCGACAGACGTTGCCCTTCCCGAACGTTGGCTTGCCTGCTATTAGCTTGGAAAAAAACTTTTCATTGATAAGTTCGTTAATTTTCACTTGTCATTTCTTGTAGACATAAGCTCTGATGATAAATGCTACAATATAGTCTGAAATGTCAGCAAGAAACAAAATCAAACATAAAATCCAATAAGGATAAATTCAAGAATACACAAAGCACAATAAGAATACTATATCAAAATATTTTATTTTTTTAAATCTGTAGCCTCAAGGTTTTTAAAGTATTTGGTACATTTTAATAACCAATAAGTAAAGTTGAGAAAAAATAATTTGAAAGGTACATTGGTTCTTACAAGATAAAAAATGTGATACAATTAAGGGTCTGAAATCAGTTCGTACCTAGGTGCTTGTTTGTGATGAAATTCCAAAACTCAAAACGGTTAATATTCTAATATTGAATTTAAGTAGGTACCTAGGTACTTGTTTATGGTTGAATTCCAAAACATAAAAAAATCTTTTTTTTAAAATATGGCTTTCTTTTTGCAATCGTCAAACTCCGGTCTTCTCACCAACAGAGGGGTATACTTATGTAGGAATACGATTTTTGAAAATGTTTTGAATTTAATATTATTTTAATATTACAAAAAATCCAATAAAAAGAAATAAATGGGGAGAAATTGTAAGGAATTTAAGGAAAGAATCTGATCGAGATCCACAAAAAACGAATGCCGTTTGTAAATATTCAAAAACAAACTGTTATCATGTACAAAAAAACAACATCTTTCCATTTTTTTGTAAATGCATTCACCTCGAATGCAACCCTGGTAGATCGATGAATAAAACATTTATGCTGCTTACTTTTTACAAATTAGATTCAAGATTTTAATATCTACGAACACACACAGCGCAAAGATCTATATTTCTCTGAAAACCGCACGTAAATCGGTTTAGCCGTTTAGCGAGTTCAGTGACATCACACGTACAGAGGAATTATACATATAAAGATTAAGGGTGTTGTCCAGATGCTTATTGAAATATATGTTATAATTTTTTTTTTTTTGCTATTATTTAATAATGTACATACCTCCATTTCACATTATCTTGTATCCCACCTCAACACACGGCTCTTGGCGTCATTGAGTTAGGGATACGTTATTATCATTTGTTTGTAATACCTATATGTGTACCTATTTGTAAGAATAAATAAATTAAATAAATTTTTCAAAAATAATATAGAAAAACCTGTAAAAAGGATAGGCGATGGCTGGAAACATTATTCAATAGGTATTTGAAGTTTGTTTTTCTATCACTCTCTCCCAAATGTGTTCCCGGCACCGTACGAAAAGGACAACTGCACGTCCGACTGATTATGCCTAACTAAATAGGACTAAATTGATACGAATTGGTTCAGCCGTATGAATCGGACCCAATGATAAAGGTTTCATCTCTTTTCCTTTACAAAAGTCAACAGAAGGAAGAGTTAAAGAAATGTGGTTGTTTTAACACAGGCGGAGTTCTGAATGTTACACAGTGTGTAAGGTGGCCACTTATACCAGCCAATGACAGGTTATAAGCCCTGTAATTGCATAGACTTCCATATTCCCTTATAAAAAATGTTTTGCCTCTCTGTTGTAACAAATTTAGATCTAAATAAAAAACATATTTAAAATACAGAAAAGACATTTTCACGTCCGATTAATTATGCCTAGTTAAAATCGACACGAATTAATTCAAATGAATCTCACCCATATGATTAAAGTTTTAGCTCTTTTACTTCACAAAATTCAACAGATGGAAGAGTTTAGGAAATGTGGATGTTTAAACATAGGTGGAATGGTGAATGTTACACAGTGTGTAAAGTGACAACTTATACCAGCCAATGACAGGTCATAAGCTCTATATATGCGTAGGCTTCCATATTACCTTCTTAAAAATTTTCCTCTCTTCTTCTTATTTTCCACATCCACTCCTCAGTGGAGCATGTGAACATCACCAGTTGCCTCCAGGAGATCCTATCGCCAGCCAGAATTTTCGCCTCTTCCCACGTCAATCCAGCGCCCCTTAATTCCACCGAATAAAGTCGAAAGATCGTCATCGACGGCCTTTTACGATGGCGTGAGCCCGCAGTTTAAAGAAGAGGCAACTTGGGTTTAGGTTCTCCTGAGGCATGCGCAGCACGTGTCCAAGCCAGGTCCACCGCCGCATCCTCAAGACGCTCGTTATAGGAGGCTGCTGCGTCCGTTCTCGGACTTCAATGTTAGTTATAAAATCGAACCACCTCATACCTAATATTCTTCTCAAGCACTTACTCTCGAAATTCAGAATTTTGGTGTTTTGAGCTTTGGTCAGGTGCTAAGATTCGCACCCATATAGAAGTACTGGCATTACAAGAGTTGAATTCATCTACCAAATATTCATTAATACTATAGTAACATTTATCTATTAAGAACACTTTTAACACTAACAAAGTTTTTGATTCAATTTTTTTTTCTATGTTTTGCTATGGGAGGCTGCTGAGTCCGTTCTCAGACTTCAATGTTAGTTATAAAATCGAACCACCTCATACCTAATATTCTTCTCAATCACTTTCTCTAAACTCAGAAGTTGTAACAAATTCAGATCTAAATAAAAACATATTTAATGTAGTTTAGGTAATTATTGCACAAACGGCATCCACAGCACACTAGGGAATGCATTGTGCACTTTTACACGCTTTGCTTGCACTAAAGCTCGTTTGACACTTACTTGAACTAGTGCACTGGTGCTGTACTAAAAGACGCCCGTGTTTCCGTAGCGTGGGTTTTACAAAAGATGTTTCACGGCATGCTTAGAAAATAAATAATTGAATTGAAGCGTGTTGAAAGACACATATTATAGTTCTTTATACCGTGAGCAAATCGACCATATAATCGATTATGCTTAGCTTACCATTATATTTGACTGTGAATAATAATGTTTTATAGTAATTTTAACTATAGGAAAATAAATAAAATAATCTTTATTAATTATACAATAACGTCACGGTTTAAATCTTCTTTAAAAAGTAAATATAAACAACTATTTATTTTTATTAATTTATTTGGCTTTTTGTGCATAATGTTTTTATTTATTTAATGCACAAAATACACAATTTTATCATAGAGCACAATGATAGTGGTTACGTGTGAATGTTTACTGCCATTTTTATGTTTTGGTTGTTGGCTTTTTTTTGAGAAGTAGAAACCTGAGCAGCCTGACAGTACCTACCGCATTGCAATAATTCACAAGTTCCATATTCAAATAAAACTGACAGCTGTATTTTTTTTTTCTTAAAACAAATTATGTCTTCCGTGATCCGCCTGAAAAACTAACTAGCTATCTTGCTATATAAAGTTACCGCTAAAGTGTATTATTATCCTCACCGCATCCAATATCCAAAAATACTGATGCACAAAGCAGAATAAGAAAGAACCTAACATCCACATCATTCCTGCATGTATTATCTGGTGGAGCGACGGGAACACTTCAACACAGGTGAGTTGATTTCCATTGTATAAGTGGCAGTAAACGTCCTCAGTAACGTGTGTTGGCTGACCTTGTTGGACCATCTTGGATCATTTCATGCGCTCTCTAAGCTATCGAGGAATTAACTTTTGCGCCTTTCTCTCGCGTCACCACATAGTTTTTTTTATGTCCCGACTTGTTAGAAAATTCCGTGTTAAGTTGGGACTCTTCTATATACAAATCAAAAACACTTATAACAATTTAAACAATATACAAAGTAATCAAAACAATATACAAAATAATAATAGAAAAATATAAATAATAAAAAAAATTACACGTTGAAAAATGGAATGATGAAAATGTTATTGGTACATTGGCGGGCTTATTGCCAAATGGCAATTTCTTCCAACTGACCAATAAAATAATAAATTCAAGATACTAAACATATTCAATAGAAAATAAAGATTAAAAAGCTAAAGATGTATGAAAATATAAATAAATGTATTTATTTATAGATTACCTTAAATTAATAATATTACTCAATGGGAAAAAGGAAAAAAGAGGAAAGACGAAATGGGGAGAGATTAAGGAAGAGTAAGGAGATGTTTCTTCAGACGTGATTTAAACAGAGATACTGCTGGCTTAAGTGAAGTCAGTTGTCAACCATGTTTTGAGTATGTCCAAATTTTGAGAAGAAGTGTATAACATGAAGTAAAAAATTACAAATTTATTTCTGGCGTTGCGTCGCCTAGTAGGTGAAATGGTTCAGCCGGATACATCTCACCCACATCAAAAGGGTTTTAACTCTTTTATTTCACAAAAGTAGATAGAATAATAGATGTTGCACAGTGTGTATAGTGGCCACTCAAACCTGCCAATTACAGGTCATAAGCCCTATAAATGCCTAGTCTTCCATATTCCCTCCTCGAAACTGTTTTCCGTCTCTGTTGCAACAAATTTTGATTTGAATATCGGATACTTTTTACCATGAGAAATCCCGCTAGTCGAAAAGCTAGTAAGTCATAAAACAGTGTTATTTATTTGTTTCAGAGTTGAGAGACAAAAGAATGCACCGGACTCTGATCTCCGGTCAATTGACATGAATTATTTGTCATCACATCATCTGACTTTCTTGGCAAAAATAGCCCGTAATTTTTATTATTTATTCAAAATAAATATACTGAGTAATAATAACAAGATATTTTATCTATAAGTTATTTAAGATCTAAATAACTCCCTAGGGAGGAAATGCAGCGTGTCTACAAACATTTTGAAATACTTAAAACATTGAATCCAATTTTTATTAACATTAGCGTATTTTGAATAAAATAAGTCTGGTTTTGCGATCGTCAAGGTGATTAGCGTAGTTTTCTTCGGATGCTTAACTTCGCGTCGGTTTTGTTTCCGTTGAAAGGTTTGTTTTGGTAATTTGCGATGATTAATCAGATACCACCTTGGTTTTTGCGCATTATTTCTGAAATTGAAGCGGACTCAAATTGGCGGTCTAACAAATCTGACAGTGTTAATCCGCGCCTACCCAACAACGTTTAAATGTGTTATGATTAACACCGCTTATTAAAATCATTTTTTAATTAGTGAGAGAGTTTGTCGCATAACTGTTCGCAGCCATTTCACCGTTTTTACTTTATTTAAACGAGATACTAGAACCGCATCAAAATTGAATAAATTTGACTTTAGTACTGAATTGTAATATATATGTATATTGTTGTCAACTCAGAGTAATAATGCGCTATTAATATGCATAGAAGGAATCCGTTACATATTTTTAGTTGGCGACAACAAATGGATGACGAAAGAACGGTAAAACAAGTATATTTATATTATTTGGTTTTTCTATTTAGTTTTTCTACTTGGTTTTTTGTATTTTTTATTTTCTCTCTATCTATCTTCGCCTCTGTTGTATACACCATGATTTGGTCTGACACACGTTTTGTATATCCGAATTATGTTTCCAATATTCATGTGTTCATTGTACTATACATTTCTTAGGTATCCAGATGTTTACTTACTGAGATGGATATGTTCTCATCATCACTATGGCAGCATCATCTGCATGGCATGTGATGTTAATGACCTTATCTTCCTTAGTGGATTCACTACTTTTTTTATTCTTAAAAGCGTTTCTTTATATGTATTTATTCTACTTGTGTAAGAAAGGGTTTTAGGCGTATATATTGTTGTTGTATATTTACTTATAAAGGTGCTAAACTTGCTTTGTTTCTTTGTTGTTCTCAATATGTGTTATTTTCTAAATGCTAATATTATTTATGTCCCGAATTGAGTTGTTGTAACTCGAATGCAGAAAGCTGGCAACGAGCTTGTTGGGTTCATAAACTACCTGCATCGCTTCAACCTCTCCGAGATCGACAGCTGCCCATGCGGTGATAAAACTCCTCAAGATGTCCCTCACCTGTTGATGCATTGCCCCTTTTTCAGCTATCAAAGACAACAGCTGGAGGCGCGATACAGAAGCCTAAGTGAAAATCTTTGCGACATCTTATCGGTGATAGTTAATAAAGAACTCACACGAAAGGTAGTATCATACATGATTAATATAGTGCAGGCAATTGGTAAAATAAAGCAAAGTAGGGGAAAAAATGCTAAACACTCTTCTAATTGAACAGAAGGCATGTTGACAACATTTAACAGGCTGGCTTTTTCTAAAGAGTTTTAAGTGGTTTCCCCTCCACATGAGCAAGTTTGCTGAGAAGTTTCTGATTGGCCTACATTAAAATATCCTTCCTGATCCCAACAGTTTAGCTAAAATAAATTAAAATAAAAGCAGAAAAATCCTCTCTTTGAAATATAAACCTTGTATATTATAAGCAAGGTAAATAATGTATGCAACTCTTCAATAAAAAATGAATTTTTATTATTTTATGCGCGCGCAGATCTTGGTTGAAATATTTGTCGAAATATGGGACATGTTTTAATTTTTTTAATTTGATGCAGATTTAACCCAATTTGTGTATTACAGGACACAATATTCATTGGGTCAAATCTTGCCCAAGATTTCGTACTATATTATTGACCTTGTAAGTCATCAAACTCGGAGCCTTAAGAATGGTAATCAAACGCGCCTAAACACCACGAGATTAATCTTAGAAGGAAAGGCGGTCTGAATTGTTATTAATACAAACGTATACCTGTATTTTCTCCCTGAATTACGACACTACAACAACGATTTGCATTGATTTGCCATTGGAGTATCGTATCTCTATTGTTTTGCTTTTTTGATAAACTAACAAATTTCAACAGGGATGAAGAACATTTTAGATAAGGGAATATGGATGTTTAGGCATTTTCTGGGCGTATGACCTGTCATTGACTGATTTATGTGGCCACTTGACACACTGTGTAACATTCGGCATGCCATTTGCCAATGTTTGAACATCCGTATTTCTTCAATTCTTCCATCTGTTGATTTTCATGAAGTCAAAGAGCCGAAACTTTAATTGTTGTAAAGAGATTTCATTAAACAATTTCACATACTAGGCAACGCCTGGTATCTTCAAATTTTTAAACTTTTTCTTGGACCAGTTTGTTTTATTATAATATTTTGAGTTTGTTCAAATGTTTGTAGACAAAAGACTTTTTTGTTGATAAATGGTTTCTTTTGGGAGCTAGAACTATCCAAAAACCCGGGACAGCGAAACGACGATTTTAGTTAGGCAAAATAAGTCCGACGTGCAGTTGTCTTTTTGCACAGTATTAGGCAGGCATTTGCGAGAGAGTGGCAGAAAAATGTTCAAATACATATTTATCGAAATTCCCAGACACCGCCTATCCTCTTAACTCGTTTTTCTTTTTCAGGATCATTACCTGTAGGTCAATCACAAAATACTATCGACGTGCTAATAAACGACGTGATAACAATTTCTCACCACGGCTATTTATGGTATTCGCGATCACAATGAAACATCCGTGAGATCGGGATTTATATATATTATTAATATTGTCATCTGGTGCTTGGCAACACCTAATATTAAATGTCAACATATTTACGCTTCGCGATGCATAATCCTGCTGTGCAATCACATATTTGAATTTCACCGGTGTAAATATCGAAAATATAGCAAAACTGTAAGTAAAGTAAAATAATAAAGTTTTATAAAGTTTTATTTGTTTGTTCAAAATTTATCAAGCTATTTGTTGCATTTAGCCGGCGACGGCGGTCGGCAAGCCAAATGACTCCTTACTATTTTGCAAATGCAATATATTATATTATTTTATTTAATAAACGTCAATTTTTCGTCAATGAACTGTATTTTTATTTATGAGAAAAACAAAAAACAAACCGACACGAGCGTTGACTTAGAGATTACACACGCGTTAACTTATGACCGCGATAACTTAAGCATGTTTGTTATTGTTCATTGTGATCGCTCAAATGCTTAGCATGTTTTTAAGCAAGTCGATAATCATTTGTTATTGCGCTGCTGGACTGGTTCTATTTGACAAACAAAAGCTTTTTTCTGTCCCTGCTGAGTTATACGGCATATTTTATAATCCGTATAATTTTTTTTTATATGTTGAAGCGAATAAGCCCATTTTATTGAAGTATGTGAAGGGTACACGGAAAAAACGGGCTAATTTACAAATTACGAATTTTACGGAAGACCAAAAATAAAAATTGAAACCCTATTTGTGGGATACCGGGTTTTTATATTCAATAAAATGGGATTCTATTTCATGCAAAATATATTTCTAGATTCAATCACTGAAAAAATTATCAAAAATGTATAATTTTAAATTAAAAAAACTTAATTCTGCAACAAAGACGAGCTGATTACAGCAATCGTCGGAAGTTCTACTGTTTTTTTACTAATCGTGATGCCATATTTTTTTCTTCAATTATATGACATTTAGCCACATTTAATAAGTTTTTATTGCTTTGTTATATTGATCTCTTTTACGGTAAAAAAAAAAACATTATTATCCAGGAAATCGAAACAATGCGATGAGCTAGGTTTTGCTGTGTATCCTACATGTGTCTTTAACGCTAATATACACGTACTCCTCATGATGACAAGTATTTTGCAAGTTTAAATATTTCCGATATAACCCTTAAGTTTCCACATTAAGAAAGTTGCCGAGTCACGGTAAAACCATTAACAGAAAAGCCATCATTATATTTAGGATAATATTATATTATTTACTTTCATTGTTAATTCATTACTAATAGAATGTGAGTCTTCGACAATTCTATATTGTACATAAAAAAAACTTCAGCACTACGAGAAACATTTATATTTTTGGAGACTCGCTATGCGTCTTCAAGGAGAGGATTTTGCCATTATTGTTTCCCTAGATCAAATGTAAGAAACACTCCACTAGCGGGCCGACTCAGAACCGTGACGTTTTAGTCCGACCCGTTAAAAGTGAAGTTTTGATCATACTAAAACTCGTTTATAAACTCAAAAATCTGAATTGTAAGTGATTTATTAAAGTTTTTTTTTTATTATAGATAAATAATTGTACCAGTCAGCTTGGCTGTAAAAAGTTTGAAAGTAATTCTAAAAAAATATTTGTTTTTAATTATTATAAAAGAAATATTTGCGTTCTTATGATTTACCCAAATATTTCATTTTAATGGCCCTTTTCAACGAGTTGTAAATAACTCACTATTAGAAAATGGAATCAAGTTGGGGTAGAGTGGGATTCGAACGACGGACTTTTGGTCCGTGAGTCCGAGACACTAGCCACGGGACCACAACCCGATTATCAACAATGATTCCAAAACAAGGAGAATGGTTAAAAAAAAACAAGATGCGTAAGTATCTGAAGCGTCTCATTAGATTTCAGAGAAAAATAAATCAAAAGTCAGAACATTGGAATAATTTCAACCATGAGTTCGTCAGAATATTGTGACGAATTAATCTAGACAGGTACTTCGTCACATTTTTTTTTGCGCGCGCAACCCCGTTTATTTATACCACGCGAAACGGTGCGTGTTTCTGATCTGTTGGAGAAGCCGGTCGGACGAGGTCCGAAAAATACGAGTAGGGATCCGGAGAAATCCGGTAAGTATCTAATAATAACATTATTCTCGACAATTGAAGATAATTTTTGTGTCCAAATACCTGAATTTGACAAGGTCTCTTTTATCTGTATATACATAATTAATACTATAACCTAATATGTTCTTACTGAGCACGTGGAAATTTTAAGGTAACATTTTTGAACCGCTACCAAATTAAGTATCTGAAAGCACCCTTAGACCATTGTCACAGGGCAACCATTAGATCAAGGCGGGGACCAACTATGAGGGTAGTAAATGAACAAAAACGAAATCGTGTCCGCTTTTCATCTGTTTATCAGCCTTTTGTCTTTGTTTTTTCGGAAACGGTAGTACTAAGAAGAATTGATGATGTGGAGAACTGGAGTTTCTCCAAATTAGTATTTTCTGATGAAAGCTTCGGCTTTGCATTTTTAAGCAAATGCATTGACATTTCGCAACCAACCCAAGGTATCCTTCGTGACAAGTTGTGCCATTCTCCACCGTGGATGGTTAGGAGTAATACAGTTTCGTCTCTTTAAATCAAGATTGCTGGTTTTCTGACTTAGTATTGGTTAACGGACCTTGCGTTTTACAATGAACGTTTTCTTAAACGGTAATTTAATCCCCGACGTTTATTTAAAAAGATGATTGTCGTTCATTCGTGTGAAATGAACTTATTTTCAAGTTTTGAGATCGGATTATGATAAATTTAGTTTCCAGTTTTATGATTTTCATTACTGTAGTAAAGCAAGTGATAAAAATGTTATATTATTTGTAGAAGTCGACCATACAGCTTGATTTTCACAATCAGTATGAGTTAGTAATTCGGCTTTTTGTTACTAGATTATAAGCTTGTAGCTACTTAATTAGTTACAAGGTATTCTACACCACCACAAATAACCATTTATACAACTTACTTAACTTTCCTAACTTTTCACTAAAAAAATTTTTGTAATACAATGTAACCCAAATTTGGATTAACTATTAACTTTGCTTTGAGTTATCTTTCATTTTTGTTAAAATATGTAAACATAATAATAATACATTCTAACAAATTTTATGTTTTCAGATATTTTCTTCATAAAACATCCAGGTTTTGTTTCATTTCACATTAAAATAATACATTTTTGTACTTTTTATATTCATAGAGCAATAAATTTTATAGGTTCATACATTTTTATATACTGTTCCTACCTTGTATTATCTCAGTATGAGCCTGCCACGCCCTCAACAAATGGGAAGTAGCGAGGAAAGGAGGCAGAGACGCAGTGTGGCAACATTACTCGTCATGCCGCACGTCATGCTCCTCGTCGTGCCCACCGCTCCCTAATTTGTCGGTTTTTGAGCGCGAGTCAAAGGACCGGCAATATGAGCGCGAGTAAGTGTCCACATAATGGCGTGGTCGCAGTTCGCATAGAGCGCTCACACAAGACGCACTCGTCATTTTTGAATGATGTATATTTCTTTGTATGACATTTTTTTTTCATATAGATGTGTGTTATGTCAAAGGCAAATAATAATTATAAATGTTGCAGTGTCTCAGTAAATCATTTTTTTACAACAACAACAACAACAACAACAACAACAAACCATCACGCCATTTCCCCGTAAGGGTAGGCAGAGAGGATAGAACGCTATATCAATCTATCTTTTTTTAAATTTTATTTTGTTTTATTTTATTTTTTTTGTTTTTTTACAATAAACATAATAATAAAACAGAGTATTAAAAAAAAGAAGAAATACATTTTAATAGAAAAAAAGTAAACAAAAAATCCCACAAAGGCATGGCCTGTTCGTGGGTATACAAGAAAATGTTAATGAATTTTTGCTCCTATAATAAATAATGGACAGTTATTTTATTTTCCTAAAACATAAGAAAGAAAAAATAAAATATTCTGTAAAAGATAATATGGTATTTTTTTTATAGTAATTAAAAAAGGAAATAAAAAATATTTTTAAAAAGCACAAAAATGTTCATTTTTTCTGGCAACAAAATAAATCATAGAAAAAAAGAGTTCATATCTTTAGTTTGAATCCAGGATAGTGCATATTTTTTAAAAGAAGGAAAATTTTGAAAGTTTGGAATCAATGAAATCAGTAAAAAAAGAATTAAAAATTTTTGGGCCTATAAAATATGCATGTCTCTGTGCGAGCTTAGTTTTACTATGTGGTATTTCCAACACACGATTCCTTCTTTGACTTGATCTATTTGAATTACTTGTAAATAAATTTTAGTTCTTAAATATATATTTTAAACATTAAAAACAATATATTTGTCTTAGATCTAAATGTTTAGCTTCTTGGAACAATTGAAAAGAGGGAAAAGTGCGATTTTTGTGAAGCATTTTTTTAAATACATTTTTTTTAACAGTTTCTAATGGTTTAATATGATGCAGATCATGCAGATCTCGCTTCTTCTACATTCATACATCTTTTACGCACGCGCGCTGATTATTCCGACTTTTGACATGTCCATCTTCAAGTTTCAAACATTTTAAAATATTTTTTCATAATATTCCATTTACAAAATGTTCAACGGTAGAAGTCTGACAAGAAACAATAAAAGTTTACGTGTGGCAGGAAAGTCATAGGCCATAGATAAATACGGATTTGTTGGTGTTGTCACTTTCTCATTAGTCTTTATAATTAAATTGTCGGGGGATTTTTAAGAATAGCATTATGACAAAGCAATCGAGATGCCCAATCGACTATTGTCGTGTGTGTGACAAAATGTTAGATCTTTCCAGCATAAGGCTCCTGATCGTCTACATTGGGCAGTATAGAGTTAAAGAGGATTGGGGCATTTCTGGACTAGGACTGCAGTTATTTATCGAGAAAATAATTTCTATTTAGAGTGCATGGGCTATGTATAGCGTGTGAGCTCGCCAATATATGACAGTAAAAAATTTATTGTCTTTGAATTTCCTAGAGTTTTAACCATCGAAAAAAAAGAAGATTGCAAATAAAATCAACAGACAATGGAAATTTGATGTGTATTATTTTAATAGATTGTTTATAACAGAAAAATACATAGAGAAATATGCATTTTTATTTTTTGTAATAAAAACAGTCTAGTAAATTCGAATAAATAAAAATACGCTTTATATTAACAATATTAATTAAAATGCAAAAATAATATTGAATACTTGAAAAATAAATATTACTGAGTGTTACAAACATAATTTAAAAAAACGGATAGCGATTAAAAGTAAAAACTATCTTTAGTTTAATTCTTATAGCGATAAATACATAAACATTATAAAACAGGAGTTATACAAAAATAATATTGTAACTAGGCGGCTACCTACACGGTTAAATTTCGAAACACCACGCAATTTCTTATCTCGGCTACGCTATGTAAAATGAAAAAAAATATTTAAATTAATAATTTCATCACGTCATGAAGTCGCCCCTGGGTAGCGCCTGCTAACGTCAATCAACAAAAACATCCTCGTTTTAATAACAATATTTTGGCTACGCCATAAATCTCTTTTTTTAAATAATTTCTCACGTCACAAAGTCGCCCCTGGGTAGCGCCTGCTAACGTCAATCAACAAAAACATCCTCGTTTTTATAACAGTATTTCGGCTACGCCATGAATTTCTTATAAAAAATGTCAAAACGTCACAAAGCCACTCTCTGAGTGTCGCTACTGACATCATTTACAAAAACATAATTATTTGTGCTTTTTTCAGGTACGCAACATTTTTTTAAATACACCTACCTAACCGATAAAATACTATTAGTAATTAAACCAAGGTGTGCTTTAAAGTTCCGTATGGCCAAATAATATTATTTATTATTAGAATATTATTGACATGTAGTTCAAGCATTGCTGCATTCACGTTGCTTTACTTCTGAGAGCTCAACTGCTATGTTTTTCTATGGTTATGTTAATGTCATATGTCATGTATTGGCGAGCTCACAGGCTATACTTACGCCGAGTGCATCATATCGCACCTTTAGAACGAAAACGACTTAACTCAAAGAAACCTTAAAATGACTGAGGTCATAAAATGACTTAAATGAATATTATCAATCATTCTGCATTTAAAAAAATAAAACATTCGGGTGGGAATAGGACAAACCCGTTACATCGGTCTCTTTGTTACTCAAATAATGTAGGTTCCGTGTCAGCACGGAAGCGACGCTATTAGTGTTGCGTTTATATTGCTGTGTGAAGGACGCAGCGCAGACAAACATTTAGTGACCGAAAGTCGGTTGAGTCGATTTTATTCCGATACAAACGGCAACTTTATATTACTTTTTTTAAATATTAAAACGACCGATTTACCTTTGTGATTGTTTTGTTCCGACTTACCGATAATCTTAGTGACATATATAAGTGTTTGTCATTTTGTGAACAAATAAAAACATGTGTTTGGTGACTTGATTTGATCTAGTAAAAATTAAATCATTATCTTATTAATCAAAGAACATTTGTTTGTTTTTTTTTCAATCTAATAATGACTCATTAAATAAATGTCTTGTTTAAACTTATAATTATTATTTTTACTACGCTTTTTTTTCATAGATTTATAGCTAAATGGCTTCGGTATAATTTTTAAAAAAATTGGTGCTTACTTCGAAAAATATTAAATAATTGACGAAAGAATACGAAGGTGTCATTCTTTTTTGCAGTTTCCCAAAAAGTTGATTTTTTTAGTTGAGTCGTTTAAGTTCTTAAGGTGTGATATGTCTTTTGAATTTTGATTTATTATTTAATACTATTGTAATTCATTTTTATACGGTGTTCGCTGATTACTCGAATCAATAATACATGTTTTGTATGTGTGGACGGTTATTTTATATTCCGGTCCGCAACTCGGGGGGAAAATTGGCAATATCGCCTAGACTAGAAAAAGATTTCCCATGCCTGCTTTAGATCATATTTCTGTATTTGGGCGGATGGAATGTCAAGAATATTTGCAATTAGATTAACTTGATATTACCCAATAGTTATTTACTAGTTAAAAGGTCAGGTGAACCTACAAAAAATTACCGACCTAAAAATTAACTGTTTAGCAAACTAATTTTTACTAACTCGATGTTCTTAATTAAAGTATTTAAGTTTGAAAACCTACTTAGACAAAATGCACGTTGGTCAATTAACAATGAGGAACTTCAGCCCTACGGGAAATTGTATTAAAAAAATGTTTTCTTGCGCGCGGTAAAAATTAGAGTTAAAATTTCTTAAAAATGTACAAAAAAATGATAAAAAATATTTTAATAAAAACGCACTACTTTGAATGACGTCACTGGTTCATATGAACCATCCAATGATATGAGAATTTTGTAAATGGGGTCTAGAATTCCAATCGTCTATGCGCTTAGTAGCTGCAAGACGTGTTGTAATCTTACTCCTTTTTATTATTCATATTTTTTTTTTTTAAATATCATTAATACACTGAATTTTTTTGGCAATTTTTAAAATGTGTAAATGGGGGCTAAATTTCTAACTGTCTATGCGCTCTGTAGCTGCAAGACGTCCTGTAATCTAGCTCCTATCTGTTATAATTTTTTATTGATCTTAATTGAAAACGAGGAACTAGAAGCCCAACCGTCCATGCGCTCTGTAGCTGCAAGACGTACTGGGATATTTATTAATTGTACAGCGCCCTTGAGGTGATTTTCACTAAAATGGCACTATATAAATTATCCAACTATATATATATATATATATATATATATATATATATATATATGAAAGCTTCGAAGGATATCCAGTTTGGTCACCGTAAACGAACCAATCGGAAAAATTGTCATAGAACAACCTCTGACGTCACATGCGGAGTTATTTCAGAAATACAAAACTTTAAAAAATCATCGCGCTGATAATACGATGTATAAAAAAAATTGACTTAGTTGAATATTTTTTTGATTAACAAATTTTGTTGATATTTTTATCAAAATTAATAACAACTAGCAAGCAACAGTCGGCTATTTTTCTAGAGGTACTATATTACAAAAATAGCGCTTTATATGTTATATATAAGAATAAAAAAGCCATATAAACTATTGAAGCTTAATCTTGATGTAAAAATAAATGACTGAATGAAAGTATAAATATTAAATTAAAGGGAATTCATAAATATTCTCGTGAATAATTTGATTTTTTATGCTCCAAAAATGAAGCAATATAAGTTATCCATTAAAATAAAAAAATACATATATTATTGTTTGTGTTATTTAGGATAGTTTATTTTTATTGAAATCCAAAATTATATAACATAAAAAAGTTTACTTACAAATAAATAAGAACATAACTGATTAAAAGCGCAAATATTATATTTTACGAGAATTCATAAATATAATTGACTTAAATTTTATCTACAAAATTCGTTAAAACTTTATTAGTCTAAAAATAGACATCGAACGTCACGGTATCGCACAGTTCAATGTTAAAAAGGTACCTACATAAAAATAATAATCGGTAAAGGGTCAGCACACATCGCATGAAAATATTGACGACTTTCGAACTTTTCGACTCGTGTTGATTTACCAGATGTCCAGCTTGAGCGGTGTTAAATTATGATGATAGAAATAGGCCGCGAATAAGCAGGTAAAAACAAATACTGGAAGATGTCGGAAGAAATCATATAAAAAACCAACCTGGCATTATTTGTGTAAAGTGACAATACCAGATGGGCCTCTAATTTATAAGAATAATTCTTTTGATTTTGCAGGAGTGAAAATGTTTATTTTGACTTGGTTTAAAATAAACCAAGCCAAAACAGGAATTATATAATGTACACGGAACATGAGGAACTATTTTTTTTTTTAAGCATTTGTTTTTTATAAATTTTATATTTGAAGCAATAACTTTGTGGTTGATGACATCATAATAAAGTAATTAAAACATTTTTGTTACTAACCACTATATTTTTTTTCCACCGACCGGTTTCAAAGTTAAAACAGCTTCTTTCTCAAGGTTTACTTAACTAATGAACGCTGATAAAATAAAGAATTTATTATTTAAATATATCTTGACAAAGAAGTTTGTTTAGTTTGAAAACCGGTCGGTGGAAAAAAAAAAGTGGTTAAAAACCAAAGTTGTTTTATTTATTTTTTTATAATTAATTTTCTGGTCAAAATCACTTCTAACACAGACGAACAGAACAAATACCTATGCTCGTAGGTTTAAAGTAAATGATAATTATCCTTATAAAACAATTTGCATTACTCAAACAAATGAAACGCCTCCCTTGTAAACTAGATTAGGGTCATCGCAGAATAAGTTTTCCGATTTACAGGCCAAAGGGATCCTTGAAGGAAGGTCAACCCGTATTACTAAAGTCTTGTGCGGGATATAAGGACATCCTTTGTCAAGGACCGAATGGTATATAATCGCACTAATCTATGTGAACCTTATTAATAAAGACATGTTAAATATCCTGAATACCATTACAACATCAACAACAAAACAAACTTTTATTTAACAAGGCCTATGTTACAAGAGTATCGTTATAACGTACACTTGGTTTATTGTCTCAAAAATAACATATTTAACTAGGTTTGCAAGACGTAAATTATTCCACGTAAACAGACGCAAAAGTATCTCCCGGGTTTTCCGATCAATTTCTAATTTCTGATAAACGCAACGTCGCGGGCAGTTTTCTATCCATATAAAACGGACGTGCAATCTTAGATTAATAGCCTTATAGTCGCCCATAAGGAAAAAAACATTCTATGATTATTGACCACGAACTTATCTACAAATTACAGCAATACAACGGGGCGTAAGCGGGTACTTGCGTTGAGAATGAGGAACTTCAGCCCTACGGGAAATTGGATACAAAAAATGTTTTCTTACGTGGGGTAAAAATTAGAGCATTAAATTGTACGGCAAAGTTTCTTGAAAATGTACAGAAAAAATAATAAAAAATATTTTGACAAAAACGCACTACTTTAAATGACGTCACTGGTTCATGTGAATCGACCTATGATCTGAGAGCTATGGAAGATTTCCGGTATGCTTGTCGCTTCTGGACCAATGGGAAGAACTGAATGAGAATAAGCGGAAATGAACCTCTGACGTTACACGCGGAGTTATTTCAGAAATACAAAACTTTGAAAAATCGTAGCGCCGATAATACGATATATAAAAATTAAAAAAATAAAAATTGGCTTAGTTTAACAGTCTAATAACAAATAATTTTTTTTAAAATAAAACACTGAACTTCCTCATTGCGAGCGCAAACCGAAACCGTCAATTACACATTAAATTTGTTGGTAAACTAAAACCGAACCAAAAATTTAGAACGCTTTTGTTCTATACAATAGAGCTTAAGGTGATTCTAAACTAAAATATGAAACTAATTATTTATAGATGGCGCTTTTATAATTTTTATTTAAAAATGCTATTTCTACGTTTATATTTAATGGAAATTTTACAAAACATGGTTTGCGGAAACTTTACACTATATTGATTGTAACGAATAGCATAACAATGTACATAATTTAGGTCCTTTTCACAAAATGGTGGACAAAACAAAAAATAAGAAAACTCCTAAATTATATTGTTTTGGTATTTGTTACAATTAACATAGTTTAATGTTTCCGCAAACCAAGTTTTGTAAAATTTACATGGAAAATAAACGTAATAATGCCCATTTTTCAATAAAAAATTATAAAAGCGCCATCTATGAATCATTAGTTTCATATTTTCGTTTGGAATCACCTTAAGAGCTTCTCTAGAAATTAGGGAAATATCACTTTCTTTTTTTACATTTTTAAAGTCATAAAGGTCTATGAAATACTGCCGAGTAAAAAAAATCACTAATTATTGGTAGCATAAACAATTCTTTTAAATTTGTAATTTTGTATTCCCGCAAAAACCATTGGCCGCGCCCCCAATACGTCACGATTCATGTTTATTTGTTCCTGGCCGTTGAAATTTGTGTAGAACAATATCACAGATTTCGACATCTTAACAACCAATGTCGCGTTTTTCAACTAACGTATTTTTATTGAATTTGTTTTTTAAATTTATGGATGGAAAAATTTCTCAACAAAACTGCACTAAAACAACTATGGCTTCAGCAGCTATAGCTCAAAAATCAGTGATAAGAGTTATATTTAAAAAACCATACCGATACCTGAGTGATTCGCTCTTCCAAGAATTTCAAGTGCTGGATATTCGTCAACAGTATATATTGAGGTCAGTAGCGGTCACACATCTCGACAGGGAAAAATACGCAACGGTTTGCCATGCTCATAATACTAGACACTCCAATAAGGATCTGATTCTACAGAGAGAAGTTAATACTTTTTTGGCTCAAAGGCAGCAATACTATATAGGCCCGAAGGTTATATATAACCTTATTCAAGATTAATGGAAGTGTGGTGGGATTACCAGGCTGAGGAAGGTGTTGACTGCATTTTTAATCTGTATTGGTCGGAGGGAGTTAGACAAATTGTTGTCGGATGTAGAAGGACGTAAGCTGATTTCTAGTTTTACTGGTAATGACTTAGGATTTAAGATTAAGAAATTAAGGCATTATTTAGGTGTGTACAGTATATTTATTATTTACTTTTAAATCTGGAAGTAGGACACACATAATAATAAAATGGCTTGGCTTTTTTTGTAAAAAACTTAAATATTTACGTTACAATAAATAAAAGTCGACTATAGTGAATTGCAGTATGTTTGGTTGCAGCAGTAGGAGCGTCAAAGGTGTTAAAGGAGTCAGTTTTCACAGGTAATTGATTTTAAATATTTTCCCATGATTTACATTGTTTTTTGGCATTTATTGTCCCGACACGTGTATTATGTTGCTTAAAAACTTTCCTTGCATCAACATATTTACTTCAGATACTATTTTTTCTCAATTTAGGAGATAAATTTGTAAATTAAAGTATGTTTACTGTTGATAATGACAGTTGATTACGGGAATATGTCGGGGCCGCACTAGGCATCCATATAAATTTTGAGTCTTTATCGAGTTGAGGTGAATTCAAATTTTACTCGAAAATAGCAATGTTAACCTTGAAATCGCATCTTAACTGACGTGTTCAAATTTCAGGCCGCTACGACTCGCCGTTTCGGAGATGTGACGGACAAACAAACAAACTCAACACAGGACTTTGGTTCCATGGAGTTAGGATTTATGTCTCAATAAATGTATATTGTGAATAAAATGAACCAATAAATAAAAAAAATGAACACAGACATGTATTTTCAGTTATATAAAATAAATCTAGGCGAATAATAGAAAAATAAATTGGAATAACCCTGCAATAATAAATACACAGGTACGTATTTAAAAGTATTTACAATGCAAATTAATATCCATTAGGCAATTTTCGATCTGATTACGGCCTATTGTTTTGCTGCGAACTATAGCTAACTTAATTCCCAATAGTCATAGAATGGTTTTCCTACATTTGGGCCTCTCTATAGCTTAGCGCATTTTTTCTCTACGGGTATTTCCCTATTATTTCTCTGAGCATACAATCAATAATTGACCTGAGCTCTCCAGATTTTATTCAGAGCGAATATTAAGAATTGAAGATGTTTGCAATACAATATTTTTAGAATTTAAAACTCCGGTACACTTTTCGCAAAAACTGTAAAATTCATCATCATTGTGATTACAGAAAACTGCGTGGCAGTATTTTATTTTGGGACGATTTTCCATGAATTTTTTACTCCAATCTTCGTGCGTTTTTTTCCTCCTTTGGTCTTGAAAAAACTCTGTTATTACGGTATTTTCTGAACTAAGTGAGTTTTTCTTCGCTAATTTTGGGTTTTCTTCTACTGTCAGTTCTGGGAGAGAGCTGGCGCCTGAAGAGTTTGAAGTTGAGATGAATTTACTGCGTTGAGCGACTTCCTCGGAAGAGTAGAGACTTGAAGTACCATCATTGTTCAATGTATTGTCACTAACGTATTCTTCGTCTGATGAAATGTTCATTTCAAGTGTGCTATCATCTAAATTGTACGTACTGCATTCCAATGCTTCGTTTTCAAAGACCTGTTTCTAAAAAACATAAATATATTTTTTAAAGAAAGTAACATTCTTTTGACAGAAACGGATAAAACAGAATAGGTTCAACAATGTTTTGAATATGTCCGAATGCTTGTAGACTGGCTGGATTTCTTCCCTAGGGAGTTATTCATATTTAAATTTGTTGCAACAGAAAAGAAAACATTTTCGAGAAGGGAATATGGAAGTCTAAGCATTTACAGGGCTTATGATCTGTTATTGGTTGGTTTAAGTGGCCACTTTACACATTGTGTAACATTCACCATTCTGCCTATGTTTGAACATCCACATTTCCGTTATATTTTTTGACGTTTAATCATCAGTGTGGCCTATAATAATTATGTGAAGCAAAGTCTCGTCACGTTAAAAGAATAAAAAATTCAAATTATTTACTCTCTAGGACAGTGGTCGACAAACTCATTAGTCAAAAGAACCTAAGATCAGCAGTCAAACAATTAAGATTTCCTTTAATAGCCAAATTGCTGTTAAAAACTGTTTCTTCTGTAACGCCAAAGTACTCGTATAATAAAATACGTGCATGAGTAACAAAAATATGCGTATTCGCTCTCCATTTCAGCTAGAAATTCTTTAAATTGGCGATGATAAAAAGCTTTAGCTAAATTGTAATGACAATATCGGCCATTAAAACATTTCTTCTGGATATGTACGCGAACAAATCCGTTCTTGGTGAATGATGCAATGGTAAAGAAGTATTTCGTGATTAATTTTTGACTTGAAAATATTTTTAAAAAAAAAACATTTTGCCCCATTTGCATCATTAAAACAATTTTATCAAGTTTAATATGATGTTTTTCCGTGCATTTAATGGCAACATTTGCAATATTCTCACCACGTGTTGGAACTTTCAGTGACAATAATCCTAAAAATTCTTCTTTAGAACAGGTAGACGAAATAAATCGAATAAATGAGAAACTTGCGCTGTGTGAGCCTCGGTCAAGTGGCTAAAGAGCCGCATGTGGCTCGCTAGCCGCAGTCTGCGCTAGGGGATAGAGAAGATCCAGAATATCACCCCTGGAGTGCATTAACTTTATCCCCGCAATAGAGACGTCATGAAAATCAGAACATGATCTTTAAAAAGACCGCAAGGCGTGGTAATATGGTCCAGTTCAATTCAGTTACCGCCGCCGCCGTTACTCTCGTGATTCATAACCAAATTCTATTTTTTATTCAACATGTAAACAAATACACATAACATTGTTTCTTCTGTTATCTCTAATTGTGTAGGAGCTCCCCCAACAACATAAAATGTTATTATTTTAATACTTACTGCCACATTTGATAATATTTTCCTCTTATCCGATCTCTTTTTATTGTATTTTTTTATTGTTTTGTTAATACTTTTGCGATTCATATTTATTGAAATCAATTATAGCACTTTTTAAACAGATATCTGAAACAAAAAATCACACCTCTGTAACAAATATTTATATGAAATATTGACACATTTTTTTTCGAAATCAATGTATATTTTCTCACTCTAAAAAACTATGAAAAATATGCCAGAGCCTTAATTGAATGCAGAAAGCAGCCAGTCCACAATTTTGAAGAAATGAGATGCTGGTCTAATCGGGTGCAGTAAGGTCAATTCTATGTTCTGCTAAAAACAGCCAGACCGCTTTTATACATAAAACTGTAATAATCACCTTCTGAAAATAGTGTTTATCACAAAAACGGCATTTCTCAATTTGTAGAAAACACCCACAAAACTAGAAAACCCTTATGGTATAAATGTTGATGGGAAAATTAATGCCTCCATAAATCTAGTTCTCTTAAATAAATTAAAGTGGATGAATAAGCAAGCATTTTTATTTTACAAATCCAGTCACCTAAAAACACCTACAGTAAAAAAAACAGAGTGTCACCACATTTAAAGTTTGAATGAAATTTCATTAAATATAAGATCTGGCTGTTTTCTGCAAAAGCTCATTTTGGATTGTGTCGGCCAGACATAAAAAATCACAAAAATTCCTTCGACATGATTGATTTATTTTTTAGTTATTTGTTTTAATCAATAAAAAAAAATTACAATGAATACCCTAATTTAAATAAAATAGAATATGTTCCCTACATAATGACACGACATACACCAGAGTTTTATTGGGCTGGCCGTATTCAGCAAAATGGATATGTTGTGTGGTCAGCCAGACTGTAGAAATCATTCAAACTACTCAAATAGCGTTGCGTAGGTTTGATTATTCACTCTTTTCACTAAAGTGCTCTGGCTGCATTCTGCATAACCACGTTCAATTGTAAATAATAATCATAATTTGATCTAACTAGTTAACAAAGTTTATGTATTATTATTTTTTTATATACTTTCATATTATATTTACATTCTCTTGTTTGATAGGAAAAAAAATGCTGATTTGCATCAGAGTTAAGAAAATTTAAAATAACGTTAGTAATAATCCAATCTGATCTTATTAAAATTATAAAATTAGTAAAATTTACATAGGCTATTGTGACACAAGTACATTCAGTTTTTATACCATTCGTGTTTGCAATATGGTCGTAAGGATGAATGACAATATCCGACAAAGGCCATCCATATAATTTTCCAAACTCTCAGTGAAAGCGGCAGTGAAAATTGTAGAGTTAAATTCGATTAAAATCGCCGATATATGAAATTGGAAATTTTGAAAGAGTAACTCGTTTATTGACAGAAAAACATAGTTCTTTCTTAGGAATACCCACGGCCTGTTTCGGGTATGTGGAAAAAGTACTTTAAGGTCTAGGATATGATATAATTTGAAGTGGGTTGTGGTCTTGTGACTCGTGTCGCGGACTCCCCTCCCACTCTACAACAATTTCATTCCCATTTTCTAATAGTAATTTATAACTGTTGTAAATGCCCCCGAGATATTTGAATAAAACGTAAGAGTGAAAATATTTCCATAAGAAAAATTAACATAAAAAATAACGGGTTAGATAAATTAGTTCGGTTATAAAAATCGATAATTCGATTCTAATAACAGGTTGTTTTCATCGTTTTGCTAACCCTTTGTTTGTAAAAGTTCCTCAAATATTTACAGCTCGTTGAAAACGGCCCCAAAATTGAAATTTTTGGGTTAGTCATAAGAACGCAAATACTTACTTTATTTTGAAAAAAAAAATCTGTACAACAAAAATTGTATTGATAAATAGTAAAACATGTTACACCCTAAGAAAAAAATATCAAATATTGTACAAGAAAAGAAAAGAAGAGCACTGCAAGAGGGTTAAGGATGAGGAAAGAAGAAGAGAAAGGGGGATTTTTACTATATAATGAGGAAGTTTAGTGTTTTTTTTTGTATTTTTTGTTTGTTGGACTAGACGTTTAAACTAAGCCAAATTTTTATTTTTTTATGTTTATATATCATATTATCAGGGCTATCATTTTTTAAAGTTTTGTATTTCTGAAATAACTCCACGTGTGACGTCAGCGGTTCTTCTCTGTTAGTTCTCCCGATTGGTTCGTTTAAGGTAAGCAAACCGGATATCCTTTTCAGCTCTCATATCATTGGTTAGTTCATATTTATTTATTTATTTTATTTTATTTGGAATTTTTACAACAATTACTTTTTAAAAAAGTATAAATATATTAATACTATAGCCAATTAAAAAATCCACTGTAAATCTAACATAATATATAAGAAAAGAGTTTACGTAATTGTATGTGTGATCGTTTGTATTCATGTGTGTATGTGAATGCGTGTTTGCGTGAATGAATGAGGGAGAGGGTACATGTGTGTGTGTGTGGGTGTGTGCGTAAGTATATATATATTTTTTTTAATTTAAAACTTGTAATTATATTGAAAAGGGTACAGGAAAGAGCTTGGTAAGAAGTTTATTTATTTTTAAAAGTAAAAATAGTTTATACCTACTTACGAAACCTTTTAATTCAAGAAATGTTATAAATTGTATTTCTTTAAAGTATGGTAAATTTTAAAACCTTATTCTGAAAAAAAAACATTGTATTTTAAATATGAACTAGTGACGTAGTTTAAAGTAGTGCGTTTTTATAAAACTATTTTTTATAATTTTTTTGTACATTTTCAAGAAACTTTGCCGTACAATTTAATGCTCAATTTTTGCCGCGACCAAAAAAACATTTTTGTATCCAATTTCCCGTAGGGCTTAAGTTCCTCATTGACTAATTCGGAATTTGCTTACGATAAATAAGATATTTTTTTTTTTATTCTATAAACTACCCTAGCAAATTACAATAGTTTTATGAAGAAACATATTTACAAGAAACTGAAGAAAAAGTACATGAAACAATTTAGTAAAGACAAATAAGAGCATTTTTAAATCATAAAATTTCGTATTAAAAATACCTTAATAGGAAAAAAGTGTGTTATATTCAGAGCAGCTACGATGGATAAATTAAGTGTTGAAAGTTGAACGTGTCGTGTTGGTTTAACAAGACAATTTCTTAAAATTACTTAGACTCGGATTTCGTGGCTTTCAGAGTACCGGGTCTAAAGGACCCCTTGCTCTTTCAAGTAAAGTACTAGATGCAGAACTAAGTACCCGTCTTGTGTTCCATTGAACTTAAATTCCGGAACTTAATCTACAGTAAGGAAATGTGAAACAGCGTCAAACGGCACGACATACAGCTTAGAATTCGCAGTAAACTGTCATAAACACATACAGTTAGTTTTTTTTACTCTACTACGCCCTTTTCACCGTAACTTTGACGCGACAACTCATTTGTCAGAACATAATTTCAAAATATCGATCTTTAAAGCATCATCTCTATTTAATTACACCTCAGTGGTTCTAAGAGATCTCCGTCATATTTGAAATTGTATATATTTTTACACAATTTTATGTTAGTTATTATTAATCCTGATGATGGTAGATTGAGCATAAACTAGTCGAAAGAATTTAATGAATCGGTGGTGTTATCGTAATATTATTAACTTTAAAAATATAACAAAATGATTATTTTTTTCTGTCAAACCGGTATTTTTGTGCTACAATTCTGTTATTCTATTTTGGATTAGGTTACTATTAAAAGCATTTGGTTTTAAGTATTTGAAAATGAAAATTAGTATTAATGTTTTACCTTTTTGTTTATATCTAAGTTTGAAACGTGCACATAACTTCAATAAACACAAAACTATCAATTCACTGCATTCATGAAACGCAAATTTGACACTTAAGATTATTGTTGCAATTTGCGATTCCTAAGATTGCAACCTAAAAATAAAGACGATAAACGTTACCAACTTCATGTTGCTCGCATTAAAAATATAAAATGCTAATAATTCATCTTCTTTTGATTTTAAAATTTAATATGATCTCATGTGAGCATATTACTGACACATTGGATAATTACTAAAATAAATTTAATCCGCCGACCGCTATTTTTTTATTCTATTTTATATAAAATTTTCATTACAAAAATACATCTTAAAATTAAGCTGTACCGTAATTTGTATATTTCAGCGTCTGTGCGGGGGCCATTTCTTTTTTAATAATGTATAAGTTTATCGTATATAAATATGGTATGACCATGGAATTAAGAATAGTCCAGAAACCGCATACGCACATCAAACAGAAGGCGACTAAACTACGAATATGATTCTACGCTTTTTCTGGACTATTCTAAATTCTTTGTTACTATCGGTATTTTATAATTTCCTAACTTTGACGCCCATTATTTAAGTCACAAAAAAATCAATCACATAATCATGCATGTAGCACCGCATATTTAAAGATTACCAACTACATCAATTTAATTAGTAGATAGGTACTACGTTTGACAATATCAACACCGAGGGTTAGCAACACTATTCCCCTTTGATGGGAAATAACAGCACAAAATATTAATTTAGTTCATACCCATAGACATTAGTATTTAAAATAATTTTCCAACTATTTTGTGCATTCTCTCAAATAAGAGAATTTCGCAAGTATCGGTCACTACATTATAGGGCGCCCCTGAGAATCTCCCATTTCTCAACCCAAGAGCTAATAAACTGAGTAAATAATCTGAAATTACTTCCATCAACAGATGGAAGAATTGAATAAATATGGATGTTCGGACATAGGCAAAATAATAAATGTCACGCAGTGTGTAAAGTGACATCCATAGATAGGTCATATGCCCAGTAAATACCTAGACTTCCATATTTCCTTCATTAAAATGTTCTCAATCTCTCTTGTAATATGTTGAATAAATCATATCTACATTAATTAAGTGACGGTGCATTTTAACGTACTAGAAAAGTTCGCGATGTGTCAAAACGAGAGAGAAAATAGTTTATGCTTAGAACTTTCTATATATACAGGTGACAGGTAGATTTTTCCATAACCCAAGTGCCAAACTCTTGTTGTTAACTAACGAAAACTTTTACTGACAAAAAATTCTCCAACCAAAGCTGCCCTTTTTAAAAAATGTTGGCCATACTACCCTACCCTCATAAGCAAAAGTACAGCTTTTGGCTTTGAGTCATATTTTGGGATATGACGCTTTTAATTATTTATCAGCTTCATGAAAAAAATTTAAAACTGTAAATAATCATAAGCGAAAACACAGTACGTCAATTGTTTCCAAGCATAAAACCAGTATGTGTTATATCTACACTGTATTTTTACTTATGAATCTCTAGATACTGTATTCTTGCTTAAAAAACTTTTAAAACGTATCATTTTTCGTACTGAAATATTTTTTTTGCTGCTTTTTACTTTGTACAAATGGCTCCAAATTTCTTATAGAACCTTATATATATCATTTATTTATTTTTATCAAAAAGCTGGTTTTTGCTTATACGCTACCCTGATAAGCTAAAGAGTAGTAACTGAGAAAAAATCGATTTGCGTTTTCTTTTTTGTAATAGATATTTGGCTGCTTCACATATTTAATAAACCAGCAAGTTATTTCTGCCTCTCTAATATGAGATATTCTCTTGAGAAAAAAATAAAATAAAGCGTAAAACAGTAAAATTTGAAATTCAGCAGATACGACTTTTAGCATTCCCATGACTTTTAGCATTGCCATGACTTTTAGCATTGACATGATTTTTAGCATTGACATGAATTTTAGCATTAACATGACATATAACATTGACATGACATTTAAAATAGACATGACTTTTCGCATTGACATGACTTTTAGCATTAACATGTCTTTTAGCGTTATCATGACTTTTATCATTGACATGACTTTTAGCATTGGCGTAAATTTTAGCATTGACATGACTTTTAGCATTGACATGACATTTTGCCTTAGCTGTGCAGTACATTTCTATAATGGTCGGTCGCTAAGCATTAAAGCTTTCATATTTATTTATTGATATATGACCAATTGTTTATTTTATATTAACATTGACAGGCTTATTGATAGGCAGCCGTCTTCAGCCAACAAAAAAAATAACTGGTTTAAAATTTATTGCAAGGGAGAGGAAAAAAATTGAGATGGGAATATTTATTTCTGTCATTGGCTGGTTTATGTGGCCACTTTTCATGCTCTGTAATATTCACCATTCTGCCAATCTTTGAAGGTCCATATTTCTTCAATACTATCAAATGTTGGATTTTTATGAAGTGAAAGAGCAGAAACCTTTATTGACGTGGGTGAGATTCACCTGTGATTTTTGCTCTATCGTCGACAATCAAAGTGCAGTAAATTAAATTCAATAAAGCGGTTTTCAGTATTATGAACAAAGAGAGGGAGTCATTGACCTCTGTCAAAAGAATAAAAGCCTCATACTTTGGTCACATGTTCTGAAATGAGAAGTATGCCCTTCTCCAACTTATTATGGAAGGGAAGATAAAGGGCAGGGGGGTACGGGACGGAAAAGATCATCATTGCTCAGAAATTTTAGTGGGTGGTTCGGTGTGCCGGATGCAGCAGCGCTGATTAGACTGGCCCAGGATCGTGATGAATTCAGAATGATGGTCGCCAACCTCCGGTAGGAGCGGCAAACGAAGAAGAAGTCATTTCAATACATTGATATAGTTGGCGTCTTTTCCAGAGCCTCGATTATCATGGAAAGATAAAGACGTCATACCTTCACCTTAACGGTAAAGTTGAAGATAAATTCCCTCTAGCGATTACAAAGATATTCTATCGACCCCCGACCTTCAAGTTTTGGGTAGGTACATCGATATGAATCAAGGGGAAGCGTACGTCACGGTACACATATCTACGCTCTAAAATGACATAACTTCAGTATGACGTCATAGTTGAAGATAAAAGTCTCCCGGCCGACTAAAATTTATAGTACCGTCAAGTTTTGATGTAAGTACATCGATTTCATGCAAAATTCGTGTTCAAGAAGGATTTTTTGCTTGAATCGGGATTTATTGGAGTTTTTAATCGCTTTGAAGTGGACACTTTCTATCAAAGAAGCCTATTTAAAATATAAATGAGAACTATTTTTAATGTTAATGACGTAAGAAACGCGGACTAATTTTAGCGGTCATTCATTGGCTTATTTCGATCATATGATGTCGATATAGCAAGTAGGTAGAACATACCGAGGTAAGATACAGATAGTACAGAAGTTAAGTATACCGTCTCGATATACAGATGAAGATAGCGTTTATAATCGAGGCACGGGGGCCGAAAGACCTTATTTGAGCTCATTTTTCGTTTATTGGACGATCCTTAAATTCATAGTGATGCCGTTCTTATTTTTCTACTAGAATATAGAAATGCGAATCATCAATCGAATTATTATGTTAATCGAACTATCTGTTATTTTGATGACTGTTTTATTTTTATAACCTTGCGCGGTAACAAATTATTTCAGTAATTTTATTAATTAATAATACTAATTTTTACTTATTTTATATGTATACATAATGTAGGTAATGAAATCTAATCTATTGTTTACGTGGGTGACATGCAATCGGATATTCACATTTGAAATCAAGCTGTGATAATCAATAATTATTATAATTATCATTAGTCGGTGTGTAAAAATAAAGCAAAATTCAATGTTTGTGGAATTAGTTGGTCAGGTACATTATGTTTTTTTTAATTTATTTATACAAATTATAATATTACATACATTTAAAAATAAAATATAAACTTACTAGTATACATATATTGATTCATACTCATATATGGGTGGGTCAGAATATTAATGGATCAAGTCCAAATTTTATAAAGTTGGAGTTTAATGTTTCTATAGGTAGGTAAAACAGATTTCTATGTTGTGTGTTAGTAACAGAATAGTAGCTTTTCAATTTTCACATTAATTGAATGTATGTATACATACATATATATTTATATATATATATATACACATACATATATACTACATACATACACACATATATACACATACACACATACACATACCCATGCGCATACACATACAGACATGCATTAAATATACAAAATCTATTTAATGTATGCGAAACTTCATGATTGCCTTTTGTACTTTTTTCATTATTATTAAAAAGAAAAAATATTATTTTATTGCATTATTTTACATAAGGTTTGGTATTCCTCTAAATCAGGATTATTTGATGATTTTATTTAATGACCCACTACTAAAATAGTTGCCGATGAATGAATAGTACTTTTACCAACAAATTTTAGTTTAATAAAATCGTCACGTTAAAATAATATTAATCACTAATAAATAAACACCGTTTGCAGTCTGATGATGTAACCTGAACAAAATTCATTATCCGCAAAAATAAATCACGTGAAATAAGTTTATAAACCCATACAACACTGAACAATTATCAACTATTTTTAGTTTTGCCTTGTTCAATTTATTATCAAGTTCAACGTTTATCAGATCATTCCCTCTTCATTCTTATTCTCAAATCCCTCTTTTAATTCCTATCCACAATCCCTCTTACTTCTCTAAATCATATCCGTGTCCATAGTCCCATGCTGCTCGACGGTGGAATCATCTCCGATCCACCATCAAATATGTTTCTACAGTATCTCTGTTTAAATCACGTCTGAAGAAACATATCCTTTCTCTTCCTCAATCTCTCCTCTGTTTCTCTCTTTTTATACCCTTTTCCCATTGAAGACTATCATCGATATTAATTTTTTACATACGCTCATTGCTAGTTATATTTTTGTGTTGAAACTAAAATTTTGTAAATGACACCTTTTTATTATTAGTTAATGAAAATTGTCATTTCGCAATGGGCCCGCCAATGTACAAATATGCATGTACAAAAAGTTACGTGAGTATTTTTTTTAATGTCAAGACAAAATAACTGATTTTCACGACTATTCAAATTGAAATGATGTTCTGGGATAATATTATTTGTTATTTTATAATTGTAATTCAATGTGGTATCGTTTATTAAGATTTTGCAAATATGTATGATGTATCTGTTTTTAATCATTTGACAGTCGAAACAAATTAACCGATTATTCCCTGCTATCGATTATTCACTTAGAGAAAATACTCTACGGTTATGAACATCACTCACATAAACGTTCGCTGAATAAATCATTGCTCCAAGGAAGGGTGTTGTTTAACAAAAGAATCGTTGAATGGATGTTGAAATATTTATACCCATTACAGTCCGTTTACTGAAATGTAAATATTATAAAGGCTCTTCAGTCGAATTGCCAACAAACCAAAAAAGGATGATCACGTGATATCAAACACAGCAACTTTACCCAAAGGGTTGATTCAACCAAAAGTTTGTGTAGGTGTACCCGAACGTGACAAGAGTAAGTTGTACACTATTCGTTACTTTACATTAACATGGACACGATAGCCTTCTTTACAAGGCTTCGGGTTCTTTAGTCTGCATGTACGCTGCTGGCAGTTTGCAGAAGGCCGGAGGGTATTTCAAATATTTGTAGACATCGGAGAAAAAAATTCATTTTTTATGGTTGTTATAGAAAATAACCAGTTTATAAACATAGCCTATTCATTCGAGGTCGCTTGTCGCTTATTCATGGAATAACTAAAGATTTTTTGGATCAATCTTGATTTTCCTCTATGCCCGCCGGTTATTTTTGTAAACAAATCGTTTTTTACGACCTTCTTCTTATATATTTTTTTAACCCTTTGAAAATCGCGAAATGAGCATTTTGCTTACGCTAAATTTAGATTAATATTTTTTTTTTAATTTAAATTACCTTCCTGAGTATTCTCCCTTTGTCATACGAGTTGGTGAAGATTATTGCCAGTACACATTAGTGCTGTGAAGTAACTGTCGTAGGTGGATCTAGCGGGAGGCATTAGAATAAACGTTTCAGTACATTATTTCAGTACGTTTTTTCCATAATGCTTATTTCTTTCTAAATGAAGAACTTAAGACATTGTCCAACTAGAGAAAATAACAAAATGTCTTCTTTGTTAGAAGAAGATTCTGATGATATTGTTTTAGACTGCAGGCTGAGTTTTGGGAAAAACAAAATTTTGCTGTCTTACATTCCAAATAAGACGATTAAGAAGATAGTTCTCACGTTGTCTTTACTTCGCGAGGATAATAATACTAACGAACAATCTGGAGCTGAATCAAAACCAGTAGCTCAATCACAAATAACTATCGACGTGCTAATATACTACCTGATAACAATTTCTCACCATGGTTGTTATCGTATTCGCGACCACAATGGAACATTCGTGAAAATCTTATATTAAATGTCAACATATTTACGTTTCGCGACGTATAATCCTGTTGGAATATCACCGGTGTAAATATGGAAATTATTTCAAAACTGCTATTTTTATTTATTTTTTTATTTATCGTGCTATTGATTGCATTTAGCCGGTGGTTGGCAAGCCAAATGTCAAGAAAAGCAATCGCCGTAGTAATTGTAATTTAATTTTCACTTTTTTGTATTAGATACCGTCAAACATGACAATTTTGCCCAGCCATGACAATTTTGCCCACTGCCGAAATCCTTAACAAAATCAAGTTTTAAAGTAAGAAAAGTTACTGGTATCATAAAAATTACATTTGGTAAATATATTTTGATAGTTCCATGGCAAAACAGAATATTTAGTTTACCGCCAGCTTCAGTTGATCACTTGAAATTTGAAGTTAAACTTGAAGGTCTTTTTGTGTATATCTACAAATATTGTCAAAACTTTCGTTGTTGCGGAGTTTGTGTTGTAAGGAGGCAAGTAAGTTTTATGTATTTCATTGCATACATAATAGAGACGCTATAGAACGTATTTCTGTATATCTATTTGAACAAACAGTGTAGATATTTAAGTGGGCAAAATTTTCTTAGATTTCTCAGCTAGTGTTTTGACAATTTTGCCCACGTCTAGGGTTGTCGTCACATACTACATTGAAAAAACATTATCCAAGAAAATTGAAAAAAACAAAGTAGAAAATATAAAAGAAAATTAAGTAAATGGCAAAAACGTGATTTTAAACGAGGTAACGGGATGTTTTGTTCAAACTGGCCCATAAATCAGATTTTTTGCCAAAGATTTAACAAATAAATAAATAAGATTTAAAAATCTGATGGGGGTTTTAACTCAAATACACGCTGAAAATGACAAGCCAGTTATTCTGTTCATTTAAACTTTTTATACCACACAGCAATTGGGAAACAATCCATCCGATTTTTCTCTGCCATCAGGAGCAAAAGATACCTACACCTTATAGAGTAGAACATTGAAAAAAATGTCATAGCGACACGGAAACAACAGACTTTGATGCCTACTCAGTTGATGAATCAACAGATTTTGAGACATTCATCATAAGTCATTACGACGAATATGAACAACGTGCCTCCGAACCCTCGGCCGAGGAAATCGAAAAAACAGTGTCTGATCCGCTTGAAATTAATAACGGTGAAGAAGTCACTTTCGTTTTAGTAAAGTTTAACACTGTTGATACGCAAAATGACAAATATTATGTCGGTTAAGTTATCAGCGCATCAACTACCACAATTTTAATATTTTTATGTCATTTGTAAGACGCAAACGTAATGGAGCTTTGTGTGATCTCAAGTTGAGGATATTGCTGATGTATTTAATTGGAACATAGTGAAATCTTTACCTGTAGTTGTAATCTTGCACCAAGGTTTTCATAAATTCAATGTTAATCTTAAAAACTGCAAGATTGAGTCATTTTCTGTGAGTAAATTAAAAATTGTAATACAAAAACCAATTTTAATTTTTACCATTCAAAAATAATTTAAACCATTTAAAAAAAATTAAGAATATCCGACCACAATTAAGAAAGTTTTATTTATTAAATTTGCCAGTTTTTTGTGAAATAATGAAGACATATTTTTTATTTTAAATGTTTTTTGTATAAATATTTTTAACAGTCTAAAGAAGAAAATAAAACATACAAAATTTTATGAATTCTGTTCATAAAATCCAATTTCGAAGTATAGGTAATCTAGCAAAGCACTGCTGTACAAAAAAATAAAGATCGTTTTTTTTTCTACATACACATTTAAAGAAAAATCATTTTGGGGGCAAACTCCTTAATTACGAAAATCGCATCAGAACTGAAATGGTTTGTAAAAATAAAAAAATTGGCTCATGCATAGTCAAACACGAACAATTTTTTTCGTCCAAAAAGTAGTAATAAACCGTATAAGGATGATAAAACCAAAATTAACAGCTAATTACCAAGTGGGCAAAATTGTCAACAAGTGGAGATAATTTTGCCCAGCATGTTTTGTCTTCTAAAATTGCATAAATAAAAGAAAAGCAAACGTTTTGTACTTGTAAAAATGCTCAGAATAATTAGTATCACTAATCAACAAAATGGATAGAAGTAGTCCCATACAAAAAAAAATGATATTGTAAAAGTTTGTTAAAACTGGGCAAAATTGTCACGTTTGACGGTACTCTTTATTTTTCGCAAATGCAATATATTGAATTATTTTTTATAGTAAACGCCGATTTTTCGCCAACGAACTGTATTTTTGTGCGAGAAAAAAAAAACTAACCGACACGAGTGTTGGCTTAGAGATTACACACGCGTTGACTTGTGACTGCGATAACTTAAGCATGTTCATTGTGATCGCTCAAATGCTTAGCATGTTTTTAAGCACGTCGATAGTTATTTGTGATTGAGCTAATTTTACTAAAGGGGTGGATTTTCTGAACCAGATGAAGGAGGACTTTGGAAAAATCACATGCAGATATCCAATGAGAGTATTATTTTTAACGCTAAATATAGCCGAAATAAATGCCTAAATTATATGCAAGGCAAATAGTTAAGTGGTCACTCGGAGACGATTGTTTCTAAATAGGTTAACGGCTTAAACATGTAAAACTCTATGTGAAACGATGACTTTCGATGCCAAAACAAATATCTTTAGATTTACGACAAAAAATGAAACGATTAGTACCATATGTTGATAATAAAACAAAGGTTGCAGTGAATCAATTTTGTTCGAGTTGTGCAAAACAGAAGTTAAAAAAAATTGTAAATATGTTACGTGTTCAATGCGAAGCATTTTTTTTTGCATAAAAACACTTTTTTTTTTCTTTACATTATATACATATATATATATATATATATATTTGTTTTGGACACCATTTTGTGAAAAGGACCTCAATTATAATGTTATGGTATTTGTTACAATCAATATAATGTAGAGTTTCCGCAAACCAAGTTTTGTAAAATTCCCATTGAAAATAAACGTAAAAATTGCAATAAAAAAATTATAAAAGCGCCATCTATGAATAATTAGTTTCATATTTTCGTGTAGATTCACCTGAAGGGTGAATCATTGATTAATTTTAGATATTTGACATATTTATTTGTCACATATTTTTATAGCGGGATCTCCCATATTAAGGCATAAAAAATGCAAGTTCTGGAAAACCTGCTTTACAAACATATTCATTTAAACACCTAAAAACTTGAGAACTAAAATAAACAATAAATTTCACACTTTGCTTGAAACTTAATAATGTTTTGATCATAGAATTAAGAATGGTTTTGATATTTTGTCAAAAGATGGCTCTTGGCTCTTGACAATAAAAAAAATGAATTACACCTTGAATTAAATTAAATGATTTTAAATTTTGAAATATTTTATTATTTAAACTTTCTACCGAATATGCTCTAAAAATCAAGTTATTAATTTTTACCGATTTATAATGTAACACATAAATACTTAGGTTTTTATCGTTTTTACGACACGCACTCATTTTAAACATTCTGTTTCATCAGGTCAAGTCACCAAAGTAGACAAAATAGGTTGTACTCACAGATTTATACACAAAAAAGCGACAAAATGTAAGTGGACTTATAAATTAATTTTTGTTAATTTACTCAAATATTTCCATGCATGCAAACTCGAAAAGTAATAATACATATGTTTAAAGAATCACTTTCCTTCTAAGATACTTGATCTTGTAATATTTTTATTGGTTTAAAGTTTTAATAAATTATAAATTACCTGTAATATCCTCTGATATGCTTGTTTTGTCATTTTCATAAGCCACAAATATTTTTGTTTTAGTAATTTAAATAATGTAGGTACATAATTTGTTGGCAGGTACCGAGTACTAACTCTATTGTTCTTGTCAGTACAGAGGTTTGTAAACAAGTATGGCCAAAGAACACTTCATTATACAATTCCTAAAATTTTCAATAAGATTCCTAAGCAGATTTTAAAAGAAAATCTTGGAAAAAATTTAAGAAAAAATAAAATAAATGGTTAATATGTAACAAGGCTTTATATTGATTATTATTTTATGTTAACAGTCACCTATTTAAATTTTTGTAAATAAATTTTGTGTAAAAAATATGTAACGTTTATATTACTTTTTAAATTTATATCATTTCTTTAAATTTTATCTTTGTAAAGGAAAAATAAGAAACCTGCTGACAAGCCAGTTCCACGGTTTAGTGGGTTTCATTATTTTCCTTTTAAATTTTCTGTTCATGTTTAACCTTCTTAAATAAAAATAAAACAAAAATATTGTAAATCTGAGCTACTACTACTATCACGCTATTGCCCATAAGGGTAGGCAGAGAGGATGGACCGCCACACACGTCTATCCTGACATACATTCCTTGCTTTTTCAACAGTCATACATTTTGTTATACATGGTATTCGGTTCTGTCTGCTTTCAACATGACCAGACTTTAGTTTACCTGACCATGCCACGTCATCCTTGGTCGTCCTCTTCCTACATTACCCTTTACTCTCGCCATATATTTATCTGTTTTACCATTCTTTCATTATCCATTCATTCTACATGACCAAGCAATCTCAGTAACCCTTTCTTAATCATATTAATTATACCTGTCTTAGATTTACATTTTCGTCTGATTTCAACATTCGTAACCCTGTTATACATTAATTTCCCCCACTGAAACGTAAGCATTATTACGTGTGTGCGCTGGTTCGTCACCCGTGTCTGCCGCAGTCAGGCTTCTCGGCGTAAACGTTCTTAAACTAAGAGATGCGCTTTCTACCTGCACCGCGTCTTCCTTTAATCCTTCCCTGTAGAATGTCTTGTAAAATTTTATATTTTTCGCCTCTCATGGCATGCCCAAAGTACTCAAGTTTTTTTTTCTTTATGGTCTTCAGCACCTCTTTATCTTTTTCTATCCGTCAGAGAACATCATCATTTCGGACTAAAAACTTTGTCTCATAAAAAAACTAATTATTTCATTCCGGGGCATGTTCGGATTAACCGGATGTTCAAATTACTGATGTTCGGATTAGTGGAACTCTACTGTACTTAATTATAAATGCATAGCTAATTAAAATGAGAATTTAATAGTCATTATTGTATAAATATCAAGCACCTGAAGCGTAAGACTGTTCACCTTACCGTCATGTAACAGATGATGGAATGATGCTGTATTTAGTTTACCAATGCAGTACCCTTTATCGGAGTAATTATTCATACTCAATCACAGCCATTTATTACCATCAGCATTTGTGCGGTGCTATGTAAACATGCAAATTTAAATAAAATCAAACTTGTTTTGTCATTTATATTGCAGACTGCTTTGGACATTTCTCAAAAGAGGGCAGCGGCTGCATTGGGACCACCAAAGCTAATGTCTCTGTACAAAACTATGTTCTTTTATTTTATTAGAAAAAACAAAACAAATAACACAAGTAAACAAGCATAAAAAGTAGTACATACATCCACTTGAAATTTTTCACAAATGAAGGGTACACAACTGAAACGGATTGATAGCATCTTTTCAATTTTTGAGATATTAATGCTTTTTTTCTCCTGAGTTCAATGAAATTGAATTTTCAAAACTACAATTAATCTTTCCTCAGAGTAATGTGTTTTAATCTTATTCGATTTTAATTATATTCCATAGCAATGAATTCGATGTAAACAATTATACCTCGAATTCATTCATTAGACGTACCTGTAGAAATTATAATGGACTCAGTATTGATGTAGACATTTTTAAATGCACGTTGCATTTGTACAGAAAATTTCTTCATGGGGTCGATTATTTGGGATAGTTGCTGAATGTGCATCTTAAATGGTTTATGCTATGTATATATGCCGCATGTAATGTATATGTTTGTGTATGTTTTATATGTGCGTGGATGGCTCGGAGTGTACATTCGGTATTTTTATTTATTTTAATTTATTACCTCCATGGAAAACGCAAATGTCAACAATTATTCTTTTCTCACTTGGAATTCTTATTTATTTAATTTTTTTTGTCACATTTTATGTTTATATCTTTTGCATAATTTATGAAAACTTAATTGGTCTTTTTATGTTAAAAAATTGTTGTTTTTAATACTTATTATGTATGACTGTATGTTTTCTGAATAAAATAAAATAATCTTCAGGTTTTGATATCAAATGGAAGCATGGGTCAAAAAGATGCCCGTGACATTATTGAGTGCACAATAAATTAACTACTTTCTCTACACATTATTTCAATCATCAATACTAATGATGCAGTGAATGTCCCAGATTCTGGAAGCAATCAAAATGTTTGAATATATTATTTTGTTTATCTATCATCAAACACGCCTATATATTATATAATTCACTACATTTATAAAGTTATTAATTGTAATTGTAATTGATTAATTATTAATTATTGAAATAAAAGACCAGTGATACTTGGATTCACGAATTCGGAATAACCAATGACTGGTACTTTATTATAAAATGTAAACTTTTATACAAAACCTTGATGATAAAAAAATTCAGACATATGTGATAGGTAATAAATAGGTAGTAATTTTAATTGCCTCGTCTGCCTTGTGGTGTAATGGTCAGCGCGTTTGCCTACCATGCAAGATGTCTCGGGTTGGATTCCTGACATGGTTGATATGAAATATTTATTTGACAGGATGTTTTTACACTAGAATATTTCATAGTCCCAGGACTGGTACCTGAAGCGTAAGACTGATCATCTTACATTCATGTAACAAAAATGATCAAGATACGCTGCGATTGGTGTACCAATGCAACGCCCTATGCATCAACTATGGTCCAATAGGATGAGAAATATTCCAATAAAAAAGAAATGTGTGTATGTGAGTGGATTCTGTAAAAAGCGTCCGCAAATGTGTTAAAATTTAATTTGATAGGTGTTAGCAGGATATCAGAAAATCATTATTGATTTTTAAAAGCAGACATTTTCTTTTATCACTATCCAGGATCATTTTTAATTGTAGGAACCTTAATTATGTGACAATGACATACTGTCAGTAGCACTTGTGGCTGAAATAGATTCTGATCTAGTAATTCTGGCTACTGATGTGGAAGGTGTATATGATAAATCACCGAAAGAAACAGAAGCTAAACTCATAAAATATAAGATAACTGGCAAAAGTCTAAACATGTGTCCCCCCCTCCCCCTCACACTTCGCCCAAGTGGTGGCGGTACGCTCCGGTACTTTTTTATTTAGGACTACACCACAGGGTGGAGGCCAGTGTTTTACAAACTCTTGATTTCACTGTAACTATTAGTGTATAATATATATTGCATGGTAATCTAATCCTTAACTATAAATCCACCGAGTACATAGAAATTTTCTACCAACCATCCAAACTAACAATAATTTAGAAAAAAAACCTTTACGGTCATATTATATTTTAATTCATATTTTTTATTCGGTGTGTCTGGGAAATATGTTTCCAAGATACGAAAAAACACAAAAAAATGTTGGCTCGAGAATTATGCAGGCAAAAAAACAACAGTGCACTAAGTACCTATAGTGATTTCCAATTAAAATAATATATATAAATTGAAGCTAGATGCTTACTTAGTGCACAAAAGAGTTTTAGCCCCGACACTTATATATAGAAGTGAAACATAGACCTGGCAAAGGAAGGATGAAATCATAAAAAATATGGTTGAAATGCGATTCATAAATTATTACGGTACATCAAAAATCGCCTCTTCCTCCTATGTCGTCAAATAATGATGAAGAAATTTAAAAACGTGATATTCTTTTCAAATTCGCTTAAGTAATTTTGAGCATACCGACTACAGCGAAGTCGGTTTAGAGAATGATCAGTAAAAGCCACAGAAGAGCTTCCAACATACAACAATAATGAAAACACTCGCCATTTTGACACACCACACTACAACACAATATTGCAATCCTACATATATATCTTTTTAAAAATGATTCTTGGTTTGAAAATTATTAATACTATTAAACATTGTGTGTAAATAATTTACATATTGTACGTAATATGTAAATGTTTAATAAAACTTTATAAAACTCTAGAAATGATGATAATACAAATTATTCGAAATGCCAAATGACAGTAATTTGTAAACATACTATCAACAGATATGTATTTTATTATCAATATACCTAGGTACATAAGTTGTTTAAATTTATATCAGGTTGACCTAAATTGTAATATTGTTTTTTATCACTTATTGGTTTGGTAAGTCGTTAAATAAACTAGGAATATTTGAATGTGTTTTATTGATTTACTTTTGCAGATGGGAACAGGAGGAATGGATTCAAAGATGAAATCTGCGAGTTATGCCCTTTCAATGGGAGTCAGCCCTGTTATTTGCAGTGGAAATAAACCTAATTTCATAACCTGAATAATGGCTGGAAAAGATGTGGGAACATTCTTTTATAAATAAATAAATGTTATCATAACCTCTGTGTATTTACTTTCTTGGCGTGTTAATCTGTGAAAATGGTACTAAGATGTAGAATGCAACACATGTGCGAACTTGTTGTTATGAGATACAGAAATTTAGGACAAGCAGTGGCTAGAACATTATCAAAAAATCAAAAATCGCATCTTTCTTCACAAATTTGGAATATCCAGTGACGGTTTCATCGCTTTCGCGACATCTTCGAGACTGGTATCTTTATTAAGGAGTTCAATGTATTTATACAAAACAGAGGTAAGGATAGATAATTCAAAGTCATATGAAAGTAAATTAAATAAACTTATTTTTATCTTAAGGATCATTATCAAAAATTTTTCGGGTTTACTAATGAGTTGATATAATGCTATTTTAATGAGTTTAAGTAAATTTTTTTTAGTGTCCCATCCTTCGTGAGTGTGATTTTTGTCAATTATGATTTCTGGAAAACAAAGGGTAAAAAGTCATTAGTAAAAATATATTTCAATAGGTAAAGTAATGGAGAATGCACGTGTGTTATCTGTTCATTAAGTAATTCTATGTCGGGTTTATTTTTTAATCCATTCATTTCGAGAATTTCTAGTTTGTCAAGTGTATAGCCTTTAGGTGCCATATGAATTATTTTTTAAATCAAAGGAATGTTTATTTTCTATTAAATGATTGGCAAAATTTGAATTATCTTTATTATTAGACCATGATTAAATGTGCTCTTTTATGCGTGTTTTAAAGGCTCTACCCGTTTGGCCTACATAGCATGTATTTTTACAGTCATTACAATTAAGAAGGTAAGTTCCTGAATTGGAAAACTTATCTTTTTTATCTTTAGAACTAACCAACAAATAAGCTAAGGAATAATTATTGTAAAAGGCTGCAGTGCATTTATTTTTATTTATTATTTCTCCAATTTTATCACTAGTTTTTCTAATATATGAAAGTTTTGCCCAACGCTTTCGGTCTTTATTATTATTGTTTGTTGTCAAACTTTGGGTTAATTTATTATTTACGAGACGCTTTTGTTTCTTTCTTATTAGGTTATCAACTAACGTATTATTATATCCGTTATTTACCGCGATAGATTTAATTAATTAACTCATTGTTATAATTATGTTTTTTAAGCGGTACGAATAACAGTCTATGAATTAAGATATTATATAGGATATTCCAAATTTGTGGATTAAAGTATCACTCGTCTTTTATTTATATAACAAATTACAATAAACTTCCATCAAGAATTTACACTTACAAACTTAAATGTTTCATTTAGGAAATGACAGGTATAGCCGTTAGTCCAAAAGACATTGTAAACTGAAGTAATTATATTATGATAGGAGATATTGTGTTCCTATAAAAAATAATCAGCAACAAAAATGTCCTAGTATGTCCATAAATAAGACTTACTTCAGATGTGAAATATTTTTTAAATATTAGAATGTTATAATACGTGTCCGTATGAGTGATCTTATGAGAAAAGCATACTATATGTTAAAGAAACAGATTTACACAAAAAAAAGTTATTTTATTTTATTTATTATGGCTCACAAACAATAAACAATACATACGACATTGGTATAATAATCACAATTAGTTGTTTAGATATTGTTCATCAATTATATGTGAACACAGCATGCATAAATAAAGAAAAAAAAATGTTTATAATTTGATTTTTTAAATTGGCTAGCTTAATTAAACTCTATGTTTGCTATGAAAGTTATGACAACAAATTATAATAACAGGTTTTTACAAATTATTTTACCAAACTAACATAAGAGACTAATTGATTTTATGAATCGCGTTATAGTTTTCCTATAATTATTTAATGTAGCGTTAAAGACTTCAATATCAGCATTACTTTCTACATAATTATTTCATCTTAACATGAGTGATAATGCAATAGTGAGCCATAATATTATTATTTAAGGTTGGAAGATAAATATTGTAGTGTACTATTTCAATCGCCGACTGGGGACATTCAGAGGTACATTCTCTAAACAAAATGTAGAATCAATATTACAATTATGTAATTATTTTATAATAAAACGAAAAACGAGTGATACTTAATCCACAAACTTGGAATAACTATATTATTAACATATTACAACAAAAATTTAAAACATTTTGACAAAGGGAATATGAAAGTCTAGGTATTTACAGGGCTTACAACCAGTCATTAGCTGGATTAAGTGACTATTTACCATTTTGTTTATGTCTGAAGATCCATATTTCTTTGATTCTTCCATCTGTTGATTTTAGTGAAGTTAGAGTTGAAATCTTTTTCGATGCGACTGAGATACTAGCATATTCCCTTTTTTTAAATCTTCTCCATATCTGTTGTAATATGTTAATCTTAATAACTCCTTAGGGGGTGAAATCCAGGTAAGCAGACAACACCTACATTCTCAGATGTGATCTTTGGCAAGAATAAGGTTTAACGTGATTGGATGAAGCGGACCAATCACAGAATGCATTATTATTTCGGGCAGTGTACTGTTGTGAAAGGATTTTTTTTGCTGATACGAAGAAAGATATCATAATATTCCATAAACTACTAATAGACTAATTTGACCCTATATATTTTTACATGACAATATCTTCCCTGAATGTTTTTGAGTATTTGTAATTATGTTCAAAGGTCAAAGTTGTAATTCAGGTCAAAGATCTAGGCATCACTTTTGTGAGTTCCTTGACATTTCATGATCAAATCAAAACAGTTTGTAGTAGTTCGTTGAAGATGTTGGGATTTGTCTTGCGTATTTATTTATTTTACATAAACGGCATAAATTCACTTCATATATTGAACATAAATATGAAAAAAAAAAAAAAAAAATACATATATAAAAACATAACAAAAAAATATAAAATTGCATAATTATAACAATAGTAACAAGTAGGTAAATACACATAAGCAACCAAAAATATTAACGAAATAAATACATAAATATGAAAAAACAAAAAAAGGAAAAACATTTTTAAATATAAAGAAAAGTTTAAGAATAATATTGCTAGAGAAAAAAAGAAATCAGACTCGTTTTATAACTATCAAGTCCAGAACCAAATATATCAGCCTTGTCCTCATACTGATTGCCATATCTATGGAGCCTAGGGATAGGCGAGTGCATGTGATAGTTGGTTCTATAACTTGCAGAACAAAAAGGAGATCTGTGGCGGGTATGTCGACCAGGTACACGGAAACACACCAACTCCAGCAAATATGGACAGTCAATTAATGAATTGATCACCTTAAAAAGTAATATTAGGTCAGTTAGGATTCTTCTATCAGAAAGTCTTAAAAGATTTGCTGAAGACAACAATTGATTATAATTAAATAAAGCAGCTGGAATATGAAGTTTAAAATTAATTTATTTTAGAAATTTCTTCTGGACGCGCTTGAGTGAATCAGAATGTACACGATAATGGGGCGACCAGACTGGAGAAATATATTCTAAACGTCTTCTAACCAGGGAGCAATAAAGTGACTTGATTGGTGCGATACTTTCAAATTTATTAGTAACCCTACAAATAAATCCCAACATACTTAGCACCTCATTTGAAATCTTGTCAATATGTTTGATAAATGTAAGTTTATCATCAAAAATTACGCCAAGATCCCTAATGAAATCAACTCTTTCAATTGTTGCGTGGTTCAACAAATAGTTAAAAATTAAAGGTTTCTTACTTTTTGAAAAGGAAATAACCTGGCATTTATCTATATTGAAAAAAAGATTATTTTTATTGCACCACTTGTGAATTCTGTTGAGATTCATCTGCAGGGTATTGCAATCATCAGTATTATTTACAATTCTATAAAGTTTAAGGTCGTCAGCAAAAAGCAAATATTTTACATCGCTAAAAATTTCAACAATATCATTTATATAAATTTAAAATAAAATAGGTCCCAAGTGTGATCCTTGGGGTACGCCGCTTGTTGCTAAAAAACTATAGGAGAAATGAGAATTTATTTTAACTGCTTTTTTTCTATTATATAAGTAACTAATAAACCATTTTAAGAGTTCATCGCGTATTCCCAGTCGACCAAGTTTCTGCAACAAGTTAGAGTGGCAAACTTTGTCAAAGGCTTTACTGAAGTCGGTGTATATAGCGTCGACCTGGTGCTTCTTATGAAGTGCACTAGCAATAAAATTCTCGTACAAAATGAGATTGGTGACTGTTGAACGACCAGTAATAAACCCATGTTGCTCAGGAGCAATTATTTGTTTTAAAGGTATAATTAAGTTATCAAGTACAAGTTTTTCAAACAACTTAGGGAGGGGAGACTGAATACAAATAGGTCTGTAGTTGGATATTTCATCTTTGCTACCCTTTTTAAATATGGGTGTAATGTGGCTATATTTCCGTATATCAGGAAATACGCCAGTAGTTAGACTTATTGAATAAAATTTTAATAGGATGTGCTAATATATGAATACAATTTATAATGTAGACTGGAGGAATACCATCAGGGCCAGCAGACTTACGTTTATCCAACGATTTTACAAACTCAATAATTTTCTCCATAATTTTTAGTATTGCCAGGGTTTTTAGTAATACACGAGTACTGAGAATTCTTTATAACTCGTTGGTGCGAAGTAGACTCGAGAGAGGCTCGATGATTTGGGGACCGTATGAGTTGAAGTACTCTCTTATGGTGGAGAGGGTTCAGAAGAAATTTCTTCAGTTTCTTTACATGAGGGAGTGCGGCTATTATCCATGGCTTTATCCCACAGAGTTCCTCCAGGGTATACTTGGTTACAGCAGTTTGAACAATAAACTCTGTCTATGTTGAACAATATTACTTTGGACATTGACATTTTTCACGTCTCTGAGGGAGTTTTTCTTTAAAAGATTCTCTTACTTTTTTAACATATTATTCTCTGGATATTATGTATAATTGTGTTATTTTTATAAATACCTAATTTTACCTTATTATTTGAATTTTTTTTTATGTATGAAATAAGATATTTCATTTTGTAATGTACATGTATACGAATAAATAAAAATTGAAATTGAAAAAAATTTAAAATGTTCTGATGTAACATTTTCTCATAATTTATATTTTAAGTACTGGAGTCCGGTGGACTCATGAATTTTAGTAACCTTTTTAATGTGTAGTTCATTACAGGTGTTTATAGAGAATTCAAATATATCATAGGCTTAATAATAATGATCATATGTATTGCATAATTGTATTAGAATTAGGATTAATTAATGTGTTATATTTATAATTTGATAAAACGGTAGTATGTTTTGAAACTGCGGCGTCCAGATGCAATAACCGTAAGGCTCATTGTTTGTGTTATAAGGGAAGGTCTTAGCAAGAGGGAGTTCCGAACAAAGAGCCACAAGAAGGAGACGAACGGAGATCGCCCAAAGAAATTCGAGACACCATCTGGAGATTCTTCAGTGATTAACCGCTTTATTTTTAACAAATGTTGTTGGTTATAATAAAGTGCTTGATTCAAAAAAGTTCACCAGTTGTTTGACTTGAAAAGTGAAGGCGACCCCTTATCTGAATACTCTGTCCGTGCTGGCTGCTTCTCACGTACCAGTGCACTTTTACATTAAAATAAAACTGTTTTTGGTTTGTATGAATATGCCTTCTACGTGAGCACAATTCAATTTTCCCTAATGAATATTAAATAATTTTGAATAGCTTTTCGTGCTAGAGCCCCATATGCTATTTTCTAAATGCTTTCTGCTAGCTCAGAAAAGTGATGTACATGATTTTAAATTTTAAATCGCTACAAAATATACTCATCGTAAAATTTCTTCGCATTCCATTAACTTAAGCTATTTCAATTCGCATATTTTAAAGTAATTTCACAATAGAAACGTTAATTTAATTCCACAACTGGTTTCTACAGTATTTTTTTTCAAATAAATCTTGACAAATAAAATACATTTTATGTTTTGTGTATCATCTGTTAAATTTCCCGGTAAAAATAATGACCGCCATTAGTCATAAAGACTAAAACAGGACTGACTAATCCTGCTAACTGCTAACGACTTATCAGTTGATTTTAGTATCGAGCGCCTATTGACGTTTTCTGCTGTCGATATAAGAAACGTGCGGATCAAGATACACATTTCAAAATACTGGGATTAGATTTCTAAAAACTTAGCATAATTGACGTCAACTTATGGTATGTAATTCACATTTTTTTACAAAAAATAACCTTATATTATGCTTGAGCTTGTTGCAAAATACCAACTTCGGTCGATCAAAAAACTGAAAATTGAATGCTTAAAACCTCCCCCGAGTATAAAGAGTGCCCCGAAGCTAGAGACAGAGATTACACACATATTTTCAGTATAATATGTATGTCTTGAGTCTGCGACACGTGTTGCCAGAGATTCGAAGAATTCTATATTCGATCATATTATAATAATAACCTTGAACTTGGACTGTCATTACAACGCTACTGTCAAACTTTTTTGTACGAAATACAAAACGCTTTTCTTCTTCTTCTTCGTTTTTTCATGGCCTTTTCGCATCTCAACTCGGGTGTTCTGGCCAGTGTCGAGTATTTTTGTTTTTTATATATATACACATGTGTTAGTAATATAATATGTAAAAGTTAGTATGTTAGTATTTAATATAATATATACATATAATAATAAAACATATTTACAGCTTTACACCATTTACAACTAGATATTTACATAGGATTTTAAATACACGTTTCTTGGGTGGGGACAGGAGAGTAAGAATATGAATAGGGAATGGAATATTCATATCAGAGAGGTCGGATAGGAAATCAGGATAACAATCATTTATGGGGCATCCAAAAAAAATATGGTTTAAATCTTCCTCATCTAGCTGACATTCGCAAATGGCAGAGTCCCGGACATGGATTCTGAACAGGTGAGAACCATTGCAGCAGTGCCCAATGCGCATTCTGCATATGGAGGATGTCTTAAATTTGTTCAGAATCACTTTGGAAAACCAAGGCTTTTCTGTTACATTTGGTTTCAGTTGGAAAAGATGTTTACCCTTGGCTTGGGAAGAGGCTACCCAATATTCTTGCCATGTGCGAAGTTGCTTCTCCTTCGTCATAACAAGGAGATCACCTGGTGGTAGTAAATTACTATAGGCAGGATCCCCGGAGTGGACCGCCTCCTTTGTTAACGCGTCCACTTTTTCGTTACCGGGAATACTCATCTTCGGGATAAGAGGGTGGAGGGGATTTGATTTTTTGTAAGGCACTCAAGGAATCCGACAGGATTAGGAACTTGCTATATTGTGAGCTTAAGGCGTATTTGACAGCTTCTCGGATTGCGATACATTCTGCGGTAAATACAGATGCATTCTTGTGCAATTTGTACAATCTTTGAAAGTTGTTGTCTTCACAATATATAGCCGCACCCGTATGGGTTGCCGAATCTGACCGAGATCCATCAGTGTAGATAATTTTCCAACCTATCCATCTTGACGACCGAATACGGTTGAATGTACACCGGGGCTGTAGGTGGCTTTCGACTCCGAATGTGAGTTCAATACTTGGGGCATAAATAGAAGCTTTAAATGGGAAACGATAAAGGGGAAGAAGGTCTTTAGGATAAATGTTAGATTCGAAAGATTTGTAAAAATGAAAACTGTTGACTAGTAAAGGGGGTGGTTTATGAAACCAAAAAGATGAGGATGTCACGCAGTCAGAGAGAAACTGAACCTTTTTAAGGAGCAGGTTGTTTTTTTGGACAGAGCATTTTAGAAGAAATCTATCCGCCAAGTATTGTCTTCTCATACCGAGTGGGGAATCACAAGCTTCTACTTGTAAAGCGTTAATTGGAGATGACTTCATGGCTCCGACGACTAGTCTTAGACTTTGGGATTGGATCCGGTCAAGTCTTTAGAGATTCTTTTTTGAACAAGGATCTAAAAGGAACGAGGCATAATCTAGATGGCTCCGGATATACGCAGTATAAAAAAGTCTCTGTATAAAAGGGTGGATCCCCCACCATACTCGCGAGACTGCTCTTAACGTATTCAATCCGGCTTGACACTTGTTTACTATATGATTTATGTATGAGTTCCATGTAAGATGAGTGTCCAGAATTACTCCCAGGAACTTAATCTGGGACGTTAAAGGTACTATCTCATCTCCGTGTTGAATTTTTATGGTTGGGATTTTTCGCTGTCTACAAAAGGTTATGGCATTACTTTTACCAGTCGATAGATCCAAGCCATGTTCCACTAACCAATTCCTGATGTTTCTCATACCTAAATTTAGAGTATTTTCTAGATTATTTGGGTCCTTCCCATATGCACACATGAAGAAGTCGTCCGCGTACTGAAGCAAACTTGTCTCTGAGGGAACAATTCCGCTTATGTCATGCGTATAGATATTGAAGAGAATCGGGTTCAGGACAGAACCCTGAGGTAGTCCCTTGCTCAACTCTCTCTCCACCACAGCATGACCGCGAACACTGATTTCTACCTTTCTGGAGAGAAACAAATTTGCTATAAAGGAAGTGAGTTTTCGCGGGATTGCAATTCGTAGCATTTTAGCTTCTAGAATATGGATAATAACATTGTCATATGCACCACTTATGTCCAGACAGACACCTATAAGGAATTCTTTCTTAGTAAGAGCGGCTCTGATATCAGATGTCAGAACCGACACGCTTTCGATAGTGCTCTTTCTTTTCTTGAATCCAAATTGAGACTCGGGGAGAGTTTTCGAGCTCTCCACAAACCAGTCCAAGCGTTGTCTCACCATATGTTCCGCCACTTTCAACAGTGTGGAGGAGAGGGCTATGGGGCGGTAGGAAGACCCAAAGTTTGGGTCTTTGTTGGGTTTAAGGATAGGGATAATGGATTGATGCATGAGGATAATGCTTCATAGCACTTCACTACATTCTCTTTCGTTGGAGTGGGCAGCTCGTTCACTTTGAGTTCAATGTCGTCAGAGAAGTATCTCCATTTAACTCTTTCTGTAATGTATCTCGGTATTCGTCTTCCCCCAGGGGATAGGCAACTTTGGCAATATCTATGGCTGGATATAAGGTTGACTACTATAGGGTAATGATCACTACCAATAGTGTCTTCCTTAATTGACCATTGCACTGATGGTGCCATTGCAGCGCTGGAAATGGTGAGATCCACTGCACTGGGTCGCTGATTTGGAAGCTGAAGGCGCGTCGCGGAGCCATCATTAAGGACACACATATTCAAATCATCCAAGAGATCAACAATATCTCTCCCCAACCTGTCGCATGTCGGAGCACCCCACAGGGCATGGTGAGCATTAAAGTCACCAAGGATAAAGAACGGGGGGTAAATTTTTGGAACAAAGATTAAAGTATCGATTTTGAGGGTTTGTTGGTTGGAGAGATATACATGGAAAGGATGGTCAAGTCATTAACCTTTGCAGCTGTCACTTGGAAAGGGCAGCCATCAGTCTTGACATTAATAGGGATAAAGGGAAGGGAGTTTTTGATGAGGAGGGCAGAGCCACCCTTCCCATCCTCACGAGCATCTTGCAGACAGTGGAATCCCTGGAATCTAATAGTAGATGCCGGGATCATCCACGTCTCCGAAATGGCCGCAATTGAAATAGATTCTTCTTGCAATGTATGCAAGAGGTCTTCTTTTTTATTCAAAATGCTATGGCTGTTCTACTGCAGAATCCTCATCTGAGGAGCCATGGTGGTGGTTAAGTAGGGAGGTTATATTTAGAAGTTGATGGGCGACGTTGGACGGTATTTGTGGATTGTTTTGAAGGATCGATACTAGAATACTCAATATGGTAGATATAATTGTATTGTTCGATGTTGGGACTGTGCTAGGAAAAGCATTCCCATTAGAACCAGATGGAAGTTGTCCATTCGGTAAATACAGAAGTGAAGGGTCATGATGAGGAACATTAGGTTTGGAAGGTAGTTTTTTTGACCTCGACTTCCTCTCTACTGATTTTTTGTAGGATATTGGCGCGGAGGGCGCGGGCATAACAACATTGACATTCGGTTTTGTCGTTTTAGAGACGATTTCTGCATAGGAAATCGTCGCTTTTCCGAACATTTTAGAAGCTTCAATATATGAAATGTTTCAGTCAGCCATCATGTGTTTTATGTTTTGTTGCCTTTTAAGCTCAGGGCACAGCTTCCTGGTGGCAGAGTGGTTACCAGAACAATTGAGGCATTTTATATCTTCTGCCGCCACCGTGCAGAATTCCCCATTGTGTGAGGAGCCACACTTGTAACAGCGCACAAGGGATCTACAGACAGTCTTGGTATGTCCGTACTTACAGCATTTAAAACACTGAATAGTCGAAAATACGTAAAGTTCTACGGAGAGGGACACATTGAAGATGGAAATATGGGAAGGTAGAGATTTTGAGTCGAAGGTCAAAACCACCGTGCGGGAGGGTTTCCATTCGACTACGTCACCATTACTCGATCTGTAATTCAGTCGTCAAGCCTTGATTACTTTTCCGAATCCATGAGGTACCTCGGCATTCTCCATAATGTCCTGTTCGGACTAGTGCGAAGGGATGCCTTTGGTAACACCTTGTTTAGTTACTAGGAAAGTCGGAATAAAAACGTTATAATTATCTTTTTTAGCTATTTCTGATTTTACAAACGTATTGGCTTCGTTTGCCGTCTTAAACTCCACAGAAATGCGGTTACGGCCGACGGCCTTGATTCCGTTCTAGGCAGTCCGAATATTGTTTCTATGAAGAAATCGACCGAAGTCAATATCGTACAAGTTGGTTTGGGTGACGCCGTCTACTTGTACTTTTGTTACATGTACGATAAATGGAGCACGATCCATTCCATTGTACATGCGGGATTGGACTTTGGTAGGTGTGGTAATAGGCGATAAAGTGTTTGTGACCTCTGGAGTACCTGGGTTTGTAGAAGCAGAGGGTCGGGGGCTAGGTGTTTTGTGTGGGAGGGGGCGGTCTGACTCAGAACTTGATTTCCTCTCCGAATTTATCAGTTTGAGTTTTTTTGATTTAGGCCTTATTGTAACAAATTCTGCGGGATCTGGAACAGTGTCCATTGTACCGCACGACGAATCTGATTGAGATCCATCCGGTGGATCCGGAGGTTTCTCTTTATTGTTCATTTATAACAAATAAAAAAAATAAAAAGTACAAAATAAGTTGTAAAAACCAAAAAAAAATTGGCTACACGTGTATGGAAAAAATAATTGTAACCTGGTTATTAGGTTTCGGGACAGAGAACGAAAACAAACACAAACTACTGAAAACACTTAATAATAGATAAAATTTTATGTACACCACGGTTTTTTTAACCAAATTAGTGAATTATTTCGACTTTTTAAGGAAAAAACACAATTATTATCAATATTATGTTAATAAAATTTGTATAAAACCACTCACCGACTTATCTGTCTATCAGTTTCGAGACGTAACCCGTCTCTTCGTCAGGACAACAACACTACAGGTTTGAGAAACCGGTAGACAGATAAGTCGGTGAGTGGTTTTATACAAATTTTATTAACATAATATTAAATTGTTGGACCACAAAGTTAATGCTTTGAATATTAATAATACAATAATTATTATCTAAGACAAACAAAAACGACCGCCACCACTGTTAGTCATAGACAATCTCTACAAAACGCTCACTGCTGGGGTTGTAAGAAATAAAATATATATTTATACTGTGTTGCCAACTCGGTCGACCGAAAATCCGGGCGATAAAATAATAATCATCATTATCATACCCCTTTGTCCCAAAACCCAGGGGGTTTGGTCTGTCCCCACCAGATAGATAGTCCATAGGGTACTGCATTGGCACGCCAAATCCAGCCATTAAATAAAGGTAAAATAAAAAATTACTGAAATCAAATATAAATTTATTTTATGAAATACCAATAAACACAAATATGACGTACCTACTATTTTTTATTTATCGAAGAAATAATAAATACCCGTAGCTTTGTTTTATACATATTGTAAGACAATAAAAACCAGGTTTAGATCCATCTGTTGGTTGCTGAGATTTATTATAAGTATGGGACGTTCAACGTCATTCATTGTGTACTTTTTTCACATTTTTTTATAAAAAGGGTAATAATGTTTTTAAATTTAACCAGATCGGTGGACATAAGACTTTTAGTTAAACCTTAAGTATGCAACCTTGAACGACCACCGCTTATGCCGCGATTTATTTCAGTTTTTTTTTAATTTTATGTATGTAAAAAATAATCTCTGTTGTTTTTTTTAATATTTTTTTATTTTTTCATTTTTTACGGTAAGTATATTACAAATGTTGTGCTTTATAATATTATCAACTTAGAAAATACACATTTATAAAAAAAAATGAAGAGACCGCAATTTACAAAAAATGCCCACAAAAGACTTCAACGTCTGAGCGTGGGCCTTTCCTTTTTTGAAATTGTTAATTATTCTGTAGTTATCGTACATAAATATAATACGACACAACAAACCTATAAAGAAACTAATTTATACAGAGATGCATACGTTTTTGTAGATCATAAGCAAAACGCAAAATTACCCAAAATTACTTTACAGAAAAAAAAACAAAAAACAAGAAAATCAACAATAAGCAGAATAGACAAAGTCATACTCGACATGGCTCAAAAACGTAAAGAGAGAAAATAAAAACAAGAATAGAGTATGCTGATATAACGTATACACAACTCAAAAAAACATCAACAAAAACAAGATTTATTTGCAATACAATAATTTTCAATGTGTCTATCCGTGTTTTCCATGCTAATCCAAGACCTCAAACCCACTTTAAACTTTGCGAAAGATTTCATGTTTTGCAATTCCTTAGGTGCCTAGGAGATAGAAAGATTTTGCACCAACATAGAATGAGTGTCTCTGAGCGTACTTATAGTAGGGCCAATTTAATAGGTCACATTTGACATTTGTCGGTTTTAGCTTCATAGTGAGGTAACCTGCTTAAAAACATCGATTAAAGTGAATGAATCGATTCGGACTTCAAACATAATATATGTCAATTGAAATCAGTTGCTATAAAAAAGAACTTATAGGTACTGTAATTTTATTTTCAAAATCATAAGTCGAATCCCCGTTCCATTATTATTTTCTATCTTAAATTTAAGGAACAAAATAAGATATGAACATAATTTAACAAAACTATCAACATTCGATTTTTCTGGGTAACATCCCTAGTGGTTAAAAGGAAAAAGGGTTCACTGATGCAACATTGTAACGACGTTTAGAACAGACAAAGTTTATTATGTTTAGAATGGTTTATTAGTGACAGTAAATCATAAAATTACCTTCTTTTGTCATTATTACAATAAATATGTAATCGTAATTGAAAAAAGTTAAGCAATTGTGCAGTTCTAAATTCGAAAAAATAAATAATATTTTACTACCGCTCTTACAAGGTTATGTTGTTGAATTTTGATGAAGTATCAAATGTGACCTGTTAAATTGGCCCTACTTTAGTTCTGCATCCTGGAACTCACAGAACATTATTGGATATGTTACTAATCTGATTTAAATTATTGCTAAACAATTCCCTATTTCTGTGTACATATTGCAGGCAATGAAATAAATGAAACTAAGGAGTCCACTTTCTATGTACCCATAGCTCATAACTAAAACACCTTCTTTGTTTTTTGTACATGATCTTAATTATGCTTCTCTGTGATATTTTTATACTGAGCGACCATGTGCGTCCGAGACTCCTCCCCATCCAATTATACTGTACCTGACTGAAGATTCTATTAGAGTGTAATACAATGTTTTCAATTTTTCTTTGGTTAAAATATTTTACGATCTTCGGAAAACATAAATTAAAAACCTGATTTTGTCTGGTAATTGATCTATGTGTTTATCTTATTTTAGCCCATATATAATAAACCTAAATATTTATAGCTTTCTCCTGAACTAATTTTGTAACACTCATTACAGACATCTACATAACATTTTAAATCATGTATTTTAATTGACAATTCTGTAATAGGGCACGCTTGTTTGAAATTTGAAAGGCAAATACAGGTTTTTTTCTTGATTGAAAAAAATTACTAAGTTTACTAAGTACTTACTTACTAAGCACTTTACTTAGTTTACAAAGTATTTTTTTTCAAACTATCGTAATACTTTTTGAAGCGTTAGTTAGTAAACTAAGTACTTTTTTTCAAACTATCGTAATACTTTTTGAAGCGTCATTAAAAGTTGACTCCCATGTTTTATTATAAACAATAATAGCAGTGTCATCAGCATACAACAATATTTCTCCTTTGACTTTTATATCACATAGTATAACACGTCTGGTTATATTTCAAAGATGTTTATTGATTCAGTTCATACACTACATACAGTACAAGCACTAGGAAATTAAATTAATACAATATCGTTGGTTACACGGGTTGACAAGCACTGACTTTACAGATTGAGAGGCAGCGGAGATACTATTTCACGAGGATTTTACGACCAGCGTTGCCAGACCTACCGATTTTTCGGTAGATCTACCGAATTCGATTGAAATTCTACAGATTTTTATACATTTCCTTGTTTTTTCCTCAGAACAAAATTTCAATGCAAATAAAACGAATTCATATTATAATAATTTATTGCTTGTTTGCTCTCTCGGTTGCTTATTTTTAGTATATTAAAAAACGGCTTATCTATCGTACATAAGTATACAATGAATGATATATTAATTATGGAATTGGCTAGTATTGTTGAATATAATATGGTAAAATAAATCATGGCATAGAATTTCGTGACATTATTGAAAAATGTATATTTGTCTATTTTATGAAGTGAAATGTAGAGGGATCACTCTTTATATTGAAAATAATATAAATGGTTTTATCCTTAGTTAAATATATATTTAAATTTAGTTGATCATTGTTTTAATAATTTGTACAGTACTTCAGCAGTTAGCAGTTTTTATTAAGTTTTAAGTTGCACTGAAAGAACTTTAAAACGTTAATTATTTATTTGTTTGACAATAAAAATACTATATATTTTGATAAAATTGTGTCATTCGTTCAATAAAATAATATTTTGAATTTTAATCCATGTATTATATTATTGTTTTTTGGAAGAACCAACTCAAATATTCCTTTTCTTAAATGAATATTTGAGTATTGAAATAAAATGTTGTAATTTACAATTTTTTGTAAGAAAAAGAAGACATTATAAATCACTATATTTTGGTGATTCACTTATTGCAGTCCTTTTGGTTTTCAATTGTTCATTTACCAAGCGTGTTCAACTATTTAAAGCAACGGCCTTAGGCAAAACGGCGCTTTAATTTCGAACAACTGTCAAATTTATTTTTGCCTCCCTCCTCCCCTCCTATCCCCTCTCACGAATCTACCGAAATCTACCGATTTATTTTTCTGAATCTTCCTTTTTTCGCTTGATTGGGTCTGGCAACGCTGTTTACGACTCAGGATGGCCCGGGCAAAGGGACATATGGTGTTAAGACAGTCAAACTCTCTTTTCCTAGTAATATGATGTCTCGCACCGTATTCACAAGTTAGCAAAAGGGCCTAACAGCCAGCATTTGTACTTCACTGAGTAGGTACTCGGGATCAATTACTAGGATCTCGATTAATCAAATTATTTTGTTTGACCAAAGAACCCGGATGAGCCAAATAAGGCAAGCAACTAGGTTAGCAAGGGTTGACAGTATAATATGACGGTACGGGATGAGAGCCAGGGCGTAGCCTAGTACCAAAGAGTTCCAGAAAAGGAAAGCAAGCTAGAAGAGCCCTGAATGGGTGTCCTTACCAAAAAGTACCAAGAAGTTAGGTAAGCAGAAAGGTTAGAGGACGATCCGGAATACTCTGACTTCTAGGGCTAGAAAACCGCCTTATAAAGGCAAAAATCGAGGGGGGGATGAGAAATTTAGGGGTCTCGCGGGGCATGAGGTCAGCGCGGGTGGCTAGTGGGCATCGCATTAGAATGCGGTAGAATATGCAAACCTATACCATATGTTGGAGGAGTTGTTATTACGTAACTATCTCGTAAGAAAAGCATAACAATATGCGAAATAAAATTTATAGGGAAAAAGCGGGTGCTATAATAGTTCATTTAAGTATATGACAAATCTTTGATAGGCGGACATAAGAGTATAACTGCAAAAGTGCAACTTTTCAGGAGAGCAAAGAAACGTTATTACTCAGATAGCAATTTAAACTTGCCTCAAACTTGTATCAAGTTTGAAGTATCAAGAGTTCAAGCTTGACCCAAGTTTTAGATTGCAACTCTGTCAACTTGAGGCAAGTTTAAATCAAACTTCCTACTTACTATCCAACAAACTGGCATGATGTTTGTTTTTACAAACATCCTACAAGGTTGTCACACCAACATTCATGCAATTTTGGATTTATTTAACAAAAAACAAAAAAAAACAAGAAAAAAACACAAAAAACGAAACATCAAAAAACACAAACCAAAAAAGACAAAAAACACGAAGCTTCTTTAAAATATTAATATTTAAAAAAATATCTTGTTATTATTACTCAATATATTTATTTTGAATAAATAACAAAAATTACGGGCTATTTTTGCCAAGAAAGTCAGATGATGTGATGTCAAATAATTCATGTCAATTGACCAGAGATCAGAGTCCGGTGCCTTCTTTTGTCTCTCAACTCCGAAACAAATAAATAAAACTGTTTTATGACTCAGTATTTTTTTTGACTTGCGGGATTTCTCATGATAAAAAGTATCCGATATTCAAATTAAAATTTGTTGCAACAGAGGGAATACATTTTGAGAAGGGAATATGGAAGTCTAGGTATTTACTGGGTTTATGTACTGTCATTGGCTGGTTGAAGTGGCCACTTTACAAACTGTGTAACATTAAGCGTTCTGCCTATGTTTAAACATCTTAATTTCCTCAACTTTTCCATGTGTTAACTTTTGAGGCGTATAAGAGCCTGGGTTAAAATATTGGTTTATTATATCGATATATTATCAACAGCCTTTTCGTTCTGTAAATCAAACATAATTCATTCAATTCAATAATAGTATAATGTTTGTGATATTTAATAATTAATCAGTTTAAACTATTGTAAGTATTATGCAGTGGATGAGATATTAATATCACACTTACTTTTAAAGAACTCTTGACAAGACGGTTTTGTCGTATGACAGTGCTACGAAAACTCATTTTCATTGTGTTTTCCTCGGTGGCATATCAATAGTTTATCCTTTAAACTGAGTCGAAACACGTCGAAAATATTTAAAGTTTTGAAACACGTCGAAAATATTAAAAGTTTTAAAAATCACCGGAAAAACATCCAATGATAAATGCGTAATTAAAATACGAATTCACGAATTTATCTGCAGTATCTCGAATTAAAAATGACATGAGTCCCACAGACAAAAATGACTTTGATAGTATTGCCAATCTGAATGTTGTTTGGAATTAACCACTTTTTTGGATATTTATCATGCACTAATTTAATTCGGCGGCCTCTGTGGTGTAGTGGTTAAGACATTTAGCTCACACATGGAAGGTTCTGGGTTCGATTCCTGGTGAGAACACAAAAATTAAATGTGATTTTTTTTAAGGCTGGATGTACCGTGCTGTAATTCACCACTGTAATTAGGCCTCACGGCCTGTTGTGGTGCCAAAAAAAAAAGTCTTGTAGAAAAGTCTACAAGACCTTTTTTCAAGAAAAAAAAGAAGATGGGACAGAAATGAGTCTACTTTTACTACTAGAACAAACATACTATTTGTGCTACTCGATGAATGATAGAAATTAGTCTACTTACATTACTGAGACCATCTTTTACCGTTTGTGCCACTGAAAATATGACACAAATGTGCATACTTATTAAAACCAAAGTTCAATAAGCACAAAGTTTAAATTTATTTCAACAGAAAGGGAAAAAGTTTTCGAGAAGGGAATATGGAAGTCTAGGCATTTACAGGGCTTATGACCTGTCATTGGCTGGTTTGAGTGGCCACTTTACATACCTAGCCCTGTAAATGCCTAGACTTCCATATTCCCTTCTCGAAAACTTTTTCCCTTTCTGTTGAAATAAATTTAAATACGAACAACTCCCTAGGGAGGAAATCCAGCCAGTCTGCAAGCATTTGGACATAATCAAACATTGTTGAATTACTACCTGGTAAAAGAAGAAGTATAAAAATTGGAAAATTGTTTCCAGGCGTTGCCTAGTAGGTGATTTGGTTCAGCCGGATGAATCTCACCCACGTGATAAAGGTTTCAGCTCTTTCACTTCGCAAAAGTCAACAGATGGAAGAGTTGAGGAAATGTGGATGTTCAAACATGGGCAGAATGGTGAATGTTACACAGTGTGTAAAGTGGCCACTCAAACCAGCCAACGACAGGTCATAAGCCCTGTAAATGCCTAGACTTCCATATTCCCTTCTCGAAAACTTTTTCCCTTTTTGTTGAAATAAATTTAAATACGAACAACTCCCTAGGGAGGAAATCCAGCCAGTCTGCAAGCATTTGGACATAATCAAACATTGTTGAAGCACAAAGTTGTTTATTTATATTTCGAGTAGTCATAGAAGTGTACTGTTTAAATCATTGATACAGGCATGTACAAGGAACATTTTCGCATATAAATCACAAAACGAACAGAAATACAGTTGTTACTTTATGTCCGCCCATCAAAGAAATATTAGCGGACCCAAAATTGTCCCTTGTGGCCACTTTACACACTGTGTAACATTCCACCATTCTGCCCATATTCGAACATCTATATTCCTTCAATTATTTTATCTGTTGATGTTTGTGAAGTTAAAAGTGTCTGTGAAGTTAAAGTTGTTGTAATTTAAGCGGGTAGTGTTCCCGTGGCTAGTGTCTCGGTCTCACGGACCAAATGTCCATGGTTCGAATCCCACTCTGCCCCAACTTGATTCCATTTTCTAATAGTGAGTTATTTACAACTCGTTGAAAATGGCCCTCAAAATTAAATATTTGGGTAAATCATAAGAATGAAAATATTTCTTTAAAAAAAAAAAGAGCTGAAACCTTTATTTATGCGGGTGAGATTCATCTAATTAAATAATTTCAACTACATACTAGTACTAGGCAACGCCAACGCCTGGAAAATTTATTTTTTCAATTTCTACACTTCTTCATGGACCAGGTGGTTTTAAAGGAAAGTGTGTAAAGTGACCAACTTAAACCAACCAATGACAGGTCATAAGCCCGGTAGATGCCTGGACTTCTATATTACCTTCTCTAAAATGTTCTTCATCTCTGTTGTAATATGTTCATTATAAAGCTGCTTAAAACACGAACAAAACTAACGCAGTTTGGTCAATTTAACTTAATTAAGTGTTTTCGGTCGCAATAATGTTCTAAATGACAGTCGTCATATATTATATTCGTATTTATTTGACGTTTAATCATCAGTGTGCCCATATATGAAGCAAAATGTATTCGCAGGCAAAAATATAAATCTACAAATTAGCCACTCTTTAGGGGGTAGTGAAGACTCATAATAACTCGGGTAAAAATCTTGAAAAAGAAAATCAAGTGGAGATAAGTCCGGCCCGTAGTGAAGTGGTTGGCGCGTTAGTCTACCACGTTGAATTCCTCCCAAGGTCGACATGGAAGTTTTAATTTAATTTATTTAACAAATCTCATAACTTTTAATGTTAGTTCCTAAAACTCGTACGCGACCATTGGGATATAACATACGAGTATACAGGTGACACTACACGCCCGACTTACTGAGCAGGACAGAGATGGGAGATATAAATACTGGTAACATATTAATAAGACGTTCTTTAACATTCAAATAGCTATTTGAAACGAGTATTGATTAAGGTAAAAACATTCACTTGATCACTTTGGTTTACAAAAATATTATATCAACCTACTTATGCATTTTTTAAATGTGAAAGCCCACTGCGGGCGTTTAAAATAAACCTACAAATTAAAATTAAATACGCATCCAATTACTTAATTAATGTGTGATTTTTTTCTAAACCTTTAAAGGGGGCGTATTAAACATTATAAGATTATTAATTCCTTTTACGTTGGGTATATCGCTGTCAATCTGTTGTAATCGGTGGATTCTGTTCAAACTTTTCTTCTATACCATCAGGAGTGCCCCAAGGTTCACACCTCGGGCCACTCCTTTTCAATGTCTATATTTATGATATCAGTCAATGTTTTAAATTCGCACAATTCAGTATTTTTGCCGATGATATGAAAGCATACTTACGTATTAATAATGATCAAGACAGTATAAATCTTCAAGAAGACCTTAATAGATTAAACACATATTGTATTAAAAACAGATTGTCTATTAACATTAAAAAGTGTCAGCAAATTTCTTTTTACCGCATTCGTTCTAAAAAAAATAATTATTCGTATAAAATCAACGAGTTAACTATAAATTCTTCTACGGAAGTCCGTGACCTTGGTGTTGTACTTGATAGTAAACTTACATTTAACAAACATATAGAAAATACTGTAGAAAAAGCTTACAAAATGTTAGGGTTTGTCATACGATCAACCAAACCTTTCACAAGAACTGACGCATTAAGAAAACTTTTTTTTTCATATGTAGTGTCCTCGAGTTTGGTTCGCCGATTTGGAATCCCCAATATAATACGTACAAAAATCGTATTGAACATATTCAAAATTATTTTCTTAGACAATTAGATTTCAGAAATAATGTTTCATTCTCAAGTAGGACTGAGTCAGCTAATTTTCACAAGGTTCAAAATCACGCAACTCGGCGTACCATGTTGGATATGAGCTTTCTATACAAAATTGTTAATAACGTAATTGATAGCCCAGAAATTGTTAGAGGCATTTCATATCGAGTCCCTGTCCGTAGAACTCGTCAATCTGTACTCTTCGACATTCCTAACTCAATGACTAATTATTTAAAAAATAGCACTCTACGAAGAATACAGATTACTTATAATGACAGTTTTAGTGACATCGACATACTACATTGTAAATACCATAGGTTTATCAGATCAGTTAAAGACATTTTAAATTTATCTCCTGCTTGACTTTCAACTTTTAATTTGATTCTTAATTTTGTCTTTGAATTTTAACTTTTTAATTTTAATTCTTAATTTTAACTTTTAATTTAAACTTTTAACTTAATTTTAATTTAAACTTTTCATTTTAATTTTTACTTTTACTTTTAATTTTAATCATTTGATTTCAACTCTTAATTTATACTTACCTACATCTACTACCTGCATCGAATAATTTATTGTTGGTTGTGATTTTTTTTACTATTAAATTGAAATGTTCATGGAAGCAGAGAGAGAGGGAGGAAAGTAGAGTAGCTTTGCAATGTCTTCTCCTTTTTATGTAATATTTTTACTTTCCATTAATAAATAAATAAATAAATACCTGCCACATGATTTCGTTAAGAAATGTAATAACTAAGGTTTTGTTTAACCTAAGTTATGTCAATGGGTCAGTTATTGTAACCTGTGCGTGCGTTCTTGCCAAAAATGACAGCTGCATATAAATAAATATTTATATAGTTTGATAGAAGGTACAGACGTAAATGTTACCTACCAATCGAACATGATAACACCTCAAGTTTCTTTCAATGTAAAGTAATTCGTCATCAATACTGTGTTATCGAAATGACCTTTAAATGACCTCAGGTCTGTCTACCTCGGAGTAGTGTTAAAGTGGGCATAGACGCCATAGATTTATTAAAAAGATCACCAATCCATATTTATAATAGCTGCTATTTGTTTTCATTCCTCGAACTTGAACTCTGATTTTATCAGTGATCACGTTTAATAGTCATATGTTTTAATTACTGTTGTGTAAACTAATTGTTTTGTATTACCGCGTCGATTTTTCTGTTGAACGCGCTCTTTCTCTTGATTTACAAAAAAAAACCTCTGTCTTAAGATTATTTTTTTTGATATTTGAATCTTTTATGCCTAAATATGTACTTTCATCATAAAAAAGTCCAAATCCAGCGTCCACGACGCTACCTACATTTTCATGAATTTGTTGATAACTATAAATAAATATAAAATAATTAACACAAAGTACTTTTCTTTATTTTGTTACAATGAATAACAACAAAGTTAGTGCTTCAAATATAAAATTTATTTTATAAATAAATGTTATTGTTGGAACGAAAATAATGTTGCGTTATTTTTTGTTTTAGCGAAGCCAGACATCCAAAAAATGGAAGAGGAATTGGGAGTTGAAGGCGATATCATAAAAAGATCCGCTAATAATGAGGAGACGGCAAGTTTATTTGAAAATTTATCTCTTAACGGAGATACCAAAATTGTGACAGATTTATACAACGCTATTTGTAATTGTGATAAAATATGTATATTAGATATAGTCAAGGATTCGTCCTCACTTTCTTTTTTGGTGGAGTCTTATAATCTAGTTTTGTTAAACAACATCTCGTTACCAGAGAAAATGCATTTCATGATCCAGAGCATTATTGTCAATCAAACGTTCTACTCGAAGATTTTACCTGCTGATGTTACTCTAGAAAGCATAAAACAGAGAATTGACATCATTCAAGAAAATATTTGCAAAATCACAGCGTCAGTAGACGATAGCAGCTTTTTGCACATAGCTAAATTTATTGCTAAGGATATCAACCTGTTGAAGAGACAAATTAAGTCAACACTTGAATGGATTCCTTGGGAAGAAATGGAATTTTGCTTGCTATCTTTTGTATCCAGCCAATCCAATTACCGAGACATAAACTTATATTACCTTTCTGTCCTAAATAAAAAAAAGGTTATAGATTTTTTACGAAATTTTGAAAAACCAATCAGAGAACTGATAAACAGTATAGAAAAACAAGGAATTGACTCAATATCGAACCTTGACCGGCCTTGTAAAATAGTGGCACGCAGTGAAACAGTTAAGGCTATAAAATCGCGATATCCTTTACTCAGCGATTTGTGTGATGACTACAGAAAAGTAAGAGACATTCATTCTTTGGATAAAATGAAATTCTATATCGACGAAGCTGTAGAAGTGAATTGTGAGACTAGGCTTGGTAAATTGGTAGTGAAGAGAACTCTTCAAGTGGTTGGAGAACTGTTAAAAGACTCGGTCACTTCTCCGTTTCTTTCCAAAAATATTAGTGATCTTTTACTTTCTTCAACATTGCCAGAAACTAAAAAAATCCTTACCGCTTTACGAAACACTCTTTCTCATGCATCTGCAGCAGATAATGTAAAACCAAAATTTTTCTTAAATATTCAAAACGACCTCAAAAAAGTTGGTTTACTAATAGCGGAAATTTTGTATCACGAGAAACTTAAATCTACCACCAATCTACTAAAACAAATTATTGATTGCGAGAGCACTGAAGAAGCGAACGATTTTCTCAATACATTTCAACACTTAAGTCTTTCTAGCATCATGGAGCTACCACACAAAGATCTTATTACCAAAGAACAAGGAAAGGTAAAAAGACTTATTCAGGAAGTTCGACAGACTATTGGAAAAACAAATGCCATCGAAAACGAAATAATTGATGAAATCACTCATGTTATTAAAGATCCATACGCAGAGTTTAGTAACGTTCTCGAAGCACCGATAGGCTTCGAACTTATATACATGATGTGCAATCGACCATCACACGGAAAACGGGAATTTGATGAAGTCCTCGTTAGCAAAAATATTTGTAAGATTATCCTTGATAAACTATCACTCTCCCTTCACATATCTGATGCCAAAAATTCTGAAAAGTTGTTGAAGTTACTTCGAAAGTTTTCAGAGGCAATCCAACCGAGGGTTAAACAAGATTCAATAGTTGTAAATAAAATAGAAAAGTTGATTGGAGAAGTATATCGAATACTTTATTTTCACAGCAAAAATGTAATGTGGTTAAGCGAGTACGAGAATCAGATAAGTACTAAGAGAAAAAAGAAAAAACCAATGGAACATGTGAATACTTCATCTGATCTGAATACTAAAAGATTAGAACTTCAAAATGTTTTAAAAGAACATGATTTGGTATCGTTTTTAAAAGATAAAAAGTTAAGGATAATGCTCGAAATGTTGCTACTAGATATTATGTCAGATGTAGATGATTTACCTGGAAGCGTTCTTTTCCTTGACAATCAAGTTCCTTTATTGGTCGCAAAAAATTTACGCAATTATTTAGCTCACGGAAATAATCTTGTTGACGTATTATTACCGGATATATTTTTTGCAATTCTAGCGAATGCAAACATGTTAAAAGTTGAATTGATTTGTCCAAACTACTGTCCGGCTACAGTTCCACCTATCAGTAAACCAAACCTAGGATTGTCCATTATCAACTCTCATGTAGAAATGATTGCCGTCCTAGAACAGGGCAATATAGAAGCCTTAAAAAAGTTTGTATCAAAAGGATACGATTTAAGATTTAGAGATGTTAATTTATGGACATCCCTTCATTACGCCGCAAAAGGACCTAGTCTAGAAGTGGTGAAGTATTTAGCAGAAGAAGTAAAAATTGACCCACAATCTTTAAACATTGTGGAACAATCTGCGTTACATATCGCTGCTATACACGGACGTACTAAAACAGTTTGGTATCTATTTGATGAACTTGACTTAAATCCGGAACTCACTGATGTGTATAGCTTGACGCCCCTTCATCTTGCTGCTATGAAGGGCTTCGCCGAAACTAGCCGAGTACTCTTGGCAGCAGGTGCAGAGCACAGTGCACAAGACGGTCTCGGTGAAACTGCACTTCACTATGCTATCTCTAACCGGTATATGGACGTTGTGAAAGTTATCTTGGAAGAGTTTTCTGATGTAGATAATATTGAAGATCCTTACGACGAAACGCCTCTCCATATTGCTGCAAGATATGGATATATCGATTTGGCTGAATATTTGATAGAACAAGGAGCCAATGTAAATGCTAAAAATTGTAGAGGATGGCGACCATTACATTTTGCTTCTCTCAACGCTTTTCCTCAAATGATATCTTTACTTATAAAAAATGGTGCCCATGTTAATTTAAAAACGTTTCTGTCGAATTCGACCGCATTGCACATTGCCGTTGAATCTGGATGTGAAGAAAGTGTTTTAATTCTCTTAAACAACAGAGCTTATGTTAATGTTCCAGATTACATCCAAAGAACACCTCTTCACAGATCTGCAGCTAAAGGGGTTAAAAAAATAATACAGCATCTAATTCATTATGGTGCCAATATTTCATGTATTACATCCTCTGCAGAAACACCTATTTTTTTAGCCGCAAAAAATGGACACACTGATATAGTTCAATTACTTATCGATAATATTACTGATGTGAATTTTCTAAATCATGAAAAAATATTGGCATTACGAGTCAGTGCTATGAATGGATTTGTAGATATTGTTGAATATTTGGTGACTAAAGTAAATGATATCGATTCAGGAGATACACTCTACTTAAGAACCGCACTCCATTTAGCTGCCCTGCAAAATAATGTTCAAATTGTTGAGGCTCTCTTAAGAAATGGAGCTAATGTGAATGTTTTAGATAAGTTTGATTTGACACCGTTACACTTGAGCGCCCGTGCAGGGTTTGAGATTATTGCTGAAACTCTGCTGGAAAACAATATCAACCCTAAGTTTGAATTAAATACATTAACTCCACTCCATTTAGCTTGCTTGCATGGGAAATCCGACGTCATCAAGTTATTCCTAAACGAGAAATACTCGATGTGTATAAATGCACAGGATGATAAAGGCTATTCTCCTTTACATAATGCTGCTAGGAATGGATATGCAGATATAGTAAAATTTTTACTCGATAAAAAAGCCAAAATCAACGCACTATCCAATGCAAACGAAACTCCACTTCACTTAGCAGTAATGAGACATCATCTTAAAACGGTCGAAATATTATTGAATTATAATGCAAATGTCAATATGCTTGATGATAACGATTTCTCACCCTTATGCTACGCAGCCAGATCTAACAAAACTGATATATTGAGAGAACTAACCACAAAAAAAGTCAATCGCATTGAATTTGACGTAAATATTGGAAATCCTCTCTTAGTTGCAATCAAAACTAACAATATTGGCACTTCTAAGCTTTTACTAAATACGGCAAATATCAATACAGCTATTAAAGATGAAAACGGTAACAGTCTCTTACATATAGCAGTCGATAATGGTAACTGGATAATATGTAAACATTTGTTAGCAAAGCAAGCGGCAGATGGTAACTGGAATGATGAGAATGCGATAGCTTTAAGTATAGCGGTGTTAAAAGGCAACAAGGAATGTTTTGATGAGCTTTTAGAGACAAAAATTGACGTAAATTATAATGTTGAAACTAAAACTCCATGCTCTATTTTACAAAAAGCAGTACTGGGTGGAAATGTGGACATTGTCAAAACTTTGCTTATTGAAAACGCAGATCATGGAACAAAGATTGGTTTATCACCAATAGAAATATCTATACAATGTCGAAATCAAGATATTTTTGAGTTATTATTCTGTTCTTTAAATGTAAACTACAGTATTTTGCTCGACTTTGCTATTCGGTGCGGCAATTTGGATGCAGTTAAGTTTCTAGTTCAAAACAATGTATCTGTATGTTCACCAATTCACATAGCCGCTGCTACTGGCAACAAACACATTATCGAATATTTTTTAAGTCGTAATGTGAATATCAACGATGTAGATTCACTTGGACGTACTGCATTATTCAACGCCTGTACTAATGGGAAAATGATAAAATATTTAATACAAAAGGGAGCTAATGTAAACGCCAACGATGAGTCAAAACGACAAACGATACACTTTGCCTGTGAAACTTCAGATTTTGAAAGTGGTTCCATCGCGGTTAGCGAATTACTCGACCACGGATCAATGTTCGATCAAAAATGCTCTCTTAATAAAACTCCAATTATGTGTGCTACCTCTGAAAAAATAGTAAATCAATTGAATTTAGTTGATCAATTATTTGAAGCTGTTAAATGCAACGATCAACTAACGAACGATTCAATAATTCATTCTTTGATTAATAAAGGAGCATCTATTAATGCTTGCGATACTAACTTAATGACGTTGTTGCACTACGCCACTCTCAACGGTAACGAAGAAGTTTGTACCCTGCTGTTAAACAATAACGCTAATCCTAATGTACGCGAAAATACTACAAACACACCACTTCATTTTTCGGTATCTCGTTCATCGTTGAAAATGACAAAAGCCCTTCTTTCCAATAACGCTGTATATAACGTTGTGAACTCTGATCAAAAGACTCCTCTTGATTTAGCCAGAAGTGATGATATAAGACAACTACTACAATTAATAGACAATTGCTTTGATAAAGTTCGAACGGGAAATTCGCAAGTTGTCGATGACATAAGGGCGATACTTGATAAAAATATACTAAAAGCAGTTTTCGGAGCACATAATACATATAATAAATCCATTGTTGTTGTTGCAATGGAGAGCAAATTTCCCGCAACGGAAGCGCTGACACAAATATTTCAAGGAGATAAATTACAAAAATCACTTGCACTGATTAAACAAAAAAAATATACAGAAGCTATCGAAGATTTGACAGAACTAGTTAGAGAACGAACTGATATATTTGGAAAAGATAATCCAGGAACTCTGGAAATATTTGTTTTAATGGCAAAGGTGAATATCAAAACATTCAAACTGAAGGCAGCTTGGGATTTACTATCAAATGTAATTTTTCATAAGCGATACATAACATCCGGACAAAATTACAACTTTATACTGACGAGCAAGTACTATATTGGAAGTATACTTTTTGAGCAAAATAAAATCAATGAAGCTTACAATATCCTAACAGACGTTTACGAATTCCGAGGTCTTGCATCAGATCATATCAACAAATTTAAAACTGGGTTATTGGTTTACAAAGCAATGAAATGTTTAAAAATGTTCGATGAATCTTTGATTTTTATAAGTCGGCAATGTGAAGAGTGCGATGAAATACTTGGTGCTAATCATAAAATGACTTTGAAAAGCAAATTAGCAAAAGCGTTCTCGTTAAATGACTTTCTGAAAAGGCACTCAGCATTAAAAATCGTCGAAGAAATACTCCCAATAATGATATCGGTATTTGGTCTAAATCACAAACAAACATTGCGGTGTAGATTTTGCAAAGCAAAAGTTTTCATAAACATGTTCAAATATGAAAAGGCCATTGAAATTTTAAAAAGAGTATTATTTGTTCAGGGGAGCACTTTTGGTGAGAACGATTCCGATACGAAAGACACCCGCATCGAGATGAAAAATGTATTATATAGTCAATATGAGGAAAATCAAGTCATCCGATTTTATTTCAAAGAACCAACTGACGCGAGTAAAAGTCGATTGGGTGATAAGGCTGTTTCAGTTTTGTTTGAAGAACCACCAAGTATAGAAAGTCTTGAAAACGAGGTGATCAGCGCTGTTAGTAGTGAAGATTTTCAACGTGTTTTAGATTCACTGCAGAATGGAAATAACGTTAATGCGTTGGATGATTCTGGAAGAACTCCTTTATTTATCGCAGTGGAAAAAAATCGGCTTGACTTGGTTGAGTTGTTGCTTTTGCATGGCGCCGACGCTACAGCCATTAGAAACGATGGCTTTACATGTCTCCACGAAGCGACAATTGCAAACTCGCCAAAAATTGCTGAAACGCTTTTGAAATATGTCAAAAAAACAAATAATTATGGATTTGTTAAATTTCGAGATGCCCAAACTTACTTAGATGAATTAACAAGCCATCAAATGGCCATTAGAATGGGTTTTGATAAAATGATTGCGTGTTTGACTATCTATGAAGCTATTTAGCCGGCATTCATACGAAGCAATATATTCAAACTTCCAACCATCTGGAATTTTTGTTACATTAGTTCGTAATGTACTATACTTTTTTGTAAAAAAATATTATTAAAAATGGTACCTACGTACTCAGCGATAGTTTTAATCGCTATGTCCAAATTTTTCTTAAACAGATACTGGATACCCCATAGGGAATTAAAGATTTTAAGATATTACAACAGAGATGAAAAGGTTTTTGAGAAGCTGTGCAAATGGGTAGATAGGAAGAATGGGAAAGTTACACAATGTGCAAAGTGGTCATTTTCACCAGCCAATGAAGCATTAGACCTTTAAATGCGTAGACTACCCTTCTCTAAAAAAATTCCGTCCCTTTCGTTTTATATACTCGTAATGTAATAACAACAGAGAAGAAAAACATTTCAGAGAAGAGAATATGGAAACGTGTATGCATTAACGGAGATTTTGACTTGTATTATTAAATCTTAATAACTTCCTGGGAAGTGAAATCCAGTCTTTATCTACAATTGGACAAACTTAAAATATTGTATATATGTATACAACTATGTTTTATCATACTACACAGTTTTTTAATCATTTTTGGTGTGCTATTCTGAATCTTCTCTACCCGCTAGAGAGTGATTGATTTGTGGATTTGTATTTTTTACATACGACTACACTTTGCTACATATATGGTCACACTGATGTTTAAACGTCAAATAAATTAGAGTTCGTGAAACCAAACATGATGATGCTCATTTAAAACGTTATTGCGACCTTAAGCATTACCCAAAACGCTTATTTTAGTTGAATTGACAAAACCGTATTCGTTTTTTTTTCGTGTTTTAAATGGTTTTATAAACCATTAACATTAATTAATAAAATTGAATATTTGTAAATATAGATTATTATTTAAGGCAGGAATATAAATATGTAATATTGACATAGTATATAGAGGGTGTCCTTAGAACCCTGTCATATTCAAAACCACAATGATCAGTATGGGCAAGAAGACATATTGGCATATTAAAAAAAATATTTAGGACAAAGATATTTTTTTTAAATAAATTTTTTAAAAAAACAAATGGTTGCTTACTTCTGCAGGGGAGAAGTGAGGGGAGCGCCAGACTCTCCTCTCCCCCTCCTCGTTTCTCCCCTGTAGAGGTAAGCAACCATTTGCTTTTTTTGATATATTTATTTTTAAAAAAATATTTGTCCTAAAAAAATATTTTAGTATGCCAATATGTCTTCTTGCTCATACTGATCATGGTGGTTTCGGATGTGACAGGTTTAATTGAACAACCTGTATATGTTCAGATATAGGGGTGTGTATATATGTGTGTATGGATATGTATGTGTGCATGTACGGGTATAGATATAAATATAGACATAGATGATATAGACATAGATATAGATATATATATATATAGACATAGACATAGACATGGACATGGACATGGACATGGACATGGACATGGACATGGATATGTTAAGAAATAATGTTTTCAAAATGGCTTTGTGCCTATTAATTATGTACACACTTCTGTTATAAATTTTGGTATTCCGGTTTTGTATTTATTTTTTATCTTATAATTGCGATATCATAGACTTATTTTTGCTTTTTTTGCATTTTTCTAAATATTATTTGAAAACAGAAATTACATGTAATTTTTTTGCCCCTTAATTTAAGTTAGTAATAATTATTATTATATAACTATGCAGTGTTATCATATGTTTTCATGTTAAGGATCTTACCGACAAGCCATATTAATTGGCTTGGTGAGTGCTGTAAAAAAAAAAAAATTAAATAATGTATGTAAATAATAAATAAATAAAATAAATTTGATATTTAATCATTAGTGTATGAGTATGAAGAAAAGTATAGTCAAATGTGAAAAATAGAAACCTTCAAATTAATCAGTCTGTCGGGGGTAAAGAAGATTCAGAATTGCACCCAATTGACATGACATTATTTTTAATTGATGCATTATAATTAAATTTCAAACAGCATTTATAATAAATATTATTTTACTTTTATCACTGCCTCTTTTATTTATTTATTTGTTCTACAAACAAATTTATTGTTAGAATTCAATTTATTTATTTTTAAAATTAAATTAATTTATTGCTAAAATTAATTCATTATATTGAATACGCATTTTGGATAGGTACATTTACCAAATCTAAACTTATTTTTGCATTTTCACTTACAACTTTGTTTACAATTTGTTTGTTTGTTTTATCACTTGTAACTGTCTGCATTTTTAAAATATAAAAGCCGTATGGGCTTTTAAATAAAAAAATATAAAAAAACATCTACTGTCGAAAACAAAAATCTCCGTGCTTTTGATACTCTTATATCATCAGCGTCATCATAATTCCCTTTCCTCACTTTATGATACATACAGTACTGCATTGGTACACCAATCGCAGCGTACCTTGATATTTTTATTACTAAAGAGTAAGATGATCAGTCTTATGCTTCAGGTGCAAGTCCAGGGACTACGAAATGTTTCAGTTTAAAAACTCCTTTTTTAATAATGACTTTCATTCAACAATGTTAGAGTATGTCCAAATGCTTGCAGACTGGCTGGATTATTATAAAATTTAATATGAATAACTCCCTAGGGAGGAAATCCAGCCAGTCTGCAAGAATTTGGACATACTCAAACATTGTTGAATTAACTACCTGGTAAAAAAAAGTATAAAAATTGGAAAATTGTTTTCAGGCGTAGCCAAGTAGGTGATTTGGTTCACCCGGATGAATCTTACCTACATAATAAAGGTTTCAGCTCCTTAACCACACAAAAGTCAACAGATGGAAGAGTTAAGGAAATGTGGATGTTAAAACATGGGCAGAATAGTGAATGTTACACAGTGTGTAAAGTGGCCACTTAAACCAGCCAATGACAGGCCATAAGCCCTGTAAATGCCTAGACTTCCATATTCCTTTCTCAAAAATGTTTTCCCTCTCTGTTGAAATAAATTTAAATATAAATAATTCCCTAGGGAGGAAATCCAGCCAGTCTGCAAGCATTTGGACATACTTAAACATTGTTGAATAAATAAATAAATTATATAAGGTAATATAGCGTAAGACTGATCATCTTATCTTTATGTAACAAAAAAAATGGTCAAGATACGCTGCGGTTGCGGAAATAATGATGATAAATATAATTAATACAATTATACTTCACAAAAGTCAACAGATGGAAGAGTTGAGGAAATGTGGATGTTTAAACGTGGGCAGAATAGTGAATGTTACACAGTTTGTAAAGTGACAGGTCATAAGCCTTGTAAATGCCTAGACTCTTATATTTCCTTCTCAATAATGTTTTCCCTCTCTGTTGGAATAAATTAAAAAATAAAAATACTTTTACTATTTCATATTCTTTATCTCAGATTAAAAAAAAAAAACATTATTGTTGAACGAATCTATTTGAAACTTTTCTATGATTGTTAACTACAAAGATAGCTATATATTACAGCCACACAACGAGCCGTAGATATTCGAATAGAGCCGTAGAAATACGTTTTTGGGTTAAAATATTGCAAAAACCCATGTGTTGTGTAACACTCATGCCTCGATGCCCAAAATCCCCTAAATCTGTCAAACCAAATCATCGAAAGGGTTGAGAGTTTCAAATATCTAGGAGTATATGTTACGGAAAATGGCAGCTTTCAAAAAGAATTGGAAGTGAAGCTAGGAGTAGCAGGCGCCACATTTAACAGTATCTTCAGACAGCCTTCGCTGTCTGGAGATTGGATATTTACTAAGTGAAAACCAAATGCCGGCCATATAATGCCTGCATAACACTTATTCTCCTCTATGGATGCAAATCGTGGCACCTCACTAGGGCCCAAAAAGAAGAATCTTGGGAGTGCGGTAGTCACTAAGTGGAGGCGACACGGTTGGCTTGGCCATGTACTGCGGATGCCTCCTGAAAGCCTTAACCATGCTTGCCTACTTTTTGAGGCATCAGATCTTTGACGTCCTGGACGTCCACTGCTGACTGTTCGTCGGTTGTTCATGTCAGAACTACGGGACGCAAACCTGACTTGGGAGGACGCACAGGAGCTGGCAACTGACAGAGATGCCTGGAAGATCTTCGTGGACACCATATGCTCCAACTAGGGAGCAGACATGGATGATGATGATGAAAGTTATGGCCATTAGGAAAATATTGGATAAGAAAACCCTTTTTCCTGTTGTAAAAACCACAAAATCGCCATTTACACCAATTAAAAATTTTGGCCACCTTAAAATATAAAGATGCAAGATACATCAATCGTTATTGTTAAGCATATTTTTTTATAAATGAAGACATAAATAGAATAGAAGAATATTTGTGATTATAAGACCCGGACTTCGAAAAGAAATCCAATCAATAAGGAGCATAATTATATGGAGAGGATAGAATTATTCATTAAATCAAGGACACCGTTTAAATTAGGTTTGAGGCCTTAGATTAGCATGGAAGGAATAGATAGACACCTTCTTTCAAAATAAAATAAACAATTTGGACTATCAGCATATGTTAATCTGGTTTTTTTCGTGGTTATGTCATACCATATTAATATGCAATAAATTTGTGAATGGCCCACGCTCAGACACTGAAGTCTTTGTGGGCATTTTTTCCAAATTATGCCATAGGTTAATTTTAAGATATATTTTTTAGTGTATTTTTGTAATTAAAGTACAACTATATGTGTGAAAAAATAAACAAACAAAAAAAAACCGTGTCTTTGCATACCGACCTCATTTTCTCTTCATTCGTATACGTACGGGCGCCGATTATTTCCGTTTTTGACATGTCCACCTTCAAAAAGAATTTGTTGGATTCGGTTATGTGGAGTCTTTCTCGGTCTTCCTCCTTTTCTGGATCCATCGAAATTCGCATCGTAAGTCTTTTTAGCCATTCTTCTTACGCCGTCCATTCGCCACCTGAGAGATTGCATTTCAATAGTACAATTATCTTGCTAGCTTTCTGTCATCCTTGTTTTTCCAATGGTTTTGGTAGTTTCATCCCTTGCGCTTTATTTTATTCACGCAAATGTGTTTTAATTAAAAGATAATTTTTGATAAATCTTTTTTATTTTCACTTTAAATTCTTTTTCTAGATCTAGATTTATCGCAAATGTTATACTCGCTGCATATGTATGTATACTTATTATTATGTTATCCGCACTGTAAAATGTACATACATATCTAAATTTAATATATATTCTTAACTTAACATGTGTTTGGGGTTTTGCAACTAAGAGCAAAATTTCTGAGGTGCAGATTATTCAGAATAGAGCGATCAGAAATGTGTTTCACCTACCGTATGATACTCATGTAAGGGACATTTATTTTGAAACAAAAATCATGCCTTTTAGCATGCTTTCCTATTTCGAGATAACTGACACTATCATTAATACTACTCTCGACTCAATGCACAGTAACATAAAGCCAGCTTTCATTGGAGACATCCATCGGTACAGTACTCGATCAAAAAACAATATATATATATTGGATCTGTGAAGTCTACGAAGTTTGGTACTAGATCTTTACAATACATAGGTTTCAAGGAATTTAATAAATTGCCACAAAAATTTAAAGTACCTATTTCAAAATATAGAAACAGGACGTGCGAATTGAAGAATTATTTTTTCCAGAAGTACTTTGAAAAAATAATGTTAGTTTATAGAGAATGCGCATCTTGAACATATACCTTTTAATATTTCACCGTTTTTGCTTGTATATGTAATTTTTAATACTATTTAAATGTTATTTGTGTTTTTTTCTTTTTATATACTTTTTTTGGCTTGTATACATAATTTCAATTTTTTCAACGTTTTTGATAAAAAAAATTAACCTGTATTGGGTGTGCGCATATTTTGTTAATTAAAAAAAATGATTTTATTTTGTACTAGTTCAGTATGTATATATACATCCATGTAATTTTTAAACTTTTTCAATTTTCTTTCCCAGATTGCATAATGTAAACATTATTTTGAATTTATTTCCATGCCTAGTATTCTGTTTATTCTGTTATTTTCAAGTATTTTTCATACCCTTTTTAATTTGTAGTATATCATAATTTTAATTTTTCTGCTTTTGTTAAATAATATTATAGTTTAAAATTTTAAAACGTCTAATTTTAAAAATTATTATCTGTATGTCCCTAAATGAGTTTTTTTTTAAAAAAACTCCTTGGGAATATTGTATATAATTATGTATAATATGTTTTCAATATAATAATAAAAAAAATAATAAAAAAAAAAACTTCTTATTGGTAATATTTATCTTTTAGCTTACGAGAAGGCCTGTAATTGGATCTTAATATATAATTTAACCTACACTGTAATTAATAAACATTGTAATCTGTTGGCTTTCCAAAATAAAATAAAATAAAAAAAATAAAATAAAATAGAGTGTATACTGAATACTGACGAACGTTTTCATATTAAAAAAAAAAACGTTTTTCAAATATTTAGGGATACCTCTTTTTTAATAATGATAAATCAATTTAGTTGCGCTAATTTCATAAAATTTCCACAGTTTAATTCATATTAGGTATCCGCCGCATATTAAGCTACTATCCAGTATCCGGCCGGATTGTAAAATTAGGCCGGATACCGGATAGTTACCTGATATCCGTTTCATCTCTAACATACCTATCGTCGCATCGGGGAAACAAGGTTATATGTAGATTCTTTTTTTTTTCAACATGAAGACATGATTTAATCCAAAAAAAAGTTTTAATACAATAAATTTATGAAAGATTTCGTTTTTCGTTGAAATTTTTTTGCAGATGGTACTGATATTTGAATCTAGATTAGGGTTGTCATCCCGACGCGACGTCCCGATGAAACCTATAATGTCCCGATTTAAACTTACACAGTGCAACGCTGTTGATCAACAAAAATCTTCCAAGGCCGTACTGACAATGAATGTGAAAATAAGGTGGAAAATGCTTTCAGCAATTGATGTATCTAAAGAAGTTCATGGAAGCTGAACTTGCCTCTATATAGTGGAAATCAATAGGTTCTGTGAAAAATGTTTTTTTCGGAATTCCATTCCTGCTCATAAAACCATAATGGAAAAAGTAATATCATTGATGTTGGCTCAGTAAAAAGTAACTATAAAAAATGTCGTCTGCTACCAGGGTACGTATTCTGGTGGGAAGTTTAAATGTATCTTCAATTTTGTATGAAAAATAGAATATGTTCACATTTTTTTTTACCAAAATTACCGGTTACCGATGAAAATACTTTGAATTTTCATACAAATATACATACTTTCGTACATAAATATCGATATTAGTTTTACCGTCTCAGTACATACCGATGAAGATAGCCGTTCATAATCGCGGCCCAAGGACTCTATAATCAATATTGGAGTATTACGTTAATATATATTAAGTCATAGAACAAATATGGCCAGCGGTACTTCTTCCGCAAGAAGCACCACATAAAATATAAGAAAAACATTTCTATTACAAACAAACCATCACGCTGTTTCCCCGTAGGGGTAGGCAGAAAGGATAGAACGCCATAACACTCTATCTTGGCATACAGACCTCGCTTCTTCTACATTCATAAATATTCTCATGCACGCACGCCGATTATTCCTTCTTTTGACATGTCCATCTTCAAGTATTTGATGGACTTGATCGTGCCATGTCTTTCTCGGTCTTCCTCGTTTTCTGTATCCATCAACATTTGCATCGTAGATCCTTTTAGCCGTTCTTTCACTGTCCATTCCCTCTACATGTTCAAACCAACGCAGCACCCCTTTCTTGATTCTGTCAATAATGGATGTCTCAACCTTACACACTTCACGGATCTCGACATTTGAGCACCTGTTATACATCATTTCGACAGCATTCAACCTACTTTCATCATTATTTTTCCAATTCCATACTTCGCTCCCATACATTAGAGTTGGCACTAGAACTCCGTTGTGAACTGCTAGTTTAGCCTCCTGCGATAAACATTTGTTTGCCAAAGTAGATTTTAGTGCACCGTTCACCCTGTTCCCGGCACTCACCCTCCTTTCAATATCTTTCTCGGCCTTTCCGTCCCTAGTAAACATACTTCCCAGGTACACAAATTCTTCTACCTGATTCAAAATATCTCCGTTCACGCTGATCTCAAATTTAGTTATATTTTCATCCCTTTCAAAAACCATCACTTTCGATTTATCAACATTCATAAGCAAATCGCTTTTCTTGCATACATCGTAGACTTTTGTTACCAAGAATTGAAGGTCTTCTTTGCTGCTAGCAAGAAGCACGGCATCATCCGCATACAGAAGACAGTAAACAGTTATATCACTGATTTCTATTATATTTGTGAAAAATTACTATATATATATATCACTATTATATATAGGAAAAAATACCTCCATTCCAGAACGTCCCGACGAAACCCTAGCGAAATATGGCAACCCCACAGATATATTAGTATCTATTCTGTGGGCAACCCTAATCCAGATACAATAAAAGTTTTTTTTTAAAAACATGTTTTGTTAGATTGAACCTTGTTTCCCCAATGCGACAATATGTCGTATTTCAATGTTGACATTAATCTACTTAATTTTCAATTTCGGCTTCATTATATAAATAAATAAAGCATAATTATGTAGCCACAAGCTTATCAATAAATTACTATAATATCACCTACCTACGTCAAATGTGTTTTATTGAGTCTATGTAAAAACATTTTCTGATGCAATAAAAATAACGTATACATTATTATTGTGTTACTACGTAATATAAATTTATCAATGCAAATTTTTTGATAATAACAAATAATAAAAATGAACCGAAATGCTTATCGAAAATTACATTTGTTTATATTTATTCGTTTTTATTTATTTAATTTTACAATACGCCCAAGGGGCATTTACAAAAATGTACAGGTAAGTTCAAACATAGTAAGTAATAATTTTAAAAATGAACAACGCTTTTTTGTATACATGTAGAAACATTAAAAAGCATACTGCCATGCAAAATAAAAAGTGAAACTTTATATAGTAAAAAAGAAAAAAAAATATGGATAAAAGAAAAGTCATTAAATTAAAAAGCAAATTGAAAATAACTTGTAAAGAATTTAAACAAAAAAAATATACACATATACATAAACTAATACGTATAAAAAAAAATATTAACAAATTATTGTTAAAAACAAAATTTGTTTACAGTAAGTATATATAAGATAATAACATAATATCTGGTACACAAAAATATTTGATATCGTTTATGTTGTCAATAGTGTAATAATTCTCTAGAGAAGCTCTTGCATATAACAAAGGCGTTCCAAATTTTTGGTTGGGTTTTTAGTAACAACAAACGTGTAATTGACGGTTTGGGTTTGCGCCTGCAATTCTCAACGCAAGTGCCTACAGATCGTTGTATTGCTGTAATATGTAGCTAAGTTCGTCGTCAATAATCATAGAATCGTTTTTCTCCGTTTGGGCGACTCTATTAGGTTATTACCATTAATAATTTATTCCATTTACACTCATATACGCCATAACATTAGTTAAAAATATAATATTACAACAGAGATGAAGAAGGTCTTAGTGAAGGTAATGTAGAAGTCTAGGCATCTATAGGGCTTATGACCTGTCATTGGCTGATTTAAGTGGCCACTTTACACACTGTGTAACATTCACCATTCTGTCCATATTTGAACATCAATATTCCTTAAATTCTTTCATCTGTTGATGTTTGTGAAGTTAAAGAGCTGAAACCTTTATTTATGCGAGTAAGATTCACCTGATTAAATTATATCACCTACTCGTACATACTAGACAACGCCTGAAATTTTTATTTTTAATTTTTTTATACTTCTTCATGGACCAGGTGGATTTATAAACAATATTTTGAATTTGTCCAAATTTTTGTAGACAAGGACTGGATTCAACTCCCTAGGAAGCTGTTGTTAATATTAGCATATTACAACAGAGATGAATAACATTTTAGAGAAGGTATTATAGAAGTCTAGGCATCTATATTACCCAATGACAAGTCATAAGCCCTATACGGCATGTTGACCTCTGTTCATACATCCTTCTCCCCCCTCCTTAATCTGCATAGAGTTTGTATTCCTTTGGAATATTCATAACAACTTTCCTCAATGCGCAGCTAACAGAGAGTAGAGAGTTCTGGGCATAGTTCGTAAGGTCTGCTGGCATATGAAATAGAGAGCTCGACGTGTGACGGGTGCGGTAGCCAGGGGCATTTAATAACAACTCTGACAAAAGAGACGGGCTATCAAGGCGTCTACTTAGTATGTTATAAAAAAAAAAACATTTTCATGTAATTTTTTTTATTAATAAATTTCATAAAAGGTACATGTTTTTTAAAAGTTCTATACAGGTCTACTTTAATACCAGTCAAGTCCACCAAGTCACCCAGGACTCTATAACAGCTGCGGGTGGATGGTGGGCTTAAGGATCTCCCCTCAATGTTGATGTTTTTGAAGTTGAAGTGAAAACTTACAAAAATAGTGCGTCTGTAACCTTAAAATCATAAAATTTTATATGAATCCTTTAAAACCGTTTAAGAATGCATCAGTTTTTGACGCGAAAGTACCTAAATTTTGCTATTTAGAACACTACACCCATAATTAAAAAATTACAACAGTGCTACTAAAAGTGAACTGACATTTATTGATAAATACATAATATTTCAAATATCTGCCTTCTAATAATATACAAAATTATAAATCAAACCGCTTATACACGCGTTTGTGTAATATTCATGTAAAGAAGTGAATTTGAACAGGAATGTTGCGTCTCATAAAACGAAATAATACGGACCAAAATGGACACCAAGTCGTTGGAACAATAGGCGTAATCCTGGGGTCTACACACGTGCGTTTCCAGAAATTCTCCAGCAGCCTAGTGGACCACATGGTGACGATATCTACCTACTGTCTACAAAAGATTCTCTTCGGACATCTATCTCCCTTTGTTAACCATGGAGTTGATACAGTGCTTTATTTATTTAGTTTTTTATTGCTTACTTCTTGGTATGAACACTTGACCAATTTACTACTATACTCTATTTTTTATAAATTTATTGATATTGTTTTAACTTTGCTGGAATTCCTCTCATCCATGCGCTTTGTAGCTGCACGATGATTGGTTATCTAGCTTTCATATTTCAACTTTAAAATACCTTAATTTTGTAAACGGGGTCTAGAATTCCAATCGTCTATGCGCTTAGTAGCAGCAAGGCGTGTTGTAATCTTACTCCTTTTTACTATTCATATTATTATTATTTTGTAATACACTAAATTTATTTGTCAATTTTTAAAATGTGTAAATGGGGGCTAAATTTCTAACTGTCTATGCGCTCTGTAGCTGCAAGACGTCCTGTAATCTAGCTCCTATCTATTATAATTTTTGATTGATCTTAATTGAAAACGAGGAACTAGAATCCCAACCGTCCATGCGCTCTGTAGCTGCAAGACGTACTGGGATATTTATTAATTGTACAGCGCCCTTGAGGTGATTTTCACAAAAATGGCGCTTTATAAATTATCCAACTATATATATATATATATGTAAAGCAGCCATTTAAACCAGCCAATGACTGGTCATAAGCCCTATAGATGCCTAGACTTCTATATTACCTTCTTTAAAATGTTCTTCATCTCTGTTGTAATATGTTGATATTACTAGCTTCCTAGGGAGTTGTATCCAGTCCTTGTCTACAAAAATTTTAACAAAATCAAAATGTTGTTGATTAGTTAAAAAGTTGCAAACTTTACAATAATTGGAAAATTATGAACGGCCATCTTCAACGGTATAATACTGAGACGGTATAAACCTTGGAGTCTATACATCTATAAACTAATATTAATATTTATGTACGAAAGTGTGTACATTTGTATGAAAATTCATAGTATCTTCGTCGGTAACCGGTAGTTAAAGATGTTTAGAAAAAAAAAGTAAAAATGTATGTTCTATTTTAACTTAATTTTATCTTCAAAGTAAAATTAAGTTTTCAGTATAAAAAATATAATATGTTTACACTTTTTTTTCCTAAACATGTTCGATTACCGGTTACTGACTAAGATACTTTGAATTTTCATACAAATATACATATTTTCGTACATAAATATCGATATTAGTTTTACTGTCTCAGTATATACCGATAGAGATGGCCGTTCATAATCGCAGCCCGGCAGTGCGATTCTCAACGCTATCTAGAGGGTGAAGACAGCGTTGCTAGGTAACGTTAAAAGCGTTATTAGTATCTTAGTTACGCGCTAGCGACACTTTCTCTACCCCCTAAAGATCGTTCAGAATTGCATTGCAGGTGTGTACAGAAGCCGAAATAAATATGTGTTTTTTTAAATAAACATTCTTCTTCCAGGTCGGTCCCTCAATGCTGAGGATCGTGATCACCATGTACACTTCAAATCAGTCTGTTCCACTCCAGTCTGTCCTCAGCCCGATGTACTGACTCATCAAATTCTAGCCCCGTAGCCACCTTTGTTTGGTCAGTCCATCCATATGGCATTCTACCCCGGCTTCTAGTACCTTCAACTCGGCCAGACATTATTGCCTTTTCTAGATTGTCTGGCTCACGTCTAGCAATATGTCCAAAGAAAAACAGTGTGCTTCTCAAACACACCACTGATAGACGAGTTGTAATATGGAGCTCTTCCAGTATCGATGCATTCGTCCTTCTGGCTGTCCAAGGCACTCGCATCAGCTTTCTCCAACACCACATCTCGAATGCATCGATCCTCTTCCTCTCGTAGGCACGCATTATCCACGTTTCAGCCCCATATAGGAAAACGGAGAATACCAGGGCTTCCACCAACCGCTTTTTTGTGTTTATTAATATGCCTCGATCTCACCAAATCTTCTCCAAACGGTTCATTGCTTCTTTGGCCATTTGAATCCTGCGACCAATCTCAGGTCTGCAACTGCCGTTGTTGGAGATAAGCGAGCCGAGGTACACAAAGTCATCTAACAGTTCAAGGTCTTGCATCTGTCTTGTCCTTAGGAGACTGCCAGCTCTGTCTACAATCATTAAAACATATTATTACTTGAAAATGGCTAATGTCCCGTTTTGAAGGAAAAATAAATGGTCACACTGTCAATAAAATATACTTAATACCGATTCCTTTAAGTCTGCCACGACCAGACAGCATGCATCCAAATTATCTAAAACCATTAAATTCCACCAAAGGAAATTTACTAGACATGAGGTAATCTGTTATTTACTTTACAAACAAGACGATACAACACCGGCGTAAAGCGTAAAGTTATTAAATTAATAAACTTTGGCTTTTCACAATCTTTGGTCTGCAAAATATTTATATCACTCGTCACATGTCGAAGTCAGTGAGACGAAAGAATGACGCATTGAGAACGTTGTATAAATATGGAATTCGTTTAGTTACCGGCATCATTCATTGTTGAATAGCCGGGAAGATTAGTTATTATACTAACAAAACGACCTGTAGAGTGCTATCATTGCTAAGAAAGCATTCCGATTGTAACCAGTGCCAAATTAATTGTTGAGTTTAAATCGAAATATCCTTATCAAATCAAGATGGACAAAATGATAGTCGGGACCGCCACTCGTTACATTGCTGGAAGAAACGCGGTCCAAACTGTATATTGGAGGAAATCGATTGATGCACAAGGAAATGAAGGAAAGGGTTTCGTTAAATACAATAAAATTTGCCATTTCGGAAAAAAGGACGCTTCCAAACCCCCAAACAGTGAAACGTTTGAAAAAATCCGCAACCGCTATTCATAGTGTCAAAATAAACAATGTGATTAATTTAAGGACAAAATGTGATTTAGTCAATAATTTCAATAGCACTAACAACTTTAAAAATGTGCGATTTAGTACTTAGATTGTAGCTGGTTCAGTAGTGCTAGAAAATCTGAGATATTTTTTAATCTGTCGATAATATTTATTTAGTGAAATGTTATTTGAATTTGAGGAAGAAAATACGTTTTTGGATCGAAATATAAGAACTGAAAATTGAAACACAGTACTTGTCATTTATTTACCTACCTACTACACTTTGCAGGATTAGATATATTTTTTCATAATTTAAGTAAGTCGTTATTTAGTGTTTGTGAACCTCATTAAAACCAAAACCACTCAACATGAAATAAAATAAGGATTTGATTTTATTTAAGTCATAAGTTCAATATGAGGACTTCAGCCTTACGGGAAATTGAGTACATAAAAGGTTTTCTAGAGCGCGGTAAAAATTAGAGCATTAAATTATACGGCAAGGTTTCTTGAAAATGTACGAAAAAAAATCTTAATAACGAACTACTTTGAACGACGTCGCTAGTTCATATAAATCAACCAAGGATAAGGGGGTTGTGGAAGATTTCCGGTTTACTTATCGTCAACGGACCAATCGGCAAAACTATTTATTTATTTATTTATTTGACACTTTATATACATATACAATAAATATACATATAAGGGCGGGCATATTGCCTTAAGGCAATTTCTTCCTACCTACCCAAACCGTTCAGTTTGAGAAAATTATAAATACATGGACATATTGAATCTTACAATTTTATAAAAAAATTAAAAGCAAAGATTAACAAAAATAAATATATATATATTAAAAAAATAACACTTTACTATGAAGAGAGGAGAGGGGATGGGAAGGAAAGAAGAAGGATAAAGGAACAATTTAAATATTTAGATAGTGACATTTCACTCTTGACTTAAATGTAAATAATGAAGGGGCGTCTCTAACATTAGTGGGTAGATTATTCCACAATCGAGCGGCTACTACTGTGAAAGAGGAGGCAAAAAAATTAGAGCAATGACAGAAACTAACCGAGAAGAAGCGGAAGAGAACTTGAGACATCACACGCGGATTAATTTCAGAAAAACAATACTTTAAAAAACCATAGCGCGGGTAATACGATACATAAAAAAAAATTGGATTGGTATAATAGTCTATAAACAAATATTTTTTAAAAACACTGAATTTCCTCGTCACCTGTTTTAAAGTCTATAGATTGGTGTTTATCGTCTGCAATTCTCGAATATATGCGTGGATGCTTGGACTAGAAAGCGGTAACTATTTATATAGGTACTGATATAGATTCAATAATAAATATTTCTAGTCTGCAAAAACTTAGAACTAATATTGACTATTTCGACATACTAAATAGTATAATCGATGTGCCATCATTACTGGGATAGGTAAAATTGTATATTTCGACTCGTGGCTTGAGAAACAATGGAGTACTGCTCGTTGATCAGCATAGATTAAACTATGGTCGTAATTCTCCAATGACCCGTCTTTGTCGTATTGTTAACTCAATACAAGATCGGTACTTTTTTGGTTTAGTCCAGATCTTGTCTTGATGTCCCTTATGTGTTTGTCAATGCTTTTTTTTCGTTTTTTATGTTATTAAGTGTTCTTATTTTGTAATATATTTATCCTCGTGAATTTTATAAATGAACAATGTCTGTGAATGTCAATAATCAAATAGAATTTAATGTTTTCCGAAAACCAATTTACATGGATATCGTCATTGATAACTCATCCAACCACCCTACTTCCCAAAAATATTCGCATTCCATTTAATGTTGCTTCGTTTAATAAATGTTCCTCTTTCTAAACTTTACTTTGAAAATTAATTAAATTGAATTAAAAAAAAAACTACTTATAATTGATATACAATTGATTTAATACTCTTTTAAATAGAAAACAAAAGAAAAATTCATCAAACATTTTTTTATCCTGTCAACAGTAATTATAATATTCCTAATAATGATAGTAAATGGAGAAGAAATCTTTATTTAAATACTATAGCCACAAACCTATCCAATTTTTTACCAATATTATAAAACTAGCTTTTTATACAAATAACAATATTGGTCAATTGTGGTATTAAATAATTCGGTTGTTTGCCAATTAAAATGCAACTCTTATCTTTCAGTTTACGTTGGAAGAACATCAAGACATTTTGATATTCGTATTAAAGAACATAGGGGAGGGTAGGGCATGATGGGGCCTTTAAGGTAATACGTCAATAAAACGCGTTTCTTTTTTTAAATTTATTTTTATAAACTTTGATCTTTAATCTAACAAACGTGTTACAAAAAAACTAAAAATAAGATAAAAAAAACAAGTGAAATAAATCAATTCAAAATAGTCGTAATTATCCCGCCTTGCCCCACTGGTGGGGAAAGATGGGGTACTGCCTACTGCGGTTCGCAACTAGGACAGACAAGGATGGTGTCTTGGTTTTTTTCGTCTACTCCAGCGCATGAACAGTGTGCCCAGCTCTGGCACATTTGGCACGCTATCCAGCCTTTATTTGACTCAACGTATGACCCTCTACAAAACAGGCACTGTGTATCATCTTCATCATTTATGGAAGAAGAGTTACGTCTTGATCGTTTCGATGGCTACTTCATTTTCATTAAAAACTGTATGTTTAGGACCCAAAAGAACCTTCACCTTATCTATCCTGTTATTATTTTTCCTGGCCAACATAACTTTTCGCTCCAAAGAATTTTAAGGAATTGAATAAAATCTTGCAGCTAGTTGATATCCTTTTCTCCCTTCTAAAATGTCTTCTTTATCTCGATTCATGCATTCCTTTGACCGACTCCCCCTCTTGATCTTTCAAACGTAGTTTTGGACCATATTCTGCTTACATAAAGAAAATAAAAACTGTTACTACATTGTGTTCAAGCAATGAGGTAAGATGGGGTACCGATACCCTGACTTGCCCCTTTTACTATGCTTTTTAACAACGCTTATTGTTTACGAAATACAATTTCTCTGGAAATAATTGATGAACTTACTGTAAATTACAATACTTTGAGCTTGTAAAGCGACCATCAGCCAGTTAAAATAATAGTTAAAGCAAGAACGATAGAGGAAAAGCGTTGTGCACAGTTAGTGCTACAGACTGGCAGATGGAATAAATACTTATTTCTTGTCACGCGAAAGGGGACGTTAAGATTAATTTTGGAGAGTAGGTTAAAAGAGTCTACTTTATTATTTGATAATTTTTATAAATAGCATAATTCAGAAATAGTGCGTTTTTTTTCAAGGGAAAAAAAATAATTTTGTTTTGCTGATTGGCTGTAAGTGCAAAGCGTTTTATTGTTTTTATAATCTAGATATTTCAAAAAAAATCGTTGAACATTTTCAATCCTTTTTATGTTTATTATGTATTGTGGGATCCCCACAACGGATGCAAACTCCAAGTTACTGCGTACAAAAGTGTTGTATACTGTTTTCAATGTGCTTGGTTTTTCAAAAGGTTACATTTCCACAACTCTTCCATCTGTTGACTTTTGTGAAGTAAAAGATTCATCTGGATTAATTATTTTACCAACTAGGCAGCGCGCGAAAACACTTTACCTACTACCTACCTACCATACCTACCATTTAGTTTATTCGGAAATGTTTTGGATATGCCTAAATGTTTGTAGACAAGCTGGATTTTACTCCCTAGGGAGTAAATAAAATCTAAATGTATTGCAACAGAGAGGGTTTGAGGAGGGAATATGGAAGTCTAAGTATTTACAGGGATTATGACCAGTCTAACCCAAGACACAAAAAAAAGAGGAAGGATTATTTATTTATAACCCTAATTTCGACGCGAAAATTTTTTCTGCTAATTGTATTTTTTAAACAAACATTTGCGTTCTTATGATTTAACCAAATATTTAAATTTATGGACCATTTTCAACGAGTTGTAAATAACTCACTATTAGAAAATGGTACCTAATCAAGTTGGGGTAGAGTGGGGTTCGAACCTCGGACCTTTGATCCGTGAGTTAGCAACACTAGCCACGGGACCACAACCCGATCCTGATGTTGCACGGTTTTTATTTATTTATTTTTTTTATATGGGAGTTGCTTTATTATTTACCTTGCTTATAATATATAAGATTTATATTTCAAAGGTGGATTTTTCTGCAATTAAATTTCTTTCAATTTATCTAAACTGTTAGGATCAGGAGGGATATACTTATGTAGATCAATCGGGAACTTCTCAGCATTTGCTCATGTCGAGAGAAAACCACTTAAAACTCTTCAGGAGAAGCCGGCCTGTTGGCAGTAGTCAACAGGCCTTCCGTTCCACTAGAGGAGTGTTCGGCATTTTCTTCCCTACTTTGGTTTATTTTACCAATTGCCTGCACAATATTGACCATGTATGATACTACCTCTCGTGTGAGTTCTTAATTACCTATCACCGATGGGATATTGCGTAGATTCTCACCCAGGCTTCTGCATCGTGCCTCCAGCTGTTGCCTTTGAAAGCTGAAAAGGGCGCAATGCATCAACAGGTGAGGGCTCTCTACGGGGTGACACTTGTCTAAGATTATCTGTAATACCAAAACAGTGTATTTTTAATTCTGTTATCTACAGCTGCTATTGAAAATAGCTATTTGTGCAATCCATTAGTTAAAAACCGCATGCATCACCAAATGGGGGCATGTAGACAATAATAATCATGAAGACAAAAATAACTATTTTTGTCTTGACTTATCCCTTCCACAAGGACTCAAAATTGTATTATATAACTTCATAAACAGTATTTTGAGGATGAATTAGAAATGTAATCTCTCGTGGTTAATACGTCGCTCTGACGTAATCATCATCAGTGGCGCTACAGTCCGTTGTGGGACCTGGCTTCCTCCAGAATTTGTCCCTATTCATTCCTGCACCCCACGGCTCTTCTCCAGTTCGTCAGGCCAATCGCTCTAATGTCACTTTCCACATTATCCAGCCATCTTAATTTTGGTCTGCCTCTGTTTTGTCTGCCTCTGCTTCGTCTACCTTCCAGAGTGGTAAAATGAATCTTTTTTGGGGTACGGTTATCATTCATTCTGTGCACATGGCCCAACCATTGTTATCTTCTTTTTTTGATGAATTGTGCAATGTTGGGTTCGCCATACAGTGCCTCTTATTCATGATTCAGCCGTCTCCTCCACACTCTGTTTTGGTTGACAGCACCAAATATCTTCCTTAATATTTTTCCTTCGAATACTAATACCATACCGTAATACTTAGTTCTAAATAAATAAGGTAACTTTCAAGTGTAACAGTATGCTTTTTGAAATGTCTTTTAAATAATAAATGAATATCAAATATCTTCGTGTCTTGTCAATTGATCTGGTGTACTTCGAATAATCATTCACTGTGTGCTACTACATCGGCACATAACAAATATTTTAGTAAATTTATTGGAACATACTTATATTATATAATCTTAATGTAAATTTATCAGATGTAGAATTAAAGGTGACAGTGAAATTTCTTCTGAAAAGAACTATTTTTTAAACGGTTTTAATCGAAGTTATAAACGTTTTTGTTGTAAGATTATAGCGAAACATAATATGTTTATATTTATATGTTTAAAAGGAAGGCGTGAAGGGTATTTTTTTTAACCAATAAGTATGTTTGAAATGACCAATAAAATAACATTTTTAAAGTCAAAAATAGTTTGTAGCTTTTATAGTTGTTTAAAGTATTACGCATTGGATGCCAATTACTTAAAAACTTTTTTCATCAACAATAATATATTGTCTAAATATTTGTATTTTAGCATTTCAAGATATTATTTTATGAATAAAAAATTAAACCTATTCTATTTTTGAGGTTTTATCAAAATCTACCAAATACAATTTATTTCATTAAAGTCTATACATAATTAGCGAATATACGATTTATGAGAGCTTTCTTCATTCATTCGATACACTGCGCCGGGACGCCCGGGACCGGTGTAAAACCAGAACAATCCCGGCTGAACCCGGATGAATGATAAACACAACATAACTTTTTTTAGGTGAACGTGCATCTAAAAAACGTAGGTAATTATAAATTATAACATTATTGCATTATCTACTAGAACTCGTATTGTTTTTATATTTTGTAACTATTCGTATGGTATAACCATTCAGAATCAATTGATCTTGATTCGTTCAATTATAATCTTTGGTTTTAACAGATAATACATGTTATATTATATGTGTACCACATACCACGTCATATTGTTTGGTTTGGAAAAAAATGAACACACAAATACAAAAGTAGGCATGGTCGTATGTCGTATGGATATCAGATATCAGATAACAGATTCTGTTATCTGTAGTCTGTGGTCGTATGGTGTATAATCTCTGGTCGTATGTTGATATCTGTAGTCTGTGGTATGTTGTCAGTTGTCATTTGTGTTGTGAATTGTGTAGCGTTCGATTGTCCCTGTCCGCAGAGACCACAGGTGTTTATTCTGGTAAAACAAATAATAAATAACTGAATCATATGCTTATTTAATTCTTCGTTGAATATTGCATCGTTAACTATTTGTACGTCGGTCGGAAAACACTGATTGAATTTATAAAATCAATTTAGGTTAAATTTAAGTCCAGTGTTTAAGTTATAGTTGAGTGATCTTTATAGTCTTGTTTCAGATAATATTATATCCAATAATATCTGAAAAAATAAAGAATGAGCTTCAGTGGGAAAGTTGTATTGATAACAGGGGCAAGTTCGGGAATAGGCGCCGCCACCGCTATACATCTGTCAAAACTAGGAGCAAAACTTTCCTTGACGGGGCGAAATGAAAATAACCTCAAAAAAGTTAGTGAAGAATGTGAAAAATCCCATAACCAGAGACCATTTGTTATCACTGGAGATTTGTCAGTTGAAACAGACGTAGAATTGATTTTAGAAGCCACAATCCAACATTTTGGATCTTTAGATGTTTTGGTCAACAATGCTGGTATCATTGAAATTGGTAGCATTGAAAATACAAGCCTGCAACAATATGATCGTATAATGAACACAAACATGCGTTCTGTGTATCAACTTACAATGCTTGCTGTTCCTCATCTAATTAAAACAAAGGGGAATATTGTGAATGTGTCCAGCGTTAATGGAATAAGGTCATTCGCTAATGTATTAGCATACTGTGTGTCGAAATCAGCAGTGGATCAGTTCACTAAATGCACCGCTCTGGAATTAGCACCAAAGCAAGTTAGAGTAAATTCCGTTAACCCTGGTGTGATTGTGACCAATATTCACAAAAGAGGAGGAATGGACGATGAAGCTTATCAAAAGTTCTTGGAACGTTCCAAAGAAACTCATGCGTTGCAACGCCCCGGACGACCAGAAGAAGTTGCAGAATCAATAGCTTTCCTAGCAAGCGAAGCAGCCAGTAACATCACGGGAGTCACACTGTCAGTTGATGGTGGCAGACACGCTATGTGTCCACGATAAATGGCTATCATCTTGTTAACCATAATAATAAGTTAAGGAATGCTATCTTTGTTTAGTTTTTTATCATTTACTTTTTGTGCTGTTACATGTTCACTTAATTGCCATTCTTACTAGTTCTTTGCTCAATGTATTATTATTGTGTTTTTTTTAAATATTTTAATTGTAAACTTTTTAAAATCATTCTTATGTCGCTGAAATTCCACTCGTCGATGCGCTTTGTAGCTGCAAGACTTTTTGCGATGTTAGCTATCATATTATATAAATCATATTATGTAAATGTTATCAACTATCAAATGTCTAAATTTAGTAAATGAGGTCTAGAATTTCAACTGTCCATGCGCTCAGTAGCTGCTCGACTTGTTGTAATCTAACTTCTATTTTATAAATTTATTTTTACTTCGTTTTTTAAAATATCGCTTAAACCCTAAACTTCATTGTCAAATAAAATAAAAAAATTACTGTCCATGCGCTCTGTAGTTGCAAGACGTGCTGTAATCTAGCTCCTTTATATCATAATTGGAGACAAGGAGCTATAATCCCAACCGTCCATGTGCTCTGTAGCTGCAAGACGTGCTGGGATATTTATTTATTGTACAGTACCCTTGAGGTGATTAATCACAAAAATGGCGCTATATAAATTATCCAAACATAAATATATAAATACTTTGCTTAACAGTTCTCTAACTTAATTCATTCCAGAAAACTGTTTATAAACATATTTTTTGGTTTCATATTGATGTTTTCAGTTTCAAGCTGTTAATTGTTAAATATACCTTACTAATAATTAGTATAATCTGTTACCAGCAATCTGTATAATTCAAGTATTCTATACAATACCTAGGCAATGTATAGAATACCTGAGACGTCCAGGCAATGTATGAAATATTATGAATATTATTGTCCGTTACATACTTTGCTTAGGTAATGTATACATTTCCTGCTCTCGTCTTTTTCACACATTACTGGTTGTGCATTCGGTACTGTGTAGAATACCTAGACAAAGTATAAAATAAATCATATTTCATACATTACCTAAACATTTTAAGTATTCTATACATTGCCTAGGTATTGTATAGAATACCGGATTATACAGATTGCCAGTAACACATATATTTATGGCATCAATAATTTGTCCTGTAATACATCTTTATTTATGGTTTGTTGAAACATACTAAGTACCTATGTTTTTGTTTGACACCTTTAAATGAGAATGTCTGTAATTGGGGTTTTATATATTTTATTATGTAATATTTGATTTATAAATAACTTGTGTCTGCTGCCGTTCTAAATAAAATAGAAACAACCTTTAATTCAATCCTATTTTCATTACATAGCGGCCTATAGCAATGTGTAGGATTTATCTTGCTTTATCTATTTGTTTGAAACATTTGAAAACTGAAACTCTATTATAAGTTTAAATGTTTCATTTAAAGAGATGCTTTGGTTGCAGTGAATATCTTCTATTTTGTAAATATGATAAGAATGCCAATTCACTTATCAATTTATATTCCTGAATGTGTTTTAATTCTTATCAATGTTGCTAAGTAAGATTTTATAAATTATCAATATATAGCCATCAGTGTAAATATGGAATTGATTTTTTGCGTTTTCTTCTTTTCAATTGAAAACTATTATATCATACTCATTAAATGTTTTAATCTACCACTGTAAGCATTCAATAAATAAAATGAGAACCCAGTTTCTTTTCTGTGTTTTAATATATTTTTATTTTTGTTTTAAAAAAAAGGAATATTTGCGTTCTTCCCAAATACTTCATTTTAAGGTTCATTTTCAACGAGTTGTAATAGCTCGCTAAAAAAAAATGTTATCAAGTTGGGGTAGAGTGGGATTCGAACCACAAACCTTTGATTCGCAAGTCCGAGACACTGGCCACGAGACCCCAACCCGATTCATAGTAAATAATACCTAATACACAAATAAGTAATGGGTAAATTCATACTAACTCTACATCCTATCATTCACTTGCCTAAAATTAGGTTAAATTTATAGGTACCTACTTAACATTTCATTTCTTTCTAGAAATAATATTGTGGTTGTTTTTATTATAAAGACTCCTTTATAATTCCTTTGAGTTTGAAAAAAGGGAAAGTAACTAGTAGTAATATTTTTTTTTATAATATTGTAAACAAAAGGAGGATCTATCTTATTTAATAACACTCGCAGTTCTTAAAACACAGTTTATTACAACGAAAGAAAAGACGGGCAGAGCAACACAATAACGATGCGCACGCGGTAAGTTCTGGGGAAGGGGGAGAGAGAGAAGCCGAGAGGATTGCAGGGTAGAGCTTCAGTGCTGACCCTAGCGGCGGCGGACGTGTCTTAGTGTTGCTATCCTGAAGGGGTTGCCATCGTTATAATATAGTGAAGTGCAATTACTTGTCTTGGATTCTGTTATTGGATGTCACAAGTTGACATTCTGAAACTTATTTTAATACAAGATCTTCTAAAATTGGACCATGAAATTTATTCTAAAAACTTTAGGTTTTGAAAACTGTTAAGACCTCGTTTATTGATTCCTACAATATTTATTTATTTCGTATTTTTTTATTTATTTTTTAAATTTATTTTTACACCACAACAGGCCAGGATGCCCAATTACAATGGTGAATTACATCACAGAACTCCCAGGCTTGAGAAAAATCTAGTAAAAAATGTTGTGTTCTCACCGGAAATCGAACCCGGAACCTTCCGTGCGTGAGTCAAGCGTCTTGACCACTACACCACGGAAGCCGCCGTATTATATTATATACACAAAATTACACATTTATACAAAGTTGCTTTGACTGTCTAACTAGGGTTATTTACCCTGTTCTAAGACAGTCAAAAAAGTATATAAAAAAACTGTAATCAATACACAGAAAAAAAATAAAGGTAGTAGATATAGTAACAATATAATTAAAAACATAGCAGAATACATAAAAAAACATAGAAAAAATGTAGTAAAAGAAACATTAAAAAACATATTTAGAAATTCATTAAAATACATACCTAGTAATAATGAAATACAGGGTAAAAGATGTGTAAAAACAGAGCAAAAAGTCAAAAAAATATATATTTATAATTCATATAAGAATATGTGTTGGCTATCTAACAGCCACTATCAATCCCTCAGACTTTCTGCGATCAATTTCACTGAGGAAAGTAGTCGGTAACCTCTTTAGCTTGTGGCTCTTACATTTCCATGGTTTTGGCATTAGATTAAATAACTTTTGTTCTATTTAGGAGTATTGTCTCTGTGCTAAAGAAGTTCTAACCATTTATCGGGAAACCAGATCGCTATTTGAACTTCGAGTCTCATAATCATAAGAAACTGATGGGTGTGTATATTTGTTAGTGTGAGTGACCACCGCTGCCCTCAGTAAATATTGTTGTCTGATATCAAGCACTGCAAACTCCTTGAATAAAGAATCACTCTGATACCTATTAGGTTTTTTCAGAATGGTTCTTATCAATGACTTTTGTGCTTTTGCTGCTGGGTCCAACTCTGTTTTGGTACAGCTACTCCAAGAAATTACGCCATACGTAATGATAGAGTTTGCTAGTGCAAAGTAGAAGGATTTAAAGTCTTTGGGTCTTAGTATATTCCTTAGAGGTAGGAAGAAATATATCATGCATTTAATTTTATATGAAATTGTTTCAATATGCATATTCCACCTTAAAAACCTATCAATTTTAATACCTAGGTATTTTATGTTTGTAACTGATTCTAACTGTACACGACTACAATTGAATTCACCGTGGCATTGGTGCAGCCGTAAATCGTATTTGGTACTGGGTTGGCCAGCTAAAGTTATGCTAAAGCAAATATATTTAGTTTTTTTTTTAATTCAGGGTAAGTAAATTATTATTCAGCCATTTTTTAATCCCAGTCAAATCAGTTCTCGCTTTTTATGGAGATCTAACCAATTTGAGTCATTGTAAACAAAAGCTGTGTCATTAGCAAACGAAAACAACTTACCCAAAGGCTCTCTTACAGAGATCATCAATATATACCATGAACAGTAGTGGTCCCAATGTGCTACCCTGAGGAACTCCAAAATTAATATTGGCAGGGCAGCTTATATTGTCGTTCACCCTAACTCTTTGGACTCTGTTAGTCAAATAGCTTTCAAACCAATTGCGCAGGTTTCCTACTATACCCAAATTTCTTAGTCACTTTAAAATAATTTTGAAGGAAATCGTATCGAGATGTTTAGTAATTTTTTCGGTTAGGTTGGCTTTTGCGTTTTCCGTGCCCATGCCCTTTCTGAAACCATATTGATTATTAGAGAAAAAGTGATTGTTTTCGACGAAAGAGCTTAGACTAGCTTTGGAAATTTTTTCAATTATTTTAGCAATTTTGTTTGGTAAAAGATAGGTCTGTAGTTTTGTATTCGTTTTTTTCACCACTTTTATATAATATAAAGGTATCATAATTGACTTTGACTTTAGGTGTTAGGAAATAGCTACTCCACATTCAAAACTAAAATTAAAAATATACGTAAGTGGTTTTGCTACATCATGTCAACATGTGAGTAGCATTATTATAGATTAGATAGGTAAAAAAATCCTGTACTGTTGATTTGACCGCAAAACTTGAAACCAATTGAACTGTAATGATACACGAAGAGAGACTGTTTGATTTATCACAGGGACGGTCAAGCAGGCTAAGTGATTTAGGGTGGTATTTAGCTTTTTTTGTTTTTTTTGTATCCAACTATTTTTACTATTTGTTAATATAATATTTCAAGTATTATTTTTTTGAATTCTGATTCTGCTTTTACTTTTAGCATTGTTATCCTATGGTGAAAAAAATAGGGTTCAAGTCAACTGAATATAACTTCAAGATAAATATATTCGATAAAACCTTGCATGTAACAAAAACAAGGTACAAATAATTTGCAACTATAAAAAAATTGTAAAAAAATCCTTCGAAGACTTCGAAGTTTATAAACGTTTGTATTGATTGTAATTTATAAATACCTACCAACCTAATAAGCAAACAAGATATCGCCGCGATGCGGTGGCGGTTTGTAAGGAGATAAACATTATTTTTTAATATTTTATGAAGCAAACAGGTACCTACTTAAAAATACCGTTAAATAATATATTTTATGATTATCTACATAAATATATTCATAGAATTATATGAATATATTCTACTATCTACTGTGCAGTGGGCGCGCGCCAGTGATGTGTTTTAAAGTTGATCACAGATTATAAATACTAGATACCTATATAGGCAACTCATTACCTATTCGATCTTTCCACAAATATACTTATTTCATTCCGTGCTTATTTTTTGTGAATGCAGTTTGAAGTTCAGTTATTTTGTTGATTGTATTAACTTTTTTTTAATATTGGAAAATGAACTTCGTGAGCAAAGTAGTTCTTATCACCGGCGCTAGTTCAGGAATTGGCGCCGCAACAGCTGTTCATCTGTCAAAATTGGGTGCCTTGCTGTCACTGACAGGTCGAAATGTAGCTAACCTAAACAGAGTTGCCGATGAATGCGAAACATCGCAAAATAACAAACCATTCATCATAACAGGGGAATTGACCAACGAATGCGATGTACAGAATATCTTGGATTCTACAATAAAACACTACGGCAGACTCGATGTCCTGGTTAACAATGCTGGTGTTATAGAAATTGGAAGTATAGAAAACACAAGTTTGGCTCAATACGATAGGGTTATGAACGCCAATCTCCGATCTGTGTATCAGTTGACTATGTTAGCAGTTCCACACTTGATTGAATCTAAAGGAAATATTGTTAACGTTTCCAGCGTCAATGGAATAAGATCATTCTCTAATGTATTGTCTTACTGCGTTTCTAAAGCAGCTTTGGATCAATTTACCCGTTGTGTGGCTCTGGAACTCGCCCCTAAACAGGTTAGAGTCAATTCTGTAAATCCGGGTGTGATAGTCACTAATCTTCAAAAGGCTGGAGGAATGGATGATGAAACGTATCGAAAGTTTTTGGAACGCTCTAAGGAAACCCACGCTTTGCAAAGACCCGGAGAACCTGATGAAGTCGCTGCTGCTATCGCATTCCTTGCCAGCAATGCTTCTAGTAACATTACTGGAGTTACACTTCCTGTTGATGGCGGCCGTCATGCTATGTGTCCCCGATAATTTGAAATATTATGTTTTAATAAAACATCACAACAGAGATGGAGAACATTTAAGAGAAGGAAATTGGCTGGTTCAAGTGACCACTTTACGCGCTGTAACATTCATATCCTAGAGTAGGTACAAAGATTCACAACAATGTTGAATAGCAATAAATACTAAATATATTTTTCAACCTGTTTAAAAATTTATTTAATAAAAATGTAAATAGACTTTTACATAAAAATTTCAAATATATAACTTTTTCATTAATCTCAATATTATTTTGGACAGTTTCATTTCAGGGTTACAATGTTACTATTGGAGCACGCATAAGAATATTTTTATGTGTGCCCTAAAGATAAAAAAAAAAACAAAAAAAACGTATATGTGTAATGTGATTTACCGCATTGGTGGATACACCGTCCGCAGCGTATCTCAATCATTTTTGTTACGTGAAGGTAGGATGATCTGTCTTTCCAACTCAGCTTCAGATGGCCAGTCCAGGGACATAGTATTAAAAATAAAACCCCAATTATTTCGTAATAAGTTGTAGGTACCTAATTATTTTTTTCAAAAGTGAATTCAATTGTTTCTATTTATTTTTGGCATGTCTTATCAATACCCATAATATTATGCCATAGTTAAAGAGAACTTGACACAAATTTTAGTTTTAAATTAGGCAAATTGTACAAAATTTTTTGTGAAAAATGATTGACTAATTGTCAATAAAAATATTTTTTAATGCCTGGAAATGTAAGTTTAGCATATTTTTATCCAGTCCCACTGAATTCTCCACTACTTTATTGATATCTCAATTGAGATAAACGATTAATTTTTACAGTACATGGAAGTCTAGGCATTTACTATCTTGTAAATACAGTGCCAAATCTAGTAAATCATACAAATATATTATTCTCCTGTCCCTTGTAAACAAATGTCTGTTTTTTTGTGCCAACTGAACCAATGGTAGGTCCGGCTCTGTGTAAATGCCTATTATTCCATATTCCCTGATAATTACCCTGTCTTTGTGCTTGTTTACTAAGGTTTACATACACTCAAAAAATTATAGATAATTAGTTTTTATAATTTCATATTATGGTATTATTTATATAATATTTAGATATACATATTTTCGATATTAGTAAAATATCATTCAAAAATAGGTGCTCACTGATCATCAAAATTAAAATTTTAACTATACAGACATCTTGATATTGTATTTTAAGAGAGAAGTTATACAAATACATATTGGACAAGCCGGAGTGCAAATAGCGAATGCATGCTGGGAACTTTATTGTTTGGAACATGGAATTAGTCCAAATGGACGTATTCACTATGACCTTTGTTCTGATGATGACTCAGCTGGAGCTTTTTTCAGCATTTCAAATGCAGGAACATGCACTCCTCGAGTGGTCATGATAGATTTAGAACCAACTCCAATAGGTAATAAATATGACAATAAACATAAAACAATTTTGTTTTTAACCACTTGTATTTTTCTACCGACCGGTTTCTAAGTTACACAAACATCTTTATCAATATTTAGTAAACACCAAAAGTAAAATAGGGCAAGATTCATTAGTTAATTATACCTTTATAAAGAAGCTTGTGTAAAACAAAGTTATTTTTTATTTATTTTTTTATAATGAATAACCACAAAGTTGGTGCTTAAAATATAAATTTTATATTAGATAATAAATAAATTGCTCAAATATAAAAATAATAAGTTCTATTTTATATGCAATAGTATGTTTGTTCCCTCCAACTACTCTAAATATGGTGTGAGGATCTGGTGGAATAATCCAAAGTGGCCTTTTTAAGGAACTTCTCCGCATTTCCTTTAAGGGGAAACCACAGCAAACTCATCCGGGAGAAGCCAGATTATTGACAGACATGAACAGACTTTCCGTTCTACTAAAACAGTGTTTCGCATTTTGTGTTCTTTTTTGGTTTATTTCAACAATTACCTTTATTTACATGTTTATAGTAGAGGAATGAATACGATTTTTAAAAATATAAATTATTAAGGTGGACTGTAGAAAATATTAAATGTTTTTCTTCAACATTAAGGAGCATTTTTATCTGTAAATTTAATATAAAATTGACATGTTTGGGTAAATCAAAAAATGCTTTTTTTATTTTCATTTAGTATACATTTTGTTATGCCCCTGTCCCCCTTGTTTATTGTATGAATCCCCCTCCCCGTTTATAATAAGGGAAGAGGGATTCATACAATAAATGTGCTGTTAAAGGATTTTAAAGGGAAATAATTTTGTTGATAGTCTTATGAATTTAAAACAAAATTACTAGATCAAATTTAAAGGCAGTTTTCCAATTGATAATTGAGAATTTCTATAACTGTAATTATAATTTCACTTCATACCTATAAGAACTTTACTATTGAAACAACCTTTGCTGCCCTAGTTATTGTATGTTCAATAGACCATTTTGCAAATTGTAAAAGATATTTTATTTGTTTTTAAAGTAAAATCAGTTATTTGAGATTGGCACTCAAAAAATGCTGAAAATACTATCTAATAACGGAAAAAAGAATAACTCTTTAGCTACATAAACACATATCAATTTAGCATTCATAACTCAATAAAAAAAAGGTCTATTGAACATACAAGATCTAAGGCAGCACCTTGTAAATAATATAACTGAAGTTTGTAAATTGGTCTAAAAAACAAGGTGGATTTTATTTGAACTATCTTTTGATTTCACAATATTAAAGATGAAATTCGGACTGGGACATACAGACATCTTTTCCATCCTGATCAATTGATCACGGGTAAAGAAGATGCAGCCAGTAATTATGCTAGAGGATGTTATTCTATTGGAGGAGAAATGATTGATTTGGTACTTGATCGGATAAGAAAACAGGTGGATGATTGTTCGGCTTTACAAGGATTTATTATATTCAGGTAAAAATAAATACTTTAATCCTTAGGTAGGTAGGTACTCCATGTTGTCCATTGTTGTGCGCTTAGGTAAATTAAAAGAAGCATTATCATCAATTTTATGTTACAGTGATTCATAATATAATGGCTTACCTACTAAGTACATTAAAAAAAAAAATGTAGGTAATTTTGTATAAATTTCTACATTGTCCCTGCTATTTTTACCTATTACCGCATTTTAGGTTTTTATCTTGGTATTTTTTCAACACCCCTTTTTTCGAATGACGGCAAACAGTAATAAAGCTAGATAGCTAAATATGAACGCAACCCAGTATCCTAAAGCATGTTTTTGACTGACGTTTGTCAATTGAGGTTATAATCATAATCCTTGTCGGTTGTCGTTTGTTTTCTGTATTTGTTGAATTTTTATGCAACAATTGACTTTGTTCAGTTAAATTTCCTTACAATTTAAAACATGGTGTCTGAAACAGGTGATACTTCTGCATTTTCCATTTATAAAATGTCTGCGCACAACTCGACTAAGTCAGACAAGCTGAAATTGAAAAATAAAATTAGACGCCGTTTAGCTAAAGAACGTAAAAAGATTTCATTGTCTTCTGCAAAAATAGCAATGAAAAGTTCCGTAAACCTAACCAAAATTAAAAACCATAGTTCGAATAATGGTAAAAGTAAATCTGACATCCGTATTAATGGCAATAAAGAACATGGAAAGCAAGAAAAACCTTTGTCTAATATTATTTACGACAATGAGAGTTCGTCCAAAATAGACAAAATTCCATTGGCAAGTGGTAAAGTAACCAAACAAAAATTAAAATCACCCACTAAGAAAAGAAAACTGACTAATCAATCTAATCAAAAGGGAAATAAAGGTATTAAGAAAATGTCGATTGAGGAAATTCCACACCGAGCCGATAGTCCCTTTTCTGATGATTCAGATGTGCCTATTACGGATAGTACAGTTCAGGGCAAACATCTTTTCGATTGGCTAATATCTCCTTATGACAATAAGACATTTTTTAAAGAGACATGGGAGAAGAAGCCTTTACACATTAGACGAAAACAAGCTAATTATTATAAAGATATTATATCCACCCCCATCATTGATGTTATATTACGAACAGAAAACATATATTTTACTAAAAATATTGACATAACTTCATACGACAATGGAAAACGTGAAACACATAATCCAATAGGAAGAGCTCTGCCGCACGTAGTTTGGGACTTTTACTTGAATGGCTGTAGTGTCCGAATGTTGAACCCGCAAACTTTCATTCCTCGCCTTCATCTTCTTAATGCCACTCTCCAGGAGTACTTCAACTGCTTCGTCGGTGCTAACTCCTACCTCACTCCTCCAGGAAGTCAAGGATTTGCTCCACACTATGACGATATTGAAGCTTTTATTCTTCAAATTGAAGGCAAAAAATTATGGAAAATCTACGCTCCCCTGAGTCCGGAAGAAGCTTTACCGCGAGTGTCATCTAAAAACTTTGACCAATCTGAAATCGGCAAACCAATCATGGAAGTCACTCTGGAAGCTGGAGACCTATTATATTTTCCTAGAGGATTTATTCACCAAGGAATTACACTCAAAGAAGAACACTCGCTCCACGTAACACTTAGCTGTTATCAGAAACAAACATGGGGAGACTTGTTTGAAAAACTTTTACCCCAAACCCTAGAAGCTGCCATTAGAGATGACGTGGAATTCAGAAAAGGACTTCCCTTAGATATTGGTAATAATTTGGGGTTGGTTCACTCGGATTCAAAAACACCGAGAAGAGAAGAAATTATGGATCATTTAAAGACTCTATTTACTAAACTTGCCACCCATCTCACTTGTGATGATGCTGTCGACCAAATTGCCAAAAATTTCATGCACAATGCTCTTCCGCCTGTACTCTCTGAAGATGAAAATCAACTGACTGTTTTCGGAAATACAGATGTAATGGTAGAAGGTGGCATTGTGAAGGATCGTGTTGAAATCCAACTTGACACTAAAATTAAACTAATTAGAGCAAACATTATAAGAATGGTTTCGGAAGATGGAGTCATCCGCATTTACCATTATGTAGAAAACTCTAAAGAATACCAAGGCAATGAGCCTCAATATTTAGAAATTGAGGAAGATATCGCTCCGGGAATAGAAACTCTTATTACAGCTTACCCTGAATATGTTTCTGTGGAACATTTGGATTGCAAAAATGATACTGACAAAATTCAGATTGCCAGTGACCTTTGGGAAAAGGGTATAGTTATGACAGATGAACCTTTAGAATTCATAGATTAAATAAAACAGTCGATTTTTCAATATTATTTTTGTGTCCTAGTATTAAATTGACGCAGTTAAATTGATAAAGAAATAAAATTACTGTCAAATTTAAAAATTTTTATTGCTTTCCTTTGACGCATGTCAATAAGCTCATTTACATTTTTCAATTAGCAACTTTTGCCAATACAGAGAACTTGTGTTTAAAAGTTAGGTATAAATACTTTTTCATTAGAATATACCTAAATATATATTACAATATCTTAATCTTAATCTTGGTGAAAAATACAATATCTCTTGTAAAAACTTTTGGATAATGTTTTTTTATTTGTAGTATATTATCTAATAATGAATATTTCCTGAGTCTAGCTCAGTCTTTCTCAAAGTTGGTGATAACACCCTCCTGTGGGCGCTGAAGGCATTCAGGGGGGCGGTAGAAGGCTCGGAGAAATTTCTAGGGTGTTGAGGGACGATGGGCAATTGAAAAAAGGTTTTTAAAAGTAATATAAAAGATAGGACTTGGTCCTGGCCGGTATGACATTTTCTAATTGATTTCTAGCTATCGACTTCTACCAAGATAGGTTTGAGAACCTATCATCTAGCTCAGTTTTTTTCAACCTGTGAAGTCTTGCTATGGGGGGGGGTCATGGGCACAAGCAAGGCAAAAGTAAAGGGTGAAAAACTGGGATCCTAAGGGGGGTAGTGCTAGATTTTTTTAGATCTAGTGCTACTCCCCCCTCCAGGACTTTAATTTGAATGAACTTATGCATTGCTCGTGACTATGTAAGGGGTCCGCGTACTCAAAAAAGTTGAAAAACACTAATCTAGCTAAATACATTTTGGTACTACGTCTTAAAACTATGAAAGCCTTTTCCAAAACTCCATAAACCAGTGAATTTTATTGAGTTCTGCCTATTTTAATTCAGTACATTTTAATTTCATATTTACTTTGATTTAGATGGGTATTTTCAAACCAGGTGAATTATTTTTTAAATCTTTTAGAGCTTTTGGTGGAGGATCTGGTTCAGGTTTTACAACTCTATTGCTGGATAGATTATACCGGGATTATGGAAAAGTCAGTAAACTAGTCTTCTCAGTTTATCCATCGCCACGAATATCGCCCATTATTGTTGAACCTTATAATGCCATATTAGGATCGCACGGTTCTATAGAATATGAAGACATTTGCTTTCTAATGGATAATGAAGCGTGTTATAATATTTGCGCAAGAAGTTTGGATGTCCCCCGTCCTACTTACACTAATTTGAACAGAATGGTTGCGCAGGTAATAATATTTCAAACAAAGATGTATTCAATTTATTGAAAAAATTTGGTAAGTCTATTTTATTGTAATATGTATCATTTCAGGTCATATCTTGCGTAACAGCTTCATTGCGATTTGAAGGGGCACTCAATGTAGATCTTGCGGAATTCCAAACAAATTTAGTTCCCTATCCAAGAATCCACTTCCCACTGATTACATATGCTCCATTTGTTTCCGCCAGAAAGGCCTATCATGAGAACATTACAACTCGTCAATTAGTGAACACATGTTTTGAACCACATAGCCAAATGGTAAATTGTAATCCTAAAAATGGCAAATACATGTCCTGCTGTATGTTCTTCCGAGGAGATGTTAGCCCTTCAGATGTGAATGCTGCTATCACAAGAATAAAGTCATATCATTCAATATTGTTTACAGAGTGGTCGCCTACTGGTTTCAAGGTACTAAAAATTACAGCAATTGATCAGAATGTGCATCTCTATAGGGCTACCATAACCAATGCATTCGCTTTATTTTCAATCTAAAAAAATATGACTATGTATCATTCATTCGCTCCGAACTCAAGTGGCTTCACTTTTTTTTTTTCATTTTTATCAGCGCATAAACTTTCAATCTCTTTCTGACTTCTTTATAATATTATTCATAATCCATTCGCTCCAATCTTAATACAAATTTCATTTATCTTTCTGATCATGGTCTTGCGCTTCGTCCTTTTCTGGATCGAACACTTTCCATTCCTTGACATAGCACATCATTTTTCAGTAATTCCTTTTCTATTTGTTCATTCAAGGTGCCGGACTTTGGAATGAGCTATCTCTTAGTATAAAAAATATACTTTTTTTAACCACCTTTAAGAAATGCTTGAAACATTACTACAATATCCTTAACCCTAACCTCCCATGGATTTTTTTTTTATTTGTTTTTTTTCTGTTATAGTGATTAATTTGAATTTTCTTATTTGTTTCATATAATATCCACACTGATGATTAAACGTCAAACAAATACAAACACGTGCAACTAAATATGAAAATTTTCATTTGGACCACTATCCTGACCTTAAGCATTACCCAAAACACTTAATTAAGTTGAATTGACCAAACCGTACAAGTCTTTTTCTGGTTTTGAAGCAGTTTTATACACCATTTGACGTTTAATCATCAGTGTGGCCATTATATGAAGCAAATAAAAAAAATCAAATTAATCACTCTAGGGTTAGAGAAGATCCAGAATACCATCCCTGGTTCCTCTTCCTCTTTCCTTCCAAACTCACCTAATTCCACATTCCTCATCCTTTAATATGTACAACATAATGTGCTTTTATTTAAGTTTATTTGTGCAAGCCTTATCTCCCCATTAAAAAAGAGCTGTTATTTTTAATTAATGGGGTATCTTTTGATATATATTTTGTTTTTTAGTACAAAATTTTTGATCAACTCTTCTTTCAACTGATTGGTTTTTTGGTTGGCTGGAAGATATTTTTTTTAGCAATAAGTCTGTCAAAGTACTTATTCTTTGTACTTGAAGATTTAAATAAATAAATTATATATGTGCCACATTGAATGGATGCTTGTTCACATAACAGTCTATTTGGTGTGATAACTGCAAGATGTTAGTCCACTGTAAATATTCCGTTAACAACTTCCTTTATTTATCATACTGCTGTAAAATAAATATGTATTATATGTATGAAAATACCTAAGAAAGCTATAAAAAATAAGCTAACATAAATTAATACTTTTTTTCTATACTTCTTATAGCTTTTGTACATACTGTGTGCTTAAATATTTTTCTTGTTGATATTTGGAATGTGTTCCCTCACTTCCTGCTTAGATATAATCTTTTTTTTATCTTTCCTCTCTCTAGTGAAGGTTGGAAATCATCGCAGCATTCTGACTTCGATCTCTCGTGAGTGATCCCATTAGATCTGATAACCTCACTAAATTTCAAATGGTCAATGTATCAGTTACACCAATGAGGACACATTATTTTCATTGTTTAAATTGTATATAATACAAAAAAATTATAAATAAACCACCAACTTACCGACACATTTTATATATTTTTTTTTTAAAAGCACTATCCAAAGTCATTTCTTGACTCTGAATACTTTCCCTAGATCGGCATCAATTACCAACCAGCGACTACGGTTCCAGGCGGTGACTTGGCTCCTACCCAACGCTCAGTAGTGATGTTAGCAAATAGTACAGCTGTGAAGGTGGCTTGGGCCAGAATACGCCGGAAATTCGACCTCATGTACAGCAAGAGAGCCTTTGTTCATCACTTTGTTGGGGAAGGATTGGAAGAAGGGGAATTCCAAGAGGCAAGAGAGGACATTGCCACATTAGAGATGGACTACAAAGAAGTGGAATCATAAAAAACTCTTCGATTTTCATAATATTCTGTAAGATTCGTGAAACTTATAAGTAAACAATGCATTTTTTGCAAATTGATGCCTACTGCTCTGTTTTAATCTAGGCAAACCAAAAAATAACAGAAAAACATTTTTAAAAACATATTTTATTTATTACTCTACTTATACAATGAATATAAAAAATAAATTTGTACTTTTTAATGTTTAAATATACCTATATTATGAAATATCAAAAAATGTTTACTATTACTAAGTATTATGTTTCCATAATTAGTAGAAAAAACTATGTCATTTTAGTTAGCAAACATTTCTCCAAATGTACTCCACATCGTTTTTATGTTGCTCAACTCCAACTTTAAAGTATTCATGTCGTATACAGAACACTCAATGTTTGAGTAAGTATAAGCATTGTTCCGGATATTCAATTCACAGGAGTTCTTCCCATAACCAATTTTCCAGACACCTTTTACCATTTCATATTTGATTTGTTCCAATGAGGAGTTCTCAGTTACTGGGAGTACAGGTAGACCATTATCTGAAAAGACTTTACAAGCCTGTAATGTCACTTTACAGTTAGTTTTGTACAGAACCCCATTGCCGAGTAATGTAGCTCCTACAACACCGTGTATGAAACGGTCTATATCTTCAAACATGTCATCTATCAATATAATTCCTAATGGTTCCCTGATCTTCAAACACATTGTTTTATCTGAGTTCACTATGCACTCATCTTTGAAATCTTCACAAGAGGTTGCAGCAAATTTAAGATATGCTATAGCTTTGTCCATGATTTGTTTTGAAGTTAATTTATCGAAGCCAAGTTTCGTATTAAGTAAGCTGAAATAAAATAAAACCCACAAGTTTCTATATTAAAAAAAACATTTTTTTTTATATTCACAATGTTGTTTCACAAAGTTAACACCAAATTAACAAATACATAGCATATGAGATTTATTTTTGTTTTTTTGAAAAAAATTTTTTACAAACCTTATCCAATCATCCATTTTGCTCTCCATGAAGCTGGCGATTTTCAAAAAACAAAAGGCCTTTTTATGATTTTTATATGTGGCCCATGTTGCTTGCAATTTCATTATTTTGGTTATATCTGATTCCTGTACAGTGTTTTTATTTTTTCTGTTTTTGGCATCGCTGTAATCAAATAACATAATAAGAAAAAGAAAGCATACAAATATGTATAGTTGCCGGCGGTAGATACCGGACATCGTGCTTAAGAAAAAGACTGTGCGCCATAATCGGCTTTGTAGGGCGACAGTCTCTTTCTTAAGCCTGATGTCTGTTACTTACTGCAGGCTACTGTATGTATTCTTTTGATAAGGCAGATGTAAGCAAGATTTACAACTGCGGCAACTTATTACATACATAATTAAAAAACCATACAAATTATTTTTTATTAAAGACCTGGCACCAATATAATTATAATTTAAACCATGTTTGTTGAAAATTATTAATTTTTAATAAAAGTGATTTGAATAATCAAAAGTCTTATTTATTTAAAATTAACATTCATGCTTACAAATATCATAAAATCATTCTATCACTATTCTATTAGGCAACATTTTAACTAATTGGTTAAGTATGAAAGCTAAATAAAGGACTTAAATCATAGACGCGCCCTATGGAGCAAAATATTTTAAAAGGTAGTGACACGAAAACGTACCCATAGTTAAGTGTGATAATTTTTATCAGGGCTGCATTCAACGATCATGCATATGCTACCAAAAATTGTAGGGTATTCATTTTTGGTACATAAAAATGTTTGTAAATCAACATTAATTTCTGGTTAATCCAAATCAGATTCTTGCCTTAGAATTTCGACCCATTTATTTCTTTTCACTGAATTTTGGGGAATGTAAAAATAATATTAATGTTTGACGTTTACAAAAAATAATATTTTTATTTGAATGTTAATTGTTTTAAGCTTTGTTAATCACTCAATGTTTACCGATGAAAAGTTACACAATCCTTTTTACAATGTTTATCTAAAAGGTTTTTACACACTTTCATGACACAAGCAGGCATTTTGGTTTCAATTCTAAACACCACGCCTGGTTGGCAGTCGACGAACGACATCATTTTTGAGGGCTCAGGGCATGTCTATATGTATTAATATGTCAATGGTTTAAATATTAACCCTACAAGGTTTGTAAAAATAAAACATGGGTAGAACACAACTTTTAACAATCACGAGAATTTAAATCAAAATATCTTTTTAAATACTCTTTTTTCAAATAATTTACTTACATTGTTACGTTTAATACACGTTTTGATTGTTCTTCTTCAAAATCAAAATTGCAGTAATATCCTGAAATTATAAAATCAAAATTATACTTGGAATTACAACAAAATTATATCTTACTAAATGATCTGTATTTTACCTTCACTTCCTCCCAAAAATTGATTCTCAATTTTAAATGCAACATCACATTTTATAATCCCAAATGAATTCACCCAAACACTTCTGACATTGGAAGCTAATCCTACTTCATTAATAATGGCAATATTGTCACACCACAGGGAAAGGGCGTAAGGAGTATTATTGTTCATAAGTGACAACGCTTCTTTAGTCGTTCTGAAAGACTGCGTAGTCACAATAGGCATACCTTTCGGCAAATCATTCCAGAAATATGGAGACACATTGTCTAATAAGACGACAGGTTTAAAAAGTGTTTGTTTTTCATTTGAGTTGAAATCTTTATGCATTTTGAGATATTTAATTCCTTGCTGAGTCGCCTTTTCTAATATGTTATCCAACTTTGTCATTAATTCTTTTGTGTCATCATCTGGTTTAAATTCTTCGGGCAAATCCCATTTGAAGTTTTTCAGATTCTGGGACAGTTTTTGTATAAACCTTTCATATACGCATTCCTGAATCAAAATTTTATTCAAAGCCCATGGTAACTAAAAAAAAAACTAAATTACAGTTCCCGGCATTATATATCGTACATCGGCACTTAGAAAGAGTCTGTCGGCCATTTCATCAAACTTGATATTGATATTGATATTGTAGAGCGTCGTCTCTGTTGCACGATTCAGATTTGAATCAGAGCAGGGCTGTTAAACTTTTCGTACTTATAATTTATACTTTAAAATATACCTTCAGGATATGTTTTTTTATTTTATTGTTATATTATATTAAAAAAACATGAGCACATGTGCCTACTACCATTACGATTTTACACAAAATCAATTGTTTACCCTCAGAAACATAAATATATTGCTCAGTATGCTAGGATTTGTGTTGTGTTGTTGTGTATATGATTAAATAATAATTGGTATTTTCATACTATTAAATTAAAATATTGCAACTTGTTTCAGACTTTCTATTGTATAAAAATCCTTTTTTGGAATTAACTTTTAGGTCATTCATATTTCTGTACTTTAAAAAATACTAAGAAGATTAGTATTTTTTTAAAATTGTTATATTTAAAATTTAGACAGAAAAATGATAATACCTGTTTTAAAAATTCACCCACCAGTTTCAAAATAACTGTTTCATCATCAGGGGGAAAATAAATCAAAATGAAATATTTAGCTACATACAACAATTTTGCCATGTGTTCAGTTGATTATTAAAACAAGGTAAATCATTATTTCTTCAAATATTGATTTTCGAGGTCCAGTGGTCAGTGCATTAGTCTATCATGCAAGAGGTTTCGGGTTAATTCCCGACATGACATGAAATTTTTATTTAAAAAAAACGTAAATACACTAGAATATTTTACTATCCGGACTAGCACCTGAAGCGTAAGACTGATCATCTTACCTTCATGTAACAAAATGGTCAAGAAATGCTGCGGTTGGTGCACTAATTCAATGCCCTATGCACCATTAGGTGTGAAAAGAGAATGATGATGAAGATAAAGTATTGTTGAGTAAACAACTGCAAGACTAGTGAACCCAGTGAAACAGGAACCAAGCCAGCTATTTTTAAACCAATAAATATAATTTTACATGGCATGTCCAAATTCAACAAATACTTGAAGATGTGCATAGCAAAAGTCGGAATAATCATTGTAAGTACATGAGAAAATGTACACAAAGACAAAGTGATACTGTGTTCAATCCTCTCAGCCTACTTCGGGGAAACGGTATGATGGTTTGTTTGTTTGCTTTTTTTTATATACATTTTTGGTTCCTACTACTACTACTACCATCACGCCATTTCCCCGTAGGGGTAGGCAGAGAGAATGGACCGCCACACACGTCTATCCTGGCATACAATCCTAGCCTCTTCCACATTCATACATATTGTCATACATGCCCTTCGGTTCTGTCTGCTTTTGACATGACCAGACTTAAGATTTTGGTTTATCTGATCATGCCACGTCTTCCTTGGTCGTCCTCGTCTAACGTTGCCGTTCATTTTTTTTCCATTTTTGGTTCCTTATAAAATTTAAAAGTTAAGTTTAAAATCCATTTATTAAATATGAATTATATTTAAGTACATGCGACGCAAGACGTATTTGTATGGCCTCCCTGACCTGTTAAGGCCTTTATTTATATGAACTGGTATTAGATTAATAATCCACATTTTTTCATATTGTAAAGGTACAACCAAATATAGCCCTAAATGTATATCAGTAATTACCATTCCTCGGTGAGACCAGGCAGCATTTATCACAGTTTCAACTGCCGAATCAATATCTGAGGATTCATAAACAACCATTGTTGTTCCAACTGCTGTAAGAAAAATAAGTACAATTATTTTTACATTAAAAAAAAAAATCAGTTCATAATACTCCAATAATTAAAACTTACAATATGCCGAAATTCCATTTTGTACTTGAATTTGTTGTAAAACTTTATCAGTTAACTTTTTTGAGGCATAGACATAAAACATTGAAGATGGTATTCTGTAAAAAAAATTATACCGTATATTATTCATTATCATCATTCCATGTCCGCTCCATAGTTGGAGCATATAGTGTCCACAAAGATCCTCCAGGCATCTCTGTCAACTGCCTGCGCATACTCCCAAGTCAGGTTCGTGTCATGTAGTTCTAACATGAACTGCCGACAGTCTGCAGCGAATTTCCAGGGCAGCGAGAACCTGATGCATTGTAAAGTAGGCAAGCTTTTATTCGTCAACGATGTTTAAAAAACAAGTATTCAAAAAATTACAGATATTTCGACAGGCATGAACAACTTATTCAGCTCTTTTACTTCACGAAAATCAATAAATGGATGAATAGATGAAATATTAGATGATGTTCAAACATAGACAAATGAATAATGAATATTACAGCCCCGTCACACTATGCTCCTTGCGCTGCTCATCACTGTGCTCCTCGCGCTGCCGCCCTTTCGCCCGATGTTGCCCTCTGCCCACACACTGCTCTACTCGCGCAATTAATCGCGATGCTCCACACTTGTCATTTATCTTTGCCATATAATAGACGGTTAGACTCGTGGCAGCGTGCCCGCTATGCATTTTTAATATGGCTAGTTATATCAATGTCATACAAAGAAATATACAACATTAAAAAATGACGCGTGCGTCTTGTGTGAGCGCTCGATGGGTACTACGACCGCGGGATTATGTGGCCAGCCACTCGCGCTCATATTGCCAGTCCTTTGACTCGCGCTCAAAAAAACTGACAAAATAAGGAGCAGTGGGCATGATGAAAAGCTTGATGTGCGGCATGACGAGTAATGTTGCCGCACTCTGTCTCCGACTCCTTTCCTCGCTACTTTCCATGCCACTTGTCGAGTGTGTGGCAGGCCCATTTCACAGCGTGCAAAGTAATTACTCAAACCAGCTTCCTGGTCATAAACCTAGTAAATGGCTTGACTTCCATCTTCTCAAAATAGTTGTTCATATTTGCCAGATTTGTAAAATATTATAAAATTGTTCCACTGTTATTTATTATTTTTATTAAATACAAAAAATTGCAAACTGAATATAAAAGGTTTTGGTAAAAATTGTAAAATAAAAAGTGTGTTACCCTGATGAGTTGATGAGTTCTGCAAAAAGTGTTGCCAGAGAACACACATTGTTTTCCACAACCAACCTAACACATCTTCCGGAAGCAATACATTGGGCAACCCTTGCGAGTACCAGCAACGGAGACACATTTTTAAATATAATAGTGCAAGTGTCTAAAAAAGTGTTAAGAAAATATAAATCATGACAATAAAACAAAAATATAAGTGAAAAAAATTTAGATACATAATGAATGGAATATACTCGAACAACCAGCATGAACAAAAATATAATATCATAATTCGATTGCAGCGTATCTTGATCATTTTATTCATGAAGGTAAGATGACCACTTCATTTTTTATCTGACGCCAATCCACAATGAATAAACATGTTTTTTTTTGTGATTGTAAAAATGTAAAATGAACAAAAATAATAAGTAATATAATATTTTATGATATGTAGCATGTATGCTGGATGTATATCCATATATTGGATGGAACCAATGCTTCCCTAAAAAATTTACCACTAAAAAATCGGTATCTATTTTATTTTTATTCAATAAAATCAGCTATAAGTTAACTAATCTTTTAAATAACTACAAGAAATATTTTGTCATGGGTTTGTTGTTTTAATTATAGCGATCTGAGATGGATCGATGTTCATTCATGAATAACTTCCAAAAATTGCAGCAACCTCACACACAACCTTTCGACTGCGCAGTTATGCGCAAACTGGTATTAAATACACTGCGCTTTGTCTAATTCTGGATTACGGAGCTGCGTAAGTGCTATAGTTCCTCTAAGGCGGTCCCTCAGTACAGAATTTTACAAGTCCACACATGCTCAAATAGAGATCTTTAATATCTATAGAATCAATTCTAACAAACTGATCCAGGTTTATTTTATATGTATTGTAACGGTTTTATAACAAATTTTGCACTTAAATCGGTTGACAAGATGGCATTTTAATATTAAACTACGAAACATAATTATTTTATGCTGAAATTATGGCATAAAATTACTTTTTAGTTTATTTCAAAGCACTTAATTTGAATATCTGTGTCAGTAGTAGGCACAAATTTTACTTATGGATACCTAGTACCAAGTGACTGCTTCCCTAATCGAAAACTTCACCGCACACTCCTGGTAGTATGATATATATAAAGTTAATATTTATGTATAAATTAAAATATGTAAATAAGTGTATGAATATAGGTATATGTATGTGCATATGTCAGTGGTGAATGGTGATTTTATTTACAGGTAACTATAAAAAAATATCATATATTTGTACCTACATAGGAGGTACATAATATAATGTAAGTAATATATAAATTGATATTTTACTGTGGTTCTGTGTGATACAACAACTCTCATCCATGAAATCAACTCAAAAGATGTAACTTTGTGATATTTTATATAGATATATTATCCAATAATTTAATATATAATTCATTAAAAAATAAATAAAAAATACCACTATGAATTCAGTTGATATTAGGTATTCAATTGAAATGTCAACTGGCTGATTGTTCTGGTAATTAATAGTGCTAAAAACGGCCGCGTGGAGCGCTATATGTCCTTCAATATGACGCATGAAAGTAATTATGGTCTTATGTCAAAGGTACCATCTCAAAGAAAAATAGTCCTTAAGAAACAATGTTTGAAGTACTGTTTTCCAAATCAAGAATCTTCAAATAATTTGTGTAATCTGCAAGTTTAATCTAGGAGAAAAAACCCGCACTGGGGTTAATACATTCAAAATATAGTATACTTATATGTATGAAAAATAAGCTGGAATAATCGGCTAGTTTCTTGGCTCACCCCAGGCGCTGGGCGCGCTTTATTAAAATTTACATCTATATTAGGATAAAAATACAATTGGTGGAAATGATTTAAAATAAATGTTAATTTTTTTTTTTTTTTTCTGTAAATAAAGTTACAATAAAACATTATTACGGTTGGTCAAATATAATGGTAAGTTGCCCATAATCACTTCTAACTTCTATACACGGTTCGCGCCTGGCGTATGTATGTATTTGCATGTATGTTTATTAATGCATTTCAAGTGCCCAGACTCAAGTTCACAGGCATGGGTCGTTCCTGGTTATGTCACTATAAACATTAAAATAACTTTGGTAAAAAAATCTATTTTGCATTAATACACTCGTATTTTAGTGTTATCTTGGCTGCAAGTTTTTCACAATAAATTGTTATGGTTAGATGTTACAACTGAAAATCTCCAGTCATGGTCTCCTGATAGTTTTGCGGAGGTTTGAGGTTTGATCCTTGCTATTTCATAGCTTGATTCCCATTTCATAACGGCTATTTAAAAGCATTTTATTAGAAATAGCCCCAAATTTTAAATGTTTAAGTGTCATAAGTAGTATAGGAATGCAATTTTCTTTATATTATTGAAAAGCTTTATGGTAAAAAAAAAAAAACAACTAATCAGTAATTTATCATGAAATGGAATAATTTTAAATTATACAGCCTGATGATGGGTAATCAGAATACCTAAAACTAGGGTTTTTATATAGATATTTTAATTTAAATATACATATTTAAAATGTTATTCCACAAAGCAAATCGTATAAAACAGCGTACCTTTAATCTTTCTCTTTTCATCAAATAGAATATTTCCTAGATTAGAATAATACGTAAAATATTCTGCAATTTGCTTCACAGTTTTCTTAGTATCTTTAGTTGGGATTCCACGCATAAAAAATTCTATCTGAGCAAAAAGTTCCAATGAAGTTTCAATACTGGATGCAGTTTTCATTAAAGTATTTGTTCTCTCAAATGCGGATTTTGCAAACCATTCTTTCGAGCTCATTTCAATCCAACTGTCCCTCTCAAAGTCGAAGTAGTTTATTTTATTATTACGACTATCGGTAGCCTGAAGGTCTTTGAGAATTTTTTCTCCTTTGATCCATGACCCAAAGGAACATTCATGGTCCTTGAAAAAACTCTGGAAAAAAAAAAGTTAACCTTCATAAGATGCGTTCAAACATACCACTTTTTAAATTTCAATTGCAGATAAATAAACATTCATATTTTTTCACAATGTTGACACTGTGGGTAAGGATAGAGAAAACGTTTTACATACTTCAACATCTTTCTCACAACGTTCTATTTTACGAATGATTGTCACTTTTTCACAAATCAAAACACTTCTGCTTGAATTGTAAGCAGTCATGTTTACAATTCAAGGGTTAGGTTTAAACTTATCTGACATCACCCACTAGTTATGTTCATTATGCATTGAACATAAAGAACATTAAAAAAAAGAAAAACATTGTAAAAACCCCCGAAACAAGGATGTCATTCATCAAGTACAAAGAAAGTTGTAAATTTTAATAAGATGATAAGCCCGTACGCAATTTCTACCATATATGTGATACTTTGTCAATGTTGTCGGCGAAAACACCAATTAGGTACTTAGACACTTACATTGTGTCATAAACGTAAACCGATTCCGATGCCCCGCGACATTGTACTAAGTTCCCCATTTGGATTTTGTTACTTAGGTTCTTATAATGATGTTTAAAAGTTTTTGCTCTACTGTTGAAAATATTTTTGTTCGGTATGTCCGAGAAGTAGCTCGTTATAAAAGTAAATAAATTTTATTTATTTATTTAACTTTTTGTACATAATGTTATTTTTACATTGGCGAGCTTATTGCCAAATGGCAATTTCTTCTAATCAACCAATAAAATAATAGTTTTATTTTTATAATCCAAGTTACAGGACATATCCAATAGAAAATTAAGATTAAAAAGCTAAAGATATATGAAAATAGAAATAAAACTCATTTGTTTATAAATTACCTTAAATAAAAACTATTAGTCGATGGGAAAAAGGAAAAAAAAAGAAAAAGGAAAGAGGAAAGGAGAAGATATTAAGGAAGAGAAGAAGATGTTTATTCAGACGTGATTTAAACAGAGATACTGTAGTAACATCTTTGATGGTGGATGGGAGACAGTCGAACCGCATGGACACTATATGAGTTAGAGAAGAAAGAGGAATTGTGGATGGGTATTAAGAGAGTGTCTTGAGAATTAGAACGAAGAGGTAGAATTAGAACTGATAAGCGTTGAAATTTTTCACGGAGGTATATAGGAGCGTTAGGACTATGAAGTACATTGAACAGAAGTGAGAGGGAGTGATAGTATCTTCGCTAATATTTAAATCCGCTATTAATGTATGGAGAAAACCACAAACTAAAATGTCAACTAATGTTTCCTCATTATATCCGAGATCTCGCTATATCTGTTATCATTATAACCAAATTCGACTGTATATAACTTCACCTGCAATTAGGGTTACCATATGACAGATGTTTGCCGCATTTGACAGGCATTTTAAGGTCTAGACAGGCGTGCGGTCGGCATTGCTCTGAGACTGGCATGTTAAAATTTCGCGCAAGTTCTTAGCATATGAATAATCGCGCCCTGGCACGTTGCGGTCATCCCAGCTTCTCAAGTACCGGTAAAAGTTTTTGACAAAATAGAAGCTACACCCCCTCGCTCATGGCCTTCGACTCCTATCACTTTTTACCTAAGACAGGCATTTTAGGCACCCTGTATACGCATCCCTTCATTTTGAAATGGAAACCCTACCTGCAATGGGCTTATTTATTAACAGTAATATAATTTTAAAGCATTGTAATATACAGAAAATAAAAGTAAATTAATTAATCACAAACACGGGTACATCAACGCCATTCACTCAAAATTGAAAAATTTTACAAATATAATATGAAAAGATTTTAAAATTAGACCCCTATTAGGTATTTGATAAAGGTTAAAAAATAATTTGGGTTATAATCTAAAAAAATAGATAAAATAAATACAAAAAAAAATAAATAGAAATACCTACATTTTAAGAAAAAAAAATGTTTATGCAAATATTATATTTAAAATTATTATCATGTTTCTGACCCAATATAATATTTGTGATGATATACTCTTATGTCTGTGTGAACTAATAACTCGTCCCAACTCAACACAGAACTTTTAGTCCCATGGAGTTGGGACTTATGTCTAAAAAAAGGTGTAATAAACTACTCATAAGTAAATAAATAAATAAAAAATATCATTTTAATTGAAATGGCTCTATTGGTGAAGCGGGTAATAAATGTTACTGTAATTCACATTGTTGATAATAAATGAGCGAATCATGGGTACCTAAGTAAAAACCTACCGAAAAATTAGTTGTAAAATAACTCACCTTCGCCAAGGAGCCTTGCATTTTTAGGGGTGTGTCGAAATACAAAGCATCCATCACCAATTATTTCAACAGTGAATCAATAAATCAATGAGTTTGAAACTTTTACTTGTATAAAATTCAAGGAAAAATAGGTATTACTTATGAAACAATTCCTTGATTACAAGATATATACGTGTATTTGTATATGATGGTGTTAGAAGTTACCAATTTTCGATTTGAATCACTTTTGAGCAAGTATTGAAGAATAAGGTAGTAAGTAGTAACTTCAAACTTTTATCTATTTATATTGGTTATAATGTTTTATACTCGTTAGCCTTTAACCTCCGTCAAAAAATAAAGGCGCACAGCCAGCTGATAAGAAAGATAAATAATACTAATTTTATCGAGCTGAGTAGATAACTAATCAAGGACATGTAGAAGAAAAATAAATATATAGTATGTATTTTTTTACAAGATTTTCCATGTAAACAAACAAAATGCCTGACTATCACGTGATTGAATGGGGCCAAGTTTTTCAATCCGAATGCTTCCAATCCCTTCCAAAAAAACATTTAAATGGAATGAATAAAAGAAGCAATAATACTTACTTATTTATTTAAGTAAGTAGGTACACGTGCAATGCGTATTGTTAAAGAAAAATATACCAGACCAAAATAAAGATTTAATAAATCCTTATAGGTAAATTGAAAATGAAGTGATATTATTGTGATGTCAACCTCGTGGTGTAATGCTCAGCGCGTTTGCCTACCATGCAAGAGGCCTCGGGTTCAATTCCCGACATGGTTGACATGAAATATTTATTTGGAAGATGTTTTTATACTAAAATATTTCATAGTCCCTGAACTGGCACCTGAAGCGTGTAATCTTGATTGATCATCTTACCTTCATCGAGGTACGCTGTGATTGGCGTAGAAAGAGAATGATGATGATGATTATATGTTATGATGATAGTAATTGGTAATTTGTATGGGTGGATGAAAAATACAGTTCTCTGTGTAAAATAGAACCGGATTCCTGGACAAAACTTTTTGACTCTCAATTGAAAAACTAAAACTGACTGCGCAAAAGTCTACCTCGTGGTGTAGTTTTTGACGCGTTCGCCTCCCACGATTGAAGCCACTGCGAGGCATTACTTTTTTATAGAGAAGCTACATTTAATGTTCGTTAATTTGTCCCCACATAAGTAATATATAAATTGCTAGTGTGGAACAACATCGTCACTCTGCTTCTGTTTACTTATTTTTAGTGAAAACTTTAACCAATAAAATCTCACAAAATGTTATTTTTGACACGACTTTGTTATGTCAAATGATTGCACGACTGTTATTAAGAACAGTATGTAGCGTCCTAAAATGCAAAACCTATACAAAATAGTACCACGATGAGAAAAGGTACCTTAAGCTACACGAAAATATTTTTATTTCACTTTCTGCTTAATTATCATGGGTAATTTATAATTTAAACTCACTTAAGATAATATTATTTAAATATAAAAAAATACCGCCACCTATATTTGAGTTGATAAATATCAAACGCAGGTGTGTCCACAACGATCCACCACAGTGTCCATGTGGACGTACTAGCTTCTGAATTGGAACATAGTTATTTAACAGTGTTTTATTGTAATAATGAGGACATGTTTTAATATAAACACTACTGAAATGATCATATTTTTTCTCTACATTTTTTAGAACAAATATTTAAAAAATAAATTGAGCAGACATACTAGCTTTTTATATTTATCAACTCATTTGTTCTTAATACCACCCAAATATGCCACATTCTATATAAAGTCAGATCAAGTCAGTCAAAATCCCTTTTAGATTAACAATATCAGGAAATTGTTGACAGACTACAGGAAAATTCCGCTCATCTGAGTCTTAATGAATAATAAAAATACCCAGATTATGTCCAATAAGTGCTGTCCTGACCTTGATCACCGTCTCCACAAGAATGTGGATAGGATAAAAAAAGTTTACAGCTCTAGTACATAAATATTTGAGAATTCATATAACTGCGAGGATGAAAACGTGCACAAAGAGCTTGCAACCCAACGATGATTTTTCAGCTGTATTGGAACTTAGGGACCCAGGATTGATGGGGGAGGAGGCGATAGGGTTTCCTGGAGCATTTGGTGATGTCCACGTGTACCACTTGGAAGCGGATGTGGAAAATAAGAAGAAAAAATAATGAATAGGTAGATACTAGGTAGGTACCTACCTACCTACCTAAACAGAAAAATCTAAAAAACATCACTAGCAAAAATGGTCTTACAATGTCTTGGCAATATTTATAACAAATAAAAATCAACTATGGCATAACGCTTTTTTTTTAATAGGTAATTTTAAAAGTGGTCACGAAAATCATGTCATACTATATTTGCTACTTGATCGTGTTTCTCCCGCACAACTAGATAACGCCATCAACAACATAAGCCTATTCCACACGCATCGTCCAAATCCACACGTCAATACAAAAAAAATATGTATCTTAAATAAAATGTATACCCACCCTAATTTTGCGTTGCCGATGCCGCGTTGATTTGGCGATTCGTGTGGAAAAAGAGTTAAGTCCTGATCTAATCTGACAACACTTTCGCAAATACTTCTAGTCCAATTACGGGCCAATTTTTTCTTCAATTCAATTTTCAAATTTAATTTTCTGTATGAAAGACGGAATATGCACCCAATTTTTTCTTCCAAACATGTTCAATCATAGGTTAACGACAAAGATATTTTAAATGTTCATGCAAATATACTCATTTTCGTACAAGAATATCGGGTTTTCTTTATAGACAGTCGAAGATTACTCTGTTAACTTCCCGTTGTATTCGGGGCTCTGGGTTGCTATTACAAACGCTATTTTTATCGGTGCATATAGAGACGGTGTAAAGTAAAATCGATATTTATGTAAGAAAATGTCTATATTTGTATGAAAATTTTAAGTATCTTCGTCGATAACTTGTAATTTAATGTGTTTAGAAAAAAAATGTATGCATATTCTATTTTTCATACAGAAAACATAATTTTGCTTCGTAGATAAAATTTAAGATAAATGTCAACTTTCCACCCCTACGTTTCGTAAGTTCGTTCGTCATTAATCCATCTCACTCTAACGCGACCAACATCGTCTTTCGCTCTCGTTCCCTACGGTACCTACGAATGAATTCTCGAAACCAGTTAGTTAAAGAATAAGGCCACTGATCTAACTAATCTATCCTGACCTGCCTGACCAAGTTGTGTCGTACCACCTGAGTACGCATGTCTGTAGTCTGTGGTAATCTGTGGTACGCCGCGCCGGTACGCGTACGCACCACAAATTACTCTTGTACGCACTATACCAAGACCGATCTACACTGTACGCGCCGTACGCGGCAACCGTGTACCGTGAGCCAGTGTTGCCAACTAATCATGAGCAAATGTTGCTAAACGGAGGTTCAAAAGTCGCTAGATCTTAAGTCATTAGACCGTGGGGGATATTGGAGAAGGGAGAGGGGGGGTTGCTGATGGGAGAGGGGGCAAGGCTTTTTGGCGGCAGTTTGAACGATTAACTTCAAGTATAATTAATACTTTTAAGTAATTAAAATATATAAAATAAGTTTAGGTTTTCATTTAATAGAAATTACACAAATAAAAGTTAGTTATGTCATAAGTAAAGGAAATTGGATAAAAAAGTGTATATTCTCGGTGCTACTGATAAAAATATAGTAAGTAGTTAATGATTCTTACCTTAATATTAATGAATAAAATATTTCATTACTATAAAATACTAGCATCTCTATAGCCACTTGTATTATAACAAAAAGGTATAAATACATAACATATTTTAATACCAGTGTAAAATAAAACAAAATAATTTTTATTTTTATTAAAAGTAAGTAATGTCACTTAATATCAAAAAACAATTTTTACTTTATTCTTTGTGCCCTTGAATAAAATGTTATAAGGAATTACATGTCAAATTAATATCCAAAATATTTTAATTTCAATAAAATAAATTTGAAATATCTGTTTTCCTATTCCTTCCTGTATTTTCGGGAGTAAAATATTTCTTCATCACAAGTGTAGGGTTCATAGTTCATAGTCGATGAGACACACGTGTTAAATTAGTTCACCTAAAATAGACAAATGATCGACGATGCAATGTCATCATTTTTAATCGAATCCAATACATTCGTAAAATGCAGCTCTGAGTATTTCACATGAAATCGGAGAGAATCGTTCTACAGTACATTCACATCGTCCCTACCATGAAAAAATGAAACTATAAAGGAACGACGTCTATAAAGAAACCAGAGGACGCAGTCAACGTCAGTCAGCTCGTTCAGTCAGTCCAACAAGATCAGTGCAGTTTGCTAAGCTCCAACGTGTAGTTCAAGTGCAGTTACTTCAACCCATTATCGCCGCTACTCTCGTGCTACATAACTAAGTGCTGTATCTTATTCGCCATGTAATAAATACGCATTAAACAGCAACCTCGTGTCTTCTCTGTCAATCTCTAACTGGGGTAGGAATATGAATGTAAACTTACGTAATTTTACCAAAAGTCGCGGTAAAATACCGTAATTTACGGTATTTTACGGTAATTTTCGGTAAGAAACGAATTTGACACACTATTTTTTATTTTTCAAAGATATTACAAATACGAGTAGCTTTGTTTTAGGACACTTTACATGACTGCAAAAACCAGGTTTAGATCCATAGAGCGGTTGTCTATAAAACCTTCAGGGACGTAATTATAAATAAAAAACTGATTTTAAGCACCATTTTTTCAAAATCGCGGCATGAGCGGTGGTCGTTCAAGGTCACAAACTTAAGGTTTTACTAAGGACCCTATGTCCACCGATCCTGTTAAGTTTCAAAACGTAATAACCCTTTTTATAAAAAAAAGTGAAAAAAAGTACATACCGAATGACCTTGAACGTCCCATACTTCTAATAAATCTCGACAACCACCCTATGGATCTAAACCTGGTTTTTGCAGTCATGTAAAGTGTCTTAAAACAAAGCTACTCGTATTTGTAATATCTTTGAAAAATAAAAATTAGTACGTCAAATTCGTTTCTTAACGAAAATTACCGTAAAATACCGAAAAATATCGTATTTTACCAAAATCTGGTAAAATTCCCGTAAAATACCGCGGTAATTTTACCGACTTGCATCTCTAGGTAGGAACTCCAACCAAACCCTCAATTACTTTATTCCTACACAAGTGATTCCATTTTTACTATAACTTTTGACAGCTCGCTTAAAAGTTGCTAGAATTTATTTGTCGCTAAAAAAATAAAAAAGTCGTTTTCAATGTTAAAATGTCGCTTAATCTAGTGACAAAGTCGCTAAATTGGCAACACTGCCGTGGGCTGACTCACTGTCAGTGTACAGTGTATAATCTCTGGTCTGTCAATTTTGACATTGCGCCAAGATATCTGTAGTCTGTGATTGCGCCCTTGCCAGCCATTGCGCGTAATTTTCGTCAGATTTTTCATATTCGGCTGATTGTATTTTGTTGTTAGATAACTTATTATTAAAAAAAAGTTATTTTACGAATACATCTCATTCCATTATCTGTTATACGCCCATAGAATTAAGAATCTGCACTGTTAAAATGTTTGGAATATCCCGGTTTTGTATAAATAATATCGCTTCCAAATCCGCACACACAAATTTGACAAATGGATTTCGCTACAACAGGATTTTTACACAAAACAATCAAATATCGCGCAGAATTTTAGTACCTAACAATAATATAAAATGCGGAAATTACGTTAAGAAATATTTTACTCAATCATCTAACACAAGATTACATTATTTGAAGGTTAGTTTGCCAAAATTGTTTACTTATTCATTATTAAGTGAAAAGTCATTTTACTTAACTACTTTATAAACTTATTTTGCAACATTGAAATATTTGAAATTCAGTTCCATTTTCTTAGTGTTTCTTAGCTAGCAATTTAATGGGAAAACCATGATATATCCAGCAACGTTAAGTCTTTAACTCTTCATTCACTATTATCCCTCTCTTTATTTCTGTGCATCTTTTCAAAATTATACCATCGTCAAAAATTACTTGACATTGAAGCTAGTTTGAGAATTTTGGGATACATAATATATTATTATAGTGAACGATTCCCTGGCTCTCGTAACTTTTGCTTTGTCTAATAAAAAAGTACCCATTAGAAAAGGGAAGCTTGTACAAAATTAAAGTACATTAATAATAACCGTTGTCAGCCAATGTCATAGCTACGGTAACGAGTTACTTAGGAATATGAACTAAGAAAATATGTACTAATGTCTCTTTTTTAACACTTATGCTTGCAAATTTGAGATGCAACCAGTAAAGGTATTACATCTTGATGTAGGCCTTGTGGCCTGTTTTTTAAAAGGGATTAGCCTCTTGCGAAATTTATTCCCAGCTGGAGTCATCTACCTCGGGGTCTAGATGGCTCCATTCTCCTCACATGTACATACCAATGTCTTCTCCGTTGCCTCCCCATCTAACCACATTGTTAAAAATAATAGCATGTCTATTTATTACAATATGTCAGTGCTAATAATGTCAATAATATTTTTGTTTTACAAAATCATTCATTATTTGTTTTTTTTTTAGGTTTCCCAGTACTTTAAAAATGGAACTCAAATGATAGTCAGAAGTTTAGCAACGAACGAAGCAGCCAAAAATCAAACATCTAAGGCGGTTGGGTATTGGCTTCTTACATGTTCTGGAATGGTATTTGTTGCTGTTGTCTTAGGTACTATCACAGGATACTTTATTTTGCTTTACAGCATTTATTATGTTATGGATATAATCGTATGGAACACCAAAAATAAATAATTTTCTGTAAGGAAAAAACTTATTACAGCAAAATGGCCATTTTGGTGAAATCACACCACAATGTATGGCTTCTAATATAAAAAAAATAATTAATAAACTCGCATTCCACATGTTAAGTTTATATGGATTGTCTATAAGTTAACATATCGTTGTCGTGATGGTGAAAACGTTTTTTGAAAATGAATTTGTTGCGATATTTTTATCAGATAAACATATTCTTTAAAGTAGTGAAGAGAGCTAAGTAGATAACATTATTACAATACTGAATTTAGCTAAAGTGTGAAACGATTCCAGGTGATTCTAGTCGTACATAAAAACTGTGCAAAAAAATAATTTTTCTAACAATCGTCTATTCAATTCTGAACTATCCTAAATGCCAAAATACAAAATGCGCAGGAGAGCGATTTTTTCGATTTCAAGAATGGTGCATTCTTGAGTATTGTAAATTCCATGTTATTGTAAAATTGTTAAAAGCGAGAAAATCCGCTGAAGAATTCAAAGTATAATTGCCTTTCAGGAGCGTCCTAGGGGCTTGAGTGTTTGGCGTTTAGAATAATCGGAAATTATTGAATAATTTTAAAAGTATTGCATATTTAGCATTTAAGATTATACAGAAAAAAGGGAATTTCACAGAGAATCATATTCTGTAAAAAAAAGCATTTTTAAAAATTGGCATTGAGGCTAGTTCAGTATTGAATGGACGGTGAGTTGACTCTCTTCACCACCACAATTACAATATTGTTATTTTATAATTAGTAATCAAGTTATAAAAATGAAAGAATTTACTATTAAATTGATTAATGAGGAAGTTCAACCCTACGGAAAATCGATATAAAAAATGTATTATTACACGCTGTAAAAATTAGAGCATTAAATTGTACGGTAAAGTTTCTTGAAAATGTGTGAAAAAAAATAATGATTTTAATAAAACTGAACTACTTTGCATGACATCACTAGTTCTTCTGAATCAACCGAATCATAAGAGTTGTGATAGATTTCTGGTTTACAGTAAGTCAACTCACTGAGGAGAAATGGAAGAGAACTTGAGACGCCACACGTGAAGTAATTTCAAAAATACAAAACTTTAAAAATCATAGCGCTGATAATACAGTACATATATTTTTTTCTTCTTCAAATTGGCTCAGTTTAATAGTCTATTGACAACTAAAAAAAAATTTAAAACCACTGAACTTCCTCGTTAGAATAGATAGTTAAACTTTTTTATTTTAATTCCATACAATATATTGTGTACTACATGTTTGAGTTTTGGATACATAATGTTAATATGGATATATGGAATAGATTGACGACTGATTGATAGATTTGATAGATTGATGACTAGACCTGAGATTTGAAATTGAAATTTTCAGTCAAATCTTGGCTATTTTTAAAATCATTTATGGTTATATAAAATACCATTCTCATAATTATTAATATTTGATTAAGAACTTTTCTGTTTTTTATTTTTTATTAGGTGAAAAAAATACCTTTATTTTGAATTGATATTCTTATAGATGAAAATAAATTTCACCAGTAAGGTATTTAGTCAACCTTATTTGCCAAAACTAAAGGTGATTAACTCTCATTTTTGTTCAACAACATTTCAATTCAATCCCCTTTATTTTACCTTATTAAGCTTTTGATGTTTACAAAACAAATGTTGATGTAATTCATATGTATGTGTGTAATTATTTATTTAATAAATGTGATATTTTCTAATTTATCTTTTATTGTATTCATATTTTCATTAGCGAAATGAAGACCAATATGACCACATACACATGTTGCAACAATATGCAACTTTTTGACTGGATTTTTAATAACTTCTATCTCATTCTCATATTTCTAACAACAATATTACTTGTTGACTTACAAATGAGAGCTAATCATACTAACAGGCAACAGTCAGCTATCGCTAACTGCTACATGCTAGGAAATTTGGCCTTTCGGGCCTCATGTAATTGACCCTCTGCACCTCTGTTGATCGGCCCTTGGGGCCTCAGTTGATTAGAATCTCGGGCATCTCGAAATATCACCCCTTTGAGCCTCACAATTTATTTTCTGCTGTTCAGAGCAATCTAAATATAATAAAGAAGAATCTGTCACTCAAAATAATGCAACTGAAACCACAAAAATTTACGGATATAGTGTTTTTAAGGTTAAGTACCTATGTAAAATTATTTAAACATATTTTTTTTTTAATTCAATAAAAAAAAACACATTATAGTATTGATTGAAAAAATACAAAATATTTTTCATAAAATCGTAGGTAAATATTAATAATCCTCAATTATGGCACTTTAAAAAAAAAATCTGCAGTATATTTAGTATATTCTAGTACAATAAATATATTTTTATGTAATTTCATTTTTTCCATATATTTTTCATTTCCTCACTTAAGCGTTTTTTTCAGTTTTACACTTTTTTTGTTTCTCCCTAGAAAAACGTAAAACAGGGGTTTTACTGTAATATATTAAATATCTAAGCAAAAAGTTTGGTTAATAAGCGTTTAACATCGAATAGCAAAGAATCTGTAATTTGAAATAATAACAGTTTGGCTATCGCCGACTGCTACATGCTAAAAAATTCAGCACTTCGGGCCTCATTTAATCCGCCCTGTGGGCCTTAAAAAATCTGTTCTAATGACCTTATTGAATCCTCAGTTGATCAGCTCTTAAGGCCTTGGTTAATTAGGATCTCAGATGCTGTATATTAGTTATGCATAATACAAATTAAAATCAGTATTCATTAATTTTGGCATAAGTTATCCATAATAATAAAAGATACACCATGTTATTTAGGATAAAACCAAATTATTTTAGCAAAGTAAACATGTTTGTCCACCAGGCCTCTGATAAGAAAGAATATTGATAAGTATTCCTTTGAGTATTGCTGAACCTTTTTCGAACCCTATATCTCAAAGCGCTCACATTAAATGAATCAAGAAATTAATAGTTTGATTTATAAAATCATAACGGGGCTTTACTGACAGAATGTATTAAGTCATTAAAACAAGTTACGGGATTATCGCATTTAAAGCTTTTTTTATTCATTCAACACATTATTTCTCCCTCAATTCTCTTTTATTTTAAAGCTTTAAAAAATTCATCTTTACTCTAGGCATAGCATAAAATTTGAAATCAACATCTTGCATAGGTGGTTATAAAAAATATTTGAAATATATAATGACTGTTGACTTAATGCATTCTGTCAGTATAGCCTCGATATATTTCAAATATTTTTATATATACATGCAAGATGTTAATTTCAAATTTCATGATATGCCTAGAATAAATATATTCAATTGAGAGTCAAAAATATATTTTTTAGAAAAAACTTAATAAATATTTTATGATATGAATTTTATATTTGGAGCATTTACATTGTGGTTATTCATTATAATAAAATAAATAAAACAACTTTGTTTTTAACCACTGCTTTTTTTTTCCACCGACCATTTTCAAAGCAAACAAGCTTCTTCATCAAGGTTTACGTAACTAATGAATTCTTTCCTATTTTATTTTTACCATGTTTACTAAATATTACACGTGGAGCCAATAAATCAAGTCTTTTTTTCCCTAAAGGGGTGGTAATTTGATATGATTATTTTCGAAGCTAGACAGGAGTGGACTAAAAGAAATATTGTTTATTTGGTTATTAAATATTTTTCTCTTATTATGAATCGCTTTTTTAATTTCTAAAATTTCTAAGTTGTCTAATTTTAATATTTTATTTTCAATAGAAAATAATCATAACTTCAATAAAGACACTGGATTAAAAGTACTTCATGTTGATTTACAGTAGACCTATCAACAGCATCGTCACTAGAATTTCAGTAAGAATCACTTTTTCAGCAGTTAAAAATTTGATAAAACACTCTGTTTAACTAACGTTAACATAGCACTAGAACACGTCTCCATAAGTATGGAAGTGGAAGTCCACTTTTCAAAATACACTGGATGAATGCAACACCTTTGAACCTGCGCATGCGTTTAGAGGGTCAATGTTTTTTTTGTCTGCGTTCTACATGCATTTGTGAATTAGTTTTCAGCCTACCCTCGTGGATCCAATATAAATTATTCTGACCCCTAGGCATTGACTGAGTAGCTTCTTAGACTTTTGACTATAAAAAACGTATGGTGGCCATTTTGCATAGGTAAGCTACTGCAGTTGTAAGAAATTAAGCAAGAAACACATTAAATTAAAAAAATAAAATTATTTAGTACTTGATAAAAAATCAATATAGCCTTTTTGTAATGTCTTTATTCATAATTGTTAAAGGTGGAGTAACACGTTTGACTGAATCGGGGCTATCGATGGTGACTTGGAAGTTGCTTGGGGAAAGAATGCCGAGCAATCATGAAGAATGGGAAATAGAATTCCGCAAATACCAGCAATTTCCTGAATTCAAATAGTAATAATTTCATGCACTACCTTTTTAATTTGTTCAGTAAATACTCCAATAATACTCGAAAATAGAATTCCATTTAAGTAACAAATCTCTTAAAACCGTGGTTCTAGTTGTGAGGGTAAGCTAACACTCTTAGATTACACAGACAAGGTATAGTCTTAAGCTCAACTGAGTTGCATAATTTAAACCCACGTTGTGCCATCGGGTGTCCTGCAAGATATATGAAGATAAAAATCAGTAGCTTGATCTTGTAAACCAGTGTTTTTCAACCCGCGGGTTGGGGGGTTGGTTGTTGGCCATGCTTGGGGGGGGTAATTAAAAAGCATCATAATCATCATTCCCTTTCCGCACCTAATGGTGCATAGGGCACTGCATTGGTACACCAATCGCATCTACAAAACTAGCATCCTGGGGAGGGCGGGATAGTGCCAGATCTTTGAGATCTGAGTCTACCCCCCCCCCGTTGACCCCCTCTAACCCCGATTGGGGTTCTTCGGCTATTCAAACGAAGCGCCGGAAACCTCAACTGGGGTTGTTGATGTAGTACATTCCGTATAATTGTAGTTATCTTTATGATTTCTTCATTTCACTTTTTTTATCTTTATTATTTCTTCATTTCACTTTTTTTTACATTACTGTTTTTATTGAGAAATAAATGACAACAGAACATTAAACCCTGTAGGGGTTTGCGGCATATGAATTGAATTTTGCATTGTCCCAAAATGCATATTTTTATAATGATTGTGACCTGGAAAAAAACATTTTTGCCATATTGGCTTTTAGGTTGCAGATATGCGGAATATGAAGGCAGTCAGCGAGTTAACTATTGCCTTGCTGAAGTCCGATAAATTTACTCAATTTATAATAAGTATCACACGCAGAACTACTATTAGGGGATTTACTGTGAAAAACAGAAAATCAAACAGGTCACTAATTGCCAATAAGCCATTAAAAAAATATATGTCAAATTAAAAATATAAAAATTTCAATGCACTGTCTGTTAATTTCCGATAATAATTAATAATCTCGCATTTTTTCAGAAATGAAACATTATAATATTTTGCATAGTGGCATTATTGACTTTATATTCCACATAATATTATCATCTCTGAAGTTTTAAAATTAGACATTTCATTAATGAAAGTTTTACTCTTTTAGCAAGAATAGTGACATGACAGTATCCGAGTTTAAAAGAATATGGTGGATGGAATATGGACACAGAATGTGGGGAAGATGTATTGGCGGAGTTGTATTTATTCCGGCTGTATTTTTTTGGACTAGAGGCTATCTTAATAAAGGAATGAAAGTTAGAGTTGCAGCTTATTGTACATTGGTGGCAGCCCAGGTAACATTTTGACGTTTTTTCAAAATAATTAGTTAAATAATTGTGCTTTTTTTTATAAGACATTTGTGAATTTTTATAGGCTTAAAAGCATGAGTTTCGTTACAAATTTGAGCTGCTCTAAAGGTATAGATTACCTTAGTTATTTTAAGGGTTCGATTTGGTATATTTATATTTTAAGTTCAAAGTTCATTAATTCAATTACTCTTATTAAATGACCCTTTACTTATATTCTCTGTTGTGTCAATCAAAATTTCCGAGTGCACAATAAAATTTTAGAGAAATTAAGTGGCATCACGAATGCGCGCGGCGAAAGTGAGGCATAGTGGGGGAATTATTGGACACAGTCCGATATATTCAAATATGATTTTACGCTCCTTCTGGACTATTCTTAATTTTATGTCTAAAAGTAACTTCCTTGTTAGCTCAAGGGATAGTCCTATCAACCTTACATAAAATCAAAAATTGTCATACATAGTATGAATAAAAGTGGTTTTTCTTTCTTCTCTATTTCAGGGGAACAGATAAGTTTAGAATTCTATCATGTACACAAACTTCGAATTACATCTATTTTTTTGTTATTCATTTAGCTGCTGTTCTTGAAACATGTTTCTTATTTTAGAGTATCTTTTTCTCCCTTGAATTGCAGGGATTGATGGGGTGGTACATGGTCAAGTCTGGTTTAGAAGACAGATTTCAGGGCCCTTCTGACGTGCCCCGAGTATCCCAATACAGGCTAGCGGCACACCTCAGTCTGGCCTTTATCCTGTACACTGGCCTCTTGGCTGGAGCCCTGAAGGTATTCCGAGCTCCTCCAGTGAATGCCGTGTACAACTTCAATCTCTCTAAAGTCCGTTCGCTCAAAGGCATCACCATCCTATCGCATACTGCTAAAGCTCTGGTATTCCTAACAGCCGTGTCAGGTAATCATTGTCTATATACTTATGAATGATAGTATAGCTGGTAATATTTTGACCATATCAAACTTTCCATAAGACAAAATACATAAATATTACAACAATAAAGCATTTTATAATAAATTATACGATGCCTTAAAAATATAGTATGTATATCTATAATGGAAAGTTTTTTAACTGTAATAATAGTACAAGATGGGTTTACTATTTTGGTCAATTAAAATTTTGACAGTTCATATTTGGCAGTTGTGAAGTATAGATGTGTGAAATTTATTATGAAAAAATTCTCAATAGAAATAATGTACCATCAAAACTCAAAACCCACCTATTTATCGTTTAGTGAAAGATTTTGTAGAAAGAGGTTCTGTAATAGATAAACCTGTGTTTATACCCAGGCACAGGCCTGGGCCGTAATGTACGTGAAGATCACTAGAAAACATTGCTGCTGTCCTAGAAAGGGTTCAAAACAATCCATCAACCTCAATTCGACACCATGCTCAAGAAATTGGACTTAGGCAACAACTTTGTGGGAAATTATTCATAAAGATTTGCATTTGTATCCATTTAAAATTTAGTTGACATAAGAGCTTCTTCCGCAAGACCATTATACGACAAGACACAAGACCAGATAACCATAATTTTGCGTTATGTGGCCTGGAGGAAACATTTCCTCTTACTTTTTTGAAGGTGAATGTGGCGTTACGGTTACTGTTACTAGAGAACGTAATTGTAACATGATTGATAACTTTTTGACATCAAAATTGGATGCTTTGGGCTTGATTAACATGTAGTTCCAACAAGACAGCATTTGTTAGGCCAACAAAGGCAGATATTTAGCTAACATTGTTTTCCACACATAACTCCCGACATTTAATAAAATATTTATCAGCATTTAACTATTTTGTTTTCATTTTTCATAAAGTTACACAAAAATAAGATGTAAACCTCCCTGGCGAACACCTGTATTATGAAATACCTATTTTAATTATAATTGTAACGCAGCCATGTTACATTTTGACTGTCCATTTTACTCTTTTTTTTTATCTGTTTAATTGCTTATATTGATTCTAATATTTATAAAAATTAAAAATCAGTAATAATATAATTTTTAACTAACATTTTCTTAAAATTAAATAGTATTAGCCCCCTTTTTATGATGCCAATGTATGTAATGAGGTATGATTACCTATATTAGCTTTAGAATCACCTACAATACTAGCTTAGCTACCTCAGAACAGGTATTATTTTCATACCTAGTTTACAATTTGTAACAATTTTTCAAATTCTCAATTGGTTTGTTAATGTACTGTAAATTGCATTTAATTTTTATAAATGCTTTTCTATTCTGACATTGAAACTGAATCTTTAGGCATTTGGGTTTAGATCAAATCGTTGTAATTATTTTTAATTTATTTTAGGTGCTTTTGTAGCCGGATTAGACGCAGGTTTAGTTTACAATACTTTCCCCAAAATGGGTGACCAATGGATTCCAGATGACATACTAGCCATATCTCCAACATTGAAGAATTTCCTAGAGAATCCAACAACTGTTCAGTTTGACCACCGCATACTGGGCACATTAACCTTGACTACAATCAGTGTACTGTGGCTTTTAGCAAGAAAGAAAACACTGCCTCCTCAGGCCAAAATGGCTGTTAATGCACTGGGCTTGATGGCCTGGGTACAGGTAATTTTAATATTATATAAATTCTTAATATGAATATTAATGTATTGTTTGGTCTAAATTTTGAGTGCCAGTCAAAAAGTAATCATACTTATCTTAACTATAAAAATCTTTTATGTATATATTTAACTGAAATTCCTTTAAAAAATATTGTTTTTATGTAATGTTTATTTTTTTTTAGCGCAATTTTGAAAAAACAGCGTTTTAAAATGGCAAAATTATGTGATTTCCTTATTTTTCGTGCGTTTTACTAGATTGATTTCCTTATTTTTCGTGCGTTTTACTAGATTCTTTTAGCTAGTTTTTTGCCTGAAGTATCTGGATACATATTAACTTGCTGATGTAAGCATATGTATGTAAAGAAATAACAAATAATAATGTTTCCGGGATACAGGACTGTCAGATGTGATTTGTTAAGTCGGCATACAGGAGGCAATGATTGTAATCCAAAATAAAATTTCTTTCAAGATAATTTCAAATGAGGTTTTGCAAGAAACAGAACTCTCGATGCTCGTTATACAAGTTAAGAATAAATTTATAAAATAACATATGCAGTAGTGTGTTGTTCTCCAAATCAAAACCATTTTATTTTTTTTGATATCTGCTAATATTGGTGTCAAAAAACATGCATCTCTCGTTCTCTCTTCATTAAACTCACGACGCCACTTAAATACGTTTGTTCGGTTCATAGCACCTTTGCCATAAACAGTTTTGATCCGTGCAAAAATTTCAGTCGGAGTTTTTCCTTCCACGAGAAGGAACCTTTGCACTTGGCGAGCTTTCTTACTGACATCTTTCACAGAAACGAACACCATGAGGCAAGTTTTGGTACTAACGAGGGTCGCCGGTGCTCATTGTGTTCAGGAGACCCTCCCCACTACCAATCAGTGTTGCCAACTTTTGGAAAAATAAAGCTCACAGCACGAGAGCCACACAGTACTCTTACTTTCTGGATATGCCTCGTACATTACATTACACTTGATTCCTAAAAACGAAATTGCCGCAGAAAAATAAGAAATCAATTGCTCATTATTCTTTGTTGTAGAACCAGACTAGCGTAGAGACACTCATATTTTGTTAATAAATTTTCATTTGATATTTCTGATAAAAAGAACTAAGTTTATTTTTCTTTTAAAAATCATTTATTAAAATGTATTTATGTACAGTATTTTAAAACAATATGGCTGATTGAGCATTGCACCTACCGCTCAGTCATGCTGAAATAAATAAACATGTAAATTGTATCAACCATATTTTGAGTTCGTCCAAATTTTAGTAGACAAGAACTGGATTCAACTCCCTGGGGAGCTGTTTAATATGTTAATATAAACAGCTCCCTGGGGAGTTGAATCCAGTCTTTGTCTACAAAAATTTGGACAAACTCAGAATATTGTTGATAAATCCACCTGGTCCATGAAGAAGTAAAGAAATTGACAAACATTTTGAGGCGTTGCCTAGTATGTAGGTGAAGTAATTCAATTAGACGAATCTCACCCGCGTAAATAAAGGTTTCAGCTCTTTAACTTCACAAACATCAACAGATGCAAGAATTTAAGGAATATGTATGTTCAAATATGGGCAGAATGGTGAATGTTCTTTATCTCTGTTGTAATATGTTAATGTAAATTTTATATTTGAAGCACTAATTTTATGGTTATTCATTATAATAAAATAAAAAAAACAACTTTATTTTTAGCCATTGTATAATAAAACAACTTTGTTTTTAGCTAAAGACAAAGTTGTTTTGTTTATTTCAATAAACAGGCGTCGTGGTGCAGTTGGTTAGACGGCCGACTGTGAAACTGGCGTCGCGGGTTCGATTCCCACCAGTTGCAAGAAAAAAATCTGGGTCTGGGTGTTGTGACGAATCAGTCTCTACCTCCTTCTATATTCCCTTTTTCCCACCTGCTGACTAGCCTCTAAAATAAGAGGCTTAGCGGGTCATTCCTTTAAAAAAAAAATAAAAAATTCTAATCACAATTTACTTTCCTTCAGGTGGCGCTTGGAATAAGTACACTTCTTACCTATGTCCCAACGCATTTAGCAGCTACCCATCAGTCAGGATCCCTCATATTACTCAGCCTAGCAGTTTGGTTAACTCACGAGATCAAGTTATTGCGCTTGATTCCAAAATAAAAAGAAAACCTGTATCAGCTTTTAACCTCCTGACCTATCAGGGGCTTTCTAAAGCATTCATTTGTTAAATTCATCATCATCAACATTATTGACTAAAAAGATCTTTAGATAAGATGAAATGCTGCATATAAAATAACTGTTCTGAAATTAGTTTTAAACATAGAATTGTAACTATTGTGATTTGGGATATTTAATTTGGAATTTGTACCAATTACCGCGAATCTAAGAAGTTAGTTACAATACTATCCATTTTTTAATATACGATGATAGTTTGTTATCAAAATATATTCAAATCACTATTTGTAACACATAATGCAAAATAAATAACTTGTAATTTTAAATTGATACTTAGTAAAAATTATTAGATCGAAAAAGCGAGGAAAAGTTACTAAAATATATTATTAGTAACGCCTACAAGAATAAAATTGCTAAGTCTTTTGGGGGTTTAAATTATGTTTGTAGGTAATTTTATACCTATAATTTTTAGCTCTGATTACCGGTTTAGTTAATTATTATTGTTGTCTATTTCAATATAATTTTTGTAATAATAGGGAAATATCACATACTACGAATACCGATAAAAATGTGTGAAGTAGATTCAGAAAAATTAATAATATTTTCAAAATCAATATGGAGAATTGTTTTCATACGTAATTTTAAAAATAAAGTTGTTAAAAAATGTCTTTACAAAAATGCGACATGTTTGGGCTAGACAATTGTGATGTCAATATTTGTGGCAATGTTGTGTATTTAAATTTGAATGGTCACAAAGTTCAAAATTTAACTGAATCGTGGCATATTAGGGGCGTGGCCAATGCAATGAACCGTTTTCACGGGAAATTAAAAATTATACATTTTAAAACCATTTTTATGCTACTAACAAGTATACTTTTTTTTTTTACTTGACAGTATTTTATACACCCCTAGAGAGGGATTAATTAAATTTTTTAAATAAATTATATTTTCCTTTTAAACTTAGTCACTGGAGGCATTTCTTGAAATCAGTATTGTTTGTATATTACCATAGTTTAAGACTTTTCTATGTATAATTAAAAACATAATTTTATATACAATTCTGATAGGCAGTAAAAAATGAACCAACAGTGAATATATTGTAAATAAACTGTAATTCTTTATTAACAATATAATATTCAGATTTTAAAAATATAATTTTATTTAACTTACTGGAAGTGTGGCAAACAGAATTTCCCCAAAGAAATATTTAAGCGTTCACTATATTCAGATTTTTCACAAGAACTTTTTTTTTGACACCTAGAATAGTTTATGTATTACTAATCTCACAATGATATAAAGAAGATTTTTGTAATATCGTAATTACCTGTCTTAAATCCATATAAAAAGTTATTTTAAGTCTCTATACAGTTACTGTGGGGGATCGGAACCTGATCACTAACGACTAGCCACACTGGAAGCAATTCTTGGCTAGAAACACTGATTTGACAGATCTCCCTTTGCATTACCTGACCTTCCGCTCATGGCATTTTCTCTTTATCGATCTTACCAGACACAAGGCCCTTTTCTAGTGTTTGACTTGTAGATTCCTTTTGATATATGTATAGTGTTCTTGTGTATCAGAATAAATACTTTGTAAAATCACAGTTCATCTTAGCAATTCCGAGTCAATATTGAACAGTAACGAATGCACAACAAAACTTAAATACCGTTTTCCTAACAAAAACATTCTGCCAAAGGTGATAAAAAACTATAGTTGTTTTTTCTATGAAGTTCGCTACTGACAGATTATTTCTGAACTACAGCACGAGTGTCGGTAGCTAACAGAGAAACATGGAGACTTTGTGGACACCATATGCTAGGTTTATGATACGGCAGAGTGGTATTTAAATGTCACATTAAATATTTTTAAATAAATTTTACCTAATATCTGTTATGTACCTGCAGACATCTGTGGTTCATTTATTTTCTCTAATTATAAAAGGTTTAAATATCATTGGTAGACAGAGTTCATAAAGAATAAGTGTTAAGACCTCAGAGTAATAATGCGCCAAGCTATAGAGGAGCCCAAACGTAGAAAAACCATTCTATGACAATTGGGTATTAAGTTAGCTACAGTTCGCCAAACAATGGGCCATACTCAGGTCGAGAATTGCCAAATGGATTTGCCATTAGGATTGCCAATTTGCATTGTAAACACACTTATAAATATGTACCTGTATATTTATTATTGCAGGGTTGTTCCAATTTATTTTTCTATAATTCGCCAATATTTATTTTATAAAACTGAAAAGACACGTGTGTGTTTATTTTTTTTATTCACAATATACTTATGTTACATTTATTAAGACATAAATCCCAGCTCCATAGAACCAAAGTCCGGTGTTGAGTTTGTTTGTTTGTCCGTCACATCTCCGAAACAGCGAGTCGTAGCGGCCTGAAATTTGGACACGTCATTTAAGATGCCATTTCAAGGTTAACATTGCTATTTTTGAGTAAAGTTTTAATCAACCTCTACTCGATAAAGACTCAAACTTTATATGGATGCCTTATGCTGCCCCGACATATTGCCCGTAATCAACTGTCATTATCAATAGTAAAAGTATGTACTTTAATTTACAAATTTATCCCCTAAATTGAGAAAAAATAGTATCTGAAGTAAATATGTTGATATAAGAAAAGTTTTTAAGCAACATAATACACGTGTCGGGATAATAAATGTCAAAAATCAATGTAAATCATGGGAACATATTCGGAATCAATTACCTGTGAAAACTGACTCCTTTATTAACAACCTTTGACGCTCCTACTGCTGCAACCAAACATACTCCAATTCACCATAGTCAATTTTTATTTATTATAACGTAAATATCCAAGTTATTTACAAACAAAGCCAAGCACACCGACAAAAGCATCCGACAGAACCGTAATGTGTTTGTTGTTAAACAAAACAAAATGGTTGCTAACCAACAAACTAACATCGCTTGCGTTCTATGAAACAGTGATAGGGCTTCTCTCTAGGTTACGCATTATAACTCTGAGGTTAAGACGCATGAAAAAAGATAAATAAATTAGGGGTACCCAAAAGTAATGTTGTTTTTGTTGATGCACCATCTTTAAAATAGTCTCCTTCAGTCTGTCACGCAGTAAGGACGTGTTATAAATTTATCTTGTCTATACAAGCCGCTATCGGCTACCTGCTTGTGGCCTTAAGACAAAAAAATGGTTCCTTTATCCCTCTGAAGATGGTCTGAAGGTGTTTGGGTCCCACGCGCATTGACCGACCGCAATGTGGCTCAATGGCTCAGAATCAGCAGATTATTGCAAAAAAAAGAACAATTAAACCCATTTCTTTATGACGTGATGAGAAATGGGTTATCTATCCAAACGTAATAAAAAAAAACAATGGTTAAAACGCAGACAGAGGGCTGTTTCAACCTATAAACGGTCATTGCATTCTAAAACACTGTTATTGTGTGTATATATGGTGGGATTCTTAAGGAATAATTTACTTGGAACTATTGCCATAAGGACAGACAGTGTCGGCAGAGTTATACCGTCAACAGTTGGATAGATTGAATGAAGCATTGCACCAAAAGAGGCCAAGGAGACTATTTTAAAGATGGCACGTCAACAAAAAACACATTACTTATGGGTACCCCTAACAAAATAAAATTAAGAAAAGAAAATTAGAGTATTGGACATTTTGCGCGGGCGGAGGACTACGAAATAGTCCATATCAATATTACAAGGAAAGGTTGAAAAAACATGCAGATGACGTATCTCCTGGCTTAAAGAGAGTAATTTTGCTGTAGCTCCAAATCCCTTATTTAGGAGTGGCTGCGGATAAAATAAAAATTGCTATGATGGAGTGAAGCGGCACCATAAAAAGAATTAAAAAAGGACATTAAGTAAAACATAATGTCCTTTTTACCCAAAAGCTCAGTTAAAAGGAAACAGAATTATTTTGTTTCTTTCATTAAAAAAAAATCAAATAATTTGTATAATCGTTATTTATTTTTGGAGAATAATAAAAATATGTAAAAATAAAAATAAGCAATAAAATATTCCGTAAATCTGTATTAATATTACAATAATTAAGATCAATTATGTTCTTTTAACAAATTAATTATAACAATAATTTTTAAACATTAGGATGTAACTATGTATGTATTTTATATAAAAGTTAAACACGCACACGCTTTTGTTCATTAATAATATGCAAGACCACTTCAATGACAAAATCACCAGGTGCTTCAAGAATACACACCTAATATTATTATTTATCTAACAATCATTCTTACTTTAGTCTTACGATTAATTTTATGGATACATTGTATAATGAAATAATTAATCTCTTCAATAAACAGTTCTAGCGAAACAAAATTATCAATTGAAGTAAATAGAATCTAATTTTAAATGTTTTATATAATAGATAAACAGCATTCATTAATAATTTAGATAAATGCGTTTGCAATTTGGATATATTTTAGTTACAAGTAATAAATTAAATGATCATTAAAAACCAGGAAAAATTTGGGTTTACAGATTTAGATACTTTAATGAACCATAATTTTGTGTAAATTCATAATTAGAGTTCTCAAGAAATAGAACTATCAAAAACTGACTAAATAACAAAAAGAAGATTAATAAAAATGTTATGTATATATTATGCATATACTAAAATCGTGTAGTGAGTTTTTAATAACAAACGCTCTTCTCTTAAAAAGGATTGAGCGGTTTGTTGAATGAATAACTTTCTATTTCTTCACAAGTACATACATAATTCAATCTGAAAAATAATTGCTAGATATAAAAGAAACATTACTTTAGAAAATGTAATAAAATTTACATAGATATTCTACTTGAAGGAAGCTCCAATGGTTTGAAATAATATAAAATAATGGTGATAAGGAGTCAGGACGTATAACAATCGTAAATATGAAAAAAGGGTTGTTTAATTATTTGAATAAGAAATTTGCCACTACATATTTCATGTAAGATGTTTCCAAAACATATTACATACCTCTAATTCAATTTATATATTACATTTTATTTAGTTTAAATACAAATTTGCATTGAAAAAAGTAGGAACTGTAGACTATATAAATAAAATATTAAATAAAAAATATCTGACCCATATTTATATGAAAATTTAACAAGTTGTAAGAATAAATGTTGAACTTTTTATGTACTTTAAAATATGGCATTCTCAAATTAACCGTAAAATATTTATTTACTAGCGATATCAATATTGTTTAATGTCGAAGTTATTAGCAATTATAATAATGTATATTGTAATATGGTATTGTGAATGCACCTTAAATTACTGATTCTACAATAATAAAAATTAGCATCCAATAATTAGGTACTTAAATTTTATTGAACACATCTGATATTGATAAGTATGAATATTGTCAGGCTGATTAATTTCAACATAAATTCTTTTCTCCCTGGTCATAAAGTAGGGATTTCCAGAAAAGATTCTACGTGATTCTTCGTATCTTTAGCAGAAGCTCGTTGAATATTTCTCTTCAGCACAATATACCCGAAGTTGGCTTAATTTAACAAATCCCTCGGCGTAGGAACACATACTGAATAAAATAAACAAGTAGTATTTACATTTGCAGTAGTATTTTTACTCTAAGGGGTTTCTTCATAAGATAAATAATTTGTTTGTGTACATAACTTACAGTAGTTAAATAATTAGAAAGTTTTAAAAGCCTGCATTGAAATAAATTTAGAAACACTTTTTTAATTGAAATATTGTTTGCAACTTGCAATAGTTATTGGTAACAAATATTTTAAAAAATGAATACCACCGGGACCCGCCCAGTACATTGCTTTACGATATTGTCCAGTTTTACATGTGACCAAATGATGCAGTACCTACCTGATATGTGTCATTCACTAATTCAATATGGACTGTGGTTTCTTTATTTATTTTTAGTTTAATTTCCCAAAAATACGTAGTTATGCAGAGAACATCACAGAAACCCTAACTTGAGGCACAGTTTAAAAGACTATACAACGTAATCAGATTTTGTTTTGTTTTGTGGGTCCTCATGCTGTATACTAATTATGCATGTAGGAATGTTCTCTATTTTTGCTCAGTGCTAGCAAACTAAAATCAATTGTAGTTACTGAATAAACATTTAGAATTTTAAGAACATTTTAGAATAGAAATATTTAGTGATTTCCACTCGGTAAAGGTACACATTATCTTACAAAATAGAAAAAATAAGAAATCCTTTCTACACCTAAATTTAAAACCACCTTTTCATATCACTTTGCAAATTTTGAATAGATTTCCTAGAAATATTTCATAAAATAGATTAGTTACACTGATTTGAGGAAAAAAACGCTTAAAAGATAATTCAATAACACATTTATGTAAAATATGAATACGGCATAAACTGTGACTAAATAGCGCAAAACAAAAGTAAAAACAATGCACTTTAATATTGGTGCAAGATATGAAATCCCAAAATTCTAATGAGTAATATAAAAAGGTGGATCACCAATACAATATTGCAAATTCAAAATATTGTTTGCTAAATATGTACTATGTATAAACCTTGAATTAACACTATTTTTATAAATATTTAAAAATGTTTATTTACCCACAAAATACGGATGTTTTAAATCACATAGATTGATATTTAAAATTTAAATATTCACTAAAGTATCGCATCGTTTGAAACCAAACTATTCATTAATGGCATCAGTCTCATGAACATTGTATATACGCAGTCACTTGTGTAATTACTTGGTGGTCGGGCTTGAGGGGTGAAGTCAACACTAAGTTTACATCAGTCGGTAGCAGGCGGTGATGGCAGCAGCCACTAGCTGTCGGAGAGGTCCTCTGTGTTGACGATGACCTGAACCACGTACCCGGGCTGTATGTGAGCATCTTCTATCACGAGTTTGTCGCCGAGAAGTTTCCCTCCAAAGAACCACCTTTGCCTCGATGATTCAACATTCTCTTGTCTCTGAAATATTCAATATATTGTTTAGGTCCTAGTACAAGCGGTTAAGTTATGCATAAGTATAATTATAAGAATTTATTTCTGCGTGGGCGAATGAAGAATACAGTTTTGTGTGTGACATGGAACCAGAACCCTTGACAAAACTCGATGGCTACTCTCAGGTAAAAATCCTGGAAAGATAAATCGAGTGAAGATATATCCGCCTCGTAGTACAGTTGTTGGCCCATTTGCCTACTATGCTCGAAGTCCTGGGTTCGATTCCTAGCAGGGTGGATGTAAAATATGACAATAGTGCAATGTGTGTGTGTGCCATATATTTGTGCATTTATTTATTTATTATACGGCACAAGTGCCTTTTACAATATAACAATATAATGAGTTAGTTAGATTTACAAAAATTTAAAAACAATATGAAAACATGGGTATAAAAAGAAAAATAACAAGAAATATATATATGTATGTATGTCAGCATACAAAATATATAAAAAATATAAAATGAATAAACACCAGATAAGCATAAGTAGCCTTTGCAAATAATTAGTTAATCGTTACTATGGAACATCATAAAATATTTATAAAGAGATGATTTGAACTCACTGAGACTCAAGTTAAAAATGTCGATATGAGAGGTACATTCGTTTCCTAGTCTGTTGGTTTGAGAAGGGTGACAATAATAAAGACTATTTTGTCTAGTTTTACGTATTGGTATATTAATATTTATTAAATCCAGGAGTTCGCAATAATTGAATTTAGAATTAATGATTTTATATAAAAATATTAGATCAGTTATTTTCCTGCGATCCTCCAGAGTAGGTAAATTCAAAAAGTTTAACAAAGACATGTAGTTGATTTGTTCTATAGGAATATGCAGTTTTAAATTAATGAATCTTAAAAATTTTCATTGGACTCTTTCAGCATTATTGAAAAACTGTTCTTTGTAAAAAAAAACACTCACATCTCTCATTTAGCAAATGACGATTATAACCGTCTCAAAAGACGTTGATAGTGAAAAGACGGCTATAGTCTACATGAAACTGAAGTAATTATATCGTAAGAGGAGATACTCTGTCGCTATAAAAAAACAGTCGCCAGCAAAAGCGTCCCAGTATGTAAGTCAAAAAACTTTTACTTCAAACAATCAACTGTGGTCTAATTGGAAGTGAAAAGTTACAAAAAATAAAAAAGTCACGTGTCCATATGAGTGGATATGAGTAAAAATGTCCGCGAACTTGTTAAGATCTGGTAATTCAAGTTAAAGTTATCATAAATTTTATTCTCGAGTAAAATACTCGAGAATAAAATAGCCAAACTGTAATACTTCTCTCAAAGCCCCGTTCTATAATTCTTTTAATTCCATTTTGTTTCCTTGATACACTGTAGTAATTTAATATTCATTTAGAATAATGGCGATTCTTTGAAATGAGTTAGTCATCAATCGTTTTGTTTTAAGAATGCGTGAGAATGTTAACTCATAACATTGTGAAATTATCACAATACATATTATTATTTGTCGACTAGGTGTTTTCATTCGCTCGCTGTGTGTCATGAGATTCAACCAAACGCTTATACCTATTAAAAGGTTATGTACATTATTTTCTTGTAAAATATTAAATAGGCAAAAAACATACATTGCATGTTCAAATTAATATTGGTCCATATTGCTAACAAATCTTAACTTTAGAATCGGGTTGTGGTCCCGTGGCTAGTGTTGCGGACTCACGAGCCAGAGGTCTGAGATTCGAAGCCCACTCTACCTCAACTTGATTTCCATTTTCTAATAGTGAGTTATTTACAACTCGTTGAAAATGGCCAAAAAAAAAAGAAATATTTGGGTAAATTATAAGAACGCTAATAAGTATATCTTTATAATAAAATAAATAAAACAACTTTGTTTTTGACCACTAATTTTTATTTTCCACCGACCAGTTTCAAAGCAAACAAGCTTCTTCGTCAAGGTTTACGTAACTAATGTATTGATTCTTTTTTATTTTTATCATGTTCACTAAATACTACACGTGGCATCTTCAAATAAGCTATTTTTTTATTTGGCGGCCTCCGTGGTGTAGTGGTCAAGACGCTTGACTCACGCACGGAAGGTTCCGGGTTCGATTCCCGGTGAGAACACAAAAATTTAAAAATGTGATTTTTCTCAAGCCTGGTTGTTCTGTAATGTAATTCACCACTGTAATTGGGCCTCCTGGCCTGTTATGGTGCAAAAAAAAAAAAAACATTCTCATTGTAAAAACGTTCTCATCTTTTTGTTATTTCTGTATATGATTGTCTTCTTCGTTATCATATACGTTCAAAATGGAATTTGTCAGTAAATTTATTACATAAAAAAATCTGTGATAACTACGCCACGAGGCAGACAAAATAAGAAATAAGGACAATAACCTGCAACTTTTTCTTGCACTGAGCAACGGTGTCCCTAGAGTACACTGACAACTTGACGTCCTGACACGTGGTGGACAAGCGCAGCCTCAGGGCTACTGCCGCACCCCCCCCCACGGGCTCCGAGCAGTCAGCTGGCGAGTCTCGCCCGCCCCCACGCACCATGTTGATGGGCGGCGAGAGGCAGTATATCGGAACCTGGTGGCAATGAAAAATATTTATTAAATTAAACGTGAGAAGTATAAAAATTGGAAAATTGTTTTCAGGCGTTGCCTAGTAGGTGATTTGGTTCAGCCTGATGAATCTCACCCACGTGATAAAGGTTTCAGCTCTTTTACTTCACAAAAGTCAACAGATGGAAGAGTTGAGGAAATGTGGATGTTCAAACATGGGCAGAATGGTGAATGTTACACTGTGTAAAGTGGCCACTTAAACCAGCCAATGACAGGTCATAAGCCCTGTGAATGCCTAGACTTCCATATTCCCTTCTCAAAAATGTTTTCCCTCTCTGTTGAAATAAATTGAAATATGAACTCCCTAGGGAGGAAACCCAGCCAGTCTGCAAGCATTTGGACATAATCAAACATTGTGGAATTAAGGGTTTACTAAGAACAACTAAAGACATAATACATTTTTAAAAATCATTGTTACTCATAATCCACTTAAAAAAGCTTGGTTTGAGTACTTTGGAAGAGTGGAGGCCGTGTAGTGACTTGACTTACACTCTCGGTTAATGTGTTCAAGAACTGCCTGGATGAACATGTGTATTTGTTTTTTATTTTAGTTTCTCGAAAGGGCGAACCCTAGCTTTTAAATAAAAGAAAAATACAATTTAGTGCAAAATTAATAAATAAAATATGTAAGAAACGGTAAACACGCACAGTAAATCAAAATAAGTATAAATTTGCTATTTATCAAATCTTCTAAGAGCAACTTTTGTTTTTATGCCCCAATGTCTAGAATGTGTAGGATTAGTAAATTTGCCACACAACTTGGAATTCTTTGGGATAGATCTTCTGATTTTTGTAGACCTCTTCACTATTAACGTAGTGTGGGATGAAGATGGATTGGCATGGGTTAGCTCAAAGTCTAATATGTTGATTGTGTTTTACATATACTATGTAACATTATTTTATTGCAATTGTTTGACGTTGTTACATGGTTTTATCTCATTTTTGTTCAGTTTCTTGTACATATGTACGTAGTTATGCAGAAAGCAGCCAGCCATAGAGTGAATATTCAAATCTACTCAACAATTGGAATGTTTTTGAAATTGACAAAAAATGATAAACAATAAATACATTAGTTTTTTTTATATTACAAGCATGCATCTACTTACGTATTTGACCAGTTTTAATGATTTTTAAAGTACCGTAAGATTTTTCTAGTGCTGTGGGTGTATTCTGCAAATTAAAAAATGCCATTTTTGTGATCGAAACTATTTTCAGAAGGTGATTATTACAGTTTTTTGTATAAAAGCGGTCTGGCTGTTTTTAGCAGAACATAGAATTGACCTTACTGCACCCGAGATAACACCAATCTCACTTTTTCAAAATTGTGGACTGGCTGCTTTCTGCATAACTACGTTCATGTGTTTTTCATAGAACCGTTGTAACTGGCTTAAGCTGTACACATAATAAATAAATAAACAAAACTGCATCAGTTAGTAACAATTAACAAACAATAACAAACAGGAGGTTAAGAAAAATTGAAAATATATTTTTTTAAATTTTCATTATGATTTCACTAAGCTATTGTATGACTACCTGGTATCGCGAGCCCAGCTCATCGTAGCACTCTGTCAAATATCCATTGGGAACAGAGACGCTGGCTCCGTCGAGGATCGCCTGCGCAAGCTGAAAGTCTGACGCTTCCGCAGCAACTGCAGCGGCCCGCAAGGCATCCCAAATCTCCTTCCGGCCATCGAAGGCAGGAGCCGTGTCCCAAAACTCATCGCGCTTGCTCCTCAACTGCCCTTCCGTCAAGGGCACGTCTGACTTCCATCTAATTGTCTCGTGACACAAAGGATGATTTTTTCTGACACCACCTTTAAAATACACAGCGGTTTTAATTAGGGATGCAACAATAGGCACTTCTGCAGATACAAGACCGATATTTTTAGAAAAGTATTGGTAATACTAATACTGACAAATGAGGGTGTAGATTGTAAATAAGACACAAACAAAGTTGCTTACATAATTTAATTGACTAAAAAGCCAAAAAGAAAGAAAATGAATTTGTATTATTTGAATTTAACAAAAATTAACTTTCAGTGTTAATAATTAAAATTAATAAGCTAAATACGACAAATAAATATTGCTGTTTCCAATATGCATCCCTAGCTTTATGTTCATAATCCAATATTTTATATCATACCAACTATCGATCAAACTCCGTTTCATCAACAATATTTTGAATAAGTCCAAAGGCTTGTAGACAAGTACTGAATTTAACCCTCTAGAAAGTTTATCAATATTGATAGTAGACATTTCAGTGATAAATAAATAAGTTTGTGATTAAACAAACCAACCAATGACAGATTGTAAACTCTGTAATTGCCCAGACTTCCATCATATTCACACTCTACCGACATTTCGGATCGCATTGAGCGCCACTTGTCACTTTTGATGTAGTTATTATAATGCAATGCCATGTGAAGAGGTCATTATGGACTTAAGGATGCAGAACTAAGTTCGCACAGAGGCACTCCTTACATGTTGGTCCAAGATCCTTCAATCTTCTAACTAAGGAACTACAAAACATTAAATTGCTGGTACAGTTTAAAGTAGGTTTAAGGTCTTGGATTAGCATGGAAGGAACAGATGGACACATTCTTTAAAAAAATATATAAAAAAATGATTCAAATTAAAAATAAATGCATACTGCAAATAAATCATGTTTTCGTAATATCAGCATATATTAATTTGGGTTTTCTTTTCTTTTCATGGTCCTGATATACCATATACATATATAAGCTATAAACTTTTTAATAATTAAAAAAAGGAATGGCCCACGCTCAGACGCTTAAGTCTCTGTGGGCATTTTTTCCAATTCATATTATAGCTTAATTTTAAGATGTAATTTTCTAATGTGTATTTTTGTAATTATATTTCTATGTAAAAAATCTATGAATGTAAAAATAAATAAACAAAAAAAGGTTAAATATTTACAGCATTTACAAGATCATATACGTCAAATCACTTTGACCCGGACAGGAACTCGGTTATATTTAGTGTGCTTATTATTATTTATTTATTTATTTATTAACCCCCAAAGGGCTTTTACATATCAGAGGTTATAAACAATTTACATGTATAGGTTTGATAAAGTCATAGCAAATGTATCTATTATTTGGTTATCAGTGTGTTTGTTCCTGAGAGAGAAAATTCTCGGGAACAGAGAATTAATAGGCGAATTTGACTTGGATATAATAATATATCTAAAATAAATATGATGCCTCATTGGCATATTAGGCACATTGAAATAGATACATTTGATCAAATCAGGAACATCAAAAAGATTATTCGCCATATTTTCTCGCGGTAAATGCAGTTTAAAATTTATGATACGGAGATATTTATGGTGGATTTTTTTTTAATTTTGTTACAATGGGTAGCATAGAGAGGTGATCAAACTGAAGAATTGTATTCTAACCGACTCCTAACCAATGAACAGTATAATTTTTTTATTGATAATATTGATTTAAAATATTTTGCTGGCCTCAATACAAATCCAAGCATTTGCTTACCCTTATTTGATATATGATCAATATGACTATTAAAAGTGTTTCATCAAATATAATACAGAGGTCTTTAATTTCTTTTACAGAAGCAAGGATAACACTGCCGAGTGAATATGGAAAGTGGGAGTCTTTTTTGAACGATTGAATCTAATTATTTGACACTTATTAACATTTAGAAAGGGTTGCTGTCTTTACTCCAAAGGGAGAGACAATATATATTTTTTAGAGAGACAATGTAGAACTTAAGAAATGAATGATCTCGCGTGTGTTTTTCATTGGTCGTAATTAATTCTTTGGCCGGTCAGTTGAATTCATACTTTTTGTAAAACAACGCTATCTGCTACATAGTAGTAGTTCAAACACAAGCCGTTAGCTATAGAATGTACTGTGGATAAATAAATAGTAATGTTAAGTTTACACAAAACCACAATGATGTAAATGTGATATGTGTTTGAAAACTGTGATATGTGTTTGAAAACTACAAGTACACGAGTAAGTATAGCTTGTTTTAAGTTACAACACTGTTAATCAGACTAAATTAAAATATTTTCTACGAATATGATAGTTAAAATAATAAATCAAGGGAAATAATTGCTCATATTACTAAGCAACAACATGGTAAATCATTATGGAAATCAAAATTTTAGGTTGGATTACAGAGTTAAAATTTTAAAAAACGATAGCTATACGCCAGTATAGAGTTTATAAACTTTTGACATCGGCCTAATAGATGAACGATATTCTTGTTCAAATATGTTTTCTTCCCGAAACCTAGCATAATTAATTGTCACGTCATATCGCATCGAATTAACAAAAGAATCGACACCAATTGAATTTTATTGTTCGCAATATAAGGGTAGCAAAACTTTACCTCCACAATAAATTATTGGAAGAAAATTTTAGTTTGCGACCCACATGAACACTCCAAGGTTGATAATGATGCAGCCAAATGTACCTGAATTTGGTCTGGAAACACTGCCTGAAGAATCGTCGATAGCACCACTTCTACTGCGAGTTACCCCTATGCAACCACCCATTTTGTTACCAATTTAAGTACCATTTCACGTAAATTTATCCATTTTTATCACGGCCCACCAAATATTTCTGATATTCCTAATCACCTTTCAGTTTGACACCGGCAAACTTCCGCGAGATGGCATATCGAAACAAAAGTTAGAATGCAAGACTATCTGCACATTTTTATTTTGTCATGCAATTATAGTCTTTAAAATACTTTTGTACAAAGACTGCTTTTGAATACATTTATTGATATTGTCTTAAGACACAAATAATCCTTTAGTTTTACTAAAACGTATAATAAAAAAGATTGGATGTTTGAATTTATTTAAAAGTAAGTTTTAAAAAAAAGAAAACTAATTTATCAGGCGAAAAAATATTAGATATTAGTAATTATTACGATGGTCACGTGCACCTAAAATATTGGCTCGAGAACAGAAGTAGTTCTAGCTTCGGGTGAGAAGAATTTATGATGCTGCCACTACAAAAAAGATATTCTTTTAATAGATAAATATATTTTAACGGGGCTAATAGTTAGAAAAAAGACCGAAGATAGGTAAAAATTTGATCCAGAATCAGGCATCAATGTTTTGTCAGCGCAGCAATGGTTGTATGATAAATAATTTTCAAAAAACACTTCCATTCTTTAACTTAATTATTTGTATTTTTATACACATTAAATAATAACGTAGGATCCAATTTTATTACCTTTCAACAAAATCATATTTTTTGGTAAATGTTAGATAATGGCTCTTTTTGGGGAGTATTGTATAGTAAATATTTTAATTCACAATGTTTGGTTGGGTTAGGAAATAATTGTTTTGTGTACCTGTTATTTATATTAGCCGATATATAATTTGCACTCTTTGGGCTGATGTATGGTATAAAAGTGAAACGGTATAGGCCAATAATAAATATTCAAATGCATTAATTTGTTAAAAGGATTTTTCGAAAGAGCTTCTAAAAACAACTAACGGTTTAAACAAGTTTTTTTTATTTTGTTTTGGTGCACCATTTTTATTGGGTCCGTAAGTTATATTATAATCATGTTTTATTACTACAAATTGTTTTTAATTGAAATTATTCATGACTCTTTCGACCACTCACTAGGTATACATATTTTATTTTTTGCGCAACAGACTAAAATATATCACTTTGTGACCTCACCGGGATCGAACTCAGTACACCCGATCTTAGTACGTTGTATCTTTAATATCTGGCTGCCATTTCAAATTGCAATAAATATAAACACAGATTGGATAGAATCTCAACAACTTTGAAATAGCGTACCTAAATTTAAATCTTTGAAAATATTAAATTCTTCAAATAATAAATCGATGTTTGAATGGCATTCACAATTTTATAAAACAAGACGGAGGAAAGTTATTTTTGGTCAATTGCACCAAAAAAATTAAAAGTCAAATATTTTATGCGTTTTCGTCAAATTGGACAAAATACGAGTATGTTGCATAAAAAAGTACGTAAAGCCCATTTATTATTTCACTTGAATCTTTTTTTAACACAACTTTTTTTGGTTCAACTGGAGCCCTAAACAAATGGTTTTATCGTTACCATTGTCACAATAGTAATTATTTATTCATTTCTATGCATGTCATGTGTGTGTGTGTGTTTGTATGTGTGTCCGCCTCGCGTTTAAATGGTCGTCACGTTTGCCATACCATGCAAGTGGTCTCAGGTTCTATTCTTGACGTGATATGTTTATTTAAAGGGTATTTTTACACTAGAGTTCCTGCACTGGCGCTTGAAGCGTAAGATTAATCATCTTGGCTTCATATAACAAACAAATATCAAGATATGCTGCGGTTGGTGTACCAATTCGGTGCCCTATGCACCATTATGTGCGTAAAGGGAATAATTATAAATTAATGAATATTTGTGTGTAGGTACATGTCTTGTATTTTTTGTATAAACGGGCTTTCACTTCTTGTATATTTAGGAATGCATTACAAGTACCCGACTCAACATGGATTTTCTAGCGAGTCGGGACAAGTTCTCAGGCATGGGTCATTTCTGATCGTGTCACTTTAACCCTCATTTTGGCAGAACGAAAAAAAAATATTTTACGCGTTTAATGGTTGATAAGGCTTCAAAATCCCAAACGAAAATATTTTTGTTTGTTTTAATCAATGTTTATTATAAATCGTGATAATGCAGTTGAATGAAAAATATGGTAAAGCAGTTTAAACTGAATGCTGTTTTAGTCGTGTTTTAGTTCAACAACAGTCGTGTTTTAGTAACATTCCCAAAAAAGGGTTAAGTTGTATTCAACGTATGTACCTCCTGTGTTATAGTCAAATAAATCAATATCTCTATTGTTTACTGTGTTTAAAAAAAAAAAAAAATTGCATCAAGGGTCCTAATAAGGGCTATAAAAGCGTTAATAAAAAAACCTTTTAAAGGAAACTATAGCATATTATTCTTTATTGTTCAGTAAGTAATTAACACCAGTGCATATTCGTGAAATTTTCCTTATTCTTATAAGTTGATCCCCACGATCCATAATCCTTCTTCTCCTGTTTTTTGTCTGCTTGGGAGTACTTGCGATCATGTTCTTTGGTCTGGTTCCTGAAAAAAGGCAAAATTCTATGTGTTAAACATACATAAACATTATTGCCTACTGCGGAAACTAAACATATCTTAATGTCTTAAAGCGACAAAGTTAAATAATGAACAAATAATAATTACTCACATTAAACCATTTATATCTGAAACTGAGGAGAATGGCTAAAATAATTCCCAAATTTAAACCTCGATGAAAAAAATGCATCTGCCAACTTTCAAATTAATATTTCCAATATTTTCCATAATATTTTTAAGTGGACAGTGCCGATACAACTCAATAATTTATAAATGAGCAAAGCAATTTTTTTAGATAGTTACTTTTGACTTATTTACAATTGTAATTATTTTTTTAAATATAAGTAGATGGATAGTAATATTATTCTTACTTGATATTATGGCCCAAGTTGACTTTTCCGTTAACAGCGGAAACGTGTTTACATTCCTCCCCACCGGCCATTTTTATTTGATGACGATATGTAGATTGAATCAAAAATCAAAACCTCGATATATCCTCTCTGGCAAACTTTTCCGATGACTTTATCCAATTTTCAGTTGCGGAAATCAAACACGAATTTCAATGTGTTGACAATTTAGTTCCTTTTCTAGAGTGTGGTGCAGATAATGATGAACTATGGTACGTGCTGAAGTTGAGTTAGTACTTGATGCTCTAGACGGTTTCCAGTATTAGCTCTTCTGCTTCCTTTACGAGTGCATAAATTCTTTGCTAACCTGTAACGAATAAAAACAACGGTCGTAATGATTACAATTTAATAATGGTTTAATAAATCTTTAACCTTTTACAAACTTGTACTTTGTACCAAACTACATACGACAGCGTTGTGTTACAAAAAGTATGAATTCAATTGACCAGCCAAAGAATTAATTACGACCAATGAAAAACACACACAAGATTTTTAATTTCTCAAATTCTTATGATTCTTGTTCAACGAAACAACGCGGTTAATTTCGACCATTTTCAACTGCTAAAAAACTATTTCTTGTTGGGAGCTTAGGTTGTCAAGAACTCGGCTGCTAAGTTTGTAACTGTATTTTTTACATGATTTCTAAACAGTATTGGCAGAAAAACGAAGTCGCATTTTCTTACCTTGGAAGAAATTTGTCGGTCGCAGCGAATTTTGGACGGAATTTTGTCATTGACACATGAATTTTAGATAAACGATAAGAGAAAAAAGCAATCAAAAGATTTTCAGAATGTTTCCTCGAAGTACGAAGACGAGCTGGAAACTGATGGCAAGTATCTTCTCGCCAGCTTTAAATAGGACCGGTCAGGTCTCCTAACATAACCTGTTCTCTCATCATTGCCACAATTTTATTGAATTTGTAATTTCAAAAATAGCGATCAGCATCCGACCGAGTGATATGGGTTCAGGTCCGTCTCCAGGAGCGTGTTGTCATAAGATCGTGTCACTTAATATAAGAAAATCACGCTTAAATTAGTTGAATGGATGTTATATAGATAATGGATATTCGTAAAACCCTTAATCAATTTTACCCAGTAATGCAAATGATAATGACAAACCTACTCATGCATAAATCTTCTGTTGATGAGTAAGAGAAATCATCAAAACATTGATAATTATTGGTAATTCAGGTGTCAGCGAGTATTATCATACAATGCTTTCGTCTTTTTCATAATGTCCTATTGACCACAACTCCATATAACATATTTTATGTAGGTATTAATAATAATATTTAAATCCAAACTAAATTTGATGGTCTACATTATTTTATTTATTTATTTAAACGCCTTGTAGGCGTTTACGTGTTTCAAATATATTTATATATAAAGAACAGACATGTATTTTACACAAAAGCAACACAAAATTGAAATGAATTTATAAGAACAAGAAAATAAAAAAATATATATAAACTAATCTTACATATAGTACATACATAAATTTATTCCAGTAGAGAGAACAGAAGTTCATTTTTTCCCATCGGTTATATAAAAAATCTTAATAAATACAGATATAAGTTAGTAAAGGTGTACAATTTAAAATAACATAGTATTATTTAAGTATTTAAATTTGGAGGTAATAAATTGATACACTGTCTTTTAAAATTCAAAAGTGTTATATTAAATATATCTATTTGATTTGCGTATTCATTTGCAGACACGTGAATTCTCCTTATAGGCGAGTGTGCACTGTAGTTTATTGTAGATACATTTATACAGAAAAGTTTATTAAATCGAGTAATCTGGCCGGGCACTCGCAAGTTAATTAGTTTTAAGAGTCGGAACAGTCAAATACTGAATTTAATCTTTTAAATAAAAATAAATTTTTAAATAAAAATAAATTATGTAAGAAATACGTATGCTCGTTTACATTATATTTATAATATTGAAACAAAACAATACCCAAATGCAAGGCTGAATATTTCTTACTCCCGAAGGGTAGGCAAAAACATGTCAGACAGTTTCGCATTTTGCGTTCGAACAATTTACCTACCTTTAACTACACGAAGGATATCCATGGGTTGTAATATAAAATAAATAAAATCGACATCTTGAATGCATAAATATTTAATTAGTGAATTACCAAGTAGGTTTTTATTAAATTTTTCGAGTTGCGTTTAGGTAGGAACTATACGTACATAAATTACCAACATAAACTTAATAAATTCATGAGTATGTCTACCAATCAATATAACAGTCTGATATAATTAGGTAGGTACTTTTTCATAGAAATTGAGGTTATAACACAGTTATTTCCGGGGTGATCTTTATGCATTCTTTGAATACTCAAAATTATGGAAACATTTTTTCGAATAAAATAGGGAAGAACACTTTATCTTTTGTTCAATCGTGTAGCATTTTTCTTATGCCTAACACTGCGGTTTTTCCCGTTGCGCATCGTGTCCACTTTTTATATTTATTTTATTAATAACTGAATAATATTTTAGATTTAAATTTGTTGCAACAGAAAGGAGAAACATTTTTGAGAAGAGAATATGGAAGTTTAGGCATTTACAGGGCTTATGACCTGTCATTGGCTGGTTTAAGTGGCGACTTTACACACTGTGTAACATTCACCATTCTGCCTATGTTTGAACGTCCATGTGGACGTTTTGTGGAGGAAATGTTTCCTCAACTCTTTCATCTGTTGACTTTTGTGAAGTAAAAGAGCTGAAACTTGTATCATGTGGGTGAGATTCATCTGGCTGAACCAATCCTGAATTAAGATCTTAATTCTATGTTCACAGTCTTAACTCTTGACTTAACCCATGAAAAATGAATCCTACCTATCTCTTCCTTTAAACACTCCTCCTGTTACGTAGGTATTGAAACTAGAAACATAACACCATTAATATATTTTACTGTCCGTTTTTTTAAATTTAAATATCACGTTTTTTTAAACTTTTTAAAGTAATAACGGTCTATGAAATACTGTAGAGAGAAAAAATTACTACTTATTAGTATCTACTATAAAAATATTTTTAAATTTCCAATTTTGAATCCCGCAAAAACGGTCATTGTCTTGACGACGCCCCTAATACGTCACGATTTATGTATTTTTCAACCTTGTTCCAAACTATTTGAATTTTTTAGAACATCGCATCGTCACGAATCTTGACGTCACGATTATCAATGCCAAACATGTCGCGTTTTTCTAGTGACACATTTAAATTTTTTTTTTTTTTTTATTTCTCCAAAAAATTCTCCTCGATATCCATATTGATTTTGAAAATGCAATTAATTATTATAAAGCCGTTTCATACATGTTTATCGGTATTCGTAGTATGTGATATTTTCCTATTGCCGATTGGAAATAATCTTTGATTTGGTATACAGCGTAGGTATAGAAGAAAAAAACATAAATAATAATTCCCTCAGACGGCTCTGAGCCCATAGGAAACTTTTCATCGCTGAATACCATGATGTTCAACCTACCTCGCTAGATTAGCTACGTGACGCATAGGGGTTTTCAAAATACATTAACTGCACGACAACAACTATAATTTGAAAATTATATTCTTGTTTTTCAATCGAAACAATATTTTTATCTTTTAAAAAAAATAGTTAACAAGCATTAGCTCCTATTATATTCAAATAAGTTATACTATTTGTGAATCCGTTAATTGAAAAAAGCGCAATTTGTTCAAACGTAAAAGTGTTTAATTTTGTTATGAGTATTAAAAAAAATATATATATATATTTTTTGTTTCAAATGGGAATTGCTTTATTAATTACCTTGCTATATACAAGGATTATATTTCAAAAAGTGGATTTTTCTGTAATTAAATATCTTTAAATTTATCTAAACTATTGGGATCAGAAGGGATATACTAATGTGGGCTAGCATCAGGAACTTCTCAGCATTTGCTCACGCGGAGAGGAAACCACTTAAAACTCGGCAGGAGAAGCCGGCCTGTTGGCAGTAGTCAACAGGCCTTCCGTTACACTATTTGTTCCCTACTTTGTTTTATTTTACCAACTGCCTGCACTATATTGATCATGTATGATACTAACTCTCGTGTGAGTTATTTATTACCTATCACCGATGAGATGTCGCATAGATCTTCATCCAGGCTTCTGCATCGCGCCTCCAGCTGTTGTCTTTGAAAGATAAAAAGGGACAATGCTTCAACAGGTAAGGGACATCTTGAGGAATTTCATCGTCGCATGAGCAGCTGTCGATCTCAGAGTATTTTAAGAAGGTACGTGTCTGTATTCACAAATTATATTAGCACTTTAACCAGCCAACACCAAGTCATAATCCCTCAGAGTAATAAGGCGCTACCGCAATAGAGCCTCCCATATGGGCAAAAATAATTCTAGGTTCATCAATCACAAAGTTAGGTTAGGTTAGGTTATAGGATATGCTCAATGGATGCACTCCTGGCTCTAACGGGCTTGTTCCCTTCGGTCCAGCGACGATCCGCAAATTTACACTTAAAAAGAAAGCGCTCCTCTGTTATTTGTGGCGTCCGCCTACTCTCAATTGAAGGAATGTCTAAATCAGATATTTAAAAAATGTATTTAAATGCTCTTCTTGATGCTTGGCAATTGCGATGGGAATCTTTCCCTTTAGGGAGTGTTACCATTCTTTTTTTCCTTCAATCCGTCAGCGCTTAAAATCTTCTTGGGTTATTCTAGATCACTGGACTACGCAGTTTTTTAGGTCATGGTAAATTTAATGACATGATTTGTTTTCAATACCGTTGATTCCCCTTAGTGCTGCTGCAGATATCCTAATCAGTCTTCTGAAAACATCCTGTGGTCTTGTCCTTTTCCCCTTCTCTATAGTTACTAAATGTAGCTTTTTGCTACTATCCGTGGCCCTGTTATAGGTCCTGTCGGATAAACAGATCTGGTAGCTTCCAAAAATAATTTTGAGGCTTTTAAAAAGTTTTGTCATCATTTCGGTGAATCGATCATGTCCAATCAGTTTAATATCAATCAGTGAAGAATACACTTCCTTCTTTTCTCAATCCCGTGAAGTGCATATTATGTACTTCTGGATTACCTTCTTTCAGCACAAAGATGCTATGGCTACCGTATTACAGAGAGCTCCTTCGGGCAGCTTTTCTCGTTCGGCGACGAGCAACTTTTCCGTGTATGTGGATACCGCCAAGGAGACTTATGTCCTCAGATGCGGTGTGCGGTATGTGGTAGGCAAGTTATAGTTTACAGAAGAACAATGAACCGTCGGTACTCAGGTCGAGAATTGCAAGCGCAGCGACGAAACCATCCGTTACACATATGTGTACAGACAGGCATTTACCTTTATTTCCATATTCTATTTTAAAGATGCTTTCTATCTCTGTTGGAATGTATGTAGGTATATGTCAGTCTTGACTCTTGACTTATTTAATTTTATCAATAAATTTATACAAATACTCGTATACTAAAACCAGAACCCCAGATAAAAATCCCGAAAAGGGAAATTAAGTGAAGTCGATCGATCGAATAAGGAAATTTAGTTTTGTTTACAAACATTTGGACAAACTCAAATATTGTTGATAAAACCAACCGGTCCAAGAAGAAGACTTTTCCTAGCATGTAGGTAAAATAATTCAGTCACAAAAATTTGGACAAACTCAAAACATCGTTAACAAATCCACCTGGGCTGGTATTCCAAACGAAATTATAGCGCGGTATAGCGCGTTTTTACGTACTAAATACGCATTATAGCGCGCTGTAAACGCGTTCGGAATACCAGCCCTGAACACTCTGAACCACTCTCGTGGCACGAGAGAACACTTGTGTATTTTGTATGTAAATTCACGAGATAATACGTCCACGAGAGCGTTTGGAATACCAGCCCTGGTCCAAGAAGCAGTATAAAAAATGAAAAATATTTTCAGGCGTTGCCTAATATGTGGGTTTAATAATTTAATAATATTAATTTCACCCGTATCAACAGAAGATTCAGCCTTTTAACTTCATAAAAATCGACAGATTGAAGAAAGGGGGATATTTAAACATTAGCAGAATGGTTGATGCTTCTCATTGTGCTAGGGGTAACTTAAATAAGCCACAGATAGGTCACGAGCCCTGTAATTGCCTAGACTTCCATGTTCTCTTCTTTAAAATGTTCTCCGCTTCTGCCAAATAGGCCAGTAGCTCAATCACAAATAACTATCGACGTGCTTAAAAACATGCTAAGCATTTGAGCGATCACAATGAACAATAATGAACATGCTTATGTTATCGCAGTCATAAGTCAACGCGTGTGTAATCTCTAAATCAACGCTCGTGCCGGTGTATTTTTTTGTTTTCCTCGTAAATAAATACAGTTCATTGGCGAAAAATCGGCGTTTACTATAAAAAAATTATACAATATATTGCATTTGCAAAATAGTAAGGAGTGTCTAATACAAAAAAGTTAATATTAAACTACAATTACTATGGCGACTGCTTTTCTTGACATTTGGCTTTCCATCCGCCGGATAAATGCAATGAATAGCATGATAAATAATAAATAAATAAATAAAAATAGCAGTTTTGGAATATTTTATATATTTACACCGGTGAAATTCGAATATGTGATTGCGCAGCAGGATTATTCGTCGCGAAACGTAAATATTTTGACATTTAATATTCGGTGTTCACGGATGTTCCATTGTGATCGCGAATACGATAAACAACCATAGTGAGAAATTGCTATCACGTTGCTTATTAGCACGCCGATAGTTATTTGTGATTGAGCTACAGTTGATGTTAACGTTACGGTACGGTAGATAGGTATCTAAGCAAAGCTTGTATTCATTTTTAGGTTATTATATTGGTGTCAACATAAGTTGCGTCCATTTTTTCCAAATAAAGAGAACAAGGGGACACAACAATAAAAAATACAACAAATTAGTCAATAATTCATATCATCTTCACCTTACGCTGCGCAAATGTCGCTAGCACTTTTGCCAGCTTTATTCCCTCGACAAAAGGAGGTGCCGAAAATGCTAACCTTCGTCTACTTGACATTTCATTTTGAAGGCTTGTAATCAAATAAAATAATATATGTAACGTAAGAGCAAACACAATATCTTGTAAGTAGAGCAGAAAATTATCAAAAACAGCTTTTTTTTTCTTAGAATTTAGAGAAACTTCGCAGTACAATAAAATGCTCTAATTTTTATCATGTGCACAAGGAAACGTTTTTCATACCTATCTTATTTCCTGTAGCATTGAACTTTCTTATTCTGGTGGTATATTTATATACCATTTTGTTCTAGGTGTCCTATAAAGGGTTGACAAGGGCCAAGTCTAAAAAGCCATAAGTTCGTGAATATGTAAATTGTAAGTTGGGGTTCAAACTGTCAATAGGGTCGCAGTGAGTCACATCTTGCTGGAGGGTGTGATTCTATAAAATGCTTCGAACGCCCAGTTGCATTCCACCGGCAACACTACTGACTAGTCTTACTCGTTAGCGTCCACGTCGTGAACCCCGAGCAATGGGATCACACTCATAACGGTGTGATAACAGCAGATAACGAGAGGATGAAAGCCGAGTTTCTGGCGCCTCCAAACCAGAACCAACCAGCTGAGGGAAGGTAACCGCGACAGAAAAATCTACCAGAGAAGGCAACGGGAAACCACTTTAGTTATCTTTTCCCAGGAATCACTATGGCGAGTACATCCAATAAGCAGTTGTTCTGGCCTCGGAGTAGCGCAGGGCCGAGACGCTTTCGCTGTAGTGATCGCCAACGTCGGGGGGACCTGACAAGGCACCGCAAGAAGAAGAAATTTATTGTTAATGAATCAATGAATAATTCAATTCAAATCAGACAACGATAGGTTATAAGACTCCTAAATACCTAGACTTCCATATCCGCTAGTCAAAAAGGTTTTCCTTCTTCAGAGAATCTAAAGAGAGGGTTATTAGGATTACAATTGATTGCATCAATGCGATAAATTTTAATCTTAATAACTTTCTAAACTGTGAAATCCAGCCTTGTCTACAAACATTGGAACACACTCAATATGTATTTGCTCAAATGAGAAAAAAAGATATTCAAGTTACGTCCGCTTTTTATTTTCCAAAAAACGCCTAAAACTTACCCTTCGAAATTAGTTTTAGAAGATCTGCACCCTCAATTGAAGACATCTTTAAAAAAGCATTTTTCATCAAACTTTTAAGTAAATCAAACCCACTAATTTGCAAATAATTTAATTTTGCATGGATGCAATACAACTGCAGCTTTAAATACAAATGCGGGGAGAAAACCTTTAATTTAAAATCAATACAAGTATGAAAAAAATTAAATCTTAAATGCAAAAATACACGTCAGCCTCACCCCATCCTGATCTCCATAAAATGTAATATTTAATTTGAAGAAACTTGCTTAGAAGATAAAAATTAATGCAAAACGAACTCCCTCTTTAAACACAAGTTTTTGCTCTTTTAGAGAGATAGAAACATTATTATTAATTGTGTATTTACATACTTAATGTAATTTTATTCATATTTTATAAAAACAATTTTGATCAATATTTTTTTTGAAATCCATAGTTTCTTTTCTAAATAAACAGATACGTTTAACGCATAATTTTGAAGGGAAAATTTTAGACAAGCAATCAATAGGTGAATTAAAAAAAATATTTCTGTTGCCATGCGAATAAACTCATGAATAATAATTACAGATTTAGGGAAAGCCATCAAGATTTAAATAATTAATGGGAAAATCGTGGTCATAAACAAATATCTCTAGACTATAAGATTTATTTTATTATTTAGTTACGAGTTTATATAATATCATAATCATCATCGATACGAGTTTATATAATATCATCCTTACCGCTCCCGATGGCGCATAAGGCACTACATTGGAACACCAAATGCAGCATACCTCGATCGTCTGTCACATCAAGGTAAGGTGATCTGTCTTACGCTTCAGGTACCATCCAGTGCTAAACGCTCTCGCGGCCGTAGTAAACGCTTTTATAGCGCGTATTTACATACTCAAAAAAACACGCCATAAAAGCGTTTTATTCGGCCACGAGAGCGTTTGTAATAACACCCCAGGGACAGTTAAATCTTTCAGTGTTAAACCACCTTTAAAATCAACGTTTCTTGTCAACCCTGCGAGGAATCGAACCCGGGACCTTAATCATGGTAGGCAAATGCCCCAAACACTACACTGCGAGGCAGACTTATCCCCACCGATTTCCCTTTTCAGAACTTTTACCTGAAGTAGGCTATATATTATAACAGTGCGTCTCATAGATATGATCAGGGCCCCGGATACAATTGGAAGTTAACGAAGTTATCTTCGACTGTATAAAGAAAAACCAATATTTGTGTACGAAAATGAGTATATTTGCATAAATATTTCAAGTATCTTCATCGGTAACCTTTAATTGAAAATGTTTAGAAGAAAACATTGTGTGCATATTCTGCTTTTCATACAGAAAACTTAATTTTACTTTGTAGATAAAATTGAAGATACATGTTAACTTTCCATTGTAATCAGGGCCCATCTCGTTTGCTTACCTTACCTGTATGGTAGGCAAGCACGCTAACCATTAAGACAAATTACCAAAAATGCTACATTTTTATGGTTCAAACTTCCAGTTTATGCATTTTTGAGACTCAGTCTAAAGGTCAAACAAACAAATTTGTACAAAATTTTTCACTGAAATTTGTAATGCTTTATAATTTTAATATCATTTCCCTCTTCATATCCAGTGGTGTGTAAGGCAGGGCATTGGTCGATCCTGTTACATGGAAGGCAAGGTGATCAGTTTAACGCTTCAGGAGCCAGTTCAGGAACAATGAAATATAGCGGTGTAGAACTACTTTTAGAACGGGACAGGACAGTGGCAGTGGGACAATATAATAATAAATTATTCTACCGTAGTTCATGGATACACACGAAGACGCGCGCGATTTTGTGAATAAGTCATTGTCCTACGGAGATCGCCTATTGGTGGATTTTTATAAGCTGGCGCGTGTGCTATACTTGCACATATACATTGTGTAGTATCCGAGAATCCTGTTTAACCGAATTTCCAGATCATCCGAATCACCGAAATACTTTTTGTATTACAATATAGCTGAATAGAAACGTTCTTCTCATGTGAAGCCAATTAAAATAAGTAGTTTTGTATTCCATCATGCAGGAATGTTTTTTTAGAAATGTCATACTTCTATCTTTTATTCTTTATATGCCGCACATTTTCACTTTGTACTTACTATCCGGTTTTTACCAGCAGAGATTTAGAGACAAAGAAGTGATAAAGTTCTCCTGTACTCAAAACTCTGGCAGTTCTAGGATTACCGTGGCTTTGCATCATTTTAGAAAATTAAAAAATAATTATTTAAAAATTTGTCCTAAACATAACCGTAATACATGTTTCACGTATAATGATGGTTTCGTAGTACCAAAAAAATGTTATTAGATCCCCAATTACCCAACAAACAATGTATATTAGATCCGATGCCAACATGGTTTTTGAAAAAATGTATTAACGTATTAGCTCCATTTTTAACAGATTTATTTAATACACCCATGGAGCGCAACATTGTTCCGAGAGCCATAAAGAAAGCAAATGTAACTCCACTTTTAAAAAAATCACAACTAGATGTGGAAGATCTTTCCAGTTTTCGCCCTATTTCAAATCTTCCCACGTATCAAAAATACTAGAAAAAATAGTTTCTCATAGGCTCGTTAACTATATCGAGCGGAATTCTTTATTTTCGGTAAGGCAATCGGCATACCGACGTTTTCATTCCACGGAGACGGGAGTGATAAGAGTACTGTCTGACATTATAACGGCGGTGGACTCTGGTAATCTGGTGTTGATGGCTCTTCTGGACATGAGTGCTGCATTCGATACTGTAGACCATAATATTTTGCTTGAACGTCTGGAGAAAACTTATGGTATCCGTGATCAGGCACATATGTGGTTCAGTTCATATCTTAATAAAAGAGAATATGCAGTTGTGTTACAGGGTAAAAGCTCAACCAACTTTCGGGTGTCTACAGGAGTGCCTCAAGGGTCAGTACTCGAACCACTTCTCTATCTCCTTTACACTAAAGATATAGAGAACATTATCAAAAAATGTGGATTGTGGTCTCACTGCTATGCAGATGATACGCAGATTTATTTTTATTTCAAACCAGGCGAGAGAAGTGTGCTCGTCAATTTAATTGATGGATGCATCAAGAAAATAGGAAACTGGATGGCTGAAAACAGACTAACATTAAACCCATCAAAAACTGAACAACTGTGGGTGGCTTCAGCCAGACGACAGAATTTGATCCAGGATACGGCTCTACCCAATGTAGGGAGTACCGCTTTACCCACAGTTAAACTACTGGGAGTTTTACTCAATTCTGACCTATCTCTTGACGCTCAAATTAGTAGAACGATAAGTTCATGCCTCTACCAGCTGAGACAAATTAAATGCATACGCAAAAATTTGCCGGTTGATGACGCCCGTCAATTAATAAATGCGTTTGTAGTGTCTAGAGTCGATTATTGTAATGGTATCTATGCAGGTCTACCAATGAGCAAAATGACTCGCCTACAATCTGTATTGAATGCCGCAGCGAGACTTATTTTCGGAATCTCTAAGTTCAGTCATATCACTCCACTACTTCGGGAACTACACTGGCTACGTTTTCCACAGAGGGTCGAATACAAACTTTGTTGGCTTATGTATAAGTCACTGCACAACTCTGCTCCGGAATATCTAAGGGAACTATGCATTCCAGATGAACTAGCTGACAGGCGTTTTACGCTTAGATCAGCTACGTCTACGGCGAGAGGAAAAGTCATTATACCTCTACGCAAACAGCGCACTAAATTTAGTGAACGCGCATTTGCGGTCGCAGGCCCTTTGGCATGGAATGCTCTCCCAGCAGAGGTGCGAGGCTGTGAAAGTGAAGTGATGTTTCGAAAAAAACTTAAAACCCACTTGTTCTCTAAATCATTTGAATAAATCCGTAGCATGTGACAACAGAATAAATTGTTTAAATTAAATTGCAAATTTAAAAGCTTCAATTAAATTAATTTAACAATAGAATCACTATGTAAAGCGCTCTTGAGGTATTTTATTACGAAAATGGCGCTATATAAGTTATCCATAATAATAATAATAAAGTAAAATAACGGTTAATTATTTAGTACCTAGCATTTTAAATTTATTGCCAAAAGATTTAAAAATTAACACACTTGATCAAAAGTCGTGGCTACTTGATCAAAAGTTTTTATTTAAATAGTTATTAAACTACTCGTAGCTTTTATTATGTGTAAACCTTTTCAATTTTTCGTATATTTTCTTTCTTGTACTTGGATAAAAAAACCGTTTATTTGTATCTGTACAGCTGATCTTCCCGGTTGTTAATTATATATGTAAATTAATTGTTTTTATTAATTTAGATAATATTATATAAGTTAGTATTAATATAAATCTCTACCAACAAGTCACAGAAAGTGCCCATAGTTGCCCATATAGGAACCGATTGCAACATTAGGCATACTAATATTTTGGCTTGCCGAACCCTTCATATATTGAGCCTACTCCTAGTACAAGCAAAATTTGTCAGTGTTTTTTGTGCCATTTTGTGAAAAAAAAATAGATTCATTTCTGTCCCATCTTTAATGGTCCAAGTAGTATGTGTGTCTGGAATAATTATGTTATTTGCAGAAATGACTGAAACGCGGTTATACAAAATAACGCATTTCGCAAAATACGAGTGCTGTAGCTAAAAAATTGGGTTCATAATAACGTTTTTTTGCACTCCTGAAAAGTTGCAATTTTGCGGTTATACTCTCATGTCCGCCCATCAAAGAAGTAAAATAGTTACCATTGCTAATTTTAATTGTGCAACGATATCTAGAGGATAATATTATTTACAATAAAAAAGTAATTAACCCATAATTTATTTAAAATATTGCATTTTCTGTTACCTACTTTAATGTTTCTACAAAATGTACCTGTTTGTTATTTTCTCCGTTGAAATCGTGTTGTTATATATTCAGTCCCAGTGCAGGGGTTGCACATTCGTTTATCAAAGGGGTTTGAAAAGTAAAATAATATTTATTTTTAAAACATGGCATATCTATAATTACAGCAGAGACTGAATTTTTTATTTCGATTTTTGTGCCATTTTATTTTAGTCATGAATGACCGCTTTAGAAAATAGAAAGTAAGCCGTGAAAGGACGGGGTTATACCCTCAGACCTAGGTGGTCTGATCAGGTATCTGGAGTCAGCGACACCACCACGAGACCACAACCCGTTTTGGTTCAATTTGTAATTACTTCTGCGAGTAATATGTACCTATTGAAAAACTTTTTGATTTTTTTTTTAAATTCAGATAACAAATAAAAATACAATATTACTACTAAATACAATTTTTACATGAATTGAATACATATATTTACATTAAAGTTTCCCATTACGTAAAATAAATAAACAATTCTTGTGTACATAGTACGTCTTATAATAGTTTGTTTTTTTTTTAATTATTAATATTTTTATGATAACACATATAAATAACAAAAAAATATAAACGGTGTAAAAACACGTAAATTAAAAAATCAGTGCTACATAAAGAAGAATTATAAATGTAACTTTTCACTTCTTTCTTAAATATATTGTATTCCCGACTTCATTTTTTATTATCTTTGTTCATTTCATTAAAGAAAAATATTTCTCTGTAAGTACGAGTATAATGATCTTGTGCTGTAGTTGTTTTTGATTTAGGAATATTACCACCTGTTCTATGTTGTTTTGTGACCTAGAAACACTACTATTTATTTTGTCTTTATGTATTTGAAGCAAACAGTTCCTTTTATATGACAATTTAATATCGAAAACATTTTTTTTATAATTGAGCAGTGGGAAAAGTAGACGGTTTTTTCAAAATAAACTTTTGAATGTAATTTTTGTATTTTTTCGACCGGTATTTGTTATAAAAGCAAAAAAAGTTTTAAATGAAAAGATATTAGTATGATCCGTAAGCTCGCAAGATCAGCCACGGGAACACGACCCCATTTAAATTAAATTAATTAAATTAATATAAAGTTTATATTTGAAGCACTAACGTAAACCTTGACAAAGAAGCTTGTTTGCTTTGAAACCGGTCGGTGAAAAATAATAATTAGTAGTTAAAAACAAAGTTGTTTTATTTATTTTATTACAATTAAATTAATGTTCAATTTACAATAAAAAGATAACGTCAGCCCACCACTCGCACAGGTTATGTCTGTGGTATATTTGTTCATTTTATGCATGTTTTATGAATTATTTATTTAATAATAATTTTTAAAATATAGTAATGCAAGCAATTTTTTTTGTGAGAGTTGCTTATTTCTTGCCTTGCTTAATTCTGACGTTACAATTATTATGTTGACGTTAATATGTACAAGATTTATATTTACTACAAAAGGTATGTTCCTTCTAACCACTCTAACTATTGTGTGAAGATCTTGCGGGATAGTCATAAAATAACTAGTATATTTATATTCATCTGTGATGTATTTCTGTATTTGTGGTGGAACGGATAATGATTTGGCCGGATACCGGATATATCCTGCTTAGGGGCTCGCAAAATAACCGCATATCAGGCGCACTGTCCATGACTTATCGCGACGTGTTAAGTAGATCCAAAACGTTTTTGTGCAAAATAATATAATTTTTCAGAGGGTTACCTTTTTTTTCCCAAACACGGTCGATATCAATTAATCAATTTAGTGGCGTTAATGTCGTGAATGTTAGGTATCCGCCGAATGTTCAGCTACTATCCGATATCCGGATAGTAAAATTAGGCCGGATACCGGATGGTCACCGGAGGTACGTTTCACATCTAATATTTATCATTCTACTGGTATGTCCCGAATAAACGTGGATTTAATTTATAACACAACACAACATTCAAAGCACAATAACAAAAAAATATATAATAGAACTCGGGACATAAATATAAAAAACAATGGATTGTCATTGAGATATAATATATAGAAATAACACTCCATACAAATCCAAGGTAAAAAGTCGTCACCAAAGGAAAGGAATGACCACCGGAGGGAGCAAGTGTCGTCACGCCATATCACATCGACTTTGGCAAGCAAAACAAGTAGTACAGTAAAAAGCACGGACTGTTTACATCGGTCTACTGTAAGCTCTATTCAGTATGTCGCTCCCGTTCGCATACGCGTCACCTTTGTTTGCCGTTCCACTATACGCCCGACTAACTGAGCAGGACAGGGACATGAGATAGCTGGTTACAATTAATAAATCGTATTTTTACATTAAAATAGCTATTTTAAGATAAAAATATTACTTACCGGTGAATGGTTATATCATTGCTTTTCTAGATTGATTTGTGCAGTATCTTAGCGTACATATAGACATTTAAGTAATTGCGAGGAGAAAAGTAGTCGGAAAACGATCGCAATAGACTAAAGTCCGTTCCATCAAACATATGCTAATTGGCCGCAGGTTGAGGGAACATATTTCAAACGTTCATGTTTACTCTAGTTACATTCCTCGATGTGGATTGTATGTGTTGTAAATACCATTTTTAAAAAGTAATTTTTTTTTCAGACGGCAGTTTTACCGTTTTTAAGTTATATCAGACTATTTTATTTAAATATTCGCATTTATCATACCTATGCTGTGTTTGGGGTTTTGCAACTAAGAGCAAAATTTCTGAGGTGCAGATTATTCAGAATAGAGCGATCAGAAATGTGTTTCACCTACCGTATGATACTCATGTAAGGGACATTTATTTTGAAACAAAAATCATGCCTTTTAGCATGCTTTCCTATTTCGAGATAACTGACACTATCATTAATACTACTCTCGACTCAATGCACAGTAACATAAAGCCAGCTTTCATTGGAGACATCCATCGGTACAGTACTCGATCAAAAAACAATATATATATTGGATCTGTGAAGTCTACGAAGTTTGGTACTAGATCTTTACAATACATAGGTTTCAAGGAATTTAATAAATTGCCACAAAAATTTAAAGTACCTATTTCAAAATATAGAAACAGGACGTGCGAATTGAAGAATTATTTTTTCCAGAAGTACTTTGAATAAATAATGTTAGTTTATAGAGAATGCGCATCTTGAACATATACCTTTTAATATTTCACCGTTTTTGCTTGTATATGTAATTTTTAATACTATTTAAATGTTATTTGTGTTTTTTTCTTTTTATATACTTTTTTTGGCTTGTATACATAATTTCAATTTTTTCAACGTTTTTGATAGAAAAAATTAACCTGTATTGGGTGTGCGCATATTTTGTTAATTAAAAAAATGATTTTATTTTGTACTAGTTCAGTATGTATATATACATCCATGTAATTTTAAAACTTTTTCAATTTTCTTTCCCAGATTGCATAATGTAAACATTATTTTGAATTTATTTCCATGCCTAGTATTCTGTTTATTCTGTTATTTTCAAGTATTTTTCATACCCTTTTTAATTTGTAGTATATCATAACTTTAATTTTTCTGCTTTTGTTAAATAATATTATAGTTTAAAATTTAAAAACGTCTCTAAAAAAAATATTATCTGTATGTCCCTAAATGAGTTTTTTTTAAAAAAACTCCTTGGGAATATTGTATATAATTATGTATAATATGTTTTCAATATAATAAAAAAAAAAAATTAAAAAAATATTTGCAATACTCAAACATTTAAGTATCAACCCATGTTCAGAGATTGAAAATCACTGCTTTATCAAACGCAAGATTTTGTTTGAGTTGCATCATCTTTTTGTAAGTAGATAATATACATTTATAAATACATTATACTCCACGTTAATAGTGACTTCACCTCATTTTACATAATGACATTTCATAAATTATTTTTAAATTTGCGAGTAAAAGATATCATATCACCATCATTCCTTTTCCGAACCTAATGGCGCATAGGGCAGTCCATTGGTGCACTAATCGCAGCGTATCTTGATCATTTTTTGTTACATGAAGGCAAGATGATTAGTCTTACGCTCCAGGTACCAGTCCAGGGACTATGAAATATTCTAGTGTAAAAACTCCTTTTTAAATAAATATTTCATGCCAACCATGTCGAGAATCGAACCCGAGACCTCTTGCATGGTAGGCAAACGCGCTGACCATTACACCGCTAGGCCGACGAGATATACCTTTATAAAAAATCAACTAAGGGACTGTAATTTACATACATAGTGCATTGATAATCTTGATCCAGGAAAATAAATTTTTAAATGTACATTTTTGTCGTAGAATCTAAATTTATACTGTGCTGCAGCAAGCGTTTTTCTAAAAAGAAAAACACAACTATTTTTTCACTTGTAAACTTGTTAATTAATTTATTAACGTAAAGATACATGTTAAAAAAAATAACGTATCCCTAACTCTATGAGACTAAGGAGCCTAGTAAATAAAAAAAATCCAAAATTATTTTACGTTTATATTTTATGAACGTATTTTTTTTATCCCTACTTTATTTTTTTGGTTGTGGTTTATTTTTTATTATGTATCTAAGTACATAAAAGAAATCAAGTGCTTAGCCACAGTGGCCAGCGCGCGACGCCGCGCGGTCACTCAGGACACTACACTTGTTACCATATGGTTGAGTTCACCGCGCCTGCACCGCGCCGCAAAACGCTCGCCACTATTAAGTTAAGTTTAGTGCCAAAATACGGCGTTTATCGGCAAAAAAATAATAATGTACTTAAAATATATGTATATATAATAAAACAAAACAAGTGTTTGAAATGTAAAAAATACAAGAAAGTATTCCTCCCAGCTTCACTAGATACAATATGTAATACCGGTTATAAAGCTACATGTATTTATAAGGGGCGAACCGTATATAGAAGAGATTATGCGCAGCTTACCATTATATTTGACTAACCACGATAATGTTTTACGGTAATTTTATTTACAGAAAAACAAATAAATAATTACTATTTATTTTAAACTATTTTCACCGTTTGTATTTTTATCCTAATATAAATATTAATTTTAATAAAGCGCGCCCAGCGCCTGCGGTGAGCCAAGAAACTAGCCGATTATTCCAGCTTATTTTTTCATACAAATAAGTATACTATATTTGTTTTTTCTCCTAGATTAAACTTGCAGATTACACAAATTATTTGAAGATTCTTGATTTGGAAAACAGTATTTCAAACATTGTTTCTTAAGGACTATTTTTCTTTGAGATGGTACTTTAGACATAAGACCATTTACTTTCATGCGTCATATTGCAGGACATATGGAGCTTGACGCGGTCGTTTTTAGCACTATTAATTTCTATAACAACTCGGCCAGTTGACATTTTAATTGAATATTTAATATCGACTGAATTCGTAGTGCTATTTTTTATTTATTTTTTAATAAGTTATGTAATAAAGTAATTGATAATATATCTATATAATATAATATATCACGAAGTTACGTCGTTTGAGTTGATTTCATGGATGAGAGTTGTTCTATCACACAGAAAAATATCAATTTATAGTATATATTACTTACATTATATTATGTACTTTCTATGTAAGTACAAATATATGATATTTTTTTATAGCTTACCTGTAAATAAAATCACCATACGCCACCGGTATTTATTATACATGGCCAAGCACTGAGTCAGTTCGTAAACAAATAAATAAATAATTATAAACACCTTAAAACCGATAATTTGTCAAAAAAATTCATAAAAAATGTATTATTTATTTTCTTACAATAATTTGAAAAGGTGACATAAATTTGCTTGAAAACAAACAAACCAGCCAGAAGCCAGCTGTCAAACTTTTTTTTCTATTTAATGCCGACGGCCAAAATAAGCGGAAAAAAATAGAGACGTACTTAGGAATACAAGTAATCAAAAAATAAACTAGCCGATTAAAAAATTTGGTGGATACGCGGGTAAATAAATCTTCAATTACATGTAAATTTTAAAAATACACCCGGGCTGCAAAGGTTAATCAAAAGAACTAACAATTTGTTTTTATAAGTGTTTTTTATTAAATACATAAATTTAAAAAATTAACACAGTTTCGCTCGTATTTATTAATTTAACATCAATATTATTAAAATACTGCTTTCCTTTGAAAACGAGATAATATAATAATTTTCTTACATAATAAAAGACAAATCAAACTATTCTCGTACAGTAAATTTTAATATCGTTACAAATACAATTCAAAATATCAAAACAGTTTTAATAAGGAGAAAACTGTTAACCAAAGTTCTTGTAATCATGTTTTTTTTATATGGTAAAAAAGAAGTATTAGCGATTTATAATTTACCGAAATATTTAAATTTTGGTGTTCGTGAGTCCGCAACACTAGCCACGGACCACACCCTGATTTATTGATAATTTATTTAAAGAAAATCTGTAGAAAAAGATGAAGCTTTTACGTGACTGATTTCACTTAATACCTACATTATACGGAATGGTAAATAATATTTAGAGGATTGATTTGAATAATTATTTATTTATTTAAACACTTTATATACACATACAGTACACACCATATAATAAAAAACAAACGGGAATTTCTAATTTCTAATTTGACATGCCCACGCTGCACCAATGAGTATTTTTTTGTAGCCATGTTGACAGCAATATGTTTGACAATCTGTCAAAGTTTGACGGCGATCGGATGCTCAGTATTCTGTCAGTCTTTCAGCGCCTGTTTTAGTGAGTCGAAAAATTGCTGTGAGGCGATTTTTACAAAGGATAAAAAACTGGCGCAACGAGCGTGTCTCAAATTTCGTGTGCCGAATCATTGATAATGTTGAATAAAGCCTTTGGAGAATGGTGTATGTCGAGAACACGGGCATACGAATGGTATAAGAGGTTTAAAGACGTTCGTGAATGCTTAGATGATGATAAACATACTGGACGTCCAGCAACGTCAAGTACCGAAGAAAACATCGAATCGGCAAAGCGAATCGTGTTGAAAAATCGATGTGTACCAATCCGAGAACTTTCTGTGTCTCATCATTGAGGTGTTTTGGGTATGAAACGCGTCACTGCCCCCCTTGTCCCAAAAACACTGGAGGAATGTGGAAGGACAATTCGTGGATTTTACATTGGGATAAAACGCCGTCTCATACAGCGGTGATTGTTACGGAGTTTTTTGCCAAACATTCGACTTATCTCATCAGCCAAGCACCGTATTCTTCAGACCTGGCCCCGTCTGACTTTTTTCTTTTCCCAAGACTAAAATTTCGCTTTGAGACGATTGATGCCACAAAAGAAAGTTCGTTGCGAGAGCTAAAGACCATACCTTTTTTTTATTTTTTATATGGGAGTTGCATTATTTTTTACCTAGCTTATAATATACAAGGTTTATATTTCAAAAAGAGGATTGTTCTGCAATAATATTACATTATTTTAGCTAAACTATTAGAATCAGGAAGGATATTCTAATGTGGGCCAATCGGGTACTTCTCAGCATTTGCTCGTGTGGAGAGGAAACCACTTAAAACTCTTCAGGAGAAGCCGGCCTGTTGCCAGTTGTGAACCGCCCTTCCGTTCCACTAGAAGAGTGTTCGGCATTTTGTTCCCTCCATACCATACCTTTGCAGGCCGATGAAAAGTGCACGGACAATGAGGAAGTTCAGTGTTTTTTTAAAAAAAAAATATCTGTTAATAGACTGTTAAACTAAGTCAAATTTTTTTTAAAAATTTTTATGTATCGTATTATCGGCGCTATGATTTTTCAAAGTTTTGTATTTCTGAAATAACTCCGCGTGTAACGTCAGAGGTTCATTTCAGCTTATTCTCATTCAGTTCTTCCCATTGGTCCAGAAGCGGCAAGCAGACCGGAAATCTTCCATAGCTCTCAGATCATAGGTTGATTCACATGAACCATTGACGTCATTTAAAGTAGTGCGTTTTTATCAAAATATTTATTATTATTTTTTTCTGTACATTTTCAAGAAACTTTCCTTTGCAATTTAATGGTCTAATTTTTACCCCGCGTAAGAAAACATTATTTGTATCCAATTTCCTGTAGGGCTGAAGTTCCTCATTAGATTAAGGGTTGGCATCAATGTATCGTCGCAAATGGCAAGTATTTTAAAGGGGATAATATTTTTTTATTGAAAATTAAATTTTGCGTTTTTTTGCCAAATTCCCGTTTATTGTTTATCATAAGGTACATATGCATAAAGGCGGGCATATTATAATTTCTTCCTATCTACCGAAACCGTTCAATTAAAAAAAATATATATATGAGTGGTAAAACAGAAAGTACAATATAACCTTTTCGTTATAAAACAAAACATTAATGTCCATAAAATTTTTTTAGAAATAAAAAAATATTAAATATCTACACTATACTATGAAGAGAGGAGGGGGCAAAGAAGGGTAAAATTATTGATTATTATCATCATCATCGTCATTTCTCTGTCTGCACCCGGTGGTGAATAGGTCACTGCACTGGAATTCCAGTGAGGGAGTTCAGTGCTACAGTATATTGGATATCAACATCATTCCCTTTGCACACCTAATGATGCATAGGGCACTGCATTGGTTCAAAAATCGTAGCGTCTCTTGATCATTTTTGTTACATGAAGGTAAGGTGATCAGTCTTACGCACCAGATACCAGTCTAGGGACTATGAAATGTTATAGAGTTAAAACACCCTTTTATAAAATATTTTATATCAACCATGTCAGGAATCGAACCAGAGACCTCTTGCATAGATATAAAAAATGATTTCTTATAGGGGGTAAAATTTAGAGTATTAATTGTAAAGTTTCTCGAAAATATATGAAAAAATGAATTAAAATTATTTCAGTAACAATAAATGTGAACCACTTTAAATTAACAACTTTAAGCTGTCATCAAGCGGAGGCGATATTCTCGGCTTGGCCACGTGCTACGGATACCTCCCGAGAGCCTTAACCACGCTTGCCTACTTTACAAGGCATCAGGTTCTCGACGTCCTGGACGTCCACTGCTGACTGTTCGTCGGCAGTTCATGTCAGAACTACGAGACGCAAACCTGACTTGAGAGGATGCACAGGAGCTGGCAGCCGACAGACATGTCCGGAGGATCTTCGTGGACACCATATGCTCCAACCAGGCAGCTTACATGGAATGATGATGATGACTTTAAATGACGTCACAAGTTCTTCTAAATCAACCAATGATAGAGCGTTGTGATAGATTTCCAGTTTCCGGGACAACCCATTAATCAGGACAACTCATCAAGGAGAACTAGTGACGTCATGAGCGATGCAATTAAAAAAATACGGAACTTAAAAAAAATCGTAGCAATTATAATACAATTCTTTAAAATATTTTTAAATTTTTTTTGTTTTTTTAATCTATTAACATTTTTTTTTAAAAGCCGCTAAAATTCCTCATTGGAGATTATAAATATGTATCTTAACAATATTTTGAATATGTCCAAACGTTTATAGATAGGTTATTTAGATCTAAATTTATTGATCGAAATGGGGATGTTTAACCATAGGCAGAATTAGGAATGTTACACAGTGTGTAAAATGGTCACCTTAACCAACCAATGACAGGTTATAAGCCTTGTAAATGCCTATACTTCCTAAGACTTTCATATTCCTTTCTAAAAAATGTTTTTCCTCTCTGTTGCAATGAATTTAGATCTGAATAACTCCCTAGGAAGGAAATCCAGCCTATCTACAAACATTTGGACATACTCAAAACATTTTTGATTAAGCTAACTAATATAAGAAGCATAAAAAAAATTGTTTTCAGGCGTTGCTTAGAAGGTGAAATGATCCAGCTGGATGAATCTCACCCACGTGATAAAGGTTTTTGCTCTTTTAATTCATAAAAGTCAAAAGATGGAAGAGTTGAGGAAGGGTGGATGTTTTAACATAGGCAGAATGGTGAATGTTACACAGTGTGTAAAGTGGCCACCTAAATCAGCCAATGACAGGTCATAAGCTCTGTAAATGCCAAGAGTTCCATATTCCTTACTCGAAAATGTTTCCCCTCTCTGTTGCAACAAATTTAAATATCAATAACTCCCTAGGGAGGAAATCCAGCCAGTCTGCAAGCATTTGGACATACTCAAAAAATTGTTGGACAAAACATAATAATTAAATACACTTCATTGTTTTACTGTTTTACTATTAAGAAAACAAGTCTTTAAAAAAAAACAGTAATTACTATAAACCAAAATTATAGGCCAATATGGAATTACAGTGTTTTTCATATATTTTTTTATTTGTGAATAAATTATTAAACTAAGCGAGATTTCTTTTTTAAATAGCGTATTATCAGCGATATGATTTTTCAATGTTTTGTAATTTTGAATTTCGAGTTGTAGAGTTCTGCTGAATGGTGAGTTGACCGGAAATCTATCAGAACACTATATCACCGATTGATTCTTAAGAACCTTTGACGTAATTCAAACTAGGTAATTTTTGTTAAAATATTTTTTTTTAAAATGTTTTCGAGAAACTTCACCATATAAATATACATAAATACCCTTTTGTTGTAACACAATTTATTAATATGTATGATTCTTATTTAGAAACTTTGCTGGTCTGTCTTTAAACTGTATTTTTTTAATGTTACTATATCATTGTTGACTGTTTGTTTCTTTAAAATAAATAAATAAATAATACAATAAAATTCATTAATTTTTACCGCGAGTAAGAAAACTTTTTTTATATCCAATTTCCCGTAGCACTGAACTTTCTCATTGTTGTTTTATACATATTGCTAAATACAATGCCAAAAAAGTATACTTGTGTACTTGTATAAAAAAATACATTCAAATAAAACACAAAAAAAGTTAAAAGTATATAATATAAAGTTTGTTAAATAAAGTTAGGTATTTTTTTTGTATATGCGTGTTTCAAAAAAACACTACAGAAAATATTGCTTATATAACAATACGTCGTATTCTTTTAATTTATTATAATGTTAATTGACAAATGGTCTAACAGCTTTTTTTTCAAGTCGTCGCATATATTTTCTGCAAAGCCACTCGATTCCGATAATAAAAAATGCCGCCAAGAAACCTGAAATGTTAAATATGTTAAATATATTAAATAAATTATAAATATAATAACAAATTTCTCAAATGTCATAACAGAAATATATTATTGTTTTAACATTTAGCGCCTAGAGGTAGGTACATGATAAAGTGTACATACAATGCAATGGGAGGAATTTGAGTAGGAAACTCCTTGATGATTTTCCGAATGTTTGAGTTTACTGTTATCATATTGATGTGCCATATATATATATGTATTAAAAAAAAACTCTTTTACTTCACAAAAGTCAACAGATGGAAAAGTTGAGGAAATGTGGATGTTCAAACATGGTCAGAATGGTGAATGTTACAGAGTGTGTTACACAGCCCTGTAAATGCCTAGACTTCCATATTCCCATCTCAACAGTGTTATCCCTCTCCGTTGAAATATTTTTTTATTTTTTTTAATGTTTCTCATCGTATTAGTATATTTGTGGTGATATACTCATGTGTCTGTCAACTAATTGCTAGTCCCATCTCAACACAGGACTTTTAGTCCCATAGAGTTGGGACATATGTCTCAAATAATGTACAATAAACTTATGTATGTAAATAAATAAATAAATGAGGAAGATCTGTGTTTTTTTTAAATGTTAATAAACTAGCAAACCAAACCGAAAATTAAAAGAAAAAAAAATATATGTTTCGAATTATCAGAGCAATAATTATTTTGAGTTTTGGGATTATTAAATTATTCCGCGTGTGACGTCAAGTTCTGCTGATTGGTGAATTGGCTTCACGTAAACCCGAAATCTATCATAACGCTGCATAATTGGTTGATTCTGAAGAACTAGTGACGCCGCTAAAAGTAGTGAGCTTTTATTAAAATATTTTTTTCAATTTTATTTGTACATTTTCAAGAATTTTCGCAGGAAAACTAAATTCTCAAATTTTTACCGCACGTTAGAAAACATTTTTATACCAAATTTCCAGTAGTTTTGAACTTCCTCATTAGAACGAAAATAGCATAATATTATAATTTGATGATTGATTCTTAAATCGCTTTCGCGAAGATATCGCGAAAGCGTATCACTCGTCTTTTATTTCTATAATAAATTACTGCTTCTATGATTAGGTAAAACAAAATTTATTTATTTATTTTACATAAACGGCAGAAATTGCCTTTAACATATATTGAACATAAATATGAAAAAAAAATTAAAAAATACATATATAGAAACATAACAAAAAATTATAAAAATTGCATAACTATAACAATAGTAACAAGCAGGTAAATACATAAAAGCAACCAAAAATAATAACGAAATAAATACATAAATATGAAAAAACAAAAAAGGAAAAAACATTTTTAAATTTTTTATAACTATCAAGTCCAGAACCAAATATATCAGCCTTGTCCTCATACTGATTGCCATATCTATGGAGCCTAGGGATAGGCGAGTGCATGTGATAGTTGGTTCTAGAACTTGCAGAACAAAAAGGAGATCTGTGGCGGGTATGTCGACCAGGTACACGGAAACACACCAACTCGATAATGTGATAAACGATGTGATAAACGAAAAAAAAACATATGTGTATACACAATAAATACCGATCGAACCCGAGACCTCAGGAATAGTAGGTAAACGTGCTAAGCACTATCTTACAAGGCGGACTTTTCTCCACTCTTCCCTTTTCGGGATTTTTACCCGAGAGCAGCCATTTAGTCAGAAACACTCGTCCAGGATTCTGGTTATATTGCACACACATAACTGTATTCTACATCTGCCGGGACACAGACAAGACTTATAATTAAGTAGTGCAAATATAAACATGATTTTCAACAAAAATTGCGGAAATAATCTGGATGTATTCAAATCTAAATATGTTAACATTGTATTATTTAATTTCATTATAAGTTTGACGAAAAGCAGTTGACATTGATTTTCAAAGTAGACTTGTTTACCTCAAAACTAAAAATTTACATAAAAGTTTAGGCGATTATAATATGGATTGATAGCAGACGTGTTATATAACACGTGTAAACATTTATTGAGTGTTTTTTTAATACACATTTTAGTAAGATATTATTTAAAATATTTAAGTTTGTAAGTGAAAATTCGTGATGGAAGTTCATTGTCATTTATTATATAAATAAATGACGAGGTAAATTTGGAATATCCAGTGACCGGTTTCATCGCTTTTGCAACATCTTCGAGACCGGTATCTTTATTAAGGAGTTCAATTTATATACAACCTTGTGAATTATCGATGGGGAGTCCGATCTCACCCGTACTTGCAGAATTTTTATGGACTTAATTGAAAATAAAATAGTAAACCTAAATTTATTTCAATATGTTAAATTCTATCGTCGATATGTCGATGATATCATTATTTCGTGGGTTGGAACAAAACGCCAGCTTGCTATGTTCCTTATAGAATTAAACTCAGTTAATAAGTCAATCCAATTTACAATGGAGTTAGGAGGGGAAATATCAACTTCTTAGACTTAAAATTAAATATAGAATCAAACAAAATACATTTTAATATTTTTAGGAAACCAACGTATAGTGATAACATTATACATAATAATTCTCGACATTATATTTTACATAAATTGTCTATATTTCATTCCTTATTCATAGACTGTTATTCGTACCGCTTAACAAACATAATTATAACAATGAGTTAAACATAAATAAATAACGTATATAATAATACATTAGTTGATAACCCAATAAGAAAGAAACAAAAGCGTCTAAAATAAAAAATTAACCCAAAGTTTGACAACAAATAATAATAATAAAGACCGAATCCGTTGGGCAAAACTTTTGTTATTGGAAAAACTAGTGATAAAATTGGACAAATAATAAATAAAAATAAATGCATCGCAGCCTTTTACAATAATAATTCCTTCCCTAATTTGTTGGTAAATACTAAAGACAAAAAAGATAAGTTTTCCAACTTAGGAACTTACCTTCTTAATTGTAACGACTGTACTGATCCTTAAGATAAAAATAACTTTATTTAATTTACTTTCATACAACTTTGAATTATTTATCCTTACCTCTGTTTTGTATAAATACATTGAACTCCTTAATAAAGATACCAGCCTCGAAGATGTCGTGAAAGCGATGAAACCGGTCACTGGATATTCCAAATTTGTGGATTAAAGTATCACTTGTCTTTTATTTATATAATAAAATATATTATTTAAAAATATGAAATAACTTTCGTCCTGATAAACTATCAACTTAGTTTATCTTCGAGTGCCTAGACATAAGTGTTAGGAAATATATATTATACGTGGGTATATACTGAAGGTGGTAATCAAAACAGAAAGTTTTACTTTAAAACAGTTATTATTCCGAAAGAGCTAAAACGTTTTTATGAAAAAAATAACTGTTACTACAGTGAATACATTTCGAAAAGATCCTGAAAATAAACAAACGAAATGCGTGGCACTTGCGTGATCGGTAGGGGCCAGTTTTTAAATTCAAACTATGAATATCTCTTGTTCTCATTTTTTCAATCTTTCACATTGAGTGGTTTCCAATAAATACAATGTAAAAGAAGCAAGAATATTAAATTACATATTGATTTAAGTTAGTAGGTACACGTACAATGCATTATGTTTTAGTTAATTAAATATACCAGACCAAAACATTACTTCATTATTAACACCTGATGTGTGAATTAATAATGAAGTGATATTAGTGAATATGAAGTGACTGTGTCCGGGGAGGTGAAAACTACAATTTTAAAACTACAATTCTACGGTGAAAAATTATACCAGATTATTGATTATTATATTTTTCATTACACTTTACATTTAAACATGCGTATTGAACAGACTACATGAATTCGGCAATAGTTATTCCCACGTATCGGATATAATATTTAGTAACAAAACCAATATTTTGAGTTTGTTCAAATTTTTGTATTCAACTCCCGGGGAGCTGTTGACATTAACATATTACAACAGAGATGAAGGACATTTTAGAGAAGGTTATATAGAAGTTTAGGCATTACAGGGCTTATGACCTGTCATTGGCTGGATTAAGTGGCCACTTTACACCCTGTGTAACATTCACCATTCTGCCCATATTTGAACATCTATATTCCTTCAACTCTTTCATCTGTTGATGTTTGTGAAGTTAAAGAGCTGAAACCTTTGTTTATGCGGGTGAGATTCATCTAATTGAAATATTTCACCTACATGCTTAGTAGCAACGCCTGAAAATTTTATTTATATGTATTTTATTTATGTGTAGAAATCGCAAAATATTGTTTTTGTTAGTGTTAAGTAGTGATTTAAAAAAACGTGTCATTTCGGAAAATAAGTAAACATATTTCTTATTTAATTTAGCCGTTTAGCAAATCAAACAAGCTTGCCGGTTATTCTAATCTTTTGTTTTATTTTGTTTCAATGAAATCATTTTAATGCTTTCTGGGGCCCTCGTGATCTGCGGTACAGTGTTTGAAAATCACTTATATTATAATTTACAAGTATGTTTTCTATTGTTTTTAAAACAATAAAGTCAAGCTAAAGGATTAGCTATTGATTTAACATCAACACAAACACTACAGAAAATATGAACAATAACAAGAAGCGAAGACGAAAAAAATATTGAAAAAATTTAGTTTATGGAAAGTGTTTATAAAGTGGATATACAGTTTTCTAAAATTAAATAAAACCTTTTTGTTACCTACGCTGTTCCCCCTTTAATCCTAATCTAGTCTTTGTCGACTAACACTTACCTTTATTATCGATTAAACCAGCTGGTCCAAAAAAAGTGTTGCAATAATAATAGTATTTGGCTGATTTATAAAGCGTCATTTTTGTGAAAAATCACATCAAGTGCGCTTTACAATTGTAAACTTAAACTTACATTCTACTTAAACTAAAGTGACATATTATATTTTCTGATTTAAAATATAGGGTATTATAATAATCTAAAGAAGTTTTAGTTGGGATCTGAACTGACTGGGACTGTCGATGATTCGTAAGTTTGAAGACAATTGGTTCCAGGCAGAGGGGCCGGTAACAGCAAAAGCACAATCTCCAAATCTAGTGTTTGGGGAGCGCCGGATTTCGACAAGTTTTCCTCTTCCTGAATCAAATGCTGACCTATAAGTATATTTTCTTTGACATGTATTTTTCTTAATACAAAGGTCTGATAGATATCTTGGAGCCATTTTATGAAGGGATTTGACTACTGTCCAGCAAAGCTTGTATTTTATTCTCTCTGGGCTTTTTAACCAGTGCAAATCTCGAAGATGTTGTGAGATGTGAGAATATTTTTTTACTACCGTATAAGCCTTGCTGCTGCATTGAAAACAGATTGAAGTTTATTAGTTTGATATTTCGGGAAATTTGCGTATATTCCATTACAGTAATCTAGACGCGAAACGACATAAGCATTTCACAAGAGCTTTAGTTGCGTCCATGGGAATATTTCTCCGTACGGTTTTGATCTGTCGGAGATGGAAGAAACCAGCACTTACCGTTTTATTGACCTGAGAATGAAGAGAAAGGTCTGAATCTAAATGAACACCCAGTGGTTTAACATTAATACTAGGGGTAAGATCACAACCGGTGATTGATATTGGAGATCGGTCTAAAAGGTGTTGTCGCTTTTTTGTTGCTGTCAATAGAAGTTCAGTTTAAGATGGATTGAGTTTGAGTCTGTTTGATGACATCCAGTTATTGCAATATAGATTATTTCCGAAAAGGTCACTTACCCAAAAACAAAACGAAAAAACACCCTTGCATATCATCCATATTAACTGTGTGATTGTTAACTTCTGCAACTTTTCCCACATTCCAACAGCGATCCCTATTAGGCAAATATTCACTCAGCCACTTTTCTATCAGACCAACCTGATGCATTCGTTTAATCCTGTAAAATAAGAATACTCAATATTATTATAGTAGTCTCACTTTGACTAATAAAGTGCATAGTGCTTACTCTTCATTAATCATGGCGAGATAAGGACTGTTTTTTCCGAGAGCGATGGCCATGTGTTCATCAACAAACTCCTCTGAACCTGAAGTGAAATAAAAAGTAAAAAATAATGATGGAAAATCGTGAAAAAAAACGCTTGTAGCTTATAATATTATCATTCACTCGTGACATTTTACAAATTCGTTAAATATCTGCCAATCATTGAACATTTTTAATGTTTTCTCAAAGATTAGGTGCTCCATCTCATTCTTTGATTTGTTTGATTATACAAAATCTTTCTTGGCCATTTTCAACTAATATTCACCCAGCATTATGTGGTCATGTCTTGTTCCAATATGTTTTTTGTGATGAAGACCTAATTTTATGTTAATGTTGTCATATTTATTACTGGTAAATACTACTGCTTTTTTAAAGGCTATGGTTGGATTTGCTCACAAATAAGCGATTTAAGGGAAAAAAAAATCACTATCGAAAAGGTTTTCTTATTCAGTAATTTATGATAATGCTTTCATCTCTATTTTACCCTTGTTTTTCCATTTTTTCATCGTATATTCATTTGATTTAACCAGGGGTGACAATTTCTTAATTTGTTTTAATATAATATGGTTATGAAAATTAATTAACTATTTTTGCGATGTTCTGAAATCATTAATCGTACTAGGTAGAAATCAAATCTTACTCAAGGCAAAGTCACATCTGTCATTCCGCAGAAACTCTTTTTTCATGATGTATTGCAGATTGATTTTCCAGTCCAGAAGGGCGTGTTTTCCTTGGCGCACTAGCTCCACGTTTTCTGCCGTCTCCCCGTGATGCAAAATGGCTCCGGAATACAGACTTCTGAATTTTTCATCATCTATTCCCTGTTTCATAAAATAAAATGTTTAACTGTTTCATATGACCCGGATACGTTTTAATTGTAGTAATAACGCAGTGCCTTATGTATTTCTGGGTACGGGTAGGGAAATAATAATAATAAACCACTTAAATCTTTACCAATCACTAATTAATGTTTTGTTTTTTAAGCCCATCAACAGGCCAGCAAAGTCTCTTATAGATTGGCATCAAAAAATTATCTTTAAAATTAAATTCAGATACGTCGTCTAAACTTAACCTAAACGTTCTCAGGAATTATTTTGAACTCCAATAGGTATGGTAATAGCATCTTGTGGTCTTTAATAATCCTTATTTATAAATTGTTCTGCACTGCTCTCTATTAGATATGTAATACATTAAAAAACTACTGATATCGAGGTTTGGATGTCTCAGTCTCAATAGAAAACAAATGTTGACCCAGATACAACCCTTGCGATACCCGTAAGACGAGTATCAATTTTAATAACGTAACGACTATCTACCTTACACTATGAAATTAACATGTGGGTACACCATCCATAGATTAATGACACACACGCGCTTAATGATTTTACCAAAAATCTAGAGCGTCGACCGAAGAAGCAACTCAGCATTTCCTGTTTAATATAGTAAATTTTATTGTCCAATATCCACATTATTGCATATTGGATGATTTCTAGCTCAATAACGCAATCAGATAAAACGTTCTGCAGTACATTAACATCATTTCCGCCATATACACGTGAAGAGCAAGATGACACGACCTTTAAAAAGACCATAGGGCGTGGTAATATTAGTCAGTCAAGCTAGTGAGTTCAATTAAGTTATCGCCGTTACTCTCACCCTTCATAACCAAGTTCCGTATCTTATTCAATATTAATAAAAACGCATTGAGCCTCGACACCGTTTCTTCTGTTTATCTCCAACTGGTGTAGGAGCTCCTGCATCAACAGTAATAAATCAAAATGTAAAAACACATGATTGTGTTCAGGATTGTGAGCAATTATTTTTCGCAATCTAACCTTGAGGCAGTCTTCAAGGAAGGTGCCCTTGCGCATGCTCCAGGTTATGGTGGCGGAGTGCTGCAGTAGCTCATGAACACTGGTGATGGGAGCTTCCTGGCGGGGGAAGGTGAGGAAGGCTACCAAGTTCCCGCAGTATGTAGTGACCACCACCAGTACCACGAGCCACCAAGTCCCCACGACCAGTCGTCCGCTGTCAGCTTGGGGAAGATACATGCCGCCTTGTATGGAAAATAGGATGCTGATTATTTTACGGTAAAAACTAAAAAATTCAAATTGTTTCAGAAGCAAACTCCGATGTGCCTTCATGATACTCTTCGAAAAAAAACCCTTATTCGAAAACTAAAGCTAGGGTATGTTTATAAAATAATAATCTGATTTACGAAAAACATTTTAAGGATTAGTTCCTTGCATCATGTGATATAAACTTTAAGTATCGCGATACACACTATAAAATCACTCCTCGGGAAAGAATATAAAATTCAATAAATGTCGTTTTTCAGTTAATTACAATTTTTTGTTACTACGAGAAAAAAGAAGTAGACAAATGAATCAATTGTAACAACCTTGTTGAAGTAAAGCGCCATACATGTACCAAAGGCAGTTATGTAATGTAGCCAGACCTCCTCTCTTTATGTTGATATTTTCATCATAGAAAGGACTCAGGTGGTGGACGACAAAAAGAGCTGGTCCCATTAGGATGACAGAAACCCCCAAACACAACCATGTCTGAAACACAAAGTGAACACCTCTTCAAAAGTAAACATCTCAACGTTGGGTGGTTAAAACATCTAAAGCAATAATTGCATCTGTAATCACGCTGAATTTGGTGGGTAAAATAATTACGTCAGAGGCAAAGGGCGCCATGAATAGCAGCACCCTGCTAAGTTCCCTCGGCCTGGATACCAGAAAGGCGTAAGGCTGCACACTGACGGGGATAGTGAAGTTTACTCTGTTCTTCCTGTCTTGCGTCACTGTAAAGGCACTGGCAGCTAGCAAAACACTCCGCGACTCCAATATCCTCAATGCTGCCTCCATAGACGCCTTTTTGCGAGCGTCTGGATCAGAAATCTAGAACGAAGACAATATATGCATCACAAGCATTGTGTCAACTCTTTCCTTCTTATACATCTTATAAGTCATGTACTGCATAACGGCTCAAACAAAGACAAACAAAATAGTTATGGACCATGAGCATGTGTGAAATCTTTAAGCATATAGTATACTTTATCTTAAGCCTCCGATTTGTATACAAGGTATGTAGCAGAATAAAAAACTGGTTCGTTTATAGTTTCATCCAAATTGGAAGTATCAGTTGCATTGAAATTATTATTTTTATTTTTTAAATGTTAATTTTTTTAAGATTTTGGAAGACTTGGGTAATTTCTTGTTTCATATTGCAGGAATTTTATGGAGTTTGAACCGATCAAGCGGTACATCCGAACTGGCAGCCATAAGCTTAGTTATTCACCATGCCTGTGACTGTGTTTTGAAGTGTACGTAGGTATTTTGTGTATTATACAAAAACAAATAAACCATCACGCTGTTTCCCCGTAAGGATAGGCAGAGAGGATAGAACGCCACTTCACTCTATCTTTGCATACAGATCTCGCTTCCTTTACATTCATACATCTTTTCATGCACGTGCGCCGATTATTCCGACTTTTAACATGTCCAGCTTCAAGTATTTGTTGGAGTTCGTCATGCCATGTCTTTCTTGATCTTTGCATCCATCAACATTCGCATTGTAAATATTTTTAGCTGTTCTTTCGCTGTTCATTCGTCGCTCTACATGTCCGAACCAACGCAGAGCACCTTTCTTTATTGTGTCGATAGTGCTTATCTCAGCCTTACATAATGTACGGATGTCAACATTTGTTCATCTATCGTACATATTTTTTTCACACTCGCCTGAGAGATCGCATTTTGACAGCATTCAGCCTACTTTCATCCCTGTTTTTCCAAGTCCATACTTCGCTCCCATACATCAGGGTCGGGACCAGGACTCCATTGTGAACTGCTAATTTTGCCTCTTGCATTGATTTAAGTGCACCGTTCACTCTGTTCCCGGCACTCACCCTCCTTTCAATATCTCTCTCAGTCGTTCTTCCCAGATATACAAACTCCTCTACCTGTTTTAGTATAACCCCATTTACAGTGATTTCACATTTAGTCATACGTTAATTTCTTTCAAAAACCATCACATTTGATTTATTGACATTCATCAGCAAATCGCTTCCCTTGCATCGCTTCCCTTACGATGTATGTACATCGTAGACTTTTACCAAGAATAATTGCAGTTCCTCTTCGTTGTTAACAAGAACCACGGCATCGTCCGCATTCAAAAGACAATTGACAGTTAAATCACCCATTTTTGCTCATTATCACCCGTTATTATGCAACAACTAAGTATTTATTGCTTACTGTTATGCTCGTAGTATCGTATGAATCGTTGGAAAACTCATCTCGTAATTGAGCTGGTAATATTACGGTATACCTAAAACAAATAAAAAATATTTAAAAATTATTGTATTTGTTACTACCCTCTTTTGGATCATACGATTGGTTGGAAAAAAACGTTTTACTCACGTGAAATTCAAATTTTTTGACAACTCATTGACAATATCAAATACAAGACCTCTGTGTTCTCCTAAAAATCCCGATTCATTCAGTGTTATAATTGACCATGGTGGATTCTAAAATCAGATTAACTGGTTATAAAATCATAAATTCTAAAATGCGTTTACAGGATATGCATGCCGTGGTTGAGAATTTATATGAACCAGCCACTCACTCGCTAATTCCTCCCCAATACAGTGCGAAAAAGATAATAGCAGTTCGGACTCATAATGCCTAACTAGAATCGGCAAAATCGACGTTTCGCTGTCCCGTTTTTTCAACCCTGAAACTGAACCGATTTAAGTGTTTTTTTGAAGAAAGATTATCAAAACGTAATTTTCTAAGCCGGTACCTTTTGCGTTTTTTAAAAATAGTTTGCATACCGTACGACTGATAAAACTGGACGCTTTTAAGGGTTTTTAGATGGTTCTAGTTCCCACAAAAAATAAGGATATATTAATAGTAAATATCTATAGTGTGTACAAAAAATCACTGCTCTAGTGCCATAATCCAGGAAGAAAACACGGGAATACGTTTATATGAAGAAAAGTCAGACCGAGTTATCTCTTAAAGGGTTACAGGTAGTTTGATTTTTTAAACAATTCATAATTTTTTTGCATTTTCTTAAAGCACGATACTTAAAAAACATTATTTTATAATGTTACGTTGATCCGAGAAATGGTTCAAATGATATCTTATAATAACTTAAGGGCAACAAAAATACGCTGTGGGCTTAATGCTCACTGGTTTATGAAACTTGCAGATCAGCGTGATAATGAAAATACTCTATTGGGCAGAATGAAAGGTAGAAAACGACAAATCGATGATTTGGAAGCTAGCACATCGGCAGAATTATTAGAAGTCCATTATACATGGTCTAGGAATAGACGTATCTTGAACTTGAGTAATTTAGTAAATTTGCATTCAACTTTGAACGCGTTTTTCTCAAATCTAAGTTTTCCAAGACGTTAAACTGTATATTTTGAAAACCGCTCGACGAATACAAATGAGTGCATATGCTCAAATATTTGAGGCATTAAAAATTACAAAGTATAAAGGAAGGACCGTAAATACGCTACAAATATTGAAATAAAATCTCTCACATGAATGGTGACAATAGGCATATGTCGACCCCTAAATCCATGTTCAACGTGCGGAAATAGTTCATCTTGCATTCTTAATCCATCCACTGGTCTCCAATATCCAACCTGTTGGTATGATTGCAATAAGTCAACTCGAAAATCAAAAGAAAAACTTACGTCATGCAAAACAGAAAAGAGAAGAAAATAAATTAACCTGAAGCAATTGGACCATTGAAGTATTCGTATCACCTGGCATACTCCTCTTTTGAATGAATTTCCCCCATGTGTCAGAAGATCGGATTCTCCAAGAAGTGCAATTGTTGCATACGCTATTGGCATACAAATATTTCTGCCAAAAATTCAAATAGTTGGGTATAAATCGGAAAGAACAATAAAAGATAATGTTGAATAGATATTTTTTTATTCGAACCTCCACGTTCTCCACTAGAGAAATTCCTCTCAACTGCTTATTTGGTCTGATAGCTTCCCACTCCTCGTCAGAAACCTGAGATGCAACTTGAACTTCATCCTGGATGGCATTATCTAGGGCTAGTACAAAGCCTCTAAGAAGCTCTTTGCACTGGCAGATCAACCCACTCTGAAATAATATTACCGTTATTGGTAATGGTCAAATGTTATATATGGTCTGTCTTACTGTACGGAGTAGAGGCGTGGACTCTAAAAGTTAATATTATAAACCGCCTTGAAGCATTTGAAATGTGGATCCACCGTAAAATGTTAAGAATATCTTGGACCGATATGATAACCAACAATGAAGTATTACGTAGAGCCAATACTAATAGGGAACTATTCACCACTGTTAAGCTCCGTAAGATTTCATATTTTGGTCATGTGTTGAGAGGTGATAAATATGCCATACTTCAGCTTGTCGTGAAGGGGACGTAGAAGGGTAGGAAGAAAACAGCTTTCCTGGCCTCGAAACATCCGAGCATGGACCAGGATTAGAACTGTGGAGGAGCTGTTTCGCACTGCTCAGGATAGGGAAGCTTTCTCCCAAGTGATCGTCAACGTCGGGGGGACCCGACATGACACGTGAAGAAGAAGATTGGTAATGGCATTTTTTATTATGACGATATAAACAACATCATCCTTTACGTACTTATCCTCGTAATACTTACGCACCGCATACGCATACCATTGATACTACATTTTATAATTTGACATAGAAAATTATTCTTATACACCAGTTACCTGACAAGAGGGATCATCTCGCGTAACATTATAGATGATGGCGATGTTTTCTCCTTCGCCCATTATACTAGCAATATTTGAAATATTATCTTTTCTGCCATCTGTGTCTGATATAAAATAAAGCCATTGCGCCTTAGGGTGGACCATTCCCATAGATTTTGCCACTTCCATCACTGACAGCATTACATCTGTAGTTACAACTACAGCAAAATTTTCTCCTGCAATTCAAACATATTTAGAAGCAGAATTCGTAATGTTAGCACAAATTTGAATAATGTATTTAATTTATACTTACCTGTAAACTTTAATTTCAGCTTAGAAAGCGTTATGCCTATTTCATTTCGGCGTTTTAAATCATCATTTTCATGCTTCATTTTGAAGACAGATACGGCAACAGATGATACAGATTTGTCTTCAATTTCTACGGTCATGGCTGTCACAACGCGGCTCACCATGTCTCTATCTAAATACATAGTAATACGAATCAGTTTTGGATACAAATAAATAAACCATAACTCAATTTTTCTGAGAGGACAGAACGTTAAAAAATATTATTGGATGGCAGGCCCTACTATTTTTATATACAGGGTGTTCATTAAACCCTGTCACTTCCGAGATCACGATTATCAGTATGAGCAAGAAGACATATTGGCACATTAAAATATTTTTTAGAACTAGAAAAAAAAAAAAAAAAATCAAAAAAAGCTAACTTATTTAAGCTTAAAAGGTTGCTTACTTCTGCAGGGGAGAAACGAGGAGGGGGAGGGGGAATCTGATACGGCGCCGCGTTCCCCTCACTTCTCCCCTGCAGAAGTAAGCAACCATTTGTTTTTTAAGTATTTTTTTTTTTTTAATTTTCTTTGTTCTAAATACATTTTTTAATATGCTAATATGTCTTCATGCCCATACTGATCATTGTGGTTTTGGATGTGAAAGGATTAAACCTGTACATCTGTTTGTATTCGAAATAAATAAAACAAAATAAAATAAAATATGCTAAAAAAAACAATCGATATGCAACAATTAAAAGTTGAAAAATATAGCACTTTTTAAAAAAAATACAAAATTAATCTAAATCTTCATACATAAATATGTATGTATACATATAATATGCATATATACCCAATATATACAATACATAGTATGTAACTTATGTATTCTTGCCTCTATATGGCTAAAAATGAGGGTCCACTGTAAATATTGTCTTACTGAGGGTATCGTCGTGCAGCACGACCGCCGCCTTCCATCCGAAGGCGCGGCTAGAGCGCACGTCCAGCGCGAGCTGCGGCAGCTCCTGGCCGCGCGCCGCGAGCGGCACGGCGAGCGCCCCGCCGCGCGGCAGGCGCGGGCAGTCCGCCGCCGTCACGGCGAGCAGCGCCACGCGCTCCGCGCGCGCCGCGGCGTGCAGGCGCCACGTGGCGCGACACGACGCCACGCTCAGGATGGCCGTCAGATCTACGGAGAAACCACTTCATTAGCTCTTAACCGCCCGAGTATACTCGGGCGGTTATAACGTGCGAAAATTCCAACACCCGAGAAAATTGAAATAAAGGAAATTCGTTACCCACAAAAAAGTTTTCTCACGAGCGGTAAAAAGTAGAGCATTAAATTGTACGGCAAAGTTTCTTGAAAACATACAAAAAAAAATATTTTTAAATTAAAAACGAACTCCTTTGAACGACATCACTAGTTTATATGAATCAACCAATGATACGAGAGTTGTGAAAGATTTCCGGTTTACGGAACGTCAACGGACTAATCAGCAGAACTGACCGAGAAGAATCGGAAGAGAATTTGAGACGACACATGTGGAGTAATTTCAGAAACACAAAACGTTAAAAAATCGTAGCACTGATAAAATGATAAGTAATTTTTTTTTTTTAATTTTGTCCTAGTTTAATAGTCTATTAACAAATGAAAAAAATGTAAGGAAACCCTCTGAAAATCTTCATTAATTTTTTTAGGAGTAGTAAAAAAACAGTTTTTTTTTAAAAGTTTACCGTGAGGAATGTTCCTCTGAAGTATCGCAGTCTGGCCCTGAAACACTGTGTATTCTAGTTGGTTTGCCTACATATTAGAATACGAGTAGGTACACCACCTATATCATGTGACATTAATAAACCGAGAATAAATCCCCTTTTCTTTCCTTTTCTTTCATGAGTATTAATTTTTTATTTATTAACTGACTTATGTAGGTACATCAAACCCCAAAAATAATGAGACTATTGGTAGTAGGTAAGTGGGTATTTTCCCCAAAATTAAAATCCGTTATTAATAACTAGCCGAAATAAAATATTGTACTCAAACATACCGCTTTTCAACGTGATACTTGTCCAAGAGTAATAATGGACATTAACTCCGCCATACTTCAATTCTTCTCGGGTCAGCTCTTTCATGTATTCTTTGATACTTTCCAGTGTTGAGGTGTATTCATCTCCAAGGTAGTCCCGATCCAGAACAATAGCTGGAAAGTAATGTAGGTAATTAAAATAGATTTTCCATATCTAATACATAGACAAAGGAAAGGCAGATGCTCGCTGTGTGTCGAGACAGAATAGGAAATTAAGAAATTAGACGAATAAACGTAGTCGTAGATATCATAGATCGTAAAGGAAAATTTAAATGCTAATGGGCAGGACACTTGGCGAGACAAAATAATGGCACCCAAAATAATAAAGTGGAGACCATGGGCAATTAAAAGAGGCGATGGAAGACCGCAAAAAAGATGATCCGACATTTCCTTGATGGACGGATGAGCACGGATGAAAAAGGCGGGGGACAGAAGGAGTGGAAACGTTTGGAAGATGCCTGTATCCAGCAATGAAGAGAACAAGGCTGTAAAATATGATATAATATTAATATTACTCAATTAATGTAACTATATTGATTCATTTTATATTTACCAATTGAAGCGTTAGCCGATATCAAAGACGGAAAATCTTCGGCTCCAGAAACACTGACTAGCAGCACCCCGAAAGTAACAAATAAAACCCCTTTGATACATTTCATTCTTCACTTCGCCCAAAACTGAAAGATTAGAACTCGGGTGCGCCATTTTCTTCGTAATATAAAGAATCGTTCATAATTAAAAGAACACAGGTGCGAGTTATTTCCATTACTATCCATTTGTATTTATTATTGTTGAGCGTCATTTCTAACAACGATGTTATTATAATACAACACACGTGTGATAAATGCTCCTACTTTGCAAGAAAATACGAGTGTAAAAATAAGGTTTTTGTGCTAGAAATTCAGACACGGAAGCTGAATGCCTAATGCTCTTCAAAGGTCATTTTAGATACTTCGCGTAGTTAAAAGAGAAATTAGTATTAGTAGGTTAATAGGAAATAATTTTACTTATTTAGTTACCTGTATAGACCATAACATAGGTAGTTTTGTTTTTTTAGTTGACTCGGTCGCTCCATTTGGAATGAAATATATCTGCAAGCTTTAGAATTATCGCAAAGTTAAAAACTCAATTCATCGACGGGCTAACATTATATTCGCTCTAATACAATGTCCTAGTAAATATGTATATTAAATGTTAAAAGGTCATTCACAAATAAATAATAACATACCTGTGCATTCTTTCATTTTGTATTTTTGGGGCTTTTGCATTTAAAAAAAGTAAAAAATTCGTGAAGATTTTTAAACGATAATATTGATACTTGAAAATTAGGATTCTAAAAAAATATGTATAACCTACCAAATTTGTTATGAATTTTATGCCGAAAACTGTTACTCTCTAGAAAAGACTATTAGAGAATAAATCTTGCCAGTCATGGAAGTAAGCAAACTATGGTAGGTAGGTTTAATACTTATTGGTAAATCATACATCTCTCACAAATATAAATATCGTGATAGGTACCACCGTCAAAATCGCCATTTTATTTATCATAAATTCCCACCACATGAGGAACCTAAATAAAAAATGTCACACTACATTTTAACATTTATAAAATGTGTTTATAGGTACACCATTAGAATGATATTATTCCAGGAGTAAAATTTAAGGAGTCTTATCAAATCTCATTTACTTCCAATTACTTTTTTGGCTTTTACCTATAATAGATACCTACAATGTAAAGCTAAAAAAATAAAAGTAGTGTTAAACGTATGTAACTTACTTACTCAGCCTTCTTCTCGAGTCCAGTGATAAACAAAAGCCTCCCGTTTAGACCTCCACAATTCTTTGTCAGCTACAATCCCCATCAAACGTACTTACAAGCACAAACAGTTATTATATTGTAATGTATTATATAATTAAAACAACCATGCAATCAAAAAATAAAGCGGCGCTGTTCAAGTATTAAAAAAAATGGCTTTGCATATTTTGCATTTCATGATTTTACTAGTTTCAACTTGGTGACTGGCAGAGAATAAAGAAGTTCAGTGCTACTGGAAATTGAAAATAAAAACAGTTTTCTTATACGCGGTAAAAATTAGAGAATTTAGTTGTATGGTGAAGTTTATAGAAAATGTAAAAAAAATAATTACTTTGAAACGTCGCAGGTTCTTGCGAACAAAATAACCAATCAATTATAGCGTTGTCATGTGTTGTGATAAATTTCTGGTTTCCGGGTAGCCAATTTTTAAAAACTTTTAGTGTATTTCGATAACTACGGGGTTCTACTTTTGATGTTACCAAAATTTACCGAAAACAACTCGTGCCGTCACGGGCAGATTAATTTCAAAATTAAAAAACTTTGAAAAATCATAGCGATGATAATACGATGCATTAAACTATTTTAAAAAACCTTTTTGGCTTAATTTTATAGTCTATTAACAAATAAAAAAAATACCAAAAAAAATCCCGGACTTTCTCATTGTGGAGGTCCTAACGGGAGGTCATTTTTCTAGACTGGGCTCAATAAGTAGACGAAGTATCGTGAACCAACACCGCTAGATGTGAACACTCGAGTTGAACGTTGAACTTACTAAAAAAATGAGTTTATGTATTTTTCTTCTGAATCCATTTAAAAATCGTACAAATTACGAATGAATATTTCACACATGCAACAATCACAATGACATCACAATATTGTCATTTTTGACACATTGACAGATGCTGGTGCAGAATTTTGGTAAAGAGCAGTATTTTGTAATAATCTTAAAAGGATAATAACTTCCAAATACTTTTAAAACTTTCATGTGAATTTTAAAAATAGTGCAATATGACTTCTAAAAACGTTTTTGTGACAGTGGGAACGACAAAATTCGATGAATTATGCGATACTATTATGAACATAAAAACATTAGACGTTCTGAAGAACCTTGGATACACAAAACTTACAATTCAAATTGGAAACAGCCTTAGCAATGACGAAAGTTTTTGTGAGTCTGGCGTTGACGTGACAACTTATAGATTCAAGGATAATATTATCGAAGATATAAAGAATGCAGATTTAGTAATAAGCCACGCTGGTGCCGGATCTTGTTTAGAGGTTTTAGATTTGAATAAACCTCTCTTGGTTGTAATTAACTCTAACCTAATGGACAATCATCAAATCGAAATAGCGGAACAACTTCACATTGACGGGCACTTGTATTATTGCACATGTGATACGCTTGCTGATACCTTACAAAGTGTAGATTTCACCATCTTGAAGCCTTATCCTAAAGCGAATACCAAACATTTTTTTGATTATTTGGATCATACTCTGGGATTTAAAACTAAAAGAGGATGATAAGTCATCTGATAATCATAGATCTATTAATACGCATAGAGCACATAGACCTATAGAGTAAAATATTTTAAAAAGTAGTGACACAAAAACGTACCCATGTTACCGAGTTAGTTTATTTATTAATACCTGGGTTGCTTTCGGCCAGAATGTATATACTACAAAAACTGGGAGGATACTCATTTTCGGTACATAAAAAAGTTTGTATTTAAATCTCTCTAAACAACATTAGATTTTTGGATCCCAACCAGATTCTTTCCTTAAATTTTTACCCATTTATTTCTTCTTACTGAGTATTGTGGAATGCTAAAATAATATTAACTAATACTTCTTATATGTTTAAAACTGTATTCCCACAAGTACGCCCCTGTTGGAAATGAGAGCGTCCTTTTTGTGCCACTAAGTGTAGTTTGACATTTAAAATAAATGGTTTATATATTTGGATAATAATTATTCTCCTCAGAAAAATTCACAATGAACAGTTACACCATTATTTTTACAATACTTAACTGAATGGTTTTTACACGTTTTCATGACATGAGCAGGCATTTTGGTTTCGGTTTAGATTCTAAATATCGAGCTCACGTCACACCCGGCTTGCGGTCATAGAACGACTAATTACGCGTTGGGCATCATTATTTTTGAAGGCTCAGTGTATTACTAGGTCGATGCTGATAATACTGCATTTTTAAAGAGAAAATATTAGAATATTCATTTCTAAATAAGTCATAATACAAATGTTTTGGAATTTATTTCATTAAAAATTATTTTAGTCACATTCCCGTGCATAGCAATGAGATTTCAATAACATTCAGCGTAATAATGATATTCACTGCTATCCTACGAGGAGAGGTGAATGTTTCAGACTCACAAAAATAAGAATCAAGGAACAATCAGTACCATAAAGAACTAAAGATGATCAATGAGTTGTCAAAAAAGATTAGGGATGCTGGGTTTATTGTATTGTTTCATGGAATGGTGATGGTTTTCATTAAAATAAAATATCCGTATAGGTAGCTTAAGTTTCATCATAAAGATTCTGAATAAGTAACACTTAATTATTTATTTATTATTATTGTATAAATACTACATTCAAAATATTTGGATAATTATATAATACATCCAGTTATTTAAAATAAAATAATGCTATAAAACCAGCTTTTTAATTTATTTTCTTTATCCACGAATATAGTAGAATTATAAATAAAAAATAAAGCAGTATTAAATGGCGCGGAAAGCACTGTGTTGATACCACAATATAAGACGCAAAATTTGATTTAGTATCATATGAAGATAAAATGGTCAATATTCAGATGGTAACATACCGACTGTGTTCAGGACAAAGACTTCGAACACAATTCTGGAAAAAGCTGTTTCATTATTTCAAGTTTGTTTTAAACTAATTGCGAAGGTCTTATACACATTCTAGCAAAAGAAATTTAACTATTGCCAAAATATGTATGCAAATTACCCAATTGGTTTAAACCACATCAATAAACATTTATCCTTGACCAGTTAGCAATTGAACCTGAGACCACATGCTTGGTAGTCTAATAGGCTATTTATTTACTACAGCAAAGGGTTACTACCGGTTGGCATGAATTATTGTAGTATGACAAAAAAAATATTTACCGAATGATATGTGGAAATTATAATTATTGTTTTTTCCCTCGTATATTATATGATTTTAGGTTATATCATTCTTATTCTTAAAGGTGGCGGTCAGTGCTATATAAGCTCCTGACGTTACTGCGACCTGTGAAGATCTATTGTGGCGGGTCCCCGTGAATAGTTCTCGCCCTCCAAGCCCAGGTCTTTAAAAAGCCGAGAGGAAGGCGGAACTGTGGAAGGCGAGAGTTCTTATTTTGTTAAATCTACCCCTCCAAGCCCAGACCTGTAAGGTGTCAGATGGCTATGAGGTAGAGGGCGAGCTCTTTAACATCCTCAGATTTAACCAGTAGTCCCACGAGGATGTGGCTTCTTTTATAATGTAAAGCATCACATCCACTTAGAATGTGTATAGGTGTTTCCTCATCTGCACTGCAGAACATGTATGTTACATACTTTTCTTGTTACTTTTTTTAACATGTTATGAACAATGTTATGATTTTATATTTTTAAATGATAAACAATTATTGTCAATATTTTTAGTGAGTTCAAATCATTGTGTTATAATACTGGAATTTATTTATTTATTTATTTATTAACGGACATTGTCCATGTATACAATTTATAAGGTTTAAATATTACAATAAAAGAATAGTTTAAAACATTTAAAGAAAAAAGAAAGAAGCATTGACAAACATAAGGGACATCGAGACAAGATCTGGACTATTTATGTAGTGCTCGTTTAAATCGTTGTAAACTTAAACCAAAAAAGTCCAGATCCTGTCTTGAGTTAACAATACGACAAAGGCGGGTCATTGGAGAATTTAGGCCATAGTTTGTTCTATGCTGATCGATGAACAGTACTTCATTGTTTCTCAATCTACGAGTCGGGATATTGAATTTTAGTTGTCCCAGTAATGATGGAACATCGATTATACCATTTAGTATGCCGAACATATATATGGAGTCAAATATTAGTTCTACGTTTTTGTAGACTAGAAATATTTAACATTGACTCTATTTCAGCATAAGAATAATTATCTCTCTCTAGTCCAAGCATCCACGCTATTTTTCGAAGCAAGCGATGTTGGACTGATTCAATGTGATTAATGCGATTGACATAGAATGGAGACCAGACCACTGAGGCATATTCAAGAAGAGGGCGAACAGTTGAGCAATACAGAGTTTTGATTGTACGGACATTAGTAAAATCAGAGGATATTCTGTTAATGAAGCCAAGTAATTTCAGTGATTTATTTACTGTATTATCTATATGCTCGTTGTATGTCAGTTTATAGTCCAAAACAACTCCTAAATCTCTGATGGACTTGACTACATCAATTTTGGAGTTTTCTAATAGGTACTCGAAGGAAATTGGTTGTTTTGTTCTATAAAATGACATTATTTTGTAGAACAACTAGAATTCAACCCTTATTACATTTCATTTAAAGAGACAGAGAGCTCAACATAGATGAAAGAAATAAGATTGATTAAACAGAGATGAAGGATTTATTAGGGAATGTGGAAACTGAGCATTTACAGGGATTTGGAAATCAAAAATATTAGGAAAAATGGTGAATGCACAGTGCGTAAAGTGATTAATTGAATCACTTAACGACAGGTTATTATTATTTCTTAATCTCTGTTGTTTTTTTTTTACAACACAACAGGCCAGAAGGCCCAATTATAGTGGTGAATTACAGCACAGAACACATTTAAATTTTGTGTTCTCAGGGGGAATCAAATCCGGAGGCTTAGCCATTATACTATGGAGGCCGTCAATGTTACTTCCGTTGTCTCTACTGAGATATTGGTCTAGATAATGATTTTTTATTTAATTATTTCCATCTCAACACGGGACTTTAGCTCCATGGAGTTGGACATGTGTCCACTTAAGGTAAAAAAAAAAACACTATTTTTAAAACTATCATTCTTAAAAATTGTTGACAGAAAAACAAACTTCTGTTTTGATTACATAATTTAATACACCTCAGTAAACCTATACAGGAATTCGTATGGAAACAACCAAATATACAACTAACACATAAATTTTATCGTTAAGATGACAATATCACATCACAATAATATATTTAAACTAGTTTTTTGGCTTCAAAGAAACTCTTGAGATGCTTCATTTGCCACGCTCCCATGGACACAAGGATACTGGTCTGAAGAAGACTCCACCACAAGACACGTTGGTTTGTACTCTCTGAAGTGTGACGGAACCTTTCCTCTCGGTACTGAAACAATTTTATTTTTTAATGAACACGGTCCAATTCATATGCGTTGACACGAAAAACAATGAAATGGAGAGACTTAAACTAAAACAAATAGCAAATATATAGAAGTAAGGAAATAATGGTAACAATACATAACATAAATTAGCATGACAGATCTTTTGATTATCTGATGAAAAATATTAATAATAATCGAATAACTCAATTGTAAAATTTATCCACCGTTCTGATCATTCTGGGCAGGGGTGCCTGAATGTCATAATTGATTCTGTGATAACCAACAAATAGAATTTCATTGATTCTAAGCATTAATTATCTTAACCTGTAAGTTTTTTTTAGTTTTTGAGAGAAAAATTAATTGCTGTAGTTTGGTTAAAAATTAAAGAAATCTACATTTTGTCTATTCAATTCTGAACTATTCTAAATTTTTCTAAATGCTTTTTTACAGAATACGATTCTCTTTGAAATTCCCTTCATTTTTGTATAATCTAAAATGCTAAATATGCGATACGTTTTAAGTTATTCAATAATTTCCGTTTATCCTAAACGCCGAACACTCAAAATCATTCATCTAAACTATTCTAAACCCCTAGGATACTCTTGTAAGGAAATTATAAATATTTTTAATTTGTCACAGGATTTTCTCGCTTTTAACAATTTTACGAGAACATGGGGTTTACAATACTCTGGATCGTACCATTTATGAAGTCGAAAAAATCGCTTTCCTGCACATTTTATGATTTGGCATTTAGGATAGTTGAGAACTGAATAGACGATTTGTCTTCAAAATATTTACACCATCAACCATAGATGGCATTGCCATGTGCTTTTTATAAATAAATTCAATAGAAGATTTTTAACAAGCGACACTGTACTTCGGCGCAAATAAAAAACACAATAGGCACATTTTTTTTTATAAAAAGTAGCATTATAATGATGTTTCCGACACATCAATTAAAAATACTTATTTATTTACTCTTCAAGTATAAGAACTTGTTTCTTTTTTGGAAAGTAAGTTAAAAGATTATAAGTAGACTGTAACAGAAAAAAAAAACATGTATCATTTATAAAAAAAAAATTCATAAAAAAAATTATGGGTTATTTCTAACCAGAAATGAATATTCATATAGAAAATACTAATCCAATTGTGGAGCCACAGCATAAGTTTATGTAAGTAAAATAAAATGTATTTATTGTACATCTTTATGAATGAAAATAATATAAGAAGTGTCGGGTTTACTGTATTTGATATAGAATATAATATACATATAAATAATGTAAACATTTATGTGTATACTAGCATGCAAACTCAAGAAATAAATAATAATAACAAGTAATATAGCATATTATATAGCAGTATTATACATATGAAGGGTTCATGACAAGAACGGGCTCACGAAGAAATAATTATTAGGGTATTTTCACATGGAAATAACGTCAAAAATACAATATAAATTTAAACCGGATTTTTACGATTCTAATGATATATGACTAACAATGTATTCAAAACACGTTTTCATTTATAATTTCGGGATTAAAAATGAGCATATACAAAACGGCTCGCAGTTGGCATCACATAGTTTTAACGTCACACGTTATGACCGCCGACTGCGCTTCTAAAAAACATTTTGTTCAAGTTTGGCGCTAAAACGTCATTTGTGCCGTTATTTCCACAGGGCGCGAAACGTCTCATTTCTGGGTAATTAAAAATATGCATATTTTAAACTCTTACAGATAATATTCGACGTTGCACAAATAAAAATTTAACACCGTTACCATCATGTTTTTTTGCTTAATTGAAAATTATAAAAATTGAAGACCCTATTTTACGGGAGAGCAAAAGGAAGAATAAACGTTTTATTCGTGAGAATCAGGGTTCGTGAATTTAATAAAATAATATATATTTTTACATACAATCATAGAAAAGAATAAACAAAAACTTATACTTCATATTTTTAAAAAACTTCTTTTTTGAACTGACAAAAACGAGCTTAATGGAGCAATCGTCGCATTTTGACTTTTTTTGCCAGCCATAAGACACAGGAGCGACATTTTGTTAGTTTTGAATATTCTTTTGTATTGAACTCATTCAGTAGCTCAATTGCAGATGTCAAAGTCAACGCGATTCAAGTTTTGTATGATCTGTGCAAGTTTTAGTTTGTACTTTTGAGGTTTGTTTCGCACATTGCGAGGTTTTATTTCTGAAAGAACTTAATTACAACTACATTTACAAGTGTTTTATTAAATTACAAAAATGTTTAGTTAAATTGTTTTGTCTTGACTCATTCATTTACAATCATGTTATACACAACATTATCATCATAATATTATGTACCATGTTTAACTAATGTTTCATTTTACTTCCGTCTCAAATTGAGTTTAAAAATATGTACAACATGATAAATTTCTTTAGAGTATTTTCCATTCTTAAATAAAAATTATCTTTATTAAATTGTCTATGGCCATAAATAAATAAATACAATAATTAAATGGTGCCAAATATCATAATTTGGAAAACATAAATATTTTGAGTGATGCCATTTAATATTAGTGTCGCCACGCATGAGGTTGAGATGCGTAGCAATATTAAAAAATATAATTATTCCGATAAATTTCAGTCGATGTTCCATTGGGATCGCTTAAACGAAGAAAATTTTATCGCGTCTGTTATAACTGACAAGTGCGGCCATTGCGATTAAGCTCCAGGAGAAAAACATGGCATTGATATCTCGAAAATCAAAAAATGCAATGAGCCTGTTTTAGCCGTGTACCCTTCATATTTGATTTTGTATTCGGAATTATTAAAAATCTGTAAATTAATGTCGAGATTCTTTGCTTTTTGAAAGACTGAGACAAGCATTATTAACAAAATCAAGAGAAGAGTGCTGCGTTCGTGTGGTTGCAAAGCGAAAGAACGGCTAAAAAAAATGACAATGTGAATGTTGATGGATGCAGAAAACGAGGAAGACTGAGAACAACATAGCATGACCAAATCCAACAAACATTTGTAGATGGACATGTTAAAAGTCGGAATAATCGACATACGTTTATGAGAAGATATATGCATATAGAAAAAGCGAAGTATGTATGCAAAGACAGAGTGGTAAAGCGTTCTATCTTCTCTGCCTACCCCAGAAACAACAAGTTTGTTTGCTTAGTGAAGTATTATAGTTATTTACCCTTTGATAGTTTTGTTCCTTTGTAATTTGCTCTACTTGATCCAGAAGTTGTCGAATACGTAATTGCAGCTCTGTTAATTTCTCTTTCTGAGCAATGTTTGCATAATCAATGGCGTGCTCTCCCACTTGGATATCTAGATGGACCTGAAATAAAACCACATTTAATTAATAACTCCACCGATACAATCTTTATCAACAAATTTATATTACACACATCAAACTATGATGACTAAACTAGGCAGGGCATGTCGCAGAGGTCGAGGATAACCGACTACCTAAATGACTCCTATATAATAAAGCAATGGGACAACCGAGTATCGTGAGACCTAAAGTAAAGTTTTTGGATTGTGTGAAGTGAACAGGGCATCAGGAACTGCAGAGAGACAGCCGGAGGAAGGAGAGAAGTTCCGTAGACATTGGCAGGATGCAGGACCAACAAAACAACAATGGGTTGTAGCAAAGGTGATGACTAAAACAAATTAACTCTCCCTTCCCGGTGATGTGCTAGTACACATTGCATCTAATAACTTTAATGTCTCCATAAATATAATAAATGATGGGTTGAGATTTTCGGTATTCCATTGTTATACATTTACATATCGATAAAAATGTTTTTTTTATTAAGTAATTTATGCTTATGGGAACATAAAAAGCGTTTTATCAAAAATCGGAGATATCACCGATACAATAGAAAGTTTACCAATGTGTCACATGTTGCATTCTTAGTAAAAGAGTAATACTAATATATAATTGTCTCGCACACTCTTTAAGTCTCACTCTCGATAATACGGGTAGATTAGGGAGTGAGACAATTTTAGTGCGTCACACGCGCGAACAGCCAAGTTTCTTGTACTTCTCCAGGACGTACGTTAGCTGCGTTAGTAGCTGCCCGGCTTTCGTTGGGGACGGTTTTTTGCGCGCACTGAGAGCATGAATGATTTTTTTTTTCGTGTTTTTAGCAATCAGATTAAAAATATCATCACTTTTGACTTCAACTATAAATAATTGAAGCAATTGCCGATGAATATTACACTTTTGCGACTTTAAATATATAATTTTTTGCATGTGTAGTGACTACACAGCACCGTAACGCGCGGATGTTTTTAGGACAGTAAGGGAAAGGTTAAAACTCCAAATTTCCACTACAAAACGTGTGGAGAAATATATAGTAGTGATTCATTATAATCATTTTATGATTTGAATGCATGACTTGTCCTTTTGTAGCATTCATGAAGGGGGATAAAAAAAATGCATTCTTAGTGGGTAACTCACAAATGATGATTTTAAAGTCACCTAGTCCTAGTAATTACCCCACGATATGGGTGAATTTTTAATGTTAACTGGGGGGAAAAGATGTGCTAATAGAGTCTCCCTCTCTTTCCAATTCTATCGCAGACATCCCTCCTGTCTCTGAAGTCGGCACCTTGTTTTAAATTATATTATAAATAACACATACTCTGAGTTGAGATCCACTGAACCATGCTGTGCTGTTGGAATACATGCAGATCACGTGTTCTCCGGGAGTGTGGGAAGTGAAGGAGATCATTCCCTCTGAACTATATACTCTGCTTAACATCGTTTTGTCATCAGGATCCCTGACTTCAACGTGCATTCCAATACCAGGAGACGACGGCATATAGCCACCAGACCTCGGATCATACAGCTCCACCTTATAATTAACTAATAAACATAATATTAGTAGTCACGAAATCAATAACCACGTAGATATAAACATTTTTGAACTTAAACTATATTTTACCGATGACAGTTGTCTCATCTGGAATTTCCTCGATGAAACATTTTCTTTCAGTTTCTCCTATGTGAAAATACAGGGCCGAAGACGCTCCAAAAAGTACAAAAAATGCAAAAATTAAAATTCGCATATTGAAAGTTGTTTTTCGGCAAAATTAAAATAACCTACGAATACGAAATAACATACACACGTCAGCTCGGTTGTTTTAACTTTTTTTTAAACTATAAGGCTGATAAAAATACTGATACGCAGACACTAATTTCATAAATAGGTCCGAGATATTCGGAAAAAACAGTTATAATTGTCTTGTTCTAAGCCAACACGAATGGCAACAATGTTTCGATAACGTCAAAAAATAACCTTACTTTTTTTCTTTTCATAAGCATCATTCTCTACCAGTGTCAGGGTTCGTCAAAAATTCCAAACAAAAGTCATGACCGGTTATGAAATAAGGTTTATTGATAATCAGAAGGTATGTTTTAAGATCACGGTTAATTTTTCAGTTAAATTGAAATGATTAAAAAATAATGTTTCTAGTTTTACTTTCATTGTTAGTATTTTTTTGTAAAGCCATCTACGTTATTTTTCCACGTGTAAATTTAAATGATAAATACTTACGGTTTTGCAACTGACATAATTAACTAGAGATGTACATTGACTAGATATTATTTTGAAATTAATTTGCCGATGGCACGCATAAAAAATAACTGAATTTTCTTTGTTGTTAATTTGACCTAGATAATTAATATTTTTTAGGGTAAAGGCCTCTTCGCTACCAGACATTTCAAGGAGGGTGATGTGGTATTTGAAGAATACCCCATTGTATCATGTCAGTTTGCTTGGAATGAAGCATTTAAATATCTAGCATGTGATTTGTGCATGCGGTAAGTTCCTCATGATTCAATATTGAAGAAATTGGTAATTTTTTAAAATTATTAGGGACTTGAAAAAGTTCTCGCTGTTTTCCGACAGATGATGTTATCTTAGTCTTTTTACATCAGCCAATACTATAGCCAACTTCATCTTGGAGCTTCACCATTAGGCTTGAAATGACAATATGTCATCACTGTTCAGGCAAAAGTCAGTTTCGAGTTGAATATTATGCATTCAAAGCGTAAAATTATGTTCTTCAAAAGGCAAAAGTCATCAAGGATACTTAGAGTAAAGTTGCGTAAATTAAATTTATTTGTTAGTGAAAGGACGAAAATATAACTAAATGTAAGATCAGCGTGAACGAAGATATTCTGAATCAGATAGAAGAATTTGTGTACCTGGGAAGTATGTTTACTAGGGACGGAAAGGCCGAGAAAGATATTGAAAGGAGGGTGAGTGCCGGGAACAGGGTGAACGGTGCACTTAAATCTACTTTGCCAAACAAATGTTTATCGCAGGAGGCTAAACTAGCAGTTCACAACGGAGTTCTAGTTCCAACTCTAATGTATGGGAGCGAAGTATGGAATTGGAAAAATAATGATGAAAGTAGGTTGAATGCTGTCGAAATGCGATCCCTCAGGCGAATGTGTGGTAAAACGATGTATGATACAAGGTGCATAAATGTCGAGATCCGTGAAGTGTGTAAGGCTGAGACATGCATTATTGACAGAATCAAGAAAGGGGTGCTGCGTTGGTTTGGACATGTAGAGCGAATGGACAGCGAAAGAACGGCTAAAAGGATCTACGATGCAAATGTTGATGGATGCAGAAAACGAGGAAGACCGAGAAAGACATGGCACGATCAAGTCCATCAAATACTTGAAGATGGACATGTCAAAAGTAGGAATAATCGGCGTGCGTGCATGAGAAGATGTATGAATGTAGAGGAAGCGAGGTCTGTATGCCAAGATAGAGTGTTATGGCGTTCTATCCTCTCTGCCTACCCCTACGGAGAAACGGCGTGATGGTTTGTTGTTGTTGTTGTTGAAAAACAGTGGTATGACTTGCAATAAAATCTCAATAAACGTAAATCACTTAAGGCAAATATAATTTATCAACAGTTAAGGCAGATTTTTATATATTTTTTTTTTAATATTACTGTTTTCTTCCTAAAAATCACATTTAATTTGGGAGAATTTTATCTTCAACTTTGACGTCATACTGAAGCTATGTCATTTTAGTGCGTAGATATGTGTTCTGTGATGTACGCTTTCCCTTGTTTCATATCGATGTACCTACCCAAAGCTTGAAGGTGGGAAGTCGGTAGTGTATCTCAGTAATCGCTAGAGAGAATTTATCTTCAACTATACCGCCAAGGTGAAGGTATGACGTCTTTATCTTCCCATCATAATCGAGGCCATGGCCTGGTTGAGCAGCACTTCCATTTGTGGATAACCTCAAAAGATGAGTCTTTCTTTTCTGCCAGAAAAATAGGAGAAAGTAGTCGCTAGCAATGGACAATACCCTAAAATGACATATTCTTTACTAATAAAAAAAAAAAAAACCATTCATTTTAACGAAAAAACAGCAAGAACTTATTCAAGTCCCTGATATTATTATTTAAAAGTGAAATGTGAAACTTATAATTACTTATCAAAAACACTGAATCTTTATTTTATTTAAATTATTTATTGACAATTCTTGATAAAACTCTTTAGATAAAATTTAAAATTTAACTGTCCCTTCAAACTCTTTACTTGTTTCATTCGATGTATCAATCTTTTCACCAACATTCCAACTGTCAATTTAAAAAATGCTTTAGACTTGTATATGATTGAGAAAAATATAAGCCCAAATTTAAAATACGAAATTCAAGACTTATTATACATATGTATAGATCAGACTATTTTTAATTTAACAATGAAATTTATCAACAAATAAATGGACTGGCTATGGGGAGTCCAGATTCACCAATTTTAGCGGACTTTTACATGGATGTTTAAGAAAAAGAAATTGTAAAACTTAGCTTATTTAAACATGTCTTGTGTTATTATAGATATATGGACGGCATTTTTATAATTTTCAATGATTCAAAAGGCGTTTTAGATCTCTTTTCCAATCTTATAAACTCTTTATATAAATCTATTCAATTTACATTAATATTAGGCGGAAATAAAATTGACTTTTTAGATTTAACAATAGAAATAATTAACGGTAAATTAGATTTCAGTATATTTAGAAAGCCCACATTCAGCGATAACATAATCCATAATTCTTCACGTCATCATATTTCGCACAAAATGTCCACATTCCATTAGTTAATTCATAGATTATTGAATGTACCAATGTCAACAAAAAATTATAAAAAAGAACTTGATCTTATTAAAATATTAGCACGTAACAATAACTACAAAGAATCCCTAGTTAATAATTTAATACGGAAAAAACAAAAGAAAAATACAATGTCTCAATCATGTGCAGGACTTACATCTATCGACAAAATTAAGAATAAAAAGTGGGTAAAATTAAATAATATCGGAAATACTAGCAATAAAATAAAACAAGTGTTACAATAAAATAATCTTTTAGTTTCATTTTATAATAAAAAATGTTTGGGCCAAACATTAATTAATAGTAAAGATCAGGTCGACTAATTTGAAAAAAGCGGAATATATGAATTAACATGTATTTGTCCTGGTTCATATATAGGACAAAGCGGGAGAGCAATTAAATATAGACTGAAAGAAAATTTAACTTCACATAGATTAAATAATGATATATCAAACTTTTCATCACATTTAAGTGAATTAAAACATAATTTTGACAAATCAAAAAACATGTACATTTTACATGTAGGACATAAAGATCAAAAGTTAGATAGATTGGAAATTTTAGAAATAAATAGATAAAAAATAATAGCGAAAGAATTTTAATAAATCAGCAGTTAGAATTAAAAAAACTCACCCTTATTAGCCCCCTTAGCTGGACCCTGTGCATTGTTATAAAAGGATAAATGTTTTTCAAATAATAGAATCTTCTCTTAAAGTACATGTTTCAATAATTTGTCTGACTCTGTTCCATTATAATATTACGTATTGTATCTTTTTTAACTTATTTTTAAATGTACCTACACTTAAGATAATATTTAGTTTTATATAAATTATCCTTACACTGTAAAATATTTACCAGTCTGAAGATGCCCATTAGAGGGTGAAAGCGCTAATTGCTCAAAATAAATAAGTGGAAGTGTACCAAGTATTTTTAAATTAATAACTTATCAACTTAACATCATAACACTGAATCTCTTTGCCTTGTAACATACATTGTAACTAAGCGAACACTGTCTGGTCACATAATGCCATTCAACTATATTGAAGTTGTGTTATTAATTTATACACCAGCAGCTATTAAGTTGATGTGTGTACATATAATGGATGTTTTAAATATAGAAGATATAAATAGAAAACATTATAAAGTTATGTGTTCATCCAACTGAGTGAGCATCAATAACTCTTCTGGAAAGGCTAATCCATTACTCTACGACTTTGTTTATCAGGAAGTTCTTTCTGGGGTTGAATGTGAATGAGGTAGTGTTTCATTTTAATGAACGATCTCTGTGAAGGTGGTTATTAACCTTGGTACATAATGTAGCTCTGTTAAGATTTTGAATGTTTCAATCAATTCACTACGCTGCCTCCTCTCTTCCAGTGTATTCAAATCATATTAAATACCATGCATATTTCTTCCAGACCTTTAGAAACAGCCCAACAGAATGTCCGGCGACTGGCCGTGAAGCCAGATCTAGAGTTGCCGTACCCCGAATGCTGCAATACTCGACTTGATACCATAGTCAACTGTGAGGGCTGCGGAGTCAAGTACTGCTCCCAGTCATGTAAAGAGAACGCTTTTAATACCTACCACCAGATGGTGTGCCGAAGGAGTTCGGATTCTGGACACCCAATAGCATTGCTGCTAGAAGCTTGGAAGTAAGATAATACATGAAAAATATCATTTTACATACTTTAATTTGGCTAATTTGGAATTATTTAAATGTTACTTTATAGTAGTAATAGTAATAAATCAGTAGTAATGGTAACTTTTTTGATTTTATTGTTTTAAAGATAAGTTATTAAAGTTTAACTCTATGTGAATATGTAACCTGTAAACTACAGTGACGTGCATTCCATATAGGCAAATAAGCAAAGCGTACCTTACTAGATTCTCATATAAATATTAATACAAAATTCAAAAATATAAATATACCAAATTACTACAAATTAAAAAAAAAACATATAAACTACCAAATATTTACAGCAACATTCCGCGGGCCTCCCCCCCTATGCAGCAGCAAAGATAGAAAATTAAAATGCCTTTGTCAATGGTAGACCTTTTTTACACAACAATGATAAAACTTACATATGCATTGTTGTAATATCTAAATTGGATCTACTTATTTTGTAAACATACTACATTCGTAAGACAGGTTTGGTGTATATCTGCTAATAGCTGGCTGCCCTTTTACTCATAATAATTATAAATCTATTTATGTAATTTATTTTTGTTCCCTTTTTATTGTTTGTTTTTTATTTAGACAGATTCACTATCCTCCAGAGACGACAAACATCATGCTGTTAGTTCGCATCCTGGCAATGATCAATCAGTCATCAGATCCAGAGACAATATGCAACAAATTTAAGCAGTTCTGCCACCGAACAGTGAATGATGATGCTCAACTTGCCCACAAACTCTTGGGAGACAAGTTCCTCGGACAAATTGACATGTTGAGAGAACTGACTGCAAAAACAATGTCAGGAGAACACATAAAAGAGGTGAAATAATTTGCAAAGTCAAACTCCATTAGTATAAATTAATATTTTTTATTTTTGTTTAATTTATAAAATACATTTTACAAAAGATGTAAGTACATGTTAGGACATAAGTACAAATTAAAAACGAAGCAAAACTCGTACATAATCATTTATTCACAATATAATTTTATTTACATTTATTGGGACACAAATCCCAACTCCATGGGATCAAAGTCCTGTATTGAGTTAGGACAAATAATGTATGATACATAAACGATATAGAACAGCAATAATAATATACAAAACATTAATATCATAAAAAAAATAACACATTGCACATCAATGTTTTTTGGGTGAATACTGTATTTTGCCGAATTCAGTAAAAACACAAGACAATAATAGTACTGATAGAAAATTAAAAAAAGAAATCATTGTCTTCTATCTCTTGAGGTACATATATTATGTATACATAACCTGCCAAACATGCCTCACACGACGGTATCACAATCTCTTTTAACAGAAAAATATTTTACTGCTCAAATGCCGTTCATATAAGTTTTACTAAAATGAAAAAAATATATTCAACCCTCGCTATATATCGTTCACCGTCTCTAGATAGTAAAGTCTTTATAAATGAGATACAAGAATTTCTTAGAGATACTGTTTTTGGGAAATATTGAGTTTTTATTTGTCCTTATTATTTTATTTTTTGTTTCTTATATTTATTTAAATATTAAAAAATATATTTAAAAAATGTAAAAACAACAATCAAAGACAAGCATTTGATTAACATAAAATAACCAACTCGAGTAATTGAAAAATCATTAAGGAATTTCCGACTCAAATCCGTCCCTCCAATGAAAAATAGAAAATAATGGAAAAAAAAATCCCAACTGGGTGTGCAAGGGTTTTATTTTATTATTGTTTTATGAAATAAATAAGACTCACAATTCTGGAATGTTGGGTATCATTTGCTTTTTAAATTTAAAAAAAGAAAGGATGTACCTATTCCCTATTTATTTTTTTTAAATTCAAAGGCGTAGAATAATTGGTGCTACATCACAATTCAAATTAAAAAAAGAGTTCAGCATTGTTTGGTTTTGAATATGATTTATATTGTTATGTTTTGGGAGTATATGTTACGAAATAATGTATGTATAAGGAGTATATGTTACAAAACAAAAAAAAAATATTTATTGCCTATATTTTTGACTGATATGTGTGGTATCAGGTCTAACAACAAGAATGTTTAATTATTTGTTTGTATTTAGTATTATGTAAATGTCCACTGTTCTCTGTGAATTGGCAGTTGGATTAAACATTTTGTTGACAAACTCAAATAATGAAAGTATTATTTAATGTTTCATTTTTAGTTCCTCACACCCGAAGGATTTTGTTCTCTACTGGCATTGATAGGCACTAATGGTCAAGGTATTGGCACAAGTCCTGTGGCACAGTGGGTAAACAATACGACTGAAATTCCTTTGGAAGTCACAGAAAGGAAAAAACTGGATGAATTAATTGACAAAGTATACGAGTACATGGAAGCAGGTAAGAAAATAATTTCCGATTCTCTTCATTACTATACATAACTTTTTTATTTATTCTATCCAAATATAAATCATTTAAAGTAAAAAGGGTTTGTTTACTTCCTATAAAATTTCGAACAAACACTTAATTGAAAGCTGGCTCCCACTTTTTATATTTTTATTGTTATAATTTGTTAAATATTTACAAATCGTCAGTGATACTGCAATACCACATAATTATCAATGATTTTTTTTTGGCAGGGGGTCCTAAAAAGTGTTCTATTTATGATTTTAATTAACCAAATATACCGCTGAAGTGTCAGAAAAACTATTATTATTTATAATAAAAACAGCCACAATTAAAAACTATCAGCTATCCAAACTAACTAGCGAATTTATTTCAGTGAAACATTTTCATTAAAGAAACAAGTTATGCGATATTGCAGTATCACCGACGATATGTATTTGTTCTATTATATTTTTGCATTTACATTGCAGAAAATAACAGCAAAAAAAAAATTGATTAATTTCAATAAAACATTTTGACAAAATTCTTGTTTTAGTAACATTTTTTTTAAACAAAAATAACCAAACCAAACTAAGATATGTTGATTGGTACTTTGTATTGAATTTGAAAAATCCTAATGTACACATTTCTGTTAGTATAATAATTATGAAAAATTAACATTTTAGAATCAGATACATTCTTGAATTCCGAAGGCTCTGGTTTGTATCAACTTCAGAGTACTTGCAACCACAGCTGTGTACCAAATGCAGAACCAGCATTTCCCCACGGAAATCACTGCCTACAGTTGAAGGCTCTCGCAGATATCAATCCCGGAGAAGAAATCTTCATCAGTTATGTGGATGATTGCATGTTATCTAGATCCAGACATTCCAGGCAGAAGGTTCGTAATATTTAAATACATGAATCTGTTACGATTTCAATTAGTGCTCCTCAAAATTGTATTTTTAAAATATTTTCTTGTGCATATTGATAAAGCAAACATTTAATTGTATGGCAAAACTTTTCTATGAAGGTACTAAAAAATACCCAATTCAAAATGTTTAATACATGCAACTATGTATGTCATCATTATTTTTGAATTACCGTATTTTTCGGACCATAAGACGCACTTTTTTACTCTGAAAATTCAACCAAAAATTCGGTTGCGTCTTGTGGTCCGATGCGTCTTATCGTCCGCAAAATACGGTAGTCAGTCATAATAGCTCGTTTGAACATTCCACAGATTTAAAAGAAAAACTAGGCAGAAAGGATGACGCATGGTGATCTCACAAGCGGGCAAGAATTAAAAAAATCTTAATCTTAAATCATAGTTGCATCAAAGTGACACAGAATTGTAAAAAAATATTTTGACAAAATGTTATTAAATAGTTGTATATAACCACTCACTCACTTTTCTGTCTCTACCGGTTTCGAGACGCACCCGTCTCTTCGTCAGGACACCAATTAAACATGCAAAACCCACTATACACCTTCACCATAGTTGTTGCACAAAAATATAAAACCAACACGACATGCATTTTAATAAGCAACCCTAACATGCACTGATTAGGTTATGAAAATATTTTATGTTTTGGGAGGAATTTTCGAAAACAGTGGGAGGGGATGAAGGAAGTTGCGTGAGTTTAATAGGTATAGGGTACGTCTCGAAACCGGTAGACATAGAAATGTTGGTAAGTGGTTATATACAGATATTTAATAACATTTACTAAAATGTTTGACCACAAAGTGCTTTAAATATTAAAAATATTTTAACTTAGTTAAATAGTACAGTAATAAAAATATACATACTAAATATCCTTAATCAAAGTTAAAGTGAACAAATAGTATGTACAAATAAATTGCAGTTTATTTTTTGTATTTTACGTATTGAATGATTATGATAAAATTATTTATTTATTTATTAACGGACATTGTCCATATATACAATTTATTAGGTTTAAATATTACAATAAAAGAATAGTTTAAAACATTTTTAAAAAAAGAAAGAAGCATTGACAAACATAAGGGACATCGAGACAAGATCTGGACTATTTATTAATTAAAAATAAACTTTTAAAAAGTAAAACTAAACCAAGAAGTTTCATTGATAAGTTTATTTATAATTTTATCATAATCATTAACTATGAAGTTTTATCAAGAAATATCAACAAAAACATCAATATAATTTTACGTATTGGTCACCCATACTCACACTAACTGAAGATTCCATTGAACTAATACGCCGTGTTTTTAACAACATAATCGGTACTGTATACCTTTAGTTTTTATACTGTTTAGGTTATTGTTGTATATTTTTTGCCCTTCCATGCCATAGAACAATAATAAAGTTAACCCGTGGATTGGCAAAACATACATTGGTTAAAGTGTTTATTGAATATGTAACATGATCTACATATCTGAAAATTCACAGGAATTGGCGACTAACTATCTCTTCACATGCACGTGTGAGAAGTGTCTGAGCGAGGCGGGTGACCCTGATGAGACAAGCATCGAAGGGATGAGCGAAGATGAGCCGGACGTTGAAGACATGTCTGATTGATGTTCAAACTTCTTCAGCCTCTGTTTGCTGGGCACCTGAATTCTCACATACAATATTTTGTGGTCCATTAGTGACATTTCGTATCACATGCTAAATATCAAACGAAATTCATATTTTTTATGTGTTTAACCTTTTCTCCGTGTGTGACTTATAAATGCAATCCCAGACATAGCTGGTATGCTTCAAACATGTAGAGATTCCACGAAACTAAAACATAGTTGACCAAACATATTGCTGCATACCGGTGCAGCTAGTTAGAGTCATACACGCAGTGAAAGGGTTAATAGTTTGTTTCATAAGAAAACAAAATTTCACATATACTCATCGGTTATCAGTTATACTTTACTCACAACGCATAGATTTATATATGCGTGTAGGTACCAATGTTTAATTTTTAAAATACTACATCAAACCATCGAAATATCTTAAAATTATAGCCCAGTTTTGAGTGACAATACACTGGTAAAATTGTAAATTAATAACAATTCTAAATTGTTTGTGATATACTACAGTGGTAACTTTTGCTAAAGAGTCTGTACGCATATATAAGATTATCATTAGATCGTTTACAATTCAGATATGATTGTATTATTATAGCATACGCAATAATCTGAACAATAGTTTATTAACAAATCTTTTTGATTGGAAACAAAGTGAAAAATTCTAAATGTTTCGATGTAACATGTGTAAATTGATATATTAGACAAAGCGATACCAATCCATGGAATCATTAAATATGTGTGTACATAGTTTTTTTTCTTTACAAAGAAATATCGATCTTGTAGCTTTAATTATATGTATTATGTCATCTTCATCATACAGCCATTTCTATCCACTGCTAGATCTTCCCCTATATTCCTGTCTTGTGTTTTCTGCATCAGAATGACTGGTCACTAGCAGTTCTCTTAATACCATCTACCATAATGTATCATTGCATAATCATATTTCTTATGCACAAATATTTCATAGTAATTGCGTTACTTATAAAACTAATTAAATATTACATAAGTTAAGGAAGAAAAAATCTGCCATGAACAAGTCACTTTCATTTATTCAATTCATTGCTTTTCCGGTGCATGTAGTCTTTTGTAATAAATTAAACATTCACTAAAAAAATGCAGGTAACATCAATGACATTATAATAGACAATTTAGAAGTTAAAAGTCGATGCATTTAAATTTGTGGGTAATTGATCAGACGTAACGCTACGCAGAAAAATGCAGTTGTGTGTTGAGAAAGTGCTTTAATTACACAGCAACTGTTAAAAACAACAAATATATTGTTTTATTCGAAAATACAATCCAATTTTTACAAAAGTAGATAATTATATTTTTATTAAATCAGAAAACACTGAGTAAATATAGCAATGAGTTATGCAGAAACAAGAACTAAGAAAATATATTACTCTTTCTCACACAGAATGTTTGCATGTGTATTGTGATTTTTTATTTTTATTTTATTAATTGTTCACGTCCATAAGGCTTTTACATGCATGAAAGTTATATAAAACATGAGTATATAAACAACATAAAATTTTAAAAATACAATATAAAGCAATAAAAAATAGAACAGTGTTTAGAAGTAAAGTTGGTATAAAAAAAGAAGATGAGTATATAAACAACATAAATTTAAAAAAATACAATATAAAGAAATAAAAGATAGGAACATTTGCTATCCCTTTATTTTCAACCGTTGCGTTGAGGGCAATGAGATATTTACTAACAAATGTGTATATTTATAGTAATGGAACTATGGTTTTAAGGCCTATGTCATCCCTTTGACGAATAAAGCTGTATACGTAGTAAAATTATTCTAAAATGTCTAATTATGTTTTTTATAGAAATTTTTACATTTCTGGTTTATATTTAGGTAATTTAAGTATTAATATATTGTCATTTTCAAATAGAATCAGTTACAAAGCACTTCTTTTCTGTAGACGTATCAGTTTATTGTTTTTAAGGCAACCATTCTGTTGGAAATTGTCTAACAATAAAAGAAAAGCGACTCTTAAATGTCAAACATGGTGCAAATATTGTGTAAATTTAAGAGTAAGAAAGTTTTGACAGTACACTAATATTCAACTGCATTTATTAAGAATAATTATGTTTATATGCTCTTTTATTTATTACATAAGTCATTCCTGGTCCAAATTTCCATTTTCTTTTTTAAATGTGCCAAATGATACAGAAATCGAACTGAATTTGATACAATAAAAATTTGCTTGTTTGTTTAAGTACTATAAATTCACAAATCTTGAGGAAGGTTAACCCATTTAAAACATTGATTTAGAGTACTTACCCTTTTTAATATGATACATAATAATCATTGACCTATTAATACACAGGTGCGCCCTGAGCCCTCAAAAATGATGACACTTAACTCATGACCAATGCGTATCTAGTAGTTCTTCAAGCCAGCCGGCTCTGGGTATGTTTTTGTGACACTACTTTTTTTTTGAAATTTTACTCTATAGGTCTATGTGTATTATGTAGTTTGAATACAAAATAGATTTTTTTAAAGGGTCATTTTAAATATCAAAATTGTCTTTTGATAAACATAAAAATAGTCCATGATGTAAATTGGCACTTTTCGTTCTAATAATTGTAAAAATCCCAACCTTCGACTAAAAAAAACATTTATATTATTCAATAAGTTCATAAAGATCTCTGATATTATGTCAAAAAAATAGTATCCACATTTATTATATAAAGAGGAACAGTGTTAATTAACAATACCATTTATTTTTTTATAATCCAATTAGCTGTAATAATAAAATGTGATGGAACAATGAATGTGACAAATTGTAATAAAAGAGAATTTACCAAACAAAGTTTATTTTATTTATTCACAAATCTCCTTGTGTGAATATACATATTAATATGTATTGTAACGTGCGGCCGAAATGGGTACCTACGATTTTTTTTGTCCATGTATCACTATCTCGGCCCCACAACGTTACTCTTCTAACATCGCAGCTGACCGGCTACCCCTGCGCGTTTCATCCCCCGCGGAGGCCTGAAGGAAATCATCCCCACCAGAATAGTCGCCAAAGTTCACCTATAAAAGGTCGTGCACCCGCTATGGAAGGCAGAGTTATTTATCTCAGCTATCATGTATTTTGAAACAGTCATGGTACAAGATATCTGCTTTCAAACCGGGAGTTCATCTCCTCAGCTATCAGACCGCTTTCATGTATTTTGAAACAGTTCTGGTACTGGGAGATGGCTCTCAGCACTCCAAAAGGGTTAATCCCATGGAGGTTTGACTAAGCTACAAGCAGCCGCTTTCATGCATTTTGGAACAGCTCATGTACTTAGTCAGCTTCCTAAGATTATTCTTGACGGAAATTCAAGTAATGAGTTACATAATACATACTGAGCAATTATTACGAATGTGCGCTCTTATTTGAGCCCTTCCGTATTTAACTTGCTAGGTAGTTTTATCAACCATTCCTATGAAGCCAGTGCCCGAGCATAATCTTGACACCAGATGTTTGTCCCTTTGTCGAAGTCCAGGGCATGTCATAAATCTCATCCGTCAAGTGTAAACAGAATCCCGCTGATTCTCAACCTGTAAACCTTGCGAATGTCAAACTGTGTTAATAATTAGTTTTGTGATTTAATTAGATTATTGCTGTTTTACCGAATTACTGAACTCAAACCTATGTACAATTTTCTTTAATATAAAATAAACATTTAATGACAATTGTGTTTGCTCTATAGTATGTGTTCAAATGGAAAAATATGGAAACATCAACATCTTTACTGTGGAAAAAAAAACACGTCTCTCGATGATATGATATAATATATATTTATGACCTATAATAAAATCTGTTGGCTGCTTTAATATTGTTTTTAAACTTTTAGTATTGTTTAAAATTGACGTGTCCCTTCTAAATACATATTTTTTAAATAAAAACAATTTTGTTTATAGAAACAAAAAACATAGCAGATTTTAATGGAAATGTCTGAGAGCATTGATTTTTTTTAAAGTGAATACTTAATTTTAGTAGGTTATCATTTTAATTGTGGTTAAAAATGTTTTTTTGCAATTTTTTAAAGTAAAAAACGTATTTAGTAAAACTAATTCACATAGCCGGTTTTCAAGACGCAACGATGATATGAACATATTTACAAATTACACAAATATTTTTATAATTAGCAAAATTTTATAAACCGCAAGTGGCAATTTTATAATATTTTAATCAACATAACTTTACTATATAATGTGAGGTTGTTGCTACGTTAAAACAAAAGATATTTAATTTTAATAACATTTATTTAATTTTTTAAATATATACATAAAAGCTATTAAATAAAAATAAATAAATTACATATTTAGCTTTGTAATGGCACAGGTACTAAGTTGATTAGTTGGTTACTGCTTTCGACTAAGTCGGTAATGGAGACTCTTCCCCTCTGTTTAATGAACTTGGCAACATTTTCTAACTCTTCCTGCGATATGTAGATAAATTTTCCTCTGTCATCCACAACTCCCGTGAGGTGCCCTTCCGTCTGAAGAATTGTTATCCTGTCGATAGCTGCTTGTGTCTTCAACTTGAAATGTCCCGCTAAATCTTCGATTACAACTACTTTGTTCGCCTGAAATAATAAATAAACGATAGACACGATAGTAAATTCATACGGCATTTCAACATAAATAATTATCTTAAGTAAACTACTAACACATTGGTTAGGTTTCAAACGAATCGGAACAAAAATGACTACAATACGTAAGCTATAAAAATAACTTTAAAAAATTATCTAGTTTTATTATAACATGTGTGTAGCATTTATGCTTGTGAATGCAGGGAGCTGCTCTTCCAATTAGAGGTGATGGAAGAAAACAATGTTATGCTTCGATATACCTCATAAGACCTCGATTCCCCAAACTCATACCAATAATACTCATTTCACATGTGTGATTTGCTCATTTTTGCAGCTATTTTATACATGTTTTGGGATGCTTTGAAATATTTCTAATTATTTGTTATTAAGGAAACTTAAATGACCATTTTGAACCAGCTACTCGTGAGCTTATCTATCTTGATCATCTTTATATATATATAATTTCTCTGTACGTGTGATGAGACTGAACTTCTTCTTAACGGCTTAACCGATTTATGTGCGGTTTTCGGAGAAATATAGATCTTTGTGCTGTACGTGTTCTTAGATATTAAAAAAGAAGTAAGGAGCATAAATGTTTTATTCATCGATGTACCAGGGTTGCGTTCGAGGAGAATGCATTCACAAAAAAATGGAAAGATGTTGGTTTTTTGTGCATAAAAAATGATTGTTTTTGAATGTTTACAAACAGCATTTGTTTTTTGTGGATCTCAATCAGATTCTTTCCTTAAATTCCTTATAATTTCTACCCATTTATTTCTTTTTACTGGATTTTTGGTAATACTTAAATAATTTTATATTCAATATATTTTTAAAAATCGTATTCCTACATTACTACACCCCTTAGTTGTTGAAAAGACCGGAGTTTGACGTTTGCAAAAAGAATGCCATATTTGAAAAAAATAAAATGTTTTGGAATTCAACCATAAATAAGTACCTAGGTACCTCTTGAATTCAATATTTGAATATATACCATTTTTAGTTTTGGAATTTAATCACAAACATGCACCTAGGTACCTACTTATCAATGAAAAGTCTTTTGCCAACGTTCGGGCAGGACAACGTCTGTCGGGTCCGCTAGTTACTTATATTTTAGGATAATGTGTTTTCTTAAAATCATCAAAATTATTTTAATATATACATCACGTAAAAATATTTAAAGCCAAATAAAATGTACGATAATTACCTTCACATACTGAATGAATTCTTGCAGCAAATTCTTTTCATTATTATCATCTCCTTCTTCTTCAAAACCTTCACCTTCCACAGAGAAAGCTGCCTTCATCTGCAAGTACTCTTCTTGTTCCTTTCGCTCTCTTTCTTCAATCTCTTTCCGTTCTTCTTCTTCGAGTTTTAACTCTTCTGCCTAGAGAAAATAAACATGTGCAAAATTACATTGAAACAATGCAACAGAAAAAACACTACCTGTTTTAAAACAAATATGTCCATTGATTTTTTTATTGACATTTCTCGGTGGACTGCATTTTTGTTATAGTAAAAATATTTTTAGTTTCACTGTCAAAAGATTAAGAGAGAATAATGGAATGTAGCTGATTTTTTAAAATATTTTTAATATACCTATATTAAATTAATTTTAATATCACTCTGCTATTTAAAATTTTATTTTTATTTATTTGGAAAAACAACAGAAGATTTATAAACAATTATGTAACAATAGTACTGTATAATTACAATTCAAGTTTTTCACAACTAATTGACACTTGTAAAAATACTAATAACAAAAAATATATGTATATATAAAAGAATTACAAAAGAATAATTATGTACGTTCCCGAGACGTCAGGAGGGATGTAAAGGATAAGGAAAGATTATGATTAGGATAATATAGGAAGAAGAGGGGATTCTGTTGACGAGTTAACCCATAAAAATGCCTATAAAGAAAGAGAATAATGTGACAGTGATACTTATTTAATTAGAGTAGTTCTAATCATTTATTTTTTAAATTAGAATGTTTAGACTCAAATACATCAAGGGAGGAACAACTCTTGTTATATTTTGTGCCGCTACGATTAATGAAGGAATTTTGAGCGAAGTTATCGGATGGTGCAGGATTGTAAAAAAGTCAAACGTGGCTGGTGGATCTGGTAGGGAAGTTTAGATGTATGTTTTCCAAGAGATAAGTCATTTTAATTATATTATTCAAGATTTTGAATAGGAAGCTCATGTCAGAAATAGTTCTTCGTTTAGTGAGAGAAGTCAGTTATGGAAATTTTGAAAAACATGATTTTTTTAAGGTATGTTTAATATAACATGTACTTCTAAGATTAAAATAAACAAACCGTCGCCTTAGTTTGAAAACAACATAGATCACTAAATGATAACTTTACAGGAGAAAATAAAAACATCATCGATCAGTAATTTTAAACTAAACTTTAGTTTAAATTTATTTCAACAGAGAGGGAAAACGTTTTTGAGAAGGGATATGGAAGTCTAGGCATTTACAGGGCTTATGACCTGTCATTGGCTGGTTTAAGTGGCCACTTTACACACTATGCAACATTCACCATTCTGCCCATGTTTGAACATCCACATTTCCTCAACTCTCCCATCTGTTGACTTTTGTGAAGTAAAGGAGCTGAAACCTTTATGATGTTGGTGAGATTCATCCGGCTGAACCAAATCACCTACTAGGCAACGCCTGAAAACAATTTTCCAATTTTTATACTTCTCCTTTTACCAGGTAGTTGAAATTCCCTTCTCAAAAACGTTTTCCCTCTCTGTTGAAATAAATTTAAATATGAACAACTCCCTAGGGAGAAAATCCAGCCAGTCTGCAAGCATTTGGACATACTCAAACATTGTTAAACTTTAGTTGTTTTATTAAACCAAATATTAAGGTACACAAAAGTAAACTACTGAACTACTGTACTATTGACCATCTACTGCTTTACGATGCATACCAAGGAATATAAATCTTTTTTGAGATACGCGTTATTTGAAAAACGCGTTTTATCTTTTTTCTGTCAACAATTTATTCATTCAAATGACAAAGATAGATGCTATTTTGTACAGTGAAAATTAAAAAAAAATATATTTTACTTTTTGTACATCATGTTATTTGTACATTGGCAATAGAAATATTCAATCATAATATCAAATAAAGAAAAAAATTACTTACATTCTATTCAAATTACAGGGACAATATGTAATTTATCCAGAAAATGTTCTTTTTTTAAAAATATATAGGAATATTGTTAGGATAGGTAGGCACTTAATTTGAACACAATATTAACACAGAATAAATAAAATGTTTAATGGACTTTTACCTTTTCTAATTCTGCTTGTTTCTTTCTTTCTTCTTCTTTGATAGCTTCTTTAGCTTTTCTTTCTTCTCGCATTTGTTCCTCCGCTTCCCGAGCAATCTTCCTCTCTGCCTTGGCTTCAAGCTTTGCACGTTTCTTGGCCCCCATCTTCGCGTCGGCTGCAAATATATCCACTTCATCTTCTTCTTCGTGGTGGTCATCTTCAGCGGGCTGATTCTCTTCAGGTAAAGCATCTTGGCGCTGCCGAGCCGCTGTAAGATGTGGAGATCATAAATATAAAAGATAAAAAATAGGAACAATAATAATATATTATTGTTATCAAAAACATTTTTCACTTTGTGGTATGACATTTTACATGAATTTTTTTTTACATTTTACATTTGTATGAAACAATATTTTATTATATAAATAGCAATGCGTGTAATTATAAGTTAGTTAAATTCCTGACGATGAGGTCTGCCTACTCCTTAGGCGAAACGGCATGATTGTTTGTTTGCTTTTATTATTTTCTTTTATTTGATAAATGTTCTTTTTGAATTTTAAAAAATACATATCTACCGAATTAGGTTTTTTTCAAAGGTATTTTCTTATAATTATTTTTATAGGTGTGTATAAAAGTGTGCTTTGGCAAATAAAAAAAATAATTTGGCGGCCTCTGTGGTGTTGTGGTCAAGACGCTTGACTCACACACGAAAGGTTCCAGGTTCGATTCCCGATGAGAACACAAAAATTGAAATGTGATTTTTCTCAAGCCTGGGTGTTCTGTGATGTAATTCACCACTGTAATTGGGCCTCCTGGCCTGTTGTAGTGCAAAAATAAATAAATAAATAAAAATACAAACAGATGGAACAATTCAGGAAATATTGATGGTCGAACATAGGCAGAACAGTAAATGATGCTCAGTGTGTAAAGTGATCATTTAAGCCAACCACTGACGGGTCGTAAGTCTGATCCTGTAGATGCCAAGACTTCCCTATTCCCTTTTCAAAAATATTATCTCCTACAACACATGGTAACCAATACTAGAGTTAACTTTTGGTGGAAAAAACGGATTACAAGTATAACAATGACAAAAGCGAGGCATGAAGAATTAGAAATACAAGTTTACAGATATCTACTTTTTCATTCTTCCATTTAAGTCAGTCAAAATGAAATGTCAACTCACCATTCGCTCTCATGCGAGCCCTCTGATTCCTGGCTGCCTGTAATCTTCCGCCAGCTTGAGGTGCCACAGCCTCTGCTTTCCTGTTTTCAGCTACAAAATTTGATTCATCATTACAAACATAAAACATATGTAGAAGTTATTTTTTTGTTTCTGTTTGAATCAGCTTAATTACCTGGTTTAACGGTAAATGGGTATTTCAACAATACTAAACCCATTCCAATAAGCAAAATCAAAGTGATAACTGCGAGTAAAATATTTAGATCCATATTTCTGATTTAATGTACAATGCTAAATATTAAAAATAAAAGATCTGGGGATATATGCAAGATTCACATCTGCGAATATTGCGAATCGCAGTCAAGAGAGACCATAGAAATCGAATGACAAATGACGTATTCTTTGACATGTTGTCATTCTTGTCCAAGATAGCGTTCAGTGCCGTTCGGTATTATTTATGATCACGCACTCCAACACATAAAAAAGGGGAAAAAAGCAAAAGAAAATATGAAATTAATGCCTATCCCTTAATAAAAAAAACATGAAATAGGGAAAAGGAATTATCTCGGAGGCTGTAAAAATCAAGTTCCGCGTTCGCGCGTATGAATAGACGGAAGCTGTCCGTCTCTCCGCTAACTAAGAGAAAGCGGGAACATCCGGCGAACGAAAACTTTAATCTGAATTACAAGATCGCGTTTTCTTAGTGCCTTATTGGATATGTGGTGTAGAAATTTATTTTGCCATGCATTTTCCATTTTTTTCCCCGTCATGATAATGCAATTAAGATAAGAACTAAATGAATTTAAAGCCCTAAAGAAAATAAAGGAAACATAAATCTTATAACCGACCCGTTACAGAGGGGGTGGCGGCTTCGTCTCCCTGGTTCCACTCAATCAGCCCACCTGGCGTAAATGGGGGGCCTGAGCTCGGCGCACCGAGAAAGCACTGACTGCTAAGTCAACCTCAGTAGCCCTGAAAAGGGCTTTCCAATGGGTCCTGTTGGTGTAAAGATGCGAGCGCAGTCAGGGCAGTCACGGCGAAAGCCAGCAGCGAAGCACGAAGTTCAGCGGGAAGCGGAGGGTGAGGAGGCGAAGAGTAAAACACGATACAACTGCCTTGAGCGAACTGACCTTTATTTTAAAGTGTGCTCATTATAAGACCCTCGCGGCGCACTGCCCGACGCCCGATCGCGCGACCGCCACTGTGTACGCGAGCCATCGCCAAATACAACCAAAGGTTGATTCTACGGTGAATAAAGAAATGTCTGCTTGTTTTACGGGAAAAAAATGTTTTAATGCGTGAATATTTTAGACAGGTATGTATAGCTCGTATCAGGTTCCATGTTTTTAAAAATAAAAGTGTTTTTTTTTGTACCAGTTACACTTTAGAAGAATCACATATAACAAAAGTAAATGACTATACAAAAATGTATTGATATTAATATTGCACAGGAAAGTTTTATAAATATAATTTCTGTCAAATGAGTTATTTCGTATTTCATTTATATTTTTTTTGAAAAAAAAAAGGAAACGATAATTTTTATTGGGGTTGTAATTAGTGGTCGATGTGTTTGCTTAGCATCTGTGAGGTCTCAATTTCAATTCCTAGATAGTTTTTTGTAAAAAGACCTCAATAAAAGTAAAAAACCGCTGAAATAATAAATGTTTATTGTTTGCCGCCAATTTGTTTATGGTATTCGCCAGAGCCCGCCGCTCCGCCATTTTGTATCTTGTATGTTTTGTTGCGGATTGCTATACGGGTTGTCAAATTTAGTGAAATTTATCGGTTAAATGTTGAATTAATAGTTTGACACGAAGCAATTCGTTGCTAGATAGTAAATTTCTACAATGCACATAAAACAGGTCGAGTAATTTTAGAATTATTTCTGCATAGTTGTCAGTATTTAGATGAGAATGTGAAATTAAGATTTGTTTTGCTGTTTTAGGTGATAATTCAAGGGTTTAAAAGTTACAGGGAGCAAATAGTCGTCGATCCATTCGACAGGCGTCACAATGTTGTCGTCGGGAGGAACGGCTCCGGGAAGAGTAACTTCTTTTATGGTATGGATTTGCGCAATGTTGTGCTTTTAGATTTGGTTAGTTTCCATTGACAGATCATTTGCAATCTTTATTGTTAATTTGCAGCTATACAGTTCGTGCTTAGCGATGAGTTTTCTCACCTTCGGCCGGAACAGAGACTGGCCCTTCTTCACGAGGGCACAGGACCCCGGGTAATCACGGCTTATGTGGAAATCATCTTCGACAACTCTGACAACAGAGTCCCAGTGAGTTGAAATGATGTCTGCTTGCAAATGTGACCATCTAAGTTTTATTAATCGTCTCTAAAGCTTATTAATATTTACCATTTTTGAGGAAACATTCTCTTTTAAGATTGTTCCTAAACAGTTGTCAAAGCTATTCTCTTTATGTGCTTTTTTATACGATAAAATGTACCCCATTTCTGCTATAAATAATCACGAAATTCATCAAATGCCCACAATTTTCCATCATGAGCATAATATACCAATCTTTTTAGGATGAAAAAGTTCAGTGTTTTTTTAAATATTTATTTGTTAAAAGACTATTAAACTAAGCCAATTAAAAAAAAATATGCCTTTATGTATCAGCGCTATGATTTTTTAAAGTTTTGTAATTACTCTGTGTGTGACATTACCCGTTTTCTTTGGTGAGTTGGCTTCCCGGTAACTGAAAATCTATCACAATACTATCATTGGTTGATTTCGGAGAACTAGTGACGTTGTTTAAAGTAGTAAATTTTTATTTTGGACATTTGTAGCACTAACTTTGTAGTTCATTGTTATATTTTAAAGGAATAAAAAAAATTACTTTATTTTATGAACTCCTTATTTATTATCACAACCGACTAGTTTCGGCAACTCACGTTGCCCTCTTCAGGGTTTTATAATCGAAAAGGTTAGAGGAGGGGGTAATTGTGTTTACTCTATCCTTTTCGTCACCCACTGTTCACTGCTTCTTTCACGTATGTATATTTAGTCATTATATAACCCTGAAGAGGGCAACGTCAGTTGCCGAAACTAGTCAGTTGTGATAATAAATAAGTGGTTCATAAAACAAAGTAATTTTATTTATTCCTTTAAAATAGTAAATTTTTCATATGTTTTTGAGAAACTTTGCAATACAATAAAATGCTCTAATTTTTACCTCGCATAAGAAAACATTTTTGTATCCAATTTCCCGTAGCACTGAACTTCTTCATTATAGATACTGTACACGCGAATTCCAAGCAAACTGGCTTGAAAAATTAAAAAAAATATGTCTATTTATGTGAAAAAAAAATGTTTTTTACCCTTCGTATTTAAAAAAAAATCTGATGTAGGTAGAATTTTTTCTAATACATATAAACAGCAATTTTATATTATTATTGTTTATTAATTTGGATTTTATTATTTAGACTATCATTCCAAATTGGATTTTGTCCAGGGGAAAAGACCATTGCAGGAGACTGCTGCGAGACATTTGGTTATTATGGTGCACACCATGGGCGGTCCGTCCATATAACGCATGGAACCATCGCTTCCCCTAAATTTACCCATTAAATCAATGTTTATAAAATACTTGATAAATTAATTATCTGTCATAATACCTTAACATATATGTTACTATAAACAAATACAGTAATAATGTTGTCAATAGCCGTGATAAACTGTGGAGTTTTAAAATCGCCACCTTATAAATTTTTTAATATGGCAGCGGTCTCCCCACACACATCTATTCATCTGCGCGGTCATGCGCGCACTGGCTTGGTTACTGGCTAATCTTTTCATTATTTTTTCTATGACTTGATCACGAACATCAGCCGCCATATTGCTTATTCTGCGTTGAATGGTATTGTCAGAGAGAGGTATACTTTTGAGCTTTTCGACCTCTTGCTTGCCAAACATAATCTGCTATATCTAAAGCCGCTGGTAAAATCAAATTTTCAGCAATAGTGTGAGATTTCCCTGCTTTAGCCACACGAAAAGATACTCGATAACTAGCGAGCAACGCTTTCTCATTCAGGTTGGATATTTGTCCTATAGCAGTTTTTCGACGTTCAAGAGCTTTTAATTTTCGCTCAAAAAATTCCACGGGTTTATTTTTTTCATTAGGATGTTTTGTGTTTAGGCGGCGTACCAACTTCTTAAGATAAGATTAAGATTCTTTATTAATTAAAAAAAAAAAACTTTAATTGACTCTTCTGTAAAGTTGTTACATGTTGCTTGGTAACCCTTTCTTTCCAGTGTCGATATGTATGCTTCCACTTTTCAATATGTTTCATCCCAACTCAATACAGAGGGCTTTCGGTATTATGGAGTTTGGGATACTTTACTCTTTTATCGATTGCACGTACTGTTGTAATTAATAAATCATTCATTTTAGATTGATCGAGATGAAATATACCTGCGTCGTGTGATTGGTTCCAAAAAGGATCAATTCTTCTTGAACAAGAAAGTGGTCCCCAGAACTGAAGTACTTAACTTACTGGAAAGTGCGGGATTATCCAATTCTAATCCTTACTACATAGTCAAGCAGGGAAAGGTACATCATATTTATAATTTACTTCTATAAAACATTTACTTAGTTATAGCAATGCTGTAACATATTCAATTCAGGCAAGTACCATAAACTAAATTAAACAGCCACTTTTTCGACGTATGGCAATGCTACTGCTACCTAGCGAGTGAATCGAAAAGCTAGACAGCGTGCATCAACCATTTGTCAAAAAAGTTTGTGGGAAGACAAACAGAAATTGTACGGAACTATATTTTTCGTATAGTTTCTGTTCTTCGTTCAGAATTTTTGACAAAATGGTCAAGCACACCATCTAGCTTTTCGATTCTCTCGCTAGGTGGCAGTAGCATCGCCATATGTGCAAAAAATGGCTTTTTTATTTAGTTTACGGTACTTGCCTGAATTAAACATGTTACAATATACTTCAAGTATTATTGAGAAAGGAGTGCTGCGTTATTTTGGGCATTAGGGTGAATGGACGGCAAAAGAACGGCTAAAAGGATTTGCTTTGCGAATATTGATGGATGCAGGAAACGAGGAATACTGAGAAAGACATGGTATGACCAAATTCAACAAATACTCAAAGATGGACATGTCAAATGTCAGAATAATCATTGTGTATGAGAAGATGTATGAATGTAGGGGAAGCGAGTTCTTTATGCAAAGACAGAATGATGTGGCGTTCAATCTAGTCAATCAATGGTCTTTTTGGTTATGTTTGTTTTTTAGTAGAGATGAATAACTTATGAAGCATAGTCTGTGCATTTACAGGGTTTATGACCTGACATTGTCTGGTTAAGTGGCCACTTCAAACACCATTCACCGTTCTGCCTACATAATCACTTTTTACTTCTTACATTTTCTGTCTAGACTGCAATGGAATTCCACCAAGAATTGATATTATGGAACATGTAATGAAAATATTAATGTTTGCAGATTAATCAAATGGCGACAGCTCCCGACTCTCAAAGACTAAAACTTCTCAGGGAAGTAGCAGGAACTAGAGTTTACGATGAAAGGAGGGAAGAGTCCGTAGTCATTTTGCGAGAAACAGTCGGAAAGGTATATTTAATTTACCAAATTCATCATCATTCCTCTTCCCGCGCCCGCCAGTGCATTGGTAAACCAAATGCAGCGTATTTCCGTGATCTGTTTCGTGAAGGTAAGGTGATCAGTCTCACGCTTCTGGTCAGTCCAGGAACAATTAAATCTTGCAGTTTAAACTACCTTTAAAATCAGTATTTTGCATCTACCCTGTTAGGAATTGAACCCGGGACTTCAAGAATGGTAGATGTGGATTTTATCTCAGTAAATCCAATTTTCGTGGGGAAAAATTGGCCGGCTTAAATAAGTAGCTTGTCATATTCAAAATATGAATATATTTCTATTGATTTTGAAACAAAATTAAACACCTCAAGTCGAAAAAATAAACCTAATAGAGTTTCTGTCTCTATTAACATTAGAGTTAAAACCTAATAGAGTCACCCATATGGAGAAAACCATGTTATGATTATTGACCACAAAGTTAGCCACAGATTACACCAAAACAACTGGCCGCACTAACCGAAACTGTTCATTACATGTTTGTTGTTAAACTAAAATCCTAACTAAAACCAAACCAAAAATTTGGAACGCTTTTGTTCTGTGCAATGGAGCTTAAAAGCTTCTCTAGAGAATTATTATTCTGAGCTATTATTTTGCCCATTTGTATTTTTGTACATTTTTACAGGTTGAGAAAATCAACGAATTTTTACGCACGATTGAGGAGCGTCTGAAGACATTGGAAGAAGAGAAAGAGGAACTGAAGGAATATCAACGCTGGGATCGCTCTCGGAGAGTTTTAGAATTCATCATTCACGAGACGGAACTCAAAGAAAATAAGAAAAAACTTGAAGAGGTTCGTAACTAACAAATTGTTTTCATAATATGTGTATGGAAAAATAAACAAATTAAAAAAAAAAATAATGATTAAAAAAAAAAAAGTTGAAAACTTTTTTGTATTTCTCGAAGTGGTTCCACTAATAAAATATTATTAAGAAAATAATTATAAAAAACAGAGATGAGTTGAACAGTATGGATGTGTAATTCAGCGGTTTGATGAATTGGTATTTGAGTATATTTTTTCTGTCACTCTCGTAGATGTCTCCTCGGAAACTGTGCGAAAAAGCGTTGTAATTGCGGGAAAATTTTTTTTAGGCAATTTCAACCATTGTGTAAATTTTATTTTGTGTTTTGTTTTTATGAGAAAAAAATAATGAAATAAACAAAATATGTGCAATATTTTTTCAATGTTGTCAGTGAAAACACCAATTAGGGACTTGGACACATCATAAACGTAATCCAATGAGGAACTTCAGCCCTACGGGAAATTGGATACAAAAAATGTTTTCTTACGCGGGGTAAAAATTAGAGCATTAAATTGTAAAACAAAGTTTCTTATAAATGTACAGAAAAAATATTAAAAAATATTTTGATAAAAACGCACTACTTTAAATGACGTCACTGGTTCATGTGAATCAACCTATGATCTGAGAGCTATGGAAGATTTCCGGTCTGCTTGTCGCTTCTGGACCAATGGGAAGAACTGAATGAGAATAAGCGGAAATGAACCTCTGACGTTACACGCGGAGTTATTTCAGAAATACAAAACTTTGAAAAATCGTAGCGCCGATAATACGATATATAAAAATTAAAAAAAAAAAAATTGACTTAGTTTAACAGTCTTTTAACAAAGAAAAATTTAAAAAAAACCACTGAACTTCCTCATTCCGAGGCCCAGCCGCGTCGCTCCAAAGTTAACCGCTCATTTAGATTTTATTACTTAGGTTCTTATCTCGAAAATCATGTTTTTAAACAATTAGTTTTCCTTATTACAGTCCTCATTACACCCCAGACCTCACTATTTCCGTGATTATTATAACCGAGTTTGACTGTATTTTACTCTGTAAGGCATGTCTACAACGTGTATTAATATGTTGATGTTGAAACATCTATGTCTTCACATTAACAATCTACTTCTCCGCTTCTAGCTGGAGCGTCTGCGCAGTTCGAGCAGCCGCGAGCAGCAGCAGTACATGGAGCAGGTGCGCGAGGCGGGGGAGCGTGTGCGAGAGGCAGGGCGGCGTCTGAAAGACGCGCGGAAGGAGCTGGGCGGGGCCAAGGACACGCGTGACCTGCTATCCACCGAGCACCAGCAGCTGCTGCGCGAGAAGACCAAGCTGGACCTCACCATCAAGGACCTCACGGACGACGTGGACGGAGACAACAAGTCAAAGGTAAATTCTTGGATCCAGGAGAACGAACGCCAAATATTTTTTTTTGCAATACACTGGAACCTCTTTACATGGGTGATACGTTTTACACAGTACCGCGTAAAGAGGATACTTTACTAATATCATCAGGTTTCTGGCACAAGTTGAAAACTACAAATTTTCGAAAAATGACATGTCTTCATAAATGGCATCAGATAGTATTTAATCAAAAAGCAAATAAAAATATTCTGTACTTTAGATATACAAAATGAAATATTTTATAATATTCAGCTTGTAGTTTTATTTGAATTTTTGATTCGGGATGAGCTTTTAACTTTAAAAGTGCAATATCTCACAACTAGTAAAACATAGTTACCAACTTATACCAGAAACCATAGGATATTATACACCAAGTAAGTAAAAGAGCTTTGTAGGGAATTACAATAACGAATAGTAGAATTAAATTGCCTTTATTATATAATTAAATTAATGTTTTTTTAAATCTTTAGTTCACATCCCCAGGGGTGCTATTCTGAACCACCCTCGTGGCACGAGAAACAGTTTTTCTCGTGTATTTTGTATGTAAATACACAAGATAATATGGCCATGAGAGCGTTTAGAATACCAGCCCAGAAGTATACTCTTGTGTTGTTTAAATTTGGCTGTTTTGAGTTAAGAATGCAGTTTGACCACATATTTTTCTCTTTTTGATGAACACTCACGGATCTCTAAACTTTTTTTTGCAAGACACAACAAACTTTAGTATTCTGTGAAATCAATTGACTAACATTTAAATAAGAACACTGCAATAAATACGATGCTACACTGTTCTTCTCATATTTTAACAATCAAATGAGATTTTCAAATGATTGTCAAATGAGCCAAATTTGGATTGGGCTGTGGTCCCGTGGCTAGTGTCTCGGACTCTCGGCTCAAAGGTCCGAATCCCACTCTACCCCAACTTGATTTCCATTTTCTAATAGTGACTTATTTACAACTCGTTGAAAATGATCATTAAAATTGAATACATGGGTAAATCGTAAAAACGCAAATATTTCTTTAAATAACACAAAAATATTGGACATTGTAATGTCAATATATATTAAGTTATGAACATTCATAAATTTAAAAAAGTTTGTTTTTGCCCTCCTGCAAAATGGACGATTTAGATATACCACAGTGTACTTTATGGAGTGCGATTTATTTCTTCGGTAATTGTATTGTTACCTTGGTAATGCTAATAATATAATACTTGATTTGTCTTTCTTAACCCTTTCTTAATGATTTAGGAAAGGGCTGAGCAAGAGCTGGAGCGGTTGCGCCTCACTATATCGGAGAAGGAGAGAGAACTGGAGGCCCTGAAGCCCAAGTACGAGGAGATGAAGAAGAGGGAGGAAGAGTGCACTCGGACTCTGGCCCTCAACGAGCAACGTCGGCAGGAACTGTACGCCAAGCAAGGTCGCGGCAGTCAGTTCACCTCCAAAGGAGATAGGGATAAGTGGATCGAAAAAGAATTAAAGTAACTAACGTTTTTAAAGTTTTAATCTTTAAGAACAAATTAATAACACATTGAAAAGAAAAGAAAATTTAGTTTTCTAACATATTACACACTTTATTAGTCTGTTTTTATTTAATCACTCTAATCCTACTAAAAAACTTTTATTTTAGATCCCTAAATAAACAAATTAAAGACAAAAAAGATCACGAAGTAAAGCTCAAAGAGGATTTGAAAAGAGATGGGTTAAAATTGACCGAATTGGAGCAAAAATTGTCCGAGACCGGCGCTGATATGGAGAGACAAAGAGAGGCAATCAATGAACACAATCGGCAGTACTACGAATGTAAGAAAACCAAGGATCAGTCACAGAGCACGAGGAAGTAAGTATATGTCTATTAAAAAAGAAACAAAAATTGTGGACCACATTTCTGAATTGAAAATTGCCTTTAAAATTATGTTGTTTTGATGTGTTATATTTTCTTCAGCGAATTATGGCGAAAGGAAACAACCATGACCCAAAACTTGTCTTCACTCAAAGAAGACCTCGCTAAGGCGGACCAAGCCCTGAGATCTATGGCAGGAAAGGTGTGTTTTACAAACTCCTTATTCTTGTCTCTGTTTATTGTTTTATCTTCTTCTTTTTTTGTGGTTTTATTGGGTTGTTCTAGACTGTGTAGTGTTTTTTTGTTGTTGTTTAGCATATTTACACATGTTTATGTTAGTATATCATATATACAGTTAGTATCTTAATAACTTATATTACACTATCTACAACACATTACAACTTAATTCCGTCAATTTATAACAAAATGTTCACATAAAATTTTATATACAAGATTATTGGGTGAGGACAAGAGAGTTAGGATACTGGTAGGGAGTGGAATGTTAATATTGGAGAGGTCTGAAAGGAATTCAGCATAACAATGGTTTATTGGGTAGCCAAAAAAATGCTGACATTCCCACATGGCAGAATCCCGGACATGGATTCTCAACTTGTGAGAACCATTGCTGCAGTGTATGATGCGCATTCTACATGTATGTAGAGGTTGTCTCAAACTTGTTGAGAATCACTTTGGAGAACCAAGGTTTTTCTGGCTACCCAATATTCTCACCATGAACAAAGTTGCTTCTGCTTATTGCTTTCAAGCCTAAGTAATAAAATTAAATCCAAGAGTTGAGTGTGCTTGATTATATACTGTTTTCTTTTTCAGCCTATCTTAAATGGAAGGGATAGTGTAAGGAAAGTTCTAGATACATTTGTAGACAGAGGTGGAGAATGGGCTAAAATAGCCGTCGCGTACTATGGACCAGTTATTGAAAATTTCAGCTGTGAGAAAACTATATACACAGCTGTTGAGGTATGTTATCTCTTGCAGTATGTATTTATTTATTTATATTAAAAATTTATTATTTAACATGAATATAAGGGGAGTAGGCTCTAAGAGGCGTGAAAAGATGTCCATTCTGGGAACTTGCTTCACAAACACATTAAATTAGTCTATGTTTTCAGAGGTTAAGTGAAACAAAAGGGTAGACTAAACTATGAGTAAGCAGGAGGCTTATCAATTCATCCATATTTACTCTAACCTTAATATTCTTTGGTTTTTCATCCTTAATAATTTTAACTGGTGGCAGATTATACCTTTTCGGTCCAATAAAACAACTATACCTATATAGTTGCCACCACACACTTTTTCATTTTCATATTTGTGCTGAAGGGTTTCATCATTATTACGCATTCATTGGAACCTGGCTTCGGTCCCGCGGCTAGTGTAGCAGATTCACAGATCAGAGGTCCGAGGTTCGAACCACGCTCTGCCACAACTCGATTCCCATTTTTTAATAGTTATTAGTATCGTAAGAGATATTTAAAACTCGTGGCCCTCAAAGTTGAAATGTTTTGGTAAATCATAAAAATGCAAATACTTCGTTCTGTTAAAAAAATGTGTATAAAACTTAACATCTTTTTAGGTTACTGCTGGAAACCGGCTCTTCCACCACATTGTCGAGTCTGACGTTGTGGGAACTAAAATTTTGAAAGAAATGAATAAACAGAATCTTCCGGGAGAAGTTACGTTCATGCCGCTGAACAGGCTTCAAGTCAAGGATATGACGTACCCTAATGATAACGTATGTATATTAACTTAACCTCTATTTAGTTTTCTTAATCTTATTCCTGTTGTGATGATGGAAACTTAATGCCTTTATAGGCAACTGCGGTTGAGGCTTTTGGGAGGCATCTGCAATGTGTGCCCTAGAGAACCAGTTGCCTATTTTCTGTATTCTTATTTACACAGTAAAAACCGTAGTTACATTTTCAGCATTTCAATGCCATTTTTTCTTCTGATTGGGTTCAATGGAATGGAATATTCAAAACTAATAAAATTTGACTTCTTGACTTATAAATTGTAGGAAAAACATATGTAGTCACGGCTGGCAAAAACCCAGTCAAAAATTGCTTGGAAGGATTTTTTTTTATTTAACGAGGAGATTTTGTAATTTTTTTTCTGTAATTATATGTAAAAAAGATATCTTAAATTAATTGAAAACATGTTTTATTAAATATGTATATAAATCCAGTTTCCCACAAATAAGATTTTTATTCATCTTTTTGTATTAATTATTGGTGATTATTTAATCACCTTTAAAATACTTTCTGACATAAAAATAAGATTTTTTCTGTAGCTACACCAGTTGCCAATTGGCTAGGAAACCTTAAAAAATAATCTTAAATGCCATATGATAGATCTCAGAGAGTGGAATATTTTGAGCCGTTTGCTCTCCTGCAAAATGAATTATTTGTGGATGAGTCCATTTTTGCCGTGTACCCTTATTTTTTCCAACAGCTTCATTCTTTTCTCCACGTAAATCTAGCCACAATTACAAAAAAATGTTTTTTTTTTGCAGAATGCTATTGCCATGGTAAATAAGCTTAAATACGATAATAAGTATGCCAAAGCGATGAAGTATATATTTGGGAAGACACTGATTTGCAGAAACCTGGAGTGTGCCACTGAATTGGGAAAAACTTTTCACCTTGATTGTGTCACCTTGGAAGGCGATCAGGTTTGTACCGTACTGCCTTGCTGATTATAAATTGAAATGGTCACACATCATCAATATTAGATTTTAGCTGATCATTTGAATTCTTGTAACTTAAAGATGTTTCAATTGAAATTTATTGGAACGGAAGAGGGATTTTTTTTAAAGAGAGATTATGGAAGCCCAGGCATTTTCAGAGCTTATGATCTGTCATTGGCTGGTTTAAGTGGCCGATTTGCACACTGTGTAACATTCACCATACTGCCCATATTTACTTGTATTTTATTCTAAATTACCTTCTCTTAAATTTTCATCATCTCTGTTGTAATATGCTAGTATTTGCTTATAATAATAAAATTGAAATTAGCGCCAACGAGTACGGCCAACATATCAGGAGAGAGGTGTTTAAACATCCACCCTTCCTCAACTCTTCCATCTGTTGACTTTTGTGAAGTAAAAGAGCTGAAACCTTTTTTGATGTGGGTAAGATTCATCATCATCCCCTTTCTGCACCTAATGGTGCATAGGGCACTGCATTGGTACACCAATCACATCGTACCCTGATCATTTTTGTTACATAAAGGTAAGATGATCAGTCTTACGCCTCAGGTGCCAGTCCAGAGACTGGAAAATATTATAGTGTAAAAACACCTTTTTAAATAAATATTTCATGTCAATCATGTCAGGAATCGAGCCCCAGACCTTTAGTGTGGTAGGCAAACCCGCTGACCACTACTAAGATCCATCTGCCTGAATTATTCACCTACTAGGCAATGCCTGAAAATACTTTTCAATTTTTATGCTTCTTTTTATACCAGTTAATCAACTAACATTGTTTAAGTATGTCCAAATGTTTGTGGGCAAGGCTGAATAATCTCTTCTCTCATCCGTTCTATGATTGGTGCAGGTATCATCCAAGGGCTCTCTGACGGGCGGATATTTCAATCAAGCCCGCTCGCGCCTAGAGATGCAGAAGACAAGATCAGAACTGATGGAACAGATAGCCGAGTCGGAGAAGGAACTGGGCACCTTGCGCCAGGAACTTCAAGCCACCGAGGCCAGCATCAACACAATCGTCTCTGAGATGCAGAAAACTGAGACCAAGCAAGGGAAAGCCAAGTGAGTGATTACATCTTTAGTTTTTCACAAAAGTTGCGAATTTACAATTTTTTACAAAAGTTAGATTTCCAATATTAATAAGTGATATATTAAAATAATCAAATCATGAAATCTGACCCCCAGAAGTACACTGTCATAAGTCTAAGTTTGGCTGTTTTGAGTTATGAATGCAAATAGCGAGATATCAAATGAGCAAATACCACAAAAAATATTAGGCATTATAAAGTCAATATACATAAAGTAACGAGCATTAATAAATTTTCAAAAGTTTGTTTTTGCTCTGCTGTAAAATGGCACAGTGTACCTCTGGTGGTGTGAAATATTTGCATAAATGTCAGGACACTAATTACACCAATATGTAAATCCCTCTATATACTTTTACTATAGTAGTTATACTAAAATATAAAACCAACATGCTGATGCAGAAGCTGATACCGACGTTCATCGATTTTAATGAAAATTGTTTAGTGTAAATTAAATCAAATAATGCCCAGGGTTGAAATTACTATAAGGTGATCATTATAATGAAACATCACGTAATAGACTATATATTGAAAGGTTATTATTAATTAAAGGGACATTATTTTTCAAAGCCCTATTAATGTGAAATATTTCCATATTTACTTTTAAGCCTTTATTTCAGATTTTGTCTCCTGTATCTTTATTAGTCATTATTAAAAACAATTAGGTAACTTGCTTATTTGGAGCAACATTGAAATGTATGGCGAAGTTTCTTGAAGAAGTATGAAAAAAAAAAATTAATGAAAACAAACTACTTTGCATGACGTCACTAGTTCTTCCAAATCAACCAATAATAAGAGAGTTGTGACAGATTTTTTGGTTTATGGTAAATCAACTCATGAATCAGCAGAACTTTTGGCTTACTTTAATAGTCTATTTACAAATTTATAAAAACCACTGTACTTCCTCATTGTGGAGACACCCACGTGTCCTTTAAAGCCAGTATCAAAATTTATTGATGTTCTTCCAATGTCAACCTAAGGACAAGAAACGCGTTTTAATTGGTAAACACACGAGTTATTTAATAAGCTTATCAACTGACTTTTTACAGGGACATCTTTGATAAAGTTAAGGCTGATATTCGACTGATGAAGGAAGAGCTGTCCTCTATAGAGAGGTTCCGAGGTCCCAAGGAGAGGTCCTTGGCCCAGTGCCGCTCCAGCCTGGAAGCCATGCAGGCCACTAAAGAAGGCCTAGAATCTGAGCTGCATCAGGTAATTATTTCAATTGATTGGTGGTCACCAGTAATGGTGAGTGGCAAAAACTTCAGGGGGTACAAAAGAAGACTTACCTGATGGCGACCGCAGTGCAATGAAACAGTAGGTTGTGCGCTCAATCCCCGCCTTGAACAAAGAAAGGAGATTTTTTCTTCGTCTTTGTAGTAAATTAGTTATTTAATAGAAAAACAAATAAAACACCGAATTGATAAAATATCCACATTTATATGAACATTAAAAAAATCCTTTTTTTTTCATTTGAAAAGTTGTGAATGCAATGCTCATGTTTAGGAATTGATGGAGCAGCTGTCCACAGCAGATCAGGGGAAAGTCGACGAGTTGAATGATGCCATCAGGAGACTTAATCAGGAGAACAAGGAAGCTTTCAGTGCCAGGATGAATTTGGAGGCTACAAAGAACAAGCTGGAGAACCTACTGACCAACAATCTTATCAGGTTAATGATACCGTTTTTATATCTCAACAGAGATAGGGAATTATGAATTAGTGGTAGGCAGGGCCTATTTTAAGTGATTCTTTTTCACAATGTGTTTCGTTCATTATTCTTTCTATGTTTGAACTTTCCACATCTCTACAGTGAAACACCTACAATACAATACGTTAACATGGAAGTATTAACGGGGGTAATATAAAACAGGTCTAAATAATCACTGAATTGATTTCAAGCCTTTGCATGTGGGTATATGGGTATGCGGTTATTATATGAATACAATATAACCTCGTTTTTACGTTCCTCAATTCGACATTTTCCCACTTTTTATGCCGAAATGTTTAGGTATCATTTTGTTCCATACATTCTTATTCAAATATCCCCCCAATTAACGTTTTTCACAACCCCAGTTTTACGTTGAAAATTTTCAAAACTCATTCGATCTGTCAAAAGACACCGAGCTGTGTAAATTATTGTAAAAAAAATGTGTAAATTATTGTCTCACTAAATTCAAAGTAGGTGCAGTGTAATAGGCCATTTTGTTTAAGTGTCTAATTTTGACATTTTACTAAATTGTGAGGTGCAGTTGACACATTTTTAGGAAGAATAAAGTCTACATCAATAAATTATAATGCAGAAAGTTTAAAAATTTGGCTATAGAAATTTACAAAAACTCCTTGGGAATATTATATAAAATTACGTGTAATATGTTTTCAATTTAAATTATTTGAAGTTATAAACATAATATGGAAAGAAGATCGTTTAAACAGTTCATAAAAGTGTGAAACAGTTTTGCTGCGATGTAAATGACAGTTGAAATTCTGTGGTGCCATACTAAAAAAAGTGATACCATGTAAATAAAATTTTCCAATATTTAGGGAAAAAATCATTGCAGTCAAATTAAAAATTTTATTACATGAAATTATTTAAACATATTTTTTTTTAAATTCAATAAAAAAAACACATTGTAGTATTTTGTGTATGCAGACAATTGGTAGAATTCCGTATTAAATTTTGTAAAAAAAATTGTTGATTGAAAAAATACAAAATATCTTTAATGAAATCAAAGGTAAAGTAAATAATCCCCAATTATGACAATTTTTCTGCAGTTTTTTATTTCCTCACTTTAGCGTTTTCCTCAGTTTAACACTTTTTTGCTGCTTCCTTGAAAAACATAAAACAGCGGTTTTACTGTAGTTAGTATTGTGTTCGCAGGTGTCTCCTGACCAAAAATACTGACAGTACACATTTCTTTATATTTTATAAACATGGTATTACATATTAGGTATAATAATATAATCGAATAAGTCTAGCAGGTGTTGTAAATGAGCAATATGTCCACACATGAGAATTTTAAATCTGCCATTGCTTTTATTTGCATTTTGTTCAAAATGAGGTTATGAATCAACTATCTGCGTATGCGTCGGCACTATGCAGATTATGTGTGTTGTCATCTCCCTCCCTAACACATATTTTACACTTTTGTATTAAATTCAAGCTTGTGCAGAACAAAATATGGACAGTAACGATTAGGACATGCGAGAGCTGACTAGGTAAGAAAGTTGTCGGTTACAGGCGATCTCGCTAGATCTTTTAGCGCTAGTATCGAATAAAGTGGACATATTAATTAGTCTTTTTTTGGTCTAGTAACCTAATGTTTATTTTTTCATCTCAGACGTAAAGATGAGTTGGTGCAGGCTCTGCAGGAGATTTCGGTAGAGGATCGCAAGCGCCGGCTGTCCAACAGTAAGGCCGATGTGGCGGCTGCGGAGAAGCGGATTAAGGTCATCACCAAGGACCTGGAGGACATGGACAAGAAAGTGCAAGACGCTGTTAAGAAAGAGAAAAGCCTCAAAACAGAATTAGAGAAATGGAAAATTAAGGTAATAACAAGGTCAAAAAAATAATGGTATCCTAAAGAACTCACAGTTGTGCGACAAATTGACTAATCTAAACATTCTGGACATCGGGACATGAAAACTTTGCTCTTAGAAGATTCAATAAATAGCAAATTTTGACTTTTAGTGACTCAGTTGAGAACATAAAAAGAGATTAATTGCAACAGAGATAGGACGTCACTTATAGCATTAAGTAATTTTTTTTTATTTTCGTGGTGCCATTGGAAATTTCAACTCACTGGGCTGGTATTCTGAACGGAATTGCGCACGAAGAGATCGCTCTGTTAGCGTATATTTAGTACGTAAATACGCATGTAAAATGTGTTTTCTACACGCGATTTTGCATTCAAAATACCACCAATAATAACACAGAATACTTTACAATAATTCACTCAATAGTTTTTTTGATATTTAAAATAATTGTTCTTCCATTTATTTTTAGGAAAAAGAGGCTCAAGATAAAATGGAAGAGGATTCAAAAGGACTAGAAAAAATGGCTTCGAAGGAAGTTTTAATTCAAGAAAAGATTCAAGAATCTTTAGATAAAATAGCAGCTTTAGGAACATTACCACACGCCCCCGATCTTCATAACAAATACCAAAAAATGTCCCTCAAAAATGTAAGTTATATTATCAAATCTCTTCATGCACTTTAAATTTCTCCATTATCAATAAATCAGACAATTACTAACTGTTTATTTATCTCTTGTAATTTAGTTATTTAAAGAATTAGAAAAAGCCAACCAGCACCTTAAAAAATATAATCACGTAAACAAAAAAGCGTTGGACCAATTTTTAAGTTTTTCTGAACAAAAAGAAAAACTGTACAGAAGAAAAGAAGAGTTGGATGTTGGGTAAGCAACCATTTAATTCATTAACAGCTCTAAGGCAGTTCCTTTCTAAAAAAAAACAGGTATTACTTAAGTCAATGTTGGCAAAATATAGTATGTATAAGATATTGAGATTACTAGCCAAATGATATATTTCATTAAATGTTTATTTAAATCTTTTATTAACTCTCGTGTGCCTGTGATGTCACACTAGTCTACACACGATACAAGACTTGTTATATCTCACTTATTTATTTAAATTATGGAGTTGTAATTTTTGTAATCTTCAAATGGACATTTTCTCACCGGATTTGGAAAGTTAAATTTGTATAACTATGCTGGATTTTAATATAAAAAAATATTTATCCTTGCTACGCGAAGAATGAATGCACGTCGATAGTTGTTTGTGATTGAGCTACTGAAGCGTTAGGCTGATCACCTTACCTTCATGTAACAGATGACTGATATACGCTGCATTTAGTTTACAAATCCAGTGCCATATGCACCATCAGGTGTAGACGGAGGTATGATGAAGTAGCACAATAATAAAAATGTAAAAAATTGACTTTTTCAGAGGTGAGAAAATTAGGGAACTCATTGATACACTCGAGCACAGAAAGTTAGAAGCGATCCAATTGACTTTCAAACAAGTTAGTAAAAACTTTACTGAGGTTTTCAAGAAATTAGTTCCACAAGGTCGAGGCAGTCTTATTATGAGGACGGCTAATGAGGATGGAGTGGAAATCAGGCCAGAAGTGAGTAAACTTTGTATTTATTTTTTGGTGGTTCACAACACCCTCTGTTGTTTTGTTTCCAATATTTTATTTATATTTTAATGATTTATATGAAAACTGTATCCTATGCAAAAACAAGCATAATGAAATATTTGATTGGAGTGTACATACTTAGTTAAATGGTTTCTATATTCGTAATGTATATTTGTTCCTTCACAGCACGCCAATGCGGAACAGTTTGTCGGAGTCGGTATCAAGGTGTCCTTTACTGGAGGAGATGCGGAGATGAGAGAGATGAACCAACTCTCCGGTGGACAGAAGTCTCTTGTGGCGTTAGCGTTAATTTTCGCCATTCAAAAGTGTGACCCCGCACCATTCTATCTGTTTGATGAAATAGATCAGGTAACATAATGCTCGAGTATTCACTTTAGATTATTTGCATCCGGTTTTATAAACAATAAAATTTCCATAAGTTATATGAATCGTTAACCGTTTCTAACGATAAAATTATTTATCAACAGATTTATTTAAAACAAAAAGCCTTATTAATAGGTTAGGTAATTTAATGACTATTCAATTTTTTTCTCTTCTTGTGATAATTTTTAAAACACGATCCTGGCTGCAGACCAGGTTTTCGTGTACAAGTTTAGCAGAACCACATTTTTTCTTCTTTTCTCCTTTCCTTTTTTTCAGTCACTGCACACTGTACAGTGCTTGGATCCACTTTTCTCTTTTGACTAAGAAGTGTTGCATTTCATCTTATTTCCTCGTCAAAAATATTACGTGACAGGGGAGAGCATTTTTTACACATTGAATGACATGGAACAATAGTTGTAAAAATTCGATATATTTTATTCCATATTTTTAAAGAAAAATACAGTAAAACCTCGTTTTTACGTTCCAGAATTTTACGTTTTCCCGCTTTTTACGCCGAAATGTTTAGGTCCCATTTTTCCCATACATTCTCAGTCAAATATTCCCCTGATTAACGTTTTTTACGTTTCAGACGGGTGACTCCCGCCGAAGGAGTTCTAAGGGTTAACTTGCTTTCGGATATACCTCGTATAAATAAGCTTTAAAATTTATCATGGCAATTTGTATCATTTTTGTTAGGCTTTAGATGCCCAGCACAGACGCGCCATCGCCGACATGATCCACGAGCTCAGTTCTTCGGCCCAGTTCATCACAACCACCTTCCGGCCCGAGCTGCTCGACCACGCGCACAAGTTCTACGGAGTTAAGTTCCGGAACAAGGTGTCCCACGTGGAGTGTGTCTCGCAGGAGGAGGCGCGTGACTTTGTCGAAGACAGCACCACGCACGGATAGAGAGACCAAAGTATGGCACTGAATGACCAGAAAGGAGATGCTATCTCATGTAAAGGCATTGCCGTCTCGGTGGTGAAACAAACTGAGTGACAATTTGTATTGTTTCTTTTGGATGGTTATTTTAGTTTTAATGGCGGTTAGTTTTGTTAATTAGTTTACTCCGAAGATGGCTCCTGCAACAGTAGCCGAAACAAATCCTACCTATACAGAAGCACCCAAAAAAGATGATACAAATTTATAACAGTGACTGAAAATCTACGCACCTATTTAACCAAGCCAGAATATCAGAGTTTTGAGAATAAATAACTAGAGTTATTTAAATATTTTTTTAACAGAGACGAAGCTGTTAGAATGTGGAAGTTTAGGCATTTACGGAGCTTATGATCTGTCATCTGCTGGGTTGAGATATCACTTTAAACACCGTAACATTCACCATATGTATCGTTTGGCTAATACATACCCATGCATGCGTGTTGGATTATCATAAAACAGGGTTTCAGCAACAGAACAGTTAGCTTATTTTCTGGTTTGGGTAATTTGTAATAAATCAAAAATGTTGTCAAAACATTTATTATTTATTTACTAATTATTAACTTGTCACTTAAAGATATGAGTAAATAAAACTCTTAATGACTATGATGATTTGGACTTCTTGAATAGCAAATATTTTCAATATCAGGAACAATATTGGTGAGCTGAATTCTTATATCTGTTGTGGCACCGAGCCTGTTCCTGCATTTTAACTTTTGCAGCTTGACTAGGAAATCACGCTTCGCATAAACAAGTTGAACTGACAAGACTTGTCGGCGGGTCAGGTAAAAATAATAAACCCATCTCTCATGGTGAGCGATAGTCCTTCACCTTCGGCAACAAAAATTTGACAACTTTTATTGCTGTATCCAATTCTTATCGAAAATCTTTGCCCTGTACCTAATAGATACTTGACGTCGTAAATATCAGTGGAGATAGACCATTTCGACTTTGGTAGATGATGTTAATTTTTTTGCGGAACACCTTTTCAGGTTCCGCAGAACACCAGTATACAGAAAATAGTTTGGGAAACCCTGTAATAGATAATGGAAGTAAGGTATGAATTTATTTATTTTATTGATTCATTCATACAAATACACATTACAACAACAAAATAAAAACATATTCCAAATTCTATGATTGGACGTAAAAGACATCTATTGTTGAAAGGGGTTTTTGTAGATCTGAAATCATTATATTGTATTAGTTTTCAAGATAGACAACAAGAATTTTTTTATTTTTAAAAAAATATCTAAACATTGATATCAATCACCTTTCAACAAAAAAATATTATTTATGGATTTACAAATTTCAAAAGCAAATATTCTGAAAAAGTTGGGTACAAAAGAAATACGGTAAAACCTCGTTTTTACAACCCTAATTTTAAAATTTACCGCGTTTTACACCGAAATGTTCAGGTCCCATTATCCCATACATTCTCCTACAAATATTCCCCCATTGGTGTTTTTTTTTTACATTTTTCATCACTCCGGTTTTACTTTTGAACATTTTGAAAATTCATTTGATGTTTTAAAAAAGACAAAGTTATGCCGAAATAAAATTGACACGGCGCGCCGCTTGTGCCCCAAACTGAAGAATAAAAGCGGGTGAAGGACAAATATAGGGTTAACTATTATCTCAAACTAAATTCAAAATGAGTGCAGCATTTCGGGATTTTACTTGGATTACGTAAAGTACCCTAGTAAAAAAAAATACACTACTGTAGTTTTGGAAGAGTACTATATACCCTAAATGGGTGTTACCAATATTATAAATGTTAATCAAGAATCACCAGTTTTTAATGTAATTATTACATAGTGTTTTTTATTATTTGAACATCCTTCCTTTAATGAGTGAAATATTCTCCTAAGATTACAGTATTGTGGGAATTAATTTGAACATTTATTTAGGAATTCCTTATTTTTTTATAGAGATCTTTAAAAAATAAGAAACACTTCTGCAAGACGATTTCGATAACTATTTATACAGGGCGTTCTTTAAACCCTGTCATATCCAAAACCACGATGATCAGTATGAGCAAGAAGACATATTAGCACAGTTAAAAAAATATTCATATAATTATAACCTGTTATTCTGCATTGAGTTATAGTTAATGATTCGTGAGATATTCAAAACAAGCCGTTGGAGAACGGATTTTTATTCAGCACTATGTCATGTTTCCTTGCAGTTGTTGAACTATTTTTTTTTTTAAATAAGGCGAATCTTCGATTCGCCTGAAAACTCGCCAGATATTAATCCGAGGGCTAAAGGTTAAATTTCTTAAAATATATTGTAAAATAAAAGTTAAGGTGACTGAAGTTTTAATTTAGTGTATTGATATACAGGGTGTTCTTTAAACCCTGTCACATCCGAAACCACGATGATCAGTATGAGCAAGAAGACATATTGGTACATTAAAATTAATTTTTAGAATTATTGAAATCTCAAAAAATAAAATATAGGTTAAATAAACAAATGGTTGCTTACGTCTGCAGGGGAGAAACGAGGAGGGGGGAGTCTAATACACCCTCAACGGCACGGCCGCGCCCCCCTCCCTTCTCCCCTGCAGAAGTAAGCAACCATTTGTTTTTTTTTTAATTTCTTCGTTCTCAATATTTTTTTAAATATGCTAATATGTCTTCTTGCCTATACTGATCATCGTGGTTTCGGATGTGACAGGGTTTAAAGAAAACCCTGTATATATCTTCTATTGAATAACACTGAAAGATATATATATTAAGAATTTATCTGCCTGTGTTCACATTAATTTATTAAAATTTATTTTTAATTTTAACATTACTTCTGCCAAAGTAATGATTATGACAATTTCTCACATTCAACGCTGATAGGTTTTTATTTTGAAGACAAATTTAGCCTTATGTGTACATATATTATTGTAATTGTATCATCGTTAATAAAAGAAAAAATCTAATGCAAAATGAGTAAATTAATGTTCCCCCTCAAATGTTTCAAAACACATTATTGCAGGTTGTTCATTGCAACAATGTGGAAATACTTATTCCATAGTTATTAAGAAACTTAGAACTTACCAGAATTGATTTATCTAAAAATTAGCTACAAAAATAACTAAAAATAAATATTTGGCAAAAAATTTATTATAGTTCACTCGATTTTCTTCTATGCAAAAATTGAGGGTAGATTTTTTTGCAATTTAGTAAATTTAAATGTTGTTGGGTATAAATTTATTAGCAGCGAACATTTTAAATCTCAAATTATTTTAATATTTTCCGTATACTTCTGTAACTGGTTAAAAGTGTAAATATGTAGTTGGTACTATTATATTTACTAGGAGTGAAGGTTTGAAAATCACAATAAGTTCACTGTAAGACACCATTAACCCTTTTTTTTCCAAAGGTCAGAACGATAAATCTTTCTTTTGTTTTTTTATTTTATTTAAACATTTGTATGCTTTTTACACGTTGTAAAAATTATGTTACAAATAATCAAAGGTGTAATAATAATTAGGCTCGATGAGGTTTTACAGTAGCTTAATTTTTTTGGTAAAAATAAGAACTTTCATTTAGTGTGTAATGTAGCATAAATAATATAGGAATAAGTACAGTAGAACTCCAACTATCCGAATAAATTGGGACCAGACTCCATTCGGATAGTAAAAAGTTCAGATACTTTGTTTTTTTACGAAAAAAAGGGCCCATTTTAATTAATTATGATATGTTTGTTGAAAATTATGATAATTAATTATATGTTTGTTGGCAGCCTCCGTGGTGTAGTGGTCAAGACGCTTGACTCACACACGAAAGGTTCCGGGTTCGATTCCCGGTGAGAACACAAAAATTAAAATGTGTTTTTTCTCAAGCCTGGGTGTTCTGTGATGTAATTCACCACTGTAATTGGGCCTCCTGGCCTGTTGTGGTGAAGAATAAATAAAATAAAATAATTAAAATGAAAAATTAGCTTTTGATTAATTAAATGAAAAAGCGTCACTTTTATATGTTAAGCATAGTTGCAAGTGCTGTGTACCTTAGTACAGTATGTACGTACCGTACTGGAAATGAAAGTCATTGCTTGCTGAACATCTCGGTCAAAGTAAGCTGTTTGACTGTCATCATCCGTTTTCAAGCAGCCAAGTCGTTATTTTGCAAATTGCTGTACGTTTCTGTCTTAATTTTTTTTTTCTGAAATTCGGAAAGCGATTCGAATAGTCTGAGTTAGGATAATTTGAGTTTTACTGTATGTATCTAAGAAACAATCACAACTCCTTTGATTTTTAGTTGCCATAGATAAATAAATGTACGATTTGTTTGAAACTTCACTTTTGTATATTGCAATACCAGTTTTGGAAGTAATTAATCTGTAGCCTGTATATCCTACTTAATTTTACTAAAAACCTTCATTCCTAGTGAACTTAAATAATAAAATGGTATCTCATTAAAACTTAAAACAATCAAAAGTTTTCTCGATATTTTAACAAAAATATACACAATCTGTTGTATTACTTAATTTTTTTTATTTAAAGAGTATATTTATTAAAGAATTGTAACTCATCCAACTTGGATTTTACATAAGCATTACAAGTCACATTTAGTATTGAATCTGTAAATATGCCTCATTTTGATATATGTTATTTGTTATTATCACACAGAATCACAACAGACTAAGAGACCTAATTATTAGTGAATTGCGGCAAATAACATCTTGGCTTTAAAAAAATCACATTAGATTATTGTGGTCTCATAAGAAATTTAACTGGATTATATTATTAAAATAATTATTTGTATCTCCGAGTTTTGTACTGCTACTACAGATTATGTATTTGGATTGAGTACGTTGTCTTATTCAAATGATAAACTTATTTAGTTTTGTATGTTCCTTAGTGATTAATTTTGTCCCAAGTTAAATATGTCTAAAAGGTTCATATTTTTATAAAATTGTAAAATTAAAAAAAAAATTGTTTTATTTTTATATATCGATGCTGGAAAGTCAAAAGTTACCAAGCGACATGTAGTTACTTTACAGAGGAGCCAATTAAAGTTTTTTTAATTAATAAAGAATCTCGTATTTTGAATTTTTATTTATATAGGAATCACGCTAAAATAATGTGTGTATGTATGAGATTTTTTATTATTTAAAAAAAAAACAAAAAACCTTTAATTGGCTGCTCTGTATAGTTGCTACATGACACTTGGTAACTTTTTCCTTTCCAGCATCGATATATATATACACATATTTGTAATAGAAGTACCAGGAGGTAAGTATTGATTGGGGGTGATTCTCTTGCATGATAAAGTCCTAGCACCTTTTGAGGTGAATAAACCTTAATAATCTATATTTATATCCTTTCTGAATGTTAGCTAGCGTACACCGGTCCCAGGGTAGTTTTTTTTTCAAACTACAGAATAAGTACTATTTGACCTTCACCTAGTCAAACTTTATTAAAACAATGAAATAATGCGGCCTATATAAAATAACTTAAATTAATAAAAAAGTAAATATTTCATCAACTACTTAGTTGTAAATAACTCAATGATAGAAGATTACTGAACAGATATGGCCAGCGTAAGGGCGATCAGTTCAGAGTTTTCTAAAAATAAAAATACGTATTAGATGTACAACTTTGCTTCCGCTGTTTTTTTTTCTTCTGAAATTTGAGGCCTCAATTCTGATTTAAAGTATTGTCCATCACTGGTCACTACTCTCTCCCATCTTTCGGGCAGCGTTCATACGCTAGGGGGATTCATATCCCGCTTTGAAAAAACTTATTGTCTTTTGAAGCGATCCAATTTTTTACTTTTTCATAAGACTGGAAGTGCTTAGTCAGTCAGGCCGTGTGTCATTGATCGAAACAAGTGATAGAGGAAAATTGTCTGGAGAATATGACGGGTGGGGTAGGACTTCCCATTTCAACGTTTCCAAGTATGTCTTGACCACTCGCAACATGGGGTCGAATATTGTCATGCTGAAAAATCAGTTTATTGTGTCTCTCGTTGTATTGCGGTCGTTTGTCTTTCAATGCTCGGCTCAAACGCACTAATTGCGTTCGATAATGATCGCCTGTGATTGTTTCACTCGGTTTTAATTGCTCATAATACACTACGCCGAGCTGGTCCCATTTACAGAGTACGATATTCCTATGGTTTTGAAATTCCTTGTTAAGTCACTCCCAATGATCAATTCTTCTTGACTTTGGACCCAAGCTTTCACCAAGTAATGCATCTTCAAAAATCTTCTCTCTTCAACCACTATGGCTGTCTTTGATGTGAAAATCACCGTTCCTGAAGCGTTGAAACTACTCACGAGACATTCTTTCACTAATAGTGGTCTAACTGTAAGTATTTTGAGCATTCGATGAGCCTCAGCCGCAGATTTCTTTATATTGAAGCAGAAAATTAAAACCTCCCGCAAATTACGAGATTTTGGCTCGTAAACTGACATTTTAATGTTTCAGTGAGGTTATGTTGACAAATGCCCAAGTTTATGATCGATTTTTTTCGACCATTTCTTACCGCTGAAGCCATCTACAGAAAAACGGTGGAAGCAACGTTGTACATCTAATACAATAATAGTATGTACAATATATTGATTATGTCTATCATTTATTGATATGTGATCCCGTAGCACTAAACTCCATAACATGTACTTATTTTCATTTTTATATTAGGTAAATAAAAGCACAATTTATTTATTATAAAAAATATTTATGACTTACATTACATTAAATTTTATTAGATTTATCACACAGTTATTGATTATGACTGCAAATATTGCTTCACAAACACAAGTTCATTATTTTATCATTAACTAGCTTCATTATGCAGCCATAATGAGATCAAATTACTATACTGAATATTTACTTGTACCATAAAAAATAAGTTTTACTAATGCAAATCTTGAAAATAAGTGCAACGGATTAATATTTTTATTGTGTGACTATAAATTTATTTCAATCAAATGGAAAACACAGTTTCATACATATTTTTTTGAACACAAAACGGGCCTAAAAGTAAATATAGGAAATTAACAGTTTTATGAACATAATTTTCTCGCCAGGCACAAAATATATATATAGTTGTTAATTGTTTTTAATTAAAGACTTTAATCCTCCTTTCTTTAAGCAATCGGTTAAGGAAAACGGTTAGAAATGGTTTTGACATAAAGCATTTGTATATTACGGGGTAATTTATATTGACAAATAATTCAAAGGTTTTTATAGATACACCTTTACATTGATCCTTATGTGAGGATGCATTTTAAAATATTTTTTAAACTTTGGTACAAAGTTCATTGGCAGATTAATTGCTATGGAGCAATTTCCTCCAACCAGCCAACAATAAAAATGAAAAACCGCAGGTCAAGATTTACAGTCAATAATGATAATACAAAACAGTAGAAATCATAATTATATGCGGAAGATTCAGTATTATTAATTATTATGCAATATAATAATAAATTGTAAGCATTTTTGCACCAAATGATTTATTATGCATGTTTTATTTTCCATGGACGGCCTCAAATTTCAACACGAAGGCACTTTTTGGTCATTGCATTTATAAAAAAATTAGATATCGTGCATTTTTTAAATATGATGGTACACATTAGGTAATGAACTGGATTACTAATTGTAGCGTTAACTTGATCAAATACGTACTCGGTTAGAGATGTTTTTTTTTGTGTTGAGATTATGCTCGCCTAACTTATCGACCCCTGAACCAATAATTTTGTTTAATCTAAAATCTTTGTAAAAGTTCAATGTTTTTTTATAGATATTTTTATTTTATCTTAGTTGTATTGTGTCATTATAATTGGTTTTTAAAAAGATTGTGCCCAGTTACAAATAACACATTTATTCAATAATAAAGGTGAAATATATTAAGTACTAGAAAAAAAATAACAACCGACTTGTGCGAAATTCTGCTCTTTATTCCTGCCAATGTGAAAGATTTCAATGAATAATTTCTTGGTGGGAGTTCGTTTAAATATCTGTTTCTGAAAGGACGCAAAGCCAAATTAATGGTAATTGGTTTGTGGCATTGGAATATTATTCAGCTCTTAAAATGTGCAGTTTGTTGCACTGATGAGAAAGTTCAGTGCTATGGGAAATCGGATTTTAAAATGTTTTCTTTTATTAATTACACGCGGTAAGAAAAATATTTATTTGTAAGAAGTTTCTCAAAAATGTATAAAGATATTTTTTATAAAACTTTGAAATGTCACAGGTTCAGGTGAACAAAAACCATCAAATTATAGCATTGTTGTGTAGTGATAGATTTACAGTTTCCAGGTAGCCACGTTTTTTTAACATTTAGCATGTTTTGACAGATACAGGGTTCAATTTTTAATGCCAGCAAAACTCACCGTCTTGATCTCGTAACGTCACGGGCGGTATAGTTTTAAAACTATAAAACGTTAAAAAAAATCATAGCGATGATAATACAATACATATAAACATATATTTCTTAAATTTGGCTTAGTCTGTCAGCAAATATTTATTTTTAAAAACCACTGAAAACCTCATTGAAAACAAAACTTATTGTAAGACCTCGCACACACAAATTATCAATCAAACTGAACCAAATTACTTTTGAAGTATCTAAGAATGATTTAGTATCTTGAAACGATGAGTCAGTTAACTCGAAAATACTAATTCACATACACTTTTAGAAACTCAATATGTTTTGTAATCAATATTACGTATAGTGACGCTGACACTGGTAAATCTTTAGTACATTTTGGACAATATATAGAATACCATGTGAGCACATTACAATTTTATTTTTTATTAGGCACTTTGATTATGAATACTCCTGCGATGCTAAAAGTATCCCTTAATTAAGGTTACTGCGTATGGAGATTCCCAATCTCTATGGAATACGTCTTCAAGTTGCTGCCGCACACCCACTGTAGTGTTTTCCACATCCGAGGAGTCTGGTTCTTCCATGACTATGGCAACTCCCGCGGTATCCTCGAAGTAGTCTCCCGACCAGTTGGAGGTGCCTATGTAGGCAGTTTTGTCAGTGACCATGTACTTGTTGTGATTCACACGGGCAAATGGAATCTTAAGCTGTTCCGCTGTAGCCGGCACTACAAACCTCTTCTACAAAAAAGAACATGAAATTAAATTTTTTATAATATTTTATAGAAAATCAAAAATTGACATAACATTTATTGAAATTACAATAATAAATTGCAGCTTTATTGATTGCTTATACCCGTATGCAGAGACAAAACTTAAGGTGAGGAAAGTACATTCTAATTTCAAATGCAGAGAATAACCCGAAGGTGAAGACAATAGAATGTACTCTCCTCACCTTAAGGTTTGTCTCTGCATACGGGTATTAGTATTTAATGTATGGTGTTATCAATTACTTTAAAAACTTGTTTTTCAAACATAGTTTATCTTGAATTATGTACTGAATTAAATGAACGTAAAAGGTAAATTAAAATTTCATCGCATTAGTTTGAAAATGCCCTAACAAGGCGGAACAATTGTCACAAAATTTTTGTTTTTATATTTGTAAAAATAAAATAAAGTGTTCAGTAGACTCAAATCAGTGTTTGATTTCTTATATTATAAGTTTAAATGAAACTTTATCACAAAAAATAACAACATAAATCTATCAGTATAATAAAAGGTGAATAATTTGAACACACATGCCCTTTACAGCATTTTAACTGTCGAAATTGTAACATATTTATGTAAATTAACAAAATATATACCAATAAAATCTGGGCAATGATACTAATGGCCATATTCAGAGACAGAACTCATAGTGACAGTACTTGAATGTACTTTCCTCACCTTGAGTTTTGTCTCTGAATACAGGCATAACAGTTTCAATTTACAATAAATGCTAATGCCTACATTCATTAATCACTTTATAACTACAATATACTGAAAAAACACCTGTTAAAAATAAATCTTCCATACAAATTGCCAATTGCTCACAGTGAAAGGGACCATAACAGCGGTAGTGTTAAATTTAATTACGATCAGGTTTTATGAACTGGAAAAGTAACTCGATTTTTGATAAAAAAATTGTTTAAGAAGACCCCGGGTCTTTAATGCAGTTTTCGGGTGTGTGGATGGATTTTGCCGTTTGGAAAAAGGAAAGAGAATCTTACCACTTGAATATCGACTTTGGGATAAGATCCGGAGAGGGCAGTTAGTGAGCGCAGGAAGTAGTCTTCAGCAGGCCGTGAGTGGTTCCACCAGCTAATTAGCATTCGGATCTTCACCCCTTCTTCTATTGCTGCCGCCCGAATAGCATCATCTATGTGCGGCCAAAATCTAAAAACAATATAGACAGTCATAGCAAATTTATATTATTGTCATTATTTTATTTTAATAGCATAAACAAATCAATATAAATAAGTCATACAACATAATCTATATTATAATTATCATATTTAACAGAGGCCCCGTTGTACACAAGAAGGGGCTTCGAGAGGTTCATTGCCTTCAGTTTTTTCTTTTTTTTGCGAACACCGCGGCTCACTACTTCGATATTTGACACTTATAATATTGCGGAAAAATATAAAACTAGATGTCAATAAGTTCAAAGTTGCTAAGGACTTCAATCCCGATGTATTTACCCTTTTTACTAATTAGTCATTTTACTCTTCTATGTACCTATAGTCCTTAAAATATAGCTTGGTTGGAATGACAGTTATCAGCAAAAGTGAGGACATAACTTTGTAGTAACGTCTAAGGAGTGATATGTATTGACACACGAAAAATCGTTCGTATCTGGCATGTTAATGTATTTTTTCAATACAATGCTTGACTTATAAATCAACATAATTATATAAAATCAGCTTTAAACTAAAAATAAACCTAATTATTAACGACGTTCTTACAAGGTTACGTCATTTTTCAAAAATGATAGAGATGGACAAATTGACCAATGTAAACTGATCGAATAAAAAATAATTAATTTGTTTTTGCTCATGAAAAAAAGTATTTAATGTCTTATTTTTTAATAAATAATTGTTCTGTATTATTTTGTTACATAAGTTCGTTTTCACATCAATTACAATGTAATGTTAGTTTGATAATATAATTTTAAAATAAAGATTCCATTTATTTTATTTTAAATAAAAATTATTCAATATATGCATGTTTTTGAAAATATTTTTGAAATCGGCAATTACTTTTGTTTGGGTGTGTAAATAGTTAAGGGAATATAATCCATAACAGCAATATAGACGAACTTCTCGGCAGTTTTGATGACATTTACAATGGCATCAATATCATTGGTGCGGCCTTCGGGACTTAAGGGTGCTGGGGAACTCTGTAAACATAAGGTACAGTAATATTGAGGCTATAACTATGAAAATTTGCATTTTTAATATTTAAAAATGTAGAGATAAAAAAATTTGAGCACAAATGTTTAAATTTTCATACTGAATTCATTAATCTAGGAATTTTATTAAGATTGATAGATTTATTATCAAAGATAGAAAACCTATTTGAGAAGGAAATATGGAAGTCTAGGCATTTACAGGAATCACGAACTGTCATTGGCTGGTCTAACCATTTATAGGACACTTACATATAAAAATATCCAGAATTATGTTCTTTATTTCCAATAATTCTGTCGTAAGTGGTACCACAGTAAGATGTACCTCTTAAAATGAATAAGTGTTCTATAAAGGGTTAAGTGTAACATTCACCACTCTGTCTATGTTTCAACATTCATGTTTCTTCCATTTTTTTTATCTATTAAAGAACTTAGTCAGTTGAGCTAGAAAACACCTGAAAATATGTTTTATGCTTTTTCAAGACCAGTCGGTTTTTATCAACAGTATCTCCAATCTTTGAAGGATGTCTTAATCTGAATTTGGTCTCATCGAGGTATTATTGTACTTAACATAAATATTTATTTAAAAAAAAAATTAATACAGTAATGTTTTATTATTATTTTGCACTGCATATAAAAATGTCTGCCTTAAAAAAGGTTGTACATAGTTAGGCAGACTACATACAATCACAGAAATGTAGTAGGTAGATTAAAGTAATTGTTATGCTAACCCATTGCAACACAAAGCCGGCGAATCGCCGGCCAAAGTCAATTTGTCACTGACCCCCAAAACCAGCGATTCACCGGTTTGTCTTTGAAGTGATTTTTTTTACATTAAAACTGAATAACAATAATTTTATTCATAAAAATGACATAAATAAGTATATTTCGGTAGATGATTTCATAATAAAATGTAATGATCACAATTTATTACAATATATTGGTTTAGTCTTGATAATAATAAAAAAATAATAACGTAACAAAAAAAATATGTAAAAATTAAACAGTGTGTTGTATGAACAAATTATGTCATATTTATTGGTGGTGCAATGGGTTTAATAAACCATTATTATTATTTGCGTTCTTCTATGCAAATATTTAAATTTTGCAACCATTTTTAACGAGCTGTAAAGAACTCACTATTTGAAAAATGGAATCAGCTTGTGGCGAGATTCAAACTTCGGTCCTCTGATCTGTGAGTCCGCTACACTAGCCATGCGACCACAACCTAATTGATGATATATTTTATAGACTTATGTATTTTTATTTTTTTTACCTAGATTTCCATATTCCCTTCTCAAAAAGGTTTTCTATCTCTGTTGAAATATCAACATTTATTTATAAGGTCTTTTAGGGCATTAATTTGATTAAGTTATTACATTTCAAATGTGGCTTGCACCTCCCCATCCAAACATATTAAAATGGTGTTGGACAGAAATAATCAATAATACTACACCTACACACACATACAAACTTCACTACCATTCTAGACTGACTACACACACAATGACACACTCTAGTATCCTCCCTCTTACCCTATACAGCCACAAACAAAGGTTAACTGAGCCTATACGCTCTCCTTACTATCATGATTGACAAACTATTTATATATTTTCAATATCAAATCATAATGCATCGTACTCATTTTTAGAATGACAGTAGAATCAATAAAACCGCTGCGAGTTTGTGCTAAGAAAATGAAATATCATTCACGGTTTCATTATGAAGACATAAATATTTCTATCAAAATATATCATCACCTTAGAGGTGAAAAACTCAAATTAAAAATATCTAATACGTATTTATCTTGGGTAACAAACTTTTTCATAATATTTTCTTTTGAAATTTGTAGATATTTTAAACATTTCATGGTGAGTTAGGTATTTTACACAAAGCACTTAAACATGTCTTTTGTAGGTAGATGTATCAACAATGCCTCAAACGACGCGACATCCGTCCGTCTCAATTTTTAAAGATTAAGTTTGGCTCACTCAAAAAAAAACCATTAAAATTAAGAATGTTTAAGTAAATGACCGAATAAGCATATGTATTTTTTTTTATTGGCTTAATAATGTTCTTAGTATTTTTATGAATGAAGGGAAAAAAATAAGTTGACATTCTTGACTTTTAATTGTGCCTATATGTATAGAGCTAAGAGGCATTATTTAGCATTTTTGCTGTAATTTAGGTATTATCTGTGTTCACGTATTACATATAAAAATAATAGTAAACTAGTAAACTTTGCTCTCTTTTCTTAACTTACATATTTTTCAAATATTTTATTTATTTGACAATTGTAGTCTGCTTTACTTTATGGACTGTTTAACCCATCATGTAATGCAGACTGTAAATATAAGCATAAAGTCAATGAATAGAAAGTAGATAGCAGCTAAACTGCCGATGTATACAGAAAAATAGATCCATATTATCCGGAGAAGCCGTATTCAGCAAGCGAATTGCCCTATTAATGGGTAATTTCTCTTTCTCTTTAATATTTTACTATATGCAAGTAATTACGCCCACAGTATACCTTATTTGTCTATTGCTCGCTCTTAATCTCGCTGAATAAATGTTTAACTATGCCAAATTAAAAAAAAAAAAACATGTTATTTTGTAAAACATGTACAGTGATTTTTCAAAGACAATTTTAAAAATCCTTACTTTTTACTAGAGACCCCACATTTCTCTTCTGGTTGTTTTATAAAATATGTGGATTTTATCTACTGCGATTAAACAAGCGTTTATGATTTGCAAATAAATTTGTGACATGTGATGACAAATAACATTTTTATGCACGTTTATAAAAAGTTTATAAAACAATTATAATATGTTATATAATTTACGATAGAAATACACTTAGGACATTAGTAAATCAATTATATAAATACTTACAGAGATATAAGTTTCGAAGGGATGTCCACTGAGGCTTATGTTGAATGGAGAGTTAACATTAAACATAGTTTGTAGTGGGAGTGGCCACTCATCAGGTATTGTGGCATCATCCTTACCCAAGGACCAATAAACCTAAGAAAATAAATACAAAGGTTAACATCTTATTTTTTTTAATGTTGCTTAGTTGCGAGACTTTCATGTGGCCGGGTGATAAATCCTGAAAATATTTAAATTTATAAAGTTAAATAGATAGAGTAAATAGATCAAGTTTTTGTTCGTAGGCTGCGATTATAATGGCAAGTTAAAAGAGTTGTCTTCAAATTCTGATAAATTTGTATATTCGTTTGAAACCTGAAATTTAATATTTCAAATATGATTTTATTTGAATTTTCAATTATTCATACAGAAAATTAGATAAAAGGATGACTTTGTTAACTTTCTATTGTAATACGGCCCCTGGTCCTGATTAGCTAAAACATTCCTGTGTTAAGTCAGTATAATTTTTTTAGGTACCATGCAATGATAAATAAATAATGGAATTTGACTTGTGATTAAATCCTTGTTACACATATTTTATATTTAAAGATTAAATAGCTTTGAATTTAAACCTGTAAAAAAATCGTGTAAAAAATTCAAACAAGTACACAACAAATATGCAATATTTGAATGCATCATGAACGCTATAACGCCTCATGCAGTATACGGCAGTCGGTACCTAGATCTACTGAAGTTACATAGTGAAGTAAGCTAGGACTGCATTGCTACATAATGTACTAACACTGCAGAACAAGTAGTCACGGAAATTATGGAAATTAGGTATTAGTATGCTTTAATGGTGTTATATTCATTTGTAAAGTTTTATTCTAGTATATTTTACTCACGTCAAATATTTTTGCAATATCCTGTGTCAAACAGGAACAATTATATGCGACGATTCCTAATTCTTTCACCTGAAAAAAATCATTTCTAATTTATAAAATAAACAGTAATCATTTTTCTTGAATTGAAGGGACTTGGATTAAAGAGAAAACATTTCATATAAATATTTTGTGATTAACCAAAAACAACAGATTAAGAAAGTAAAATATTTTCTTCAAATTTATTTTTGAACATTGGATTTGCAAAGAATATTTTTTTATTTGTCAATCAATCACTACAAATATAATATCAAGTTAAAAACATTATTTACCATCCTCTATAGGTACAACTTTTGAACGAAATCTAGTACATTTTTGTTAAAAAAGTAATTTTTTTTAAATAATGAAATGAATAGTGTTTATGGCTAGTAAAATAAATATTCTTTGGTTGAATTGAAACAGGGTTACTTACCCTAGTTAGAAAGTCAAAGTAACTTTATATTAATGGTATAATTTTATGTGTTTATAAGGTAAGTATGATGTTTGGGTTAGTAAAATACAAAAATAAAAACAATAACTTTATGACACCCGTATTTAAATTACATTTTAGAAGATATTTGTAAAAATTTATTAAAGTATGTTGAAGATATTATACATACAAACATTTTATTATGTATTTTCTGATTTAGTTTTATAATCAAAAGAGAAAATGTTAAATAAAGGCATTTAGAGGACCAATGAACAACGGAGTAGAGAAACGAAGCAAGTTGAGCTAATTAAATAGAATAATAGAGATGGTATTGATTCTGCACTAGACCTTGATAGTACAAAGGAAAGAATACTTGCTATCTGAATAATTTAGTCAAACTGAAGAAAGTGTAAACACAATAGAATATTTACACAGCTTAATTATACTGTGTACCGATATTTAGGTTACCAAATAATTCCATCGATATATTATACTAAGTGTACCATAAAACAATAAATAGATATGAATCAGAAAAAAAATTTAGTTGCGTAATTTTGTGATTGGTAAGTGTTGTTGTTATTTTAGGTATTGTGTTAAAAAGAAAAAATATAGTGTTAAATAATAAAAAATAGGTGGAAATTGATATGTGTGATGCATGAAAAATAGTACTTGTGTAAATATGATACTTATAAATGAGAGTATGCAGTTAAAATATAAATAACAACTACATAAATTAATCATAAAACATATAAACATTTATTAATTTTTCAATTAGGTAATTAATACTAATCAAACAAAAATTTTAATTTATATTCCATCTCAATAAACGTATAATCGTTGCGCCGGCAATATAAGAAACATTTGAAAAAAAAAATAAGAAGGTAATTTAAACAATGACAATGGATTTTATTTGTAACTTTATTTTTTTGTTGTTTTTTGTCAAAAAGGAAAAACACGTCATTTTATTTTGAAAAAATATTTAAGTGTTTTGTATAATAATCTTAACGAGAAATTGAAAATACTTACACACTAAAAAAAGAAAAATTACCTGTGTTAGAGATCTCCAGTCCATATTTGCACTTCCAATATAAAAGTGTGTCCGATCTACAAGCCATAATTTAGTGTGCAGAACTCCACCCCCTAATAGTTTTGGAAAATTGACACTACGCACCTGACAAGAGATATATAAAAATGTAATATAAAATCAAAGGAGTAGAAATATTATACGGGAAGTTTCTAAAGGAGTTCTAACCTGAGCAGCTTTTTTTTTGAGCAATGTTTCTGTGTCTGTGTTAGGATTACTTTTGGTCGGCGCACTTTGAACAATTTTGACTGTTAACTGCCGTTTAGTTCCCGCTTGATATAACGCTTGAAACACTTCCTCGCCCTGTCAATTAATACAACGTTAAAATCTTCAATGCAAAGTCAGTTTATAGTGCTTCAAATATGTTGCCATTTGTACCTTAACTGAAGATTTATGTGCGTAGGTTTCATTTTCTCTGAGTGTCCAGTATAAGGATGCGATTTCTATAGTGCTTGTGGCGGATTTGATAAGTTCCAGCCAAACTTTTTGGGTTTCTTTATGTCTTGTTGCGTTTGCGGGAAACAGCAGACCCTCAGGAATGGTTTCCACTAGAGATACTCTGAGAAAATTTTATTTTTTTATTTAATGCGCAATATACACAATTTTATCATAGAGCACAATTATAATTTTTTATGTCCCGGCTTGTTAGAAAATTTCGTGTTAAGTCGGGATTCTTCTATATATAAATCAAAAACACTTATTAATATATTAAACAATATACAAGATAATCAAAACAATATACAAAATAATAATAGAAAAATATGAATAATAAAAATTTATACATGTCGAAAAATGGAATGCAGAAAAGTTATATAATAATACATGGCAATATGTTATTAATAATTTGTAGTCATTTTATATTTCATAAATAATATAGCATTTAAAAAAAAAACAAAAAATATATATCAATTTGATAAAAAACAATTTTTAATTTAATTACAGATACTATGCAATGTATAAACGCACTTGCAATGTTTTTACTATTAATAAAATAAATATTAAACAATTTTATTTTTTCTACTGTTAGTTAATTATACCTTGATAAAGAAGCTTGTGTAGCTTTGAAACCGGTTGGTAGAAAAAGTGGTTAAAAACAAAGTTGTTTTATATTTGTTTTATTATAATGAATTAACCACAGAGTGAGTGCTTGAAAGTTAAAGTTTTTGCTGTTATTTAACAAAAAAATTAGGTACTTTTACAGATTATTTACTTTGTATAAGTATCATACAAAAAAATCTGAAAATATTTTCATATTTTGTAATACATTTTTTAAATGACCTTATTGTTGATAATTTAGTTTTATTGTTGTATCTAATGATGTACAATAAACAGGCACGTTATTCCTACACTTAGTTCATCTAAGATATAGCAAATATGTATTGCATTGCCCTCAACAATTTGAAAAATGTGACGGCAAATCATGATACGCATGCAATCATTCATGTACGAAAAATATATAAATATCTTTTAAGCGTCTCGTTATCATAGATAGGACACTAGCCAGTAGCTGTCAAAGTTTAAAAATGTACTTGAACATGTACGAACGAGGAAATATAATCCGTTCTGCTTTTCAAAGTTGCAGTGCAATTAAAGTATTTTTGTCACATATGATGATATATTTCTGCATGTGTTACGTCTGATCTTGATGAAAGTCAACTAAAGAATGAAGGCACAAATTTAAATGTCATTTTCTCGTACTAGTAATTGGTCTATTTAAATAAACGTCATTAGTTTTATCAGTTTACTTTTTATGCTACACACTACAAACTATTAAAAAATCATTCTTAAATAATGTTTTTGAAAGTAATTGATTTTGTAATTAGTTTTATTGACTGATTCTTTTAGAAACTTTTTTACAATGAACTATTTATACAACAAATTAATTAAGTAGTAAAAGTAAACATACATATTTTTTATTTTTGCTGTTGGTTCATCTAAACTGCCTAACTAGGGATAGCTTCCCCGTTCTAAGGCAGTAAATTATGTATTTTATAATAATATTAAAAAGTAATTACAGTTTTATTATTGTGTGTGCTTTTTCAGTCTTAAAAGTAAATAATAAATAAACAGTGAAAACATAAATAATACCTAAATCTCTATATCCTAAGTCTAAGATTATTTTTTATACATTAAAATTTTTCAGTTTAGCAATCAATATTGAATAGAAAACGCGATACCTGCACTGCTCGGAACATTCTGGTGGATTCTGCTGTCTGAGTATAATGTTGGCCACGGCATTAGTGTGTTCCAAGAGTGGTACTAAGACAACCAGAATTATCAGGATCAAGATGAATGATATCGGAATACAAGAAGGTCGGCACCACGTGTCTGTTCCCCACCTAATTAAATAAACCGTATAAAAATTTCAAATTTAGTTACTTATTATTAAGATTTACATACATATTTATATATATTGAAGAGAAGAGAAACAAGAAGAAACAGTTAACAATTTACAAAGATTTTTTTGAAACATTTGCAATTCACAATTTGCCACCCAACTAGACAATAGTCTGTTCTAAGACTAACAAATTGTGAATTTACTGGTTTGAAATGGAACATAGTAATAATAAAGGTGTACAAAAGAAAAATTACACTAAACATCAAGGAGAAATTCATCATCATCCTCATTCCATAGGGCACTGCATATAATACTACATAGTCCCTGGACTGGCACCTGATGCGTAAGACAGATCATCTTACCTTTATGTAACAAAAAAATGATCAAGATACGCTGCGATTGGTGTACCAATGCAGTGCCCTATGCACCATTAGGTGCGGGAAGGGAATGATGATGATATTATAATTCAAGTTACAAAACATACATATTCAATAGAAAATAAAAATTAAAAAATCTAAAAAATAACCAAAATAGAAATAACCATATTTGTATATAAATTACTCAATGGAAAAAAGGAATAAGAGGAAAGAGGAAAGGAGGAGAGTTTAAGGAAATAAAGGAGATTTATTTTCATTTTTAATAACACGCTTAGCCTCTATTTTGAGGCTTGTCAGCAGGTGGGATAGAGGGGATATGGAAGGAGGTAATGAAAAATACACCACAACACCCAGATCAATTGAGAAAAAACTTTCTTGGATTTTTTTTCTTGCAACTGGCGGGAATCGAACCCGCGACGTCAATTTCACACTTGGGCGTCTAACCAACTGCGCCACGGCGCCTGATATTTTTTCAGACGTGATTTAAATAGTGGTTTTATGTCAAGTAAATATTTCATTATATTATTTTACCGCATTTTAACAAAAAATCAAGACTAATGAACAAACGTAACTGATGTTACTGCATATTAGTTGGTATTGATGGTTATTTACGGGCTGGTAATTTAATTTAACTGGTTGGAAGGGTTTTAGATTTTCCAACTTCCAGTTATCCCATCACAAAATTAGTCAGATACACTTATAGTCTGTTATCTACTGATCACAAATCAATAAAAAGTAACTCAAAATGGACAAATGACAATTGTGGTGGTTTAATATCTGGACAGCAGAAAGTTGGCAAAGGAGTGAGGAATAAAAGCATACCTTTTGATGCCAGAAGACGAGTCTTGGCGCAACATAAAGCTTTGTTCCCACTGATCCAACTCTTCGTCTGGGGGAGACGCATTCCCAATGTTGCTGTTTTCCAAAACTGTCTTCACAAATATTCAAACAAATTAGAATACATATCACACTAAAACACAGCCCCGAGGACTAGGGCAATAAAACATACCTATTTAGATTACAATTCAATATTATGTATCTGTGCAAAATTAACTCTTTACATGATTGAATTTACACATTAAACTAAAGCCGGTGAATCCTTTACTAAGTAAATTACATTGGTTAATAATTCACAAGTTTGATAATTTTAAAAAAATACACATATCTGATGATTTTAATAATTATTTCCGTTCCAAAAAATATGATGCATAGGGCACTGCATTGGTACACCAATCGCAGTGCATCTTGATCATTTTTGTTACATGAAGGTAAGATGATCAGTCTTATGTCCAGGCCCCCGATTACAATGGGAAGTTAATATTTATCTTAAATTTTATCTACAGAGTAAAATTAAGTTTTCTGTATGAAAAGCAGAATATGCATACATATTTTTCTTTTAAACATGTTTAATTATAGGTTGCCGATGAAGATACTTTAAATGTTCATGCAAATACTTATACTCATTTTCGTACACAAATATCGACTGTTCTTTATAGACAGTCGAAGATAACTCTGTTAACTTCCCATTGTAATCGAGGGCTCAGGGACTATGAAATATTGTAGTGTAAAAATACCTTATATATTTTTTTAGTTTTTTACAATACTAAAACTGAGAAAAAAAACTTTTCATGTTAGCATATTTGATAAAAAAAATGTGTTGAACATTTAAAAAAAAAATGTTAAAACTTATGGAAGTTTATTGTAATTAATTAACTTTTTTTAATGAATGACAGGTTGACATTTTCAAGCCACTTTTGATAGACCAATAACTGGTTTTGATGAGACAAGCAACAAAAGTAGTCATAAATTAAATGGGGATCAGAGGACGAAAATCTAAAATTCTTTAAAAAAAACAGTAAAATACTTTTGCTAAGATTATTTGTATATTTATAATGAGATTATAAAACATTTTTATTATAAAGCAAGAAACTCTTACATTTTTTTAATGAGATCAAAGTATAACACAAATGTTTTCAATTTTAAAATTCTTCAACAAGATAGTAATATGATTTATGACTAATAGCTAATAGTAAATCATTTAACAAAGAGTCATCGGCATAATGTTGATTCACTGACTTAAATTGAATCTTGAAGCATTAAAACTTTCAGAATATATGAGTGCAAATAACAATTTAAAAATAATTAACGAAATGTTTTTATGTTTAGCCATACGAAACATGTAGTAACAAAAATATTACTTTTAAAATCAAATACACACACTCACTTTATTTTTATCGTGTTTTACTTTTATGAACATGTTTTTCCAAAACATTTCAGAGTTCCCGTTCAAATTTAATAAACACACAAGTAACGAAATAATACTTTTTTGAAAAAAGATTAAAACACCTATGTAAGTAAAATTACGTAAAATGAGAGTTAAACGAACTGTCAAGAGCGTCAAAACAATAACGTCAACAATACTTTTGACTTTTGACTTTTTTCATCGCTTGAAGATATCTGTAGTCTGTGATCGCTTGTTAGCCTTTTATGTTGCCATTATAAAATATAAAGTGAATTAGAGGTACGTATACTAAATTAAAAGAGATGAAACATCTCACCCTCAGAAATTTTGTTCAAGTTTTTATTGGCGTTATACTTATTTATTTCTACCCAGTCAGGCAAAACAAAATTACGCTATCTAATAAAGGATAATGAATTAATTATAATTAAGGATATTACCCATTTTCCATTTCTTTTTATCTTCTTTCAACCATAATAAAAAAAATCTAGGGTTCAAAAAACAGGCTTTTGGTAAATTAATAAACAAGAAAATAACGTAAAAACTGTTACAAATTCTGAAACGTAAATATGTCTAGGATTTATTAGTCTATTATTTTGTTATTAAATATTTAAAAAGTATGAACAATATTATTTACGCACAAAATATTTAACAAACACTTTAATTTATTTTCTGTATTAAAAAAAAAAAATTGGTTGCACAGATACACCTAAAAATAAAAGAAAAACGAATCTAAATGTTTTCCGTACCCCGAGGAGATGTTTCGACGGCCGATAGGAAACGACAATCAAAGTGCACTAAGGCTAAAGCAAGGCCATTAAGTGCATGATAAACCCACCTTTATAAAGCCTTCGCATGCAAGTTAATATTTTGCAGTGAAAATATAGGTATAAACGCCATTTCATGCAACATACCGAATAATATACTGTTACTATTATATTTTATATGTGTATGAATGTGTATACAATAATACGCCATAATATTGTGTCATATTGATTTAATGTGGTGGGGGTAATAATTATTATCGACACCCATTGACATATTGATACATAAATACTTTTACCATCGAGTACTTGCTATCCAATGAAATAATTATGTTAAGAAACTTTTCAAAAAACAAAAAAAAACTTGACCTCTAACACTATTGACATATTAATACATAGAGCCCCGTAGAATAAAATATTTTCAAAAGTAGTGACACGAAAACGTACCCATAGTTATAAAGTTTGTTTATTTATACCAGGGCTGCATTCAACGATCATGCATATGCTACCAAAAATTGGAGGTTACTCATTTTAAGTACATATTTATTTGAAATATTCTAACGTTAACAATCAACATCGGTTTTTGAAGGATCCCAGACAGATTCTTCGGTTAAATACCTTATTAACTATACCTTAATTAATACCTTAATTTCGACTCATTTATTTCACATTTATTTTATTTTAAAAACGTATTCCTATCAGTGCAGCCCTGTAAGTAAAAACAGCCTCGCAATTGCGCCTATTAAAAAATAATATTCACATTTGAATATCAACCGTTTAACCTTTGTTGATCACTCATGAACAAATATTTAGTTTATTTACCGCAGGCATACTGTGTCGAAACCATATTGTGGTCCCGTGGCAGTGTCGTGGAATCACAGATCAGAGGTTTGAGGTTTGAACCCCACTTTACCAAAGCTTGATTCTTATTTTCCAATAGTGATGTAACAACTCATTGAAAATGGTCTCAACATTTGAAATACTTTGGTGAAGCATAAAAACTCAAATATTTATATACTAAAAAGAAAATGTATAATGCTATGATAACGCAATTAAGTTAGGTGAACATTAAAAACATAAATTATTTCGTTGTTGTTATGAAATTATATGGAACGGATATTATTACTTATGTAGCTACCTATTTTATTATAAATTACAGAATAGTTGGCCGTGTCTATTTTTAGTAAGTAACTCATCGAATTCTTTCACATATACATAAATAATTATAATTTACAGTAGTTAATTACTTCTATAAAATATCAGATAACCACTCATACAATGGTAAAATGAATGACGCGTTTCTCGGAATTTAATAAGGAGGCAATCATCATTTAGGTAGGTAGTATAAATAATTTATAAGCGACCTTTAGGAACACGCAAGTTTTACTCGAAATTTTCATTTACAAGAGAGTTTATATGAATGCGATTGTGTGCTATTTGTATCGACAAAACTTTTTTCAGTAGTGTTTTAGACAAAACAATATTTGTTTATTTAAATCTGCAATTGAAATTATGATTAAAATGTGTAATAAGTAATAAGCTAAATTAATATAAGTACAAAAAAAAAACAATTTGGTTATTTCCCCCGAGATTTTTGGCCACGCTGTTTTTTGTTTTACTATTATACATTGAATGCATATTGTAAATTATGTTTCTTTCCTGATTTTTTTATATTGGTACCTAGTTGAAAATTTATCCCCTGGTTTAGATAACATGAAAATGTTTGTTTGAATAATATTACTCACTTCCTTAAAATGTCCAGTATAAATGTAACTGTTGAAACTGTTTGATCAGGTTGTAGTCCTGTGGTGGTATTGTGGACTCCAGTGTAAATCTTACTTTACCACAACTTGATTTTCCCACACAAGTTATTTACGAAATTCAGGCAGTGGTAAAAAAATTGAAATATCTGTGAAGGTACTTACATTATAAGCACTCAAATATTATGTTTTTGTAAAAAACTAATAATAAAATAATAAAGGCCAATTATTGTAGGCATGTAATTATTATTGCTGTATTTTTTATTGTGAAATCAAACAGCGTACATAAATTAATTCAGCGGATGAAAAAATGTTTTCTTGCGAGCGGTAAAAATTAGAGCATTCATTTATTTGTTTATTTATTAATTTATTTATTTTTAGTTACATTGACAACATTACAGAGCATTTAATTGCACCGCAAAGTTTCTTGAAAATGTTCGAAAAATATTTTAACAAAAATTAACTACTTTGTTGAACGACGTCAACCAATGACAAGAGAGCTGTGAAAGATTTCCGGTTGACTTACCGTCAACGGATCAATCGGCAGAACTGACCGAAAAGAAACGAAAGATAACTTGAGACGTCACACGCGGCGCGATTTCAGAAATGCAAAACTAAAAAAATTCATAACGCTGATAATACGATACACAAATATTTTTTTTAAGTTGCTTAGTTTAGTAGTGTATTTTTTTTTTTTTATATATAAAACAACTGAACTTTCTCATAAATATTTTGCTTATAACTTGACTGCCGACGACATTCAAATTAACACAGTAAATAAAATGGAAAATAAATAAAAGATAATATATACTTAGCCATTTGTGTAATATTGGTTGTTTTGTGGGTATACAAATTTGGTAAAAAGAGTAAGTAAGAAGTGGAGGTCTTTATTTTTTTTTATTACCGAATGGGGTGCAGTCAAATAATCTCATTTTATGGATAAAGACAAACAATGTTTTCTTTCTGTTTTGTGATAAAACCAGATGTATATACTCTAAGGATAAAACTAATAAATCTTAGCAACGGTCAGAACATTTGAACATTTTTAGGAAGCAATATTTAGTGGAAAGAAAATACTCGTAATACCTTTTCGTCTAAACTCGCCATTAGGGTGTTTTATGAAAGGTAGGGCTTACTGATGATATTCGAGATTAGGGGGGTGATTTGGTTCCACAGGTTTCTTTATTACAAAAATGCTAATTAGCCTTTTGCGTAATTTTCTGACCACTTAATTGAAAATATAAATCACCCAAAATATAAAGTACCTCCTTAAAAAGGTACGAATTAAATGTAATGCACATTAAGTATAACGATATTTCAAAGGTAAATAAAAATATTTCATCACGTCAATTTACTAACTTTTGATGCTACTCGATACATTTTCTACCGATTAATAAAACATTGTGTTATGCTTTTATAGGTACATTGTTTATTTTATAGTATTTTAACCCAGGGTGTAAATTCAAAACATTGAAATTAGTACGGCGTTTTCATATTAATTGAATAATATATTATTAGAAAAATGTGGCGACATCTTATTTTATACGTTGTGGAATTTGTCTATCGACACAAATGTTAAAATTAATTTTAAGCCAAGAAAATGTTTTTTTGATAGGTATTGAGTTTTTGAAAGTTGAATAATATATTATTGAAAAATCTGGTGATATATTGTTTACATGTTTTATAAATTATCTATTGACACAAAAGTTCAAATGAATTTCCCTTTAAGGCCGATAAAAATATTCTCTCATAGGTAGATACGTAATACATATGTATAGATATTCTGAGATAAAATAATCTTTTTTTGTAGACATTACTTTAGTCTATAAAATAAAATTTATTGTGTAATATGACGAAAGTTTAAGGTTTGTTATTATTATTTAATTATTAACTTCGTAGACTGATTTGAAACCTATGTACCCCCCCCACCAAAACAGTAGTCTATTCGAATTCGGAATTATTGTTGCATGTCTGCTATTTATGTTTTATGTTTATATATGGTTTATATCAATAAGTGTAATTTATTATATTATATTATATTTATCATGTTCTAGAAAATAAAATAAAAATATGGTAAATGAATGCCTCGAATCGGGTTATGCCCAGTGAGGTGTTTATATAAAAAAGAAAAAAAAATGTTTTATGTGAAATAAACAATAATTTTAATTCAGCTGTGTTCGTCATATTGCAGTATTTAAGGAGCAGTATTGTTACTAACGGATGTAAATGCAAGCATGTTTTTTTATTATAACTAAACATATAATACAAAAAGTACATATTATACTCCCATAGAAACTCATTTGGGACCGTACATAAAAAAGAAACATTTTTCTGACAACATAGTACATACATACATAGTTAATAGATCCGAAATAGTAAAAAAATATTATTGTACAAGAAACATAAAACACACTAATAATAAAAAAATGGAATTTAAATAAATTAGATTAGAATAAAATCTACATAATAATGGAATAAATACCACACAAAGTAATAATAGAAACAATTAAAAAATGTTTGTTCTTATGGTATAAATTTGACCCATTCGATCAACAACTTAAAAGGTACCTATTTATCTTAATTTATTTAAACGTATAAATTATCAATTCTGCACATGAAATAAAATACCTACATATCGCGTAATATAAATTACATTGGTCGACAAATTTTAAAGAATGGACTGTCCCTTTCGTTTAAACAAATTTTTCTAAAATTATATATATTACCGTCAAACGTGACAATTTTACCCAGTTTTACCAAACTTTTACAATATCATACATTTTTTGTATAGGACTACTCCTATCCATTTTGTTGAATGGTGATACTAATTATTCTGGGCATTTTTACAAGTACATAACGTTTGGTTTTCTTTTATTTATGTTTGTAATTTTAGAAGACAAAACATGCCGGGCAAAATTATCTCCACTTGTTGACAATTTCGCCCTCTTGGTAATTAACTGCTATTTTTGGTTTTATCATCCTTATCATACGGTTTATTACTACTTTTTGGGCGAAAAAAACTGTTTACGTTTAAACAATAGCATCACTGAGGCATCACCATTATAAAATCAATGCATAAAACCGGTGGGCAAAATTGTCAACTATTTCCTCAATTTTTGTATACAATTCGGATTTGTGGGCCAGGGTTGGCACATAATTGGATTTTTAACAAAACCAAAGAAGTTTATCTCTAACCTTTTAATTTGTTCGTGTTTGACTATGCATAAGCCAATAAATTATAAATCGCTTTTATTTTTTTTTACAAACCATTTCAGTTCTGATGCGATTTTCGTTATTAAGGGGGTAAGCTCTCAAAACGATTTCTCTTTAAATGTGTATGTAGAAAAAAAAACGATTCTGTATTTTTTTTGCACCGCAGTGCGATTATTTGCTAGATTACCTATACTTTGGAATTGTATTTTATGTACAGAATTCATAATATTTTCTGTTTTATTTTCTTCTTTAGACTGTTAAAAATATTTATACAAAAAACATTTAAAATAAAAAAATAAGTCTTCGTAATTTCACAAAAATCTGGCAAATTTAATTAAGTAAAACTTTTTAAAATGTGGTCGGATATTCATACATTTTTAAAAATGGTTTAAATTGTTTTTGAAGGGTAAAAATTAAAATTGGCTTTTGTATTACCATTTTTAATTTACTCAGAGAAAATGACTCAATCTTGCAGTTTTTAGGGTTAACATTGAATTTATGAAAACCATGATGCAAGATGACAGGTTCAGGCAAAGATTTCACTATGTTCCAATTAAATACATCAGCAATATCCTCAACTTGAGACCACACAAAGCTCCATTACGTTTGCGTCTTACAAATGACATAACAATATTAAAGTTGTGGTTGTTGATGGGCTGATAACTTAACCGAGAGCATATTTGTCGTTTTGCGTATCAACAGTGTTAAACATTACTAAAACGAAAGCGCCTTCTTTACCGTTATTAATTTCAAGCGGATCAGACCAATACCGATCTACATCGGTGTTGGACACTGATACTGTTTTTTAGTTTTCCTCGGCCGAAGATTCGGAGGCACGTTGTTCATATTCGTCGTGATGACTTATGATGGATGTCTCAAAATCCGTTGATTCATTAACTGAGTAGACATTAGAGTCTGTTGTTTCCGTGTCGCTATGACATTTATTCAATGTTTTTCTTTATAAGATGTAGGTATCTTTTGATCCTAAAGGCAGATCCAAAAGCATTTTCTTTGGGTCGCCTGATGTATTCTTTTTCTGTAATCTGGTTTTTGTCTTGGATAATATTTTTTCAAAGTAGTATGTATCGACTACCCTAGACGTGGGCAAAATTGTCTTAGCTAGTGTCTTAGATTTCTTAGCTAGTGTTTTGCCAATTTTGCCCACTTAAATATCTATTGTGTTTGTTCAAATAGATATACAGAAATACTTTCTATAGCGTTGTTATTATTTATGCAATAAAATTTATAAAACTTACTTGCCTCGTTTCAACACAAACTCCGCAACAGCAAAAGTTTTGACACTATTTATAGATATACAAAAATAGACCTTCAAGTTTAACTTCAAATTCAAGTGATCAACTGAAACTGGCGGTAAACTGAATATTTAGTTTTGCCATGGAACTATACTTACCAAATATAATTTTAATGATATCAGTAACAATTCTTACTTTAATACATGATTTTGTTAAGGATTTCGGCAGTGGGCAAAATTGTCATAGCTGGGCAAAATTGTCATGTTTGACGGTATGTAAAAAGTGAAAGAGTTTTTGTGTTAGGCATTGACCTATTAATACACACAGACATGCTCTGAGCCCTAAAAATGATAACATTTAACTTATGTCAAACGCTTAGTATTGCGTCATGCCCAACGGGTATTTAGTCGTTCTTCGTCGCCCGGCGTGGCGTTTAGAATCGAAATCAAAATGCGTGCTTGTGTCATGAAAGCGTGTAAAAACCTTTCGGAAAAACATTGTAAAAAGGATTGTGTAACTTTTCATTGGTAAATATTTGTTTATGAGTACAACGCTCATCGCAATTTACATTCAAATATATATATATATATTTTTTATAAACGTCAAAATACGCCTAGCGGCACAATTGCGAAGCTCTTCTTACAAGGATGCACTGATAAGAATACGTTTTTAAAATATAATAAACGTGAGTTAATATTATTTTCGCATTCCCCAAAATTCAGTGAAAATAAATAAATGGGTCAAAATTATGAGGAATTTCAGGAAAGAATCTGACAGTGTTAAAACACGAACTTTTTCATGTACCAAAAATAATCATTTTCAATTTTTGGTAGCATATGCATGATCGTTGTATGCAGTCCTGGTATAAATAAACAAACTTAGTAACTCTTACAATTTTTATTTTATTTTTATTATTAATAAAACATAATATCCATACATATAGTAGATATTATATATTGTATTAGACAAATACACAGAACTCGTTGATGCACCGAGCTGTACAGTTATATTATATGGAAATACCATTAGAAATAAGAGACCAAAAAAATATTATTTCATTTAAATGTCAGTTAAAAAAAACATATGTTTAGCAGATAAGTTGGTTTTGAAAAAGTAATCTTATTCGTGTTAGCTTTATAGAAGTTTTCTTTTTAAGTGTACGTATATTGTTTAGAAATGTTAATAATTAGTATATGTTTTAAAAATAAAGTTAATATTAGGAGATTCATTTATTATGTTTGTAACTATGTTAAGACTAATTAAAAAAATTAACCAAAAAATAAATAAAAATACTCCCAGAAGTTATAAAAAAAATCTCATCTGGGACCGTACATAAAAAGAAAATATTTTTGTGACAATATATAATATTATATCATACAAAGTTAATACATCCGAAATAGTAAGTAAACATAATATAAAAAAAAACATAAAACACAGTCCTTTACACCATCCATACAAATTAAATTAATAACTATCACTATTAAAAAGATTTAAATAATATTTTTTAATTGCGCCACTTTTGGATTTGCTATTCGACTTTTCGTATTTTAGCTCATCGGGCAGTTTATTAAATTCGCAATGGCCAATATTTTCCAAAGACCGGTTGCAAAAATTTGTTGAGCGAAACTTAGATACACGAAGATTCCCTGAGTTGCGCGTATTGTAGTTTATTTATTTATTAAATATACGGCCTAAGCCAATTACAACAGTTACACGAAGAAATATAAATGCAAGAAACCGAACAAAAAGAACATAAAACTATGTATCAAAGACAAACAAGGGCAAAACAATAATGGTATTCAATATATTCATAAAAACGAAAGACATAAGACTTCGAGCTAAACCATGCCGATCCAACTTCATCCCACACTGTTTAGTCGCGAAGAGATCTACGAAAAGCCGGAAGATCTATCCCAAAGAATTCCAAGTCGTGTGATGAATTGACTAATCTACAAATTCTGGACATTGGGGAATAAAAACAAAAGTTGCTCTTAGAAGATTTTATAAATAGCAGATTTTGACTTCTGGTGACATGGTTGTAAATATCAGGACCAAATGTGTATTTCGAATTTGTGCGAGCAGTAAAGTTTATGATACTAAAATAGTATTGGTTATGTCATGCAGTGGCATCACCTTGAAAGGAAGTATTTTTGTCTGTCGGTAGATATCCTAGACATGGGAATTCCATTTCAGTCCAAGAATGTTTCTCAGAGTTCTGTCCCGAAGAACTTGTATCTCTGAGATATGATTTTTGCTGGCGAAACCCCATATACATGATATATAGGATAAGTGGGAATGTATCATAGCGTAGTAGACGGGAAATAAAACGGAATGAGGAAGCAAGCCACGAAGTCTATGCAATACGCCAGTTACAGGTGCAATTTTTTTACACGTTCAAATTGATAGCTCCATGAAAGTTGGGAGTCAATAAATAGTCCCAAGTATTTAGTAATATTGATCTTTTCAATGTAGCCATTTCCGAGAGAAATGTCGATATTTAAGTCCTGTTTGTTCCCAAAAATCGTTTAAGATGTTTTTTTTTTACATTCAGACTTAATTTATTTAATCTCATCCAGTCCGCTAGACTATTGAAATATGTCACCATTACGTTTTCGTGTCACTACTTTTTAACATATTGTACTATATAGGGCGCGTCTATGTATTAATATGTCAATGGTGTTAGAAGTCAGTTTTTTTTGTTTTTTGAAAAGTTTATAACATAATTCTTTCATAGGATGGCAAGTACTTGATGATAAAACCATACAAACGAACTCAATTTTATCCGTTTTGCCCTAGATTTGCGCTTGTACGTATCTTGCATAGACGGTCTCCATTTTCCTTGGTATCGCAATATCCTAATGAATGCGCTCTCGGTGTTTTTCGCAGATATCACTCAAATTTTCCGGGAAGGAATCGTGATGAGAGTATAGAAAGAGGATTTTCAAAGACACATCATATCCCATATCTTTGAAGGCCGTAAGCGTTTCGGATACAATGCTGATATAGGCTTCGATTTTATTTTGAACCGGGTTGTGGTCCGTGGTAGTATTTGAGGACTCATAGAACTAAGGTCTAAGGTTCAAATCCCACTCTACCACAACTCGATTTCCATTTTTCCAGCACAAGTTATTTACGGCTTTTAGGAAATGGTCTGAAAATTTAAATATTTGTGTAAATAATAAGAACTCAAGTATTTCTTATTTTTCTTTAAAAAATGGTTTCCGAGGAAGGTTTTGACTGGGGAATTAAAAAAAAATACAATTTCACAATAACCCGACGTCCTAGATTTTTTTGACATTTCTGAAATCACCGCAAAATTTTCTATCGGAATTGGAAATTGGAAAATTGTCTTGACCAGTTTATACTTCAAATTTTTGAGATTTGGCATGCGTTTTATTAAGTTTTTGTAAGTGTTTTTATTTACGTTTATTTAGCGTGTTTATTTATTTATTTAAATCTTCAAGTACAAAAAATAAGTACTTTGGTGAACGCATTTTATATTTTTTGATGAGCTTCCATATTAATTTGATTAAAAAAACGATGTTGTTGGTATATCATTTTAAAAAACGATTGTTTGAAAATACTTCAAAATATAATTAGTTCATTTAATGCTGAAATTTAAACAATGCGAAATATGAACAATATTTATGATCGAGTTTTGGCAACAATATTTTTTTAGTTTATTCAGATGAAAAATATAAGTTTACGTAATTACTAAATAAAATATTTATAAAAATTTAAAACTTATGTTTACATTAAAGTTTCCCACTGCGTAAAAGAAAAAAAACAATTTTTGTGTACATAATGGGAAGTGACGTCTTACAATAATTTAATAATTTGTAACTTTTATTTTTAATTATTAATATTTTTAGTTTAACGTAAAAAATAAATAAACGGTGTTTTCAATCAGTGCTACGCAAAAATAATTTTAAATATAACATTTCACTTCTTTCTCAAATACGAGTATGTTGTATCTTCCTGACTGCACTTTTTATTTCCTTTGTTAATTTTACGAAATAAAATTATTAATATATAAGTATAATGATGTGGTGCTGTAGTTGTGTTTAATTTTGGAATCAAGATTGGTTATTCTAGGTCTCGTGCTTACATTTAGTGACGTAGAGACACTACTATTTATGTTGTCTTAATGGATTTGAAGTTAACAATTCTTTTCAAATAAAGATATTATGCCTAAAACCATACATTTATTTTATAATTGGAGGGTGGGAAAAGTAGACAGTTTTTTTTAAATACAACTGAAAAAAATATTTTTGTATTTTTTCGACCGGTAAAATATTTGTTTTAAAAGCACCACCCCATCCAATTATTCCATACTGTAATATGGATTGGGCTAATACAAAGTAAATTGATTTTTATTTTTCGAAAGTCAATGTTTTTCTTTATCCAATAAATACATACGTAAGTTTTCTCATTCTATTAATGATATTATTTCTTTGCTTCTTCCATTTTATGTTTTTATAAATTATTATGCCTTAATATTTTATGCTATTTTTTTCATGGATTTGGAGGAAATTATCAGTATGAAACCGATATCCTTCAATGCATTTTGTAGTGCGGATACAAATATTCATAGAAGGTGTACCTTGTTCTTTCAATGTAAAAGCGATGTAATATGTTTTTTCAGTATTCAAAGACAAAATGTTGACATCGAACCATTCTATTAATTCATTAATATCTATATTTGATTTCAAATTTACTTCGTCCCATGAAGTCCCTCTTATAATGAGTACGGTGTCATCAGCATATGAAATTATGTCACCATTTATATTCTGTATACCTACTAAAAATATCATTAACATAATATATAATGAATAAAGTAGGTCCAATTCTGTTCCTTGAGGTATCCCAAAATCTGAATAGATTATTTCATTACTAAAAGTATTATTATGTTTCACTATCTGTTGACGTTATTTTTTAGTAACTTTGAAACCAAAATATAACATTTCCGCAAATACAAATTAAAAATAATTTACTAATTAGTATGTCATGAAATATACTATCAAAAGCTTTTCTTAAGCCAATAAAAATAACTAAACACTTTTCACCATTATTGAAACTTTTACAAATGAGCGAAGTTAATTTAACAATGTTTGATTATGTCCAAATGCTTGCAGACTGGCTGGATTTCCTCCCTAGGGAGTTGTTCATATTTAAATTTATTTCAACAGAGAGAGAAAAAAATTTGAGAAGGGAATATGGAAGTCTAGGCATTTACATGGCTTATGACCTGTCATTGGCTGGTTTAAGTGGCCACTTTACACACTGTCAACAGATGGAAGAGTTGAGGAAATGTGGATGTTCAAACATGGTCAGAATGGCGAATGTTACACAGTGTGTAAAGTGGTCACTTAAACCAGCCAATGACTGGTCATAAGCCCTGTAAATGCCTAGACTTCCATATTTTCTTCTCAAAATTGTTTCTCTCTCTGTTGAAATAAATTTAAATATGAAGTTAATTTAGCTTGTATTTTCTCATATAGGTACAATATTTTTTAGAGATATAAAGACAATATTTTTTATTACAATATAAAATCCACTGTAATGTTTTTATTATTTATGAAATGGATTATAAAGTAGATTTTGGAATTACGATTAAGTATTAACTTACCGAAAGCCTTTTCTTATAGCCGGAAAAGGAAGAAGTTTTCTTTGTCCTAGGTATCAAAATTTTCATGTGGTCAGCGTCACTATCCCGGCGCGGAAACTCATAATGCACATTTGTGGAATTATTTCCGTAGCAAATATTATTCGTATTATTTACTTTAACTAAAATACTGCACGTCTGTGATGCTATTTGAAACAAACCATCTTGTAGTTTGTGATGATTATCATGATTACGTCCAAATCCGAAATTTTCCCAGAAATTGGGCATAATTCAAACGCGAAAAAATTTGTTTCGAATGTCTATTATACCATGACACTGAAAATTTTGTGTATTTTTTGTTGGAATTTCACTTTTTTGTTGAGTTTTTAGCGTATTTCAGTGTAAAAAATACGCTTTAGGTGGCGAAAACCTCCCACTTTGCGCGTTTTCAGGCGTCTACGAGCTGAATTTTCAGCGAGAAATTCAGAGCATGGTGATCTTGACATTTCGTTTATTTTCGGTATCTTCTAAACGTTTTAACGCTAGGTCAATATTTCTCCCCGAGTGAATAGAAAGCGTGGACCAACCCAACCACCTTGGACTGTATCGGCTCTTATAGTGTGTAGTTGTGGTGTTGTAGTGGTTAGAGCCCCCATTACTTACCCCCGACCCCAACCCCCAACACAAATACAAACTCCACGCTATAATCTACATTAGTAGGTACATATAAAGAAAATATTGTACGTACATTCAATATACTTTATTGGATTGAAAATTGGTTGGATGAGGAAGGCTGAGCAACTGTAGAGGCATAATAAAGATATTGTTGAATAAACCTATGAATTTGTTTGACATTAGGAATTGGCATTGACGTATTAATTCATAGACATGCCCCATAGTGTAAAATATTTTTAAAAGTAGTTCCACGAAAATGAACTCATAGTTACAAAGTTTGTTTGTTTCGTTGAAAGATCATGCATACGATGCTCCTAAAAATGAGAGGATTCTCATTTTTGGTACTCCCAATCAGGTTCTTTCTTTTCACTGGATTTTGGGGAATGCAAACATTATATTAACTCACGTTTATTATATTTTAAAAACGTATTCCTATTAGTGCATCCTTGAGACTAACAAGAGCTTCGCAATTGCGCTGTTTTGTACGTATTTTGACGTTCACAAAAAATAATATTTATATTTTGATTTTGATTCTAAACGCCAAGCCTGGCAGTCGAAGAAAGACTAAATACGCGTTGGCTATGACGCATGACTAAGCGTTTGGCATGAGTTAAGTGTTATCATTTTTGAGGGTTCAAGGCATGTCTATGTGTATTAATATGTCAATGAATATTGGCTATTAATTTTAAGTATTTTTTTCAAAAATAAGTTTATAGCAGTCTCTCACATTGACATAAAAAGATGCCCGTTCTTTGGATCTGATGTGGCGCCTCGGCACAACATACTAGACACTAGCGTAATGTAATTCTACCCATGCAATATCCATAGAAGTGATGAACGCCAGATAGCTCCCCAACACACCACTCCGCAACACACTAGAAAAATGTAATCCTACCTTTAGTTTGCACAGAATTTGCTGTTCGCAAACCAAATAACTTCAATTGCATTTATGGCCAGAATAGCAGTATTAAAAAGGGTAAGTGTAGTGTTTTAAGGGAAAAATAAGTATGTGTATGGATATCAAAAACTGTAAAAACAATTCACAATATTCCGATAGGAAAAATCATATTTAGGGGAAAATCAAATACTGATATGATTAATTTTATGAAATCGCTTGTCCGCTTGACTGGCGTATTCAAGGTATTCTTTTACATGTACATATTTTTTTAATGAAGATCGAATTTTGAGAACGACGTAGAAGCTGATGTCATCACTTCTACTTTTTTGTTTTCTTGAAACTGTGAAAGTGACTCTCATGGTGGTCGCGTGCTGATATGTAATAAAACCACAAAATACATACCCACCTACTTTGTTCAATGTGATTTGAAATATCTACATTAAGTTCCTTAAAAACATTTTTATGAATAAATTTCCCTTAATTAATGTTCAAGGTTACTATTGTTTGGGTATTAAAGGCGATATTTCACGATTGCGGGAAATTTTTCTATGGAATTAAAAAAGCTTTTGTACATAAACGCAAATAACTAAGACTTACATATGACCATATTTTTTTCCCTTTATTAGGGCCTTCTACCATAACATAAAAATATCGGCCAAAAACAAGTTACATTAATTTACAATGAACATAAGAAAAACACGAATAACAATATAGGGCAGAAACATTAGATAACAAAAATATAAGTACAAGAATAACATAAAATAATAATTGAAATAATGAACATACAAATGCACATTTAAAAGCTTCTAGGTGCTTCAAATTTTGTCGTAATAAAGTATTTATTAAAATTCCAAAGTACTTACATACCTATGTATACTTACCTACCTTCTACTTTCGGCAATCACCCTTCCATTTCTGACTATATTTTATGGTGCGTTTGACGTTTAGTGCCTAATCAGTGACGTATATTACGTAGACACGCCCTATGGAGTAAAATATTTTTAAAAGTAGTGACACGAAAACGTACCCATAGTTACTAAGTTTGGTTATATATTATACCGGGGATGCATTTAACGAACATGTACGTGCTACTAAAAATCGAAGGATACTCATTTTTGAAATACAAAAAAGCTTGTAATTTAATGTAAACAATCAACATTCGTTTTTGGTGGATCCAAATCACATCCATTCCTTCAATTCCTTTTAATTTCACCTCATTTGTTTATTTTCGCTGGATTTTGGGGAATGCTAAAATAGTATTAAATCACGTTTATTAAAATTTAAAAACGTATGCATATCAGTGCATCCCTGTAACTAACAAGTGATTCGCAATTACGCCAATAGGCGTAGTTTGACGTTTACGAAAAATAATATTTATTATTTTAATCTTTGTTAATCATTCATGAACAAATATTTACCAATAAAAAGACAGACAATTCAATGTTTATCCGAAAGATTTTTACACGCTTTCATGACACAAGCAGGCATTTTGGTTTCGGTTCTAAACGTCACGCCCGGCTGGCGGTCGAAGAACGACTAAATACGCGTTTTTGAGGGCTTAGGGCATGTCTATGTGTATTAATATGTCAATGTTAGTACCTAGAAGTTAAAAATCGGAATAGTGATAATTTTCAGCACAAATAATAATCAAAATATATTTTTTAAATTTAAAATATTAAATAATCCATACACTCCAACTAAGGATAAAAAAATCGCAACGGGAGGGGACTATAATTAAGGGGCATAAATAATCATTTTAATACTATCGGTACGTTTTATAATATAAATGTTTAATTTTTTAATTGCTAATGGTATAGTTTCTCATTTATATTTATGCTTTAACTTTTATTATTATCAGTATGTTTTCATATTTCTATTTATTTTTAAATTTTTGATATTATTATAATTATATGATTTTTTTAAGCATCATATAATAATAAAAAAACACATGTAAAAATAAGGTCCTGCCTAAACACAATCATTTTCTAGCTTGTCGGGACCTGAAAAAAAAGGCTCCTCTGAACATTTTAAAATTGTCAAATAAATAAATAAAAAGATAAATAAAATAAAGAATTATTGATGTACTTAGATATAAAAAATATGAATAGTTAAATGATTATTGGACACCATTTTATTTTGTAATGATTAATTAACGTCATAAACGAATTGAAAAACAGATATTTACAACAACAAAAAATATCACTGTTTTTATTAATACTTTTGTACCTACATCCATATCTACTAAAAAATAAAAGATTATATGGAACAAGTTTTTGTAATCAGATATTATGTATGTAGTAACAACAACAAGAGAGAGAACATCGTAAAGTCGCCCAGATCAAGAAAAAACATTATATGATTAATTCTTGACCCCAAAGTTAGCTACAGATTACAGCAATACAATGTGCCGTAGGTACTTGGGTTGAGAATTACAAGAGCTAACCGAAACCCTCCGTTACAAGTTTGTTATTAAACTATAATTCAAACTAAAACCAAACCAACAATTTGGAAGCTTAAGGGCTTCTCTAGAAAATTATTACTTACCCTGAGACAATAACACATTTGACAGATTTGACAACTGGGAAAAGAAAAGACGATTATTTTGTTTTTTAAATTCCGCGCTTTTTTTAAATAACTTTATTGTAACCATAGACAAGATGATAGAAAAAAAGGTTAGATTTTTCAATACAAAATGGATGTATTTATGGAAAGGCATTTTGTTACATTTTTTGCTACGCAGTGATTTGTGGTTTGGTATAATCATTTATTTACTATCTTATTTTACATGATACTTTTTTTTATGACCTTCCTCACAGGGCACAATGAGTATTTTTTAAAACTTTATAAAGTTTGTGAAAACTCGCATAAATAACATTTTCACAGTATTACAAGCAAGATCAAATGCATATGAATTTAATTAATAACCTCTGCTTTATGTGTGCGTAATAATATTTTTTCATGTACATAATTCTAGTGTGCCTATGAACACAAACAAAATGTGTATGTTTACTTGGTTCACTGACAGGCACTAACACATTAACATAGGGTTTTTAAACATTTGAACACACTGTAACAATGGACGTTTTTTTCTAGTTTATAACTAAAGAAAAATATTTAAAAGTCATTTACTTCCCTTAAAAAAGATATTGGTAAGACTTGGGGAACCTAATAAAAATAAAAATATCATTTTTTAGGCTTTTTATTTTTTATATTACGATAATCTTAATCTTTGATAGGTATTACCACAATCTATACATTGCTTTGACATAATTTATAGATGACAAATATTAATCCATATTATTACTTAAATAAATGACTTGATATGTAGTTTTGCTACTCATCCCTGTAGTACATATTAAAATAAATGGTACCTCTTGTTAAGTTATACTGAAAAACTTATTATATTGAAAACATATTGAGGTAAAGGTAAACAAGTTACGTATGGTGAAAAAAAATAAACTGTTAATTAGATCCGAATTGATATTTTGCCGCATTGTAAGTTTAAAAATAATATGGTTTATTTAGATTCTTTGGGTTTCGCTTCAGGATCAAGACCAAGCTTTTTCATTTCCACAGCCATCTCAAAAAGGTAATCGTAGCATTCCGACCTAAAAAAATATTTAGTGAAAGTACAATTTTACATCATTTATACGAATAAATAAAAATAAGGAAATTGTTTTCAGAGATATCTGATTAAAAAATGGAACCAAGTAAAATAATTATGGATACAATTATTTATGGAATAGTAGGGTACATTATAAAATCATCAGATTTATGTTGAGAATAGTTTCTGGGTGAAATAAAGAACCATAAAAGGCAATTCTTAATACATTTCTTGGATAGGTACACTTTTTTTTAAATAGGGCAGAGAAAAATACAGGTAAAATAGAACCAGAATCCTGGACGAGTGTTTCCTACTTTTGCTCTCTGTTAAAAATCACAAAAAAGGAAATTGGGAAGAGAAAATTTCACCTCGTAGTGTAATAAAAAACATTAAAAAAAAAAAAAATGTTGTCATTGGAACCACTGGCATACGAGTCTTAAGGTCTTGGGGTGCTATCCTGAATCTTCTCTGGCCCCTAGAGAGTGATAATTTTTGGGGATTTTTATTTTTTGCATGCATTTACAATTTGCTTTTTAATCTGGCCACACAGATGATTAAACAGCAAATAAATATGAACATGCGAATCAAACATGACAATTTACATTTAGAACATTATTGCAACCTTACCAAAAATACTTAATTGGCTGAATTGTTTTTTAAAATTTTTAAACAGTTTTATACATTTAATCATCAGTGTGGCCATCATATGAAGCAAAGCACACATAGAGAACGCTTTCTTAGTGCATATTTACATACTAAATACACGCTAACAAAGCGTTCCATATTTTTTTTTAACTCGTAAGGGGTCGCGTATTTACAAAGGTTGAAAAACACTGCTGCATATTAACAAAGCATTTGGGTCTTTTCTGATTATTTTCTTACATAGTTTTAGCAGCTTGCCAGGTGTCACCCCACACGTAGACCCCGTGCCTGCGAACCAGAATCGCGCTAGTTCCCGGATATTGTTCCAGTGCTAAGGCCATACTTGCAGCTAAATCTTTCTCGAACGGAGTATTCTCTATTATTGGCACTATCAGCTCTTCATCATACCTCAGATATCTGTTTAGTGAACTGTCTTTTATACCCTGAAACAAGACACATTTTTACATTACATTTATTTCATAAAGGTTATAATAACTTATTTGAAATATTTTTTATTTTAGTGTACTATTAATTTTCATTTGGGTTCTTATTATTATTTTATTTTATTAGGTGAACAAGGCAAAAATGTCTTTACGTAAACATATATAGACTGGAACCTCTTTTTACATAGTGGATACATTCCATGCAGAACCGTGTAAAAAAAAAAAATAAAAAAATAACAATTTTTTTTATTTAAACCACCTCAGTTTAGGTCTCGTTTTTCATCATCCCATTAATAGCCTCGTGATAAATACTAAAATTATAAATAGTTAATTACTTTGATCATTTCCTGGTGCGTGATGCGAAACTCCTTCCCAGGCCAGAGTAGAGTAACTCGCACAGCGTGTGGAGAGTGAGTGTGAATTACAGCTCCAGCATTTCTCTCTCGATACGCCAACATAAACAGAGGAGTACACTGGCTCTTTTTCAACCTAAAATGATGTTATTTATGTTTTGTAGATTGATAACACTTTGGTAGAACATAATACAACCAGTTGACATAATTCGATAATTAATACATTTGCGGACACTTCTTCCTCGTAGGATCCCCTCAGCCGACACATCTATCATAGGATCACTTCATATGAACACATATCATAACTTTCTTATTTTAAAATATATTTTACTTCCGATTGGACCGTAGTTGAAGGTTTGAAGAAGAGATGGGCATTTCGATTATTTAAAAGGAGTAACAGTAAGAGTAACCATTTTCCAAATTACCGTAATTCTCGGACCTTAAGACGCACTTTTTTACTCTGAAATTTTAACCAAAAATTGGGGTGCTTCCTATGGTTTGATGCATCTTATCGTCCGAAACATTTTTTTTTCCTAAAAATTTATAGATAAATTTTGGGGTGTGTCTTAGGGTCCGATGCATCTTATCATTCGCAAAATATTGTTTGCTGTTTTAAAATAACTGTTTAATTTTTTTACGACCTTCAGTTTGTAGCAAATCTTATTTGACTAACATACTGGGACACATTTGTTGCTAATTGTTCTTTATAGGGATACAATATCTCTTCCTACCATATTATTACTTCATTTTCACATAGGCTGACGGCTTTACCCATCAGTTTCTAAATAAGAGACACGATTTTCACAGTTTCAGCCGACATAAATGAGAACGTGTTAAGGTGGTGTAAAAAGAGTATATAAAAGGGCATATAATAGAAATGGAAGGAAATACATCCTCGCGGCTTACTTGTTTTTTTTTTTCACACAGTTGGTATTCATTATTAGACTTTTTTACACCCTTGCGTGTACTTATAACTAATAAGGCGTTGAGAGTTATGCGGAAGACGCTGGATAACTCAAGTGAGAAAATGATGTTACACAAAATGTGCATAAACGAGTATGTCTATCGTCTGATAGTGATAACATATATTTTTTATAGTTCTTTGTTACAATTTTAAAAAATAATAAAATGGAGATACAATAAACAATAATGAAATTGTTTTTTTTTATATACTGGATCGCTTTTTATACAAAGAAAATAATCCATCATTATTCCTTACTTTAGTATACGTTTTATAAACGGTATTGCTGGGAAAGTATCCACTGTGTAAAAATGGGATAAAAAATTGTCAAACCAGTTTTTTTTAATATTTTTTTTTTGCTTCTTACGATTTGCCAAACATTTGAATTTTGGAGACGTTTTCAACTGTATGTTGTAAATAATTCACTACCAGAAAACAAAAATAAAGTTGGGGTAGAGCAGGGTTCGAACCTCGGACCTTTGATCCCTGAGCCCGCGATACTAGCCGCTGGACCACAGCCCGGTTCAAGGTTAGTAATAAATAAATTTAGTTGTTTTGGTTTTTCAGAAAGTGATTATGTTTTTCTGGGTTGTGGTTCCATGTGCATTATTCAAAAGTATAGAATGAAAAACATATGGTGTAACAACCCTGTGTAATATGTACCCTAACAGATGGTGATAGGAATATATTGAGGGAGAAAACCTACCTCCACCCGCAGCTGTTATAGAATCCTGGGGGACTCTCTGTCAGCCACGCTATTTTAATAAATTTACTTTTTGTTTACAATTTTTTTTTTCTCCAAATAATTTTAATCAAAATCTAGGGCAGAAAAGTGCGTGCAATCAATAAATATACACAATTTCTCTACCTTAGTCTCCCTCAACGTCTCCGTTACAACTTTATTAAGTTGAAATTGGAGATACTGAACAGTTACCGGGTGTTAGTTTCATCTCTAGTTCTCATTTACCAAAATATTTCAATTTCAGGGCAATTTTCTTTAAGTCATAAATAATAGCATTAGAAAATGGGAGACAAGTTTTGGCAGAGTGTGGATTGAACCTAGGACCTTCTAATCCAGAGTCGGCGATACGACCCACAGGACAACCCATCGTATTGTGATCTAAGGAGTTGAATCCAGAACCCCCATGAACCATTGGGACTGATAGTAAAAAGGATGTTCAATTACAAACAGAATAAGGTAGAGTATGAGTAATTATTTTAAAGACATAATAATATTTAACATATAAGCAAATAATATTTTACAATACTATTTGTGTACAATATTATAAATTCTAAAAAAACACAGAATTTAGGAAAAAAAATATCAAAGCCAACATAAACATAATCACATTACCAGGGCCCCGATTACAATGGGAAGTTAACAGAGTTATCTTCGACTATCTACAGAGAAAAACCAATATTTGTGTACGAAAATGAGTATATTTGCATGAGCATTTGGAGTACCTTTGTCGGTAACCTATAATTGAACATGTTTAGAAGAAAAAATAGACTACTGGACCTTGCAGGTAAAGCTCTGAAGGGGGTACGGATTTTGTGAAATCAACGAACAAAAATATAACATATAAAAGGAAACAAATAAGTGGTGTGTTACATACTTCTTTTCGGGAGGTGGTAGTTCAAGATCTTCATCGTCTATAGTTTGAACGAACATGTCGTCCGGCTTCATTCTTTCTTTTTGTACTCCGGAGGGAGCTATGAAGATCTTTGTGCTACAATAATTGTGGAAATTACTTGCAGAGAATTTTTGGAGGAATTGAAAGTAAATATTTACGTTATTAGGTATATTTTCTGGACATGCATTGTAACACTGGGGAGAAGTAAAACGCGAAAAGATATATATTTTTTACCCAAGTTTGATTGATATTCCACCTCCTGTACCGGTAACCCATCCTAGATGATAAAACTGCTTACATAGTTCAGGAATTAAGACTCGCGGATGTTCCTATCATTAAAAATATAGTTAACATAAAATAACAATTGATTGATAAGTAAAGATGATACTATTGTATAAACCCAAATTACCGGTAGTAAATCACCCATCATCTTGTGGTCGTAAATATAAAAGCCGGGACGTAATTATAAATGGACACAAATATTATAAACACGTTATAACTAAGTAGAGGTCAAATATTTAAATGAGTTTATCGACATATCAAATACAAAGTACGACGAAAACAGATTAGTAAAATAAAATAAACAAAAGAACCAATTTACAAAATTTGACATCTCCCGCTAATTTCATACCATTGATATCTATGGTGAAAACGTCAAAAACTAGAAGGGCAAGAACTTTTATATTATATAATTGGGATAGATATCCAAGTGTAAAAACTTATCAACCTTTTATCGATCTGGCATCTGGCAGCACAATAAAGATTAATGTAATTTTTGTACCATCGTTTTCGTCTAGGGATTTGATCACCAATGTTTTGAGTGAGACTAAAAATTCATAATAATATGACAGCAGTGAATGAAAGAGAAATATATCACAAATTGGAAGCAATGAAAGATATAAGGTAAGTTTCTATATTGTTTTTTTTTATGAAGCTTCGCGGCGTTTACTTGATTTGTGCAAGAGCATCATGGCCGGATAAACATTTTCCTGATTTTTTGTCGAATATTATTTTGCGCCCACCTGTGGACCCATTTGATGTGATTTGGTTATCATTTATCATATTACTTTGAACATTCGGGATTTTTGAAACTTTAATAGTTAGTATATTACCCAGTTTAATGCTCACAATAAATCCATTACTATCCAAAATCATAAACCATAAATACACTGTAGGGGAGCATCGGTTACAGTGGATCACTATTTTTTAAACCTCTGCAGTTCTGAAGTTTATCATTAAATAATGGTCTCTCTGATAAAATCGAAAGAGGCATTCATATCCTTCAAAGTAACGGTTTCAGTTTGACATTTAATAGCCCATTTAATTAGATACTTTTTTTTATTAGTTAAAGATGATCGATCTATTGTGACCCAGAAGTGGGCCAAGATCAACCTTAAGGTTATAGGGGATCAGACTGGAATAAACTGAATTATGCTATTAAAATAAAATAAAAGGTGTTAATGTAAGTAACCAACTGTTTTATATTTCTACTTAATGTAAATTCTATCAGGCTTTGAATATAAAGTATCACATTTTCCATTACGAGTTTATTTGGGATATCGGTTGCAATAATGGTCTTCCCTTCCTGTCTTGATGCTCTTCCTCTTCTCTCTTGAACCTGCCTTTGGCAATTCACAAAACTGAAAATGACTTCCAACTTTTTATTTGTATGAAGAAAAACGATCCTCTGTGGCCCAAGATGAAATGATTCACTGTAATCCAATGACAGTTTTCGTAAATAAATAAAATTAGCAAGCTCCTCTTCCAATAAACTAAAATAGTGTACTTAACCTCCCCGGTGATGTGTAGCTAGTACACATTGCGTCTAATAACTATAATACCCATATACATATTTAGATTTTCAGTATTCCTCCATTACACATTTACGTATCGACTGAAATAATTTGTTATTAAATAACAAGTACTTATAAGCACAAAAAAGCATTTTATCGGAAATCAGGGATAAATTACAAATATCATCAAAAGTATACTCACAGTATACCAATAGCACCTGGCGTTACACGTCCACTACATGTCCAGTCACGTAGTCCAGTACTAGCTACTTAGTAGCTCTCGCAAAGTTGGCGCGGGTGTACGTTTCGCCCGAGTCGTTAGCGATACCCAATTGTTTTATCATGTTTTCAGCAGTTAGATTTGAAATATTATCATCTTTGAATAAGGTTATGGTTAATTAAAGCCATTCCCTATAAATATGCCATTTTTCCCTTTTTAAATCTCTTATTTTTTTAATTTGTAGTGACTACACAGCACCGTAACGCATGGTTGTTTATAGGATAGTGAGGGAAAGGTCAAATATAACAAAGGGAAAAATAGAATCTTTCACATTTTAAACCCATATTAGAACAAAACATTTTTTAAATACTCATAAAAAATAGTTTTGTTCCAGCGTATTGACCGAAGCATCGCAGTATGCCATCCAGCTCTAATTTCATGAAGGATACTAGTGTGGCAGAAGGGGTTATGAAAAAGTGTCAATAAAACAAAAGTGTGTGTGTGTGCGTGTGCGCAATACACAATAAGCTATTGCAAACGGTTTACTGTAACCCGTAATCCACTGTTACCCATGCTACCCTACTTTTTAAATATTATAACACCGATTGAATTGTAATTTTATAATGCGGCATATTCAATCGTTGCCAATAATTACATTACAATATGTATTTTTAGGAATAAAACAATAGCATTGGAGCGCCTGAAAAGAAATATATTAAACGAAGTAAGATCCGGGGATCAAGAAGGAAGATGCCTCGCTCAATACAGAAGAGAGATGGAATTGCTGCAGCAGGAGAAAATGAGTCATGTAGAAGAACTCAGACAAATACACGCAGATATCAATGCGGTAATACTTTTTTAAATATCACGTCTATTATAATATATTACTGCGTAACAAATAGCATTCTTGTTCAGGGCCATTGTTTATTGGTTCGATTGAGGAAAATAACAAAGCATAATTAGTCTGAATTCTGTTTTTTTCAAATAAAAACCTAGATTTAAAAATCAATAGATATTTCAACAGATATATATTACTTTTTGAGAAAGGAACATGGAAGTGTGTATTGTCAGGGCTTATGATCTGTTATTATTTAATAAATGATCACTTTTCATGCTGCTTTATTTTCAATTTTATATGCATCATAATATTTATGATGCAGATTTTAGAAAAAAAAAATCCCCTTGATCCAACCAACCATCTATTTGTTGTGATATGTTTTCATGAATACTTAGTTTGTTTTATTATTTACAAAAATGATGTACTCAAATTTGTAACAAATTTACAGCGGAACCTTTATATTTGTCTTTAAATTCCAGAACCCTGGATGAGTATTTTTGACTGGATGGCTAGTCTCAGGTAAAAATAATGAGATCCTGGGTTCGATTCCTGGCAGGGTGGACATGAAATATTGGTTTTTAAGGTGGTTCTACACTGTAATATTGTATTGTTTCTGTACAGTGCCATAGGGCACCACTGAGTGAGTAAACCACTGAGTTTGGAAACGGATATGATGATTATGACATAAAAATAACCAATTATTGTTGACTGCACTCATATTCTAACTAGGAAATTCGATATAAAAGTTGTTTTCTTACACATGGTAAAAATTAGAGCATTTCATTGTAAGGCGAAGTTTCTTAAAAATGTATGAAAAAAAATATTAGAATGAACTACTTCCAATGTTAGTTTTGCGGTTTCCAGAAAGCCAATACACCAATCAGCAAAACTCACCGACTACAACTTGTGACATCACGGGCGGAGTAATTTCAAAATTACAAAACTTACAATAAAAAATCATTGCAATAATACGATACACAAATATCTATATATTTTTTGAATTCTGCTTAGTTAGTTGTTTTATCAAATAAAAAACAGCACCGAACTTCCTCATTAAACTTATATTGAAATCGAATTATGGTTTCTTCATTTTTTGCTGTTGGTATATCTATTTCTTCATAAATTTCAACAGCTTTGTGCATTGAGTCATTTTGAGTTTTTTTGTATTTTTCTAATGGTGGTAGCCTACGTTTATTCTCATATATGAGTGTTCTTGTGTAATTTAGAGTATTTATAGTACAGAGGTATTAGAGAAGCGGTCTTCTACATTTCTTGTTCTATATTAAGTGTTTACAGTTCTCACCAGGTGGTCCATGTTTCTCTTATAGTAAACTGAGTACAAGTCTAACACAAACATTCGAGTCTTTATTGTTAGAACGCTACTATTTATATCATTTTTACTTCATTAAAATTAAACATAGATTATTTGGAAATGTAATCCTTAATTTTCGCAAGTTCAGAGCGATGAAGCTTGGAAAAAAAACTACCTTTTATTTGTAGTTACGTAATCATGGATTAAACATTTTATTTAATTATAAAATAAATAACTGATTACCACATAATACAAACATTCATAGACATGGATAAAACAAAATATTACCGCACCAGTAAGCAGTCCACAGCATGCAGCATATCCAATGTACACATATTTTATTTTTAAAAAGTTACAAAATTATTGCAATGTAAAAGTTGAGTGGTTTTTTAAAAAATACATATTTGTCAATAGACTATCAAACTAAGCAAAATAATTAATTTAAATATATGTATTGCATAATTTTTTATTGATTTGTAATCTATAATTTTTATAAGATTTGTGTTTCGTAATTAAATTGCCTGTAACGTCACGAGTTCAAGTCAGTGAGTTGTTCCGATTGGCTGTTCTAAACAGCTGTTTAATAGAACCTATGATTAAGTTTGTCGCGACAGAGAGGGAAAACATTTTTAAGAAGGGATATTTAAGCCTAGGCATTTACAGGGCTTATGACCCGTCATTGGCTGGTTTAAGTGGCCACTTTACACACTGTAACATTCACCATTCTGCCTATGTTTAAACATCCACATTTTCTCAACTCTTCCATCTGTTGACTTTTGTGAAGTAAATGAGCCGAAACCTTTATCAGTGGGTGAGATTTATCCGGCTAAACCGCTCCCTAGGGAGGAGGTCCAGCCTGTCTGCAAACATTTGGATGTACTCAAAACATTGTAGAACCTACGACCTTTTAAACTAGTTTGTTTTTAATAAAACGTATTTCAATATATTTTTTATACATTTTTGAGAAACAATTTAATTTTTACCGCATGTAAGAAAACAGTCTTTATATCTAATTTCTTGTAGTTTGAACGTCCTCATTGGCAAAGGAGATGCAGTAATGGGCTATTTATTACATTTTTATACAACAATGTGAACTTAAACTATCAACATCGATTATCTTTTACTTTGTGTAAATAACCTTAATTTTCGGTTAAACATCAACTGATTTTGAGTATAATTATACCATTAGTTCTGGCTATGTGGTAGTAAGCTTGAAACTGAAAAGTACAAAAGAAAATTTAAATGTTTGATACACATTTGATTACTTCCAAATATGTATAAAATGTCAACCATTATGGGTCAAAAATAATTTTGATGTTAAAAATATATCAATTATCTTTTTTTCTATTATTTTTTCATATCATATTGTTACCAGTAATTTGAAATGCTGTAAGGGACAAAGTGTAAATTGTTCACAAGAGAAAAAAAGGAAATGAAAAATATTTTTTTTTATCAAAGATCAGATAGATTGTTGAAAGTTCATACAGTAGACACTATTTACAAAATAAATTCTATTATACGAATTTACAAAGAAGAAAAAATAAATGAATTTGAATAAGCCACTCATATACCAAAATAATATCAAATTCCTAAATTCCACACAAGTCGTGGTCAAAATAGTTTTGTTTTCGAAGGAATAAAAAAATTACAATAATTTCCTCAAATTTAAAGAAATTTTTTGAACCCGAGTAAAAACAGCTCTCTATTTTAATTAGTATTACCATATAATTATTTTCTGTTTTTCTTTTTATTTTGCCTACTTCAAAAAAATTCTCATGTATTCGAAATTATGTAACTTGAAATAAAAAAAAATACAGTGACTGGGAATAAGAGGTCAATACAAGATTTGATTGGGTAAAGATACTGCTCTCCCAATTCGCATTACCATTGGCAGATGAATATTCTAAAAAGATATAAGCTTCTGATGTAATTAAATTTAAAAAGAAAACTTTATTGCATCGGAAATAATATTTTATCGACATTTGTTTTGTGGTTGTTTTATTTTTCAACAAGTCAACAACAATCACATGCACTCGCCTATCCCTAGGCTCCATAGATATGGCAATCAGTATGAGGACAAGGCTGATATATTTGGTTCTGGACTTGATAGTTATAAAACGAGTCTGATTTCTTTTTTTCTCTCGCAATATTATTCTTAAACTTTTCTTTATATTTAAAAATGTTTTTCCTTTTTTTGTTTTTTCATATTTATGTATTTATTTCGTTAATATTTTTGGTTGCTTATGTGTATTTACCTACTTGTTACTATTGTTGTAGTTATGCAATTTTATATTTTTTTGTTATGTTTTTATACATGTATTTTTTTTTTCATATTTATGTTCAATATATGTTAAAGGCAATTTATGCCGTTTATGTAAAGTAAATAAATATATTTTTGACGCAAATGTAATTTTTTATGGCATCAGTTATTATATGTGCATACTAGGAAGTTTTTAATCTATCAAAGATTGTGCATGCTTTTGAAAATGAAAGCACAAGTGGCGGATCCTCTTCATCGGTGCTGACAAACTGTTATTCTCTCTCTCTAATATTCCACGCATTTTTATGAGTTCTGTCAAGCATTTAGACAAAATATGTAAATTATGCAGCATAATTCCAACAATTAATGCAGTAAAATGGTGTACAGAGATGCTTTCTATGTTTGTGTGTTTTGTATGAAATTAATTCGGAGTTAGTAAAAATAAATGACACAACTGAGGAAACGATTATTCGAGGAAGGATACATAGAGGTTTCGCTGTATTTACATTTTTTTCCATAATTACTGATTTTAGTTCTGTGTATTTGTGTTTTTTTTTTGGTTTCATGAAAGTATACATACAAACAACAGACTGAGTCTTTATAAGATGTTTATTATTATTGTTGATATTAAAATATATTTCTGAAAAGTATGTACATGAATTGCAGATGGAGACAGTAATCAAACAGACAGAAGAGAGTGTAACTCGCAAGCTGTCGGCGGCACAGAGGCTTCATGAGGACTGGCGCCCCCTTAAGGCGGAGGTGGATTCCCTGAGGCGCCGCTGTCTCGGGCTACAGCGCCTTCCAGATCTCCACGAGGAAGAAGGCAGCCCGGTCACTCCGGAGTAAGTCAAAACTTTAGTCATATTCTCCTATTGGACGTGGATGATTCATATACAAGTCACAAGTTTCTTCCGCCATAGTAAGTGAAAATGTACTAGAACAGTGTTTATAGTGGTGGCCCATTGACGAGTTAAAAAAATCTGGTGACCCCCAGGACCTTAATTCTATAATTAAGCGCATGCATGTAGAGAGTGTGTGTAGAGAGGGCCATTGTAAGATTTATAGATCTTGCTACTGACAGCATGCTTAACCCTTTTCTGAGCAATGTATCCTATAGAATACATATTATGATCTCATTTTTTCTCCTGAACTAAAACAGCATTCTGCTTTATCATATCTTTGTTTGGGATTCTGAAGCCCTTTCAACCATCAAATTTAAAAAAAAATGTTTTTTCATTGTACCAAGAATAGAATTAAAATGTAATTTAAATCGTATAAGATTGACGTCTTCCGGATAAAGAGAAAATAATAATATTTAGGGCTAGTAAGGAAAGCTTTGAAATTATAAGAGACCGTTTGCCACATTTTACCTATGTGAGCTAACATTCTCTTCAATATTGCTTATAAAAACTAACAATAGATGCATGCCTTTATTAGAAAATAGTTTTGATATTTGCGTCTCAAAAATAAAACTACGATTGGACATGTTAAAAATAAATAGGCACAGCCTTTTCACTGAAATTATATTATTTTTAATATAGTGTAGGACCTAAAATCCTTGCTTTTTACTTTTACTCTACTTGCGACCGCGACCCCCAAGCGAGGTTTTCTGACCCACAAACTATATATACGTGAAAAATCTCCAATCTGCACTACTGGCGTCTTGTGATATCTGTCCAGACGAAGTCCTTTGCTTATCAAACAAAGCTTTAATGTCGAGCCTTAAGTTGATCTAAAGTCTAAATCATTAGCAGTTTCAAATCTTCCCACGCACTTGAATTCGGTAATGACCTATCGTAATATTCTTAGTTTTTTTCTTGTGAATATGAAAATATAAATAAAGTCATAACTGGAAACTCTAAACTCTATCCCAAGAAAAACTTTCTTTCTAGGCTGGGCTGGTTTCAGACTGGAATAAATTTGCAAGCTTAGTTGTCCATTCCATTTTGGTTAGCCAGCGTTTGGATGCTATTTTCGTAAGTAATGAAAACATATGATGCGAACAAACTTACAAAACTGCTTCGTTTCGTAAGTTCGTTCGTATCATATGTAGGGGGAACGGAGCGTATAAGGATTTTGATTGCGTTAGCGCGCAATGGATATATGAGATACTAATGAACTGAACAAAATGAATTCCCATTTAAATACAGGCCCAGCAAAATGTGCCTGCGGATAACAAATAATAATAAGATTACAATCGTTTATTTCCAGTCGTTTCCCCTTGGCCAGCAGCAGCACAGTGGCCGCACCCGCGCCGCTGCGCCCCCTGGCCGCCCCCCTGTTCCCAGGGGCGCCGCCCTCCGCGCCCCCTCCGCCCCCCAAGCAGCCCCCGCCCCCTCCCCCTCACCTGCAGCCGCCGCCCCCGGCCTTCAGGTCTGCCGCTGATGATTTTATCACTGTATCGTTGAGGTGTGATATTTATTTTTCAGTTTTATTTTTTTTTTATGTTAAGTTTTTATCTTTTGGGTTTATCTTTATTTATCTAAAAATGTTTTCTATTTAATGTAATTGAGTTTTATACCACTTTTAACTTTTAAAGGACTTCTAAAAAATCCATCTGGAAATGGTGCTATAACATCGTGTTTCATTAAGCAAAAGATGACATGTTTTTAATACAGGTATTTAAAAACAATCATTTTACGCATATGTATACGGTTTAAAAATATGTTTTCTATAATTTGTAAAATAATCATATAATTTTGGCCTGTTATAGCAAAATACGACTTCATTATTTTAAAACATAAGATATATACATCAAGTCTTGTATTTTATGTAGACACTTGTGACATCATAGTCACACCCCACAAGGGTTAAGGCATTGAAAAACATGAAATTGTTTTTATTTTCTTCCAGTTTGTCTCTCTAATAATTTTAATTGTATGAATTGTTACCATATGCTACCTTTTTTCTTTGACTGGGACAATTTTTATCTTTATCTTGATAGTCATAGAAATTTGTAATTTTTTAAGTATCGTTTATTAAATTTTTATGGATAATGTATTAAATTTAATGTCGAAGAGATGTTTTATCAAGATAGGTATCTCAATAGAAAAGGAGATTCTCTTTAAAGAGTTTTGTGAAAGAAGACATAAAAAAAAACATTCATAAAAATTCCAAACAATAATTTTGGCATTTGATAAAATAAATTGAAAAAACTGAAAAAAAAATACGAAAAACTGCCTGGTTGGTAGCTAAATATGTAATAAATTCTCAACAAAATGTCCACAGAGCATTGAAAAAATACCCCTAATTAAATTCAGGACATACTGTTTTATTTAATGTTAATTCAGTTGTTTTCTTCTTCTTACCAGCTCGTTTCTCTCCACTGCTGGATATAGGCCTCTTCCAAATTTTTCTATGTTTTTCTGTCCTCGGCGCTCTGTTTCCACACATGTTCCAGGGATTCGGCGATGTTGTCAGTCCATCTCCTCTGTGGTCCTCCCCACTTTCCCTTTATTTTTGTAGGGTTTCCAATTTAGTATTTATTTTATTTATTTACTATCAGTTGTTTTACATTTATTCTATTTTTATTTGGTTATATTCATTTTAAATCTTGTATTTTTATTTATGTGCTTATTTATACATATATGTATATTATACGTGATAGAGGGATGTCAGGAATCTGGTTTTTTAACGAAGTTAAGCCTTGTTGAAAGTTTAATATGGCGAGGAATTAAAAATAATGAATTTGGATAAAGGGTCCTGTTAAAAAAAGAGAGTTCATTGAAATAATTAATACTTAACGTTGATTTCATATCGTCGATGATACTGCAATACCGTGTAACTATCATTTTTTTTTTCAGGGGAATCTAAAAAGCATTCTGTTAATATATTACTTACAAATTTAATCAATCAAAAATAGCACTGGAGTATCAGAAAATCTATCATTTTGAGTAAAAATCGCAATAATTCAAAACTAACAGCTCTTAGTCCCTATAATGAATTTATTGCAGTAAAACATTTTTGTAAAAAAAAAAAAAATGTTTACACGGTATTGCAGTGTAAACGACGATATATTATTTTGTATTGTATATTATTCAAAGGACACATCCAATACTTTCAATACTTTAGATACTGTAATGTGTACCGACTTTAAAAAAAAACATTTTTTGACATTCATTCTTTGTTTTTATGTAATAGAATTTTTCAAATAGAAAATATAACTTAGATTGTCTATTTTAATGAAGTAATTTATTAATAAACTTTTTTTAAGTAACCTAATAAGTCAGACGTCTGTTGAAAATTCTGTCTATGTTTAAAAAATGTTTATTTTTCAGTTTCTCACATTTCATTTCTTAGAATCTCATTATGTGAATCACATGTTTTTGTTACATTATTTTAAAATAAATATGGTCCTTTAATAGTCTCGTGGAAACTGGAATGGAGATCCGAGACTCTTCCCACTTTTAAAGCGCTTACTATGTAGCTGAACATTGAAATATTTGTCTACATCATAAAAAACCTAATATTGATTTTATTAGCAGTATTGGTGTTTAAATTTTAATTTTGCATAACAGTCCAATAATGCTTTTTTGTTTGAAGCAGACAGCAACCTCCTCCGATGAAATCGTGTTTGTCCTGCCATCAGCAGATTCACCGGAACGCACCCATCTGTCCGCTGTGCAAAGCCAAGAGTCGTTCCAGGAATCCCAAGAAACCCAAGAAAAAATAGTTCCGTCTCTAGTCTGAGTCACCCATATTCTGATACTAAGCATTTTTCTTTGTACTTAATCTTTATTTCTCTGTTAGAACTCCTACACTGAGTTTATTCATATTTTGTAAACATGCATGTTTTGAACGGTAGTAATGAAGAATAATGTCAAATTATATACTGTCGTAGAATACTAAGGAACTGTCTTTGAAACGGGTAATAAACCTATGTCTTTTAAACCCACATTTATTTAAACATGTGTATTTTTCTTCCATACAAACATTGTTTTTTTCTTAAGCATCTTGTCAGCTTTAAATAATAAGAGATGTAAAATTCTTTATTTTTACAGAGCGATTTTGAATTTAATTAATATTTTTAGTGGTTATAAAAAGTATTTACTCTGAAGTTTATGGGAGAAAATCAGTTTTACATTTGCATATGAAATTCATTTTGCATCAAAAACAGCATATACATATTATTATTTTGAAAGCAGCAATCAAGTTATTATTATAAATTATTACTAAAAATAATAATTGTTTAATTAATATTTGTTCCAAGGGCCCAAACATAAATCGTTTCACTGTTTTGTCACTTACCGACTGTTCTCATGAATCTTAAAATAATATTAAATTATTATAAATTATAAGCTCTCTTGCTTTCATAATAAAATTGTCGTAATGTGATAAATTAAAGAGTTCATTTGAAATTTAAATGTTCTTATAAGTCAATAGTTATTTTGAAAAATAAGTTTCCAAATATATTTTTCTCATCAGTCCAAATCACACTGCAAGTTTATGATACATAGTCAGATAAATGTATAAATGTTATCCTTCAATTTACACAAAAAATATTAGTCAATAGTTTATTAAATTTCAATAATTTAATCGTATCTGTTACCTATATATTCGGGTATCAATATTGTATAGTTATTTTTGTTTTATATCATAAAACTGCGCACTTATTATTTTATGTAACATATAGTTGCACAATAGTAAACCTCAATTAAAATGTAAATACACAATATAAATGTAAAATCCATTGCAGGTTAAAATATTTTAATACATTTATGTTCCAGCATTTAAAAAAAAAAAAAAACATTCCAAAAGATTAAATTTTCATCATCATCCTCATCATTCCTCTTTCGACATCCAGTGATGCATAGGGCACTGCATTTAATGTAAATCAGTCCTATGCCTCAGGTGCTATTCCAGAAACAATGAAATATTGCGACCTTAAACGACATTTAAAATCAATGTTTCTCATCCACCCTGAAAGGATCAAACCCAGGACCTCAAGAATGGTAAGTGAACGCACCAACCACAACACAATGTGGTGGACTTATTCCCATTCGATTTCATTACTCAGAGTTTTCACCCGAGAGTCGAAAACACTCGTCCAGTGTTCTGGTTCTATTTTTACAAACAGAACTGTATTCTTCATCCGCTTGGACACAAAACTTTAAATTTTAGCTGTTTGTTATCCAATGTTGAGGGAAAGTATGTTTTGTTGGTTAGAAAATGTATATTAATATATTACAGAGAACAAAATCATTTTCTTTGATATTTTATTTTGCGATGGAATTTTAAATTCATTAATATATTATTTATGTTCAAAGCTATAACTTTGTGTCAAACATTTGAATAAATGTTAGTAAATATTTAACCACGTACCGACTTTTTATGTCTACCGGTTTCTCGACCTACCCGTCTCTTCGTCAGGACACTCACTACACCAACATGCAAATACTAAAATACACTTACCTTTACCATTGCAGTAGTATACATAGCATTTATATAAAAATACAAAAATTACACGCAGGGTTAAAGAGGATGCAAACACCACCATGTCCGAACATGCTCTAAAATGATTTCAATAATATTCAGCGATATGTTGCAGAATCTGTGGTGGTGGAGATTAAGAAGGAGAAGGGCTTAGGGGTTAAACTTTACACTATAGGTTAATTTTTAATTAAAAAGTGGGTTATATTTATTAAGGGAATATTCATTTTCAATGTGAAATACCTCCATGTTGTTTTATTTATGTCCTTTTTTATTATTTGAATCTAAAATTTTAACTCTTGTATCCTTATTAAAATCATTATTTGAATTTATGAGATGATTGGCAATCTCTGAAAAATTTTGATTAAACATTTCATGAGTTTTTTTTATTGTGAATATTGCGGACATGGTGGTGTTTGCCCACTTTTAACTCTGCATGTAATTTTTGTATTTTTTTGTAAATACTATACTATCGTATACTGCGGTGATGGTGAAGGTGAAAGTGTATTTTAGTATTTGCATGTTGGTGTAGTGAGTGTCCTGACGAAGAGACGGGTACGTCTCGAAACCGGTAGACATACAAATTCGGTAAGTGGTTTCATACTAATATTTACTAACATTCATTCATTAATATGTAAAAGTTTTCCTGGGTATATACGTCATATGACTTATAGATTATTGTGAGTGTAAGACGCATATGTATAAGGTTTAATTTAACCATTATTGTTAAACGTTGTAATGTTGGATTTCCTCTGTAAATATAAATATGTATTTGTACAATATGTACCAATTAAGAATGTCTTGTGGTAACTAAATAAGATCTGTAAGAATTAATCTCATTGAGATATAAATTTTGTAACTAATTTCGGAAATACATTTGTTTTTTCACGTGTAAATAATAACTTATCCATTTACAATTTTTTATTCAAGCAGTTACATGATCATAAATAAATAAGATTTTTTCATTTTCAGAATGGTGTACATGAAGAATATTGTAATTTATTTATAAATGTTACACACAAAATATGCCATAAATATGGAAAATGGTGGTTTTTGTTCAAAATAAAATTTTCCTATAGCTGGTTGTGTATGTAAACCCTTCTCTATAGGGCATAATCCTTAGAGTAATAATACGCCACTGGCTATAGAGTTGCTCATACGGACAAAAACCATTCTATGCGTATCAACCACGAAGTTATTTACAGTTTACAGCAATACAACTGGCCGTAGGCACTCAAGTCAAGAATTGCAAGCGCAAACCGAAACCGTCTGTTACACGTTTGTTGTTAAACTCAAAAACCAAACCAAACCAAAAATTTGGAACACTTTTGTTCTGTGCAATAGAGCTGAAGGGCTTCTTTAGCGAATTATTACTCCAGGGCATAATCACTTTTTAATTAATAGAAAACAATGAAGACCTCACTCGATTCATGTTTTTTTATTCACTGAGCGAAATGTAAAAGCATTCTTTAGTAGACAGGTAATAGGCATTACTAAACCGAAAATTTTGTCTTTTTTTGCGGTGAAAAAGTTGGTGAAACAAATAGATACATTGAAAAAAAAAACACTCAAAAATATTGTTAAAACTTGTCAATTAAATATTAGATTTTGGCTAGTTTCTTTTTTTTAATTTGGAATTAAATTTATGAATGACCAAAGAGAACCCTCAGTTATTAATAACTTTTTGTATTTATAAGGCCATTGCATCCAACAGAACACAACCGTGTACAGTAGAACCGCGATATAACGAAATCCAAGGGACCAAAAAAATTTCTAAACAACGAATTCCCACATATAACGAACAAAAAAATCAAACTAGGTATGTATATGTTACGCGCCATCGCAAAAAAATGTTGCACGGCTTCAAAAAACAAAACAGACAGACTCACGGACAGACGTACTCGGAGAGGTTCGGAGGTTTTTCTTCACACACTCGCTTACATATATACACACTCACACTGGATACGCACTTTGACAGTTATGGGTGCTGACAGACCGCCGCGCGCCGCCGAAAAGGCCATAAAACCGTTTGCATACGGCAGATGCAGCGGCGGCGCGGTTTTGAAAGTGCGAAATAATATTTTAATCTTTTAACATTTTTTTATTCTGTTATAAATTTACGTAAATGTATTGGCATTTTTTCGTACGGGACAAAAATGATTTTGTTAGACATATTAACGGGTTTTTTTTTATATAAATACATTTTTGTATGAAAAATTGGTTTTAGGTAATAAATTTCGATTTTTTTGGATATACCGCATTTTTCACTATATCGCGTTTTGTTATATCGCGGTTTTACTGTACAACCATTATTGTACCAACACAAAACTACGTTCTTCAAGTTAGATAGTGTTTTGAAACTTAAAGCTTAAAATCGCACAAAAGTTTTCTTTTGGATACAAGTCTATCGCTGGGTAACTAATTAGAATATTTTTGATTTGTTAATTCATACAAACACATTTTTTATATCATTCTGACAATTCTTTTAAGAACCAACAATTTATTATAAAATGTCTTTAAAAAGTTATCTTACATGTGTGTCAATTTTTTTTAAAGATAGGAGGTTAATGAAAAATGTGTATATATTATATTTTAAAATAGTTATGGTAAAAATACTATTTCCCCCCAATGTGCCAATTACAGAGACTTAATTTAATATGTTTAGAAGACATTGTTGGTGAATTTCTACAATACAAAATGATAAAATTCACAGACTAGCGCGTTATTGTTCTGAAGCGACTAGTAATACTTTCTCATGCTTACATTACATATTATTAGGATATTATTTCTGAAGCATACATATATTATAATTTATAATATATGTACGACTGTTTGTATGGTAGATATTTCAATGGATTCTGTTTTAAATAACAGAATTCATACAGTATTTTAATTTTTGATAATATTCTCTATAATTATGGGATTCAACTACCTAACCAACACTATAAACAAATAGTGTTTGTCAAATCATCACCCTTTCTCGTTGGTAAACTCAAATTAGTGAAAATCTTCACAGAAAGTCGCGCGCTAGAAAGGTTTTAATGGAGTTGCAAATCATTTATAATACGGCTATTTAGGTTAAAATAATTTTAATATTAGTTTTAAGTAGATGGTTGTGTAATTTATTGAATTAAATATTATATAAAACCAAATTGTTTTATTTATGAGTTTGACTTTTATAATCATCCATAAATGGGTATACCCAATCATCGGAATCGCTCTATTCGAAGAAGGACAGCCGCAGAAGCAGAGAGGTACAAACAAACCTACGATCCTAGACATCCCCTACACCACCATCAACCGACGGCCTCGCGTCTGAGATTTAGAAACAGTTTTATCAAAGCCACCTCCCCCGTTGAATCCTCACAACAGTGGAGAGAAGAACTATGGAAACACGATCTTGGAGTGAGACCGTGGATGGATCTAAATGAGGGTATCCAAGGAGGTGAACACCTACCATACTCTATGGATCGCTCTCAATAGACTACAGGTGGGTGTTACACGATGTAAAAAAAATCTCCAGTACCTCTCTGGTGATGATATGTTGTGTGACCCAGGACGACAGCCACCTATTGACATGCCCGCTCACGGAGGAAGGCTGCACTCCTGGGAACCTAATTGTGGCAAACGACAAGGCGATATCTGTCGCCGCATATTGGAGTGGCAGGATATAATCCAACCGGACACGCTAAGTAAGTAATCATCCATGTAACTTAAATTTAAAACAGTTGTCACTTTTTTGTTTGCTATCGATGTAACATTGTGTCAATGCAATTATAGCTGCTATATGGAATGGCTCCACACATGTTGGTCTTATTTCATCCCATACGAGTTCAGGATGTCCGCTGAAATAACCGAAAACAATAACAGTTGGACTTGTGCTGTTTCCACCCGGATGGACAAAATCAATGAATTACTCTACTTCAATGAAAGGTTTGAAATGCATGTGGCATACCATTAAAACGAGCATAAATTTCATAAGTTTTTAGAGAGTTTGAAGATCTTAATCACTTTTAGTTTCGTCCTATTCCGTTTGGACAACTGTCTGCCTAACACCCTGTGTATTAAATGTAATTTATTTCTTTTCGGATACAGATGCTGTCCATTTGCAATCTAGACCAATATGAGCAAGAACTCGCTTGCAGAGACTTATACCCGTATGCAGAGACAAACCAAAACAAAAGAGGTGAGGTAAGTACATTCTATTGTCTTCACCTTCGGGTTATTCTCTGCATATGAGATTAGAATGTACTTTCCTCACCTTAAGTTTTGTCTCTGCATACGGGTATAAGACTGATAGCTGCAATCTCGCGTCGGATATTTTCCTGTAGGGTGCTCATTGTTGAAGGTGATTTGCTGTACTGCTGCTGTATGTGAGATTTGTGGTCATTAAAAAAAATGGCGTAGAGTAAGATCAGGTGATCTTGGGAGCCAGTCTGTCATCAAACTATTGTAAGACGTCACTCCCCATTATGTACATAAGAAATTTTTATTTCTTTTACGTAATGGGAAACATTAATGTAAATAAATGTATTTGATTAATGTAAAAAATTGTATAAAGCGGCTTATTAGTTTTCCAGAAAAAATGCTCTCACCTTACTCATTGGTGCTCTAGCTGTGTAATTTATTATGTATGTTGCAGTAGTTCCAATATTGCTCTGAAGTCCGTTTCATGTTTTCATTTTCTTTCAACTGTTAGGTAATTTGTAGCTCATAGGGATGGAATTTCAAATCTTTATAAAAAACATTGTAAATTGAAGTCTTTTTAATCTCAGTATGTGCTACAACTTTAGGGTTTTGGAAAATTATGTCTCATACGGTTTAAGTTTTCCAGACACAAAACAGAAATTGAAGGACTGGATCGAGGTTCATTTCCTACTGATCCTGTTTTTTTTAATGTCTGCACCCACATCCATATCAATCGAACTGAGATCAAAAACATCGCCTTGCCACATTGGTCAAATGCTTGTTTGCAAAATATGCTTCAACCGCGAAAGCTTGATGGGCCCTTGTCCAAGGAATCGCGATTAATAAAAAATCTGCAACACTCTAGTGTTTAATAATACCTCCCCCCCCTTCCCCTCCGCTGCCGCTACTATAATTAGAGACTGCAATTTTAAGTGTCAAATCTGCCGGCGGACACACTGTATTAGCAAATAGGTATAAAGAATAATACGAAAGAATATTTATTTAATTATATTTATTGAAATAAAACATACAAAATAAGTAAAATAAAATTCTAAGTAAAAATGAGATTTAATTAGAAGCATAGTTTTTTAATTACTTTTTCCCGATTTTTAATAATATTTCTTAACTTAAAAATGTTTGAAATTGTTTTACTTAATGTCACACAAAGAAAGAATTCTTAAAATTAATTAAAATAACAAAAAGGATTGCATTTAAAATATCGAATATGTATGCAACTGCAGATATTTGTTCGTAGGGATATTACTTTTTTTAAAAAGCTATAAAATAATGCTGTGACTTTAAAAATAATTTTAGTTTTAAGTCTGCTCCAACTGGAGATATATTATTTTGTGACTTTAATTACACTTATATCACATTTTACTTTTGAACAAGTTATCTTAACAATTGGTGTGACCTGTTAATTTTGACCCTGTTAAGAATAATGTCTTTTTAATCTTGCAACAGAATTACGAGTAATCGGTAATGACTTATTATTGCAGATGAGTAAATTGTAGGGAGTTATATACAGATGCTAGGCTAGTTTGTTTGGGGAATGTTACACATAGTTGGTTGTATTATGTCACACGATTGGTGCACTACACGAGGGGATATGAAGCTGATGAAGCGATTCCGCAATGATTCTCCTTATTACGAGCCATCTTGATGAAGCCTTCTTGTCCCCAAGTCTCACCCCAGGAGTTCTTCACGAGCCAGAAATCTTGACCACTCTCATCGGTACCATAACCGACAGCCAGAACCTACGAATCGCATTAAATTATTAAAAGATCCAAGTGCCCATTACCATATTATTGGGAAATTAGTCGGTAATATGTTGATTTTACTATTAATTATGAGCAAATTAAGATAACTAAGTTGTTTGTAATGGTCGAAGAAGGACTCTTCAATGAATTTTCTTATTTGATGAAAATACATTTTGAGTTTTCTGTCAGCTTGTTTATTTTGTAGACACAAATTTGGACAAATCATTATTTTTATTTTCCAGTTAGAGAACCAATTGGTTACTTTCCGGTATTCCGATTTTAATAAAAAAAATTATGTACTAAAGTTTAACATACTCCATGATCCAGGTTGGTTGAGCTGCACTGAGGCTCGTAATAGACTCCGTCATGGTAGAACTGGAAGGATTCCTGGGAGGCATCAATGGCTACGGACACGGGGCCGACAGTTGCGAGGGCCGCCTTCAGCTTATCTTCATCACCTTCGGGAATGTCCATAAAGCCAGCATCGGTAGCCCCGGAGTTCTTAGGATCGTACCTGATAAAAAAATTACATGTTCGGAGTTATCTCAGAAACTGGACGAATGGGTCTCAAGCCTAATTACGGAACATGATACAAACTGTAATACATTGTACTAAAGAGCAAATCCTGCAACTCCAGCATTTAAAGTTTAGATATGCAGTTAAGGTGTCTCCCTATATATCATCATCACACCCTCATTCGCTCACGAGGGTACACATTAAGGACTGCATTGGAATTTCAAGTGCAGTGTATCTCGATCATCTGTTATGTCAGTCCAGGGAAAATAAAATATTGCAGTATAAAACCACCCTTTAAATCAATATTTTATATTGACCGTCCCAGAAATAAAACCCGAGACTTCAGGCATGGTAGGGGAATGAGCAAACCACTACACCGAGAGGTGGACTGATCTCCACTCGATTTCTTTTATTGGGGTTTTTACCTGAGAGTAGCCTTAAAGTCAGAAACAGTCATCCAGGGCTCTGGTTCTATTTCACATTCAGAACACTCGAGTTCTTATTATTTACTCAAATATTGAAATTTTCAGACCATTTCCTAAAAGTCGTAAATAACTTGTGCTGGAAAAATGGAAATCGAGTTGTGGTAGAGTGGGATTTGAACCTCGGACCTTTGGCCCGTGAGTCCACAACACTACCACGGGACCACAACCCGGTTCAACTGTATTCTTCTTCCGCCCGGACACGGAGTATGTCTATATTTAGTTATGTTTCTGTTAATTTTGCCAACTTTCTCCCCCGGCCACTAAATAATCACTTGAAGCTATAGTGGAACCACACTCATTAAGCCAAGAGATACAATCTTCCTATGCTACATTTTTCTTACTATTTTAAACATCTTTTCCTGCGCAAACGTCCAGTAATATTTATATGTATTTTTTTAAATAAAAATTATTTACCTGCACTTGTCATCCATAGCCTCGTAAGTGTAGGTGTTTTCGGTGTCAATACCTCCATTGTCCTTGACATACTTGAAAGCATTGTCCATAAGGCCGCCGTTGCAGCCGTTGTTACCATAGGCCGAGGAACAGTCCACCAAGTTCTGTTCTGACAGGGATACCAACACTCCTGTCTTACGGAAGTGCTGACCTTCTAAAGCTCCAGTCTAGGAATAACAATACAGCGATACAACAATAATTCTAATATTACTATTATTATTTAAGGGTTAGAAAATTGTAAGATTTACTTGTACGATTATTTGAAAATTAAATATTTATTTAACTTCTTGTGCATCCATATTTGTACATTGGCGGGCTGATTGCCAAATGGCAATTTCTTTCAACCAACCAATTAAAACAAAAGGTTTTATTTATATAATTAAAATATTAAAACGTAAGTGAGAAAAAAAATTAGATATATAACAATATGTGTATATAAATTAACTATTTTAGAAATAAAACAAAAAGTTTGTGACCTATATATATATATACACAAAGTGTTTTAATTTAAATATATTTAAAATGTTATTCCATAAGGTAAATGCTCAAACAATAAATAGTAATATCGATACTAGGTCTTCAATGGAAAAAGGGAATAAAGAGAGAGGAAAAGAGGAGAGATTAAAGAAGAGAATAGAGATATTTCTTCAGGCGTGATTTAGAGATACTGGAGAAAAATTATTGATAGAGAACAGATTCCACAGTCGAACCGCATGGACACTTTGAGTTAGAGGAGGAATTGTGGACGCGAATTAAGTGGGTACTTGAATAAGAATGAAGATGTAAACCGCAAACTGATTGAGTGCTGGAATTTTTCACGGAGGTATATAGGAGAAATGAAGTAGAGTGATAGCATTGGCTCATACTAAAAAGCAATGTTTTTTGTCGCTAAACGAGTTACTCCCTAAATTTTTTTTACTTCATCAATCGCGATTGGAATTGAATTTAACTCTACTGCTTTATTGTCCATTCCACTTTTGAATGTACAATATTGTTTGAAAAATTATATGGAGGGCTTATGCCGGATATTTTCATTCTTCTTCCATGATCATACGGTAGCGAAAACTGTGTTTATTTGTATTAAATTAGTTACAAAAGTCTGTTTCCACTAAAGTATTTTTATAAATATAATAACATAAATTTAGATTATAATTATTTTGAATAATTACTTAACTCCGACGCCCTTCATATAAGTCACCAAAAGATGAAGTACAGTAAACAGAAGTGAGAGGGTGTAATTCTTGTAATTAGGCAAGCGTGGTTAAGCCAATCAAATCACCTTCGATTGGTGACAGTTATTCTTTAATATTGATGTTATATGTTTACGTACAGCACTGAAAGACCAGCAGGAGCCGCATTTTCCCTGGTCCTTGACAGCAGTTACGGCTCCCTTATTTCTCCAGTCCACACTCTCGGGTAGAACTACGTTGGCCGGGGAGATGAAGGTGGCACCCTTAAAGTCTTTTTTCTGCTGCTTGCTACCCAGCAACTTGGGGCTAGTGCAACAAATTGTCAATGTTAATGTTGCAATCTTTGTTCATGGTTAAAACATTATAAAAAATAACAAACAATGCCATAAACAAGAAATGAGAGATACAAATAAAACTGTGTACTAATGAGAAGAAAAAATCTAATTATATAACTTCAAAAAATTTTATCTTATATTTTGATACTTGATAATTACGTAATTTGAAAAGTTCTTATGAAGCAAAATAATAGGTTGTTAAGATTAATAATACCGCTTGAGTATATCTGTTTTATTTAAAAAAATAATGAAGCTGTATTTTTTGTAATGAAATAAAAATAACTACATATTATATGATTATTTTTACAAGTTTAATTAACATAATATCAGTTTTTTTATTATTTAAAAACCCATATATTTATGACACTAACAGGTTTTACAAAATTATAAATAAATAAAAAATCAAATACCTTCTCTTTTGATTAATTTAACACGACATTACAACACTGTTTGCCGAGGGATTTTTTAGTAAGTCTTTTAAGAGTCAAATTTATTTGTGAAGTCAACCAAAAAAGAACATAATATAATAATTTAATCATATTAACATTGATAATCAATTGTATTGTTATTTATGTATATTATAATACATATAAAACTAATATACGTAATTTAAAAAATTAGGATATTATTTCCAGTATCTTTCACCTCTACAAATAAAAGGTTGTCAGCTGCATTAAGCACCATTTAAAAAATATATTTCAGTTCCATTAACATTGCATCACATATTATCAATAGTCTGCTTATCTGATTCATGACAATTTTCCAGAAAATATTTGATTCTCCTATGCGAAATTTTATCAAACCACATGTCCAGTGACTCAGGATATTCATACTAAATATTGTGCATAAACTGCGTATTGTGGACAAACATTGAATTGATATCAGAACAAATGTTTATTGAATTCAATACAACATTCTTGACGTAGGTACGTTGTTACACATAATATTGAATCGCAATATTTTTTTTGTCTAATCATTAGTCGCAATTAATATGTAATTACATGCCAACAAGAGAACAAAACATTATTTAGATAAGCTTATTAATTTAGCCATGAGAGTATTTAGTAGGAAAATACAATAAGAAAAAATTACACATGGCTTTAAATATTAATGACCTTATCATATTTTGCAAAGTTACAGTTTTACTCCAATTATTGATTTGACTTAAATCATGTTTGTCAAGAGATAAAATAATTATTAATTTAATGTGTTCAAATTTCAGTTAAACGTAATGGGCAATTCTCGTGGATTATTTTTAATAGCTAATAAGTTAATACAAAAAATCACAAGACAACAGGAAAGAAATGATTGAACTCTGGTCATTTGAATAAAGTGAAAAACGAGCAGTTTGTGATGTCATTGGTTATTTTATTAAAAATGTCTGTCTACCAGCTAACTATTTCTATGGGTTGTTTTTTTATACCGCGCCTTACTATTATACCCCCCCCCCCCCCTCCATATAATCATGAAAAAAAAATCAGCAAAAATTTTTTAATTCTGTTTTTTAATTTTGAGCCCACAGTTGTTTTTTTCAATATTCAGTCTGAAAACATTCAGCATGACACTACATAGCTAACCAACTTAATAGCAACAACTGCAGATTCACGGCTTGTGACATTATAAGTCATTTTATTTTTTATTTCATACAACTTTCAAATGCAATTTAACAATATAAATCTAATTCAAATTGGATTTAGCTGTGATATTCTACAAAAGTAAATATAATTTATTATAATTCAGCCATTAAAACCGAATTCTGGGAAGGTTGCACATTATTGAGGAGTAGTCTGCAGTAAGGGCAAATTTGTAAAAATATCGAGCATTCAAGTAAGTTTTTGAGTTCATGCCAAGTTTATATAAATCTTTTTTTCCGTCTTCTTGGAAAGTTTTTATCTCAGTCGGTAATATATGGGAAATTATGTCATCTTTTAAAGGTTCAAGAAACTAAAAAAGTGATTATCCAGAAAACAGCAATTTGTTTTATTGCCCCACTTCATTGCAATTCTTTTTTTCAGGTGCTAGCTGTAGTAAGGGATAATCCGCCTCTGTATCTATGGCAGTACCAACATTAAAATAAATGCATTACTCGAAGACTCATGAGACTAAATTTATTACCAAATTACGAAACTGACATTTTTGAGATAGCAAACTTTGCAAATTAAATTTATGAATTAAATTATCGATTATTAGGGCTTTTAGAAACACTAATCTCTGAAAAATAATTTATATATGTACAGTATGTTAAATCCGAAATTCCTCCAGAGTGATAACTCTATTTGTACCTAATGAGTCAAAATGTACACAACCCAACACATGTATATTTTAAAAAGACTCATATCAACAGAGACAAAGGAAATAACTTTTTGATAGATTTCTTACTGAGGAGTAATTGGGAAATATGAAAATTTTGGTATTTACAGGGCTTATGACCTGTTGTTGGCTGGTTAAAGTGATGACTTTATTAGAAATAAAGATTATCTGTATTATCATATTAACGGAGGCCCTGTTGTCCACAGTAAAATGTCTAATTTTTAGTATGATTTCTTTCAGTTTTTGGTTTCATTTATTACATGCGGCTTATTTACTGTTCCGGGATTTAACACATATAAGATTAAGGATAATAATATAAAACTACGAAGTCGAAAGATCAAAAAGTTGTCAAAGTCTCTGTTGAGATATTGGTCTCCTTAGATGAAATCCTAAGAGGGTTAAGTTCCAGTATTGGTTTGCAAACATTTGGGCATACTCAAAATATTGTATAATTAAAATTAGTTATATTAGATTTTTTATTGTTATTTAATGAGACAGTTTAAAATTAAAAATCAAATCATTATTTTTTTTTTCTTCTTTTTGTAGCTGTTGTTAATGGTTTCATTGCATGAACTACAGTAATGCTAACTAAATATATACCTTTATTCAATTAATGTTTATTTTCATACACCAGGGAAGCCACAGCAGTGCTAAAATGACATATTGGGTTGTTGATTTCGCAATTAGGTATGTGTAGAATATGTATCTGGGTTGAGGTTAGGCTGGGTTGAAATAAAATGTGTTCCAAAAAGATAAAAAGCATTAATAAAATGGCCAAGATAAATAAAATGAAATTAGCACACACCAATGTATTTGTCTGACCTAAAAATATTTGATATGCAATTATTATTAAACAAGTACAAGATACACAACAAAACCGCATTAGAAAGTGATTGAGTGATGAGTAATAAGTAATATATTAATTAGAGATGTTGATTTATTGTTAAATCCAATCACATAATGGTTATGTGTCTGTCCATAGATTGATAAGTCTATTTGAAAGACTGCTCGCAAAGAGCATTGTCATAGTTCATATGATTTGCTTCAGATCAAGTATTAATATTACGTAGAATATTTTAGAAATATAATGTGGTAAAAATACTATTTTCAAAATAAAAAGTTGGACTCTCGCAATATTTCAAATAGTCTTTTTTTTCACTTGCTAATATCAAGATACTCATTGAACAATTTCCCTATTCAAAACACTGAAATAATATAAAAAAGAGTACATTTATAAAGTAGAAAGAAAGATTTTAGTTTACATTTTCAATTTTTTTTTTTAAATAAGAGTTTATTTGCATTAGTTCTTTCTAGGTAATATACCTGAAATTTGGGGTGGTTTTCAGATGTGGGCAAAATGTGGCACCCTCTCCAATGCAAAAGTTAAGTTGATTTTTTAAAATTATTTATTTTTTATTTGTTAATAGATTACCAAACTAAGCTAATTTTTTGAATTGTTTTTTTACAAGTTTCTTAATTTTGAAATTCTCGTCGGCGAGTTCTGGTGATTGGTGAGTTGGCTTCCCGGAAACCGGAAATTTATCACAACACGTATATTGGTTTATTCGGAAGAACTTGTGATGCAGTTCATTTTTCTTATTTTTTTTCATACATTTTCAAGAAATTACATCCTAAAAAAAAAAACATTAAAATGGTCTAATTTTAACCACGTGTAACATTTTTTATTTCCAATTTCCTGTAGCACTGAACTTCTTCATTCAATTGATAAGGTTTTGCAACTATATATAAATTTTATATTAATTTCGTACTAATTAGCGAATTCAGGCATCATCAAACCGAGTCCAATTTTGTGGGTTTAATCCAGACCTCAAAATATTGGTGTAAAAGGACATGGCTTACCTGGTCTTGTTAAAGCCATTGAGAGTAGAGATAAACTCATGGTGGAGCATATCCCCGTACTTGTTAAGACGCTGCTTGAAGGGTACCAATCCCATCTGATACTTGTGATTGTGTTTGGCAATTCTATTTTTGTTTTCCATAAATATTTTCAGCCTAAATTTCTCTTCTGTGTCACTTTCATACTTCTTTTTATGTTCCATCTGACAAAATAAAAAAATTGCAAAAATTAAATAAAAAAATACAATTCACTTGTGACCGCCTATAAAACTGAATGCTATGAAACATTATTTACGGTGCAATAAAACACATTTATAAGAATTTTACACATACACTATTAAAATTTTTCAAGCGGATAAGACTCGAGCTCAATAAAATAATTTCATTTCAAATTTAGTATACAATAATTTTAATAAAAATATTTTTAAAATACAAGCATTGGTACATAACATTGTGATCATAGAACAACGAAGGTGTGTGGAAAATGCGACATTGACATTCTTTAATATTTGATCTTGAAAATGTTATTTAAAGACTTTATATTCCAAATTTGAAAAAACAATATGTGTCAACTAACCCAAGTATCAAATTATATAATTTTGTATTTACCAAGTTGTGACATAAAGTAATAATAAAAATTTAAAACCGTTCTCATGGGAAGTTGAAGAGAATAACATGCGTTGTTGTTTTAAAATCATGATGAAATGTAATATTAAAATTATTTTAAACATATGTTAGGTAGAAATTCAGATGGAGGAGAATCTAAAAAAATAATAATAAATTTATGCTTGTAAGCTCTATGCCCCCGTGAAAGCTATGTATTTTCATTGTATTTTTTTTTCATTGCATGTAGTTATTTATAGTTAGTTATACATAAGAATTATATTTTATTTATTTGTTTAAATAATTTTTTTTTGCACCACAACAGGCCAGGAGGCCCAATTACAGTGGTGAATTACATTACAGAACACCCAGGCTTGATGAAAATCACATTTAATTTATATGTTCTCACCGGGAATCGAACCCGGAACCTTCCGTGTGCGAGTCAAGGGTCTTGACCACTACACCACGGAGGCCACCATTTTTGAAGCACCTAGCTTTGTGATATTTCATGTTAAATAAATTAACAATGTTTTTATTTCGAGTTAAATCACTAAATTAATTTGAAAAAAAACTGACAATGTATTTTTTAAAGTAGCGATTAAAATGCAACAGTTAAAAAAATCAACCATTAATAATGGTACTGTAAAAAATGGAGATATGCAAAATATATCACAAGAACCTTGACCGGGGGACTAAATACTTCATAACGATAAATGAAAAGAGACATGTTTTTTTTTGTTTATGTAATAACATATTTTGATTTCATAAAAATAATGTCAAAATAAGAGGTAATTAATAATATGCAAACATGTGACAGCACTCATTAAAGTCAAAAGTTCATTGTTATCAACAAACAGTGCTTTTCTGATAAATAATATTTATGTAGATTATATTATTAGAGCAAACATTTTAGTCAGCTAATGTTGATTATTCATTTATATCAATTATTACTGACTTTTATGGAAAATCTCCAAGGAAAACATTATTTTAATGAATCAGTAAGAAAAATGTATGAAAAAAGAAACGTAAAAATGTTTTAAACAATTTTACTTCCCAAAAAAAATTATATACAAAGGTATAATTTTTATTTGGGTTTTAAATGTAAAATTATCAATAGAATATTTTTTATTGTGAAGAAAAATTTCGAGAGGAAAAAAGGGAATAAAATTTAAATAAAACCGTCATGATCTAAACTAGACGTTAAAATAGCTTGGAATTTACTATCAATATGAATCCCTATATTATAAAAAAGTTAGCCGTCGTTTGTAACAAACAAACTTGTCGGCAATTCTGGCTAAAAAAGCGTCCATTGCCAGGCAACACCTTTTTGCAATATTGTTATCATGTTAGCCACACATTGATCTTCATTCGCAACAATGCGTTAAGCATCTTAAAGCAGTTACATTGTTTTTAGTGCGGTTGCATGATTTTTGGTTAACACATTGAGGTATTACAGAAAATTGGTAAGTCTGTAACTCATGAAACTATTTTTTTCTGGTACCAACGATTTTTTTTCGATTTTGTGACTTGATACATTTTTGCATACTTTAAAATTACAATTTTGGAGTTGTGCCATTATTCTCATTCAGCTGCAAAATGTTTTCATTAAGAAGTTTTGCATGGAATAACAGATTTAGAAATAAAAATGTGTGATCGTTGCATGATTATAATACCTAAAATATAAATAATTATTTACCTTAAACGTAGACCATTCCTCTTTTACTAAATCCACAAAGGAGACGCATTGGGCCACTGCCAGAATGCCAAAAAAGAATATGAGGAACTTCATATTTATTCTGAAAACAAGAAAGATAAAAACACTAAGAAAATTTTATTATTATTATTATTTCATATTTAGTCTGTAAATTTACACCAATTCAATTAATGAATAATAAATTAAATGAATTACTAAAAAATACAATTACAAATTTAAATGAATTAAAATAAATATGCCTTCATTAAATTTACGCAATTTATATTAGTAACCGACCAAAACTAGATTTTCAGCCAATACCGAAACCAAATTTCGGCTTCTTTAAATAGGTCACTTCAAAATGTCCAAAATAAGGAGTTTTTACTGTTAAACTTTATGAGTTCATCAAAATAAGTTTTAAATAAAATACAATATGAAATAAAAGGTGTAAATTTAATGAGTAAATTTGTTTATTGTTAAAGTTTTTTGGTTCATTGTTATGATATACATAACTTATGTGTAACAGTTCTTCAATGTACGCAATAAGAACTTCAACTTATTAATTATAAAGGAATTACAAAAATATAAGGGATTTTAGAACTACTAAGTATACTAAAAAAATCACAAATTCAGTTTAGTTTTTATTTTTTATGTTAGACAATGGCAAAACAATAATTATTTGGATGGACAGCAATCCAATATCTCTCATTGTGCTAATTTTCCACCCAAGTACAGTCGAAACGTAATCCGACACATCCCGACCATAGGTTTCGGCTGAGGCGAAGTTTTGGCTAATTTCAGGCTGAGAGCTGAAACTCGTTTTATTGGCCAAACCAGAAACTCCGGTCGGTCACTTGACGGTGTCGGTTGACTAACATATATATGACTAACATACACATGACTAATACACATATCCTTAATGTACACAAAGTTGTTTCGTGTCCCAGTCAGTCCCATCCCATTAGGAATCCTGAAATGACCTCCATCTATCCGTACTATACCTGTATAGTACACGTACAGTCCATTCAAAGTTTTAACAAACTTTGTAACAAAACGTTTTTATATAAATCGTCTTTTCCTTTGCTCTGTATTATTTATACCGCGTCCGCCTCGCAGTTTATGGTCAGCGCGTTTGATTACCATGCGAGGGTCTCTGGTTAGATTCCTGACATGGTCGACGTTAAATATTTATGAAGGTGATTTTACACTAGAATATTTCTTAGTCCTTGGACTAGCACCTGAAAAATGGTCAATATCAGCTTTTTTTGGTGTACCGGGTGCGGATAGTGACGCGATTATAAATTATTTAAGTACTCGAGTGGGTACAATATTCATGCGTAAATAATAAGCGCTTATAATTATAAATTAAGATGGCTGAATGACACGGACAGTGACATGAGAGCAATAGCTCTGATGAACTGGAAAAGAGCCGCAGGGTGCAGGGAGAAATGGAGACAGATTCCGAAGGGCCCACAACGGGTTGTAGCGCCATTGATGATGATGAAGAATAGGTGCTTAATCAGAAAGTTGTATTTTTTAGTGAGACTAGTCCTTTTTAAGGTTAAATGAATTTAACAAAAATGAATCATATTGAGGGTTACAAAATGTTGCATGATATTGAATGTAAATTTGTCTCATTGATTTGCTTAGTAAAAGAGGCAAAAAAAAATGTCAATTACACAAACAAATAAATCGATTATTACTCATTAGCAAGAATTATGCTTGTTTCGATGACATACCTAATTCTCAAAAGTGCCCCCGTGATTTTATTTAACAGCAAATATACATTACATGTGTATTTTTTATATGGTATGTGGTCACTATATTTGTTTGCAAAAACCTACTAATTGCAGTGATTTTATGTTACATGATAATTTACTCAAACCACATCGAGGATTGTCATGTGATAAGGAAAAGTGTGGATTAAGTATAAATTAGGAGAATGTTATATTACAAACATTTTTATACGAAACAGTTTGGTTTCCAAGATTTAGATAAATATTAATGTATTATTAAAATACTGATATTGTTGTTGCAATAATAAAAAGAAAAAAATAATTCTGAATGTTAAAAATGTTCTCTTGTTAAAAATCAGAATCCTTTCACAAATAATGTATTTTTAAACGAGATTAATGGTTTGAGAACACGATGACTGTTATTTGATAAACCACAATTAAATTGATATGAAATTATACTATTTATTTAAAAAACAAATCATTTAATTTGTGCAAAATCTTTCTTTTAAATTTTAATTTTATCTGTGTTTGAATGTTTAATGGCCCATATTAATATATTAATGTGGACCAAAATCTACAAATTTAGTTTGTGTTTGCACAAATACTAGAACATTTGATTTGAAAACTTTCTGTTATGCACAAATAAACAAAGGCCATTCAAGATTTGAATGGACTCTATAGTTGATTGATTTTATGCATGTAAAATAACATAATATGTATGAAAAAAAGGCAACATACACACTACGAATTAGATCTACCTAGAACCATTGAAATTGCAAAGAAAAACCTTTCTAATTATTTTTTCTAAGACTACTGAAAAAAGATACTGTAACATTCTAAAAAATATAGCATTTCATCGAATAAACTTACTCAAGTCTTTCATTTATTTAGGAGAAGCGAATTTTTCTTTGTGTTGGGTGAAAAACATAAGCAGGTGCAAACAAAGTAATAAAGATAACTAGGATAAAGTGCGATTTATTAAATGTTGACAGTGACCCGATCGAGAATTATTATTTAAGCTGTACAACATGCCTATTTCGCGATTCAATTTAAAATTTCTGTATTATTTTTACGGCGATTTAAATTGTTAGCATTTTAAAGACGAGTGACGCAATAACATATTATTAGCAATACTAGAATTTAGTAGGTAGGGCAATCTAGGAAGTTTATTCAATATCAAATATCAACAAACAAAGGATATTTTTCATTAAAAGGGATATGAATATTAATGATAAGTTCAATGTCAAAAAACAAGACCGGAGTAGAATTATCGACAAATATTACCAAGAAAATAAGCGCAAATAACGGGGTCCGTGCCACAACAAATTAATTTTGCTCGTGCAGAACGTTATTGAGATAACATGATATTTATTTGTTTCTAAATAATATTAAACAAATTCATGTACCGAGTAGTTCCCAACAAATCTTCAATCACGGAAAAGATCTAGTATAATAACAACGACATTATTATGAAAACAAAAGAATGTATAAACTTACAAGCTCCAAAGATGCGTACTCTCACGTTGAAACAATTTTTATGACTAAAGAAAATTTAGCAAATCAGAAGAGTACAACTCGAGCATGCGCATTAAATTTTGAATCTTGGTTACTCGATTCATGATCACATGACAGCCGCTACAGAGAGTTTAAAAAATATTACCGTTGATAATCGATTAAAATATTTTTTAGTCGTTTATGTGTAAAATGTGTTTTAATACGTTTATGAAGTACGTTTTAAACGAAAACAAAAATTCTAATAACAGTGCTCACTATTAAATTAAAATGAATTGGTATATGGTATATGGCAAATGAATAGTAAAATACTTATGTAATAATATTAATATAGGGTTGTTCTCGTTACCTATTTAAGTTTTCAATTTCAATACTTTCTTCCTAGATGGAGCATATTATAGGGTCCTCCAGGCTTCTCTGTCTGCGGCCAACTCTCGTGTGTCCTCCCAAGTCAGGTCCGCGTCCCGTAGTTCAGAGATTATAATACCTATAGTAACAAGTTACTGTAGTTCAGACACGAACTGTCAGACTGTCAGTCGTGGACACCCAGGACCGCGAGAACCTGCACAATGTCCTGTAAAGTAGGCAAGCGTGGTTTAGGCTCTCGGGAGGCAACCTGCAACCTGCCCAATACAGCTCATTAAATAAATAAATTACCTAGAGCTACAGTAGGTAGTTTCTGGGAAGTCATGTGTTTAGTGTGATTTCATACTCACGGGGTTCGCTTTTTAAATGTCACTGACAATAATGTAGTGATGTCACGGGCGGAAAAAAATATAAATTACAAAACTTTCAAAATCACAGCGATAATACGCTACACAAAAATAAAATTTAAAAAACGTAGCTAAGTTTGATATAGTATAAAAACAAATAAATATACATAAAAAAAAACACAGAACTTTCTTTCAATAATTTTATTATGTTAATCATAAGTTCAAATGATCAAATGAAATTAATGGTAGATGCATAAAATTATAATTTTATGGGTAGATAACTAAAAATAGTAAATTTTGCTGTGAGCTTCACTTGTTTTTTTAACACACTGCTACTGTTTCTAAACAAAGCTCAAGCGATCTCGGAAAGTCAATCAAAATCGAAGAGTCAACAGCCCAGCCGCGCTTACAGAGTTTGCTTGGCTCTTTTGTTCAAACTCATTGCTCATAATGTTCATTGTTGATGACGAGTGACTGTGCGATATGAGATACTATTATTATAATAATTTTGAAGAAACGAATGTACGTAATGCATTAGCAATATTTCTACTATTACAATAATTACAGAAACTCGAAACACGAGAAGAGTATATGTTACAAATACAGTGATTATTATTTTTTCTGATTCATTAAATTTATATAATTTAAAATATATATGTAGGTGAAGGCATCCACTCTATTAGGTACAGCTAGATTCCATTGATTACTATTTTCTAGGAGGTACAGATATTTACGATTATTTTTTAAATGGCCCAAAATGCCATTTTTAGGCATCAATATACAATATGATACACTATATAGATGCAGCACTAAGCACTCGTCTTGTGTTCCATTCAACTTATGTTCCGGAACTTAACTTGTGCAGATAGATTCCATTGATTATTTTCTAAGAGGTACAGATATTTGTGATTATTTTGAAAATGACCCAAAATGCCATTTATACAATACACACTAGATGCAGCACTAAGCACCCGTCTTGTGTTCCATTCAACTTATGTTCCGTAACTTAACTTGTGGTAGTGAATGCGAAGCAGCGTAAAAATGCGCGACATACAGCTTTGAATTCACAGTAAACAGATTCACAGATAGTCTTTTTTACTCTACTGCGCGTTTTGCACGGCAGTGTTGACGCGACAGCCAACGCCCATTTTTCAGAACATAATTTCAAACTATCGTCATCATCTCTCTTTAATCAATTATACCTCAGTGTTTTTAGGTTTTTAGGTGAATTGTTACTGTGGGATCTTATATATGTTCTTATGAGAATGAAATATTTATTTTGAAAAATAAATTGGTATACTTGGATAGGTACCTACCTAGGGGATTTATTATGAGGCTTGAGTAATTAAACATGGTTTAGGATGTGGATGGTGGATGCGGGTAGAAAATGATTGAATACGGGTAGGTGGGTTGGTAGAGCAATAGGGGCCAAAAATAAGCTTTGGGAATAACGGTAAAAGTAGGTAAGAAGCGAAATTTCTATTAACGTAATGATTTATAGCAAAATGGTGTAGATTTATAAAATAGAACGTATTTATCATGTTCATAAGTCCTACCACTTCTTTACCTCTATTCTTTATGCAAAAAAAACATCGTGGCTTTTGTAATGTTATAGCTGCAATGTCGTGTAACAAACGAAGACAAAAAGTACGGAAGAGGCCTTTCACAGAAATGATATTACATTATCTATGTTTTTTCAAAAAAATCTCTATTGTAAAACTAAATTAGAGTACAGTTTTAAAAAATCCCGATAAATTTCGTGTAAAGTGTTCGGAGCAATTCTCAACCTAATCCATATCTACCTACCCATCTTCCCCATTTCCTAGCGCACTCCATGTAACAATAATTCTACGTGTGAGTGCCAGGGACGAAGGAGCATATGAAGCGAGTGAGGCTGAGCCTCACTAAGAAATCATTGCTATTCGCATTATATCAACACATTATGAAGGTAAAAAACTAGCAACCAATATAAAAATGCACAAAGATGCCTATAAACATGGTCCGTACTGTGTTATTTACTATAGGTACCTACTTAACATTTACGCATTTTATACTTATCTTTAAAATCTGAGTTTCACTAGAAATTTGGTATCAAAGACGCCACTGGTGAGTGCCGGAATAAATATTATAATTATCAGTAATATATAGTTTCCAAAATCAAGCAAGTGAAGTGCTCAACTAATATTTCCTCAAGCGAGCTGTGCCTGCGTCATTTCAGACCGCCAGCTCCATACAAGCTGTGCCAGCATCTGACGACCGTCAGCTTCACCAGTCAGGTTCCAGCACTCATCACGCCTCATCATCAGCAGGTTAGTGGAGATGCGCAACCTTCCTTGATAACAATACAGTCCACTCTAAATTTTTATCCTCCTAACATTTAAAACAGTTTTACAACTTCAAACCGCTCTCCCAAATGTGACTTCCAGCTTCCAGCATTTCATCTTTAAGGTACAGATATGTTAGTAGTTAAATAATAAAAGTATTGACATTGGAATTTGTTTTGGGGGGCATTAACGACATTTAGGTAACGTCATAAATTTAAAAAAACCGTTAGGTTAGGTTAGGTTAGGTATATTTTTGTGTTTTGTGAAAGAATGCCCAACCCCCAACCCTAAGGTTTTTATTGATTTTTTTTATTTTGAACTTTAACATAAACAAATACTTATTTGCTTATTAAGTATAGTAAATACTTAAGTACCCTGAAAAAATGTGTGTAAACTTTTTAAGACCTTACATATATTTATATAGAATGACCATCTCCACCTTGTCATTTACATTTCCGCTAAAAAAAATTAATCTTTCAAATTCCCGTCAAAACTTATACGGATTTTCGCGAGATGTTCCGCTGAATTTAATCACTTTTTTTATGAACTAAAACAACTACACGACACTAAAACTATTAGTTAAATTTTCATGTTCACTCTTAAAATTAAATTAACATCATCATCATTATTCCCTTTCCGCACCTAATGGTGCATAGGGCGCTGAATTAGTATACAAATCGCAACATATCTAGATTTTTTTGTTATATGAAGGTAAGATGATCAGTCTTACGTTTCAGGTGCCATTCCAGGGACTATGAAATATTCTAGTGTAAAAACTTTTTTGAAATAAATATTTCATCTCAACCATGTCGGGAATCAAAACCAAGACCTCTTGAATGGTTGGCAAATGCGATGACCACTACACCACGAGGAAATTAAATTAAACTGTAATAAAATTATTAAAGTTAGACTAAATCCTCTTCATCTTCACTTTCCGCTGTTGTTGGTCATTACTCAAATGTCGTAGACCGAAATTAGTTACTTTTTATTTTATACATATCGACTGCTCCAAGGAAGAAGGCAGTAACTCCGAAATTGAGGTTTTTGACTTACTTCCATTTCTGAAGGTTATAAATCATTGTCTTCCTTCCAAGAAGACTTTCATAACTTCATCTCTTTTTAATTGTTTAATAAATTAATATAAAAAATAGTTGTATGTCAAAAAGCCATTTTTTTCATGGAATAAAGAAGTAAGTTGATTTACTTCCTTACTCTCCGGGAAATATTTTTCGTCTATGGTTGTAAGTCAGACTTACTTTCTTCTTCGATCGATAAATAATAATGTCGATAAAAATTTATTATTTTTAATTTGTCATGATAAATGTAGATATTTAAAGAGATGAGATAAATTTATGTTTAAAATCTCTTAATTTTGAAATATTTTGAGTATGTTTTAATTTTTATAGACCAACTGTATGCTTTGAATAGTTTTATTTATTGGGATTTTCAAACATATCATAAATTTGGGTGGTTTTTATGTTAATAATCGATATCTTTTTCATTTTTTAATATAAAATAGCTCATTGAAAGTTTAATAATTTATTTGATTTTCTCTGGAATAGAGAAATAAATCAACATACTACATATAGCTGAAATACAAATTCCGAAGAAAACAGTACTAGGTCCCAAAACACTATAAAATAGTAGGAATTCTAATAAAATACCAGATTACTTAGAAAGTGTAGACCAATAATATATTTTTACAATTTTTAAAAACTTACGAATCCTGACCCAAGAATATGGAACAAAAACAAGCTTTCAAAATTGAAAGCAAATGCTTTCCCGCAAAACTATATTTTATGACTTAGTGCTATCTTACTTGGAGCAGTCGACATCTTTTTCCTTCAATTCCGCCAGTAATTCCGTCACCTTGAAAATCCCGTCAAATACGAAATTATCCCGCCTCGAGGACACTACAATCTGCTAGATATGACGAAAAATCCGTCAAGATCACAACACTGATTCCATGAGGATGACTCTTAAATTAAACATTTAGTTCTCGACGTCTTAGACCTCCGCTGCTAATTTAGTTGGTAGTTCATGTCACAACTACGAGGTGCGAACCTGACTTGTGAGGATGCACAGGAGCTGGCATCCCACCGAGATGCCTGGAGGATCTTTGTGAACACCATATGCCCCAACTAGGTAGCGGACATGAAATGATAATGATGATGATGATGATGATAATAATGACTTTTGGTAGGTCAACTATCAAACAAATAGTAAAAAGTTAGTGCAAATAGCGCTTTTCGGCTATTTTGATAAATTGTATTTGATGTTCAAACGTGTATCTTGGAAAGTATTAATCCTACAAAAAAAAATTAGTACAATTTTTAAGTAAATTTTATTTTTTCAGACTTTCGTATATTTTTTTTTCTATAAAACCTTCAGGGACGTAATTATACACAAAAACTGATTTAAAGCACCATTTTTTCAAAATCATGGCATGAGCGGTGGTCGTTCAAGGTCACAAACTTAAGGTTTTACCAAGAACCCTATGTCCACCGATCCTGTTAAGTTTCAAAACATAATAACCCTTTTTATAAAAAAAAGTGAAAAAAGTACACACCGAATGACCTTGAACGTCCCATACTTCTAATAAATCTCGACAACCACCAGATGCATCGAAACCTGGTTTTTGCAGTCATGTAAAGTGTCCTTAAACAAAGCTACTCGTATTTGTAATATCTTTGAAAAATAACAATAATTACGTCAAATTCGTTTCTTACCGAAAATTACCGTAAAATACCGTAAATTACGATATTTTACCGCGACTTTTGGTAAAATTACGTAATTTTACATCCATAGATAGGATACAAATACTAATCTAAGAAAATGTAACATTTTCTGGAGGAAGTGTAAAAAATCTATATTATGCTAAAATTTACTGCCCATTCGTATTATTTCTTATTTCAAATGCGCAAGGACATTTTAAAATGACACGGCAACCGACCATAGACAAAAGACACGATAACGACAGCGCATGTACAAATAATGAGGTCCGTTTTTCATATTTTCTTTGTCATCGCAATATCGCAATATCGCAACGCGCAAAAACGACACGTATTCATTATGAGCACGGTGAATACATTCTCAATCTGCATCTATAATTATTGCAGTCCATTTTTTAAGGTTTGTGACTAAATATACCCCAAAATGTTTTATGTATTTATGTAGGTAGTAATATTCTAAAGTAGGTAGGTACTTTGATAAAGTTCATAATATAAATGTATTTTTTTTATTTACTTATTTTTAATTAAAAATTGTATGAACTTAACTATATCTGCATAACATAAAACATAACATCTCGAGACTAAACAACACCGTTCCAAATCACACAAGAAATACACAAGTCCAAAATCTCTCCACTTATTTGTAGTTGATTTTGGGGACTACTTATTTATTGATTTACCTAATTCAAACTCTTAGTTTTGTAGGTATTCATTCTCATAAATTCTCATTTACATTGTACAGTTGTGTGTCAGTTCTTCCTCTAGCATTATATAATTACCTACACCTTATATTGATGATTTTGTGAATTCCAAGGGGAGTGGACATGGATTAAATAAATCATAGAATTCATATGTCAACAAAATTTTGAGTTTGTACACATTTTTGTATAGAAGGATCGGATTTCATCCCCTAGAGCAGTGGTTCTTAAACTTTTCGTCTTTTCAAAGTCACGGTGCACTTTAAATCATAAGAAAAAATTGCAGTGCTTCCAAAATCAAATTGTCAAAATATCTTTTGTAGAATTGCAGAGTTTTTTAAAAATGTGTGTTTTAAAATGGGTTGATTTGATAACATTTACCATATTTACATTTTTTTCTAGCACAGGCTTTAGTGCTAGTAGTTTTGCTGCTACTTTTAGAGAAATTAGAGATTTTTAATGTAACAGTGCGATATAAGTAGTAAGATATAATTTTCAAGTTTCTTGTTTTTGTGATGGTAACAAACTTAAATGAGCCTCATGGTGCTCCAGCTCACGGTGCTCTGGTTAAGAACCACTTTTAACCAAGAACGGTTATTAAATTAAGATATTACAACTAAGATGCAGAACATTTTAGAGAAGGGATTACAAAAGTCTGCACATTTACAAGCCTTATGACATGTTGATGCATTGCCCCTTTTCTTAGATTACAGTGAATGCAATTTATGACGCGATGCAGCAGTCTAAATGAGGAATTACACGATGTTCATGTAGTAATTAGTCATAAGGACTTATCAAGAGAGGTAACATTATACATGACAGATAAAGTAAAGGCATCAATGATAGCAGGACACCAAATGCTGAACACTCTTCAAATGGATTGGAAGGTCTGTTGATGAACGACAACAGTCCGCCTTCACCTGACAAGCTTTCTGTGGTTTCCTTGTCACTAGAGCAAATGTGTAGAAGCTCCTAAAACAGGCCACAGCCGAAACTTCCCACCCGATCCTTACATATAACAAATATATTTTACCAACTAAATGAAGTTTTTCATTGAAGTAAATTTAATAGAATATTGTTTTTTGAAGTAAACAAATAAATAACTATCTCTTTGAGGTACAATAGCCTTGTACATAAGCCTTGTACATAAGAAGCATGGTACATAAGCCTTGTACATAAGAAGCAAGGTAAAAAATAGCGCGACTCCCATATCTTAAATAAAGCCTCATGATATGTTATTGGCGGGTTTAAGTGACCACTTTACACACTGTCTAAAATTCACCATTCTGCCGATGTTAAAACATTCATATTTCTTTCATCCAGTTTTAATTCCAGTCCTTATCCTACAAACATTTGGACAAATTCAAAATATTGTCTATAAAACTAACTGGCCCAAGTAGAAGTATAAAAAACCAAAAATTTCCTTGTCGAAAATGTCTTCATCTCTGTTGAATATATTGATAATATCTCTGCAATATCTTCCCCTTTTTTTACTCTCCCAAGCAATATAAAAATGCCAAAAATATAGGTAAATGTTTATATTCTTAAGTAATGTGATAAAAGTCAAAATCAGTTTGTATACAAGTAGAAGGTACATAAATAATTGTTTAATTTATGGTATTTCTTTATTTTATATTGAGACAACAAAAGAAAAAAAGACAAAAATAATTGTTAAATAAATGTATTCATAATGTAACAATTACAAGTATAAATAGTGTTTACACAAAATCATCATAAATTCACTCTTAAATAATTTAAAATACATTCGGTATTATAACTCGAGTATCGTTAATTCTATAAATTCGTTTTATAAAAATCAATTGGCACTGGGAACTAAAGAGATAAGTTTATACATGTATACAAAGTTACAAAGTGGTGGGACAGCACATAAATATAATGTGACGTAATCCTATAAATCTGAGTACACAAAAACTGCTTTTGTGGGGGCTGTCTTACTATCTGCAATCATTGATACAGATCTCTTCAGGCCTATCTGAATCTTGGCGTTTCCCAAACTATTGGTTAGTTTTGTTACCCTGTCAAAGACCAAACTTCCTACTGCTTTCGGCTGTCCGTTAGAGAGGTTAGTAAAGTATTTAGGTTTGGTTTCGTGCATTCCATTCACCGGTTTATTTAACTCCTTCATGCTGTTGAAACTGGCTATCAGCTCCTTCGCTGATGAACTGTTGTGCGTTACAGCGGAATCTGATTTGCTCATCACTAGTGGCATATCTCTAATGTATTCATTTCTCGGTTCTGAGAGCGAGTTATATCTTTTGATGTTAATGTGGTTAGTGTGTGTTGGTGATTCCTTCATCATTTGAACTCGAATATTGGTTTCATTGATCTGCGAACAAAACAGTGGATTAAGTTTATTATTTTATTTAAAAATTGAGAGAAGAAAGGTATAACGAGCGATGATTGCAAGATAACATAATGTATGAAGATGATAGCAAAGAAAGGGTAACGAAAATATGAGAAAGCTTGATGATAGGACACTTTACAATGAGCTTTTACTAAAGCAGCATAAATCAGACACATCGATTCATATTAATTTTAGCTCATCTACCTTTTTGTTGAAACTGCAAAATGGGCTTACATTTCTTAGATAATCTATTACTCATACAGTGTCTCTTATAAAGGAACGAAATATGTTGTTTTTGGTTGTGTATTTTTTTATTCTATTATTTGCTCAAACAACAAACTCGGATTGTTAAAACAGATCCATAAATTTTGGCCTCGTCAAACATATATACGAGTGTAACTTTCCTGAAGCCCTCCATGGTATAAGATTTTTTTGACCAGTCGAACTGGTCTTTGAATTTGTTGATTTGGTAGAATCACTTTTTCTTTCTGTTTGGCTTCTTTGTATTTTAGAAACAGATCTATTATTCTGATAGGGAAAAGGAAACATTAGTTCTTATCAGAATGGATTAGTAGGTGAACAGATTCATGTAACTCTGTGTTTGAAGTGAGCGAAATCAGTTTGCTTACTATAATAAATATTCCTGATTCTAAAATATCATCTATCAAATGAAAGTTAACTTTCAAACACAGTTTTACAAGAAAAACATAAAGATTGAAATAGAAATACATAATATTGGAGTGCATTATTATATACATAAAGTATGAATAAGATAGGATAAGTAAGTACAAGTAAGAAAGGTAATAAGATAGGTGGGTAGGTAATTTTATTAGTTACCTGTGCTGGTTTTATTACATCAACAAAGGTACCATTTTTATTAAAACATTGCCCATTTTCAGATACTTTCTGCAAATAAATAAAAATGGTGTTAACACTAATATTAAAAAAAGAAAACTTAATGTTTATTATTAATTATGAAATGAAAAACACATTACATAAATTTTTCTCTAAAAATATATTCGATAAATAATTATGATATAATAACTTATATTTCAATATAAGTTACCAATTAAAAATACTCAGTACACTGCCAACATAGGTATGTTTTAAAATTTGTCCTACTTTGTTTCATTGAAATATTATGTATTGTATCTCTCTCAACTTATTTTTTAAATGTACCTGCACTTAAGATAATATTAAGTTTAATATAAATTTTCCTTACACTATGCAGTATTTACCAGTCTGAAGATGCCCATTAAAGGGTGAAAGCGCTAATTGGTCAAATAAATGAGTGGAAATATTTTTAATTGGTAACTTATATAAACATATAAGTTATCATATAATTTTAATGGAATTCCATCAAGAATTGTCAATAAATAACTTAAATCAAATCAGATAAATAATTGTACAATGAGTCATGTTATAGAATTCATTAGGCATGTAGATTACTAATTTATTAATATGTATGAAACTATTATGGGAAATAATATTTTGAATTGGTTACTAAAAATATCAATGTAAACAATATCCGTTAGTTATACATATTGTACCGAACCCCAAGATTATAAAATGGCTTCAATATAAAAATATTCTTTACTATTTCCAAAAAATAATTTCATGTTGAAATAGTGGAATAATAATGAAATTTGGATAGTCAAAAAAGTAAAATATTAGAATAAAAAATGTTAGTTTAGTGTTACACACTGACACATTACGAAATATGCAAAAATGAGACCAGTCTTTTACAATTTTTTACAACTAAGTATTTAAATGTGTAATCTTGTAATATAATGAATTATTAATCTTCAAATATTGTGAAATACATATTTTTAATAATTCCTTCAATGTTACCTGGTTGTTAAGATTCTTTTTAGCGCTGCTATCCAAATAATTATTTAACATTTTATTATTTATGGATACAATAAGTTCACTATTGTAACCTTCACACTTATTTTCTGGTTTATTTTCGTTTTCCGGTTTGATAGATCTTTTTTTAATAACTTCCGCTCTAAGTTTTGGTGGCATTCTTGGAGAAACCTTCGGTTTTCTTTTAGGAAGTTCTGGTTTTTCTGTTTTAAATATATCCTCTGCACAATTTACTTTGCTATTTGGTATTTCTTGTTTCATTAAATCTTTAGAAATGTAATTTTTACTGGAAGTTTGAGACAAAATTGTTTCGGTATTTTCCCGTTCAGCATGGTTTGTTGAATTCTTAAATTCGTGAAGACTTCTATTTGGACACTCAACCGATTTAGCACTAGATTTATCAACTGAACATTTACAAATGTGTGTTGATTGTTCTAATTCTTCAAACATTTTAGCACTCGAGTCTGTTTCAGAATTTGATTGGTTACAATTTTCATCTGGCATGTTTGAAAGACTCAATTCCTCTTCTGCGGAAGGCAGTTCTTGAGATTTAGCTAATTCCGCTTGTAAATGTTCAACTTCAACAGTTTTGTTTCGAATTTCATCAAGAAGTGATTTACTTTTTTCATCTACTTCTGTTTTTTGTCGTATTAGTTCATCGGATACTTCCATTAGCTTCTTCTCTAAAGAATGAACCTGTCAAGAAATTGCGGAACTATAAGCCATCAGGATTATAAAGTCACAACTAAATGATAATTTTGAGAGCTTACACAAATATGGTATGATTTTTAAGTTCAGATAATGTAATCATGGCAAGCAGATCTTATAAAATATTGTGTTAATTACTTGGTGCCACGGGTTTTAGTAACGCTTGTGTAGTGGGGGAATTAGCTAACATTGTTAAAATCAAGAAAATTCACCAATTACGTAAATAATTATTAAAAAGACAAAGCAATTAAGAAGTGTAAAAATACAAATAAATAAAATCTACTGACAGGATTTTACATGTTGGGTTGGATCATAAAGTGTGAAAGTGCTGTTTAAACCTTCTAATATACCAGTAAGCATACATACCTCTTCAAGTAATGCTGCAATTGTAACTTCCTGTTCTCTAACTTGTTTATGAGCTTTGACCAAATCTTTTTTCAGGTTGGCTACTTCTTTAGAGCAAGAGTCTTCGATTTCCTTCTGGATCTTTTGGTGCTCCAACAATTCTTGATGTATATTGTCTGTAGTGCGCTTCTGAGATGCTAATTCCTTCTAAAATGTGATAAAAATTTATAATTATTGTGGCTAGAATATTAGGTATTAAAGAAAAATATCGTAGGATACCAATTTACAATGTCAGTCTTTGTACTTAACTAAATTTATTACAATTTCAAAAAATGAAATTTTGACATTATTTTATTGAGTTGAAATAATTATTAATGTGTATTTCAACAATTATGTATCAAACATCGTACTTTTACTTTTAATTTCAACTCTTAATTTTAACTTATTCATATGTACATCCACTACCTGCATCTAATTAATTATTGTTGGTTGTGAATTTTTACTAAGAAATATAAATGTTCATGGAAGCAGAGAGAGGGGAGGAAAGTAGAGTTGGAGCTGTACAATGTCTTCTCCCTTTTATGTACTTTTTTTTTTTTTTTTTTTTTAATTGAATTATTTTTGAAATTTTGAATTTGTGAAATCTGTAATTGGTCTTACTTTTTTAATAGTTCTTTTGTACCTTGTAAAGACTGTATGATTTCCTTAATCGAGACCAAGCATTTTTTCACAAAGAACACATTTCTGAAACTGATTATTGCTATTCGACTAAATTGTTATTAAGACTATATGTAGGTCTGACGTAGGTAATAAAAGTATTCTACGTTATTTGATTTGATCGATTAGACTTAAGTTTCCGTGTAAAACTTATATATAATTTGGATGTAACTCATTTTGATATATTGGAATGGATTTAACTAGTTTTGATAAAATTAATTTGTGAATTTAACCAGTTTTGATCTAATCTGTCATTGAATGTCTGTGTCAGGGTTGTCACTTTTACGAAGTAAAAAATAATTAAAACGAATAGTTTTGAGTGTTATTGTGTTATTTGAGTGTTATTGAGTGGATGTTGCCGATTTTGATATAAAATCAAACTTCTGACAACAATTATTATGGTATAATATTGGATTTTCCCATTTTTCAAATAAGTATTCTATGTAAAACTAAACTTTTAATCGTGTTTCCAGAAAAAATGATTTTTTTACCAATTTTGGATTTAACTAATTTTGATATCCACCAACACAAATAAATAAAGTCCTATGACACTGCATATTTACAGTTCCTCAGTAGGTAATAATAGTTTAATATGTCGATGTATTAAACTTATTGCAATATTTTGAGTTTGTACAAATGTTTGTAGACAAAATACTGAATTTCAGAATTTCAGACTGGACCCCCTAGGAAGTCATTAAAATTAACAAACTTCAACAGAGATGCAGAAAATTTTAGAAAAAGGAATATGGAAATCTAGGCATTTACTGGGCATGACCTGTCATTGGCTGGTTTGAGTGGCCACTTTATGCACCGTGTTCTCGAGTGGATACTGAGACTAGGCCCCAAGGACGCTCACCAATGAGAAGGTTGTATGATATTCGGAGGTTTGCCAGTAGACAATGGATGAGAACGGCACAGAACAAGGAGGAGAGGAGGAGGCAGGGGGAGGCCTATGTCCTGAAGTGGACCAACATGGGCTGATTATAATGATGATGATGATTAATTTAAAAACATGTCCAGGTATTCCCGTCCTTTTTCTGTAAGAGATGGGGCGTTAGATCCGGCGCTGCCTGGCATAAATCGGCATTCGTGAACCTTTTAATCATTTTCCCTCAAATGTAATTTGATAATGAGATTAACTTACCTTAAGTTCTTGTTCGCTATCATCCATTTGAGATTTAGTTTGCAGAAGATCTAATTGAGATGTTGTTAATTGTTCAGAAAGTAGTTCCTTCTGTTTACTGAGATCTCGCACTTCTTCTTGCATCTTTTTCTTTTCATACTTATGAATGGACTCGTTCTCTTCTATCTCTTGCATCTGTTGAAAAATGTAAAATAAATAAATTTTTACATGTTTATAAACTGATAAATAAGATTTTGATAGATTTTATGATAAAGTAGTTCTCACCATAAATTCATAAGACATATAATCCAGTGCATGCTATGATAAAAAGTAAAGCTGTAAATATGCATATTAGTATGTTATATTTCAAAACATTAAAATAATAATTCAAATGAATCAAGAACGTATATGAAAGTAACCTTCATTTTTCATATTTATTTTTCAAGACTTTTTTATATATATTTAACTCTTGTGTGTGTGATGTCACACTAGTCGACATACAAAACAAGACTTGAAATATCTCTCTTATTTTTTAAAATTATGAAGTTGTATTTTTAGAATCTTCAACTGGACATTTTATACCAGATTTGGAAAGTAAAATTTGTATAACTAAGCTGAATTTTTGTACAAAAAATATTTAACATTGCTACCCGAAGAATGATGTCATATTTGCGTATTCAGCAATACATCTGTATTAGAGAGAGCATGAAGATAGAACACATAACAAGGAAGACAGAGACGCTGATCTGTAGCCGCCGTACCCGGTGTTGTGTAACAAATTCAGTCGGTTGTTGAGAGTGATAGGGGACGTACGCGTGAATTATGAGCGGTGAATTTATGTTTTTTTCTTCTATAGCAAGGCAGGCAAGCAATTTATATATTTATTTTAAATTTTTATTTTTTTGCACCACAACAGGCCAGGAAGCCCAATTACAGTGGTGAATTACATCACAGAACCCAGGCTTGAGAAAAATCACATTTAAATTTTTCCTTTCTCACTGGGAATCGAACCCGGAACCTTCCGTGCGTGAGTCAAGCGTCTTAACCACTACACCACGGAGGCCACCTGTATGTTTATTTTTATATGTTTATTTTTATAAATTATGGAGAAGGAATTATTAACCTTTATGTCTCTATGATTTTTTATATTTTTTTGATGTCTGAGCTTCACAATATTCCTTATTTTGCTTGTAGTAGCACGATGTTACATCACCGCGCGCAAAGGGATTGTTTACCACAGTATTTTAAGAGTTAAAGGAATAACTTATCCAATTTTTTGTTTTGTACACCATTTTGTGAAAAGGACCTAAATGATACTTTTATGGTATTCGTTACAATCAATATAGTGTAAAGTTTCCGCAAACCAAGTTTTGTAAAATTTCCATCGAAAATAAACGTAAAAATGGCATTTTTCAATAAAAAATGATAAAAGCGCCATCTATGAATAATTAGTTTCATATTTTCGTTTAGAATCACCATAACTTCCCATCAAATAGCAGCGACTTACTTTTACATGCAGCTGTTCGTATTTCCCCTTCCACCGATTTCGATCTTGAACTAAATGCGCTTCATTCTCCTCATTTTCTTTGATCTTCTGTTTGTAAGAAAATTCCATATCTGCCCACATCTCGTCTCCTTTAGTGAGGGTCTCCAAGAATGCCAATTCTCTCTTTTCCAGTTCTTCTATTCGCTGCTTCATCTTAACTTCGTTTGATATTAATTCTTCTACATGATTGTTCACGTTCTCTTGTTCAACTGTTTGAGGTTCCTTGAAACAAAATTAAATTCCTTGAAACAAATTAAGCAAAAGGGCAAGAAAGATTATAATTAAATAGTTCGGGGCTGGTATTCCAAACGCTCTTACGGCCGTAGAAAAAACGTTTATCTCGCGTATTTACATACAGAATACACGAGATAAAGTGTTTTCTACGGCCGCGAGTGCGGTTCAGAATAGCACCGCAGGAATAGGATATGTAAGTGATTTTAGAATATAGAATTATTTACTTATATAAATTTTGTATGGGGGAGAAAATAATATTTGTGAAAAATAAATAAAATATCTTAAATATACCACTTCCTCGTGGTGTAATAGTCAGCGCGTTTGCCTACCATGCTAGAGGTCTCGGGTTTGATTCCCGACATGATTGATATGAAATATTTATTTAAAAGGGTGTTTTCACACGAGAATATTTCATAGTCCCTGGACTGGTACCTGAATCGTAAGGCTGATCACCTTACCTTCATGTAACAAAATTGATCGAGATATGTTGCGATTGGTGTACCAATCCAGTGCCATATGCACCATTAGGTGAAGAAAGGGAATAATGATGCTGAAATATACTACTTGCAGAGTGGTCTCGTAGTTTAGTGTTTAACTTTAAATCGTGTTATTCCACTAAATTAAGGCTATACTCTAGTAAAATGCACGAAAAATTATGAAATCATAAAATGTTGCCATTTTAAAACGATGTTTATTTCAGAATATTAGCAAAAAGGTTACTAACTTTTTACTAAGCTCTTTATTGTACCATTTTTAATACAATTACAAGTTTTAAACAATTATTTTTTTATACTTACGCACCCACACACACGCACCCTCTCCCTCAGTCATTCCCACACGCACATGTATCCTCTCCCTCATTCATTCATTCACGCATACACACATTTACATACACATGAATACAAACGTCACACAAATACAATTACGAAACTTCTTTTCTTATATATTATGTGTCATTATATTTACAGTGGATTTTTTTAATTGGCTTTAGCATTGTTAATATTTTTCTACTTATTTTGTTTATGAAATAGCTGTAAAAATCCCAAATAAAATAAAATTAATTAAATAAATAAATAAAATAAAATCACGCAATTCAAAAAAAAAAAATTGGAACACGAATTAGATAAAATTTTTAAAAAAAAGTATTTCTATTAGAAAATATACTCTAAAGTTTTATATAACTAAAATATAAGTACTTTTCAACCGGCAAATTACGCCTATTAAATTTATATCAAACTTTGGTATATCGATTTTTATATGAATACATTTCATACAAAGAAAATCTATTTAACTAAAATTTGTTTTTATTATTTATCCAACATGAAAACGGCCGCGGAAAAATCTCAATTATTAATTTTTGAAAAGAAATACAAGCATTTTAAATTAAATTAATTTTATGATAATTTTAATTCTACGTGAAATTATGGCTTCGTTGATATTCAAAAAAATGATTTTAAAAACTAAATTATTTTATTTGAAAACTTTTTTTATAAAACCCATTTTTTTTTTAAGAAGAGTATTTTAGTTGTAAATATTTCATTTCTAACAATATCTTATTTGGATTTTTATCATCTTCATACTGGCGCTTCGACGGCCTCTGATTCAATAAATAATATAAATTTATGTTTATAAAAAATAAATTCACTTTTAGTTTAAATATTAAGATTTTTACAATTAGAAGCATAATTAGTGATCATTGTCTCAAAAAAAATTAAGTTGGAATAACTGATAAAACCGAAAAAAGGGCATGAAATGACACAAGAACCTACCTTATCAATCCAAAATGGTTGTATAGATTAACAATAAAACAGCATTTTATTAAATGTTTTGAATAGGAAGAATTTCAATCAAATCAAAAATATAATATATCTAGAGCATGTTTCCTAAAGAACAGTAAGTTTAGACTTAGTACAAGGGTCCGCAAGCAACTTTCCAAGTATGGAGCATATTGATGTACGGTTGTAAGATATGGTGCCTTACCGAAAGAGATAAAAAAGACTAGATGCCTTTAAGATGCGGTGTTAGAATATTAGGAATTTCCTGGAGAGACCAAATCACTAATGACGAAGTTCTTAGTAGAATCGAAGGAAGGAGGCACCTAATCTAAACCATCTCAGAGAGGCGAGCCCGATGGATCGGCCACATTATGCGCCATTGGCGTCTCCTGCATGACATAATAGAGGGAATGGCTGAGGGGACAAATCATAGAAGGCGCCCCCGACGGGAGTATTTGGAGCAAGTGTGCGAGGATTTGAACTGCGCCTCATATGTTGAGCTGAAGAGGGCTGCAAATAATAAAGAGCAGTGGAGGAAGAGATGCTGGACTGCGAACCAATCTCCAGTATTTAGACTGCGAAGAAGAAGACCAGGCATTTGAGATAAATTAAGTAGATCAGTGATTTTTATTAATCAAATTATTCGAGTTGGGGAAATGGGTGGCTCTTGTCATTAGTCAACACACTGAAATTTGATAATATTTTTTTTATCAAGGGGCTAAAATATTAAATTACTAACCTGATTGGACTTGTTTGATAGAGTTGCACTGCTTGGTTGTTTCTTTGGTCCTGTAGGAGTTCGGGTTTCTGCTACCCCTCGGTTAGTTCTAAGTAAACCCCTTTTTGTGTATACTTTTTGATTTTGATCATTTCCACCGAGAGAACTGTTGAAATCAATTAATTTACAAACTCAATGAAATAATTCAGCGATAGTATGATACATAAATTTATTATCTGATTATGAAAACATGTCATATTATTGACTACAAAAAAATTGCTAAAAATGTACCAAATGTTAACCACTCACTGACTTTTCTATGTCTAACGGTTTCGAGACGTACCCGTCTCTTCGTCAGACACTAATTAAACCAACATGCAAAACCCACCATACACTACGTCTCGAAACCGGTAGACATCGGTAGAAATCGGTAGAAAAGTCGGTAGGTGGATTTATACAAATATTTAAAAACATTTAGTAAAATGTTTGACCACAAAGTCGATGCTTTAAATTTTAATAAAAATGTACCACTTCATAAAATTTTTGCAAAATGTTATTTTATTAAAATAAGGAAAAAATAATGAGGTTATCTAAATTAGACTTTCTCTGATTTATTAGAACCCAAAGAAGATATTGATAGTAAATAACACAAAAAAAAATTCAACATTTCAATTTTCTTATTTTTACTCAACCTAAAACTTTATACGTTATTATATAATATTATATAAATTTATAAAAACAATGAATTTACAGATATAATTAACAGCAGGAAAGATCAGTGATATACCATAAAAATAATAAAAATTATAATATTAAAAAAATATTTTTTTTAGTATCGATACAATAAAGTTTATTAAGTAAATTGTGGTTTAAAAATAAGGTCACATTCACGGGTAGTATAAATAAAATGATAGTATTATCTTTATTTGAACATTTAAAAAAAAATATTTTTTTTTTCATGTTTTATTTTTTGTATACTTTTATAGGGTAATTATTTTCTCTTGTTTAAAAGAAGAAAGGAAGGAAGGCTGTTCTGGGGTTACTCCGTATGCTGGGGAAAATATTTTTAAGACCGAGTAAACAAAATACTTTTTATTTTTGAAACGTAGGCGCTTTTCAATGGTATTGCATTTAGTAATAGATAAAAAACTAAAATTGGCATAAATTTTTGGTTTATCTCAATACATTGTATTTTTGTTTATAATGGCTGTTTTTTTCTTTGGATAAATATTTTTTTTTTTTTTTTTTAAATTTCACATTGGACATTGATATTCTTACTGACACAAATAAATAAAAGGACTGTCTTGGTCATATAACTGTTTCATATAAATGATTATAAATAACATAGGCATATTGCTGCTCTTACTATAATGTGTCATTAATTTTAAAGATTTTAATTGACTTAAATATATTGTCTTATATTTCATTTTTCTCATCGTTTCTTGGAATCCCATAAAATATGTATGTGTATATTTATGTTGTTCCTTTTTGAAACTTATTTTTTTCTACATCTGAGCATGTTTTCCATTCTTTATTTTAATTCTTAACTTTTAATTACTTTTACAATTTTTTTTTCTTCATTTTTAATATTATTTTCATTTGTAAATACTAACTACAAACTTTAAATTGACTTTTTTTACTTTAATTTAAATTTTTAAACAACTTCCATTTATGTTTTTTTCGTTCTCTTTTTTTGTACTTTCTCGTACCTTACATATAATTATTTTATAATATGGAAATTTCACTGGTCCATTAGAGTTAAGTCTAACTGTGTAAAATATAAAACTATGTAACTGTATGTTTCCTGAATAATAGAAAAAAAAATGTAGATTAAACATTTTTGGAGAATGCATGCATAAAAATATACTTCGAAATTACCTGTTCAATTGTTTTTCTATTCTTAAAGTTGACCCATTTTTGGAACTGTATGTCTCCCGGTATCCAATCATTGGAAGATAGTTAGCAAAGTATTTGGATTTGTTGTTTTGTCTACAGTTTTGGCACTTTTGAGGATTCCACAACTCCTGTAATTAAAATAATCCCAGCTATATGCGTATTATAAATAAAAAAATAGCATCAAACATGTTTTTATTATGGTTTGACACATTCCGCATAGGCATTTGTTTATTAATTTGTATAAACCTCTTTAATGTTTGCTACCCATACGTCGACCGGTTTCAAGGTTACTTACCTTCTCATCTTCAAGACCTATTCTTTGTTAGAATCAATCGCGTTAGTATTTAAAGTATGAAATATTGCGAGAAAAAACAGATGAATGAAAGAAAGAGTGATTCGGAAGTTAATGGACATATGGACATATTGTTAGAAGAGGAATATTTTTTTACAGGGTGTTCTTTAAACCCTGTCACATCCGAAACCACGATGATCAGTATGAGCAAGAAGATATATTGGCACATTAAAATAAATTTTGAGAACGAATAAAGACGAATGTGTGGGAAATCAATGTATGACAGGGTTACAAATGATGAAATCAGGCGAGAATGTAAATCTGAGTCAAGTACAATTGATAAGATTAAGGAAGGGTCTCTGAGGTGGTCTGGTCACTTAGAACGAATGGACGACGAAAGAATGGTAAAACAAGTATATATGGCGAAAATAAACAGTAAGGTGAGACGAGGACGACCAAGGAAGACGTGGCATGATCAGATAAACCAAAATCTTAAGTCTGGTCATGTCAAAAGCAGACAGAACCGAAGGGCATGTATGACGAGATGTATGAATGCGGAAGAAGCTAGGAATGTATGCCAGGATAGACGTGTGTGGCGGTCCATTCTCTCTGCCTATCTCTAAGGGGAAATGGCGTGATGGTAGTAGTAGTAGTAATATATATATATTTTAATACATAAAAAAACAGAGGGTTGCTTACTTCTTTAAGGATGAAACGAGGAGGGGGAGGGGGGGTCTGATACACTGCCAACCACGCGTCCGCGCCGTCCTCGCTTCTCTCCTGCAGAAGTAAGCAACCATTTGTTTTTGATATATTTTATTTTTTTAAATTTCATTCCTTCTAAAAAATTATTTTCATGTGCCAATATGTCTTCTTGCTCATACTGATCATCGTGGTTTCGGATGAGACAGGGATGTGAATAACCAAAAAAATTTTTTTTTTTCTGGACATATTTTATAGACTTTTATTACTTTAAAAATGTTAAAAAGTGATATTTCCCTATTATTCACAGAACAAAAAAACTTACCTGAAAATGTAATTGGGAATAATCTTTGAAAATCTGATATAGATTATAATAGATAAGAGCAGGAACTGCTTTTTCCATTATCCTTATTTTTTCCCTGAGCACTCTGATTTTTTGTTCTAGTTCCATGTTCTTATTCTCATACTCCTCCACCAGCCCCCTGTAACACTCGGCATCATTGCTTGCGTTAGTTCTCTGGTCGTCCATGTCACGGAGCTTCGCAGTCAGGATATCAAACTCTGCTTCTAACCTGTAGTAAAAAAGATAATAATCTATCTCAGCACTCACGAAATCCCGTTTTTCGATTTTGAGTGACAACACAAAAATTTAATGTGATTATCCTCAAGCATGGGTGTTCTGTGCTGTAATTTACCACTGTAATCGGGCCTTTAGGCCCGTTGTGGTGCAAAAAAAGTATTTTCTTATTAGGTAAAAATTATGTTAAGATTATTTTTCCGAAGGACTAAAGGTAAAAAGCTCCTGGGGTGCTATTCTGAACCGCTTTCGTGGCACGAGAAAACAGTTTTTCTCTTGTATTTTGTATGTAAATACACGAGGTAATACGGCCGCGAGAGCGTTTGGAATACCACCCCTGATTGATTCTCTTTGAGAAAGTAGAAATACTCTCTGTCAAAGGTGTGAGTAAAAATAAAATAATTTCAATTTTACAATGGTTGAAGTATTGGTCATATAAAAGCGAAATACTGATATTTTAAAAACAAAATGGAAATAATTATCAATAAATTTACATAAACTTACTCTTGGCAATGTAATCTGGTATCATTTTCAGCTTCTTCAAATTCACAACGTTCTTCTTCGAGTATAATATATTTTTTCCTTAATTTCGATAAATCGAATTCTAGATTCTATAAAAATACATAAATATTAGATTTGGATCCTACATAATAAAAAAAATCTCTACGCCTTTCATTAAAGTTTGACTCAAATTTGGTAGACATTTTTATGCATCGAATTAAATAAAAAGATTGAGTCAATCTACCTTATATTTGAAAAGAGGTTACTGCTTTGCAATACAAAGATGCCTTATATAAAACAAACGATTACCTTAATTTTTGATTGTAAATCGATTTCCCTTTGCAGTCTTTGTGCTAACTTTTTCTCTCTCATGTCGCCTGAGCTTTCGTAAACTGCAATTTTGTTTTCCAGGAGAATGATGCGATTCTCATAAAGTTCTAGATTATTTTTTTCACGTTTCGTCTGTTGCTTCAAGTCGATTGGACTGCAGCTATTAAAAATATCATTTGGCCTATGCTTGTATCTGAGATTCTTACTCCGGATAGCTCCGGACTTTTCTAACTGCTCTCTTATTTGGTTAAGCCTTTGTACTTCTGTCGCGAGATCGCTTTCAGGCTCTGTGCAAATACAATCACACCACTCCGTTTGGGTCTCTTTACTTTCCCATTCAGCTTCTTCGAAAATGCCACTCTCTTGTAAACCGTAAAGCAGTTTTTTAGAATCCTCTTTAAGTAAAATGCTTACATGGTCTGTTTCGTCAATACTTGAAACAGATTTAATGAGATCAGTCGGTTTGTTTGAGGATTTCTGAGAGTAAGGAGAAATAGTCGCTATAATCTTTCTAGATTTTGTTTCTAATTCGTTTTTGCCGAAGTCATTATCTATTGTCTTCTTATGCTTAATCTGGAATAGAATAATAAATTAACTTAATAAGGCATTTTTTATCAAGCATAATTAAGTTTACCAAAAACAATAGTTACAATATTAAATAAAAATACATTTCAGAAACTCTTTGACCAGTACCAACATGTATGCATTAATATTGTTTGAACAGAACGTTGTTCAATTAGTTTGTTTGATAGTATTTGTTTGTTGGAAATTTAAATCAGAGTTCATACGAGAACAATACAACAGACAGGACAATACTATCCTGTCTCAGGTCTGTGAAGAGCCTTAACCACGCAAGAAAGGACAATGGAACAATACAAAAATTCAACTGTGGTTTAACACGATGTTGCAAGCGGTGTTGGGGGTAAAACATTGCCCTGTGAAGTCTATCGTCAATCTCTACGTCAATATTTTGGTCCATTGTTCTGTCCTCCAAATTTCTATCCAAACTAGGATAAAAGGTCTGAAGCTGGGACAATACAGTATTGTCCTGTCCTCGTGTGAATTACGCATTAGAAAAACGGATTTCTCAAATATTTATTTAATTTATCTAAAAATAAATCAAAAACAATTAGAAAATCATTTTGAATTATTGTTATTTAATCACAAATCGACAATGGAACTTTTGTTTAAAAAGCCAATCAGATGGATCTACAGTTGGAAAAAAAAAATGTTGAATGAAAATACTTACTACAGAATAATCGTCATCTGCAAAGCTACCACTAAGGGCTTGAAGGTTCCATAACAGTTGCAAAACTTGCTCCAAGCAATTTCTATCACTCTCCGAGTGAGTTTTGACCATCATCCTCTCCAACTTGTATCTGATGTCTTCGTTTTGAGATTCTGGATCAAGAATCAAGCTCGCGTCTTCCAGGAGAAGAGGGTTCATAGCTTCCTTGTGGCCTTCGTAGGATATTGGGTCACAATCTGTGAAATTGGCTGTTGGGGTGGTAAGAATCCTTTGATTCTTTATGTTTGGGGATGACGGTCGAGTTGGAGACTTGTAACCGGAGTCTGACCTCCGCAGTTGGGGGGAAACGGAAATTTTCAAGCGATTTTCTGGCGATGTGCATCCTGAATCGGAGTCTGTCAGCTCTTCTAGAGAATTCCGCTGAAATAAACAAGATGTACTCACTTAAATAATTCGATAGAATGTAGAATATCACCCAAAATCTCTTCAAACGCTCTATTTCTTTAAATTCTTATCAGTTTTGCTTATACTCCAAACATTTTTTTATCAAACATCTAGGTAGTTAGTGAAAGGGTAAACACTGATCTGGCACCGAGACAACACTATTACGTTGGCAAGAAGGTACATAACTTTTTGCCAGAATCGAGGAAAAGCGAGTGTTGTCTAGTTGCGGAAGGTGTTGACCTCGCTCTTCCATGACTTTGGTCGTAGGGAGTCAGAAAGATTGATGCATGCCGCGGATTGGAGATGCTTACTGGATGTTGAAAATAAAATATTAAAATAAAGAATAATTTTAAAAAATACAGAGCTTTCTATTAACTTCTAAACTATTATCATGTACTAAAATGTAATTGCCTAGCTTGGAACGTGGTTTGTACCCTTGTTAGCTGGGCAAAGTGAACATTAAATTGTTTTTATGATAAAATATATAAATAAATTAGAGCATTTAATTGTACGGTGAAGATTCTCGAAAATGTATGAATTCTTTTTAAACTACGTTGAAAAGTCACAAGTTCGGTCAAGGGTTGTTTAGAATAGCCAATCAATTATGTATTGTGATAGGTTTCCGTTTTCCCGATATGCCATGTTTAGCGTGTTTTTTTATTTTTAATTATTTTTTTTTATTATTTATTTTATTTAGTTCTATGATTAACATAGTCTAATATATATTTACAACACAATATTTACATCTATACTTATTCTAACATTATTTATCACTATTATACACTTAATATCTTAATTTATAATATTCACTGTTTCATATGTACATTTTCATTAATTATATTCACTATTTACACTATATACTACCTAATATTTTTCACATATATACTTTTTACATTTAATTTTAAATATATTTACATTTATTTAATTTTTTATGCTTTCTGGCATTTCCTCAAATAGTTGTATTCCCTTGTACATAAGGCAGTTCTGGGACATTGCTTTTGATTTCTTTTCCAGTCTTATATTTTTAGATCCTCTTGTTGCATAGTTATGAAGAAACTCATTATTTTTTAGTTTATTTTGAAAATATCTCGGAACTATTCCTTTATTGATTTTGTTTATTTCATTAGCAACATTGAATTTGATTCTTTGATCAATTGTCATGATACGAGTATCTAGAAGTTGAATCATTTTCTTAACTTTTGTTCGTCTCCCACATCTTAATATTATCCTCATCGCTTTGTTTTGTATTATTTGGAGTTTCTTTAGATCTCCTTCATTACTTAAATATAAAATACTGGAGCAATAATCAATGTGGGGAACGATAATACTTTTAAATATCAGCAGAGAGGTTTTAATGTCTAATTTATTCCTTATCCTTCCTAACAGGGATACCTTCTTTGCGATTTTCTTACTTGTATAGTCAGCATTTTTTGAAAAAGATAATTTTTAAGAGTACGGGGTTTTCTTTTAAATGTCAGGAAAACTCACCGACTTGAGCTCGCGTATTGCAATAACCTACATAAATGGTAACAAAAAGTGCGTTTATTCACTTTACTATAATTTATTATTATTTGCAATATTATGATTATTTAGATCGTGGAGTGGAAGAAATAAATAATGGTAGATTGATTTAAATTAAAATTTTATTTATGATCAAATAGTGGCAAAACGGTGAGCACAAAGTCTGAAATGATTATTTAAACTAGCCAATTATAATTAACATATTACAACAGAGATGAATAACATTTTAGAGAAGGTAATATAGAAGTCTAGGAATCTACAGGGCTTATGACCTGTCATTGACTATTTGATATACAATGTAAGCATCATCTGTGACCATTACATGATTATGTTTTAAAAATTTTTTCAGTTGCTGAAAAAAATTAAACATTGTTTCAAATGTGTTCAAACATCACTACACAACAATTAGATTCAACCCCCTAGGGGGCTGTTAATATTATTTTAATGATATAAAACATCAACAGATGTCAGAATTGAAGAAACATAGATGTTTAAATATAGGCAGAATGGTGAATGTGTCACCTTGTTAAAGTGGCCACTTAAACCAGCCAATGACAGCTCATAAGCCCTGTAGATGCCTAGACATATATATATTTCCTTCTTTAAAATGTTCTTCATCTCTGTTGTAATTTGTTGATATCAACATCTCTCTAGGGGGTTAAATCCAGTCCTTGTCTACGAAAAATTGACAAATTTAAAACATTGTTGATAAATCCACATTTGGGCCCGATTACACTTACTTATATTAATGTACGAAAATGTGTATATTCGTGTGAAAATTCTAAGTATCTTCATCGGTAACGTGTAATTGAACATATTCAGAAAAAAAAATGTAAACATATTCTATTTTTCACGCAGAAAAAATATTTTACATAAATAAATGTTTCAGCTCTAACTCTAACTTCAGTACAAACATCAACAGATGAAAGAATTGAAGAAATATAGATGTTCAAATATGGACAGAATGGTGAATGTTACACAGTGTGTAAAGTGGCCATTTAAGCCAGCCAACGACAGGTCATAAGCCCTGTAGATGCCTAGACTATATATTACCTTCTCTAAAATGTTCTTCATCTCTGTTGTAATATATTAATATTAACAGCTACCCAGGGAGTTGAATTCAGTCCTTGTCTACGAAAATTGGACAAACTCAAAATGTTGTAGCCAATTATAGGGCACAAAAATTAGAAAAATTTTAGATCTTTTAAATTTCTTCGAAATTATAAATTCAATATGGGATTGCCCTGAACTATTATCTCTCATCAACTTCAGGGTGCCTGAAAGAACGACTAGACAGGTGCCACCGTTTCGTAGTAACAATTCACGGACAGTGTATACTTGTAATGCCGTATTAAATAGATTTCATGAACTCGGCAATAGTTATTCCCACATATCTGATATTTAGTGTAGGGTATTGTTCCTATAGAACAAACCTTTTGAACCTTTTTAAAGATGGTGAATGGTTATTAAATTTATTTATTCATGCATTTCATAATACATACAGTTTTTTGTTCACTTTGCCCAGCTGTATAAAACAGTACTTATGATTTTCTTGTTGTATTACTGTAGAATGTTTTATTATTATTGTAACTTTCTACTTTATTTGCTGTATAATTTATAGGTTAGTTTTTTAAATATAAATCTAGTAAAATTTTTAGGTTTATTTTTTTTATATAAATCTTGGGTATAAGGAAATTTATGTTTTAAAAAAAATATAAAAAATATTTAGCCAAATATGTGAGTATTATAAATGTTTGTAAAAGGCAGGTTTGACGTTTATGTTAATAAAATAAAATAAATAAATAAAATAAGTTTAATCAGCTAGGTAAATGTTTGAACTATTATATTTCCTTCATAATTTTATTTATATCTGTTGTAATACTAACCAATTTTGATAGACTCTAGTATTTTGAACGCAAAAATCTAGTTTTGACCTACAAATATTTAGACATAATAATAACGTTATTGACTTAAAATTGGAAAGCCCACGAGAGTTCTAGTATTAAAAAAAAAAAAAAAAATTAAAAAAAATTGTTTGTGGATTTTCTTAGACACACACACGTTTTACAATACAATGATTTAATTTGTCATGATTGTTGATATTGACATATTAAAGCACATATACAAATAGAGATGCCTCAGAGCGTTTGGCGTTTACCATTCGCGTGTCTCTATCGTTTTACTTTTTTGATATATTGTTTCTTATTCGAGCTAGGACCATCCAATAACTGATTTTTATCTGTCGTCTTTGGACGTACGGTATACGATAAATTATTTAAAAAAACGGAAAACGTACTGACGCCAACAATTTCATTCCGACACTCTTTCTAAAAAAAAACAAAATCGGTTCAGCTTTGGAGTGGTGAAAACGGGACAACGAATCAGGTTGTGGTCCCGTGTCTAGTGTCATGGACTCATGGATCAAAGATCCAAGGTTCGCACCCCCCTCTACCACAATTTCCATTTTCAAATAGTGAGTTGCGAGTATTTACACGTTGAAAATGGTAACCAATATTGAAAATTTCATTAAAAAAAACCTCGATTTTGTTGATTTTCATTTCATTTTCATTACTCCCTATCCGCACCTAATAGTGCATAAGACGCTGCATTGGTACACCAATCACAGCGTATCTTGATCATATATTGTTACATGAAGGTAAGATGATACGCTTAAGATTACGCTTCAGGTACCAGTCCAGGGAGTATGAAATATTTAAGCGTGAAAACACCCTATTACATAAATATCTCATATAAACCCTGTCGGGAATCGAACCCGATACCTCTTGCGTGGTAGGCAAATGCGTTGACCATTACACCACGGGGCCGACGATTTTAGCTAGGCATAATCAGCCCGAAGTGCAGTTATCTTTTTCGCACAATATCGAAGAGCCATCTGCAAGAGAGTGACAGAAAAACTATGTTCAAATACTTGTTCATAACATTTCTCTGAAACCGCATATCCTATTAGCAGGGTGAATGGTGCACTGAAATAAATGCTTCTCGCAGGAGGCGAAATTAGCAGTTCACGATGGAGTCCAGATACCGGCCCCAATGTATTGACGCAAAGTATGGATTTGGAAAAATAAGAATGAAAGTGGGCTGAATGCCTTTGAAAGGTGACCTATAATAGTTTGCGGTAAAACAATGTTTGAAGATGATAGTTGCACGATATAAATCCAAGCAGTTATCAAAACTGAGACAAGTATTTTCGATAAAATTATAGGTATAGTTATGTGTATAAAATAGAACTAGGACCTCGATTACAAAAGGAAGTTATCAGATTTATCTTATTTATTTTACACTTTATATACATATAAAATAATTTATATACATATAAGGGCGGGCATATTGCCTTAAGGCAACTTCTTTCTACTAACCCAAACCGTCCAGTTTGAGAAAATTACAAGTACATGAACATATTTTAACAGATTACAATTTTATACAAAAATTTAAAACAAAAATTACACTTTTTATATTATTTTATTTTACACAAAAATTAATTTAAAAATTTACACTTTACTATGAAAAGAGGAAAGGAGAGGTGATAGGATGGAAATAAGAAAGATAAAGAAACAACTCAAACTCCATCTTCACCTTCATATACTGAGCCTACTCCTAGTACAAGCAGAATTTGCCAGAGTGTTTTTTGTGCCATTTTTGTAACAATGTATGTATAAACTAATAAATAAATAAAAAACATTTAGATAGTGACATTTTAATCTTGATTAATTCTTAAATTTAATTTTTTTATCTTACTTTTTTTTTTTTACAATATACATAAAAGGTAAAACAGAGTATTAAAAAATAAAGGATAATTACATAGAAATGAAATACATATTAATAGCACAAATAGTAAATAAAAAAAACCCACAAAGGCATGACCTGTTCGTAGGTACACAAGAAATATTTATGGATTTTTCACAATCGAGCAGCAATCATCACAACTGTGAAAGAGGAGGCAAAAAAATTAGAGCGGTGAACGGGTATTAAAAGAGCTCTCTCGTTACAAGAGCGAAGAGATAGTTCATGTTGTGATATAGGTTCGAAGAGTTCTCTCAGATAAACAGGCGAAGTGTGATTATTCAAAATATTGTGAAGAAGTGATAGAATTTGAATGTTTCTTCTATGCCTGATATTGAGCCAGTGTAGTTGCGTGCGGTATTCGGTTATGTGGTCAAATTTGCGAAGATTAAAGATACAACGTATATAAACATTTTGCAAACGTTCCAACTTATCAAGCAGTTCAGAATTAGCATCTGGGTAACAGACGTCTGCACAATTAAGAAGTGGGAGAAGTAAACTCTGCACTAATTTTTGCTTAACATCGATTGGCAAGAAATTCTGCAATCTTTTAAGTGAGTGCGAACTGCTTTAAAGTTTGCGATTAACATCGACTGTCTAGAAAGAAAAATCGATATTTGTGTACGAAAAAAGTATATTTGCATGAACATTTAAAGTATCTTCATCGGCAACCTACAATTGAACATGTTTGAAACAAAAAAATGTATACGTAACATATTTAATAAAGTAATACAGACTACTTAATTTTACTTTGTAGATGACATTGCAGATAAATGTTAACTTCCCATTGTAATCGGGGCCCAGAACCCTGGAACTTAGGCCACTTTCGACTCGATGGCTGCTCTCAGGTAAAAAATCTGACTAAAGAAATCAAGTGGAGACAAGTTCGCCTCGTTGTGTTGACCTTCCATTCTTGAGGTCCTAGGTTCATATTGTTCCAGGGGAGATATTTTGAATGTGGAAAACGCTTTTTTAACGCATATTTACGTGCTAAACATACGCTTACAAAGCGTTCTCTACGCGAGCATTTAATCAGAGTTCAGAATAACAGCCCTGGACCGGCTCCTGAAGTGTAAGACTGAATACCTTACCTTCATGTACGCTGCATTTGGTTTCTTATATATAGGGCACTGCCCCTATGCACTGGGTGCGGAAATGCGAGTACGACACAAAAGTTTACGATGAAATTGTCGACGGACATAGAAAACGAGGAAGATCGAAAAAGACATGGCATGACAAAATGTAACAAATAAAACCCTATTAGAAGGAAAATGTGTCGAAAGAAAGTAAGATGCATGAACGTAAAGAAGCGAGCTGTGTACGCAAAGACAAAGTGATGTAGATTGGTTTGTAATCTGCCTACCCCTACGGGGAAAGTTTTACTAGTACTAGGTATTAAAATAAGCCATTTTTTTTTTTGCATTGTTTTAAAGCTACTATGATTTTTTCTTGTGCCCATAAGGATGAAGAATACATCTTGTGAAATAGATCCAGAACCCCGAACGAGTGTTTTCGACTCGATGGTTACTCTCAAGTAAAAATCTAAAAAAGTAAAACGAGTGAAGATTGGTTCTCCTTGTGGTTTAATGGTTACTTTTACCTTTTATGCCTGAGGTCGGGTTTAATTCCCGGCAAAGTCGGCATAAAACATGAATTTAAAAATGTAATTTTTCTGTTGCATTTCATGTCCAATCAATTTAATCCCAGTCAGTGAAAAATTTACTTCCCTGTACTTCTGAATTATCGGCTTTCAGCACTTAGATGTCAAGGTTATCAGATTACAGAGAGCTTCCTGGGGCAGCTTTTTTCGTTTGGCATCGAGCAACTTTTCCCTATATTTGGGGACCGCCAGAAGACTTAATACTGGGTGCGGCATGTGGTGGACAAGCTGTAATGTTTCATCGTCCCTGGACTGGATCTGAAGCGTACGACTGATCATTTTGTCTTCATGTATCAAATAATTAAGATACGATGCAAGTTGATCACCAATGCAGTGCCCTCTGCACAACCAGATGCGAATTGGAAAATGACACAAAAACAACGATAGTGTAAAAAAATTATACTGAATGTATTCTAAATTAAAAAAAAATCTGCGCTTTTATTTTTACCAGAGACCTCACTGTTCGTCAGCTTGTCCGCCCAGTTTTTCTATGAAATCTGTAGATTTTTTGAAACGGGCGTTGATGATTGGCGAACTAATTTGTGAATGATGACGATATAAGTCATATCGTTCAAATAATTATTAATAATCAATTTTGAATGATTACCATATTAATATTACTTTTTGGTAGAGAAAGTCGCTGTACAATTAAATAATAAAAATAAAAAACAAACAAAAAAAACATCACGCAAGGGTAGGCAGTTTCCCCGTAAGGGTAGGCAGAGAGGATAAAACGCCACATCACTCTATCTTTGCATACAGATATCACTTCCTCTACATTCATACACCTTCTCATGCACACGCGCCGATTATTCCGACTTTTAACATGTCCATCTCCAAGTATTTGTTGGATTTGGTCATGCCACGTCTTTCTCGGTCTTCCTCTATTTCTGCATACATCAACATTCGCATAGTAAATATTTTTAGCCGTTCTTTCACTGTCCATTCGCTCTACATGTCAAAACCAACGCAGAGCTCCTTTCTTGAATTTATCGATAATGCTTATCTCAGCCTTACATAATGCACGGATCTCAACATTTGTGCATCTATTGTACATAGTTTTTTCTTCTGCGAAGACCCAGTTGCATCCCACCGGCAACTCGTTAGCGTCCGCGTTCCAAACTCTGGGCAATGGAATCACACTCATAACGGTGTGATCACAGTAAATAATGAGAGGATAGAAGGCGAGTTTCTGGTACCTCCATATCAGAACCAACCAGCCAAGGGAGGGAAACCCCGATAGAAAAATCCACCAAAGAAGGCAACGGGAAACCACTCTGGTCATCTTTTCCCAGGAATTGTCCTGGCCGCGGAATATAAAAGTAGCGCAGGACCAAGATGATTCCGCTGCAGTGTTCGCCTACGTCGGGGAGACCTGACAAGGCACCGCAAGAAGAAGAAGAAGAAGTGTATCCTTATGTTCATATTTTAGATTGGATAGTAACGGGTCTTACCAAGATCATATATATCTCAATAAAGAAGCTTTTTTATATTAGGTGCTTATCTATGGAACTTCCGTTTTTACTAACTGGTCAATTTGAACATTATTACTTTTCTTTTGCGTAGGGATTCCAAATTAAAATTTATATTTTTTTACAGTCAAGGACGTACAATAAATAGACACGTTATTTCTATACTAGCTACATCAAGGATATAGAAAACATTGCGTTGCCCTCAACAATTTGAAAAGAAGAGAAAGCAAACCAGGATACAAATGCAATCATCCATGGACTATTTTGGACTATTCTTAAATCTATAGCAAAAAACATATTTTATTTTAACCCTTGATAGCATCGTCTGACAGTTCTGTTACAAATCGTTTCAGTGCTTGCAAAATCCAAAACAAACGCCACAGTTAAAAAAAATGTATTTTCAAGCGTGGTGAAAATTTGAGCATCAAATTGTACAGCAAGGTTTCTTGAAAAGGTATGCAAAAAATAATAAAAATGATTTTAACAAAAACGAACTACTTTGGTATTTTGAAAGACGTCAATAGTTCCTTCGAATTAATGAATGATAAGAGAGTTATGATAGATTTCCGGTTTACGGCGGTAAGTCAACTGACCAATCGGCAGAACTGATCGGGAAGAAGGGGAAGAGAACTTGAGACGTCACACGTTATTATTACTCAATTAATCCATTGTCCGTTCTTTAGGTAAGCACATTAAAAAATATCTATTATATATTGCACCACAACAGGCCAGGAAGCTAAATTACAGTGGTGAATTACATCACAGAACACCCAGGCTTGAGAAAAATCACATTGAATTTTTCCTTTCTCACCGGGAATCGAACCCGGAACCTTCCGTGTGTGAGTCAAGCATCTTGACCACTACGCCACGAAGGCTGCCAGTAAGTATATGGTATCGACAAATCTCTCCAGTGATGCTTTTCTGAAACGCTCTCGCGGCCATAGAAAACAATTTTATCTCGCGTATTTACATACAATTTTTTTAAAAACTAAAAGCTTTTTCTACGGTCGCGAGAGCATTTGGAATATCACCCCAGGCGTCTCTAGTTTAATGAGGAAATTCGGTGTTTAAAAAAAAAACTGCTAATAGATTATTAAACTAAGCCATTTTTTTTATTTGAAAATAAATGTATCGTTTTATCAGCGCAACGATTTTTTCAAGTTTTGTGTTTCTGAAATTACTACGTATGTGACGTCAGAGGTTCTCTTCTGCTTATTCTCGGTCAGTTCTGCTGATTTTTAAATTTGTTTTAAAAAGAAATACTTGCGTTCTTAGGATTTACCCAAATATTTAATTTTGAGGGCCATTTTCAACGAGTTGTAAATAAATCACTATTAGAAAATGGAATCGAGTTGGGGTAGAGTGGGATTCGAACCACGGACCTTTGATCCGTGAGTCCGAGACACTATTATTAATCCCTTGACAGTACTAGCTGGATTCCATTCACAGCTCTCTTGTCATAGGTTGCTTAATATGAACTAGTGACTCCGCTTAAAGTAGTTCGTTTTTTTTTTCGTACACTAAAATCTTTTTAAAAGAAACTTAGCAGCACAATTTAATGCTCCTATTTTTACCGCGCGCAAGAAAACATTTTTTGTATCCAATTTCTCGTAGAGCTGTAGTTCCTTATTATTAAATGAAGGTATCAGGAAATAAAATTTGAAGAATATCATAATCTTTTTCATATAAATAACGTCATGAAATTTCGAATGTCAAATAATTTATTTACGTATTGAAATAAAGGTTATTTTAAAACATGTTTGAAATTCTTGACAAACTATGAGAAATGCACTCTAATTTTGTTACCGAGAAAAAACATAAATCACTTTTTATTACTTTCTGGTTTTACGATCTAGTTATTATTCTTACTTTTTCATATACGTATTTTATATACTTTTTTGTGTTTTATTACAAATTTATATCATGCCATCTTACGATATGTGAGAAGACTGACATTTAAAAGCTTTACACAGATTTCATTCCCATTAACTGGAAAAATTTTATATTTTTTACGACACTAAGTGCTGTTTACCTTAAGAAAAATGAACAATTTAGTAATTAGAATTATTTGTACTTTTCAGAAAAGCTTAAGGATAATATTAAATATTAAAAAAATAATAAATTACTTATGTAAATTATTATTTAATTTGGTTTTATATTGGGATATGCAGTCATTTGTAAAACAATTGTAATTGAGATAAATTGTAGATAAAATTAAACAAAATTGTATTTATATTCGGTTATAAGGAAGTTTTAACAAATACAAATTTAATAAATAATAATTTAATAAGTATTGAAATTTAAATATTCGCTTAGGCTACCATTATGATCACAGCATGCGATTACAAAAATATGTATTAAACAAATATATTTACATCACAAATAAGAAGGATTTTTCTTATTACATTTGGAAAGCGTTATTTCACTTTATTTCAATGAATAATTGGTGGCGATTTTTGGCAGAAAAAATAAGGCAAAGGGTACAAAAGGAAATAAATGTAAATTAATGGAGGCATGGGATAGGATTCAGTGCCGTAAAACGGCTTTTATTAAATATAAATATGATTACAACAGTGCAAATAAAAATATGAGACATTTGTGCAGTAAGTAAAGCAATCTACCAATATGTCAATTCAATAAAAGTAATATACCTAATATAACTCCACAAAACATTACAAAAACTAAACAAAACCCACAAAATCCATGTGTTAGTCGAATATACAGCTGTTTTAATGTCAAATAACCGCACGTCAATAGAAAAGCGACACAATACGAACATTTGATGTGTTTCATTGTTTTTGCCACCCGGAAAACAATAATCTACACTTTGCAAACACTTTTCATCGAATGTATAACTGACAATAATATTAAACCTATAATTTAAAATATAATATGAAAGTCCTTTAATATTATTTTCTTTTTTGTTAAAGAGACGCTTTGATTTAGTAATAAGTTAACTAAAATAAGTCTCTGTTGCTCAAATAAATATTAAAATATTCTTAAAAATAATTGATTTGGACTAATATTTAAAATAAAACGATATTGTTTGTAGTAAACTTTTTACTTATAAAAATTAATTTAAAACTCGGCAAAATGTTAATTATGTTAGCAAAAAAGATTGTAAATATCTAATGGTATTTAGGACTTAATCAAATTCTAAAATCCTATGGAACGTTGCGTTCTAAGCGATAATACAATATGAATATTTATTTTTAAATATAAATGTAGTGTAATTTTCACTGTAGAAAATCACCGTACTTTTTATTTAAAGAAAGTTACAAGATTTAATTTAAATTTACTGATTTTTTCCCCACAATACAAGTAAAAGTAACATAGTTATTTACGAATGTTAATTTTAACTTTTGAATAATTATGTGGCTATAATCAAGAAAGACTCGGTACTGCTTTGCATATCTTACTTCATTGAAATAATTGAATAATATTCATAACACACCAAAAAACACGGTTTGCAGGTACGTTTTTCATATGAATTAAATTTCAATTCCCGAATTGTCGTTTCTTTTGCTGAGTTGTTGTTCTTAAATATCTCACATAGACATGAACCCCGCTTTTTGCCACTTTAAGAAAACTTAACAGCGAAAATTTTACCACTTATACTAGGAAGCAGTTACGCTACGACCGTTACTTTTCTGAATGGACAGATAAGATATTTTAGCATAAGCAAATAATTACATTTATTTTCAATGTCTTATTTCTAGTATTTTGGATATTTGGAGCACTTACTATCTGGATCATTGTTATATTTTTGAGAAATAAATTAAACAACTTTGTTTTATGAAACTATATCCTTATTGATACCCACTTATTTGTTCACGATTTCTTTTATTTATTTTATATTTTTTATTTAATACTTCACAAAAATATATTACAAAATTGAATTTACAATGTATTCCTTATTGGGAAAACCCGTGCCGACGAAGACATTTTACAATTTTATTTTAGTGTAATATATATATTTTTTACTTTTTGAATTGTTTTAGATATTTTACATAGATATAGAGAAAATAATTTAATTCAAATACAAACACATTGTTACAAGTATTAACTAAGTGTAATTATAGGGAATTATAGGGTGACTATAGTTTCCAGGTTGATTTCATTTCTGTCCATTTACATAATTTTCACTTTCTCTTTGAATTTTGAATATGTTGATGTGTCGCGAACAGTTTTTGGCAGACTGTTGAAGGATTTGGGTCCAAGATATAAGTGGGCACATTGAACAAAATATGTTCTCATTCTCAGCACCGGCTGCAGTTCTTCAATGGCTTCCCGGGTTCCTATGTTTTTGGCCTTGGTATTGGTCTTGTAATTGAACCAATAACATAGTAAAACCGTATTGAAAATTTGAATAACACCCTTAACAGCCGCTGCTACGAACACATATTCTGAACTGATGACAATTGGCATTTTCAACATTGTCTTAAGAATTATTTTTTGAGCTACTTTTAGGGGATCAAGTGCGGTTTTAGATGCTGATCCTTAACTTATGATCCCATACTCTATTATACTTTGACATAACGCATAGTAGACTGTCCTTAATTATATACTATATATTATGCATATTTAATTATCAAATAACCCTAAAGAGGACAACGTGTAATTGCCAAACTAGTCGGTTGTGTCAATAAAAAGTGGTTCATAAAACAAAGTTATTTTATTTATCTCTTATTTATGGACTTCCAAAGTTGTGGTCGAAACCGGCTCACGCCCTACGTTATAAATTTAATAATGTTTAAATTTTAAATGGTTATTTTGTAAATTTTGTTGTGGTTCATTGAAAGATAGTTCGAAAGTAGTCGTTTCATTAATACGCGAATACTTTTCTCCTAAAAAAAATACATTGCGATGTATTTTTTGAATTGTGTCACTTTTCTACTCGAACGGTGTGTTTGAGCTTAACAATAATCTTCTATGACTAAGTTTGTTAGACTTAAACTAATTTCCACTTATGAGCCGCTATGTTCCACTTACACATGTAAAAGTATATAAAGTATCGAACAGACACACACACATGCAGGATGCACTAGAGGTCAGTAACGAACACGCTCCTGACCTGGAACTTTACCTTTTCACTGGCGTCCTCTAGCTCGAGGCACCGGAACTCGAGAAGGTCCGCGTGTTCCCTCAAGTCCTGAAGCTGTTCTTCTAGCTGAGTGGCCCTTAGTTGGGCACTCTGATAACTTGCCGTTGACTGGAAAAGAAAACAATAGGTTAGCACGAAAAATGGTTTATTTTTAGATTATGTAAGTAGACTAGAAAAGTCTGTAAATAAACAATCAATATGTTTCTTTTTTGGGTGATACCGTGTGTGTTGGATTTGTCCGACTACCATTGCAGGAGCCATCTTCAGACCAAACTGAGTGTTTTGTAGAAAAAAGTGTGTGTTTAAGTACTAGTAATTTGTACCGTGTCGCAGTCGGCAGTAGGCACATTTCTATTCATTTTTGTAGTATGTAGTGCTGGGAAACATGTTGAGTTTAAGTTTAAGCCCGTCGTCTTTGTTTATGTTATTTGGGTGTCTGTGTATTTCAACTGCCTTTTTTATTATTTGTGCACTGTAATCACTAGGATAATGCATTTGAACCGAAAATTTGCATTTACCCTGAAGATGGCTCCTGCAATGGTAGTCGGAACAAAACCAACACACACGGTATCACCTAAAAAAGAAAAATATTGATAACAGTGACCATGAAAACCTTCGCACCTATTTAAATAAATAATCATTTTTAAAGAAATCGTCTAGTACGAATTTTTGTTTTACAAGATTGTATATTTGCTATAAAATAGTTGGATAAATACTAAGTGTTTTTAAAGTAGTAATCAGGTTTATATTTTTTTTTATCGTAAACATCTCTAAAAAATTTAGCAAAAAGATTAACAATGTTTTGTGTGTTCGAGATTATTTGATCATCAATTTTTATTTAAAAAAAAAAATATTTATGTTCTTATAATTTTTCTAAGTAGTTCAATTTTGGGGGCCATTTTCAACGAGTTGTAAATAACTAACTATTCGAAAATGGAAATCGAGATGGGGTTCGAACCTCAGACCTTTGATCCGTGAGTCCGCGACACTAGCCACGGACCACGACCCGATTCCAATATATTCTCTACTGTCGTAATTTATGTTTTTTTACGTAAATTTCCATACGTTTTTGTAATTAAAACATTGATACCATAATTAAAATACGGCTAGTGTGTAAATGTGTAGCAAAATGTTGACATGTTCTCACATTATTTAGCTAATTTTATGTTTAATATACTTGGCTGTTGTGTGGCTTTAAATTTTTTAACTGGCCGTTTCTTTTTATTGATTGATTTGATAAGGTCATTAGTAAACCAAATTGGAAATCATCACTCAATGGTTGTCAGGGAAATTTTGATATGTCATGCTAATAAGAGTCGACTTGTGGGACCCCTAGTGAGAGTTTGTCGAAACTGAGTACGCAGGTCGATTTAAAGAGAGACTATAAAACTTTTTACGTACTCTAAATTTTGTAGAAAAAAATGAGATAGGTCATGTTGCCGCTTAAGTGACGATTTGTTTCATTTTTTAGTGTGATTTTTAACTTTTTTTATTTTTTTATTTACTATTAATAACAAATAAAAATACAATATTACAACTAAATACAATTTTTTACATTAATCAAATACATATATTTACATCAACGTTTCCCATTACGTAAAAGAAATAAACGATTCTTGTGTACATAATGGGGAGTGACGTCTTACAATAGTTTATTTTATTTTAATTATTTTTTTAACTATGTATTACCAAAAATCAAACAACCGGGCCTAAGATGAACACGGCTGTGAAAAATAAGATGCTTAAATTTGAATAAAGGGCGGGGCGGCATTAGGAAATATAAACTCCAAATTATATACAAGATTAAATGAACACAATCGAAAGTTTGAAATTAATTATTGTATTTATTTCAAATTTAATTTTAATTTAAACGTTTTTAACCCGCCAGACAGGTTTTGAAGTGAGCTTGATATTTAATTCGAAACCAAAATGCTTGATTGTGTATTGAAAGCGTGTAAAATCGTTCAGATAAACATAAAAAAGATGATGTAACTTTTCGTTTATAAGTGCATAGGTACCAAGATACTTCTTGAATGCCATAACTTAAAATAATAAATATTAAAATTTAGAATTATTTTTGTAAATGTCAAACTGCTCTTTTTGCCAACAGTGGTGCAGGAATACGATTTTTAAAAATGTATTAACAGTCAGGTAGTATTATTCTAATATTACTAAAAATCTAGTCAAAAAAAGGATAAAAATTATAAGGAATTTAAGGAAATAATCTGATTGGGATCTATAAAAGAATGTTGTTTGTAAACATTCAAATACACAATTTTTTTTACGTGTAAAAAATAGCATGCTCCCACTTTGTTTAGTATATGCATTCTCGTCAAATTGAAGAATAAAACATTGAAGACTTTAAGAGCTGTAAATATGCTCAGGCCAAAGCTCATTATTTTAAAAGAAACCACACGTAAATCAGTCCAGTAGTTATTTAGTCTACCAAGGACACGCGCATGAACATTGATTTTTATATGTGTAGATAAAAATAAGAGTACAATACGGGGGTTAAGGGTCATAAGGGCGAAACTACAAAAACACAGTTTTGAGATAAATGATAAAACAGTTTTCAAAAAATAATACTGTCTTTTAAGGGTAACAAATAAAGAAAATAAAAAATACAGTTAATAGAGCATAAAATGTTTTAGAGACAAAAATATGAAACTACGCTTTCGTCTATATGACCCTAACTTGCGCTTACATTAGTAAATTAACAAAATGATGTAAAAGGTGTTTTATTCTTCTGACTTTAAACAAAACGCTTCATTTGTAGTTTCACACAAATTTATCTAGGTAACTACTTATCGGATGAGTTTCATCTTTTTGTCACTAACAGGATATTTTGTTTGGATATCAGATTAGTACTTAACACAAAACAGCATTTTTTGTAGTTTCGCCCTTATGACCCTAAGCCCCCGAATAGAGCAAATAAAAATATTTAACATTTGTGCAGTTTTACTGCATTCTATTATACTGAATTCTGAACTCAGAACAAAAAAGTGTCTCCATTGCGTACAACCACTAAAGACCAGTTGCGTGGAAAAAAGTTAAAGTTTAAAGTTAAATAATTGATGCGTTTTTGTCAAAATGAACAAAAGACTTCGCTCGAAAAAATAAAATAAAACTAATCATCTTACACATTTTGACAAAAACGTAACAATGATAACTTTAAACTTGATTTAATTTAACTTTTTTTGGTACAACTGACCATAACAGAACCGACCAATATCTTGTTTGTTCTCTGCAGTAAAATAAGCCGATTAGCAAATTAAAAATAAGGCTGAATATATTTTAGCAAATCATACTAACCAAAGTCAGAGCCTTTTCTAGATCCTGTATTTGTTTCCTCGCCGTTTCTAGTACTCCTTCATCAACTTCCACACTTGAGGAGTCTTGTGGGTGATACTGAAACAAGGGAAGAAAAATGTATTTTTAATATTTTTTGTCGAAAAACGATTAAAATACAGCATACAGTTTTGCAAAAGCATGAATGAGGTCGTTCAGTGCAACTGAATATTTGATCAAAAAATTGTTTTCTTACACGCGGTAAAAATGAAAACATTTAATTGTAAAGCGATATTTCTCGAAAATATTCGTAAAAACAAATAAAATTGAACTACATCACAAGCTTTTAAGAATCAACCAATGATAGAGTGTTGTGATAGATTTCCGGTTTCCTAAAAAGCCAACTCACCAATCAGCAAAACTCCCCTAAACTCCTAGAACTAGAACTTGTGATGTCACAGGCGAAATAATTTAAAAATTTGAAAAATTTTAGTGTTGATAATACAATACATAAAAAATGGCCTATTTTGATGGTCTATATTAATAAATAAATAAAAAATGACACAATACGGCATAATTGAATTTAAATCAGCAGTTGCGTACTAAGCGACGTCTACAGAATAACTAACGGCCAAAACGTAAAACTACTCATTTATGAGTAAACCTACTCATTTATTAGTAGTTTAGTCGCCTTCTGTTTGATGTGCGTATGCGGATTCTAGACTATTCTTAATTCTATGCCTGTACCCTTCATATATAGTATTGGCTGGAAATTGATAGACAGGAATTGACGAAAAAGATAGATGTATATATTATGTACATAGTATTCACATACATAACTGTATTACTTTTTACTACGGCAAAATGAATTAAGTTAAATTTATCATTGCGTAATTTCTACTAAAATGGCTTGGTGTCAAAGAAATGTCAGAAAAAAGCAAAAGACAAAAAAATGATGTTATTTTGTTTTCTAATTTAAATTAATGTTCTATTTGAATTGGATTGTACTTTATGCAATTTGTACTTCGGTACGTACTTGCTTGTAGGACCTACCTAAGCTAAATATGACAAAGACAATTTAAGGTTACGTTTGATGTCGTTTAGAGCTGTTTTCGCTGTTCCATTATCTTTTTGAATTAGAAAATTTAGCGCTTTTTCTGTGACCGCTTCACAACAGTCATAAAGATAAAATACTGTCATCATTTCGAGGAAGACTTTTCGAAGTCTGAATGACAATCCGGTTCACAAACAATAGTTTTGTTAGCTACATTGGCGCTCGTATATAATTTGATTTATTTATAACTTTTTGAACAAAGAACACCATTTCGGATAGGGTTTAAATTTAAATGATTAGATTTTCACGGCCGTTTAGACGCATGCGGAGTTTTTATGGGCTATTATGTGCCGTGTTTCTGGATTGAATTTATTTATGTAGAAAACTATTAAAATGAAAAGGAAGTAATCACTGACATACAGTAAAAATACACTTATTCCCATAGTAACTGCATACTGCATATTATATAGCAAATATTGCGTTGCCCCCAACAATTTGAAATAAGAGATAGCAAATTAATACAGATACAAAAAATCTTTTGAAAAAGAGATATACATATTTCCTTGATTCAAATTTCTGTGCAATTCGTTACAATAGTAAAGATACTAGCTGTCAATTCAATTTATTTTTGTGTTTTAAAATGGTGACTAATTATTTAGGGGGAAGTTGTGTACCTTTGGACAATCAAAATATCTCTGGCAACATAGTAAATAAAAATTCCCCAAAAATATATTGGGATGACATTTTTATCAGCTGGCAACACATTTCTGTCAAACTTGTCAAACATATAAAAAGTAAGTTTTCATGTTATATTTGCTTCTTTTTTACCACGTGATAAAGTCTGTTTTTACTATTTGTATATTACATATGCATAGTTGAAAGTGTTCTTTATTTGTTTAAACATGTGTTACACTTCTAACCTTAAATTTATAAGCCTGTTGAAATTAAAGTTTTAGATTTTTAGTGTGCCTATGGACAATGTATTGTTGGGAAGAGCATCAGAGTAACGGCAGCCAAATGGAAGGTTCCTAATCAACCCTTTTTAATTGTGTTATAAAGGCACAATAAATACGCCCAGAATATATCGAGGCTCCCAATTATACAAAAAATAAAGATTTTAGCTAGGAAGATGAAGATTAGCTTCGCGATTACTCGGCTAAAGCAGCCTTTCTTCATTTTGAATGGAAAACTGGGAGTGTGAGAAAATCACATTTCAATTGGCAGTTGCAAAAAAGGAGAATGTTCCTTCATCCCAAATTTGTGATGAGAAAGCTGAAAAAGACTGGCTTAAATACTTCAGGAAGAGATGGAGTTCACAGGTACACTCATATTTGTGTACCTCTGGACAAAAACGTGTCATTTGTGAAAATAGCTATAAAATCAAATGAGTGTTATTTCTAGCATTTTAAAAAATAAGTAAGATATTGGTTATAAAATTATAAATCTAAAACAGAACCCATTAAAAACCATAAAGCAAGCTTTCATCACACAGAACGACATATTTATGCGTTGCATCGCATCTGATCATGATGAAAATTCATTAGAGATAGGTTGATTTTATTATTTGTTAATAGCTATCATCATCGATATCGCCATTGTATTCTCAACGGTTTAATTTTATTAATTCTGTAATTTTTCAAAATCCCTACCAAAATTTTGAAACTACAACGCCCGGGACGTCACAAGTTCAAGTAGGTGAGTTTTTCTGACATTTAAAAGCAGAACCCTGTACCCGCTAAACGCCAAAATACCCAAAACTTGGAAAAATATGGCTGGCCCGGAAACCGTTGATCTATCACATTATAACAAAAGCCAAATATGAAAGACTCGTCGACTTGTAAAACAAATTTTAAAATAAAAATAACTGCACATATAAATAGTGTAGCGAGAGATTTAAAAAAAAATATATGTAAATCAATAAACGTAGTACTTATTGATTGATTTGGTGTTTATTTTGTAGAACTCCATATTTAAACTTATAATTAGAAATCAAACACTGATTTGAGTCTACTGAACACTTTATTTTATTTTTACAAATATAAACAAATAAAAATAAAAACTTCGTGACAATTGTTTCGCCTTATTAGGGCATTTTCAAACGAATGCTGTTTGAAAATGTCCTAATAAGGCGAAACCATTTTATATGTTTATATTTGTAAAAATGAAATAAAGTGTTCAGTAGACTCAAATCAGTGTTTGATTTCTAATTATAAGTTTAACGTAGTACTTTATATAATTGGTACACATATTATTTATATTTTTATGTATTTCATTGCTTTATATTTGTTTTATTATATATTATACTATATTATTTATGTTTAAGTAACATGTATTCTTGGCACATATATATATACTTTATATTTGTATAATAATGATTTTTAATTTCTTACATTTGATTAGCTAGGCATTTATAATTAAGTAGTTTTAGTTTTTCTTTTTTGTGTTATTGTTTTATTAGTATAGGACTACTTACGCTCTAAAGATAGAAAATCTCCATCTTAGAACAGGCTGTGCCATGTTAGATGGAGACTATCATAAACAGAGAACACTCCGTTTTCATTTTACATTAATTTGTTTTATATAGATTCCCTGTTATTAAGTATGTTTATTATTTTTTTGCAATAAATTTATAAATTAATAAATAAATAATAATAACAATGATATTGTTTATTGGTTATTGCAAACACGTGGTCGCTTAAACGTCTTACGTTGCAAAGTAGTTTCACACATTTTCAATGAACTTCGTCCTAGAATTTAACGCTCCAATTTTTACACGAGTAAGAAAACATTTTTTAAATCAAATTTCACGTGGCACTTCAATTCCGCATTAGTTACAGTAGGTTAGTGTGAAAGCAGTGGTTATAATTATTATGAAGAAAAATGTTATTATTGTTTGTTATCTTACCCATAAATCTGGCGAGGGTTGTGGAGAGAGAGAATTAGGAGCAGATGAGACAGCTGAATCTACGTCAGATAAAATATCCTGAAACCAATGAAATCCTTATTACAATTATGTTACGAAAGAATCTAATATTAGTTTAGCAAGGAGATGACAATCATTGGACACAACCAAATGGGTATTATAATTTTCTAAGTTCCACCTACTATTCGGTAGAAAAAAAAAGAATGTAAAAAATCATAATAATACCAAAGCGCCGATTACAATGGGGAGTTATCATTTATCTTCAATTTTATCTACAAAGTAAAATTAAGTTTTCTGCGTAAAAAGCAGAATATGTATACATTTTTTTCTTCTGAACATGTTTAATTATAGATTACCAATGAAGATACTTTAAATGTTCATGCAAATATACTAATTTTCATATACAAATATTGGATTTTCTTTATAGACAGTCGAAGATAACTCTGATAACTTCCCATTGTAATCGGGGTCCTGCTATCATTATTCTTTTGATGTATTGTGGTACGTATTATAACATATCGTCAGTATACTGGTAAAACACTCTAAATGCATTATTGGCTATACTGGGAAAAATCACTTTAAATGTTTGACTAAACATATTTTGGACATGATACAGTTGTGTTCAGAAAGTAAGTGTACTAGAAAATTTATGTATATTAATGATTACCTGTATATTATTACTATACATTAGATGTATATACACATAGACGCGCCCTATAGAGTAAAATATTTTTAAAAGTACTGAGTTTATTTATTTATACCATTGCTGCATACAAAGGGTATGCGTATACTGCCAAAATGGGAGTATACCCATTTTTGGCATATAAAAAAAGTTTGCATTTTAATGTTCACATCCAACATTTAGTTTTGGTGGAAACCAATCAGATTCTTTCGTTAAATTCCTTATTATTTCCACCCATTATTTCTTTTCACTGAAATTTGGGGAACGCAAAAATTATATTACCTAACATTTAATTCTTTAAATTTATTTCAACAGAGAGGGAAAACATTTTTGAGAAGGGAATATGGAAGTCTAGGCATTTACAGGGCTTATGACCTGTCATTGGCTGGTTTAAGTGGCCACTTTACACACTGTGTAACATTCACCATTCTGCCCATGTTTGAACATCCACATTTCCTCAACTCTTCCATCTGTTGACTTTTAAGAAGTAAAAGAGCTGTGGATGTTCAAACATGGGCAGAATGGTGAATGTTACACAGTGTGTAAAGTGGCCACTTAAACCAGCCAATGAAAGGTCATAAGCCCTGTAAATGCCTAGACTTCCATATTCCCTTCTCAAAAATGTTTTCCCTCTCTGTTGAAATAAATTTAAATATGAACAACTCCCTAGGGAGGAAATCCAGCCAGTCTGCAAGCATTTGGACATAATCAAACATTGTTGATCATTTAATTAATTTAATCGTATTCCTATCAATGCATCCCTGTGAGTAAGAACAGCTTCGGAATAACGCCGCTAGGAGTAGTTTAGTTCACAAAAAAATATATTTTCATTTGAATATGAATTATTTTAAGCTTTGAACAAATATTTACCAATGAAAAGTCACACCATCATTTTCAAGTTGTTTATCGGAAAGGTTTTTAAACGTTTTCATGGCACAAGGATGCATTTTGGTTTCGATCCTAACGTCATACCTAGCCAGGTCGAAGAAAGACTAAATACGCGTTGGGTATCACTAAGCGTTTCGGCATCAGTTATGTGTCATCATTTTTGAGGGCTCAGGGCGCGTTTATGTGTATTATTAGGTCGATGACTAAAGATGATAGTTTGTATCTACAGTGCTTATATTTGTTATTTTGTTGATTGTAGTTACAATACGTATGTACCATATATTGTTAGTGGAATCATTGTAAGATTTTTATGTTTTAAGATTTTGTCAAATTTGTTTTATAAAAAAATACACCACTGTGTGTCACGTAACGGATAAAAAAATAATAGTTCTATCAAATGGACTGTATTTTCGCATTCGTGCTATTGTCTAATAGCAATTTTAAAACGAAATACGTTGAATTAGTTTTTCTTGTGTTCATTTACATCGACAATCAATCAACGCAAGTATTTTTAATCCATTGCTAAGAATTTTGTATTCTAGTTTTTTTTTTTAAATATAAGGTTCTATAACTATGACTTTTTTAATTCTCAGTAGAATATGTTATCTATAATTTTGTTATAAAATGTGCATGTATTTACTTAAAAAAAACCTATCTGCTCTTTGGTTCATAAATAAATTAAATGTGGCTTTTGATTTTATGAATTTTATCCAATGTGAAAAGTCCTATGCCTTATCAATTCACAAACAGTAGTAATAAAACATGTGCTTTATCAACAATGTTTTTATATCTAAATATCTATCTAAATGCCAGTAAAAATATAAATCTAACGCAAAACATAAAATACCAGGGCTTGTATTACAAAGAAAGTTAGCAGAGTTATCTTTTACTATCTATAAATTAAAACAAAATTTAATTACAGGCTACCGACGAAGATACTAAAAATGTTCACGCAAATACGCCCATATTTGTACAGAAAATTCAATTTTGCCTTAAAGAAAATTAAAGACAACCCTTTTTTGTAATCGGGGCCCTCATCTCACATTTAAAAATTACATGACAAGTGATTTGCCGAAGATTTTCGGTACAGTAAGTAAACTTGAATTTTCTGTACTAAAAGTTGAATGTTCAAGTATGGCGAAGGCAGTTGACTGACAATTTTTCATGGAAATGTGAAAAATAAGGCTTGCCATGCTTATCTCAAGAAATTTATTGATTTACAGTAAACTCAATGCACATTTCCTTTGCCATTAAATGACAGGCAATTAAACACGAAGCATTGTTAAAAATATGAAAAAAAAAATATTCTAACCTTGAATAAATTATCTTTCAGTAGATGGGCACTCAGACGTCTGTCTCTTCGGACCTGAAATAATAAAAAAATAATAAAAATCAATTTTCAAAAACAATATGTGTTGATGGTAATGGTATAAAATATAATATGCATTTATCAAAAATATAATATTTCTTTATTATTAGCATTAATAATTAAAATTATTATTACACTGTCATATATAAAAAATAAACGGTATAAAAATACCCAGGAGATTTTAATAATCTATATAGTCTTATACTAATAAATTGTAAGTAAATATAAAAACACAAAAATATTGTCTGATTCGTATAACGCAAAAACTATAAGGACCTTTCTCCGTCTTCTATCCTCAAAACACGAATTAAGATCGTAATATAAATAGTTTTCCAAAGAACAGTTTAAAAATGATGTTATTTCAGTGACATTATTATAATATGTTATTTTTATCTTGATGCTTAGAAATTTTACTTCCGCGACTGTCATAATTTTCTCATGTCATATGAGAAGTAAATAATTTTATAATTTTTGAAATAATATGTTTATTGTACTCGTAGTTTGTATAGTTTCTAGATGATGAGATTTTATGGGAAAATAGTCGAATTCGCAGTATTTAGAGAAAATATAATATTATCGCATTGAGGTATAATATAAAGAGATAACACTCCATGCAAATTCAAGCAAAAAAGTCGTCCCCAAAGGACAGGGATTGACCAGCGGGTATCGTCCCGTCATATCACGTCGACATTGACAAGCACAACAAGTAGTACAGTAAAAAGCACGGACTGTTTACATCGATCAACTGTTAGTTCTATTTAGTATGTCACTCCCTTCCGCATACGCGTCACCTTTGTTTGTCGTTTCGCTTTACGCTCGACTAACTGAGCAGGACGGAGACAGGAGATAACTTACGAATTGTAACATATAAATATGAAGTTTTTTGACTTTAAAATAGCTATTTTAAACGATTAAGTATTGATTAAGATAAGAACCTTACTAACCAGTAAAAGGTTATACCATCGCCTTTTTAGATCGATTTGTGCAGTGTCTTAGCGTACCTATAGGCATTTTAGTAATTGCGAGGAGAAAAGTATCCGGGAAACGCTCGCAACAGACTAAAGTCCGTTCTATCAAACAAATACCAATTGGCCGCAGGCGGAGGCAACACATTTCTAACGCTTATGTTTACTCTAGTTTATACTTATTATTCCTCAATGTATAATACACCCTATTAAACCTATTAAGCTCACCCCCTTCCTCCATCCCCTTTACCCCTTTTCAACTATTTCTCAAACAACACAAAATATTTTCATAATTTAATCAGTGCATGTTTGTCCTTATCAGTGCATGTGCTTATTAAAATGCATGTCGCGTTGGTTTTATATTTTTGTGCTACAACTATAGTGAAAGTGTACAGTGGGTTTTGCATGTTGGTTTGATTGGTGCCCTGATAAAGAGACGGGTATGTCTTGAAACCCCAGACATGGAAAAGTCGGTAAGTGGATATATACAAATATTTAATAACATTTAGTAAAATGTTTAACCACAAAGTTAATGCTTGAAATATTAATAATACATACATTAATATTCCATCGATAAAGGGATGGCGTGAACCGACGTTAATAAGTTTTCCGTTTTCCACGAATCCATATAATATTATAACCAATGGCGACGTCCAGAATATGCACATAAAACTCATTTGAAATACAACCTTTATACTGACAGTAAAGTCTTTCTGCGAATGGTTTAAAAAAAACTACATTTTATTTACAAATAATCACATATTCACTATTGTCAGCGCTGTGAGAATTTGATATTTTAGTATCGGAGATTCGACACAATGCTTAAGTTAAGTTTTATAACCACATCGTTCTTGCAATTCTATTGTGACAGTTCGCAGATTTCTTCGAATTTGCAAACATTAATTTCCCAGCTGCAAGCTGATAATATGCAATCGAAATGATTTTTAAGTCACAAAACATTTTTAAACGTAAATATTATGTGTGAAACAATACGAATCTAAACCACTATGTGATTGCATAATGCATCTCTAATTTGTCATACTCCTGTGAATGGGGACATTATTTACTTTTACTCGGTGCACGCAAATGAAACATTTTTTCAACAATTGCAAATGTGGGATTTTTAGTTTTTAAAGTTTATAAAATAAATAAAGTAAATAAGTATAATAATATTAAAAATATGATACGATATTATTATAATTATATCATATCACAATAAATTATTTTGGAATATAAAAATAATTATGTTACGTAATAAAAAATGTACCAAATGAACATAAAAAATACTACTCGCGGTATTGCATGCCTACGATAGTAAATTTAATTTTATTTCATGGAAACGAAATAATACAAAACTTCAAAGTCCCATTAGTTAAACTCTCAGAGGAAGTTTATGAATCGAAAAATAAGGATATTAAAGCATTTACAGAATGCCATTCCAGAAAAAAAAATTACTTCAAAATACGGAAGATGAGTTCCATAACTTTCTGGTTTTCTCGCATCCCTACATCGCTGATATTTTAAGAAAAAAACGAAACGGTTTTGCAGGAGAATATCCCAAGGCATGGAATAATTTATTTGATATGTTTTTGATTTTTTTTAAATACATTTGTTTGAAACATGTTATTAATTCACTTCCTATACTGTTTTCAAAAATTTTCTCTTGCAAACAGGTTAAAGCTATGATTTCTTAAAATTTCGCCTCTGTGCGATCTTGTACAGTTAGTATTATTAATATTCAAAGCATTAACTTTGTGGTCCAACATTTTAATATTATGTTAATAAAATTTGTATAAAACCACTCACCGACTTATCTGTCTACCGGTTTCGAGACGTAACCCGTCTCTTCGTCAGGACAACAACACTACACCAACATGCAAAACCACTACACACCTTCACCATAGTAGATTTGCAAAAATATAAAATCGACATGCAGGTTAGACACATGCTTCACTACATTAATTAATAATCAAGTAACTTTCCAATATAGTCCATTATTCGATATTTCATTGTAATGGTCACCCTACCCTCCCCCTCCCTTTTTCCTCCTTTTCAGATTGTTAATCCTTTTGAAATATTAGCTTCATAAGTCATTAACCCTCGGTGGTGGCGTAGTGAAGCATGTGTCTAACCTGCGTGTCGATTTTTTATTTTTGCAAATCTACTATGGTGAAGGTGTGTAGTGGTATTTGCATGTTGGTGTAGTGTTGTTGTCCTGACGAAGAGACGGGTTACGTCTCGAAACCGGTAGACAGATAAGTCGGTGAGTGGTTTTATACAAATTTTATTAACATAATATTGTACAGTTAGGTTTATAAAAATAATTTCTCAATACGGCAGAGTTTATTTGTAACAATTATTACAAAAAAATATTTTACGAAATTATTTTTTTACTTCTCAAACAAGCTAATGACTATAACATCGTGTTGAATCTACAATCAAAGATTAAATGATGTTTTTTAAGATAAATTTTATAATAACGAAGCAAATGTCACTTTAATTAGTGTTCTTTGTACGCAAAAACGTAATCTTTTCCTTTTTTCCAATCATCGCGTAGAATTTATTCTACACGCTTTAAAATTGGTTTTTGTGCAGAATTGCTCAACAAAACGCAAGACCTTTCGGCCATTTTTTATAATCAATCTTTAATATTAAGAACTGTTGCGTTTCGATTTGAAAGGAAAATAAATTCGGCCATCAGCGATTTACAAACTTACACAATAAAAAATAGTATCTTTGTATCTAAAATTATACAAGACAAGCGATTTTTTTACAATCACGAATTTTCGAAAGTAAGAGCGATATGAAAATTTCATCTCATATGTGTCATGGCCGCAGTTTTATATGTTTATATTATGAATACCTTATTGTGTTGTTATTGATAACACAATTGATTAGTTGATATTACTTGAATCGGGCAATAAACTGGTTTAATGGCCTGTTACACTCTGTAATTTGCGAGTAATTAAATTCTAGATCTATTGATCAAAAATAGGTCAGATAGCCTCTTGATAAGTAGCAATAACAAATTGATGAGTTCGAATATCCAATGACAAATTTGCAAATAAACAAGACGAGATGACGCTCTTTGTTTTGCAAAGAAAAAATGTTTAAATCGCTAGTACCATAACAATGATCATTACAATATTTGAGTTTTTCCAAATGTTCGTAGACAGAAGACTGGATTTCGCCCCCTCGGGAGTCATTAAGATTAACAAATTACAACAGGGATGGAGAATACCTTTAATAAGGGAATATGGAAGTCTAGGCATTTACGGGGCTTATGACCTGTCATTGGCTGGTTTAAGTGGCCACTTTACACACTGTGTAACATTCACCATTTTGCCTATGTTTGAACATCCATATTTCTTCAATTCTTATATTTGTTGATTTAAGTGAAGTTAAAAGGCTGAAACTTCTATTGTTGTGAAGAGATTCATCTGACTGAATTATTTCACATACTAGGCAACGCCTGAAAACAATTTTTCAATTTTTAAACTTCTTAGACCAGTTGGTTTCATTACAATATTTGAATGTGTCCAAATGTTCGCAGACAAAAGACTGGATTTCACCCCCTCGGGAGTCATTAAGATAAACAAATTACAATTATGATAATTATGTGCACTATGATAATTAATAAAATATAATGTGTTAAAAATGCACCTAAAATAAAAAAATTGATTTTAAAAAATACCCTTTTTTGTAAAAATGTTTGTACACGTATCATTTGTACAATATATATTAATTAAACTGAATTCTGAAACCTCCTTATTATTTAGATTTATAAAACAATAAAAACTATTCAATAAACGAATTAAAATATGACGCATATTCGATGCTGGAAATACAAGTAAATATGAAAGGAGCTGAAACACACTTCATTCAACATTATTGTTTTTTAATAATATAAGCTCTTAGTAAGATAAGAAATTTAACTTTATTTCAATTAAGATCATCCGTAACTAACAAAATATAAATGTTGATCAAATAATCTAGTAACTGATTAATCAGATTCTAATAGTGAGTTATTTACAACTCGTTAAAATGACCCTAAAAATGTAATATTTGGGTAAATGATAAAACAAATATTTCTTTCTTTAAAAAAGAGCCTACGACCACTAACCATCTTATGCTCGTTTTAGAACTTTTCGGAAATCGCCTTACTAGTGGTTCAACTTACATAATTATATTATGTTACTTTTTGTCGTCTTGCAATAACTCATAATGTTTACTTATAAACAAACTATTTTGATGAGTAAAATTTGTGTAGTTTTATGAGTTATTAAGTTTTAAATTTAACAGAGCTAAAACAGTTCAAAATTATCAAACGTCAAAAATATTTATGAAGCTCCGACCCAATAAGAAATCGAAAAGATTGACACCTCAACCGATTTTTTAAAGATATTTTTTCAACAGGGTTGAATCTGTTGATAATATAAAAATCCAGTCATTAACAGAGCTTATGGCCTGTCGTCAGCTAGGTTTATTATTTAGAATATAAATATTTGTGTTTTACATCGCGTCGCGTCGCTGTCGTCGGGAAATTTAAATGCTGTAAGCGACATAGTGTAGATAGGGTCTTTTCACGTTTTTTTTTAATCCCACATTTTGAAACCCGAGAGCCATGAATTAGATTGGTTTATATACATTAATAGTTATATCACACAAATCGTAAAAATCCGATATAAAGCCTTTACATATTTTAAACGTTATTCCCGATTTCTAAAAATACCCTATCGTTCAAAACATGTTTTTTTTTAAAAATAAATATATTAATAGTCTTCATGTTAGATCAACTATCGTACAACGATACTGGTTGGTGTTTATATGTTCGCAAAAACAAAAAAAAACGATTAACCATTTCGTCGCATAAATAATTAGTTAAGACAATACATATTTGGGTATCGTTTTCGGTTAGTTGCAAGTAAAAAATAATCTGTGGTAGAGCAAGGTTCGAACGTCGGCCAAGAGGTTGGCAATGATGGCCACCCCTACCATGCCGTCCATGACACTCGAGATGATAACGAATCTACAGATTTATTTTTTAGAATCTACCGATTTTTCCTTGATGGAGGTTGGCAACGCAGCCTAGAACACTCAGGCTTTAAACATGTTGAGAGATGGCTTAATATGAAATGTCCTTTTTTACGGCATATTGAGTTATGTGTGTATTTCCGGATTTTCAGCATTTCGTGTGAACAAGTCACTGTGAAAAAAAAAGTTGCATAAAGTGACTGACTAATATTGACACTAGAATTAGGTTTGTGAACCGATATTCCGATTTTTCAGAGTCCATCAAACGTCTCCTTTAACATTTATTTAAAAAAAATACATATCATGTTTTGGCATCTTTCAACAGGAAAATTTCTCTGAAAATCGAACCGGGTTATTTTAACGAGCAAAATGGCTGTACACACCTTAGTATTTCTGAGGGTCTGTATAATGTCATCTCGTCTCTGAATTTCATGCTCCAATCTGGATATTTGGCCCTCCATAAAATGGAGCTGGTCAGCTACCGCCATCTGAAAACGAAATACACAAAACATTAATATTTGTAAGCAAAAACAAAATTCACTGTGTGGCGTTTTACGATAAAGTACGATCAGATAAAAAACAAAATATAACAGAAAAAAAAACTCAATAGGTACTCGTAACTTTATTTTCGTATGTACGTAGTGTCCTAGAGTTTGATTCTCCGGTTTGGAATCCTCAATATAATATTTATAAAAATCACGTTGAACATATTCACAACTGTTTTCTTAGACAATTAGATTTTTAAAATAAAAAAAAATAAAAGTTTTATTTTTATAATTCAAGTTACAGAACATATTCAATAGAAAAAAAGATTAAAAAGCTAAAAGTATATCAAAATAGAAATAAACGTGCTTGTTTATAAATTACCTTAAATCAAAACTATTACTCAATGGGAAAAAGGAAAAAAGAGAAAAGAGGAAAAAGGAAAGGAGGAGAGATTAAGGAAGAGAAAGGAGATGTTTTTTCAGACGTGATTTAAACAGAGATAATGTAGTAACATCTTTGATGGTGGGTGGGAGATGATTCCACAGTCGAGCCGGATGGACACTATATGAGTTAGAGAAGAAAGAGGAATTGTGGATGGGTATTAAGAGAGTGCCTTGAGAATTAGAACGATAAACCATGAACTGATAAGCGTTGAAATTTTTCACGCAGGTACATAGGAGCGTTAGGACTATGAAATACATTGAACAGAAGTGAGAGGGAGTGATAGTCTCTCCACTGTCTGATTTTGAGCCATTTCAGTTGCCTACGATAATCAGAAATGTGGTCATATTTCCTAAGACCAAAAATGTACCTTATGCATGTATTCTGAAGTCGTTCAAGTTTATCAAGTTGATCTTGTGTATCTACTCAATAAACAACTTAAATTGTAATCCATCTTTCTCAGTTAACCTCAAATCAATTTATGAGCACCCATCTATACAAATGGTGACCCCGACGTGATATGAACACGCAACCTTCTGAACTGGAGTCAGAGTCAGAACAACTAAACCATTGGATTAAAAATAAACACAGACGGCTAAGGGAAGTTGTGTGCCTATCTATTTATCGATTAAAAAAATCATGTTTTCGATTCTCTCATTTAGTTTTACACGTTGTCACACCTTTTTTAATAACATTTTCACAATGCTCAAAGTATGTGTTCAGAGTATGTGTTCACAATACATATGAGGGCATTGGAAGCAAACTTGGAAATCTCCCCCAAAAACGAAAAATTAATTATTGATGTCAAAATAAACTATACATAAAAACCTACCCACCTAAATAATAACGTCATTCAAAATCGTCTCTAAATCTTGCAAAAATAGATTTCAATTATACTACTTGACACCGCCAACTTAGTATTCTCCGTTGAGTTAGTGAAGCATAATTAGAAATGTTTCAGTATTTTTTTCAAAGTTTTTCACAAATATCTCAGTAACTCCTTCAATGGAGATTTATAAGTTTGCTTCTAATACCCTTATATGTCAATAGATGCTTTACATCATAAAAAAGCCTCACCCTCGGGGGCTGGTTAAATCTGAGGATGTTAAGGAGCTCACCCCTTACCTAAAATACCGATACTTTTCGGATTTGGGTTTGAAAAGGGAGATTTCACAAATTAATTCATTTAACTCTCGACTTTCAACAGTAGCAAGGCTCTTTGACCTGGGATTTGATGGCGAAAACTATTTACGTGAATTCGTAACAATAGATCTTTACAGGTCGCATGTCAGGAACTTCTATAGCATTGGCACTACGAAAATAACATGAAAATATCAATAACTGACGTCACAAGCGTTTATCCTGTTGTTTTCAAAAAATACAATCTGTATTGTTGTGTGTCATGCATTGATCTTTTTTCCGTTTGTAAACACTGTAATGCTCGGCTAATTCATTCCGCATTCAGTTTTGTCTATGACTTAATACATGTATAATATGAATAACAAAAAATGGCGCTTGCCAAAAATGAAATGTGTGGCTGATTGTTAGTCAAAATGTCGTTTGTTCAAATCTATTGCATAATCGTACCGTGTCTCAACATTATGGTAATTTTAAGTTTTGTGACATTGACGAAACAGGAAGAATACTTCACAATATTTTATATTGATTCATTCATATAACATGCATAAACATAAATACATCAACTCTTTGTTTCCAAAAATTAACTGATGGAAGAATTGAAAGAATATGGATGTTCGGACATAGGCAGAATGGTGAATGTTAAACAGTGTTAATTACAGATCATAAGTCCTGTAAATGCGTAGACTTCCACGAGTCCTTGTGTGCAAAAGTTTAGACAAACTCAAAATACTGTCGATTAAACCAACTGGCCCAAGAAGCATAAAAATTAAAAATGTTTTCAGGTGTTGCCTAGTTTGCGAATAAAATAATTCAGTCAGATGAATCTCACATCCATCAACAGAGGTTTCAGCTCTTTAAATTTCCAAAAATCAGGAGATGCAAGAATTAAAGGAATATGGAAATTCTGGTATTTTTTATACTTTTTTATTTTATTTTTTTATTTATAGAAAATATGCAAATGTATACAAAGTATTGTATACATTTGCATATTTTCTGTCATTCTATCGCAGATACCTCCCAGAATACTGTTCAAAAAAGATAACTGCACGTGGGACTGATATGCCTAGCTGAAATCGACAAAATCGAAGTCCCGTATTCCCGTAATCCGCGCTCCAAAACCAAATCAATTTTGATTTTTTTAAACAAAAAGTATCAAAAATATTTTTTTTTGTGTCTTCACGATTTGCTTTATTCAAAAATAGATATCATATTTGTATAGCGTACTTTTGAAGACGGGAGATAAACCTAGCTTTTAAGGGTTTTTGGATGATCCTAGCTCCTATAAAAGAAAATAAGGATATTACCTTTTTTTTACATTTTTAAAGTAATTAAGGTCTGTAGAACACTGTCCAGTAAAAAAAATACTTTTTGTTACTTATTAGTAGCCAAAAAAAATATGTTTAATTTTGTAATTTTGAATTCCCGCAAAAACGGTCATTCCATTGGCCACGCCTCTAATACGCCAGGATTCATGTTTATTTGTTCCTGACCATTTAAATTTGATTAGAACATTGTCACAAATCTTGACGTCACAACTATCAAGGCCAAACATGTCGCGTTTTTCAAGTGATAAATTTTTCTTTTTTTTTTTTTCTTTTCCACAATATCCATATTGATTTTGAAAATACAATTAATTATTCTAAATCCATTTCATATATTTTTATTGGTATTCGTAGTTTGTGATATTTTCCTATTTATAAAACCATAAAAATACCCCAATAGTTGGTAATGTGTAAAACAAATCATCGCTCTAGTGCATAGGTTCCCATGCAGAAGCCGATACATAATTAAATGCCATACCGGCCCGAAATTCGTACCTTTTGAAACCCCTTTTTTTAAATCAGTTATTCTCACTTTAGACCGCTTCATCATCGTTATTCCATGTCCGCTCTCAAGTTGGAGCATATGGTGTCCGCGAAGATCCTCCAGGCGTCGGCTGACAGCTCTTGTACCTATATCCTCCCAAGTCAGGTTCGCATCCCGTAGTTCTGACATGCCGACAGTCAGTAGTGGGTGCCCAGGATGTCGAGAACCTGATGCCTTGTAAAGTAGGTAAGCGTGGTTAAGGCTCTCAGGAGGCATCCGAAGAACATGGTAAAACCAGCCGCATCGTCTCCGTTTGATGACAGTTGTCACTGAAGTTTTGCTGCGTTCGTTCTCTTATTACTTTATTCTTTACAAAGTTAAACCTCCGCACACCCAAGATTCTTCTGAGACACCTATTCTCAAAACTCAGTTAGGTGCCACGTTTTATTAATTTTTATTTATTTATTCATATTTTTTTCAATTTTAAATTATGGTTAGTAATAAAAATAACGTGATCTCACTGGGGAGTTACCCGTGCCGAAGACAGTTAACAGTATACTTTTAAAAAATATTTTCACATTTGAGAATAAACAAAGAAGACTTAATGAAATGAGATAATTAACTAAATTTTCAGACAGTTTTAAACACTACGTATTTATGTTTATAATAAATTTATGTACATCTGTATTATTTATAGTACAAAACGCACAACGAAAGAACAAAAACATAACATAAGCTATACATTTGTGGAGCAGTTGATTTAATATTGGTTTTGCGAATGAGACAATCCATTTTACTTTTACCTAGGTACCTGTACCTTCTATCAATTTAAAAAAAAAGTTTTTATGAACATTTTCTCATTATTAATTGTTTTAATAGATAGTGGAAGTAGGTTACAGATTTAAATTGATCAATACTCAAAACCCCTTTGTCTGATAGTGGTATAAGTTTGTATTTGTTTAAGTTGTCTTTGTGTTGAGGATCGAATGATTATATTATTTGTATGTGATGTATTGTAGGGGTTGTGTCTTTCATTTGAGTAAGAATAGTTTTTGAATCTGTGAGTATTGTTTTAACGTATAATGGCTTTGGTGTCATAAGTTGTGATTTGCGGAATACTTCTTCGGTAGCTGTCTGTATCGAGACTCTTGAGTATTATTTTAATTAAGATTCGCATCCAAAGAGCAGAATAGGTGTTATGCCGGAGTTATATAGGCAGTATATGGTTTTCACTGAGTAAATATCCGATCCCCAGACAGCCTTTATACTATTGAATGTGGCGCTTGCTACTCCTAGGCGTACTCCCAGTTATTTTTGAAAGCTCCTATTTCGATGACTTAATGAGTCAGAAGATTGTGGGCATCAAGGCACGAAGTGTTGCACAATACATGGGTTTTTGCAATATTGATGTTTAAACCGCCTCAATGCCTCCCAATCTTTTCTGGGTCTTCTACCGCCCCCCTGGTGGCCTTCAGCGCCCACAAGGGGACGTCGCCTACTTTGAGAAAGACTGCTCTGGTGCCATAATCCAGGAAAAAAATACGGGAATGCGTTTATAAGAAGAAAAATCAGTCCGTACACTCTCTTAAACATGCATTGAGTTAGCTTAATAGGTGTTTTTGATTAAAGAATGTAGATTTTATGGATATAAATTTCATAACGTAAACATAATATAAGAGGTTACACAACTAATAGCATAGATTATCGTCTGTACTGTTATAGATCATAAAAACGCAATGGAGGCAAATTTTGAATAGGTCACATTACATATTGTATGATGTAGATTTCTACGACGCGACGCTTCGAGTAATTACAGAGAAAGTGCTTCGGTTCGTCTTCAGAAGAGTTCGATTTAATGGGAGATGCATTTATGTTATTTATACTTTATGGCTTACAGGAAGATTATAGATTATAACTCATAGATGCTCCAAAGTGCGGAGATTTCGTAAGAAGAGAGTATTCGAAAGTTGCACTTAGCCTTTGAGATAAATGAGGAATTAATTATTGAAAGTAATTTCTTGAACATTCAATTTAAATATGTCTTATCTTTGCTTTTAAGTCTACATGTATGCTGGTCACACGTTGAAGTCATTTGTGGTATAAGTAATTCAATAATAATGTTGGTACATTTCTGTAATACCTTTAATAGTATTGCGGAAGATCAGAGGTTTTCATATTTTTGTTTTATTTGTCAAAGTACTATCAAACTAAGCCAACATTTTCAAGATTTTTTCAAGATCTGTAATTTTGAAATTACTCCGCCCGTGACGCCACACGTTCTCATCCGTGGGTTTCATTTATTTATTTTAAAGAAACAAACAGTCGACAATGATGTAATAACATTTAAAAAAAAAAACGGTTTAAAGACATGCAGCGAAGTTTGTAAATAAGAATCATACATATTATTAAATTGTGTTACAGCAGAAGGGTGTGTTTATGTGTATTTGTATGAGAGTAAGTGTAGATCTGTGTTTATGTGTATTAGTGTGGGAGTAAGTGTTAAAGTGTGTGTAAGTGTGAGCATCATTCAATAGTAAGTGGGATCATATCGCAACCAGAAATAATGAGTTTTAATTTATTTTTAAATAAATTAAGGGGCATGTAAAATATATAAATAGATGAAAAAAAAGCATTTAAGTTAGAGCAAGAACGATAGAGAAAGGAGTGGTGTGCATAGTTAGTGCTACAGACTGGCAGATGGAACAAATACTTATTTCTTGTCACGCGAAATTGAGATTGAGATTGAGAGTCACATTGAGATTAATTTAGGAGAGTAGGTTAAAAGAGTTTACTTTATTATTTAATAATTTATGTAAAAAGCATAATTCAGATACAGCGCGTCTATTTTCAAGGGTTAAAAATCCATTTTGTTTGGCAGATTGGCTGAATGTAAGCACAAAGCGTTTTATTGTTTTTATAATCTTATTGTTTTGCTGATTAGTGGGTCGGCTTCCCGGAAACCGGAAATCTATCACAGCACTCTATCATCGGTTGATTTAGAAAAACGTGTGACGCATTTAAAAATAGTTCATTTTTATTAAAATCATGTTTATTAATTTTGTTCATTCATCAGCAATATTTTGAGTTTGTCCAAATTTTTGAAGCAAGGATTGGATTCAACTCCTTAGGAGCTATTAATATTAACATAGAAGGTAACATAGAAGTCTAGGCATCTACAGGGCTTATGATCTGTCAATGGCAGGTTTAAGTGGCCCTTTACACAATGTGTAACATTCACCATTCTGCCTATATTTGAACATCATGGGCATAATGGTGAATGTTACACAGTGTGTAAAGTGGCCACTTAAACCAGTCAATGACAGGTCGTGAAACCTGTAAATGCCTAGAACTCCAAATCCCTTCTAAAAAATGTTTTCCCTCTCTGTTGAAACAAATTTAACTTAAGTTATGTTGTGAAAGTCGCTTATTACACTTCGCCCTTGAACCTGGAGTTTTATTTTCTGCTAAGGAAAGTGGGAATGCTAAGATAATACACAATTTACATTGCAACTTGCTGTTAGAGGTAAATGGCCGCTTTTAAATAAATATAAACGCCTCATTACAAACAATTCAGCGAAAGTTGAGGTCATAGTAATAAATAAACTCCTTAAAACATCGTGCACCGCTTTACAAGTATCATTGCCAACCAACAAACAATGAATTAAGAACAATACAGGTTAGTTTGCTTGTATGTTGACGGGCGCAGCCATTTGCATGTCAAAAGATCGGCGGCCGTTTTATTTGCCAAACGTCACTTCTGGCGGGAAATGGGTTTACCCGATAAACGAAAATGAAAACTTGGCGTTTCGATACGAGTGCTGAATAATTTATGATAATGGTTAATGTTGTGATGTGTGTAAAAGGTTCGACCACGTGTGAAAGTTTCTCGAGAATCATAAAATAAATATATTAATTTGGTAGATATGACTTTACATTATAAACCTTTTTGAACATACTTAATATGTGCCTGCATTACGAAAATATGTACATCCTTAACATATAATTATTCCAAAACAATTATACGGAAAAAATTGTTAAGTTATTACTTTAAGAAATGCAATGTATTTATTTTAGATAGTTGAGCAAATAAAATTTGAACACCTAGTTATACCTTAGGGCTGTAGTCTGGTAAAACGCGCGTAAAATTAGGAAATCATACGATTTTGCTATTTTAAAACGAATGTTTTTCTTTAATTGCGCAGTAATAAAGAAATAAAAAACACAAATAAGATAACAATAATAAGGTATTTCTATTAAAAAATATACTTAAAAGTTTTATGTAACGAAAATACAATTACTTTAAAACCGGCAGATAACGCCATTTCAAATTTAGACTTAAGTTAGGTATCTGGGATCTAAATAAAGACTAAGTATTGAATTAAAATTTGTTAAAATAATTTAAAGATATTAAATTTAACATGAAAGTGGCCGCAGCAAAATATTTTTTTTGTATTAAAAAAAAAGAAATACAATCATTTTAAATCACATACATTTTTGTGACATTTTCCTTTATTTCTACGTAAATTTATGCTTTTGGTAAAACTTTAAAAAAATATTTTTTTTCAAAAATATTTTAGTTGAAACCCTTTTTTATAGAATTGTATTATTTTTTTTAAAAGAGAATACTTTCTGGTTGTAATATTCAATTTATAACAACATCTTATTAACGTTTTTATGACCTTCATACCTGCCCTTATTTATTGGTAGCGGTATAAGATGTTACGTGTGTATACCCTCAAAGTGCTATTTACTGCCTTGGTTAGAAGTAATTTAGAATTCAATTCAACAATTTGGTCACCTTATTACAATGTTCATATTTTAAAGTTAGAAAGAGTACAACGTAAATTCCTTAGATTCATCAATTACAAACTTAATATACCCACTGAAAATATTGATTATGATAATTTATTATCTACACTAAATATGTCAACTATATGTAAAAGAAGAATTATAAATGACTTATTAAATTTATATAAAATAGCAAATGGCGTATTGGACGTCCCGGAATTAACTAGTGTTATCAGCTTGAAAGTACCTCTTCGAAATACTCGGCAGCTAACGTTATTTTTTGAATCTCCTGGCAGTCACAATTATTATTACAATTCACCAATACCTAGACTACACCGGCTAGGTAACGAGTATGGTGAAGTTGATATATTTTGTCTGTCTTTATATAAATATAGGTTAAGTATTCAAAAGGTTATAAATTAATTTGTGTAAAATTTCTTAATATTTTTCTTTATTTTTTTATTTTTTTCTCATGTATCTCTATAATAATGTATAAACTTATATGTATGTATATGTATACGTGTATGTTTTCAAATGTAAATTTTTAAAATATTTTTCTATGTACCATATACCTATGTTGGTACATTTCCTGATTTTTACTTATTATTGTATCTTTTAGCTTTTCTTATGTTATCTTTAATTTTAACTAAATTTACATACTCATGTTTCACTGCTGCACTTAAATGTAATTTCTAAAATATGTAAAAGCCCATAGGGCGTGTAAATTAATAAATAAATAAATAAATAAATAATGTTTAATTATAGTTTTAAACGAAGACACTTTAGGTTTTATACAAATGTGCACATTTTCGTTAGTAAATATAGATTTTACTTTATACTATTTCGATATGTACCAATGAAGTCAGCGTTTGTAACGATGCCCAGGTGACGATCTCATCATGGCATAGCTACATTGTATTATTGATTGTGTAATACTTTTATACTGAATAACCAATTGGAGTGGATATTGGTTAAATGTTATTTCTTAAGTTGTTAAATTTATGGGTGTCAACAAGGAGGTATTGAATACCAAATTAAAAGTGGTTATGAAACAGCTCAGTCAAGAGAAATTCTCTAAGTATTTTATGAGAATTTCATTAGTGGCACTGCAGATGGAAATCCTAATTTTAGAACTTTCTCTTCACGTTTTTACTTATGTTTTCTTCTAACAAATACCACTTAATTCCCCACTAATTTCTCTAGTTCGGAACTCGTTATTCGATAATCTGACAAAAACAAACAGATAATAACACGATGACAGGTAACTGTCATCATGATTTGGAAAACGAAAGTTCAATTACCCCAGCTATCAAATTTATTAGAAAATTTAATAATTTGCTTCCCACAGCTTTAATAAGACTAAGTTCAAACGCTGATTACGCAATAATAAAACGTTAAAACATAAACCTAGGAGAAATTTTGATTATATAAAAGTTTTTTGTAATTTTTTACCGCTGTCATTATTTTTTCTAAAGTGACAATAAACACATGCAATTTTAACTGATATTTGTTAAAAAAACAGAAAAATAAATCATTTAATGCCTCGATATATTCTTACCTAGTAGGGGACATTCTTATTATTATTCTGAAAAGTGGAAGTCAGTGCTATTTAAGCTCATGCTGTCACTGCGACCTATGTAGATCTATTGTGACGGGCCCCCTTAAATAATTAGTTCTCGGCCTCCAAGCCCAGGTCTTTAATGAGCCTGGCAACTGAGCTATTGCTAAATCTCACCCCCCTAGCCTCGATCCTAAAATATCGGCTTCTTTAGTGATACAAAGCATCACATTCATATATATTGTGTATAAGTGTTCTATCATCTGCACTGCAGAACCTACATTTGGAAGTTTCAGAAAGGTTCGTTCTAGCAAGGTGTTCATTACGTCAGCAGTGCCCCGTCAGGGCTCTAGTAATAACCCCCTCTCAGTTTCGGCTAAATTTTATTAGGTCGAAAACAAACTGACATGAATAATATCAAATAAAATAAACGTGTCTTCTTGTACGCAAACGTAAAATAAAAAGTTGATGAAATAATAGTGTTTAATGGTTATTTAATTCACTTGCTTTTTTTACTCTGTAGGTTTTTTGGTTCAGATTCAGAATGAATTCTGGCACTGGAAATTGTACGTGACAGAAACATGTTTCGGCTAAGTATTGTATATATTTCATAATATTCTGAAATTTCGCATTGTTGCTACAAGTAGAAAATCTATGATATTTCTTTTGTCTACGTTGGGACAGATTGTTGCAAGTCAGTGCACTAATGAGAGTCGCTTCCTGCACGAATGGTAAAATTTACATTTGTAATTTGACTTCTCTCGAGAAAATGACTACAACATTTATAGATGTTATGGCTACGATGCCACATGAGTCCACATAGAATATTAGAATTAATATTTTAAATTATCATAATATATACCTTCTAATCCTATTTAAAATTCTCATCTCATTCTTTGATGCGCCTGAACTAGTGAGCTCAATAAAATTAAATATCCCAACCAGAAACCTCAGACAAAAGTTACTCTTTCATACCGATAACCATATAACTAACTATGGTTTTTATTCCCCTATGCCCAGAATTCTTAGGTCTGCTAACAAACATACCAGTCTTGATTTCTTTGATAACAAGTTATCTTCTTTCAAACGATCACTGAATCAAATTCAATTATAAACACCTCTCCCGCTTCCACTCCCACCAAGTCTACTATATAAAATTGTGTCTTCTACTTTTCTTTCTAATAATTTTATATGTATAAAAATGTCCGTAAAAATGCTCATTGGGCGGGTGAGATTAATCTAATTGAATTATTTCACCTACATACTAGGCAACGCCTGAAAATATTATTTTTTCAATTTCTATACTTTTTCATGGACCAGGTAATTTATCAACAATATTTCGAGTTTGTCCAAGTTTTTGTAGACAAGGACTGGATTCAACTCCCTGGGGAGCTGTTTATATTAACATACTACAACAGAGATTTATTTATTTATTTATTTATTTATTTACGGACAAAGTCCATTATAAACATTACAATTAAAAGAATTTTTTACAAAGGAATAAAAAAATATAAGGAACAGAAATAAGCAGCAAAGACAGATGATAGATTTTTTAGATTAAGTAAAAAGCATAGGCTAACTATACAGATTCTTTAGCTGATTTGTAAAGAAAGACATCCTTACACCATAATAATCAAGATCTTGATGATCGTTCACCCGCCTGATCATTCTGGGCAAAGGCGACTGTGCACCATAATTGGTCCTGTAGTGACCGAGGAAAAGCATTTCATTATTTCTTAGTCTACGGGTGGGAACGTTAAAAAGAATCTTTTGCAAAATTTCAGGGGCATCAATGAGACAGTTCATAATTTTATACATGCAGATTATATCTGCAATGCATCTGCGTTTTTCAAGACTTGATATGCTTAAAAACCTCTCCATATCAGAATATGAATAGTCTCCTCTTTCCAATCCCATCTTCCATGCAATTTTTCTTATAAAACGATGTTGAACTGATTCAAGGCGCTTGATATGAACAGCATAATGAGGGGACCAGATTACAGATGCATATTCAAGAATAGGGCGAACTAAAGAGCAATAAAGTGTTTTAAGTGTAAGCATACTTTGGAAATCAGACGTAGTTCTATTAATAAAGCCAAAAATTTTTAAGGATCTGTTTACTATATTATCAAAGTGTTCCAGAAAAGTTAGTTTATTATCTAGGATCACTCCAAGATCTCTTATAGAGGTGACAATCGAAAGAACTTGGCCATTAAGTTTATAATCAAAAATAAAAGGATGTTTACATTTATGGTATGAAATAATTTTGCATTTATCGATGTTAAGTTCCATGTTATTAGTTTTGCACCAAGTATGAAATGCATTTATGTCTTCTTGGAGTCTGACACAGTCATCAATATTTTTAATTAGCTTAAGTATCTTGTTATCGTCAGCAAAAAGCCAGAATTTTGTAAAAGAAAAAACATTAGCAGCATCATTAACAAACAGATTAAATAGGAGAGGGGCCAAGTGGGCACCCTGTGGTACACCAGAAGTTACTAGGAAGCTATTTGATATGAAGTTATTGATTTTTACACTTTGTTTTCTATGTGAGAGGTAGGATTTTAAAAACGATAAAAAGGGATCTCTAATGCCTACAGCACGAAGTTTAGCACATAAAATGTTGTGATCAACTTTGTCAAAGGCCTTGGAGAAGTCTGTATACAGTACATCAGCTTGAAGATTATTCTCGAACGCTGTAAAAATAGTATCAGTAAAAGAAAGCAAATTGGTCGTCGTTGAGATGAAGAACATTTAAGAGAAGGTAATATGTCTAGGCATCTACAGGGCTTATGACCTGTCAATGGCTGGTTTAAGTGGCCACTTTACACACTGAAATGATTTATTATATTACAGATGAAAGATTTGAAGGAATATAGATGTTTAAATATAAGCAGAATGGTGAATGTTACACAGTGTGTAAAGTGGCGACTTAAACCAACCAATGACAGGTCATAAGCCCTGTAAATGCCTTGACTTCCATATTCCCTTATTAAAGGTATTCTCCATCCCTGATGTAATTTGTTAATAAATATGATTGTTTTTATAAATTATGGAAAATATAATTTTAAACAGCATTATGTCGTAACTTTTACTTTCAAATCTCAACATGTCATGTATAAAAACAAATCGTCTTTTTCTTAATGTAACACGACGTAACAGCACAGTCTCCAGAGGGATTTCGTAGTACAATCTTGTATGTCCTGGAGTTTTCAGACGATATTCGTTTGATTATAAAGTAACTGCATATAAGTGATTGTTATAAGGAGTGAATTATTTTCTCGTAAACGGATGCAAGGCAAAGTTGAATGAATTTAAGTCAAGGTCTGTATACTCTGAATAGTATCTGTCTATACTTCTGACTATTATGTTATATGGTAGGCTCGATGTTTGCAAACTAGTTAATTGTATATTATTACAGCTTCAGCGAGATTTATATAACTAATTATTAATTATGGGAGCACTATGATTAAAATCATCATTATCACGCAATCCCATGGTGATCTTCATAGATTTCCACACAATTTGTTAGTAACATAAGTGAATCTCTTATTATTTTTATTTGATTTATTTCACAGTTTTAAAATATACATAAGTTCATTGTTTCAGGTCCCGACTAGCTAGGAAATTCCTGTGTTTAGTCAGAACCTTCTTTTTACATGTATTATTTTTTCATTTCATTAATTGATGCTTAAAAAATTCAAATAATAATGGTAACATCAAAAAATTCAAAATAAATATAAATTAGAAAAAATACCGATAAGAACAAAAATTACAGGATAAATATAAATTAGAAAATATACCATTTATAATTGAAAAGGGAAACATAAATTAGAAAACTTACAGGTAATAATAAAAAATTAATCATAATTATAAATGAAAAATATACCATTATTCATTAAAAAATAAAACATTAATGTAAATTAGAAAACAAATCGATAATATTTAAAATTGAAGCATAAATATAAATCAGAAAATATTCCATTAAGAATTAAAAAACTGAAACATAAATATGAATTAGAAAATATATCAATAATAAAAATTAATGATGATATTTTATAGTAATCAATTTTAAAATAAATCGACAATATAACAAAGTAGTTACCGTACAGTTATGTAGCAAATTATATGTATATTCAATAACATATATTCGGGACTTTAACAACATTAAAATACCTTAGTTTTTTTTGTGATTGATTTTATTATTAAATGGCTTACGCCTTACACAAAGTACAAAATAATACTCAGAACAATTGTGAATATAAAAAAATTTAAAACTAAAAATTTCAGTGGCAAGATTGCAAGGAAAAAAATCATGAACGCTTAAACCCACTTGTTTAGCATACAAAACAAAAGACCTCTGAGATGGTTTGGTCATGTAGAACGAGTGGACAACGAAAAAATCGTAAAACAAGTATATATGGCGAAAATGAACGGTATCGTGACGAGATGACCAAGGAAGATGTGGTATGATCAGATAAACCCAAATCCTAAGTCTGGCAAAGTCAAAAGCAGACAGAACCGAAGGGCATGTATGAATGTGGAAGAAGCTAGGAATGTATGCCAGAATAGACGTGTGTGGCGGTCCATTTTCTCTGCCTACCCCCACGGGGAAATGGCGTGATGGTAGTAGTAGTAGTTTAAAAAATTAAGGTATCCTGAAGATGCATTTTTGAGCGAAAGCCCTCGATGGCCTAATCGATAGATAGGATGAACAATAATTGAAAAAAATGTATTATCTTAAAAATCTATAAAATAGTGATACATTTGTATTTAAATAACATTAAAAAAACATTTTAATTGCGATGCATAACTTTTAAAAATCATCATCTTTATCAAACCCGCACCCGGTGGGGCAATGGTATAAAGGTAAAGGTAACAAAGGCATTGTTAATTCAAATGCCGCGTATCTCGATCACCTGTTACAGGAAGGCAAGGTGATCTGTCTTACGCATCAGGTGCCAGTCCAGGGACAGTGAAATATTTTAGTGAAAATCACCTTATTTTATTTTATTGAAATAAACGGCACTCAGTGCCTTTTAAATATACGTTGCATATGATTAAATACATACATGTAAGTAAAATAAGCAAAACATAGTATTTAAAACAAATTATTACGAAACAGTTATTTACAAATTAAGGAGTCAAAAAAAAAAAAAAAGATACACAGTTTAAAAATTATATTACTAGTTATAAAAGTACTTGAAAAATTAAATGTTTGGTCATAGAAATATTTTGAATCTGTAAAAAAAAGAGAAAAAAAAAGTAAAAAAGCAACACATATTAATAAAAAAAAAAACAATTTTGAATAACACTAAACGAAGATTTTTCTTTTTTAAATTACATGTATTATTATTTAAAACGACTACTTAGGCAATAAATGTTCTGTGGCAAATTCATCTGGTAGAATTTATAGAGTTAAATAGAACTGTATTCGAGAACTGTGTTCTTCATCCGCCCTGACACAGACTATGCTAAAACTAAGACTGAAATCTGATTAAAATTTATTTTCGGGAACTATTTATAATATACTGCAGTAGTAAAGTAAAAGTAAAAAAAAAAATAAAAAAAATTGTCTTCGTTTCATGGTTAATAATTTAGCAAAATACCTTTTGCGGTCGTGATTGAATGAAAGTGTAAGTCGTTATTTGTGGTAGCGATGACAATAATTATTATTGTAATATGTTATTTTATTAGCATGCTAATTTTATAATAACTATCGACGTGCTAATAAGCGACGTGATAACAATTTCTCACCATGGTTGTTTATCGTATTCGCGAACACAATGGAACATCCGTGAGCACCTAATATTAAATGTCAAAATATTTACTTTTCGCGACGTATAATCCTGCTGCGCAATCACCAATCAATTTTACCGGTGTAAATATTTAAAATATTCCAAAACTGCTATTTTGATTCATTTATTTTTATTTATCGTGCTTTTTATTGCATTTAGCCGGCGGTTGGCAAGCTAAATGTCATGAAAAGCAGTCGCCGTAGTAATTGGAATTTAATTGGCACTTTTTTGTATTAGATACTCCTTACTATTTTGCAAATGCAATATATTGTATTATTTTTATAGTTAACGCCGATTTTTCGCCAGCGAACTGTATTTATTTACGAGGAAGACCAAAAACAAACTGACACAAGCGTTGACTTAGAGATTATACACGCGTTGACTTATGACTGCAATAATTATCTATGTACTCGTATGTTCATTATTATATTCTGTAGCTTTGATTCTATTGAATATGTTCTGTTACTTGAATAATAAAAATAAAACTTTGTTTTATTGGTTGGTTGGAAGAAATTGTCATTTGGCAATAAGCCCGCCAATTTAAAAATAACATTATCTACAAAAAGTTAAATAAATGAATAATTTTTATAAAGTTTATATTTGAAGCACTAACTTTGTGGTTATTTATTATAATAAAATAAATAAAACAACTTTGTTTTAAACCACTAATTTTTGCAAACAAGTTTTTTTGTCAAGGTTTACGTAACTAATGAATTGATTCCTTATTATTTTATTTCTATCATGTTCACTAAATACTACACGTGGACCCAATACCCCTTACTTCGAAAATAATGATATCAAATTACCACTCGTGTAAGTAAAAACCACTTGATTTATTGGGTCCACGTGTAGTATTTAGTAAACATGATAGAAACAAAATAAAAAGGAATCAATTCATTAGAAGCTTGTTTGCTTTGAAACCAGTCGGTAAAAAATAAAAATTAGTGGTTAAAAACAAAGTTGTTTTATTTATTTTATTATTTAGAATAATTTTTAATACATTTTGCTAGTGCTAAATACATCTACACTATGCTATTGCTAATGCTAAAAATTTTACTACAGCGAATAATAGCAAATATAATACGTAGCAATAGTAACTTCTGTAATGGTAACGGTAGTTTAGAGCAAAAGTAATAATTGTAAATAACGAGTGATCTAGATTGTGTGCTGCGATCTGCAATTGGCTGACGATGACGAATGAACGGGTAATTGAGGAGGTTGGAAATATCAATCATCTATTCTCAACGATATAATTACTATCTTTCACTTTATAGCAGCGGTTTCCAACCCGGGAGGCACGGACAATAGAGAAAAATAATATAATATTTCAATAATTTATTTTGATGTTTATTTATTTTTGCACCACAACAGGCCAGGAGGCCGTGGTGAATTACATCACAGAACACCCAGGCTTGAGAAAAATCACATTTTAATTTTTGTGTTCTCACCGGGAATCGAACCCGGAACCTTTCGTGTGTGAATCAAGCGTCTTGACCACTACACCACGGAGGCCGCCATAATAATTAATATAATATTTCAGGCGTTGCCTAACATGTAGGTGAAATATTTCAATTATATGAATCTCACCCGCATAAATAACGGATTAAGCTCTTTAACTTCACAAACATTAACAAATGAAAGAATTGAAAGAATATAGATGTTCAAATATGGGCTGAATGGTGAATGTTACACAGTGTGTAAAGTGGCCACTTAAACCAGCCATTGACAGGTCATAAGCCCTGTAGGTGCCTAGACTTCTATATTTCCTTCTCTTAAATGTTCTTTATCTCTGTTGTAATGTGTTTATATAAACAGCTCCCCAGGGAGTTTAATCCAGTTCTTGTTTACAAAAATTTGGACAAACTCAAAATATTGTAGAGAAATATAATGTTTTTTGTATGTTTAGAGTAATAAAGATCTATGAAAAACTGTCCAGTAAAATTTTTTTTTTTCTTATTGAGGGCATTGGAGGCAAAGATAGCGACCCCCGAAAAAATATTTGTTTTTCTAATTGAAGGCATTGGAAGCAAAGATAGCGACCCCAATTTTTTTTGCTAATTGAGGGTATTGGAGGCAAAAATAGCAACCTCCAAAAAAATATTTTTTTTGGTAATGATGTCATTCTGTAGTTTATCAACTATATTTTTATAAAATCCATGAGTTGAGTTGCAAATGCAGTTTAAAATCATACTTCTGATGGTTTAAAAATAGTGTTTGGAACAAAACAGCAATATCCATCAGCCGTTTTATTCAACCAATGACATGCTTGAGATTTAAATTTTCAAAATGGCTGTTCTATACAACTATTAAGAAAGTTTTTTGAATTCGTGTTTCTATTAAAGCTAATTTATTAGTATCTTAAAGATTAAGTTCAGTGAAAATAGCATTTCAAACATAAATACTCTCTTTGGCATTATTGTAGCAATTTTTGTTATATTTCTGGAAAACGCCAAAACGGGAGTTAGATATCTTTGTATTCCAATGCTCTCAATTATCAGTAGCATAAAACATATTTTTAAATTTGTAATTTTGAATTCCCGCAAAAACGGTCATTCCATTGACCACGCCCCTAATACGTCATGATTCACGTTTATTTGTTCTTGGCCATTTAAATTTGTTTACAACCAGTTTTACTACCAAGGCCAAACACGTCGCGTTTTTCTAGCAAGGTATTTTAAAAAAATCTTTTTTATATGTATGTATGAAAACATTTCTCTACAATATCCACATTGATTTCAAAAATACAATTAATTATTCTAAATCCATTTAATATATTTTTACCGATTTTCGTAGTATGTGATATTTCCTTATTGCCAGGGGAAGCGATAAAATTTAAAATATATATTTTTTTAGTATTTGTACCATCCTCCAAAATAAATATACATGAACGTATAAGCCATAGCATAATCTTGTTATTATTCTATTGATTGTAATTTACAGATTTTTTTGTTGTAATAAAATTTTTATTATTTAAAATGTGTTTATATTATTATTACTATTTAAAAAACTAAAGATAGGGTGGCGCAAAAAATTTTTTTTTTTTGGAGAGACCTACTAGCATAAATGTTGGAAGCCGCTGCTTTATAAGGCGTACATATCAAAAGATTTCTTATTAGAAACAAATGTTTGTTTTATTTTAAATTGTTACAAAAATTTCACTGAAATTATTTCTCGAAAAAAACATTATTTTTTCTAGCCAATTAATAATAGCTTTTTTTCTAAATGCAGCTTCACTGAGTACATTCATTCACCGTTAATGAATATTTTTGGTCCTATTTTCTTGTTATTAATATGTTATAGACTTAGCAGATTTAAATAAATATTTTTTTGTGCTGTTACATGTTCACTTAATTGCCATACTTACTAGTTTTTTGCTAGATGTATTATTATTGTGTTTTTTTAAATGATTTTTTACTGTGTTTTCTTTATTATTTTTTATTGCTAACTTTTTAAAATCATTCTTATGTTGTTAAAATTCCATTCGTCGATGCGTTTTGTAGCTGCAAGACTTTTTGTGATGTTAGCTATCATATTATATCTATCATATTATGTAAATGTTATCAATTATCAAATATCTAACTTTAGTAAATGGGGTCTAGAATTTTAACCGTCCATGCGCTCATCAGCTGCAAGACTTGTTGTTATCTAACTTCTATTTTTATAAATTTGATTTTTATTTCGTTTTTTAAAATATCACTTAAACTCTAAACTTCATTATCAAATATAACTTTTTTAAAAAAATGTAAATAAGCGCTAGATTTCTTATTGTCCATGCGCTCTGTAGCTGCAAGACGTGCTGTTATCTAGCTCCTATACATCATAGTTGTTATATATCATAATTGGAAACGAGGTACTAGAATTCCAAGCGTTCATGCGCTCTGTAGCTGCAAGACGTGCTGGGATATTTATTTACTGTACAGCGCCCTTGAGGTGATTTTTGCAAAAATGGCGCTATATAAATTATCCAAACATTATTATTATTATTATTATTAAATACCGTATTTTTCGGACCATAAAACGCACTTTTTTACTCTGAAAATTCAACCAAAAATTGGGGTGCGTTTTATAGTCCGATGAGCCTTATCGTTTGGAAATTACGGTAAATCTGTGTCTTGGGTCTAAAAAAGCTAATGTCGGATTAATTTATTTTTTTGCCCACTTTTTTAAGAGGGTTGATTTCAATAAAAAATACACATATTAAAAAAACAAAAGTACGCATACATACGTGTTAGTGTTTTTTAATTGAAAATAGTTTCAAACCCTTCATATAGTTTATTATAACGTAACGAAATATCTATAAAATAACTCTGCCGTTATGCTGCGGTTTACGACATTCGCCTTTTTAGACCCGAGTCAAAGAAATATTTCAACAATATCTTAAGTCTATGCAATTTTTTATAGACATGAACTGGATTCAAGATTCAACCCCCTTGGGAGTCATTAATATTATTCTATTACAATGTATGATAGATGCGCAAATGTTGAGATCCGTACATTTTGCAAGGTTAAGATAAGCATTATCGACAAAATCAAGAAAGGAGCTCTACGCTGGTATCGACATGTAGAGCGAATGGACAGCAAAAAAACGGCTAAAAATATTCACGATGCAAATGTTGATGGATGCAAAAACAGAGGAAGACCGAGAAAAACATGGCATGACCAAATCCAACAAATACTCGAATATGGACATATTAAAAGTCGGAATAATCGGCGCGCGGGCATGAAAAGATGTATGAATGTAGAGGAAGCGAGATCTGTATGCAAAGATAGAGTGATGTGGCGTTCTATCCTCTCTGCCTACCCTAACGGGGAAATGGCGTGATGGTTTTGACAACAAAGATGAAGATAAAAAGAATACAGATGTTCAAACATGGCATAATGGTAAATGTTACACAGTGTGTAAAGTGGCTACATAAACCAGTCAATGAGAGGTCGTACAGTCATTTTTTAAGTGAGAAAAACTTGAGTTCTTGTTATTTACTCAAATATTGAAATTTACAGACCATTTCCTCAAAGCAATCAATTACTTGTGGCGGAAAAGTGGACATCGAGTTGTGGTAGAGTGGGATTTGAACCTCGCTAGTCCACAATACTACCACGGAACTACAACCCGGTTCAAACCAGTTTTCTTCTATAAATGTTCTTCATCTATGTTGAAATATTTTAATAGATTTTTTAAAAATCAAATTACGTATTGAATGGATTTAGAACGCTGGGTTAAAAATTTTTTTTTTTGTTAAGAAAAAAAATTTGGTGTTTTATATCATTTACCCAAAGATTTAAATTTTGGTGGTCATTTTCAACGAATTGTAAATAACTCAGTATTAGGAAATGGGAATCAAGTTGGGGCAGAGTAGGATTTGAACTTCGGACCTCTGATCCGCGACTCCGCGGCACTAACCACGGAACCACGATCCGATGAACGTCGTGGGTACATTAATAAAATATTATTGTTTGTTATCCTAGTCAAAAATTAATCATTATTTTTACAACTAAACAAAGATACATCATCATCTCCCTTTCTGAACCCAGCGGTGCAAAGAACACTGCACTGATAAAATATATGCAGCATAGTTTGATCGTCTGTTACATGATGGTAAGGTGATCAGTCTTGTGCTTTAGGCGTTAGTCCAGGAACAATGAAATATTGTAGTGTAAAAAATCATATTTTACATTTCACAAAATAAATATTTCACGTCCACCCTGCCATTGATCGAACACAAGACCTTAAGAATGGTAGGCGGACACGTCAACCACTACACAACGAGACGGACTTATCTCCATTCGATTTTCTTATTTATTTGTTGACGGACATAGTCCATTTATACAATTTATAGGGTTTTAATATTACAATAAAAGAATAGTTAAAAATATTTGAAAAAAAAAGAAAGAAGCATTGACAAAAATAATGGACATCAAGACAAGATCGGGACTATTTATTTAGTGCTAATTGAAATCGCTGTAAACTTAAACCAAAAAATTCTAGATCTTGTCTTGAGTTAACAATACGACAAAGACGGGTCATTGGAGAATTTAGGCTATAGTTTGTTCTATGCTGATCGATGAATAGTACTTCATTGTTTCTCAACCTACGAGTCGGAATATGGAATTTTACTTGTCCCAGTAATGATGAACATCGATTGTACCATTTAGTATGCCAAACATATATATGGAATCAATATTAGTTCTACGTTTTTGTAGACTGTAAATATTGAACATTAACTCTAGATCAGCATAAGAATAATTACCTCTCTCTAGTCCAAGCGTCCACGCTACTTTTCGAAGCAAGCGATGTTGGACTGATTCAATATGATTTACGTGATTCACATAGAATGGAGACCAGACCACGGAGGCATATTCTAGTAGAGGGCGAACAGTTGAGCAATAAAGAGTTTTGATTGTACCCTTGAGGTGATTTTCACAAAAATGGCGCTATATAAATTATCCATACATTATTATTATTATTACATTATAGGTAAAATCAGAGGATATTCTTATGCAGGATTTTCACCCTAGAGCATTCATCGATTCGAAAGTACTCGTCATAGTTCGATCATCTGTTACATGATGGTAAGGTGATCAGACTTATATTCGCTTAAGGCGTCAGTCTAGGAACAATGACATCTTGCAGTTCAAAAAATCATTGAAATAAATATTTCACGTCCACCTGTCACGAATCGAACCCAGGGCTTTGATTAAGAATGCTAGACGAATATGTAAACCTATCAAAACGACATGGACTTATCAACACCCGATTTTTTAATGTGGGATTTTACCCGAGATGAGCCATCGAGTCGAAAGCGCTCGTTCAGGGTTCTGGTTATATTTCACACACCGAACTGTATTTTTCATCCACTCGGACATAGAAACATAGAAAACAAAGACCTGCATTACAAATGTCGGAGTCAATGATACCGTTACACTTTAAGCGTCTTTTTTCGATGTAAACCTAATCACATTTTTTGTACTGAAAAATAATTAAAATTCGGCACAGCTGCGTACTTTGAGTGATTTGCAATTTGACCTAAGTGATCACAAGTGTAGCTCTGGTACATGTACCCAGGCCGCATTGCAGTACCACGGTAAGAGATTTACCGATTATTGTAGGTAAAGTCAACTTATATTTTCTATCTGGAAATCGGAATGTTTTGATGAAATTTTCAGTTGCCTCAGAGGCGTCGCGTCAAATAAATGCTTTTTTAAAACAAATTGCTAAGCCAGAATAATTTTTTGAATCATGATATTTTACTCATTGCGATTTTTTTTTTTTTATACTTTTGACGTCTTTTTTCTTGGGAATTATATTATATTTTTTGCGACTACTATGCTGAAGGTGTAAAGTGGAATTTGCACGCCAGTTTAATTAGTGTCCTGACGAAGAAACGGGTACATCTCCAAACCGATAGACATGAAAGTCGGTAGATAAGTGGTTAGATTCAACTATCCACTAACATTTATTGATAATTCTGTTTATTAAAATAAAACTTACATCAAAAGCAACAGAACTTAAAAATTATTATTACAATCTGTTTTTCGTCAATAATCAATAACTGTATCATGAAAAATTTTCATTTTATTTTATTAATAATTTCGATATTTTTTTTTAATTTTTGCATTTTATTTTGTATTTATGTAATTATGTAAATTTAGTCAAACTTCGTTTATCCGATCCTATTCGGATTGTCACATGTCCTGATTGTTACCAGAAAATAAAATAATAAAATGTTATAATTACAAATAAAAAAAAGGTAATTGAGTTTCTTTCTCAAATTAGTTAACTTTGCTGGACACATTTATGTGAGTTTTTAATATGATTGCAATTCGCTATATAATTTCAAAAGCAATAAAAAAATATATCCTAAATACAGAGAATTTTAGGTTTTTTAAAAAAAAACGTTTGTAAATTTAATGGTTGCAATGCAATTATCTGGATTTCTGTAAATCCGAATGACGTCTGGCACTTGTTAATTCAGATGAATATAAGTCTTAAAATGAGTAAATATCACAAACTACAAATACCGATAAAAATATATGAAATGGACTTAGAATAATAAATCGTATTTTCAAAATCAGTATGGATATTGTGGAGAAATGTTTGCATACATAAATGTAAAAAAGAAATTCAATAAAAATACGTTACTAGAAAAACGCGACGTATTTGGCCTTGGTTGTTGTGACGTCAAGATTCGTGATATGGTTCTACACAAATTTCGATGGCCACGAACAAATAAACATGAATTGTGACGTATTAGGAGCGTAGCCAATGACCGTTTTTGCGGGAATTCAAAATTACAGTTTTATTGGTATTTTTTATGCTACTTACAATTAGCTAAATTTTTTTTCACTGGACCTGGGTTCGATTTCTGGCAGGGTGCAGGTGAAATGTTGATTTTAACGGTTTATTGAACTGTATAAGTTTTAGAAAATATAGGAAAATTACCACATTTCTGATTATCGTAGGCAACTGAAATGGCTCAAAATCAGACAGCGGAGAGACTATCACTCCCTATCACTTCTGTTCAATGTACTTCATAGCCCTAATGCTCCTATATACCAGCTTGATAAATTTCAACGCTTATCAGTTCATGGTTTACCTCTTCGTTCTTATTCTCAAAGAACTCTCTTAATACCCATCCACAATTCATTTTTCTTCTCTAACTCATATAGTGTCCATGCGGCTCGACTGTGGAATCATCTCCCATCCACCATCAACGATGTTACTACATTATCTCTGTTTAAATCACGTCTGAAGAAACATCTCCTTTCTCTTCCTTATTCTCCCCTCCTTTCCTCTTTCCTCTTTTTTCCTTTTTCCCATTGAGAAATGATATTGATTTAAAGTCATTTATACACAAATACACTTATTTCTAATTTATATATATTCAAAATTACAAATTTAAACGTATTTTTTATGCTACTAATAACGGGCTTTTTTTTTCTGGACAGTATTTCATAGACCTTTATTACTTTAAAAATGTTTTAAAAAAACGTGGTATTTCCCTATTGCAATGAAGCTGCACAGATCACACAAAACTTACCATTATAGTCATTTACTCAAATTTCTTTTTTTTTTACGTGTATGGCAAATAAAATAATGTGGCCATATCGACAAACATCGGTATATGTTGTATCGTCTAACTGCAATACGGGTACAGATATTATCGGAGATCAGTGACACGAAAGAATAAGTGTCGATGAACGAAGATACCATTGTCCATTAGATTAAAATACGTTAGGCAATCAGTTCGCATTTTGTTCGATTTTTTCGCATGTAATTGCAGAAAATCAACTCGGTTTGTAACATCTTTAAGTGAATAATTCTAGAGAAAAATAGATACACAAAAGCAAAGAAAATGTTGGTGACCTGAAATAGCTAACTGTAATAGTTTTGTTAATAAAGGTATATTTTCAGTTTCAGTGCTGCAGAGCAGCGTTTATTTAATAATTAAAAAATACATATAAGAATTTGTTACCCACTAGGTCTAAAGACTTTTCGGTGAGATACATTTTTTTTATTTTTTTTTTATGACTGTATTTTTGGTTTATACTACATTTATTTTATTTATATTTTATAAATTTATTCATAAACAGGCACTACAAAGTATCTAAATGATATTTCTTCAGTTCTTTTTTTTTCATCTGAAGATCTTTCATGTTAATGATGGTTTGTTGAAGATCTTGAACAACCTTGGAACAACGCAATTTAATGTTCGCTCTCCGAAGTAATTTGTAATTCGGGGAACGATCAGGGAGCCCTTGTTTTTAATCTAGTGTTGTGAGTGTGAGTATTTGTCATATTTAATTTCAGGCAATATGTAACCCTAAAATTTAAAGCACTCACTAATAACCTGTCATTGGCCGGCTTAAAGTTTAACTTCCTGTTGCCTTTGTTTAAACGTCCGTATATCTGTGTCCACACGGATAAAAATTACAGGAGCCTTATGCTGGGAAGATATGACATTTTGTCACCCACTCGACAATAGTCGATTGGGCATCTCGATTGCTTTGTCATAATGCTATTCTTGAAAACACTCCGACAATCTAATTACAAAGACAAATGAGAAAAAAAACAACACTAACGAATCCGTATTTATCTATGGCTCTCTTGCCACACGTAAACTTTTATTGTTTCTTGTCAGACTTCTTCCGTTGAATATTTTGTGTATGGAATATTATTTTATTTTTAAAATTATTATTATCATTTTATTTTTTTTGTAGTTGCAAATTATTTGTACCTTGCTTTTGTTATGTGCAAGGTTTTATCGAATACATTTATCTTTAAATTATATTCTGTTGACTTCAACATTTTTCACCGTAGATAACATTAATAAAAATAAAGCAGAATCAGAATAAACAAAATAACTCCAGAAATATTACATTTTTTATGAATAAATTTTATATATTTTTTTAATTGACTTCACAAACATCAAAAGATGAAAGAATTGAAGGGATATAGCTGTTCAAATATGGGCAAAATGGTGAATGTTACACAGTGTGTAAAGTGGTCACTTAAATCAGCTAACGACTGGTCATAAGCCTTGTAGATGCCTAGACTTCTATATTACCTTCTCTTAAATGTTCTTCATCTCTTTTGTAATATGAGTATAAATGTGACCAAATAAATAAAAAATTTAACCAATCAAACAGTATAAAGTAAAAAAATATGTACAGGACATAATCATTTTATATCATTTAAGATGTCTTTCATAGACTCGATAAAACCGTTAATTTTACAATTCACAAAATACATTATGTCGACATCATGAAAGCTGTCATTGTGGATACCCTGTATTCTTCAGACTGCTGTTTTTCGTTTCATTATTAATTGCTAAAAACAAAAAAAATAAAAATAAATAAAATGTTTTAATATTATTTGTTTGTTAATTAAGTTGGTTAGTCAATAGCTAATAGCCATGTTACTGGTGCGTTGGATTTTTTACGATTTACATAAGATTAAAGAATATTTATTTGCAATATCAAATCCAATTTCGTTGATTAATTGAGAACGGAAACGCTTTTAAATGATTGATAATTTAATCTAACAGAGCCTATTAAATAATGCTGTTATAGCAGGTAACATTAAAAATATCTTCTTACGCTTCTTTTTCCTCATCTGCCCCTAAATGGAGCATGTGGACATCACCAGACGTCAGTGGCGAGCAGTGATTTATTTTATAGGTAATCTACAAAAAATGTTGAATCATTTGTTCCTGCATATAATTACATAGTATATTAGTAATATTTTTATATTACTAACATATCATAAATTAATGATAAACTGTGTAATTATATGTCGGAACAAATTGTTATTTCTGTGGTTCTGCGGAAATCAACTCATTCATTTATTATTATTAATTTTGCAATAAACGTAGCTTTAATCTACACTATTTTAATGCAACACTTTTACAAAAGTTTACACGCCTATCTTCTAGCGTAACTAAAAAATCCCGAGAGTTAAGAGATCTCCGTCGAATGAATAAAAATTAGAATGTGCCGATAAGTTTTATGCCCTCGTACATTTAATTTCGATAGTAAAAGTTCCGTGTAATTAAATCTGATCTATTAAATGAGAAAGTGCCAAAAAGGATTGGCAATAAAATGAGAAATATTCGAACTAGCCGAGGGTTTATAGCGCATATGTTGGATAATAACGCCTGATATAAAACGAGTTACAAAAGAAAGTGAACGCCCATACCAGGTACGGGAATATGTTGTATACTGAGACAAAGAAAAAGTATCTGCTACACAATAGACTTTACTTGATTGCCAAAAACGAAAGATTTATTTTTCCCTTTCTATAGACACTTCTAGAATGGGCACATGTATTGAGACGAAATCATATAAAGTAAGTACTTCGTCACACGAGTTATTTGCACTAGCAACACCCAGACAATTTAAAGCAAGAAATTTGAGCGATCCGAGAACGGGCGGTCGACACGCTTATTTTTGGTTGGAGCTTCTTACCGCATGGGCGGTTCTCGGATGCCGCTCAAAAACTTATATCTTCAAACGACCCAAAGATGCGTTAGTTTGTTCAAATCAGAATCAGGCTATTGATAATCACCATTAGGACACAACGCTAATTAATTCGTATTCAAAACTTGGGTGGATGGGAAGCTCCAGGCTTCTCTGTCTATAGTTGTGTGCGTTCTCAAGGTTTGGGGAAACAAATTGATAACAAATTATTATTAATATTTAAAGCGCTAACTTTGTGGTCAAACATTTTATAAAATGTAATTGCATATAACTACTCACCGACTTTTCTATGTCACTGGTTTCGAGACGTACCCGTCACTTCGTCAGGACACCAATTAAACCAACATGCAAAACCCACTATACACCTTCACCGTGGTTGTTGCACAAACATATAAAACCAACACGACATGCATTTTGATAAGCAACCCTTGCACGCACTGATTAGGTTATGAAAATATTTTGTGTTGTGTGAGAAATAGTTAAAAAAGAGGGAAGGGATGAAGGGACGGGCGTGAGTTTAATAGGTATAGGGTGATCATTACAATGGAACATCGTATAATGGGCTATATTGAAAGGTTGTTTGATTATTGATCAAATAAATATTATTTTGTAAATCTTTCCTCATACGAAATATTATTTACTTTGAACCGTTGTTTTCAAAGTTTCTTGAAAATGTACAAAAAAAAAAAAAAAATTAAAAACGGACTACTTTGAACGACGTCAGTAGTTCATATAAATCAACTAAAGAGAAGAACTTTGTTGAAGATTTCTGGTTTGCTGACCGTCAAGGGACCAATCGGCAGAAACAACTGAGAAGAAGCAGAAGAGACTTTAAGATGTCACACGCGGATTCATTTTAGAAATGCAAAACCTTAAAAAACTATGGCGCTGATAATACGATACATAAAAATGAAAGAAAGTAATATGTTGCTTAGTTTAATAGTCTTTTGACTAATAAGAATTATAAAAGAAATCACAAAACTTCCTCATTGAGTTATCTACAAACTCTGGACTTTGGAGCATAAAAAACAATGTGGCTTTTAAGAAAAAAAATGCAATTTGCTTTTAGGTACAGTTGTTTTACGACTTCTAATTATTTTTTTACAAGGGCAGCGGACTTTAAAAGGCTCGTTTTCATTTTTCCTCTCAACTCATGTCAAATTGTTTATATTCCGCTCCCGTGTCTTTCGTCTCATCTTAAAGTTGAGAAAAAAACAGATTTTTTAAAATGACGTTTTATTGTATAAATACATCAAAGTAGTTCGTGATATTTAAGATTTTTCAATCAGAGGAGAAAGTACCTTCAGCGGTCAATGGCATTCTCTAGATCAACGGTCAAAACTTAAAAAACAGCAAAAAATCTCCACTTACCCCGAGGCTGTAATAAACATTACATAAACTATTCAAAAGTTTATTCACATTTTAATGAACGAATTTGTAACATTTTTTGTTAGTTTTGAGAAAGTATCCATTAAAAAGGTGGTAAATTTGATTATTAAAACATATCAAAATTGTGCATTCGAGTATACTTAATTTATTATGTGCAAGTAAGCAAAATAATCTTAAATTAATTTAGTATTCCATTTTGGTGTAGTAAACAATAATAATTGAGGTTTTTGATTAGGGAAGCAGTCAGTTGATACTAGGTACATACATAGATCAAATTTGTGCCTACTAATACAGGAATTCAAATTATATACATTGAAATAAATTAAGCAATTTTATGCCATAATTTCAGCATAAAAGAGTTATATTTCATAGTTTCATATTATTATATCATCGTGTCGACCAATTTAAGTGCTAAATTTGTTATAAATCCGTCACAATACATGGAAAATGAACCTGTAAGTGTTTGTTAGAATTGGTTTCAGAGATACTAAAGATCTATATTTGCGCATGCGCGGACTTGTGAAATTCTATACTGAGGGACCCGAGGCTCCACCAAAAGGAAATAAATCACGCAGTTCCATATTCCAGAATCCGACAGAGTGCAGTGTATTTTATTCTAGTCCGCGCATAACTGCGCAGTCGGAAGGTCGTGTGTGGGGTTGTCGCCATTTTTTTACAAGTTATAAACCTCCCTTAACTGCAACTAGAGAACTTTTTCAACAAACTAAGCAATTAAATATTACTGAACTCTTTCAACTAGAATCATTAAAATTTATCCATAAATTAGCCACTAATGTAATTGTAGACGAAGAGCTAAAATTTGTAAAAAAATGTAGTCAATATGGACATAATACGAGAATATCAGACAAATACCATATACAACTTTCTAAAACATGACAAGGACAATCAAGACTAATGAACCAGGGACTGAAATTATACAATAAACTACTAGACAAAACTAAACAAAAGACTCAGACAAACTTTTCAAAAGATGTAAAAAATATTATTTTGAACAACAGAGTATGAATGAAAAATGTTCATTTTATTTTTTGTAAAATGAATGTAATAATCCATAATAAATAAATTTTCAAATAAAAAAAAAAAAAGAACATCGAACCCATTCCAGATCGCTACGGTTAAAGCAACAAACCGGTAACAAAATATTTCTGTAGTTATTTAAAGGATTAGTTAACTTATGGCTGATTTTATTAAATAAAATAAAAAATAGATACTGATTGCTTGAGAGGTTCAATTTTTAGGGAAGCATTGGTTGCATCCAATATATGGACGGATCGCGCATGATGTTTACATAATATATATGTAGCTGCAGAGTAAATAAAATATGGAAATGTAATAATCAATAAGATCCTTCTTTCAATACGACCAAAAATTGGAAGAAATGAGATTAAATACAGAAGATCCGAGATATTGGCGAAATAAAATAAAATATAGATTATATATATAATAAAATGAAATATGGATAATTTGTGTTAGGTCCGTTTAAGGTTAACTGTAATCAGTTAAGTTAAGCTAATAGCTTTAGGTTCCAGCCCAAGAACAATAGAATGTTGCAATGTATAACCAACTTTAAAACCAATAATTTACTTCCACCCCACCAGGAATCGAATTCAGGACCTCTAGCATGATGGGCGAAAGCGCCGATCACTGGCGAACTAATCTTCGGATTTCCTTATTCAAGATTCTTGACTGAGGGTAGCCATTAAGTCTAAAACTTGTTCAGGTTTCTGGTTTTCTTTTACCCACAGAACCCGGACACACATGATTTTAAATTTTGTCGTAATTTATTAGCTGAGGAATGAAATTTTTGACGCCGTATATTCAATACATTATAAAGATCTGTGATGGAAATGACAAGACAGATTTTTTTAGCAAATCAAGACTGACGCAGGCTTTTGTCAGATATTGTACGTGCTAAGGCCATACCCATAAAACTTTCAAGTATTATATCTCACTAACTACACCTAATACTTGTATTATATTTACAAACAAATTTATTGAATGAATAATTACAGAGAAAGTTTTTGTAATCATCAGGTGGGCCAAATTTAAATATACAATTAATTTCCATTCCAGACAAGGTGTTCAATTATTGACATTAATACGCACGTAATTTTAACTTTTTAAGCTATGCAATTAGGTCAGTTAGTAAGTATATTCAAATATCAATAAAGATGAATTTTTAAGATAATTATTCTTTATTTTTCTGATTGATATAGTAATTCTGTTAACATGAATTTTCTCATAGAGAAGTTTAATATCCTTGAAAAAAAATTGTATGAATTTCTTTACGGCAAACTTTCTTTGATTTTCAAGTGAAAAATTTACTCATTCTTATTCGTGTTTTTTCGAGGTAAACTTGATTTGTTTTTCTTGTGGAAAACTTAAATGCATTTTCTTGCAATGAAAATTATTATTGTTGTGGCAACAGACTATATCTATTTTATTGATTATTAATCAAGAGGCAAACACTTATTCTTAGAGTTATGCTTCGGTGCCCTCTGACCTACCCATCTGAACTATTATTTCAATTGTTAAAAGTTCTTGATATTCGTCAAATCTATATCAAGAATATATTGGCAATTTTCTGGTCAGGCGACTACGGAAGGAGGTCCCAACTGCCAACAGAATGCCCGCACGAGGTTTTCGAGTAACCTAAACTTCTTAATACCGAGAACGCGTACGATGTTTGCTCGGAGACACTTTTCATATATAGCTGCAAGAGTGTTCAACGTCTTGGATGAACATATTAAGTTCGCCAAAACAACGTCTATATTTATTATAATTGGATTGTATCGAGGGGTAGACACCACTGTATGAGATTGCTTCGGGAATAAATATATAACATCGCTGCTGTCTTCATTATTATCCATATACGTATATGTGTATATCATCACTGTCATACGTATTATTATATAACTTTTCTACATTCTATTTTTCGACATGTATAAATTTTTATTATTTACGAATATTTTTCTATTATTATTTTGAATATTGTTTTGATTATTTTGCATATTGTTTTGATTACTTGTGTGTTGTTTTAATGTGTAAAAAAATATTTTTGATTTATATATCGAAGAGTCCCGACTTAACACGGAATTTTTTGACAAGTCGGGACATAAAAACATATAATTGTGTCTATGTAACAATTTTTTTTGTAATATAACGCTTTAATTTTCTTACGGAAAATAGGAGTTGAATATATCGATTCGATGGCCGTTTTTAACCTGTGTCAAAAATGCACGGAAAAATCTTTAGAAGATTGATACCTAATTTTCTTTTTCTCATTTATCTGATACTTATAGTGCATGGGGCACTGCAATTAGAATTTGTGATCAAATTTAATGTTATCTTTAGATGTAATAAAATTGCGCAAAGCTGTTATAAATTGATTACGTTGGCTAAATAGATCAGCTTCGTAATTTGATCAGATAAATTATAAAGTGTTAGTTTAAGAAAGCCCATTTTATTTAGGATCATAAATTGTTTCGTAAAATAACATTTGAAAAACGTGGTAAGTGTCCACGAATCGCCTGGGGTCAAATTTAAGTATGGGATATTAATGAATTAAATCATGAAACAAATTACGGTTGTAGCATTGTACAAAAAACACGATTTTCGTGACTTATATACAAACTAGAAACATATCTGCCATGTTACTATTACCCAATATAGTGTGTACATCTACTTGAATTATTTACGATTTGTTTAAAATGGTCACAAGTTGTATTTGGGTATATCATAAAAATTAAAATATTTAATTATACTATAAAAAAACATAAAATTTATTCAAACAATCCAATTTTATATACAAAATGAAAGTTTAAATAGTTTTCAACATCATTCTCGTTCCTACCTGGGCCTCGATTATGATGGGAAGATAAAATTTATCTTCAATTAAATCTACAAATTGTAAACATGACTGACTGAAACTGACGAAGATACTTTAAATTTTTATAGAAATATACACTATTTCGTACATAAATATCGATATTAGTTTATACCGTATCAGTTGATACCGATGAAGATAGCCGTTCATTATCGAGGCCCTGGGCCCGTATTACAATGGGAAGTTAACATTTATCTTTAATTTTATATACAGGGTTAAATTCAGTTTTCTGTATGAAAATTTGAGTATGCACGCATTTTTTTTAATGTTCAATTAAATATTACGAAGATACTTGAAATTTTCGTACATAAATATCGATTTAATTTTATCTAACGATGAAGATGGCGTTTGTGATCGCGGCCCTGAAGCGTTTATTGAAAAACACTCCACGGTTCCGGTTCTATTTTACGAAACGAAACTGTATTTTTCATCTGACCGGACACAGAATTAAATATAAGGATAAAAAATATTCATAACGTTTAATACAATACTGCGCGGCATTTTAAGAATCAATACAGCAGTACTGATAAAAGAATTAATATCGAATAAATATCTGTATGAGGTTGTTTTAAGCGGTTTGGACTTGTAACTTGTTACAATGGCAATGACCGAAAAGCCCAATCAGCTAGAGAAAGTTTCTGCAATATAAACTCCACCCAGCACTGAACCTAGAACCCAGCCTACAGAAGTAAAAACGGGTATTCATTATTGGAAAAGTACCTGGAATGATAACATACAATCATTGGCATGCTATATACAACAGTTCTTAGACAATTAGTACGTTTACCTCTAAATTGCAATGTACGCTTAATTTTAAATACTGTAATCATTTTAATGATATCCATTTTATTTGATATTATTTGTGAATATTGTTATTATTTCAATAACGGCGTCTTTTCACAAAATGGCGGAGTTTTTAGATAAATAATAACGTGTTAGATAAAAATATTAAGGAGAACACACGGTCTTACTTTTTTTCATACAAATGTTTTCTGTATTTTTTCCCTGGATTATGATACAGTTCACGAAACGTTTCATTTTCGGGTATTTCAGAATATGTATATTTTAAACTAGTATGTTAATTATACAGTTATTTTAAATTTTTCCGAAACAGCTGAAATAGTACCAATTACAAAAAAAACAGTTATTGTAAAGAAAAATTAATGGAGATATGGATATTAATTCATAAATTTAACTACTAGGTGAAACTGATATATATATATTTAAAACAGTTTCTCATATTCTAAGTACTTTTTCTTTACAAGTAACATGGCCTTACTAATAAACCTACGATAAAGTTACGCCTAGGCATAGTGGTAGAATGAGGATAGGAATATCATCTTTATTCTACCACTATAATAAGGATGGTATTACCATCCGCATTCTACCACTATGCCTAGGCATTACTTTATACCAAGTTTATAAGTACGGCCCACAGTTTATTTAATTTTGTGAAACTGTTTCAGTAGTTGCTTGTACTAAACCTTTTGTAAAGTCAGCCGTAAACTGTTATTTTCAAACCGTTTCATTTAAACATTGGGAACGCGCGTCTTTAGTATGTTGCTGAAAATTTATCGTTGCATGGAAAAAATAATAATACCTTTACAATCGCAATTTTTGTTTATAAAAAAACCTGACAATACCATATAACATAATATTTATCGATTATGAAGGGTTATTCTTGTCATATTGCAACAATCGAGAACGGTATACACTTAAAATGGTTACCGTTCAATTTCATTCCGAATCGACTCCATGTACTCGGTAATAACTATTCTGACATTGTTTATACTTTAAACATATAGTATAACTGTTATATAGTTTATATAAATCCTCTTTATTGAATTATTTAGAAGATGGTGAACGGTAACATACATTTGTTGGGCTATAATTATGTACCAATAAAATATATATACATATATATTTTATTTTTTTCGGTTTCATCGCTTTCGCGACATCTTCGAGACTGGGATCTGTATTAAGGAGTTCAGTGTATTTATACAAAACATAGGTAAGGATAGAGAATTCAAAATTGTATGAAAGTAAATAAAATACGAAAAATTTTATCTTAAGGATCTTTGGATCACTGGATATTCTAAATTTGTGAATTAAAATATCACTCGTCTTTTATTTCTATAATGAATTCCAATGAACTTCCATCAAGAATTTTCACTTACAAACTTATTATTTTATTTATATTTGGAGAAAAATACAATCGGTGGCAATGATTTATAAGAAATAGTAATTATTTGTTTGTTTTTCTGTAAATAAAGTTACGGTAAAACATGACTATGGATAGTCAAATATTATAATAAGTTGCGCATAATCGCTTCTATACGCGGTTCGCCCCCGATACCAACCTACCTGTCCTCCTTTTTAAGAACGTTTTTCATGCTTTTTGATTTTTATATGGCTTTTGATGATTTATTTTTTGCACAATATGTTAGAGTGTTTATTGAATCAAACCACTGCGTTATAATATGTACATATTTTTTTTTGTACGGAAAAAGGCACTGCGTGCCGTGTATATTTAATAAATAAATATTTTAGAGTAAAAATAAGCACACACTATGTTGCACCCTGTGTTCATATTATCAATCTTGGGACACCCATCTTAAGACGAGGAAAAAAAAGAGTATTGACAGAATCATTTAATATCAGAACTTAATGGGTAGACGCCAGACGGTAGACCTCACGGACCGCGGATTTGTAGACCCATAATGTGGACATCTACAGATAGGGACATTCCTGTGAATTGTACTCGTATGAGATGAGAGATGAGAGATGATGCAGTATGTACACTGATGGTCATAAGTACGGAAACTAATAACTTTTTAAGGATGCGACTAACATTACCAGATTACCAGGTTTTATTATATTTATATTTTTTTATTTATTAAGGAAAAACAACAGTTGTTATATAAGAATACAAAATATAAAAAATAGTACATACATCCAGTTAAAGTTTTTCACGAATATAATGAGAGACCATGTTACACAGTAAAGAATGGTGAATGTTACACAGTGTGTAAAGTGGCCACTTAAACCAGCCAATGACAGGTCATAAGCCCTGTAAATGCCTAGACTTCCATATTCCCTTCTCAAAAATTTTTCCCTCTGTTGAAATGAATTTAAAAAAAAAGAAAAATAATATATTAAATAAGACAAGAGAAAAAAAAGAGCTCTTAAGAAGGTTAAGGGATGAGGAAATAGAGTGGAGGAGAGGGATTTTCATAATATAGTTGACCAATTAAAAATTTTGATTTTATAATAAAATAAACATAATTAAAGGAACATAAACTTATTACACACTGACAAATGTTTTATTTTAGTGTTTCAAAAAGTTTTTTTTTTGAAGTCACAAAATTTTGTATTAAAAATATTTAAATGGGGACAAAGTAAATTAAATTTGGAGCAGCTACGATAAATAAACGAGTTTTTTTTTTCTCCAATAAATTTTAAAAAAATGAACCTGACGTGTTGACTTTACGGGACAATTGATTGAAATACGCTTCAAGAGATATGGATATTATTGTTTTTTTATTTATTAAGGAAATCATTCAGTCTTTATATTAATACAAGGTACAGAAGAACAATTAAAAAAGTAAGACCAATTGCAGATTTCACATTAATTTATTATGAATGCAAGAGAGGGAAAAATAATTAAATTTAAAACAATATGTATGCATAAGAATATAAATATTTAATAAGAAGTACGGAAAAAAAGGAGGAGACATTGTAGAGCTCCAACTGTACTTTCCTCCCCTCTTTCTCTGCTTTCACAAACATTTATATTTCTTGGTAAAAATTCACAACCAACAATGATTAATTAGATGCAGGTAGTAGATGTGCATATGAATAAGTAAAAATTAAGAGTTGAAATTAAAAGTAAAACTGAAAATTAAAAATTATGAATTAAAAGTTAAAATTAAATGTTAAAATTAAAATTAAAAGTTTAAATTAAAAATTAAAGTTAAAATTAAAAAAGTTAAAACTAAAAGATAAAATTAAAAGTCAAAAATAAAAGTTTAAAGTAAAAAAAAAAGCAGGAGTAAATTTAAAATGTCTTGGATCTGATAAAAATAAAGTATTTACAGTGTAATATGTCACTTAAACTATATTAATTAGGTGTTAGCATAATTCGTGTCCGAACTTAAGATAAAGTAAATTAGAACATTGTTAAAAAATCACAAAGTCCCTAAATATATTGCAGTTTAATCTCATCATCATTATTATCCCCTTTCCGCATCTAATGGTTCATAGGGCACCGCACTGGTACACAAATCGCTGCGTATCTTGATAATTTTTGTTATATAAAGGTAAGATGATCAGTCTTCCGCTTCAGGTATCAGTCTAGGTACTATTTATTTAAAAGGGTGTGAAAAAACCCATTTAAATAAATATTTCATATCAACCATGTCAAAAATCGAACACGAGACCTCTCGCATGGTAGGCAAACGTGCTGATCAATACGCCACAAGGTCGACACGAGACGATTGACTCACATTGGAAAAACTAAAAGAAATTTTAATATTAGAGTTAAAGAACACTTGAGGTGCCTAAATAATTTATTTTTTTCTGAATTCACAAACCATCCGATTGAAAGAAATTATAATTTTAATTAAATTAATATTTTTTAATATGCTGAAAAAAAAAAAATTATTTAGATAACTTGGAAATCTTGGAAATTCAAAAATCGATTTAAAATAAGAAAAAAATAAAATAAATAAACAATATATATATTTTTTTTTAAAAAAAAGTCACGTATACATCCAATGCAATAATGTTCACTAACAAAAAAAAATTTTCACTCCAAAAATGTTTATTTTTTATAAAATAAATAAAACAACTTTGTTTTTAACCACTATTTTATTTTTAAAACGACTGGTTTCAAAGCAAACGAGCTTCTTCGTCAAGATTAACAAATTACAACAATATACCTTCAAGAAGAAATATGGAAGTCAAGGCATTTACAGGGCTTATGACCTGTCATTGGCTGGTTTAAGTAGCCACTTTACACACTGTGTAACATTCACAAGTTTGCTTATGTTTGAACATCCATATTTCTTTAATTCTTCCATCATCATCAAGGTTTACGTAACTAATGAATTCTTTACTATTTTACTTTTATCGTGTTTACTAAATACTACACGTGGAGCCAATAAATCAAGTCTTTTTTCCGTAAAAGGGTGGTAATTTGATATGAATATTTTCGAAGCTAGACAGTTATTTTTTTTATTTATTATTTTATTTTTGTTTCCAGATTTGTGAACACCACTGTAGCTGTCTGCTTTGTCATGTCAGGTCGCTGGTCGGCACATCGCCGCCTCCGGCGCGGGAGACCTGAGGATGTGGGGATGGCGGGTTCGTGTTCGGGTTCAAGACCGGTTTGCGGTGAATGAGGAGAAATAAGTCACAGCGTCCGTCTCCCTCTCCCCCTACGAGATTACAGCATCCGTCTTCTTCCGCCCGGCGGACGCAGGTGATTCATTCACACAATAGCGGTATTCGAATTACAAAACATTTTGGGTGGACATTATCCAGCTTTCGAGCAAGATTTAAAACCAATATTTAAAAAAATTATTATTATATACCAATTATTCTCCATCGCTTTTACTTCTCAAGCCTTGTCCTCTTTTTTAATGACACTATAACCCGTCTTTGTCGTATTGTTAAATCAAGACAAGATTTGGACTTTTTTGGTTTAAGTTTACAACGATTTAAACGAACACTAAATAAACAGTCCAGATCTTGTCTTGATGTCCCTTATGTTTGTCAATGCTTCTTTTATTTAAAAAAAAATGTTTTAAAGTATTCTTCTTCATGTTGGTTTAATTGGTGTACTGACGAAGAGACGGGTACGTCTCGAAACCGGTAGACATAGAAAAGTCGGTAAGTGGTTATATACAAATATTTAAGAACATTTAGTAAAATGTTTGACCACAAAGTTAATGCATTAATTATTAATAATATTATTTTATTGTTATATTTAAACCCTATAAATTGTAAACATTGAAAATATCCGTTAATAAATAAATATCGAGCCATGGCCTCAATTCACTTTCCCCTCCAACTCCTTCTGTCATCTGGTGTAACTCTCAAGTTAGAAACTTCCAGAAGTTGTGATGCATCCTTTTTAAAATCTTCTTCTTATTGCAGCCTCGGTCTACCAACCTTTCTTCTGCTTCCTGAGTGCCAATCTAAGACTCTTTTGGGTACCTGTGATGATGGCATTCTCTACATTCGTCCAGCCCATCTCAGCTTATTTAATCGTATGTGTACAGAGAGGCGGGAGGTTCACAGATGTTGTGAAGCTCATCGTTATATCAAATTTTCAAGGTTTCTACATCATTCACGGGACCCAGGAATTTACGTTGCACTCTTCTCTCTATGTTCAGCATCTTAGCAGATGTTAGTGTCTATGCCTCACACCCATACAAAACCACAGTTCTGATGTAATTGTTTCGCAGAGATAACATGCTCGTCACCATGACGTGTCTCGGAACAATGTTTTGTTCCTCGAATTTCTGTTTACACGTCGATAATGACAGGACAAAACAACATTGTACTGTTTACGTATAAACGGCCATCAAGGGACGCGAGGTTTACGTGGGAGGAGATGAGAGTACTGGCTGGCGATAGGGTCTCCCGGGCCGCGATTATGAACGGCTATCTTCATCGGTATATACTGAGACGGTATAAACTAATATCGATATTTATGTACGAAAGTGTGTATATTTGTAAGAAAATTCAAAGTATCTTCGTTGGTAACCGGTAATTGAACATGTTTAGACAAAAAAATGGTAAACATTTTTGTAGATAAAATTGTAGATAAATTTTATCTTCCCATCATAATCGAGGCCCACGAGAATAATGTTGAAAACTATTCAAACTTCATAACAGTTTTTTTACTAGTAAAGTTTTAAAAATATAAAACAGTATTGTTTGAAGAAATTTCATGTTTTTTTAAAGTATCATAAAATATTTTTATTTTTATGATTTACCCAAATACAACTTGTGACCATTTTAAACAAACTGTAGATAATTCAAGACCTCAATTCGCGAGTCCGCGACATTAACAATTAACTACAACAAAATTCAACAATATTTTGAGTTTGTCCAAATTTTTGTAGACAAGGACTGGATTCAACTCCCTGGGGAGCTGTTTATATTAACATATTACAACAGAGATGAAGAACATTTAAGAGAAGGTAATATAGAAGTCCAGGCATCTACAGGGCTTATGACATGTCAAGGTAATATAGAAGTCTAAGCATCCACAAGGCTTATGACCTGTCGTTAGCTGGTTTAAGTGGCCACTTTACACCCTGTGTAACATTCACCATTCTGCCTATATTTGAACATCTATATTCCTTCAATTCTTCCATCTGTTGATGTTTGTGAAGTTAAAGAGCAGAAACCTTTATTTAAACCAAACCAGCCATTGACAGGTCATAAGCCCTGTAGATGCCTGGACTTCTATATTACCTTCTCTTAAATGTTCTTCATCTATGTTGTAATATGTTAATATAAACAGCTCCCCCGGGGAGTTGAATCCAGTCCTTGTCTACAAAAATTTGGACAAACTCAAAATATTGTTGATAAATTACCTGGTCCATGAAGAAGTATAGAAATTAAAAAAATTATATTTTCAGGCGTTGCCTAGTATGTAGGTGAAATAATTCAATTAGATGAATCTCACCCGCATAAATAAAGGTTTCAGCTCTTTAACTTCACAAACATCAACAGATGAAAGAATTGAAGGAATATAGATGTTCAAATATAGGCAGAATGGTGAATGTTACACAGTGTGTAAAAGTGGCCACTTAAACCAGCCATTGACAGGTCATAAGCTCTGTAGATGCCTGGACTTGTATATTACCTTCTCTTAAATGTTCTTCATCTCTGTTGTAATATGTTAATACAACAAAATTGTTAACACGATTATATTTTTCATTCAGAAAACTTAATTTTACCTTGCGTATAAAACTGAAAATAAATTTTAACTTCCCATCAGCATACGTATCCAGGAGGCGTCTGGTGATGTCTACATGCTAAACTTAGGAGCGGGTGTGGAAATAGAAGAAGATGAAGAAAAAAGTCCACGGAAAAAGTAACAAATAAACAGGATAAAAAAATAACAGGAGTAATATTTTTTTTAAGTTGTCCTCTTATAACTCGTATGCAAAAGTAATGATATTTCCTGTGAATAATAAGATCGGATAACATACATAGTTCCATGTTCGAGTCTTGTTCCACTTTTGAAATTAAAATGGAAGATTCGGGAAGGTTTGATTGATTACAAAATGGAAAGAAATAAAATGCACTTCTTGCAACGGAAACCAACGACGTGTATTTTTTATAAATCTTCTCAATTTGTGGACTATTTTGATTTTATAAAGGCATGAAGGATCACATTTGAGTATAAATCTTTGTTTCTAATAGTATAACGGTTGCAAGATGAAATTGGAAAAAAAAACAGTAGTTAGAATATGTTTTGTATTTTGTTCATCACCAACATCATCATTCGCTTATATAATACATACCTAGTTGTGCATAGAAATGATGTTTGTTGATGTTCTATAGTAACGATTAACGATAATTTTGCAAAAGCTACTTATTTTATTTTATTTTATTAACATAAACGGCAAATCTGCCTTTTACAAACATTTATAATACTAACATATTACAGCAGTGATGAAGAACATTTAAGAGAAGGTAATATAGAAGTCTAAGCATCCACAAGGCTTATGACCTGTCGTTTGCTGGTTTAAGTGGCCACTTTACACCCTGTGTAACATTTACCATTCTGCCTATATTTGAACATCTATATTCCTTCAATTCTTCCATCTGTTGATGTTTGTGAAGTTAAAGAGCTGAAACATTTATTTATTTCAGCATTATTTCATCATTATTTATTTATTTCAGTGTGTAAAGTGGCCACTTAAACCAGCCATTGACAGGTCATAAGCCCTGTAGATGCCTGGACTTCTATATTACCTTCTCTTAAATGTTCTTCATCTCTGTTGTAATATGTTAATATAAACAGCTTCCCAGGGAGTCGAATCCAGTCCTTGTCTACAAAAATTTGGACAAACTCAAAATATTGTTGATTTATAATACTAACATATCTGGCTAAATATTTTTTTTTTTTAAAACATATATTTCCTTATACCCAAGATTTATAAAAAAAATTAAACCTAATAATCATACAAGATTTATATTTAAAAAAATAACCTAAAAATTATACAGCAGATTCAGTAGAATTTTTAAATCATAAAACATTCTACAGTAATACAAAAAGAAAATCATAAGAACTGTTTTAAGAAAGTGAACAAAAAACTGTATATATTATGAAATGCATGAATAAATAAATTTAATTACTATTTATCATCTTTGAAAAAGTTCAAAAGGTTTGTTCTATAGGAACAATACCCTACACTAAGTATATCAGATACGTGGGAATAACTATTGCCGAGTTCATGGAGTATATTTAATACGGCACTACAAGTATACACTGTCCGTGAATTGTTGCTACAAAACGGTGGCACCTGTCTAGTCATTCTTCAAGGCACCCTGAAGTTGATGAGAGATTATAGTTAATACTTATGCTAATGATCTGCTGTACACGGATTTTATGTTTATAATATACTGACTTATTTTTATTTATTTTGTAAGCTGACATACAAATATATTTTTGGTTATTTATATTTTTCTTTTTAAATATCCATGTTTTAACTTTGCTGTTCACGTGTCACACGCGTGAACAGCAAAGTTTCTAGTACTTCTCCCAGACGCCAGTTAGTAGTTCTCCGACATTCATCAGGGGCGTTTAAAAAAATAGTTTCTTAATGTTTTAAGCAATCATATTAAAAATATTAACACTTTTGACTTCAACCATAAATAATTAAAGCAGTTACCTATGAATATTCTATTTTTCAGATTTAAAATCTCTAATTGTTTGCATGTGTAATCACTACGCAGCACCGTAACGCGCGGATGTTTTTGGGACAGCAAAGGAAAGGTTAAATACACCGTAAAAATAAATGAAAATATACTTCAAAAGGCGGAAATACATTAAAAATACATTATTTAATTTTTCACGTATTTTGTATGATTATAGTGACGCAGCAAATTTAAAACAAAGTGCATTTCTATAGTTTAGAACTAAACAAAAGAAGAGAAAGTTCATCGACGGTGCATTGTGAAGAAATATAAAGGATTTTTATTGATTATTTTAATGTTAAGAGAAAATGTTCAAACACAAGACTGAATAATTACAGATTAGTATTGCTTTGATCTAATCAATCATATTTTCTATAATTAGACAATAATCTAAAACTAGCAAATCCGAAAGTGTTGTTAGCATACTAAGTGAAATTGCTAACTACGGAATGATAAAAATCCGATAAAAAATTAAGCTTAAAAAAATAAGAATTAAACTATCTTTCTACCTCTCCGAGAAAGAGTTGGTTGACGGATTTCAAGTAAAAAAGTATCAATTAAAACGATAGTAAAAATATATTAAAATAAATTTATTTATAATTATTTTCCGCTCCCAATGGTTCGTAGAGCACTAAATTGGCACACCAATCGCAGTGCATCTTGTTAATTTTTTTAAACATTTTATTTGTTACATGACGGATAAAATGTAAGGTAAGGCAAGGATTTAGTAAAAAAAAAACTTACAATTATTGTGGAATAAATTGACCATATTCACGTTGAACCAAATTCACCATTAGGCATACGTTAAGACATTATTTATTCAATTATTTAATTTGTTGATTTTTGTGAGCCGGAACCTTGCATTCGAGATTCGTCTATTTATTTCATTCGATTCAAAATTTCAAACTATTTTTAAAAGCATAATAAAATCTAGAGTAATACCACGAAATTTGTGTGATTTTAAAATGTTTTTTTATCTATTCAAAAACAAATATTTAAGATTACGCCAAAATCTTATTTTTGTAATCTTTCATCTTCAAATCATGAGAACAAATTGTATTGTACTTATACACGGTTTTTATAGCCATATATTTATATGTTTGTATAATTTATAAAACGCCATTTTTGTGAAAATCTCCCCAAGGGCACTGTACGATAAATAAATATCCCAGCACGTCTTGCAGCTACATAGCGCATGGACGGTTGGGATTCTAGTTAGTGACATATTACAATTATGATATATAGAAGCTAGATTACAGCACGTCTTGCAGCTACAGAGTGCACGGACAGTAAGAAATCTATCCCCTATTTACAGTTTATTTTATGTGATAATAAAGTGATATTTTTTAAAAATGAAATAAAAAACAAATTTATAAAAATAGAAGTTGGATTACATCAAGTCTTGCAGCTACTGAGCGCATAGACGGTTAGAATTCTACACCCCATTTACTAAATTAAGATATTTGATAACATTTTCCTATTGAAGCTAGATTACTAATCGCCTTGCAGCTACAAAGTGCATGGATGAATGAGATTCGAGCCATAGCGCGAAACTTTACAGGAATCTTTTTTATGATGTTCTTTTTTAAAAAACTAACGTTTTTAGGTAAATCGCATTTTTTTTTTTTTTAAATGTGAAAGTAAAAATGAATTTGACCAACCGCACAATACGCACCGGACTAAAGAAGCGGTTGGGTAGTGGAGGAGTAGGGGTTTGTAGAAGGAATGTTAGTCCGAGACATTAAGGATTGTCTCCATTTTCAAACTTGTTATTTTTGTTCAGTTACTTGTACATCTGTTTCTTCACATAACTGATGTAATTGGCTTAGGCCGTTTATATATTAAAGAAATAATAATGTTTTGTTTTTCATAAAAAAAAATTCTTGAAAAAATATTATTGGGATTTTTTAAAAAGCTTACCGTCAGCAATGTTTCTCTGAAGTTTTACAGTCTGGTCCCGAAACACCATGTTTACTTCGTCTTTATAATATACTAAACTTTAGAATCTAAATTTAGTTTAAATTTCAAGGGAAGTTATCTGCCTAAAGTAATTATATTTTAGTTATTTAAAACTTCTATGTAGATTTTTTTGTCAGAAATATCTTAAAAAATGATTATTTTAATCTAATGTTTTTTTATTCAATTTTATAATTAATTTTTATTTTATTTCATAATAAAAGATGGCGTTTTAAAAAGTCTAATTACAGGGGAATAAACCGTGCCAAATATTATTTTTGCATTTATATTTTAATTAATATTAATATTAAAATGATCCAGGGTCTACAGTACTCTATAGTTAAGCGAATTGTACCAGCAGAGATTTACGAACAAAAAAGTAATAATGATCTCCTGTACAAAATAATCAAAACTCTGCCTGTTCGAGGACTACTGTGGCTTTGCATCATTTTGGAACAATTTAATAGTAATACATTCAAGTTTCATCTCAAACATAACCATAATACACGCTTTACGTATAATGATGGTTTGGTTGTACCAAAAGTATGTAATAAGTTTGGAAATAGAACTCTCAAATATTTCGTACCTAGCATTTTTAATTTATTACCGAAAGAACTTAAATTTAACTCACATTGTAACAAGAGCAAAATAAGAAAGTGGCTACTCGATGAAAAGTTTATATTTGAATAGTAGCTTATGTGTAAATATTTTAATTTTTCATATATTTTCTTGTATTTCAAAAAAAAAATTATATATTATTATTTGTATAAACATTTTTATTCTGATCTTTCCGGCTGTTAATTTTTATCTGTTATTCATTGTTTTTATAAATGTAAATACTATTATTTAGTTCGTATAAATATAATCTTCACCAACAAGCTACAGAAAGTGGCTTGGTGGGATTTTAGTTTTAGTAAAAATATAACAAGTTAATTTTTTTTTAAATTTTAAAAATGTAAATTGTAAATGTAGTTAAAGAAAACTGTTTCGTGTCAAAAAATGTATTCACGTCACGGGATTTCCCAGTGAAGATAAAATGCTCAATAAACAAATTATTTATTCGTAATTTTACCTACGATATTTGTTATTTTTTGCTAGCGATGTATATAATATAATATATTTGTATAGCAGAAAGACGAGAGTAAGACAGGCCCTGAATATGATGGTACCGTTATTCGCCCCGCTGACACAGTGCCTAGGGCAAAACACGGAATAGGGACACATTGTAGACGGGGATAACCATTACTATGACCGCCAGAGGGCTGCACATGCAGCCAAACATATTAAAGCTACATGATTTCGATTTGTTATGCATACGCTTAATAAATAAAAAATATTATTTATTACCGATGTTGCGTGTTTTATTCTGGTTTTAGATATACCCGTACACATTTATTTGAGTTGTTCAATTTATTTGACTTTTTGGTAATGGAATATTTTCAGCAAATGTCGGCCGTGGAAAGGCAAAAGTCTTTCTCTCTCCTTCCAAACTGATTATCTGATTCCAGATTCTTCATTCGTTCATATGTTTAAGATAATGAACTTTTAAATTTAAAAAAATATATATTTTATTCCAGTAAAATGGCTACATAGTGCAGAGCCAATTCTACCATATAAACATTAACATAAATATAAACATAAATTTAAATATAAACATAAATTTAACGATAAACATAAATTGAAACATGAAAAAAAAAAATGTATTTGCAGCACTTATGGTGGTCTTAGCATATCCCACTATCGCTCGAATAACGGTGAATGGATCCATCCTGCAGTGTATTTAAGATAATATGTGCAAACCTTATCTCGCCATTGAAAAACAGCTGTTATTTTTTAATTATTTAGGTTTTTTGTGTATCTTTTTATTTATATATTTTCGTTTATTATTATTAAGAGTATCAACTATTATTTTGACCAGTCGGTTTTATGGTTGGGTGGAAGAAATTGCCTTTTTAGCAATATGTTCCACCAAAGTGTTTATTCTTTGTACTTGAAGAATGAAATAAATAATTAAATAAACATTTATAAGCGACATATTAAAGCAGCTTTACAGAAGAGCGAATTATTTTTTTTTGTTTTAATTTAAAAAAATCTCAAATATATCTATTATTTAAGCGTGTTTCCTACATAATTAAAAAAAAAACTTTAATTGGCTCTTCTGTAAAGTTGACTACATGTTGCTTAAATTTTTTTGTCGTGCCACAGTCGATAAAGTTATATTAAACCATATTTATATATTACAGCGGGGATGAAGACCATTTTATGGAAGGAAATAAAAGTAGTATTAAATTTTCTGTATGAAAAATAAATTATGTTTATATATTTTTTTTAAATATAAAATAATTAATTGCAGGTTATCGATGAAGATGCTAAGAAAACTTCACTACTAATATTGTAATGTTTGTACATTTATATCGATGTAAGTGAATACTGTTTTGATTTGTACAGATGAAGATGGCGTTTGTTATCACGGCTCAAAGATGGATTTATCAACAATGTTTTGAGTTTGTCAAAATATTTGTAGACATGGACTAGATTTAACCCCTTAGAACTGTTGATATTAACATATTAAAACAGAAATAAAGAACATTTCAGAGAAGGGAATATTATAGATAATTCTGGTTGTAATATTTCATTTAAAATAACATCTTATTTACTTATTTATTGTTTTTATCTAATTTTTAAAAAATGTTTTTATTATTGCGCGATAAAAAAAAAACATTCGTTTTAAAATGACAAAATCGTATGATTTCCTAATTTTGCGTTCGTTTTACCAGACTACAGCTTGCCCACCACATACCGCACACCGCATCTGAGGACATAAGTCTCCTTGGCGGTGCCCACATACACGGAAAATTTGCTCGTTGTCAAACGAGAAAAGCTGCCTGAAGGAGCTCTCTGAAATCTGGTAGCCTTAGCATCTTTGAGCTGAAAGAAAGTAATCCAGAAGTACTTAATATGTACTTCATTGGAAGTGAATTCTTCACTGACTGGGATTAAATTGATTGGACATGGTCAATTCGACGAAATGATTACAAAACTTTTTAAAAGTCTCGAAATTCTTTTTTGAAGCCACCAGATCTGTATATCCGACAGGACCTATAACAGGGCCACGGATAGTAGCGAGAAGCTCCATTCGGTAACCATAGAGAAGGGGAAAGGGACAAGACCACAGGATGTGTTCGGAAGATTGGTTAGGACATCCGCAGACTACAGCTTTACCAGACTACAGCCTTAAACTTATACTTTTTTCTACAAATTACGCAGTTGACCCGGAAGATGGATTCTGCAATGGTAGCCCAAACGTCGGAACAAATCCAACACATACGGTATCATCCAAAAAAAAATATGGACTCGTAGTTTGTAAAAAAAATATTTTCTGTAATGCTGTTGTCTTCTCGAAATAAGACACTCGATAGAATCAATAAACTTTGCGAGAGCAATCTGTTTCCAAGTTAAACGAATTCAGTAAACCTGGTTAGTGGACTAATTACGGTTACAGGTTCAACTTCCTTCGGTTGCTACTTCCCTTCCCCCTCATCCGCCCCGCTCCACGACCGGCTCGCCATTAATTTACTTTCATCCTTATAAGGAAGTGCGAAACCGGTCTGCTAATGTTGGCTTAAAGAAAACGGTGGCTTCAGAGAAAAGAGCGGGAAATGGAGACACTAAAAAATACGGATCTCCGAGATACTGGGCGATCGGATTGTTGCGTGTGTCGCGGGGAATAGATAATATTGGTTTCTCTCTGAATTACTTGATACGTTAGAACGATTGCAGAATATTTGTATTCGTTATATCTTTGATCCTCGCAAATTTGACCTCATAACCGAGTATCGCACGCAACTACACTGGCTCAGTATCAGACATAGAAGAAACATTCACATTCTATCACTTCTTCACAATATTTTAAATTATCCCACTTCGCTTGTTATCTGAGAGAGCTCATCCAACTCTTTTGATACCATGTCATCGCTCTAATTTTCTTGCTTCCTCTTTCACAGTAGTAGCCGCTCGATTGTGGAATAATCTACCCACTAATGTTAGAGACGCCCCTTCTTTATTATTTTTATTTATTTAAGTCAAGATTGAAATGTTACTATCTAAATATTTAAATTGTTCCTTTACCCTTCTTCTTTCCTTCCCATTCCATCTCTATAGTGTTAGTTTTTCAAAATATATTTTTATTTTGTTAATCCTAGTTTTTAATTTTTGTATAAAATTGTAATATTCAATATGTCCATGTATTTATAATTTTCTCAAACTGAACGGTTTAGATAGGTAGGAAGAAATTGTCTTAAGGCAATATGCCTACCCTTATATGTATATATATTGTATATAAAGTGTCAAATAAATAAATAAATAAATAAACAGTACATAAAAAAATTCCTAATAATTTTGAAATTTTAAAATTCAACTACAAAACTTACGCACAAAGTTAAACATGACAATATAAGTAAGAAACAATTTTCAATATTTATTGAACTAAGATTTTTACGACCATTCAGATGCACAATAAGTTTTTCTGGGTTTATTTAAAATAGAACACATTTTAATTTTTACCATATAAGAGTTAAATATATTATTTATTAACACTACTAGTTTCAGGTATTCTGAGTTACCCATCATCAGGTGTAAATATAATCTAAACTAAAATATATACACAGATAAGTACTTAGGTACTGATAAAGTCGGTTGAAAGGGGTAAGGCAATGTATGGTGCAGGGGGGGGTGGGGTCGATCTTTACAATCGAGTTTGGTGACAATTGGTAATCTTAACAATCGAGTTGGGTGATAATTTGGTCTCCCAAAGATTATCTGCTCGAATAAAAAAATATGCCCCGTTTCTATGTGGTGTTTGGCCAAAGTCGATTTTTCGGGGTAGCCAAGCCCGCATGCACTCGTGTACTCATTTACTATGTTTTTATTTTATTTTAACGTTTGAAAAATGTAAAAAAAATATGTCAATATTAAATCAGTTATACTAATGGGGACCTGCGGGCTCACGCCGTCCTGGAAGGCTGTCGACGACGATCTTTAGATTTTATTCGGCGGAACTAAGGTGTGCTGGATTGACGAGGCGAGAGTTCTGGCTGACGACGAGGTCTCGTGGAAGCAACCGGAGATGTCCACATGCTCCGCTTAGGAGTGGATGTGGAAAAAAGAAGAAGAAATACTAATGGTATGAGTTTCTGACCGCGCTTGAAGACCCATGGTAAAAAAAACGATCAGCAGTAAGTAAGTCTGGTGTTTTTATGTTAACGGATAGTTGATGTTGATAATGGATAAATCCGGCATATCGGAGAGCACTCACTCACTGCTAGACACGTCCGTCCGGTCAGCCAACCACCTGATCAGCTGACCCCATAATACCACTTTGTGGAAACTAAGATGCGCGATCTAATAGCATTGGCGGTTTGATCAGTCAATACGATGTGGCAATTTCTAGTTAAAAATAAATATTTACTTGATAATATTCTGAGTATTAACAAATGTTTGTAGGCAGTCTGGATTTCCTTCCTAGGGAGTTATTAAGTTCTAAATTTGTTGCGACAGAGAGGTAAAACATTTTTGAGTTGGGAATATGGAAGTCTAGGGATTTATTATGACCTGTCATTGGATGATTTAAATTGCCACTTTACATGATTAAGCTAACTGGGCCCTGATTACAATGAGAAGTTCACAGAGTTATCTTCGACTGTCTATGAATAAAAATCGTTATTTGTGTACGAAAATGAGAATATTTGCATGAATATTTAAAGTATCTTCATTGGTAACCTATAATTGAACATGTTTTAAAGAAAAAAAAATGCATATCCTGTTTTTCATACAAAAAACTTTATTTTACTCTGTAGATAAAATTAAAGATAAATTTAAATTCCTCATTATAATCGGGGCCCTGGAATAAGAAGTATAAAAATTGAAAAATTGTTTTCAGGCGTTGCCTAGTAGGTGAATTTGTTCAGCTGGATAATTCTCACCCACATGATAAAGGTTTCGGCTTATTTATTTCACAAGGTTCAACAGATGGCAGAGATGAGAAAATGTGGATATTTAAACATGGGCAGAATGGTGAATGTTACACAGTGTGTAAAGAGACCATTTGAACCAGCCAAAGACAAGTCATAAGCCCTGTGAATACCTAGACTTCTATTTTCACCCTCAAAAATGTTTTCCTTCTCTGTTGCAACAAATTTAGATCTAAATATGTATTTATTTAAGCACCTTATAAGCTTTTGCCAATAATGTATTTTACAAAAAAGTATCAAATCAAAATGAATTATGAAGAAAAATAAATAAAATCGTTTTTACATATTAGTAAAAAATATATGGATTTAATTTTTTATTTTATATTTTTTATTTATTTATTTATACATTTTGTAATAAATACAATTTTATGTTCCCTTTGCTCAGCTTACAAGGGTACATACCCCGTTACAAACTAGGCAATTACATTTTAATACATGATAATGGTTTACAAGAAAGCACAGACTAATAAAATACAAACTTACTCATATATACATTTTGATACATATACACACACACATACACACCCATACACACATATACATACATACATACATACACATACATATATTGCAGTGGAGAGAGATTCGTAGTGTGGCCATATATAAAGCATAGTGTAATCGCATGCAAAAAATAAAAACTCACAAATTAACCACTCTCTAAGCCTAAGGGGTAGAGAAGATTCGGAATAGCATCCTTGGATAAGAATCCTTGATAGTGTAAATTGAATCGACCCCAGGGGGTCGCGACCCACAGGTTTTAGAACCCTGAGCTAAATTAATGTAATATTATTAGAACTATTATGTACAGTTTGAAGAATTGCCGAATCGAATCTTCGCACCAAGACGCCATCATAATTACATAATTTAAAACGCAGTTGATTGTGAGTTCTAATGCAAGAAATGCAAAGTGCCTATTTGATATGCAATGTAATATTTTTTTGTGGCTGCAATCATTACATAATAACAGAATTATGTTTTTTTTTCTACTATTTTTTTGATATTTATTTATTTATACGCCCTATGAGCTTTTACATTTATTAGCAATACATTCAAGTGCAGCAGTGTAACATAAATAAATAAATAAAGTTAAAAGGTAGAATTACATAAGAAAGACTAAATGTTTGATGCTAGACTGAAATTTCATACTCACATAGGGACTGTCTGTGACAATGCGCGCAAAATGTTGGGATTTGTTCTCCGAACAGCTAAGGTGTTCTTGAATACTCGTGTTTTAAGGCTTCTTTATAACTCATTGGTGCGAAGCAAACTTGAATGTGGATTTTTGATCTGGGCACCCCACGAATTGAAGTACTCTCTTAAGCTAGGGTTTCCTAGGACAGCGGTGCCCGTATTTTAACGGCCGTAGTGAACGGTGATGCAATGGACAGCCGTCGTAAAGGTGATTAGAGAGTGGTTTCCTAGGAAAACGGTGTTAAATGGTGTTGATAACACCGTTTTCCTAGAAAACCACACTCTAGTCACCTTTACGACGGCTGTCCATTGCATCACCGTTCACTACGGCCGTTAAAATACGGGCACCGCTGTCCTAGGAAACCCTAGCTTTATGCTAGAGATGATTCAGAAGAAATTTATGAGGTATCTTTACTTAAAGGAGCTCGGATATTATCCGTGGTTGTACCCGTCTGACTTCATACTGGGAATGCTTGGCTACAATAGTTTGGAGAAAAGAAGAAATGCATACTTGCTTATATATTTTTTTCCGATTGATCCGTGGTATTACGATCAACATAGGTGTAACGGAGAGTATTTTTCTTTATGTTCCTAATGACTACTTTAGGCATAGACAGCTTAAGCTGTTTTATCTTCCTGCTTGCAGAACCAACCTGCCGATGGTAATGGCAGTAGGAAGAGCAATGTCTTTACTCAACCGTATCTCTTCGGATATTGACATTTTTCATATAGAAAAGAAAGAAAAGAAAGAAAAGAAAGAAAAGAAAAAATACAAAAAAGAAGTTCAGAGAGGATAGCATTTTTTTTTCTATAATTGCTGGGTATTTTTATTTTACCATTTTTGTTTATTTTTTTTATGAATGTATTGAAATATTTTGTAATGTACATAAACATTTATAAAATAAATAAATTGAAATAAAAGAAACCATAATAAGTTTAAATATGGAAATGTACCCACATAAGTATATGGGTATACAGTAAGATATTTAATACATTTACATTTATAAATTGATACATATACATACACTTGCATATACATACATTTACACATATACACATATACCATTTTATTAAACGTTTATCTTTTTAGGTATTTCCGTAATAATAATATATGTATTTATGTGTATGTGTGTATACATGGTTTTTCAGGGCCAGACCGCAAAACTTCAGAGGAACATTCCTCATGGTAAGCTTTAAAAAAAAATCCTAACAATTTTTTTTACAAAAGGTCATTTAACAAAAATAAAATATGTTTAATCTCAAAATGTAGTAAATCTTTAGATTTTCGGACTAGCATCCCTTCCGCAAACCCCTACCCGGCAAAAAAATGCGAAAACAACGTATTTGACCAACGAAGCAATACGCGCCGGACGCGGACAAGGGAAGCGGCTGGGTAGGAGAGGGGTAGTGGTTTGATCAGGATTTCCGAAAGTGACAAAATATCGAATACCCTTAGACACATATGTAAAACATTTATTTAGAGAAAGATATGTAATCTAATAAGATCATTGAGCAAGACACACATTTAATTTTCATAAGATAAAGAGAGAGTGATTATCAGGCTATCAGTTCCTAACCTCAGATTATCACGCAGTGAATTGAAGATTTTTTTTTACCTAGTATGTTAATGGTTAATGAAAGTTAAATTTTTATTTAAAGATTTATAAAAAACCTAAGATTACAAAACATACCTAAAGGAATGAGGAAAATTCAAGAGTCTCAACGATATGTTATAAAATATTAGTTGAATAATTTCAGGATATTTACAAACTATGAAAGAAATTTCAGAAAACTAGCATGGCGTTTTGTTAGCCGCAATCAGAAACCACTATTTTTTTTAAAATTTAAAAATTAAAAGGTCATTATATCCATACACGATCATAAAAATGATGGGTACACATATTTAATTTGGGATATATTATTTAACGTTTTACTATTGAAGCATTTGGCAAACGAGGGATAAAGTAATATTAAAATTCCTAAAGCAATTAATGTTCTTCAGTTATGGTTCATTGATCCTCAGGCAAAAAAAGATAGCATCAGCTGTTAAACTTAATTATTACATAGAAAATGTTATGTGAGTTTAAGACAGTGTTAAGAAATAGGTTTTCTTCTTTTTAATGTCTTTTTTCTGTGTCGAGGGGAAATCGAGTTCTGAGTGTGAATTAGAATCCGCGTGCCATCCTAGACCGACAAGACAAAATCTTTTTATTTACGCAGACAACACCTTAACGAACTATTTAAAACAAATCCACAATACCTAGAATATGCGAGCAATGGTAATAAAGTAGAATCTTCTAACCTACTCTCCAAAATTAATCTTAATGTCCCCTTTCGCGTGACAAGAAATAAGTATTTATTCCATCTGCCAGTCTGTAGCACTAACTATGCACAACACTATTTCCTCTATCATTCTTGCTCTAACTATTATGCTTTTTTTTCATCTCTTGATATATTTAACACGCCCCTTAATTTATTTTAAAATAAATTAAAACTGATTCTTTCTGGCTGCGATACGATCCCACTTGCTATTTAATGATGCTCACACTTACACACACATGAACACGTACTTACACCTACACACAAACACACCTAGATACTTACTCTCATACAAATACACATAAACACACCCTTTTGTTGTACCACAATTTAGTATGTATGATTATTATTTAAAAATTTCGCTGGTCTGTCCTTAAACCGTATCTTTTTTATATTATTATATTATTGTCGACTGTTTGTTTCTGTAAAATAAATGTAATTATAGATTTACCGAGGCTGACATTTTTCATGACAATGAATGTAAATTTAAGTCAAAAGTCATAGAAATATTAAAAGAAGCTGATTTTTAATTAATTATATTATTATGTACATCTTTTTCATTTTTACATTTGTTATATTTGAAATAATTTTTATTATTGTCTTTAGTGCAAACATTTTTTTGGTGTGTGCTTGGGTGTCCTACACTAATATAATATAAAATAAATTAACAACCAGAACCCTGGACGCCAGCTAACGATTAAATGAGTCATTTCAGGTAAAAAACCTGAAAACAGAAAACGATTCGAGTCCTCCTTGCGGTGTACTGGTTAGAGCGTTTGCATGTAAAGAATGATTTTCAATATTATATTTCGTGTACGGAAAGAGAAATTGTGATGATTATGTTGGGACTTAAATTAGTTATCACTGTACTTCGTTCCGTTCGTTTCCGATGCGGGATCTCAATTTAGAACTAACACTGTATTCCTCCACTGTAATACTGGGAAATTAGAAAAGGGTGATTGTGCTGACCATGTGTATTTGATTGATCACAAACTGACACAACTGCAGTGAGGGGTACAATGAAAGTTTTTAAAGTTTATTTGTTTTGTTATTTTCGCGGTTTGATTGTAAAGAAATATTAAATTTTCGCTTAATTAGTTTAAAAAAAAAAAAATTGATATTGATATGCGAAACTGAAGAAAGACTCAAGTCTTTATGAACAGTTTCGGGAAAGGGGTGGATGCTTTCATTGTACTTCGTTCGACGTCTCTCGGTTTCAATTAGTGCGGCATCCAATTTCACTGTATTTGAATAATTCCTAATGCTTTTAAACGCTTGGCAAACTGTTGTGTGATCAACTGCTAATAATTATGCAAGAAAAAACATAAAGTTTTAAAATACTTTTGTCCCGATAAACTATTAAAAAATTATGAACTATCAGGTGCTACATTAGTTTTAATTAACATTCAAATAAAATAACACATACATAATATTGTACACATATAAAATAATATTTTTTTTATTCTGTTTTCGAAGTTTTGAAAAAATAGTTTAAAGTATTAAGAAGAAAGAAAAAAAACTCAATAAAACCCGATAAAATATTAAAATATTTTTTCAAAAGTAGAAAAACGGAAAAAAACAGAAAAAAAACAATTTAGTTAAGAATAAACATTTCATTGAATATGTTTAAAACTTTGGCTAAAAATGCAAAGAATCGGCTTGTGGTCCCGTGGCTAGTGTTGCGGACTCACGGATCAGAGTTCCGAGGTTTGAACCCCCCTTTACCCCCAACTTGATTTAAATTTTCTAATGGTGAGTTATTTACAACTCGTTGAAAATGACCACTAAATTTGAAATAAAAATGATAAAAACGCTCATATTTATTTCAAACCATAAAATATAAAAATAGTGGGTGCTCATTAATGCAACTAAAACATGTTTAAAAATAAATATAAAAGAATAATTAATACCTACAAACCAAAAATTAAAAGTACCTATTAAAATTAAGATCTTGTAATACTATGATACGGAATATTTTGTTCGTATCTACTCGCATTTAATGTTTAAAGTTCCATATATTTCTTTTCTCAATTGTATGTATTATTTCACTTTTATTTTTAATTTTATTAAAATGAATTAATTACATACGTAAAATTATTGTTATTGAGAGAAAGCTGTTTACAAATAATATCTTTGTTCAAACTGATAATATTTAATATCAGTTTTTTTATAAAACATACAGTCAAATAATGTGTAATCATTATTTTTTGTTATCTTAAAATAAATAATATTGAATTTAAATGCATGTTATCAATTTGATTATACGGTATCACTGCATTACACTGATTACATTTTATCCATGAAAGTTTTATAAAATTATAGATAAAATTTTGTGACTGATAATGTTTGTCTGCACAATAGACTTTTTGTGCATTGAACGTTAATTGAATTAAAAGAATCTAGAATTTAATGTTTGATTAAACAAAAGAAAACAAATAAATAATTAATAATGTTTGATTATGTCCAAACGCTTGCAGACTGGCTGGATTTCCTCCCTAGGGAGTTGTTCATATTTAAATTTATTTCAACAGAGAGGTAAAATTTTTTTTTGAGAAGGGAATATGGAAGTCTAGGCATTTACATGTAAATGCCTAGACTTCCATATTCCCTCTTAAAAAAAATATTTTTTTCCCTCTCTGTTGAAATAGATTAAAAGTAATTAATAATTTGAAAACGAATCAAAGAAACCTTTATTAAAAAGAAATTCGAAAGTAAGGATAAAATTCCTTTAAAAAAAATCGTCATTATCTTTTTTCTATTAATAATCAATGTTGCAAAAAAAAAACTAAAAGTGAGTAATATTGAAATATTTTATAGCATTAATTCATAATGCTGTCCTGTTTATAATGAAAATAGTTTAAATTGAAATGAAGTAATATTATTTCATGATGAATTGCAAAAAATTCCAGATTAAAAAAAACTGTTTGAAAGATTTTTTAAATTTTTAATCATAGAACACAAAGTATTTTACAAGTATAATACATTGCATTATATTCCCAGGAGTTACAACTATTCAATTCGGGACATAAATAGAACTAACATAAAAAAAACACGTATTGAGAACAACAAAGAAACAAAGCAAGTTTAGCACCTTTATAACTAAATATAGCACAACAATATATACGCCAAAAACCCTTTCTTACACAAACAGAATAAATAAATAAAAAAAAGGCTTTTAAAATTGAAGAAAGTGGTGAATTTACGAAGGGAAATAAGGTCGTTAACATTAAATGATAAATGATTACAAACCTCTCTCTGCAACTTATGGTGCATATGGTATTGCATTGTTCACCAAATGCAGTGTATCGCGATAATTTATTACATGTAAATAAATTCAATTTAATAATAAGAGTTTAAAAAAAGGCTTATGTACGCAACATTAAAAAATCTTAAATATCAAAATAAATATTTATTAAAAATTATAGAAAAGAGAAACAAAGTTGCGTTTTAAGGTTACGAAGAAAAACAAGTTTGTCAGTCTCGATAGTAAAGTGGTTAGAATGTCGTGCTACTATGCTAGAGTTTCCGGATTGGATTCCTGTCTGTGTCAGCATAAAATAATTCATATAATTCTAACCGGAAATAGCACCTTTCTTTACTTACTCCAACTCACGCCTAATGGTGCATATAGCACTGTAAAGTACAGCGTAACTTAATTATTGCAGTAAATAAAGGTGGAATATTAACAACGCTCCATGTTCTAGTATGGGTGTTAATAGGGAATTTTCACAAATCGGGAATAACCGGGCATGGGTATCGCGTTGGGAACTCCTCAGATGCGTGGACGCCTAGATGGGACAGGCAACTGCTTCTGTGGGATGCTGGTTCAGTTAGGACTATGCTTCCTACGGGGGTGGTATTCGGATCGTCTGCCTCTAATCCCCAAGGGGTCTTTCTTTATTCAAGGCCGTTCTCCCATTGTAAATATTCGTGTTTTTAATTATGTCTGTTGTGTTAGTTATATTTGCGGTGTTAATTTAGTTTTAAGTCATTGTTTTTGTATATTTGTAAACGTTTATTTGTGTGAATATATATTTTTGAATAAGAAAAAAACAGAAGCGTTGAGAGGATTCTGAGGGGTGGGGACGACGTGTTGGCCTCTGTTCGCCCATCCTCCTCCCCCCTCCTTAATATGCATAAAGTTTGTATTCCTCAGGAATGTTTATAATAACTTTCCTCTATGTGCAGCTGACAGAGAGTCCCCGAGGGCTCTATAACAGCAGCGCGTGGATGGTGGGCTTAAGGATCTCCCCTCTCTCTATTTAAAATCGAGAATAACGTTGAAAATTAAATATTTAGAGTGGATTTTGACTATTCAAATTATATAACTTTCAAGGTATAAATCACGAATTTTTAACTTTAATTTTCGGGTTTAAAAACCAGCTCACACAAAACGGCTAGCAGTTGGCGTCACGTCATTTTGATGTCACATGTCATGCCCGCCGTCTCCTAGGACCAATTTTCTACTATCACGTTTATTCACGGGAAAAGGCGTAGCGTTGTTTTACAATACCAAGACTATTGAAGGAGAAAACGACACAGCAATGTACATATAATATTATGGCATCGCAAAATACCAACAAACAAGTTGATAAAAGAGACAAATAGTGTTAATTGCCTTTGCAAGACAGACAATGGATCATTCATTTATCGTGTGAAGAAATCGTTTTTAAAAATATTTACAATTCCAGCATTACATAAATAAAAACAAAACATGTTTTATCTGATTTAACAAATTGTTAAAAAAAACAATGACAAAAGAATTTACAATTTCACAAATTATCTAACCGTCAAAATTCTGACATTTCAAAGCAGCACAATATGTAATGTACATTCTTAAAAAAACAATGATTATAAAATGCAAATTAGACAACACATTTGACTATGATTAAGATGATCGATCGTTCTTTACTTTGAAAAACTGGCAACAAGCACCTTTCTCTTCAATATAAGATCTTTTCTTCCATCTTATTTCGCTGATTTATCGAATCACCGAATTGGATTCCTTTAGCATTTATCAGTTAAACTTTCGCTACATTTTTTTGGTCATCTTAACAGTTGTAGTACTACAAATCACGCCCACGATCAGAACTTTCACTCAGCAAAGAATTCCACCATACATGTAGCGAATTGTGACGTAAAGGGTTTTGGTAGAAGTTTCCATTTCGTGACAGCCTGAAAAGGTCAGAATCGTCATGTCAAAATGTTATAAATATCACATAATTAATCATCATTCCCATATTCGCCAATGAATGGTGCATAAGGCGCTGATCGGGATCAGCAGCAACGCTTACCGATGATTCATCTCAGGGACACGTTTTTAAAGTAATGATGGTCTACGAATTACTGTCCAGTATAAAAAATATTTTTTTTACTTATTAGTAGCGTAAAAAATATTTTTAATTTTGCAATTTTGAATTCCCAGTCATTGCATTGACCTCGCCCTATAGGTCACGATTCATGTTCATTTTCAACTTTGTTCCAAACCATTCAAGTTTCTTTAGAACGTCGTCACGAATCTTGACGTCACAATTATCAATGCTAAAAATGTTGCGTTTTTATAGTGACATTTTTTAATATATTTTCTTTTTTAATGTTATATTTATTTATTTATCAATACTTTTACAATGTTTGTTTTCTTTTTTTATACCGAATAATGTTCCCTAACTGGGGTGTCCCGCGCCGAGGAAAACATTTTACAAAAAGTGAAACATGCCCTAAATTAGTTATTTAACAAAGTCAACATAATAATAAAAAATAAAAAAACGTAATTAATCTAACAAACCTAATTATCATTAACATAATGAGCAATATTAACTAAAATAATCATGAAAAAATATGAACAATTTATTTAGACCTGTAGACCAAATTTCATATACAGTACACAAATTTTAGCTATTTGGCTTGGTCCACTCATCGATCCGTGCGCAACCCACCTCCACTATCCATTTCTTAATGGCAATTTTATATTGTGAGTATTTACTAATTGTCCTTATGGATATTGAAAGTAAATTGTACACTTTAACCGAGTAGTAGGCCAATCCTCTTTGGCCGAAGGTTGTTTTAATTTTTAATTGTTTTTGCATCATCAAAACATTTCACATATGAAAACATTTCTCCACAATAGCCATATTGATTTTGAAAATACAATAATTCATTCTAAATCCATTTAATATATTCTTATCTGTGTTCGTAGTACGTGATATTTCCCAATTCCCTTCTCTAGGATTTTTACTTACATATTGCCATGGAATAAACCAGAACCAAAACCTCAGACAAAAGTATTCGTCCAGTATTTTTATTTTTATTTTTATTTTATTAGGGAAATCAACAGTTCTACATACATATTTTTAGTAAACAAACAGATATAGTGTATAAACTCAGAACTAATAACAGATTTCCACATAGTATACAAAGTTAGTAAAGAAAATATATTACATATCAAATAAATACATACAATTTATACATATCAAAATGTTATTTTCATGTACTCAATAATCAAAGATTTTTTAAATATTAATTTTAAGAACATTAAGTTACTGTAAATTGGACGGGATAAGGACAAAAATGCTTGCAGAGAGGATTAGGAGGGGAGGGGAGATGTACATATTTATTATTATAATGTCTACTAAGTTACATAATACATTTTTAGTGTACATTTTAAATCTGACAGAGTGATGTTTGTGTAATCTATATTTTTAAATTTTGTATTGTACATTGAAAAAGTCCTACGAAAAAAAGCATTTTTAACATACAATGTTTTACTCATTGGTACATGAAACAGGTGGTACCGTCTACAAATCTTGGCTGGCACATGTATTGATATTAAACCAAGCAGCTCTGTACAGTCAACCATTCCTGTCATAATTTTGTAAAGCAGTAGTTGGTATTCTTAGTCTATTGAAAAACCTGTTGAGATTTATTTTTTGAATTATTTTTTTAATATTTATTTGGGCCCCTGTATTAAGTAGCCTTATGTCTCATGTACAAGGCTAAGGTACTCGGAAAAAAACGTTTTTGTTTGTCTTGAAAATGGGATGTTTGATCACTGATTTTGGTTTATTACCTTTATGAGTCCAATCACCATTGTTGCAAAGTCCAAGAACAATGGCGCGTGATAACTATTTTTCACTACAGTGTGGATATCTGTTAAGGATATTCCATCTTTCTTGCATTCTTCTTCAAGATTTTGGCGTTGTGAACTGAAAAATGTCGAGATTCATTCCTAAGAGTCGGTTTTGTACGCATCCGTAAGTAAGATTGATATCATTTTTAAGTAATATTTGATACACCAACCGATTATAGCGCTCTACAAAAAAATCAGCTTGTCAAATAATGGTTACGGCTCGATCATGGTTGGTTAAATGCATTAGGATCCGTAATCTTTAGCGTCGCTGACACGCCGCGCCGCGCCGTATTTGACATTGACAGATGTTTTAACACATTGTTATTAGATAATTTATTTCGTTCTTTGCTAATTTCATTAGCAATACGTGATTATTTGTTTTATATGAATTAGCATTCTAATATCATTTTACCCCGCGTCGTATTAGGCAAAGATTATACACAAAGTATAAGATATACAATACGTCATCTGGTATACAAATAACAAAACAAACATACCTAGCGTCATTGACCTTCCAGCAATCTTATTTAATATTTTCATACATTTCATAATTGCAATTTGTAATAATGTTACTTTCTTTTTTTGATATTTGTACATTGAATTTGACGGGAATTGTAATTAACGCATAATATGTATTTAAATCGAGAGCATAAAAATGCGTACTTTTTGCGCTTGACAGATAAAAAGTATTATTTGGTTGGGGAAAAAGTAATTTCGTATTTTTCGTTTTATTTCAATGCTTTATAAAAACAGTTACAATCATCCGATTGAGATCAAATATCGTCATTCTATTTGATAAATTATTGTCAACGAAATTTCAACTTCATGATGCCCCTCTCGTAGAAGTCTTTGTCCCTGTTGGCAAAAAACTCGGATGGTTTTATCGACCTTTTCGACGACAGGCCTGCCAGAGCGTGGTGCATCATTCACCTCCATTACACCAGAACAAAATCGCTCGGACCACTGTTGTGCAGCGCGAACCGAAAAAATATCGGCCCCGTATACATCGCAAATTTTTTTGGTCGCTTTGTCGCGTTTTTTCTTTTCAGGTAGTAAAAATGTAAACTATGGCGAATTTCTTCCTTTGAGAACTCCATACCGACGCCCGATAGTTCACGACTGAACTGACAAGGCGTAATACCATCAAAAAACATTTGTAGTATACACTCATACCTTTACAACGCCATATCGTATGATCCGACGTGCAATGAACGAGATATATTTGGTTGAAAAAAAGGCGTGAAATACGAAATTACCTTTTTCCCAGCTTAATATTATAGAAAAATAGCGCCCCTGAGGTGATTTTCACAAAAATGGCGCTATATAAAGTATCCATAATCAAAATCGATTTTTTTTTTTTTTTAAAGAAATATTTGCGTTTTTATGATTTACCTACCCAAATATTTAATTTTGAGGATCATTTTCAACGAGTTGTAAATAAATCACTATTAGAAAATGGAATCAAGTTGGGAAAGAGTGGGATTCGAACCATCGACCTTTGGTCCGTGAGTCCAAGACACTAGCCACAGGACCACAACCCGATCTATCTAATATTTTTTGTCAATTAGTCTGGATATTCTGGTGTATTTTTCATAACGTCGAAGGATATTTTCCCTTTTCCACCTGTTGACAAGCCTCTAAAATGGATTCTTAGCAGGTTATTCCGTTTAAAAAATTTAGCTTGTGGCTCTACATACAATATGCATAAGTACCAAAATAAATATGCTAGTAAGATAGACTTCTAGATAAGTAAAAAGGCAGCTATTTGCTAGTCGTATTTTGCAATATGACACTTTTAGTATTTATCAACTTTATACATTTTTTTAATAACAATACTCGTATATGTTAGAACCAGAGATGTATATACTGTAAGGTTAGAACAAAGTATGTCAATTGAATGTAGTTATGCAGAAAGCAGCCAGCTATAGAAAAGTGAAACTGAGATAATAACACTTTTGTGAAAAGAGTAAATACTTAAATTTACACAACAGTTGGAATGCTTTTTTTTTAACTTTGACAAATGATAAATAATGCATACGTTCGTTTTTTTTATACTACAAAAAATACTTTAATTATGCATTTGTCTAATTTAAATGATTTTTAAATTCTAGCTCACCACAAAACCTAAGATGTGTATTTTGCAGAATTGACCTAGTTAAACTCTGATGTATATTGTGTCATTATTTATTGGAGAATTTATTTTATATTAAACTAAGGGTACTTAATTGTAAAGAAATCACTTAATTAGTTTGTTATAATATCAATTTCCACTCATAATTTAGATATGAGTTAAAAGGTATTTTGACGAATTTTCACGTCTGGCAGATAACACAACCTGAAATATGCATTTTGCAGAAAACAGCCAGATTTTATATTGAATGGTACCTCATTTAAACTTTTAAAATTTGAATTGTTTGTATAAAAACATATTTTATATAACCAATGTTATAAATTACTGAATTTATTAAATTAAAATACGTATATATTATGCACTTCAATTTATTTAACATAACAAGATTTCTGAAGGCATCAATTTTCCCATCAGCATCTATATATTATTAACCGTAAGATTTTTCTAGTGCTGTGGGTGTTTTCTGCAAATTGAGAAATATCATGTTTGTGATCAACGCTATTTTCAGAAGAAGATTATTACAGTTTTTTGTATGAAAGCGGCCTGGCTGTTTTTAGTAGAACACGGAATTGACCTTACTGCACTCGATAACACCTATATTTGATTTTTCCAAAATTGTGGACTGGCTGCTCTCTGCATAACTACGTTCAATTGTTTCTAAGCATAAAACCACTATGGGTCATAATTTCACTATATTTTTACTTATGAATCTCGAAATACGTGTTTAGTTTAAAAAACATAAATATCGTTTTTCGTATTTAAATAAAAAAATTTACTGTTTTCTGCATTATATCAAATGGTTTGAATTTTTTATAGGATGTTTCTCATATTATGATTTGTCCAAAAGTGAATTTCGGATTTTGATGGCAGTATACATGCATAAGAATGTTTCTATCAAGATACGCGTATTACCAGAATATTCCTCCCGGCATTTCGCCTATCACCTATAATTATTATTCATAACACGCGATGTAATTTACATAATTCTGTTCGCAAGTTCAATTAGTTTAATCACTTCCTACTGCTCAAAATAAATATTAATTATTATCCGTTTCGCGACGAGAAAGTTTATTAACGTATTCATGAAGTCCTTATATTAATTTAACGTATCGTGTTACCATCATTAATTTGTCTATTAACTTGTTATTAGGTATGCGTTGTAGTTACTTTTATTTTCTATTTTATCTATGCCTTTCTTTTCTTCTTTCTCTGTTAATAACAATTTGGCGTCTGCCGTAATTAATATTAATTTATAACTTTTATCTGTGAAATAAAAAGTACTGTTAGGAGTAACAACAGTTTCCTTTTATTTATTATAAATACGGCCTAAGCCAATTACAACAGTTACATGAAGGAACATGAATACAAGAAACCGAACAAAAATAACATAAAACTATGTAGCAAAGACAAACAAGGGCAATAAAATAATGTTACACAAGTTTTCCATAAAAACGAAAGACGTAAAACTTCGAGCTAAACCATGCCAATCCAACTTCATCCCACACTCTTTTAGTCGCAAAGAGATCTACGAAAAGCTGGAAGATCTTTCTCAAAAAATTTCAAGTCGTGTGATAAATTGACTAATCTACACACTCTGGACATTGGGGCATAAAAACAAAAGTTGCTCCTAGAAGATTAAATAAATAGCAGATTTTGACTTCTGGTGACATGGTTGGGAACATTAAAAAAAATTTGATTAAATAGAGGCGGGACATCACTTATGGCATTAAGTATTTTGAAAATGCATATAAGGTCCATCTCAGTTCTACGTTTCTACAATAAAGACAGATAAAGAAATTGCTCTATTTCAAAATAGGTATAATTACCCCTTTGCAATCCGAGCAACTATACCATTTTTCTTAGAAAACAGTGTTGGACAGACTCGATATGGTCAATATGAGTCCTGTAGAATGGGGACCAAACAAGAGAAGCGTATTCTAGATGGGTTCGAACTAGTGAGCAATAAAGAGTTTTGATGGTATTAATATTTTTGAAGTCCGTCGACATTCTTTTGATAAAACCGAGAAGTTTGAGAGACCTGTTTATAATATTATCAATGTGTTCACGATAAGAGAGTTTACTTTCTAAATAAATGCCATGATCCTTTATTAACGAAACCATTGAAACGGAAATATTTTTTAGTTTGTAGTAGAATTGTATAGGTTTTTTTCGTCGCGAGAAAGATATTATTTTACATTTGTCAATGTGAAGTTGAAGACAATTGATGTCGCATCATTCATTGAAACAATTAATATCGTGTTGAGAAAGCAGACAATCATTGGGAGATTCAATAAGTTTAAGTATCTTGTTGTCATCAGCAAATTGTATTTTAGTCATATTTAATGCAGTTTGATGATTGATGCAATATGAAATACATTAAAATAACGTTAACCAAAGACATAAAAAATAGGAAGTATTTCGTCATCTCCTTGTAAATTCTGATTAACAAAATGTAAGTAAAAATTAGCTACCCAATTTAAATGATACTTGCAATCAACCGATTAAACCATTGAAGTAATGCTGAATCAATCTTTCGACTAGTTAATCAAGACATTCATCTGGCAACACATCAGCGGTAAGTTCTACCTATTTCATATCGACATCATATGATCGAAATCAACCAATGAGTGACCCCAAATATTTAGTCAGCGTTCCTTACTTCATTAACATTAAAAATAATTCTCATTTATATTCTAAATAGGCTTCTGTGATAAAAGTGCCCACTTCAAAGCGATTATAAACTCCAATAAATCCCAATTCATGCAAGAAATGCTCGTTTGAACATGATTTTTATATTACTTTTGACAATTACCAAGACGGTATACTTAACGATCGTCTGTATTTATCTACTGAGCGATTACAAGACCGCTCTAGATACGTACACTCAGAAAGATAGTAAAACAGATGAAAAAAACATAAAAACCGAATTGATTATTTACGGGGGTAACATTTTACGGCTGGATGACCTTGTATGTTAATAGGGTAGCATTTAGTCAGTCTAGCCACTGCATCTAGCCACTCGTTTTCAAACCTGATAGCTATGTTGGAATTTAATTCGACCTCGAAATTGACTTATTTCTCTCCTATATTTTTTAAGGCTTTCAAGAAAAAAATTACCAACCTCAGAACGATTAAAATTTTAAATAAATCGTAATTAAAGGAAAAATTTCTCAGTGTAAAAAAATAAATAGATAAACGTATCGAGGGGTTCTCGACCCGTCGATATAAACCGATCTACTTACATCAACACTTGATGGTGGGGGAATCGGTAGTGTATCTTCGTAATCAGTCGGGAGAATTTTATCTTCAACTATGACGTCATACTGAAGCTATGTCATTTGAGTGCGTAGGTATGTGTACCGTGACGTACGCTTCCCCTTGTTTCATGTAGATGTACCCACCCTAAACTTGAAGGCGGGGGGTCGGTAGTATATCTTCGTAATCGCTCGAGAGAATTTATCTTCAACTATACGGTCATGGTGAAGGTATGGCGTCCTTATCTCCTCATCACAATCGATGCCCATGTCTCGCAGCTGTACATAAAGACACTCCTTACATAGGTTTTGACAATTGCTTGGGTAGAGTAAATAGCATAAATTGACCTACTGTTGTGCAAATAGCAATTTTAAATTCAATCAGAAATAAATTTGTTTTCATTTTCATGTAATCATTACTTTCGGTGCGTTTGTGGTTGCTTTCCTTTATTTGGTCAGACAGATACTTGCATTATATTTTATTGTACCTACCGATAAAATCGTGCGCATAAAACGGAATACGCAGACTCAATAAATGTACCTAGTTATAAAGTATTTGAATGCATAAATCGGTAGATGCATCAAATGATGAGAACTTAAACGGTACGTTTAATAACCTTTCTCCAATTACACATAGTAAATAGACACGTTATTCCTTTACTAACTGCATTAAAGAGTGATCTACTACGTATTAAAAAAAATGTTTGCAATTTCATTTCATTTCATTTTTCATTTCATTTTTTTGCACCACAATTGGTTGCTGCACATCGACAGGGACGAGGTTGTACATTTTTTTAATGTTCGAGATTAGCAATTAGCAAATATTTACATTTTTGCTACATATTTTTGTTTTTTTCATCATGTATTTTTGTATTATCAAATTTGGTACTTACTATTATTTGGCATATTATTTATTACTTCTATTTCTTACTATGGTATAGAGTGAGTTTCTAGAAACTATATCTATCTATCAATTATAATAGAAAATGAAAAACTTAATGAAGTCACTGAAATTAAATATTTAGGTGTAATGTTGGATTCAAAACTTACATTTCACCAAAACGCTAAGATGGTAATAAATAAGATTGCAAAAAAAATATCAATTTTGGGAAGGATCAGAAGATTTATTGATAAGGACTTTTGCAAAACTATTTACAAAGCAATTATTGAACCACACGTTAACTACTGTAGTAGCATTTTATTTTTATCAAACAAAGAAAACATAGATAAACTAACTGTATTACAAAATAAAGCCTTTGGAATCATTTTGAAAAAAAACAGATACAGGAGGGTAAAGTCGATGGTAAATGAAATGAATTTATTAACATATAAACAAAGAATATTTTACAATACAATGATATTTGTTCATAAAATTATAAACTCTAATAAAAAAACAGAATTTTGGAAAAAAAATGATCGGAACCAGCATTAACACGATCACAATACTAGAGAAAAGAACAAAATTAGACTTCCATTTAGGAAAAAGGCAAAGTCACAAAATTCAATTTTATTTAAAGCAATTAAAAAGTATTACGAAATGGAAAAAAATATTTATGAAGAAAAAAACATATCAAAATTTAAAATAATATTCAAGACATATGTGATAAACAACTTATAAATTAAATATATTTGCAATGTTATTTTTAGAACACACATAACAATATGTATGATATGTGTGCCCTACTTTAAGATTTAAATATAAAAAAAACTAACTCGATAAATATCTCAATTATCATGTCAATTATGTAACAAAAGGATGTGTTTATGAGTATTTGTATGAGAGTGTAGATGTATGTTTATGTGTATTAGTGTGGGAGTAAGTGTTCAGGTGTGTGCATCATTAAATAGTAAGTGGGATCGTATCGCAGCCAGAAATAATAAGTCTAAATTTATTTTTAAATAAATTAAGGGGCGTGTAAAATATATCAATAGAAGAAAAAAAACCATTATAGTTAGAGCAAGAACGATAGAGGAAAGAGTGTTGTGCATAGTTAGTGCTACAAACTGGCAGATGGAATAAATACTTATTTCTTGTCACGTGGAAGAGGACATTAAAATTAATTTTGGAGAGTAGGTTAAAAGAGTCTACTTTATTATTTAATAATTTGTGTAAATGGCATAATTTGGATACAGTGCGTCTTTTTTCAAGAGTAAAAAATCCATTTTGTTTGGCAGATTGGCTGTAAGTACAAAGCGTTTTATTATTTTTATAATCTAGGTATTTAAAAAATTTTTGGTGAACATTTTTAATCCTTTCTATGTTTGTTGTGTATTGTGGGCTCCACACAACGCATGCAAACTCCAAATTACTGCGTACAAAAGTGTTGTATAAAGTTATTCATGTATTTGGTTTTTTAAAAGGTTCGAAAATTCTTAAAATGAAGCCCAGCATTTGGTAAGCTTTTTCAACAATAGAATTTATATGAGACCCGAACAGCAATTGATTATCAAAAATAACTCCTAAGTCTTTAATCTCGCTACACCGTGATATGGAATTATCTTTGATCGTATAATGATTACGATTATGTATGAATCTAAATTTGTATAATTCGTTTATTAATATTTATTTCTTTTTATTATAACTGATTATCTTTTTACATTGTATCCTTTGGAATTTTATTATTTATTACTTGTACCTTGTTTTCTGGATTTTTATTATATTGCATCATGTGTCATTATATTAGAATCCAATTAATGTATTTTTTAGTGTTATTTATTATGGCTTGATACGGGCATAACATAAAAAGTCTTAATAAGTGTACTTATATTTAAATGAGTGTAATTTTAAATAAATAAATGAATATATGAATAAAAATGAAGATTTCGCAAATATGGCTTGCCCTAAAAAAATAAAAGGGATAGGTATTCATGTGAAAACGATATATACAAAATACCAGAGATAGGCGTTTCGGTTATTTTAAAGAATTAGCAGTATCAGTATCAGTTATCACTTGACAAATTAAACTGTTTTGTGTATCTGTTTTCAACTAACAGTTACATTTTTGGTGAATCTGTTTCTTTAGTTGTTTAGGAAAAATAAACTTCCGTACAACTATAGATAAATATATGTTTGTTTTATGATAAAAGTTACAGTTTTTTTTACCACCTCTAATACATGTAATTGTCAATCTCGTGGTGTAATGGTCAGTGCATTTGCCTACCATGCGAGAGGTCTCGGGTTCGATTCCCGACATGGTTGAAATGAAACATTTATTCAAAAGGGTGTTTTCACACCAGAATATTTCATAGTCCCTGGACTATTACCTGAAGCGTAAGACTAATCGTCTTACCTTCATGTAAAAAAAAACATGACACACTGCGATTGGTGTATCAATCCATTGCTCTATGCACCATTAGGTGCGGAAAGAGAATGATGATAAATACAAACACATATTCCTTAGTTTTTTTTAATTAATTAATTTATTTTAATTTTGTTTTTGACAATAAGAGGTAAAACAGAGTATTCAAAAAATAAGGGATAATTTCAAAGTAATGAAATACATATTAAAAGTAAAAACAGTAAACGAAAAATCCCACAAATAATGGGTTTACAAGAAAATGTTAATGAATTTTTGCTCCTATAACAAACAGACAGTTATAATATTTTTGTGTAACATAAGAGAGAGAAAATAAAATATTCTGTAAAAGATTACATGGTATTTTTTTTTTAGTAATCGTAGTTCATAATATTAATTTGTTACTTTATTAAAATATGTTCTAAAGATATAACTAATTATGTAAAATAACATCTGCTGACACGTTGGATTTATAGGTACTGCATTTCACCATTCCTGAACGGGCTGAAGCGCAAGACTGATCACTTTTCTTAAAAATAAATATTTGTGTTCTTTTGATTTCCCCAATTATTTAAATTATTCCCAATTTTTACGATTTGTGAAGCGAAGCTCGATCCTTGGGCTTTGATCTGTGAGTCCGTGACTCTAGATCGGCTTAATTTAGTGTACCAGTGCAGTGCCCTATTCAGAATTGGCTGGAAATAGGGAAATTATTAAAAGACTTTCTCCTTAGTGTTTTTGCGTTCACGCCCACAAACGTAATTTCTATTATACTTAAATTATTCAGCGATTTTTAAATAATTATAATTAAGAATTCCGGATGGATATCTAAAAAATGTATTGCTTTATAATGATTTTAATCACATGTAATTATTTTTGCAGTCAATGGCCGGAAGGGTCTTGCGTAAAAAATATCATTATGAAGACAAAATAATTCATTATGTTTAGAAATATAAGTCTGAGCACCCAAAGCGTGACATACCGTGACATCCAATTTTTGTTTTGTAACGGTTACGAAACAATGTGTTACAAAAAGTAGGCACTTCTAACTGGCCTTAAGTATTCACGTCTCGTTTGTTCTTTGTTAAGTGTATGGAGACAAAACGAGATACAAGTATAGGTATTGATTCCTAATAGCGTCACACCAATGAAACATTAATATTTAAATATTATTTTTGTAGAATGGTTTTTGCATCCATACCGAGAGCAATGAAGACGTTCAGTGGAACTGGAAATTCGTATATAATTATGTTTTCTTACGCACGGTAAAAACAAGAGAATTAATTTTGTACGACGATGTTTCTCGAAAATAAATTAAACAATCCACTTTGAACGACTTTGATTGACATTGAACGGCGTCACTAGTTCTCCAAAATCAACCAATGACAGAGTTCTATAATACATTTATGGTTACGGGGAAGCCAACCCACCAATCAAGGCAATCCACCGTAGAGAATTTCCAACGTCACGGGTGGAGAAATTTCAAAATCACATAATTAAAAAAAAATATATGGCTGATACGAAATATAAAAAAAACATTTTTTTTAAATTTTGATTTAGTGTAATAGTCTATTAACAAATAACTTTCTATTTTAAATACTGAAATTTCGCATTCTAACTTGTTTGACAAGACCAACTTGCTGACGGTTGCGCCTAATAGAAGAGCGTTGTTGATAAAAATCACTTCGATCGTTGATCTTTTTCAAGTCTCTTGAGGCTGTAGTCTTATTAAAAGTAAAGATATCATACGATTTTGCTATTTAAAACTCTGTTCTTTTAAAATCGTGGCTATCAAAATGTAAAATAAATAAACATTGGATAAAAACAATTGTTTTCTAAGGTATTTCTGATTAAAAATATACTTCGAAGTGAATTTAATTAAAATGTTCTTACTTTATGACCGAAAAATTACTCGTGTTGAAATTACTAAATTTAGGTACGTTGGTACTTATATAAGTATAAAGACAAAGTTACTAAGTGATTTTATTTGTTGTAATGATTAAAAGATACTGAATTGAATAAAAAAGTAATAAAAAAATTACGTTTCCAAAAAGAAATAAAAACATTTTATATAAAACAAACTTAGCGTAATTTTTCCTATTTTTTGCATTAAATAGAGCCTTCAAGAATCGTTTTTTAAAAAACTTAGCTCAAACTCTTTTTTATGAACTTCGGTTTTCTTATTATTTTTTTTAAGAAGAATCCTGTTATGGGAAATATTTAATTTATGCAGTGTGTTCACAGCAAAATTTTAATGCCATCGAATGCTGATTTGTTATAGGGGATTTCATTACACTTTGACACACACAAACTAAACGATAAAACAAAACTGAACTCTTTCAACTAGAATCCTTAAAATTTATTTATAAATAAGCCATTGACTGAATAGTAGACGAAGAACTTAAACTTGAATGAAGTAATCATGGTCAAATCACGAAAATATCAGAACAACAAAAAACACAATTTTGTAAAACGAGTCAAGGACAGTCAAAACTAATAAACAAGGGACTAAAATTATTAAATAAATTACCAGACAAAGACTCAGACAACCTTTACAAAACATTTAAAAAATATTATTATTAACAGTAGAATATGAATTTAAAAAAGATTAATTATTTTGTTAAATGAATGTGATCCGTAAGGGTTTACAAATAATAAAAAAGTATATAAGGTAGTTAAAAATATAATGATATAGTAAAAACCATTTATAAAGAAAAAAACAGTCAAAATTCAGACAGAAGGTTAAAAAATATGTGTTAAACAACCTATAAATGAAATATCTGTACGTTTTTATTAGAGCACACATAAGAATATGTTTATGTGTGCCCTATTTCAAGATTAATAAATATTTAAAATTAAATATAATATTTGTAATTAATATGTGTAAGGCATGTATTTATATATAAAGGAATGCATTTTTTTGAAATAAAAGTAGATATTTTCATTTAAAAAAAAGCATATAAATGGGATAATTTGAATAATTATACTGATTGGCGCATTTTTGGGCGCACGCCATTTTGACAGAAATTAATTGTTTCTTGCAGCGTTCGATTGTTTTTTAGAATTAGACTGCAGATCTTTAATTTATACATACGGCAATTTTTGGTCGAAATAACTAACCTACAAAACAGGAAGTGTTGTTAAAGTAAAGTTAAAGCAACTTACCTTGTAGATAACTTCTAATAAGTCTGTAATAGGAAGCAATACCTCATTAGAAATATTGTCGGTAAACTGACAGACCAAACCCATCTGTCAAATTACTTGTCGGGGAGAAAAAGCCAGTGATCACTTACCTGTAACAGAATAAAGAACGCCATTAGTAATAGCTATTAGTAATAGTAATTAGTACACTGACCAGAAAAATGTTGCAAATTAAACTTTAATGCGACGAATTAATCAAACGTGGGTTCATTTGTAATATGCTATGTCAGGGTTACCGTAATAATCAAATTTATTTGTGTTATCGAGGACTTTAAAAAGTTCTTGCTGTTTTTTCCGTTAAAACTCATGGTTTCTTTAATTGTAAATAACATGTCATCGTAAGTATTGTCTATCGCTAGCGACTCCTTTCTCCCATCCCGAAAGATCGACTAATCTTTTGTGGTTATTCACGGATCGAGCCATTTTTTGGCATCTTTATAAGAATGGAAGTGCTGCTCAGCCTGGTTATGAGTCATGGATCGGAACAAGTGGTAATCGGAAGAAGCAATGTCCTGTGAATACGGCGAGTGGGGTCAGACTTCCCATTGGAGTGTTTCCAAATATGTTTTGACTGGCCTTGCAACGTATGGCCGAGCATTATTAACGTGCTGCAAAATTATTTTATCGTGTCTCCTCGTATTGCAACTGTTTTTCCGCCAATGCTCGGCTCAAACGCATCAATTGTAGTCGACAGCGATCTCCCGTGATGGTTTCGTTGAGTTTAAGGAGCTCATAATACACTACATCCTCGCTTTAAGCTCTCCGAGATTGACAGCTGCCCATGCGACGATGAAACTCATCAAGATGTCCCTCACCTGTTGATGCATTTCCTTCCTTTTTAGCTTTCAAAGACAACAGCTGGAGACGCGATTCAGAAGCTTGGGTGAAGATCTATGTGACATCCCATCGGTGATAGGAAATAAAGAACTCACACGCGAGATACAATCATACATGGTCAAAATAGTGCCGGCAATTGGTAAAACAAACCAAAGAAGGGAAGAAAATGCCGAACACTCCTCTAGTGAAACGGAAGGCCTGTTGACTACTGCCAACAGGCCGGCTTCTTCTGAAGAGTTTTAAGTGGTTTCCTCTCCACATGAGCAAATGCTAAAAAAATCCTGATTGGCCCACATTAGCATATCCCTCCTGATCCCAACAGTTTAGATAAATTGAAAGAAATTTAATTGCAGAAAAATCCGGTTTTGAAATATAAACCTTGTATATTATAATCGAGGTAAATAATAAAGCAGCTCCCATATTAAAAAAAAAAAAATACTCAAAACCCAGCTGTTTATGGTGCAGAGCAGATATGATGATGATATTTGGTGATGTTCCGACTGAGCACGGTCCCCGTAAGCCTCTACAAGAATCCTATGTGTTTCAGCTGGAGATTTAATTGAAAAAAGGAATGTAGTAAAATTGCTCGCAAATACTTTTTTTTTGGCACAGAATTTGACATGTTAAATGTTGATTGCGCTTCGGCAGAATAACATATAATACTGTTATTTCAAACCTAATGGTGAAGAGTCGTAATGATGTTGGCTGTCGTATTGCCCGATGAAAAAAAGCTCAGACAACACTATCTGTCGGGAAACAAAGAGAAATTATTCAAGTCCCTATTATATTAGCCAAATAGGTTAAATATGTGTACTGTTTATGAAATTTGGTCTATTGGTCTATATAAATTGATTTATGATTATTTTAGTTGATATTGTTTATTGATTGATTTGGTGTTTATTTCGTAGAACTCCATATTTAAACTTATAATATTAGAAATCAAACACTGATTTGAGTCTACTGAACACTTTTTTTTATTTTTTTTTATTTATATTTTTTTTTTTACTGTGTAAAATACATGTCAGGCTTTATTTGTAAATATGTATGTAAAACATGTAATAGCCTAAAAGGCGTTTAAATAAATAAATAAATATAAATAAAATAAAATAAATTACCGGTTTTGTATAAAGTTGATTTTCCTTAAAAATAATACAAAGAATAAATCCACGCAACTTGGTGATTTTTTTAATGTATAAAACCTCACTTAAACTGTACTTTATGAAAAAGGTCAATCGCACGGAAAAATAATTATGTCCACAATAATTCATACAAAAAATTAAGTACTAAATTTAGTGAAGGATATGTGATTAAACAAAAATCACTCTATCATTTTGCATTTATCATAAGTACTAACATCCATGCATTTATAAATTCAACACACTTTGAATGATAAGTTCGTGAGGCAATGAATTTATCACGGTTTAATATTTCCCCAGAATTGATTGATGAAGATTTTTGCTTCCTCACAAACGGAGTGATGATGATAGGATCGTAAATTATCGTATTTGTTCTTTTTATTTCCTGCTGTCGTTTCTGGCGTTCGTGATCTCAAATAACGCTGAAGTTATATCACTGTTGGTAATTTTACAAAAGAAACGTGGCCATATAAGTAACAATGTGGCTGATTGATGGCCGTTTCAGATCGGAGCTTTCGCCGAAAGAGGAGTCCTCAAAATGAACAGTTACAGCAAAGAGCTCGATGGCAAATCAAAACAAAATTTATCAATTAATATAATATATATGTATTTGTTGATTGATAACTGAGCAAGGATGTATATTTTTTTACAAAACACAATAATACAAAAAATAGCAATGAACATAGCGTACTTGAACGATAATAATGGCAAATGTTCAAAATTGACGTTTATTAAGTTAAATTTGCAGAAATGTACCTGAATATATCGACGCTGGAAAGGAAAAAAATACCAAGCGAAATGTAACACCTTTACGGAGTAGCCAATCAAAGTTTTTTTTAATTCATAAAGAGTCTCATTATTCGTTTTGGTATTTTTTATATTTAAATTGTGTAGGAATAACGCCAAAATACGTATCATATGAATGAATTTTTTTTATTAATAAAAAAAAAATGCCTCTTCTGTAAAGTTGCTACATGTCGCTTGGTAATTTTTTCCTTTGCAGCGTCGATATTATTCTCTATCTCCACAGTTAGCGGCATAATTCTTCATAGAAAAAAAGGTACATAACATAAATTGTAAGTATGGTTGCTTTTTAAAAACATCAAAAACTAGATAGTTGAGGTGAGTGAACTTTAGTTTGTGCCATTGTTTTTTGGGAATGAACATTAGTTTACTGATAGTGCGAGTGTGTGAATGCGATAGAATGAACGAAATAGTAACTAGAATATCTTTGTTGTATCTACATTGGTTGCAACAGAAGGGAAAACATTTTTGAGAAGGCAAATGCTATTTTTGAAAGCCAATGACGGGTGATAAGCCCTGTAAATGCCTAGACATCACAATTCCCTTCTCAAAAATGTTTTCTCTCTCTGTTGCAACAAATTAGATCCAAATAACTCCCTAGGGAGGTTGTACAACCTGTCTATAAACATTTGGACATTCCCAAAACATCTTTGAATATATAAATCTATATTGACATTGTGTTTTTATTTAATATTTTTTAGTGTTTTATTTTCTCAATTTTTAAAATTGTTTAATTTTTTATTTATTTTATTATTTTGTTTTGCATTTTTTTTCTTTTTTATGTTATTTTGTAAACTTGCCAAACACAAGAGCCAGACTCTTTTTTGGCAATTTCAACCTTAAGTGTTTCATTTTTTTACTGAATGTATTGTTTATTTATGCTAATAAAGGTTTTTATAAAAATAAAAAAATATATAAAACTGCCTTTTCAAATATCGTAGCTTGTTTTTTTGATGTGCATTTTTAAAATTTACTAGAGACTACATTTCTTGGTGGAACTGCATTTCAAGAACCTTTTTTTATATATTTTTCGTATTTTTTCTGACAATGCTGTTCTCTTCGCTGCCTTTATCGGCGTTGGTTGTTGCACTATTTTGAAGATTGTAGGATCGCAATTCGTAAATGAATCTTCTCCGTCATCAAAACACATTATTTTAGTGGATTGACAATGACTGTTATGTCATCTCGTCTGCTGACGTAAAGAGCGTTTTATTTCCTCGTCGTCTGGCTCTGAAGGGTAATCACTCGGGAAACCCACCTGCCTCTTTAACCGCCGTTTTAACCTCTTTCCTCATATGTTGGCTGCACTCGTTGGCGCTAATTTCAATTTTATTATAATAAGCAAATACTAGCATTATATTTACATATTAGTTATTAATTTAAAAAATACTTGATACATTTCCACTTATTTATTTTGACCAATTAGCGCTTTCACCCTCTAATGGGCATCTTCAGACTGGTGAATATTATACAGTGTGTGGATAATTTATATAAAACTAAATATTATCTTAAGTGTAGGTACATTTAAAAATAAGTTGAAAAATATACAATACGCAATATTGCAATGGAACAGAGTGAGACAAATTATTGTTACATGTGTTGGCGGCGGTGTACTTTAAGAAAATATTCTATTATTTGAAATATATTTATTGTTTTATTAAAATGTACAGGGTCTAACTAAGGGGGCTAATAAGGGTGAGTTTTTAAATTCTATCTGCTGATTTATTAAAACTCTATCACTTTTATTTTTTATCCTATTTATTTCTAAAATTTCCAATCTATCTAACTTCAACCTATCTATCCAACCAATTCCATCAAGAATTGTCAATAAATAATTTAATTGAAATAAATACTAGCATATTACAACTAAGATGATGAACATTTCAATGAAGGTAATTTAAAATATAATATAAGTTAATATGGGCAGTATGGTGAATATTACACAGTGTGTAAAGTGGCCACTTAAACCAGCCCTTGACAGGTCATAAGCCCTGTAGATGCCTAGACTTCTATATTACCTTCTCTTAAATGTTCTTCGTCTCTGTTGTAATATGTTAATATAAACAGCTCCCCAAGGAGTTGAATCCAGTATCGATCGACAATATCGGCTTTATATTGAATATTGAATTATATTGTACGTGCTCATTTTAAGGAGTTTGCAATACGATTAATTGAAATTGATCGTCGCGACGGTAGTTTTGATGTTGAACTATTACGTATTATTTACACATTACAACTGAGATGAAAAATATTTAAAAGAAGGTAATATAGAAGTCTAGGCATCTACAGGGCTTATGACCTGTCAATGGCTGGTTCTATATTACCTTCTCTTAAATGTTCTTCATCTCTGTTGTAATATGTTTATATAAACAGCTACCTAAGGAGTTGAATCCAGTCCTTGTCTACAAAAATTTGGACAAACTCAACATATTGTTGATGAATCCACCTGGTCCATGAAGAAGTATAGAAATAGAAAAAATAACATTTTTAGGCGTTGCCTAATATGTAGGTGAAATAATTCAATTACACGAATCTCATTCGCATAAATAAAAGTTTCAGCTCTTTAACTTCACAAACATCAACAGATAAGATAATTGAAGGAATAAAAATGTTGAAATATGGGCAGAATGGTGAATGTTACACAGTGTGTAAAATGGCTACTTAAACCAGCCATTGAAAGGTCATAAGCGCTGTAGATGCCTAGACTTCTTTATCACCTTCTCTTAAATGTTCTTTATCTCTGTTGTAATATGTTAATATAAATAGCTCCCCAAGGAGTTGAATCTAGTCCTTGTCTACAAAAATTTGGACAAACTCAATATATTGTTGATAAATCCACCTGGTCTATGAAGAAGTATAGAAATTGAAAAAATAACATTTTTAGGCGTTGCCTAGTATGTAGGTGAAATAATTCAATTACACGAATCTCACCCGCATAAAGTTTTCAGCTCTTTAACTTCTCAAACATCAACAGATGAGATAATTGAAGGAATATAAATGTTAAAATATGGGCAGAATGGTGAATGTTACACAGTGTGTAAAGTGGCCACTTTAACCAGCCATTGACAGGTCATAAGCCCTGTAGATGCCTAGACTTCTCTTAAATGTTCTTCATCTCTGTTGCAATATGTTGATATCAACAGCTCCCCAGGGAGTTGAATCCAGTCCTTGTTTACAAAAATTTGGACAAACTCAAGATATTGTTGGTAAGCAAATACGTTTGATAACATTTTTAAATACTCTAACAAAAGTAACTGACATGCGCGATCACGACACGAGAACTTCACATCATTCATAACCCATACAATACAGACAGCAAAAACAAAAATAGGACAATCTCGACCGCTAAACAACGCACTTACATAAAATGTACAATGAACTACCGTATAGTCTAAAGATAACAACCATACGGAGTTTTAAGACTGAAGCGAGACACATTTTGAAACCTTCTTGATACCAGATTAACCTATGTACTACCTTATGACAAAATAAACCTTGGCAGGCTTCTTAAAACGCTGAATAAAATATTTTAAAAACACATTTTACATAATACGCCATCTGAACTGTCAAATGAACATTTTATTGCATTGTTTAAACGGCATTAAATGCGTCAATTTTTATTTTCGTAATAATTTACCGAAGGTCGGGGGCATTATAAATTGAAGAGGCAGCATTTATATAGCAATCGTATGGACAAAATATTATCATTACACTAAAAAAACAAGTGAAGGTAAATTGTGTTAAATAACGCGTAATGAAACTTGATATTCGGATAAAATTTCTTCATAGCAATGCAATCTGCTGTGAGGTCAAACGACGTAATTTTAATGTTTATTTGTTTTGTTCGTAAAAACTGAATTATGTACCTCGATGCTTTTTGGAAATATTTTTTACATAAAATTTATACTCGATTAAGTTGGAATGTTGTCGAATTCATCTTTATTTCGTTGCAATTATGAAAATAGATATTAGGTTTTTTTTACCTTTTTTTTTACTACGATGATTCATGTGAATGTCTTTCCATTATTTTGGTTAGCTACTCTGCTTTATTTTATTTATTAGTCTTATTACCATGTTATAAATACAAATAAATTCGGTGATACTGCAATACCGCGTAACATGTTTTTTTACGATTTTTTTTAACTGCAGTAAATTCGTTATAGGGACTAAGAGCCGTTAGTTTTAAATTATTGCTATTTTCACTATAATGATAGTTTTTCTGATACTTCAGCGGTATTTTTGGTTGATTGAAATCGTAAGTAATATATTTACAGAATACTTTTTAGGTTATTCTGCCAAAAAAAATCAATTGACAGTTACACGGTATTGCGGTATCACCGACTATATATACTTATACATACCTTTATTTATTTTAAGTAATTAAAATTCAATTCATAATTTTTACCAGTGACCGGGTTTCGTCGTGACCGACAACGTCAGACTGGTTTTTGGACTTATTTTGTCTGACTGATGTTTTTTTTTTTTTTTTTTTAAATATAAACGATTGACTATCAAGTCATTTAAGTAAAGCAATTGTTTTACTCCTTATACAGACGGACCGCGTACGATGGCTAACTATTGACTTTTTTTATATACTCCGTAGGTGGCATGTATGTATAAAGAGTTAGAACCGTTGAGTATGCAATTTTTCATTTAGAATAAAATGGTTTTTGGCACTTTTCATTTTAAACACCAACTCTCATTTATTGGTCTATATCATTAGATTTATCTCAATAGGTACTGTTATGCAATAAACAGTCTTACTTTCTTGTCTATCAGCAAGATTTATTCAGTGAGTGGAAAGCTTTTAATCGGAAGTTTTATTAATATATTTCATATTTATTTATTACGTTTACGGCAAAAATATTTTAAACACTTACACAAATAAATATATGCACAACAAATTGAATAAACAGAACACAAATACATGTAGCAAAGACAAACAAGGAAAATAAAATAAATGTTTATAGCATGAGTGGCCGCGTATCCATTCCTAGTTACACTCCGCTTTTTTTTTTATCCACTTTCTTATACGAATCTACATTTTCTACAATTAATGCAATCAAAACAGAACTTCGTTATTGTTTGACAGATGACTATTTGGCAGCATGTTACGAATAGCTATGAACCAAATTATGGTATGTTTCCAGCGCACCCTCTGATACTAGGGGAGACCGGGGCACATTGGGCACCTAAAGGATTATCATTAACATATTACAACAGAGATGAAGAACATTTAATAGAATTTTATATAGAAGTCTAGGCATCTACAGGGCTTATGACCTGAAATAATTCAATTAGATGAATATCACCCGCATAAATAAAGGTTTCAGCTCTTTGACTTCACAAACATTAACAGATGAAAGAATTGAAGGAATATAGATGTTCAAATATGGGCAGAATGGTAAATGTTACACAGTGTGTAAAGTGGCCACTTAAACCAGCCATTGACAGGTCATAAGCCCTGTAGATGCCTAGACTTCTATATTATCTTCTTTTAAATGTTCTTCATCTCTGTTGTAATATGTTAATGTTAACAACTCCCCAGGAGTTGAATCCAGTCCTTGTCTACAAACATTTGGACAAACTTAAATATTGTTAAAAGATAATCGTCAATAAAAACTAAATGAATTCAGTAAAAAAACATGAAGAAAAAAGTATTTTTATTCATGAGAACATTTCATAATTGTTGATATTAAAAACACAGAAAATATCAAAAATAAAAGTAACAAGAATATAAAAAAGGACCTATGAGCCCATTATGCCCCGGTGCCGGGACAGAAGAGAAAACATAGTCAAAAATTTCAAAAGCACATCTCTCGTAGTGGTTAAAACTTTGGCCACCCGTTGTACACATGATCTATATTTAAAGAAATACAATTACATAAACTTATGACTTCAAGCTAAGTCATGCCAATTATTCTTCATCCCACACTGTATAAGTGGCGATGAGATTTAAAAAAAGCGGGAATCTCTCTCGTAAAAAATTGTTCCAAGTTGTGCGAAAAATTAATTACTGTACACTTTCTGGACATTGTTGTTGCTCAAAAAAAAGTTGTTCTTAGAAGATTTGATAAATAACAAACTTTGTCTTCTGGTGACACGGTTGGGACATCACTTACAGTAAGTAATTTGAGAATGCAAAAGAGGCCCATCTCCGTTCTACGTTTCTATAATGAAGACCGATTAAGAGATTGCTTTATTTCAACATATCCTCCTTATCCTCTCTTCAAGCATTCTTGTCCTCATCCCACCCAATTTACAATAACTTACTGTTCTTAAAAGTTTTATTAAAAAAATCTTTGATCATTAAAAAATATTTACGAGTACATGAAAATAACATTTTTATATGTATAAACTTATATGTATTTATTTGATATGTAATATATTTTCTATGCTAACTTTGTATACTTTGTGGAAATTTGTTATTAGTTTTGAGTTCATACACTATATCTGTTTGTTTACGTTAAATATCCATGTAGAACTGTTGATTTCCCAAATAAAATAAATCGGAAAAAATATTTAAGCATTGTAGGGTACTTCCGGTGAAGCAACTTTACCACTTTAAGCTAATAATAAAGCATTTTGATGAGGAAAAAAACCCCGCTCAGTCACCAACATGGAACAAGATCGATAACAGCCATGAAACTGGTAGAGTTTAGAGCACAAAACTTCTATGGAAGCAGGACGACAGAATATATTGTACCAAAGCCATTTAATAAGCTTCCTGCCGAGGTAAATAACTTTACCAGTTTGCAGCAAAGAAGCAAACGATTGAAGGATTCCCTCATCAAGAATCAAAACATCAAGGTGTAAAGTTGTGTTGATCCAGTTCAAATATATTTGTGTTTTGTTATATAAATAAAAGACGAGTGATACTTTAATCCACACATTTGGAATATCCAGTGACCGGTTTGATCGCTTTTGCGTTATCTTCGAGACTGGTATCTTTATTAAGGAGTTCAATGTATTTATACAAAACTGAGGTAAGGACAGAGAATTCAAAATTTTATGAAAGTAAATTAAATCAGGAGCTCAATCACAGATGGCTATCGACATGCTAAAAAACGTGCTAAGTATTTGAGCGATCACCACGAACAATCATGAACACGCTGAAGTTAAAGCGGTCGCGTTGCAAAACGAAATTCAACTTCGGTCAGTTCAAGAGGATTGGTTGAATCTCGCACAGGAACTTATCTATGGCGTTTTGCAACGCGACCGCTTTAACTTCAGCGTGTTCATGATTGTTCGTGGTGATTGCTCAAATACTTAGCACGTTTTTTAGCATGTCGATAGCCATCTGTGATTGAGCTCCAGGTTATTTTTATCTTAAGGACCATTATCAACATTTTTTCAGGTTAACTAATGAGTTGATAGAATGCTAATTAATTGAGTTTCAGTATTTTATTTTTAGTGTCCCATCCTTCGTGAGTGTAATTTTTGTCAATTGTGATTTCTAAAAAACAATGAGTAAAAAGTCTTGTGTTTAATTTTTACAGTGGTTTTTTTTTTGGTTTGTTTGTTTTTGTGTTTATTTGATATTTTGGGATAATTTACTATTTAAAAATTAAATGTATTAGAAACGAGCCCATAAACTTTTATTTATTTTTAGTTTGGCGCAATCTAGATTTTGTTTACTTTTGTACATTATTTTGAATATATAATAAAATCAAAAAAATGTATCAAGTAAGTGTAAAAAGTTTTTGAGAACTTTGCAATTTTTTTTTGAAATTTTAATATGAATGATTGAGTTGTATTTTGCGACACGTTGAAAATTATTAATATATAAAACTATTAATAATTCGCGTCTAGATTACTGTAATGGAATATACGCAAATCTCCCAAAATATCAAACTAATAAACTTCAATCTGTTTTCAATGCAGCAGCAGCAAGGCTTATTACGGGAGTAAAAAAATATTCTCACATCTCACAACATCTTCGAGATTTGCACTGGTTAAAAAGCCCCGAGAGAATAAAATACAAGCTGTGCTGGACAGTATTCAAATCCCTTCATGAAATGGCTCCAAAATACCTATCGGACCTTTGTATTAGGGAAAATACATGTCAAAGAAATTCTACTCTTAGGCCAGCATTTGATTCAGGAAGAGGATAACTTGTTGAAATCCGTTGCTCCCCAAACACTAGATTTGGAGATCATGCTTTTGCCGCCGCCGGCCCCTCTGCCTGGAACCAATTGCCTTCAAACTTACGAATCATCGACAGTCCCAGTCAGTTCAGATCCCAACTAAAATCTCACTTCTTTAAACTATCATACCCTCAATTTTAAACCGGGAAATATAATGTATCACTTAAGTTTAGTTAGAATGTAAGTTTAGATATACAATTGTAAAGCGCCCTTGAGGTGATTTTTTACAAAAATTGCGCTATATAAATCAGCCAAATATTATTATTATTAATAACTGACAGAAAGTGGAAGAAAACGTGACAATGAAAAACCGTTTAACTGACAAAGTATATTTATAATGAGAGTGATTTAGAAGCGAAGAAAGTAACAAGCAGCATAAAATAAATCATTACATATGTAATTTACAAAGTGATGTACAATTAGTATTGTTTCAGAGTGAGCAGCACATGTATAATAACATAAAACACGTTTCACAATTCGCTGAGACACTTTCCACGCGTGAGTGTGCTGTTTTGTGAAATGAATACAAAATGGCGGGTTATGTACACAAAATGGCGGAAATATATTGCTGCATAATAACAATGCACTCACGTTGCGGCAAAGAACATGTGAGGTTATTGATACATTGTTTGTTTTTCACGCAGCGTATTGTGGGAATAAGGCTACGGTTTGAAAGGAAGCATTCGTACAATATGTACCCGCATGGAGCATAACAGACAGATGAAAATGCAATTAATAATTAAGTACAATAAAAGTGGTGACACTTTATGAAACAGGTGTTGTTTTTAACAATTTATCTATTAAACAAATTACAACAGAGATGGAAATAAAATATGGAATTTCAAACATAAGAAAATTTGTGAACGTTACACAGTGCGTAAAGTGGCCACTTAAACTAGCAAATGACAAGTTATTAGTCCTGTAATTGCCTTCTATATTTCCATCTTCGATAATAATTTTGAATGAGAGTGTGGATGTAAATTATTAATTCAATTTACATAAACGGCCGGAGGGCTTTTACAAGTATGGTACATAGATACAACAATAACATACACAAACTAAGAAATAAAATATAGCGTTTGGTCCATTTAAATACATATTTATGCATTTAACATTTATGCCAAGGAGGTGGGTTGCGCACGAATCGATGAGTGGATCAAGCCGAATAGATAAAAATTTGAGTACTGTTTATGAAATTTGGTCTAAAGGTATAAATGTATGAATTGGTTATGTTTTCAATGATTGTTTTAGTTTATATTGCTTATTGTGTTAATAATAATTAGACTAATTACGTGTTTATTTTATAGTCATGTTAACTTTATTGAATAACTAATTTAAGACATGTTTTACTTATTGTAAAGTGTTTCCCTCGGCACGGGACACCCCAGTAAGGGAACATTATTCTGTATAAAAAAAAGAATACAAGCATTGTTAAAGTATAAATAAATAAATAACTAGTAAGGTTATGAAGATGATATGATGTATTATATACTAATACACAGTTGTAAGCGGGTAGAAAAGAAAATTATTAACAAATTATTTACACGCGTTTAAATGTTTAACACGTGTAAAAAACAGTAAGCAAAACTTATACAAATAAGGAAAAAATATTAAAAAACTAGATTTAAGTATCTATAAGAAATAATCGAAAATGGCAAAATGTTTTTTTACTGATATATAGGCAACGCCTGAATGACAAGACTTCCTTATTCTCTTCTCGTAAATGTTCTTCATCTCTGTTGTAATTTCTAAATCTTAATGGCTCTCTAGGGGGTGGAAATAAACAAGTCCCATTATTTTATTAAAATCATTTTTTGTCAATTTTTGATGGAATACCATTTTATTGTCTAGTCTGAAGATGCCCATAAGAGGGTGAAATCGATAATTGGTCAAACAAATAAATGGAAGTGCACCAAGTGTTTTTAAACTAATAACTTACATTTAAATATAAGTTATTACATGTCAATTACAAGTCCCATTATGCTTAAAAATAAAAGTCTATGAATCATATATATTGCTAGTGATGACATGCGGACTAGAAACCATTTCAGTGACACCGAAAATTAGCCATAAACTAAAATGAATGCAACAATGTATGGAAAGAAAGATGCTCGGTGTATGTCGAAGAGACAGAATAAGAAATGAAAAAGTAAGGTCGTAGATATCATGGATCGTGCAGCAAAATTAAAATGGCAGTGGGCAGGACACTTGGCGAGGCAAAATGATGGCAGGTGGACACCGAGAATAATAAAATGGAGACCCTGGGCAAACAAAGAGGTGATGAAAGGCCACAAAAAAGATGGATCGATGACATTACCTCGATAGCCGGTAAAACATGAATGATAAAAGCGGGAGATAGCAAGGATAGGAGACGTTTAGAAGTGGCTTTTATCTGGTAGCGGAGAGACTAAGGCTGAAAAAGAAGAATAAGAAGGGGGGTGAAATCCAGTCTTCTGTCTGCAAACATTTGGATGAACTCAAACTATTGTAATTTATTTATATATTTTTTTGCATATACATACATATTTATTACTGGGAAATCTATATAAAATTAGTGCATTTGAAAATGAATATGTAGTTTCCCCTGGTTAGGTTCTTTTTCATCCAACATGACTCAGCCTGATCTTAGTCTGAGATTTTTTTATTTTTGTTTTTTATTATTTTATTGTGTTTTATTGTCATTAGGTTTTTTCAACTTACACGTAGTTGAGGGTCAAAAGCTGATTATGTGTGTGTGTATTGTATACCAATAGCTGTATTGTTGCTCGATTATTTGTTACAAAGAATATTTTTTTTTCTTAAACAATAGGCGCTTTGCCCTATGTAGGCATCTTCAAGATTGGGCGATGACTGTTTGTGCGAAAGTGCTCTTTGGTCAGTAAACAAATGAATAAATCTATACCCAGGAGTTTAGTTTATCATTTGTCTCAAACTAATTGTGAAGGTTTTGAGTTTAATCATAAAATATCTACAAAAAACATCAACAGGTAATATCAATATATCTGGCAAGGTAAAATCAAGATTTCTGTACAAAAATGTGTATGCTTTTATGATTTTTTTATTTAAAGCATGTTCAATTACATGTAATCGATGAAGATACTTAAAATTTCTGTACAAATGTCACATTTTCATAAAAAAATATCCATTTTATTTTATAGATAATTAATGATATGATGACTCTGACTTCCCACTGTAATCGAGGTCCAGAGTGAGATCACCTGCAGTATTTTACGGACCCAGGGCCGCGATTATGAACGGCTATCTTCATCGGTATATACTGAGACGGTATAAACTAATATCGATATTTTTGTACGAGATTGTGTAAATTTGTATGAAAATTCAAAGTATCTTCGTCGGTAACCGGTAATTAAACATGTTTATAGGTAAAAATTTCATACAGAAAACTTAATTTTACTTTGCAGGTAAAATTGAAGTTTAATTTTAACTTCTCATCAGAATACATACCCAGAACCTGTACAAAGTAAGTCATAAGTAGTCAAAAGTAGTCAGTAAAAATTCATCCATTAATAGGACAGTTCGCTTGCTAGATAGTTTCTAAGTACACATAATATGTATACATTTTTCTGTACATACCGGCAGTTCAGCAGCTGTCTCTTTTTTTATTCATAAACTATCATAAGATGCATTCGTAATGTTATTCTTCCTAAATTTCAAAGTCTGTATTACGTAAAGAGTTAAAATAATCCATAAAGTAATGCTGACTCCAATCGTGACAAATGAATATGTGACGAATTTTTAATGTAATTTTTAAAAATAAATCCTACATTTAGATGCAGTATTCGCGGGAATTTTACAAAGCAAGATTTACAAGACTCTAAAGCTACCTACTTACTGTTCGTTACTATTTTCAATTGAAATTCGGATAGCGTTTTTATTCCGCAATTGAATTGAATTAATTAAATTACCAAACAACGTTGAGCGATTTCGTTGAAATTCAGCGGGCCTTACGGTAAACTGATAAAAAACATGTGAACCAGCTTATTATCTGTGGGAAACTAGATACTACTGTTTAATTATATGGTTAAGTGAGGTATTGAGATATTCGCTTAACAATAAGTAACCGTGAGCGTCCATTTTGTGAAGCTTCATTTTCGGAAAATGTGTAATCAGGTTCGTACCTCAAATAACGGTCAATTGCATTGAGATAATATAATATTTTCTCGAATCGGGAGTAATGTTAAAAACATATTCAATATTAAGAGCTAATTTTTATGATTGTAATTATAAAACTGTCAATGTAGACGACATGTATAAAAAAGATTTTATTTATAATTTTGTAAGATTTAAAAAAAAGCACATTACTCCGGCCGCACGTTGTTACGATAAATATAAATTTTGTCTAATTAGATGAAACAAAAAGAGTTTCCAAAAGAGGGCTATTTCCGCATTATTACTCTGAGGTTATTTATAAGAACTGAAAAAAATTGTTCGTTCTTTATTTCTTTTTTTAAAATATAAAAATGAATATTTGCGTTCTAATGATTTATCCATAAATTGAAATTTTGGGGGCCATTTTCAAAGAGTTGTAAGTAACTCACTATTAAAAAATGGGAATAAAGTTGGGGTAGAGTAAGATTCAAATCTCGGACCTCTGATTCATGAGTCCACGGCACTAGCCACGGGACCATAACTCGATTAATTAAAAAAAAAAAATCTGCATATAATCATGTACCTTTATAGTTAGACGGAAATATTACAATATTTTGAAATTATTATGAAAGTGCTGTGTTATGATTGGTATATCGTTGCCTTAATTTGAATCTAACATAAGTAATTTATTTCTGTATTTGAGATTATGATTGAATATATTTTATACAAAAAAGCATCTATCTCTGTCATTTTAATGTAAAAATTCTTAGAAAAAAAGCGATAGTTTTTCGAATAACGCCTATCTCAGAGAAGACGTATATTTCTTGGAACACAGCGTAAGTTAGTAGTACAGTGGTTTGCGTTTGTTTCGACAAAACACTTAAAAATCATGATACCTTAAAAACAAAATATTTGCTAAAAAAACACTCAAATGCATAAAAAATTAAGATTTTATTATCTTCTATAAAGTTATTATTGAGTGACTCACACTGTATTAAAATGAAAGCGTCGATATCAAAAATGTATGTACGAATAATAATGAGGTTAGGAATCAGGAATTTTTGTGAATAATAAAATAATTTTCTCCCAAACCCATTATGTGTGTACCACAAATCAAGGTAAGGTAATAAATTGATCTTGCAGTTAGGTTTTATGAGTACTTAGCCACACCTTGCTTCCGTTTTACAATATAATAAAAAATAAAACCTAACATGATATGTTCTATTCAATGGTAGTATATTATTCTATGCCTACATTTTTGTTTTATATATCTGCTAGTATTTCTGAGTTTGGCAAGCCCATGTTTCCCGTGGTTAAAATATTTAGCGACATGTCACGGATGCGAATTATTACGATTAAGGCGAGGCTTTGTTATTCATACTAATGTAGATATTATGTTATTTTATACCATGCGACTTCTAAAAAAACATTATTTAAAGAACGCATTTGAGTGTATATATGTATCTGTATATATTTCGACAGATTACAGAGAGATAGCTGAAAATTAGAGAATACGTGAACATATTATAATTCACGGTAATCAGGAATTAATTCGTTATTACTTAATAAAATTAAGTCGTTCGTATGAGTACCTTACCCGCAAAAAACAATATTACAGAGAAAAATCCCTCTGGTGGAACGTCCCGCTAACTTTTGTTTTCTGTTATAAAAATACATTTAATTACAAATATAAAGGCAATCATAAGATTTTACTATTTTCAAACTCCACTTTATTTTAAATTGCACCTTAAAAATAATAAATCAAATAAACATAACATAAAAACAATAATTTTCAAAGGTATTTCTGATTCAAAATATACATAATAGTTATATATAAATGGCATATAATTATTTTTCTGCCGGCAGATTACGCCTCTTGAAATTTAGACTAAACTTAGGTACGTTGCTACTCGCATAAAAAAAAATTGTTTTGATGATTTGAAGATTTTTAAATCACAAATATAGCGGTATTTTTCTTAAATTTCTTCGTCAATCGTTTAAAAATATAAAAATACTTGAAATGTTTTAGTTCATTTTTTTTTATAGAAAAGTGTTTTTTTTTGACAAGAAAGATGTTTTGGTTGTAAATTTTTGATTTATATTGTATGTTTTAAGCAAAATTTGAATGCAGTCGAACGGCCTATATGATGATTGAGATGTGCCCGTCTTTTCGTTAGGATACTTATTACACTAACGTGCAAATCCCTGTGGTCAAGGTGTATAAGTGGTATTTTCATGTTAGTTCAGTTAGACTCCTGACGAAGAGTCAGGTATCTCTTGAAACCGGTAGACATAGAAAAGCCGATAAATGGTTATATAAAAATACTCACTAACATAATATATCATTTTAATCGAGTTGTGGTCTCGTAGCTATTGCGTACTCATGGATCAGAGGTTCGAAGCTCGAACCTCACTCTACCCAAACTTGATTCCCATTTTTTTTTAGTGAGATATTTACAACTCGTTTAAAATGGCACCAAAATTTAAATATTCGGGTAAATCATAGAAACGCATTTTTTTTCTTTGTTTTCAAAACTAATTTTAATATGGATATTTTTGTTACTGCCACTAATACCTGTATGCAGAGACAAAACTTAAGGTGAGGAAAGTACATTCTAATTTCAAGCGCAAAGAATAACCCGAAGGAGAAGACAATAGAATGTACTTTCCTCACCTTAAGGTTTGTCTCTGCATACGGGTATAAACGATTTATTTATTCGTTCTTCATTACTTTCCTACTTTTAAAAAATAAAAGTCCACGGAAGAATTATCTTATATTGCTCAACATATTACAACAGAGATGTAGAACATTTAAGAGAAGGTAATATTTTTTAAATTTTTTTAAAATTTTTTTTATTCAGAAAACATACAGTCATACAAAATAAGTATTATAAACAACAATTTTTTAACATAAAAGACCAATTAAGTTTTCATAAAATAAAAAGATATAAACATTAAATCTGAGAAAAATATAGAAGTATGTAGGTGAAATAATTCAATTAGATGAATCTCACCCGCATAAATAAAGGTTTCAGCTCTTTAACTTCACAAACATCAGCAGATGAAAGAATTGAAGGAATAATGATGTTCAAATATGAGCAGAATGATAAATGTTACAGTGTGTAAAGTGGCCACTCAAACCAGCCATTGACAGGTCATAAGCCCTGTAGAAGCTTAGACTTCTATATTACTTTCTCTCAAATATTCTTCGTCTCTGTTGTAATATGTTAATATAAACAGCTTCCCAGGGAGTTGAATCCAGTCCTTGTCTACAAAAATTTGGACAAACTCAAAATATTGTTAATATTTCTCAGTTTACTTTTAATGATAATTGTATATTACTTTATAACGTTATTGTTAATCTTACTGCACTATGCTGCAATCCTAACGTTAAAATTAATTATCTTTGGTTAAAGCCAACTGGATATAATTATCATAAATAAATAAATGTATTAAAATAATGAAATGTCTCTGTAGTTATTTTGTGAATTTCTTGTGTAACATTAAATATTATATAATGTACGAGACATGTAATAATTTCACACTATTTTGCCTTGGTGATAATTATGTTAATTCACATACATAATATTTATATTATGTAATTAAAATGTATCGTTACACATTTTGTACGAGTACTTACAGTGCTTGGTAACATATACTTAAATTGCACGAATTTCGCCCGCATAAATAAAGGTTTCAGCTCTTTAACTTCACAAACATCAACAGATGAAAGAATTGAAGTAATAATGACATTTCATAGTTCAACATGAATCATCAGTGTGGCCATATATGAAGCGATATGTAATCATCCAAAAAATTAAAATTCTATAACACGTTGGGTTATATTTCAGCCTCAGACAACCGAACTAGCTCTTCCTAGTAATATGATGTCTCGTACCGTATTCAGAAGTTGGCGAAAGGGCCTAACGCCAGCATTCGTACTTCACCGAGTAGGAACTCGGGACCAATTACTATGGTCGGGTAATCAAATTATATGTCTGACCAAAGAACCCGGATGTGCCAAAAACGGCAAGCAATTAGGTTAGCAAGGGTTGACAGTATAAAATGACTGTACAGGATGAGAGCCAGGGCGTAGCCTGGTACCAAAAAGTTCCAGATAAGGAAAGCAAGCTGGTTCGCTAGGAGAGCCATGAGTGGATGTCTTTACCAAAAATTACCAGAAAGATAGGTAAGCAGAAAGGTTAGAAGACGACCCGAATCGAACGTAGTTATGCAGAAAGCAGCCAGTCCACATTTTTGAAAAAATGGGACACTGATGTTGTCGGGTGCAATAAGGTCAATTCTATGTTCTGCTAAAAACAGCCAAACCGTTTTCATACAAAATACTGTAATAATCATTTTTTCAAAATGGTGTCTATCTCAAAAACGCCATTTCTCAATTTGCAAAAAAGACCCACAAAACTAGACAAATCTTACGGTACTTTAAAAATCAATAAAACTGGTTAAATACATAATTGCATTCTTGTTTGTTTTATAAAAAAACTAATGTATTCATTGTTTTTCATTTTTAAAAGTCAAACACATTCCAACTGTTGTGTAGATTTACTTTTCTATGACTGGCTGCTTTCTGCATAACTACGTTCAATTACTCTGACTTTTAGAGCTAAAAATCCGCCTTATAAAGGCCAAAATCGAGAGGGATGAGAAATTTAGGGGTCTCGCGGGGCATGAGGTAAGCGCGGGTGGCTGGAGGGCATCGCATTGAATGCGGTAAGAATATGCAAACCGAAACCATATATTAGAGGAGTTGTTAATACGTAACTATCTCGTAAGAAAGGGATAACAATATGCGAAATAAAATTTATAGGGAAAAGCGGGTGCTATAATTCCTAATTTTTTTTCTTTTCTATCCCCGCGATAATATTCATAACAGCGCAGCACCCCGGGGTTCTGGTTCTATTTCACTCATGTAATTGTGTTCTTTATCCGCCCGGACACGGAGCTTTTGTAGAATAAGTAGTCAAATAGTATTTATGATTATGCGAGTTAAGTATCAAAGTGGTTTCTTTTTCTAGTCATTGTGAATCCCACGCCGCCATCGCCATTGTATTTTAAGTATCTTCCTGTCCTTTATTTTATGCAAATTATCACAAAATATAACAACTAGATTCATTGTAACAATGTTTCGAGAAATAATGCGCGGTTGTCTATTATGCTTACATACATAATACTTGTGTACTGTGCTGGGCGAGTGTTGGTGGTAAATAAATTGATCAGAAAATTTATAATGATTATTTAAATGCGCATTTAATTTATGGCAAAATATGGGAGGCTGATGTAACGTTATCCTGGTAATTACTAAAATCTAAATTACACGCCTCGTAGAGTAGCTTTATATTATGTACATACAATACGCGATCCGTCCATAGATTGGATAGAACCAATGCCTCCCTAAGAAATGACTTTCAAACAATTGGTAACAATTTTTTTATATATAATAAAATTAGCAATAATTGAAATAATCTTTTTAGTACCAATGTATGTTGAATTACAAAATAAAATTAAAAATAAAGAAAAATTCTCTCTTTTTAATTTTCTTTGTGTTGTATGTTATTTTGTAAAGTGTTTATTTCTGCGTACTAAAGACTAATTCAATGACGAAAATGGTGCTATATAAATTACCCATAATAATGATAATAATTACACAGCAAAAACTATGGCTTGCACGCACCTATGTCCAGATTGTGTCGTATTGTAAACTCAAGACAAGATCTGGACTTTTTTGGTGTAAGTCTTTATAGTTTTAAAAATTCACTAAAATAGACCAGATCTTGTCTTGAGGTAGTAATTTTTATTTTTTTGTCCTAGCTTTAATTTTATTTAGTTGTATTTTATTTTATTAGTGCCTGTATCAATTATAAGAAATTGTATTTACCATCGTAAGAATGGACTGCATAAGTCCGTCAAATAAATAAATAAATAAATAATCCAAATGATTCGATTGCCAAACCAATTTTTGGCAAATAATCTGTACTTGCTATTATTTGTTTTCGATTTGTGATATTTTAATTAAATAAATTGTTTTTAATAATTGAAACGCCTTTTTTATTTTTTTAATACTTATAGGCATCTTTCAAAAATTATAAAACGTACAAATTAAAATTAAAATTAAGGCAGTTACATGGGGTTAGGGCATTTTTTTACTTCCCAATGAATAAATAAAAGAAATTCAGATCATACAGGAATATGTTAAGTTTGTACAAATATTTTTAGACATAAGACTGAATTTCACCCCCTACGGAGATATTTAGATTGAAAAATAAAAACAGAAATGGAGAACATTTCAAAGAAAGAAATATGGAAATCTAGGCATTTAAAGGGCGTATGACCTGTCTCTGGTTGGTTTACGTGGCCATTTTACACACTGTATAACATTAACCATTTTGTCTATATTTGAACGTCCATATTTATTAGATTCTTCATTCGATTCTTTATTCGATTTAGTTGACTAAACAAACTGGTCCAAGAAGAATTTTTAATAGTAGATAAAATAATTAAATCAGATAAATCTCACCAACTTCAATAAGAGTTTTGGCTCCTAATCTTTACGTATATTAATAGATGGAAGAATTGAAGAAATACGGATGTTCTCATATGCAAAACGGTGAATTTCGCACGGTGTATAAAACGGTCACTTAAACCCGCCAGTGACAGGTCATAAGCCCGAAAAATGCCTAAACTTCCATATTTCCTTATATGAAATGTTCTCTATTTCTGTTGTTATTATTTAACGTTGGTAGAATGTTACACAGTGGGAAATGAGATCACCAAAACCAGCAAAAGATAGGTTACAAGACCTTCTCCATATTTATCTATTTTAATTTTGCTTTTATGTACGTTCGTACTAGTTTAACGTCAAATAAATTAATAATGCATATAAGAAAGTAGCGTGAATCAAAAAACAATTGCTTTACCACTAAGCCAAAAGCATGATTGAATGAAAAGCATACATGAATATTATTAGCTACGCCACAAGCCCAGGTTATTATGATTTTTAGTCACACTTCCATAAATATACACGAAACCAGATACATTGCAATTAATATTCTCGTGCATACGAGAGGTCCTATTAAATAAACTTTACCATTCAAAATAGTAAGATGTATTATTAGCTATGTCTAAATACGGTAACTTGTATTATCGTGCTGTTATTAGGTTTCATTATATATGTATTTGTATTTACGTGCGCACACGCGCATATACACATATTATGTGTGTACAAAACCGGATGTAAACCATTGATTAGACCTGTGATTTACACATTTGAAGTTGATTTGATTACGGAAGTACCGGCGTTTGGATTTTCAAAGAAAAATGGTGCGAAAAATATGCAGAAAATTGGAATGAAGCATAAATTTTCAATTCTTCTTGCGTAATTTATGGAAACTTTTAAAAGTTTTTGTTTTAAAAGTGAAATGCTAAGTTCGGTAGCAAAATCTTACAAATTTTTACAGTTATTTGTTTAACATATTAAAACAGAGATATAAAACTTTTTCGATAAGGTAATATAGAAGTCTAGGCATCTACAGGGCTTATGATCTGTCATTAGATGGTTTAAGTGGCCACTTTACACACTGTGTAACATTCACCATTCTGTTCATTTTTGAACATCTAGATTTCTTCAATTTTTTTAATCTGTTGATGTTTGTGAAGTTAGAGCTGAAACCTTTATATATGCGGGTGAGATTTGCGTAGTTAAATTATTTCACCTTCATACTAGGCAACGCCTAACAATTTATATACTTCTTCATGGACCAGGTGGATTTATCAACAATATTTTGATTTTGTCGAAATTTTTGAAGACAAGGACTGGATTTAACTCCCTGGGGAGCTGTTAATATTAACATATTACAACAGAGATGAATAACATTTCAGAAAAGGTAAAATCCAGTCCTTTTTGGACAAACTCAAAATATTATTGAGTTATGAATGTGTTTAATTTTTTTAATGCCCTTAAAAGTATCTCTGTATCCGGACGGATAGTTAAATATTTTTTATCTGAATGTTCTCTATCTGCGTTGTTACACGTTACAACTCCAAAAAACACACGACTTTTTTTTTATTTGATTTTAAATACTCAGTTGAAGTGAAATTAAAATATAATTTTTAGGTGTAGTATTAAATCGAAGAGAGCCTTTCTTAAAATTATCAATGCTTTTTTTTTCAAAAATTGAACATACACACCATAAACGGTCAGCACTTTAAAAGATTGATTGGTGGTTAGAGCATTTGAAAGTGAAAATGTGATTTAATGAACAAAAAAAAACCTCTGTCAAGTTTAATCGGGTTGTGACATGACTTTAAAAGGACTAATAAAGTCTCCGCCATATCTAGATGTCTTCGTAATATTATTTGAAACAATAAGGACATGCGCATAGAAAGAAGAGTACGGATATGTAAGACACGTGTCAGGTCGATCATAACAGAAAAAGAGCTGACGCAACCAGGACAAATAATATGCTTAGAATATCGGAAATATACGAGCAATCACAAGAAGCAGCAACAAGAAATAAGATTGACCCGTAGCATTGAAAGTGTTGTTCGATGGAACAGAACAAAAATATGATTTTGAAAAGATCATGTAAATAGAATGGACGACTCCAGAACCCCTTCCATTGTAGCTAAGGAAATTCCACTTGGTCGTCGTCTCCCTGGTAGACCACCTAAAAGATTGAGGGACAGTTGGATCTCATCGTTTCAATAGATCGACAGATCTAGACAAAGAGGAAGAAACAGTTCAGTCAGGTACTTGGTAAACAATAGTTAATTACATAAATTATGAATAACCACTTAAGAATGAACATGGCCGTAACTTGCGAACCGTTATTTTCTAATGTAACACGAACTTAATTCATTTATCAATACAAAATAACTTTTCAAGAAGTGTTAATGGAGCTTCTATCATAATGGGAAGTAATTATTTTATTAAGAGTTCTACTTTTGTTACCGCTAGTTGTCCTAAATAATGTAATTTTTATTGTGTTGATCGTTGCTTCAAATTAGTGAAAAACTATTTATATATATATTTTAAACAGTAAGTAGTATTCTAACGACTGGAAAATAATAGATTAAATTAAAATATTACAGTTTTTTTTAAATAAATATAAGCAGGTTTAAATCCCACAGTAAAAAATATTTAATATTCATGGAAAATTCTATCAAAACTTTAATCCCGTCGAATGGCCGAAATTAAAATCATTGGATCGTGTTTTACTTAAATAATTTGCCTTTGCAAATTATTTAAGTAAAACATTATGTATATTATATTTTATGTATCTAAATTTTGCCTAAATTGCAAGAGGCGTAATCTGCCGGTCGTATAGTAATAATATTTTAGTCACATCAATATTTTTTATCAGATACCTTAGAAAATTAATATTTTTATTTGATGTTCATAAACGTTTTTTCTAATGGCGCGATTTTTAGAGAACGGCGTTCTAAAATCAAAAAAATGTAAAATTTCCTTACCATCCTATCAGACTAGATCCTTTGATCTACTATGCGAATACTTTTTACTTCAAAGCGTTGTGGCCGCGGCCGGTCAAGATTCACACGGAAGAAATAACACCAACGGTCGGACAAGCTTAAAACCTTAAATATTACAATCAAATTATTGACACGCGGAAGACATCAAAACTCACAGCTTTCTAATAAAATTAACAAGCGGAGAGAAATAACTATAAAATGATTGACAGGCTAACTTACGTAGATAAAACACGACAATTTACTTATAAACATAACTATGAATAATAATTTATTATAATTAAAATCATCGCTATGCCATATCAAACAATTTATTGGCCGATTTCATATCGTTGAGCGGTACAGTCGCCAAAAATCCATACTGTAAAATCAGGGTGGATTGATTTTTATTTCATAATTTTTATTTATTTAAGAGGATAGTATCTGAATTTTGATGAAAAAGTATTTAAGCATTATATATAGTATTTATATTGTTACTTTGATCTGTCGTTTTTTTATGGGAGTTGTTTTATATTTTACCTTGCTAATAATATAAAAAGTTTAAAATTCAAAATAGGTTTTTTTTTGCTATTATATCAATTTTATTTTAACTAAACTGTTAGGATAAGGAAAGATATTCTAAAGTGGAACAATCAGGAACTTCATAGCATTTTCAGAGGAAACCACTTAACACTCTTCAGGTGAAGCCGGCTTGTTGACAGTTGTCAACAGGCCTTCCGTTTCACTAAAAGAGTTTGGCATTTTGTTCCATGTATTGGTTTATTTTAACAATTGCCTCCCCTTTATTGTGGAGGTAGTATTATTCCAAGTACAATACTACCTCTCGTGTGAGTTCTTTATTACCTATCACCGATGGGATGTCGTAAAGATCTTCACCCAGACTTCCGCATCGCGCCCCCAGCTGTTGTTTTTGAATGCTGAAAAAAGGGGCAATGCATCAACAGGTTAGGGACATTTTGAGGAGTTTTATCGTCGCATGGGCAGCTGTCAATCTCGAAGAGCTTGAAGCGATACAGGTAGTTCATGAACCCACCATGACCCGTGAGAATCTGGGTGAGCTCGTAGCCAGCATTATGCATTCTTCTAAAATGCTCTGTCGTTGAAGCCTACTCTCACCTAAAGTATAATTTAAATATATACCTAATGGTGCGCTGACGCAATATTTAAGCATTATTTGGTGGGGCTAAAGATTTGTCTGATTGTTTTAGTATCAACGTGTTTAACTACCGTTCTAAACCTAGATTCCCGGCATGGTTGACATTAAATATTTATTTTTTAATTTCTTGCGACAAAATGATCAAGAAATGCAGTTGGTGTACCAATGCATTGCTCTATACACCATTAGATCCGGACATGGAACGATGTCTTTTATGAGAGTAAAAGAAGAACAGTAGTGACACATTTATCTCAATTTCGAATTGAAGAAAACATGCCTTGATTTTTTTTAACAAAGAAAAAAATACGGCACCTAGTGTATTACTTGTTCAGGATAGATTATCAATCAAATACCTGACAGAACAATGAACCAACTCTTTCATTATGTATTGAACCGTTTAACTAATTCCTCGCTACCAGGCACTGTCCATCTTGTGACCATAAGCGTAGAAAAAACTGTGGACGTAAGTTACAAAGTTGCGTAAAAAAGTGACTTACCTACTCTACTTATAACACTTTAATACCCGGTGGTTTGATAAACTTGTTATATTTTTTTGCAGTTATATAAATTTTACGTGATTATTTTTTTGTAAGTTAGTGAAACAAAAACCCTGTTGATTAATGTTCTGTATATTTAGGTAAAAAAAAAACGACACTTATCTTACTTGTTTTTAATGACCGCATTCGAACTAACAGGTTAACTTATTATGAAAAAAAAAGTGCATTAAAACTAGTAAGAAATTGTTGAAAACATATTCACAAATTTATGGTGTTTAGTGAACTATGTGTGTGATGGTTAGTTTTTTCCCTTATTTCTCTAAATCCGAAGTTTTGTTTATCAGAAGTTTTATTACAATCCACTGGATCAACTGGAATCAGAGTTGAGTTAGGAAAAAACGACACAATTTTCTACTTGTCAGAAAAACCATTAAAGATGGGACAGTAATGAGTCGATTTGTACTACTAGAACTAACAATATTTTGAGTTTGTCCAAATGTTTGCAAACATGGACTAAATTCAACCCCCTAAGGAGCTGTTAATATAAACATTTTACAACACAGACAAATAATATTTTAGAGAAGGGAATATAGAAGTCAAAATATCTACAAAGCTTATGAACTGTCAAAGGCTGGTTTAAGTGGCAACTCGCGGACTCACAGATCAGAAATCGGTTTGACCCCAACTCTACTAGAACTTGATTCCAATTTTCTAATATTGAGCTATTTACAACTCAACAATGTTTGAGTATGTCCAAATGCTTGCAGACTGGCAGGATTTCCTCCCTAGAGAGTAATTCATTTTAAATTTATTTAAACAGAGAGGGAAAACATTTTTGAGAAGGGAACACGGGCAGAATGGTGAATGTTACACAGTGTGTAAAATGGCCACTTAAACCAGCCAATGACAGATCATAAATCCTGTAAATGCCTAGACTTCCATATTCCCTTCTCAAAAATGTTTTCTCTCTATGTTGAAATAAATTTAAATATTTACAACTCGTTAAAAATAGCCAAAATTTACAAATAAAAAATACGTAAGAAAGCATATAAATATATATATTTATTTTAATGCAGTGCCCTATTCACCACCGTGTGCGGATAAGAGTTTGATGATGATGATTTACTGAACAAACGTTATTCGTTTTTATTGATTGACCATGTTAAGTGACGTAGCAGGGCGGGTTTGTTAAATTGAATTAATGTTCATACGCTCGTTCAAGTCAAGGAGTCACGCATGTCCGTCAGGTGTAGAGCCAATTATGGTTAGTTATTCGAGAAAGTTCTGAGCCATCTTCTCGCATTCATTAGGCCAACCGTCCCACTTGGGCATGCGTCGGAATACAATTAATAATAAGCCGCCCGCGTTTTGCGAAAAATTGTACACTCATCATGACCATTGTACAATCATCATGTGAGCTTTCTTTATAAAATTGTTGATAATCTATTTAATAGGCAATTTTTAAAAAAAATATTTCAAATTAAGTCCTTGTCCTTTGAACTCGTCATTTAGCACTCTTCGATATTCCATGTTCACAGACTAATTTATTTATTTATTTTATTTATTTATACTTTTACATCGTTTGTATTATTTTTAATATCCAGAATAATGTTCCCACACTGGGATTTCCCGTGCCGAAGGAAAATTTTTACAAAATGTGAAACATGTCTAAGATTAGCTATTTAACAAAGTTAACATAATAACAACAATAAAAAAAACGTAATTAATCCAATTAACCTAATTATAGTTAACATAATAAACAACAAAAAAACAAAAATATTCATAAAAAACATAACCAATTCTTAGACCAATATTTTTTTTTTCATAAACAGTGCATACATTTTACCTATTTGGCTTGATCCACTCATCGATCCGTGCGCAACTCACCTCCACTATTCATTTCTTAATAGCAATTTTATATTGTGAGAATTTACTAATTGTCCTTATGGATAATGGAAGTAGATTTTACACTTTAACCGAGTAGTAGGCCAATCCTCTTTGACCGAAGGTTGTATTTTTTAATATTTTTTTTGCAGCATCAGGGTGGAGTATCTAGTAACCCTTGTATTTGTAACGGAAGGCAGAGAATAATATTTACGTGTAACAAATTTTTTAGATAAAGTTGTTTTATATATTTGACATTAAGATTTTCAAATATACCGAGGGAGCTAGTTCTGATAACCTTATTATTACCTAAAAAACAGCACCCTTTGAAGAACACTGGCTATCAATATATCACTGTTTTTACATTCCTACATTTTTAAATTTAATTCTCGAACCTTTTTTCAAACATCACACAAGTACGAAGTATTTGGATTGAAAAATCGAATAGACTATACCGACAAACATCGGTGTATTTCTTACCATCCCATTGTAATCGGGGCCCAGTGTATAAATAAAAACCAAAACTATAAATAAAATAATCCACACTATAAACATTCAAAGGTCCGACCACCATGAGTCATAATAGCTGCGAATGTGTATTAATTTATTGCGCCTATAAAACATAGCGTTTTATGTCAAAAACGTTTTAAAATGGCAGCGGATCATAATATCACTAAAACCGCTGTTACTGACATCTGCGATCATAAAGGTTAACACTATTCATAACGTGGTTACCGGTGGTCCCCTGAGGAATATTTTAACTAAGCTTAAATAACAATTTTCGATATATTAGTCCGCTTTGCGGTCTAGTGCAGGCGTCGGCAACCCATGACTTGTGGGAAACCAAATATTTTTTAAATTTTTATTTAAGTACTACCACAATAAAAAAACAAATTTTTAATTTATTTAAATATTCAAGTTTAAAAAATACGTTTTCGCTATTTTATCAGCGTTTAGTTCAATTTTTGGATTAAGGCTTAGGGATCTCCAGCATGTGTCTAAACCAAGTCCATAAAGCTAGGGTGTCCTAGGACAGCGGTGCCCGTAGTTTAACGGCCGTAGTGAATGGTGATGCAGTGGACAGCCGTCGTAACGGTGACTAGAGTGTGGTTTCCTAGGAAAACGGTATTATCAACACCATTTAACACCGTTTACCTCGGAAACCACTCTCTAGTCGACGTTACGACGGCTGTCCACTGCATCACCGTTCACTACGGCCGTTAAAATACGGGCACCGCTGTCCTAGGAAACCCTAGCTTAAGAGGCTGCTGCGTCTGTTCTCAGACTTAAATGTCAACTTTAAAATCGAACCACCATATTACTAATATTCTTCGCTTATTACAATTTGCTCGGTATCAAACTAGAAAACTTGCTTGAAGGAGCTCTCTATAATCTGGTAGCCTTAGCATCTTTGTGCTGAAAGAAAGTAATCCAAAAGTACAAAACATGTACTTCATTCGATTGAGAAAAGAGGTAAGTGAATTATTCACTGACTGAAATGACAAAAACTTTTTAAAAGCCTTGAAATTATTTTTGCACTTCCTACTGCCCTACTTCGCCGAAGAGCCTAACCTAAAGACAATGGGAACGCCTGAAAAGCTCCAACAACACGCTTCTCCAAACCACTGCAGGGTGGATCTATTCACCCCTGTTCGAGTGATGGCTGAAAATGCTGAGACCGGCATAATGACATTATATTAGAAAATTTACTTTATTTAATCTCATTTATGCAAAAATTCAAAAACATTATTGTAATTATTTTTTTATTCTTTCTCTCCTGAAAAATTGATTACTTTTATTTATTTTTGTTTTGTACTTTACTTCAAATTTTCAGAAACTTTTTTATCTTTTAATTTTTTTATTAATAAATCATACATTCTCGTATTATGTTATTTATATCTAAATTGTTATATTAATATGAAATATGTTTTTAGTTCATAATGGAGTTCTGGTACCAACCCTAATGTATGGAAGCGAAGCATGGAGTTGGAAAAAAAGGGACGAAAGTAGACTGAATGCTGTTGAAATGCGATCCCTCAGGCGAATGTGCGGAAAAACAATGTATGATAGGTGCCCTAATGTCGAAATTAGAGCAGAATGCAAGGCTGAGTTAAGCATTATCGACAAAATTAAGAAAGGTCTTTTGCGATGGTTCGGTCATGTGGAGCGAATGAATGATGAAAGAACGGCTAAAAAGATTTATGATGCGAATGTGTCTGGTTGTAGAAGTCGAGGAAGGCCGAGAAAGACATGGCATGATCAAGTACAACAAATTCTTGAAAGTGGTCATGTGAAAAGTCGGAATAATCGACGTGCGTGCATGAGAAGATGTATGAATGTGAAGGAAGCAAAGGAAGTGTGCCAGGACAGAGTGGTGTGGCGTTCTATCCTCTCTGCCTACCCCTCTGGGGAAATGGCGTGATGGTTAGTTAGTTAGTTAGTTATGTTTTTATTTTATATGGTAGAATTAAGTCTGCAATATTTGGCCATTTTACTGGAAAAAAAATATCATAAAGGATTACAGGCCCAGATATATTTTGTTTTTGATGTGTCTGTCGTTTGAATTTGAAATATATTATGGTTCTTGCTCCCATTCCGGATTCGAATTTGGCGGGTCCCACGGCTCCGCAGACAAATTTGGGAAGTCAAAGATTCAAAATGGCCACTGTGTTATTAATGGCAAAGACGATTGTGTCTCAACACGGCATTGTTTAGTTCATAACAATAATAATAAACGCCTGTAAAGAGTTTGAGGTCGAAATGAAGGTCAGGCTGTATAGTTTAATAATGGCGATGCACTAATTGCGTGATGCGCATGCGCCGTTATGTTATAGCGCCATTCATGGAACATGTTATTTTTTCTAATGTGAGTCAACGTTGTTTCATCATTGTTGTTGTTAAGTAAATAACAGCATTTATCGATACTATTCCTGGCTGATTACCTTTCTTCTCATTCTTCTTTTGACCCATCCTTATGGTACTAACATCAAGATAGAAGATATTCAAAATTAGAAGATTCGGATTTAGAACAAAAATCCAACAACATTTTTGACTTGACATAAAATCGGATAAAACATTGTTATATTTTAAAGTTCATTTGGTCATCCAGTGCCAGAAATTGAAGAACATTCAAATCATATTAAAGGTAGGTATCCATTCCATGTTCCTATCCTTTCTCAAATATTTCCCAATCACAAAATTGAATGAAATTCGATTTTCATTTACAGTCCGCCTTTTCGTTAACAGTTGTTATTTATAATAATATGGAAAAAAGTCAATCAAATTTATTTATTTCATGTTCCCAACCATGTCACCAGAAGCCAAAATCTGCTATTTAACAAATCTTCTAAGAGCAAGTTTTTATGTCCCGATGTCCAGAATGTGTAGATTAGTCAATTTGTCAAACAACTTGGAATTCTTTGAAATACATCTTCCGGCTTTTCATAGATCTCTTTGCCACTAAAACAGTGTGGGATAAATGGATTGGGTTGGGATAAAGATGTTTTTTTTTAATACACATTTTTTGTTTTTGCTGATGAGTCATCTAAACTGCCTAACTAAAGATTGCTTCCCCGTTCTCAGGCAGTAAATAATGTATTTTTTCATGTTATTTTTGTCATAAATATAATTTACTTGAATAAAATATTTTTATCCATTTTGATAGGTTTTCAAACTTAAAGTTAAGACATATAAAATGATTTATAAGTGAGATTCACGTACACACAGTATTATTACTAGAGCGCACATAATGATATGTGTGTGCTCTAATTCCAGATTTTCAATTTACGTTGTTTTATTTTTTATCTTGTTTTGATTACATTTATGAGCACACACTATTTAAATATATTTAAGTAAATTACTTTTATTTTATTTTAATTGTAAAATTTTTCTCTATTTTCCTGTTTAAAAAAAAATCCATTTTAAACCATTTTATCCGGCTTTATTGAGGTTTTTTTTCTATCTTTTTTATGATATTTTTAATTTTTCAATGCATCCAAAACAAAATAATATACGTTAATTATTTTACAGTATTATGTCTGTACTCTTTGATTTGATTTTTAATTAAAACTAATGTTTGAGCACCCGATGAAAAACTATTTTTTTTAATTTTTTTTAATACTTTGTGTTATTTTTATAATCTATTAATTTTGTAAAAAATATTGTGTATTTTATTGAATAAAGACTCCATATAATAATAAAAAAGTGAATTATAGAAATTAAAAAAATAAATTACATAGGTAAATTAATAAGTTTTATATGCATCTTTGTTGAATTACTTCATCAAATAAAATAAAATATCAATACTAAGGTAAATCATTCCAAAGCAAATAAATATTTTTTATTGAAAAAAACTTTTATTTTTTAAAACCTATTATCACCAGGTTAACTATAATAATGAACAATATTTTGAGTTTGTCCAAATTTTTGTAGACAAGGACTGGATTCAACTCCCTGGGGAGCTGTTTATATTAACATATTACAACAGAGATGAAGAACATTTAAGAGAAGGTAATATAGAAGTCTAGGCATCTACAGGGCTTATGACCTATCAATGGCTGGTTTAAGTGGCCACTTTACACACTGTGTAACATTCACCATTCTGCCTATATTTGAACATCTATATTCCTTCAATTCTTCCATCTGTTGATGTTTGTGAAGTTAAAGAGCTGAAACCTTTATTTATGCTGGTGAGATTCATCTAATTGAATTATTTCACCTACATACTAGGCAACGCCTGAAAATGTTATTTTTTCAATTTCTATACTTCTTCATGGACCAGGTAATTTATCAACAATATTTTGAGTTTGTCCAAATTTTTGTAGACAAGACTGGATTCAACTCCCTGGGGAGCTGTTTATATTAACATATTACAACAGAGATGAAGCCAGCCATTGACAGGTCATAAGCGCTGTAGATGCCTAAACTTCTATATTACCTTCTCTTAAGTGTTCTTCATCTCTGTTGTAATATGTTAATATAATAATGAACCTAACCTAACCTGACCGTGTTTGATCCTAAACGTTTTAACCACTTAAATTTATCTCAGTTGACCGAAAAAAAATATTTTAAGTTGCCACTCACGATAGGAATGTCGTGGATAAATACTTTTATTGAAAAAAAACTACCTCAGTGTATAGTTTTTAGATAACATCAGATTTCGTAGCACAAAATATTTTATTGATAATATTATACAATAATAACAATAAAGTAATATTGAAAATATAATTTACCTAAGAAAAAAACTGTATATTTTGCCGTAAGTTGTGGTAATTAAATATGCCTTTTTTGTAAAAAAAACTTTTAAAGCTCTATTTCTGCCAATTTGTGTTTTGGTCTGTTGGACAAAAACGAACTGAAGCGACGAAATATTAATTACAACATTGATAATACAATATTTTATTTTATTTTATTTTATTTGGGAAATCAACAGCTCTACATACATATTTTTAGTAAACAAATAGATATAGTGTATAAACTCAGAACTAATAACATATTTCCACATAGTATACAAAGTTAGTAAAGAAAATATATTACATATCAAATAAATACATACAATTTAAATACATACAAATGTTATTTTCATGTACTAAATAATCAAAGACTTTTTAATATTTATTTTAAGAACATTAAGTTACTGTAAATTGGGCGGGATAAGGTCAAGAATGCTTGAAGAGAGAATAAGGAGGGGAGGGGAGATGTACATATTTATTATTATAATGTCTACGAAGTTACATAATGCATTTTTAGTGTAAATTTTAAAACTGACAGAGTGATGTTTGTGTAATCTATATTTTTAAATTTTGTATTGTATATTGAAAAAGTCCTACGAAAAAAAGCATTTTGAACATACGATGTTTTATTTATTGGTACATGAAACAGGTGGTACCGTCTACAAATCCTGGCTGGCACATGTATTGTTATTAAACCAAGCAGCTCTGTACAGTATATTGACATTATATTTTCGCTTACATAAATCACTAGTCTCTTGACTGATTTAAAGAGTTATTTACTTCCTTACTGGCGTAGTGGTAGTCAAATGAATACCACCTGGAAAAGTGTTTTCCATTTTTATCATTATTTTGAATTTTTCACTAAATAATCAAAGAAACTAGTAATTTATTATTATTTATTGAATAAAAAAAACACTCTATAAACTAAAAAAAATATAGGGATATTTGCACCTTGTAAAATAAAATAAATAAATAATAGCAATTGTAGTTATTTGTCGGCCTCGTGGTGAAGTGGTCAGCGCATTACCATGCAAGAGGTCTCGATGAGTCTCAAAAAGGTCTCGAAGAGGGTTCGATTTCCGACATGGTTGAAATGAAATATTTATTTGAAAATGTGTTTTACATTATAATATATCATAGTCCCTGGACTGGCACCTGAAGCGTAAGACTGATAATCTTACCTCCATGCAACAAAAAAAAATGTTGAAATACGCTGCGATTAGTAAGGGAATGATGGTAATGTAGTAATGATAATTTCTACACTTTAACATTGATTATATTATAATCTACTAAAATTAACATTTTTGTAAGATAGAATATTTGAATATAATGTTTACGGAGAATATATTATGTATTTGTACTGGAAGACGTGGCATGATCAGATAAACCAAAATCTTAAGTCTGGTCATGTCAAAAGCAGACAGAACCGAAGGGCATGTATGACAAGATGTATGAATGTGGAAGAGGCTAGGAGTGTATGCCAGGATAGACGTGTGTGGCGGTCCATTCTCTCTGCCTACCCCTACGGGGAAATGGCGTGATGGTAGTAGTAGTAGTAGTAGTAGTGAACTAAATATAATACTTACATAACATTATTCACACTTTTTCAATTAAGACGAAAAACCTTTTTGAGAAAGGAAAATACCTAATTCTAGGTATTTTACGGTTCTTATGACCTGTCATTGGCTAGTTTATTTTCCGCCGTGCGTGGATTAAAAATACATTACAATGGTTTTAAATGACCAAATTCAAGATCACGAGTATATCGATATCGGAAAACATTTACATAAAAAAATTTGATCTTGAATTCTAAAGGTTTTGAAGGTTTTCTCATGCTTTAATGAGTCAAAAGATAAACGAAGAAAGGTCAAAATATGGTCAGGCAAAAAGCATCAAAGATGGTGAAGTTTTTGTTATGGGTATGGCCTTTACAACATCAATGGAAAATGACAACCAAGTCATTCATCTATCATCGATCATTAAAGAGGTCAATCCAGATTAAAAACAAATTTAATAATATTTTTGATAAAGTATTTATTTCCAAATATAGCGCCTAAAAAGGTCAGTATTTTTTTAACGCTGAATGTAAAATAAATGTGCTTGTCAATGCTTTTATTTTTTATTTTTAGATTGCATAATAATTATCTCTAAAAATGTTTTTAAAACATAAATTATAATATATTGGGTGTTAATATAAAAAAAAAACATTTTTTTCAATTTTAAAAATAAAAGTTTCAAAAAGTGGTAAAAATTATACATCACTAGAAAGAAAATTTTCATCTCTACAAGATATTGTTTTGGCTTTTACGTTGCATTTATTATTTTATTTTATTACAACCCTTCAAATGGAATAAAAAGTAGACGAAAGTGAGCATTTTGAACACCTCCTTTTGTTCGCGTTCAATTGAGGGGATAAAAGAGAAAACAATAAAATTATCGTGGTCGATAAATAATCAAAACGCCTTTCCCGAAAACCGCCATGAGAGTTTCATTATAAATCTTTTACCTTAAGTGTGTGTGTTCATATAAATTTCGAGTTTTTTTCCAAATGAAGAGAACAAGAGGAAACATTACAACAAATAAGTGGCAACGCGATAAGGGTTTCAGCTTTTTTACTTCACAAAAGTCAACAGATGGAAGAGTTGAGGAGATGTGGATGTTCAAACATGGGCAGAATGGTGAATGTTACATAGTGTGTAAAGTGGCCACTTAGGAATTTTATATGAAAACAAAAATGACATTGAAACGACTAAAACCATCAACAATGATGTGCAAAAACTATTAGAATGGACAAACAAAAACTTTTTAACACTAAATACCAAGAAATGCAATATAATACATTTCGAAACACAAAAGAAGAACCATAACATGAACATAAAAATAAACAACGAAACTCTTAAAGAACTAGAACATGTGACTTAGCTAGGACTCATAATGGACAGACAATTAAAATGGACAAAACACATAGACGGACTCACTAAAGTAATGGCATCACTACATCGCCTCTTCTACAAAATTAAAGATTTTATACCGAGAAAGGAATAAATTATGATGTACGAAGCCGAATGTCAAAAATAAATTGAGTTACATGATCGTCTTTTGGGGAACTGGTAACAAGACAGACATAACAAGAATACAAAGACAACAAAATAAAATTCTTAAACTAACATACAACCTACCCTACCTGACCTCTACGACTGAACTGTACAAAAAAACACACCAGTTTGACATAAACTACTTGACTAAAATGAGACCTTAAAAATTGTGCACAAAATAACACTGGGAAACATACAAGACGACGACATAATATTAGTCAAAAATGCTGACATACACAAATATAACACCAGACAACAACAACACTATCATATTGAAAAAGCAAAGACAAACACAGTCAGACAAAAATACTACACAATGGACTTAAACACTACAACGACCTACCTTACTACTTGAAAACTTTTACTGGATACAAATTTAAAATCAATCTGAAAAAGCACATGATGACTGAACTAACTAGACTAGACGAGACATAAAATGACTAGACAATATTAAATTTCTAATGTAACCCTAACGGGTTTTTTTAAATTTTAAATATTTTTTTTTAAAAAAACAGCCAATAACATGTCATAAGCCCTGTAAATGCCTAGACTTCCATATTCCCTTCTAAAAAATCTTTTCTCTCTCTGTTGAAATTTTTTTAAAATGTTTTTATTATTTATATGTACGTAAAATCCTCGTTGGAGTAAAAGTTGATAAAAATAATAATAAAATAAAATAGATTTCTTACCATAATTTTGCTGTAATTACTTATCCGTTATTGTTATGAATCTAAGACTTTTTATAAATGAGTGTATAAATTACATGTGTATTTCTTTCTTGGTCTACGAGTGGGCATCTGTAAGCACTCGGCGTATCCATAAATCTCACCAATTCTGAGAAATATTTCTAAGATAGGCTATGACATTTGTTCTACAAGAGCAGGTATCGTACGCTTTACTTATGACTATTCATACAGAGATACAATCACGGCCGTAATATGGTCCGAGTTAATGGCAAAGATGTGAAAAAATCTTGCATAAACAATAGTTATGTTGAATGGCGCACGATCGCGATATTTGTGTAATGGTTGCGTGTTTCGTCTAATCCGGTTCTTGTTCTTATAAACGCACATGCCTAAGTTCAGGCAGAAGAAATGTGAGATTGGATAAGTGGGTAGTGTTATTAGAGATGCGATTGGCTCTATCATGTTTACAATTGGAATCGAAGTATTTGATTGCGTATAGTGCGATTGGCCTGGATCGTGTTCCGGCGTACCGCAAGGAAATCAATTATAACCTTTTCTTTTCCGAACAGTATTGAGTAAGGAGGCTATTATAATACAATTTTTCGCTCAGAAACACGAACTATAGAATTGCTGCAATAGTGCAAGTAAATTAAATAAAAACATTTTAAATGTCAATGTTTCTATCTTGTGATCCACTTGTTATTATGCTATTGCAAAATGATGTTAAAATGATTCGCTTAAATCAGAAAGGAAAATCCAGAAAATTTAACCTATTGTAATTCTTTTATTTCAACCAAAAAAAAATATATATATAATAAATACATAAACATACATCTTTGGGTTGATGTGACTAAAATTCAGCGCTAATGCAATATTGGTTTAATTTCTAGTGAGGTCACGATAACGTTGTATGTTGTATGCTCCCAAATATTTTTTTACTATACTTTATTTAATATATCTGAATTATTATACATATACATAAACCAAAGAAAAGGTAGATAATACAAAATAATTAGGTATGCACATTGATAGTTACTTAAAATAGAACAAACACGTAGATAAGACAGCAAACAAACTATGAAAAATGATATTTATTTAAAAACATTAGAAACATTTTAAGCAAAACTAATTAAATTAATGTACGCTATGCTATGTTCTAGCACAATCAATTATTCGTTACGGAATAATAGGATAGGGAGGAACAAGTAAAACCACATGAGAGCCTTTAATGAAAGCACAAAAAGCAGTACTAAGAGTAGCCAACAAAAAGTCTTACCAATACTCTGCAGACAGACTTTTTACAGAATTTCCAGTACTAAACATAAGGCAAATATACATAAAAACAATTTTAAGACACTTTTATCAAAAGCCTGACAGACATAATGACGGACAACAAATTTACGAAACTAGACAAAGACAAAAGACAATACTTCTGCTCCCAAAGAAAAAAACAAATTACGGACAGAGGCATTATTATTTTCTGGCCCCTTCTTTAAAAATAAATTCAGACTCATTCTTTCTGGCTGCGATACGCTCCCACTTGCTATTTAATGATGCTCACGCTTACACACACCTGAACACTTACTCCCACACAAGTACACACAAACACACCTCTACATTTACTCTCAAACAAATACACACAAACACACCCTTTTTTGTACTACAATTTAATATGTATGACTTTTATTTAGAAACTTTGCTGGTCTGTCTTAAAACCATATTTTTTATGTTATTATATCATTGTTGACTGTTTGTTTCTGTAAAATAAATAAATAATAAATATTGATTTTATGTATTTATAATTTTTGCTTTTTGATCTATTTCATTTAAATTATTTATTGACAATTCTTGATGGAATTCCATTGTAATGATGTAATAACTTATATTTCCATATACGTTATTAATTTAAAAAATACTTAGTACACTTCCACTTATTTAGTTTGACCAATTAACGCTTTCACCCTTTAATGGGCATCTTCAGACTGGTGATGCCCATTAGAGGGTGAAAGTTTGAAGATGCCCATTAGAGGGTGAAAGCGCTAATTGGCCAAAATAAATAAGTGGAAGTGTACCAAGTATTTTTTAAATTAATAACTTATATGGAAATATAAGTTATTACATCATTTTTGATCTATCATATTACTTACAAAATGTTTTGTTTTCTTTTGAGTGTTACTTTTATGTTGTCTTAACTTAAATGAATAATTCAACGTGTTTTCTCATATTTATAAATTTTTAGCAATAATTCATCGCAATAACCGGGGATTTAAATCAGTTGTACTAATAAAAAAAAACTTAAAACAACACAAAAATGAGTTATGATTTAAAATGCGCAGATAAATAAATTAATTTGAAAACCATGCAAAGATATTTAATTACTTTCATCTGTATGAGAAACTAATCAGATTCAGAGATCTATTAATGATGCATTAATTACACCTTTTAAAGTATTCTCAGGTAAGCGATTACCATAAGGATTTAGCTTTAATAAAATTCAAACACCGACAGATAATTGATTGGCTTCATTTACATTTTAAATTCTCAAGTGGGTTAATGTTCTAATTAAGAAATAATCAAATTATTCATACTTGCCTTTGCTCGTAATTTAAGAATATATAAATTAATGACTTTATTCATGGTTTGAGAGAATTCTCTCGTTTTTAACGGTAATGTAAATTTAATTGTAGTTTTTTAGAGTTTATATGAGATGTGGATATTAGGCTTCCGCAGAAACATGTATGTGTAATAAAAGCTTAATTTCTAATCTTAGTGCTCATAAAAAGAAGCGTGTTTTAAAAGTTTATTAGAGGTGTATTATAAAAATTATTAATTGAAAAAAATACATATTTTAAACGATGCATAAAAACATGTTTTTCGTATGCATATGTATCAACAATACCTTAAGTAACGCTCCAAAGCTTATCTCAGATTATAATTTAACGACTTAGTTTGAGTAAGACAGAACACAATAATAATTCACTAGATTCACTCCATACAAACTTACACGAAAATCGCCAATGGATAAAATATATTAAAATTAAAAATGTTTAAGTAAATGATCTATTATTTACAAGTACACATATATATTTTATTATTATTGGATTAATAATACTATTCTTTATATTATTAGCTTCAATACCAAAGAAAAAAAAATGTTTACTTGCTTGTAAGACTTCAAATTGTGGGAGCAGCAAATGTAATTTTTTAAGTTTTCGCCCATATTTGGGTATGATTATCCGTGTTCACGTTTTACATATATAAATAAAGGTTTTTTAAAATTAAACCATACTTATTTTTCTTAACATACATATTAAAAAAAATATTATGATAATTTACTATACACCAATAGTTACGTCCACAGTACATCTTTGCTTATTTTGCACCCTTAAAATTGTTTCATTATTTTATGCTTTTAAATTTAATTTCTTGTTTCAGTAGCACTAAGGAGGATCTCATTTTACTCTTGACCACAAAGTGAATGCATCCCCATCCACCCCTCACCCTTCCTCTACCCCTTCGCCATCGCCTCAGTAGCATGTCAGGTATTTCATACTCTGTTTACGTTCGGTAAACTGACTCCTGCGATAACCGTGGGATAGAAAAATAAATTAAAGGTTGTGGACTCCAGACTGAGAGGTATTTTGACCTGTTTATTTTTCAACCCGTTTCACGGCTTTGTATTTTATTTACTTCGTTTATTAACGCCCTGCGGGCATTTTCACATGAGGCTATTATGGTTGGTAGTTGGTACATATGGGCTTTACTTGCAAACCTAGTATAAAGCCACACTTAGGCATAGTGGTAGAATAAGGATGGAAATATCATTCTTATTTTACCGCTTTAATAAGGATGATATTTCCATCTGTATTCTACCACTATGCCTAGGCGTAACTTTATGCCAAGTTTATAATAGGGCCAAAGAAAAATTACGAAAATACACGAGTAAACTGAAACAATCTATATGTATATATATAAATTTAGGCTCGGTATGTTTGTGGTCGCAAATCTCGGAAAGCAATTGACTCAAAATTTTGACAGTTCATTGCATTTTAGCTGAATTTATTTCTTTATTATTTGGAAGTTCCAATGGAAACGGAAAATTCTTTGCATTTTAAATTGACTCATAATTTTTCATTGTTAACAATACTGAACGACACTTCTACACAGTGTTGCCATTTTATCAACTTAAGCCAAAAGTAAAAATATTTTCCCTGTAGTCTATAAATATATAAATTGTACGTAGTTATGCAGAAAGCCGCTAGTCCACAAGTTAGAAAAAATGAGATATTGGTGTTTTCAAATGCAGTGAGGTAAATTCTATGTTCCGCTAAAAACAGCTAGACCGCCTTCACACAATAAACTGTATTAATTACCTTCTAAAAAAAGTGTCAATCATAAAAACGGTATTTCTCAATTTGCAGAAAACCCACAGCACCAAAAAAATCTTACGGTACTTTTAAAATCATTAAAACTGGTCAAATACATAGTAAGATACTTGTTTGTAGTATAAAAAAACTAATGTATTCATTGTTTATCATTTGTTAAAGTCCAAAATATTCCAATTGTTGTGTAGATTTGATTATTCACTCTTATCATAAAGGTGCTATTATCTCAGTTTCACTTTTCTATGGCTGGCTACTTTCTGTATTACAACGTTCAATTTAGGTTCCGTATATTTGTGGTCACAAATCTCGGAAAGTAATCAATGAATTGACTCACTCAGAACATTGCATTTTCTTATATTCTACAGCATAGTCACTGCAAATTAAGATATTAAGTTAAGCAATGTGTTTTTTCGGTATTTGTATATTTGCTAGACTATTTTTATTTACTCCTCCAATAATTTATTTCAGACAAAGCCAAGAATATTTTCCATATTTACACCGGTGAAATTCAAATATGTGATTGCGCAGCAGGATTATACGTCGCGAAACGTAAATATTTTGACATTTAATATTGGGTGTTCACGCATGTTCCATTGTAATCGCGAATACGATAAACAACCATGGTAAGAAATTGTTATTACGTCGCTTATTAGCACGACAATAGTTAATTGTGATTGAGCTTCTGTCATTTTTTTTATACACCTTGCCTTCATGTTTAAACTTTTCATCGAGATTGTCTGCAATCGGAATACCATGAGCATATAATAAAGAATAGTCTAGAAACCGCATACGCGGATCAAACAGAAGGTGACTAAACTACTCTTAAAAGAGAAGTTTTATGTTTTGACCTATTAGTTTCTTTGTAGACGTCGCTCAGTACGCAACTCCCGATTTGAATTCAACTATGCCATGTTGTGTCGTTTTAAAGTGTAGAAGTACTGCTGGGATCAAAAGAAACAGCATGTGATCACATTCCATGTGTAATTAACAAATGCATGTATAAGTAGCAAATGTATTACTTAAAAAAATAATTATTTTTCCATCTGCTAGATTGTCGAAGAAACAAAATGGAAATTTCGTGAGCGTTGCCAGGGTAGTAAATTTTTTTAACCCTATTTTGCTCATCTAATGAGAGAAACTAATGAAAATTGGATCTCAGATTAAAAATCGCCATGGTCGACATTCAACCGACATTATCTTTAAAACATTAAATATTATATAAAAATATCCGTTTTATGTAAAATAAAATTTGTTTTATATTTTAAGTTCAAAGTTCATTGATTCAATAACTCTTATTAGATGACCCTTTACTTATCTACTCTGTTGTGTCAATCAATGTTTCCGCGGGCACAATAAAATTTTAGAGAATTTAACAAATTGCTTTTTTTATTTTACCTTATATTTGTGTTATGATTATATTTTTTCCCATCTGGCAACATTTTGCGGCGACTTCACAAGGCAAACTGGGGGAATTTTTAGACATAGTCCGATGTAATCAAATATTATTCAAATACTCCTATAATATATATCTATATATGTATATATCCTCAAATACTCCTTCTGGACTTTTCTTAATTTTACGACCATGAGGTTCGGATGATGATAATGATTTACAATGGATCTATTTCTAACCGTTTCAGCAAAATTGTTGTAGTTTTCTAAACACAATCGCAGAAGTGACACGAGTCTTAAACCATTACAAGATGGCGGACGATTGTTCGGGAACACGTGACTAAACAATCAATATCTGTGATCTTCTATCGACCAACATTTGTTCTCACGGTGGATTGTCACGCGCAGTTCTCGAACCAAGGTTTACCAGGTACTGTACTACAGGTGAATACCAATACACTATTATATAATCGATAAAAAAGTATATACCCATCCGCGTATTTATATAATTTAAATAAGTATGTACGTACTCAATTTTATGAGAAATTATGTAATATTTCCACTTACCATGCATGCATATTCAGGTAGGTTAAAGAGTCTGTTCACTTACCTGCAAAAAAATACAAATATAAATTACTCATAATGTCATTGAGTTTTAGTTCAGTGCCACATAGTGGCTTTTATTTATCCATAATCAATTTGACAATTTAAAAAAAAAACAGAGATTACATTAAACATTATTGGCTATCAGTTGAAAAAAATATTTGTTGCCATATTATTTGTGATTGTTATAAAAAAAGTTACAAATATATATCTTTCGTAGCTATTATAGCACTAGTTATATTACATTATAATACATGCATACACATCCTTATTGAATAAATCTAAAAATATTTTATCCGTTAGAGCTTTATTATGGTCCAAGCTGTGTCAGCATACGACTTTTTCTGAATATGTAAATAAATTAGAGCATGTGTATTATACTCGGTTCACTAGTGTAGATGGACTAGCTCTCCCTTAATTCAATAATAAATACGGGAAAAGAACACTAGAGTACAATATACCAAATATGTATAATATTATCTTTTTAAACATAAAAAAAACAAAAAAACTTTTCAGACTCAAGAGACAGACGTACGCTTAAATTCCGGCTTTTAGAACGTGGTTTTTTATTTTGAATTTTTTTTTTGTTTTTCTTTTTTTTAAACATTTTTTTTCTCTACGTGTAACATATTTCCGATGCACATGGTAATACTTGTTTTCTTTTCTTTTTTATAGTTATAAGAGTTTTTTATTTGTTATAGAATTTAAGAGATAAGATTATGTAGATATTTATTTATTAATTTTTAAATTTTATTTTCAGTTATAAAAAATGATAACACTTAACATCATTCACCAATAATATGTGAACACCAATAGTCACAAAAGAAAAATTGTATATGGACCAAAATTTAGTTTTCATTATATGTTATTGTTATCAAAAACATTTTTCACTTTGTGGTATGAAATTTTACACTTATTTGTTTATAAATTTGTATAAACCACTTAATTTTTTTAATTACACTTCGACCGGTTTCGAGGTTACTACCTCATCGTCAGGACTACCAGTTAAATTCCTGACGATGAGGTAGTAACCCCGAAACCGGTCGAAGTGTAATTAAAAAAATTAAGTGGTTTATACAAATTTATAAACAAATAAGTGTTCATTATATGTTATTAAAGCAGTTAATTAGAATTTATATAAGATTGATTTGAATAAAATTTAATTTAAGATAGGTGCAATTTAAACAATCGAATATAATTTTACTAGATTATTAATAAAGTCTCGTAGTAATAATAAGTTTTTTTAAATGTATATCAATAATTATAGTAATAATAGTCACAGTAAAATAAAATAAATAAAAAACAATGGTTACTCTTATGGACTGCGTACTCTTAGGTTAATTATAATTAAATTCTAATATGATTATATTATTTTAGAATTTAACTATAAGTACCTGCTGACGAACTGCATTTTATGCAGTTCAATAGGACTTGATAATTTGTATTTTACTTTTTGTATATTTTTGATAAATAAAAAAATACCACAATAAACGGACAATATGAAAAATAAATACCCGTTTCGTGGTGTAATGATCAGGGAGTTTGCCTACCATGCAAGAGGTGCCGGTAACATATTTTTAGCTCTAATTCATTTAAACAAATATTTTCATATTACGAATGTAGCTCATCGCATAATATTCAGCATTTTATATCGAATAAAATTGATTAAATAATATGAAGCATTTTCCTTCACAAATTTGTAATTTATCTCAAAGATCCATTTTTAATTGACGTAATAAATTAATTGTCTGCCGTTCCGGATTTCAGTTTTTATCTAATTTTAGATAATAATTAATAATCGTACCTAATTAGTGGGTTATAAAGACACGTATCTTTATCTTGACCTTATCCTAATCATGGTCTACTAAAATATAAAAACAAAAATAAATTATGAATTGCACTAGACATGTGAAACTAAAATATTTAACCTTCAACTTAAATACCTTTAATTGAGCTTCCAATTTCTTAAATATAAATTTAATACAATGCAAGGAATAATAGCATATCACAGTAAATTACTCGACCAAATAATATAAAGGTATACGTATTATTTATTAAATCTAATTAATGATTTATGAATTGAATTTATTCAAACTCCTTGTGACTTTTATCGTTTCATTTTATAATCATCATTCCTTATTCAATCGCAGAGTACCTTGATCACTAGATAGGAAGATGAGTCTGGGACTATGAAATACTGCCTCCTCATCTAACCGCAATGCTGCTGCTTAAATTTTGCTGAAAAAATGCCAAATTAAAAAAGACAATGACCGCTATCCATGTGATGACGAAACACTTAACATGTTCCACACTTGTTGATGAATTATTCCCTTTTCAGCGACGAAAGGCATAACCCGGAGCGATGCAGAAGCGTCGGTGAACATCTAAAGCACATTAATTCCGTAATAAGTCACAATGGCTTATCACAAGAGGATACTAGTACAGGTAATAAAGATAAAAACAAAATGGAAATAAAACGCCTTGATCTTTTTAATTGAAATGGAAGACCTACTGAGATGTCGATCAATAGTCCGGCTTCTTTTTACTTAGCAAATGCGGAAAAGTTTCTATCTTAACATACGTACATTATTCTTCTGTACGTGTGATGTCACTGAACTCCTGAACGGCTTAACCGATTTACGTGCGGTTTTCAGCGAAATGTAGATCTTTGCGCTGCGCGTGTTCGTAGATATTAAAATTTTTAGTGAAATCTTCAAAAAAAAGTTAGAAGCATATTTTTTTATCGACCTACTGGGTTGCACTCAACGAGAATGCATTTACAAAAAAAATGAACGATGTTGTTTTTTTGTGTTTAAAAAATGTTTGCCTTTAAATGTTTGCAAACAACATTCGCTTTTTATGGATCCCAATCAGATTCTTTCCTTTCTTTCCTTATAATTTATTTTTACCGGATTTTTGGTAATACGAAAATGATATTAACGGAAAGTCAATACATTTTTGAAAATCGCATTTATGAATAAAGTGCTCCCCTGTTGTTGAGAAGAGCCGAATTTGACATTTGCCAAAAAAAATCTGTATTTGAAAAAAAAAAAAAAAAAATTGGAATTCAATCATAAACAAGTACCTAGGTACCTTCTTATCAATGAAAATATTTTTTCCAAGGTAATAGCAGGCAAGCCAACATTCTAGCAGGACAACGTCTGTCTGGTTTGGTAGTGTAATATATAATGGTGCGGAGCCAAAATTTCCTACCTTTCCCAACACTGCCCATAACTCAGATATGTATAGATGCTCACATTAATCAATAATATTGAAATTTATTTATATGAAAAACACACAAAAGATTTCTTCAAGTTTGACAGGTATCTCAACAGAGATAGAAAACCTTTTTGAAGAGGCATGACTAAGGAATTCAAAAACATAGGCACTTTGAAGTTGATGTATACTTCATTAGTGAGAAGCCAGTTAGAGTATAACTCTACAATATGGACTCCTTACTACAACTGTCACCGAAATTCTCTTGAAAGAGTGCAAAAAAAATCTTACGGTACGTAAACTTTAAACTTAGAATCAGTCATGAATTTTTAAATTACGTTTTTTTACTGAAAACATTAAATTTGTTAAAACTTAACGATAGAAGAAAAATTACAGACCTTTTAAATTTATTCAAAATTGTAAATTCAATATGGGATTGCCCTGAACTATTATCTCTCATCAACTTCAGGGTGCCTGGAAAAATGACAGACAGTCCCCACCGTTTTGTAGCAACAATTCACGGACAGTGTTTACTTGTAATGCCGTATTAAATAGACTTCATAAACTCGGCAATAGTTATTCCCACGTATCTGATATATTTAGTGAAGGGTATTGTTCCTATAGAACAAACCTTTTGAACTTTTTCAAAGCTGGTGAATGGTAATTATATTGATTTATTCATGCATTTCATAATATATACAGGTTTTTGTTCACTTTGCCCAGCTGTATGAAACAGCACTTATGATTTTCTTGTTGTATTACTGTAGAGTGTTTTATTATTTAAACTTTCTACTTAATATGCTGTATAATTTTTGGGTTTAATTTTTTTTTTAATCTTGGGTATAAGGAAATTTATGTTTTTTAAAAATATATATATATATTAAGCCAAATATGTTAGTATTATAAATGTTTGTTAAAAGCAGATTTGCCGTTTATGTTAGTAAAATAAAATAAAAAATATGAATTTACATTTACATAAACAAAATCCTAATAACATGTTATACTGTTTACTAACTGTTGCAGGACGTAGGCGGAATGTAACATTAGGAATATGTTACTATTCGTCAATATTCTGCTAAGTGAAACACAAAGAGAATACAATATAGAAACGGGTTGTTCGCTTTTTATATCCATTTTTAATTCACAAGTCATGGTCTTAATACATGCTTTGTTATTTTATTCGGCATTTAAAACATACGTGACAAGCTATTTGATACCTCGCGATACTAAATTTATATTGTAGAGTTGTAACAATGTTTACGATTGTCTCAAATTAAATACAAACAAAGAAAATATTTATATTATGCTACCACGGTGTAGTGTAGAAATACGAGATTGTTTTTGTAACGTAATATTTTCATTTGACATTCTTCCGCAGTTTGATCAAAAACTCACAAATTTTATTAAAGACGTATTTAACAATGCGTAGAGTGTAAACTAGACTATAAACTTGAAGGCTCATTATTTGTGATCCCGTTGGTAGTATCTAGACTCACATAGCAGAGGTCCGAGGGTCCACAAATTGATTGTCATGTTCTAATAGTGAGCTAAGTACAATTCGATGAAAATGGCCCCAAAAAAAATATTCGGTTGAATCACAAATATTTACTTTAAAAAATGTACAAAAAACAGTATACAACTGATAATGTGAAAAAAATTTTTGACCAAACAATTTTGATTACTTAATTTTTCTTTAATAGCTTACTAAATAAAAGAATCCCTTTTTTTGTAATTGCACCATGAATGAATTAATAGCGAATGAAATATTTTATTTGAAAAAAAAAATGTAAAAATTACTAAGGTAGGTAATTAATATTATATTATAAAATTCGTACACTTTATTAAGTTGCTTTCAATTGTTAAAGAAGTAATAACTTTACTGTGGCGTACGGTAGTAATCATGTTATTGATAAAAAAATCACCAATATCGTTCGTAAAATGCTTAAAGTTTTTTCTGTATTGGCAAATAGAAAAAAAACAGGTGCCGTGGCGCAGACGGCTTACTGTGAAACTGGCGGCGCGGGTTCGATTCCCGCCAGTTACAAGAAAAAAAAATCCAAGAAAGATTTTATTTTGAATTGATCCGAGTGTTGTGGTGTATTTTTCATAACTTCCTTCTATATCGTCTCTTCCTAACTGCAGAAAAACCTCTAAAATAGAGGCATAGCGCGTTATTCATTTAAAAAAAAATTAGAGCATCACAAAATAATAATTTTAAAATGACATAATTAAGATTTAACGTATGATCAGTTTCCCAATCAATATTTCAATTGGCGGTAATATCAAACGATAATTCGTGATTCGCTTTGAAATTACTAAAGATCAACGTAATGATTGAGAAATGTTAATTGATTGCTTGGAAATCTGTAACGAACATAACTCATATTCAAAAGATTTTTAAAGCCATTTTAAATGTTTATCATTTATTAATAGTTTAATTTTATAAATGATCATCAATCCCCTGAATACTTAACATTTTTTATCAATTATGTACAGATTACAAGAGAATATACGAAAATGCATTTCTTTTTGTGGATATCTCCTGATAAATTTTTACTAGACATAACTTTGATTGCATAATAATGATATTTAGATCCTCTCTTTTATATGTTTCTTCGATTTTTCCAGATACTGCAGTGCAACAGAAATGTTTCGAGAAGGTAAGAATCAATAATGTTTTGAGTATTTCCAAATGTTTGTAGACAGGCTTGGTTTCACTCTCTAGAGAGTTGTTAAAGTTTTAAAAAATTAGGACAAACTCAAAACATTGTTGAAAAATTAAAGAAATCAAATCTATCATGTTTCAACTGGACATTTTTATGTCGCAAACTTATTATTCTTGTTGTATTCACGTTTTTTTTTACAATTTTAAATCATTAAAGGTCTATGAAGTAGTTTAAACATAAGTTTAAACATCTGGAATCCAAACTGCTCACTAGAAAAACTAAGACCATTATTTACAAAACTCCTCTCAGACCAGTCATTGTATATGGTGCCGAATGCTGGGTTATGACCAAAAGAGATGAAAATATGATATTAGTATTTGAAAGAAAAATATTAAGAAAGATATTTGGTGCTGTCAACCAAAACGGGGTATGAAGGAGACGGTTTAGTCATTAATCAAAGGAACTCCATGGCGAACCCAAAATTGCACATTTCATCAAAATAAGAAGATTATAATGGTTGGGCCATGTGCACAGAATGAATGATAACCGTACCCCAAAAAATATTCTTTATACCACTTCGGAAGGCAGACGAAGCAGAGGCAGGCCAAAATTAAGATGGCTGGACAATATGGAAAGTGACATAAGAGCGATTGGCCTGACGAACTGGAGAAGAGCCGCAGGGTGCAGGGACGAATGGAGACAAATTCTGGAGTAAACCAGGGCCCACATCGGACTGTAGCGCTACTGATGATGACGATAAATACTGTAGAGTAAAAAAACCTTTTTGGTACTCAAAAGCATAAAAAATAATTTTTGAATTCTAATTTTAAATTCCCGCAAAAACGATTCATTGCATTGGTAATACGTCACGATTCGGTTAAATTTTGAACTCTGTGAGCGTTTAAATTTAAATAGAATATCGCCACGAATCTTGACATCATCATCGCCAAAGCCAAGCATTGCGTTTTTGTAAAGATACATTTTTAACAATTAAAAAAAAAACATGTGTGAAAACATTTCTACACAATATTCATATTGATTTTAATAATGCAACTAATTTTTAAAAATCCATTTCAGATGTTTTTATCGGTATTTGTAGTATGTCATATTTTCCTATTAGAGCCATCACATCAAGTTCGTATTTCATGTTTTGACTTCCTTTATCATCTAGGAATGTTCACCAAGTAAATGTCACTTCAATCAAACACATTATTTCCAATGAATCATTATATGAAACGGATCTTTGTATGCAAGTATGAAATATTTATTGCTCATATTTGTGTATTTGGAAGGTTAAATATTTTTCTTTAAAAACAAAATTATAAGCTATTAAAAGCTATTTATTGTGTTTGATCAATGCCAAAATTATCCTCTTCGAGTCAAAAAGTCAAATCGTGATTAACTGTAATTCAACCGAATTGGACAAGTGTCACGACTTGCCAAATATTGCAACATTAAGGCCCGATTACCCACGGAGTTTTCAATGAAAATGCATTTAAATATTAGTAAGTAGGTAAGTGTTACATTTATGACGTTTCTATTTTTTATTTGAATGCATTTTTATTTGCGGTATGTGGGAATTTGGGTTATGGGCGTAACGGTTTGATAACTATTTACGATTTAACAATAACTATTATTTGGGCGTAACATCATTTTTATTTCTGAAAATCGAATTGAATTTCGTGATATGTTTGAATCTAATATATTACTTATTAGATAACTGCCGCTAATTTAATTATGCTTGCTTCAATTCAAATAATTTAATAATCTGTATGAAGTATTTTTTTACTAACAAAAATTAAAAAACTTAAACACTGATCTTAGTCTAATAATTTGTTTTTTTTAAACCAAAAATTGAAATATTGTTTTGCAAAATAGTTTTTTTTAACAAATATCAAGATTAAGAAGATTGAAGATGCCAAAAATATAATAAGGATCTTTAGTCTACTTAACCTTCAAATAGTTCGAAAAGACTAAACAATTGTATGATTTTTTGTATAAAAAAAACGAAATTAGTAGACTCAAATAAGCGTTTGATTGAAATATCAATTTTCTTAAGATTTCCCAAATAAAATAAAATAAATGAATAAATTAAGATTAAAATATAGAGTTCTACAAAATAAAAAAATCAGCAAAAAAAATCTCAATAGGTTTATAAAAAAATAATAGATCTAAGTCTAACACAGAGGATAAACATTTTTGGGAAGGAAATATGAAGATCTAGGCATTTACAGGGCTTACGACCTGTCATTGGCTGGTCTAAGTGGCCACTTTACTCACTGTGTAACATTTACCATCTTGCTAATGTTTTAACATCCTTATCATATTTTTACATTTGCGATTCACAATTTGTCGCACAACTAGACAATAATAGTATGTTCTAAGACTAACAAATTATGAATTTCCTGGTTTGCAATAGAACATGGGAATAATAAAGGTATACATAATAAATAATTACACTCTAAGCATCAAGAAGAAATAAAAAAATAATATTTTATGTTAGATTCACTGCATGTATGCTAAATAATTATTTTAATTTGATTTATTTAGGAAAAACAACAGTTGTAATATTAAAAATATAAAATAAATGAAATAGTACATACGTAAAGTTATTTTTTTTAAACGAATATAATGAGAGGACATGTTACACAGTAAAGAGAAAAATAATATATTATATAAGGTGTGCCGCAGTGCCCAATGGACCTATATAAGGGCGCGTAACACGTCACTCGCCCTTCTCTGTCTTCACCAGTATTCAATTCACTGTAAAATATTATTTGTGTAATCTTTGTATTTTCGTGTGTAATAAACCAAAAATTGTAAGTAACTTAAATTATTTGATTTATTTATTCAAAACAAACAAAAACAAACCATCACGCCGTTTCCCCGTAAGGGTAGGCAGAGAGGATAGAACGCCACAACACTCTATCTTTGCATACAGATCTCGCTTCCTCTACATTCATACATCTTCTCATGCACGCGCGCCGATTATTCCGACTTTTGACATGTCCATCTTTAAGTATTTGTTGGATTTGGTCATGCCATGTCTTTCTCTATTTCTGCATCCATCAACATTCGCATTGTAAATATTCTTAGCCGTTCTCTCGCTGTCCATTCGTTCTACATGTCCAAACCAGCGCAGAGCTCCTTTCTTGATTTTGTCGATAACGCTTGTCTCAGCCTTACATAATGTACGGATCTCAATATTTGTGCATCTATCGTACATAGTTTTACCACACATTCGCCTGAGAGATCGCATTTCGACAGCATTCAGCCTACTTTCATCCCTGTTTTTGCAAGTCCACACTTCGCTCCCATACATCAGGGATGGGACCAGGACTACGTTTTGAACTGCCAATTTTGCCTCTTGTGACAAGCATTTATTTGCCAAGGCCAATAAAGTCCACCGTTCACTCTGTTCCCGGCACTCACCCTCATTTTAATATCTTTCTCAGTCATTCCATCCCTTGTGAACATACTTTCCAGATACACAAATTCCTCTACTTGTTTTAGTATAACTCCATCCACAGTGATTTCACATTTAGTCATACTTTCATTTCTTTCAAAAACCATCACATTCGATTTATCATCGAATGTGATGGTTTTTGAAAGACATGAAAGTATTTATTTATTCCTTGAGGTTAAATCCGTTAAATCCATTAAATCCATTAAATCATAATATGTTTTACATGAACTAACAGATAGCTACTATCAAGTAGAGTATTTATTTTTATTTATTTATTCATATTTTTCGCTTACAAACTATAAATTAATAATTAAAATAATGTGACCTCACTGGGGTTTCCCGTGCCGAGGACACTTAACAATTTAGTTTTTTTTTATTACATTTGAGAATAAACAAAGAAGACTCACTCACTCAGTATAGTTATAATACCTCTACAAAGGCAACAATATAAAGGTTAAGGGATGAGGAAATAGAGTGGAGGGTGGAGGAAAGGGATTTTCATAATATAGTTGACCGATTCAAAATTTTGATATGATAATAACAGGAACATAATTAAAATTACGTAAACGTATTACACATAAAAATGAAACATTTTTCAGTGTTTTAAAAAAAAAAAATATGTCACGAATTTTTTTATTAAAAATATCTAAAGTTGAAATTTGGAGCAGCTATGATAAATAAACTAGTTTTGAACATAATTTTTTTTCGGCAATGGATTGTAATTTTTTTTGGTTTAACTTGTCATGTTGACTTTACGGGAGAGTTGATTGAAATAAGTTTTAAGAGATGAGGATATATGTTTTTTTAATTTTGTAGAGAAAAAAACAGATCAGAAATACTTCTATGTATCGTTCCCTGTTTTATGTAAAAATGAATACAAAAACTGGGTTTATTTGAAACAGTTACACTGCAGATCAGGTTTCTAAAACAGGAAATTACTTAAAAGAGCAAAATAACCCTGTACGTAAAATAACAACTGACGTTTCAAATATCTTGATGTGTTTTTGAGGTAATCCACCCGAATATCCGCTGTCTGTCGATTATTTTTTGTAGAAGTTTTTTAACGATTTATAATACCGATTTCCTATGTACATATTGATATTATTACATGAAGTTTTAGTTAGTTATAATTTGTTGAAAAAAAGTGTAAAAACACCTTTTTTTTAACACGGCACAGATGCCTTTTATAATAATAATCATATAAAAATTAAATATAACTGTAAATATAAACACAACCAAAAAATAAAAATAAAAACAAAATTTTATGCTACATTTCATCGTCCATCTTTCAAAAAGGCGTATCTCGAATTTGTTAATTTTTGAAACGACTTTTAAGAATTTGTTTCGAAAATTTTGGAAGTTTTTTTCGCCTTTAATAAAAAATATTACTGTATTTTGCTGATTCAAAACAAAATATTTTAAGACAGTACATTGCCCAATTATTCCATAAATACAACATAATTTTTTGAAAAATATTCATAACTTAATTTCGACAAAAAACGAGATACGCCTTTTTGATAGATGGACGAATTTATATTATTTTAATGTCAATCATGTCGCGAAACGAGTCTGAGACCTCTTGCATGATAGGAAAACGCGCTGACCATTGATTTATTCAGTTTATTAAGGAAAACAGCAGCCTTAAAAAATAAATGCACAAAAGAATATATGAAACCATAAAATAAAACCAGTAAAATTTAGTTAAGTTAGGAAAAGTAAACATAAAAACTAACAATAATGATGTGTTGGATACAAGATGGATAAAATATAAAGCCATTTTAGTATAATATAACTGTGCATCTAAATTATAATACTATTTAGAACGGCTACTAATGTTTTTTTTGTTGTTTGTGTCATTCACATTTAACCCTGAAAATGTGTGTAATTGATTGCGTTACATATTAAAGTATATTTGATAAATTACAATAATGTATTTTGTGTTTTTTAAAATGGGCACCTATTTGGAATTCCTTCCCAAGGCTGCGTTCAGTTCAGACATTAGTAAAGTGAATGGCTGACGACTCAACGCGTCCGCAAAGCCAGGTCAAGTAGTACCGGAAACGTCAGTTTGACAGATGGACGTTCCGCGTTTTCATCGATAAATACGAAAATTTTGAATAATTTAGATAAAAATATCATACTAAATATATATATATATATATATAACATATTACAAAAGTAAAATAAGCATCTCATAAAGTTATTATTTAACCGTATTTTCTTTAGTATTTAGTTTCGTAATTTATAACAAGCGATATATTTATTGTCAAAGGTTGCCATTCCCGGCAGCTGCATAAAAAAAACAAAATTTTTTCTTTCTTAATTAGCCTGGGTGTGTGTGTACGATTTATAACTTCCTTCTAAAACCTCTTATACTCTTTTTTGCTTCTGAAAAGCCTTTAAAATAGATTCTGAGCGAGAATACCTTTTAAAAAGCGGTAAAACAAATGAAATTAAAAACAAATATAAGAAGCTTATTATAGAAATTAAAGATGAATGATACTTCAATCCACAAATTTGGAATATCCAGTGACCGGTTTCATCGCTTTCGCGACATCTTTGAAACTGATATCTTTACATACATAATTATTATTTTTGCATTTCATGTTTTATATTTATATCCACACAGTGTCTCGATGAATATATGTCATTTACTCGTATATTTGGCATTTATGCGGATGTTGGGCCACCGGGAACTGACAGTAGCTTATTACTTGACCTAATGTCTGCACAGAAGTTAAGAATGTGATCTGTACTAATAATATAATTTTGTTTTTTTTTATAATATTAATAATAATATTTATTTTATGTTTATTTTTAGACACCATAAGTATATTATATTAAATCGTGTAAATTAATGCCTCGATACGGGTTTTGCCCAGTGAGGTATTCATATTTAAAACAAATGTTATGTATAACGTTAAATAAATAAATAAATTAAGAAGCTAAACGTATTTTTCTTTATTGCTTATTTTACTTAGTTCTATGATAAACATATTCACAATATTTACATCTTTACTTATTCTTACATTATTTATCACTATTTTAAACTTACTATCCTTACTTAAATTATTCAAACTGTTCAATATTTACACTTATATATTCACTATTTACAATATATATAGCCTAATATATTTTACATATATACTCTTAACATATTAATACAAAACAAAGTTTTTATACAATTTGTGGATTAAAGTATCACTCGTTTTTTATTTCTATAATAAATTCCAATGAACTTCGATAAAAAAAAAATCACTAACAAACTCAAATGTTTTAGAGAACCCGAACACAGCAACCTTGATACCCACGTAGTGTTGCAGGTTTCAAATCAGAGGTTAGAGTTAATCTTTACCATAGAGCACTAAATATGTTTAATATGATGTCGAAATAAGTAAGGGATGCTGAGTCTATCGCATCGTTTTATGGGATAGCGACAATTTTTTTTATCCATATAGGTAGGTAGAGAATCACCAGAAAGTCAGAATTAATAACAATTTTATTTTTATAGCATTAGTTAAATAATACTTGTATTTAAATTTTTGCACAGCTATCTGTATACATACATTACATTACATTTCCCTTTTTACACTCCCTTCTTTACACAACTTGATTTCTCTAGATCGCATATTATAGATTTGTACAAAATTTTCTTAAATTCATAAAAAAATGTTTTTAACCTTTGTCAAGTTATGAGTAATAATTAACTTCTAACTTCATGTATATGGTCTTATAAGATTAGTTTTAATCCAAACTGAACGTAACAATAGGGTAATTTAACGATCGGACGATAACGCAAACACCGTGTAGAGTAGTACTAATGTATTCTATGATTCATACGTTTACCTTAAAGTGTAATTCTTAGTGCATTAGGCTTATATTTAGTAGGTCCGAATAAATTATAGAATCGAGGGGAAGAAGTCTGTGGACGTGGCCCTTCAATAGACAAAGGCGAACAATAGTAATTTATTGTATTGCTGTTAAGAAGAACTTTCCGTCCAAGCTGCTAGACTTTGGAATGAGCTACCTCTTCATATAAAAAATGCACCTTCTCGAGCCACCTTCAAGAAACGACTAAAACATTATTATATATCCCCAGAATCCCAAACTCCCCGAGTTTTACTGTTTTTTTAATATTTTTCTAAAATATGTATTTTTATCCCTTTTTTCTTCTTCGGTTCTTCTTTCTCTCTCCTTCCGAACACACTATCTGATCCGCATTCCTCATCATTTAACATGTACAACATAATGTACTTTTTTGATTTTATTAATGTTAATATGTGCAAGCCTTATCTCCCAATTGAAAAACAGCGATTATTTTTAATAAGTTTTTTTTTTAATTTTTTGTCGTATCCATCTTTTTTTGGTACATATTAAAGTTTTTTTTAGTACAAACTTTTGACCAATCTCTTATTTTTGATCAATCTGTTTTTTGGTTGGCTGGAAGATATTGCTTCCAGCAATCAGTCCGCCAAAGTACTTTTAATGAATTAATTCTTTGTACCTGGACAACTGCATGAAATAGATAGAATGTATGGGTATTGGAGCGAAAATGGATAATTTTTCAGTAAGCTGTTTGTTGTATGCTGATGATGCAGTCCTGTTAGCAAGCAGCAAGGCTGATTTGCAGCGAATAGTCTCTAGAATATATGATGTATGCCTGGAGAGCGAATTGGCGATGAACGAAAGTGAGTCAAAAGTGATAGTATTTGAAAGGGATTTGGAAGGGAGGTTACTGACTGCATAATAAATGTAAACAACGTCTTGAGCAATGTCTCGAGCAAGTAGAAGAATTTGTGTATCTGGGAAGCATGTTTTCAAGAGATGGAAGAGTAGAAAAAGATGTTGAAAGAAGAGTGAATGCGGGCAACAAAATGAACGGAGCACTAAGCACAGTAATTTCTAATAAAAATATGTCAATCGAAGCTAAACTGGCAGTGCACAACGGAGTTTTAGTCCCGACACTTATGTATGGAACTAAAACATGGAACTGGCAGAGGAAGGATGAAAACCGAGTGAACGCGGTTGAAATGCGATCTCTTAGACGAATGTGTGGGAAATAAATGTATAACAAGGTTACGAATGATGAAATCAGGCGAGAGTGTAAATCTGAGACAAGTATAATTGATAAGATTAAGAAAGGGTCTCTGAGATGGTTTGGTCACGTAGAACGAATGGACGACGAAAGAATGGTAAAACAAGTATATATGGCGAAAATGAACGGCAACGTTAGACGAGGACGACCAAGAAAGACGTGGCATGATCAGATAAACCAAAATCTTAAGTCTGGTCATGTCAAAAGCAGACAGAACCGAAGGTCATGTATGACAAGATGTATGAATGTGGAAGAGGCTAGGATTGTATGCCAGGATAGACGTGTGTGGCGGTCCATTCTCTCTGTCTACCCCTACGGGGAAATGGCGTGATGGAAGTAGTAGTAGTAGTAGTACCTGAAGTTTTAAATAAATAAGAATATGTCAACTGTAACATGACGAAGATGAAAGATTGTTAAGGAGTTTACACTTTCAACTGACTCCATTTTTTTATGAAAAATAATAGAACTTACTCTTTGAAGGCAACAGGAAAATCGGACGACATAAAATAATATGGCCGACGGTCTGCTCCTACACCCACCACGGCACAATCATGCCGGGGTAAATATTATCGTTATTGTTTTTATTGCACAACTACATACATTTACTTTATATCGTAATCAAGTTTATTGCAAGGCTAATTTCAACACGTTGCATATTTGAATAGCGCAATTTTTGCAAGATATGTAAATTACACCAGAATCCTTTCTACATCTGGTTAAACATTGAAAAATAATTATTTGCGTGCAAGTGAAATGTATTGTGATCGATATTTACACAATGGGAAGTCTAATTTAGACCCCGTCAATAAGGAAATTCTGCACAGAAACGAGAATTATTTGTGTCAATATGCAATCAATTTGACTTAGTCTAGTTCGTTAGTTCTTATCCAATAATCTAGTATACACACACCACAAACCAAACTGTCGAAGCCGAAAATTCCTTCTCGAAAATATTAAGAATAAATATAGAAATTTTGAATACAATTTAGTTCAATGTACTTGCATAGTTTTCGTCTAAATGAATTTGTACAAGTAGCGGATGGACTATAATTTAAGGCTGTAGTCGGGTAAAACACACGAAAAATGAGGAAATCATACGATTTTGCCATTTAAAAACTATTTTTTTTTCAATAATTAGTCTTTACATGAGAATCGAGATACTAAATTTCAGTCTAAATTTGATATAGCGAAATATGCCTGCCGAAAAGGAATTATTTTTTAGTTACGTGTTTCAAACAACATTCATTTGAAAATGCCCTAACAAGGCGAAACAATTGTGACGAAACTTTTGTTTTTATATTTGTAAAAATAAAATAAAGTGTTCAGTAGACTCAAATCGGTGTTTGATTTCTAATATTATAAGCTAAAATATAGAGTTCTACAAAATAAACACCAAATCAATCAATTAATGTTTAGTGTTACTGTTACTTGAAAAAAATGTTTAAGAACAGTTACAAATGTATTGTAAGAAAGGTTACGGACTTTTGTCTATGAATGTATAAAAAAACAACACATATTGCATACGTTCAAACTTATAGCGTGTCGTATAAAAGTAAGCAACCAGTCCCAGTCTCTATAAACTACAAAATTAACATAATTTCATACTAACAGAATGGACGCTCTTAACGAATTTGCTACAAATAATGAGCGAGGTGCAGTATTTAACGAAATAATATATGCATGTATGCCATTGACATTATTAAAGCATAATATATCATAAACAAAACTAATAATAAATTTTCGCATTCAATAGTGCTCAGGCCTTGCATATCGTCCCTTCCTAGTGATGTGTAGGTAGTACACATTGCATCTAATAATTTTAAGATATATATAAATGTAATAAATATTAGGTAAAGCTTTTCGAATGGGGTTCGAACCGTCATGCGTCAGTAGGGTCGAAGTGAGTCACTTCTTGCTGGAGGGTGTGATTCCATTAAATGCTGCGAATGCCCATTCATGTGATTTGGACATACCCAAAACATTGTTGAATTAACTACCTGGTAAAAGAAGAAGTATAAAAATTGGAAAATGGTTTTCAGGCGTTGACTAGTGATTTGGTTCAGCCGGATAAATCTCACCCGCATGATAAAGGTTTCAGCTTTTTTACTTCACAAAAGTCAACATATGGAAGAATTGAGGAAATGTAGATGATCAAATATAGGCAGAATGGTGAATCTTGCACAATGTGTAAAGTGGCCACTTAAACCAGTCAATGAGAGGTCATAAGCCATGTAAATGCCTACAGTGAAAGCATCCACCCCTTTCCCGAAACTGTTCATAAAGACTTGAATCTTTCTTCAGTTTCTCATTTCAATATGAATTTTTTAAAACTAATTAAGCGAAAATTTAATATTTTTTTATAATCAAACCGCGGAAATAACAAAACAGAGAAACTTTGAAAGCTTTCATTGTACCCCTCACTGCAGTATTGTCAATGAAATAAATACTATCAATGAAATAAATAATAAACTGTAAATGCCTAGACTTCAATATCCCTTCTCAAAAATGTTTTTCCTCTCTGTTGCAACAAATTTAAATATGGATAACTCCTTAGGGAGGAAATCCAGCCAGTCTGCAAGCATTTGTACATACTCAAAACATTGTTGTCTAATAAGCAAAATAAAAAAAAACTGCTTTTGCAGTTGGGCGGGAATTAAAAAAAAATGTTTAGAAGAATGCTTATGTGAAAAAACAAAAAAAAAAGTAAGTGGAGATTAGCACTCAAATTATGAAAATACTATTTAATAACCGAAAGAATAATAATTCTTTAGCTACATGGACGCGTAATAAGATAATGAACATATTGGCATTCATAACTTAATTTTCTCATCAAAACTGGGTCTATTGAGGTCTATTGAACATATAAGAACTAGGACAGCGTGTTGTATTTATTTTTAAAACTGTAAGTCACCTTAGTTGTTGAATTTTGACCCATTGATGGTGGAGAAAAAAATCAAATAAAATTTTGTGTACTGGGTTCTGGTGTCAGCTTTCGCGTCAGTACCTACTGTTTGTCACATAATATGACATGTGGTACGCACAGGTAAATTTAGTAACCTGTGTATGTACTTATTATGCACGATGTACATTCAGTCGACGTTTCAAAATTCTGAACCACATTTCCTATAGAATATTACGCCGCTTACCGTGTGTGCACTATAAATTCTCCGTCTGTCATTAGTAACATTAAATATTAACTGTTAAATAAGGGCGCGTCGAAAAAATGTTGAGGCGGTTAGTAAAATTTTTGGTACATTACATTTATATTTATTTATATATACGCCCAATGGGCATTTTTAAGGACATATTTACACGTAGAAAGTTATTATAAAGGACAGTAGAAAGACACAATGGTATATAGTAGACTTGGTGGCAGTGGAAGCGGGAGAGAGGTGTTTATGATTCAATTTGATTTAGTGATCGGATGGAAGAAGTTATCGAAGAAATTAAGACTAGTATGTTTCGACGGTCTTAAAGAGAAGATATATTTAAGCTAGTTTTTAACTCATTATACGTATAATCGTTTCTGGATAAGCCTAACCTCCAGCCTATCTTTCTTAAAAATCGATGTTGAACTGATTCAATATTTTTAATGTGAACATCATAATATGGACACCAGATAACAAACAAATACTTTAGATCAGTGGTTGCCAGCATTTTATATACCATGCGCAACTTTTTCAAATACGAGGTCAGATGCGCCATACAACTCGAGCTTTTTTTACCTTATTGGGTTCACGTTTGGGGTTGTAAAATAGAGATAGGAAAAGGAACTGCTTCGCTTATGAGAGTAAAATGAATACCTCAATCACGGAATTCAATTAATTAATTTACGACATGACGCCTATTTAAAAATAGTGGCCACAAAAATGCGATACGCCACCTGTGATCGTTCAATACGCCACGTTTGACGCATGCGCCACGGTTTGGCCACCACTGCTCTAGATGCAGGCGAACTAGGGAACAGAAGAGAGATTTAGGGGTTTTGATATTTTGAAGTCAGTTGTGCTTCTGTTAATAAACCCAAGCAGTTTTAAGGATTTATTCATAACATGTTCAAAATGAATTGTAAAATAATGTTTTGTGTCAAGTATAATACCTAAATCTCGTATACTAGACACAGATGATAATATTTAATAATATTTATCAACATTCATATATTTTTTGGATTAATTTTTAACGCCCACAAGACATTTACATACATAAAAGTTCTATGAAACATGAGTATATGAACAACATAAACTAAAAAAAAAAAACATAATATGAAGAAATAAAAGATAGAACAGTGTTAAGAAATTGATTTGTTATGGAAAAATAAAAATAAGCTGTAAAAGAGAGAAAAGTTTGCATAAGTAAGATATTTAAAAAAAAAGTAGATAAAAAAATAAAATACAAACATATGTAATAAATACAGTTTAAAGCAGCTAGGTACCTAATATTATAATACAATATAGAGAGAATATTAACCTTTATTTGATATGGAACAGATATGTACATTGATTTTTAAAATTCACAAAACTTTCGTTAAAGACATCGATGTTGTTAGCATATTGGTTCGCAAATACATGCACCCGTAGAATGGTGAAATGTATTAAGAATAATTAGTTGTATTTTAGAAATCAACATCGATATTGTGGAGAAATGTTTTCATGTATAAATTTGAAAAATAAATTTGTAAAAAATATGTCACTAGAAAAACGCTACGTGTTTGGCCTTGATAGGTGGCCAATGGAATGACCGTTTTTGTGGGAATTCAAAATTATATCCTTTTAGGGAAACGTATTTTTTAAAAACATTTTTAAAGTAATAAAGGTCTATGAAATACTGTCCAGTAAAAACAATATTTTTTTGTTACTTATTAGTAGCTTAAAAAATATTTTTAAATTTGCAATTTTGAATTCGCGTATTTTTTTTTGTGGCCCCAAAAGTGTTGAATGTCCTGGATTAACATATTAAGTTCTTCAAAATGAATACCATTTTTAGGAGAAATGTACGAGTTTGGATTTTGTCTAAGGGAAGAGACCATTGCAGGAGACTGCTGCGGTATATTTTATAGATTTATATACTATTAAGCGTGTGGTCCAGACGTAAATTGAAAAATATGTTTTTAATTAGTATTTTTGGTACAGTTTAAAAAATGCATACTTCCATATTTCATAATGTTGTATCCCAACTCAACACAGGGCTTTTGGCCTCATAGATTTAGGGATACATTTTTATATTTTTGATCAAATTAAGAGCTTCATCCCCAATTCCGTAATGTCTTCATTTTATCAACAGTGTTCTGTGGTCATCACAATCAAAGGCTTTAGATAGGTCACAGAAGATGCCAATAGCATTCCGAGATTCTTCCGAGGCACTAAAATTTTGCTGTTTTAGCATAACCACGGCATCAGTAGAAGAGCGGCCTTTGGTAAAACAAAACTGTTGTTAATGAAGTAGAGTATTTTTATTGAAATAAGTCAGCAATTGATTAAGTAAAATTTTCTCACAAACCTTGCTGAGCATGGGTAATACCGAAACTGGTCTAAAATTACTAGAGTCTTTTTTATCCCCCCGATTAAAAAAGGGGTACTACTTTACTATGTTCTATAAAATTAGAATAGACACATTTGTCCACACACTTATTAAAAACTAAAGCTAAATATGGGGTTGATATATCAATCACGGAACATAACAACTTAACTGACATGCCCCATAAATCTTCAGCAATTTTAGATTTGAAGCTTTTATAAACTTTTATAACCGTCTGTGGGACAATATGCTTAAATTTAAATATGGAAGAAAATATTTTTTAAGTTTCTGGTAAAACCCACCAGACCGGTAGCGGTAAAAGCAGATATGAAGGTCAAAAAATGAAAATAAAATATTGTTACCAATTGAATATTACAACCAGAATTGTCTTTTTTTTTAAAAAAAAGGATAATACTATTCTTTAAAAAACGTTTCAACTAAAATATTTCAATAAATACTTTTTTTTTAAAGTATAACCGAAAGCATAGTTTTACTTAGAAATAAAGGAAAATGACAAAAAATTTTAAGTGATTTTTAAGCTTTTATTTATTTTCAAAAACAAAAAAATAAGATATTATTTCGGCCACTTTCATGTTTAATTTATTATTTTCAAATTATTTAGACAAATTTTAGTTCAATACTTAGTCTTTATATGAGAACCCAGATACCTAAGTTTAGTCTAAATTTGAAATGGCGTAATATGCCCTCCTAAAAGTAATTACATTTTAGTTACATAATTTTTTTAAGTATAATTTTTAATAGAAATAATATAAAAAGTTTTTTTTTTGTCATTATGCGCGATTAAAAAAAACTTTCGTTTTAAAATGCCAAAATCGTAAGATTTCCTCATTTTGCGTGCGTTTTACCAGACTACAGCTTTAAGGAAGTTTCAGCAAGAATATGCGAGGAAAAAATAATCAGCTATATAAACAAATTATGATTTTTAACAATAATGAGTTTTACCACAATGTTAAAACAGTAACCTTCTTTAAAATATAAAAAAGAAACAGAAACGCTTTTAGGAATTTCTTTATTATTGTTTATTAGTGGAATCCTTGTAAAATTTTTGATTAGCTGTATGTTGATATACAATAATTGGGTTACAGATATTGAATCAACTGTTAAAACACTTTTCTATTTACAAAACTACAACACTTGTACTAACAGCGTCTGAATTAACATTGCAAGGATTAAATTATTTACAATTCAACTTTCTATGGCATATTTTTCTAGCGATTTGAACGGATAGACCAATGTATGTCGACTTAGCCACATGCACCATGATTGGGAAATATTCAGTGTGCTTTGTGTGTATCTAACCCACATCCATTTTCTACCTTACGGTGACACTTTTGTACCAGTAGAATAACAAATTAATGGCAATTACTATTTCACTAACTTGGCAATAAAAGCAGCCAGTGGAAAACGATTTTCTAAAATCATTATTGTATACTGTTTATGCATGATTAGGAAACGAAAAGTCCACCAGTTATTAACACATAACTCAAATTATACAAAACAAAAAATAAACTTTGCAGTATTTCAATCATTATCAATTTTGACAGTTTTTAAAAGTCAGTCTAGAATTTTTGAAGAAATTAACAGTTCGACGCTTTAAACAAATTATATCATGCAAATTTACAAAGAAGAAAAAATAAACGAATTTGAGATAAATAAGTCACTCAGATACCAAAATAATATTTTGATTCCTAAATTCTACAAAAAGGAATAAAAAAAATATTTTGATCTCCCCTTATATATCACAAAATAAAGTCAATTAACAGAATTTTTTTAAACCCCAGTAAAAACAGCATTTTATTTTAACGGTATTACTGTATTATTATTTTCTTCTTTTTATTTTTTATTTCACATAACTAGTCGTAAACTAACTAGTCTAATTACAGTTATAATTTTATCTAAATATATATATTTAAGAAGATTGTAATAGCAAAAAAAAGAAAAAAGTATTATTTCACGTAACTATGTATATTAGGTAATTAATTTTAAAAAATGTTAAAGATTGAAAAATACAGTATAGACAAAGTCTAAACTGTATTAATCATCATCATTATTCCCTTCCCGCACCTGATGGTGCATAGGGCACTGAATTGGTAAACCAATCGCAGCGTATCTTGATCATTTTTGTTACATGAAGGTAAGATGATCAGTCTTACGTTTCAGGTACCAGTCCAGGGTCTATAAAATATTCTAGTGTGAAAACACCCTTTTAAATAAATACTCCATATCAACTACGTGGGAATCGAACCCGAGACCTCTTCTATGGGAGGCTAACGCGCTGACCATTACATCACGAGGCCTAAGCAATAGCAATTTCAGCAATAACGATTTTTCGGGTTTTTTCACATTCGATAACCATATTTGCCGCAACAAATCGGTTTCTTAGAACAGGCATTTTCCCATATAGGAACCGATTGCAACATTAGGCACACTAATATATCTGGCTTGTCGACCCTTCATATACTGAGCCTACTCCTAGTACAAGCAGAATTTGTCAGTGTGATTTTTGTGCCATTTTGTAAAATATGTAACGTATGGATATATAAATAAATAAAAATAATTGTAAAGGCAGTAAACGTTCGTTGTTATTTAATTGACCATTTTATCAATATTATTTACCAACTGTTATTACACATTTGACTCAAAAACTCAATAAATACATAACATTAACAACAAAATATGGTTAATTTTATCTAATATATCAAAGCTTTACTGATATAATGCAACAAGTTCCGAGATAATCGCATTTAAAGCTTTTTCATTCTTTCAACGCTTTATTTCTCCGACAATTTTTTTAAAATTATTTTTTTTGATGCTTTGAAAGAGTTATCTTTATTCTAAGCATAACAAAAAATTTAAAATTAACGCCTTGCACCTACATTCAAAAATATTTGAAATATATAAAGACTGTTGACTTAATGCATTCTCGATATCAAAATATGTATTCAGATGGAACATGTTTTATTTCTCAAGTTTAAGTTTGAGTAGACAAGTTCATTAATTTGTTTTACGTCAGTTTGTATTTTCTTTCATCTCCAGAATTCTACATTGTCTAAATTTAAGCTTTTGCTTTAAATTTTCTTTTTAAAGCGTTATTATTTAAACTGTCTGGAAGTGTGTAGCAAAACGTCCAGAAAGTGTGCACTTTCTAGATTAGTCTTATTACACCTCGTTCCATCAGTCCGAATAATGAATGGCATAACGCCTCTACACCTTCTATAATTTATGGCGTCAAATCAATTAAGTTACGTAAGGTACTTATTTACAACGTAAACAATAGCACTAAAAACATACAGCGTCAAGTAAACCTTATATTGAATCCTAAAATAAGAGCATGGTCATCTGACGAAAGTGGTCGAATGATTGAAGATGAATTTTGCTTATTGAATAGAGTTTCCCCTGAAAAGGTTCTCTCTCTGACAATGTAGTAAATTAGATCTTTACGTGACATGGTAACTGATTTGTATACTCGATGTAGAATTTTGGTAGCCTACTACATGTATAATAACGTCGTTTGGATAATGAAATGAACCGATCTACAAAATAACAGTTTTGAGAAAAATTGCTGAGTGGACTAGTTTAAAGAATACATCTATCTGTTACAGAAGTGACACTTATTTCACTGGATTAGTGAAACATTAAGGCAATTTTGTTTTTTTTGAGAGATAACTAAAATAAATTTGTTATATTAACCACTCTATTTATTGACGAAACCGACTAGTTTTCGCAACAACACGTCGCCCTCTTCACGGTTATTTCATAACCAAACGTACGTAATTATATAAAAGAAACAATGAACAGATGAGTAAGTGTAAGATGATAAGGATATGGAGGGGGGGTAATTGTGTTTATGGTGGGGTATGGGTAAGGGAGGGGGTAATGAAAATGTAAAATTAATTTTAAAATAAAAATAACTGCACATACAAATAGTGTGGCGAGAGATTTTTTTGAAAAATATATGTAGATTAATAAACGTAGTACGAGTACTTTATATAATTGGTACACATATTATTTATATTCTTATGTATTACATTACTTTATATTTGATTTTATATATAATTATAAGTAACAAATATTCTTGGCACATATATATACTAATAACGATTATTAATTTCTTACATTTATAAGCTAGGCATTTATAATTAAGTAGTTTTTGATTTTTTTAGTTAAATAGTTATATTAGTATAGAACAACTTATACTTTAAAAGATAAAAAAATCTCTATCTTAGAACAGGCTGCGCTATGTTTAGGCGGAGACTATCCAAACCAACGAGCACCCTTTTCTTGATTATGTCAATAATGTTTCTCTCAGCCTTACATAGTTCACGGATCTCGACATTTGTGCACTTATCATACATCGTTTTACCACACATTTGCCTGAGAGATCGCGCTTTGACACCTTTTAACCTGCTTTTATCATTTTTCTTCCAATTTCATACTTCGCTCCCATACAAAAGGGTTGACACTAGAACTCCATTGTGAACTGCTAGTCTTACCACCTGCGACAATCATTTTTTGCAAAGGTAGATTTGAGTGCACGTTAACCCTGTTCTCGGTACTCACCCTATTTTCAATATCTTTCTCAGTCTTTCCATCCCTAGTAAACACACTTTCCAGGCACACGAATTCTCCTATCAGAATGTCTCCGTTCACACTGATCTCACATTGTTTATGCTTTCATCCCTTTCTAAAACCATTACTATCGATTTATCAACATTTATTAGCAAATCGTTTTTCTTGCATACACCGTTAACTTTTGTTGCCAAGAAGTGCAGGCCTTCTTTGCTGCTAGCAAGAAGCGCGGCATCATTAGCATACAGAAGACCTAATTGTTCTGAAGCGCAAGACTGATCATATAACCTTCATGTAACAAAAAATGATCAAGATAAGCTGCGATTGGTGTACCAATGCAGAGCCCTATGCACCATTAGGTGCAGAAGGGGAATGATGATTATGATGATGATGATGCTATGTAATGCACACATAATAAAATTGATTACTATCTTTTAGTGAATCTTAAATGCATTCTTGATAAAAATAAGTATGACGTTTGTGAATTATAATGTAAAATATAATTAAAGTTGAATAATATTTTTTGAAGGAAAACAGGTAGTGAAAACTTTGAAAAAATTGAGGATGTACATAATTTAATGATATACATGACTTTCGATGACATTTTGCAAAATATGCGTCGACGTTTAAAAATATATTATTATTAAAATTACGTACAAAAAAGTGATGTTTTTAAAATAAATCAACTGGACATAAAAAAAAAGTTGCACGAAATTTAGAATAATATACAGTAAATCAATTAAAATAAGAGTTAAGACCATGACATAAAGAAGGTTTCTAGCGATTGATTAATTACTTAGAAATTTTACGAAACGCAGAAAAATCCACAACTCAATTAATTTAATTTTAAATTTACGTGATTTATAAGAAAATATGTATAAAATGACTTATTCAGTTGGGGCTCCATAATTTTATCGTCGAGATTATCAGCTGTTATATATGAAGGGATCAATTTAGATAATATATTTTGTTATCATCTTTGTCAAATAATTGAGGTTTGATGTTAGACTTGATATTCAAACGACTTTTAGATACTAGTCTCTATTTCTAGTGGCCATTATTGAGTTGACTGATAATGATATCTGTCAATAAATTTAATCTTATGCAACGAATAATAAATATTCCAAATTTTAATCGGTAATCTGTAGCTTAACTCTGGGCGTATTTAGAGCAATTTCAGCACGAGACTATCACCTCCTAAGAAATACTCCCACACATTTAAATTATACCTTTATTAAAATCGCGTGTTAAATTCGCAATCGCACAATCATTTTGTGAACATATAACGCGAATATTTTTGTTTGGGATGACAAAATTAATTAAATTGATTTAATTAATTGATTCATTTTTTGCTGAAATTATGGATAAAAGAAACAGATTTAAATGGCTTATTTTTTATGAATAGAATATGCTTTTATTATAATTTCTCATTTTTTGCCGTAAAAAAATTGTGTTCTAATATTAACATTCATTTTTAAACTTTTGATATCTATCGTATTCTTCCAGTAGCCTTTATTTCAATTAAAAATAAAATGTTTACCCACACACCATGCCTTTGTGGGATTTTTTTTGTATAAATATATTTTTTTTTGTATTTGTAACTTACGTAAAACCCAATGTAAAATGCTAAGAAAAAAATACAAAAAATAAAAATAAAAAATAATCCGAAAAATCGACTTTAGCTCAAATCCACAAAATTGAATGAATTCACCATTTTGCCTATGTTTGAAAATCCATATTTCTACAATTCTTTCAGCTGTTTTTTGTCTGCAGTATGTAAAGTGACCACTGTAACCAGCCAACGACAGGTTATAAGCCCTGTAAATGCCTAGACTGCCATATTACCTTCTCTAAAATGTTTTCCATCTCTGTTGTAATTTGTTAATCTTAATGATTCCCTAGGGGGTGAAATCCAGTGTTTTGTTAACAAACATTTGGACAAACCCAAAATACTGTAATATTGTCTATTGTTTCTTTTTTGTAAGGTCAAGATAGAGATCAAGCGATTGATTTAATGTAAGAAAAAAGTTCATTAAACATATACAGATTTTTTCTAAAATTAAATTAATCATTTTGTTACACTGTTCCCCATCTGACCCTAGTCTATTTTAATAATAAGGCAGCCAAATTTACGCATTGAAATACAATGAAAAGTTTTCAAGGCGGGTCAAGTGATAAATGCAAATTTTCTATAAAGCTCGTATTTCATGAGTCAGATAATAGTATAAGATCGTGTGCAGTTTCTTGTAACATAATTCTTGTGCCGTATTATTTTCCGTTTTACAAGAGGCTGTTTCTGAGATTACAGCAATCATGAAGTAAGCATGCGCAGTATATAAATGTTTTGGGCACCATGACAGATAGCTGACAGTTTCACAGTTGTCAAAACGACCTATCTCGTGACTTTAAATATCAACATCAGTTTTGAAAAATAAGAAGGATTGTGAATTTTATTATAAATCTAAATGAATATTAAAAAAAAACCTGAATGCAACTTTCCATTTTTATTTCATGTCCTCTATTTTGCTTTCACACCATAGATTTCATAATATATTCCAGATTTAATATACCCTCTCACAGGTCATGCCTATGTAAGATTGTTTTGCCTTAATAAATATAATATATGTAATAAAAAATGTTAAAAAATGTACACAAAAAAATTTTAGTAAATAAAATTTGTATTTCCAGAAAATGAGGACGTGTAGTGGAATAAATTAATAAGACTGAGTATAAAGAATAGTTCTTATGAAATATTGATTCAAAATGATGTTTTCACAGTAGAATATTTCATAGTACCTGAAGCGTAAGACTGATCATTTTACCTTCATGTAGCAAAAATGATCAAGATACACTGCGATTGGTGTACCAATGCAGTTCTCTATGCACCATTAGATGCGGAAAGGGAATTATGATGAAAGTAGAGAATACCATAAGCTGGGATGCGCGCGCACATTTTTTATGCGCACGCAGTTCTTGGTTAGAATTAATTGTTATTTGTTCTAATTTTTTTTTAATTTGACAATAAATTTCACCCAATTTGTGTTTTACACGACTCAATAGTCATCGGGTCAAATCTTTTACATCATCTTGTACCCGTTAACGAAAAGCGGGCTGCAGCAAAAAAACGAATTTCATTCAGTTTTGTAAATGGTTGGAATTATTTGAAAAAAGGAAAGGAACAATTATACGGACCTACCTTTGATACGATGTTAATGTTCTGAATTGACGCGCGACGATTCCTAGAATTTTTATATAATCTAATGTTATGTCAAATATTGTTTAGTTTTGTTCCAAATCCAAATCTTCTAATTTTTAATATATTATATATTGATGGGAAAAAAAAGTAATGAGCCAGGAATAATATCGCTAAATGCTGCTTTATACTAAACAGTACCATTATCAGAACTGTGTAATACGAGCTTAGAACTTTTTTTGCATGCGGGTGGGCATTGTATTTTACAACTATTATTTTTACCTTGTTTTGAATACGTAAATGCTAAATTCACAGTTTGACCTAAAACAGCAAAAATTTCATATCGTAACGAAATAACTAAACCTGTAGCTAGGTGAATTAATTTCGCTCTATGAATTTATGAAGCAACTGTTTATATTGGTCACGGAATAATATCCATGTACAGTGGCGTAGGTACTTATGTTTTTATTCAACAGTATTTTAATATGTCAAAATGTTTGTAGACAAGGCTGGAAATCACTCCCCAGAGAAATATTAACTCTTTAAAGACAGCACTAAAACATCTCTCTTAAAACGGTGCAGTGGCCTTGTTCTGAAACTAATTCGTTTCGTAAATTTATTCGTATCCAATGAGAGGGAACGACAGCAAAATACGATTTTGATTGCGTTGGAGTGAGATGGATATATGACGAACGAACAAACTCACGAAACGAAATTGTGACAGAATAATCTACCTGTAACGTCGCGTCGTGCTAGAAAAAGATGAGATATTTAGAAATATAGGTACTTTTTTAAAAACAAAAACATAACACATATATACTATTCCATAATCTGTTTTTCATAATTTATTAAAATAATAATTTAATTTAGGCTCGTTAAAGCAAAATGAGTCTTCATTATTATTTTTATTAATATAGTTTATATCAAGTCGTGTATTCTACGTAGACGCATAGCCACACAATGGTCAAGAAGATAGGCGGTAGATGAGAATTTTAATGAATTAAAACATTGTTATTCTGACACTCTTTCGCTCTTTCTTCGCCTCCCAATACTGTTCGAAAAAGAGAACTGCACGTCGCGTGGGACCGATGTTGCCTCACTAAAATCGTCAAAATGGACGTTTCGATGTCCTCTTTCCGCACCCCAAAACTGAACCGATTTTTTGCTTTAAAGACGTGTCCACAATAAAATATTCTGGGTGGTTACTTTTTCCATTCCATCCAAAAACCTATAAAAGCGCCCAGTTTTATGTGTGTCTTTGGATTGTCCTAGCTCTCATAAGAGATAATGGATCAAAAAAGCAATATTGATTTCGAATCATTGAAAGGAATTTTACTTTAATACAAAGTCTCTATACGAGAATCAATCGACCAAAGTTTGGTCTAAATCTTTAGAGGCGTGATCTCCCGGTCGAATAGTAATTATATTTTGGTTATATAAAACATTAAAGTAAATTTTTAACAAAAATACCTGATAAAACAATCGTTTTTATCCGATGCATTTTGACTTTATTTTTTTAAATACGCAATTTTGAAAAAACGGCGTTTTAAAATGGCTTAATCGTATGATTTCCTTACTTTTTATCAGACTATAACTTAACCCACTGCCTAAAATGTATACAGAGACCATTCCACCTTTGTTCCACGTGACATCCTATAGCATTACTTATTCCAATCAACAGTATTTTTATTTTCCAAAAGCTTTTGAAAATCTGTTGAACTTGTCTGGAATTTGAACGGTTAAATGCATATCTGTAATACGTATAGTGATCTGTTCTGCGATTCGATATTTTATACGTCGTTGCCCAAGATACTTGTTTCTTTATGATACATATAATAGCATGCAGTATTCATACACTGGATTTATGTCTCACTGTGCTGGCTGGATTGAGCAATGCTTTAAATGCTAAAAAGCGAAATTGAGTAGCTGATAACGATTTTTGCGATAGCTGATCGTGATTGTTGATACAGATAAACCCGTTTTTAAAATAACGCATTAATTCTCTTATGTAAATCTACTAATTAAAATATAATTACTAATTACTATACATTTTTTGACTCGACTGCTTGTAATACAAAAGTATATTAATAATTTATTTATTACGTATAATGGACTTTCCCATTATGAGGAGGTACTAGGTGTTATAAACAATACTTACGTTGAATAAATATGTGAAATTTAAACTTCAAGGGGAAGTTTCTACTATATATATCCACCGTGGTTTTTGTACAAACTTTTTTTTCGTATAAAAAAAATCTCATAAATACCTATTATTTTAGCTTAATTCCTACATATTCAACTAAATATTCAATTTAATTCACACTCAGTTTTAATATATATATACATGTTTGGATAATTTATATTACGCCATTTTTGTGAAAATCACCTCAAGGACGCTGTACAATAAATAAATATCCCAGCACGTCTTCAAGCTATCGAGCGCATGGACGGTTGGGATTCTAGTTCCTCGTCTCCAATTGTGATATATAACAATTATGATATATATGAGCTAGATAACAGCACGTCTTGCAGCTACAGAGCGCATAGACAGTAAGACATCTAGCTCCAATTTACATTATTTTTATTTTTTTATTTGACTATTAAGTTTAGAATTTAAGCGATATTTTAAAAAATGAAATAAAAAGCAAATTTATAAAAATAGAAGTTAGATAACAACAAGTCTTACAGCTACTGAGCGCATGAACGGTTAAAATTCTAGACCCCATTTACTAAATGAAGATATTTGATAGTTGATAACATTTACATAATATGATTGCTAACACCACAACAAGTCTTGCAGCTTCAAAACGCTTTGACAAGTGGAATTTCAATAACATAAGAATGATTTAAAAAGTGAACAATAAAAATAATTTAAAAAATACAATTATAATACATCGAGCAAAGGACTAGTAAGTATGGCAATTAAGTGAACATGTAACAGCACAAAAAGTAAACGATAAAAAACTAAACAATGATAGCATTCCTTAACCTATTATTAAGGTTAACAAGATGATAGACGCTACTCGAACTCAAAGGGTCCCTGTTTTATTTAGGTATGCAGTTTACAGGATCTGTAGTCTTTTTCCTAGTAAATAACTGCAAAAACATTTGGTTCACATTCGGCTGTTCCCTGGGAGATAATAATGGATGAGAATCTGTGCGCGTAGTGTGGGTACCAAGGGATCTATCCGTTTCTTGTCAATTTTGTTTGTTATTATTAGACGCATGTTTCCCGCTTAAAACTTCTGATTATTATTATTTTACTTTGATTAAGATGTCAGATAAACTTGTGTATTACTTTTAATATCAGTATTATTTATTTCTTTAGGTATACATCTCACTGGAAAACAAATCTTGGACATCATTTAAAGAACTATGTGAGTACAATATTTTAATAACTTTAAATGAACATTTTCTCGTATTTCTTAACAGATTTCCAGCAGAGATAACGACTAAGTTTGAACATTATCTTTTTGATTTATTAACAAATCCCATACAAAGATGAGCTTTTATGTTTTGTTAGCTGCGTGCGTGCTTTAGATATTCTAAGAAATCTCAGATAATGTTGTTTTTATGTCATCTCTGATATACAGAATTAACTTTAAAAATACCGACGCTATTCAAATTTTTTTAAGAGGCATGTTTAAACATGTATTACAAACGTACATTATGTGTAGTAAAAGTGAATTAAAAGAAGCATTTTTTCGCATTTTGCTATACCACTATTACAACATAGTTAAGTATTAACAATTCCTCTAACATGTGTAGTAGGTTTGCATACACTCGTATTTGAACGCGATGCCCTTCTGACATCTCTCAGCCACCCGCGCTTAACCCATGCCCCACGAGACCCCTAAATTTGTCATCCCCTCTTAATTTTGACCTTTATAAGGCAGATTCCTACGTAAGTAATCCAGACGTAAGTAATCCGGGTCGTCGTTTCTTCTTCTTCTCTTCCTTCCCTATTTTCCCATCCCACTTCCTTTCCCCTCTAGCGAACTGTACGTTTTTTTAATCTTTACATTTTTGTTCCTATATAAAACCCATAATTGGTATCGTTATTTGTTGTTATTTTTTATGTATTGTTTATTACTATGACTGTGTTGGTTTCAGAAATAAATAATGAAAATCTTAAACCGCGAAAAAGATAATATTTAAAGGGTCTGCAATTATTCTTAGCTAACTATGTATACAACGTGACCGCTTAAGTGAAATACTTGTAGGTACAATCATATTTAAAAGCACCATCTTCCAACGATTCCAAGGATTACGTAAAGGATTTAGTATCTACTTAAGAGATCCTTCAACTCTGGTTTGCAAAGTGCAACATACATATTGTTCCTTACAAATACCAGAGAATGTTTTGCATTAGTCACTGGAAAGACATCAGAAGCCATACAATGCAACGATGTTATGACTTGTAAGAAGCTTTAGAATTGTATATTTTAAATGCAGTGTTCATCAATAAAATTACACAATATGGCATTCAAATGATACATTTAAGTAAACAATGAGGGTGATTAACGTAAACTAAAAAAGGTATTTCAATTTTGATTAATTTTACAACGAGGACGGGACGAGGTTGTCAATTTTTTTAAAGTTCTAGATTAGCAATTAGCAAAAATTGACAAATCTGCTCTCCTTCCATACTTTTACTTTTATGTTTTTTTCATTATGTATTTTAATGTTTTTTTCTTTATGTATTTTATGTTTTTTTCATTATTGTATTATTTAATTAGCACTCAATATTATTTGGCATATTATTTATTACTCCTATTTCTTACTACAGTGTAGAGTGAGTTTCTAGAAACCATATCTCAATTATCATTTCAATTATGTTTTTATATATATATAAATTCTTTTTCTATTGATTCCAATGAAACTAATATTTAGTTTTTTTTTTCAATACTACTATATTTTACTATTATGCTTTTATTTTGTTGATTTCAATGATACTGTTATTTTGTATATTTGATTATGTATGAATCTAAATTTGTATAATTTATAACTTACATTTTAATATTTATGTCTGATTATCTTTTTAAATTGTATTCTTTGGAATTTTATTATTTATTACTTATACACTTTTTTGGATTTTTATTATATTACACCAAATGTCATTATATTAGAATCTAATTAATTTTACTACGATTTTTTATTGTTATTTATTATGGCTTAATACGGGCATAGCCTAAACAGTCTTCATAAGTTCACTTATATATAAGTGAGTGTAATTTTTAATGAATAAATAAACTCATTTAGGATGTTGTATTTATTTTAGTTTCAATACGTAAAAATAAGTATAACATGGAACTAGCATGTGTACAGGCGTATCAATAAATAATTATCGATACTAGTCTTCAATAGAAAAAGGAAAAAAAAATATATTCATTTTTAAAAAAAGTATTTCGCATAAAACTTTTTATATTCTATATGATCAGCTCACTGGGCGTAACGAGGCATTCATTAACATTATTTTTATATTGTGTTCTAGTACATAATAAATGAATATAATATAGTAAATAACACTGTATGAATATAAACATAAATTGTTATAAGTATCAGACATGCAACCTCCGAGTTCAAAAAATAGACTACTGTTTTAGTGGTGTGAGCATTTCAAGGTAGTTCTCGGGACCCAAATCCACAAGCCATTTTTTAACAAATAATTTGAATTTCTGTTTACTTTATATTTAATTTTGAATCAACAGGTATAGTGTTGTAAATTTTGGAAGCAAGGTACATTTGACTCCTCTGACCAAATGATGTTGCCACTTTAGGTGGCACGAATAGTTGTTTTTTTTTTATCTTGTTTCATAGACTGTATTATATTTATTCCCACCATTTTTATGTGTATAAACGAGAAGTACCCGAGTGTACAGTGCCTGACGTTCAGAACACCTACTCGTTCAAACCCCTCCGTTGTGGGTGTTCTGATAGGAACCCCGAGCAGAGCTTTGAGTATGTACTTTTGTGCTATTTCCAAGGTATGCATAGCAGTTTTGCTGGCTCCACCCCCTGTAATTATTCCATAACCTATAATGGTTTGACACATTAAGGAATAGGAAAAAAGGAGACATAAGGAAAGATAAAGGAGATGTTTCTTCAGGCGTGATCTAAAAAGATCTACTGCAGAAATTGAATCGGGTTATGGTCTCATGGCTAGTGGTGCGGACTCACGGATCAGAGGTCCAGGGTTCGTACCGCACTCTACCCCAACTGGATTTTCATTTTCTAATAGTGTGTTATTTACAACTTGCTGAAAATGGTCACCAGAATTTAAATATTTATTTGAAAAAAAAAAACAAACATCTTTGATTGAGGATCGGAGATGATTCCACAGTCGAGCCACATGGACACTATATGAGTAAGAGTTTAAGTAGAAGTGATGTTCTGGTTGGCATTTGTTAAAAAAAAGTGACATTTATAATTAATTTTGTCGATTTAGTGAAGGGTCGATAAGTGGTATTATCTTCGGAGAATTAGTAAGGCAAAATTGATATTAGTAAGGCAAAATTAGTCCGACGTGCAGTTGTCTTTTTTGCACAATATTGGGGAAGCATTGGCAAAAGAGTGACCACTCCGCCACCGCCTTTCCCAACATACACACAAAAATTCTTGTAAATTTAAGCAAAAAGATCATAGAAAATAATGACGGGAGAATATTTATATGTCAAAATATTTCGCGATAAAAGTTGGATTCTACCCTCTAAGGAGTGAGGTATATGTAGCCCTGTAAATGTCTAGACTTCCATATTCCCTTCTTAAAAGTGTCCTCCCTCGCCTCGAGAACGTATTAAGTAGAAGAAAAAGATTTGAGAGAAGGTTGATATTTCTAAAGAAAGAACCCCGAGAAGGTAACAATCATTTTGTAATCCGTTCGGGAGTGCTGAACCAAAAAGTGTATTACGTGCCGTATTGACTAATTTGTTTACAATTAAAAGTAACCGGTGGTTTTGTCGAGTGTTCCTGTTCCTTTAAAAGCTCTAATAATATCGTAAAACAAGAGTACAATCGGAACTTGTATTTTGTTCTTTAATAGCTGACGTTATTATTTTAATGGTCGTCCATTAAACAAAATCAAAAGTTAAAGTCGTATCTACAAAACGATCTAATAAACTCTCGGGAGATGAAGTCGAGATAAACAAAACAAAAATACTCTGCACATAAAGTTAAGGCTGTATCAGATTTAAACCTCAGAAAATATTGTGTCATATAATGCACAAATTGTTTGTTGAATGCAAGTAGTAAATTTGATCCAATATTGAGGCGTGACGCATAAATCACAAATTCAGACCTTAAAAATGTTAATTTTAATCTTTAGTAAAATTTTGAGGCTTTAATTACATAATGCATTAAGTCATTAAAACAAGTTCCGAAATAATCGCATTCAAAGATTTTTGATTCACTTAACGTATTATTTCTCCCACATTAAAAAAAATAAAAATTTAAGCTTTGAAAGAATAATCTTTATTCTAGCCAAAGCATACAATTTTAAATCAACTTCTTGCGCCTATATATATAAAAAAATATATATATATAAAAACTGTTGACTGGCATTTTGTCAAATGGCCTTGTTTTATCAATCTCAATTTATTCCATAAGGAATAAAATTTAGAAATTGTTAGGGTGTAATAGATTATGTTTTACGAAACATCGAACATTTTTTAAATTAAAAAAAATCATAACTTTATAATAAAATACATATACAAAAACTTTTATTTTTTTTCTTCCGACCGGTTTTAAAGCGAAACAAGCTTTTTTATCAAGGTATAATTTAGTAACTAATCTTATCATATTTTATGTGAACAGTGTTTACTCGATGTTAAATCTTAACATATGAAACTAATAAGTCAAGTTTTTTGTCATGTTGTTATTGTGAAGATGGGAGGTGTGATGTGAGATGCATACAATAGTTAAAACTTAACAGATTCATAAATCTGTAATCTCGCAATAACACAGTTTGGAACCCTATTTATAAAATATTTTCAAATTAATTTACATCTGTATAAGACATGAAGAAAAATAACACCCAAGTAAAAGCCTTATAAATAAATAAAAAAACACAAACATTTCCTAACCTATTTCTTTTTTGTAGGCAATATTTCTAAGCAATAGGAACATAATTCCATACAGCATATGCTCTTTATGGATTGAAACAAAATAAAATAATGCCAGTTGTAGACTAAAAGAAAAGTGGTTTAGAAAACCACAGTAAAGGTATTCTGTATGTTTGTACGTAAAGTTAACCAACAAAAAGAGTAAACTCGTAAAATGCGCAGTTTCACAAAGCTTTCTTAACACAAACCAGTTTCTTGTTTACGTTGTTGTGAGTTGTGACTGATTTCAGTTTTGTTTCATTAACACACATAAAATACATAAATGGTATAAAACTGTTATCGTGGGAATTGAAACCTGACAGCCTGAGGTCTAGAGGCACAAATTTAGATAAGTTGGTTTTTATTAAAACTAGTTCATGAAAATATAACTTAAATATGTTCGTTATTACAAGAATTTCCAAATAAACCAACCAGCCGCGTGATACTCAACGCAGAATAGCCTATTTCACACATATCATCTTAATCTAAACGGTACAGTAAAATTATAATAGATTGTCATTTTTTAGATTCGTTAGTACCTTATATTCATATTTTTTGTTTTTTTAAATAAAACTCCACAGTTAACGCCTTTATATATAAACAGATCTGGTGGCTTCTAAAAATAATTTCAAGGCTTTTAAAAAGTTATGTAATCATTTCGGCGAATTGATCATGTCCAATCAATTTAATCCCAGTCAGTGAAGAATTCACTTCCCTCTCTTCTTAATCCAATGAAGTACATATTATGTACTTCTGGATTACTTTCTTTCAGCACAAAGATGCTAAGGCTACCAGATTTCAGAGAGCTCCTTCGGGCAGCTTTTCTCGTTTGACAACGAGTAAATTTTCCGTGTATGTGGGCACCGCCAAGGAGACTTATGTCCTCAGATGCGGTGTGCGGTATGTGGTGGGTAAGCTGCAAATTAACGACTTTAGTAAAAATATCAATAAAAATGCCTCGATCGATACATTATTTTAAAAATAAAGAAATATTGGCGTAATAAAATAAATAAAACAACTTTGTTTTTAACTAATATTTTTTCCCCCACCAGTTTAAAGCTAAACAAGCAATCTTAAGGTTTACTTAACTTAAATTAATTCGTTCACCCAAGAGACGCATTTCGATAGCATTCAGCCTACTTTTTTTTTTTTATTAAGTTTTATTCATTTTAACAAATAAGTAACACACAAAATTGTATTTTTGCTCCCGCAAAACCGAAGCTTGTCTGCGGGTTACATTACATTTTAAAAAAAAATTTATAAGTAAGTACATAGTTTAATAATAATTAAAGAATAAAATATATTTATACACTTAAGTTTCACTTGCTGTTTAATAATTTATTGACTATTTTTTTTAATGAAATTAGGTTTTTTTCTTCACGATTTTCAGCTGGTATTAAATTGTACAGTTTTGTTACTACACTACCCATTGTTCTGTCACCATAGTAGTTTTTCTGTCGTGGTACCATCAGCTGCTGTGCCGATACTTGTCGGGTCATGATCTGGTGGTTTATTTTGGATTTAAAATTGCAATCGAGGAAGTGATCTGTCATTATCTTATATTGACACTGTTTGTTAATTGGCAAAACGTTAACAAAATTAAATAATATTTTATTGTTGTCTTTTGCCTCATTCTTTATTTTTACAGGTGCGATAATTTTTAAAATTTGTACCTGTAAGTTCAAGACTCTATCCGTATAAGATTTAAAACTTAATCCCCATATTCTTAATCCTTCTTCGTCAGACCGACTTCGTCAGGTCAGCACTAGAACTCCTTGTGAATTGATAATTTTACCTCCGGCGATAATAAATACAATACAATAAATATTATGAATCCACCCTGTTTTATTTAATCGTCTCATGTGGATTTTTATCATGGTTTGAAATGGGTCATATTCGCATATTCGTATACTTCAAGACTTCAACCAAAATGGAGAAATTCTTTGAGAAATTAATATAATGTAGATAGGCATTAAGACATACGTAATTTTGAATTTTGTGTCGCATGTTAAAAAGTTTTTTTTATATTTACGTATCTCGCGCCAAACCTTTATTTTATTCTGACCTAATGAACACTAATGTCAATGGGCGCGCCTCTTACAAGAAATATTTAATGTAAATGTGGTCGATTCTATTCTAGTATGGGTTGGTTCTGTTATGGTACCTACATAATATATAGTAGGTACGTTTCTCAACCAAATATGACCGCACAACATTAAAAATACCGTCCAACCTTTAATTTAATGAATTCGGGTCTGCACTATACCCTTTTCTTTCTGGGTTAAAATAAATTATAATATACTGATTATGGTGTGCGTGGGTCAGGTACTGACAGGTACGTTAGGTTAGTGGTTATTTACCTGATGGGTGGTAAGCCATTCATTTGATTACCACTGGTAAAAAAACATCATAGACGAAACGTTGACGTTAATTTATATGTAGGGTGCATAGTCTATTGATCGATGACACACATACGTGCAATCATTTCATCTGAAAAAGAGCGATGTCCGATGAAGCAAGTCATCATTTCATACTGAATATAATACAACATATTCTGCAAGACTAACAGTATTGCACAGAAAATGTCCGCTTCAGATTCGTGTCTTCTGTTAATCTCCAACTGGAATAGGAGCTTCAACAACCCTTAACAACATAAACCCTACACATAAAAATGTTTGAACGTATTTTCTCCCTGGATAACGGTACTAGAGCGGTGATTTTTTTACACAATATATATTCGTAAATTCGACCACATAACCGAATATTGCACGCAACTACACTCTCTCAGTGTCAGCATAGAAGAAACATTCACATTCTATCACTTATTCACAATATTTAAAAAAAAACCATTTTGCCTATTTATCTGAGAGAGCCCTTCCAACCTTTACCACAGCATGGGCTATCTCTTCGTTCTAGTAACGAGAGAACCCTTTCAATACCCATTCACCGCTCTATTTTTTTCTCTCATCTTTTACTGTAGTAACTGTTCGATTGTGGAATAATTTACCCACTAAAGTCAGAGACGCCCTTTCATTATTTACATTCAAATCCCGTATGAAATGTCACTTCCTGAATATTTGAGTTTTTCCTTTCTCCTCCCTCTTTCCTTCCTTCTTTACCCCTTCCTCTCTTCATAGTATAGTGTGGATATTTAGTTAATTTTTATTTTAAAAAAAAATATATATGTACATCAATGTTTTGTTTTGCAGTGAAAAAAATATTATATTCCTATAATACGTTCATATACCACTGATTTTCTCAAATTGAACGGTTTAGTAAAGTGGTTAAAAAATGCTTTATGGCAATATGCCCAGTCTCATGCATATATTGAATGGTTTATGTATTTATAGTGTTAAATAAATAAATCAATTATTATAATAGGTCCTGTGTTGTTCCGAAAAACAAATCAAAATTACCATCACCAACATCAATACTCACGCTTAACACTACGAAAACTGAATATGTAACATTTAGTCCATAAAAATACGTTATCATTAAAAATTCATGAATCAAAGTGCAACAAACCCACATTCTGCAATTGTTATCAACTAGAAAGAGTGGATGACATAAAATATTTATAGATTTTTATTGACGCTAACATCAACTGGAGAAAGCACATAGATTATCTATTGGTAGAGTAAGAAAACTAATATATGTGTTCTTAACGCTACGTAATATACTGTCTATGATAGACATACGAAGTGTTTATTAAAGACTCTGTAATTTTGTTTTGGCCAACGGATGTGTCGGTTGGGGAGGAGCTGCTCGGACTATATGAGACCCACTAATAAAAGCTCAAACATCTGTTTTGAGAGTAATTCTAAAAAGGCCATATAGGTCCCTGAGTGAAGAGTTGTTTAAAACTCTTGATGTAAGGCAATCTTGTATTAAATAAAAAAAATATTGGAACCCATAAACACTAGGATACCCTAGACAGGGTACACCATGCACACGAATTACGAAATTCTGTGAGGAATGACTTAATGATCTTTACAGCGCGTGTAGCGGCGTTTCAAAGATCTTTTATTTTTACGGGACCAAAGCTGTATAACTTAGTGCCTTACATCTGGAAAAACGAAAGTAGAACATGTTTTGGGAAAAAAAATTGGCAAATGGTTGATGGGCATGGGAAGCAAAGAGTCAGAAAAGTTGTTAACAATTATAACTTAATTTGTACCTTTATGTTTATTTATTTATTTATTTAAACGCCTTCTAGGCTTTTACATGTTTTACATATATTTATATATAAAGAACAGACATATATTTTACACAAAAGTAGCTAAAAATTGAAAACGAAGTATTAAGAAAAAGAAAATAAAAATATATAAAAACTAATCTTACATATAGTACATGCATACATATATTCCAGTAGAGAGAACAGAAGTTATTTTTTCCCATCGGTTAAATTAAAAAATCTTAAAATTAGAAGAATGTAGAAAAATAATAATTAAGAATACAGATATAAGTTAATAAAGTTTATCCAATATAAAACAACATAGTATTATTTAAGTATTTAAATTTGGAGATAATGGAGCAATGACTTTTAAAATTCAAAAGTGTTGAATTAAATATATCTACATCATTTGCGCATTCGTTTGCAAACACATGAATTTTCCTTATGGGCGAGTGTGCACTGTAGTTAGTTGTAGATACATACGAGTATTATTGTTATCAAAAACATTTTTCACTTTGTGGTATGACATTTTACACTTATTTGTTTATAAATTTGGATAAACCACTTAATTTTTAAAAAATTAAACTTCAACCGGTTTCGAGGTTACTACCTTATCGTCAGGAATTTAACTAACTTATAATTACACGCGTTGCTATTTATATAATAAAATATTGTATGAAAGAGACAGAAAATTGAAAGAAAGAGAGAGAAAGAAGATAAAATAAATCATAACGGGAATAGTTTTAAAAGAGGACTCGAAGTTAAATTTAATTGATTATTTATTATTTGAAGTTTTTGATTAATGGCTTTACTAATTTCTAATCGTTCTAAATTATCCAAACGAAAACCATTTTTATTGACATGCAAAATTTCTACACACGTTTCTTGATTAAATTCATGGTTTTCGGATATAAGATGATTTGCGAATTCCGAAAAATTATTATTACTTAGACATCTTATATGTTCTTTGATTCTAACTTTAAATTTACGTGAAGTTTTTCCAATATAGAAATTTGGGCAATTTAAACAATTTAATTTATAAATTTCCGAACGATTTAATTTATCATCCTTATCTTTACAATTTGTTAATATTTTACCTGTATTATTATTAGTATAAAAAGCTGGCCTAATATTGTTAGGTAAAATTTGTGCTATATTATTAGAAAATGAATTAATGTACAAAATTCTACTAATTCTGTAAGTTGTAGATACATTTATATAGAAGAGTTTATTAAATCGAGTAATCCTCCATAATATAATAAATTTGTACATCATACTTATATATTATGTACATAGTTATTATATTATATACATACTTATATATTATATTCATACTTTTTATATCTGTGTACACTTTTGCCCCATTTCATTATTTTTTTGCCGTAACATATCGGTTTATTAGAACAGGCATTGCCTATAAAGGAACTGATATATCCTTTCAAGTATTCCTCTATACCGCACTCGTTCGCTCGCTTGATTTATCCTTAGTGTTTAAGTAGAATATTTGTTTTTAATTTGGCTTTTGTGATTTTTCTAATAGATAAATAAATAAATAAAACACGCCGTTTCCCCGTATGAGTAGACAGAGATTAGAGAACTATATCACTTTGTCTTTGCATACATATCTCGTTTCTTCTACATTTATATGTTTTTATATGCACGCGAGCCAATTATTCTGACATTTACATATCAAATTAAAAATATTTGTTGGATTTTTTAATTAAATAAAAAATTTAACGCTTTAAAAGGTGCTACGATATTAAATTTAATACGATAATAGTGGAGAAAATAATCATTCTGTATCCGGGCGAAGGAAAAATACAGTTCTGCGTGTTGTGTAAAAAAAAACCAGAAACCCTGACGAGTTTTCCACTTGATGACTACTCTCAGGTAAAAAATCTAAATAAGAAAATCGTGTCGAGATAAGCCATCTCGTAGTGCAGTGGTTGGTGTATTCGCCAAACATGCGCGAGGTCCTGGGTTCGATTCCTAATAGGGTTAACGAAAAACATTTATTTTACAGGTGGTTAACTGCAGTAATTCATTGTCCGTGGACTGGCACCTGAAGCGTAAGACTGATCACCTTACCTTTTGAATAACACAGTGATAAAGTTCAGTGGTTTTGATTTTTAATATTTTTTAATAATATACATCATGTATATGTACCGTATTATCAGCGCTATGAAGTTTTGTAATTACTCCGCGTTTGACGTCACAAATTCTTTGGTGAGTTCAGCTGATTGATGAATTGGCTTCCCGTATACCGGAAATCTATCACAACACTCTTTAATTCATTGCTTCGGAAGAACTGACTCCATTACAATATGGCTTCAGGAAGAATTCAAGTACAAAAAACGCATCCTTTGACTTTATTTCTACGATACAGAAACATTTAGACCAAGGTGATTATACTGCTGGTGTTTTCATAGACCTAAAAAAGGCTTTTGACACTGTGGACCACAGCATTTTGATCGAAAAACTTCAGTATATTGGTGTAACTGGAATACGTTTAGAAATTTTTAAAGACTATCTTTCAAACAGATCATCTTTGGTAGAAGTTGGAGGTAAGTTTAGCAATTCTGGTAAAATCACCTGCGGGGTACCTCAAGGGTCTATACTCGGTCTGTTGCTATTTCTTATATACATCAACGATGTGACAAAATGGGGCATCAAAAGAGGAATACAGCTTTATGCAGATGATACGACTATTTTATATCACACTAAAAACAAACAAGATTTACAGAAGATGGTTGAAAGTGACGTTTTACATCTGGCGGAATGGCTGCGTTTAAATAAATTGAGCTTGAATGCAAAAAAGACTCACTACCTTCTATTTGGAAACAAGAGTAATGAATCTATTGATGTCTTTATTGGTGTTAATCGTCTGGAGAAAAAAAATAGCACTAAGTACTTGGGACTGTTAGTGGACTCGCAGCTTACTTGGAATGAACATGTTGAGCGCGTGAAAGGAAAGATTGTCCCTGTAGCTGGAATACTGTACAGATTTCAGAGAATGCTTCCAGTTTCGCTGCTTCGAGCAATCTATTTTTCTATGGTCCATTCGCATTTATCATACCTATGCTGTGTTTGGGGTTTTGCAACTAAGAGCAAAATTTCTGAGGTGCAGATTATTCAGAATAGAGCGATCAGAAATGTGTTTCACCTACCGTATGATACTCATGTAAGGGACATTTATTTTGAAACAAAAATCATGCCTTTTAGCATGCTTTCCTATTTCGAGATAACTGACACTATCATTAATACTACTCTCGACTCAATGCACAGTAACATAAAGCCAGCTTTCATTGGAGACATCCATCGGTACAGTACTCGATCAAAAAACAATATATATATTGGATCTGTGAAGTCTACGAAGTTTGGTACTAGATCTTTACAATACATAGGTTTCAAGGAATTTAATAAATTGCCACAAAAATTTAAAGTACCTATTTCAAAATATAGAAACAGGACGTGCGAATTGAAGAATTATTTTTTCCAGAAGTACTTTGAATAAATAATGTTAGTTTATAGAGAATGCGCATCTTGAACATATACCTTTTAATATTTCACCGTTTTTGCTTGTATATGTAATTTTTAATACTATTTAAATGTTATTTGTGTTTTTTTCTTTTTATATACTTTTTTTGGCTTGTATACATAATTTCAATTTTTTCAACGTTTTTTGATAAAAAAAAATTAACCTGTATTGGGTGTGCGCATATTTTGTTAATTAAAAAAAATGATTTTATTTTGTACTAGTTCAGTATGTATATATACATACATGTAATTTTTAAACTTTTTCAATTTTCTTTCCCAGATTGCATAATGTAAACATTATTTTGAATTTATTTCCATGCCTAGTATTCTGTTTATTCTGTTATTTCCAAGTATTTTTCATACCCTTTTTAATTTGTAGTATATCATAATTTTAATTTTTCTGCTTTTGTTAAATAATATTATAGTTTAAAATTTAAAAACGTCTCTAAAAAAATTATTATCTGTATGTCCCTAAATGAGTTTTTTTTAAAAAAACTCCTTGGGAATATTGTATATAATTATGTATAATATGTTTTCAATATAATAAAAAAATAAATAAAAAAAACTAGTGACATTGTTCCAAGTAGCTCGGTTTTATTGAATCATTTTAATTATTTTATTAATACATTTTCAAGAAACTTCGCCGCACAATTTGATGTTTTAATTTTTTCCGCGTAAGAATTTTTTTAGAACCAATTTTCTGTAGCACTAAACTTCCTGATTGGTCAAGAAACGCTGAAATGGGAATACCTACCAATGCGGTGCCCTATGCACCAAATAGTGCCGATAAGGAAATAATGAATAATGATGCAGTGACTTATGCACCATCGGGTGCGGATAAGGGTTTGATAATGATGTTGTAAGTATGTCAAAATGCTTGCAGACTGGCTGGATTTTCTCCCTAGGGAGTTGTTTATATTTAAATTTGTTGCAACAGAGAGGAAAAACATTTTTGAGAAGGGAATATGGGAATCTAGGCATTTGCAGGGCTTATGACCTGTCATTGGCTGGTTTAAGTGGCAACTGTACACACTATGTAACATTCACTATTCTGCCTATGTTTGAACATCCACATTTCCTCAACTCAATGCCTAGACTCCCATATTCCCTTCTCAAAAGTGTTTTCCCTTTTTGTTGCAACAAATTTAAATTTGATAATGATGATGAGTATTAAATAATCATTATATTGTTACCCGCCCCTAATGGTGCATAGGACAATATTTATTTATTTATATATATACACCCAATGGGCATTTTTAAGGACATATTTACACATAGAAAATTACCATAAAGGAAAGTAGAAAGACACAATGGTATATAGTAGACTTGGTGCGAGTGGAAGCGGGAGAGAGGTGTTTCAAATTGAATTTGATTCAGTGATCGTTTGAAAGAAGACAACTTGTTGACAAGAATATAAATTATTTTTGAGTTTAAAAAAAACGCACTTACCGTATTTTCATAGATGTTCTTCGGTACAGAATAATTTTGATTACACTTCACTATTCATAAACTTATTGCGAGTAATTAATTGTCTACAAAAATATTTTTACCCTTCCCATAAAAACTAACTAGTACCTACACTGACAGCTCAAAATGAATTAATTTTGTATTACAAGGAGGATTTCAATGCAATTTCTTTTTTAAAAACGTATAATTTATATCAATATATTGTGTATGTCTAAATCATTGTAGACAGGTACTGGATTTAATATAGAGAGGGTTTATCGAGATATACAGATATTTCTACAGATATGGGGAGAACCTGTCCGAAGAGGGAGTGTGGATGTTTGTTTATGACCGGCTATTTTTTTTAATATATTTTTTTATCAAACTGTACAATTTTTTTCTGTATCAATCCGTTCTAGAAAAGACTGTACCTACAGCCATAAAAAATATATTTTTTGTCACACCAATTTTTTTAAATTTTATTTCTATTATCCTAATTTTTTTCAGCCAGATTTTTATTTTTCTTTTGAAATACTGTTTGTTATCAGTTAACTTGTGTGAAAGCTTATTAAACAAATTGGCAGAAAATAATCCTTGGATCTTTGTTCAAATGTTGTCTTCATTGGCTGCTTCATCATTACACATCATGTAAAGCATCAGATAATATTTCATTCTTCCACTTGCCACTTTTAAGAAACGCCTGAAACATTATTTCATATCCTTAGAACCTTCCCTTAATTTAAACGATCTTTGTATTCCTTTTCTTTCCTAGATCCTCTTCCTGTCTCCTTCCATCCTCATTACCTAATCCCACATTCCTCATTATATAATTAGTATAACTAAGTATTTTTATACTTTAATAAATTTGAATATTGTGCAAACAGTGCATGCCCATTAAATTGTCAGATGTTGTTAGAAAATAAATATGAAAATATTTTTTTTAAGTAAAACTTTCGACGAGTCAGTTTTTTAGATGGCTGGAAGAAATTGGATTTAGCAATGAGCTCTCCATAGTTCAAATACTTTTAAACTTAATGTTTTAATAAAAAAAATATATAGGTCATAAGCTCTGATTTTCACGCTGCCTCTTCCATAAGGTTCTCCGTTACTATTAAAATATTTATAATATTATCATTATGTGGTTTTGTTTCTAAAAAAATATATATATTAAACATACATCGAATCATGTAATGAAATTTATTCGAAGCTATAAATTCAAATTCAAAGAGAAAATGAGTTTATTGACATGCGTAAAATAATAAATTGTTTTTGGTTCTCACTTTTTAATTAAACAAATTAAACATGCTGTGCTAATGATGCATAACTCAGCGAAAGCGGTTTGCGGTCAGCAATGTACAATAAACAGCACAGTATTTTAGTATAAATTGAATTATTTAAAAAATACCTACAGACATGTACAATAGGTTTTTTGGCTTATTATTCTGTGAGTCTCTTTTCTGACGTTTTGGATAGCATTACAATGGTTATTATCAAGGTTGATTTTATTTGTGAGGACATATTTATTTTCTTTATTCTCTAACTCATATAGTGTCCATGCGGCTCGACTATGGAATCATCTCCCATCCACTATCAAAGATGTCACTACAGAATCTCATTTTAAATTATTGATTCTATATGATTTATTAAATAAAAATTTTTTTTTAATCCAATAAACTATTTGAAAATGTTATTTACTGTGCTATTACCGATTTTACTACATATTTAAAAAATACTTCACACAATTCTCTGGGAATTAAGAGCTAGCAACAGACTTCAAATTTTCATCTATAGTAGAAATCTAGTTTTCCCAAAATTATATTTTATACACAGACATTTTTTTTCATACACAGACATATGTAGGTATTATTTATTTTGGAGAAAAATAAACGGAAACAAATCAAAGCAGAAAAGAAAACACCGTTATTGCATTGAAATACCTACTGCGCTTGTAAAAAATCTAAACGAAAAAAATTGGGACAAATTTTCTTAAGTAGAACGAAAGGTACCAAAACACAAAAGCGAAATTAAAACCATTGCTTGGTAGCAAAACTTTTACTCACTAAAGCTAAACTATTATCTCCAACTGTCAGTTTTTAAAATCAGTCACGAAACATCCAAAATTAAGCACCACTTGTTTTGTTAACGGTCAACGATTTTATTTTTATTCCCGCTCGCTTTTCGATCGTAAATATTAAAATTTTTCACTGTTCCCGATTCGAGTACACGTCAACGCCGCACTTTTTCTTTTCGAAACCAAAGTAAGAAGCACGCTGAAACGGAAAACTCACGACTCGGATTTTGAAAATGGGTTTTGAATTCGGAACGCATGCGCGCGTGCGTTCCGCTCGCCGACTAGCGCCGAATGAGAATGAATTTAGTAGCTGTTCGGCAGCGGTCCGCAGCGGGCAGAGGCAGGTAAAGGTGCGTCTTCGAGCTACTTGTCGCCCGTTAATAAGAACGCCACAACCGCCATTTAGGTTTGTATTTTTAATACAATATAATTTTAATATATAAATTACACTTCACTCCAGTTGCCAGACCAGGAAAATTATATATTGCAGATTAGAATAAAACGGAACCAATATTTTGTGTCCATCCTTCCGTGAGCTGAACCTTGGCGGACGCGCGAATCATTACATTATGAGGCGAGCTTATCTGCAGTTGATTTTGTTTTTAAGATTTTTCTCAATTTTCAAAATTCATAAATATCAATATTTATAAACATTCGTAAATATTTAATATAATCGACTTCTCTATGGCTACGGTTTCGAGACGTACCTGTTTCTTTGTCAAGACACTAATAAGAATAACATGCAAATCCTAACACACACTTTTACTCTAGTAAGTATAGTATAGTGTAATCTCTAAATAAACGCTCGTGTCGGTTTGTTTTTTGCTTTCGTCGCAAATAAATACAGTTCGTTGGCAAAAAATCTGCTTTTACAAAAAAAAAATAATACAATATATTACATTTGCAAAATATTAAGGAGTATCTAATACAAAAAAGTGGAAATTAAATTACAAACGAATACTATGGCGACTGCTTTTCTTGTCATTTGGCTTGCCAACCGCCGGCTAAATGCAATAAATAGCATGATAAATAAAAAAAAATATAAATAAATATAACAGTTTTGGAATATTTTCCATATTTACACCGGTGTAATTCAAATATGTGATTGTGCAGCAGGATTATACGTCGCAAAAAGTAAATATTTTGACATTTAATATAAAGTGTTCATGGATTTTCTATTATGATTGCGAATACGATACACAACCATGGTGCAAAATTGTTATCACGTCGCTTATTAGCACGTCAATAGTTATTTGTGATTGAGCTACTGGTGTTACTTTCTAGTAGCATGTGCCCTATTTTATAAATTTTTGATAACAAAGTAATTGCTTTAAATATTGATAATACCAATATTAAATTCACTAATTACTGCATCTCATTATTTTCGTTCAGATCGCGCTTGCAAAGCGAATTTTAAATTATAATGAACAAAATATGTTTTAAAAGAGTATGTTTTTTTAAAAAGTCTATTACATTGCAGACTAATGCCCTGACCATTATACCACGAGGCGCACATTTCCACGTTCGAATTTCTTTATAAATCTGTTTTTACATTAGAATATTTCGTAGTCCTTAGACTGGCACCTAAATAGTTATACTGATCATCTAACTTTCATTCATTTTTTAAATCACGATACAAGGTTTTATGCAAAATTAGGTGCGGAAAGAGAATATTAATGATTAAAAAAAAACATAGTTTGTTCTTGAGTGTGCCATTTGCGTTTTGTAAAACAAACGCGGTTAGAACAAACTAATGAAAAGCATGATTGTTATTAAGAATTAACATTTTTCAACAGAGATGAAGAATATTTTAGAGAAGATAATATAGAAGTCTAGACATCTACATGGCTTATGACCTGTCATTGTTTACTTTTTAATACGAACACTTGACTAACTTGCTACTCCAACTTGCTAATGTATGTTTTTTTTATTTGAATCATTGCCATAAACTATTAAATAATTTCAAACTTAAAACTCATAAATGAGGTTAAAAATTCTAACTGTGTATGCACTTTGTAGCTGCAGGATATGTTGTAATCCAGCTCTTGTTTGTAAACGATACAAAAATATAATCAGAAAAACCAAACTTTCATTTTTAAATAATGTAAATGGGGGCTAGGCTTCATACCGTCCATGCGCTCTGTAGCAGCAAGACATGATGTAATCTAGCTCCTACCTGTTATCTGTTATTAAATTAGATTGTAATTCGAAACGAGGAACTTGAATCCAACCGTCAATGCGTTATGTATCTGCAAGACGTTTTGGGATACTGAAAAGCGCCTTAAAGGTGATTTTCATAAAAATGGTGCTTTACAAATTATTCACAAAAATAATTATAATTGGATGGTTTATGTGGCCACTTTACACACTGTGTAAGGTTCACCAATTTTGCAGATATTTGAACTAGCATAGACTTCTATATTAGAATTTCAACCGTCCATGCGCTCAGTAGCTGCAGGACTTGTTGTTATCTAACTTCCAATTTTATAAATTTGGTTTTTATTTCGTTTTTAAAATATCACTTAAACTCTAAACTTCATTGTCAAATAAAATTTTTAAATATAAAAATGTAAATAGGGGCTAGATTTCTTATTGTCCATGCGCTCTGTAGCTGCAAGACGTTCTGTTATCTAGCTCATATTTATCATAATTGTAATATATCATAATTGGAGACGAGGAACTAAAATCCCAACCGTCCATGCGCTCTGTAGCTGCAAGACGTGTTGGGATATTTATTTATTGTACAGCGCCCTTGAGGTGATTTTCACAAAAATGGCACTATATAAATTATCCAAACATTATTATTATTATTATTATTATTACCTTCTCTAATATGTTCTTCATCTCTGTTGTAATATGTTAATATTAACAGCTTTCTAAGGAGTTGAATCTAGTCCTTGTCTACAAAAATTTTGACAAACATAAAATATTGATATAAAGAGTATTTAAAAAAATGTTTGTTACGATATTTTGATTTGCCACAAGTGTGCAGTACCGCTACAAAGGTGAATGTTGATTGAACGTAGTAAAGAGCTTAGTTGAACAGTGTATATGCTTTCTTTTGAAGGCTTCGCGGTGCAGTATAATGTACCTAAATATTATTTATCTAGAAGTACTTTGAAAGTACTTCCTCCACATACCCGAAACCGTTTTAAAGACCGTGAGTCTTCCTATCGGTTTCACTCATAAAAAAATATCTATTCGAACTATCTCGCTATGTGTCCTCGGCACGAATAACCCCAGTGAGGGCAATTTATTATTATTATTCATTACTGTTTATAACGCGAAACAAAATGAATAAATTAAAATTAATAAAAATACAGCAAAAATAAAACATATACAAGTAGCTTTATAATTATTTATACTTAAATATTTACATAAAAATCATGCGCCATTCGTATAATATAAAATTGACGCATACTAATTACAAAAAAAAATACTTGGACTCCGGATCAGGAAGATCTAAGTCTTGCTTAATTACAACTTATTTTAGATTTTTGGAACAACAAAGGCCGTGCTTGAACCTGAAGCGCAAGACTGATCACATTAACTGGGTGCGAAATTGCGAATATGATACATGATACTATATAAAACACGATTTTTTTTTCTCTCATAATGATTATAAACATATCGTCGGGTTACTGGCACAAGTTGGTAACTACATTTTACTAGTTGTGAGATATTACACTTTTAAAGTCGGAAGCTCATCCCAATTTAACGATTCAAATAAAACGGGAAGTTTAATGTTACTTTTTGTATTTTTCAAATATTTTTGTTTACTTTTTAAACAAAGATTATTTTTAAATATTTTGAGTTTGTCCAAATTTTTGTAGACAAGGACTGGATTCAACTCCCGGGAGAGCTGTTAATATTAACTTATTACAACAGAAATGAAGAACATTTTATATAAGGTAACATAGAAGTCGAGGCATCTACAAAGCTTATGACCTGTCATTGGCTGGTTTAAGTGGCCATTTTACTCACTGTGTAAGAATTACCATTCTGCCCATATTTGTAAATATATATTCCTTCAATCCTTTTATCTGTTGATGTTTGTGAAGTTAAAGAGCTGAAACCTTTATTTATGCGGGTGAGATTCATCTAATTGAATTATATCACCTACATACTAGGCCACGCCTGAAATATTTTTTTTTCCCATTTCTATATTTCTTTATGGACCAGGTGGATTTACCAAAAATATTTTGAGTTTGTTCAAATTTTTGTAGACAAGGACTGGATTCAACTCACGGGAGAGGTTTTAATATCAACATATTTCAACAGGGATGATGAACAACATCAACAAATGAAAGGATTAAAGGAAAATAGATGTTCAAATATGGGCAGAATGGTGAATGTTACACGGTGTGTAAAGTGGCCACATAAACCGCCCTTGAACCTGCAATTGCACAGAAATTCTTAATATGAGTAATTTAAAAAAAACATTTCGTTATCCAAGCGACTTGCTCTTCAAAGAATTCAGAGTACTGAATATTATTCAACAGTATGTATTGAGAACGGTAGTGGTTACACGCATAAATAGAGACATTTACCCAAGCGTCAACCACAACCATAATACAAGATACTCTAATAGGGATCTGATACCAAGTGAAGGGGTCAACACTGTCCTGGCATCGAGACAACACTATTGCGTAGGCAAAAATGTCTATAACCTTTTGCCAGATCCATGGAAAGACGAGAGTGTTGTCAAGTAACGGAAGATGTTTACCTCGCTCTTTCATGACATTGTTCGTAGGGAGTCAAAAAAGTTGATGCATGCCACGGATTGGAGATTCTTACTAAATGTCGAAAATAAAAAATGAAAATGAAGAATAATTTTAAAATATATAAATACAGATGGCAACCATGAAGTTTCGCATTATAAATGAATTGTCTATGTTTTATGAATGTATGTATGTGTATGCGCATGGGTGAATGTACGTGTGTGTGTATGTACATGTGTATATATGTGTGTATATATATATATGTATATATATATGTGTATGTGTGAATGTATATGTATCAAAATGTGTATACGAGTAAGTTTATATTTTATTAGTCTGTGCTCACTATTAATTTGTTAACTATTATCATTTATTAGAATGTAATTGCCTAACTTGGAACGGGGTATGTACCCTTGTTAGCTGGGCAAAGTGAACGTCAAATTGTATTTTTGATAAGAGGTGTAAATAAATAAATAAATTAAAATAAATCAGCCAATGACAGGTCAGAAGCCTTGTAGATGCCTAGACTTCCATATTACCTTCTCTAAAATTTTAATTTTAATTTTAGTTTTGATTGAAATAAATAGTTTATTGCTTTTGTATTTTTTATATGTCATAGGCATGTTTTTTAAAGTTTTTTTTTTTTATAGAACATTACTTTATTAGTACATGTTCGGTGTGGATGTAGAAATAAATCATATAAAATATATGTAGGTGAAATAAAATAATTTCTAGAATAAATACAACAAATAATTACCTTATTCGCTATGAACGGTTTGTATTGACCTCAAAATATAAACAGTTTTCTATGAACTTGTGGCTGTGTTTATTGAAATGAAGAGGTCACCATTTTACTCCCACGCAACATACTTTCCACCCAAGTCATACTACATACATACATATTTTCTTATGTAAAAAACTTGCTGATAAGTTTTTTATTTGTTTACAAATTTGTAAAGACCACTTAACGTAAAATGACGACCGGTTTCGAGGTTACTAGAGGCATCGCCAGATATGAATGTTAAGCTGCCAATACTTTTACACTACGGTCACTATGTGAAAGTAGACATTCTCATCTGGCGACGACTCTACCTAATAATCAGGACTTATGCCAACTTAGAATCATTCGCGTTATAATTTATATTATAAAGTAGTGTATGAAAACAACAGTAGAATGAATGACAGAAAGAAAAAGAAGATAATTTGTATCACAGCTGTAATATTTTTAGAATGGTACACTGTGTAAAGTGGCCATAAGTGGTTTAAGAACCAGCTAATTACAGGTCATAAGGTCAATGCATAGACTTTAATTTAAAAAAACAAAAAAAAACAATAAAACAATAATACATATAGTTATACCTAGATATTATACTCCCAAGAAATGAAAAAAAAGTCATTTGGGACCGTATATAAAAATAAAACATTATTCTTGGTTACAAAAGTCTACGATGTATGCAAGAAAAGCGATTTGCTTTTGAATGTTGATAAATCGAAAGTGATGGATTTTGAAAGGGATGAAAATATGTGAGATCAGTGTGAACTTATGAATTGATATTATGAGATGTTATGAATCAGGTAGAAGAATTTGTGTATCTGGAAAGTATGTTTACTAGGGATGGAAAGACCGAGAAAGATATTGAAAGGAGGGGGAGTGCCGGGAACAGGGTGAACGGTGCACTGAAATCTACTTTGGCAAACAAATGTTTATCGCAGGAGGCTAAACTAGCAATTCACAATAGAGTTCTAATGCCAACTCTACTGAATAAGAGCGAAGTGTGGAATTGGAAAAATGATAATGAAAGTAGGTTAAATGCTGTCGAAATGCGATCCCTCAGGTGAATGTGTGGTAAAACGATGTATAATAGGTGCACAAATGTCGATATCCTTGAACTGTGTAAGGCTGAGACATGCATTATCGACAGAATCAAGAAAGAATACGGTTTGGACATGTAGAGCGAATGGACAGCGAAAGAACGGCTAAAAGGATCTACGATAAGAATGTTGATGGATGCAGAAAACGAGGAAGACCGAGAAAGACATGGCAGATCAAGTCCATCAAATAATTGAAGATGGATATGTCAAGAGTAGGAATAATCAGCGTGCGTGCCAGAAAAGATGTATAATTGTAAAGGAAGCGAGGTCTGTATGCAAAGACAGAGTGATATGACGTTCTATCCTCTCTGCCTAACCCTACGGGGAAACTGCGTCATGGTTTTATTTTTTTTATTTTCTTTATTTAACTTTTGGTAAATAATGTTACTTGTGTATTGGCGGGCTTATTGCCAAATAGCAATTTCTTCCACCCAACTAATAAAATAAAAGTTTAATTTTATAATTCATGTTAAAACATATTGAGTAGAAAATAAAGATTGAAAAAAAGCTCAAGATATTTAAAAATATCACCAATTCCTATTGGTTCCCAAATGCTGTTGTTGTATACATAGTTATCCGAAATAGTAAGAAAACTTAACATAAGAAACAAAAAATAGAATACTTAACACCATCTATATAAGTTACATTAATAACTATCACTATCAAAAAGATTTAAGTAATATTTTTTAATTGCGACACTTTTGGATTTGCTATTTGATTTTTCTTGTTTAAGCTCATCGGGCCCTTTTCAAAAATGTTTTCCGTCTCTGTTGCCACAAATTAAGATATTATTTTATTTATTTATTATATATACGGTCTAAGCCAATTTTTAACAACATTTACATGAAGAAACATAAATACAAGAAACTGAACAAAAATAACATAAAACTATGTAACAAAGACAAACAAGGGCAAAACAATAATGGTAAACAATATGTTCATAAAAACGAAAGACATAAGACTTCGAGCTAAACCATGCCAATCCAACTCCGTCCCGCACTGTTGTGTACTAAATAATAATTTGCTGGTAGTTCATATTACGTAATCAATGGGGATAAAAAGTAGAAATAAGGTAACAGGTTGGAATTTATCGACGTGTTTCTCATGAACATTGCTTTATTTTTGGGTCGGTATGCCGTTGGCGTGATTCAGAGATGCCTTAGGGCGAATTCCTTCCAGACAAACATCCCAATATTTATGAAGACCCTAAATTATATGGACCATTCAGGAAATTAGGCTCATCCGTTTTGTTGCGTTTAATTGTACTTTTTATTTTACTTTTACATTTTACAAAATATCAAATATTTTATATAATGGTGATGGTCTTAAATCATCAGTAATGATACGAAAATTTAAAAAATTCGAATATTTCAAAATTGAATCCAGGCGGACGAGGGATACAGTTCGGTCTGTGAAATAGAACCAGAATAGGAAATCGAGTGGAGATAAGTTCTCCTCGTAATTTGGTGGTTGGCGCTTTTTCCTGTTGTGCTTGAGGTTCCGGGTTCGATTCCTGGCAGGGGGGACGTGAAATGTTGATTTTAATGGTGGTTCTAAGCGCAAAGTTTCATAGTTTCTGGACTGGCACCTGATGCGTAAGACCGATCACTTTACCTTCTTTTAATAAAAATGATCAAGACACGCTACAGTGAGAGTTGAGTGCTACGGGAAATTGGATACAAAAAATGTTTTCTTACACGCGGTAAAAATTAAAGCATTTAATTGTGTAGCGAAGTTTTTTAAAAACGTATGAAAAAAAATATATACACGTTTAAATATAAATTAACTTCTTTTAAGCATCACACGTTTTAGTGAACGGCTATTTAGAGTTAATGTTTAGAGTCAATAATTTGGGGGTTTTGATTTACGTATATATATTTTTAATGATTAAATTACATAATTAAGATATGGATAAAAGACAGATCAGCGAAGTGTCTAGGTAAATAATCATCTTTATATATATAATTTTTCTGTACGTGTGATGTCACTGAACTCCTCCTAAACGGTTTAACCGATTTACATTTTAAATTAAAAAGGGTCTATGAAATACTATAGAGTAAAAAAAAATATTTACTGTATTTGAAAATAAATAAATAAATGTCTCATTTTTTCAAAATTGTGGTCTGTCTGCCTTCTTCATAACTACGTTTAATTGCTGTTTGTTGTAGAAGGCAGGCAGATTTCAGATATTCTAATGATCCATAGCCATATTAACAACTATGGGGAACAGGAAACCAAAATGACATAAAAAGACTACAATGACAGAAAAATAAAATATTAAAGCTAGTCTATGACCTCCCTTATCTAACACCAATTAAAAAACTTTAAGAAAAAACTAAACAATTAAATGTGAATGAACTTTTTCAATAAGAATCTTTAAAATTTATTCATAAGTTAGCCACTGATATTTTTGTAGACAAAGAACTAAAGCTGGAATAAAAATGTAATAAACATGGACATAATACAACAACATCAGAACAATACCACATACAACATTCGAAAACAAGACAAGGACAATCGAGACCAATAAATCAGGGAATGAAATTTTAAAATAAACTACCAGACAAAACTAGACAAAAGACTCAAACAAACTTTTCAAAAGACGTTAAAATATATATTTTTAAATTTTTTAAATTAATTTTTCTCGCCCATAAGGCTTTTACATTCATGGAAGTTATATAAAACATGAGTATATAAACAACATAAAATTTAAAAAATACAATATATAGCAATAAAAAATAGAACAGTATTTAGAAGTAAAGTTTGTATAAAAAAAAAGATGAGTATTTAAACAACATAAATTAAAAAAAAATACAATATGAAGAAATAAATTATAGAAACAGTGTTTAGAAGTACAGTTGGTATAAAAATAAAAATAAAAAGATGAGTATATAAACAACATAAATTTAAAAAAATACAATTTATAGATATAAAATATAGAACTGTGTTTAGAAGTATAGTTGGTTTTAAAAAAATAAAAAATAAACTGTAGAAGCTGGATATTAAAAAAAAATAAAAAAAATAGATAAACAAATAAAATTCAAACATATCAAAGAAATGCAGTTTAAAGGTTTACAGCAGCTAGGTATATAATGTTATAAAATACTATATAAACACAATATTAAGTTGATAATGATATTTAAAATTTGTAATTATATATTAACAACAGAATATAAATAAAAAATGGTATATTTTTTTTGAAAAATAAATGTAATAATCCGTAAGGGTTAACAAATAAATTTCAAATAATAAAAAATATAAACGATATTAAACATCGGTAACATCATATGATTCGTAAAATGGATATACATGTAGGAGCACGATCTGATGGGTTCGGCATTCGTTTCCTCCCATATGCTAATCAGTCGTGAGAAAATGCCGCGGGCTTTCATTTGAGGATGAAAGCTAACGACGGTCGGAGGTGCCAATTATTTTTTACGTTCTGATTTCGACATATTGGAAATAATGCATTATTTAATCTTAACGGCCGTTCCGGACATTATACGGGTGATTTTGATAACTTATGAGTGGGTTTATGGAAACGGTAAACGTATGTTTATGTTTGGAGTTTTACGTGTTTGTATTGGCGTAAGTGTGTTTATAACTTATAACTATGAAACATTCATTATATCTTGTAAAATAACAAAACATCAATAACGCAGTTACAAAAGCTGTATGTTATATATTGAATTAGTGCAAAACATACATTTTGGTTTCAGTTTCGGCCAGTAAAACCAGTTTTCGTTTTCGCAAAAAATTGCCCTAATCTTTGTTTCTTAACTAAAGTGAAATTAAAGGTTTTTTATTATTTTATTTGTAGATTCAACAAGGATACAAAAAAAAACAATTTGTAAGCAAGCATTGCTATCATTCTTAATAAATATCCTTAATTATTGAACTACACCATCTTTCATAAATGATATAAAATCAAAAATGTAGCTTAATTAAATCAATTCGAGTAATAATGAAGATTAAGTCAAAAATAAGAATAATTGTTTTCAGAGAAAAGAAAATAGATAATAAAAAAATATAAGGAGTAATAAAAGAAAATAAAATTTATTTACTTACACAAAAATAAAGTTTAGACTTATGATTTCAGAAAAATTTTCAATTTCTATTTTTTAGATTTAAAATTGAAATTTTTAATTTGATTGTTCTAATATATTTTTTTCTGTCTATTTTCTTAATACTTAATAATCTAAAACGAAATAATATTTGATAATTATTTAATATGTGTACGAAACTATGACCGTAGTCATGTACTTTTATTTTAATCTTAATTAAAACTAATGTCTGAGCACCCGATGACAAACTATTATTTAATAGTTAATCGGGACAAAATTTATGTTTTGATACTTCGTATTTTTCTTTGTGTAACGTATTAATATTGTAATAACATGTGTAATTTCAAAAATAAAGTTAAATAAATATTATTACAAACACAGTTATATTTTTTATAATTATTTCATGATATATACGTGTATGATTCATATAATTAATTGTAATGCTTTCACACTTATAGACTACGCAGACAGGGTATAGTCTAAGCTTATAACCGAGTTGCTCAGTTTGAACCCGCGCTGTGCCAGCGCGTGCCCTGCAAGACATCGGACCCTCCCCAGAGTAACATGTTAAATGTAAAAATAAACTTTTTTTTTCTATTTTGTTATAGACTCTTAGCATTCTTGCAAGAGGATTAAAACGTTCCATATTGTTTGTAAAATTGGAAAGTAAAAGGAATCAGGTGATTTCAGACGCCTACGGGGGACGTACAATGGCATATTTTAACACAAAACACTGCATTAACATTATTGTGAATTTTTACAAGTACGTCATATCTGCTTACGAACAAGAAACAGACAAATAACTTAGACGCTGCATTTTTAAATGGCTCGGATAAAGATATGATATTTTCTAGGTCGAAAATATAACCTGCTTCTTATTCCTGGTGAAGTTATTCCCTAGTATAAGCTTAGTATAAGAAATCTTATATGGATGGCCCAACGATGACTTAACTTTAAACGTATATAAACTTAAGTTTTTATGGTGCAACTGGCCCTTAGTCAAAATGTATGAAATATGTGGTTTTCTTCCATTTGTTATGCTACCTGTTTCATCGATTTTAACGAAAACCTTACAACGAAAGACCCTTAAAGTTTCAGAGGCAAATACTCTTGCTGTTGGAGAGTATTATACCTTAATAATGTCGAACCATTGCTCGAGGGTTCCTGGTTTGATACGTTGTTCCAATGTAATGCCTTAAATATTTTATTATTCGTAATGTTATTTTGGTAAAATAAATAAATTCGAATTCAAATTTGAAAGATATTTATTATGTAGTAATAAATATTAGCAGAGCAATAATACAAAAATAAGCGATAAAAAAGCAGCCTTAATACTCGTATGTGCCGCAATTTAAAGATTAAGGGCACGTAAAAGGCACACAAGGTATGCTATGGGCGTAACAATGGTTATTATGGTTTGGCGGCCTCCGTGGTGTAGTGGTCAAGACGCTTGACTTACACACGGAAGGTTCCGGGTTCGATTCCCGGTGAGAACACACAAATTAAAATGTGATTTTTCTCAAGCCTGGGTGCTCTGTGATGTAATTCACCACTGTAATTAGGCCTCCTGGCCTGTTGTGGTGCAAAAAAAAAATATGTAAAATAATAAAAATAATAATAATGTAACAACTAGCATTTATTAAATAATAATAAAAAATGAAAATATAAACGTTAAGAACAACATCATCGTCGTTTAGGCAAAATTCATTAACACTAAAAGTGACACTAACACTTTAATGTTTTCAAAAAATATGCCATTCGAAGCATACATTTTAAAAATTTTAAATCTTTTTTTATTAATAAATTTCATAAATGATACATGTTTTTTAAAATTTCTATACATATCTTCTTTTACTCATCTACTAAATGTTATCACTGTAACTCTCAAAAAAAAGAGACTAACTCTTGTGCTTGGAAAGTGACTTACACTGTTGTAGTTGTTTATTTATAAGCGTTTATATAATTCTAAATACGAGTACATGAGAAAAAAATAAAAGCATTATATAAAGGAAAAACATAAAACAATAATATATTTATGTTCTTTACGAGGCAAACGTCAGTTAGGAAACAGGTAAGTAAATTCATATTACTTGTTTTTACTATGTTATTTTGTACTGTCATGTATTAAAACATGCTAAAAAATATTTCTGTAAATAATAAAATGTTTTTTAACCACAACATTATAATCTTAATTTATTGCAACTGAGTGGGAAAACCTTTTTTGAGAAGGGAATATGGAATTCATGGGATTAACAACGCTTGTGACCTGTCATTGGCTGGTTTAAGTGGCCACTTTACACGCTGTGTAATATTCACTATTCTGTCTATATGTAAACACCGACATTTCCTCAACTCTTCCATCTGTCAATTTTTGACAAGTAAAGGAGCTAAAACTTTTATCTTGTGGGTGAGATTCACACGGCTGTACCATTTCACCTACTAGGCAACGCCTAAAACCGCTTTTAAATTTTTGTGCTTCTTATACCAGCGTTTAATCAACAATGTTTTGAATATGTCCAAATACTTGTAGACATTGCGATGTGTAAAAGGTGAACACAGATAAACATACCTACTATGGGCGAAAACGCAAAAAATGCTTTAGCTGTAGACACAATATTGAAAGTCTTCTAAGTGTATAAAAAAAAACCTTTATATTAATGTTAAAAACATGAAGAACTTTTGAAAAAAAATGAGCCAATAAAAAAAAAAGTGTATTTGTTCTATCATTTACTAAAACATGATTGATTTTTATTGATTTTGCCGAGCGCGATTTTTATATAAAATTGTATGGAGTGAGCCGAGTGAACAATTATTTTCTGTTGACCGCAAACTTAGTTTTTTGATATTGTTAATTGAATCGGCATTAACTTCGTAGGCATTCACTTTGTAACACTTCATTAATTATTGTGAAAATAAAACTTTGTTATTGTGTTACACAATTTTTATTGTTTCACAAGAACACTATTACAGTTTCGGGAGAGCACTCCTACCATCGACAGGTGATATAAAACTCAACTCAACTAAAAAAAAAAGAGTTTTTCATCCCCCGTCGATGTGAGGAGTGCTCTCCCGAAACTGTAGTAGTGTTCTTGTAAAATATTGAAAATTGTGTAACACTAAGAACAAAGTTTTGCTTTCATAATAATATGTTATTTTTTTAAAATTAAGTCTGAGATGGAAAGGAGCCGGATGGACGTCGCATCGCTTGACGTATTGTCGATACATCTACCTACAAAATGCGTGTTTTTGTGCATCGTTTAAAATACCCAACTCTCGCGTGCTCGCTAACTTACTCCCTCTCCTTAAGGTTTGAACTACCAGCTGGGTCAATGAACAAGATCTCTTTGTATTTGAACATGATAATTATTATCCAAAACAAATTACCTTGCATTGTTTATTGACTTTAGTCTCTTGCGTTCTTGTAAGGAACTTGCGTGTATGTTGTAAAGTCAACAGTAAGCTTCCAAAAGCTTTTAATTTAAAGCACGTACTATGACAAACATTCGGAAAACAAGTATTTAAGAAACCCGACGAATATAAATACTATGCAGATTATTTGTATTGTAAGTTCAACTCATCCTTCGCCAGATGCACTTGTACAGGCTGTCAAGGAAATCATTTATCTTTCTTCTTGATTTCCTCATTCACATCCAATGGAGCATAGGGTACTGCATTGCCACTTCAATCGTAGCATATGAGTAAGCTCAGTGGTACAGGAAATTTGATATAAAAAATATCTTTCTACACGCTGTAAAAATGAGAGCATTTAATTTTACGTCGAAGTTTCTCGAAAATGTGTGAAATAATTAATAAAAATGGACAACATCCAATGTTATTTATTTAACACTTTATCTTTATTTATATAATTCTTCTGTACGTGTGATATCACAGAACTCCTCTTAAACGACTTCCGATTTACGTGGGGTTTTCAGCGAAATGTAGTTCTGCGCGCTGCGCGTGTTCGTAAATATTAAAATTTTCAATCGAATTTGTATAAAAAAAGTTCGAAGCATAAAACTTTTTTTCATCGACCTACCGGGGTTGCATTCGATGAGAATGCATATGGGAAAAAAATGGAACGATATTTAAAAAAAAAATTTTTTTTAATGTTTACATTTGCTTTCTATGGATCCCAATCAGATTCTGTCCTCATATTCCTTAAAATTTCTTCCCATTTATTTCCTTTTACTGGATTTTTGGAAGTACTCAAATATTATTCAAAAATTCAATACATTTTTGATTAACGCATTCATGAATAAAGTGCACCCCTGTTGGTGAAGAGAGCTGAGTTTGACATTTGCAAAAATAATTTTATATTTGAAAATGAATTATTTTTAGTTTTGGAATTCAATCATAAACAAGTACCTAGGAACCTGCTTATCAATGAAAAGTCTTTTTCGAAGGTAATAACAGGCAAGCCTACGTTCTGGCAGGACAACAATGTCGGGTCCGCTAGTATACACATATGATGGTACTATGAAGAGAGGAGAGGGGAGGGGAAGGAAAGAAGGAGAAAGTAACAACTCAAACATATAGATTTCAATTTTGATGTTAATGTAAATAAAGAAGGGGCGTCTCTAACATTAGTGAGAAGATTATTCTACAATCGAGCATATAACATGACGTCACAAGTTTTTCTGAATCAATCAAGGTAAGTCAACCCACCAATCAGGATAACTCACCAAAGAAAACTGACTAGTGACAGTGAAAAATGCAAAACGCCATAAGAGCCATAGTAGAGTTCCATTTTTTTTTATAATGTCTGTAATCCATTATTGGTTCGTTATTTGAAGTCTGCCTCGCAGTGGCTGGTGCGTTCGCCTTCCATGCTTGAAGTCCTGGGCTCCATTCCTGGGAAGGCCGACATGAAATATTTGCTGACGGGTGTTTTTGCGCTGCAATATTTCACTATTTTCTAATATCTTATCTTCGTGTAACAGATGATCGAGATACGCTGCATTTATTTCATCAGTACGCCGTCTTATATATATATATATATATCGTAAAACTGCTAGTATACGAATTGCACGTTCAAAAATGTTTTGAGTATGTTCAAATGCTTGCAGGCTGGACGGATATTCTCCCTAGGGAGTTGTTCATATTGAAATTTGTTGCAACAGAAAAGGAAAACATTTTTGAGAAGGAAATATAAGAGTCTAGGCACTTACAAGGCTTATGACCTGTCAATGGCTGGTTTAAGTGGCCACTTCACACACTGTGCCTGTGTTTGAACATCCACATTTCCTCAACTCTTCCATCTGATGACTTTTGAGAAGTAAAATAACTAAATCCTTATCATGTGGGTGAGATTCATCCGGCTGAACTAATTCACCTACTAGGCAACGCCTGAAAACAGTAAAGTGGCCACTTAAACCAGCCAATGACAGGTCATAAGCCCTGATAATGCCTAGACTCCTAAATTCTCTTCTCAAAAATGTTTTCCCTGTCTGTTGCAACAAATTTAAATAGCAAAGCACGTTGTCCGAGCATTAGAGTTAGTTTAGCTAAAGTTTGTCTTGTTTGGTTGATACAAAAAACCCATGGTTTGAGTCTTCAGAGAAACGTAAATAGTGATGAAAATACGAAAAAAAAAAATATGGGTACCTGTAATCATATTTTTTCGACTGGAGCTGAGCTGTCCGGATGAACATATGTGTCATTTTTAAGTTGTTTAACACAAATTTCTGTTTGATTTAAAAAAAAAAATCTTCATAATTGTTTTTTCCCCATGTAATATTTTTTTACTGCCTTGAATAAAATTGAATTTTGCGACTTCACCTTTTTTCTAAATGGTTCGCCGATTTTTACCATTTTTCTGGTATTGTGATCATGTTCATGCTTTGATATTTTTTTTCCAAAATTCTTTGTTATATGGAATTAATAATATTAAACACAAATTTTGACGCATTTTAAAATATTATTTGCCTATATGGTTTGGCCGTTTGATAATAGCTTAATAAATAATTTGCCAACTTTAATCCTGTCCCTTTCGCACCTGTTTGAAGTTCTGAAAACTTTTTTATTTATTATTTTGTCACCTGGGGTCAGTGTCCGCTTGAAACTCAACTAACATACAGGTTAATCGCCAAATCGATTTCGGTATAAACGCATCGCTTAAAAAAGGATTATTAATAATTAACTCAAACTAAATGAAACTACAAAACGAAAAAAACTACTTAAGATCAGTCCATCTCAATTCTTTTCCGAATTTAATTTTGCGCTGTGACAAAAAAAAAATATACCTACTGTCGGGAATCAGCTAACGCATTGCCATATATATAAGTACTATTAAATTTACTTTTGTGCATCGGTTTTTTCTTTTAAAATAATTCTTAGTGTTTTGTTTTGTAATATGGTAAGTTTGCTTAGATTTTTTATTTTTCTACACTATTACGAAATTCGTTTTTTACCTTCCACTCGGTACATTACATATAAAGGTGCACAATAACGCAAAAGTGTTATGTGCATAAGTCACCTCATCATAATTCTGTGTACATTGTACACGTGTGATGTCTGTCGCATTTCCTTTACTCGAAATAATCCATCTTATGCCAACATGAATACTTAAAATCTCTTTTGAATAGTCCAAATGGTTGTAGACAAGACTGGATTTTACTCCTAGAAGATATTTAGATTCAATCCTATTGCAACAAAGATGCAATATTTTCTTCTGAAAAATAAAGTATACAAATTTAAGGTTTTTTTTAGGCGTAGCTTAGTGGGTGTAATAATTCAGCTAGATAAATCTCACTCACATCAATATAGGTTTATGCTCCTTTACTTTATAAAAGTCAAAAGATGAAAGAGTTGAGGAAATGTGGATGTTTAAACGTAGGCAGAAAAGTGAATGTAACGCAAAGTTTAAAGCGACCACTTAAACCAGTCAATGACAAGTCATAAGCCCTGTACATGCAAAGTCTTCCATATTCCCTTCTTAAAAATGTTTTGTCTCTCTGTTGCAACTAATTTAAATGTAACACTGCTTTAAGGAATACATTGTTGCGTATTAAGATCAATTATTATTATTATTATGGATAACTTATATAGCGCCATTTTCATAATATAATACCTCAAGGGCGCTTTACATAGAGATTCTCTAGATAAATAAATTTAATTAAAACAATTTATTTTGTTTTCACATGCTACGGATTTATTTAAATGATTTTGAAAACAAGTGGGTTTTAAGTTTTTCCGAAACATCACTTCACTTCGACAGCCTCGCACCTCTGTGGGAGAGCATTCCATGCCATAGAGCCTGCAATTGCAAATGCGCGTTCACTGAATTTAGTGCGCTGTTTGCGTAGAGGTATAATTACTTTTTCTCTCGCTGTAGACGAAGCTGATGTAAGCGTAAGACGCCTGTCAGCTAGTTCATCTGGAATGATAGTTCGCTTAGATATTCCGAAGCTGAGTTGTAAAGTGATTTATACATAAGCATTTCATAGATACATATTTTTATTTCTTATTTTTTCGTGATAATACATGCTTGCTTGTTTATTAATTTAACTTAAAAATGTCTTTCTTTCTTACCGTAACACTTTATTTATTGTTTGCTTTACAGAATTTATTTCATAAGCTTATATCTTTGCATTTTTTGTTTATATGCTTACTGTTTTTTCTTGCATACCTTTTTTAATATTGTATATATTTTTTTTACTTTGTAAAACTTTTTATTATATCCTTTGTAACTAAGTTCACATATTTTTTCTGTATATTCTGTGTTTATTATTTAGTATGTTAGCATATATTTCATTTTCATATTTTGTAAATGCCTTTTGGGCGTTAATGAACAAAATAAATAAATAAGCCAACAGAGTTTGTATTTCACCCTCTGTGGAAAACGTAGCCAGCGCAATTCCCGAAGTAGAGGAGTGATTTGACAGAACTTAGAGATTTCGAAAATAAATCTCGCTGCAGCATTTAATACAGACTGTAGGCGAGTCATTTTGTTCATTGGTAGACCTGCATAGATACCATTACAATAATCGACTATCATGTTGTTATCATGTTATCAATCAAGATGTGGATAACATGATAACAGTATTGCAAAAATGTGTTTACTCCGCTAAAGACGCTTTCTTCGCCAAAATTGTCGACTAGTTTTGTTTTGAAACTAACTTTTTGTAATTTGGCAGTTTAAAAAAATATGTACACAAGACTGGATTTTCAGCCAGATGAATCTCACCCCAATGACAGGGTCACAAGCCCTGTAAATGCCTAAATTTAGATATTCGTTTCTCAAAAGTATTTTCCTTCATTGTTGCACTGAACGTTATTTATTTATTGTTTATTACTTGCCTTTCTTTTTATTGCATAAGAGAAACTATTTGAAATTTATGAAAAATAAGGAAGTTCTGTGGTTTTTTATTTGTAAATAGACTATCAAACTAACGTGACGTCACAAGTTCTTAGGCGAGTTCTGCTGATTGGAGAGTTGAGTTTCGAAAACCGAAAATGTATCACAACACTACATACTGGTTTATCCGAGTGAACTTGTGACGTAGTTGAATGTTTATGTTTGAATTGCAAAACATAAAATAATTCATTATTTTCAAATAAAGAATTCTTTTAGCAAATGTCAAACTCTGCTCAGGGATGGACTTAAGTCAGGAATACGATTTTAAAAAATGTATCGAATGTTAGCTGACCTTATTTTAGTATAACCAAAACCTCAGTACAAAGAAATAAATGGGTATAAGTTATAAGGAATTCAATGAAATAATCTGATTGCGATCCATAAAAAAACCAATGTTGTTTGTGAACATTCAAAAACCACCTTTTTTAAACACAAAAAATAACCTCCATTTTTCCTCACAAGGGTGGTAATTTGATATCAATATTTTCGAAGCTAGACAGGAGAGGACTAAAGGAATAAACTTTGGCGGCCTGCGTGGTGTAGTGGTCAAGACGCTTGACTCACGCACGGAAGGTTCCGGGTTCGATTTCCGGTGAGAACACAACAAATTAAAATATGATTTTTTTCAAGCCTGGGTGCTCTGTGATGTAATTCACCACTGTAATTAGCCCTCCTGGCCTGTTGTGGTGCAAAAAAAATGTAATAAAAAAAATGTAAAAAAAGAAATATTGTTTATTTGGTTATTAATTATTTTTTTCTTATTATGAATCGCTTTTTTAATTTCCAAGATTTGACGAAAAAGCTTGTTTGCCTTGAAACCGGCCGGTAGAAAAAAAAAATAGCTGTTAAAAACAAAGTTGTTTTATTTATTTTATTATAATGAATTATTAGATTTAGGAATATTTTAAAAATCAATCATTAAACATTGCTTATTACTCGATTGTACAATCTTTGTTACAATTTGGTATTGTAGGATAGGGTGGAGTATATGCCAATATAATAAACCTTCTTAAAATAGTACAAAGATTAATTATTAAAGTCATTTTAAAGAAACCCTCAACATTCAATACGAAAGGTCTATATAAAATATTTAAGGTTCATACAGTAGACACTCTATAACACTAACTCTATGACACTTTATAAAATAAATTATATTGTACAAATTTATAAAAAAGAAAAAAATCAAAGAATTTGAAATGAATAAGCACTCAGATACCAACATAATATTAAAATTCCTAAATTCCATACAAGTCATGGTCAAAATAGTTTTGTCTTCAAAGGGGTACAAAATTATAATAATATTCACAAAAACTATTAAAAATAATATACTCGTATCAATAAATAAATTTAAAGTTAATCTAAAGAAATTTTTTGAACTCGTGTAAAAACAACATTAAATGTTAATTAGTATGAATGTATTATTGTTTTATGTTTTTTCTTTATATATCCTATGTTTTTATTTTTCTTTTTCTTTTTCGAGTACTCGTATTTAAAATTATATGAACTCTTATAAATAAACAACTAAAACAGTGTAAGTCACTCTCCAAGCACAAGAGTTAGTCTCTTTTTTTGGAGAGTTACAGTGATAACATTTACTAGATGTGTAAAAGTAGATATGTTAAGAATTTTACAAAAACATGTACTTTTTATGAAATTTATGAATAAAAAATTTAAAAAAAGAATAGCCACAAAGTTAGTGCTTCAAATATAAACTTAATATAGAAAAAAATGTATTTATTGTTTTAGAAAAGGAAATGTATCCGTAGCTGGGCAATTAAGATTACTCACCAATAAAAAACATGTACGTACCTACACAACCAACAATATGTAAATTGCTGTAGTAAATATGTAACCATAAATAAATAAATAAAAGAGTACCCTTAATAATCTCATGATTTGCAACATGTAATTAATACAAAACATTATTTTACATGAACGACAAACTTGTTAAACTAGAAATAATATTTCTATTTATCTGTATAACTGTTTACTAGTATGATGACAATTTTCTTCTGATACTCTTGAGCAGAAGTTCCCAACCATGGTGCCCACGGAACGATTTGAAGGTGCCCGCCACTATTCGACAGCGACAGAATTTTTATTTATTTGTTAGAGTTTTAATTTTTTTGAGTGCCTAGGTTTATATTAAATACGTTTGTATGTTTGCGACATTGTATGTCTGAGTGGTTCCTTTGCTGACAGTACTTGTCGCAACTTGTCTAGCGGCGAGCCGGACTGCACTCTTCACGCTGGCCTGGAACGGGGAGTGTTATTTGCACATCACTCCTTGTACACTCAGAAAACCCGAAGTGAACGAACGCCACGAACTGAGCCGATAAATCTCCTAATTAACAGGCACTGGCCAATCATATGCAATGCGAAAGATCACATTGACATTTTGATGTTATATTTTTTTATAAAATGTTTTCTTTGTATTTGTGTTTTTTGTTTACTTTGTTTATGTTTTGTAAATACATTTCGGCCTCGTGGTGTAATGGTCGGCGCGTTAGCCTGCCATGCAAGAGGTCTCGGGTTCGATTCCCGGCATGGTTGATGTGAAATATTTATTTAAATGGGTATTTAACTAGAATATTTTTTAATCCCTGGACTGGTACCTGAAGCGTAAGACTGATGATCTTACCTTCATATAACCAAAATGATCATGATACGCTGCGATTGATGTACCAATGCAGTGCCCCATGCACCATTAGGTGCGGAAAAGGAACGATGGTGATGATGATAAATACATTTCTCTGTGTGTATGCAATTTTAATATTTTGTTTTTAGTATTTGAAACATTTTTTTTTATTATTTATTAATAAATTATGGGAAAATGAGAAGTTATGGAAAGAGTTTGTCAATTAAAAATAGGTGGTGCCCGCCACCCCACCGGTATTTTAGAATGTGCTCTAGAGTTCAAAAAGGTTAGGAACCCCTGCTCCAGAGAGTATGTACATAGATGAAGCTTAGTAGATATTTTGTGTAGTGTACAAACGAGAAGTGATTTGATTAATTGACTTTCCCTTTCATGAAGGCATTTGATCGCACACCAGATTTACATAAATGATTCCAATTTGAATAGAAAATGAATCTTTTGATTACTGTCAGTTATTAATTCGAAGAACTGGTTGAACATTGACGAAGGTTAAATATCAAATATCCCATGGCGACATGGAATCAAATATTAAAAAGCATTTTTAATTACGGATGAGTTTATGAGTAATTTTGGATGGAGAAAAACATTAGTTGTATTTTGAAAATTGTATTGTTGTCAGTCAAACAAATAAACAAAATAAAAAATGTTACATTAAATGTATAACAACAAAATAGACAACTGGAAGAAGTTTAAAAATTGAAAAATTGTTTTCAGGCGTTGCCTAGTATGTGAAATAATTCAGTGAGATGAATCTCTTCACAACCATAAAGGTTTCAGCTCTTTTACTTCACTAAAATCAACAGATAGAAGAATTGAAGAAATATGAATGTTCAAACATAAGGATAGGCAGATGCCTAGACTTCTAAATAACCTTCTCTTAAATGTTCTTCATCTCTGTTGTAATATGTTAATATAAACAGCTCCCCAGGGGGTTGAATCCAGTTCTTGTCTACAAAAATTTGGACAAATTCAAAATAATGTTTATAAATTACCTGGTCCATGAAGAAGTATAGAAATTGAAAAAATAACATTTTCAGGCGTTGCCTAGTATGTAGGTGAAATAATTCAATTAGATGAATCTCACCCGCATAAATAAAGGTTTTATCTCTTTGACTTCACAAACATCAACAGATGAAAGAATTGAAGGAATATAGATGTTCAAATATAGGCAGAATGGTGAATGTTACACATTGTGTAAAGTGGCCACTTAAACTAGCCAATGGCAGGTCATAAGCCCTGTAAATGCCTAGATTTCCATATTCCCTTATTTAAGGTATTCTCCATCCCTGTTGTAACTTGTTAATTTTAATGACTCCCGAGGGGGTGAAATCCAGTCTTTTGTCTACGAACATTTGGACAAACTCAAATATTGTAATGAAACCAACTGGTCCAAGAAGAAGTTTAAAAATTGGAAAATTGTTTTCAGGCGTTGCCTAGTATGTGAAATAATTCAGTCAGATGAATCTCTTCACAACAATAAAGGGTTCAGCTCTTTTACATAACTAAAATCAACAGATAGAAGAATTGAAGAAATGTGGATGTTCAAACATAGGCAACATGGTGAATGTTACACAGTGTGTAAAGTGGCCACTTAAACCAGCCATTGACAGGTCATAAGCCCTGTAAATGCCTAGACTTCTATATTACCTTCTCTTAAATGTTCTTCATCTCTGTTGTAATGTGTTATATTACAATATAAGCAGCTCCCCAGGGAGTTGAATCCAATCCTTGTCTACAAAAAATTGGACAAACTCAAAATATTTTTCTCAAAATATAGCTTGATTAGAATGACAGCTGTCTAACTAATTTCATTAGCGATGGGAAATTAATGATCACTGATCAAATCGATTTTATCAGTTATTTCATGCAATCATGAAACTCTGTTTCCAAAAATTGATACAAAAAACGCAAAAACAAGCCTATTATAGTGTGTTTAACACAATAATTTACCAAAAATAAGACATTCATACCCTTTTCATGAACAACATCAAACGAATTATTTTTTATTCGATCAATTCACATTGATCAATTGGTCCCATCTCCAACGTTTTTGCAAAATGATGTAACCTTGTAATAACGTCATTAATAATTAGATTTATTTAGTTTTAAAGCTGATTTTATATGTAAATGTTTATTTATGTGTCAAGCATTGTATTAAAAAATAAATTAACACGCCAGATACGAATGATTTTTCGTGTGTCAATATAAATAACTCCTTTGACGTTACTACAAAGTTATGTCGTCACTTTTTCTGACAAATGTCATTTAAATCAAGCTTTATTTTAAGGACTATAGTAACTTGTCTGCCTAATTATGCGTCATTGAGATACATAGATAAAAATATTAGTAAACGGTAAAAAAAAAGTAACTGGTAGGTATTAGAATTGTAATTTTAAAATGTTTGTAAAGTGTAATTATTGTGTCATGATAAAATAGCTAAATATTATTTTTATTTAATATTAAGCATTTGTGTGGCAAAAATATTACATTATTGGTTGATTTGGTGTTTATTTTGTAGTACTTATTAACTTATTATATTAACGTATATATTTAAACTAAAAATAAAAGAAATCAAACATTGATTTGAGTCCACTGAACACTTTATTTTATAACAATGTTTGAGTATGCCTAAATGCTTGCAGACTGACTGGATTTCCTTCCTAGGGAGTTGTTCATATTTAAATTTATTTCAACAGAGAGAGAAAACATTTTTGAGAAGGGAATATGGAAGTCTAGGCGTTTATAGGGCTTGTGACCTGTCATTGGCTGGTTTAAGTGGCCACTTATACTGTGTAACATTCACCATTCTGCCCATCTTTGAACATCCACATTTCGTCAACTAGGAATATTTTAAAAATCAATCATTAAAAATAGCTTATTACTCAATTGTACAATCTTTGTTACAATTTGGTATTGTAGGATAGGGTGGAGTATATGCCAATATAATAAACCCTCTTAAAATAGTACAAAGATTAATTATTAAAGTCATTTTAAAGAGACCCTCAATATTCAATACGAAATAAAATATTTAAGGTTCATACAGTAGACACTCTATAACACTAACTCTATGACACTTTATAAAATAAATTATATTGTACAAATTTGTAAAAAAGAAAAAAATTAAAGAATTTGAAATGAATAAGCACTCAGATACCAACATAATATTAAAATTCCTAAATTCTATACAAGTCATGGTCAAAATAGTTTTGTCTTCAAAGGTGTACAAAATTATAATAATTTTCACAAAAACTATTAAAAATAATATATCAATAAATGAATTTATAGTTAATCTAAAGAAATTTTTTGAACTCGAGTAAAAACAACATTAAATGTTAATTAGTATGAATGTATTATTGTTTTATGTTTTTTCTTTATATATCCTATGTATTTATTTTTATTTTTCTTTTTCGAGTACTCGTATTTAAAATTATATAAACTCTTTTAAATAAACAACTAAAACAGTGTAAGTCACTCTCCAAGCACAAGAGTTAGTCTCTTTTTTTTGGAGAGTTACAGTGATAACATTTACTAGATGTGTAAAAGTAGGTATGTTTAGAATTTTACAAAAACACGTACTTTTTATGAAATTTATGAATAAAAAAATTAAAAAAAGAATAACCACAAAGTTAGTGCTTCAAATATAAACTTTAAATAGAAAAAAATGTATTTATTGTTTTAGAAAATGAAATCTATCCGTAGCTGGACAATTAAGATTACTCACCAATAAAATACATGTACGTACCTACACAACCAACAATATGTAAATTGCTGTAATAAATATGTAACCATAAATAAATAAATAAAAGAGTACCCTTAATAATCTCATGATTTGCAACATGTAATTAATATAAAATATAAAATGTTATTTTACATGAACGACAAACTTGTTAAACTAGAAATAATATTCCTATTTATCTTTATAACTGTTTACTAGTATGATGACAATTTTCTTCTGATACTCTTGAGCAGAGGTTCCCAACCATGGTGCCCGCGGAACGATTTGAAAGTGCCCGCCACTATTCGACAGAGACAGAATTTTTATTTGTTAGAGTTTTAATTTTTTTGAGTGCCTAGGTTTATTTCAGTTAATTTTTTTGAGTGCCTAGGTTTGAGTGCACTCAACATGCGTTTTAAAATTCGAAAGTACTTACGTAACCCGCTCATTTTGTTAGAAAAAAGGAAATTAACAATTATATGGCCGTTTCGTACATCATACCACCGCTGTGTTTATTACTTCTTCAGATGAATATGAATAAATCTCAATACGTGAGATATTACTAATTACGAAAAAAATAACAGAAGAATACTCCAAACAGCTTTAACAAGCTCGTTACCCAAAACCGTACAATGGTGTATGAACAACTGTTTTGACATGGTTCTTTTGAATTTAATTTATGGTCGTACTACCGAATCCCGAAAGACACTCGTAAAAACTGCAGATAAAAATAATATGCTTAAAAAATTTCGTTGGTTTATTGTGTACTCTGTTTACTTTTATGACTGTGTAAATTTGAACGCTAAGACAAATATTTTGTTGATTAAATGGCAAAAGCACTGAATGAAAATACAATATAATAATGGACAGAGGATTGAGAAAGTTGACTGCTTTAAATACTTGGGTGTTCACATAGCTGAGGATGAAAGCATGCACAAAGAGCTCGCAACCCGCTTAGGAATTGCTGGAGCAACTTTTAACATGATGCTTGTTGTCTGAAACTCTAGTCTATACGCGGTCAAAACGAAGTTCAACTCTTGTATAATGCCAGGACTCCTATATGGGTGTGAATCTTGGCACCTTACCAAAGCTCAAAACACCCAACTTCTGAGTTTTGAGAGTAAGTGCTTGAGAAGAATATTAGGTATAAGGTGTTTCGATTTTATAACTAACATTGAGTTGATTGACTGAGAACGGACGGACGCAGCAGCCTCTTATCACGAGCGTCTTGGGGATGCGGCGGTGGATCTGGATTGGACACGTGCTGCGCATCCCTCGGGAAAGCCTAAACTCAAGTTGCCTCTTTTTTAAACCTGCGGGCTCACGCCGTCCTGGAAGGCCGTCGATGACGATCTTTCCACTTTATTCGGCAGAATGAAGGGGCGCTGGATTGACGCGGGAAGGGGCGAAAATACTGGCTGGCGACAGGGTCTCCTGGAGGCAAATAGTGATGTCCGCATGCTCCAATTAGGAGTGGATGTGAAAAAGAAGAAGAAGAAAATACAACAATCATCATAAAACTTTGGGATATTTTGCAATCAATAAAATGTTATTTCTGTCGGAAGATACGTAAACCATACCTGCCAGAAGCGATTATGCGCAGCTTGCCATTATATTTGAGTATCCATAATAATGTTTTACGGTAACTTTATTTACAGAAAAACAAACAAATTATTTATATTTCTTGTAAATCATTGCCACCGTTTGTATTTTTCTCCGAATATAAATAATAATATTAATAAAGCGCGCCCAGCGCCAGCAAGCAGCCAGAGAACTAGCCGATTACTTCAGCTTATTTCTTCATACAAATAAGTGTACTAAAGTGGATTTTTCTCTTAAAATAAACTTGCAGATTACACAAATTCTTTGAAGATTCTCGATTTGGAAAATAGTATTTCTAACATTATTTCTCAAGGACTATTTTTCTTTGAGATGATACTTTTGACATGACGTTTTTGGCATTATTCATTTCTAGAACAAATCGGCCAGTTGACATTTCAATCATAATGATAATATTTTCTACTGACTGAATTCATTGTGCTATTTTTTATGAACTTTTTTATAAATTATGAGTTAAATTAAAGGATAATATAGCTACACAATATAATATATCACAAAGTTGCGTCGTTTGAGTTGATTCAAAGATAAGAGTTGTTGTATCATACAGAAACACATAAATAATATCAATTTATAGTATATATAACTTACATTATAAATATTATGTACCTAAATGATATTTTTTATAGCTTACCTGTAAATAAAATCACCGTTCGCCACTGATACCTACACTATGACGCTACAGTAATATAAATTATCCCAAGATTACGGAGATACGTTATCGATCATGTGTCTTCGAGTTTTGAGGTAAGTACATCGATGGCTATCGAGGGCACCCGTATCCCACACTGGAAGTGACAAAAATCATCTTCAAGCTGGAGATTTTTGCTTTATTAGCGATTGACTTTAATTTTAAATGTTTTGAAGTAGTTATTGTTTATCACAGAAGACTGTTTATAAAATATAAAGAGAAATTAGGCTATTTGAATTTGACATGGAGTGGGAGTAATGTTTGGCAGTTAAAACAGCCGTGACAACATCTAGCGGTTAAGATTTGGAAATTCGAGATAGTATCAATTATTATTAATAATGTAAGTGGTTAAAATAATTCAAATTCATTTTAATGTGTTACAATGGAGATGAAGAACATTTGATATAATGGAATAAAGAAGTCTAAACATTTGTTGAGTTGAATGAGGAACTTCAGCCGTTTTTTCTGGCGCGCGGTAAAAATTAGAGCATTAAATTTCACGGTAAAGTTTCCTGAAAATGTACAAAGAAAATAATAAAAAATATTTTAATTAAAATGAACTACTTTTAACGACGTCACCGGCTCATACAAATCAACCAATGATAAGAGAGTTATTGAAGATTTCCGGTTTGCTTGCCGTCAACGAACCAATGGGCAGAACTGATCGAGAATAAGCGGAAGAGAACCTTTGACGTCACAAGCGGAGTTATTTCAGAAATACAGACTTTAAAAAATCAAAACGTTGATAATACGATATTTAAAAATAATAAATAAAAAAAATTACGTAGTTTAATAATAGTCTATTAACGAATAAAAAAAAATACTGAACTTCCTAATTGAATTAAATTCTAGGTTGAATCCAGTTCTTGTGTACAAAAATTTGGATATCCTAAAAATATTGTTCTTCTTCTTCTTATGGTTCCTCTCTCCAATGGAGGTTAAAAATCATCGTTGCGATTCTTACTTTGTTTGCAGCTGCCGTAAACAAGGACAGTGCTGCAATGGAACCAGTCGCGCAAGTTATTAAGCCGAGAGATGCGCCTTCTACCTGCACTGCGTCTTCCTTCAATCCTTCCCTGTAGAATGACTTGTAAAATTTTATATTTTTCGCCTCTCATCACATGCTCAAAGTACTCAAGTTTTCTTTTCTTTATGGTCTTCAGTACCTCTTTATCCGTCGGAGAACATCGTCGTTTCGAAGTATATCCACCAAGGAGGTTTTTAATATCCTCCTGTAGCACCACTTTTCAAAGGCTTTGATCTTTTTTGAAGTGTTTTGGGCGAGTGTCCACGTTTCGACGCCGTAAAAAAGTACTGAGAAGACGTGACATCGAGCAATGCGCATTTGGAGGTCTTAATTAAAGTCTCTACTGCAAAGAAGGCCACGCATCCCGAAAAAGCAGTCTCGACCCATCTCTATTCTGACTTTGATCTCTTGCGAGTGATCCCATTTATCATTCAGCCCGCACCCTAAATATTTAGATTGATGGACTTGCTCAATAGCCTGCCCTCCAAGTTTTAAAGTCGTTGGGAAATTTTGAGGCTTTTTCCGAATAATCATACATTTAGTCTTGGAAATATTCATCTCTATCCCTATATTCAAACTAGCCATGTGAACTTTGTCCAATAATAGCTGCAGGTTTTTCATACTATCTGCTAGGACAGTATCACCCGCGTATCGGATATTGCTTATAATTTGTCTATTTATGCTAATGCCGTTTGTTAGTTCATTTAGCGCATCACTAAAAATGGCTTCCGAGTACATATTAAAAAGGAGAAGAGACAGAATGCATCCTTGCCGGTTAATGCATATTGTTGATTAATTTTATTTTATTGATAAAATTACAGTAAAAAACAATACTTAAGTGTTATTATTATTATAATGAATAACCATAAAGCAGAAATAAAGTAGGTTTGTGGGGTAACGCGATTAAAAAACAGCCACACATATTGCCCCGTGAATCATTAAACTTCTTAAAACTCCAACAGAAAATTGATTATTGGGAAAAGGCCGACACTTCCTCGGCACACAGGTTACACTACTAAATTCGAAAAAAATATATAACCTCACGTCAGAATTATGGGCATGTGGTTATGCGGTTAGGCCAAATAATATATTGTCTTCGCCCATTTCTGACATTGGTCGTGGGGAGTCCGGGAGATTGATGAATGTCAACGTACGGCAAAACATTCTTCCTGGAGACATTACCATTATTGTGATTAGTATACCAATGTCGTACGTATTGTTTATTGTTCGTAAACCGTAATAAATAAAACGAAATAAAAAAATTAACCTGAATCAAATCTGGCAGTTGTTATAAAAGCAATTGTTGTCATGTCATTATTACAATACTGTTCTCTCCGGTCACGCAGACATTTTTCATCTCTTTAATATGAAATATAGAAAATTCCTCAAAGACAGTACACCCATTTAGTTTTACGATGTCAGTAATTATGTATGTATTCGTATGTTCATGATTAATGTTTTTTATTTTACCCAGATTCAATTGTTGAAGAGATGGTAAAAAATATGATTTTGTCTACTATTGAATCTGAGTAATTATAGATCAGCAGAATCAATTTCGTTATTTAAAATTTTATGCAAATATATTTATTTAACTTTTGTACATAATGTCATTTAAACATTGGCGGGCTTATTGTCAAATGGCAATTTCTTCCAACCAACCCATAAAACAATCGTTTTATTTTTATAATTCAAGTTACAGAACATATTTAATAGAAAATAAAGATTTAAAAGCTAAAGATATATCAAAATAGAAATAAACGTATTTATTTATAAATTACCTTAAATCAAAACTATTACTCAATAGGAAAAAGGAAAAAAAGAGGAAAGAGCAAAAAGTAAAGAAGGAGAGATTAGGGAAGAGAACGGAGATGTTTCTTCAGACGAGAATTTAAACAGAGATAATGTAGTAACATCTTTGATGGTGGATGGGAGATGATTCCACAGTCAAGCCGCATGGACACTATATGAGTTAAAGAAGAAAGAGGAATTGTGGATGGGTATTAAGAGAGTGCTTTGAGAATTAGAACGAAGAGGTAAACCATGAACTGATAAGCGTTAAAATTTTTCACGCAGGTATATAGGAGCGTTAGGACTATGAAGAACATGAAGCAGAAGTGAGAGGGAGTGACAGTCTCTCCGCTGTCTGATTTTGAGCCATTTCAGTTGCCTACGATAATCAGAAATGTGGTCATATTTCCTAAGACCAAAAATGTACCTTATACATGTATTCTGAAGTCATTCAAGTTTATCGAGTTGCTCACAGCATAAATCAGTCATGGAAACATCAGCGTAATCTAGAATGGGTAGTAGTTATGCTTGTACAAGAGTGCATTTAGTATTAAAGGGTAAGAATTTTTACAACCTTCTAAGTGAGTAGACTAAAAAATATTTTGTGGCTTATTAGTATGAGCTTTCCAGCATAGATTTTCGTCTATTAGTACTTCTAGATTTTTTACGGATTTTTTGTATTGAATATTGGTACCATTGACATTAAAAGGATTAAGTGAAGATACGTCCAGCTTACCAAGCAATCTTTGACTACCCGCAAACATAATTTGTGTTTTAGATGAGTTTATGAGTAAACCATACTCTGACTAGTAAATATAAAAAAATAATTGTTTTGTTACTAAAATGTTTAATACATTAGTTTTGTATACTTTCAATTGTTTTTGTGTGGCGATCATAAATAGGATTCCATATAATTGAACCAAATTCAAGTAGACTGCGCATACATGAAAAATACAATATAATAATAATACATTTATGTAACTAAATGGCTTTGACACTGTAATCATCAATAAAAACACAATACAAAAATTATACAAGAATTACAATACGGAAGAACATTGTTTTAAGTCGTAAATTGAGTCTTATTTTGAGCTCTCTTGAAAATTTTACAAATTACAGATGGTTCCCTTTGCCATCTGACTACCGACGCATGCTAAAAGTATGAAATATTTCGTCTTACCTTTGTAGGTCCTTTTGGGGTCGCAGGAGTGGGGGCTACTTTGATCCCTTTCTTCAACTGCTCTATCTGGCGCTCCTTCGACTTTACTTCCTCCAACTGGAAACATTACATTTCTAGATAAAAAAATGTTTAAAAAGTTGCAATGATTCAAGCCATATTTTTGTCGTAACGAAACACAATGGAATGAATCAGAGAAAACCACTGATCATCAAAATGATCAGCCTTGGCCGATAAAAAATGATTTCAAGATGGCAGGTCTATTATTTCAAGTTGCGTAATTTAATTGATAATTTTTTTTATTCATTCAAAATTACACTCGTTTAAATATGAATTAAATTATTAAGGCTTTTTAGGCTATGCCCGTGTCAAGCCATAATAATTAATAATAAAGATACAAAGTAAAATTAATTAGATTGAATTATAATGACATGTGATGCAATAGAATAACAATCTAGAAAAACAATAAGTAATAAATAGTAAAATTCCAAAGAATACAATTTAAAAAGATTATCAGATATAAGTATTTAAATATAAATTCGACAAATTTAGATTCATACATAATCAAATATACAAAATAATGGTATCATTAAAATCAACAAAATAATAGCAAAATATACTCGTAGTCGTATTAAAAATAAAAACAAAATAATCGTATCATTGAAAGCGATTGAAAAAGAATATAATACATAAAAAAAACATAACTACATCACAATTTATTTTATAGGCTCATATACTTATTATTTAAATTCAACTAAAATGATTTTCATTGGTTTGTTCAAATTACTTATTTATTCATTTCAAATAACATTTACTTAAACACCCACCAAATCATTATGTTTATTAAAATAAATTATTTTATTTAATTAAATAATGAAAGTAAATTTTTATTAGTCTTGAACTTTGAAAAAATCCACAACCTCGTCGCTATCGGTGTGCAGCCATATTCATTTATTGTGTTTATTCCATCGTACCAATTTGATTAATTAAACCAATACAAAAATTCTGAAATAAATTTATAAACTATAAAATCCTCCTGAAACTGTTTTTAATTATTTATGCATTACACTTAATCACAGTAATCAAGTGTCTTCGCGAAAAGTTTTTTGGTTTCATAAAATATTTACGTCTTGAATATTCGATTGATTTGTTAGGTATTTCTGTGAAATCTTAGTATGTAATTATCGCGCATAACAAAGGCATATTTGGGAAATCTCAACCAACGAACATGTGCTATCAAACCGATTGAACTACCTTCGAAAAGTTGATTGAATAATTCAGTTGAGATAATTACGACGTTTGCCTTAAAGGTGCTAGGATATTACGTTTAGAATTTAGTGATCGGTGATATGTTAGTTGAGAAGGTATACACGAACAAAGATATGGGTTCTGTCAACGACAATGTCCATTATTTTGGTATTCACTACAGGCTGTTGTGTTTCTTGGGAATAGGAAAGTTCCACTACTCCGAAGAGAACAATTTCAATAACTATCCTCCGGTGTATTCCATCTACGCCTTTTTATGTACCACCATTAATATAATTGGCTATACAGTCTCCGAGACTTTTTACGCTTACAAGGAATGGGGAGGCGACAGAGACAGAAACGTTCAGTTCTTCGCCCTGACAATGGTAGGAGTCCACGGCTTCGCAACAATAAAAACCTTAATCCTGATCAAGAACAATAAGAAGATACAAAAAATCGTGCGCGTTCTGGAAATAGAATCGAAGAAATACAAGGTCGACGAAAAAACTTTGTTAAAATCCCAAAACTTCACAAAATTACTCACGTATGGTTTTTTGATCATGGGAACAGTGACAATATCATGCATGAGTATCTACAGCATGATTGAAGACATCACGAGGAAGCAACAACTTCGGATGCGAAATTACACAGAGTCCATCCGAAGAGATATTCCCTTTACCGCTTATGTGCCGTGGAGCACCGAAGAAGACTTGCCTTACTTAGCTGGGTTTGTCTATTCTGTTTTTGGGATGTACTGGATGGGTACCACGCTGATGGTGTGCGACACGATGGTGGCTTCAATAATGACCCATATCAGCGGTCAGTTCAAAATGGTTCAAAAGGTGATGATAGAAACGGGAAACAAAGCTTTGGAAGACCTGGAACAGCGCTTTGACAAAAATAAACCGGGAAAGAAACATTCGCTTATGATCAGGAAGAAACTCAAACACAGAGTGATTTTTGAATGTTTTGAAGACGTAATTAATGAAATGGATGATTTTTTTCTAAGAAAACGACGCTTGATGTATTACTTCAACGAAGAAGATTTTAATTTAGCTATGACGAAAAGCCTTAAGGAAGCGATACAGTATCATCAGCTTATAATTGAGTAAGCTTTTACTTGTAACGTTACATCTTTTGAAGTTATTTTTTTATATTTAAATTAGATTATCATACATTTTTACAATTAAAAAAAAACAATTGTTATATATATACTAAAACTAAAATCCCACCAAGCCACTTTCTGTAGCTTGTCGGTGGAGATTATATTTATACTAACTTAATAATATTATTTACATTTATAAAAACAATTAATAACATATATATATTAACAGCCGGAAAGATCAGAATAAACATGTATATACAAAGAATAATATATAAATTTTATTTTTGGATACAATAAAATATATGAAAAATTAAAACATCTCCACATAAGCTACTATTTATATGTAAACATTTGATCGAGTAGCCACTCTCTTATTTTGCTCTTGTTACAATGTGAGTTAAATCGGCAATAAATTAAAAATGATAGGTACTGATTATTTGAGAGTTCTATTACCACACTTATTACATACTTTTGGTACTACCAAACCATCACTATACGTGAAGCGTGTATAATGGTTATGTTTAAGAGGAAACTTGAATGTATTACTATTAAATTTTTCTTAAATGATGCAAATCCACAATAATCCCAATATCAAGGGTTTTTTTCTATAAATTATTCCAAGACATCATTAATGACTTGTAGTCCTTAACAGTAAAAATACTCATTTTTCTGGTCAGTATAAAAACGTAACCATCCAAAAAAAAAAGTTTTTATGGTAATGAAAGTCCTGTACCCGTATTGCAATATTTTACGACTAATCATAATACAAATTATATCATTTTTCATTGTTCATCTTTTTTCGGAGAAATGTATTTCACTGTATACATTTTTCATAGACACGTTTTACTCAATTAAGTTTTCCACAGGAAGATCTAATTTTTTAACGAATAACAATTTTCCGAGACAGACGACAGACTTCAAAATATTCACAGAAATTCTTCGTTTACACTTTGAGCAGCGGCCGAATACACATAGAATTAACCCTGTGCCCGGCCCATTTTTGTGAAATTTTATGCTTTGTGAAGGGTTTCTTAAAAGGGTCATAATTATGAAAATACTCAGTTAAATCAATTGAAACTTCTCATATTTATTTAAAACAATTCAATCACTCATTTGAGGTTGATAGTTTTGATAAAATTCACCTTTATGGAAAGCCACATTGCAACGTTTGCACCTATACAGGGTCTCACTCCTTTTTGTGCTTTGTATCCCGGCGCCGTGTAAACACGTGAATATAATAACCACGCATTGTGTCCCAGGCCCGTGTTTTCACGTATTGTTATGGTTGGATAATTAATATGGTGCCATTTTTGTGAAAATCACCTCAAGGTAGTTTACCAACAGCGAAAAAGTACTAATTAAAGTCCCTACATGTCAATAAAATGCACTTTTTTGGACGGCTGGTAAACCACGTAAAAACACTGGACCGGGACACAACGCGCGGTTATATAATCACGTTTACACGGCTTCGGGATACAAAGTGTTAAGATTATTTAAATATCTTTTTGAGGGTGCTTTAATATTTCTATATATTTCTAATGATTCTCATTTTGTTTTCCATTCTAACTTCCTTTCCCGCTCATTTCTCTTTTTATACACGCCCAATCCATTACAGTCCAGCTTTTCTCCATATAATTTGTTGATAGTTCGCATATTTATTCATTTCTATCATAATAATTTCTATTCCATGTCATTCTTGCGATGTGACTTCTCGACAAAGCCTTCATTCAAACCCAATTATTTATAACGTCTCATTATATTAACATGGAGTACATCTTCGGTGTATCTACTGCCACGAACTACTTTCGAAGCGGTGATACTTACACGACTAAGGGCCGGTTGCATCGACAAAAGTTAAGTTAAAGTCAGGGCTAAAGTCAAATAAAAGTTACTTGTATGTCAAAATGCGTTGCTTCAAAAAAAGTTAACTAAATATTCACAAAAAAGTTATTTTTATTTGACCGGCCGCCAGGGGACCGTTTAAAGTTAAATTTAAAGTTAAATGCGATCTGCCATCTGTCAAAAAAGCGTCGTGAGTGTTGAAATCTATTGATCGATCTGTGAAAAAATTCACAAAATGTCAATTTTATCTGATTTTTCGTCTTCCGATGACGAATTTATCATCGAGTATATTCTAAACCGAAAATAAAACTGTTCAAACCACGAACGGACCATTTTTTGTGGGAAGAGTCCGACTTTATCGCAAGATTTCGAATGTCAAAAAAGTAAAGAACAAATAATTATTTGAATTTTTAATTGTTAATTATTTTTCAAAACACAGGACTCACAGGACTTGATCATCAGCGGCGTGGTGTAAAATAAATTTAAATCATCACCGTATTAAAATGCTGTTTATTTATTTTTAAATATAGATAGATTGAGCTCAGCCAACTCTTTCTGAGCATTTAAGGCTGCCATAGTTGCCCGAAAAATGTCATTTTTTTGCTCTATTTCTAGAGTAAAAAGTTCTTCATTTTGTTTTAGCTTTTGCTCTTTTAATTTTTTATCTAGAACAAAAAAGACGATGTCCCTTTTGTTCTTTTCTTCTTCGAATGCGCAGTGTTGCTTCGCCCTTTCGCACACACGAAATTGAAATGAAATTTAAAAGTTTGTACCTAAAGACGCGTCGCCGTCGCGGGGCATGTGTATTGCTACATGTAAATAAAAAAGTACGCGCTTGCGCAAAAATCCCAACAATTTTTAGGGTGAAACTTGAACCTTTACAGTGGCAACATTCTTAACTTTAACTTAACTAAAATATTGTTGATGCAATGAAATTTTTCAGTAACCAGATTTTGAGCCTTAACTAAGTTTAAATATTTAACTTTAAACTAAATTTATACCAACTTTGATGCAACCGGCCCTTACACGATAACATTAATTTAATTTAATAAACTACACCGAGAAAGCTACAATTTATTTAAAACATGATCTTACAAATTACATCAAGTTAATATATTATTATATATCGCATCAAAAACTCATTACACGAACATTTCACTCATTACAAGATATTAGTAGTTCATTATTGATTATATTATCAAAAGTACGGGTGCGGGCGAACTAATTTAGTGATGTTAATTTACTCGTCGCGCAGAGTGCAAATTTTGTGACCTTTCCACCATATTGCATAAAATCAGCTCCCGGAATAGGGAAATATTGGGTTTTTCTTTTACGATTAGTAAATTAATAAGGGTCTATGAAAAACTATGGAGAATTTTTTTTTTGTACTTTTCAGTAGCATAAAAAATATTTTTTAAATCCCGCGAAAACGGTTCATTTCATTGGTCACGCCTCTAATACGTCATGATTTGGTTGAATTTTGAACTTTGTGACGGTTCAAATTAAAATAAAACGTCGCCACGAATCTTGACATCACAATAAAGAAATATCACTTTTTTATATTTCTAACGTAATAAAGGTCCATAAAATATTGTCCAGTTAAAAAATTCAGCAACTGCTGGAACAGTTTTACAAAATTTTACTCAACTGTCATTTTAGACAGTTTCAGTTTCTTATGAGGCTTACTATTTATCTATTTATTTAACAAATAATAGTAATTTTTTTGTGAAACTGTCTCTGTTGTTTTAGAAGAGCAACTGTTTAAAAAATAACTGTTTTAATTTTTTTACCATCTCTAATACAAATATGATAAAAAAATATAAAAAAGCGAAACCTGGCAACATAAAAAATTCTTTCTTTACAAAAATCAAAATGATTTTTTTTGGGGAGTGGAAACGGGAATGTGAGATCTCGATTTTGTCGATTTTAGCTAGGCGTAATCAGTCCAGCGTACAGTTGTCTTTTTCACGTAGTATTCAGAGAGGCATCTGCGAGACAGTGTCAATTTTTCGATTCACGCACGGAAGGTTCCGGGTTCGATTCCCGGTGAGAACACAAAAATTAAAATGTGATTTTTCTTAAGCCTGGGTGCTCTGTGATGTAAAACACCACTGTAATTAGGCCTCCTGGCCTGTTGTGGTGCAAAAAAAAATGTAAAAAAATGTTTTTTTTTTTTTTTTTTTAAAAAAAAAATTTTTAAAAAAAAAAAAATTTAAAGGGAAAAAAATATAGTTAAACGTTTTATAAAACAACAATATAATTGCTTTTAGACCGGGAGATTACGCCATTTCAAATTAAGATTTTGCTTCGGTCACTTTCATGTTCAATTTATTATCTTTAAATGATTACAATATTTTAGTTCAATACTTAGTCTTTATATGATAATCCAGATACCTAAGTTTAGTCTAAATTTAAATTGCGTAATCTGCCGGTCTAAAAGTAATTAGGTATATTTTAGTTGTATAAAACTTTAATTGTATTTTTTAATAGAAATACCTTTAAAATTTATTGTTCTTATCTAATTCATGTTTTTTTATTTTTTCATTATTGCACGATTTTTGAGAAACATTAAAACAATAAAATCGTATGATCTCTTCATTTAGCATGCGTTTTACCCGACTACAGCCTTAATGATAGAGAGGGGTTATCTGTATCTCAGGGAGTATGGATTTTACCCGTAGCTTTTCCCGACTGACTTCTTACTAGGAATGCTGGGCTACCAATCATTGTTGGGGAGAGGGGATATTCATTTGGGTGTTCACTTGTTTTAACTCATTGGTGGTCGCATACATAATTCCGATATTCTGAATGACTTCGGTCAATTTGTCTCCGATAATTATCTCCGACAAAGGCAACACAGGTTGTTCTACATACCACGATGCACAACCAACCTGCCATTGGTTATGCCGGTAGGGAGAGCAATCGCGTTATTCAATCGTATCGCCTTGGATGTTGATATATTTCATGACAGTGGGATTTCTCATAGGAGAGCAATTTCCAAATTGTAATATGTATGTGCATTTTACATGACTTTTTTTCTCTTTTCTATTTAATAAATCTGATATGTATATTTTGTAATGTGTCGAGAATAGATTGGATACTCTGAAATGTTCTCAATGTAACTAAAAAAAACACATGAAATGAAATAACAACTGCAAGCGAGACAATCCTTTTTTACCTGCGTAGATAATTTTTTGCCTCGGAAAAATTGTATCGTTCTTCGCCGCAATCCTCAATCGTGGAATTGCGAGATCCCGCATGTGTTTTTACGTTTATGTCCGTACAAAAATCCTGCATTATTGTTTTTTTTATTTTTGGAGCCTTTCCCTTTCATTGTGTAAATCACGATGGCATGGCGGTGTGACGCAACAAATTAATAATGCAGTGCTCTAAAACCATCCATAAAATGACGCGCCACATGCGTACGAGAATCGTAATATATTTAGGTCCGCGACGCTCTAACCCCATTAGTACCGCCTCCTTAAGCCTGTCTTGTCATTAGAGACTATATCAGAGAATTACACGATGTTGCATCACGGAAAAGTCGTTTAAATTCTCGTGAACGCGGTTCAAGAAAGATCTTTAACCTGCATATCAGTCATGAAATTTACTAGACCCAACGACATGACTTTATGACCGGTTAAAATGACTTCGTGTGTCTAGAACAGAAACAGTTATTTCATCATATTTCTTCTTCCGTAACGCATGCGAGCCGAGTATTTGGATCACAAATTAAAATATTAATTCTTCGTATAGTGTGGTGTGTGGTCATTATAAATTATGTTTCTTATTCTTCTTCTTATGGTGCCACTCCACGGTGGAGGTTGGCCCATTTGGCAGGCGCCGTGGCGGAGTTGGTTAGACGACAAAGAGCGCTTTCATGGGTTTTTGGATGGTCTTTGCTCCCGTAAGAAACAATTTATCAAAAGTGCAAAGCAATAGCGGCATGCCAATGGTAAATATCCACAGTGTATAAAAAATCACTGCTCTGGTGTCATTGTCTAGTATGATGAAAAGTCAGGCCGCATTTTTTGCACAGATAATCATTCTGGTATTTTACATTTCAAAATATAAGCAAAGTTTTGTTACCGAAACTAGTCGGTTGTGTAAATGAATAAAGTGGTTCATAAACCAAATTTATTTTATTTATCTATCAAAAATATTATAACTGTTATTTGTATTGTGATACTCACTGATTTAACTCTTGTGTGGCTGTGATACCACATAAGTTAACATACGATACAAGACTTGAAATATCTTTCTTATTTTTTTTAATGATGAAATCGTATTTTTTACAATCTTCAAATGGACATTTTCACATCGGATTCGGAAAGTAAAATTTGTACAACTATGCTGGATATTAATACAAAAAATATTCAACCTTGCCACCCGAAGAAAGATGTCCGCAAATACAGTGATCCATCTGTTTAGAGAGAGCACGAAAATAGAACACATAAGAAGGAAGACAGATACGCTATTCTGAAGCCGCTATAGCCGGTTCTGTGTGAAACAAACTCAGTCGGTTGTTGACAGTAATGAGGGACGCACGCGTGAATGATGAGCGGCGAATTTATGATTTGTATTTTTTTGCTATAACAGGGATTAATTATGTTTATTTTTATAAATTATGGAAAAGGAATTATTGAACTGTATGTCTCCATGTTTTTTTTTTCAATATTTTTTTTCAAAGCTTTAGAATATTCCGTTTTTTGCTTGTGGTAACACGATGTCACATCACCGCGCGCAAAAGGTATATTTACCACAGTCTTTTCAGAGTTAACTAAAAAAAGGTGTAATTCCTGCCTCAATACTAAGTTACCTAGTGAGCCAGGTAATTAGAAAATAAAGTGTTTTGTGTAATTAGGATTTAACAAATAAATAAATAAATAAATACATAAACTCATATTATATATTTACATTTGTTAAAACTCTGCACCATTAAATAACATTAAGTGTAATATTTTGAAAGCTCTATTAATTAAGAACATATAACCTTTCGCACTAGCTTGGTACCATTTTTGCAGACGAAAAATTTCCTTAGCGATTTTATATTTCAGATCAAATGAACAGGGCAGGTAGGTTGGTTATTTGTGATTATTCTTATTTGTACATATATTATATTAATACATATAACATACTGCCAAGAGCCTTAGCGGGTTATTCCTTAAAAAAAACAAACGCTCCCGCTCTAAGATTTACAGTAGAACAACTCTCTTCAAGTTTTTAAACCAAGAGATACGCCCTCTTCATATTTTAAATAATATTTTCGAGAACTAAAAACACATTTTTATTATATGTTACTTCTTCTTTGATTGGACGTATATGTGAATACGAGTAAATATTATTTAATTTGATTGATTACCCTTTTATTTTACAGGATTACTGAAGACCTACAAAGTGCGTACAGCCAAGCCTTCCTGTGCCAAACACTATCAAGCTTCTACGTCATAGGACTTATTCTCGTACAAACAGCAATGGTAGAGATACTTTTGAATTTATCACATCAAACATTTCTCACAATGCATTATTCTCTGATGATATTTGTTTACTGATTCATATTTTTTCTCTTTCAAACTATAATTAATAATAAAAATAACGTGACCTCACTGGGGTTACCCGTGCCGAGGACACTGAACAATATACTTTTTTTTTAATATATTTACATTTGAGAATAAACAAAGAAGACTAATCTAATAAACAGAGATAATTAACAAAATGTTCAGACAGTTTTAAAGGTGTATATGAACATAAGTTTATAACGAATTTATGTACATCTATATTATTTATATTACAAAACGCACAATGAAAGAACAAAAACCTAACATAAGCTACACACTTGTGGAGCAGTTGATTCAATATTGGTTTGGGCAAATGAGACGATCCATTTTACTTCTACCAAGCTCCACTATTAATTTTCTCGAATCGAAATTTTTGAATTCGAAATTTTTGAACATTTTCTCGTTACTAATTGTTTTAATAGTGGAAGTAGGTTATATATTTTGCTCTACTGTCTAGCTACTTTTTGGTTATTACCTTTTTTGTTTTTTTGCTTCACTTTTATTTGAAAATACCTTGAAATCAAATCAACACAAATCGCAAAAAATAATAACTAATCACAGCGTAGCTTGAGTTTGGAATCGTCGACAAGACTAATAAATAGTTTACATATATAGGTGCGAAGGTTTTCACGGTCACTGTTATCAATATTATGTATCTTTTTTGGGTGATACCGTGTATGTTGGATTTGATGCGAGTTTTCCCTGAAGATGGCTCCTGCAATGGTAGCCGAAACGTCGCATCAAATCCAACATACACGGTATCACCCAAAAAAGATACATAATATTGGTTTACATATATGTTTAAAAGTGTTCAATTCAAGGGTCAATCTTTCGATTTGAATTTTTATTTTACTACCCGTTCTTACAGTTTAAGCTTACTGAGGTTAGATTTTTGCAAAAGCAAAAGGGCCTGGATCACCAAATGAGAAATAGCGTTTTAAGATACTGGAAGAAATTTTACAAAAAAATGACTTTTTGCTTTAATTGTGTGTGACAAATGAATCTGGGCGGTTTTTGACTGAAAGAATTAATTTATTTATTGATTTATTTTAACACTTTATATAAATAAACAATATTTATACATAAAAGAGCGGGCAAAAAGGCAATTTCTCCCTACCTAACCCAACCGTTTAGTTTGATAAAATCAGATGCACATGGATATATTCTAAGGAATTATACTGAATATTAAATTTTATACAAAATTGAAATCAAAAATTAACTAGAAAAATTAACACTATATACTATGAAGAGAGGAGAGGGTATGGGAAGGCAAGAAGAAGGAGAAAGGAAAAACTCGAATATTTACATAGTGACATTTCAATCTTGATTTAAATGTAAATAAAGAAGGGGCGTCTCTTCATTTCCTTAAAAAGACCAGCATACATCAGGCCATTACTTATATTCATATTTATTGTTGCTTCATGAGCGATGGATTTTTTTCTAGGACGTTTCAAACATCAAAAGCTTGCGGTTTTTCAATACTTTGGGATTTCTGATGTCCATACTTTGGCAACTCTTTATTCAAACTTACACCGCCAACGAAATCACTTCTGAGGTAATTCGCCTGGAATTATTATTTAAAGTTAATGTAACAATGTTGTGTGTTCCGGACGCGTAAAATCGAATAAATTAAAATAATACATTAATTAGAAAGGATCCCCGGTAAATGTATAGAACTGATGGCTGGGCTCTCAATAAAGATAAAATGGTCACTTTCGAGCCTGGCCTCAGTATTACCGGGGAAAAATAGCTAGGTTAAAATGAATAAAATGTACAAAAATATATTATGTAAATGTCATGTTGCGCGCGTCGCGGCTGCCGACGAAATGGCCCGTACGGGCATTGAGCGCCCGTATTTACGCCACCTGCGGCCGGCGGCATGTAGCGAGTGGCGGGGAAAGATTACCCCCACCACTCCGAGGCAGCCGGCGCGGGTGGGATGGCCGACTCACGGAGCCCGACGCGCACCGCTTTATAAGGCGGTCAATTGGAGATATTAAATCAGTTGAGTTCCTAACTCTGAACAGTTCACACGTGTTTTATTCCGTTCTCCGTCCTGTTCGCCTTCCTGCACTTCGCTCTTCGCTCCGCTCTGCCTGCTGACTGCCTTCGCCTCTCTGCACCACTTGGACCGGGTGGAAAGTCCTTTTCAGGGCTATTGAGGTTGACTTGCGGTCGGCGCAGCTGTGCTCCTACCTTCCGACTTTGTCTTTGGCTCTGTCTGGGAGGGCGGCTTCCCACTTACGCCGGGAAGCTTGACTGCGGCAGACGCGGGTGACGAACCGGCGAAACTTTCATCGTGGTAACGCGTACGTTACATTTGGTCCTTCGGAGCTAAGGATCGTCGCCAGTGGTCTCCAGTCTACAACACACCTACAGCATGCCGGTCAACAGATCGCCTGTGTCGACGCGTTCGGGAACGCGTCGAGACGCCGGCACGGAGCACGAAGAGGAGCTTCAGGAGCCCCAACCGGGGTCTGTACGAGCACATCAGGAGGAGCCCCAGCCAGGGCCTTCACACGACTGCCAGGAGGAGCCTCATCAAGGACTTCTGGAGGAACAAAAGGACTCGGACGAGGGATCCGCACCCTCGGAGCGGTCCATCTCATCGGCGACATTTCGCCGACAGATGGAGGAACGCGAGGCGCATCACGAGAGGCAGGTGAGCAGCCTCAACGAGATCATCGCCGCGCTGAAGGCCGCCAACGCGAGAGAGGACGCCAGACGAGACATGGCAACCCCCCTCACGCCCACCATCGAGAGGGACCTCACATCGCACGGGACGTCGGAACCGGCTCACAAGCCGCTGCCGCTGACGTCAGACGCGTCTAGGACCGACGCAGCCCTCAGTACGAGGGAGGCTGCCGCCGCACGCCACGCCGCACGCTACGCCGCTGATCCGGAGGATACCGGAGCGGCGTACATCCAGCAGCCGAGCCACTACGACAGCAGCCGGGCGAGAGACGGGGCCGCTTGGAAGCGCCCTGTCACCGACGCGGAAGCAGCCTTCAGCACAAGGGAGGCCGCCGCCGCACGCCACACCACACGCTACGCCGCTGATCCGGAGGACACCGGAGCGGCGTACATCCATCCACCGAGCCACTACGACAGCGGCCGGGTGAGAGACGGGGCCGCATGGAAGCGCCCTGTCGCCGACACGGAAGCAGCCTTCAGAGCAAGGGAGGCCGCCACCGCACGCTACGCCGCTGATCCGGAGGACACCGGAGCGGCGTACACACTTCCGCCGAGCCACTACGACAGCGGCCGGGTGAGAGACGGGGTGCCACGGAGGCACCCGGTCGCAGAGGCGGACTCCAGGACGAAGGAGGCCGCCAACACACGCTACGCCGCTGATCCGGAGGACACCGGAGCGGCGTACACACTTCCGCCGAGCCACTACGACAGCGGCCGGGTGAGAGACGGGGTGCCACGGAGGCACCCGGTCGCAGAGGCGGACTCCAGGACGAAGGAGGCCGCCAACACACGCTACGCCGCTGATCCGGAGGACACCGGAGCGGCGTACACATTTCCGCCGAGCCACTACGACAGCGGCCGGGTGAGAGACGGGGTGCCACGGAGGCACCCGGTCGCAGAGACGGACTCCAGGATGAAGGAGCCCGCCAACACACGCTACGCCGCTGAGCCGGCCTACGCCGGAGCGACAAACGCACATTTACAAGGCCGCTACAATGAGCGGCATCGGGACAATGAGGCGCCACCCGCACACAGCCGAAGGGAGGACGCCGACGTACGCTACGCCGCCGGGCCAGGCGAGCCCGTAGCGGCACGTACTATACCACTGGGGGGCTACGAGTTTCGTGACCCGGTGAGCGCGTGGGTACAAGAGGGGCTACCCACGGAATACATGCCGCCGGGTGCCACCGGCGAGCCTGTGACAAAATACAGACAGCCGCCGGAGTGGCACACGTTCATGGCGAGGCAAACCGGCGCTAGGGATCTACCGCAATTCTCCGGCGACCCGCTAGAATGGCGAATATTTAAGGCACAATTTGATCAATCGACACAGATGTGCTCCCTTACAAACGCGGAGAACATTCTCCGTCTGCAACGAGCCCTCACAGGACGGGCCAAGGCCACAGTGTCGTCTTTGCTGGTAGATCCCCGAAATGTGCCGGACATTGTGAAGATGTTAGAGGCCGCCTTTGGACACCCGGAGATCGTCGTGGACAGAGTACTGGAGCGGATAAGAAAACTCCCTAAACTGGCCGACAACGCATCCCTGGAGGCCCTGACGGACTACGCGGTCGCGATAAGAAACGTCGTATCGACCGTAGAGGGCCTCGATGGAAGCCACCTCTCCTCCCCGAAGCTTCTGTCCGAGATGACTCAGAAGCTGCCACGAGTCGAGAGGATGATGTGGATTATGTCACGAGCGGATACCGTGAGAAAAGCTACCCCCAGGGATCTGGCACTGTGGCTAGCGAGACTGACCGGTGCAATACCGAATGCGGGTTGCATCGGGATCAGCACGGAACCCGCCCGAGTGGAGAAAAGGCGTACCCAAGAAAGGCACGTGTTTCTCACTCAGGACAAAAAATGCCTGTTCTGCGACATGAGTGGACACGCATTCGGACAATGCCGGAAGTTTCTCCGGAAAACGGTAGAGGAGAGGTGGACAATTGTGCGTGCCAAGTTCGTGTGCTACGGATGCCTAGAACCGGGACACAAAACGACCACCTGTGAAGCGGCGAAGTGCGACGAGTGCCACGGGCGGCATCATCGGTCACTACACCGCGAGAGAGTGGACAGTACGCCGAACGAGCAAGTCTTATTGACAAGGCGAACGGAAGTCCCAGTGACCTTCAAGGTAGTGCCAGTAACCTTGAAGGGCCCGCGTGGGTCAATGGAGATCCACGCACTACTAGACGAGGGTTCATCGGTAACTCTCCTCGAGGAGGATGTCGCCCGTGCAGTGGGCGCCACCGGGGCCTGCGAGGAGTTGAGACTCATCGGTGCCAGTGGGAACACGGACACGCTACAATCACAGCGTGTATCCGTAATCCTCGTTAAAGGAAACAGAGAATTTGGTGTCCAGGCACAGACGGTGCGGGTCATGGATCTGCCGCACCGCAACCGAAAGAGCACCAAGACACACGGGCCAGGCATCAAGCCGAAGATGTTAATCGGTCTTGATTACGCCACCCTAATGGTATCTACAGGCCCGCCAGTCCTACAAGAGGACGGGCGGCTAACCATCGAGACGGCCCTAGGAGCCGTCACCTACGGCGGGGCTGTGCACCCCGCCTTTGAATTACCCCCAGACGGCCAGGGTGAAAGGGACTTAGCGGAACTGGTAAAGAAGAGCTTCGCCGTTGACTCGCTAGGTGTAACCACCCTGGAACGTTGCCGCGCCGCAGATGTGCGAGCGGCGGAGCTCATGAGCAGCTCAACCACACAACTACCATCCGGACGATGGGAGACCGGTTTACTGTGGGCGAAAGACGGAGATTCTTTGCCCTGCAACCGGCAAGCAGCCATGAAGCGGCTGCACTCCCTGGAAAATAAACTACGGAAGGATCCGATACTGGCGATCGCATATCGCGCCAAGATGGCGGACTACATTGAAAAGGGATACGCCGTCAAACTAAGCCGCGAGGAGGTAGACGCCCACCATTCGCGCAAATGGTACCTGCCCCACTTCGCGGTGACAAACCCCAACAAGCCTGGCAAGATAAGGGTCGTGTTCGACGCCGCCGCCCAGTTCCAGAGGACGGCGTTGAACGACCATCTACTGACGGGACCTGACCTGCTTTCATCCCTCCTCGGAAACGTGATCCGCTTCAGAGAGGGACGAGTAGCCATCGCGGCCGACATACGGGAGATGTTCCTGCGGATAAGAATCCGGGAAGCCGACCAGCAATCGCAGCGGTTCCTATGGCGGACGCAGGACGGGCAGGAGCCCGACACGTTTGTCTTCGCGTCCATGATGTTTGGAGCGAAGTGCTCACCCAGCAGCGCGCAATTCGTGCGAAACACAGTCGCACGAGCACACGCGAAAGAATTTCCCGCCGCAGCAGAGGCGATCGAGCACAATATGTACATGGATGACTACCTAGACGCCACAGACAGCGAAGAAACAGCTGCAAGCCTGGTACGCGATGTTACCCTCGTACTCGGCAATGGCGGGTTCCGGCTCACCGGGTGGGCTTCAAACAAACCAGATGTCCTGGAAGAAGTAAAGGCCGACGACCGGGCCAATACAGCAGTCACCATAGGGGAAGAAGTAATGACGGAGCGGGTCCTCGGGATCGTATGGGATCCCAAGAGCGACCTATTTATATTTCGGCACGGAGCCGAAAGTGCAGCCATCCCGGAGCGACCCACCAAGCGCGGCATGTTGAGCGCCGCCATGAGTATCTTCGACCCAGTAGGCTTCATTGCGTGCCTCACGATACGGGCGAAGATATTGCTGCAAGCCATCTGGAGGACAAACACAGGTTGGGACCAACCGCTGCAACCGGACCACGCCGAAAAGTGGTTGGAATGGCGCGACCTGCTGGCAGCGAACGGCTGTACAATACCGAGATGCTCGCTGCAAGGGCAGAAAGAACCCGTGACACTGCACGTGTTCTGCGACGCGTCAGAGCAGGCATGCTGCACAGTGGCATACTTTGTGGGGGCCGATACCACAAGTTTCGCAATGGCGAAGTGCAAGGTGGCCCCCCTAAAGCCTCTGTCAGTGCCTAGACTAGAACTCCAGGCAGCGCTACTAGCGGCAAGGATGGCCGCCACCATAAAAAAAGAGAGTCGAGCTCTCATCACCCAAACCGTGCTCTGGACGGACTCGAGCACGGTCCTGTGTTGGCTGCGAACCGACCCACTGCGGTACAGCACGTTCGTCGCAAACAGGCTGGGCGAGATTGACGAGCTCACAGACGTACGGGACTGGAAATGGGTCCCCACCAAGGACAACCCAGCCGACATAGGGACCCGCGACAAGGGCCCACCCGACCTTGCGAGGTCGGGACTATGGTTCGGAGGCCCCGGCTTCCTGAGAAAAGGGGAAGCCGACTGGCCGAAAGAGAAGAAGTTACTACAACAACCGGACGAGAAGACGCTGGAGCGGAAACAACCCCGCCACTTCGTGGGCCACATCAGACGGACGGAGGCCCTACCCCAGGTGCAGCGCTTCTCGTCGTGGACCCGACTCGTCAGGGCGACGGCATGGGTGCTGCGATTCATCGCACGATGCCGCCGCCACGAGTCCCTGCCGTCCCCAGGGGGGACCTTTGAACTTCACGCCTCAGAAACACGGGCCGCAGAAATCATGCTGCTGAAGCGGTCCCAGGAGACGGCTTTCGGAGAAGAGCTGGAGCTCCTGAGACGAAAGGCGCCTATCCCGCCGCACAGCCGCCTCCATGCAGCGGCACCCTTCTTAGACGAAGAGGGAGTCATCCGGATGGGAACGCGCATCCAAGCGGCACAGAGCTTCGCAGAGGACTGCAGCGCGCCGCCTATCATGGACGGGACCTGCCCATACACCCGGCTGCTGATCACGCACAGCCACCGGAAGGGTGGCCACCCGGGAGTCGAGAGGACGATCGCCGACCTGAGAGCCAGCTACCTCATCCTGCGACTCCGCGGGGCTGTGAGGAAGATAACACGATGGTGCCCGCTGTGTAAAATGCTGCGCAGCCGGCCCCAACCCCCGCTGATGGGGCAACTGCCTGAGGCCCGACTGGCCTTCAGGACGCCGCCGTTCACGCACTGCGGGCTTGACTTCTTCGGACCGATGATGATCACCAACGGCCGAAGAAAAGAAAAGCGCTATGGGGCACTGTTCACCTGCCTCACCACACGCGCGATCCACCTGGAGCTAGCGTCGTCCCTCGAAAGCGACTCCGCCATAATGGCCATAAGAAGGATGGCCGCCCGCAGAGGCTGCCCACACACGTTATACTCGGACAACGCTACCAACTTCAGGGGAGCGGACAAAGAGCTGAAACAGGCCGTAGACGAGCTCCTGGCGGACCCCAGAATGCTCGCCGAACTTACAGTTCGCAAAATTGAGTGGAAATTCATTCCGCCCTCATCACCTCATATGGGGGGAGCGTGGGAAAGACTCGTGAGATCTGTAAAACGAGCCCTCCACGCAACCCTCAACGAGCAGGCTCCAAGAGAGGAGACCCTCAAAACCATATTGGCTGAAGCAGAGTACACCGTGAACAATCACCCGCTCACGCATGTGTCAACCAAGCCCAACGACGAAGCACCGCTGACCCCGAACCACTTCTTGCTCGGGTCAGCCAACACACAGCCAACTCTGGCATATTATAACAAAAGGGAAGAAGGGGCCTGCCTTCATAAGCAATGGAGGATCGCCCAGAAAATGGCCGACATGTTTTGGCGCCGATGGCTGAGGGAGTATCTTCCCACCTTGGCGCACAGGAAGAAATGGCGCGAGCCCGCGCCTCCAATACAGGTCGGGGACCTCGCGCTCATCATGGACCCAAATCTGCCGCGGAATTCTTGGCCTCGCGGCAGAGTCACCCGTGCAGAACCAGCAGCTGACGGACAAGTACGAGTCGTCGAGGTGCGGACCACCAACGGCACCTACACCAGACCAGCGGTGAAGATCGCCGTACTAATGAAGGAAGAGGAACAACGCGCCCAGCAGGAAAATAGTACAGACTAGCTGCACGGGGGGAGTGTTCCGGACGCGTAAAATCGAATAAATTAAAATAATACATTAATTAGAAAGGATCCCCGGTAAATGTATAGAACTGATGGCTGGGCTCTCAATAAAGATAAAATGGTCACTTTCGAGCCTGGCCTCAGTATTACCGGGGAAAAATAGCTAGGTTAAAATGAATAAAATGTACAAAAATATATTATGTAAATGTCATGTTGCGCGCGTCGCGGCTGCCGACGAAATGGCCCGTACGGGCATTGAGCGCCCGTATTTACGCCACCTGCGGCCGGCGGCATGTAGCGAGTGGCGGGGAAAGATTACCCCCACCACTCCGAGGCAGCCGGCGCGGGTGGGATGGCCGACTCACGGAGCCCGACGCGCACCGCTTTATAAGGCGGTCAATTGGAGATATTAAATCAGTTGAGTTCCTAACTCTGAACAGTTCACACGTGTTTTATTCCGTTCTCCGTCCTGTTCGCCTTCCTGCACTTCGCTCTTCGCTCCGCTCTGCCTGCTGACTGCCTTCGCCTCTCTGCACCACTTGGACCGGGTGGAAAGTCCTTTTCAGGGCTATTGAGGTTGACTTGCGGTCGGCGCAGCTGTGCTCCTACCTTCCGACTTTGTCTTTGGCTCTGTCTGGGAGGGCGGCTTCCCACTTACGCCGGGAAGCTTGACTGCGGCAGACGCGGGTGACGAACCGGCGAAACTTTCATCGTGGTAACGCGTACGTTACAGTTGTGTGTAAAGTAGGTGATCCTTCAAACCAGCCGATGACAGTTCTGACTTCCGATAAACAAGTACCCACTGTAAACCTCTAGACCCTAAACTTTCACATCGACTTTTTAAAAATATATTTTTAAATTAGCTTAATATTATATTAACATTATTTTAAACCACTGAACTTCCTCATTCCAACGAACAAACAACTACCTATTATACACTTTAAACATTCACAGGATTGGCTTAATATAACATGCACTCAAATAAAAAAGGACCACTTTTTTCAATCTAAAATACATAAATCAAATCCTTGGGTTTCTGGCACAAGTTGGTAATTAAAATTTCACTAGTTGTGAAATATTGCAGCTTTAAAGTTAAAAGCTCATCTCAAACCAACAGTGAGAAAGTTTAGCCCAACAGGAAATTATATATAAAAAATGTATTTAAAAAAAAATTAGAGCATTTAATTGTACCGCGAAGTTTCTTGAAAATGTATGAAAATTTTTTTTTTAATGAAAACGAACTACTTTGCATGACGTCACTAATTCTTCCGAATCAACCAATGATGAGAGAATAGATTACCGGTTTATGGTTTAGGATAACTGACCAATAAGCAAAGCTCATCAAGAAGAAGAGGAAGAGAACATAAGCCGTCACACGGAGGGTAATTAAAAAAATATGAATAGTCACAGCGCTGATAATATGAAACGTATTTTTTTTTGTCTTAGTTTAATTATCAATTAACAAATACCACTGAACTCCCTCATTCGGTAGTAGAATATCATCCGGAAGTATTTTTCTATTTATAAAATACGAAATATTTATATTTACTATTTAAACAAAGATTATTTGATGCTAGTTATGAAGAGATCTCACTTTAGAAAATTTGTAGTTACCAACTTGTTCCAGAAACCCGACGAAATTATCAGGACAAAGCTAGAAAGATATTTGGGTTTATTTTGCGTATCAAAAAGAACTTTAATATGTGAACTTTTGAATGATTTTTTACTCCTCTCTGGTGAGAAGTATCTTGGAGTGTAATTCTTCAAATGTACTCCCTTTTTGCCTTACACCAGATTACTAAAGAAAGAGTTAAGAATAAGTTTTTGAGATATGCTAATTTTAGGTTTGGAATGCGAAATGAATTTCACAATTATGATTTTGATTAAATTAAGTGACAGACGAACTATTAACGATGTATTAATTTTATTAAAAATCGTTAATTCTATATTTGACAGCCGTGAACTTTTGGCTCTCATTAATTTTAAAGTACCTGTGAGAGTAATAAGGCATGTTTAACTTATAACTGCAACAATTATATCAAAATATATTCCTGCAATTCTTTACTGAATCGGTTATATAGTTATACTAATTTAAGGCATATTATAACAAATTACCTACTTACAAAACATTTCAGTGTAGAATCAATCTTTTAAGTACGTTCTTAGTAAGCAGTGAGCACTGAAAATGTTGTTACTGTGTTGGAAAAATGTGTGCTGGTGTTTGTAGCCAATTCAATAAATATGGCGGCGATCTTTACTAAATAAAAGATCTCGGTCCTACGCTACTCCGCAGCCAGGACAACTGCTTATTGGATGTACTCGCCATAGTGATTCCTGGGAAAATATGACCTAAGTGGTTTTTCGTTGCCTTCTCTGGTGGATTTTTCTGTCGGGGTTACCTTCCTTTAGCTGGTTGGTTCGGGTTTGGAGGCGCCAGAAACTCGCCTTTCATCCCCTTGTTATCTGCTGTGATCACATAGCTACGAGTGTGATCACATAGCTACGAGTGTGATCACATTGCCCAGGCTTCGCGACGTGGACGCTAACGAGTTGGACTAGTCAGTAGTGTTGCCGGTGGAATGCAACTGGGCGTTCGCAGCTTGAATCACACCCTCTAGCAAGATATGACCCACTGCGACCCTACTGACGCATGACGGTTTGAATTTAATTTATATCAACAGAATATATTTTCTAATTTTATTGATTATTTTTATCACATTCTTGATTCTGTATTGCGAATTATAACCATATTTTTTAAATTTAATATAGTTACATAAAATGATAAATGTTTTTTTTCCTATTTCAATCTGCTTTTATATATTTAGTTAATCTTAAAACTGTAACTTTCCAAAAAAGAGACTAGCTCTTATACTTGGAGAATGGCTTATTTATTTATTCAATACTTTATATACATATAAGAGCGGGCATATTGCCATAAGGCAATTTCTTTCTACCTACCCAAACCGTTCGATTTGAGAAAATTTCAAGTACATGGACATATTGGGTCTTACGATTTTATACACAATTAAAAACAAAGATTAACAAAATAAAATAATAACACTACACTATGAAGAGAGGAGAAGGGGTGGGAAGGAAAGAAGAAGGATAAAGGAACAACTAAATTATTTAGATAGTGACATTTCAATCTTGACTAAATGAGGAACTTCAGCCCTACGGGAAATTGGATACAAAAAATGTTTTCTTACGCGGGGTAAAAATTAAACCATTAAATTGTACTGCAAAGTTTCTTGAAAATGTACAGAAAAAATAATAAAAAATATTTTGATAAAAACGCACTACTTTAAATGACGTCACTGGTTCATGTGAATCAACCTATGATCTGAGAGCTATGGAAGATTTCCGGTCTGCTTGTCGCTTCTGGACCAATGGGAAGAACTGAATGAGAATAAGCGGAAATGAACCTCTGACGTTACACGCGGAGTTATTTCAGAAATACAAAACTTTGAAAAATCGTAGCGCCGATAATGCGATATATAAAAATTAAAAAAAAAAATATTGACTTAGTTTAACAGTCTATTAACAAATAAAAAAAATAAAAAAAACCACTGAACTTCCTCATTGTAAATAAAGAAGGGGCTTCTCTAACATTAGTGGGTAGATTATTCCACAATCGAGCGGCTACTGCTGTGAAAGAGGAGGCAAGAAAATTAGAGCGATGGAAGGGTAGTAAAAGGGTTCTCTCATTACTAGAACGAAGAAATAGTCCGTGTTGTGATAGAGGTTGGAAGAGCTCTCTCAGATAAGCCGGTGAAGTGGGATTATTATAAATATTGTGAAGAAGTGATAGAATGTGAATGTTTTTTTTATGCCTGATACTGAGCCTCAGTAGCTGGGTGCAATATTCGGTTATGTGGTCGAATTTGCGAAGATTACACGGTTATAGTTATTTAGTAACTTGAACTTATGTAATTTCGAATATACACAAAAATAAAAAGATATAAATACAAAATAAAGTGAAAATTATGTTATGATTTTTATTTCTTAATCTCTTTTTCTTCAAATAAACCCATATTTTGTAGTTTCTAGGTTTATACAGTATTTCGCAAATTTAAGTTCATTTTAATTTAATTTAAAGTTATTGAATTGGTACACTTTACAGTAATCTATATGTGCAAAATATTATTATTTTTACATAAATATATGTATGTAAAAGGTACTTTTACCGTCAAATCTGAAAAAAAAAGTTAAAATACTGACAAAACTCTGACAGTAAAATATAGATCCTAACAATACAAAAAAAATCCGTGAATTTTGTGCAAAAAATCTAATCCTCTTTACATGATCAATCCCTGATAACCTCTTTGAGACTTGAATGTAGGAAAGTTATTGTTCGGTTTATCAAATGTTTTGCAATGTAATATACAATAAATTATAACATATTATCAATTGCTTTTTACTAGGCAGAGAAGGTGGCCTCCAGCGCCTACGCGTGTCGCTGGTACTCTACAGACAAGAGGGTGACAAACCTCTTGTCCATTCTTCTCCAAAAGGCGCAACGTCCCGTGTTCCTGACTGCTGGGAACTTCGCAGCCATGTCAAACCGACTATTCCTTTCGGTAAAGTTACTGGACCAAACAAACCGCACATTTGGTGGGCACAGTTTCATAATAACGTTCATTTGCTCTCCTGAAAAGTTCACTTTTGAAGTTATACTTTTATGTCCGCCCATCAAAGATTTATACTTCATTGTAGCAATATGCTTTCCAAAGTGTTTCCATTGCACATTACGGCACATGCGCATTACGTCATATCAAACTGTTTTTTTCACTGTTGTCTTAACTGTCAAACTTTACTCCACACTAAATGTCAAATTAATATTTACTTATTTCTCTTTCGTATTTTAAGTTGACTTCTTTGATAAAAAGTAGCCACCTGAAAACGATTAAAATAATTTGCAAATGAAGCAAAAAAAGAACGAATCTATGCGAGCCTTCAGTTCGTAGATAAGTGTGCTGTGAGGTGCAGATGACCTCGCTAGCTATCGATTTATATACATAAAAACTCGAAGATACGAGGTCGATAGTGTATCTTTGTAGCCGCACAGGAGATCCTTCTTTTATCTAGTTCAGGGCATCTTCTTATAACAGTTGGTCTATATCGATGTTAACTTTAATTTTTTATTATCTATACCATGTTAACTTATATTTTTTTTCAATTTTCAGATTATAAAAAACGCGTACCAGATTTTCACTCTCATTACAACTGTTATGACATCAGACAAATAAGGATGCATCAATATTACTCTACCTAAAGTCACAAAAATAATAAAATAAATGATCTTATGAGTTGATTCAAAGTATGTGGAAAATGGTAATCAAGTTGGGGTAAAGTGAGGTTTGAACCTTAGACCTCTGACCTGTGAGTTTGCGACGTTAGCCACGGGACCACAACCAACATACATATTATATTTAATATTTTTTTATTCAGCTTTCCGATTCTTAGATTACACCAGCTTGGTAATAAGTAGGGAATGATTAAAATTTTTCGTTTTTCTCTGTACATTTTAGGTTAAATATTATTTCAAAGGAGTAATCTATATATTTAAATTTATTTATTTTAGCATTTTCTTGGCAAGGATATATTACAACGACACAGGACAGCGATACGGCCAAGGTGTTTTGCGGAACTCTGGGGTTCCGTGAAGGATCACAGGGTGTCAAAGGCGTCTCTAACATTAGTGGGTAGATTATTCCACAATCGAGCGGCCACTACTGTGAAAGAGGAGGCAAGAAAATTAGAGCGATGGCAGGGTATTAAAAGGGTTCTCTCGTTACTAGAACGAAGAGATGGTCCGTGTTGTGAAAGAGGTTGGAAGAGCTCTCTCAGATAAACAGGCGAAGTGGGATAATTAAAAATATTGTGAAGAAGTGATAAAATGTTAATGTTTTTTCTATGCCTGATACTGAGCCAGTGTACTTGCGTGCAATACTCGGTTATGTGGTCAAATTTGCGAAGATCAAAGATATAACGAATACAAATATTCTGCAATCGTTCTAACTTATCAAGTATTTCAGAGTTAGCATCTGAATAACATTTATCCGCATAGTCAAGGAGTGGAAGAAGTAAGCTCTGGACTAATGTTTTGTTTTTAAAAACACGTCATCTTATTATCCGCAGAAGCCGTATTTAATATGCGAATTGCTCTATTGGTGGGTGAATTCTAACTTGCATTTGTACGGCTTCTGGGTGTGTAAAACAGTACATGAGATCTCGCTCTAATATAATTATTGGGAACATACAAACTGATCCCTTTCAGTATATTTGTATTGCAGAGTATATAATTCCAGAAATGTGCTCATAGAAATGTTTCCGAAAAAAAAAATGACGACAATATTCGAAGGTGTTGTAATCCAGCATCTCTGCTAGAAATAATGCTGGATACAAGAATGGATAATTATTATTTTCGCCAAAATCGCTTTTGAACCTTCTCTATCTCAAGGATGTGGTTTGTTTCAGAAGGGCCCTAAATTATGAAACAATATTCTAGTATGCTGCGGACTAGTGTATCATCTCAGTAGACATCTTGAATCTGACATGGTTGATTTGACGAGTCTAATCAATTTTGGGGGAATTTGAAACTGTAGCATTATTTCGTATAGACATTCTAGATCTATGCTATCATATGCTTGTTTGAAGTCAAAAGTTGGTGTATGTCTATATCAGTGTATCATACAATGTGCAAATTGCTGTAGTATTATTGAAATATCTAGAGTTTCGAAGTATAAATCCAAGCATCTTAGTAGATTTATTTACAATGCTAGTAATATGGGACTTAAACGTAAAAATCGCTTCAAAAATAATGATTGCTCTTATTTTTACCGCGCGTAAAAATACATTTTTCATATCTTACTTTCCCATAATGTTATTATTTTTTAAATTATGAAAAACAGAAAGAATTTAAAAAAAATGATTTATTTTTATATTTTTAAATACCAACAGATTTTTAAAAAACACGTCACCTTTTGCTTAGTGTAAGAGTAAAGAGTTTTAAGAGTTGAAAAGCTAATACATTTCAGTTAGGCAGTCTTAATCTATAATTAGAATATGTAGGTACACTATGTTTATCTGTTTTTGCAAACTGCTTATGCCAACGAATAAGTAAATCATATATAGGTATATATCGACATCTTGGTTGCAAAAAGACCTTATTGAAAAATACATAAAACGCGCTTAGTAAGATTTTTTCTCTGAGCGTTTCCATAAAAAATCTAGCTGAATAAATGTCGATATCACAAAGGAATGTCTTATTTTTGCCAACTCAAAAATCATTTTCGTCAAAACTGTGATATTGTGTCTAAATTCTTTTTACCGGCAAGACGATGATATTCGGATATAAAAAATACGACAAATAATTATACCAATTTTGCTGCTTGAGCGCGCGAATCTCGCTCCATTTGCGATACTTCGATTGCGTGCGCGTCATGTTGGGCGCGCAATTCTCCCGCCTTCCGCTTGTCTGCCTCTGACACCACCTAGCGGACAAAACAAGAAGCTTTTTAGTCATGACGCAAACCAAAATTAATTTATATTTTGTTCATAGATGTCTCTACGCTGCATGTTTAAAATAATTTTGAACTGTATTTTAAGTTAGTGTAAGTCACTGTAGTATTTATGTTGAGCATTCAAATTTGTACATCAATAATATAATGTAGGGTACTTATTTATACAAATTAATGTAACATAACTTATGAATATTTATTTAAAATCAATTTTTTTTTTTGAAAAATCTCCCAAAAGAAGTAAGTAAACTCTTGTTAATAAAAATGTTATTTCTGAAATAAATGAATACATGTGTACAAAAAACAATGGTTTATGAATTATATCTCCACCATCAAACACTAAATGATGCATGGGGCCCCTGCATTATAAATTCCATGCAGTGTATCTCAATCACGTGTTACAGGAAGCCACCACTACGCCACTGTAAAACAACTTTTAAAACAAATATTTCATTTTGATCCTCCCAGGAATGGAACCCAGAACCAGGAAAAAACAAGAGACGAATATTTTTGATAGTTCTTTTACTTTACAAAAGTCAACAGATGGAAGGTAGAGGAAATGTGGATGTTTAAACATAGGCAGAATGGTGAATGTTACGCAGTGTAAAGTGTCCACTTAAACCAGCCCATGGCAGGTTATAAGCCCTGTAAATGCCTAGATTTCCATATTCTCTTCTCAAAAATGTTTTCCCTCTCTGTTGCAACAAAGTTAGATCTAAATAAACTTAGAGCTAAACTTTTTGAAATAAGACAAACATATTATTATTTTCAATGTTTAAAATATATATTTAAGAACCAAAATGTATTTACAAGTAATTCAAATTGATCAAGTCAAAGAAGGAATCGTGTGCTAGAAAAATCACATTGTAAAACGAGGCTAGCACAGAGACATGCATATTTTATAGGCCCAAAAATGTTTAATTCTTTTTTTACTCATAATATTTCATTAATCCCAAACTTTCAAAATTTTCTTTCTTTTAAAAAACACGCACTATCCTGGATTCAAACTAAAGATATTAACTCTTTTATCTATGATATATTTTGTTGCCCTTTAACAATAAGGAATATTTTTATGTTTTTGTATATTTTTTATTTCCTTTTTCAATTAGTATTTATTTATTTATTTACATACATAAGTTTATTGTACATTATTTTAAACATAAGTCCCAACTCCATGGGACAAAAAGTCCTGTGTTGCGATGGGACTAGCAATAAGTTGACACAGACACATGAGTATATCACCACAAATATAGGATGAGAAACACAATTTTTTTTTTTGAACATATATATATGGCACATCAATATGATAAACAGTAAGCTCAAACATTTGTAAAATCATCAAGGAGTTTCCTACTCAAATCCCTCCCACTAAGGAAAATCTAGTCCTTAACTACTTTCTTGAAAATAGTTTTTGTCCTTGAGAGCTTAATACGCTCTCCCAAAATATTGAACACTCTCAGTGCGATAAACGAGATATGTCTCTTAGCAAAAGTCGTACAGGTTTTGGGTATGACATAATTTATGCTCTGGGAAAACCTTGTATGGACATTTTGCCGAGACCTCTTCTTATTGTTCGACCAGAAGTGTGTAAGTGCTTCTTTTAGGTACAGTTGTCTCAGATCCAGCGTCTTCATGTATTGGAACAACTGTTCTGAAGGGTATGTTGGATGGTGCCGGAATATTATTCTCAATAATAATTTCTGTGAAATTATGAGAGGCTTTAAAATGGATGCCGCACAACCCCCCCAGCCAGCTATCCCATAAAATAATACCATAAAATAAAAAAGTACCTTATAATCTTTTACGGAATATTTTCTTTTCTTTTTCTTATATAACGCAAAAATTCATAAACATTTCTTGTATACCCGCGAACAGGCCATGCCGTTGTGGGTTTTTTTTGTTTACTATACTTTACTGTTAATATGTATTTCATTGTTGTGTAATTATCCTTTATTTTTTAATACTTGTTTTACCTCTACTAGGTACCTTTTATACATATTGTAAAAAATAAAAATAAAACTCCCTAGGACATCCAGCCAGTCTGCAAACATTTGGACATACTCAAAACATTGTTGGATTTTGCTCTACTCAGTTGAGCAACATTACACATTATAGTCTTCTCGGTGCTGAAAAATTAATTAATATATTAATTTGTCCGGTGCATCTGCGGATGAATATTTTATTTTATGTGGGTACATTGTGTCTGATGATTTCCGCCGGTTGGACAAAGTAATTAAAACTTACTAAGTATTCGTGTTCTAGTTTTAATGTATGTGGCGTGTCGTGTAAAACAAACTTAATCTAGGTACCAATAAAAATGTAATTTATTGCAACGGAATAAAAACATTTTAGAGAAGGAAATATGGAAGTCTAGACAGTTACAGAGCTTATGACCTGACATTAGCTGGTTTACACACTGAATATTTTTGTCATAAATCTCCCCTCTGTTGACTGATTATGAAATTAAACTGTTTGTGATTTGTGTGAAGGGCGTCAGTTAGGAATTTTTCAAAATAATGAAAATAATTATCTAAATATATGCAGTGGAATTATATTGAATTTAATACAAGTAAACACATTTTTTGCTAGCATTCGTGTTATTGCAATATGATCATAAAGAAGAATGATCTCCCCTCCATATAATTTGACAAACTCACAGAATTAACCATGAATTTTTTGCATGAACGAACTCATTGGAAGATTCACGGTCTATAAAACGGTTTTCGGGCCTTTATGAGTATATATTATAGTCACATACTCTAAAGCAAGTGTTTTATTTAAAGTATTTTGCCTCTATAAATTTCTGTGTTTTGTATGGTAAACTTCGAGCCTATCATGCTCTAGCGTTGTGGCCTAGCCGGTGGCGAATGGTTTTGTGAAGGGAGGATCGCAGGTTTGAAAAGGCTTTTATTGAACAAACGCGTCCTATATTTCACCACTCACCGTTGCAATTAGGCAGTACGTTTATGTAGTTGAGATTCATATCGCTGAATTATTTAGCCAACAAAATTATGCATATTACAATTACGATCCAATTCTCACCTGTAACTTTTCCTGCAGACTCTTGTTCGCGGATTTGGCGTTCTCCAGAGCGGTGGCGAGTTTCGCGATATCGGGGAATGCCGAGTCTCCGGCGCTGGCGCTCCTCGACAAGGCCGGCTGGCCCTTGAGGGCGACCCTCAGCTGGCTCTCCAGTGAGGCTTCTCTCCTCTTGGCTTCCGCCTTCTCCTTCCTCGCCTCCGTCTCGTACACGGCCCTGTGCTCCCTGAAGGCGCTCCGCTCGCTCTCCAGAAGCCTCTTGTAGGTCGCAATCTCGTGCTGCTGCTGCTCCAACGTACTCCTCAACTTCTTCGAGGTTGCTTGCTCGCTATCTGACTTGGATAGGCTGAGACACTGCTCGCTGGAAGTGCGCTGCTTCTTCGTCAGCTTGGGCTCATTATCGAAACTGAGATTCCTATCAATACCCTTGGCTTTCTTGACTTTGAACACCTCTGATTTATCTTTTTCCGCTTTTTCTGTTTTTTCTTGTGACGATGGAGGTATTTTTGTCGGTGGCAATACTTTGTCTAGTGAAATGACGGTCGGTTTTTTCATCAGTGATGGTTTGACTGCAGTTGGATGTTTATTAGGAGTTACTTCTTGTGCCGGCTTTGGCGTAGAATCAACTGTTTGTGTCGCAATCGTTTGACTTTTACTAATGCTTATATTTTCGATAAAAGTATCCGTTGATTTTAAGTTTTGATCAATGTTATTTGTATTTATTTGAGATGTCAATTTTTCAACGCTCAATTGCGATGACTCGTCTTTTGAAAACTCGATTGTTTTTAATTCTGCGAAAACACTTTCTGTTTCTGTTGATATAACATGTGAAGAAGTTTCTGCTGAAACTGCCTCTGTTACATGATTAAGTGAAGTTTTGAGGATCTTATGATCCGAATTTTCTGTGGTTTCCATATTGTGTAAATTTGTAGTTGTTGCAACATTATTTGTCTGGATTGAAGAAGTAGAAGTAGAAACAGAAATACACTTTCCTTCTATTTGTGATACGTCCTTATTTTGAAAAACTTCTTCATTTCTGGATACTTCAACCACATTGTTAGTCACGGTGTGAACTGAATTTTCAGATGCTGAGATTTTCGCCAAAATCAATCCGTTTATGTTTGAAGTTTCCCCAACAGGTAAAGTGGGCGGTTGCTGAATTAAATTTTGAACATTTTGTATAACATATGCAGAATTTTCGGTTTTATGACTTGTTTGTGATTCAGAACTTGTCTCAATTTTTTCGGAAACATTGACGCTTTCTTTGTTTTGTTCTGACGTTGAAATACTTTTTTCTTCAACGGAAAACGCGCTTGATTCTTTTGAAATCGCATTTTGATAGTTTTCTGTGGAAGACGCTTGATTACTAACATTGATTTTACATAGAACGATTTTGACTTGTGATCCGCCGGTGCTAGGCGGGACCTTTTCTAAAAAGCTGGCTATCTTAAGTTTCGTGTTTCCCGCAACCACTTGGCAGTCAGGATTTATATTTTGGTCAGTGGATTCACTAACTTTTACGTTATCCGCATTCGTCACTTCACTACTCGAGTCTTTGGTATCACTAGAGTTTGAAATAAGAACTTCACTTTTGGTAATCACATTGTCCACGAAGACCACCCTTGAGGTATCGGATGTTTGCAGATCTGATTTGAGTACGTTGTCTTGTGCTGCTGTAATGTCATCGCCCTTCGCCCTTATTTTTCGCTTTGGCGGTACTGGCGACGAACTCTTCGATTCTGTAGAATCGGCCATATCTGTTTCTATTTTTTCGTTGGAGGTCGTTTGATTGGCAGAAGCCATTTTTGGATTCGTTTTCTTAATACTAATGGGTCTCTCGAGTCTGCGGTTCTCGTTCGTTTCTTCGGATTCGCTATCTCTCTCGATCGTTCGCTAATATTGTGATCTGTTCGAGCTTTAATTTAGCTTGACTTTGTTTTAGATCGCTTCTTTTTATTCGATCAATTTCTTCGGAAAATTTTATCGGAAAATCTGAAATAAAATAAAATAATCAGTTTCTGGTTTCAGACACTTAAAAATACATAAGAACAACGCATCAATATTGTATTTTTATATTATTGATTTAATTTGTGGGATTTACATAATTAAATTTTAAAAATGAAATTCTTTGTTATGAGACCATAATTCAACTGGTATCTAGGGTCTCCCAGGGGTGGTATTCTGGATCTTTTCTATCCCCTAGAGAGTGATTAATTTTAAGATTTTTTTGTTTGCTTCATATAATGGCCACACTGATGATTGAACGTCAAACAAATATGATAAAATATGTTTATTTAGACCATTATTGCGACCTTAAGCATGGATCCAAAACACTTAATTAGGTTAAATTGACCAAACACTATTAGTTTTTTTTCTCATTTTCGAAGCAGGTTAATCCTTCGATTGACGTTTAATCATCAGTGTGGCCATTATATAAAGCAAATAAATAAATAAAAAATTTCAAATTAATTACTTTCTAGAGGATAGAAAAGATTTTACACTAGATGCCTTCCTTAGGTTAGGAAGGGTTAAGATACCAGTTGAATAACGGTCTCATAACAAAGTATTTGATTTTTAAAATTTAATTATGTAAATCCCACAAAGCTTAGATTTTTTCAATAATTTTTTTGTTAATCATATTTTATCTTCATTTCATAATATTTATTTCATTTTTTGCATAATCCTATCCTATAATATTAGTAATCCTATCCAAGAATATTTCAAAATTTCAAAACATTTTTCTTCCGAATTCTTTCAATTATAGTACACATTCGTCTTTGCTTTACCCCCGTGCAAACAGCAAACATTACAATTTATCGCTTAACAATTTAATAACATTTTATGTATTTTTGTTATTTGAGCCCAAATTTTTAGCCATAACCACAAAAAACCGGATTTGATGATCTACATTTTACATGCATTCCCGCTCCAACTCCCCGCGTACCACCGCGCTAACACGTAGCGAGATTTTCGATCAGTGTTATTTAACGTGTGACAGAGACAACAGCGAGATGCGAATGTCATGAAATAGTTTTATGAACACTACCTTGACAATTATTTTTTTTTTTTTTCAAGACGCATTTAAGCTGGGGTATTCCTTAGAAACTATAGGATTGTTTACACCTCCAGATCGGAAAGGTTAACAAAGCGTTTAATTTTAAAAAATGTAGTATTTTTATTATTCAACACACATAGGTAATTGAAATCGGATACTTTGACTGTGTCTTGTTTTTTTTTTTTTAAATAATAATGTGCGTATTTATTTATTTGGTCAACTATACGAATTCTATTTATTTAAAGCTATTTATGTAAATATTTGACTGCAGATATCAGAAAAGTTGTTAGTACTTTTTATCTCCGTCGGCTCCGTCCACACCCTAATAGGTGCAAAAAAAATAATTACTACAAGTGTAAACACGTGAATTTGTCATCTTTTGAGAAAATTACTACCATATAAAAAATCAACTTGTTTCAACATGAACTTATTAGTCTCTTTCGGGAATAAAAACTACCTAATTAGCAAACTAACATAAATAATCATTTTTGAAATTTAATACTCGCAATATTATTTTATTGAAATTATCGCTCATTCGGAAAAATAACGCCAGCCAGTTAATAAATCTTGCAATTTTCTAGTATCATCCTTTACGTCAATTTTAAAAATAGTAACTCATTTGATGATCAAAACTAAATTCACCGACATCTCTATTAAAATATTTATATTTATAAAGCTTAGTGGGCGGGTAACAGACGTATTTATTATTATATTAGCGGGAATTAAAAGTTGTATGTTTTCATATAAAATAAGTATCGCAATTTTGCGTAATTATAATTGTTTCATCATCATTTCTCTTACCGCACCCACTGGTGCATAAGGCACCGCATTAGGAAACCAAAGCCCGCGTATTATAAGGTAAGGTGAGTACGCTTCAGATGCCGTTCAAGAACAATGAAATATTGTAGTTTGAACAATTTTTAACCCTACAATGTCCAATGTAGACGATCTGCTACATTCCGATAATCGGTGTATAAAAGTGATTTCAAACATGTTTATCACCCGGCGAATAGTTTATTATATTGTATACATATTATATATAAGCCATAATCATTTATTTTAAAAAGTTGCCACCAGGGTAAAAAATTTCTTTTTTTTTTTCAAGTCAGTTGCACGTATTCTGTCAAAAGAGTAATTTAGCTCAAGTTCAAAGGGTTATTGCTTTGTTTTTTTTTTCAAAAATTTGAAGTTATAATTGTGTCCGCAACTTTCATTACTATTTATCAGGTTTTGAAGCTTAAAATATATAGGCAACACCTTTATTCTAGTGGTTGGTTCGAAGAAATTGGCATTTGGTTTTAGGCATGCCAATGTAAAATTTATACTACGTACAAAAATAATAATAATAATGATATTCTGAATCGACTCCATTCACATAAAGTATGGCTTATATAAATCAACTCTATTTAATCATTTCAAAGATTTCAACAGTAATTTTCATTTTTTAGATTATAGAGCTTTCTATGTTAACTTTTGTAGTGCTATTGTGTACTATATTTACGTGTATACTTATTTTTTAAATTACTTTAATTGTCATTATTATAACAGTTTTTTTTTTAATTTTGTGACAAACGAATTTAATTTAATTTAATATACTTATACTTTGTACCTTTTAAAGAAAAATATAAATAAATTCTTTTCTTTTTAAAATTTTATCTGCACACATTGTTTAATTATTTTTTTATATCTAAATATTTTTTTTATACAAAACTGCTGTGTTATATATATAGAATTTATGTAAAATAATACTTTTCAATTTAATTTTTAAGTTTTTCACATTATATTGAAATGTTTATATTATTTTAAAAATGTATCTTTTTAGGGTAAAAGACACTGCGTGATGTAATAAATAAATAATATGATTAATAAATAAATAAAATATTAAATAAATAAAAAAGAGAAAGAAAGTAATTCAAATTATAATAAATATCTCATAAAATAGTCTTTACGTTCTTTGGACCTTAAAAATCCCACGTAAATGCTAAAAAAGCCTACGTGAAATAAGGTGATCAAACATTTAATTGACTTTTCCTTTGTCTTCTGTGTTTAATGTCTAGTATGCGTCCTTGCTACATTTTTGTGTTAGCAAATTTGACCTTAGAGTTAATCATTCCAAACATTTGCAAAAATAATTATTCACTTTGAATGCAGTATTAACTCTCTGCAGTATAAATTTGTAATATCGACAGTAAAAAGCGGTGACTTATGCGCCTTATGCACCAGAGTCGTACACATATACTAGTTTTTACAGAGTTAAATTGCGTCGTATGAGCCGACACCTGAGTCGTTTAGATTTATAATAAAGCTGATCTGCGGGTGTGCGCATATTTTGTTAATTAAAAAATATGATTTTATCTTGTACTAGTTCAGTATGTATATATACATACATGTAATTTTTAAACTTTTTCAATTTTCTTTCCCAGATTGCATAATGTAAACATTATTTTGAATTTATTTCCATGCCTAGTATTCTGTTTTATTTTGTTATTTTCAAGTATTTTTTATACCCTTTTTAATTTGTAGTATATCATAATTTTAATTTTTCTGCTTTTGTAAATAATATTATAGTTTAAAATTTAAAAACGTCTTTAAAAATTTTTTATCTGTATGTCCCTAAATGAGTTTTTTTTTTAAAAAACTCCTTGGGAATATTGTATATAATTATGTATAATATGTTTTCAATATAATAAAAAAAAAAAATCTTTGGTATTTTTCCGACATAATAATTTGTAATTTTTATTTAAAATATTAAATTCAATATTTGACTGTTCCGAACTGTTAAGACTAATTAATTTGCGAATGCCCGGCCGGATTACTCGATTCAATAAACTCTTCTATATAAATGTATCTACAACTAACTACAGTGCACACTCGCCTATAAGGAGAATTCATGCGTTTGCAAATGAATACGCAAATTATATAAATATATTTAAAATAACACTTTTGAATTTTAAAAGGCAGTGTATTAATTTATTATCTTCAAATTTGAAAACTTAAATATTACTATGTTGTTTTAAATTGTATACTTTTTATTAACTTATATCTGTATTCTTAATTATTATTTTTCTAAGTTCTTCTAATTTTAAGATTATTTTAACATAACCGATGTGAAAAAATGAACTTCTGTTCTCTCTAATGGAGTATATGTATGTATGTACATATGTAAGATTAGTTTTTATATATTTTTATTTTCTTATTACTTAATTTTGATTTTTTGGTATTTTTGTGTAAAATACATGTCTGTTTTAAATATAAATATATATTTTGTAAACATGTAAAAGCCTACAAGGCATTTAAATAAATAAATAAATAGCCTTAATATTTTTACGACACACATAATATAACATAATTTCTTTTCCACACCTAATAGTGCATGGGGGACTGCATTGGTACACCAATCGCAGTGCATCTTGATCATTTTTGTTACATGAAGGTAAGATGATATGATCAGTTTTACGCTTCAGTCACCAGTCCATATAATACATATATGTACTATGTGTTAACATAAATTGTGTCCATTTGTTCTCAAATTGAAAAATGAGTACCAAAAGGAAAACAAAATGGCAAAAGTCATTCAAATTAAATTTTGATCTAAATATTGTTTTTGCTTTTACGTTACATAATATATTATTTTATTTGATTACAATCCTTCAAAATTGAATGTAAAGTGGGCGAAAGTGGTGTCCTGTTCGCGTTCAATCGAGGGTCGAATCGTAAAGCTGCCAAAGCTGCTCGCGATATTTGCTCAGTGTACGATGAAGATGCTACTTTTGCTTGATTGCTGTTTTTGCATATCATTTAATGACTCCTCGATTTTAGTTAGGCGTAATCGGCCCATTGTAAAGTTGCTTTTTTCGCACAGCCTTCGTGAAGGAATCAGCGAAAGAGTGACAAAAACTATATATATTCAAATACTTATTTATTAAACCTAACTTTGCCACATATCCTCTTAATTATTTTATGAATGAAAATAGCAATTTATAGCCTTTATAAACTTGGAAACCAAAATGACATAAACAGACTACAACGACAGCAAAATAAAATATTGAATCTAGGCTATGACCTCCCCTAACACCAACTAAAGAACTCTTTAAGAAAATTAAACAATTAATTGCTAATGAACTTTTTCAACTAGAATCTTTAAAATTTATTCATAAGTTAGCCACTGATATCATCATAGACATGGAACTAAAACTTGAAAACAATTAGGAACTTCAGCCCCACGGGAAATTGGATACAAAAAGTAAGTAAAGCATTAAATTGTGCGGCAAAATTTCTTGAAAATGTACGAAAAAATAGTAAAATAATTTCAATAAAAATGCACTACTTTGATTGACGTCACTGGTTCATATGAACCAACCAATGATGTGACAGCTGTGAACGATGTCCGGTTAGCTTACCGTAAATGGACCAATGGTAAGAACTAATAGTGAACAACCTCTGACGTCACACGCGGAGGTATTTCACAAATACAAAACTTAAAAAATCATTGCGCTGATAATACGATATGTAATAAAAAACTTTGGGCTTAGTTTAATAGTCTATCAACAAATAAAAAAATATAAAAAAGACACTGAACCTCTTCATTGTAATAAACATGGACATACTACAAGAATATCAGAACAATATCACATACAATATTCCAAAACAAAACAAGAAAAATTTAGACTGTTAAATCAGGGACTGAATTTTATACAACAAACTACCAGACAAAACTAAACAAAAGACTTAGACGAACTTTTTAAAAGGCGTTCAAAATATTATTATCAACAACAAAGTATGTATAGGCATAGTATAGATTGTAAATCTGTAAGTTTTAGTTTTTGGTTTTACCCACAGCGATACATATACATTAATCTTTTTGGAGGAAAGATTTATGTTTTTTTCTGCTTTAAGTTGTGTTGTGACATTTGGCAATTATTCACATAAAAATATATAGTACAAAACTGTAACAGTAACACATTTTTGTGAAATATTTGCTCTAATTTTTTTATGGAAGCGTGTAAAATTAGTCTTCTGACGCGTATAAGAAACTAGATGTAAATATTTTTACTGGAACTACGCCAAATACTGGGCTAGCGTTGCATGGTCAAGAATGAATGTCCTCCTGGATTGGTTACACTAATAATATTCATTACCAACTGACTAATTAATAAGCCTCTAAAGAGAATCGTTACTCAATCTTCTATCTTCTTCTATCTATATATATAAAAGGCAATGTTCAAATGGTTGTCCTCGATGGACTGAATAACTACCGGACCGATTTATGTGCGGTTTTCAGATAAATGTACATCTTTGCCACGAGAAGGTTTATAGCTCACAAAATCTACAATTTATTAAGTACAAAAAAAGATACGAGCGTAAATGTTTTTTTTATTCATCACCAGGGTTGCATTCGCCGAGAATGCGTATACAAAAAAATGGATGGATGTTATTTTTTGTGTATAAAAAAAAGTTTGTTTTTTAATGTTTACAAACAACATTCGTTTTTTTATGGATCCCCAGTCAGATTATTTCATTGAACTCCTTATAATTTCTACTAATTTATTTATTTTTACTAGATTTTTGGTTACACTAAAATAATATTAACTGGCATTCTATACATTTTCGAAAATTGCATTCCTGAATAGAGTGCATCCCTGACCAGAGTTTGACATTTGCCAAAAGAATTCTTTGTTTGAAAATAATAGATTATTTTATATTCTGGAATTCAAACTTAAACAAGTACTTAGGTACCTACTTAAATTAAATATTTAAATAGCTATTATTTTTAGATTTGGAATTTAACCATAAACAAGTACCTACTTACCAATGAAAAGTTCCAACGTCTTTTTTACATTTATCCGAATGGGTTTTGCTAAAGATTTTGTAGTAAAGTTTTGTAAGTATACTTAATTATGTTTAATCTTAAGAGGAAACGCGGTCCGACTTTTCTTTATACGAACGTATTCACGTATTTTCTCTCTGAATTATGACACTAGAATTTTTTTTTTTTTACAATAACAACAACAAGCTATCACGCCGTTTCCCCGTAAAGGTAAGGAGAGTGAATAGAACGCCACATCACTCTATCTTTGCATTCAGATCTCGCTTCCTCTACATGCATAGATCTTCTCATGCACGCGCGCCGATCAATCCGACTTTTGCCATATCCATCTTCAAGTATTTGTTGGATTTGGTCATGCCATGTCTTTCTCGGTCTTCCTCTATTTCTGCATACATCAATATTACATCATTCAAAATTTACTTATTTCCCTCTCATATTTTAAATAGGCTTTTAAGAAAAAAGTGCCAGTCTCAGAACGATAAAAAAACGTAATAATAGGAAAAATTGCTAGGTAGAACAAAATTTTGGTCACTTTTAATGCTTAGAAATGCGTACCGAGGGGTACTAGACCCGTCGATACATACTGATGTACCTACTTCAAAACTTGAAGGTGGGGGGGGGGGGGGGGGGGATTGGTAGTGTATCTTCGTAATTGCTGGAGAATTTTTTTTTCAACTATACAGTCATGGTGAATCAACACATTTACATACCTGCGTATTCCACAAATGATTTGTTCAAATATTAGTGTTGGAAAGGCTAAGTGGCGGGCACTCTACATGATTATAATACCAACTGCCTATCTATAGGCTTAGAGTATATATATCTATACTCTAAGTCTATAGGTGTGTTCTACCTTGTAAAGTTGGCAGGAATATTCCCAGCTGGGTCAACATAAAGAAATAAATGACATTATTTCACTATGAAATCATTTGGAGCGCTCCCTAAAACCGGCATAATAGCTACATGCTGCTTTGAGCTTTAACAAATAAATAATAGATTCGTTTGTTTCGTTTCGTTTAGGTAACCCAAATTTGTGTATGTATACATTCCATCACCGGATTGACCTAATTGAGTCGATATGTGTACATTGAACTAATATGCAGGTAACGTAGCACCAGGGCGGTGTTTTACTAGATTTAATGAGCGAACATACTTCCAAAAATGATGTGGAAACACCAGCTGTTGGTATTGTCGGTAAAATATTAGATATTGGAGGCAGCTGATCAAGGAATCCTTCGAAACACCTACTTGGTAATATAATAACAATCTTAACCATAAATTTCACTTTGAATGAGACAGTGCTGTTATTACATAAATCGATTGCATTAAAATTCATTTATTTATTGACAAATAAGACCACAATTGAAGAAAAAATTACAGTAAACTTTACAAATAAATCTTTGATGGGCGGACAAAAGAATGCACTGCATTTTGTGATTTATAAGCGAAAATGTTCCAAGTACATTTATTTTATTTAACAAATTTACGGACAATGTCTAATTTAAACAAATCATAAAAAGAATAACAATAATAATACAGTAACAAATAATAGAAGCAACACAACAAAGAAAAGCAAAGACATTAGACAGGCATAATGGAATCCAGGTTAATTTTACAAATATACAGTCAATTTATTGGGAATATTTCTTCAGTCTATTTGTAAAAAAACTCAATTTACAATCAAAATAATTGAGATCTTGATTTGTATTTACAAATCTAATCATTCTCGGTAGAGGCGCATGGAAACCATAATTAGTCTTATGATGACCGATGAACAGAATTTCATTATTTCTGAGTTTACGTGAACGAACATTAAAAGATATTTGTTGGAAAATAGTCGGGACATCAAATAAACTATTAAGTATTTTAAACATACAAATTAAATCTGCATAAAATCGACGTTATGAGAGACTGGATATATCTAGAAAAAGTTCCATGTCGGTATAGTTATAGTGATCTCTTGTGATTCCTAGTTTGTACGCAATTTTTCCTATAAATTTGCGATTTATATGAGTGCATCAATGTTATTAACAGTAAATTTTTTTGACTACTCAAAACATAAATTAATATATCTTTGATCTTCGCAAATTCAACCACGTAACCGAATATCGCACGCAATTACACTGGCTCAGTATCAGGCATAGAAGAAACATTCATATTCTATCACTTCTTCACAATATTTTAAATAATTTCATTTCGCCTGTTTATCTGAAAGAGCTTTTCCAACATCTATCACAACACGGACTATCTTTTCGTTCTAGTAACGAGAAAACCGTTTGAATACCCTTTCATCGCTCTAATTTTCTTGCCTCCTCTTTTACAGTAGTAGCTGCTCGATTGTGGTATAATCTACCTACTAATGTTAGAGACGCACCTTCTAAAAACTCCCAAAAATGAACTGTTTAGCAAACTAGTTGTGAATATTTATGTTTCTGTCCCCTGTTAAAATACTTATTTGATCTTATCTCCAAAATATGTTAAGAATAGTATAAAAACTGTAAATGTTGTAAACAATTCACCAGTCTTGAAGATGTCTACTTAGGCGAAAGCGCTCGTTGGTCAAAATAATAAAAAGTAAAGCTAAACTAAGAAGTTTCATGGATAAGTTTGTTTATTATTTTATCATAATCATTAACTATGGAGTTTTATCAAGAAATATCAACTACAAACATCAATATTGAAGATATGATATTCTCGCTAATATCATACCTAAATTTTGGACACTAAATGGATTGAGTTGGATCGATAACCAAGAGAAAGAGAAGTTTCTAACATATGGCAGCAGTTGGAAGATATAATTTTATGGTTAGCACAAAACAAAGATTAATAAATGGAAAATATATATGGGGCATTGAGTGAGTTCCTAAAAATATAAAGCGAATTCCAATGACGAGTGAATTCTCAATTAATGAATTTTTCGAAGACGAACATATTCATTGCTTCGTAATATGTTATTTTTGGCACATGTGCCGTTTCACACGTCATAATTTAAGGTGAAGTGAAATTAATAGTGACCGACCGAAGTATTGGTTTCAGTTTCGGTTTCGAACAGTTTCGGCTGCGGTTTAGGTTTCGGTTAAAAATTTAGGGAAACTTCGGCTCAGTCGAAGCCTGCGGTCGGGATGTATCGGAGGTTCGCCTGTACTGGGGTGAAAAACGAGCACAATTAGAGATATTGGATTGTTGTCCATTCAAATAATTAGTTATTGTATTGCCATTGTCCAACATGAAAAATAAAAACTAGACTGATTTTGTGATTTGTTGACTATAGCTTGTAGTTCTAAGATATAAAAAAAAATTGTAATTCCTGCATAGTGAATAAGTTAATGTTTCAACAGCGTACATTAAAAACTGTTACACATATGTAACATATTATTGTGTTGCTATATTTGAAGAAATTAACTGGAATATTTTACATCGATAAAAACATTTATCTATATGGCAACCGTCCGTCTTCAAAAGACGATGGTGACGTATACTTATTTTGAAGACTGGGAAAAACAGCTTTTCCGGTGACTGTTTAGTCTTATGCTGCCGTCATAAGAAAGAAGGACGTTTCTACATATAACGAAAAACGAAGAAAATAAACATTTTGTAACTCGGAATCTGAAAAATTCGCTGTATGAAAAATACGACAAAAATAAGTATATTATTATGCGACAATATGTTTTATGGTTTGCCCTAACGGAATATATATGTAGATTTTAATAAATTTTACGTCATGTATTTAAAAATTAACATTTCCATCTTGTTTTTAGTAAAAAAAAATACAAGAAAATATGTTATACTTCAATGAAAAGACATTTCTAGCTAAAAACGCCCCTTTTATTTAGTAATTAAGTAAACGTCTTTCTTTTTTAGTGTTAATATGCCAATTTATTCTACTCAACTAAATAAAATAGACGTTACTGGCCATTTACTGTTTTTCAAACTAGTAACGCCGACTTTATAATCAATCAACTTCAAAATTACCAGCAGATCCTTAATTTAATTGAAAACGAGTAGGTACATTCATTTAAGATGTTTTGAAAACGGAATAGAAGAAAAAATAAGTGTTTTAATCAGTCTTTATTAAATATATAAGCCAGAACAGCCTTTTATATTTAGTAATCTTCAAGACTTTTTGTTTAGTCTCATTTATTAGCAAAAATAAAAGGGTTGTGGTTATTTTAGGAAGATAATTCAAGTACAAGTAGATGCGTATTTTTTTTTTGATTCCGAATATGTATTGACTAATTTTCGAAAAAACGTTAGATGCGTCCTTCTTTCTTATGACGGCAGTATACGGGACCAGCACAGTCGGCTACGTTTATCACACTTCCAGGTCGTAAGGGGGGCTCCCGTGGGTAGCTGTCTTTCCCGGAGTCTTTTAAGCCTCAGATTTTCCAGCTAGAGGTCGTCGTGTGCCGCTTTTCCCTCCTTTACGGCTCCTCTCAACACATCTCCATCCCTGGCAAGATCTTCCCAATGATCAATGCAAAACGTCAATGCGAAAAGTCTTCATGTCATGTTTACAGACATCTTTAAATCGCAATCGCTGACCACCGTGGGATCTTTTAGCATCATAAAACTCTCCGTACACAATAACTTTCGGTATTCGGCCATTCTACTAAATAATAACCTCCAAGACGCTTAAACAAATAAAATAAAAATCCGTTGACTTTTGTGAAGTAAAAGAGCTTTATTATGTGGGTAAGATTCATTCGACTAAGCCAAATCACCTACTAGGCAACGCTTGAAAATAATTTTTCAATTTTTTGTTTTTCTCATACCAGTAAGTTTAATCAACAACAGTTGATTAAAGTATTATTACTTGTAACGTATAACCAACAACGCTACGGTTCGTCTTGTTCATATTTCGCAAATAGCTTGCTACTTCATCTGACTATATTATATTATGGCCTCCTCCCATTATCGTCCACAGGTAATAACGTTGAGTCATCTCGTACACCTGAATATTAATTTAAATACTACATCTTCTTCGGAGACGATATGGAAAGATATAAAAATAAATATAAAAAGAGAGCCTGTTGGGATTGTAGGCGGTGAATTATATTAGCTGAATTAACTTTTGGTCTTATCCATCTTTAACTGTATGTATGTATTATGCTTTTTTGCTCATACAGTTTTTAATTAAATACGGGTATAGTGGTACATTCAACCCTCGTATAACGTGATTAATTCGTACCTAATCATATGGACACCACGCTATAAAAAACCCTGAATCAAAACATGACCCTAAACACCACCTTTAAGATCATCGAATGGCTCTTTTGAGATCGAGAAGGAGTTTCCTCAAAGTCACAACTGATTCGGAGACCTCAGCAGAAAAACGCTGAGAGGATTTGTGGAGAGAGGAACTCGGCGATGGGCTCTGGATAAAGCCACCCAAAAGCACAAACACCGCCCACAGTTTGGACCTCTCAACATGGAAAGTTCTCGATAGACTAAGGGTAGGGGTGTCTAGGTGCAAATACAACCAGCGGAGATGGGGATTTCTGGAGGGAGATGACATGAACTGCGACTGTGGAGGGGTGCAGGATGATCTTCCACAAATGCAGTTAACTTGTGATGATAATGATTTGAGGATGGCCACTGACAAGGCGATATCCGTCGCTGCACACTGGAGTGGCAAGATCTAAAGTACGGGCCCGATAAGTAAGTATTAGAAAGATCTAAAAAACTCCCTAGGCCGGAAATTCAGCTTTTCTACACACATTTGGGCATACTCAAAACATTGTTGATAAAACTAATCAGATTAATCGTACCATTTTTAATAAAAATCAACGTTGCGTTATATGGGAACCGCGCTGTAAGAAACTCGAAATGAATAAAAATAATTAATGTTAGTAAATATTAGTATATAACAAGTTACCGACATTTTTGATGTCTACCGGTTTCAAGATGGATAATTTTCTTATGTAAAGGTAAAAGCGTATTTTAGTATTTGCGTGTGTAGTGAGTATCCTGACGAAGAGACAGGTACGTCTTGAAACTAATTAACTAATCTCTTAATTTAAATGTATGACCACAACGTTCATGCTTTAAACATGCACAATAGTACAAATCAGGTTATTCGTACCGCGTTATATAGAAATAACAAAATAATGAAATTGTACATAAATCAGACCGATTCGTTTTGCATTATACGTATGTAAAAATTTTATTTTAAAAGCTCAAGTTTTGAATAATACGTTTGATAAATAAAATTTAATACAGACACAATATAGATGGCATCTATTTAATGAAAACAAATAACTATCCCCACAGGTTGTATGTCCGGTGTGCATGGAATAACTGATCGGAATTCGGTTAACACTGTTGTAATGGTCAACCATTCCGAAGTCCTCAAATTAAGAATTAGATCTCAAAATGTATATATTGGAGGGGTAAAAGGACATAGCGGAATTATAGGTAATGAAAGAGCAGATGAAAAGGCTCGGGAAGCTACGCTTAAAAAGACAGCTCCTGATTTTGCCGAGTTTCCCCTTAGTTTTGCCAAAAGAAAAATTAGAAGCATTTTTTTTTTGGCAAATTTTTCTAATGGGCTGAAAATCGTCTTCACGTACATCTGAACACATTGAAAGACAATATTTCAGTAAATTAACTCTTGTGTGACTGTTATGAAACACGAGTCTACATAATATACAAGACTTGATATATCTCTCTTATTTATGTAAATGATGAAGTTCAAATGGACATTTTCTCATCGAATTTGTGACATTTTCTATGCGAAGAATAGTTATACGAATGAATATGGTGCTGATACCACAATAAATCTATTTTACTCTATAAGAAAGAACACGATAATATAACTTATAACAAGGAAGACAGAGACGCTGTTCTGTGGCCGGTGTTTGTGTGAAAGAGACAAAAAAGATATTCGTACAATCAGTCAGTTATTGGCAGTAGGCGAGAGTGCAAACTAGTTTTATTTATTTATTTATGCTTTATTAAGTTAATTCACAACATCTTAAGAACTAATATAAACTTTTAATAATAATACAATTTTTTTATCAAAATTTCTCAATAACATATTTTTTCAAATCAATTTATGACCAGCGTATTTATCATTTTGAATTTATTTTGCTATAACATGCCTTAATTGTATGATCATTTTAATTAATCATGGAAAAAAAATAACAGTATCTCTTTACGTTTTTTTTTAAATGTCTGAACCTCTGTTTATGAATATTCTGTCTTTTGCTTGTGGTAATACGATGTTACATCACCGGATGTAAAGGAATTTTGTAGAACAGCCTTTAAAGAGTTAAGTAAGAGTCCTTGAAAAGGTTGTAGCCTCTCAGGAAGTGGGATGATGATTTTATTTGACATCCTTATTCTATGCAGCTGCCTATTTAGTAAGGCATGTTTCAAAATCACATATGGCAGAAGATGATCAATAAAATAGTTTGTTGGACCGTTAGTATAAATATTTGTACTCGCGTGGTTTCCGAACAGCCCACTTTGTTGACTCGCTTACTGTGTTTAGTACTGGGAGGTCCATAATCCACACTTAGTAATAAGGAAGACTATTCATTACGATTTTTCTTTGTTTAGCGAAGATTGTCAGTACATTTTAAACATCGATTGGAAGCAAATTCTGAGTGCAAATTTGTGTTTTTTTTAGTTAACACTTTGTACTCCGGAGCCGTGTAAACACGTGATTATATAAATATGCGTTGTGTCTCGGTCCCGTGTTTTCCAGCTGTTTAAAAAAGTGCATTTTATCGACATCTATAAACTTTTATTAGTACTTTTTCGCTGCTGGTAAACCACGTGAAAACACGGGACCGGGACTCAACGCATGGTTATTATAATCACGTGTTTACACGGCTCCGAGATACAAAACACAAAAAAAGGAGTGAGGCCCTGTATAAGTGCGACTACAGGACTCCGGTAGCCTGTTGTGCTCACTACAAGCAAGGTACAGCAGAGACCTTAGACCATACCTTGTCGTGCGTGATCCAGGTACGTGAATATTTTGACTCTGTCTCGTATTATACTGGTGGACGTCACGATTGAAGGTATAGTTAATATTGGTGAAAGAGTCTTCATTTACGCCTTGAAGCACCGTTTTTGAAATCTCTATAATACGGTATGACCAAAAATGAGAGAATGTCAGTAAGTTTGTCATGTAATGTCTTTGACACGCGTTTCCATTGGTATACCGTATTTGTTTTATAGCTCTTTATTAGAGGTATGATTTAATTTTTTTAATCAAGATTTTTTTTAAATTTCTGTGGCTATCACAAAATACATCAAAATCAAATTCATTTACACCATTATACATGTCTCATGATTCTTATATTGAGTTACGATGCACAATATTTCTATTAAATACTGTCAGGGAAAACGTGTTGTACATTCTGAATCGCCTAGTGGGAATATTCAGATTTGCTTTTTCTGTGCAAAATGATGAGTCAAGATTGGAATTAATTATATTGATGAGTGTTTCGTGTATTTTGATATTTGAAATGACAGCTCTCAAAGGAAAACCTCTACTTAAACATGGCTGAATACATGGGCATATGATAATGAGGTAGGCCGTTGACTTTTTTATGATTTTATTTCAAGTCAGTTGGTCGGTAACTGTATCCATTTAAATACTCCCCCGCACTACAGAATTAAGTCGCCGGTACTCGAACGTGGATGTCAGAACGTGGCCTCTAATGGCTCAATACAATCAATTGACGAATCACTAAAATAAGAAACAACTAGATTTTAAAAGGCTAAATAATGTTGTTATTTTGGTACCGAATGAAGTTTTTGATCTGGAATCTTTAACTTCACAAAAATCAACAAAACATTCATGCTAAAACATGGAAGAATGGTGAATGTTACACGGTGAATAAAAAGGCCACTTAAACGATTCAATGACACGTCATAAGCCATGTAAATGCCAAAACATCCATACTCTTCGTTGCAACACACTTAAAACTGAATAAGACGTTTGTTACATCTCATTTTCAGGTGTTTGTCTCATACAGCACTAAATTTTATCATGGACGTTTTGCATGCAACTAAATTCTGGAATCTATAAAAGGAAAAATGATTCGATTCAACTTTCTCCTTAAAATGGTGTCACTGCTAAAAATTACATTTTTTGGGTATGAATTCGTAAACGCACATTATATTTGCATAATATTTAAATGTATCTTACAAGTATCATGCATTCCACAAAAAGTTTATATAACTGTAACTTAATTAATAAATAAAATGATATTTGTATTTGATAATGTTTTCCACTCTGTTGCAATGAATTTAAATCTTGATTATCCTTTAGGGAGTAAATCCTGCCTTGTCTACAAAAATTTACTCAACATATTGTTATTAAACTAACTAGTATAAAAAGTAGCAAAAAAAATTCAAGTGTTTTAAGGCGTGGCCTAGTATGTGAAATAATTAAGTCAGATGAATCTCATCGGCATAAATAAAGGTTTCAACTCTTTTTAAGTGACATATAGAAAAAATGAGGAAATTTGGATGATCAGATAAGCAGAATGGTGAATGTTATACAGTCTGCAAAGTGCCTACTAAAACCAGATATAAATCTAAACCTGTATAAACAAGTTCTTTTTTTACCCTTCTCAAACCTCAGTTAATTCCTGAGGATATAAAAAAAAATCTGTCTTTACAAAACAAATCATTCATAAAAAAGGGTACTTTTAATGTCTTTTTATCTTTTATACTTTAGAAATTATTAAACGTTATTTTTTTCATAAATAATGGGTCTCAAGCTGATAATCAACCCACAACATGAATTAAAAATATGTAATATATTATATTACGATACATGTTTATTTAATGAAATTAATTTAATTTGACTGAAATTTGTTTAAAACTTGCCTTACATATCATTTACAAGTACGACAGGAATTCGCTCCAAAAACAAACACACAAAAGTCAGCCGTTAACGTTAAAAACGAGCTTTTTTGTGTAATGCTGATTACCGACGTATACAAAAAAATAGAGATGTACCTAGGGGTTCGAGTAATTAAAAAGTAAACTCACTGCTTTTGAATTTCGGTACGTACAAGAGTAAAAAAAACTTGAAATTTGGGTACAAATACAGAAGAACTCCGTTTATCCGAGCTCAAGTTATCCGGATAGCCAAATATCCAGATCGTTTTCAGGAAATTTAAAATTAAGCAAAACTTTTAATTGTAATTTAATTATGCAGTTGACTTTGCTAGGCATGGACTGAAAGTAAAATTTGTATAACTATGCTAGATGTTAATAGAAAAAATATTTATCCTTGCCTCGCGAAGAATGAATGTCCGCTAATTCAGCAACATATCTGTATTAGAAAAAGAATGGACGAAGATAGAAGTCAAAACAAGGAAGACAGAGACGCTGTTCTGTGTTCTGTGATTAAGTCGGTTGAAGACAGTGATGGGAAACGCACGCGCGTTATATGAGCGATCTATTTATGATTTATTTTTTTCTATAACAGGGCTAAATTATATGTTTATTTACATAAATTATGGAAAAGGAATTATTAAACAGAATATCTCTACGTTTTTTTTTCAAATGTCTGAACTTTAGAATATTCCGTCTTTTACTAGTGGTAACACGATGCTACATCACCGCGCGCAAAGGGATTATTTACCACAGCCTTTTAAGAGTCAATAAATATTTTTTAAAAAAGGTCTGAACTTTAGAATATTTCGCCTTTTGCTTCTTGTGGTAACACGATGTTAGATCACCGCGCGCAACGGAATTATTTACCACAGTTTTTTAAGAGTTGATAACTCCCTAAAATTCAGCCTTGTCAACTAACATTTGGAAATACTCAAAATATTGCACACGGCATATTTTAGATCTTTGGATGAAACAGCTGTTTATAATTTTTGTTTGTTTTTATTTTTGTCTGTATCCTGTAAGAGGCAACTCCCATTCATGATGGTGATTCAGTGCTATCGGCGCACAGCCAGCGCCTAGGTAGGTAGGTAGGTACTGTGTACTTTACGTGGATACACGCCCACTGAGCGAATATTGTGTCATCATCCGACAAAAACATATTGGCAGGCATCAACAACTGGTGTCGTTTAGCTTGAAAAATTCAATTAGCCCGACATGGACGCCCAGGTACGCTAAAAAAGATTCATAGATGTACGGTTCGGACTTGTTCGACAACTCCGCTCTCCACTACAAACAGACGCCGAGAAATATTAATGTTTTAATATTTAGACCAAAAAAAACTGAATCAACTACAATAATACTCACACCACATTCCACACGCATTACTTCATATACCACACTTCACACACCATACTCCAAACTCACAAAACAATAACATCACAATCGGGTTACCCGATTTATTAAACTATTCTATGTAAATGTATCTACGACAAACTACAGTGCAAGGAGAATTCATGCGTTTGCAAACGAATACACAAATGATATATTTAATGTAACACCTGTGAATTTTAAAATTCAGTGTATAAATTTACTATCTTCAAATTGAAATACCTAAATAATATTATGTTGATTTTAATTGTGTACCGTTTATTGACTTATATCAGTATTCTAAATTATTATTTATTTTAATATAACTGATACGAAAAAATGCACTTCTGTTCTCTCCACTGCAATATATGTATGTCTTATTATGTAAAGATGATTATTTACTTGTATTTTTTATTTTTCTTACTCTTCTTAATTCATTTTTATTTATTTTTTTGCTACTTTTGTGTAAAATACATGTCTATCTTTATATTTAGCAATGCACTTCTGTTTTTTCCGCTGCAATATATGTATGTACTATAAAATATAAATAGTTAACCTATATATTTTTTACTAATATGCAAACATCTTTATTTTTTTTCTTTATTTTTTGTTACTTTTGTCTAAAATATATGTCTGTCTTTGTATGTATATATATATCTTAAACATGTAAAAGCCTACAAGGCGTTTAAATAAAACAAATTAAATAAACTATTTAAATAAACACCTCATTTGTACATATGCGTCGGCCTCGTGAGAGATTTCGGGTTCGATTCCGACATGGTTGAAATGGAATATTTATTTAAAAGGGTGTTTTTACACTAGAATATTTCATAGTTTCTGGACTGGTATCTGAAGCGTCAGACTGATTATTTTACCTTCATGTAACAAACATAGGTGTACAAATGCAGTACCCTATGCACCACGAGGTGCGGAAAGGGAATGATGATGATTGTTTATATTAACAATATTTTGAGTTTGTCCAAATTTTTGTAGACAAGGACTGGATTCAACTCCCTGAGGAGCTGTTTATATTAATATATTACAACAGAGATGAAGAACATTTAAGAGAAGGTAATATGGAAGTCTAGGCATCTACAGAGCTTATGACCTGTCAATGGCTGGTTTAAGTGGCCACTTTACACACTGTGTAACATTCACCATTCTGCCTATATTTTGAACATCCATATTCCTTCAATTCTTTCATCTGTTGATGTTTGTGAAGTTAAAGAGCTGAAACCTTTATTTATACGGGTGAGATTCATCTAATTGAATTATCTCACCTACAATCCAGTCCTTGTCTACAAAAATTTGGACAAACTCAAAATATTGTTGATAAATTACCTGGTCCATGAAGAAGTATAAAAATGGAAAAAATAATATTTTCAGGCGTTGCCTAGTATGTAGGTGAGATAATTCAATTAGATGAATCTCACCCGTATAAATAAAGGTTTCAGCTCTTTAACTTCACAAACATCAACAGATGAAAGAATTGAAGGAATATGGATGTTCAAATATAGGCAGAATGGTGAATGTTACACAGTGTGTAAAGTGGCCACTTAAACCAGCCATTGACAGGTCATAAGCTCTGTAGATGCCTAGACTTCCATATTACCTTCTCTTAAATGTTCTTCATCTCTGTTGTAATATATTAATTGTTTATATTCTCATTATCTCTTGTTATTTTGATAAATTTGTATTATCGATACAGGCATATTGAGTTGTGTATGTAATGAGATAGTTCTATATACATATTTAAAAAAAATCTTTTATAAATTATCGAACTAAGTCAATTTTTTTTACGTATCTTTTTATTATTACTATAATTTTTCATTTATTTTTATTTTTTAAATGACGCCCGTGACGTCACGAGCTCAAATCGGCGATTTTTTAAAGGAGAACCCCGAACCTGTCAAAACACACTAAACGTTGAAATACATGGCTAACAGGCAATCTTTCACAACACGTAATAGCGCTATCATTGATTCGTTATTGTTCGAACCTCTTGCGTTTCAAAGAAGTTAATTTTTATTAATTTTTCATGCATTTTCGAAAAAAATTATGGTACAATTAAACACTAATTTTTACTGCATGTAAAAAAACATCTTTATACCCCATTGCCCGTAGCACTAAACTTCTTCATCCGTATTATTTATGTTTATTAGTAATAATTTCTATGTAATATCAACAGCACTGTGTGCACATAGATAAATATAAATTTATTAAAGAATAAATACTTTTAAGTCCTAAAAATAATTTTCGGAATTGAACGAAGATATAAAAAAGAATAATCGAATAGCCGTATTTTATTTATTTATTTACTTGCACACTCCCAGAACTGATTTAAAAGTATAAATAACGCAAAAAAAATTGTGAAAATAAAAAGGGGTTGTAGTCCCGTAGTAAGGTTTTGAACCCCGGTCTACTTAAATGATTTGATTCCTATCAGTGAATTTTATTTTATATGGAGCTATCAGATATTAATTGAAATTGTAGATATTATTAGCTCATTTACCCATGAGCCCATTAGTACATTTAACGTTGTACAAGATATAAAAAAAATATATCTTAATAAAATGTATTTTATTTGACACTTTTTATACATATACAAAATATATGCATATAAGGGCGGGCATATTGCCTCAAGGAAATTTCTTCCTACCTACCCAAACCGTTCAGTTTGAGAAAATTATAAATACATGGACATATTAAATCTTACAATTTTATACACAAATTAAAAACAAAGATTAACAAAATAAAAATATTAAAAAATATATATAACTATACTATGAAGAGAGGCGAGGGGATGGGAAGGAAATAAGAAGGATAAAGGAACAATTTAAATATTTAGATAGTGACATTTCAATCTTGACTTAAATGTAAATAAAGAAGGGTAGATTATTCCACAATCGAGCGGCTACTACTGTGAAAGAGGAGGAAAGAAAATTAGAGCGATGACAGGGTATTAAAAGATGTACACGTGTACTTTAGAATATTTGCTTAAAGATTACTCACAAAAGTTGTTAAAGGATCCTGAAATGCCTAAATATTACGGCAGCAAATTAAATGTTATCTTACTGACACATGCGGGCTAAAGGTATATAATTAGTCGCATTTTGAATTACTTGAAAACGAAAGCAATTTTGAACATGTCCCGATGTCAATGTGTTCTAAATCCGGCATAATTATATAATTATAATGTTTTTGGTTTGTAGCTAATGATTGTTTTAAAATACCACAAGATAGCAGAGGTGAGAATAATGAAAATAAAAATGTATGGGCCGGTTGCTTGATCATTGATCATTAGTCATCAGAAATAATTGGTCCCCTTTTCATACAAAAAAGATTCTGTTACATCGCTTTCATTTGTTTTACTAATGATCACACAACCGGGCCGTAGTAATCAAACATTAATTATATTAAAATAAATATACGCATATCTTTTTAAAAAAATGGATATTTAAAAAATTTTACCTCAAAATAAATACCGCAATTATCACAATAATTTTCCTATTGCCTTAAATTGGCGGCAAAGCTCACAACTTCACTTGTTCATAAATATTCCTCGATCGCGATAAGAAATGAAAATATTAATATAGCGAACACCTTTGAAAATCGAAACAATTGAAGATACGAACGCGCGTCACTTTCATGCTCTATTTTAAAAAATCGAACTCGCAAACACGCTTTCGTTCGCGAAACAAAAGCGTATCGTTTTCCCGTCAATTTGAGCGGGAAGTGAAAATTATTATATTAAATTATTATAAAACGTTCGGTTGAAAGGGACGCGCTAACCGCGCGGAGTAGACTAGGAGACTGCCGTCAGCCATTAATGTTGGCTCTAATCCGCGATGTTTGCTTCTGACATCAAATTTTAGATCAGAGTCTAAATTTACTCGGCGCAATGGCGGCGCATTGACAGATCGCAAAAGGCCAATCTGTGGGAGTAACTCGCAACAGTCGCAACTCGCAACCTCCCAACTCCTAACGCAGGTACACCGTCTCTCGTACCTACACTAAAGGCGTCAGACTGATTTTTAATCATAGAATTAAGAATAGTCCAGAAGAAACGTAGAATCATATTTGAATACATCGGACTGTGTCCAAAAATCCCCTCACTTTGCCCCACTTTCACCGCGCACATGTGTGAAGTCACCGCGTAATGTTGCCAGATCGCGAAAAATATAATCATAACACAAATGTAAGATAATTACATATTTTTTTAAGTTCTCTAAAATTTTATTGTACGCGCGGAAATATTGATTGACACAACAGAGTAGATAAGGAAAGAGTCATTTAATAAAAGCAATTGAATTGCCTCACCGTGGTAAACTCTGCTCCAAAGTTAATGCGTGAAAAGGGTACATTTTTTCAATCAAGTCATTTTTATTATTTTTTCCTGCAGATTCTTCAAAAACTGTTAAAAAATTTACTCCAACTGAATTATTTGACATCTGTAAAAAATTTAAAGGAAAAAAAATGGATGAAAAATTTGTAGGAATGACAAAATGTCCGGATGACAAAAAAAAATTGAATTTGTGCTTTGAGGTGTTTTCAGTGCCAATTAAAAAAAATGAACAGCTTTTAGCTTCAAAGGGGATCATTTATCTTAGGAGTGATTTCGAGCGGTCACAGCGTTGATGCTAATAAATTTGACGTTTTTGCATAGAAAATAGCAAAAATATACACAAATTTGTATGCTAGGCATCCCATGTTACCAAAAATAAACAAAATTTTGATTTTTGACAACTTAAATTTCACTGCCACGTTGTTTTTAATATTTTCAGAAAAAAACAATGGCATCATGATTATTATGCCATTGTTATTTCGTTAATTTGAATTAAAAATATGGTACAAAATTGTCATCTTATCTTTTAAGACCCATGCCGTTGATTGTGCAAATAGAAAATATCAAATTCAGGAACATTTTTAGAAACTTAAATAAAAAAACGTCAGATTTTGAACTTGCGCCATTATTGTCGCTCGGGTGCGATTTACAGGGTTGGCATTAGTTCATTGAGGTGATTACTTTTTACAAGCTTTTGGGCTCAATAAATGGTTCTTATTTTTCCCACAGTTCCAAACGTTGTTCCAATATTATGTTTCTTCAGCACTTTGGCTATCCTGTCAGAACCATTATGTATATATGGTAGGTATGCAGTTTTTCTGGTAATATCTTCTTTTTAGTTCTTTTTGGTAGCTTGCGATTTAATAAAGTTGTCAATTTTCTTCTTCTTATATCTATTACGCTCCAACGCATCTGTAATTTTGTTGACCTCTTCTTCCTTATCGGAATCTTTGCATATTTGTGTCGTTTTTGTTAACAATGTATATATTAATCCTCGTTTTTGGGCTGGATAATGATGTGAATTCAAAATCACTCGCAAACGAGTGGAGGCGTATAAAAAAAAAAAAAAAAAAAATGATGTGAATCAGCGTGTTGGTATCGGTTCGTATGGGTTGGTTTTCTATACACTGTATGCCCAAGACGCCGTTTGATTTTCTTTTTACTTAAACATCTAAGAATGGAAGAGAGTCGTTAGTTTGTAGTTCCATTATAAACTTTATCAGGGGATGTAATGAATTTATATGTTCTAGAAAAATATTCAGTTCATTCATTCCATGTGGCCAAACTGCAAAGATATCGTCTACATACCTCAGCCACACTTTGGGTACTAAATTTGCCGTATCCAATGCTGTATCTTTAAATATTTCCATCAAGAAGTTCGCTATCACTGGTGAAAGTGGAGAACCCATGGTTACTCTTTCTATTTGTTGATAAATTTCACCTTGAAATGTAAAATAGCACTTTTAAGGCAATGTTCAAACATATCGCACATGCCTTTATCAAAAATTTCACTTAGAAGAGTTATAGAGTCTCCCATTGGTACATTTGTAAACAGTGAGACTACGTCAAAGCTTACTAAAATATCCCTCTCTGCGACTAATATTTTGTTAAGAAGGCTTACAAAATGAGCCGAATCTTTCAGCTAGTCTTCCTAGTATGCAATTGCAAATGTTTCGACAAATACTGCGCTAGTTTGTAGGTTGGAGATTCTTTTAGTGCTTACTATAGACTTAAGAGGCATATCCTTTTATGTATCTTGGGAAGCCGTATATAGAAAGTGTCCTTGAGGCTTTAACAAATAGTGTCTGTTGCACTTCTTTGGGTATTTCTGTTGTTTTTCCTAATTCTCTTGTTTTTCGATCAACTTTATCCGTTGGGTTCTTTTTGACTTTCCTGTAAGTAGGTGTTTACACTAGTACGTGCATTTTATGTACATAATCTGTTTTCTTCAATATTACAGCTGCATTGCCCTTATCTGCTGGGAATATCACTATGTCTTCATTTCTTCGTAATTCTTTCAGGGCTTGTCGTTGAGATGCTGATAAATTAGATTTTGGAGGCTTCGCTCGTCGTAGAATGATACTCGTATCTTGGCGAATTTCTTCCACTACAACTGTAGGTAATTTACGTAGAGATGCTTCAACTCCACATATAATATCTACAACTGGGATAGATTTTGGGGTTATGGCAAAATTTAACCCCTTTGTTAATACTTCTATTGCACTTGCGCTTAATTTATGATAAGATAAATTTTTAACCACCGTATTTGGATCCAAGTTTTGTTGATCTTTGTTTGCGCCTTTTGAAGCTTCTCAAATTTTCGTTTATTTTGGTTTTCTTTTCCGAACTTTTATCGCTGGAACGTCGGAACAAATCCAACACATACGGGGCCTTACTCATAAACTTGGCACAAAGTTACACCTAAGTATAGTGGTATAATTCGGATGGGAATACGATCCTTATTATAGTGGTAGAATTAGGATGGTATTCTTATCCGAATTATACCACTATACTTAGGTGCAACTTTACGCAGAGTTTATGAGTAAGACCCACGGTATCACCCAAAAAAAGAAACATACATAGTGTATTATTTTATATATATTATTTAGACATCATAAGTATGTATTGAATCATGTAAATGTAATGGCTCGACACGGGTTTTTGTTTTACGCCTTTATGTATTTAAAAAATAAAAACAAACGACTTAAGAATTTATTTAGGCACTGCACTGCTTTCCTATATTAGAAGCTAACTAATGTTTAATGTCACGAGATCTCCTTCCTCATAATACGAGTACTATCACATTATTTACCAATGTAAAGATGTGTATCTTTCTTTTAACACTTTAAAACGATACTTTGCTATGATAATAATATCAACTGTTTTTATTATCTAACTTAAATTAATAAAAAATCAATACCATCATTCTCTTTGTTGCACGAAGGTAAGATGATCAGACTTACGCTTCAGGATTTTTTTAAATTTTATTGTTTCATCATCATTCTCATTCCGCACCTAATGGTGCAAAGGGCACTGCGTTAGTACACCAATCGCTGCGAATCCCATTTTTTGTTAAAAGAAGGCAAGATGATCATTCTTACGCTTCAGGTACAAGTCCAGGGACTATGAAATAATCTAGTTTAAAAACTTTTCATAGTACATATTTCATGCCAACCATGCCGAGAATCGAACCCGAGACCTCTTGCATGGTAAGCAAACGCACTGACTATTACACCACGAGGCTGACAGGGGGTTTTTTAACGAATTTTGTCCTAAGAAGTGGTCAATATTTGTTCCTATTTCTGGTCTGTAGGACAAAAACGAACTAAAGCGAAGATTTGTACACCTAACGTACATAATTTTACAACACATTTGCCTAAGAGATCGTATTTCGACAGCATTCAGACTACTTTCATTATTGTTTTTCGCACCTTTTTTAAGCACCCACCCCTTTCCCGAAACTGTTTTTAAAGTCATATCTTTCTTCAGTTTCGCATATCCAATATTATTTTTTCAACTTACTAAGAGAAAATGTAATCTTTCTTTACAACCAAACCGCAAAAATAACAAAACAAAGCTATTCTAGAGGCTCTTCTTGCCTACACCATAGACGTTTGAAATCAATAATTGCTTGTCTTTTTTTGTTCCTAACAAGAATGATCTTCATATAAAACATGCACCCTCTCTGGCCAATGAAATTCCTAAAACATTGCTTTATACATATTCTTAGAACCCCAAATTCCCGTCTGTACATTATTTTAAAAAAAAATTCTTCCTGGTTCCTTTTACTCTTTCCTTCCAAACTCACTTCATTTCTCATCCTTTAATATGTAAAACCTCCTAAATAAAATACAAATAAATGCGGGATTGAGGACACTCAGACATCGGGAAATATTTAAACTGCCTTTGTGTTCAAATAATGCTACATACGACACACCCATGGCTCGCATGTGTCGGGAATATAATATATACTGCCGAAACAATAAAGTTGTCATTTTTTATGATACTCTCTCAGCTTTTGCAAATAATCTCTTAGGAATAAATCTTATTCAATAAGTACACACATACAACTTATTTTTTATTGCATTGTATCCTGTATAAAAAAATATGTATTATAACTTAATATATATATCTATTTTGTGTAATTCTATAATTGAAGATAAATATGCATCTAAAATTGTATCGACGAATGCATTCAAATTGTATGTTTTCTAGTATGTATCTCTGTTGAATTACCTAATAAAATAAAAAAATAAATTAAACAAATTATTTCAGTTTATTTGTGCAAGCCTTATCACCCCATTAAAAAACAGCTGTATTTTTGTTATTCTACAGTCAACTTAAGAAGAGACTTTTGACGTTTGCACGCTCATGAAGTTCTGTAAATATCGACAGTTTAGTGTAGGAAACAAATGCCGTACTTTATTGTTGAGTCGCCGCAATTGTGACGTACCACCAGGAAACTTCACTATCGATCGACAATATCGGCTTTATATTGAATATTGAATTATATTGTACGTGCTCATTTTAAGGAGTTTGCAATACGATTAATTAAAATTGATCGTCGCGACGGTAGTTTTGACGTTGAACTATTACGTATTAAGATATTTAGTCATGAAAACCTATCTGACGGAAAATAATTAAAAATCGATATAGATAGAAAAAAGACTACCACAACACTATTGTAATCTGTCAAAAATACCTTCTTTGTTATCTGAACTGTAATTTGTAGTTTTCATGTATGAATCGTTTGATATTTTATTTTATTTTATTTTATGTTATTTTATTTTATTTATTTGGATAACCAACAGCTATAATTATCTTATATTTATAACAAAACATATTTGTTATTTGTTATTTGTTATTACAAAAAAGCCAATTACAGGTTTTCACAAGTGGCATCACAGTAAGTTAAAAAAGATTCCCGAACCCAAAATGAATGGTAATTTAATGTAAATTCAAAAGAAAAGAAAAAATTCTACCAATTATTTCAAAAGCAAACGCCGTACGTCATTAAGATTATTTGCAAATAAATCTATGTTAAATGATTTATTTATTACATTACAATTATTAAAAGTTCGCCATAAATATGAATTTTGCCTATAATTAGATGAAACAAGAGGTATGTGAAGAAGAAGGTTATTTCGTAGAACTTATATATTTTGTTTTTTTTAAATATAATTTTTTGACCTACTCTTCTTTTGACCGGTCTGTTTTTTGGCTGGCTAAAAGGTATTGTTTTTAGAAATAAGATTAAGTTTTTTTGGCAAGAAGATTTAAATAAATAAATGAAATAAAGAGGCATGGCATCATCAGCATACAAATGACAGTTATATTCATAATTAATTTCGTCCACTATAACTAAAATTCAGTCTTATTACTTTAAAACCTCACCAATATAAGTACACTCAATTTACACAATGGCCATGAAGGTTTACCACGTCGTACGTCAATTTAAGGCTGGATAGAATAATGTTCCTAATACCATGGATAGTAGGATTCAAATTCGAATGCACTTTATAAGCATCGAGGATAGTTCCGTAATGCATGATCAACTGTTGATAAAATGCAAACTAAGTACTTTGCATATTATGTTACTTAGGTCTGAATTCTTTCTATTCGCCTAAAACATTTTATTGTTCTTAATTTTCATAAAAAATACACAATTTTCGCTTTGATAACAAGCTAAATAATCTATTTAGTGTGCATTGAAAAAACATTTTCTAGCAAATATCAATTAATATTTTGTGCAATGACGTATTTTAATAAATCGGAATATATATTTATTTATTTATTTGACACTTTATATACATATACAATACATATACATATAAGGGCGGCCATATTGCCTTAAGGCAATTTCTTCCTACCTACCCAAACCGTTCAGTTTGAGAAAATTATAAACACATGGACATATTAAATCTTACAATTTTATACACAAATTAAAAACAAATATTAACAAAATAAAAATATTTATAAAAAATTAACAATATACTATGAAGAGAGGAGAGGGGATGGGAAGGAAAGAAGAAGGATAAAGGAGCAATTTAAATATTTGGATAATGACATTTCAATCTTGACTTAAATGTAAATAAAGAAGGGGCCGTCTCTAACATTAGTGGGTAGATTATTCCACAGTCAAGCGGCTACTACTGTGAAAGAGGAGGCAAAAAAATTAGAGCGATGACAGGGTATTAAAAGGGTTCTCTCGTTACTAGAACAAAGTGATAGTCCGTATAGTAAAAAAGGTTATACAGTACACAAGTCCCAAAAATTTAGTCTTTAAAGAGTCTGAAAAGCGTTTCTTTTGAAAACGTTGTCCTGAAAGAGCCAAAAAAACAAAGCACGCAGTATCAATACTAGCAGAGTCCTGAAAGAGTCCGAAAAGCATTTTTTGCTGTCAGCATTGTTTTGAAAGAGACAGAAAATAGAACGCATTATATAAACTACTAAGTCCAATAAATCGGCAGTCAGATGGCTGAAATGGCTACCTGTATTTTTCAAGACTTTGGTTTAATCTACAAACTAAAATATTTTTCATATTCAAAGCATTATTAACCTTGCGGTAAAAAAATTCACTAAATGTTATTAAATTTTTGTATATAACCACTTACCGACTTTTCTATGTCGATCGGTTTCGAGACGTACCCGTCTCTTCGTCAGGACACTTATTAAATCAACATGCAAAACTCATAATATTTCAGTTTACGTTGGAAGAACGTCAATATATTTAGATATTCGTATTAAAAAACATATGAGGTGTCATCACAATAACAATTTCTCTAAATTCGCAAATCACCTAAACAATTTAAATTATGACTTTAATAAAAATACAGAATTTAAAATCTTACATACAAATAATAAAGGGTTGAAAGTAAATAATATAGTAATATTTCCCATTGGAAAGCTGTAAAAAAAATGTTCCTTTGATCAATAATCAAACAACCTTTCAATATGGCCAATGGGCCTAATGATGCAATGTTCCATTTTAATGGTCACCCTAAACCTATTAAACTCCCGCTCCTCCCTTCATCCCCTCTCTCTTTTTTTACAACTATGTAGTTTCTCAAACCAAATAAAATATTTTCATAATAGAATCAGTGCATGTTTGTCCTAATCAGTGCATATGCTTATAAAAATGCATGTCGTGTTGGTTTTATATTTTTGTGAAACAACTATGGTGAAGGTGTATAGTGGGTTTTGCTTGTTGGTTTAATTAGTTTCCTGACGAAGAGACGGGTACGTCTCGAAACCGGTAGACAAAGAAAAGTCGCTAAGTGGTTATGTACAAATATTTAGTAACAGATTTTTGTGTTTGATCAAGTTTTCAATAACTAATTTATTTTTTAAATGTTGGTGTTTTTTTTCTCTGCGTATTTACTGTAATATTAATTAGAACAGATGAAAACTAAAAAACAAGTGGAAAAAATACAGTTGGCGTCTTCTGCCATCTGAATACGGCAATGTTGTCCCAAAAGAGCCAGAAAAGAGATCGTGTGATCAAAACTAGAAAGTCCCATAAATGTTGTTCTGAAATAGTCTGAAAAATACTGAAAGAGCCTGAAAAAGATAAAGTTTAAAAAGATGATAACGAATTATAGTGAATTTTATAATGTTGGTACTAGAAGAGTTAAATACGAGTATGGTTCAAAATGTCGCCAGCAAATGTCATCAGAATAGAGAACGTTTGATCAAAACTAGTAAGTCCTGAAAAGAGTCCGAAATGGAATAAATTCTAAGATGCTTCTAAATGCTGTTCTGAAAGAGTGAGAAAGTCCAATGACTGTTGTCCTGAAATAATCTGAAAAACAGGACGCTCTAAAAGTGTTGCCCAAAATGTTACCGTGAACGAGTCTGAAACTATGTAGACGCGAAAATTTTATACACTGTTCTCGTGTGTTGTGTTTAGGTTTGGTCTGTCCCGATGGCGAGTTAAGGCATGATTTCATTGTTGTGTCATAGTGTGTAGTGGAAAGGTGTTGAGGGCTTTTCTGTCGTTTTTATTGATCATTCATCGTGTTTGTTAACTAGCTTAACGTGCACGCGTAGCTGTGAACAGTGACTTAATCCTTTAAGGAAACATTTCTAGAAACATTGTTGTGCTGTGTTTGACGCGCCATAACCCCCTCCATCACTCTGGTGCAGACTTAGAAATTGTTGGATCGGGACTGCATCGTAGCGCGCCACGACATACATACTACTATAGTCCTTAAAATTTAGCTTGATTAAAATGACAGCTGTCAAACTCATGTCAATAGTGATGAGAAATTACTGATCGTTGATCATGTACCGATCAAATCGATTTTATCAGTTTTTTCATGCAAACATGAAACTCTGTTTCCAAAAATTGATATAAAAACGCAAAAACAAGCCTATTATATTGTGTTGAATACAATTATTCACAAAAAATAAGACATTTATACTTTTTTCGTGAATATTATAAAACGAATTATTTTTTTATTTGATCGATTTGTCACATCTTTAACGTTTTTACAAAATGATGTAACCTTGTAAGAACGTCGTTAATAATAAGGTTTGTTTAAGTATTTTTTTACTTTTAAAGCTGATTTTATATATTTATGTTGATTTATATGTCAAGCATTGTATTAAAAAAATAAATTAACTTACCAAATACGAATAATTTTTCGTGTGTCAATATAAATCACTCCTTAGACGTTACTACAAAGCTATGTAGTCAGTTTTTCTGACAACTGTCATTCTAATCATGCTTTATTTTAAGGACTATAGAGCAGTGTAATTCTAACCATATAAAATACGTAGGGAAAACGTGTCCAAAATGACCCCTTCTAAGGGAGAATCGATATTTTTTTGTTGATAATTTGACTAGATATAAAAGGTGTAATTATTTTTTATTTACCACAATTTATCAAATTGTATTTTTATTCAACGTGTTATTTTTATACCGATTTTAGCGAAACCCTACCAAAGGATAATTTTGCCCTACCACGTGAACAAAATGATCCCTTGAGGATCATTTCACAGGATCATTCAAGAGTTATTGTTACTAATAAAATTACTATATATTAAAAAAATTGACATATGAATAATGAAGGAGATAGGTATCATTTTATAATGTTGTTTCTCACTGCACGCGTCTGTCCACCATTACTGTCAAATGTTTAAAACGTTGTTATGTATATTATGTTTATAGAATTATACAGTATATGGCATTAGTGGTTTCGCTAAAATCTCAAATTGATCGTTTTACCTCGAGGGATCATTTTGTACACGTTTCCCCTACATGTTGCTTTTCGTGTTTTTGTATTTGTATCCACAGTCTCTATGATTATATGTCGTATACTCGTATATTTGGCATTTGTGCGGATATTGGGGCACCGGGAGCTGACAGTAGCTTGTTACTTGACCTAATCTCTGCACAGTAGTTAAATGTGTGAGCTGTAGTAATAATATAATGTTGTTTTCTTTTTTTTTCTTTTTTATTTTTTTTTTACTATTATATATGTATATATATATCTGTGTGGATTTAAATGTTAATATATAATATTTTATATGTAATTTATATATATTTTTAGACACTATAAGTATAAAATATTAAATCATGTAAATGAATGCCTCGACACGGGTTGTGCCCAGTGAGGTATTCATATTTAAAAAAAAGTTTTATGTAAAACGTGAAATAATAAATAAATAGAAGTGGTACGCGCCAGATAGCTTCCCAGTCTTCCCTCCACACCACTCCACAACACGACGTAACAATGTAACCCTGACTTTAGTCGTGAAAAGAGAATATTATAATGATTTATGTATTATTATATTCGGAAAGAGTCTGAAATGTTGTTCTACGAAATTTGTGATTTTTTTGGCACCGTCACCGATGTTTGTAATTTAGGTATCATGACAATATAGGTGCCTACGCGCATTTTTTTATAAATAAAACTTCGGCATCTAGCACTACATTTCTTCATTAAAACATCATAAATTAATTGAGAACAATCGAAAACTAAGCATTTCAAGGAGATCAGACGAATAAATTAGTAAATTGCTCATATTGTACGAGTAGGAGATAATTTCTAAAGTTACGTCAATGGGTAGATCGAGTGAAAATGATGAACGATCGTGAAATTTTGTAATTATCTTAAAATGTTTTGGAAACAACAAATTAATGAAATCGTTAAATAAAATGGGTATTGGAAAAGCGGAAATAATATTTTCAATCGTATATATTGATTTTTTGCTTAACACTTTGATCACCGGCCGAATACACATAGAATTTACCCTGTGCCCAGCCCATTTTTGTGAAATTTCATGCTTTATGGAGGGTTTCTTAAAAGTGTCATATTTACAAAAAAATACGGAGTTAAATTGATTGAAACTTCTCATCTCACTCTTTTTTTGTGCTTTGTATCCTGGAGCCGTGTAAACACGTGGTTATAATAACCACGCGTTGTGTTTCGGTCCCGTGTTTTTACGTGGTTTACTAGCAGCAAAAAGAATTAATAAAAGTCACTAGATGTCAATAAAATTCACTTTTTTAGACAGCTGGTAAGCCACGTGAAAACACGGGACCGGGACACAACGCGTGGTTATATAATAACGTGTTTACACGTCTCCGGGATACGAAGAACATAAAAACGAGTGAGACCCTGCATATGTGCGAACATTGCAATGTGGCTCTCCATAAAGGCCAATGTTGTCAAAACTATCATGCAAACATGACTTATTAAATTGTGTCAAATAAATATGAGAAGTTTTAATTGATTGAACTTTTTTTTTTGAATAATTATGACACTTTTAAGAAACCCTCCACAAAGCATAAAACTTCACAAAAATGGGCCGGGAACAGGTTCTACGTGAATTCGGCCGGTACTCAAAGAGTTAACTATCTTACTTCAATATTTCATCGTTTGAAAATATTCGTATATTTTATTTATATTATATTATCTGTATTATATAGTAAATTATATTATCTGCATTCGTATCTCAAAATCCGAAATGTCTGGCTTATTCCAATGTTGCTTTGGGCTAGCGATATTTACATTGTACCTGCATAAGATAATTATTATTTTTATTATTTTGCGTGCCTCCGTTCACCATTTATTTTTTAGAAGATGCTCCTTTATGAAGGAGTTGATAATGTGTAGGTTCATGTTGTATTTGTGTAATCTACCTGTTAAAATTAAATGACGTCACAATTAGTCACAAGGTGCAGGCAAAATGAGTGGGTGAAACGTTTAATTTTTGTGCAGGTGAAAAGATGAGATCAGAGAATCTTGTCAAATAGTCGGAGAAAGCACTCCATTCAGATCCGCATCATCAGCATTATATGGTGGGTAGGGCACTGCATTGGTATATCAATCGCAGAGTATCTTGATTATTTTTGTTACATGAATAAAATATTATCAGTCTTACGCTTCAGGTTGTAGTCCAAGGACTTTGGAATATTCTAGTGTGTACCCTTTTGAATAAATATTTCATATCAACCATGTTGGGAATCGACCTCGAGACCTCTTGCATGGGAGGCAAACGCGCTGACCATTACACCACGAGGCCGACGAGCTGGCCGATCACATACACATACTTACCCGAAAATCCCCTTTAAAGATCGAGGGTCTTTTCATCGGAATAAAAAAATAAAAAAAATACTTATGCTTTATTAAGTTAGTTCATAACATCTTAAGAACTAATATAAATTTTTGATAACAGACCAACTTTTCAACAATATTTTGAGTTTGTCCAAACTTTTGAAGACAAGGACTGGATTCAACTCCCTAGGGAGCTGTCAATATTAGCACATTACAACATAGATGAAGAACATTTTAGAGAAGATAATATAGAAGTCTAGGCATCTACATGGCTTATGACCTGTCATTGGCTGATTAAAGTAGCCACTTAACATCTATATTCATTCAATTCTTTCACCTGTTGATGTTTGTGAAGGTAAAGAGCTAAAACCTTTATTTATGAGGGTGAGATTCATCTAATTGAATTATTTCACCTACATACTAGGCAACGCCTGAAAAATTTTCAAATTCTATACTTCTTTATGGACCAGGTGGATTTATCAACAACAAAGTGTGTAAAGTGGCCACTTAAACCAGTTAATGACAGGTTATAAGCTCTGTAGATGCCTAGACTTCTACATTAAATTATCTAAAACGTTCTTCATTTCTGTAGCAATGTATTCATTACAATTTTTATCAAAATTTCTCATGAACATATTATTTCAAATTAATTTTAAATATTTTAAAGCTTTCTATTTATTCATGTAAATATTTAATTATGGTAAATCTTCAATTCCTTGCCAAAATCGAGTTGCTTTTTTAAATCTCAAACCGCAATTTCAATTAAATCTAATTGCCTTCATTGTTCCCCTTTCACCTTGAGCTTAGAAGTTTGTATGAAATTAAGTTGGATATTTTCATTCTTTCTCATGATCGGCGGGTATGCAACGATGCAAAAACTCAAGATTATTCCGTTACAAACATCCTAAATCTAGATTGAGTATGCTGGACCAACTTATTGTAAGGACCAGTTTTAAGAAAAGCTTACGCTAGCACAAGCATAATCCAGATATACAAGTCTCAGTAAATGTATTTACTAGTGATGAACTGATAATGGATTGGCCGGATACCAAATATCCGGCTCATTATCTAATAAAATAATAAAAACACCCCGATACATTACTACGAATTTCTCTCATAGTTAAAAACAGAAAAAATATCGTCCATAAAATAAAAAGCGACAATTATAACGGTTTTGGGTAGTTTCATCCCATACAATTGTTTTTTTTCAAGCAAATAATTAATTAATTAAAAAACTATTTTTGACAAACATTTTTAATTTGCGGGTTAAATTATTTTTCTTAGTTGTATACTGAACATTGACGAACGATTTTATGAAAAAAAATACAATTGTTCAAATAATGATGGTTACTTCCTTTTTTTAAAACACGGTCGATTTCAATAAACCAATTTAGTGGCGTGATTTCATGAATTTTTCGCAATCTTATGAATATTAGGTATCCGCTGGATGAGTTACTATCCGGTATACGGCCGGGCAGTAAAATTAGGTCGGATACCGTTCCATCTCTAGTATTTCTATAATATTCTATACATAGTGTATTGATACCAAGGATACATCGGTACGCGCTTCTGCCGATACGATACATATATTTATAGAAACGTATCGGCGATATCGATATCAATACGGATAGTGAATTTAGAAAGAAAATGTACCTGAAGATTAAATAATAAGACACAAACGGAATTGCCTACCTAAATAAATTTAAGTGACTAAAATATAAATAGAAAGAAACAATCAAAACAGTAATTTTCAAATTTAACATAATTCAAATTTCGGAAGTTATTGATTCAAATTAACAATGATAAGATGCTCTATTTACGTTCAGGGATTCATAAAGCATGCCTCGTTAGATAATAAATTATAGTAAAGCTACGCCTGGGGGGCAATTACAATCAGGAGATACGATATGCCATACCTTTACTATAACGGTAGGCATAGTTAAGAAAAATTCTCCAGAGCAATTAAAAAGATACCTACTACAAACTAAGATTCTGTATCTTCGAGTTTTGAGGTAAGTATCGATAGCCATCGAGTGCGATTGCACCCTTACCTTACGGTACACATGATTCAATATCTATTTATCGTAAGCTGGAAGTGACAAAAATATGTTGAAGCGTGAGCTTTGCGCTTTAATTCCGATTTATTTAAAAAGTTTTGAGGTGGCTACTTTTTATCACAGAAGCCTATTTAAAAAACGAAAAAGAAATAAGTAATCTCTAATCAATACCAAATAAAATTATCGGGTGAAATAAAAAAATTTGAAGAAGAAGGCTTGGGCCAGGAACATTTCCTGATTTTATAATTGTCAAAAATGTTCACCAAACAATCTATAATATACTTTTTATTATAGTCCTTAAAATGTAACATGATTGGAATGACAGTTGTCAGAAAAAGTGACGACATAACTTTGTAGTAACGTCAAAGGAGTTATTATTATTGACACACGAAAAAGCATTAGTATCTGTATTTTTTTAATACAATGCTTGAAACATAAATCAACATTAATACATAAAATCAGCTTTAAAACTAAAAGAAAACTAAAATAAACCTAATTATTGACGACGTTACATAATTTTGCGAAAACGTTGGAGATGGGACAAAGCGATGAATGTAAATTGATCGAATAAAACAATACCGCAAAACCGTCCAATTTTGCCCTGGATGGATATTTTGCCCAAACAGTCTAATCTATGATCAACCTTTTAAATATATAATATATATTTACTATATCATAAATTCGTACAATAAATTTGTATACTTTAATATATACAATAAATTTGATACCAAATTTACCGAAATCAAATGGAAATATGTTTTTAAAGGTTGATCATAGATTAGACTGTTTTTTTGCAAAATATCCATCCAGGGCAAAATTGGACGGTTTCGCGGTAATTCATTTGATGTTGTTCATGAAAAAAGTATAAATGTCTCATTTTTTGGTGAATAGTTGTGATAAACCCACAATAATAGGCTTGTTTTTGCGTTTTTTTATATCAATGTTCGGAAACAGAGTTTCATGATTGCATGAAATAACTGATAAAATCGATTTGATCAGTGATCGGTAATTTCCATGACTAATACAATTAGTTTGACAGCTGTCATTCTAATCAAGCTATATTTTAAGGACTTTAATAAAGCTAGGGTTTCCTAGGACAGCGGTGCCCGTATCTTAACGGCCGTAGTGAACGGTGATGCGGTGGACAGCCGTCGTAGTGGTGACTAGAGAGTGGTTTTATTTTTTAACGGTGTTATCAACACCATTTTTATAGGAAACCACTCTCTAGTCACCGTTACGACGGCTGTCAACCGCATTAATGTTCACTACGGCCGTTAAAATACGGGCACCGCTGTCCTAGGAAACCCGAGCTTAACGTACCTAATTAATTTTAACAGTACTAAGGTAGGTGTAATATTTATATTTCAATATTTTTTCATAAAACCTACCTACTTAGTCTTACAACCAAAAATACCTAAATGCCAAAAGAGTGGTTTCTAATTTTCTAAATTATTAACATCTTGTGTTGATAATAGTTCGTACAAAAATACGTATTATTAACCCGTAGGACCCGATACCCTGCAATAGCAGTGGCAAAAAATCATGCCAACAGAACGATACCCTGCGATTGCAGTGTCCGAGTTGTGTGTACTTTTGAACTTAATAATTAGCTCTCCTCGTGACTTAAAGACAAAAGTAAAAATGTCACTTTATCAAACAGGGTATTGTTCGCATGTTGGTATAGTCAAAATATTTTTTTACTCCAGGATTTATTTTAAATATTATTTTTTCCGAGACGTGGATAATTCAGATATCGTCCATCTGACTGAGCGCACACACACAGTCACACGCGGGATCCGGCATATCGCGGTCGATTATCGGTACGAGTCAGATTTCAATGTTTGTTTTATCTTTCGGGTACCCATACGTTTTGTTTATACGGGTGCGGATTGATTTGTTAGAAGAACTGTGAGATAGTTTTTGTAATTATTAGTTGTAAACATTTCGTTTTCAATAATTGACTGCACATATTAAACTCAAAAAACAAAGCTGGTTTGTGAACGGCTGTAGTGTTTATTAAAAAAAGACATTTATATTTTCACACGCCATAATGAATGAAGAAGAAATTGAAAGTTTCATATTAGACGAAGATTCCGATTATTCCATGAGTGACGATGAAGATTATTTACCCAAAAATGTTGTAGATTTAGATAAAGATAATCATGATTATGGCGGAGAAATTGATGAATCCGAATTTACGGAGCTCCAATCTCTAACAGATATTTGTAATGATCCTCAAACTTCACACAGTGCAACTTTACACAGTGTTCCTCAATCTTTACAGAATTCCAGAGTGATCTACTACCTTTAGAAGACTTACACTGCGACATTTATTCGCCTCAGTGGGAATGTGGCAATATATTTAATCCTATTTTATTTGATTTTGACGAACAATCGGGTTTAAAAAATCGCGAGTTGAATGAGGAAAGTTGTGAATTAGATTTTTTTGAACTTTTTTTAAGCAACGATATTATAAGTACGGTTGTTATAGAAACAAACAAATATTTTCAAAATGTGAAAGCCACTAAAGAATTTCCAGCACACTCTCCGTACCGAAAATGGAAAGATGTAAATATTAAGGAATTATATATATTCATCGCTCTCACCATGCTAATGGCTAGGCTTAAAAAAGGTAAAATAAGTGATTATTGGACAACAGACAAACTGGAGTTTACATCTATGTTTGGTAAAACGATGCCGCGCGATCGATATTTATCAATTCTCAACATGTTACACTTTTCAGATAACGAAAAACAAGTAGCGGGCGACTCGACATACAAAATAAGGGACTTAGTAAATTCTGTTTGCAATAACTAAAAAAAATATTTTTACCCGTACAAAAATCTGTGTATTGATGAGTCCCTAGTTTTATTCAAAGGTAGGCTTCAAATAAAGCAGTATCTTCCGATGAAAAGACATCGATTTGGTATAAAACTTTTTATGTTGTGTGATGTTAAAACCGGATTTATTCTCCAATTTGTTATATACAGTGGTGCAAAAACTAATATAGAACTAAATAATGTAGAAGAAGCTGTGCCGACGCAATTAGGTATATCTGGGAGAGTAGTAGTTTCGTTATTGAACAATTATCTTAATAAAAGACATATACTATATGTGGATAATTGGTACAGTAGTCCACTGCTGTTTAATTATCTTCATGGTAATAAAACAAATGCTTGCGGAACGGTGAAGAAAACGCGGAAAAATATGCCGAAATTCGGAACAGTTAAAAAGGGAGACATCGAGTGGAAGCAATCAGGTTGCAATCTTGCTATGAAATGGCACGATAAAGGGGAGGTTCACATGCTGACCACTGCACATGATACGTCAATAATAAGTACTGGCAAAGAGGATAGGACGACGAAGACCCCGAGATTAAAACCGTCATGCGTGATAAACTATAATAAGCATATGGGTTCAGTCGATCGATCCGATATGCTTATTACATTCATCGAATGTGTGCGAAAAACCATAAAATGGTATAAAAAAATTACGTTTCGGACAATTGATGTGACAGTTTTAAATGCGCATGTAATGTATAAGTTGAAAACGAATAAAAAAGTAAGTTTAACAAAATTTCATAAAGAACTCGTTAGACAACTTTTGCAAAAATACCATGACCCCGTTCATAAACCGAGGACCAGCAGACCGAGCGATCATCCGCTAAGACTTACTGCTCGGCATTTTCCACCATTTATACCACTGCCTCCTGATGCTAAAAGAAAATCCGCGTTCCGTGAATGTCACGTTTGCAATAAAACCAAACTACGACCAAAACGACGTGTACAAACTAGATTTTGGTGCAGACACTGTCAAATTCCTTTATGTCCAGATACATGTTTTGAAAATTATCATACCCTCCAAAAATTTTAGATTTTATTATATTTACATTTAGTTCAACAAAACAATATAAACATGTGGTCACTGTTTTATATGCTGACACGGCGTACTATGATTGTGTGTGTGCTCGCGGGAATAATATCGAATTGTTTAGTGTAAATCGTTTTTATTTATTATTGACTTTAAAATTCTTGAAACAGAGGATCTATTATGCTAGAAAATAGTTTGTTCTCAGATCACACCAAAGAATTTTTACCATAATATTTTTCCTGAACTTAATGTGAGTGTTTCTTTCGCTGGATGATGTATAATAAAGGTAATTATTTTTGTTTTATAGCTCTAAAATCTTTTTTACTAAAGTAAAAACATATTTATAATAATTTATTTTTAAAGGTATGGCTTAAACGTTCAATCGATATTTTTTTCTTCAATTTCGTAACGTTTTTTTAATGCATAAAAAAATTAAAAAGAAAGTTAGACAGATATCAAAAATTTACGTCGTTCCAGGGGGAGAGGTACCAAAATTACGGGCAGTTGCCTAGAGGTTAATTTGTGTAAAATATTTATAGGAACGAAAAAACCCTGTTGAAAATGCTTTGTGTGCTTTCAAAGTTCTAGTTGTGATGTTTGTGAATATAAATAATAGATGGCAGTAGTAATCATTTTAGTATGCATTTTGATCAACAAGTCCGTTCATTCTATACCTACTAGATCTAGGTGGTGTTAATTCATTACTACTAGAATTTCCAAAAAATAAACTCCCCACGTGATATCACACAGAGCTTGGCCAATTCCACACGGCATGGTATAATAAGAGTGCATTTACATTTATTAAATATTTATTCTGAGCCTATTCCCCGAGAACAGGTAAAAATCCTGCAAAAGGAGAGTGGAGACTCGGCTCCATGATGTACCGGTTATTCGTTGCTTCAATTCGTTTTTACCCAACAAACCAAAACGCAAATCTGCAGAAATAGATCTTTAAAGTTTTTTTTTTACAAAATGGGCATAAAAAATTACCACAACTTAAGGCCAAATTATTTTTAAAAAAACCCCTTAAACAATTTTAAAAACATATTCTTTTCGTTTGTTAAAATGGTCAGTTGGACAAAAATGAACTTATTTATTTATTAACGGACATTGTCCATGTATACAATTTATAGGGTTTAAATATTACAATAAAAGAATACTTTAAAACATTAAAAAAAGAAGAAAAGAAGCATTGACAAACAAAAGGGACACCAAGAAAAGACTATTTATTTAGTGCTCGTTTAAATCGTTGTAAACTTATACCAAAAAAGTCCAGATCTTGTATTGAGTTAACAATACGACAAAGACGGGTTTGGAGAAACTTAAGTGACATTGCGTTTGCCTGGCATTAAAATTAATGATTAAAAAAAATACGACAATATAATAAATATCAATCCACCCTATGTTATTTTATCATGGTGTGAAATGGGTCAATATTGTGATATCACCCAGTGGGCTTGTGGTTCGCACGTGTCCAATCTCGGAGAAATTACCGACAATATATTCATTTTATCCCATCTTACATATTTGTATATTATATTATCTTACATATTATCTTTAGATCTTTGGGGAAAAAGTTAGAATAATGTAAAAAATTAATTTATGTGAATGAATAAAAAATTTATGACTCCCATACGCGGAATAAAGAATATAGTTCTACATATTTAAAAATGTTAGGATTCGTCCAGTCTACTGCCAGGGTTTTTGGTAATACACGAGTACTGAGAATTCTTTGTAACTCGTTGGTGCGAAGTAGACTTAAGAGTGGCTCGATGATTTGGGGACAGTGTAAGTTGAAGTGGAGAGGGTTCAGAAGAAATTTCTTCGGTTTCTCTACATCAGGGAGTGCGGATATTATCCATGGCTTTATCCCACTGAGTTCTTCCAGGGTATGCTCGGTTACAGCAGTTTGAAGACCAAAAGGAATGTGTATTCAACTACACATTTCTTTCGATTGTTATACGGTATTATTGACAACCATGAAATTATGCAGAGCATTAACTTTTATGTTCCCGATTATTTCCTTAGACAGCGTCAGCATAGACTGTTTCACATTCTTAAATACAGTACTAACCTGCAAATGTTTATGCCTGTTGGAAGGGCTATCTCTATGTAAAATAATATAACATTGGACATTGACATTTTCACGTCTCTGAGGGAGTTTTTCGTTACAAGATTATCCTACTTTTTTAACATATTCTCTGGATATTATGTATACCTGTGTTATTTTTATACATACCTTATTTTACATTTCATTATTTCTATATGTATGAATCAAGATATTCCATTTTGTAATGTACATATTTATGAATAAACAAAATTTAAAATATATGTGAAATATAATCAGAATCATAGATGAGTGCTTCCCACTCGATTTCTTTTCTCAGGTAAAAATCCTGAAAGAGAAAATAAAGTGTTTTATGCATTTATAATTTATATAATTAATTATTGTAGTGCTTTCACACTTATAGATTACGCAGGGTCTAAGCTTATAACAGAGTTGAACAGTTTAAACCCGCGCTGTACCAGCGGGTGCCCTGCAAGATATCGGACCCTCCAGTGGAGATGCCTCGTTTTCTAGTGGCTAACCCATTTCCTTAACTAGAATGAGGTCTCAGGTTTGATTCCCGGTAAGGTTGACTTTAAATATTTATTCAATAAGATGTTTTAGCAATGTAATATTTCATATTCTCATCTTACCTATAGATGGGATCTACGATTAATGCGTTTTGACGCTGTCTGACTGAATTTTAATAAAAATTGGATCATTAATAATCACAAATATATTACTAATTTGTTTGAGAATATAATAATAAATCCGTGAATTCGTAATACCGGACAGCATCACAAAACAATACCGCATTTCTTTTGCATGCCTTGAACGTAGACCGTCTATAAAAGGCTCTATGCACCATTAGATGAATATGAGGGAATGACAGTGTAATTATTTATTTATTACATACACGGCCTACGCCAATTACAACAGTTACATGAAGAAACATATAGGTATAAAAGAAAATGAACATAAAACTATGTAGCAAAGACAAACGAGGGCAATTAAATAATGGTATACAATATTTTCAGTAAACACGATAAACATATAAGACTTCGAGGTAAGCCCACAAATACAAAATGGTTGAAAAAAATAATCCTTTTGAATATTTATATCCTCATTTAAAATTTCTGTCTTACATTACCTTTTTAAGATTGTAGTCAGCAATGTTTTGAGTTTGTCCATATGTTTACAGACTGGATTTTAGCCCCCTGAGTTAATTAAAATATTACAACAGAGTTGGAGAACATTTTAGGGAAGGGAATATGGAAGTCTAGGCATTGACAGAGCCTTTTTCAGCATTCTTTCAACATCTTTCATTAGCTGGTTTGAGTGGCGTTTTCACTACTTTGCCTATGTTTGGAGATCCATATTTCTTCAATTCTTCAATCTGTTTTGCCTAGTCTTTCAAATTATTCCTGTCCGGTAAATGTTTTCCTACTTCTTTCTCTCAAACTCCCCGAGGGTGAAATATAGTCCATGTCTGCAAACATCGGGACAAACTCAAAATATTGACCATTCAACCGACTTGTCAAAGAAGTGGTATCAAAAAAAATAAATATTTTCAGATTGCCTAATATATTAGAACACATAAAAGAATATGTTTAGGTGTGCCCTACTTCAAGATTAAAAATAAACTAAAATAAATAAATAAAAAATGTGTATGAGAAATGATTTGGTAAAAAAAAAAATTCCACCAGCGTAAATAAAGGTTTCAGCTTTTTAACTTCACAAAATCAACAAAATATTGACATTAAAACATGGCAGAATGGTGAATGTCACACAGTGTGCAGAGTTGCCAATTAAACCAGTCAATAACGGGTATAAGCCCTGTAAATGCCTAGACTTCGATATATATTGCAGAATAGCCTAGGAGGCCCAACACGGTGGTGAATTATAGCACGCAACACCCAGGCTCGAGAAAAATTACATTTAATTTGTTTTAACCGGGAATCAAACTCATACCTTCTGTGCGCGAGTCAAGAGTACTACCACACCACAGAGACCTCTTTATTTCTTTCTTTTAAATGTTGTCTCTGCTGTAAACAGAAGTCTTAATTTTGTTGTATTTCTTATCCAATTTGAAAATAATTTGTTATATAAGTAAACACTGGTTTATAGACATGAATTATAAGGAATACAATCCTTTATACTTTTACCTTTAAAAATATTGTATATTTCTCTGGTCTTATGCAATTAATACTTACTACAACTCAACTCTGACTTTTTTTGTCAATTGTAAATTAGTTTTTTTCTTTTATAAAGGCAATCCATCCCAAGGTGATTTGTACCACAAAATATAGTGAGGAAGTTCAGTGCACTGGGAAATTGGATAAGAAAACATTTTCTTACATGCAATAAGAATTAGAGCATTTAATTGTACTGCAAAGTTTCTCAAAAACGTATAAAGAAATATTAAGTAATAAAAATGGCTGAACGTCATGAGTTCTTGTGAATCAACCAATGATAGTGGGTTGATAGATTTACGGGAAACCAGTTCACCAGTCAGCACCGTAGAGAACTTGTGACGTCACGGGCGGAGTAATCGCAAAATTTCAAAACATAAAAAAATCATACAGCCGACAATATAAATTTTTTTTTGGGTTAGTTTGGTAGTCCATAAACAAACAAAAAAAAAAACCACTGAAAATTCTCATAAACGGTTGCAACAAATCCAGTCAGGTTGTGGTCCAGTGATGGTTAAATATATGGGCAAGAATAACTTATAAAATGTACATTTAAAGCACTAACTTTGTGGTTATTCATTATAATTCTAATAAAGTAATTTTGTTTTATTTTAATTTTAAGAATAACTTAGTTTATTTTCAACTTTCTCACTCTTTCAAAATTAGATTTCATTCTTGTTTTTCACAAACACTGAATCTTGTGCTTGCTATGCAGGTTGTCTTCAACAATAAAAAAAGAATCGTAGAATCAGGACAGGTAGAAGAATAAAACTTGACTTGTTTATTTAGAGTTAAATTATTTTTAAACCCACCATTGCTTCCGAATAAGATTAATATTTTTATTTTGTACATTTTTTATTATAAAAATCTGACATCATTACATTTTCATTTATTTTCTATTTGTCTCTTTGACTAGGCATTGCCCGCATTGAAACCAATTTGTAGATCATTAATAAATTTATGCATTTTTCTTAGATTAAAATTTTGCAGGGACCTCAAATGCCATCATATACATTTTAGTTAAGGTTTACTTAAAAAAATTAAGCAAGGCCTATTTCTCATGCGAGCAACTCATCTATCCCTGCAAACCCGAAAGGATGTCAATGATTACGATAGATTTATTTTATCATCACGCAGTTTTGATTATCATTTTACAATGATTATTCTTCCATGGCAACAGAAACAATCGTCCAATCATTCGTAGATAATATCACATTGAAAGGAAGTGGTTACAGAATGCTATTATATATCCCACCAGGGAATAAAACGACGGAAACATATCTTTGTACATTTTTTAATGCAAATTTTCATTAGCAGCATAACAGCCAATTAATGATCTGTGAAGATGTAATTGTTTTTGCGATTTTGCTGACTAAGATTGACGACTGTTTGTATGGGTATAAGAATATTGCATTTATAATGATTGCATGCATTGTGATGATAAAGAAATAAAAACACATTTTTGCTGCGTGAAATCAAAGGTCGCATGTTTTAAATCAATTAAATATTTTTAAAGAAAATACAAAAACTAAAAACATAAGAGAGTGAGTAATCATATAATTTCTTGATTTCCTTTTTGTTTTTACTAATAAAACATCCGTTTAAACATCTTCAGACTAAGTTTATAGTTTTGCAACTTAGACAGACAGGATCAAAGGGCGGGTTGAGTTGAGTGGGAAAAATAAAACAACAAATGTATTGACCTAAAAATGAAGAAACATTTATTTCAGTATGTCTTTTGTATAATTTATAAACAGAATGAATCCGTGTGGTAGGTGAACAGAGCAGGAGTGGAGCGAAGAGTACCAACAATATAAAGAGTACAGTTTATAGTTCTGTAGAATGTAAACACTGTAATCCAATCTGCTAGCCTTACCTTGCCATGCCAAAAATTACAATACAATACAGGTGTGTTCTCCTATTCTTCATCAATCTTATTTTTTTCAAGTTTTTTTTGAATATTTTTTTTTCTTAATTAGTCTATGTTTGGATATTTTAGAAAATCAAAAGAACATTTACAATACAATAAATGGAGAAGGCGATGGGCCCCAAATATAAAGGTAGGATTTAAAATTAACAATTAGAGAAATATGGGAATAAGCTGGGGGGCAATGCCCGACCCCTGAAACACATTATCTTACAAAAAATTTACACAAGTAGGATGATACTGACGGTTACATCTCTCCTCCCTATTCGTACTTTCCTTTAATCATACTTAATCGATAAAATGGTGTTAAAATAATTAAAATTATCTTTTACAATTATAATATTCTTTTAATAAAGTAGTTGAATCACTCATTCTGCACTCACAGCAGAGGGGGAGAAACGCGCACACTTATAATATACACTTACAGTTTGCACTGGGGAATGCCAGTCTAGAGTCTATGGTCTATGTATAGAACGGCTCGAGGTCGGAAAGGTCTGGTTCTTGTTCTGGATTCCCCACACAAACACTAGAGAAATGCAGGTCCAATCAATGGTGGTACTGTGTGTCATGAAAAATGTGTTTTTCTTTATTACAACATTCTAAGCGTCGCTAACTCACTTCGACGTCATCATGGTGACGAATTCTGGAAGGAAACAAAAGGAGATTAGTCGGTCGGCCACTCGCGAAGCCTGCTACTACCCATGCCGCTACACTAGCACACTACACAACATGCCGTACACCGCTACTACGGCTACCGGGGCATCCGCCCGATCTACGACTTCCAAATTTCCTTGCTCGATACACGATCGCCGCCGGCTTCGTCTCCATTCCCCGCCGACCGGCCGGGCCGCGCTTAGACAACACAGAGGGAGCGGGTCACATCGAGTGGTTAGAGAGGATTGTTATTTACAAGTGTGCACTGTATAGTCTGTTCTTGTTGCGAGGGATGTTCCGCAAACCGGACCAGCGAAGAGCTGTTTTCGTTCCCTTCAAAGCACGCCCAAATCAAACTGCATCTCTATTTACGGTTTGAGTTGCGTCTAACTTTGAGGGGTTTAACATCTAACGAGGGGGGAGGCATACACCGAGAGTGAGTGTAGTAAGAATTAGCAGGCAGATGCGAGCTCGGTGAATATCTCTAAATGCACAGATGAGTGTAAAGTGAAGTCGGACTGGGCCGCAACTAGGTCGCGGGTGTGAACAGGGGAGCGGTCCGAGGAGGAGATGGAACCGAAGAAGGGGAAACGAAGGCAACTAGAGGGAGGGGGTGAGTAACAGATCGAGCAGCAAATAATAATCCAACATAAATGAATGGAGTACCTATAGTAGTGGAGCTCGCGACGGTCCGTGGGTCTTACCAACCCCGATCTATAAACCTGTTAATAATGTCCTATATCGCCATAGGACAGGCCTAGGTGGCGCTAGCACTCGCTGTCACTTCTCAAGAAAATTAATTTAGCTAGAGCATGGAAATCTGGAAGAAGAGGAGGACCAAGTCACAATACGGCCTTACATTTAACCGCTGGATCATCGGGTGCGACTAGTCTCTAGTGAACCAACTCTAGTCAGATCAGTAGCTTGTATTGATATTCAATTTTGCAAAATGAAAAAATCACATTTATTAAAAAAAAAAAAAAAAACAAAACATTAAACAATCAAAAAGTATACGGGTGTATTTGGGATATTTTTTAATTGTTTAGATAACACAGAGGCAATGGAGTTATAATGAGAAATGGATCTAGAGGAATTATAATTTGTATTACCATTTACTTAGAAATAAATTAGTGTCCAGAATAAACAGTTTATTCTGGAAACAACAGAATCAAAATTAAAATCAAACAATATTTGTATATAAAGAAAAGTCAAACTAATTTAACATCGATGATTACTCAACGAAATGAAAAGAAATATCTCTCGGGGGTAAATATATGTGGACAGCCGTAGACAGACGGAAAACCCATTTGTCTGACGGGAGCTCGTAAACAATAATTGGCCACAGCCCATACTTAAGAACACATTGAGAGAATACAAAACACAAGTGTCGGACAATAAGTCAAAAGGGGGGAAGGGCGGCCATGACCCGTGACAAGAGGTGAAAGAATCCGCAGACACTTGCCCCTCAGAATGCAAAAGGAAGATGGAGGGGGGGGTCACGCAGCGACATATCAGCACGGTGAGATATATATTAGGTTGATGGCATTCTGCCAAACTCAAACACAATGAAAGGTATTTACAAACACAGATACAGTAATATGCATACTGCATTCATGGACTTTATTTTCGTTCAGTGTGGTGCACTCCACAATCGGCTTTGGATAAAGCCCAATTAATTCATAAAAACGAAGTAAAAAAAATACATGCATCAACATTAAATTTAAGAAAATCATTTTCCCCTGTAAATACAATATTTATTCATTTACTCGTAAAGGTACGATGATTAGTGGCCAACATGTGGAAGCGTCGCACACTGGTTGAGTTCCCCTCCCGATAGCGCTCGGTGCAATAGCGTGTAAATACAATGCCAGTGCATCATAATTAACTTAAGCTTTTTACTTGTAAATACACACCATTACTAAGACTCGTCTCTACAGCTTCTACATTCGATGTAATAGCTTTGCATGCACAGCGAGTGAAACGTAGTATAAATAATTATAACCAGACTACATATATTTATATTTGATTACGGCGGATTTTAAGATATGCAAAAAATGACATGGCAGAGTGCCAAACTAGTGGCCACGGGATAAAGCTTTTAATCACACAAAAGAACACAATATGAACAAGTGCGGGATGTATTGGCTAGTTCTCGGTACACCACTGCGGTTAGGGAACCTTTTGAAGTGTGAGATATGTGGTTTGAGGTGACACAGACCGGTTAAAGACCGGCGGTGGACAAACATTCTATTACGGCAACACTGTAATGTGAAGTTGTTGACATAGAGAGGAAGTGTTCGGTTGTGACTGTAAATAGCATCAATGAAATCGCATCGCTCGAGAGGCTTGGCAATACTCTGCTCTTATATATCGGTGCTTTATATAATTTACTACACATGTTAAAACCAACTGGTTTATCTTCTAAAAATGAGAATTAAAAAGACAATTTTAAGAGTTGCGCAGCTAAGATTTTTGATAGAAGCGGTAATGTCCACTAGTGATATAGTATATGAATACCCTTACATTAATTAAATTTGTGATTGTTGTTACGCTTGTAATACCTTAAAAACGACTTAAACTCGATATGATTAAAAACATTATATTAAAGGTATATATTTTTAAAAAAAGTTATGCTTAGAAATTTCTTGAAAAGCAAGTAATAAAATGGGTTGTTTTGATAAAAAAATAAGTGTAGGAAAAATAAAATCACATTAAACTTTAAATTGACTAAAATGGCTAGCAGCAAATCTCTGAAAAATTGACTAACCATAATTAATCATTGAGTTATTTAAGATAATTATAATTAATAAAAAAACCGCATTTAGTCTGTCCGTCTGAAACTTTTCTCACTGAATCCACTTATATTTCTTGTTCAGACTGTTTTGTTATAGGGACACAATATCTCCTCCTACCATATAATTACTTCGGTTTCACGTAGACTATAGCAGTCTTCACTACCAATGGACTCTTTTGGTTTGGACTGACAGCCAGTCATCATTTCTTAAATGAGAGACACAATTTTGACAGCTATTCCAGACATTACCGCGGATGAGTTAAACCCGGTCAATGGTGAATACAAACACGTAAACCGGACATCTTAATAACATTGCGTAATTATTTGATGGTTTAGAGGTTAAAAACCCGATATTTTTTATTAGAATTTAAATCTTATTGATCTAAAAATGCCGGCAAATATTACAAGAGCAACAAGTAAAGTGTCGATGTCTGGTATGGTGATAAAATGTTTTTGTGCATTCCACAAGTAATGGGAATCAACAAGTCTGTCGGCTCACCTTCATAATTAACCTGGCCATCTCCGTCGATGTCGGCCTCCCTGATCATCTCGTCGACTTCCTCATCGGTGAGTTTCTCTCCGAGGTTGGTCATGACGTGACGCAGCTCAGCGGCCGAAATGAAGCCGTTCCCGTCCTTGTCAAAGACGCGGAAGGCCTCGCGGATCTCCTCCTCGCTATCAGTGTCTTTCATCTTGCGCGCCATCATCGTGAGGAACTCGGGGAAGTCTATCGTGCCGTTGCCTGAAAAGAGAAATTATTAAACATTTGAAAATAATTTAAATAAATGTACCAGTTTTGGAAGAAAACGGAACCTCGCCCTGTACCTTAGTTGAGATGCCGAGAGCCAGAAGAGAAGTTTACCGAGTTTTTGGCAAAATGGCTTCCAAACATTTATGGCTTGTTTTTTATATTAAATGACTAAGACCACAGCTAATGTCACATTTCTTTTTAAACATAAATGAAAAAGAAAAGTACACGAGGAATATCTTCTAAATGTACAAAAAATAAAATAATAGTTTTCGCTTTGGCGCTTTTCAGTCACAAATTTATTTATTTATACCAAGGTACATATTACAAAAAAAAATGTATTCCTTAACTACATGAGGCTAAGAGCCCCGTGTTGAGTTGGGATATAACATAATGGAAAGTGGATGCATACATGTTATTCAAGAATGCAAAAATAACCATTATTACCATAAACATAAAATTTAATCAACAATTTATCACTTCCTGCCGATTTCTTTACCAACCATAAAGTTGACAAGCAGGCATTTAAAATCCAAAATGTCCAAAGCTTGCAAATCCTACTATTTTAAAACTCAATTATCAGATACACTGAATAAAGGTTAAAGGCTCATAGTTACTATTCCAAAAGAAAAATAATAGATTTATTATCAATCGTTACCCTTTTTGCACCCAGCACCCAGGGCACTCCATTGATAAACGAAATGTAAGCCTCTATTTGAGGCTTGTCAGCAGGTGGGATAGGGGGTATTTGAAAGGAGGTAATGAAAAATACACCACAACACCCAGACCAATTGAGAAAGAATCTTTCTAGGATTTTTTTTCTTGCAACTGGCGGGAATCGAACCCGCGACGCCAGTTCCACAGCCATTCCGACCATCTAGTTATTTGAAGGTAGGGTGATCAGTCTTGCGCTTCGGGTGACAGCCCAGAAACAATGAAATATTGCAGATTTATCTCCACATAATTTCCTTGCTCTGGATTTTTACCCGAGAGCAGCCATCGAGTAGAAAACACTCCACCAGGGTTCTGGTTCTATTTTTTACAGACACAGAACTGTATTCTTAAACCGCCCGGACACGGAGTATACACTATGTTTAAAGGGATCCAAAATGATGAATTACTTAGTTCAGTACGTATGATGTAATAAATGGGAGTCCATTGCCTCAAACAGATGTATTAATAAGTGAACCCGGGTCTTCAACCTTTGTGAGGTATTCTGAACCAATTCAGAATGATTACACTAAGTGGTTTGTCAGGGGTCTTAGTACTTGCGAAGGTCACGTAATCTACACTGAGGTTGACCTCCTCTGTTTACAAACAAGTTCAAAACTACGGACATTCTTGGATAAGAATGCTAACATCGAATCAATGAAGCAGCAAAGTTATTTCATACCAAGAGTTAATTAACAAAACAAACATTTGTAACTGCGCAACATATTTTTTTTGACATCGAAAGTAATAATAATAATATTTGGGTGATTTATATAGCGCCATTTTTGTAAAAAATCACCTCAAGGGCGGTTTACAATTATATACCTAAACTTACATTCTAACTAAACTAGAGCGATATATTATATTTCCAGATTTAAAATTGAGGGTATGATAGTCTAAAGAAGTGGGATTTTAGTTGGGATCTGAACTGACAGGGACTGTCGATGATTCGTAAGTTTGAATGCAATTGGTTCCAGGCAGATGGGCCGGCGGCGGCAAAAGCACGATCTCCAAATCTAGTGTTTGGGGAGCGCCAGGTTTCGACAAGTTTTCCTCTTCCTGAATCAAATGCTGACCTAAGAGTAGATTTTCTTTGACATGTATTTTCCCTAATACAAAGGTCCGATAGGTATTTTGGAGCCATTTCATGAAGGGATTTGAATACTGTCCAGCAAAGCTTGTATTTTATTATCTCTGGGCTTTTTAACCAGTGCAAATCTCGAAGACGTTGTGAGATATGAGAATATTTTTTTACTCCCGTAATAAGCCTTGCTGCTGCATTGAAAACAGATTGAAGTTTATTAGTTTGATATTTTGGGAGATTAGCGTATATTCCATTACAGTAATCTAGACGCGAAAGTAATGTCTTATGGTACATTATTGTTGGGAAAAAATACATCACATGCCATCGTTTGTATTTCTTGGGTTAGTGAATTAAAATCACATTTAGTTTAAAACTTCATTCCATACAGCGAGCCAGTGCGCCTCTGTCGGCCAAAATCATTAATACTGGATTACACGAGCTTGGGCGACCAAAGATAAAATATTAATTTAAATACGTCCTTAAATCCCAGACTTTAGATTTATGCTAGAAAATTTACTTTTATGATTACTGGTAAATCTTGCAGCTTACCTAAATGCAATTTAGTCTTTCAACACTTCTTCATGAGGGCTGTTATTCTTTAAAATAAAACTGATTGACTTACGACCGTGTAGGGGATGTAGCATTATACGCACCGGTTTTATGTGATAAAGAGATAACGAATGTATTATATCTCAACGAGGATGTTCGATTGAAAGAATACTTGGTATAACCTGTTCGGTGGCTTGAAAGTGAATTTATTGTAAAATAAATAATATTACAAATGAACCTTTAGAATTTATTCTTTATATCAGCATATTGGTATAAATCCTTTGGTGAGTTTTGAAAAACAAAAATTCGCTAAACAAAAATAAAATATACACTAATTATAAAATAGTTTTATGCAGACAATAGAAAAGTGAAACTGAGATAATAGCACCTTTCTGAAAAGAGTGAATAATCTAATCTACACAGTGGTTGGAATGTTTTTGACTTTGACAAATGATAAACAATGAATACATTTTTTTTTTGCTTAACAAGAATCTAATTTTAATGATTTTTGTACCATAAGATTTTTTGTGATATGGGTGTTTTCTGCGAATTGAGAAATGCCGTTTATGTGATCGACACTATTTTTGGAACGTGATTATTACAGCTTTTTGTATGAAAGCGGTTGGGCTATTTTTAGAAGAACATAGAATTGACCTTACTGCACCCGATAAAACCAATATCAAATTTTATAAAAATTGTGGACTAGCTGCTTTCTGCATAACTACGTTCAATTATAGGTTATTCTTAAGTACTTATTTTGACTTTAAAAATAATGTTTAAATAATGATAAAAACGTTACTAGTGAATTAATAGTGAATAGTGTTAAGAGTAAATATATATATATAAAGAATTATAAAAAGTATAATTTACATTGTTTTGTGAATATTAAAATGATGTGTTTGCCATTGTTGAATGGAGTGAATAAGTCCATAACTAAATATAAAAATCCATGAAAGAATGATTCTAAAAGGGCAATTATTAACGTTTTGTTTAATGAACTACAGTACTCGGTAAGGAATACTTAAAAAAAAACATTTTTAGGATAATTCACAAAGAAATAGTGTTTTATTGAAATATATATAAAAATCTTGAAAGACAAGTTACAATAGTCGCAAGAAAAAACATATCAGTATGCATGCTAATGAATAATATAGTTTCATCAATTTTATCTACTGCAATTGTATTTTTTACGTTTCAATCATCGTCTTTGGTTAGTGGGTTTTACAAGAGACTAAATTTCATTAAAAAACCGGCTATTATTTCAGGTCACATCTCAAATGATTAATTCTTCTATTGAATAATTAAATTTACAAGTGCGGGCGCAACATTATCAGTTAAATCTGGACCAAGGCACCTCCATAAATATAAAATATAATCAATCAAGCTCAGTGTGCGCTCAATATCACACACACTACTCAGAGATGTGAATGACAGATTGTTAATTCAATATGGTATGATTATAATTCTAAACAGAAAAATGTACATAATATAAAATATTGACTTATGAATCGACGATGAAGAACTCGCTTGGCAACATGCTATTGGACAGAAGAATTGCAGAAACATTCCTTATTGTGCTAATTTTAAAACGGAAAAAAACTTAACATATTCGCGGACACTTATTGGACACATTCTTGTTCATATTCTTAGAGGTGGGGGTCAGTCAATATCTCCTACCGTATATAACCTACAGTTATCCATACCACAACCTACTTCCACTATCTATTAAAACCATTAGTAACGAGAAAATGTTCAAAAAGGCTATAAAAAAAATGGATAGTGGAGCTAGGTAGGAGTAAAATGGATTGTCACATTCGCCCAAACCAATATTGAATCAACTGCTCCACAAGTGTATAGCTTATGTTAGGTTTTTGTTCTTTCGTTGTGCGTTTTGTAATATAAATAATGTAGATGTACATAAATACGTAGTGTTTAAAACTGCCTGAACATTTTGTTAATTATCTCTGTTTATTAAGTTAGTATTCTTTGTTTGTTCTCAAATGTAAAAATATTTTTTTTAAAAGTATATCGTTAAGTGTCCTCGGCACGAGTAACCCCAGGAGGTCACATTATATTTTTTTTTATTATTAATTATAATTTATAAGAGAAAAAATATGAATATAATTACTTCAGTTTCACATGGGCTAAAGCCATCTTACAGCACTGACAAATGTATTTTGAACTGACGGCAATAGTCGTCATTTCCTAAATAAGAAACATGATTTGGATGGCTATAGCCGGCATAACCGCGAATGCAAGCGCATACGAAACTGTCCGTTACACATTTGTTGTTAAACTAAAAACAAATAAAAAATTTGGAACACTTGTTTTATGCATTAAAGCTATAGGGTTTCTCTTGTAAATTATTACACTTAGTTAGGACCCTGTTAAAAAAAAATCTGTGTAAAACGGGTTTGGTATACTGTTTAATTTTAAGTCAATTTAAATTTTAAAGCAAGCACTGCACTCTTCTAGATTGAGATCCGTATTAAATGTGTTTAAATAACTAATTTATAAATGCGATGTTTCAATAGAATATTACACATGTGTCCCGTAAACTTGAATTTCTATAAGTTATATTAATTCTCAGCCTGAAGAGTATATTAATTGTGCATATCCAAATACGCTATATTCTCACAGCTGCGGCACTCTGATTGTGATGAAAATGTATGCAAATATATCTTATTACTCGTGTCAGCCTTGGGCCGGGCCAGAGCGGGAGGAGAGATCAATGAAGTGTAACCCAACACACCTCGTATGTCGCACGAGTGACAGGGATAGGTATTTGCCTTTGAACCGGTTAACAGAATCTGTCGATTCATATTATAATAAATAATATGATAAATAATGCATCGGAAATATTTTATAACATTATCAATGAACGATTTTAGTATGGATATTTGAGAGACTCCTCTCTAGACCACTTCAATATTTAAAAAAAAATCTAAGTAAATTAATTATTGTACACAAACCTAAATTTTGGGTAGGATTTCATATTAAAGTATTGGGTTTGATTCCCTGCTAAGTTATAAAGGCTTAATAGGCTATGAAACTAGATATTGATGTACTTACATTACAGTGATACTGCATTTCAAATCAAACAAAAATATTGGGATATGATAGTTCTTGGTCTAATACAAATAATTTATTTTAAAAATAACATAAAAAATCAAATAGGTATATATTGTAATAAAATAAATAAAAACAACTTTGTTTATAATGACTTAATTTTTTTACCGACCGGTTTCAAAGCTATAAAAGCTTCTTTATCAAGGAAAAAAAAAAAAAATATTTATAGGTTTATATTGATTGAGGAAAATAATTGGGTCCTACTCCTCAAACATAAATTCTCAAGCCACGAGTTGACACCATTTTACATAAAAAGAATGATTCGGCATAATGTAGGGTAAAAAAAATATCGCTACTTATTCTAAAAAATAATGTAACAACCCAAAACCATCACGCCGTTTCTCCATAGGGGTAGGCAGAGAGGATAGAATGCCATATCATTCTGTATTACGTACAGACCTCACTTCCCCTACATCCATGCATCTTTACACCGATTATTCCCACTCTTGACATGTCAATCTTCCAAGTATTTGTTAGATTTGATCGTGCCATGTCTTCCTCATTTTCTGCATCCATCAACATTCGCATCCCTTTAGCTGTTCTATCACTGTCCATTTGCTCTACACGCCCAAACCAACGCGGCGCCCCTTTCTTGATTTTGTCAATAATGCTCGTCTCAGCCTTATATAGTGAACCTATCATATATCGATTTACCACACACTCGCCTGAGAGATTGCATTTTGGCAGCATTCAACCTACTTTCATAATTATTTTTCCAATTCCATACTTCACTCCCGTACATTAGGGTCGGCACCAGAACTCCATTATGAACCGCTGGTTTTGCCTCCTGCGACAAACATTTGTTTGCCAAATTAGATTTCAGTGCACTTTAATATCCCAATAACATGTATTAATAGATTTTTCAACAATTGTGAATTATCCTGTGAATTTCAATTAAATATAAGCATTTTTCAATCCTACATAAATGTTGTAATCCGATTTTGATTGATAACCCTCATATATAATACATTACATTGTATCAAGAATTTTGTTAAAAGACAGGGTAACTGTTTGCAACATGTAATTCTATAAGCAATATAATTTATTTTGCATATATTTATGATCAAATCATAAACTGAATAACTGCTGTGCAATTTCTCGCTTGTTTCATTGTATAAATCAAAGTCCCTACTAACTGTAAATCCATTTGCTTGCCTTGTATGGTGCATGGCGCATGCATCATTTGTATGCAATCCTGTACCTAATACTATTAGCTTACTATTCATTATACCAATGACAGCTGGTGTAGATTAAAATACAGCTCTTTATTAAGTTTACTGAATCGACATAACTCATTGTTGAGTTGGAGGGCATTAAAAAAATGGTGTCAAAAGAATAAATATGATGCACTGTTTAAAATATGGTAATTTTTAACATATCGAGGCTTCACTGACATAATGCATTAAGTCATTAAAACAAGTTCCGAGATAATCGCATTTAAAGCTTTTTTATTTTTTCCAAGCATTATTTCTTCCAGAATTAGATTTTTTTATTTTATTTTTAAAGCTTTGAAAGTCATCATTGTTCTAGGCATAGCGTAAAATTTGAAATCAACATCTCGCACCTATATAAAAAAATATTTGAAATATACAACGACTGTCGACTTAATCATTCTGTCAGTATAACCTCGATATATTCAACGGTAGAATTGACTATATTAGTTTTAAGAGGTAGTTTTATGAATGAAATAAATAAATTAAGGCAATTTTGTAATACAAAATTTCACGGACCATTGGTTCCATTAAAATTTCTAAAGAATTTATTAACTTTGTATGCGAGAATTATTGTTCAAGACATTATTATAGATAGGATGCGACTAAAATGCATTATTTCATCATCATTCAGTGGTGCATAAGATTTGATCATCTGTTACATGGGGACAAAGTAATCATCAGTCTTATGCTTCAAATGCCAGTTCAGAAACAACGAAAGTTTAAACAACCTTTAAAATCAATGTTTCACATTCACCCTCCTGGCAATTAAGCCCAGGACCTCAAGAATAGTATGCGAACGCGACAATCACTTTTCAATAAGGCGGACTTATCTGTCCTCGATTTTGATTTCCTCAACGAAATCAGGATTTTTACCCGAGAGCAGCCTCATTTAGGATTCAAGAAAACGTTCATTTAGGATTCTATGTAGATCTATTTACACAATGTGTAGTGTTAAATTAGTTAAGAAAATTCAACCGCAGTTTTGTCACAAACAAAATCATTGACGCAATACATACTTATTTAATTTGATAAAGTAAATTTTGGCACAATTGTGTTGTATTACATTGATTTAATTAGATTATCATAAGATATATTACATTAGATTATTTGGAGATATTGGATGAAACTCTGCAATACTAGGCTCGGGTGAAGTTGGCATTACTACATATGCCTGAAGACAAAACTATGGGAAAATTTACATATTGATCATTGGCATTCCAAAAACAGGAAATACTTGTTTTCATCACATTCGTTACGGAAAATAATTTGTTTCAGACAAGGTTATCGAAGCTTACAAATTAAATAAATTTAATAGGGTTTTAATGCATTCATCTTTCATTGAGTTAATTGATTCATTAATTTTTAGGAACTTAATGTGTTATTTAATATTTAAATGATTCAGCTAATAAGATATAATTAAATAAGACACATTACAAGTGCATAGTAAATGGCATTCAAATTGGTGGGTAATTAATATAGATGATGGTTTTAATTATATTATTGAAAACACCTGATACACCGTGTGAATGTTTCAGATATTTGTTACTTTAGGAATTTGTTCTTTTTAAATTACAAATAAAACCGTATCACGCATTAGTTGTAAAATATATATGGCTAGGTAAAAGCTATAAGTGTTCCACTTCCATGGTGACATCAATATGATTGATGTCAAGTGTCCGCTAAAGGCAATACAGTTAAATAAAGGCCCTGAAAGGTAGTAAAGAGATAAATAAACAAGTGACATTTACTTGTTATAAAATATTGGCTAGAAATAAGCTCACTGAGTGTGTTACTAGACCCAATGAGGTCTTGTCTTGTTCACAATTTATTCGGAACATAATTTAAAATCAGCAAGTTACTGCAATGTTCAGAAAAAAGGGAAATTTATCATAATTAATTTATTGTGTTCGTCTTTGATTAATAAATTACAAATTTATTATTTCACAATAAAACAATAATACAAATTGGCTAGTTCGACTAGATTGATATTTCGTGGGCATACAATGAAAACTGGCTAAATAGTTCTTGTTTGTTGGTAAATCAAAATTGAAGTTTCTACATAGACACAAACTCGTAGCTTTGCTATTTAGTACACTTTTGATTTTAAGTTTAAAGTCAAAGCAATGGCGATGTATTATGTTAGTATAAATTTTTTAATTATGTAAATATTTCCTATAGCAGATGTTCATAGACTGACTTGATCAATATATTTTTACTAGAAATAAAAGACGAGCGATACTATCCACTAATTTGGAATATCCAGTGACCGGTTTCGACCAGTCTCGAAGATGTCGCGAAAGCGATGAAACTAGTCACTGGATATTCCAAATTTGCGGAATAAAGTATGACTCGCCTTTTATTTCTATAATAAATCACAATAAACTTCCATCAAGAATTTTCACATACAAACTTAGATTATCAATATACAATTGTAAATTTTGTTAAAAAAATTGAGATATAAGTGGAGTTGGTTTTTAGTACATAAGGATTCACATGTAATAATTTAAGTTAGTTCGAAAATGTCTTAAGATGAAACACCTCTAAAAGTATGTTTAAATAAAATAAAAAGTAGAATTTATATTCATAGTTTTTTTATTAAAATAGGTACCTTTTAAAAAATTAACCTATTTAATGTTTGTCATGTGATAACCATGATTTTGTTTGTATACTAAAAACAATACCTAATAATAAACCCAGGAATGTTTTATGGTAATTTAATGTAAATTTTGTGTTCAAAGTTATTTGATAACAACAGATTTACTACAGCTGGAAGTTGCCGTTAATTATGAGTAGTGGTAAAAATAGATCTGGACTAATGAATGCAGTAAGTGACGGCCATTATGGATGCTAAAATATTTATGTGCATACGTGAATGTATTCCGTTGGAAGAATAGGACTGCAGTCATGACCAGAATCCCTCGTGTAATCTTCAAGTCACCTTCAGATCACGAATAAACGACTGTTGAAGCGCAACTAATCATCGCTGTGAAAAGAATAGCAATCGGAAAAGCGTCTTTGCTTGGCAGAAAACATTTGTGTTGGAGACTATCTAGAAATAATTGACAAGCAAGAAGAAATTGATTCACATCACGTAGTTGCGCTGATCTGTTAAGTGAGATTACTTTTTAACTATTTTTTTTCAAATCCAATCATCCAGTAATTTATCTGGAAACAATATTCTTCATTCAGTTACAGCGATGTGCAACACGAAGAACGCTAAAAAAGTGTTTATTAGCAGTAAAAATGGTGTTTCCTTCAGCCTTAACGACTCAATAATCTAAACAATGTTGAATTTGGAATAGCAAGGGAAGCCGTTCTTCATTATCGTTTCCTTATCACCTATTGCAGCATAGGGCGCTGCATTGACACTGCAATTGCAGCGTATCTGGATCAGTTTTGTTACGCGGAAAGCAAGGTGATCAGTCTTACGCTTGGATGCCGGTCTGGGAACATTAAAATAATGCAGCTTAGAACCACCTTTTAAAACAGTATTTCATGCCAGCCCTGCTGAGAATCAAACCCAGGACCTCGAGGATTTTTAGCTGAGTTTAGCTATCCAGTCAAAAAAACTCATTCGGGGTTCCGGTTCTTTTTCACACTCATAACTGTATTCTTTACCCGCCCGGACACAGAAACGTTATTAATAAATTTAAATAGCGTAAAAATTCCATGATAATTATATCTTAAAGTCATTGTTGACTTACAATTATAAGCTAAAAGTTATGAGGTTTTTTATCAAATTAATAAAATAATTAAGTCCATCTGCTGTTAACCCTTTCAGACCTGAATCAATTCCCGCGGATATAAAAAATATTTTTTATTCTGGGTGTACTACGGAAATGATTTGAAAGTATTCAGAAAATTTCATAATTTTTTACAAACAATGGGTCTCAGACCGATACAACAAAAATCATTTAAAGTGTGTTTAAATGATTTTTGTTGTTGTTTGGCATTAAATTTTACAATATACGTTTATTCAATTAATTTAATTTTGCTGAAATATGTTTAAAATTTGCATAACGTATCATTTATTAGGACGATGGGAATTTGCTCCAAAACAAACAAACCAGCAAAAGTTAAAAGTAAAAACAAAATTTTTCTGTGTAATGCTGATTACCGACGTATACAAAAAAAAACAGAGACATCCTTAGAAGTTCCAGTAATTAATTAATAAACCCGCCGCTTTTGAATTTCAGTAGGTACGAGTAAAAACATCTTAAAATTTGTGTATACTTGAATGAACACCCGGGGTGAAAGGGTTAAGATCTATGACCAAAAATTAAGGGTAAAACAGTGTGATAAGAAATAATTGTTTGACCATCGGAAAACAGCGGATTGTTTATGTAACAGATACAAATTTGAAACAGAGAAAAGTTTGTGATTTACATAAACAGTACATTTTCAATTCTAAAATTGAACAATGTAAATAATAAAAGCGGAATGTTTCCTACTGAAGCAGCCTTGGCTTTATTTATACTGAAAAATTCGCCAGTAAGAAAACTTAAGATAATAAAAGGTTTTCGGTGTTTGTACTGGTGTAACAGGTGTGTAAACAAATGTAGCGCTAGAATCTTTATCAAACAACACCCGTATTGGCTACATAACAACAAACTCGAGCGGGATATATATTTACCAGCGGAATTGCCTCACACACAATACTAGCCACATGCAGACGGAAACTTATTCATCCCAGTCTTCCGATACAATCATCCTTTGAGGTCTAATGAATACATCTCAATACAATTCTATTTCAGTAAGTTATTGTTTAGTGACCGTAGCAAATTTACATAGTCGAGACTCATTTATTCGGTGTTTCTGTCATGCAAATTTCCGACAGTCATTCTTACTTGACCTACCCTAAGCTAAAGGACCGCAATAAAGATAAATGGACCAAACTTAATTGTCAAACAGATTTTTTTAAATTCGAAAACCAAAAATGAATTTCCAGAAAATTGTCGTTGCGATGGCAATATCTGTTATAAAACATTTAAGAATGTTAAGGAGATCAATAAAACAATGCACCTTTCGATGGTAGATTTATTTTAAGAAAATATTTAAGTATACATATCGACAGTGGGGAATACATAGTATAGTTACTATACTATGTATTACTATTTCTGAATAGTTACTATACCGAGCGACATAGTTACTATACAGAAGAACCAATTAATCATTTTTATTTTTAATTAACAAAAAAAATTCATACGTATGTATTATTTTGGCGTGATTCCTACATAATTTAAATTTAAAATACGAGATTCTTAATTTACTTTTTCTTTTTTTCATTTATTTTTGCATCACATGCCGGGAGGTTCAATTACAGTGGTGAATTACATCACAGAACATCCGGCTTGAGAAAAGTCAAATTTTAGTTTTTAGGTTCTCACCGGGAATCGAACCCGGAACCTCCCGTGCGCGAGTCAAGCGTCTTGACCGCTACATCACGGATGTGCCAATTAAATAAACCGTTAACTTTTTTCTTTCCAGAGTCGATATTTTGTTGAGAGAAAATTTAATAATCTTGGCGAAAATTAAAAAAGAATGTTCACTTAACAGATATTGCAGGCGTAACGACGAAATGAAACTTATTTACTGAAAGGCGGTTATTCTATTGTACTGGGTTATAAATAAAAATGTAACATTACAAATATGATTTTTTTCCGATTTCTACTAACATTATATTAGGAAAAAAATATGATATTATTATTCGTTATAGGCAGGCAGCCTTTGCTGGTGCGCCTATATCTCGTGTACTGCTTTTTGACTTAGTTCTTCTTTCTTCCAAAAAGCATTCGGTTTTTGAACCGGTTGTCTGAAATGGAATGGACAACTAGGCTTGGCAATTTATTCCAGTCTGAAACCACCCTGCTTTTATGTCTATGTTTCTGAATAGTAATGAACTGGTACCAGCGAACACAATAGTTTAGATTAAATTCCATTTTCCCAGCGGTTATAAATACTATTGCAAAATACTCGAGAATAAGGTCATTCGAAGGTGTATCGATTGAGCTGGGTTTATAACTAAGAAAAAACAACTTTAAGCTAGGTATACTCATTTCAGATACCGATAGGATAGATTAAACATTAAGATGAAAGCTTATGTTTTTTTACCAAGTAGGGTATTATTTATTTATTAATATTTGTGACTATTGTTTCGGTGTTAGGCACATCAAATCTGTTGCAGCATTCAAACCAGGGTAACTGTCAATATATATACTTATATATATGATGCGCTCTGCGTTCCCGTGCATTCTGATTTTGACGTTTAAAAACAGATTGTATAGCTACATTACATAATCAATAGTTATTGTTCTCCTAAATTAAAAGTATCCCTAATCTTAACAAATAATTTCTTCAGGGTGTTAAAATTATCAATTTACAGTTAAAAGAAATACCTAATAAAGTTTGGATGTATAATAATTTGATGTAGGCTAAAATCAATAGTGGCGATTTTAACAGCAGGTTTTTAAAATAAAATGCTATTAAAAATATTATTATTGCATACCTGCGAGAGCTTGGTATAGCCATATTGATGTAAAATAATAAATAAATTAAATATTTGATATGTTATATCTCTGTTTTGTGTCCCAGAGTGCGCGCTTACCGTCAGCGTCCACCTCATTGATCATGTCTTGAAGCTCTGCCTCTGTGGGATTCTGGCCGAGTGATCTCATGACTGTGCCGAGTTCTTTAGTGGTGATGGTGCCGTCTCCATCCTTGTCGAACAATGAGAACGCCTCTTTGAATTCCGCGATTTGTTCTTCTGTGAGTTGATCCGCCTGGAAATTATACAAAATTGAATAAGGCGACATAGAACCTGATACAAGAAAGATTTGAAAATGAATTCAATGAAATATTCACATATATTTGAATTTTTTAGACTGAGTTTGAACCTTGGACCTCCTAATTCAGAGTCCACGACACTAACACAGACCTACAACCCTTGTCGATTTCCGAAATGCTATGAATATCTCCTCCCAACTATTTTAGAAGGAATGGTAGAGGGCACCTTGATCGAATCGAGAAAGGTTCATCATCATATGACCGTAAAAAAGGATTGTGAAGAATTAAAGGGTGTTATTGCAAACCCCCGTGGATTGAAACCAAAATATTACCATTTGAAATGAACTCCAATATGAAGCACACATACTTCGGCAAATTAGTGAGTTTGTTACGTTTATATATATAAAAAAAAAACTAACAAAACAACTTTGTTTTTAATGACTTATTTCTTATTTATATAAGCTTCTTCATCAAAGTATACTTATTTGTATGATCAAGTTACGCTGCGATTGGTGTACCAATGCAGTCCTTTATGCACCATTAGGTTCAGCAAGGAAGCTAGTTTAATTAACATTATTTTTAGTATGTCTAAATATTACAAGAAATGAATATATTTTATTGACATTTCTAGATAAACATGCAAAAAAGAAGGTATTTTTGTAGCACGTACATTTTTTTATATAATAAAAACAGGCGTTGGGTTTTATATGAAAATAACAAGATTTTAAGTTGCCAATACAATAAATAAAGCTATAATCATACCATAGTACTTTTAGCACCACAATCGGTCAAAAGATTGAATTTAAGTGGTGAACTAAATTACAGACGACCAAGGCTCAAGAAAAATACATTTTGAGTATTGTGATCTCACCCAAAACACCAATGTATGAGGCAAATGTCTACGCCTGTCTACCACAGTGATCCTATGTTTAATCAACAGACCAATATTTATCGGGATATTTAACTTCACATTTCCGCATTTAAGGATTTAATTTATAAAATTAAGCAAGAGTTAATGTATAGATATTTGTCTATTTCAGTACAATAATAGGTTTTTATTTAAAGGGATAATAAAAAAGCAATTTAAAATTTACTTGCTTTGAACTTGTATTGCCATGTTTTCATGAATAATTGAATTCTTTTTTTTTAAATTGTAATTTGTTGATAGTAAAAAAAATATTCATAAATATATTTATGGCAAATTTATTTTGCATAATTCATGAGAATGTAATATTCGAGTATAAACATAATTTACGTTATAATTTATTTTAAATGATGGAATTATGGATTTTATAGAATCACTTTGTAAAGCGCCCTAGAGAAAATGGCGCTATATAAGTTATCCATAATAATACAATGATTTCAATAAAATTACATTTTAAGAGAACATGGCAGATTTTACATTTTATATTGTCAATATCTCGTTTAGTGGTTACTTTACACACCTTGTAACAATAATAATTCTGCTTATATTTAACAATACATATTTCTTCAAATTTTTAATCTGTTGATTTTTGTCGAGTAAAAGAGCTGGAACCTTTATTGCTGCGGGTGAGATTCAGACAATACATGATGTAGGTTTAAAAAAGGGCAGCCTATAGCAAATCATACACCCAAAATTTTATATCTAATCCCAGATTACAAAAACTATTTTGTTTATTTGAAATGTTTCATAGGATACAATTTTCTCACGAAAGAAATACGTGATAAGGAAAAAGTACACATGAAGAAATCGGAATGAATACCACATAAGAGGATACCTTTTGTGCTTAATGTCCTCTTGTGGTTAGTTGTTTCTGCAAGACAACTAGGAAAGTAATTATTTAACCCCGGGGTAAAAATGCGCGACCCGCTTATAAAAATGTGATTTCGCTCTATTGCATAAAACAAAAGCTGGCAAATTTTTGGTTTAACAGACGTGTAATGGACGGTTTCGTCGCTGTGCTTGCGATTCTCAACCTGAGTACCTAGTGCCCATCGTTTTGCTGTAAACTGTAGCTAACTTCATGACTGATAACCCTAGAATGGTTATTGTCCATATAAGGGCGGCTCTATAAGCGGTAGAGCGCTATTACTCTGAGGTTTTAACCTAGTGCCTTAAGCAATATTGAGTTCAGTTCAGGATTTAAGATTAATACAAACAAAAAATATGTATGGAATATGGATATTCAAATACAGTCAGAATGATGAATGTTACACAGTGCGCAAAGTGGCCAATAACAGATCGTGAGCCCTGTATATGCCTGGACTTCCATAGCTTTTCTCACCAAATATCCTAATTGTTACCAGGAAATAAAAAATAAAGTAATTTTAAATTTTTACTTAGTTGTGCAATTAACTTTGCTGGACATGTTTGAGTAAGTTTTTAATGTGATTCCAATTTGCTGTAAATAATTGTGTCTCTTTAAAATTAGTATGAAATATAAAAAAATATGTGCAGGAATGCAGGTAAAACCTGCATAATAAAATAATATTGTTTGACACAGAAAAATGTTCAGATAACTGACAACACTGAAATAAGAAGTGGAACACATTTGAATTTCAAATATTTTTCTATAGATATTATGCAGTGTTACCATTGACATAATTGTGTGCCCATTAAAAATTAAGTCATTTTTGCATCTGTTCAACTCTTTAATTACGTCTGCATTTTTGTTAAAAAATGATAATTCATTATTCAAATGTGCTAAAAATCGATTTGAGAATGTTCGAGATAATTGTTATTTCAAATTAACGATTTTTTTATTTGTTTGAATTATTGATTGTGTGCAGTTGTGACAAAAATGAGGGTGTATTTTCCCCCCATTAATATACATATATACAAAATTAAAAACATGGATATAATACGAGTAGCAATGTGTCAAAATGTCTTTTGTAGTTTTTTTTTTTCTCCCTAAAGAGGCACATAATGTTAACACATTTTGAAGTCTAGGCATTTACAGGGATTATGACCGGTCATTGTATTGTTAAGTGGCCAATTTACACGCTGTGTAACGTTTATCATTTTGCCCATGTTTGAATATCCATATTTCTTAACTTCTTTTATCTGTTGATTTTAGTGAAGTAAAAGAGCTGAAACCTTTATTGATGCTGGTGAGATTCATCTGACTGAATAATTTTTATACTTGGACCGGTTAGTTGGTTTTAGTCGGCCTCGCGGTGTACTGGCCAGCGCCTACCATGCAAGAGGTCTCGGATTTGATTCCCGACATGGTTGATACGAAAAATATTTATTTAAAAGTGTGTATTTACACTAGAATATTTCATAGTCCCTGGACTGGTACTTGAAGCGTAAGACTGATCATCTTACCTTCATTGATTGGTTACCAATGCAGTGCCCTATGCACCATTAGGTGCGGAAGGGAATGATGATAATGGTTAGTTGGTTTAATCAACACAATATTTTGAGTTTGTCCAAATTCTTGTAGACAAAGACTGGACGTCAGTTTCTAGAATATAATTACATTTAGCATTATATGTAAATTGACTTCTTGTTAAACCAATTTCCTGTTGTATTTTTTGTCGATAAGTAATATAATCGAGGAAATCGTAAAATAACGTAGGTAGGTCATCACGAGCATTTTATACGCGTTTATAGAATAAATTATAAAATAAATAACTCATTGACGCAATTCAATCATATTTAATCTTACGATTTTCCTTCATTTTCTCAGATTATGCAAGAAAATTATAATTTTTCAGAGAAGTGTATCGCATTTTCGATACAAAAGTGGATAGTGTTAGTTAACACACTAATAGAGCTAACGACAGATAATGACACATAACGCTTTACGTAAATGCATCGAACCTGACGTAGGCGTAACCAAATTGGTTTAATAGTTCTTCCCACTGGGTTTACTAAATCTCCAAAAGGAAGGATTGTAAGTAGGATGTGGCGGCTAGTGGCGGTTCCAAATATTTGAACAGTTGTTTCTTTATTGGGGCAACGAAATTAACAGTCACAATAAGAAAAGAACACATCGTAAATGTATTCAAACCGCGATAAGATAAGAGCAATAAAAAAATAACAAAACGAAATGGCTCCGAGAAAACAAATTAGCACAATTTTATTGCGCGCCAGAACATAACACGGCGAAGTTAATGGAAGATTTAAGTGATAGCGGTGACATCGGCGTTATTCGCGCAACGCCCATTCGCTGGTTCTGGTTGATACAATATCAGTGCGGCTTGCGACTTCCCGTGTAAAAATACTGTTATCTGGAACAAGGTTAGTAGTTATGGTGGTCGCCGATAACGGAAAACATAACTTTTCCCTATCAATACGCGGCACCTCGATTGATCCACGTACTCTCTAGAATAGCTTTCACATCGTATGTCCGCCGGCGGCGTTACATTATTACAGGGAATCTATCTCTACATCCGTGTAGCGCCCGGTGAACAATAATATGTACTGCACCGGGGGTGGTATTCTGAACGCAAAATCGCGCGTAGAGAACGCATTTTTAACGCGTATTTACGTACGAAATACGCGCTAACAGAGCGATATCTTCGCGCGCTATACCGTTCAGAATATACCAGCCCAGCTGGTCGCTATACTCCCTGACTTCCGTATGCAACAACGGAACTAGATTTATCTGATACGAATTATTATGACGAAAACGCAAAGCCATTTATATTTTGCGGAAAATCGATAAATAGAACTCTCCTGCGTGTTACGTTTGCCCTACAGGCGAGTAATGTTTACTAAATACTGACATTACGCGCGTAGTTTTTACGGGATTGTCACGCGAACAACTGTTAAAATCAAATATTATGAACAAACAGCTAAAACAATATGCGATGGGAAAATGGAGGACGCTAATGCGAATTTTGACACAAGACCGCCAAAACAGATTAAGTGATCGGGTCACTTAGGTCGTTCGTCCAGTCTTCACCGATGCCTGCATTGCAGACACGTAAAGGTGTTACACGCAGGAATGGAACATTGGATTACACTTATAAAGGATGCGTCATTGCGAAGCAATGAGATGATCCGCTGAGCAACGTCATTTAACCGGTACCACCTAATGATTCCTAGAAAATCCGTTACTCCGATATCTCGAAGCGGACAATTCCATTTTGCGCAAATGTCAAAATATACATTCCGCCCCGAATTAAAGACTCGTTACACATAACAGAAACAGATACGCCAACCGGGTTATTTGCGGATAACACAGATTGAGAATGAAGACAGAAGAGCGGTATAATGCCCCGCATTGCGGCAAAGAGAAATGACCGTTGAGGTAATGGTCTTCTCTGGGACGCGCACAAAATTCACAACAATCCGAAAAATATTAATGTATTCCTGTAGCGATGATGCCCTAAACCACTTATTTGACACGGATGGCGAAAAATAACACTCACCATGGTAGATTAAGGTGGATAAACCGGAGCTACACTAAGATCGCGAGACACGGCACTGAACCGAACGTACGGGCCGATGAGTAAAACACTACTGCCGCTCCGCAGCTCCGACAGTCCCTGACACGACCGTCCGAGCCGAAAACGTATTACTCCGCGACCGGCGCACGAACTACTTTAAATTTTATTTTCGATTTTCATGTCTTTCCAGGCACCGTTTTGAACAATTTTTAAAAAAATTGAATAAAATATTTTGCAAACACTTTTCACTGCATCGACAAGGAAGATTCGCGGGGGATTAATTTAATCCGAGGAAGTAAGTCGGTTTTATAGGGTCTGGGTGCGGCTTGTTTACAAGACTTCCTCTGCGGATCTCGCTCGCTGATTGGCTGCCACGCACCTGCAATGCGTCAAGCGCTAACCGGCGCTAGAGATGGCGGCAAACGATCCGAACATTAGCGCGTCGCGCAGCACTCTGGCGGCCGTGCAGCTAACTATTTCCTTCCTAACCTGACAAGTTAAATTATGCGGCAAATTCAACTGCCGAGCTTTTCAAAAAGTTTAGGGCTGTGCAAATAATATAATCGTCATAACATCGTAACTGATCACGTAAGGATTACGTTAATGCCACGGTTGGGCATGATATAGCTTTTTGGTTTATTAGCTCCTAAAGAAACAACATATAAATCAGACAACAGCGTAAAAATGTTCAACATAAAGTACAATTAAAATATTTATTGACAAATTAACCAAATCTAATCATAAATAGATTTGTTAGAGAATCAAAACAATATATCGATATTTTTATTTCATTATTGTTCGCAATAGTGGTATTACCTAAGCAAGCATTTGGGTTTGGCCTTTGACCTGTTGATTCTTTGCATACATAGTAAATTGCGATACACGATTCTCGTGAATTGCCTAATAATTTTGTATTAATTTTGTATTTTTACTTTAGCGAGTAAAATGTAGAAAACATTGATATAATCTTCTGATGAATTTTGGATATTGACATAATATTACAGCAAAAAAACTCTTAAATGAATCGTAAGACAAATTCATCTAATATTATTTATATATTACACGATTACACCACGTCATTATTTGTGTTACATGACGTCATAATTATGTGTAATATGACGAATAATTGGATTAACCATTAAATGAAGGCTACGTTTCTAAAAAAAAAAACGATAAATTACTCTAAGGTCACTTTTTTTTGCTTCGATATAATATAATACAATGAATTATAATCATATTTAAAACTTGCTTAAACAAGTCCAAACGAAGAAACTTATTTACCCTTTTTATTTGTTTTAACAAAATCTTCTTTATTTTTTATTTTCCGATAGGGATCCGGAAGTTTGGCAATCCGTTTGACTGTGGATAAACGGAGATCTACTGTACACATAGGTAGCCGTATAATAATTGGTTAAACAGCACAATTTAATTAATTTCCTTCCATTTCAGATTGACGAGACATTTAATTAATTAAATACATTAATAAAATACTTAATTCCATGTATCAAAGACAAAAAAAATCTTATTTAATTTCGACGAATATTTTCTTCTCCTTTAATTGGTTACTTAATAGTGAACACTAAGTTTGTAATCCTTCGAATTAAACGCCGTAAAAAAAACAAAATTACTATTTTTGCATGTGTTTGCATTTTGCAATATACGTATATAATTAATTTTTAAAATCAGTAATGATCATGTCCCTTGCGATGATCTTTATAAATCTATGCAAAGTAAATCAAAATAAAGTTGATTTATAAGTTTTACTAAAGTTTAGAAAGTTTATTTTGATTAAAATTACTAGTCGGCCTCGTGGTGTAGTGGTCAGCGCGTTTTCCTACCACGCAAAAAGTCTAATCTGCATAAAAGGCGTAATCTGCCTGTCGAAAAGTAATTATATTTTAGTTATATAAAACTTTGAAGTATATTTTTTAAATAGAAATACCTTTAAGAAATATTGTTTTAATCTAATTTATGTTTTTTTTTTATCATAGCGCGATTTAAAAAAAAAATCGTTTTAAAATGGCAAAATCGTATGATTTCCTAATTTTTCGTGCGTTTTAAAGGACTATAGCCTAAACAAATAAACTTTTAAAAAATACTGATCTTCCTCATTCTTCCTCGATATTCTCATGTTTTCGTAAAATAATTCAACAAAGGAAAAAATATACATATTTCTATTTATTCATTTAAACACTTTATATACATTTACAGTTTACATACATATGCATAAGGGTGGGGATATTGCCTTCAGGGAATTTCTTCCTACCTTACCTACCCAAACCGTTTAATTGCTCAAAAATCAGTGGCATATGACCATATTGTAGGTATGCTATAATATTTTCAGTATGAAACAGAACATTGACGTACAATTTTTTATTTAAGAAATAAAAATTGACCAAATATACCACGAAGAGCGGAGGGGGTAAAAATGGAAAGAAAGAGGGGGAGAACAGAAAACTCAAATATTCAGGAAGTGACATTTCATACGTTATTTGAATGTAAATATAGAAGAGGCGTCTCTAGCATTAGTGGGTAGATTATTCCACAATCGAGCAGTTACTACTGCGAAAGAAAAGGCAAAAAATAGAGCGGTGAATAGGAAAATAAAGGATCTTTCGTTACTTGAACGAAGAGATAGCCCATGCTGTGATAGAGGTTGGAAGAGCTCTCTCAGATAAACAAGCGATGTAGAATTTAATATTATTATAAATATAATGTTTAATTCATATTTATTTATATATATGCCCAATGGGAATTTTTAAGGGCATATTTACACATAGGAAATTATTATAAAGAAAAGTAGATAGACACAATGGTATATAGTAGACTTTGTGGGAGTAAAAGCGAGAGAGGTGTTTATAATTGAATTTGATTCAGTGATCATTTGAAAGAAGACAACTTGTTATCAAAGAAATCAAGACTGGTTTGTTTGTTGGCAGACCTAAGAATTATGGGCATAGGGGAATAAAAACCATAGTTAGTTCTATGGTTATCGGTTTGAAATAGTAAGTTTCGTCTGAGGTTTCTAGTTGGGATATTTAATTTTATTGAGCTCAGTAGTTATACCTACATAATGGACAACTCTATACTGTATTTAGGTATAACGATATTATCTATTGTTAAGACAAAGCAGATACTTAAATAGTCTACGACCACAATATTATGAATCGCCATAGCCTTTAATCATAAATCAATACAATTTTCTTCTTTATAATATTGTTACGAGATTCTAAAGTAACTAAGAAGCCATATTATATTTGTGTTATGTTTTGTTTTAACGCATATGCGAACAATATTGAAAGCAGGGGAGAAAAAAATCACTACTCACAATATGTATTTTGTTTTTAATTACAAAGTACCTACTTTCTTTATTTTTATATATATAATTATTTTGTACGTGTGATCTCACGAAACTCTTTCTAAACGGTTTAATCGATTTAGGTGCGGTTTTTAGCAAAATGTAGGTCTTTGCGCTGCGCATGTTTCGTAGATATAAATTTTTCAATCTAATCTGTAAAAAAAAATTAGGAGTATAAATCTTTTTTTCATCTTTTTATGGATCCCAGTCAGAGTTTTTCCTTAAATTCCGTATAATTTCTTCCCATTTATTTCTTTTCACTGAATTTTTGGTAATACTAAAATTATATTAATTGGCATTCAATACATTTTTGAAAAACGTAATCCTAAATAAAGTGCGCCCCTGTTGTAAGGAGAGCAGAGTTTGACATTTGCAAAAGCAATTCTATGTTTAAAAAAAAAATATTTTTTGTTTTGGAACTCAACTGTAAAAACGTTCCTAGGTACCTTTAATGCAATATTTGAATAGTAATAATTTTTAGTTTTGGAATTCAATCATAAGCAAGGAACTGCCGTAACTGGGTACCTTCTTATCAATGAAAAGTCTTTTTCCAAGCTAATAGCAGGCAAGCCAACGTTCGGGCAGGACAACGTCTGTCAGGTCCGCTAATTATATTATATATTTACACCTCATCATCAGCATCAGCCGTCTCTTGACCGACGGCGAACACAGGCGTTCTCTTTAAGTTTCCGTGTCACCCTATCCTTAGCCAACCGCATCCAACCACTTCCTTCAACCCTTCTCACGTCATTAGACCACCTTGTCTGAGGCCTGCCGACACTTCTTCTGCCGGTTCTGGATCGCCATTCCACGACTTTTTTAGTCTATCTAGAGTCTTTTGTTCTGACTGTATGACCAGCCCAGCTGCATTTCTAGTCGGAAACACTGTGAACCATATCGGTGACCATTAATCTCGCTCTTATCCATGTGTTTGTTCGTCTGTCTCTCAACGAAATACCCAGCATTCTCCTTTCCATAGCTCTTCGTGTCACTGATAATTTGTGCCATTTCTTTTTCGTGAACACAAAAGAATCACAGCCATATGTCAGTACGCACCAAAAAGTTTCTTCTCTAAGTAATATGGATACTTCGGAGACTTGAGGATAAACGAGAGCTTACCAAAAACAGCCCATGCTAGACCTCGCTTTCTTTCTATTTCCACCTCTTGATTATCTTTCCCAAACTTTTAACTTTTTCTATGATTTCATTTACCAATACGTGACATAATTGATTTACATCACTCGTTACTTTAGTTTTTAAAGCATTCATTTTCAAGTCTATTTTTCAGAAGTGCTGATAATAATTGGCCTACACCTGATGATGGGTAATTCTGAGTACCCGAAACTTGTTGCCTTCCTTTTTAAATATTGTTAATAAAATTAAAAACTAGTTCACCATCATCATCATCATTCTCTTTCCGCACAGGGCACTGCATTGGTACAACAATCGCAGCGTGTCTTGATTATTTTTTTTGTGACATGACGCTAAGATGATCAGTCTTACGTTTCAGGTACCAGTCCAGGGACTATGAAATATTCTGGTGTGAAAAAAAAATTTTTAGTTAATTTCATATCAACCATGTCGGGAATCTATCCCGAAACCTTTGCTTGGCAGGCAAACGCCTTGACCATTACACCACGAGGCCGACATAAAAAACAATTGATTTCACTTTTTGAAAATCATAAAAATAACTACTCGTATTTTATACTCGTGTATGACGTATAAAAAAGCAATATTTGTTCTTATTTTATATGGCATGCATCGTGGCACAGTTAGTTAGACTAAATGAAACTGGCGTCCCGCGTTCGATTCTCGCCAGTTGATTTTTCCTCGACTGATCTGGGTGTTGTAGTGTATTTTTCATAATTTTCTTTCATTTCTTCTGATGTTTTCTATTGTATTTGGGTTTTCTGTCGTTATTTTTTTTGTTTTTATTACTACGTTCTTCTTCCTTTTCGAAACGGGATCTGGAGCATGCGGCTGCGGTTTTAATTTGGAACTAACACTGTATTCCTTCACTGTCATGCTGGGAAATTAATAAAAAGGTAATTGTACTGACCATGTGTATTTGATTAATCACAGATTGAAAATACTCACAATATAAAACTGATATTGCTACTGGATAGTGGAGTTAGGTTGCGCACGGATCGATGAGTGGATCAAGCCAAATAGGTAAAAATTTGTTTACTGTTTATGCAATTTGGTCTACAGGTAAATTGGTTTTGTTTTTTATGATTGTTTTATTTTATATTGCTTATTATGTTAATGATTATTAGATTAATTTGAATAATTGCGTTTTTGATTTTATTATTATGTTAACTTTGTTAAATAACTAATTTAAGTCATGTTTTACTTACTGTAAAATGTTTCCCTCGGCACGGAACATCCCAGTGAGGGAACATTATTCTGTATAAAAAAAGAATACAAACGTTGTAAAAGTATAAATAAATAAATGCTGCAGTGATGGGTACAATGAAAGCTTTTACAATTTTGATGTTGTTATTTTCGCAGGTTGATTGCAAATAAATAAAAAAATTGTACTCAAAAGAAGCTTAAAAAATATATTTAAATTATACTTTTTAAATTCCGGGAAAACGGTTCATTGCATTGCCACGCCCTTAAAACTTCGCGATTCGGTTAAATTTTCAACATGACCGTTATAATTTAAATAAAACGTCCTCAGGTTTTTGTGGAGGCATTTTTTTCAACATTTTTTTTTAAACAGTTAAATATGAAAATATTTCTCCACAATATCTATATTGATTTTGAAAATACAATCAATTTTTGTAAAACCATTTCACATATTTTAATCGGTATTCATGGAGCGTGATATTTCCCTAAGCGTATTTTTAAATAATAAGATCAATTATTTAGCTTCGCTGTTAAGTTTGATGTATAAAAAGTACTAAAAAGACCAAAAAAGGTGAAAGAATTTTCATATTCATAATTTTTAATTAAAAAAAATATTAAAAATGCGAGAGAATGCTATTACCTTTCTTACTACAATAACGCAAAAATGTTTTGAATAATGTTATTTCTTAAAGTAAAAATGCGTAAATACCAATAGTATCATATTTATATGCTATAAACTTATTGATAATATAAAAATTAATGGCCCACGCTCAGACCATGAAGTCTTTGTGGGCATTTTTTCAAATTTATGTTATAGCTTAATTTTAAGTATCATATTTATATGCTATACACTTATTAATAATTAAAAAAACTACGCTCAAAAGGCTGAAATCTCTGGGGGCATTTTTTCCAATTCATGTTTTAGCTTAATTTTAAGATATATTTTTGTAATTATATTTCTATGTAAATATATGTACGGAAAAAAAATGTATTCCTTAAAGCAGTGTTACATTTAGGTTTGTTGCAACATAGAGGAAAACATTTTTGAGAAGGCAAAATGGAACCATATCTAACCGGCATCTACAGGGCTTATAAAAATAAAAATAAATCAGGCGTTGCCTAGTATGTAGGTCTAATAATTTAATTAGATGAATTTCACCCGCATAAGTAAAGGTTTCATCTCTTTAACTTCACAAACATTAACAGATGAAAAAATTGAATAGATGGTTAAATATGGGCAGAAAGGTGAATGTTACACAGTGTGTAAAGTGGCCACTTAAACTAGCCAATGACAGGTCATAAGCCCTGTAGATGCCTAGACTTATTTATTACCTTCTCTAAAGTGTTCTTCATTTCTGTTGTAATATGTTAATTTTAACAGCTCCCCAGGGAGTTGAATCCAGTCCTTGTCTACAAAAATTTGGACAAAATCAAAATACTGTTTATAGTTACTTGTTGTCATATAATGACAAGTCAAATAATTGTTTAAAATTAAGTCAAATAAGACGGGATAGGACAAAGAAGCGTAGGAAAACTGGTTTTAAATTTGACCGTTACAACTCGCAATACGCAATAAAGTACGTTAGTTTTGAATTTGACGATTTGTGGCAAAGCGATTCTATTGGCTAATTATTTAGACGAATGACTGGTTGATCGGCCAATGAATGATTAAGTGGATAGGCGTCGTCAGGGAATTTTGATGAATAAGTATTTGAATATTGTTTTTCTGTCACTATCTCGCAAATGCCTCCCCGATATTAAAGGGAAAACACGACAACTTCACATCGGGCTGATTTTTGTTTAAAGGTTTTAACATATTTTAAAAACTGTTTTTTTTAATGAATTTATGATACATTTTATTATTTTTGTAAAAAAAAAAAATATTTGCGTTCTTACGATTCATCCAAATATTTCATATAGAGGGCAATTTTCAACGAGTTGTAAATAACTCACTATTTAAAATGGGAATCAAGTTGGGATAGAGTTGGATTCGAATCACGAGGCTTTGATCCGTGTGTCCAAGACACTTGCCACGGGACCACAACCCGATACTGCATCTTGTTTGTACATAACTAATAATGTGTTTATATTTATAATATAAGAAATCAAACACTGATTTGAGTCCACTGAACACTTTATTTTATTTTTACAAATATAAAAACAAAAATTTCGTGACAATTGTTTCGCCTTGTCAGGGCATTTCTAAACGAATATGAAGATTAGATGGATTGAATACACCACAAAACTAAGACCGATTGAGAAAAAATATTTTTCGTATTTTTTTCTTACAACTGGCGGGAATCGAATCTGCGACGCCAGTTTTACAGTTGGACGTCTAACTAACTGCGCCACGGCGCCTGTCTTTTCGTTTCGCTGTCCCATTTTCCGTACCCCAAAACCGAACCGATTTAGTTGTTTTTATTTTTTTTTAAAAAGAGTATCGGAATAAATGTTTCTGTGTCGGCGGCTGAAGAATACAGCTCTGCCTGTTAAAAAGAACCAGACGACTTTGACTGTTATTCGGCTAATGGCTATTCGTACGCCTGTACATAAAAAACCTTTAAAATATTAGTCCGCCTCGTTGTGCAGTGGTTGGCGCGTTCCCTTACCACGCTTGAGGTCCCGGTTTTGATTTATAGCAAATAAGACATTAAATATTATTACTACTACTACTACTACTACTGCTAGCATCACGCCATTTCTCCGTAGGGGTAGGCAGAGAGAATGGACCGCCACACACATCTATCCTGGCATACATTTGTAGCTTCTTCCACATTCATAGATACATCTTGTTATACATGCCTTTCGGTTCTGCCTGCTTTTGACATTAACAGACTTAAGATTTCGGTATATTTGATCATGCCACGTCTTCCTTGGTCGTCCTCGTCTCACGTTACCGTTCATTTTAGCCATATATACTTGTTTTACCATTATTTGGTCATCCATTCGTTCTACATGACCAAACCATCTCAGAGACCCTTACTTAATCTTATCAATTATATCTGACTCAGATTTACATTATCGCCTGATTTCATCATTCGTAACCCTCTCATACATTGATTTCTTACACATTCGTCTAAGAGGTCGCATTTTGACCGCGTTTACTCAGATTTCAACCTTCCTCTGCTGTTTTATGTTTCACTTACATACATTAGTATTAGGACTAAAACTCCGTTGTGCATTGGCCAGTTTAGTTTCGATTGACATATTTTTGTTAGCAATTACTGTGCTTAGTGCGCCGTTTATTTTGTCAGCCGCATTCACTCTTCTTTCAGCATATTTTTCTACTCTTCCATCTCTTGAAAACATGCTTCCAAGATACACAAATTCTTCTACTTGCTCGAGACATTCGTTGTTTACATTTATAATGCAGGCAGTAACCTCACTATCCCTTTCAAATACCTACTATAATACATATATTATTAAATCTAATGTCAGTAGGAATTAAATTAAAAATGTAACTTTAAATTTTCGAAATTAATAGATTAAAAAATAAACCCGGCGTAGATTACTTTGTTATTATTATAAGAATTACTCAATGAACAGATAACACACGAAAGAACAAAAAAATATCTTTTTTTACTGATAACATTTCATTGATTCCAAACTTTCAAAATTTTCCTTCTTTTAAAAAACACGCTCTATCCTGAATTCAAACTAAAGATTTGAACTCTTTTTTTTATGGTGTATTTTGTTGCCCTTTAATAAAAAGGAATATTTTTATGTTTTTTTATATATTTTATTTCCTTTTAATCACTATGAAAAGAATACCATACAATCTTTTACACAATATTTTATTTTCTCTTTCTTATATTACACAAAAATATTATAACTGTCTATTTATTAGAGCAAAAATTCATTAACGTTTTCTTGTATACCTACAAACAGGCCATGCCTTTGTGGGATTTTTTAAAAACTATTTTTACTATTAATTAGTATTTCATTGCTATGTAACTATTCTTTGTTTTTGAATATTCTGTTTTACCTCTTATGTATATTGTAAAAAATATATATATTTAAAAAACAATAAAAAAAACATAAGTTATACATTAATTAGAATGTTTTGATAAAACAGTATTTGATGGAACACTTTCATTCTCAGGCATATTATAACATTGGAATTTGAAAGTTCGCTTCTGAACTGAACGTTCATAAGTCCATAAACGAGAACCTTAGAAATGGCGGGAGTACCCGACAAACTGTGTACTTAATCCCGGGATTTGAATTTCGCTATGCAAACATTTATTTCACGAAAACCAGGTACATAATGGTACTGATAACGTGACCAAACGTCCCGTTTTAAACGGTGCCGTCCCATTTTAGGAGCCTATCCCGTTGCCCCAAGTTTTCAAAAGTTAAAAACCTATATTTCAATGTCTAAATTATTGTAGCAAAAGACTTGGGGGTTATTTATTTTATTTCATTGAAAAGCCAACAGACATTTATTAATTTATAGGATACAATTATATTATAAGGTTTGGTCACGTAGAACGAATGGACGACGAGAGAATGGTAAAACAAGTATATATGGCGAAAATGAACGGCAACGTTAGACGAGGACGACCAAGGAAGACGTGGCATGATCAGATAAACCAAAATCTTAAGTCTGGTCATGTCAAAAGCAGACAGAACCGAAGGGCATGTATGACAAGATGTATGAATGTGGAAGAGGCTAGGATTGTATGCCAGGAGAGACGTGTGTGGCGGTCCATTCTCTCTGCCTACCCCTACGGGGAAATGGCGTGATGGTAGTAGTAGTAGTCATAAATTCCAATTAGAGGCTTCCACATAATATTGTAATTGTAAATGTTGTTACATAAAAATTATACATTACATAAAATAACTAATCATACAAAACTTATAATATTACTAAAAATGTAAATGTAATACATATTATTGAAAATGTATCTACTTTTGAATATTGGTCATACAGTTGCACATTATAATATACAGGATGTTCTTTAAATCCTGTCACATCCGAAACCACGATGATCACAATGGGCAAGAAGACAAACTAGCATATTTTAAACAATATTTAGAAGGCAGAACTTTTTTAAAAATAAAATGGTTGCTTACTTCTGCAGGGGAGAAGCAAAGGGGGCCGGGCTATGTTATTGACGGTGAATCAGACTCCCCTCTCCTCGCTTCTCCCTTGCAGAAGTAAGCAACCGTTTGTTTTTTAAATATTTTATTTTTGTAAATTTTATTAGTTCTAAAAATTTATTTTAATGTGCCAATATGTCTTCTTGGTCATACTGAACATCGTGGTTTCGGATGTGACAGGGTTTAAAGAACAACCGGTATATTAATTTGTTTCAGGGCACTCGATATTTTGTCATTTTCGGAGACCTCGATGCACAAAATATTTAATTGAAAATCACCTATCAAATATCTAAACAAGTGATGCTTTTTTTTCTAACGTGTTAGGTTAACTTGAACAAAAATCGGTGTAATATTCGTAGTTCTTGCCGAGATATTAATTAAGCGCAATTTGCAATGCCGCACAGTGGAAGCAAATTCAGAATTTAAGATAAAAAGTAAAAAACGTTAGCATATTACAACAGAGATGAAGAACATTTCAGAAAAGGTAATATAGAAGTCTAGGCATCTACAGGGCTTATGACCTGTCATTGGCTGGTTTAAGTGGCCACTTTACACACTGTGTAACATTCACCATTCTGCCCATATTTGAATGTGTTGTAATATGTTAATGTTATCAGCTCCCCAGGGAGTTGAATCCAGTCCCTGTCTACAAAAATTTGGATAAACTCAAAATATTGTTAAAAAACGTTAGGTTTTTTTAATGAGTTTTTCATTATTTTTAATTTATATACAGGTAAATTTTTTATTTAAGTGCACTTTTAAAACAAAAAAATGGCGGTCATGGAGTGGAAGGAGACACTGTAAAATCATGCGTTGGCCCGTTGCTTCAGTCATATTGCAATCGTGAGTGGAAGCGTATTTTTTATTAAATTGTGAAGCAAGTTATATATTTTGAATAAATATAATACACATATTTATAAAGAAATATTCTAGTCAATACAGGCAAATTTTTGTACCTTTTTTTACGAAAAAAATATATCGCGTTGATTCATTATACACTCCACTCCCTGATTTAGACAACTAATTTAGCAGAAATATTTCTAAATACATCTAGTGAAAAACCTTTAAAAATATATCCATGTTCATCCAGCTTTTTGAGATATTTTTTTTACGTAAACGAGACAGTCTGGTTTTCTCACGTATTTTTCATCGGATCAGAGTTTATGAATTTTTACTTAGTTTAATCATTTTATCTTACAGCTTTATATATCACAAATATCATATCATATCTCGAGAAGAGCTTTATAATAAAAGAAAATACAAATAAAAAAATTATATTGATGAAAGCAGTGCAAGTATTTACGAAGAAAATTGGAGATACGGACTTATTGTCTACACAGTGATTATTTTTATATATTGATCATAATGCGTCACGATTTATATTGTAATTAACTGATAAAATGGATTGTAAGTCATTTCAGTTTTAATATATTTAAAGAAAAAGAGGAAAAATGATTGAAATATAGAATGGAGCTAAAGTATTTTTTTCCTAAAACAACAAGTACAAATTTGAATAAAGCAGGGTCAAATAAAGCAGATTTTTTAGATCTTAGCGATCAATCTAAAAAAACTGAAATATAAAACGTGAGTACATGAGTCAGCTTATGCTAAACAGATGCGATACACAAATAATAAGTAAATCATATTGAGATAAAGACGTTCAAAATACATGCCTAAAAAACAGCCAAAATAATTAAAATTATCCTTGGTTATGATAGAATTCTTCTTCGTCTTTTTTTATATCTTTTTTACCGACATATTTTCTCATGATCTTTGGGTAATAGAATAAGCTTTAAGAGAACTTACGGAAGAAGCAAGAAAGAGGCGAAAAATAAGGACGTAAAAGGTTTCGTAGACGTTTTGCGAAGAACAAAAAAATCCTCGAGAATTCAAGAAGAATCCAACGAGGATATATTTGGAAAATGCTTCTTTTATCATCGGATTTCTATTTATCTTTTCTGCAAGATTTACTAAAAAAAATACATCGGAAGCGTCAGATCTGCTTTTACTTCCAAATTTTCAAAATAAAACAGAGAGTTGTGGAGAAAAAGCAAAAAACGAAGATAATAATAGAACATTAAAAAAATGTAAATGTCGAAATGGAGACTAATGTTTGTAACATTATTCAACCAATAGTGAATAAATATTTATTTATAAATAATTAATACAATATCAATAATGTTTATTAATTGATTTGAAAACTTCTAGTACAAAGTACAAAAAATTATTGCTGAAAGCAATAATAATATCTTCCAGCCAACCAAAAATCAGACTGATCAAAAGAAGAGTTGATCAAAAATTTCTACTTAAAACGAAAATATATATAAAAAAATTACATACATTAAAAAATATAACAGCCGTATTTTAATTGAGAGATAAGGCTTTCAAAAATTTAAAAACAGTGCGTTACGTTATACATATTAAAATATGAGAAAAACGACAAAAAATATTTTGTTTAAACTTACTTTGTTGCCTATTTTTACGGCAGAACCTTAAAACGGTGTTTTGTGAATTTGGGCCCACTGTGCGCCTTTACGTCACAGAAACGTCAAAGAAACGGACGTGTTAAAGCAGGCGTGCTTTCTCATTAATCCATAGGCAACATTGAATGTTTAATAGGTCATAAATTACGTGACAACACGTCCCGTTTTGAAAGGGATCTTCCCGTTTTTAGGTAGCCTGTCCCGCTGCCCACAAGCGCAGCTTCGGGACGCCGAAATGTCCCGCTTTCAGAAAAAAATCAAGCCATGGTAATTTTTTTTTTTAAAGTGCGAAAAATAAATATATCACCTGACGGAGCGCCTAGTAGCGCGGCGATGACGGCACATCTAGCGGATTAGAGTGCCCTCAAAATTGAAGAATTTTGTTAGAATTTTGTTTCTAAGGGAATTTATGTAAACTTGCCAACAGGCCAATAATGTCTCGTCTCTTGTCACTTTGTTACAGTATTTTTAAATATTTTTTTATTATGTATTTGGACCCCTGTATTTAGTAGCCTTACGTGTCATGTACAAGAAAAGAGATAAAAAAAGACTAGAGGCCTTCGAGATGTGGTGCTACAGAAAAATATTAGGAATTTGCTGGAGAGACCACATCACTAATGACGAGGTTCTCAACAGAATCGAAGAAGGTAGGCACCTAATTAAAACCATCTCAGAGAGGCGAGCCCGATGGATCGGCCACATTATGCGCCATAAGGGTCTCCTGCACGACATCATAGATGGAATGGCCGAGGGGACAAATTATAGAGGGTGCCCTCGACGGGTATATTTGGAGCAAGTGTGCGAAGATTTAAACTGCGCCTCATATGTCGAGCTGAAGAGGGCTGCAGAAAATAGAGACCAATGGAGGACGAGATGCAGGACTTTGCTGCAAACCAATCCCCAGGATTGAGACTGCGAAGAAGACTAGGTTAAGATACTCGGAAAAAAACGTTTTTGTTTGTCTTATAAATGGGATGTTCGATCACTGATTTTGGTTTATTACCTTTATGAGTCCAATCACCATTGTTGCAAAGTTCAAGAACAATGGCGCGTGATAACTACTTTTAACTACAATGTGGATATCTGTTAAGGATATTCATCTTTCTTGCATTCTGCTTCAAGATTATGGCGTTGTAAACTGAAAAATGGGCATTGAAAGAACAGATGTTCGATACTCTGTGAAGAAATATCATCGCATGGACAATAGTCACCGTTCCTTAGTTTAAACCTATATAGATAGTTTCTTAAAGCTCCGTGTCTGGTAAAAATTTGGGTCGTTTCGAAAGTACTTTGGTGATGATGACGGAAGTTTGCTGTTATAGTAATTATCTCTTTGTATTTATATTATGCCGTTTACTGTATGTAACTTATGTTTTTATTTATTAAGGAAATCATACAGTCTTTATATAAATACAAGGTACAAAAGAACAATTTAAAAAAGTAAGACCAATTACAGATTTCACATTAATTTATTATGAATGCAGGAGGAGAGGGAGAAAATAATTCAATCGAAAAAAAAAAAAAAAGTACATAAAAGGGAGAAGACATTGTATAGCTCCAACTTTACTTTCCTCCCTCTCTCTCTGCTTCCATGAACAATTATTATATTTCTTAGTAAAAATTCACGAATAGCAATAATTAATTAGATGCATGTAATAGATGTACATATGAATAAGTATAAATTAAGAGTTAAAATAAAAGTTTAAATAAAAGTTAAAGTTAAAATTGAAAGAAAAAAAATAAAAGTTAAAATTAAAAGTTAAAAGTTAAGCAGGAGATAAACTTAATATGTCTAACAAATCTGATTTACAGTGTAATATGTCATAAAACTGTCTATATAGGTAGTCTGTATTCTTCGAAGAGTGCTAATTTTCCTATAATTATTTATTGGAATGTCGAAGAGTACAGATTGACGAGTTCTACGGACAGGGACTCGATATAAAATGCCTCTAACGATTTCTGGGCTATCAATTAGGTTATTAACAATTTCGTAGAGAAAGCTCATATCCAACATGGTACGCCGAGTTGCGAGATTTTGAACCATGTGAAAATTAGCGGACTCAGTCCTATTTGAAAATAAAACATTATTTTTGAAATCTAATTGTCTAAGAAAATAGTTTTGAATATGTTCAATACGATTTTTGTAAGTATTGTATTGAGGATTCCAAATCGGTAAACCAAATTTTTCGATCATACTTTTTACATCTTAATCGAATTAACTTTTAAATACTTGTTTATATACCAATCCATAAGTCAAATCCATCCAATCTAACAACCTGTCGATTGGTTTAATATATATATATATATATATATATATATATATTAATTTGAGTGAATCGAGACCTTAAAAGAGCTGGCTTTTATATCACTCGGTAAGTACCATCATCATCACCATTCCCTTTCAGTACTCAATGATGCATAGGGCACTACATTGGTACACCAATAACAGCGTAACTTAATCATTTTTGTTACTTGAAGTACCATTCCAGGGACTATGAAATATTCTAGTGTAAAAGACCCTTTTAAGACCTCATGCATGGTAGACAAACGCGCTGACCATTACACCACGAGGCCGACAGAAAAAAACAGACGATCCTCTAGCATATTATCTTGGTAAATGTCAAAAGTCATATAAAAGTTATGTTCAAGCGAGAACTTTTGCCTAAATTGTGATTTATTATAGTTTGTAATCCCTTTGAAGCTTTTTTTATCACAGAAGCCCATTTAAAATATAAATAAAAACTAACAAATTACAACAGGGATGGAGAATACCTTAAATAAGGGAATATGGAAGTCTAGGCATTTACAGGGTTTATGACCTGTCATTGGCTGGTTTAAGTGGCCACTTACAGTACACACTTACGGTACACACTGTGTAACATTCACCATTTGCCTATGTTTGAACATCCATATTTCTTAAATTCTTCCATTTGTTGATTTTGATTTTCTCCATCCCTGTTGTAATTTGTTAATCTTAATGACTCCCGAGGGGGTGAAATCCAGTATTTTGTCTACGAACATTTGGACAAACTCAAATATTGTAATAAATGAAAACTATTTTAAATTTTAATTAAATAAGGAACGCGGACTAAATTTTCGGGGACATTCATTGGTTGGATTCGATCATATGATGTCGGGATGACAGTCACGTCAAGACCATATCGAGGTAGTCAGGGTTAGTACATAAGTTAAATATACCGTCTTGGTATGTACGGAGGAAGATAGCAAATGACAGTTCGCAAAGGAAATGCGAAGTTATATTATTTATACAAATTATTACTTGAAACTTACTAGACGTCCCGTTTTGAGGGGAAAATATATGGTCACATTAAGGGAACATAGGTATTAAGCTCTAAGTTCTTACCTGGATTCTAGTTCTGTGCAAATACAAACTCAGCAAAAGTACTCGCCCACAATATATTTAATATTTAATGATTTATTGCCAAATATAAAAGACTCGACAAATTTTAAAATAAAAATAACTGCACATATAAATAGTGTAGCGAGAGATTTTTTTGAAAAATATATTTAAATAAAAAAACTTAGTACTTTATATAATTGGTACACATATTATTAAATTTTTTATATATTTCATTGCTTTATATTTGTTTTTTATTATATTTATACTTTTACATTGTTTGTATTCTTTTTTTTATACAGAATAATTTTCCCTCACTGGGGTGTCCCGTGCCGAGGAAACATTTTACAAAATGTGAAACATGCCTTAAATTAGCTATTTAAGAAAGTTAACATAATAATAACAATAAAAAACGTAATTAATCCAATTAACCTAGTTATCATTAACGTAATAAATAATATTAACTAAAATAATCATAAAAAACAAAACCAATTTATATAGACCAATAGAACAAATTTCATTAACAGTAAACACATTTTACCTATTTGGCTCGATCCACTCATCGATCTGTGTGCAACCCACCTGCACTATCCATTTTTTCTCATTATTTACTGTATTATTTGTGTTTAAGTAACATGTATTCTTGGCACATATATATACTTTATATTTGTATAATAACGATTTTTCATTTCTTGCATTTGATTAGCTAGGCATTTACAATTAAGCAGTTTTAGTTTTTCTTTTATGTAATTGTATAAGTATATGACTACTTATGCTCTAAACTCTCCAAACTCGAAGGAACATTGCTGATGCCATTTTTATGTATAAATCTTTGAATAACATGATAGATTGCCCTAAGATTCTGTCACTTATTAATTTTAGAGTCCCAGTAACGCAGACCAGAAACCAATCTCTTTTTAAATTTTTTAAATGTAAAACTAAATCTTTTCGAAATTCATTTGTAAATAGAACCTGCAATATGTGTAATCAGAAATTAAATTGTATTGATATTAATAACATATCTTTAACTTCCTTTAAAAGTGAAATTTCCAAAAATAATTCAAGTTATGATGTTGCGCCTTGAATCCGCAGCCTATATTATGCAGGTGATGTGCAGTTCTGTATGTAGGCACATAATAAATGAACACTGTATGGTCAACTATAGTTGTATTATTTATTGTAATGTGCAACTGTGTGACCAATATTCATTTACATTTCTAGTAATATGTTATGTATAATTTTTATGTGACAACATTTACAATAACAATATTATTAGCTTAGCTAATCAAATGTAAGAAATTAAAAATGGTTATTATTCAGCTATAAAGTATATATATGTGCTGAGAATACATGTTACTTAAGCATAAATAATATGGTATAACAAAAAATAAAAAAAAACAATATAAAGCAATGAAATACATAAAAATATAAATAATATGTGTACCAATTATATAAAGTACTACGTGTTTTGATTTACATACATTGAACTCCTTAATAAAGATACCAGCCTCGAAGATGTCGCGAAACCGATGAAACCGGTCACTGGATATTCCAAATTTGTGGATTAAAGTATCACCCGTTCGTTATTTCCATAATAAATAAAAATGTAAGGTACAATATAATTCAGTGTTTTTATTTATTTAACTTTTTGTACATAATGTTATTTGTACATTGGCGGGCTTATTGCCAAATGGTAATTTCTTCCAACCAACCAATAAAATAAAAGTTTTATTTTTATAATTCAAGTTACAGAACATATTCAATAGAAAAAAAAGATTAAAAAGCTAAAAGTATATAAAAATATAAATAAACGTATTTGTTTATAAATTACCTTAAATCAAAACTATTACTCAATGGGAAAAAGGAAAAAAGAGGAAAGAGGAAAGAGGAAAAAAGAAAGGAGGAGAGATTAAGGAAGAGCAAGGAGATGTTTTTTCAGACGTGATTTAAATCGAGATAATGTAGTAACATCTTTGATGGTGGGTGGGAGATGATTCCACAGTCGAGCCGCATGGACACTATATGAGTTAGAGAAAAAAGAGAAATTGTGGATGGGTATTAAGAGAGTGCCTTGAGAATTAGAACGAAGAGGTAAACCATGAACTGATAAGCGTTGAAATTTTTCACGCAGGTATATAGGAGCGTTAGGACTATGAAGTACATTGAACAGAAGTGAGAGGGAGTGATAGTCTCTCCGCTGTCTAATTTTGAGCCATTTCATGTTCTACTTCCATATGTTCCATGTTCTACTTCCATATGTTCCATGTTCTACTTCCATATTAATTACTAATTTTAGGGATAAATAAATCATCGTTATAAGTAAAGCGAGTTTTATGATAATGATTTTGATAAATTTTAACAACATTAGAAATAGACTGCTTTAAAAATGAAGCAGAACCACAAAATTCCTTGCACTGGCAGAGTTTTGAGTGATTTGTAAATATGCTTTTCCCATTTACAATCATTTACAAAAAACAAGAAAGAAATATACCCTACGTGTTTTTCAGATAATACACGTCCCGGTTTTATATTATAAGCGTTTTTACTCAATCGAAAAGTAGTAGTAGTAGAAAATTGTTGCTATAGTTGTCATACATTTTTTTTACATTGATAAAATTATTATTATTCTACTATTTAGTCACGCCAAAACAAACGCAGCCCAGAGAAACAAATAAAATTTGAACAATCTGAATATTTACCTAGGGCAATATAGTTATTTCTACTAGCGTTCTGTGCGCTACCTTGTTGGACTGTATCAACATGGAAACATTTTGATCTGTTGACCGGCGTACCACAGGGAATATGTGAATAACCCCTACAAATGTCAAGGGTCATAAAATTGAAAGGGGTTCGGGACATTTTTACTTCGACTATCTGACACAATGGATAAGGATAGACACGTGGCTCATGACTGTATTCTTATGTTATTTTAATGGAAAAGACTTTTCTTCCTAAAAACATATTCCCGTATTTTATCCCTGAATTGTGGTACCATCTACTAGATGATGTTTTTACACACTATAGATATTCAGTATTAGCGTAGTTCTATTGCTAGTTTTTTAAATAAATTATTAGTTATATGAACTAGAACCATCCAAATATGTTCTCCTTAAAACGCTTAGCTTTATCTGGGTCTTCGGACGTATCGTTATAAAGCTTTGTATTTAGTGATCAAGTAATTTTCGGTCAATTACCAAATAACCTCAAACAACTGGTAAATTCTAGAAGGAATTTATGAAAACCACAAATGATATTTTAGTTAATATATTTTATAAAGATAAGACAAACCTAAAGGATGTGCGAAATGAATAAGAAACCGCATTACGTCATTTTGTTCTTTTGATAATAAATCTAAATATTAACTGAAAGGGTTAGATGCCGCCCATTTCAGTTAATATTTTAATTTAAAAAATGTTAAATAATTTGATTAAATTAAACACTTTTTACAAAAGGGATTAAATTAAACTATAAGATTTATTAATTTTTTGCAGATTTTTGCAGATGACACCGCACTAGTTATTTCCAATAAAAACCCATTAGAATCACAAGAGATATTGCAAAGTGATTTCAATAAATTGTTAAAATGGGCTCATGACTATGGTCTCATTATAAATGCAAAAAAGACTAAATGCTTATACATAAAATCTCCTCATGCCAAAAAATATGTTTTGCCTAATATTATTGCTCATTGCACAGATTGCTTGCATGGTGGTATTTCTAACACATGTAATTGTGAACTCATAGAATTTGTGGAGGAGTATAAGTATTTGGGTATTTTTATTGATCATAATTTTAAATGGGATCGTCATATATTTAAACTTTGTGATCGATTGCGGACTCTTGTGAGTACTTTCTAGTAGTTATCTTTTATTTTGCCTAAAATCACTCTTAAAATTATTTATTTTTCTTTAGTAGAATCAATAATAAGATATAATATAAAGTCGTGGGGACATTCGACTAAAACTAATATTAAAATGAGCCAGGGTCTACAGTATTCTATAGTTAAGCGAATTGTACCTGCAGAGATTTACGAACAAAGAAGTAATAATGTTCTCCTGTACAAAACAATCAAAACTCTGCCTGTTCGAGGACTACTGTGGCTTTGCATCATTTTGGAACAATTTCATAGTAATACATTCAAGTTTCCTCTCAAACATAACCATAATACACGCTTCACGTCTAATGATGGCTTGGTAGTACCAAAAGTATGCAATAAATATGGAAATAGAACTCTCAAATATTTAGTACCTAGAATTTTTAATTTATTACCAAAAGAACTTAAATTTAACTCACATTGTAACAAGAGCAAAATAAGAGAGTGGCTACTCGAACAAGAGTTTATATATGAATAGTAGCTTAGGTGTAAATATTTTATTTTTTCATGTATTTTCTTGTATTTAAAAAATAAATTTATATATTATTATTTGTATAAACATGTTTATTCTGATCTTTCCGGCTGTTAATTTTTATATGTTATTCATTGTTTTTATAAATGTAAATAATATTATTAAGTCAGTATAAATATAATCTTCACCAACAAGCTACAAAAAGTGGCTTGGTGGGATTTTAGTTTTAGTAAAAATATAACTAGTGAATTTTTTAAATTGTAAAAATGTATAATTATGCTATTAAATCAAATAAATATTTTTAAAAAATTAAACAATAAAAAATGAAAAGAAATAAAATCCAGACCACTGCAAAAGTGCAAAAAGGCGTCTCTCCTACACTCCGAGGGAGAGACGCCGCGTTATCTGGGAGACTTAGAATATTTATACATTAAATAATCTTAATTCTGATTTCTTTATCACTATACTGACTGCGTATTTTCAATTTTTTATAAAAAGTGCAGTGAATTTTATATTTAAAAAAAAAGTAACTTTCCCAACTTAAACATTGGAATCTTTAGGTATCGGACCTTCGTGACATTTCATCAGCAAAACTTAGTTAATTATGCTTTGTTATCCTCCTGGAGCACTTACTCATATAAAAAATGTGTAAAAAAAACACATTGGAAATAGAATGCGGCGTCTCTCCTATTTTTGTGGGATAGACGCCGCACTGTACATTTTATGTTCGAAATTTAAAACGTACAAAAATAAAATTTTAATGTGCTTATAATAAATCCCTTACCCCTATAAAAGCAGAACGTACTTTAGTTTACATTGGTCCCTATTTGGATTTATTCAAATAAGCAAGTATATCACAAATTTGGTCGTGACTTAACGCGCAGAATTTTAGCAAAAAAATCATATAAAAATCCACTACAACCGACAACCGCAGCGGCACTGACGCAGACATATGGCTGAGATGAGGTCGTCATAATATAATACTATCGTTGTTTCTAAGTTACATCGAGTGCGGCGTCTCTCCTAACGCGGCGTCTAACCTGGGTACGTATTCTGATGGTAAGTTAAAATTTATCGTCAAGTTTATCTATAAATTAAAATTAAGTTTTCGGCATGAAATATAGAATATGTTCACTTTTATACAGATACTTTAAATTTGCGTACAAATATACACATTTTCGTACATAAATATCGATGTTAGTTTATACCGTCTGAGTATTTACCGATGAAGATAGCTGTATATAATCGCGGCCCTATACAGCCGAATCACGTAGCCTCAATTGATGCTGTCTCTCTGTCTTTTATTCTTCTGAGACTCTTTGACATAACACGTTCCATCACGTTATTGTAATAAGTCTACTCTGTTTACTTGGATCTATGTTAAATTGGTCGATTTCCTAAAAAGTTGTGTTCTCAATCAACAGCACACATGATCAACCTTCTATATTCCTGAAAATATTGTTCTGCATCTGCGAGATGGTGATTTCCAAATATCTATTCGTCAAACAGCTCTTCGCCGCATATCCGCAGTTGGTATTATGCAGTGACGTATAATTTAAAAGATACGTTACACGTGCGAAAAAATGGCGTTTCAATTCGTGGGTAATTGCCTTCTGTGACCTCATTCTCTATTGGAATTTTGGAAAAGAATACTGCTGCCGCATGTGATGAGAAAATGATTGAATTGCAGTCCAGTTGTAAATTTGTATCGTTTCAATCGTAAATATATACAATCCAAATGTATAATTTTATTTATTACTCTTAATAATGTTGTTGCTAATGACGTGTTTCGGCAGTTTTCTTCCAGGAATAACATTTGTTGCCTTGTACGTCTTTGTACATAAAACCTCATTAATTGTACAATTTCCGGAGAATCCAATACAGAGATGACTTTTTGTATACAGTAACATGGTACTAAACATTTTTCTTTTGTCATACTATGAAGTTTTAGTTCTGCTTGTAATTATTTACGGTTAATCATATCCTTTGGGATATTCAGCGTGTAGTTAATGCGTCTTAGAAATTTATCGTTAGAGTAAGGAGATCATTCAAGTTTGTAAGTGAGTGAAGATAAGCAGATAACTATTTATGTTTTTTAGTACATTTTTAACCAAAAAAATTTTACCTAACCTACAAAACTAGTTAAAATGTAGTATTAAAATTTGATTCAGCAAACAAAAAAATATAGTGACAAATTCATTATTATACTTATCTCCTGCTTGACTTTTAACTTTTAATTTGATTTTTAATTTTGTCTTTCAATTTTAACTTTTTAATTTTAATTCTTAATTTTAACTTTTAATTTAAACTTTTAACTTAAATTTAATTTAAACTTTTCATTTTAATTTTAAGTTTTACTTTTAATTTTAATCATTTGATTTCAACTCTTAATTTATACTTACCTACATCTACTACCTGCATCGAATAATTTATTGTTAGTTGTGATTTTTTTACAATTAAATTGAAATGTTCATGGAAGCAGAGAGAAGGGGAGGAAAGTAGAGTAACTTTACAATGTCTTCTCCTTTTTATGAACTTTTTATGTAATATTTTCATTTTTACTTTTTTAGAATTAAATTATTTTTCCCCTCTCCTCCTGCATTCATTAGTGTGAAATCTGTAATTGGTTCCTCTTTTTTAAATTGTTCTTTTGCACCTTGTTTTATATATTGGCGGCCTCCATGGTGTAGTGGTCAAGACGCTTGACTCACGCACGGAAGGTTCCGGGTTCGATTCCCGGTGAGAACACAAAAAATTAAAATGTGATTTTTCTCAAGCCTGGGTGCTCTGTGATGTAATTCACCACTGTAATTAGGCCTCCTGGCCTGTTGTGGTGCAAAAAAAATGTAATGTAAATGTAATGTAAAATGTAATATAAAGACTGTATGATTTCATTAATAAATAAATAAATAAATAAATAAATTACAGCCTAAAATGCAGTATTTTATACGGTTTATTTGTTTGTTTTTTGGAGAAAACTGATATCAGATACTCGAGAATTAGTCTTTCTTAACTTCTTTTGATAATAAGCAGTTTGAATTAAAACCAACAGTATTTTATTCAAAAACTTAATTTATTTAACAAACAATTTATTTTTGACAAATAAAAATATGCAACATAATCAAGCGATTTTTTTTTCATAACAGCATTTTAGTAAGTATTTTTAATATTTATGGGCTAAAAACTCTATGTTACTGCATGGATAAGTATTTAATTTTAAACCATCCAGTTATCGCAGCAAAAAAGGTTATATCCATTTATAGTTAATTAAAAGCTGATTACAAATCGGTAATTGATTAAAAAACTTTAAATTTATTTTAACAGAGAGGAAAAAGTTTTTTGAGAAGGGAATATGAATTTTTATACTTCATCTTTTACCAGGTAGGTTATTCAACAATGTCTGAGTATGTCCAAATGCTTGCAGACTGGCATGAATAACTCCTAGGGAGGAAATCCAGCCAGTCTGCGAGTATTTGGACATACTCAAACATTGTTGGATTAAACAACTAATCAAATGGACGTTAAAAAATATTTTGAAAATTATTATTTATAATTAGTCAGATTTGACATTCCAACCACTGTAAGACAGTATTATCGTGGCTCTTCTTTTATTAAGTTCCTGATTATCTAATCATCATGATCGTCAATTAGGACATCCAAAAAGTTAAGCATTAAAAAACAACTTATTGCTTCTAAACGCCACCAATTAAAAAAATAGATTTCTATATTTAGGTTAGTGGGACAGAGTTGTTGAAAACACGTGTACCAAGTATTTTTAATTTGTAACTTATATTTCAATCTAAGTTATTATATCATTAAAAATATGTTTTATGTAATACAACAACGGCGACATAATACTCGTACAACTAATTATTGAAAATAATTACCTACTGTGGCGCCTCCGTCATAGACAATCCTCAAGGACCTACCGAGGAGCGAAACCACACAAGCGAACGCAGCTCGTTAAGTTACCAGCCTGCGGTTCGATACCCAGCCGGAAGTAGAGGGAGACAAGTACAAAGACTATAAAAAGCGCGAAGTTCAAGGTCCGTTCTTCTCTCCTTCTCCGAAATTCGACTGCAGTGCTTCCTCACATAAAATTAGTCTTCTATAAAACACGTGTTAGATGTAAAGATGAATTAAGTTAGATTTTATTGAATGTATAATAAAATATCTTTGCATTACGCGCCAGTTTCTTATACAATAAATAGTGTTATCCATGTAAGTAAGCCGTTCTTATTTCTTGTGTGATAAAATATATATATGAATCCTTTTCCCCACCACCTTCTGAAAAGAACGTAGTAGGGTGTTGAACGAGGGGTCATAAGGTACCGACGGGACCGATTGCAGGCTCCAACAGGGACGCGAGGCCCCGAACAGATGGATGCAGGTAAAAAGGAAGATAGCCTAATCCTACCTCACGCACACGCCGGTGAGTACAAAAGTTACACACAGCGTGTACAGAGAGACCCCAACAGGTAAGCAAAACGCCACACTACCTTTGAAAACATTAACCACATAATGGATTACTTCTCCGAGAGATTCCCACAATGGAGGAACTTATCGTGAGGTTTTTAAAACATCTCTATAAGGTTACATAATTTTCCAGGTGAATTTTCTTTAGATTGTTGGAAAATAATGTGGTGAAAATCCACGAAATTTATTAGATTAAAGGCCTGGAATTCGAAAACCGTATTATATATTACCAACAATATTAAGTATGTTACACAGGGTAAAGTGATTCAACCTGTTGCGTGATACGTAGGCGGGTTGCTACCCTTGTAATGTATAAATACAACCCTATCTCGTCGGTGAACTGATAAAACCCTCTAAATCTAAATGCATTATTGCGTAAGTTCAGAAAAATCTACTTGAATGTTTGACTTAAATCATGATCGTATTTCAATATACGTATGTTTGGCAATTCTACAGTATCTGATAGGTTCTTAAAAAATATTAAGCTTTGTTTTCACTCTCCTGTAAACCTCGCAAAATGCAGATTCGATAGTATATGTAGGGACCGTCGATATATTTAAGGTGATTAATATTAATATTTTTAATAACTATTATTATTTAAAATCTTTTCCAACCATTAATAAAACAGAACTATATGAAAAGGTGATGCTTTAGAGGTTTTATCAGAACCCAATTTAGACCTATGCATGTAATTTAAAGCTTCAAATCTCATTACTGAAATGAAATTAGTGAAGTAAACGGGTTGCTTAATGTACCACGGGGTAAATCAATTTATTTTATAAATTCTATAACGTGGTAGGTATGTGAAGTTAAACATTATTCAAAACTTCCAGTAAACATCCGTGTATTACGAATAAATAAAGCTAGCTAATGTTATTTTTCAAATCAGACTAACTGACACATACCCATGAAACCATCTAAGTCCATTTAAATTGTTTTAATATGTAAGATTTTGAAACAATATCAGCAAAACGAAAATAATGTTTTTTTTAAATTTATTTATTTATTTTGTTTACAAACCATTAAAAAATAACACTACTTATTATAATAAATAAAAACACTACTTATTTTTCATCAATTACATGTAAACACTAACTAAATATTTATTTATTTTAAATTGAGCAAATTAAATGATAAAATTAAATATAAATTATTGTAAAAATTGAAATAAAATTGCAAAAATTGTACGAATTAATAATAAAACAAACATGAATAAAATACGTATTTAAATAAAATTAACCATAAAAATTATCAAAATTAAATTATTTTAAAAAAACCATTCATTAATATAAAACTAATAAAAACAATTCATAAAATACTAATAAAAACAATAAATAAAATATGCATCGAAACAAAACCAGCAATGTAATCCATCGAAATTGAATGTGCAAAATTAATATATCAATATTTATTTTATTTATTTATATTTATTTTTTTATTATTTTACATATTTATTACAGCAATACACAAGTAATTATTTATACAACAAATTAATTCAGTAGTAAAAGTAAGTAAACATATTTTTTATTTTTGCTGTTGGTTCATCTAAACTGCCTAACTAGGAATAGCTTCCCCGTTCTAAGGCAGTAAATTATGTATTTTATAATAATATTTAAAAGTATTTACAGTTTTATCATAATGTGTGCTTTTTCAGTCTTAAAGGTAAACAATGAATATCCAGAGAAAACATAAATAATACCAAAATCTCTATATCCTAAGTCCCAATTCATTACTAGTAAAACAAGCAACCAGCTTACGTCCTTCTACATCGGACAACAAATTATATGACTCCCTCCGACCAATATGGATTAAGAATGCAGTCAACACCTTCCTAAGCCTGGCAATCTCACCACATTTCCACGAAACTGGGATAAGGTTATATACCCTCGGGCCTATATAATATTGCTGCCTTTGAGCCAAAAAAGTATTGACTCCTCTCTGTAGACGCAAATATCAAAACGCATTCTGTATACACTTCTTAAACCAAAACAACCCAGCGTCAAAAATGTCGATCTCTACGTTTTCAATGGTGTTGTATAATCTGCACATTCTTGACACTGGATTGAAGAAGGACGCATTATTCTTAAATGAATCTGTGGAATGTTTTTGGGTTCCTTAAGGTATGACCATTAGGAACACACATTTTTATCGTACTTGAACAGCTTGAATTTTCCAATCTACCATTAACAATCTTTTATAAATATAACAAGTCATTTACCTTTCTTCTAGTTTCTAAAGTTTTGAAGTTAAAGTGTTGGAGGCTATTTTCATAATTATTTAGCATGGAACCCAATTGATATTTCTGTGATAAAAGTCTAAGATTTTTTTTTTTAACCTGAATTTTTTTTGTTCAATATAATTATGATTAAAGATATACCTGTCCTTTTTTTTTAACAATAACTTTTTATTTTTATTTTTAAAAACATTAGACGCACTTTTTAATTTTTACATTCCTTTTAATGATTTTTTTTATTCCTTTTAATGACTTTTTATTTTTTACACAATATGTTAGCGTGTTCATTGAATGAAACTATTGTGATGTAAGTGTTTATTTCTACACAATACGTATTTTTCGTAAAGTAAAAGGTACTATGTGCCTTGTATATTGATAAATAAATAAATAAAAGTACTTTAAAAAAACAGTACTTTTAGTGGGTTTTTATCCACGATAACTTTGAACCTGGGGGAATTTTGAGGGTTTTAAAAAAAATATATATTTACATATTTTTATTCAAACCCTTCGACAGGTTGTTAAATAAACACTCATGTATAGGTATAACAAGTATATTAACAGTTCAATAAATAAATCTATGAAAATAATGAAAAAACTACATAATGTATTGTAATCAACATAATCTGAGGAAAAAATATTTTTGGAAGACAAGAGACAAGAAATTTTTGTCTGTCGGTAAGTTTCATCTTTCGAAACGGGGCTAATTATTTATCTTTTGTTTAACTCCCTTTGCTGTAGGAATACATCAACCAAGCAATAATTGATAACTTTATTGTAAAGCCTAAGCATTCTTGGCATTTGTGAAAAGAAGCCAGCGTCAATTCTATAATTTCCCACAGCAAATAAAGTGTTAGTACCAGCATCCATCTTACCAGATAAAATTTTATAAAAAACAATTAATGAAGCTCTCATGAATTTCAGGATAAAAGTATGAAAATTTTCAAGTCTATCGAAGTAATTATCTAAAATATTGATTAAACTGTTTCGATAGATAATTGTTCTAAGAAATTTCAGTTGCACGGATTCAATTATCTTTTATGCATATCGTAAATGGGAGACCACATAATAAAAGTAAGCTCTAATATTCTCATACTTTATCTACATAGAGGGTTTTATCAGTACACCGACAAGCAACACTTTGCACGCAGAACGCATGAACATGTATACATATGTACATATAAAGTATTATTTTCATGTATATATTATATTCTTTACATTTTGTGCATTGCGACCGCTTTGTTGCCTTAAAATGTGTTTAATGATGAGCAAAATGTTGCTGAATTTTAGGGCGTGGTACTGATGTCGTGAAACTGGAATTATCTCTGTTTGTCACGTAAAAACAGTCAAGCAATTACATTATTAATATTATCAGCGAACTTGTGTTTACGTATAACTAATTTCGTCATAATGTATTTTATTATAATAGTAGTATTTTTTTAAAAAGAGATACAACTTTGAATTTTAATAAAACAGGCGGAACAAATATATAATTTGACGCTGTGTCACTTGCACCAACCTATCCATTTACACCGCTCCGTACTCCAGAATTGTTTGACTTTGTGAGGAATGAAGTAATAAGAGACCGAGAAACTCCGGTGACAACTGTCGTCAAGCGGAGGCTATACGGTTGGCTAAGCCACATACTGCGGATGCCTCCCGAGGGCCTTAACCACGCCTGCCTACTTTACAAGGCATCATGTTCTCGACGTCCTGGACGTTCATCGGCAGTTTATGTCAGAACTTCGGGTCAAAAACCTGACTTGGGAGGATGCAAAGAAGTTGACAGCCGATAGAGATGCATGGAAGCACTTTGTGAATACCATATACTCCAACTAGGGAGTGGACGTGGAATGATAATGATGATGATGATGTATTACAGTAAACTGAATAAAAAAATGGTTTCTTACACGTGGTAAAAAATATAGCATTTAATTGTACGGCGTAGTTACTCGAAAATTTATGAAAAAAAAATGTTTAAATGAAAAGGAACTACTTTGCGCCGTCACAGATTTGAGTGACCAAGTACTTATCTTCTTCTCTGTCGTTTCTCAATTTTGAGGGTCACGATCGTTGGTCCTTTCCCCAGCCATTCCATTGACAATGCGTCTCCAACCTTCGCGGCTCTGCGCCCTCTCCACAGCTCCACGTAGAGTCGCCTGTGACATTGTTTTCACCTGGTCGACCCATCGAGATGCAGCTGTGCCTTTGCTTCTTTATCCTGGCACATTGCCCGTGATCATTATTTTCTCCAGATTTTCTAGGACACGTCTGGCTATGTGCCCGAAAAACTGCAGAAATCGTTAGCAGCATACGGCCGATAGACGAACTTTCACGTTGAGGTTCTCTAGTATAGAAATGTTTGTTCTTCTGGCTGTTCTTAGAATTCTCAGCATTTAACGCTAGCAACACATTTTAAAGGCATCTATTCTCTTCTACTCATAAGGTAATATTAGTAACAAGCGTCTGCAATATGAACATTTTCGTTTCCTTCGGGATTTCTCGATCTTGCCAAATTTTGATCAGTTGAGTCATGGCGTTTTTTGCAAGGTCTTTATACAACAAAAACAACAAACCATCACGCCGTTTTCCCGTAAGGGTAGGCAGAGAGGATGAACACATCACTCTATCTTTGCATACAGATCTCGCTTCCTCTACATCTACATACATCTTCTCGTGCACGCGCTGATTATTCCGACTTTTGACAAGTTCATCTTCAAGTATTTGTTGGATTTGGTCATGCCATGTCTTTCTCGGTCTTCCTCTCTTTCTGCATCCATCAACATTCGAATTGTAAATATTTATAGCCGTTCTTTCGCTGTCCATTCGTTCTATGGGTCCAAACCAATGCAGAGCTCCTTTCTTGATTTTGTCAATAATGCTTGTCTCAGCTTACATACGGTACGGATCTCAACATTTGTGCATCTATCGTACATAGTTTTACCACACATTTGCCTTGAGATATCGCATTTTGATAGCATTCAGCCTACTTTCATCCCAGTTTTTTCAAGTCCATACTTCGCTCCCTTACATCAGGGTCGGGACCAAGACTCCGTTGTGAACAGGCAAAATCTGTTATGTAAGGGTAGCAAACGGCAATAGATTTCCAGTTTCCAGGATAGCCATGTTTTTAGAAGTTCAGTGTGTTTAAAAACTTGTCAAAAAAACAATTTTTCATTTATATTTTTTTACAAACAGATACTTTTATTTCGAGGTCATAAATAAATTGATATGATAATCAACTGATATTCTTTTTTTATATCCGTGCTGATAATGATTCCAGTTCTGTCTAATTTAGCACTTTGCACATACATAATGTAACGATTGTCTTGATCTACGTGTTCATATTACGTATCTCTCCATTACGAAATATAAAAATGATATTTTGCATGTATTATAAAAAGATAATATGATAACCGCCTGTGTAACAACACAGATAATTAAAATGAAAAGTGGAAACACTTGACAACTTGACATTGATAATCAAGATAGGGTTTTAATGAAATACTTAAATCAATGCATCTTCTTCTTCTGATACACGAGATCGGAAAGTTTGTAGCAAACGCAACCACTTTTATCTTATTCTCTCTGAAGTTATCCTCAGCGTCTCTTTAGGCATATACTCGTATTTATAATGATTTGTATGTCCCGCATACCTATACGTAAATACCCGACGCGCTATTTATTAAGTCTGCCGTACGGGATGTTTAAGAATCACTCGAGCCCTTGTTTATAATAAGCACTGTTTATTTTCTAACGCCACGAAATCGCCCCTTGTGTAGCGCCTGCTAACGTCACTCAACATAAAAATCATAGTTTTTTTGTAGTATGTCAATTTCATGGCGAATTCACCAGTAGTACGAATGCATGTACTTATGAACCAATATGCTAACTAAAAAAAATTAAAAATCAATGTATATGTTCCATATCAAATTAAACTTAATATTCTGTTTATATTGTATTGTAATATTATGCAACTAGCTGCTTTAATATGTATATCTTTAATATGTTTTATTTATTTGTTTAACTATTTTTTAAATTTTTAATATCCAGCTTCTATAGCTTCTTTCTTTTTTTTTAAACCAACTTTACTTCTAAACACAGTTCTATATTTTATTTCATTTTATTGGATTTTTTAAAATTTATGTTGTTTATACACTTATTTTCTTTTTTTATACCAGCTTTACTTTTAAACACTGTTCTACCTGTTATTGCTTTATATTTTATTTTCAAAATTTTATGTTGTTTATATACTGATGTTTTATATAACTTCCATGTATGTTAAAGCCTTATAGGCGTGAAAAATGAATAAAATAAAAATATATCGGCTACCCCATAAATATCTAAAACAATCATTTGGTTTGTTTCAGCTATTACTGGGTTGGATAAAGCTTCAGGTATCTCAATCCGACACGTCTGCTATTTGCGATGCCCCTTCGTGTGCATTCCGAAACGATAAACGATAACGAGTCGAATATTTACGTATATGCGTCCTTGTCGGGGTTCTGTGCGTAAACTAGAATCAGAACCCTGAACTTGGAATCGAGGAATCAAGGAATTGATGACTCATCATCATCATTCCCTTTCCGCACCTAATGGTGCATCCGACACTGCATTGGTAATCAATCGCTGCGTATCTTGATCATTTTTGCTACATGAAGGTAAGATGATCAAGTCTTACGCTTTAGGTACCAGTCCAGAAACTATGAAATATTCTAGATCAATAACTATTCTCAAGTAAAAAATCCCGAAAAGGGTCAAATGGAGAAGGGTCGGCCTCGTGAAGCTGCCGTGTTCTATTTCCCGGGTTCGATTTCTGGTAAGGTCGGCATGAAATACTGTTTTTTTTTTGCACCACATCTGGTCAGGAGGCCCAATTACAGTGGTGAATTACATTGAATTGTTGCGCTCTTACCGCGAATCAAAACCTTCCGTGTGTGAGTCAAGCGTCTTAACCACTACACCACAAAGGTACAAATACTATACACTGCAATATTTCATTATTTGACAAACTGTACATAAAACAATAATTTATAAAAGCCTTTTCGATTGTTTCATTTATTAAATAACGTAATGATATTATTATATCCCCAGAGTCCTAAACTCCTTGAGTTTTTGCTGATTTTTTTTTCTCAAATATATTTTTTTTATCCCTTTTTCTTTCCCTGGTTCCTCTTTCTCTCACTTTCCAAACTCATTTTCTGATCCTACATTTTCCTCATAATTTAATACGTATAACATGTACTTAAAAAAAAACATATTAATGTTAATATGTGCAAGCCTTATCTCCCAATTAAAAAAACAGCTGTAATTTTTAATAATTTAGGTTTTATTTATTTTATTTTAATATATTTGTATCTTTTGATATATATTTTTGGTTTTTTAGCAAAAAAAATTGATCAATTTCTTCTTGTGACCAGTCTGTTTTTTGGTTGGCTGGAAGAAATAGCTTTTAGCAATAAGTCCGCCAAAGTACTAATTATTTGTATTTGAAGTTTTAAATAAATGAACATGAATCAACTTTTAAAAATATAAATAAAGATGACGTGGCTGCATTGCAGTAATAATTTCTGCGATATACAATTCCGCATTGTTATCTTTTGCATGATAAAAATGTTAGCGAAACATTATTTGTGCATGGGTAAACGTATTCACCAAGTCGGCACACTATCGCTATAATCGATAAAGTCAAACATAATACATATACGTTTTACCTACAACATAAATAATACATTAGCTTTTTATCATTTCAAAGTAAAAGTTTGCTTATAACAGGATTCGTATAGCAACAATAATATATTTTTTACTGCATTGCATATTTTTTATTTGATTTATTTGTGCATACACAAAATAAGAATGTACAGAAAATAAAATTGTTAAAACAGTCCAAAAAAAATATTTTTTCTCTGTGTGATTCAGTACATTATAGGTATTAACACTTTGAGCACCGGCCGAATACACATAGAATTTACCCTGTGCCCGGCCCATTTTTGTGAAATTTCATGCTTTCTGAAGGGTTTTTTAAACGTGACAATTATGAAAATACAAGGCTCAATCAAATTTAACTAATCAAATTTATTTGAAACACTTTAATAAATCATTTTTCTATGATAGTTTTGCCAACAGTGGCCTTTATGTAGAACCACATTGCAATGTTCGCACATATACCTACAGCGTCTCATTCCTTTTTTTGTGATTGTATCCCGGAGCCGGGTAAACACGTGATTATAAAAACAACGCGTTGTATCCCGGTCCCGTGTTTTCACACAGTTTACCAGAAGAGAAAAAATACTAATAAAAGTCACTAGATGTCAACAAAATGCACTTTTTTGAACAGCTGGTAAATCCCGTGAAAACGCGGGACCGGGACACAACGCGTGGTTATATAATCACGAGTTTACATGGCTCCGCGATACAAAGTGTTAAAATAAAAGTAATTTCAAAATTGAGACATATTAGGAATTTGAAAATTGCAAATAAAATAAAAATACGTATGCGTTTTTTACATATAGGGTTCAAAGGGTTGGTAGGGTCCAGGGAATACCTGTTTTGCTAGATAGGCAGGTGTCAAAAAATGCCAAGATACGTCATGTTGCATAACATCAGCAGCACTACCATCAAGTCCTACTCTCTAGCGTCCTCGTCGCGAACCCCGGAAATATGATCTGTATAGGCCACAGCCAGTAGAGAAAGGGCAATGGCGAGTTTTGGGCGCCATAAAACCGAAAATTAACCAGCTAAGGGAAGGAAAAGTCTAACCGAAAATCCCTTGAGCTCCAGTAGGGGGTTCGGCGAGAGGCTAATAACACCATTATTACAAAACCGAATACAGGACCTCAGACTGCTACCGAATCTCGGAAATGACAAGGCGAAAGAATTATTGACTTGAGATTTTCAACATGTACCGTACGTAGTTAGCTTCTACAAGTTGCGAATTGGAAAATAGCCGCTGAGGACAGGCGGAGTTGGAGGCAAAAGTTGAAGGAGGCCAAGGCTCGATTTGGGCTGTAGCGCCATTGAACAAGAAGAAAAAGATGCGTATTCTACAGGAAAGTATTGAAGAAAGACGCAGTTAAAATTGAAATCATCAATCACAGGTACAATTATATTCATTTAAGTTTTGTTTGAATGTATTTAATAAAAACTTGTGTAAATTATATAATTTTATGAAGTTTCATAATGAAAATGTATTTGAGTTATATGTATTTAAATTATCATGAAAATAAAACTTTGTTATTAGTGTTACTTCTAATAAATTCTACTTAACTTCCTTTCCCTCATTGATCATGTTTTCATATCTGTACTTTAGATAACTATCCATTTACATGCTAATACCTTAGATAAGTGGAAAAAAACCCCCCTGCTTTAAGTTTCACTCATTAACATGTTTATTTTGTGTTTTAATTCTATGACATTGTGAACATTATTCTGTGCATTATTTATATCACCCGTCGATGGGAGGAGTGCTCTCCCGAAACTGTAGTAGTGTTCTTGTAACATAATAAAAATTGTGTAACTCTAAAAACAAAGTTTTATTTTTATAATAATTTATAATGAAGTGATTAAATTAACAATATTATATGTATTTCATTTAATAAAAACTATAACAGGGGCCGCTGGTTGGTAGTTCCTCCGACAGCTATGTCTCCCGGGCCCGAGGTAATAAAGTGACTCTCTGAAAGCAAAATTCCCTTTAGTTAAATTAAAATGCAGTTCGACCAAGAAATGTCAGTAGAAAAACTCAATCTAATGGATATTTGATATCCTCGTAGATTTACTAAGCTAACAAGTCATTTCTGCTTCTAAAATATGATAGATTTTTTCAAAAATTAAAAAAATAATAAATCAAATCGGCAAAGAATAAAGTTAATATCCTGTAAAATTTGTAATTTAGCAGATACGACTTTAATTTAGCCTTAGCAAGGCAGCGCGGTCGGGATCACACCCTCATAAATGAAGGTTTCGGCTCTTTAACTTCACAAACATCAACAGATGAAAGAATTGAAGGAATATAGATGTTCAAATATGGGCAGAATGGTGAATGTTACACAGTGTGTAAAGTGGCCACTTATTAAACCATCCATTGACAGGTCATAACCCCTGTAGATGCCTAGACTTCTATATTACCTTCTCTTAAATGTTCTTCATCTCTGTTGTAATATTGAGGTGATTTTCATAAAAATGGCGCTATATAAATTATTCAACTATATATATATATAATATGTTGATATAAACAGCTCCCCAGGGAGTTGAATCCAGTCCATGTCTACAAAAATTTTGACAAACTTAAAATATCTAGCTATATTGTCCATCTAGTAGCCGTGAGCATTTCAATCGAATTCGGCAGATCGGTGGATTCTAGATTGATAGACTAGATTAAGAGACATTTGCAGTTTTCATAGATATTTGCGTTGCCACAGACATGTTATGTAGTTGCTAAAGAAATTTGCAGTTGCCATAGATATTTGCAGTTTTCGCAGTTATTTACAGTTGTTACCGACATTTGTTGTTGCCACAGACAAACATTATTTGTTGTTTTCATTCGACATTTTGAGTTGTCACTGACATTGTCACAGACCTTTGTAGTTATTACAGACATCTGCTGTTGCTACAGACATCGGCAGTTGTTACTGTCATTTGCAGTTACCACAGTTCAGTAATATTCACATATAACATAGGTAAATTAAACAAAACTAATTCTGAAACAAACGTTTAGGGATCCTGTGCGTTTTGCATGTAATGAAAGAATGACATCATTCTAGAAGTATTTATTTGCGCTCAATACAACTGAAGTATGGCCCTCAATTAATATTATCTTTGGAAAAGATAACATTCATTTAGTTATTCAGCCAAAGCCATAAATTCCTCAATCCGTATCATTGAACACGTTAATCACAAGTTATCCAAATTATTCGCTTGAAACTGTCAATTAAAATTGATGGAAACATATTTATCAATGTTTCTATAAATACGAATAAGAGGTGTGAGAGGAAACAACGGGAATTTTAAAATTTCGCGGGTTTGAGGAGACTGATTGTCATTTTTTTTTAAAGTGTGCTTACATTTTCAGCTGTATTTATTGTTTACTGTGGCAGCCGCAAGGCAAGACGTATTCGGCGTGTTTGGCGATTTTCTTATTGGCGATCTAGAATGCCCCTAATGAGACGATTGAGCCTTGGTTTCGACGTCACATCCGTAAAACCATGTTTCGTTACCTGTTTTAACACGTTTCAGTATATCAGCATAGTCATTGACTTCATTTAGTGACACCTGAGTAACTTCCATTTGCGGCTGGTTTTGTTCGAAATTCAACAATTTTGGAACAAATTTTACTGCCACGTGTTTCATACCCAAAACCATAGAATTAAGAATACTCCAGAAACCGCATACGCACATCAAACAGAAGGCGACTAAACTACTCATAAATGACTAGGTTTAAGTTTTGACCCATTAGTTTATTTGTAGACGTCGTTCAGTATGCTACTCGTGATTTGAATTCAACCCTGGTCGTGTTGTGTGATTTTAAAGAGTAAAAATACTGCTAAGATCTTAAAGAAACAGGATACAATCACATTTCATGTGTTATTAGCAAATAAATGTGTAATAAATGCATTACTAGAAATTTAATTATTTTTCCATCTGTTAGATTGTCGAAGAAACAAAATTTAAATTTCGTTAGTGTTGCCAGGGTAATATTTTTTTTTACCCTACTTTGCTCATCTAATGAGAGAACTAATGAAAATTGGATCTCGGATTAAACAACTCTATCGTTGACATTTGACCGACATTATCTTTAAAACATCAAATATTATTTAACATGATATAAAAATATCCGTTTTATGTAAAGTAAAATTGGTTTTACATTTTAAGTTTAAAGTTCATTAATTCAATTATTCTTATTAAATGACCCTTTATTTATCTACTCTGTTGTGTCAATCAATATTCCCGCATGCACAATAAAATTTTAGAGAAATTAACAGATTGCTTATTTTTTTACCTTGCATTTGTGTTATAATTATATTTTTTTCCCATCGTGCAACATTACGCGGTGGCATTACGAATGCGCGCGGCAAAATTGGGTCAAAGTAAGGAAATTATTGGACACAGTCCGATGTATTCAAATATGATTCTACGCTCCTTCTGGACTATTCTTAATTCTATGCCCAAAACATTCGGAAAAATTTCATGGCATGAGCCAATCGATATGCCAACATCATCAGCGACTTTGCTGATTGTGATTCGGTGATCGTTCATAACCATATCATTTACTTTTTCCACGTTTTCATCGGTTGTTGATGTGCTGGGGCGTCCGGGCCGTTCGTTATCTTCAAAGTCTTCACATGTAATAATAAAAATAACAGTGATATTATTGGTAAAGACAACTATTGTCGTATTTATATTATTATTAAATTATGATTATTATTATTGAAATCATAACAAATTATGCCCACTAATAAAGTTTAAAATATCGTCAATGGTGATCCACCACACCAGGATGACCATTCTCTAAAAAACCTATCTAATCCCCGGGATCTTGTCTGTGACCTATCGAAAATAATCAATTTTGCCATTGAAATTTTAAGTGACCCCTCATGTGGGGTTCATGTATGTTCTCAAACAAACGGCAAAAGTCTTTCGAATTTAATTGAGATTGAATCCAAATAAATTTATTTCATTTGTAAAATGTTTTTTGATTTGGATACAAAAGGGTTTAAAAAGGTTTAGTAGCCTTAAAGTTTGGATACTCAAAATATGACCCTTAAGATAATTTCCAGGACAGGGATGCTGATATCTAACGGCCTTAATGAACACGATGCGGTGGCCAGCCGTCGTAACGGTGACTAGACAGTGGTTTTCTAGGAAAACGGTGTCATTTGGCGGCCACGATAGCTTATCCGACAAAAATATGCCCTGGAATGCGATCTGTCATATTTTTCATTAGTTATTAATAGTTTGACCCACCTTTTTTTTAACAATTTCGAAGTCATGCGACCTTCTCGTGCACAAAAACTGTATTAAAAAAGAGTGTACTCCTTTAAAGATTATTAAGACAATAACTATGACTACGTATGACTACGAGTATAAGCAACTGCAGAGCCGCACCGCTTATGTACAAAAATGCGCTTATGCACATTTGTACAAAAAACTGAATAAAAGAAAATGAAAACATGCAGCAAAAATAAACAAGGGCAATAAAATAATGGTATACGTACAATTTATCATTAAGAACCCAATAAAATATAAACACTCATTCAGCAACTCAAATTAACTGTATTGTCCCATTTGCATCAACCGTCTTTAGTAAAAAGCAATATTATGTAATTGCACCAATAATTTTTAATGATTTAATGCCAAATATAAAAGTCTCAAAATGTAAAACAAGTTTTAAAATAAAAATAACTGCACGGATAAATAGTGTAGCGAGAGATTTTTTTTTGAAAAATATATGTAGATTAATAAACGTAGTACTTTATATAGTTGGTACACATATTTGTTTTTTTTATTATATATCATACTATTGTATTTATGTTTAAGTAACATGTATTCTTGGCACTTCCCAGTTGGAAAAGGCGTTGGACAGGGTTGCATTTTGTCTCCAGTCTTGTTTAATATATATGGTGAACATATATGTTAAACAAGACTGGAGGCACTTAACGGCTGAACAAGTAAGTTTACAATTGGAGGAAGAAAGTTATCCAACCTGAGATATGCTGACGACACCACACTTATTGCATCGTCAGAGATTGAAATGAAAGAACTTATTGACCGAACAGATGCTGCTAGTTTAAACCTGGGACTCTCAATGAATATAAGCAAAACTAAGCTTATGGTCATTGATCGAGCTAATAAAGTAGCGCCATTATCATTACTGCGCAACTTAGAAAGAGTCAACAATTTCATTTATCTAGGTTCTATTATAAGCGAGGGCGGTGGGTGTGAAGGTGAAATACGGCGACGTTTAGGTATTGCCAAAAGTGCTATGAGTCGGCTCGTGAAGATTTGGAAGAATCGCAGTATAACCATTAACACCAAAAAGAGACTGGTGAAGGGCTTGGTTTTCTCAGTGTTCATGTACGGTGTAGAGTGGACACTGAAGAAATCTAAAAATAAAAAAAATCGAAGCTTTCGAAATGTGGTGTTGGTGGCGAATGCTGTGGATTCCGTGGACGGCCAGACGTACGAATACATCAATACTCCAGGAACTGGACATAGGAGAGAGACTAACATCCATGTGCGAGAAAAGAATCCTGCGTTCTTTGGGCATATTTCCAGGGGGAACTCTAATAGTTTGGAGAAAACTTTTCTCCTGGGAAGTGTCGAAGGGACAAGGTCGCGTGGACGTCAACCGACAAGATGGAGCGGCACAGTCACTGAATTATCAGAATCATCACTGACGAATGCCTACAGAAGAGCACAAGACCGTTCCAGATGGAGGGACACTGTTTACAGACGAGCCATGCCTGGAGTCAGGCGTAATAACCATTCTCAGACATGAGGCACGGATTGAAGAGAGAGAGATTTTTGGCACATATATATATATATATACTTTATATTTGTATAATCACGATTATTAAGTTCTTACATTTAATTAGCTAGGCATTTATAATAAAGTAGTTTTAGTTGTTTTTTATTGTTATAAATATTAGTAAAGAACTACTTATACTTAAAATAAAAAATCTCTATCTTAGATCAGGCTGAGCCATGTTAGATGGAGACTATTCTAAACAAATAACACTTTGAAATTTCAATCCGCCCCAAAAATAGTTCAAACAAAAAAAAACATAGAATTAAGAATAGTCTAGAAAGAGCGTAGAATCATATTTGAATACGTCGGACTGTGTTGAAAAATCTTCCCACTTTCGCCGCGTGCATTCGTGAAGTCGCTGCGTAATGTTGCCAGATGGGAAAACATAAAATCATAACACAAATGTAAGGGAAAAAAAACAATTTGTTATTTCTCTGAAATTTTATTGTGCACGCGGAAACATTTATTGACACAACAGAGTAGATAAATAAAGGGTCATTTAATAAGAGTAATTTAATTTGTGAACTTTGAACTTAAAATATAAAACAAATTTTATTTTACATAAAACGGATATTCTTATTTCATGTTTAATAATATTTGATGTTTTAGTGATAATGTCGGTCAAATGTCCACCACGTTGTTGATTAATCTGAGGTCCAATTTTCATTATTTCTCTCATTAGATGAGCAAAGTAGGGTAAACAAATTTACTACCCTGGCAACGCTAACGAAATGTCCATTTTGTTTTCTTCGACAATCTGACAGATGGAAAAATATTTAAATTTTTAAGTAATGCATCTGCTACTTACACATGCATTTGCTAATTACACATGAAATGTGATCCTATCCTGTTGTGATCTCATTCCAGCAATATTTCTACACTTTAAAACGACACAACACGGCATACTTGAATTCAAATCGGGAGTTGCGTACTGAGCGACGTCTACAAAGAAACTAATAGGTCAAAACCTAAAACTATTATTTTGAGAGTAATTTAGTCGCCTTCTGTTTTATGCGCGTTTGCGATTTCTGGACTATTCCTTATAATTGTATGGAAAAAAAATGACTTCTGTTTGACATTAATCTTTAAGGGAGCAAGACGACCGCTTTTATTTTAATTGAAATCGATCCTTTTTCCTAGTTAAAATTCGTTATCTAACTTCTACCTTCTAAACACGCACATGAAGCTAAATAATTAGATTAATTATTCAGTTTTTATTTCACAGCTTTACCCTTTAAGGTCTTATTAGTTTTAAACTTACATTACGGGGAAAACACAAAAATAAAATGTAATTTTTTTCTAACCGGGGTGTATTGTGCCGTAATTTACCACTGTTATTGTTGTAGTTAATGTTTGGGGGGATGAAAAAAAATAACATTAACTTTGCGATTTTTTTTTCCTATAATTAATCAAATAATATTAACATATTACAACAAAGGTGAGAAACATTTTAAAGAACGTTACATAGAAGTCTGGCTGGTTTAAGTGGCCACTTTACATACTGTGTAACATTCACCATTCTGCCCATTTTTGAACATCTTTATTCCTTCAATTTTTTCATCTGTTGAAGTTAGTGGGGTTAAAAAGCTGAAACCTTTATTTATGCGGGTGAGATTCATCTAATCGAATTATTTCACCTGCATACTAGGCAACGCCTGGAAAATATATTTTTTTTAAATTTCTATCGTTCTTCATGGACCAGGTAGATTTATCATCAATATTTAGAGTTTCTCCAAATTTTTGTAGACATAGGCTGGATTCAATTTCCTGGGGAGCTGTTAATATTAACATATTACAACAAAGATGAAGAATATTTTTAAAGAAAGTAACACAGAACATAGGCATCTACAGTCTTGTTCACAAAATTGTCTTGTATTTAACTCTTAAAAGACTGTGCTGAATAATCCCTTTGCAGCCGGTGGTGTAACACAATGTGACCACAAGCATAAGTCGAGATATTTTGAAATGTAAGCTAAAATACCAAATTATTTACAATGGTATGTGTTAAAAATGATCTTTATTCAAAGATGTTACATAAAAAATATAAAATTAAAGCATATTTATGCAAAATAAAGTTAGAAATTGTGTTCATTCCTTTTAAAATCTCGCCAGCAAGCGCTGCCGCCCGCGTCTGGTTGTCGACTGAATTCCGAATCCGAATTACACTTACGACTGAATTTAGCGGAAATAGATCAACCGGGAGACTAGAAAGTATGCTATGCTAATACAACTCTTATTTGAATGCAAAAAATATATCAAATTTTTATTGCAAATAAATACTAGATTTTATTAGAATAAATAAAAACGCTGTTAAAACATATTCTTAGAATAATATTGAAATAAAACCTAAAAAAATAGCAATAAAAACTTTAAGAAATAAAATAATAGTACGTAATACGTGATATAATCAAATCATTATTAAACATACACAAAAATGACAACGTAAACACGTTTTTTAAAACTAGTTACGAACAAATTTTTTGAACACTTTAAATGAAATAACTTTGCACACTTCCACTTATTTGTTTGACCAATTAGCGCTTTCATCCTCTAATGGACATCTTCAGACTGGCGAATATTATACAATGTAAGGATGATTTATAGAAATCAAAATATTATCTGAAGTGTGGAAATGAGTGGAAGTGTACCAAGTATTTTTGACTAATAACTTATATGTAAATGTACAGTTGTAAATTAAATTGTTTTCTCGGTCACTCAAGCTCCGCCCCTAACGAATAGTGTCCTTGTCGGTCTTCTGATATGCTATATTCTCGTGCTCTTTCTTATAAAATTTAATAAACCACTTATAATACTGGCATCTCTTTCGTTTGTTTTAATTTATTTTACAAAATGAAGAAATTGTTTTTTATAGAAAAAGCCCGTGCATTTTTTATAAAAATGTTTCCTTATTTTGGTGTAAAAAAGTCCATATAAGGATTACAAAAAATATGAGTTGGTTATTTAAAAAAATAAGAGAGTTATTAAATGTTTTTTACCCGAGGTAGACATCCGTTACCACATAGCCACACATGAGTTAAAAATTTGTACAAACTCTGTAATTTGTACAAAAAATTTAAATCTAATTCTAATTTCGTATTTATGTTTTCTAATTGCTGGCAATGGCGTCTATTTTTGTCCGCTAGGTTGAATTCCGTAATTCCGCTCAAAATGGAATTCACATTTTGACAGTTTGATTTAAGTTGGAGCACCTGATTTTTTCCGTTATTTTTGGCATTATGTAAGGTTAAATGCCAACTGCCTAGTAACCTAATACAACTCCCAACTCTCAGATTTAATTCAGGTTTAAGAGGGTTAAAAGAAAAACCTATTAATTTATTTCAAACTTTGCATATTGCCTGAAAACGAATATGCCTTAGTAAATATCACTGTACTGAAATGTGCCTGAAAAAAAAGAAAATCATTTTGACCTTTTCAGTACTATTTATTACCTGAACAGCCTTTGCTATTTTCGGAAAATTTCATGATATTTACATAAAAAACAAAATATCTAATATATACCCAAAAGTCATATTTATTTTGTACTAAAGAAAAATATGATTTAATTAGGAAGTTTTGTGTTACAGGAAATTGGATATAAAAAATATTTCCTCAAACGAGGTTAAATTAAAGCATTTCTTTGTACGGCGAAGTTTCACAAAAATGTATTTAAAAATTCATGAAAATTAACTACTTTTAATGACGTCACGAGTTCTTGTGAATCAAACAATGGTAAAGTGTCGTGATAAAAAATTCCTGTATTACGGGAAGCCAATTGACCAATTAGCAGAACTCACCATAGAGAACTTGTGACGCCACAGGTGGAGTAATTTCAAAATTCCAAAACTAAAAAATTATAATTCGCTGATGATGCGATGCATCAAAATGATATTTTAAAAAAAATGGCTTGGTTCGATAGTCTATTATTAAATTAATAAAAATCACTTAGCCCCCTCATTTGGTCGTGTTAATGTAATATTTATAATTTAAGGAAAATTGCAAAACATAAATCACTATTGGAGTATCATCAAACGACGATGAATCTTCATTAGCACCTGTGACCAGTGCGTCCTGAACCCATTTCAAATCAGTATGTCTGGCTTTAGGGTGATGGTTGAAATGTTTAACGAGTAGTCCCAAGTTCCGAGTTGTTCCGTTTTCCGCACCCCCAAACTGAACCGATTTTTATTTTTGAGAAAGAGTCAGACTAAAATCTTCTGTCAGTACATTTTCCGTTTTTCAAAATTATTGATCATACCACCTTACGTCTAAAGACGGGAGATACAAGTGGGCGCTATTATGGAATTTTAAATCCCTCTCTGATTTTGAATGGCTACGAAAGAAACAATTTATCAAAATAGTAAAATTATATACACGCCAATGGTAAATATCTATAGTGTACGAAACTAGGAACTACGGAAAAGTGGGAACGCGTTTGCTCTTTTCATTAACCTTTTCTTCATCCAACATCCAAAAATTACACATGATCCGAACGGGGGGATCAAACGACTCCAGCGCCTACTTGTATATGGCGTCAGGAGAAAAAACGTTGGAAGTGTTTATGACCGTGCAATAATTTATTAATGTTTTCGTTTACACATATTTTACTCATTCGTGTATTTTATTCATTTTTGTTAGTTTGCCGAATGCTTATGTTCATAAAGTAAAATTGACCTTTGTATTGTTAACGTCTTTTTTTGTTTTATTATTTTTAAAAAAAACTTTTTCAAAATTTAAAAATATTAACAGGAGACTGCTTCTTTCTATCAATTTCACGATTACAAAAAATATGCGGCAAATAGCTTAAATAATACTTGAATTATCGAATTAAAATCAGTCTATGGGGGATTCTAATCCCCCTCTTTGGTCCGGCTTGGTTAAAAACTACTGAACTTCCTGATTGGTAGACAAAAGCACCAACCATATCATCACTTGATTCTCTTCTTTGGAGTTTTTACCTGATAGCAGTTATCGAGTTTAAGGATAATGGATCGAAACGATTACGTATGAAGGAGTCATAGTTCATTGATCGACGACGCACACACGTAAAATGATTTCACCTGAAATATAGAGCAACGACCGATAAAGCAAGTCATCATTTTATATTGAATATAATACAACGTATTCTGCAATACTAACAGTATAGCACATTAAACGTACATCTGCATAAGAGCATCGTCCTGCAGTATATTCACGCCATGGAAAAATGAAGGAACGTGGCTTACTAAGAGACCACAGGGCATGATAACGCCCAGTCAGCCCAAGCAAGTCAGCCCAAAGAGTCAGTTGAACCTAGTCATCTCAACGCAGTCACTTAGTCCCAGCATGTAGACCAAGTGAAGTTAGTTCAACAAATCATCCTTGCTACGCTCGTGCTTCAGTTACGTATATTTATTCGCCATGTTATTAATACACCATGGAACATAAACATCATTTCTTATATCCACCTGCAACACTCGTCAAAATGGGAAAGCATCACCAACACTCATTTAAAAAAATCCTACATAATATATTATATCCGAATATCATAATATTTGCAGAAAATTTGATCCAACCATATTTATTATTTGCAGGCCAAATATTTTTTTTGCAACATATCTGCAAGACTAACAGTATTGCACCTAAAACATCCGTCTACATAATAGCTACATCCTGCACTTTGTGCCTACCAGGAAGACATGAAGAACAAAGGCACGCAGCTTATAATGAGACCACAGGGCGTGGTGACGTCAGTCAGCTCATGCAAGTCAGCCCGAAGAGTCAGATCAATCAAGTCAACTCAACGCTGTCACTCAGTTCCTGCATGTGAACCAAGTGCAGCCGGTTCAACTTCTCATCGCCGTTACTTTCATACTTCACAACAAAGATTAGTATTCGTCAAGTAATAAATACACCTTTTAACACCAACCTCGCGTCTTCATTAATCTCCAACTGAAGTAGAAGCTCCAATCCCCAACAGCAAACTAAATCCTATAAAAATTAGGTAAAGTTACATAATACGTTTATTCTATAAGTCATTCAATTATTTGTTTAAAGTACTTCGTGTTTTCTATTTCACTTGAAATGTTATCATTATATATTTATGCCTATCAAAAAACGAAAACGTGTTTTACGGAGAAAAGGCGATAAAAATAAACTCACAGAAACTAATAGTAAAGTACTTAAATTTTAAAATCTTATCGTTTTAATTTTATCTTCACGCAATCGCTACGCCAATGCGCAAAAATACAATATACTATTTAGCGATATATTTTAGTATAATATGGAATAGGACCATATAAAAAAAAACCGTTTTTTTATTTAATAAGAAGACTACTTTTTGGTTTTCCCAGTAAATTAATTACGCAATACTTAAAACCCGCATGACGTGTGCTCAGAGGCACCTCTTTATTATCTCACAGAGAGTATTTAATATTTTTGAAGAGCATATTAAGCTTTCAAGGACATAATCAAATTTTAAAATAATGGTTATTACGGTGGGAAGTTAAAACTTTTGGCCCGCATGTGTCAGGAATATATTTTGTATAATAGTGACAAATCACTGTACAAATTTAAAGGAAAAGTTATTACCACAGACATTGGTCTATTCTATAAAAATTAAACTGACGTATTAACAAACGACATAACATGGCGTAATTGAATTTAAATCGGAGTTACGTACTTAGCGATATCTACAGAATAACTGAAGACCAAAACGTAAAACAACTCATTTATGAGTAGATTATTCGGCTTTCAGTTTTCAGAAACACATGCGCCTGCCCTGTCACCTCACACGCACCATAATGAGACCTATCGTACTGTCACGCGCGAAAAACACACATCTTTTTCCGAACATTCGGCGCTTCGTCAGAGAATGTGTCCGAATATTCGATATTCGGACATTAACCTGAACTATTATCTCTCATCAACTTCAGGGTGCCTGGAAGAATGACTAGACAGGTGCCACCGTTTTGTAGCAACAATTCACGGACAGTATATACTTATAATGCCGTATTAAATAAACTTCATGAACTCGGCAATAGTTATTCCCACGTATCTGATATATTTAATGTAGGTTATTGTTCCTATAGAACAAACCTTTTGAACTTTTTCAAAGATGGTGAATGGTAATTATATTTTTTTATTTATGCATTTCATAATATATATAAATACAGTTTTTTGTTCACTTTGCCTAGCGTGTGAAACGGTACTTATGATTTTCTTGTTGTTTTACGGTACAACGTTTTATTATTTAATCTTTCTACTGAATATGCTGTACAATTTTTAGGTTAATTTTAAAAATATAAATCTTGTATAATTTTTTTTAATTTTTTTTTTTATATATCTTGGGTGTCAGGAAATTCATGTTTAAAAAAAAATATATATATAAAGCCAAATGTGTTTATATAATAAATGTTTGTAAAAGGCAGATTTGCCATATATGTTTATAAAATAAATAAATAAATAAATAGAGTTTGATTTTATTACCGATACAGGAAAAAAATTGATTAATTGAAAATTACGTTGTTTTATTAAAAATACATCTACCAATTAATTTAAAATATATTTCTAGCGAGAACTATGATTGACAGCACTATAAAAGTAAAATTGACAGGATTATAAATGATCAATTCCACGACAATGCCACGCTGTCAATTATGGCGAATTGTTTTGTTTCGAACTAATTACAAACATAATATATTATTTGTTACGGTTCTTTTCCTGTGCTTTTATCTCGACTTTTATATACGTCATTATTCATAACAGTCCCATCTATATTCGTTACTGTCACGGCGACTTCGGATGGCGCTGTGGTATGACATATAAAAAAGGGTCTTGTCAACAACCGCGAGGCTTTGCGACATTTTCCGGGCCGTTTTCATCACCGTTCGTTAATCGCGACCTAAGCTGAGCTAAACTTCTGATATAAAAGATTGAAGAAAATATAAATGCGAAGCTAAAAAACAAATGTGGCTATCTCCACCCACCGTAATTTTTTAGGTTTTTGATTAAGCTTGTGTTGTGAAAAATAATAAAAATTATTATTATTCTTTACATGGGATTCATCGAATCTCTTATAATCGTCAATAAAATTATAACTTTAAAATATAAATTAATAATAAGTAAATTAAACATATCAAACGAATAAAATTTAAATCAACAACACAATTTAACATATTACAACAGAGATAAAGAACATTTTAGAGAAGATAATATAGAAGTCTAGGCATCTACAGGGCTTATGACCTGTAATTGGCTAGTTTTAGTGGCCACTTTACACACTGTGTAACATTCACCATTCTGCCCATATTTGATTGGACATCTACATTCCTTTAATTATTTCATCTGTTGATGTTTGTGAAGTTAAATAGCTCAAACCTTTATTAATGCGGGTGAGATTCATCTAATTAAATTATTTCACCTACATACTAGGCAACGCCTGAAAATTTATATTTTTTTCAATTTCTATACTTCTTCATGGACCAGGTGGATTTATCAACAATATTTTGAGTTTGTCCAAATTTTTGTAGACAAGGACTGTATTCAACTAAAGGTTTTAGCTCTATAACTTCACAAACATCAACAGAAGAAATAATTGAAGGAATGTAGATTTTCAAATATGGGCAGAATGGTGAATGTTACACAGTGTGTAAAGTGGCCACTTAAACTAGTAAATGACAGGTCATAAGCACTGTAGATGCCTAGACTTCTATATTACCTTCTCTAAAATGTTCTTTATCTCTGTTGTAATATGTTAATGTTTACAGCTCCCCAGGGAGTTGAATCCAGTCCTTGTCTACAAAAATTTGGACAAACTTAAAATATTGTTAAACTTAATTTAGATCAAAAAACTAAATTCAATAATCACGAATCTTATGCCAAGCTGTCTTGTTCTGCAAATATTCTTCGACTCTATAGTAGCCCTTTCCAAACAGGCTGTGTTTTACAAAATCCTTAAATTTCTTTGTTGGCAAAGCCTGATTTCAAGAGGTACCTTATCGTAGAATCGTATGCAGTTCGATAAAAAAGAATTTTTTTTTTCAGTCTAGTAGTGGGCACAACTAGCATATCTTTATTTCTAGTGTTGAACCTATGGAAATTTCAATTTCTTCGAAAATCAACAATATTTTTGAGTATATACGTTAAGTTTTCATAGATTTGTTGACATGTGACTGTCAATGTATTGATTTTTTAAATAATATTCTGTTTCAACATCTCCTTTATCATTGCCAAGAAAACAGTTAATCCCTTTGATCCCTGGCGGTACAAATTTCTCCAAATGTAAAATAACTTATATGTCTCTTATATGCCAATGCATTTAATGTAACTAATCACTGTCAGTGCATATTTGGACATTTTAAGTACTTTCGGCCATTTTTAAGTAATAAGCCCAAAAAAAGTACTCCTAGGAATCAGTTTTGTGTAGAGCTGTCACACTTTCGGTTATTTAAAATTACTGCATCTTCACAAACTATTATAATTATGATGGAAAGTAAGTAACAGTGGCCTCCGTGGTGTAGTGGTCAAGACGCTTGACTCACGCACGGAAGGTTCCGGGTTCGATTCCCGGTGAGAACACAAAAATTAAAATGTGATTTTTCTCAAGCCTGGGTGCTCTGTGATGTAATTCACCACTGTAGTTAGGCCTCCTGGCCTGTTGTGGTGCTAAAAAAAAAAAAAAAAATGTAAAAAAAAATATATATATAAAAATGTAATAGTATTTTATAAATATTTTTGTGGTTTGATTCAAATGAGAGTTTTTGATTTATTTTTGTGTAATTTATGTTTCTATTATTCCCCGACGGTGTACCACTACTTAAAATAAATAAAAATCCCTAATCGTTTCAAGATATAAATAACATAATTCAAAAATAAAATGTTCAAAGACTACTAAGTCTATGTTCAGGGAACATTTGTTTATAAACAATAGAAACTCATTGATTTCAATAAATGTGTATATTTATGTTTTTCTTTTTTTTTTTTAAATGTTATTACTATTTTATTTTATTTTTACATCTGAGCATGTTTTTCATTCTTTATTTCAATTCTTAATTTTTAATTACTCTTACAAATTTTCTTCATTTTTAATATTATTTCCATTTGTAAATACTCACTACGAACTACAAACTTTAAAATATCTTTTTTTCACTTAAATTTTCATTTTTAAACTTTCATTTATGTTTTTATTTTTCCTTCTCTTTTTTATACGTTCATAATTAACCTTACATATAATAGCTTTATAATATGGAAACTTCACTAGTCCATTAGAATTAAGTCTAATTGTATAAAATATTAAACTTTGTAACTGTACTGTATGTTTCCGAAATAAAAAAAAAATTAAAAAAATTAAAAAAAATTAAATCAAAGGCAAAAAAGTTGATGTAATCAGTTTTATTTTCAATGGAGATAGTCCCATTCGTTTTTTAGTCACAAAATAAAAAAGCTTTGGAATATAGCCCAAACATTTTTTAAAAATTAAGGCTTGGTTGCGCTGAATAGACTATACACCCTGGTTGTATGATCATCAGTAATAGGTAACAATGATTTATCAAAATTTATAATAAAAAAACAATGATCGGAATGAAAAAATCATATAAATGTATTTTCTGTGGGTAAAATGTATTTTTTTTTCTGTTTCTTCGTCGATGAGGTTAAAATTTATAAATGTCATATCTCAACCGAGATGTAGAAAATTGAATGTCTACAATACTCTAATATTTGTATTTAACCACTGAATTACTTTTCTTTGTCTACTGGTTTCGAGACGCACCTACCCATGGGCATAGAAGTAAAGGATAATAATAATCAAAATGGTTTCAGATGGAAGAAACTAACATTAGCGTTCGTTGCTATAGGTACTGATAAAACCATCTAAATGTAAAAATTTGAGAAAACAAGTTAAACATGCACTTACATGTTATTTTTGAGCTATTTTTTTTTTCGATTTTCTTGTTGTATTACTTTAGAATGTTTTTTTATTCAATTTTGTTTTTTATATTTATTCTTGAATTGTTCAAACTTTCTACTGAATATGCTGTATAATTTTTGGGTTAATTTTTAAATATAAATCTTGTAAAATTTTTAGGTTTAATTCACCATCGGGCATTGAATTGGAATCTCAGCATATCTTGGTATTTTTTTAATCTTTGAAGGCAATCAGTAATACATTTTTGGTGCCGGTCCTGCGACTAAAAAAATATTACCATTTGAAAACACATTTGATTGAAACAATAATGACAACTTTATCGAGAACCGAACCTTATGCATATTACACACAAGAGCCAACCGCTAGACAGCGATGCGCACTAACATTTATTTATTTACTTTTTCGCGATTTTTACCTAAGAGAGAAAAAAGGTTTTCCAGGGATCTGGTTCTGTTTCACTCGCTGAATTGTATTTTTAGTTCCTCCCGGACAAAGGTCTGTATTTAAATGTCTTTAAAAAACAATCTCTCACAGTTTTCACTTGCGTAAACAAAATGAAAAGAAAAGTTTCTTCTGGTAAGACGGGAATTCATTAGTGAAAACACCTCTAAATGCCTTGCTCAACCCCACGCTAGTGCGGGTGGGGAGTTAAACATTAAAGGATGGGTTGAATCTACCCCATTAACCGGTAAATGCTGACAAAATGTTCACAATTAAGATAAAATCATTTGCTATAGACTACACCAATCAACGTAAAGTCAAACGTGTATATAAAAAATACACTACAAAAATAAGATCAAGTACATTTGTTTTCGTAACGACAATAGTTATATGGAGAATCGTATTGTTTTATCACTGGATAACGATTGTAAATTCATATGTTCCTAAAATGCAAACTTTTCTTGTTTTTAAAGTATTTGATGCTAAATATATTTTTTTTTATTTGAAGCAATAACTTTGTGGTTATTCTTTACAATAAAATATACATCAAATATAAATCTGGCATATATAAATTAAATTGTAATAATTTCGATTCAATCTAAATTGGAAAAAACTAAAAAAATCTTTAATATTAGAGTAAAATAACACTTAAGGTGGCTAAATAATAGTAATATTTCTGAATTCGCAATCCATCTGATAGAAAATAATCATAATTGCAATAAAGACATCGGATTAAAAGTTCCTCATGTTGAAAATAAAAATAATAAAATTAGACAACTTGAAAATCTTAGAAATTAAAAAAGTGATTCATAATAAGAAAGAAATAATAAAAAAACAAATAAACAATATTTCCTTTAGTCTACTCTTGTCTAGTTTTGAGCGTATCCATCACAAATTACGCTTCCCATCCTTACAAGACAAAGAGACTTGATTTAGTTCAATACGAAGCACAATATTGATAGAATAAAGTTCATTAGTTAAGTATACCTTGATAAATAAGCTTGTATAGCTTTGAAACTGTAAAAAAAGTGTCTAAAAACAGAATTGTTATATTTTATTATTTGATGTTGTTTCATTTTTTGGATTGTTATTCTAAATATTGCTATTATTATCATAATTAAATGATTTATTTCAAGTCGCAGTATTTTTTTTCCTTGAGAATCAATATAGTTTAACATGGTCAAATATCTAAAAACCCAAAATAATTTAGTAAATGCGAAATAAATCAATTAATGAACTACTAACCAAATATATATTATTTAAAATCACAGTGAGCATGATCATCAAACTACAAGTGAAAATTTACATCATCGTCATTTTATATACATTCCGTCCGTATAACAATGGGATGTTAACATTTATTCAAAATAAAATGTGAAAACCATTTTTTTTTTAAATATTCCATTACAGTTTATCGCCGAAAATTCTTTAAAAAATAAATACCTATTTTCGTGCATTAATATCGATTTTACTTTATACCGTCTCGATGTGTACCAATGGACATAGCGTTTGTAATCCAATACTAATAACCTGGTTCAGGGTTCTGGATCTATTTATAAAGAAAAGATAAGTAATTCAACTAAACCGTTTATAAATAACATTAGAAAAATAAAAAAAAGAACTTTGTATTCAAAAGCACATGTAGTAAAATATATTTTAAACGATAATTAATTTAATAGAATACTTTAAACAAGCCCATAAGAATTATTTTGTACAAAGAATGAAAGTTAGAATATCGTAGTTTCAAATAAATTAAACATTTACATTAAAAAACAATTAAAAAAATCTTAGTAAAAGGATTAATTTCAAAACGTCGAGTCGTTTGTGAGCTTAAATAATATGCCGTTTTCTTATCTCGTCCCCTTTTCTCATAAACCCCACCTTTGACAATTTATCCCTTGGAAAAGGGCGATAAAAAAATCCAATAAGCAGAAAAAAACACGCGCCGTAAACACGGCATCTTTATTTCCAAAGACTTTTTAATTCTTTTTTGCGCCGCGCCAATCTTTTCATAAATCCTCGAAAGAATCAAGATAGCACTTTGATTCCCGCCGAGCGAATAATTAAAAGGAAAAATGGTATTATGTAGCGAAATGACAAATTTGTTTTATTGGTTCAAGGGGTGGTTTGGTTTTTTTTATGTGGGGGTGTGTTTTGTCGTCGTGGATGTGTATCGATTGTGCGGTCTGGATGTAGGTTTAGGGTCAAGGGAACGCTTGGCTTTTGCACATGCGCAGTAGATGACGACGCATTGCGACGCCGACCCCCCTCCACTTTCTAACCCCCTCTCCACAACACAGCACCCCTCTACTACGAGAAGAGACCCCCCTGTGAGCATATCTAAATAATTATAGGTACCTACGTACTGCACACTTAAGAAAAACATAGTCTTGGATATGATTATATTATCAACTATATATAATAATTTAAAAAAGGGAGAACGGTAATTTACATTTGTTTGGTTATTGTTATGTACCCAAACATTTAAATTTATATTTTTACGTATGTGGGAATAAACATCCAATTTTTTGCATTCTATGTTTACTTTTTTGTACTTTTTGTATATTTTTGTGTATTTTTATTTTTTAAAACATTGAAAAAATTGTTCTCTTTTTATTTAATATAATTAAATTTTGCATAGTTTTCTTATTAAATCTACATATTATGTATGTATTGTTTAAATAAAAAAATATCTTTTTTCTAATTTTTTAATTTCATATAATCAAAATGTTTTGATTTTTTTTAATCTCTAGGCTAGTTCTTTGTATGGAACTGTTGCGTTATATTATAATACGTATACTGATGGCTCCGTTTTCATGGAGTCATAACTAAAAAAATGAATTTTTGATTTATACTAGTACATTATATCTGTACCTTAAAGTTGTAAGGCTGGAAGTCACCTTTTTTGCAAAATTGAGTTATGAATGTCATTTTGTTAATTTTATATTCAAATTTTATTAATGCTAAAACATTGGAGTCTTCCTGTATACCACTACTGAAATAGCTTGTTCTAAAATACCAGTAGTGCAGTAATAATACTTTTTGATGATTATGATAAAATTATAAATAAACTCATCAATAAAGCTTCTTGGTTTAGTTTTACTTTTTATTATTTTGACCAACGAGCGCTTTCGCCTGGTAGGGATCTTCAAGACTGGTGAATTTTTTACAACATTTACAGTTTTTATCCTATTCTTAACATATTTTGGAGATAAGATCAAATAAGTATTTTAACAGGGGACAGAAACATAAATATTTACAACTAGTTTGCTAAACAGTTCATTTTTGGGAGTTTTCGGACCGAAACCGAGAAGTTTCGTTGATAAGTTTATTTATAATTTTATCATAATCATTAACTATGGAGTTTTATCAAGAAATCTCCACAAAAAACATCAATATTAATAAACTTATGCTTTCAATAAAATTCTACGGTTTGGTGGTATCAAAGCAGTGGATACCGAATAAATTCCATATTTTTTATAACAAACTACCTCTGACGCAGCGAGGGATTTTGCACAAGATTAAGTCTTATTGTCATAATCAACCATACTCAACCACTATGACATTTTTTTTGCCGTAATTTTTTTATTTTACTCTCTTTTTTTTCACCCACTGTTTACTTTCAAACACTGTTGTATTGCTATGAATACCGTGTCATTAAATTTATATTTACCCAATATTTTCATACATAATTAATGGCACGTTATTTAATGTTTTTGCCCAAATATTTTTTTTTATACATTGATTTTTATTCAATATTCTACATTACTTTTTATATCTAAATCCGAGGAGGTTTCTTTAGGGCACGGGCCGGGCGGTTAGAACAAAAAACATTAAAGTCCCTTGGTCATTTGATGGTTCCTATTTTAAATGTTTTTTTCTTGAACATTTTTATCAAAAGCATATAAATCCAAGAAAAACAGCAATAAATTGTGTTTTTTCTTGGAGAGATACATTTAAAACATTTTTACAACTTCAAACCGCTCTCCTGAACAATTTGCCAAATGTGACTTCCAGCATTTCAGCTTTAAGGTAAAGATATTTTTAAGAAACACCCCCTTTCAAGTCTACACAGGTATACCTCTTAAACATTATCGGTTTTATCTTGTTCGACAGATGTTTTTAAATGGAAATAAATAAACTTAACAATCTCTCAGCTCCATAACTAATAAAATCGTTGTTTTAAAAGAATTTGCAAAACAACTTTAATCCTAAAACTAGTAATCATTGTGTTAGCAATGCTAGATACCGTACTAGCTTTACATAAAATATACTTATGTATATGCTATACTTAAGGTGATAAAAACAATTATTCGTTTAGATCTATCAATTGAGATCTATTAAAACTTTTAGCAGCCATTACTTAAAACTAGTAAATTCTAATATTTCTCTGTATACGAGAATTCTATTTCTCGTAGAACTTAGCCATCTGTTTTTACATACAAATAATAATAGTAAAAATATCAATGTATATATAAATGTATAAAATAAATTAATAAAACATAAAACATACATTGGTTGATTACGGAGACACTGTTTATAGTGTCACAATATATACTTTTATTTATAAAGTGAAGTGGTTGGTGGGTTCGCCAACCAGTTGATCAGCCTTACGTTTCAGGTACAAAACACTGCAGTGTAAAATCATATTTTAAACCAAAATTTCATACGACCTTCCAAGTAATTGAACCCGGGACCCCGTATATTTTTTTGACAAAATACTTTTCATCTCCTTTCTTTCATAAACTTTGCATTTCTCTCCCTAAATCTCTTCTCTTTTCCTCTCCCTTATACAATAATTAAAGTCTAATTTCGACATTCATTAATTTATACACATAAATATGGCGAGTTTTATTTTTCAAATTTCATTTTATTTTATTTTTCTTGCTAAGTGGCTTTTTACGGACATTTATACTAATATTATAAAAATGAAAGTGTGTTTATCTGTTTGTTTGTGTGCTCTTCACGTCGCAACGGAGCAACCGATCGATTTGATTTTTTTCCATAAAAATAGCTGAAAAACTGAGATGTGAATTTTTTACTTTTCATCCCGATAAAAAATCATCGCTTGGGGAAAATTCGTTGTGGAAAGTTGATCGACATTTTTTCTGAGCCAATCAACAGGCTTATGGAAGCCCTTATAGATTGGCATTATTGATAGCATATTGATTTAAACTTTACCTAAACAATCTTAATCTAAACATTCTTGGAATCTTAGAAAATATCAAAGAAACAATTTTAAAGTACAGTAGGCATGTTCATGGCAAGATCTAGGCAGACATGGAAAGTGTTTAATCTTGAAAGGAACGATAACACTGCTTGCTTCTTGGATGCTTGCCTTTGCTGTAGGAACACATCAACAGTACTGGTCGATTAATGAGAGCTGTCGCGTTCGCAAAATTTACACAAACGCATTAAAAATCTACAGGATGTAGATTTTAAAAAGGTTATATTGTAGAACCAAATGTGATATTTTTTCCAAAAAATCCGTTTTGGATTGGAGGGTTGTGTAGATGAAAAATAATACAATGGATTAAGAAAATGCAAAAAATAAATCTATTTCAACACAACCTGCTTTTTTATTTAGAATAATATTTTATGTTTATCATTCTCGACAAAATGAATCGTAACAAGGCTAGTTTTCTGCTGCCATTTTGGCCAGATTTTTTTTTTGGAAGCGACACGTTATTAAATAAATTTAACAAACTTTCCAAACTGATTGTTTTTTTTGTTGCTTCAACTCAAAAGGGATGATAAAAAAAACATACCACATTTGACTAAAATTGAATATGAAAGTTTTTTAAATCAATGTTCTGTACATTAAATATGTGATTGTTTAAGTTTTGCGAACGCGCTAGCATTAGATAATCGACCTATGCATGATTAGATTAAAAGAAAAAATATATATATAAACCGGTGATTTTGATTTGAATAAATATTATTATATTTTACTATTTAAAATCCCAGAGAAATCCAGACGAATGCAGAAGCAACCTGTGTATATTTTACTACAATATCATTGGCAACTAACAAAGCAATAGTAGTCTATGTCACGCTCATAAGTGAGTCTGAACGCGAGAGAAACAGAGATTATTTTCATAATGCGTATGCCGTGCGATGTCATATCATACGCTTAATTACAGATACTACACAATGCGTTTGTGTAAATTTTGCGAACGCGCCAGCTTAAATAATCGACCAGTACTGTTAAGTGAATTTTTTTTAACTGTTCTGAGGATCCTTGTCATTAAACATCAAAACAAAATTACGATGCTACGTCGCCATTGACTAACGGATTATATTTTTTTCATAGTGGTAGTTGAACGATCGACAATCGATACAGGCTATTTTTATCGTGAAAAAAAATATCATTTCATCAGGAATATTTGTAATGTTCAACAACAAAACTAATTGATTTACTAATTTCTTCCTAATAACACGCGAGCATAGCCGCTGGTGAAAGCTAGGAATATAAAAAAATATTTAAAAATATAGAATACGGTTTTGTGTGAGAAAAGGTATCAAACCAGAATCCAGGATGAGTATTTTTGACTCAATAGCTACTAGGTATTAGATAGATTAAATCCTGCATACAGATACTTATCATTGAAGTAGCATCTGAAGTGTACGACTGATCATCTGATATTCGTGCAATAAACGAATGTGATGTTCTGTAGTGTTATATAAGCAAACGAATAATCATTGCACAAAAGCTTTAATAAAAATTATCTTAAGAGTCCCAATCAGAACTAGCTCCCTCGGTATTTTTTCTCCTTTTTCTTCCTTAATCTTTTCCCCTTTCCACTATCCTTTTTTTTCATTTTTCCTGTTGAGTAATAGTTTTTATTTAAGGGAATTTATAAACAAATACGTTTATTTCTATTTTTATATATCTATAGCTTTTTAATCTTTATTTTCTATTTAATATGTTCTGTAACTTGAATTATAAAAATAAAACCACTATTTTATTGGATGGTTAGAAAAAATTGCCATTGTACAAATAAGATTATGTGCAAAAAGGTAAGTAAAAATAAAAATGTATTCGTAAATCTTAATGTTACATCTGCAAAACAACTTTATGTAAAAGCTCTGTAACTATAAGCACACAAACATTATTCTCTACCTTCCATAACTCATTACACAAATACAAGAGTTACTAGATACTCCACTCTGATGCTGCAAAAACAACTTAAAATTAATACAACTTTCGGTCAAAGAGGATTGGCCAACTACTCCGTCAAAGTGTATAATCTACTTCCATTGTCCATAAGGACAATTAGTATGTACTCTCAATATAAAATTGCTAAAGAAATGGATAGTGGAGGAGGGTTGCGCACGGATCGATGAGTGGATCAAGCCTGTAAATAAACTAATTTTCTCATTCAATTTAAGTATTTATTTTGTTAAAACTTTTTGTTTTTTTACAAAATTCGTAAGAAGTAAAACAGAGTATTCAAAATCAAAATAATTACAAAGCAATAAAATATATATTGATAGTTAGAATAGTCAACAAAATCCCACAAAGCCATGGCCTGTTCGTGGGTATACAAAACATGTTTATGAATTTTTCGCTCCTTTAATAAATAGACAGGCATAATATTTTTGTATAATATAAAAAAAGAGAAAAAAAATGTATTCTGTAAAAGATTACGAAGTACTTATTTATTTTTTCATAATTAAAAAAGAAAAAAAAACAATTTTTTTACTTATTAAAAGGACAACAAAATATATCTATAAAATATAAGTACAATATTTAGTTTGAATTTTGAACCCAAGAGAGTGCATGTTTTTTAAAAGGGAATTTTTAAAAAGTCTTTTATTTCATTGTGTATTTTATTTAACATTAATTTAAATGAACTCGTAAGGGTTAAAAATAAAAACGCCTAACTTTTAACTTTTTTAAATAAGTTTCAATTTTTGTCGAACCTGGAGAAGCTAAAATTTGGTTTCAGTTTCGGTTAAAAGACTTTTTTCAGTCGGTCACTAACGAATTAATTTACTTTTATGTACAAAATGCCCTTCGGGAATAAAAACGTGTCTGAAAAGTTTTGAAAATATAAGAACTTCTTTTCACTTTTATTGAATTTCTGGTAAAACAAATTTGTTTTGCGATATTGCGCTGTTAAAAGCGATATGAAAAGTTAATTTACTTTAAGAAAAGCTGGTGTTGTTGATCTCAGAAATATTTTTCGTAATAAAGCATCCTGTATACAAGTCACGTTCGGACTTCAGAGAAAACAATAAAAACATCCTCTAGAAGTTTCCCATGCATGCTAAATGCTAAATGGAGTACACCCAGCTCAACATCGGCTATTACGTCACGAATGTTCAGTATGTAAATATTACATGGCACAGCTAATGGTGCGTGGCACAAGATTCGAACACAGAAATATTGTGTGTAAGGGATGGGTTCACTGACCCATTATTTCAGCCTGATAAGAGGTTATATCTAGAACTCGGCCATTTTAGAGATTATCTTGTGAAAGTATTTGGGTTTGGAAATAGATGACAAATTAGCATGGACAAAACATATCGAATCGGTTATAAAAACTAGGTAATGAGAAGTACCAAAGTGTTTGGTAATATAACAATATTTACTATCCACACTTTGCATATGGATAAATAATATGGCTGCAGTGTAGTAAACAAATGCAAGACGTCAAACAAACAAAAGAACACTAAATAAGGCAGTTAATGTAACATTAAATTTTAATAATTATATTCAAACTACAGATTTATATAAAATAACAAAATTGCTAAATTTAGATTAACTTATTTGCACAAAAAGGATTAAGATGATATTTAAGATAAAAAAAAACAATAAAATTAAGACGAATATTAAGCTACAATGTAAACTCAAGAAATACAAGAGCGTCAAATAATTTAACTTGTGAACAACCCAGGACTAGCAAAAAATAAACCGTTTTATGTAAACAGCGATGAAATTTTACAATTCACTTTCAAAAGATTTTAAAGATATACAAAATATTAACATGCTTAAAAAATTGCTCATACAGCCTGTTTACCCGAGTGGTGGTGGGATTGAGTGGTCTGTGACTGGGTGGACCGCCAGTTGATAAAGGTCCTATCGTGATTTCCCAACTTCCGATCCCCAAATATTTATTTATTCTCCTCGTCGCTATGGCCATGGGTAGCTATGTTGTTATGAGAATAATCTTTCAGATCCATAGCAACCAACATTAGAAAACTTTTGTTTTTTTCTCTCTGCATAATTTGTTGTGCCCACAACCGCATGTTTTCATTATTTTTCTTCCCGCATCCGCTCGCCCTTTTAATCATCTGCCCGCATCCGCACACCTAGGGTGTATCACGCGCTCCATACAAAAAAATACTATTGACTATTGAAAAATGTTTTTATCGGTTATCATTGATAGAAAATGATTCTTAGAATGGGTAAAATTGCAACAGCAATTAATTTATCAAGTAATTTATATGAAAAAAATAAACATTATTTTGATATTTTTATATAGTTAGTATTATTAAAAACATGGTGTTTGCACAGAAAAGCTTTTTTTTTAATATTCAAAAATTACATTTTTTGTCTTCTTTCAAAACTTTGAGGCGTTTTAGCGAGCCAAAGGCATTAGAAAAAAAAAAGTAGTGTTCTTATTTTTTTCCTAAAACGCAACTTTCGAAACCCATTACGTTTCTGAATTCGAAAGTTGAAAAAAATGACACACTCTACCGCACATCTTTTAATCTTCTGACCGACGCCGACGCCGCGTTCATAGATATACATTCATCCCCACCATCATTTAGTGAAAGTGTCAAGTTCTGTGACCGCCGGCAACCCGAAGCAATCACTACACGGAAGAAAGGACTTGTAATATATTTTTTTTGTTGTTATTTATACGATATCCTAAAAACATCAATAGTTTAAAAAAAAAAAAACCAACTTTTGTAAGACGTCACTCCCCATTATGTACCCAAGAATTATTTTTTTCTTTTACGTAATGGGAAACGCTAATGTTAATATATGTATTTAATTAATATAATAAATTGTATTTAGTAGTAATATTGTTGTCTGAATAAAAAAAATATAAAAAAATCGATTCCCGTTGAGATTTTTGTTTTAAAGGTTTTTTTACACCAGAGTTTTTCAAAGTTCCTGGACTGGCATATTAAGCGTAAGACTGATCGGTTGATGTACCGATACAGTCCCCTATGCACCACTAATGGTGCTTTATACGCCTAAGCACGGAAAGGGAATAATGATTGAAGAGTATTATGCCATCATAATATTAAACCATTGTTCAAGGGTTCCAGGAAATCATTGCCCGTATTATAATTCTTGATATTTATCATCAATTGTATCTACAAAGCAAAATAAAGTTTTCTTCGTGAATAATATACTTAATATCCATGTAATTTTTTTTTTCGCTTCTTCTCGGTTAGTTCTGCCAATTGGTCCTTTGACGCTAAGTACACCGGAAATCTTCCACAACTCTCTTATCATTGGTTGATTCATATGAACTAGCGACGTCATTTAAAGTGGTCCGTTTTTATTGAAATATTTTTTTCGTGCATTTTCAAGAAACTTTGCAGCATAATTTATTGTTTTAATTTTTACAACGCACAAGAAACCATTTTTTGTATCCATTTTCCCGTAGGGCTAAAATTCTTCATTTAAAGCCAAAGTAAGTATTTTACATATTGAAGATGATTTTAAATATAAATATATCAAAATACATTTAAAATACTTTAATTTTTGATCATTTGATTATATCTGTAGTTTCCTATTACAATGGAAAAATGTTCAATATCTTAATTTTCTTGGGCAATCAATTATTGAAACCAATTATTCCACTATGTAATCGTCGTTTGTAATAATCTCAGGAAATTCTTCAATTTAAATTTCAATTCTTCACTTCATAATCGTCCATGGCAAATTTTACAATACAGCTGTACAAACCGACCTTTCTGCAACTTCATACGTTAGAACATTAATTTCTTTGGCTAAAAATAGTCTGCAGTGACGAATCTGGTGCAGCGCTTTTTCTTGATTTAATCGGAGTCAGCCCTCACCTGCCTCTCATCCAGCCTCAATCGAAAGGCTTCTTTTCTCCACCCCTCCACGAATCGACTTAGTGGTATGTGCGCAATGAGCGACACCAGGTTGCATTTCGTTCTTGCTCCTTCGCTTGATGACAGTTGTCAGCGGAGTATAACAAAAATGATAAAATATGTTTTGAAGAACATTTAGACACGAACAACTATTTTGGAGTGTGATTATCTGACATTTCAATCTTATTCTATGGCATAAAGCCTTTGGTAGACCTTCCTTCCTTTGTTTTAAACTTGTATAATTACAACGATGCGGTGTGCACCGCTTTTTGCCTTCCGCTCGGAGTATTATCTGAACGTCCATCTTAATTGACTGCGACTCGACTATCACCCTTGGAGGCATAAAATGTGTAAGAACAGATAAGATTGTGTAATATTAATGGTCGATTTGTGTCATGAAAACTGGGAAATTACGCGTTTGCGTAGCTTTGTTCAATTAGTAGGATATTTTTTTCGTAAATTCCTAACTAATAAAAAACTACAACGGTCTATCGTAACCCAAATCTTTCTGATACTTAACTCATCGGAAAATCGTCTACAAACATTTAAACAAACTGAAAATATTGTTGAATAGGCCAACTGGTTCGAGAAATTGGTCTTCATTGTCTTCATCTGATATTTAGTAAGTAAAAACCACTTTAAATTAGTGCGAGCAGAAGACAATCTGAAATCGGGTGAGAGTGACAAAAGTTTTCTTTTACCCTTTACCGCACATAGAGCCATACCTCACTTTAAGTATAAAATATTTTAAGTTTAAAGAAATACTTCGATACCGAATTCGCCAGTAATGCGGATGCATGTACTCGCGAGCCAATATGCTAACAACATCGTTGTCTTTAACGTGAGTCTTGTAAATTTTAAATATCAATGCATATGTTCCATATCAAATAGAACTTAATATTCTGTTCATATTGTATTTTATAACATTATGTACCTAGCTGCTTTAAACCTCTAACTGCATTTCTTTGGCTTTTTAAAATTTTTTTAAACTAACTTAATTTCTAAACACAGTTCTATATTTTATCACTTTATATTGTATTTTTAAAAATTTATGTTGTTTATATACTCATCTTCTTTTTTTATACCAACTTTTAAACACTTTTCTATCTTTTGTTGCTTTATATTGTATTTTTTAAATTTTATGTTGTTTATATAACAAGATTTCAAATGAGGCGCTAAGTATGTTGGGATTTATTTGTAGGGTTACTAATAAATTTGAAAGTATCGCACAAATCAAGTCACTTTATTGCTCCCTGGTTAGAAGTCGTTTAGAATATATTTCTCCAGTCTGGTCGCCCCATTATCGTGTACATTCTGATTCACTCGAGCGCGTCCAGAAGAAATTTCTAAAATATATTAATTTTAAACTTCATATTCCTGCTGCTTTATTTAATTATAATCGATTGTTGTCTTCAGCAAATCTTTTAAGACTTTCTGATAGAAGAATCCTAACTGACCTAATATTACTTTTTAAGGTGATCAATTCATTAATTGACTGTCCAGATTTGCTGGAGTTGGTGTGTTTCCGTGTACCTGGTCGACATACCCGCCACAGATCTCCTTTTTGTTCTGCAAGTTTTAGAACCAACTATCACATGCACTCGCCTATCCCTAGGCTCCATAGATATGGCAATCAGTATGAGGACAAGGCTGATATATTTGGTTCTGGACTTGATAGTTATAAAACGAGTCTGATTTCTTTTTTTCTCTCGCAATATTATTCTTAAACTTTTCTTTTTATTTAAAAATGTTTTTTCCTTTTTTGTTTTTTCATATTTATGTATTTATTTCGTTATTATTTTTGGTTGCTTTTATGTATTTACCTGCTTGTTACTATTGTTATAGTTATGCAAATTTATATTTTTTTGTTATGTATTTATATATGTATTTTTTTCATATTTATGTTCAATATATGTTAAAGGCAATTTATACCGTTTATGTAAAAAATAAATAAACAAATAATGTATAAATTTCGCATAAAGACAGAATACGGGTGAATAAATTTTAAACTTAGAATCAGTCATGAATTTTTAAATTACGATTTTTTACCAAAAACATTAAATTTGTTAAAACTTAACGATAGAAGAAAAATTACAGACCTTTTAAATTTATTCAAAATTGTAATTCAAAATGGGATTGCCCTGAAGAATTATCTCTCATCAACTTCAGGGTGCCTAGAAGAACGACTAGACAGGTGCCACCGTTTTGTAGCAACAATTCACGTACAGTGTATACTTGTAATGCCGTATTAGGTAGACTTCATGAACTCGGCAATAGTTATTCCCACGTATCTGATATATTTAGTGTAGGGTATTGTTCCCATAGAACAAACCTTTTGAACTTTTTCAAAGATGGTGAATGGTAAGTATATTTATTTATTCATGCATTTCATAATATATATATTTATTTTTATTTATTTTTATTTAATTTTACTATACGCCCAAGGGGCATTTACAAAAAATATACAGGTAAGTACAAACATAGTGCGTAAAAATTTAAAAGATAAACAATGCTTTTTTGTATACATTTAGAAACAATAAGAAGCATACTGCCATGCAAAATAAAAAGTGAAACTTTACATAGTAAAAAAGAAAAAATAAATAAATGGATATAATAAAAGTAATTGAATTAAAAAGCAAATTGTAAATAACTTGTAAAGAATTCAAACAAAAAAATAAATACATTTTCATATACTTATAAGTATAAAAAAACGGTATCAACAAATTATTGTTAAAAACAAATAATGAAAATTAGTTAACAGTAAGTATATATGTAAAAATAATATAATATACGGTACACAAAAATATTTGATAAATTAATATCAGAAAGAGATAAAATAATAATAATAATACAGAATATATATACAGTTATATTTATATATACAGTTTTTTTTTTCACTTTGCCTATCTGTGTGAAACAGTGCTTATGATTTTCTTGTTGTTTTACTGTAGACTGTTTTATTATTTAAACTTTCTACTGAATATGCTGAATAATTTTTAGGTTAATTTATTAAATATAAATATTGTGTAATTTTTGATTTAATTTTTTTAAATATAAATCTTGGGTCTGAGGAAATTCATGTTTTAAAAAAAAAAAAAAAAAAATAAGCCAAATATTTTAATGTTATAAATGTTTGTATAAGTCAGATTTGCCGTTTATGTTAACAACATAAAAATAAATAAAATACATTTGACAATAATTTGGTAAGTTAAACCACATTTATCATCACCGCTATGCAGTTTCTTTCTATGACCAGATATGTCCTTGCTTGCATTTAAGGTTATATTTATTTGGCCATATCTGGCTTTCTGTACATTCAAAGTTAAATTTATACTGGCCATATCTGACATTCCGTGCGTTAATAGTTATATTCATATTCCACAAATTATTATTTGCTTTATATGTGGGGGTCATAGTCCATTGATCGATGACACACACATATGCAATGATTTCAACTGAAATAAAGAGAAACGACGTCTTGAGTTCACAATACGACTAAAACGGGTCATTGGAAAATTATGGCTATAGTTTGTTCTATGCTGATCGATGAACAGTATTTCATTGCATCTCAACCTACGAGTCGGAATATATAATTTTACCTGTCCCAGTAATAATGGCACATTGATTGGACTATTTAGTATGCCGAATATCGTATAGAGTCAATATTAGTTCTAAGTTTTTGTAGACTAAAAATATTTAACATAGACTCTTTATCAGTATGTGAATAGTTACGTCTCTCCAGTCCAAGCATCCACGCTACTTTTCCAAGCAAGCGATGTTGGACTGATTGATATCAACATCGCTTGGTAAAGATCTAAAGAGTTTTTGGCTACAAATATTTGGACTGACATTTAGAAAAAAAAATATATAAAAATTAAAAAAAGTTTTCAGGCGTTACTGAAAGTAGTAAACTTGATAAAGAAGGTTGTGTAGTTTCGAAACCGGTCAGTAAAAAAAAGAAATAAAAGTGGTTTCGTTTTATTTTAATTAATGAATTAATTAATCATGGATAACTTATATGGCGCCATTTTCGTAATAAAATACCTCAAGGGCGCTTTACATGGTGATTCTATTGTTAAGTTAATTTAATTGAAGCTTTTAAATTTGTAATTTAATTTAATTTAATTAAATCTTATGATAATGGATAGCCAAAAATGTAGGGCTTTAAATATAAATTTTAGATCTTGTTAGAGTTTAACACATCAGTCTACATATAAACCTAGACGTTATAATATTTATTCAAATAAAATAAAGTGTTCCGTAGACTCAAATCAGTGTTTCATTTCTTATATTATAAGTTGTAAGAAATCAAACAACTGATTATGTATTCTACAAAACATATGCCAAATCAATAAATAAAATTTAAAAAATATATATGTTATATACCTACCTTTATTTTTTAAATACATTCGTTTTTCAGTTTTGTTTTAAAATACTTGTATTTCAAAATATTTCGTCATTTGCTTAATATAACACGATGTTATAGAACTGTTTTCAGAGGGATTTTTTGCAGTCTTTTAAGAGAATATTCTGTCAGAATAAAATAAAGAATATGTATAGGTATGAACATGTTTTTACTGTCACTCTCTCGCAGATCCCCACCCCGATATTGTGAGAAAAGGACAACTGAATATTATTCTGATTATACCTTACTAAAATCCATGAAATCGAGATTTCGCTGTCTCGTTTTTTGCGCCCCAAAACTGAACCGATTAAGTTTTCTTTTTAGGAAAGAGAAAAAAAATAATATTTCGTGTGTCGGCATCTTTTCCGTTTTTAAAAAATATTTATCATCTTTGTATACAGTACGCCCGAAGACGGTAAAGAACTGGACGCATTTATGGGTTTTTTGATGGTCCTAGATCCCATAAGAAACAATTTATCAAAAAAACATAGCAATAAAAACACGCTAATGGTAAATATCTATAGTGTGTAAAAAACCCTGCTCCAGTGGAATAATCCAGGAGAAAATACAGGAACACGTTTGTGTGAAGAAAAGTAAGGCCGTGTTTGCTCTTCAGAGTTAAAATCGCGCCGAGTTCTTTGCAAAAACGTATATCGTTTATTTTGTTCAAACTAATCAAGAATTTATTTATCCTTTAGAGATGGTCCTAATAAAATGAAATTCAGACAATAAAAAAATGGTCTGTTTTGCTCCAGGCTGAGTGTTGTAGTTCTTTGGTTTACCGCATCACTATACCCAAGAACCTTTCTTTGCGTTTAAAACTACCGCAAAAGGAATAAAATCCCCCAAAGATAGGCCTTGTCTATAAGGACATCTAATTTTTCTGCTATTTCGTATCGGTCTGATCTCTCAAACGTCTGATTTATATTTCTGATTTAAATCCCAGACCCGAAATATCCTTGAAATCACAGGGTTAGGACGAAACTTATCTTGATAAGCTTTTTCTTTTTAAAATCTTTGAGACATTTAGATGGAAATTCTACTACGCAATTTATAAATACAAAATATCTTGAGGCAACAGAGCGAAAACATTTGAAGGGTACATGAATAATATATGTATATGATAAGCTTTCAGTGACTAGTTTTTAAATTACGATGTATTTATAGGAAAACTACATTTTTATTGTATTAGATGTAGGTCAGTGTATTTATTATGTGACGGGTTTCATTTGCTAGCGACCACAGAGAATATATTATTACAATCAAACTTTCGGATTTTTTCTATGGCGAACGCATCTACGGATGCGGTTCTTTTTTAAGCTTTCTTTTCGTGACATAATGTAAACCAAGCAACTGCGATGTAGTAAAGTAAAGTAAAGTAGACCTGACCTTTTTGGTGCGTTTATTCTTAAAATGAACGCATCGCATTTTTTAATTTTTGACCATTAGATTAGCAATGTTCAATTACTGTAGCATATCCAATTACTAAAACACCTACCCTACATACGTTTATTCTTAAAATTAACGCGTCGCATTTTTTAATTTTTGACCATTAGATTAGCAATGTTCAATTACTGTAGCATATCCAATTACTAAAACACCTACCCTACATACGTTTATTCTTAAAATTAACGCATCGCATTTTTTAATTTTTGACCATTAGATTAGCAATGTTCAATTACTGTAGCATATCCAATTACTAAAACACCTACCCTACATACGTTTTCATTGATATTTATTTGTAAATATATTGTGTTTACGTCTTTTTTATTTAAAATATTCATGATGCAAATTTGAAATGATGTCATTTTTACGAACACTAATTCCATATAAGTCCACTAAATTCCAAATATTCATTAAAATAAACTACAATTTAACTCTTTTTACCTTAGGTACAATTTTCCAAATTAGTTTTTGATGTCAAAATGCATTATCAGAATGCCTTTATTACAATTGTTTACAGTTTAAATGTGATAAAATAGAACGCTTCATAGCAGAATAATTTCACGAAATTGCAAATGCAATAGTGCAAGTCAATTATGTTGTGAAATTTCATAAAACTCATAAAAATGTGTAGATGATCGCCGTAAAATCAATTCCCTTGTAATAATGCATAAAAAGGGGCTACTTTGAGTTTAAGTGATTTAAATTACTTTGATTGAAATTTACAGAGCCCCTTTTGTTTCTTTTACTTATAATTTTAAAACTCATATACAACTATATTTGAACCAAATTCCGATGTGAAAATATTACGCCAGCATAGGGTTGCCATATTTCGCTATGGTCTCGTCGGAACGTTGTGGAGTGGGGATGTAGTAACAAAAAAGGCAAATGTATTATGATTTTCAGAAATATAAATGTTTTTCTTACATTTTATGTGGTGATTCTTGTGGAAGAAGTACCGCTGGCCATATTTTTTCTATGACTTAATATTAACGTAATACTGCAATATTGATTATACAGTCTTTGGCAGCAGACGACATTCTTTATCGTTACTTTTTACTAGGCCATCATCAATGATATTACTTTTCCCTCTTTGGTTTTATGGGCAAAAATGGAAATTAAATACTCGCTTTTTTTTTTTTTTCAAAAATTGACAAAATTAAAACAATTTTCTTTCACAGAACCAATCGACTTCCATTCTATCGAGACAAGTTCTGCTTCTATGAAGTTCTTTAGATACATCACTTGCTGAAACCGTTTGCCACCTTATTTTCATGTTCGTTGTCAGTACGGCCGTGGAAGATTTTCGTTGATTTACAGCGTTGCACTGTGTAAGTTTAAATCGGGACATTATAGGTGTTATCGGGACGTCGGGACAGAGGGCTTAATAACGGTGATGGCAACCCTACGTCACCACAGCACCACATTTTTCTGGTAGTATGATTGATTCAGTTCAAATAGTTCAGGAATGAAGGTTTCAATCACATTGTTAAATTATCATTGCACATTATTGAAAAAGGCAACAAATAGATTGTATGTAAGGACAAATAAACTAATCAAGAAATTGTCTTCTGATGTCTTCTGAGAACCTTCTGGCGTTGAGGTTATGCCTTGAACTGGAGCATCAATTACTGGATCTAATGTCAAATCCAACTGGATGACCATAACTTCAAAGAGAATAATCAAAAGTGATGATGGCCTGAGTGTCATTTTTCAAGATTGCGCTTTCTACGCGAGGCCATGTTTTTTTATTGATACCAGATTTCGGTCAAATTAGCAACTTTCAATATTTGAACCAAAGGTAGTTTATTTACATTGAGGTGTATAACTAGAGTAAATTATTGATTGATTTGGTGTTTTTTAGTAGAACTCCATATTTAAACTTATAATTAAAAATCAAACACTGATTTGAGTCTACTGAACACTTTATTTTATTTTTACAAATATAAACATAGAAAAATAAAAGCTTCAACAAAAACTTTAAAAAAAACAACAATTATCTAAATTTACAAAACTATAAAGCTTCATTAATTATCTCACAATACATACTTGTAAGTCAATAAATACTTACTTTGTTATATTTTCCCCGAAATTCAAATATAAATACCTAAATTCCCCATTACCTATTAAACACTTAGCCTCACCCTTAACCATTGGTTTTTCCCTCAATTATGATTAATGTACATGCTATAGTTCATAAGATTTTTTTTCTTTTCTACTTAAGTACCTTGAATTATATAACTATATAAGGACATTCAATCCATATAATCTTCACATTCGTTTGAAAATGCCCTAATAAGGCGAAACAATTGTCGCGAAGTTTTTATTTTTATATGTTTATATTTGTAAAAATAAAATAAAGTGCTCAGTAGGCTCAAATCAGTGTTTGATTTCTAATTATAAATTGATCAAAGTAAACATGAGCATTCGAAATATGTTTCTTTAACCTGCGGCCAATTGGCATACGTTTGATAGAACGGACTTCAGTCTGTTGCGAGCGTTTCCCGGATACTTTTCTTCTCGCAATTACTAAAATGCCTATATGTACGCTAAGATACTGCACAAATCGATTTGGAAAAGCGATAGTATAACCTTTCACCGGCAAGTAATGTTCTTGTTTAAATCAATACTTGTTTAAAATAGCTATTTTAAATTAAATGTCTTATTAATATGTTACTAGTACTTATATATCCTATCTCTGTCGTGCTCAGTTAGTCAGGCGTATAGTGAAACGATAAACAAAGGGGACGCGTATGCGGAAGGGAGCGACATACTGAATAGAACTTACAGTTGACCGATGTAAAAAGTCCGTGCTTTTTATTGTACTACTTGTTTTGCTTGTCAAAGTCGACGTGACGATATTTGCTATCTCCGCTGGTCATTCCCTTTCCTTTGAGGACGACTTTTTAGCTCGGATTTGTATGAAGTGTTATCTCTATACATTAAACCTCTACATTTATTTAGCACTTTAAATGAATTGAATTAATAATTTATAATAGAAGATCCAATAATAGTATATCAACCATTTCAAATAGAGTATATGAATATTTTGGAATGTTTATAATAAATTATAGTTTATTTAGCACATTTAAATGAATTCCGGAATCAGGTATTGACTTAAATAAGATATAAATCTAAGTATAAATATCATTATTATGTATTGAATTCATATACTGTAAAGAAGGTGTATATTTAAAATATTTTGTCGCTAAAACTACATTAAACTTTAATTAGTATGAATGTATTATTGAATTACGTTTTTTTGTTTATATATGTTATGTTTTTTTTTTTCATGTTCTCGTATATTTAAAATTATATAAACTCTTATAAATAAACAACTACAACAGTGTATGTCATTCTTCAAGCACAAGAGTTGGTCTCTTTTTTTGGAGAGTTACAGTGATAACATTTACTAGATGTATAAAAGTAGATCTGTATAGAATTTTTATAAAACATGTACCTTTTATGAAATTTATTAATAAAAAAATAAATTAAAAATGTATTTCTATATTTTATGCCGTAAACTTTGAGACTAATGATTTCTGTCATCCTCAAGCGTTATAGCCTAGCCGGTGGCGATTGGTTTTCGGGAATGAAGGATTACAGGTTTAACAATAAATTGTTCTATATATCGATCCTTACTTAATGTTATTAAATACTTGTATCTTACCACTTACTGACATTTCTATCTATACCAGTTTCGAGACGTACCCGTCTCTCTTTGCCAGGTCAACAATTAAACTAACAATCAAAATCCACTTTGTGCATGTAAGGGTAGCCTACTAAAAACATGTGGTTTCAAATCGACATGTTGGTTTTTTATTTTTGTGCAACAACTATGGTGAAGGTGTATAGGGGGTTTGTATGTTAGTTTAATTGGTATCCTGACGAAGAGACAGGTGCGACTCGAAACCGGTAGACATTGAAAAGTCGGTGGGTGATTATATACAAATATTAAATAACATTAAAAAATATATTTGACAACAAAGTTAATTCTTTAAATGTTCATTATTTAGGATATTATATGGATGGGTGCGCGTGACTTGATTTGAGGTTAAATAAGAAAGATGAATTACAATTGAAGTTATTTATTTAACTTTTTGTACATATTGTTATTTGTACATTGGCGGGCTTATTGCCAAATGGAAATTTCTTTCAACCAACCAATAAAATAAAAAAAATATTTTTATAATTCAAGCTAAAACATAGTCAATAGAAAATACACCCAAAGATGTATAAAAATAGAAATAAGTGTATTTGTGTATAAATAACTTTAAATCAATATTATTACTCAATGGGAAAAAGGAAAAAAAAGGAGAGAGGAAAGGAGGGGAGATTAAGGAAGAGAAAGAATATGTTTCTTCTGACGTGATTTAAACAGAGATAATGTAGTAACATCTTTGATGGGGGATGAGAGATGATTCCACAGTCGAGCCGCATGGACAATATTTGAGTTAGAGAAGACAGAAGAATTGTGGATGGGTATTAAGAGAGTGCCTTGAGAATTAGAATACAATTTTATTGAGTAGATACACACGAGTTACATCCTTACAACTTAGTACAGAAGGAATTTATTTAGCGAGGAGCTGGTGGACGGGCAACATGAAATGCCAAGATGAAATGTGCATATTCTTTCGCTGTTCGACGTTTAATTACTTGTCCGAGCTGACGTCGCGTCGGATTACGCATTGCGGGCCAGAACGGTGTTCGGCCCTGCCAACTTTACGGCTTGATGGTGATGACCTTCACAATACATTATACTTATTCAGATTTCTTCATGGTCTGAGGCCTCCCCACGGTTCTTCGTCCTGACCCCGGTTTCCAGTCTATCACTACTTTCACCATCTACCATCCGACATCCGAAAATCATGACCCGTCCATATATAATATGCATGAAAAATAAGGAAGTTCAGAAGGTTTTTTGATATTTTTTTATTTGTTAATAGATTATTAAGTAAAAACTCATTTCTAATTATTATGTGCTGTGTTTTTTAATTACTCGGCGTGTGACGTCTCAAGTTCTCTTCCGCTTCTTCTCAATCAGTTCTGCCGATTTTCCGTTGACGGCAAGTTAACCAGAAATCTTCCACGACTTTCTTGTCACTGGTTCATTCATATGAACTAGTCACTAGACTAGAGTGATTTATTAAAATATTTTTTTATATTTTTGTCGTACATTTTGAAGATTCATTGCTGAATAATTTAATACTCTTATTTTTACCGCACGTAAGAAAACATTTTTTGTATCCAATTTGCCAAAGCTGAAGTTTTTGTTTGTGTTGACAAATCGCAATCCCAGAAGTACACCGTGGTATGTCAAAATTAACTATTTTGAAGGAGAGCAAAAACAAACTTTTAAACATTTTTTAATGTTCGTAACGCAATGTAAATTGACATTAAAATGCCTAGTATTATTTTGAGTACTGTCTCATTTAACTGTTAAAATATGAGCAACAACACTGTAGCATTATAAATACTGCAGTGTTTTACTCAAAAGTTGTTTCAATTTATGGTATTTGAAAGAGGAAGTGAGGTAACTGATTGCCATAATAAATGTAAACAACAAATATTTTGAATAAGCAGAAGAATTTGTATACATAAATATGAAGCAAGTTTTTAAGAAAGAAATGAGTAAAATAAGATGTTGAAAGGAGAGTGATTTTTTTTTTGTGTCACTCGCACCACCCCATCCGATTATACCGTACTCCGAAATTGACTGGAGCAATGCAAAAAAACATTTAAAACCTCTTTCATATTAATATTTTTAATTGAATCGGCATTCACTTCGTAACACTTCATTATAAATTATTATGAAAATAAAACTTTGTTATCAGAGTTACACAATTTTATTCTTTTACAAGAACACAGCTATAGTTTCGGGAGAGCACTCCTCCCATCGACGGGTGATATAAAACTAATATAATAAACACAGAATATTGTTCACAATGTCATCGAATTTAAACAAAAAATAAACAGATTAATCAGTGAAACTTGGAGCAGGGGGGTTTTTATTCTTATTCAAGGTGTTGGCATATGAATGGATGGTTATCTTAAGTACAGATGTGAAAACATGGACAGAACATTAAGTCGAATTTATTTCTTAAAATTTAGCACATAAGTGGAAGTTGCAATAAGTAAGTCTAAGATTTAATGTGTGGGAAGACATCGCTCGGCTAAGAGAGTGTTAACAGACGCGGGTCTAAGAGGGTGAGTGCGGTGAGCATTCATTATATTTCGAATTGTTTTGTATATATACGTTAGTCTTTCAAGTTTATTTGTAATAAGTTAGAACCTATGACGTATCTTTGTCGAATTACCTTATAAAATAAAGTCAATAAATAAGTAAACTTATAAATAGTTTTTTAAACATGATGACGCAAATCGATTTCAACAAAAACTTATAGTACTTTCCAAACAAAATACCTTCCCAGGAAGCTCTTGGATTTATAACATAAGGTTGGTTTCTTGTTTCTTAAAATTGACTGTCGAAGTTTCTGGGAGCACAATATACACGCTCGTGCTATTGGCTAAGTACGTAAAATTGTGTAAAGAATTACATGGCAAAGGATATAATATCTAATATAAACTCAAGTTTTTTGCGACAGAATGAAATTTTTTTTGAAACGGCAATATGGAATAAACTTCTTAGATTTTCACGGCCGTTAAGATGCACAATAAGTTTTTCTGGGTTATTATGCCGTGTGTCGTTCGTACTCTCTACCGACGTTTCGGATCGCGTTACAGCGTCCATCATCAGGGTTGATGTTATTTGTGTATGAATATGTGTTACGTTAGGTACTTAGAATTTTTACCGTGTCGTAGTCGTTTTTGTGTGATGTTATGTATTTGGGACTTGTACCGTGTCGTAGTCGTTTAGATTAATGTGTACCATTATGTACTTAGGATCTATACCGTATCACAAATCTGAGTTACATTGCAATCTTTATGCGATTTCTTTATGACTGGGTACCAGGATGTTTTTAATCGCATCCCATCATCTCTGTTTATGTTGTCGGGATGTTTGTAAATCTCAATTGCTTCTTTTACTAGTCGTGTTTGGTGGTTCTTTGGCCTCCCTAAGATTATCGGCTCAAAGGAAAACTTATGCCCCGTTTCTATGTGGTGCTCGGCCAAGGCCGATTTTTCGGGGTAGCCGAGCCTGCATGCACTCATGTGCTCCTTTACTCTCTTTGTTATATTTCTGGCAGTCTGCCCGATGTAAACCTTAGGGCAGTTTTTACAATCCAGTTTGTAAATGCCGTCGGTTTCGAGAGGATCCCGGTCCTTTGCTGATTTAAGAAAATCTCTTATTTTTGCCGACGTGCCGAACACAGTTTTAATCTGGTGTTTTTTAAGGATTTTGGAAATTCTATCCGTAATATTCTTTACATATGGCAAACAAGCTATCCCTTTATAGTCATCGTTATTGCTGTCATACGTCTTGTTTGTGTTTGATATAGAAGCTATTCTAGCCAAAATCTCTTTCTTTTTGTATCCGTTTCCTTCCAGCGCGTTTGTTAATATGTTCAATTCAGTTTCTAAACTTGTTTCTTCACAAATACGAGTCGCCCTTCTGGCAAGTGTATTTATGAGACCCAGTTTTTGGGACGGATGATGGTGAGAGGTAGCATGAAGATATCGATTAGTATGAGTCGGCTTTCTATACACTTTATAGCCCAGGCTCCCGTCTTGTTTTCTCATAATTTCGACATCAAGGAATGGAAGGACCCGTTTTTGTTCTTTTTCCATTGTAAACTGTATAGAAGGATGCAGGCTATTCAGGTGTTCTAGGAACGCTTTGAGTTTATCTGATCCATGATCCCATATCACAAAAACATCATCAACGTAACGCCGCCAGACTTTGGGGACGAAGGGAGCAGTATCCAAAGCGGTAATTTCAAAGCTCTCCATGAAAAAATTCGCTATTACGGGTGAAAGTGGATTACCCATAGCTACTCCTTCTATCTGTTTATAAATTTCCTTTTCAAAAGAGAAATATCCATTTGTCAAACAGTATTCAAATAAGGCACACAAGTCCTTATCAAAAATCTCTCTTAAAAGGGCCATTGAATCAGTTATTGGGACATTAGTAAACAATGATACTACATCGAAACTGACAAGGATGTCTCCTTCTGAGACATTTAATTCTTTTATTATGCTTACAAAGTGCGGTGAGTCCTTTATAAAGGACGACGTCTTTCCTGTGTGCACTTGTAAAAGGCCCGCTAGATATTGTGAAAGCTTATATGTCGGCGCGCCTATCGCGCTTACTATTGGCCTCAGCGGAGTGCCTTCTTTATGTACTTTAGGTAATCCGTAGAGCGCCGGAGTTTTGGAGGCTTGCATAAACAATTTCCAATGGTCCTCCTTAGGAATGCTTGATTGTTTTACCAATTCTCTCATTTTTCTGTCAATTTTATCTGTTGGATTCTTCTTTAATTTTTCGTAGGTGTCACTTTTCAATAAATCGTGTATTTTATTCGAGTATGCTTGTTGGTCCAATATTACCGTCGCGTTTCCTTTGTCCGCCGGTAGTATGAGAATATCCTTATTCTCTCGTAATTCTCTTAGAGCTGCTCTTTCTGATTTTGTAATATTCGATGGCGGTAATTTCGCTTTTCTTAATATCTGGCACGTGTCTTGTCGGATTTCTTCCGCTATTGCTGTAGGGGTCTTTTTAAGTGCCGTTTCCACTCCACATATAATATCGTCTACTGGGACGGTTTTTGGCGTTATGGCGAAATTAAGTCCTTTGCTGAGTACCGATATTGCGTCTTTGTTAAGAATTAGACTAGATAAATTCAACACTACTTTATCGGAGTCTAGTTTAGTTACATTTTTAATTATCCTTTTTTCCATTTCTTGGAATTTCTTTTTTTGTGCGTTTTCGCTTGACAACTTGCTTCTTGCTGACTGGCAGTATGTTATTTCATCAATCTTCTTAAAATGTTCGTATGAAAGTGTAGCTCCAAGTCGCAGATGTAATTCATACAGGCTTTTCGACATTTTGTCTAATTCAAAGCGGGTGTTGTTTATTCTCTCTCTAAGGAGAGCCGCTTCGGCCCGTGCAAATACTCTCTCGGCCTTAGAAGAGTGAATATGTCTGCGTATTTTGATATGTGTAGGTGTAACAGACTGTCCTCTGCATCTTTGCAAGAACGCTAAACTAGTTAGCAAACGTGCTCTCTTCTTCCGCAGATTCTCCAGTTGTCGTGTAGCGATATAAATCTCCTCCCCATAGAGGTTCGTGATTAAACTTCTTAGATTTTCACGGCCGTTAAGATGCACAATAAGTTTTTCTGGGTTATTATGCCGTGTGTCGTTCGTACTCTCTACCGACGTTTCGGATCGCGTTACAGCGTCCATCATCAGGGTTGATGTTATTTGTGTATGAATATGTGTTACGTTAGGTACTTAGAATTTTTACCGTGTCGTAGTCGTTTTTGTGTGATGTTATGTATTTGGGACTTGTACCGTGTCGTAGTCGTTTAGATTAATGTGTACCATTATGTACTTAGGATCTATACCGTATCACAAATCTGAGTTACATTGCAATCTTTATGCGATTTCTTTATGACTGGGTACCAGGATGTTTTTAATCGCATCCCATCATCTCTGTTTATGTTGTCGGGATGTTTGTAAATCTCAATTGCTTCTTTTACTAGTCGTGTTTGGTGGTTCTTTGGCCTCCCTAAGATTATCGGCTCAAAGGAAAACTTATGCCCCGTTTCTATGTGGTGCTCGGCCAAGGCCGATTTTTCCGGGGTAGCCGAGCCTGCATGCACTCATGTGCTCCTTTACTCTCTTTGTTATATTTCTGGCAGTCTGCCCGATGTAAACCTTAGGGCAGTTTTTACAATCCAGTTTGTAAATGCCGTCGGTTTCGAGAGGATCCCGGTCCTTTGCTGATTTAAGAAAATCTCTTATTTTTGCCGACGTGCCGAACACAGTTTTAATCTGGTGTTTTTTAAGGATTTTGGAAATTCTATCCGTAATATTCTTTACATATGGCAAACAAGCTATCCCTTTATAGTCATCGTTATTGCTGTCATACGTCTTGTTTGTGTTTGATATAGAAGCTATTCTAGCCAAAATCTCTTTCTTTTTGTATCCGTTTCCTTCCAGCGCGTTTGTTAATATGTTCAATTCAGTTTCTAAACTTGTTTCTTCACAAATACGAGTCGCCCTTCTGGCAAGTGTATTTATGAGACCCAGTTTTTGGGACGGATGATGGTGAGAGGTAGCATGAAGATATCGATTAGTATGAGTCGGCTTTCTATACACTTTATAGCCCAGGCTCCCGTCTTGTTTTCTCATAATTTCGACATCAAGGAATGGAAGGACCCGTTTTTGTTCTTTTTCCATTGTAAACTGTATAGAAGGATGCAGGCTATTCAGGTGTTCTAGGAACGCTTTGAGTTTATCTGATCCATGATCCCATATCACAAAAACATCATCAACGTAACGCCGCCAGACTTTGGGGACGAAGGGAGCAGTATCCAAAGCGGTAATTTCAAAGCTCTCCATGAAAAAATTCGCTATTACGGGTGAAAGTGGATTACCCATAGCTACTCCTTCTATCTGTTTATAAATTTCCTTTTCAAAAGAGAAATATCCATTTGTCAAACAGTATTCAAATAAGGCACACAAGTCCTTATCAAAAATCTCTCTTAAAAGGGCCATTGAATCAGTTATTGGGACATTAGTAAACAATGATACTACATCGAAACTGACAAGGATGTCTCCTTCTGAGACATTTAATTCTTTTATTATGCTTACAAAGTGCGTTAAGAAGTTTAATCACGAACCTCTATGGGGAGGAGATTTATATCGCTACACGACAACTGGAGAATCTGCGGAAGAAGAGAGCACGTTTGCTAACTAGTTTAGCGTTCTTGCAAAGATGCAGAGGACAGTCTGTTACACCTACACATATCAAAATACGCAGACATATTCACTCTTCTAAGGCCGAGAGAGTATTTGCACGGGCCGAAGCGGCTCTCCTTAGAGAGAGAATAAACAACACCCGCTTTGAATTAGACAAAATGTCGAAAAGCCTGTATGAATTACATCTGCGACTTGGAGCTACACTTTCATACGAACATTTTAAGAAGATTGATGAAATAACATACTGCCAGTCAGCAAGAAGCAAGTTGTCAAGCGAAAACGCACAAAAAAAGAAATTCCAAGAAATGGAAAAAAGGATAATTAAAAATGTAACTAAACTAGACTCCGATAAAGTAGTGTTGAATTTATCTAGTCTAATTCTTAACAAAGACGCAATATCGGTACTCAGCAAAGGACTTAATTTCGCCATAACGCCAAAAACCGTCCCAGTAGACGATATTATATGTGGAGTGGAAACGGCACTTAAAAAGACCCCTACAGCAATAGCGGAAGAAATCCGACAAGACACGTGCCAGATATTAAGAAAAGCGAAATTACCGCCATCGAATATTACAAAATCAGAAAGAGCAGCTCTAAGAGAATTACGAGAGAATAAGGATATTCTCATACTACCGGCGGACAAAGGAAACGCGACGGTAATATTGGACCAACAAGCATACTCGAATAAAATACACGATTTATTGAAAAGTGACACCTACGAAAAATTAAAGAAGAATCCAACAGATAAAATTGACAGAAAAATGAGAGAATTGGTAAAACAATCAAGCATTCCTAAGGAGGACCATTGGAAATTGTTTATGCAAGCCTCCAAAACTCCGGCGCTCTACGGATTACCTAAAGTACATAAAGAAGGCACTCCGCTGAGGCCAATAGTAAGCGCGATAGGCGCGCCGACATATAAGCTTTCACAATATCTAGCGGGCCTTTTACAAGTGCACACAGGAAAGACGTCGTCCTTTATAAAGGACTCACCGCACTTTGTAAGCATAATAAAAGAATTAAATGTCTCAGAAGGAGACATCCTTGTCAGTTTCGATGTAGTATCATTGTTTACTAATGTCCCAATAACTGATTCAATGGCCCTTTTAAGAGAGATTTTTGATAAGGACTTGTGTGCCTTATTTGAATACTGTTTGACAAATGGATATTTCTCTTTTGAAAAGGAAATTTATAAACAGATAGAAGGAGTAGCTATGGGTAATCCACTTTCACCCGTAATAGCGAATTTTTTCATGGAGAGCTTTGAAATTACCGCTTTGGATACTGCTCCCTTCGTCCCCAAAGTCTGGCGGCGTTACGTTGATGATGTTTTTGTGATATGGGATCATGGATCAGATAAACTCAAAGCGTTCCTAGAACACCTGAATAGCCTGCATCCTTCTATACAGTTTACAATGGAAAAAGAACAAAAACGGGTCCTTCCATTCCTTGATGTCGAAATTATGAGAAAACAAGACGGGAGCCTGGGCTATAAAGTGTATAGAAAGCCGACTCATACTAATCGATATCTTCATGCTACCTCTCACCATCATCCGTCCCAAAAACTGGGTCTCATAAATACACTTGCCAGAAGGGCGACTCGTATTTGTGAAGAAACAAGTTTAGAAACTGAATTGAACATATTAACAAACGCGCTGGAAGGAAACGGATACAAAAAGAAAGAGATTTTGGCTAGAATAGCTTCTATATCAAACACAAACAAGACGTATGACAGCAATAACGATGACTATAAAGGGATAGCTTGTTTGCCATATGTAAAGAATATTACGGATAGAATTTCCAAAATCCTTAAAAAACACCAGATTAAAACTGTGTTCGGCACGTCGGCAAAAATAAGAGATTTTCTTAAATCAGCAAAGGACCGGGATCCTCTCGAAACCGACGGCATTTACAAACTGGATTGTAAAAACTGCCCTAAGGTTTACATCGGGCAGACTGCCAGAAATATAACAAAGAGAGTAAAGGAGCACATGAGTGCATGCAGGCTCGGCTACCCCGAAAAATCGGCCTTGGCCGAGCACCACATAGAAACGGGGCATAAGTTTTCCTTTGAGCCGATAATCTTAGGGAGGCCAAAGAACCACCAAACACGTCTAGTAAAAGAAGCAATTGAGATTTACAAACATCCCGACAACATAAACAGAGATGATGGGATGCGATTAAAAACATCCTGGTACCCAGTCATAAAGAAATCGCATAAAGATTGCAATGTAACTCAGATTTGTGATACGGTATAGATCCTAAGTACATAATGGTACACATTAATCTAAACGACTACGACACGGTACAAGTCCCAAATACATAACATCACACAAAAACGACTACGACACGGTAAAAATTCTAAGTACCTAACGTAACACATATTCATACACAAATAACATCAACCCTGATGATGGACGCTGTAACGCGATCCGAAACGTCGGTAGAGAGTACGAACGACACACGGCATAATAACCCAGAAAAACTTATTGTGCATCTTAACGGCCGTGAAAATCTAAGAAGTTTAATCACGAACCTCTATGGGGAGGAGATTTATATCGCTACACGACAACTGGAGAATCTGCGGAAGAAGAGAGCACGTTTGCTAACTAGTTTAGCGTTCTTGCAAAGATGCAGAGGACAGTCTGTTACACCTACACATATCAAAATACGCAGACATATTCACTCTTCTAAGGCCGAGAGAGTATTTGCACGGGCCGAAGCGGCTCTCCTTAGAGAGAGAATAAACAACACCCGCTTTGAATTAGACAAAATGTCGAAAAGCCTGTATGAATTACATCTGCGACTTGGAGCTACACTTTCATACGAACATTTTAAGAAGATTGATGAAATAACATACTGCCAGTCAGCAAGAAGCAAGTTGTCAAGCGAAAACGCACAAAAAAAGAAATTCCAAGAAATGGAAAAAAGGATAATTAAAAATGTAACTAAACTAGACTCCGATAAAGTAGTGTTGAATTTATCTAGTCTAATTCTTAACAAAGACGCAATATCGGTACTCAGCAAAGGACTTAATTTCGCCATAACGCCAAAAACCGTCCCAGTAGACGATATTATATGTGGAGTGGAAACGGCACTTAAAAAGACCCCTACAGCAATAGCGGAAGAAATCCGACAAGACACGTGCCAGATATTAAGAAAAGCGAAATTACCGCCATCGAATATTACAAAATCAGAAAGAGCAGCTCTAAGAGAATTACGAGAGAATAAGGATATTCTCATACTACCGGCGGACAAAGGAAACGCGACGGTAATATTGGACCAACAAGCATACTCGAATAAAATACACGATTTATTGAAAAGTGACACCTACGAAAAATTAAAGAAGAATCCAACAGATAAAATTGACAGAAAAATGAGAGAATTGGTAAAACAATCAAGCATTCCTAAGGAGGACCATTGGAAATTGTTTATGCAAGCCTCCAAAACTCCGGCGCTCTACGGATTACCTAAAGTACATAAAGAAGGCACTCCGCTGAGGCCAATAGTAAGCGCGATAGGCGCGCCGACATATAAGCTTTCACAATATCTAGCGGGCCTTTTACAAGTGCACACAGGAAAGACGTCGTCCTTTATAAAGGACTCACCGCACTTTGTAAGCATAATAAAAGAATTAAATGTCTCAGAAGGAGACATCCTTGTCAGTTTCGATGTAGTATCATTGTTTACTAATGTCCCAATAACTGATTCAATGGCCCTTTTAAGAGAGATTTTTGATAAGGACTTGTGTGCCTTATTTGAATACTGTTTGACAAATGGATATTTCTCTTTTGAAAAGGAAATTTATAAACAGATAGAAGGAGTAGCTATGGGTAATCCACTTTCACCCGTAATAGCGAATTTTTTCATGGAGAGCTTTGAAATTACCGCTTTGGATACTGCTCCCTTCGTCCCCAAAGTCTGGCGGCGTTACGTTGATGATGTTTTTGTGATATGGGATCATGGATCAGATAAACTCAAAGCGTTCCTAGAACACCTGAATAGCCTGCATCCTTCTATACAGTTTACAATGGAAAAAGAACAAAAACGGGTCCTTCCATTCCTTGATGTCGAAATTATGAGAAAACAAGACGGGAGCCTGGGCTATAAAGTGTATAGAAAGCCGACTCATACTAATCGATATCTTCATGCTACCTCTCACCATCATCCGTCCCAAAAACTGGGTCTCATAAATACACTTGCCAGAAGGGCGACTCGTATTTGTGAAGAAACAAGTTTAGAAACTGAATTGAACATATTAACAAACGCGCTGGAAGGAAACGGATACAAAAAGAAAGAGATTTTGGCTAGAATAGCTTCTATATCAAACACAAACAAGACGTATGACAGCAATAACGATGACTATAAAGGGATAGCTTGTTTGCCATATGTAAAGAATATTACGGATAGAATTTCCAAAATCCTTAAAAAACACCAGATTAAAACTGTGTTCGGCACGTCGGCAAAAATAAGAGATTTTCTTAAATCAGCAAAGGACCGGGATCCTCTCGAAACCGACGGCATTTACAAACTGGATTGTAAAAACTGCCCTAAGGTTTACATCGGGCAGACTGCCAGAAATATAACAAAGAGAGTAAAGGAGCACATGAGTGCATGCAGGCTCGGCTACCCCGAAAAATCGGCCTTGGCCGAGCACCACATAGAAACGGGGCATAAGTTTTCCTTTGAGCCGATAATCTTAGGGAGGCCAAAGAACCACCAAACACGACTAGTAAAAGAAGCAATTGAGATTTACAAACATCCCGACAACATAAACAGAGATGATGGGATGCGATTAAAAACATCCTGGTACCCAGTCATAAAGAAATCGCATAAAGATTGCAATGTAACTCAGATTTGTGATACGGTATAGATCCTAAGTACATAATGGTACACATTAATCTAAACGACTACGACACGGTACAAGTCCCAAATACATAACATCACACAAAAACGACTACGACACGGTAAAAATTCTAAGTACCTAACGTAACACATATTCATACACAAATAACATCAACCCTGATGATGGACGCTGTAACGCGATCCGAAACGTCGGTAGAGAGTACGAACGACACACGGCATAATAACCCAGAAAAACTTATTGTGCGGCAATATGGAAGTCTAGGCATTGGCTGATTTAAGTGGCCACTTTACACTGTTTAACATTCACCATTCTGCCTTTGTTTAAACATCCCAATTTCTCTCTCTCATTTGTTGAATTTTGTGAAGTAAAACAGCTAAAACCTTTATCACGTGGATGAGATTCATCCGACTAAATCAATTTACCTACTAGGCGAGGATGTTCAAACATACGCAGAATGATGAATATTACACAGTGTGTAAATGTCCTCTTCAACTAGCTAATGTCAAGTCTAAGCCCAGTAAATGCTTAGACTTCCGTGTTCCTTTCTCTAAAATGTTTTTCTTATGTTGCAACAAATTTTGCAAATGTTGCAAGAAATCCAGCCAGTTTGACAACGTTTGAAAATACTCAAATCATTGTTACTTCATGATAGTTTTGTCCGCCCCCCATAAGAGATTACTTATTTATTTATTTATTTATTAACGAACTTGGTCCATTTAAAAAATGGCAAACACAAATCTTTATGATTTATACAGGCACAATTAAATAAAATATAAATAAAGAAAATTTAAGCTAGCACAAAAAATTAAATAATCTACCTTAAGACAAGATCTGGTCTATGTTAGTGGAATGTCAACTCGAAAGCAACATCGCGACCCTAGCTTGTGACGTATTTGACGGCATTTTCTGGATCTACATTTCTTTTATTCCTCAAATAAATAATTTTTACAATGAATGCAATCAATCCCGTTTAACAGATGACCATTTAGCAGCATGTTTGAGAATTGTAGAAGTCATATAAGTAGCCATGGACTAAATTATAATACCCACGCTTGCTGAAAATATGCAATGTCTACCTTAAGACAAGATCTGGTCTATGTTAGTGGAATGTCAACTCGAAAGCAACATCGCGACCCTAGCTTGTGACGTATTTGACGGCATTTTCTGGATCTACATTTCTTTTATTCCTCAAATAAATAATTTTTACAATGAATGCAATCAATCCCGTTTAACAGATGACCATTTAGCAGCATGTTTGAGAATTGTAGAAGTCATATAAGTAGCCATGGACTAAATTATAATACCCACGCTTGCTGAAAATATGCAATGTCATGCTACCAGCGCGCCCTCAGCTATTAATTGCCAAGCTAATAATGAGCACATTGCTTGCGTTAATAAACCTGAAATAAAAGAACTTGTTTTATGTATAACATAGAATTAAGATTAGTCCAGAAACCGCATACAAACATCAAACAGAAGGCGACTAAACTACTCATAAATGACTAGGTGTACGTTTTGACCTATTAGTTTCTTAGTAGACGTCGCTGAGTACGCAACTCCTGATTTGAATTCAACTATGCCGTGGTGTGTCCTTTTAAAGTGTAGAAATACTGCTAAGATCTTAAAGAAACAAGATGGTGTCACATTTTATTTGTTATTAGCAAACGAATGTTTAAGTAGCAAATGCATTACTTAAAAATTGAATTATTTTTCTGTCTGTCAGATTGTCGAAGAAACAAAACGGAAATTGCGTTAGTGTTGCCAGGGTAGTATTTTTTTTTACCCCACTTTGCTCAACTAAAGAGAGAACTAGTAAAAATTTGACCTCGGATTAAACAACTCTATTGTGGAAATTTGACCGACATTATTTTCAAAACATCAAATAGTATTTAACATGATATAAAAATATCAGTTTTATGTAAAATAAAATTTGTTTTATAATTTATATTTAAAGTTCATTTATTCAATTACTCTTATTAAATGACCCCTTACATACCTATTCTTTTGTATCCAATCAATATTTCCGCGTGCATTATAAAATTTTAGAGAAATTAACAGATTGCTTTTTTTTCCCTCACATTTTTTTTCCCACCGTGCAACATTACGCGGCAAAAGTGGGGCATAGTGAGGGAATTATTGGACACAGTCCGATGTATTTTAATATGATTCTACGCTCCTTCTGGACTATTCTTAATTCTATGATATATAAAGTGTTTTTATATTTGCGTGAAGTCATCATTAATTGCTGTTATTAAAATAACCTAAATTATCCACGGTTATTACAAAGTTAAACTTATTTTTGACTTTAAGTTACTACTTTTTGTAGTAATAAACTGCCGCTAAATATGTCAAATAGGTCTCCTGTGGCAGTCAAAACTTCGGAAGTCTATGATTTAGACAAACTCAAAATATCCTCAACATCCTCAAACCCTTATCCGCATATGATGGTGCTAAAGGCACCGTTAAATTATGTGCAGCGTATCTTGATCATTGCTCTAGTGACCAGTTCAAGGACAGTGAAATAATTCAGGGCCAAACTAATTAAAAATCAAATATTTCATATTGACCCTCCCAGGAATCAAAAACGAGACCTCAAGCATGGTAGGCAAAAACGCCAACCACCAGAACCACCAGAACTGCCAAACACAAAAATTAAAATGTGATTTTTCTCAAGCCTGGTTGTTCTGTAATGTAATTCACCGCTGTAATAAGGCCTCTTGGCCTGTTGTGGTGCAAAAAAAAAGAGAAAAAGAACGGCTAAAAGGATCTACGATGCGAGTGTTGATGGATATAGAAAACGAGTAAGACCGGGAAAGACATGTAACGATCAAGTTCATCAAATACTTAAAGACGGACATGTCAAGAGTAGAAATAATCGGCGAGCATGCGTGAGAAGATGTAAGAACAAAAAGGAAGCGAGGTCTGTATGCAAAGACAGAGTAATATGGCGTTCTATCCTCTCTGCCTACCTGTTTCAATTTTATAATTAAATTTTTATTTTTAATGCTTGCAGTACTGCGGTAAAATTAATTTTCATGTAGTTATATCTGTCAAGTTCCATGATGGTTTGAATTATTAAACAAACGATTTATTAGAAATGTGTACTTTTGTAAATCTCATTTAATATTTGGATAATGAAAGCGAGCTTTCGAAGTTAAAAGTAAGCGGACGGTAATTTTAAATGGATATAAAATCAACTTTTATCTTCAAAATAAAAGCGTCGATGAAACTTCCATTTTCCAAATCCGATTTCAGTTTCTCTGAGAGTTTTCAGTTTAAAGTTTTCTTTTGTGGCAATAGCTAAATCAAAAGTTAAAGCTTAAGCAAACCCTTATTGCATTTTTATATGAAATATTTCCTTCGGCAAGAAGTTTTAGTAAAGTTTGTTCGTCTCCCTTCCTGTTCTCGGGAGATATGTCCCAAGTTGGATACAGGCAGCCGGAAGCTGTTTGCTTTATTTTTCAAGTTCTGACACCAGACGATTTGTCACAATCGTTGGTACTTTTATGTGGAAGTAATAAAAGTAGATTAAGGAAAATGGAGGAAGGAAAACATTCAAAATGGCAGACGATTCATGTTATGACACACATTAAAAAAAACATTAACAGTAATTAATGTCCATGGAAAACATACAGAACTATTCTTAGAGTTATATTAAAAACAAAATCAACTTTCTCAACCAAAAATACTTTATTATTTATTTTAAGCTCCTACCGTAGACAATATTTACAGAAAAAAACAACTATTCAATGAAAAATTACAACAGGGATGAAAAATACCTTAAAGAAAGGAATATGGAAGTCTAAGCATTTACAGGGCTAATGACCTGTCAATGGCTGGTTTAAGTGGCCACTTAACACACTGTAACATTCAATTCAATTGATCAAAGAAAACAATAAAACAAAAATTAACACAAGCACATCTTTATGATTTCCAAATAATTTTAACTTACGAAAATGTTATACTAAACAACGAGGAACTTCAGCTCTACGGGAAATTAGATACAAAAAAATGTTTTCTTACGCGTGGTTAAAATAAGAGCATTAAATTAAACTACAAAGTTTCTTGAAAACGTAAGACTTTTTTTTTTAATATTAAATAAAAACGAACTACTTTGAACGACGTCACTAGTTCATATGAATCAACCAATGATAAGAGAGTTGTGAAAGATTTCCAGTTTACTTACTGTCAACGGACCAATTAGCAGAACTGACCGAGAAGAAGCGGAAGAAAACTTTAGACGTCACACGCAGAGTACTTTCAGAAACAGAAACACAAAACACATTTCTGCGTAGCATCTTATTCTTACTAAATGTTATTCAATTGTACGTAACCACTTACCGACTTTTGTATTTCTACCGGTTTTGAGACGCACCCGTCTCTTCATCAGGACACCAATTAAACTAACATGCAAATCCCATTGTTCACCTTCACCACTCACCACTGTTGTTGCACACTTTTAGTAGGTACTTAAGGCATGTGGTTTCAAATCGGCACGTTGATTTTATATTTTTGTGCAATAATAATAAGATGCTAGTTAGAAATGTGTCGTAGCGTGTGACAAAAGAATGCTTTAATTATCATATGTTAATTTTCTAAAATATTAATTGATGCGAATTAAATTTATCTGACCAAATTATTTTACCAACATAAAACGCCTTAAAATATTTTTCAATTTTTATACTTCTTCTTGTACTAGCTGGTTTTTTATAATATTTTGTCAAAATGTTTGTAGGTATGAATCGGATTTACAAATGAAAAAATGTAGTAAATATGGATGTTCAAATGTAGGTGAGTAAAACACAAAAAGTTAAGGTTTTTACAGCATTCGAATAATGTAAGTTATTTTAATTTTATAGCCCTAAAAAAAATCAATCTAAAAACTGGCAATGCAAAACAAAACAAGTCGATTTCTCCTTACCCGTTTCCGAGCCGGTGTAGTCTGACGATTGGAGAATTTACAAAATAATTATTTCTACCAGACCTAAGTCCATTACGTCGAGCATATTTGAGCAACTCAGTTGGGGCTGTCTCAGTTACCAGACTCCCCAATTCATCAGTTGCCTCACCGTCAAGCGTAGCATCATGTCTGGTCATAAATGTCCATTAAGGAATGACGGAATGGAAGCCAATTACCCACAATTTTATGGAATATATTTTGTACTTGTAACGTTCCTATTCAATTGTACCACGCCAAGGCATTCTTAAAACTCAAAAAGCCTGCAAATCATAAGAAAACTGATATAACATATTTTTTAATTTCGAACAATAATGTATATTAGGTATTATATTATAAACTTAGGTATTATGATTCATAAGCATTTAGGGTGGCATGATCAGGTTAACGAAGTTAGTCGTAAACTTTAAAGCAGTTTGCGCTCACTTAAAAGATTACAGAATTTCTTGCCAATTAATGTTAAGCAAACATTAGTCTAGAGCTTACTTCTTCCACTCCTTGACTATGCGGATGTATGTTATCCAGATGCTAACTCTGAATTGCTTGATAAATTAGAACGATTGCAGAATATTTGTATTCGTTATACCTTTGATCTTCGCAAGTTTGACCACATAACCGAGTATTACACGCAACTACACTGGCTCAGTATCAGGCATAGAAGAAACATTTACATTCTATCACTTCTTCACAATATTTTTAATAATCCCACTTCGCCTGTTTATCTGAGAGAGCTCATCCAACCTCTTTCACATCACGGACTATCTCTTCGTTCTAGTAACGAGAGAACCTTTTTAATACCCTGATCGCTTTAATTTTCTTGCCTCCTCTTTTACAGTAGTAGCCGCTTGATTGTGGAATAATTTACCCATTAATGTTAGAGACGGGGTCTCTATTTACATTTAAGTCAAGATTGAAATGTCACTATCTAAATATTTAAATTGTTCCTTTATCCTTCTTCCTTCCTTCCAATCCCCTCTCCTCTCTTCACAGGAAAGTGTTCTTTTTTTGTATATTTTTATTTTGTTAATCTTTATTCTTAATTTTTGTATAAAATTGTAAGATTCAATATGTCTATGTATTTATTATTTTCTCAAGCTGAACGGTTTGGGTAGGTAGGAAGAAATTGCCTTAAGGCAATATGCCCGCCCTTATATGTGTATATATTGTATATGCATATAAAGTGTCAAATAAATATATTAAATAAAATCCACATCCACATATTTATTTATGTATTTATACTCCCTATGGGCTTTTACATTTAGTAGTAATACATTCAAGTGCAGCAGAGTAACACAAGTATATATAAGATTAAAAGTAAGAATAACATAAGAAAAACGAAAAGAAACAAAAATAAGTGAAATAAGAAAATGTACCCACATTGGTATTCGGGGTTATATAGAAAGATATTTAATTTATTCACATTCATGAATACACACACATACATACACACACATATGCACCCTTACACACACCCTTATACATACATGTGTACACACATTTATATTTATTTATTATTATTATGTTACATACACAAAATTATAATTTATACAAAGTTGCTTTGACTGTCTAACTAGGGTTATTTACCCCGTTCTAAGACAGTCAAAAAAATATAAAAAAACAGTAATCAATATATAGAAACAGTTATAAAGATACAGGACAAAGTGAAAAATAAAGTAATAAATGGAGTAAAAACATGGTGAAAAATGTAGTAAAAACATAGTAAAATTGTAGTAAAAACATAGTAAAAATGTAGTAAAAACATAGTAAAAATTTGGTAAAAAAACGAAGCAAAAACATAATAAAAACAAAATAATAAATGTTGCATATATACATATATATATATATATACATTTACATAAATATATTTATTGTTATAGAGATACATAAAAAAGATAAAGAAACATTTTGTAAAATTAAGTAAATAAAGAACAATATTAAGAAATGTAATTTAAATTTATTTATAGTCTTTAGAATACTCAACCTATAATTATATAAAGACAGACGAAATATATATCAACTTCACTATACTGATGGATTTTTATAAGCTGGCGCGTGCGCTATACTTACACATACGCATTGTGTAGTATCCGAGAATAAGCCCATGGTATGACATTGCACGGCATACGCATTATGAAAATAATTTCTGTCTCTCTCGCGCTTATGAGCGTGACATAGACAACTATTGCTTTATTAGTTGCTAATGATATCGCAATACAATATACACAGGATGCTTCTGCGTTTGTCTGAATTTTGCTGCGATTCTTAATAGCAAAAATTTAATATAATTATATGTACGAGTATTACGTTACGGATTAAAAACACTAGTTTATAAATATGTGGGTATTTTTATTTAATCAAATCATGAATAGGTCGATTATGTAGTGATGTGCGCTGTCGCAAAACTTACACAAACACATTTTAATTTGCAGAATACTGATTTTAAAAATCTTAGTGTTATTTATTATTATACTTAATGTTTTTGAATTTTTAAATGTGGTATATTAACGAGTATTTATTTTTAAACAAGCATGTTGTTTATTTTATATTTTGTGTTCATAATAAAAATAATTAATAGAATGTAATTAAAATGCATAGTACAAATTATATTAGAGAAGATATGTCTTTAATTTACTTCTTGTAAATTATATTACACAACAATTGTCGACGAAATAAAGTTCATTTTTCTGGCACCGATTGTAATAAAGCCTTACTAAATTAGACTAAAGAACTCCACAATCGATATCAGAGGTAATAGTTTTTGAAATTTTGAGATCGTCGGAAAGAGAAGAATGTCTACATTCTCAAATATCGACACAATAAGCAACCTATCTTTGAAAATTGAATTCTAAAAATATTTTTACGATTCCATTTCATTTATTGTTATTTATTCATTCTTCGCAAAGGGTACGATAAATTATTTACAAAGAGTGTATTATATATTTTCATATTCAATTATTTCCGCCCTAAATCGTGACGACCCCCGGGACTCGCACAGACAAGATGCCTTATATTTCAGTGATCATCATTCTGAATACAAAATGACTCATTTCGAGGGGAAGTTTTTCCCTTCATAATATATTTATTGGATGTAACTTACAGCCTGTGCTACGCAACAAGTGTTTAAGGCTTTCACCTCGTCCTACTTTCTTACAAAATTAATGCTAATTTTGTTTCACTTTATTAGCATGTGAAGCAATATGCTAAAGTAATAGTTTAGCACGTGAAATGCAATTGCAAATATTCAACGTATTTTTTTTACTAACAATGTTTTGAGTATATACAACTCTTTAAGAAAAGAACTGAATTTCAACCTCTTTGGATACTTTAATCTGATTCAAAATTTTTAACGAATTAACAGTTCACAATGGAGTCCGGGTGCCGACCCTTATGTATGGAAGCAAAGTATGTCGTCAGAAAAACAAGGGTGAAAGTAGGCTGAATGCTGTCGAAATACGATCGAATGTATTGTAAAACTTTATATGATGTGTCAAGATCCGAGATATTGGAAGGCTGAGACAAGCATTATAGACAAAACTATGAAAAGTGTGCTGCGTTGATTGGAACACGTAAAGCAAACGGACAGCTAAAAAAATGCTACCCGAATATTGGGGGATGAAAAAAACAAGAAAGACTAAGAAAGACATGGTATGCCAGATTTTTTTAAGCCTTAAGAAAGGAACAGTCGCCTTCTGAAACTGGTAAGCATATTAAATTTATTTTAGAGATTTGGGTTACACGAAAAATTGCGATATTTTACTAAAATATTCTTTTAAAAAATAGTATAAAATGGAAAAAAAAGAAAAAAATGTTTTAAAAGTTATGTAATGGCAGAAGTTCACTAAATATTTTGTTCAGATAAATAAATGAGTTTTTTCTAAACAGTTTTTGTATTTTTTTGCACCCCAACATGTTGGAAGTCCAGAGCAGCGCAATCAGGTTCGAGAAAAGTCACATTCTTGTTTTCTCACCGGAAAACAAACTCGGTACCTTCCGTGTGTGAGCCAAGCGTCTTTGCCATTACACTTTGGGAACCACCTATAGTATATCAAAGTATTATCCACATTTCACCATTATAATTGGGCTTCGCAGTATCAAATAACAAAGTTTATTTATTCACAATAATTTAACAAGTGCATTCAGCAGTTGCTACTGCCGTCGGCCAAGAGGTCTCGGGTTCGATTCCTGACATGAAACATTTATTGAAAAATGTGTTTTTTACTAGAATATTTCATATTCCCTGAACTGGTACTTGTAGCGTAAGACTGATCATCTTACCTTCATGTTACAAAAATGATCAAGATACACTGCGAATGGTGTACCAATACAGTGCCCTATAAACCATTAGGTGCGGAAAGACAATGATAAATGCTATTGTAAATTAATTTTGTTTTCATGATGCTAATGCTAATTATTACATTACTAGGCTAACTTCCGTTTCCCTTACAAGCTTCTTAACTTAGCCATAATCAGGCCGGGATAAAACGACATTTAGGTCACGAATTTCCGTAATGACGTCATTAGAAAATTTTCAGCACGCGAATAAGCGTTCAGAAAAGCTTTGTTTGATCATTAACAGTGGCCGATTTTTTCGCATAAACTAAAGCGTAAATGCTAAAAAAATTGGTATTATGTCACTAAAAAGTCAATCAACTGACTACCTAGAAGCTATCCAACAAATGAAATTTACAATAAATGTAAGGTTTTAGACATAAAGCAACTATTCATAAAAGAAACACCAATGTACTTCTGCAAAAAATATGTCAAAATGAGACCACAACAAACCATTTGGACCAGATCGGCAGGAACCGTTTATTGTACATAGAGAGCGGACTCCTAAATTTAAAAAAGTTATATTTATTACAATGCTTAAAATATGTACACAAAAATAGGGAATTGTTTGGCAATAATTTAAATAGGACTAGTAGCAGATCAGAAAGTGTACTGTCGGTTCCAGGATGCAGAACTAAGTTCGCACAGAGACACTCTTTCCATGTTGGTCCAAGATCTTTTAATCTCCTACCCAAGGAAATACAAAATATAGAATCCCTTCCAAAGTTTAAAGCGGCTTTGAGGACTTGGATCAGCATGGAAAATACAGATATACACCTATTGTGAAAGAGTCGTACAACAGCATGTTCTAAACTTTGATGTCTTAATTACATTGTTTATGTCATTTTCCTGTTATTTCTGTATGATTTTTAATGGCATTGTCATATTTGTGTTTGTATACCAAAAAATTCACCAAAAACAATAAAAAAGGAATGGCCCACGCTCAGACGTTTAAGTCTTTGTGGGCATTTTTTCCAAATTTAAGGCTATGTTTATTTTTAGAATATGTATTTTTTCTCTTTTTTTCTTCTAATGTTTAATAAATATAATGTATAAAATATGTAATTTAATACATGCATAATATGTAACAGTATGGAAAAATAAACAAAAAAAAAAAAATTGCACCGGACTTTTTATGAATACAAGTTTTGGTCGAATAAATTTCAGTTTCTTGGGAAATTTTTTAACGCTTTACCAACCGGCATAAAAAAGTTCCAAAAACAGAAGCATATTTTGAAAAAAGCGCCCACAATTGGTTATTGCAAGACATCACAGAGCATTCAGAGTCTGAATTTTCATATAGTGTACTGAAGGAAGACATTGAATTCTTTAATATACACACCGATTACTATATAATATATAAATTGACCCTAAACTCAGCGTATTCCCTTTGTGGGCTGATATCCCTGCTCACGACTTACTTGAATATGCACATATGACCTCAGTAAAAAATCGTTAGTTTTTGAGGTATTGACGTTCATAAAATTCATGAAAATCATGAAAATCTACGCCTACGAAAATTTGGTAATTAGCGATCTACAAATATTTTCCAAAATTATTTATTGATTTTTAAGCAGTGAAAATCAAACAGTAAACATAACAAAAATTAAGTAATCTATACTGCCCTTCCAAGCAACAAGGCAGTAGGTAATTAGCAAAAAATCAATAATGTGTTTTTTAATACCATCTGATGAATAATTGTAAACTCTCTAAACTCTAATAAATACATCTAAAATAAAAAATAAAACCGATTTGTTAAATATTTGGAAAAAAAAATATGGAATAAAAATAACCTCAATTTCCTCAAAACTTGTTGATAATGTTTGTTAGTGCCTTCTTGCTCGGAATGATTGTATACTTATTTCATGTAAATTACATCGCTGTAATACATTGCGGTACAAATCCAACACGATATTGTTATCGGGACGAAATATTTACATTTATTGCTTTTTAATGACTTTTTTAGCCAAGGCTGTAAACAGATAGACCTTTAAACTTTGTGAATTTATTATTAATTATTTTCTTTAGGAAAGCGTTTCCCTGGATAACAATAAATCTTCATAATGAAAATATCCCAAAGTCGCTCAAACTTTAATTGAGTTGGTCTTCGAGCGAGTATTCGTTAAATCATCAAACAGTTTTTTCCCCACCAAGACTTAAAAATTAAGTTTACTTTGTAAATAATTTTGGCTCTCGGCTAGTTGAAATTAAAAAGACCAAAGTTTGATTTAATGTTTCAATCAACCTTTTGCAATCTTTCTGACCGCTTTTTGTCTTTGTCAGTATTAAAGTTAATTATAAAACATTCTTCATTTACTCTTCCCTTACTGAGCGAAGAACATCCGCGAGTTACGGAGTTGTTTATTCATTACACGAGCAAAAATGAGAGGAAAAATGAAATAATCACAGACAATTGCTTCAATTATTTATAGTTGGAGTCAAAAATGATAATACTTTTAATCTTATTGCTAAAAACATGAAAAAACCGTTTGCTCATGCTCGCAGCGCGGGCAAAAGAACCGCCTCTGATGAAAGTCGAGTTTGTGAGACAAATTTATATTTGGTTACTAGTTTACTTTGTACTCCGCAATATGCGAGACATTAATAAACATTATATTGTTTTGGTGATTTATCTCCGATTTTCGATAAAATATCTTTTCTGTTCCCATCAAGCATTAATTACTTAATTAAAAATTATGTTCACCCATACGTAAATGTATCACAGAAGAATGCCAAAAATCTTAACCCATAATTTATTGTGTTTATAGAGATATTACAGTTATTAGATGCAATGTGTACTAGCTATTCCACCGGGAAGAGAGAGTTAATAAAAGTTTGAAATATATATATATATTTTTAATAACCTGTGTTTCTTAATACTTAAGATTTAGAGAACATGATTATTTCGAACTACCCTTTTGTTTAAATACGGGGTAGGGTGTTGACTTTGACCCAAGATGTTTCGTTTAGTGAAAGATTTCGAAGGAAGACGCTCTGTCGTAGATAAGCTCAAACCTGAACCACATCGTACGAGAAGATAAGCTGAAAATATTGCTGGTGTCCTAGAAAGTAATCAAAACAAACCTTTAACCTCAATCAGACACCGTGCTCAAGAAATTGGGCCTAAGACTTTGTGGGAAATTATGCATAAAATTTTTCATTTAAAATTCAGTTGACACGAGAACTTCTCCCACAAGACAAGATATGGCAAAATGATGTTACAGCTTCCTCATGGTAACCATAACTTTCATGAAAAAATTTATGAGTGCTGAGGCGCATTTCCATTTAAATGGAAACCTAATTAACAAAACAATCGGTTCTGGTTAACAGAAAATCCCCGAACTATTCATCGGTCACCTTTGCATCCGTTAAAAGTGACAGTATGGTGCGCTATGAGGAATAAAAAACAGATTTATTTTATTGCAATTAATTTTTAAATTTGGCAATGAAGAAATGATGGGATTCCCCTTGCAAAGAAAGCAGATTCACAAAATACAACCTTATTTCAGGTGGTGAGGAAATTACACGCTTATGCCATGGTACTACTACCACTACCACCTCGCCACTATCCTTTACAGGTGTATAATATTCACTTAAATATGCTCTGAAATACTTGAATCAGTACACCGTTTCAAATATCTGGAAAAAAATATTGATAAATATTTTAAATGGACAGAACGCGTCGAATATATAACAGAAAAAAAAAAAAAACTTTCCCACATCTTCAAGTCAAACGTTACATTTTATCCCTAATTAAACTCAAACAACTATATTTAATATAGAGTATATATTTGAAGCACTAACTTTGTGGTTATACATTATTATATGTCATTAATATAAATTACTACTTTTTTACATACTTTTTATATTTTTTTAGTTACGTAAACCTTAACGAAGAAGCTTGTTTGCTTTGAAACCGGTCGGTGGGAAAAAAAAAAGATTAGTGGTTAAAACAAAGTTGTTTTATTTATTTTATTTTATGTAATTCGATTATAACTTATGGCATAATAGGATGGGGAGGCACTAATAAAGCAATATTTAACCCTCTCGAATCTGCTCAAAAATCAATAATTACAATAGTTTTACAAAAACCCATCAAGTACTCCAGCGTCAAGTTATTTGAGGAACTTAAAATTTTAGATATAAGGCAATTATATATTTTTAGAATAATAATGTTCGTGAAAGCAAATTATTCTACCAAATCCCAAAAGGAACACTCCCACACTACCAGAAGTCAAACTAGAGGATGGGTCATGGGGTCTACCACAAACTCTGAATTCGGGCAAAGAAATATCAGGTTTCTGGGTCCCAAAATATTCAATATGTTACCTGAGTATTTCAAAACCATGACCCGGATTAAATTAAATAAATTTGTAAAAAATTGGTTACTGGGTATGGAAAAATTTGTAAAATTTACTCAAAAACATTCTTACATAATAAACGGTAAAAATTAATTTTGTATAACTGTATAATAAATTAACTAGAAGGTAGTAATGTTATTTATAATTTTTATCAAAAACATTTTTCACTTTGTGGTATGACATTTTAAACTTATTTGTTATAAATTTGTATAAACCACTTAATTTTTTTAATTACACTTCGACCGGTTTCGAGGTTACTACCTCTGAGAACTGGCGTAGAATTTTGTACATTAATTCATTTTCTAATAATATAGCACAAATTTTACCCAACAATATTAGGCCAGCTTTTTATACTAATAATAATATAGGTAAAATATTAACAAATTGTAAAGATAAGGATGATAAATTAAATCATTCGGGAATTTATAAATTAAATTGTTTAAATTGCCCAAATTTCCATATTGGAAAAACTTCACGTAAATTTAAAGTTAGAATCAAAGAACATATAAGATGTCTGAGTAATAATAATTTTTCAGAATTCGCAAATCATCTTTTATCCAAAAACCATGAATTTTATCAAGAAACGTGTGTAGAAATTTAAAAAATGGTTTTCGTTTAGATAATTAAGAACGATTTGAAATTAGTAAAGCCATTAATCAAAAACTTCAAATAATAAATAATCAATTAAATTTAACTTCGAGTCCTCTTTTAAAACTATTCCCGTTATGATTTATTTTATCTTCTTTTTCTCTCTTCCTTTCAATTTTCAGTCTCTTTCATACAATATTTTATTATATAAATAGCAACGCGTGTTATTATAAGTTAGTTGAATTCCTAACGATGAGGTAGTAACCTCGAAACCGGTCGAAGTGTAATTAAAAAAATTAAGTGGTTTATACAAATTTATAAACAAATAAGAGTAATGTTATTGTTTATTTTCCATAAAAATGTCTGCCTTAAACAGGTTGTACCTAGTTAGGCAGACTAGACATGATCCAGAGAAATCTATTACCTAAGTGTGTATGTAGTAGATAAAAAAACTGTTATTTTTTGTTAATAAATAATGTTTTTTTATCATTATTATTATTCCTAGCTTCTTCCACGTTCATGCATCTTGTCAAACATACCCTTCGGTTGTGTTTGCTTTTGTAATGACCAGACTTGAGACGTTGGTTTATCCGATCACGCCACGTCTTTCTGGATCATCCACGTTCTACGTTACTATTAATTCTCAATTCGTTATACATGACCAAACCATCTAATTCGATTATACCTGTCTTGTGTTTGCACTCTCGCCTGATTTCATCATTTATAACTCTGACATACATTGAATTTCGACAAAGGCGTCCACTCCGCTTTCATCCTTCCTCTGCCAGATTCATGATTCACTTCCATAATTAATATTGGGAGCAAAACTCCAGAATGACATATTTTTCTTAGCAATTACTGTGTTTATTGTGTTGTTCCTTTTATTGTCTTTATTTACTCTCATTAAAACATTCATTTGTACTCTTACATATATTGAAAACACGCTCCCTTGATAAATTAATTATGTTCCTTTCATTACATATATTTTTACGTACACATAAAATATTTTGATTTTTTATTGTGTTCTATTTCAAGACTTCAAAGTAAAACAAATAAATAACATAAACCCAATGTTTTAATTGTATTCCTCAAGCTACTTCTCAACCAATACGTAAATAAAATCCCCAATATATTTCTGTGGATATTTATTTGCGCGTGGCGTCTTATTGGATGTTTTTAAGAAATATTCTCCGGGTATTCGCTTAAGAGACCCTTTTATATTTTTCCCATTTTATGGAAGATTCCGGCGACGAGCTTTTCATATAGTGTACTCAGCTTTAGGAATTTGGAAACCGTATATTTTACAGTCAAACATCTCGACAGCAAAGAGTGAATGGGTTGGTAAGTTTAATACATACAAATCGCTCCCTTGGAAATGCATAGAATTTTTTTCGAAGAACCGCCATGATTGCTTTTTTTGTATTTGATAGTAGAGTCATTTTTTAATAGTATCCATTTCAATGATATATTATCATCACCCCCCTAACAATTTTTTTCTTTGAGAAGGGATCATAGAAGTCAAGATGAATGTTACATAGTGTGAAAAGTAATTACTGAAACTAGCCACTGACGTGTCATAAACCTTACTTGAAAGAATTTCTTGAGAGTTAAATCCAATGCTTGTTCATAAAAATTTAGATATTATCAAAATACTGTTTAATATTCGTAAATATGGTGAAATTTTTATATTTTATGTGTATTAACTGTAATTTTTTTTCAATGAACTGTTTAATTTATTATTGCGATTAATGATTTATTTCCAATTGTTGTAATTTTAATTTTAAGATCTATTATGTTCCATGTACCCATTTTAAAAATGTTTAAATGTTTTATTTCCAATAGTTATAATTTTAATTTTAAGATCTATTATGTTCCATGTACCTATTTTAAGTTTAAATGTTTTATTTTCAATTGTTGTAATTTTAATTTTAAGATATATTATGTTCCATGTACCTATTTTTATAATCTTGATGGTTTATCTGTTTTTTCTGTCTTGTCTGTAATTTTGTTTTTCTCCCATTTAACATTTGTAAACACTGTTTATTTCTGGATAGTATTACCAAGAATGATAAAAGCCATAATAAACGAAAAAAAAAAACTATTTTATTGGTAAAAAATATACTTTATTCGGTTATAATAAATTCCTTATTAAAAAATCTCGTGCCGAGGAATATATTTTTTGTTTTTTTAAATAATTATTATTTATTTTTCATAAATATTCAACAATGTTATAAGAATGTCAGGATTTTCGTAGACAAGGACTGGAGTCAATTCAATTCAATTAATTTTAAATAATACGTACATTACAAATTAAATGTGATACATACGTATTATAAAAATACAAAAAATATATGAAGAGACTCTTGTGTTTGACCAAAAAGTTAATGTTTTAAACATTAATATGATTATTTTTTATTTCTCAATTTAATTATGGACTTATTCAGTCCATTCAACATTGGCATTTATTATAAAACATAAAGGTACAGTTGAAATAAAATACAACTAAATAAAATTAAAGCGAGGACAAAAAAAAAATCACCACATCGATACAAGATCTGGTCTATCTTGGTGATAGTTTAAATCTAGAAAGACTTACATCAAAAAAGTCCAGATCTTGTCTCGAGTTGACAGTGCGACACAATCGGGACATTGGTGCATGCAAGCTATAGTTTGTGCTGTGCTGATCGAGGTACAGATAAGGTATTATTTCGCAACCGACGTGACGGATCGGAACATTAAATGCCACTAGTTACAATAACAATGGTACATCAATTAAGCCATTTAGTAAATTAAACATAAATATGGAGTCAATGTAATTCCCGAAGTAGTGGAGTAATACGACCGAACTTAGAGATTCCGAAAATAAGTTTCGCTGCTGCATTCAATACAGACTGTAGGCGACAGTGGCGAGCCGTGATTTATTTTATAGGTAATCTATTAAAAATGCTCATTAATTTGTACTACATATAAGTACTTACATAACATGTAAGTTATAAATGACTATTTTTTTGTAATTCTGTGAAAATCAACTCAAATAACAATTATGATTAACCACGCGATAAACGTAGTTTTATTCTACACTATTTTAATACAATACTTGCACAAAAGTTTATTAACAAATACCACAATGACATTCCGCAGATATTTCCATTATGATCTGTCATTGACAGTACTGTCAAGACTTGACCACTGGCCGATTTCTTTCAAAATGAATAATGCCTAAAACGGCCACTGCGAACGCCACCTGTCCTATGTGATACATAATATGTCAACGGTATCCCATCAAAGAAAAATAGTCCTTCGAAAATAATGTTCGAAATACTAGTTTCCAAATAGAGAATCTTCTAAAAATATTTGTAATCTGCAATTTTGTTTTAGTACTAAAAAAGCCGACTTGGGTTAAAGACGAAAAATACAGTGTACTTTTTTTGTATGGAAGAATAAGCTGAGGTAATCGGCTAGTTACATCGCTCAGTAAGAATGGGCTGGGCGCGCTTCATAGATATTTTTTTGTAGAAAGATATAAACGGTGATTTATAATAAATGACAACTACTTTATTTTTTTTCCCATAAACATGGTTACTATAATTCATTATTATTTAAAGTCAAATATAATGGTAAGCTGTGCATAATCGCTTACTTTGACGATTCGCCCCTGGTAGGCGAGTCATTTTATTCATTGGTAGACCTGCGTAAGTAAGTAAGTAAGCCCGTAAAGCCTTAATAAGTTCATGAATATGTAACTGAGTATAATTTTGAACACTAGATTAAAAACTAAGGGCTCCCTGTTTGTTCCCCGAATTACAAATTACTTAAGAGAGCGAACATTAAATTGCGTTGTTCAATGATCTTCCACAAATTATCATTAATATGAAAGATCTTCAAATGAAAAAAAAATAAAGTAATAAAAACTGAAGAAATATTTTCTAGATACTTTATAGTGCCTGTTTATAAATTAATTTGTCAAATATAAAAAAAAATAAATGTAATATAAACCTGTCATAAAAAAAAAAAATGTGTCCCACCGAAAAGTCTTTAGACTTATTGGGTAACAATTTTTTATATGTATTTTTTTAATTATTAAATAAACACTGCTCTGCAGCACTGAAGCTGAAAATGTTTGGAAACAATTGGAATGCAGTTTGTCGTGGCGGATAGCGGATCGCAGCGCCGCCGCCGCCGCCGTCGCGACGCCCTCCCGTGGTGTAGGCGGCGTAGCCCGTCGAGCTTTTAGCCTACTTCGGTCCCACGTAGCGTGTACCGCGTAGCGCAGCGAAGTAGCGCGTGGCAGACGCCAATGCGGACTTTAAATCGATTGAAGCCAATCAGAAACGCGTAGCGTCCGTCCGTCATACGAAGGCCTCGTGCATACCCTACCTGGGACCGCAATAAGCGGATATGCGGCAAAACATTACGAAAAAACGCAATTAAATTTCAGCAAAACCTTTTGCGGACATCTGTTGCTATGCGACGTTCACACAAAGATATAAAGAGCGTTCAATTAAAAAAAAAAAAAAGTTTTTTTTTATTTTCGTTGGAACACCACATATAGTTAAGGATTGTGACAGCTGTTTTAATATTAATGTTTAATATTAATTTTAATATTAATGTTTATTTTTAAAAAGAAGAAAATAAATGCATGAATAAGTACATGTTAAGTTATTATACACTCCAGGCTATGCAGTGTACCCAGAACCACAAAATATATTTATAATTTCTCCTTGATGCTTAGTGTATTTTTTCTTTGGTGTACCTTTAATATTACTATGTTTCATTGCAAACCATTGAATTTGTAAGCCTTAGAACATACTATTGGTTAGTTGTGCGACAAATTGTGATTCGCAAATGTAAAAAAGTCTGTATAGATGCATATTGTTTACTGTTTCTTCTTCTTTCTCTTCAATTTAATATGTATTGTAGCGTCCCTTGGTGAGGAGTGTGAAAAATGTCTAATTTTGATAAAATAAGAAAATGTCAATACTTAATGAATCAACCGTTTGACAGAATACTATTTGAAAAATAGTATTAACGTCAATGTATCAAAGTGTTTGCTTATTTCTTTTTCGCGAGGTCGACATCCTATCCCAAATCATTATATATTAGAAAACCAACCTGTTCAGAGAGTTGATACCGTACGCGATCTGGGTGTTATTCTTGATAGCAAACTTACATTTGAGAATCACTTCGATGACATACTGACCCGTGCACATAGAAACTTTGGTTTTGTACTTCGTACATGTCAGGTATTTAAAGATATCGCGCGTATTAAAATGGTCTACTTTGCTCATGTTCGCAGTTTGCTCGAGTATGCCTCTTCTGTTTGGTCTCCACAATATGTCAAACATAAAGAAAAGTTCGAGAAAATTCAATGGACATTTCTTAGACACCTTAACTGGAGATGCAGGTATACCAATCTCAATTATATGTCTTCCTGCAAAAAACACCACTTGCTTACTTCAGAAGATCGCCGTCTACTATTAGACATGGGGGTGCTTCATGACATACTTAGTGGACGCCTTGATAGTCCGGATCCTTTGTCAGAGTTATCATTAAATGTCCCCGGCTACCGCACCCGTCACACGTCGAGCTCTCTATTTCATGTGCCAGCAGTTCGTACGAACTATGCCCAGAACTCTCCACTTATACGTTTTGCTAGTGAATATAATTTGAACTTTCCCCTTATTGATCCATTTGATTGTAAAAAAATAACATTTAAAATGCGCGTCTTCAAACATAATTTTTTGTCTTATACTTAGTTTCAATAATAAAGTCTTATTTTATCTTATTTTATTTTATTTTATGATATTTTATCTCTAATTTTTAATATTTTAAATATATTTATATTTTCGACACTTGTGCAATATTTACAAACATGTCCACCCTCATTTCAATATAACACCCACCCTCTCACTCACTTACACTCACACAAACAAACTAGTATGTATTGCACGTATATTTAATGTATTTCTGTGGATATCTGTCATTGGTTTTATTCTCTGTATATTTTATTTGTTGTATTTTTGTTACATGTATTACTGTTGATATCCCCAATAAATAATAATTTTAAAAAAACAGATTTCAAAGATTTCCAAAAAAAAATTGAACCTCCATTATATAGAAAAAATAAATGGTGCCTTTATTGGTTGACAGCTTCGCTCTTTGCATTGTGGTGAGACAATGCAAAAAATGAGCCGAACAAATAAATGCAGATCAAATCCATCACAAAATATATTCACCAGTGTCGCTCAACCAGTAAAGATGAGAATCTCTCCAAAATGTGGACAATAATTATGTTTGACCTTCACACAAGATGTGTGAAGAATCAAGATAAAAAAAAGATTCTAAATTTAAATAATCTCGGAGCCTCAATATTACTGTGTATTGCTAATTAAAATATGTAGACCAGGTAATTGCAAAATAACAAAGGCATTTTCTCGAAATTACAATTTTATTCTTACAAGCAAAAATTATAAAAGTTTATGCGTTTACCTAGCTAAATATAAAAATCTAGAAGTCCAAATGGCAAATGATTTGAAAAGTAAAAAATAAATATTAAATATTCGATTTTTAACACTAATCATCGACGTTCAATTCTTAAAATCTTTTTTGTAGACATTCCAAGTTTTTTTCGTTTCAAATAGCCGGTGTATTTTGTGAAAGGTTCCAGTTTTTAAAGGTACATCCGGGTAACATCCTAGCGCAGGGCACAGCTGACCGTGTCATTCATCTTAATAAAACTTAGACCGACCTTATTGTCATCTTATGCGGCTTCGGGTTAAGCAATTCAGATTTTATATGTAAAACTTTACTTAATTTGTCAAGATTTAGACAGATGTAATGATAATCTATTATAAAGATAGTTACCATAAATTTTAAATATAAAAAATGTAATGGGGGTTTTTAGGCAGCCTATAATTATGGAAAAAAATGCATCATTAGATTTCGTGTTCTAGCAAATCGAAACGACAATACGATTACAAATTCAATTACATATTACTTAGATGCCGTAAGGCGATGCTCCCACGATATAACAAACTACGTGTAAGCTTTTGTTATGTTACACGTTTATTCACGAATTTCGCCTGTCACGGGCGATCTTTGCTTTTTAAAATGCACGGTCTGTCGAGGTATTGCCATACTCGAGTTTTGACGTACTAAAAAATATTATTTGGACCCGTGCTTAATTACGCGCTGCTTAAATGGGGTAGGATGAAATATAATTGTTACAGTATGTATGTATATATATTTATTTGTGGGGATAGTGATTTTTTTTTGTCTTAGCTTTAGTTTCGTTTAGTTGAATTTAATTTCAATTATACCTGTGTGCTATTATAAGGAAATGTGTTGGCCATTATTAAATGGACTGAAAAAGCCCGTAAATAATTAAATTAACAAATTTATGTACTACTAGATTTTTGCAACTTAATTTCTAAAAAGGTTTATTATTATATTTGTCGGCCTCGTGGTGTAGTGGTCAGCGCATTTGCCTACTACGCAAGAGGTCTCCGGTTCGATTCTCGACTTAGTTTACATAAAATATATATTTTTAAAATGTGTTTTTACAATAAAATATTTCTTAGTCCCTGGACTGACACCTGAAGCGCAAGGCTGATCATCTTACCCTCATGTAACAAAAGTGATCAATATACCCTGCGATTGGTTTACTAATGCAGTGCCCATTGCACCATTGGGTGCGGAAAGGGAATGATGATGATTAAAAAAAAAATTGCATTTTATTTTTCGAATTGTTGTGAAACCCTGAGTTCTAAGCGCGAGACAGTTTATATTATACCTAAGCCATTCAATATCAAGGCATTGTAACAATACCAGCAGGTAAAAAAATTATAATTTTTACCATTTGTAATTTACTGGGTTATCTTTTTTTTTCTTACCCAAGTATGTTAAATACAATGTATCGCATAGTATTATAATAAAGTACAATATTTAAAACAACTACGTAATATGTATAATTATATTGTTTTTGTATTATTTTGTAATTGAACACTTTTATGTTAAATATATTTATGAGTATGTTTATAAAAAAAACATTTGTTCCGTGTAGATACACTAATAAAATAAGAAATATATATTTTCAACAAAAGTGTGCCGTACATATATCAAAAGATGAGTTGGAATTTGGAGCACAATGGAATGTGGAAGCATCGAAAGTACAAAAAGGAATAACGATTTTGTATCACAAAATTTGACACACAAAATAATCTCATCAGCAACGTATTCGCTGCACGCTTTTATTAATCACTTGAATGCATTTTAATTAAAAACTGATTTATGCCAAAAATAGCAACGTTAAACAATGCCTTTTAGGTAAGTTATATAATTTTCTAAGAATAATTCCTATAACCGTAAACAAGAAATAGAAATTTTAATACCTTAGAATAACAAGGTTCCATCTGAAACTGATACTTTTAACCTTTCCAAGCCTAAGCATGAAAAAATCTGCGAGATCCAGAGGAAGGTAGCAGGAATACCGCAGCTAAAATGCTTTCAATTCAATTTTTAAAAAAGGCTTCATTATTGTCATGGTAGTGTTTATAAAACTGTTTCACAATATTTGGAATTTTCTGCGAAATTGATACATTTTCGAAAAAAATATGTAGTTAAAGAATATATAACATCGCGCTGCTCTCGCTATGTCACGTTGAACAGCACTGATCTAGTCTTGCTAAGCGTTACCGAGATGGTAGGGGAAGGGTGTACAAAATGACATAGGAGGGTAAAATGACATAGTAATCATATCTCAGAAACCAAACTCTTGGTCATGTTTGAATAAGCACTGGGACAATACATAAATACTCACCAATATTTAGAACGCTTATGGCGACTGCCCGAGGAGGACGTGTTGCGGGTTACTTTGTGAAATAAAACAATATTTTTGTTACGCGAACACCAAAGGTATAATTATTATTTTATTTGTATTATTCTACAACACGAACTGAAAGGATATGTTGTGTCATTGTTAATCTTAATGAAAAACTATAATTTTGTTAAAATGTTCTAAGTGCAATGTGATGTTTTTTAATGTTTTTAAAAACTCACGTAGTGGGGCAAAACGACATATGTACCGGTAGGGTAAAATGACATACTATGTCATTTTTTCCCACTTCATAATTTTTTTTTCTCTAGAAGAATAATAATGCTTCGCAATTATGTGCGTAAAACATGACATTTGAATACAATTACAAATATATCAGAGGCTAAAGCTTAAGGTTCCAAAAACATATTCTAGAAAAGTGTAAACAAGGTATATGTTAAAAATTGATTATTGATTCACTGAAGACTTTCTACTTACAGACGATGAAGATGATTGCTCATGCATTTATTGTAATGAGTTATATACGAGATCAAAGCCAGGTAAAACATGGTTAAAATGCAAAAAGTGTGGAAACTAGGTTCATGCAGAATGTGCAGGTTTAAATAAAAAAAACAAGATTTTCGTTTGTGAAGTGTGCATTCAATATTTCAACTCTTTAAATTCATAAAAAAAAATATCAATTCTGTTTTTAAAAACTGTTGAATAATCATCCCATCTAAGTATATATCGTATGTCATTTTGTACACCCGGTGGGGCAAAACGGTTTTTTGCAGTGTGTTTTTATTTTTGTATTTTTACATGACAGATTTGTATTTGTTCCTACAACAACAGTGCCAAAATGTTAAAAAATAGTGTACATGTTGAACCAAAGAGATTTTTTACTAAATATGTTATTAATTATTATTTTTTTCACTATACGAAAAAATCTATATCATTTTGTACACCCTTCCCCTACAGCGGGGAGTTGGGAGGGAGAGTCACTAAATCTGGATTTTTGTGGTTATGGCATTGAGATATAATATAAAGAGATAATACTCCATACAAATTCGAGATAAAAAGTCATCCACGGAGAAAGGGAAATGGCCAGCGAGGGGTGCAAGTGTCGTCACGTCATATCACATCGATTTTGGCAAGCAAAACACCTAGTACAGTAAAACGCACTGACTGTTTATATCGCTCTACTGTGAGTTCTATTCAGTATGTCGCTCCCTTGCCTGAATCAGTCTCATTTACGCCCACCTAAATGAGAAAGACAGTGACAAGAGATAGGTTACGCAATTTTATTATCAAAATAGCTATTTCAAACAAATACTTATCAATATAAAAAAAAAATCTTAGCGGTGCAAGGTTAAACCGTCGCTTTTTCTATCTTTTTCAGAATGATTTGTGCAGTATCTTAGCGTATATGTAGGCATTTTAGTGATTACGAGGAGAGAAGAAAGTACAAAAGTAGCCGAGGAATGCTTACAACATACTAAAGCCTGTTCTTTCAAACGTATGCCAATCGGTCGCAGGTTAAGGAACCATATTGCCAACGCTTATGCCTACTCTAGTTATATACCTCAATAAGTAATGGCTGAAACAAAGAGACCAAATAGTGAAAAGCACACGTGAGAACTGCTCAACATTTCAAACGTTATTAAACTGTATAGCGATGAATTGTAATGTTTGATGTTTGCACGGGGGAAAGCAAAAACAAATTTAAATTATTATTGAAATAACTCTGCAGAATAAGGTTGACAACCTCGAAAAGTAAGTAACAATAAAAATATATAAAATTAAATAAAAAAAAGAAATAAAAATTAGAATAAAAAAAAACATTAATGAAGAGAGTGAGAGATGTTTGGTTTTTTTTGTCGGGCGCCAGTTATTCGTACAGAATAACAAATCGGTAAGTTTGCCTTCATTATAATAATATCAATGTGGAGGGGTAAGAAAGTAATAAAATAAGTTGCGTAGTTTAAATGTATATTAGATAAATTATAAACAAAGCCATATCTAACTAGAATTAGCTTTAACCTACTTAAAAAATAAACTTAAAATTAACCTTACGCCCTGATGCGGCGCGCGGCGTGGTGACGCGAAGGCGGTGTGAGTCGCGTTTTGAAGATGGTATCTAGCTTCAAAAATATTAAGATGTAGCCGGTTCTTGGAGGTACCTTCTAGGTAAGAACAATAGGCTCTCGATTGCCTGAGCGGACGGACATTTATTACTTAGCTTCAACGACCCTTGCGAAAGGCGCATTTCGGGTCCTTGTTACTTACTAAAAAATCTAACGGTACTTTTTCTACATAGACGCGTTTACAGAGAATTATTTTTATACAAAAAATGATAGAATTGATGGATTTGGCACAGCGGTACTTTCGGTCTATATCAAGGTTTTGATCATTTTCGATATATTTTTTACATTATGAAGTAGAAGTTTCCAAAAATATTAACCAGTATGATGATTTACAAAAGAGTTATTAAAAAAACTTAATGATTAAAAAATTAAAAGTAAAAAAAATAAATTATCATAATTTGTTTTTGACATACACGTTTCTAAAATAATTATTTTATGTTTTTCTTTTGTAAAAATTGCCTAAAATTTCGCATTTCACTGCAAACTCCCATGGCAACACTTAGCGATACAGAAAAGGAAACCCGAAATTATCGTGTCACATTATTCTACGATTAAAATACATGTTATCGATACGTTTATTATAATGTCTAAATAAATAATCTTCGGTTACCAGGGCGGGTTATAATTACTCGCTTACTAGGGGTTCCGTCCGACATATTGTAATAATTAAAGCTGACCATTTCAGGCTTCTGTATTTTCTTACACCACCTATTTCCCCCTTTCCACCCCTCGCAATCAATAAACACACCCACCCTTATCTGTTCACCGCTAACCCCTAAATGAGATATTACAGAGAGCAGGAATCAACCCCTGTAAAATTAATTGCCACACGATAGTTTATTAGGGGGAAAAATAAGAGTTCGTAGTTAACAACGATTGTTTTAAATCATCATCATCATTAGCTCGAAAGCCCTGGGTGGGCCTTGCTTAAATCCAGGAGTCTCCTCCACTCTTGCCGGTCTGCTGCACTTCCTCTCCAGTTTCTATCTTCCAACATTGTCATATCTTCGCTGATGCTGTCCGTTCATTGCATTTTGTGCCTTCCTGGTCTTCGTCGTCCTTGTGGCACAGAGAGAGTAAGGCATTTTATGGGGTTTTCGTCGTCCATTCTAATTATATGGCCAGCCCACCTCGAGCGTCTCACCTTGATAGAGTTGATCACATCGGGCGCTCGGTACATATCGTATAGCTATCTATTGAATAGACGACGCCAATGGTTGTTTTCTCTCACAGGGCCACAGATAACTCTGAGGATTCTTCTTTCGAAAGCTGCAATGGTTCCCTCAATATTCTTCGTCATAACCCAGATTCAGGAGCCATATGTAAGGATTGTTTAAGTCAGAGATATTTTTGTTAATTTTTGTAAATACCAGGTAATTATAAACCGTACTTATCATAATATGCTATAAAATAAAAAATATATATTGTATTTCAATTTATTGCAACAGAGAGGGGAAGTATTTATAAAAAACGAATATGGAAGTCTAGGCATTTACAGGACCTATCACCGAGTGGTTTAAGTGGCCGCTTAATTAACGCTGTGCAATATTTACCATTCAGTCCATGTTTAAAAATCCATATTGTCTATAAACATGACCATTTGGACAAACTAATTTTTATTTTATTTATTTAACTGATATAACAATAAGCAGGTGAAATAATTCAGCCAGGTGAATCTTACCCACATCAAGTCAAGACTCTTGACTCATACATGGAAGGTTCCGGGTTCGATCCCCGATGAGAACACAAAAATCAAATCAGATTTTTCTCAGTAATTGGGCCTCCTGGCCAGTTGTGGTGCAAAAATAAAATAAAAATAAATAAATAAAGGTGTCAGTTAATGCATCACAAAATTCAATAGATGGAAGAATTTATACAGGTATGCATGGTTGAATGGCGGACTAATTGCCATCGACATCGACAATCTCTTACAGTAAAAAAATTCATCAAAAACATTTCGTCTGAATCTTGCCAGGAATCAAACACTAAGTGGAATGGTCGGCAAACGCACTAACCAGGTACTTCCATTTTGGGGCGGAGTAATCCCCATTCGATTTACTTTTTCAGAAAATTTCCATAATAGTGAAGCCTTCGAGTAAGAAAAACATTCTTTCAGATAAAACTATTGTATTCTTTATTCCACCGGACACGGTAAATAATAACACCACAATATAATGAATTGTGTATGCTTTTGAAAGCAGTGCCTTTCAGTCACTATTCTTTTTTTTACTATTCCCTTTTCGCACCTATAGTGCATAGGGCACTGCATTGGTACATTAATTACAGCGTATCTTGATCATTTTTGTTACATGAAGGTAAAATTATCAGTCTTACGTTTCATGTACCAGTCCAGGGACTATGAAATAGTCTAGTGTGAAAACACCGTTTTAAATAAATATTTCAAATCAATCATGTCGGGAATTGACCCCGAGACCTCTTGCATGGAGTCAAACGTGCCGACCATTACACCACAAGGCCAACCTTTAGTACTTAAAAAAACAGTTACAAAAAAATATTATTGTATCTAACCTTTTATACTTTGTTTTCAGTAGCGATTCTCCGTGAAGTTTTTTTCGTGTCCTGAAAAGTACAATGATTTACCGTTTTAGTCTGAAAAATATTTGCAATGGTAAGCTCGCAACTTCCCTCTGTCTAACATGACAAGTACACCTGAAACTTATTTCATACAATATCCACATGTTTACAGGTGTCTGAAGTCCATAGTGTGATGTTGTATGATAGTAAGCACACGAGGCTTAGGTAAGTTAAGCAAAAGAAAACCGGAAAATGCCGTATTTTTTTTAAATACCGTATTATCTGTAAGTCACTATCTAAATATTTGAATTGTTCCGTTCTCCTTCTTCTTTCCTTCCCATCTCCTCTTCTCTCTTCATAGTATAGTGCTATTTTTTTTTGTTACTTTTTGTTTTTAATTTTAAAATTCAGTATAATTCCTCAGAATATGTCCATGTACTTGTGAGTTTCTCAAACTGAACGGTTTGGGTAGGCAGTAGCAGAAATTTCCTTAAGGCAATTTGCCCGGCCTCATATTAATTTTTTCTTGAATCTTGAATTATCTATCCTTACCCCTGTTTTGTAGAAATACATTAAACTCCTTAATAAAGATACCAGTCTCAAAAATGTCTCAAAAGCGATGAAACCGGTCACTGGATATTCCAAATTTGTGGATTAAAGTATCACTCGTCTTTTATTTATAAAATAAATTACAATCAAGAATTTTCACTTACAAACTTAAATGTTCGAGAGATATCTTGTTGTAATTTTTGGAAATATTAAACTTCTTTCCTGGGTCTCCCCTAAATATTACATTGCGCAAGAATATTACACCAGCCAAAACCCTTCTGAATTCCAAACTGAAAATGTGGAAGTATTCTAGACAACTTATAATTACAAAAAAAGCAGCCTTCACTTTTTGAACAATACTTTTTCTACGTATTATGTGAATCTTCAAGAAAGTCTTCAGAATTTAAATAAACGGTACCTACCTAGAGTTTTCCATTAAAATAATGTTATGAGATAGAAATATGTACTTTGAATTGTATTTTTCATACAAAGAAAAATCGATATGGACGGGGAATAGAAACAAGATGAGAATTGTAATATAGACCCTTTGTTCATTTCGAAGTATGTACTCTTACATAATATGTAAGAGTATATTATGGGTATAATACAGGTTTTACAATTTTGAAATATTATGTTTCTTTGTTTCCAACTGGGTACTGCCACTATACTAAGAAAAACGTTTAAGTAAGTGTACATAATGTTTAATGCAATTCGTTTTATTTCAATTTTGTCATCACGTGTTCAAATGTAGTTGGTATATTTAATTTTGTGTTACTGTGTACAATAAAAGGCAGTAAGCCGCGTAAAAAAAAAGATACCTTTTCTAAATTTGTTATTTGTGCAAAAAACAGATAAATCAAACTAAACTAAATTTATGCCATGTCTTCTTTGGCACGGGTTTACCCAGCGAATATATTGTTAATTCAACCAAATAATGTATTTTGGTGAAATATTTAATAAATAAAAGATGGCTACCGAAGAAATACTGGTTAACAACGCGCAACCCTTTACAGTGCAAATCAAACATTTAAGAACAGTGGCCATAGAAATCAAAGTGTGGATTTTCCTCCAACATAGGGATCTTTATAAATAACTTACCCTTAAATGAGGTTCTATAGAGTGTGAGAACAAAGACATAGATTTTGCTGAACAAATATCTGCCATTCTAAATTATTGACAGTAGACGTTTGCGTAAGTAGAATATGTAACATACCTAAGTTTGAACGTTAAAAAAACATGTTGTATGATTTTTGCGAACAACCAGGACTTAAATCTTTCGGAACTGGCTATATTGAAAATACCAATGTAACTAAATACTTGGGACTATTTATTGACTCCAAACTTTTATGGAGCCACCAATTTGAGCATGTAAAATAGCACCCGTAACTGGCGTATTGCATAGACTTCGAGGCTTGCTTCCTCATTCCGTTTTGTTTGCCGTCTACTACGCTATGATTCATTCCCACCTATCTTATCTATCATGTATATGGGGGTTTGCCAGAAAAAAATCAGATCTCGGAAATACAAGTTCTTCAGAACAGAGCTCTTAGAAACATTCTTGGACTTAAATGGGATTTCCATGTCAAGGATATCTACCGACAAACAAAGATACTTCCTTTCAAGGCAATGCCACTGCATGACATAACCAATACAATTTTAAATATCATAAACTTTTCTGCTCACACAAATTTAAAATACACATTTGGTCATGATATTTACAATTTCAATACGCGTTACTCAGGGAATCTTCATGTGTCTTAGTTTCACTCAACAAAGTTCGGCAGTAAGTCTTTGGAAAATGTTGGCCATTCCAAATATAAATAAACTACCCGATGAGCTAAAACACGAAAAATTGAATAAAAAATCCGTGTCACAATTAATAATTATTTCTTAAACATTTTTGATAGTGATAATTATTAATTTAGTTTATATAGATTGTTTTTGTTATGTTTCTTATAAAATAATGTTTTCCTACTATTTCTGATGTATTAACTATGTATGATATTATGTATTGTCAAAAAAATGTTTTTTTTTTATGTACGGTCCCAAATGGGTTTCTTTAATAACTCCTGGGAGTATAGAATGTACTTTTTGTATTTTATGTTTTATTGATAATAAACAAATAAGTGGCAATCGTACTTTGAATATTTAAAAATATACATATACGTACCTCATTGAATATTGAAAACTTATACGTGCGACAGTAAATATTTATAATGCCTCTCTGTAGATATGGTTCTAACAAAGCTTCACCTATTTTGTTTTTGCTGGGATGAGATTCTTTGTAAGGATTTTTCCTAATCCAGGATGATTCATGATTTGTTTTTGTTATGCAAATGCTTTATATCACAAAATAAAGCCGCATCCTCGGTAGACCATTGGTCGAACGTCAGACCTAAGTAGTCTAAATAGTCCATCGCTTTAAATAATTGGGCTTGGAGGAGGAAATTAAGCAACAGGTTTGAAAGGACTCGCTGTCCATTCACTAGCCCGGCTCTTTGAAGGCTTAAGAATCATTTGAGTATGGAAAATATTGTACGTATAGATGTTTGAAGGCTGTCCAATCCTGAATGTCATGCGTTAAATACTCCAGGGAAGCGATTACAATTTACACATACGGAAGCCATACCTAAACTATGTATATTCTCCCGAGCGATTACGAAGATATACTATCGACCCTGTATCATGATTAGCTATCGAGGGCACCCTTACCCTGTGGTACACATATCTACTCACTGAAAATGACAAAAGTCATGTTCAATCAAGCACTTTTTGCTTTAACTGCAAATTACTTAAATTTGAAAAAGATTTGAGGCGGCTACTTTTTATCACCGAAGCCAATTTAAAGAACGAAAGAAAAATAATTAAACTTCAATTTGACGTTGAGCGCCTAGTTAATTTTACCAATAAGACAATCACAGTCTGGCGGCTAAGATTTAAACATTTGAAGTAGTTACAGAGCACGCATAAAATCATTTGACGTTTGAGATTACATAATGCGCACGCACCGTAAAGTGCAATAATTATTACAACACTTCGGAAGAAACGAGCTTTGTGTCCGAAACACTGAAGGGGAGCTCTGTGGAGAGCAACACCAAAAGCCGTGTGGTTGGCAGAGCCGAACCCCGCTTTGATCCGCAACGCGTAATCCGCTGCAACGTCAGCTCGGACAAGATATTGAACATCGTGCACTGGAAGAATATTTCACATTTCGTCTTGACATTTCGTACCACTGCTCTCCGTCCAGTGTTCGCTATTGTAAATTTCTTCTGTACAACAATGTAAGGATGTAACTCGTGTGTATCTACTCAAAAAATAACTCTAATTGCAATACATCTTTCTCATTTAACCTCAAATCAATTCACGCGCACCCATTCATACACCACATTATTAATTTTTTCCATCAATTGCCATATAAATATCTTCCTGAAAACACGTATTAACATTTTGGTAGTGCCGGCTTCGTAATACCTCGGTAGATAGAGATGGTAGAAAGGTTATCGGTGTAATACTGATGTCATTATCGATGTAACACGAATGTGTTGGATGAATTTCGGAAATTTTTGTTATGTTCGACATTTTATGTTGTAAAGCACAAACACACCACATATTATAACGTTTCTTGCTACCAAGTGTTGGGTAAATAATTATTTTATTCATGCTCAATTTGTAACTCAATTTACAAACTCATTCATTATAGTGCATACAGTTTGCATGTAATGTCACAAAATGTTGTTATCCTGACTGTTGATCGTAGACATTTTTTTTTTTTTTCTTAAGCGCTTTTATTATTTTTTTATAGTTTTGTGTCGGTTATCTTAAATGAATATATTAGATTAATTAGAAAAAAATGGTAGTGATACGATAAACAAATAAATATATAAATATTTATAAAATAATAATACATTGTGTTAAACGTGAATGACTATTTTCATAATGTCGTTCTCTTAATTCGGATTTTATTTGTTTTATTGTTGTCATCTTCGGTGAAATAATATTTCAATCTACTCACCACAATTTCAAGATATACGATATATCAATATTCCATAAAACCTTGCATATAACAAGAGCAAGGTACAAATAATTTGCAACTTTAATCTATTTTATTGAAATACCGATGTAGATAGCGTTTGTTATCGCTCTCCTGGGGTGTTATATAGACATACATACCTATGTTTATGTTAAACGATACGGTGCCACATTTATTTTTATTAAACGCTGACGTAGCGTGGAATTTGTAGGTTTCGCAAACGTGAAAACAGGAGTTACATAACGATGCCGTATTTTTCATTGTTTAGATCTAGGCTGCTCAACCTTTTCAACAGTCGGGCCTAACGAACGCGGACGGTTCAGAAATCTTCAGCGGGCCAAAAAGTTCTTAATCGGCGGGATAGTTCCTATTTTAGTTACTTATCAGACTTGTGTAATAAAAAATCAAATTCGTATTGTAGAATAAAATTGTTGTTTATTAAAATAATAACACAAAGAGCATCAGCAGGTATTTTTATTTTACTTTATTTTATTTTATTTTATTTTATTGTATTATTATTGGTATTTTTTTTTTTTTTTTTTTAACATAAACGGCAAATCTGCCTTTTACAAACATTTATAATATTAACATATTTGGCTAAATATTTTTTTTTTTTTAGAACATGAATTTCCTTATACCTAAGATTAATAAAAAAAAAATTACCTAAAACTTATACAGCATATTCAGTAGAAATTTTAAATAATAAAACATTCTACAGTAAAACAACAAGAAAATCATAAGTACTGTTTCACACAGATGGGCAAAGTAAACAAAAAACTGTATATATTATGAAATGCATGAATAAATAAATATAATTACCATTCACCATCTTTGAAAAAGTTCAAAAGGTTTGTTCCATAGGAAGAATACCCTACACTAAATATATCAGATACGTGGGAATAACTATTGCCGAGTTCATGAAGTCTATTTAATACGGCATTACAAGTATACACTGTCCGTGAATTTTTGCTACAAAACAGTGACACCTGCCTGGTCGTTCTTCCAGGCACCCTGAAGTTGATGAGAGATAATAGTTCAGGGCAATCCCATATTGAATTTATAATTTTGAATAAATTTAAAAGGCCTGTAATTTTTCTTCTACCAAGTTTTAACAAATTTAATGTTTTTAGTAAAAAATCGTAATTTAAAAATTCATTACTGATTCTAAGTTTAAAATTTATATACTGTAAGAATTGATGAAATTAATCTGATTTCTGGCATTGTGTTTGTTGCAATATTTTTATTTTGTTAAGCATAAAACGGATGTTGACAGCAATAACAAGTCACAAATATGTTGCTCTGTTAGTGATGGTATTTATTTTTTTCACAAACATATGTTGATCTGCGACTACTTAAAAACTTCGAGGCTAAGTCAGTTTTATTTTATTTTATCTCAAAACATACAGTCATATATAATAAAAATAAAAAACAATGATTTTCAGACATAAAAAAACTATTTCGTTAAAGATATAAACACTAAATGTGAATAAAAATAAATAAATAACAAACATAAGCGAGAAAAAGATAAAACAATAATCAATAATAAAAAAATAACAATTTCTTTATCTACTACATACACACATTGGTAATAGATTTCTCTGGATCATGTCCAGTCTGCCTAACTAGGTACAACCTGTTTAAGGCAGACATTTTTAATCAAAATAAACAATTACATGACTACCTACTTGTTAATTTACTATACAATATTAATTTATAACATTTATTATTTAAGAATGTTTTTGAGTAAATTTTCCGATTTTTCCCTACCTCAACCCAGGAACTATTTTTTTACAAATTTATTTAATTGAATCCGAGTCATGGTTTTGCAATGTTTGGGTAACAAATTGAATATTTCTGGTAGTTTGACTTTTGATGATTTTACAACTGACATTTGTGTTTTCCATGGAGGTTATTATTGGTAACAAATAAAAATATCGGATGCACATATATATGAACGCATACATACACACACATACATACGCACATCTGCATGCATCTACATATAAAACATACACAAACACATACTTTACATGCGATACCAATACTTAGCATAAACCATTTAAGATGCAGATACAATCAGCAACTATCCCAAATTATCAACTCCATAAAGAAATTTCCTGTAGAAGTACAACGTGCAGTTTAAAATATCTACATCAATACCGAGTCCATTATAATTTTTACAGGTACGTCTAATAAATTAGCTTGAGGTATAATTGTTTTTAAAAGTTGCTATATAAAAAGGAAATTTAATCTGGTATTGCAAATAGGACAACGGAAACCAATATTTTGTAAAAGGTACGGCGAATCCATCAGTTATTGCTGGAAAGTCTGATGAATGTTCTCTAAATCTGATCATAAAGGGATGGATAAAAAAATGTATATTTTGTTTCTTACTCTCGAAGTCTTAAAATCTGCTTTTAAACGACTGTAACGGAATTTCGTAACTTGAAAAATTGCCATTGAAAATTCGCGGGCGGGCCACAATGGCCCGCGGGCCTAAGGTTGAGCTGCTTTGGTTAAGACTAACAGTATTCATTAAAAAAAGTTTTTTTATTTTTTATATACTACACCTGCTCACTTTCCTTTTTAATAAATATGAACTTCCACTGAAATTACTTGTTGAAACTGCATTTTTTAACATTTTTATATTTATTTTGTTCATTAATGCCCGTAAGGCATTTACAAAAAATATTTTAAAAATATGTGCTAACATACTAAAGAATAAAAACAGTAACTTAAAAAAAAAACAATAATAACAAAGGTTTGCAAGAAAAAACAGTAAGCATTTAAACAAAAACTGCAAAGATATAAGCTTATGAAATAAATTCTGTAAAGCTAACAAAGTAAATAAACAGTTACGGTAAGCAAGAAAGAAATATTTAAGTTAAATAAATAATCAATCAAGCATGTATTATCGCGAAAAAAGAAGAAATAAAAATATGTATGTATGAAATGCTTATTTGCCAAAACTACAATGCAATTTGATATAATAGTAAAAAATAAGTATAAGGTAATAATAAATAAACAATTTAGTATTTTTTTTAATTTATAGAAAGTTGTCAATAATAGTTTGACGGGCAGCTACAAATAAACTTGATATTGTGGACTAATAAGATAATAAAGTATTGGACAGAATGTCTGCAGCCGTTCCATAAGTGTTACCTAACCTATGCAGTCTCGGTATCAATGAATTGTTTTTTTGGTTGGAAGAAGTAATGGAGCAATAAAACAATAAAGTCCTCCTAGTGCTGACAGCGGATACTCTTACACTAATCAATTCAAAAAAATTTGGTACGGAAAAAAGAGAGTTTACAATTTTATACAGTACAATGAGATCATCAATAGTTCTTCTTTCAAAAAGTGTTGTTATTCCTGGCGGATGGATATGGAATGAAATATTGATTAAATTGATGGTTCAAAACTGCAATATTTCATGTTCCTGGACTAGCACCTGAAGCGTAAGACTAATCTCTTCACCTCCATGTAACAGGTGATCGATATACGCTGCATACAGTGTTCCAATGCAGTGCCCTATGTACCATCTGGTGCCGAAAAAGGTCGGTAAATTATTTTATATGGGGCATTATTTCATTTCGGTAAACGATTTTGACAAAAAATATCAGTCCAGTTCCTCGGTTACGTTTTATTGACTGTTCAATTAGTTCTGAAGATGCCTACTTAGACTAAAGCGCTTGTTGGTCAAATTAGAAAAAGTAAAACTTAACCGAGGAATTGTATTGATATTTTTATCAAAATATAAAATATAGTGTTATATGCCTGTTCTGGGACTCCACTGTTAGTTAAAAAATCTAACCATCTTCTGCCTAATAATTTCATCAAGCCCTTTGAATTCAAGAATTTTGGTGTTTTGAGCTTTGGTAAGGTACCAAGATTTGCATCCAAATAGGAGTACCGGCATTATATAAGAGTTGAATAATCGACATTTTGTTTTGACCGAGTATAGACTAGAGATCCAGACAATACGCATCGTGTTAAAAAAAGTACATGATAAGATGATGTAATAACTTATATTTATATTTAAGTTATTAATTTAAAAATACTTGGCTCACTAAGTAATTTAAATTTAAAAAATATATATAAATTGTAAGATGTTTAAAATATCTGAATTGAATCAAATAATTATAAATACTATGAATTAAATGAAAATAACTTAACAAACCTTGTTCTTAAATTTTGACAAAAAAGAAAAGATGCGAATTGGTTCTACAGGTTCTGTTAACTTAATTTAACACGGTAGAACGCAAATTGTATTGTATCGGAGCAAAATAATAAAAAAAGTAAATGCAATCAGGCAGGTTTATCGAAACAAGAAATGAGTTTTTCTTTTATCGAGAGTAAACTTAAGTCGTAGAAGAATGAAAAATGCTGAAAATCTTGTATAAATTTCACTTGCGGAAGGCAGCTATTCGTAGGGGTGTTTCCTCCTACATGCCATCGTATACAAAGCCTCGGAGATATGCAAAGAGCCTGATTCAGCCCCTGAAAATTAACAGTGTCTTTTCGACTTGATGGTAACCCAGGAAAAAATCCCAAAAATTCAATCGATTGTGGTTGGTGCATTCGCCTACCATGCTTAGGTAAAACGTTCAAGTGTAAAACCACATTTTGAATTAATACTTCTCGTCTACCCAGTCAGGAATTAAACTCGGGACCGTTGCTTATGTAATTTATAAACTTTCCCGTTGTCCTTGTAACTCGGTAACCTTCAAGTGAACTGACCATCGAGTCAAATATTTGTGTAAAAAACTCCACATTTTTATTTATTTATTTGGAAAAAAAAACAACAGTGGTTACATATATTGCATACAGAAAATAAGAATATATAGAAGTTAAAATTGTTAAAACAGTAAGTATAAATTTTCCACTGATATATAATAAGCTGTTGATTAAGTACATTATAGTTATTAAAATAAAAGTAATTTTAAAAGTTAAGAATTCAAAAGTTCCAAAAAAATATAAATAAAAAAAATAATTAAAAAACCGGTAAGATAAAAATATTGTAGAAGGTACAAAACATAATAATGAGCATACATAATTACTGATATCGTATTACATAACAGGTGAACTGTCTTTTGTTTAATGTGTTTATAGGTTTTTTTTCTGTATAATATCATGATGTGTAATGTTTTATAACTTTGTATATATTTGTAGTGTTTTTTTTTCAATATGTGTTAAAAATAAATAGACGAAGGCATTGCAGGAGGCTAGAGTGCGGAATGTGTGTATTTATTTATTGAATGCACGCTTTTTCTGCTTCTTATTTTATATATTTATTGATTTTTATTGGGAAAAAAAAACAGTTTTTACATATATTGTATACAGAAAATAAAAATATATATAAACGAAAATTGTGATTACAGTCAATATAAATTTTCTACAGTGGTGTAAGCTATTGATTAAGTACATTATCGGTATCAAAATAAAAGCAATTTAGCAATTAAGAAATGTTAGGCGCTTAGAAGTTGCAAATAAAATAAAAATACATATATTTATAGACAGTTATAAAAACGAAGAAAAGATAAATTTAAATTTAAAGAATAAGAAATGAAAAAAGTTATATAAACATAATGTAAAAGGTACAAAATATAATAATGAACATACGAGTACATACATAATTACTGACATCGTATAACTAAGCGGGTGTACTGTCTATAAGGAATCTTCTATATTTCATATAGGAGAGATGAAAAATGCCTGCGTGACCGGAGAGAACAGTATTATAATAATGACATGCTCTAAAGAAAAAGTTGTTTTTCCTTGAGTTAGTCCTAGGTACTGGCAAATTAAATGTAGTATGGAGTCTTGTTCAGTTTGGTACAAGGTATTCTTAACTTACGTAACTTTTTTCATTAGACCTTTTTATATCCTATAATTATTTTCATGACTAAAAATGTGTTGCTTTTAATTGAAAAAAATCTCTTATTGTTTTTATGTATATTTCATTTTTACTTTTTATGTTTATTCATTTACATATGTTTTTTTTTTCTTTTTAAAACTAGTATTTTAACCGTATCTTATTTTTAAAAAAAAATTATAAATGGTATATTCTGTAATTTATTTTTGTTCTTCAATTTTTATTATTATCGGTATGTTTTCCAATTTATATTTTTGTTTAATTTCTTAATTACTCATTTTATATATTATAATGTGTATTTGTGGTTCAATTTTTATTATTATCGGTATGTTTTATAATTTATAATAATTGTGTCTCATTTATTTACTATTAATTGCATATTTTCTAATCTATTTTTATGATTCAGTTTTTATTATTATTACTTGCATGTTTTCTAATTTAAATTTATATTGATTTTTAATAATGTTATTATTATTCTTTGAATTTATTAAGCATCATTTAATGAAATTAAAAAAAAAAAAAAACACATGAATAAAATAAGGTCCTTCCTAAACACAGGAATTTCCTAGCTAGTCGGGACCTGAAACAAATAAACTATGTACATTTTAAAACTGTGAAATGCTAAATAAATAAATAAAAATAAATAAAAAAAAAATTCTAAAGAACTTGCAAGTAAAGGGCAGTCTACGACGTTGTTTACTAGTTTTTAAATCACTTGCTTAAGTACAGTGAATTCATTAAAAAGGTGTATATGACAGAATGTGTTCGAGTCAATCAATCACATATGTTTATCGATGTGGTTAAAAAGTCCTTGAACAACTTGACCGATCACGATTAATTTATCGTAACTGCAGTATTGCGCGTGATAAAATGTGCACAAACAATCAGTACTTTATAAAACAAATTTATTTTACTTTATTCATGATTCGGAGTAATTTTCTGGTAATCGCTGGTACCAGATAATATTTAAATATGATTATACGTCGAGAAACGTTAATATTTTGAAAAATGACACGTAACGTTAGGTGTTGCCACGCATCAGGTTGAAGGTGTGGCAATATTAAATAATATAATATTCCTGATCGATGTTTCTTTGGAATCGCTAGAACGATAAAAAAACGCGATGAAAAACTTTTATTACCTCGGTTGTTACCGACAACTGCGGCTACTATGATTGAGCTACCGGGCTTAGCTGGGATTGATAGTACCTCTCGAGTCGAAAACACTCGTCGAGAATTATGGATCGATTTCATACACCGAACTGTATTCTTTATTTGCTCGAACACGAACAAAATTACGGTTGCGATTTGCAGCATTGCCCCTTGTAGATCTAAGTTACCCATAATATAATGACTACTTTTAAACCCTTAGAAGCCTTACAGGCGAAACTTTTTGGGTTTAATTCCTGCGAGTGGGATCGCAAAAAATAAATGTGATTTTTCTAAACCCAGGATAATAAAAGTGGGGCCTCCTTGCCTGTTGTGGTGCAAAAAACATGTAGGCATAAAAAAAAACGATTGAAAGTTATTTTTTTAAACTTTGATAGTTCGTGCTGTTATTTTTCACTGTAAGAGTGTCTTTCAACGAAAATATGTTTTTACACTTTGAGTCAAAAGACTTTTGAATTTACCCAAACTTCGGAATGTTTGTTTAGGCGTCTCTGAATACAGTTAAGTTTTCGGCTTTGTAACGTGGTGTTGCGGGTGTGGGCGGGTGTGGTCGGGGTGGTACATTAGCGGGGAGGGGTTGTAGGGGGTGGGAGGAGTAGAAAAAGAATGGGAAGGGATAGGGGTGGTGGGGAAGTTGCAGCAACAAGCGACTCTCACGCTCCCGACAAAAACTCAAAAAGAAAGCGAACGAATCCATAAAATAAAAATGAGACTACATATAACTTACCTATTACATATTTTTTCTTGTGGTATACCTAAGAGAAAAATACATTAATGAAAAGAAATAAAAAAAAAAACATTCAACAGTTTCAATTTAGAACAAAAACATTCAACATATTACAACAGAGATGAAGAACATTTAAGAATAATATAGAAGTCATATAATATATATATATATTTAAATATTTTTTATTTTTTTTAAATAGAAAAAGAAATATTTGCATTTTTATGATTTACCCAAATATTTAATTTTGAGGGCCATTTTCAACGAGTTGTAAATAAACTCACTATTAGAAAATAGAATCGAGTTGGGGTAGAGTGGGATTCGAACCACGGACCTTTGGTTCGTGAGTCCGAGACACTATCCACAGGACCACAACCCGATTTATTATTTTTTCCGTACATTTTCAAGAAACTTTGCACTATAATTTAATACTTTAATTTTTACCCCGCGCAAGAAAACATTTTTCGTATCCCCTTTCCCGTAGGGCTGAAGTTCCTCATTGAAAAATAATAATGATGATTTTATTCCGTTGTTTTTTGTGATGTGAAAGGACTGAAACCTCTTTTGATGTGGGTAAGATATTCGATCTGGATGAATTATTTCTTCATTAGGCAACGCAACGCCAGCAAATTTTCATTATTTTATACTTTTTAGACCGATTAGTTTAATCAGTATTATTTTTTTGTTTAAGTCCAAATGTTTGCAAACAAAAATTGCTTGTTTATTATTTTTTGTTGCAATATATCACACTTGATTACTCTCTAGGGGATACATCCAGTCGTTGTCTTAAAATAATAATTTAATCAAATCATGCAATCGCATTAAAAACATATTTTTAAAAAATAACCTCACCTACCCTTTATCTTCGGGGTTTTGTTCTGCTCGCACTAATTTATAATGGTTTGTACTTATTAAATATCTGATGAAGACAATGAGCTTTGTTTTTTTATTAAAATAAGCAAGGGGTAGTTTAGTTCTGTAGAATTCTTAATTAAAACAAGGGGGCTTCGTTGCTACAAAACACGCAAACAGTTTTCATTGTTTTATCGGTCTGTTGTTTCAATTTACTTATAAAGTATTTATAAATCGACAACTGTTTAACTGTTGTCAAACATTCTTAAACTGTTTTAGAATACGAACCAAAAGTTTTCCACCAATGAGTGATAAGCGCATTTGATCACGCTACAATAGGGAAATACATATATATATATATTTCTTAAATTTTAGAGTTATAAAGGTCTATGAAATACTGTCCAATAAAAAAATAAAAAAATATTGGTAATATAAAAAATATTTTTAAATTTGTAATTTTGAATTTTCGCAAAGACAATCATTTCATTGGCCACGCCCCTAATACGTCACGGTTCATGTTTATTTGTTCTGATCATTTAATTTTGTCTAGAAAATTATCACGAATCTTGACGTCACAACTACCAAGGCCAAACATGTCACATTTTTCAAGCAACGTATTTTTACTAAATTTCTTTTTAACATTAAAAATATTTCATGTATTTTTATCGGTATTCGTAGAATGTGATATTTCCCTATTCCAAGTTTCATTCCTGCAAATATATTATTTATTTATTTATTTTAACGCCTCGTAGGCTTTTACACATCTATGCATAAAACGACAGGCATGTTTTTTACACAAAAGTACGAAAAAATAAAAACGAATTAAGAAGAGTAAGAAAAATGAAAAAAATAATCATCTTTACATATTAGTAAAAATTATATAGGTTTACATAATAATACATAAATATATTGCAGTAAGTGCATTTTTTCGTATAAGTTTTATTAAAAGAATCTAAAAATTTAAAAAAGTTAGAAAAATAATAATTTAGAATACTGATATAATTCAAACGGTAAAAAATTGAAATCAACATAGTATTATTTAGGTATTTAATTTTGAAGATAGTAAATTGATACACTGTCTTTTAAAACTCAAAAGTATTATTTTTAATATATCTTTATCATTTGCGTATTCATTTGCAAACGCATGAATTCTCCTTATTGGCGAGTGTGCACTGTAGTTTGTTGTAGATTAATTAAAATAGAAGAGTTTATTAAATAAAAAATATTGATTCAAAAAGTGTATTTTTCTATTTCATATCAAAAATTATCATCAAACTCTTATCCACACTCGGTGGTACATTTGCACGGCATTTTCATCAAATACAGCGTATCTCGATCATCTGTACCAGGAAGGGAATTGATCAGTCTAACGTGTAGAGACAATGGAATACTTCAGTAGAAAACCATATTTAAAACAAATTCAACAGTATACATTGAGAACGGTAGTGGTTACACACATAAATAGAGACATTTACCGAAGCGTCAACCACAACTATAATACAAGATACTCTAATAGGGATCTGATGCTAGTGAAGGGGTCAACACTGTTTCAGCATCGAGACAACATATTACGTAAGCAAAAGGTCCATAACCTTTTGCCACAATCGTGGAAAGACGGGAGTGTTGTCAAGTTACGAAAGGTGTTGACTCGCTCTTTCATGACATTGGTCGTAGGGAGTCAGAAAAGTTGATGCATGCCCGGATGGAGATTCTTACTGGATGTCGAAAATAAAATATAAAAAATAAGGAATAATTTTGAAAATATATATTTATAGATGACAACCATGAAGTTTCGCATAAATAAATTGTCTATGTTTTTATGAATGTATTTATGTGTATGCGCATGGGTGTATGTACGTGTGTGTGTATGTTCATGTGTATATATATATATATATGTGTATATATGTGTATGTCTGTCTGTCTGTCTGTTTTAAGACAGGCTGGATTTTATCCCTAGAGATTTATTTAGCCTAGTAGGTGAAATGGTTCAGCCTCATTATTAGCTCTTTCACTTCTCAAAAGTCAATAGATAGACGAGTTGAGGAAATGTGGATGTTTAAATATAGGCAAAATGGTGTTACATACTGTGTAAGTTGGCCACTTAAATCAGCCAATTACAAGTCATAAGCCCTGTAAATGCCTAGACTTCCACATTCCCTTCTCAAAAATGTTTTCCCTCGATGATGCAACAAATTTAGACCAAAACACAAAACTCGTATTTATTATATAGTTTTTTTATTACAATATTCTAAAATATTGTATAAAATACAATACTTAAATGTGTACATATTTTAACACTGTTATAAATTTATTATCCTAATTTATATTCACTATTTTTTAAAAATATAACCTCGTGTTTTTACGAGTAGTCTTTACCTTAAATTTTAAATATCTTTGCCTTCATTTGAATTCAACGTGAGTTGCTAAATTATAACTTTACAAGAGACAATAAAAATTTAAAAAATCAGTAGTTTTGCATTGAACTTTAATTTTTTTTTCAGATATTTTACAAAAAAGCATTTTGCAAAATAATATTTGTTTCATGTAAGATTCGTTCCTTAAAAATCACTGTAACCGGGAAATTATTTCATGTTTTCAGAAATATTGTTCAGGGACGACAAGGAAGATATTTCATTAACATTAACCCTCGCTTCTAATGGGGTTAAATCAATTATTATTACTCAATCAATCTTCGATGCTATCTTCTATTAGTGGGGGTGAATATATTATGATGCTAAACATGGTTTTAATTACAATATAACTTCACATATATAACATATTATGTACATTACCACTATTTTAGCTTTTAGCATCTATAGTAGTTATATCACGTAATAATATTTACGGCGGGTGCTTCCAAAATAATGAAAATTTCTAATAACTATGGAATGAAAAGGTTTTCTTATTTCAGGAAAAAGATAGTAGTGGCTAGATTACAATGGGATGGTTATATATTTAATTGTAAAAACTTACTCATTTCAACAAATATTTGATTGATTATTTGATTTTTTGATTTGATTTATTATGCAACTTTCAAAACTATTGACAATGCAAAATAGAACACTATTATTATATTTGATATTCTTTTCTTCTTTTTCTTTTTCACATTCGCTTCTAAGTAAAGCATGTGGACATCACAAGTTGCCTCCAGGAGACCATATCGCCAGTCAGTACTTCCGCCTCCTTCCACGTCAATCCAGCGCCATTTAGTTCTGCCGAATAATATCGAAAGATCGTCATCGACGGCATTCCAGGACGGCGTGAGTCCGCAGGTTCAAAGAACAGGAAACTTGGATTTAGGTTCTCCCGAGGCATGCGTAGCACGTGTTCAAGCCAGGTCCATCGTCGCATCCTGAAGACGCTCGTTATCGGAAGCTGCTGCGTCCGTTCTAGGACTTTAATGTTAGTTAGTGAATCGACATTTTATTATGACCGAGTATAGACTAGAGTTCCAAAAAACACGCATCATGTTGAAAGTTTCTCCAGCAATTCTTCGGCGGATTGCGAGCTCTTTGTACATGCTTCCGCCCTCAGTTATGTGAACTCCCAAGTATTTAAAGCCGTCAACTTTCTCGATCCTCTGCTCATTATTATAGACAGGTTGATCAGGGCAAAGACAGGATTTGTTGCGCATAATCTGAGTCTTTTTGGTGTTAATATTAACACCCATATTTGATACTACTCGTATAAATAACTTTCAGGTGACATATTTCTATAGCGTCATGGGCCTTACTCATAAACTTGTCGTAAAGTTACGCCTAGGTATAGTGGTGAAATACGTATGAAATTATTTCATTACTATGCATCGGGGTAACTTTATACCGGGTTTATAAGTAAGGCCTTAAATATGATATACACTTGTTTCAGAGCCAGACCGCAAAACTTGAGAGGAACATTCCGGATGGTAAACTCCCTTACTTCTCTGAAAAGCATCCTTTCCACAAACCCCTCCCATACCCAGCTTCTTCCCATGTCTGCGTCCGGTGCCTATCTTTTCGTTGGTCAAATACGGTTTCATCTTGATGTTTTTTTGAAAGGGAGGGGATGGGGGTTTGTGAAAGGAATGCTTGTGCGAGAAATTAAAGATTTACACCATTTTCAAATTTAAAAAAAAAGATAAAAAAAGTTATTGGAAAAAAAACATTTAGATTTTTTTGCAAGTTTACTATGATGAATGTTTCTTTGAAGATTCGCAATCCGGCCGTGAAACACCGTGTATATGGAGTTTTACATTTATATAATCGGGAAATGGAAAAAATCGAGCAAAATAAACCTCCGAAATATATTTTTGTAGGTATTCTCTCGAGGGAGAGGATAGTGGTGAAATATGTATCTAAGGAAAGGAAACTTATTTGATATTATATATTCTTTACACCAACGACGGTAGAGAGAGAGTATTAATCAAGTAAAAAGGTTCTTTTTAGATAATTTCAACCCTTGCTGAAAGAGTTATGCTTATTTTAGATGAAAGGAATCTTGAGGCACAAATATTCCTGTCACTTGATTTATATATTTTATTTTACAGAACTTAATTAAGAGGTGCGTCAAAAAATATCTCCAGCAATACAAAATTTGAAGGTTCATACCTCACAAAGTGGCCGCAGTCGTTTAGTTAAAAGTCACTAATCCTAAAAATGACCGTTTTAAATTAAATATACTATTTCGGCAGTCAGATGGCAGAAGGGACCATATGTAATTTTCAAAAATGTTCAGCAGAGCTGAAATACGTCTTAATTTCAAGACTTTTATCCACAAACTAAAATATTATAGTGTTGCTTTTCAATAATAAATTACCATTCTAAATGACGTTGATTTTTTATTTTTTTTGCTGCGTGTATTTACTGAAATATTGATTAAAACTTTTGAAAACTAAAACAAAGACAAAAATACAGATGGTTCCTTCTGCCATCTGACTACCGATTTATATTGTAAAATTACGTGTATGTTATTTAAGAAACAAATATCAGCAAGGTATTTTAATTTATTTCAACAGAGAGGGAAAACATTTTTAAGAAAGGAATATGGAAGTCTAGACATTCACAGGGCTTATGACCTGCCATTGGCTGGTTTAAGTGGCCACTTTACACACTGTGTAACATTCATCATTCTGCCCATGTTTGAACATCCACATTTTCTCAACCCTTCCATCTGTTGACTTTTGTGAAGTAAAAGAGCTGAAACCTTTATCACGTGGGTGAGATTCATCCGGCTGAAGCAAACCACCTACTAGGTAACGCCTGAAAACAATTTTCCTATTTTTATACTTCTTCTTTTACCAGGTAGTTAATTCAACTATTTTTGAGTATGTCCAAATGCTTGCAGACTGGCTGGATTTCCTCCCTAGGGAGTTATTCATATTAAAATTTATTTCAACAGAGAGGGAAAGCTTTTTTGAGAAGGGAATATGAAAGTCTTAGAAAATACTTAGAAAAATACTTAGAAAAGAGTTGCGTAAATCCAAATTATTTGATTTTTACCATGTGACTTTATATTATCATACATTAAAAAAATAAACATACTAAATAATACTTCTTCAAATAAAAAATTCATTTATCACCTCAACATTATAATGATTATTCCTAATTTTTCACTTACTCGTATAGCTTGCATTGTCCAGATTATAAACATGTAAAAGTTACTTAACGAAATGTACTAATGAGAAAGCACGAAATTAAAGATCTTGGGATTGTTTTAGACTCAAAACTACTTTTTGAATCGCATATCAATAAAATTGCCTCCAAAGCATTGAGCATGTTAGGTTTCATAATTCGAATGAGTAAACACTTTGATAATCCAAAGGCCCTTATTTCATTATATTATACATTTGTCAGAAGCCATTTGGAATACGCCTCTCAGATATGGAATCCCCAGTATGCCATATATATATAAGTAGAATAGAAAATATTCAAAACAAATTTATAAAGTACCTTAAATACAAAACCGGTATTTCTTATGTATCTACTCTCGCTGCCTCCACCTTCCATGGAATCATTTCTCTACAATACCGCAGAGTGTGTGCGGACCAACTACTGCTTTACAAAATTGTGACAGGAATGGTTGACTGTACAGAGCTGCTTGGTTTAATAACAATACATGTGCCAGCCAGGATTTGTAGACGGTACCACCTGTTTCATGTACCAATAAGTAAAACATCGTATGTTAAAAATGCTTTTTTTCGTAGGACTTTTTCAATGTACAATACAAAATTTAAAAATATAGATTATACAAACATCACTCTGTCAGATTTAAAATTTACACTAAAAATGTATTATGTAACTTAGTAGACATTATAATAATAAATATGTACATCTCCCCCCCCCCCCCCCTCCTTATCCTCTTTTTATTTTTGTCCTTATCCCGCCCAATTTACAGTAACTTAATGTTCTTAAAATTAATATTTTAAAAATCTTTGATTATTGAGTACTTGAAAATAACATTTTGATATGTATAAATTGTATGTATTTATTTGATATGTAATATATATTTTCTTTACTAACTTTGTATACTTTGTGGAAATCCGATTTTTTCAATGTATCAGACGGAAAAAGTTACCTATGGAATTTATTAAAAAGATGTAAATAAATTATTGTGTGTACATAAAACCTCTAAAACACAAAAACATGATTTTTTTGGTCTCCAAACTTTTGCCTGAACGGAGACGATATTAACTTTGGCAGCAAACTAAACAAGTCTCCAAAAAATTTTGAAATAAAATTTTCGTTTTGTAATTTCATATATTAAGTAATTTTGTAATTTTATATGTTATTAATATAACTACATATTATAATTTAAATGAAAAATTGTTGAAAAAAACATAAAGTGCGCCATATTATTATTGAAGGTTGATGTTGTGTTCGATCTCAATCGCCGACTAAGTAATTTTGTAATTTTATATGTTATTAATATAACTACATATTATAATTTAAATGAATAATTTTTGAAAAAAACATAAAGTTCGCCATATTATTATTGAAGGTTGATGTTGTGTTCGATCTCAATCGCCGACTAAGTATTTTCAGGGATACATTATATAAATAAAATTTAGAGTCAATATCGCAATTAATTATATTATAAAAAAACATCAAGTCTAAAATCTGTCTCCTAACTTCCAAATTATCTAGACCAAACCGTTCTAGGCGCTGATGATAAGACTGAAGGGCTCTGTCCAGGTTACATTTAAATATTAGGTTACGAAATTTTTTTGCACAGATAATATGAGTTATGTAATGTGGTGACCTGACACATCCAACTTCCAAATTACTGCAAACTAATGATTTGTTTAAAAAAATCGTCTGTGATGAATATTTAAATAGTTTGCATATTATTAGGTTATATTATTTACAAGTTATTGTGTATGAAATATTTGTCATATGTATTCTAATATACCTACGTTAACATTTATAAGTACCGTAAATAATAAATAAAGATTGTTTGTCTTTAATACTAACCCGATCTCTATAACAGATAGTCAAATTCGCGACTTAGGTGTTATTATTGATACGAAACTAATGTTTAATATTCATATTGAATCAGTAAAAAAAAAACACATAAAATAGTCGGACTTATCATGCGAGTATCAAAACCTTTTAAACGTGCAGAGACATATGAAAAACTCAACAAAACATGTGTTCGTCCCCAGGTAGAATACTGTACTCCTATTTGGTCACCTTACTATGATGTAAGTATTAATAGACTAGAAAAGGTCCAACAATTTTTTTAAGCAGGTCGACTATCAGTTAAACATTAACTTTTCTAATCATGCTGAAAGTATGCAGTACCATGGAATAAACTCTCTTAAAAATCTAAGAATAATGTTTGACCAGTTATTTTTATTCAAATTAATAAATAATAAAATTGATTCTCCAAACCTACTTGAAAGACTTCCATTCCGTGTGCCATCTAGACCGACAAGACAAAATCTTCTGTTTTACACTGAAAACGCGTCAACAAACTATTTTAAACAATCTGCAATACCTAGAATATGCGACCAATATAACAATATATTTACCGAGGCTGATATTTTTTGTGACAATGTGTGTAAATTTAGGTCAAAAATTTTAAAAAATTTTGAGAGAAGCGGACATTTAACTTTATTATTATTATCGTATACATATTTTTTTCATTTCGTTTATTTTACATTTATTATTATATTGAACATAATTGTATTAAGTGTAAACAATTTTTTTGGTGTGCGCATGAGTTTCTTACAATGTCCTGTGTCTATAATTACTGTGATTTGTCTGGATGCCCAAGTTTACACGCTCTTTTGTGTTCGTCAATTCTCTTCTTTGCTGTGCGCCCTGTTTGGGCATCCAGACAAATCCGCAATAGCGGAACACTTTATAGACACAGGACATTGTTTCGCCTTTGAACCAAAAATTCTACATAAACCTAGTAATTATAGTGCACGAATAATAAAAGAGGCAATTGAAATACACAGACATCCAAATAATATAAACAAAGACGACGGGCTTAAATTAAATTCAACATGGTTCCCAGCACTACATAAAAATAAAAAACTACTGCCGGCTGCGACACAGTACAAATTACTACTACATAAACATAATTATTCTTTCCTACAAAACTAGAAATGTGCCTACTGCTGACTGTGACACGGTACAAATTACTAGTACATAAACACATACATTTCTCTATAAAACACACAGTTTTCCTTGAAGATGGCTCCTGCAATGGTAGCCGAAACGTCGGATCAAATCCAACATACACGGTATCATTCAAAATGTATACAGTTAGAAATTATTACGGAAAATTAAAATTGGCTAGATAGGTACGAAATTGATTAGAAATCATACAAATTTTGATTTGAGTTTTTGCTGTCTTTGTAATCAAATCAAAAATCCAAGAGGTCGGGGAGATTATGACGAAAAAATTCTTTAGGGAATATACTCGTACAAGTTTGTGTTAAAACATTCACCGCCCGACGCGACGCCCGCTCTTTGGGCGGACGTGCTCTAGAATAATTCCTAGGGCGGGCCATACCACCCCTCCACCCCTGGCAGCCATTTTATACTCAATTCCAAGATTTCTCAACCTGTGCCAAGTAACAAAGAAAATGTGCAAACATTGTATGGAGAAAATAGTTAAATCAAGACTGCAACCAAGACAAAGTTAATAATTATATAAGATATCTTAACCGAAATAAAGCTATTATTAGAAAATGCGGTAATCTAGGCACTAACAGGACTTATGATCTGTCGTTGGCTGGTTTTAATAATTACCTATCACGCTGTGTAACATTAACCTAATGTTTATGATTTCCAAATTTTCTCAATTATTCATAAGCTGTACATATTTAATCAAAGCAGGCGGGTTAATGCATTATTCCAAATTTTCTAAAACGCGACATCAATTTCATGGAAGCTGTGCCAGTGTCTCACGACCACCAGCTTCACCAGCCAGGTTCCAGCACTCATCACGCCTCATCAGCAGCAGGTTAGTGGAGTTGAGCAACCTTCCTTTCTAACAATACAGTCCACTTAAAAGAAATTCTTTCTCTTAGGACGAGATAATCTTCACACCTCGTCCACTTTTCAAAATATTGTTAAATAGAACATAAACCCCGTAAATGCCTAAACCTCTCTATCCCCTTTCTAAAATTATGTACCGTTTTTGTTTATAAAACCTGATGTCTGTCATTTTTCATCGCTTAATCGGTCCTTTTTTCATAGAAAATTAACAAGTAAAAAAAGCATACAAAAATCATATAAAAATCCGCTAAATCGCGAGACCGGCTTGTCAGCAAGTTTTTTTTTAACAGAGATAGATGAAAAAGCAGTTTCTTTTATCAAGGCAATTATTATTTTAAAAGCCTTGATAATCTATACCGGATAAACCCTGGGAGTCGCACATTTTATAATTGTGCAATTTTTAAAACATCGTAACTTTTGAACCAAATAAGATAATTTCAACCTCTAAAGTAGTTTCAATGTAAAATAATATTTTTTTAAAATAATAATGGTACATATTAAAGTAGTGTGTATCTGGGACGGCTGTTGTTTTTTGCATTGAAATTGCGTAAAGTGGACTAAAAGTGGACATTGTTTTTTTTTATTCACGTATAACATAGCTTATTACGATAATTTCTGCATTTTTAACTTCCAAAGGACAAAAAGTGCACTCCCGTGTTTTACCATCTAAGGTACAGATAAAAGGGGAAGGCGGGGCTAGTTGTTACGGGGGCAAGTTGTTACATTCTAAATAACTCCCCCACCACTAGGTTCCTTGACGTACGTGTCGCACAGCATGTCTAGGTATTGTTTCCGCAATGCTCGACGGAACGACACTCTTGTCGGTCGTGTGTAATTCAAATAAAATCGATTATAGTGTATTTTGTATCTAAAAGTAAGTTTCGTTGATTGATTTTGAAGATTAATTGTTCACTAACTATAAGAGGTAAGTTGATTCAAAGTAAATTCATAAAACTCTACATGTCTCTGCTGATATTCAGATAATATATCGAAATTATAACACTTTCCGTGTTAATGCTATAACAATTTGATTTTATTTTGGGTCAGAGGGGCTAGTTGTTACAACAATGGGGGGGCAAGTTGTTACTGTAACTACTAGCTCCACAACGTTCCCTTTTTACTTCGAATTGCATATTTATATAAAATTATTAAACCGTTAGTTATTATTGTTCGAGATTTTATATAATAATGATACGGACATATAAAAAAAACCATAGACGTGAAATTTCCGAGGAGACCTACATAAGAGCAGCTAAAGAAGTAACAGAAAAAAAAATCTATACAATGAGCTGTCAAAACATATAGAGTAAATTTTAAACATTACAAACGTCAAGAGAATGGTCCAACCATATCTAACATAGTAAGTTACAACAAACCTCGGCAAATATTTTCTGTTGATCAGGAAAAGGAGCTTACAGCATACATAAGCTTATGCTATTATATCATTACATGTTATTTTATATATTCTACGTATTATTGTTAACAATTACATACATGTTTGATTTTTGTTTTAGTTCGTAACAACATGCCCCCACCTAGTAACAACTTGCCCCTGTGTGAGGCATATTGTTACAGTTTTAATATATCGTTTTAAATGCTATAATTATTTTTGTGGACTTTGTATGAACACATGTAAATTGTTTTATAATATTTTAATATATGTAAATTAAGATATAGTCAATATGATGTGTCTCAAAATAAACAGTTGTCAGATATTCAACTTTTTATTTTTTTGTAACAACTAGCCCCCCCTTCCCCTACGTCAGTGGCGAGCAGTAACTTATTTTATAGGTAATCTACAAAAAAATGATCATCAATTTGTACCTGCATACAAGTACATAATATGTAAGTAATATAACTATAAATGACTATTTTTCTGTTGTTCTGTAAAAATCAACTCAAACAACAATTTATTATTACTAACCACGCGATATATGTAGATTTATTCTACGCTTTTTTAATACAATAATTGTACAAAAGTTTATTTACAAATGCCACAATTACATTCAGCAATAGCTGTCAACACTGAGCACTGGCCGATTCCTTTAAAAATGAAAACCTGCCAAAAACGGCAACTGCAAACACCACATGTCCTACGTGATGCATAATATATCAACGGAATCTTATCAAAGAAAAATAGTCCTTTAGAAATAACGTTTGAAATACTAGTTTCCAAATAGAGAATCTTCAAATAATATTTGTAACCTGCAAGCTTGTTTTAGTATTAAAAAAGCTTACTTCGGTTAAAGACGTGAAACATAGTGTATTTTTTTGTATGGAAAAATAAACTGAGGTAATTGGCTAGTTTCATCGTTCACCGAGAACATGGTTACTATAAAACATTATTATCAAAAGTCAAATATAATGGTAAGCTGTGTACGTGTTAAAACAAAGAAATAAGAGTAAATGTATGAAAACGGCTATACTTGAAAGTAATATCAATAAAAGGTATTTTATTTTATTTTATTTTTATTTTATTAGGGAAATCAACAGTTCTACATACATATTTTTAGTAAACAAACAGATATAGTGTATAAACTCAGAACCAATAACAGATTTCCACATAGTATACAAAGTTAGTAAAGAATATATATATTACATATCAAATAAATACAAACAATTTATACATATAAAAATGTTATTTTCAAGTACTCAATAATCAAAGATTTTTAAAATATTAATTTTAAGAACATTAAGTTACTGTAAATTGGGCGGGATAAGGACAAAAAAGGACAAAAATGCTTGAAGAGAGGATAAGGAGGGGGGGGGGGGGAGATGTACATATTTATTATTATATTATAATGTCTACTAAGTTACATAATACATTTTTAGTTTAAATTTTAAATCTGACAGAGTGATGTTTGTATAATCTATATTTTTAAATTTTGTATTGTACATTGAAAAAGTCCTACGAAAAAAAGCATTTTTAACATACGATGTCTTACTTGTTGGTACATGAAACAGGTGGTACCGTCTACAAATCCTGGCTGGCACATGTATTGTTATCAAAACAAGCAGCTCTGTACAGTCAACCATTCCTGTCACAATTTTGTAAAGCAGTAGTTGGTCCGCACACACTCTGCGGTATTGTAGAGAAATGATTCCATGGAAGGTGGAGGCAGTGAGAGTAGATACATAAGAAATACCGGTTTTGTATTTAAGGTACTTTATAAATTTGTTTTGAATATTTTCTATTCTACTTATATATCATTATCTTATCTTACTGTATCATTGCTTTCTTTTGAGATGCGTTAAGGTAATTTATTGAAAATTTTCCGAATGATTTACTGTAATTTATCGTGCTTTGGCCTATCTATTACGCTTCTGAAAATCTTTAATTTAGTAAACGTCTTGGATTGTGCGTATGAGAATCTCATAATGGTACTTCTTCTAGTGCCTTGCCGGGTCCCCCCGACATTGGCGATCACTACAGCGAAAGCATATGTATCTGTCCTGCGCTAATTTTATATTTAGCAGCCAGGACGACTGCTTATTGGTGTACTCGCCGTAGTTATTCCTGGGAAAAGATGACCAGATTGGTTTCCCGTTGCCTTCTCTGGTGGATTTTTCTGTCGGGATTACCTTCCCTTAGCTGTTTGGTTTTGAGGTCTCCAAAAACTCGCCTTTCGTCCTCTCGTTATCTGCTGCGATCACACCGTTATGAGTGTAATCCCATTGCCCGGGGTTCGCGACGTGGACGCTAACGAGTTGGACTAGTCAGTAGTGTTGCCGGAGGAATGCAACTGGGCGTTCGCAGCATTTTATAGAATCACACCCTCCAGCAAGATGTGACTCACTGCGACCCTACTGACAGTTTGAATCCCTACTATAATGGTACGTACTATTCTGTACTAAATTTGAGATATAAAATAGCATTTACAGATAGGAATCCTTGCTTTTTGAAGAGATTTTGAAGAGATACATCTTATTTACAATTCCAGTGAATCTGATAATTAATTTTAAGGGTTTAATTTTTACTTCTTGACCATGACTTGTGTGGAATTAAGGAATTTAGATATTATTTTGGTATCTGAGTGACTTTTTCATCTCCAATTTGTTTATTTATTCTTCTTTGTAAATTTGTATAGTATAATTTATTTTGTAATTAGTGTCGACTCTATGAACTTCGAATAATTTATTTACATTTTCCGTGTTGAACGTTTCTTTGAAATTGAAATTACTTTAATAATTAATCCTTGTACTATTTTAAGAGGGTTTAATATATTGGCATATGCACCGCTCCATCCAACAACGCCATTTTGTTATAGAAAACAATGATATTGCTAACCATTTTACGACATCTGATTAAATCAATTACGTTTCATTTTGAACAGATTGATATTCTCTGATTTATTTGAGCAGCTCATGTCTAAGTATAAAGTTCGTTCACAAAGTACATACTTGTATAACAATGTGAAGAACACATGCTGGGATCATAATTGTTATAATCATGAGGCCTTTATAATTTATTTACTGACAGGAAAGTGTCTACCCTTAACACACCCACACTTCCGAGAAGGCTCTTTCCCTTGCTTGATGAAGCCTTATTATTACATAATCATTTTTACTTATGAACATAAACGTATTTATTTCAATGTACAATACAGCACTTCTGCCAATGAAGAACTTAAAACCTACGGGAAATTGGATACAAAAATTGTTTTCTTGCGCGCAGTAAAAATTATAGCATTAAATAGTAGGGCAAAGTTTCTTGAAAATGCACAAAAAAAATCATAAAAAATATTTTAATAAAGACGCACTACTTTAATTGGCGTCGCTGGTTCAAATGAATCAACCAATGATGTGACAGCTGTGAAGGATATCCGGTTGGCTTACCGTAAACGAACCAATGGGAAGAACTAACAGAGAACGACCTCTGACGTCACACGCGGAGTTATTTCAGAAATACAAAACTTTGAAAAACCATAGCGCTGACGATGCGATATGTAAAAGATTTTTTATTTTTTGCTTAGTTTAATAGTCTTTTAACAAATAAAAATATTTTAAAAAAGACACTGAACTTCCTCATTGCAATGAACATAATTTATATTATTTGTTAATTACAAAAACATGTTTTGAAAAAAAGCACAATAGATTACTAAGGTCCAACAATGACGAATAAGTCACTAATTCACATTATGATACATAGTTAGAGAGGAAGTCTAAAACTGGTAATCCCAGCATGGAAAAGATCCACCTCTTTTGGTAAGCTTTTTAACAGACCAATCAATCTGCCTACAGGTATCATCATTGTATTATTATAGTTTGTTAATTTATACAGCGCCATTTTTGTGAAAATCCCCTCAAAGGTCATAAACGGTAAATTTATCCTGCATTCATAAAAAATGGTCTGTGTTGTCTAGCTCTTAAATAGTTGCTCGGTACATAAAATTTTATGTGCCGAAAAATTTTGGGATTAAAAATAACACGTTCAGAAGTTTAAAGGCCATCATTAGCAATGTATTGTTTTTTTATAAAAATATCTAAATGAATATTAAGACGCGTGTTTTTACCCTCTCAAAAAAATCAAATGAAGATCACTGTAGTGATTGGCCCGTTTGCATATCATGCTTGAGGTCCTAGGCTTTTTGGTAGAGTGGACGTTAATTTTGGTTTTAAAGATGCTTCTACACTAAAATATTTCATTGTTCCTGAACTGGCACTTGAAGTCTAAGAGCGATCATTTTACCTTAATTTATTTGGCTTTTTTAGAATTTATTTAGTGCAACATTTTAGTTATACTGTTTTTTTGTTTTGTTGGGTTGGCTGAGAGCAAACTCTATACCGTAAACAAACTTTAGTGTTAACGTCTTTCAAAATTCTGTAAAACGATGGAACTATTTTCATCAAACGAAAAATATATTAATTTAGATTAACAAATTTTAACAAAGATGGAAAACTTTTTAGAGAAGGAAATATGGAAGTCCAAGCATTTACAAGGCTGATTTAAGTGGCCACATTACACACTGTGCAACATGCATAATTTTGCCTTTGTTTGAACATATATATTACTTTTATTCTTCCATCTGTTGATTTTAGTGAAGTAAATGAGCTGAAACATTTATTGTTGTAAAGAGATTCATCCGATTTTATTGTATTATATTCTAGGCAACGCTTAAAAAAATATTCTAATTTATATACTTCTTTTTGTCAAATATTTTCAGTCTTACTAAAATGGCTGTAGAAAAAATTCTAGATATCATCCCCAAGGTAGTCCTCAAAATTGGTACATTACAACCGAAATGGAAAACATTTTAGAGAAGGAAATATTTGATCTAATTCTAATAAAGTTTAGCCATTTACTGTTATTGTTACTCGGAACATCTGTCCATGAGTCTAGCTTATTACACCTCAGCTATTACATTTCTTTTTTGTTTTTAAGTATTTGAGTAAAACTAATACAGCACTTGTTTGTGATTTTTTCAAAAATTAAAAAAAAACATTTGCGTTCCTGTATGTAAAAAAATATTATTTTGGGGGCCATTTTTAATGAGTTGTAAATAACTCGCTATTAGAAAACGGAAATAAGGTTGTGGTAGCCCAGGGTGCGAACTTTAGACTTTTGATCATTGAGTCCGCGATACTAGCCAAACGACCACAACCCGATTTAAATAAATTAATTGATTGTATATATTTATTTTCTTCCCCTTCAGGAATGGTTACTTTAAAATTTTTCCTTTAATTAATCAGCGCTTAAAATCTTCTTAGGTTATTTCTGATCACGCTGGAATTTAATGAACAGTATAGCCGTCAAATTTAGTAGCTAATTTATCTATTTGGCGTCGGCACATGTATTTTAAAAATTCTCATAATGCAATTACCCACAATAAAATGATAATTATTTTTTTAATACGAAAAAAAGTTTAAAAAAAGAGATAAAAGGAGCATCTTGATTATGGTGCGAAAATAATATGACGTTACTGTGCTATTTTGTTTATTCTTTTTCTTTTACCACTATTTTTTTAGTAAACGATACTAATAAAATGTGGCAAGGAAAGGAAACTGTTTTCATAAAATAATTATTTTAAAATGACGCCTATTGGAGAAGATTTCCATATAAAAATGCAGTTAGATAACTCTAGCGCTGTGCATTTGGCGAGGGCTCCTGAAAGCTGAATGCAAGGCTGAATTGACGCCAATGCGCAATTTCAGTAGCCAAAGTTAATAATAATTCTAATTGTATGGGCACCCACCATCGCCAGGAAGTTGGTGCCAAGAACAACCATTAACCACTCCACAAATACATATGTACTAGCTCAGCTCTAACGCTCTGTGCAGCGGGTGAGGCTTGGGGTGATTAAGCCAAGCCTTTTAAACAGCAAGAAATTAAGATCGATAGATAATTTATCAGAAATACAAAACCTCAGAGAAAATATTTTTTCACACGTGATTAAAAATAACGTAGTTATTAAATACATGTCGTTAAAAGTTTTTCCATCTGTTGATTTTTATGAAGTTAATTAGTTAAAACCTCGAATGTCGGCATGACTCAATCGATTAGAAAAATATCAGGTTTTTTAATACATTTTTAAAGTAATAAAGGTCTATGAAATACTGCCCAGTAAAAAAAAATATATCGCTTATTATTGAAAGTAACATAATATAACAGAGATAAAGAACATTTTAGAGGTGGTAATATAAAAGTCTAGAGAAGGTAATATGGAAGATATTGAAAAACAAAACATTTTCAGGCGTTGCCTAGTATGTAGGTGAAATAATCACTTAAATGAAGATACACAAGAGATCACCCGCATAAATAAAGGGTTCAGCTCTTTAACTTCACAAACATCAACAGATGAAAGAATCGAAGGAATATGGATGTTCAAATATGGGGAGAATGGTGAATGTTACAGTGTGTAAATCAGCCACATTTTTTCAATTTCTATACTTCTTCATGGACCAGATGGATTTATCAGCAATATTTTGAATTAGTCCAAATTTTTGTAGACATAGAATGGATTCAGTTTTCTGGGGAGCTGTTTATATTAACATATTACATCAGAGATGAAGAACATTTAAGAGAGGGTAGTATAGAAATAAATGTTATTCATCTCTGTTGTAATATGTTAGTATAAACAGCTCCCCAGGGAGTTGAATCCACTCCTTGTTTACAAAAATTTGGACTAACTCAAAATATTGTTGATAAATCCACCTGGTCCATGAAGTAGTATACAAATTAAAAAAATAACATTTTCAGGCGTTGTCTAGTATGTAAGTAAAATAATTCAATAAAGGTTTCAGCTCTTTAACTTCACAAACATCAACAGATGAAAGAATCGAAGGAATATAGATGTTCAAATATAGGCAGAATGGTGAATGTTACAGTGTGTAAATCAACCACTTAAACCAGCCAATGACAGGTCATAAATCCTGTAGATACCTAGACTTCTATATTACCTTCTCTAAAATGTTCTTCATCTCTGTTGTAATATGTTGAGCTCTCCGGGGAGTTGAATCCAGTCCTTGTCTATAAAAATTTGGACAAACTCAAAATATTGTTGAATTATTAATAGCATGAAAAATATTTTCAAATTTGTAATTTTGGATTCCCGCAAAAACGGTCATTCCATTGGCTACGCCCCTAATACGTCACGATTCATGTTTATTTGTTCCTGGCCATTGAAATTTGTTCAGAACATTATCACGAATCTAGTCGTTACTACAACTAAGGCCAAACACGTCGCGTAATATAATATATAACATAATTTTATTAAATTTCTTGTATATAATTATGTATAAAAATATTTCTCCGCAATATCCATATTGATTTAGAAAGTAAAATTAATTATTTTAAATCCATTTCATATATTTTTATCGGTATTCGTAATATGTGATATTTCTCTATTACCACCCACTTTTACGAATTTTATTAGAATTTGACGTATTTTTGTTTATTCTCTAAATTATCAGGCAAAACATCAAAAAAAGTTAATAGCCTTATAATATTTATAATAATTTTACTAATAATTTTTTTGAAATGTAATTTTTCCATGGGGGATAATTCCGCTCTAGTACGGTTTGACCTTAAGTGTAATGTCTGTTTGCCTACCATGCAAGTGGTTACGGGTTTGATTCACGCCATGATTGACATGAAACATTTATTTTCAAAAGTTTCTTCATTGGTATATTTCATAATTCTTAGACTGGCACCTCTAAAACAAGTCTGATCGATCATCTTACCTTCATGTAACAAAAAAAATCAAGGTACGTTGCGATTGGTGTACGAATAACGTTCCTTATGCACCATTAGGTGAGGAAAGGGATCCAAGATTGGGAGGAGATTTAAATCATGGTACTCGGTGTCTATAATGGATATTCTCTCGTGGGTAAAGAAGATTTCTACTGTATTTAACGTAGGCATTTTTATTTTTTGTATGCGACTACGCTTTGCTTCATGTAATATATGGCAACACTGGTAATTAAACGTCAAATTACATAAAATAAATACGAACACGTGAAGCCAAACACGATGATTTTTAAGTGTTTTGAGTGTGTCCAAATGTTTGAAGACAGGCTGATTTCCTCCGTAAGGTGTTATTTAGATATAAATTTGTGGCAACAGAGAGGAAAAACATTTTAGGGAACGGAATGTAGGCAGAAACATGGGCAGAATAGTCACAGTGTGTAAAGTGGCTACGTAAACCAGCCAAAGGCAGGTCGTACGCCCTGTTAATGCCTAGACCTCGATATTCCCTTCTCTAAGATGACGATGTTCATTAAGAACATTACCGCGACCTTGAACATTACCCAAAACACTTAATTTGGTTAAATGACGGAGTTCAGTTGTTTATTTTTTTTATTTGTTGATAGAACACTTAACTGAGCCAATTTTTTTCTTCATATATCGTAATATCAGCGCCATGATTTTTAAATGTTTTGTATTTCTGAAATTACTTCGCACGTGACGTAAGAGGTTGTCATCCATTTATTCTCTTTTAGTTCTGCCGATCGGTCCATTTACGGTAAGTAAACCGAATATCTTTCAAGGCTGTCTTAGCATTGGTTGATTTATATGAACTAGTGACGTCGTTCTAAGCAGTTTGTTTTAATCAAAAAAAATTTCGTACATTTTCAAGAAACTTTGCTGTACAATTGATGCTTTCATTTTTACCGCGCGCTAGAAAATATTTTTTGTAAAGCTGAAATTCTTCATTATAAAACTGTTTTGTTTTCGTAATTTGACGTATAATCATCAGAGAAGCTAAGTGAAGTCGCAGGCAAAAATTAAAATCCCCACGTCATATACAGTAGAAACATTCTCTACTTTCACAAGAAGATTTAGAATAGCACCCTGGGCATGTTTACAACCAGGAATACATAAAAACTATAAATAAATATACGTTTTTTTTTATTCACGTGTTATTACATAAAATTCAAATATTGTTGTGTTTTTGTCAAAATGTACGTTTGTTGTATGTCACGTTTTTCGTATTAAAAACATTAAAAACTCAACAATGTTTAAAATAAAACAAACAAACCATCACACAGTTTCCTCTAAAGGGTAGGCAGATAGGATAGAACGCCATATCACTCTGTTTTTGCATACAGATTTCGCTTATAATACATTCATACGTCTTATTATCCGCGCGCGCCGATTATTCCGACCTTTGTCAGGTCCATCTTCAAGTATTTACTAGATTCAGTCATGCCACGTCTAGTTATTTGTATTGTTATCGTTTTTTCTCTATTTCTGCTTCCATCAACATTCGCATCGTATTAGCCGTTCTTTCGCAGACCATTCGCTTTACATGTCCAAACCAACGCTGAGCTCTTTTCTTGATTTTGACGATAATGCTTATCTCTGCCTTACATAATGTACGGATTTCAACATTTGTGCATCTATTGTACATAGTTTTACCACACATTTGCCTGAAAGATCGCATTTCGACAGCATTTAGCCTACTTCCATCCCTGTTGATCAAATAGCACACTTCGTTCTTATACATCAGGGTCGGCACCTGGACTCCACTGTGAACTGCTAGTTTTTAACAATATTTAACTTTAACATTTCGTTAACTTCACTTTTTTGTTAGAAAATAGGAAACAAGTTGTCGTAACGCGGAGCTCAAACCTCGAGCTTCAGATCCATGAGCTTGCGATACTACGCAGATGAAATGTTTGACCACAAAGTAAATAATGGTTTAAAAATTATAATTTATTTATTTTTAAATTATTTTATAATTAATTTAATGATGCTCACACTTACACAAACCTGACTGTGGAATCATCTCCCATCCACCATCAAAGATGTTACTACATTATCTCTGTTAAAATCACGTCTGAAGAAACATCTCCTTTCTCTTCCTTAATCTCTCCTCCTTTCCTCTTTCCTCTTTTTTCCTTTTTCCCATTGAGTAATACTTTTGATTTAAAGTAATTCATTACGTTTATTTCTATTTTTATATATCTTTAGCTTTTTAATCTTTTTTTCTATCGAATATGTTCTGTAACTTGAATTATAAAAATAAAACTTTTATTTTATTGGTTGGTTGGAAGAAATTGCCATTTGGCGATAAGCCCGCCAATGTACAAATAATATTATGTACAAAAAGTTAAATAAATAAAAATAATAAAAAAAACACTTACTCCTACACAAATACACATAAACACACCTCTACACTTGAGTAAATGTGTGTATGAGAGTTCATACAAAAAACATAAACACACCCTTTTGTTGTACCACAATTTAATATGTATGATTCTTATTTAGAAACTTCTCTGGTCTGTCTTTAAACCGTATTTTTTTAAATGTTATTATGTCATTTTCGATTGTTTGTTTCTTTAAAATAAATAAATAAACAATAAATAACATTGAATATTTAATCTTTCACATCCCTTTTACTCAGATATTAAATTGTATTCACGTTGAATATTTCGATTACAGGATTTGGCGACCACGCTTGGAACTTTACCAACCATCCAACCGGGGGAGGTTTCTAGATTCGGGGGTGCGGATTGTGAGGTCAGAATTAATATGAGGGGTCAAAAGGAAATATTATGTTAGTCTGGGCAAAGGTAATAACCATTTGCGGTAACTTACATTCTGGAGGTAGTGACGTGTAGTGTAGTAACTGGTAATTATAATCAAAAGTAGTTTAAGTATGTCCAAATGTTTGTAGATAAGGCGATCATCTTTTTTTTATAATAAATTATTATTATAGTTCACATTAGAGTTCTAGTACTAACTCTAATGTATGGGAGTGAATAATGGAATTGGAAAAATGATGATGAAAGTTGGTTAAATGCTGTCGAAATGCTATCCCTCAGGTGAATGTGTGGCGAAACGATGTATGATAGGTGCACAAATGTTGAGATCCGTGAACTGTGTTAGGCTGAGATATGCATTATCGACAGAATCAAGAAAGGGGTGCTGCGTTGGTTTGGACATGTAGAGCGAAAGAACGGCTAAAAGGATATACGATGCGATTGTTGATGGATGCAGAAATCGAGGAAGGCCGAGAAAGACATGGCACGATCAAATTCATCAAATACTCGAAGATGGACATGTCAAAAGTAGGAATAATCGGCGTGTGTGTATGAGAAGATGTATGAATGTAGAGGAAGCGAAGTATGTATGCAAAGACAGAATGATATGGTGTTCTATCCTCTCTGCCTACCCCTACGGGGAAACAGCCTTATAGTTTGTTTGTGTTTGTTGCGAATTATACATTTTTACAGTTTTAACATTTCAATATTCATATTTTTACTAAAACTAAAATCCTACCAAGCCACTTTCTGTAGCTTGTTGGTGGAGATTTAAATTTAAACTAACTTAGATAATATTATCTACATTTATAAAAGCAATGAATTAACAGATTTAATTAACAGCCAAAAAGATCAAAATATACATGTATTTACCAATAATAATAATAATATAATTTTTCAATTACAAGAAAATATATAAAAAATTAAAATATTTACAAATAAGATACGTATTCGTATATAAACTTTTGATCGAGTAGCCACTCTCTTATTTTGCTTTTATTTATTTACTGACGGACATTGCCCATTTGTACAATGTATTGTGTTAATATTAAAATAAAAGAATAGTTGAAAACATTTTTAAAAAAGAAACGAAGCATTGACAAATATAAGGGACATCAAGACAAGATCTGGACTATTTATTTAGTGCTCGTGTAAATCGCGGTAAACTCAAATAAAAAAGTCCAGATCTTATCTTGTGTTAACAATACGACAAAGACTGGTCATTAGAGAATTTAGGCAATAGTTTTTTCTATGCTGTTCGATAAACAGTAAAATTTATTTTTTATTTTTTCTACTGACCGGTTTCAAAGCTACGCAAGCTTCTTTATCAAGGTATATTTAACTTATGAATCATATCGTATTTATTACTAAATATTATATCAAACATATGGAACTAATAAATTTGAATAAAGACAGAGTTAAAAGTTGTTCATGTTGAAAACAAAATAATATATAATAAGATATAATGCATGAGTTAATTATACCTTGAAGCTTGTGTGGCTTTGAAACCGGTCGGCAGAAAAAAAAGTGGTTAAAATAAAGTTGTTGTATATCAATTTTATTGTACACAATTTTTCAGGGTCAGACCGCGAAACTTTAGACGAACATTCCTCATGGTAAGCTTTAAACAAAATCCAATTTTTTTTTTCCAAAAGTCATTAAATTATTTTTTAAATTATGATCTCAAAATGTAGGAAATATTTCATTTCTCGGAAAAGCATCCCTTCGGCAAACCCCTACCCCTCCCTGACAAAAAAAATGCGATAAAAACGTACTTGACCAACGAAGCGATACGCACCAGACGTGGAGAATGGAAGCGGCTGGGTAGGAGAGGGGTAAGGGTTTGGGGAGGGACTGCTTGTCCGAGAAATTAAACATTTACAAAATTTAGAGATTACTTTTTATTTTTCTAAAAGACTTTTTGGAAATATTATACGGGGTTTTTTTTTTAATGCTTATTATGACGAATTTTCCTCTGAAGTTTCACGGTCTGGCCCTGAAAAACTGTGTTTAACCACTAAGTGAGTGCTTCAAGTATAAAATTTATTTCTATCCAATTACATCATTTTGGAAAAATTTGGACATTTTATGTTTTTAGAACGAGATCTTAAATTGTATCGAATTAATATTATCTATAGACATTGTACCATGTGCATAATAAAATACTGTTCATAAAATGAAACGGAATTCTTATATTTCTTTTAATTTGATTGTTTATGTTAATACTTAATACAATAAAATAGTCGTCAATTTAATAGTCTAGTATTGAGTCAGGTCTGGCGACTGGTACAGCCAAGATATGCCGAAGTATGGCCCAAATTTATTCTACGCCATTGTAAATTACCTGTAACGGAGATTCCGCATTTCGTGCTTTTGTTTACATGAAACAAATTCTATTATTAAATGCAAATATAACCATACGTTTTTGCATTAAAAAATCAATGATTCCCGAGAAAAAATCTGCAGGCTTAAATTTGATATTTTCAGCTTTGTTTTGCATTTGACGGGATATGACAGCTGTAGCTAACATTTGGAAAACCGTTACAAATCCAAAATCAAAACGCAGTCCTGAAGATGGCTACATAGGCGAACATCAATTGGTTGCATAGCCTCTTCTACTATTTTTTTTTTACAATTTACATAAGAGGTAAAACAGAGTATTCAAAAAATAAAGCAAAATTACATAGCAAAAAAATACATATTAATAGTAAAAATATTAAACAAAAAATCCCACAAAGGCATGGCCTGTTTGTGGGTAAACAAGAAAATGTTAATGAATTTTTGCTTCTATAATAAATAATGGATAGTTAAAATATTTTTGTGTAACATAAGAAAGTGAAAAAAAAATATTCTGTAAAAGATTGTAGGGTATTTTTAAAAGTCTTATTAGATAGGTCATTGCATATAGTGTCAAATGCGGGGTTATGACTAAAAGAGATGAAAACATCGTATTAGTATTTGAAAAAAAATATTTAGGAAGATATTTGGTGCTGACAGCCAAAATGAAATGTGGAAGAGACGATTCAATCTTGAATTAAAGGCACCATATGGCGAATCCAACATTGCACAATTTGTGGTTGGGCCATATGCACAGAATGATTGATTATTGTACCCCCAATTTTTTTCACCGCTCCTCTCTTCGGAAGGCAGGCGAAGCAGAGGTAGACCAACATTGAGATGGCTGAATGATATGGAAAGTAACATAAGAGAAACGAGGAAGTTTTATATACTTTTATTTTTTAATAGACTATTAAACCGAGCCAAATATTTTTTTTTTTAATAAAGTATTATCAGTGCTACGATTTTATAAAGTTTTGTACTTCTGAAATAATTCCGAGTGTGTCCATTGATCCATCCACGACAAGCAAACCGGAAGTCTTCCATAACTCTTATATCATACCCTACAATCCCTACAATAGGGTTTTTTAGATTCTATAGAAAATGATAACATTGCTTTCTTCGGTCATCACACTATTTCAGGTGAAACGTTTTAGCACGTGTGTGTCATCGATTATGGACTATGAACATATGCGACCAGAAAATTGATGAGTCAATATTTGAAGAGCTCGCCTATAGCCTATACTTACCTAAAGCAAAATTATTTGCAATCATTAATATCATAAGGCTAATGAAAAACTCGAAAGCACCAATAGCTCAATCACAAATAACTATCAACGTGCTTAAGAACATGCTAAGCATTTGAACGATCACAATGAACAATAATGAAGATGCTAAAGTTATCGCAGTCATAAGTAAACGCTTGTGTCGGTTTGTTTTTTGTTTTCTTCTTAAATAAATACAGTTCATTGTCGAAAAATCGGCGTTCACTATAAAAATAATACAATATATTGCATTTGCAAAAAATGAGTATCTGATACAAAAAAGTGAAAATGAAATTACAATTACTATGGCAACTGCTTTTCTTGACATTTGTCTTTCCAACCGCCGACGCCGTCTAAATACAATAAATAAGTTGCATGATAAATAATAAATAAATAAAAAAAGCTGTTTTGGAATATTTTCCATATTTACACCGGTGAAATTTAAATATGTGATTGCGCAGCAGGATTATACGTCGCGAGACCTAAATACATTTAATAGTAGGTGTTCACGGATGTGTCATTGCGATCGCAAATACGATAAACAACCATGGTGAGAAATTGTTATTACGTCACTTATTAGCACGTCGATAGTTATTTGTGATTGAGCTACAGGGGCTGATCAAATTAGAACGGCTGGTATTAAATAAAATGTAGATATTCCGGGACCGACTGTAACGATTGTAACAATAATTATATTTGAAACTTAATAAAAACTTATATCTGAGCACCCGATGACAAACTATTATTTAATACATTATTGTTATCAAAACCATTTTTCACTTTGTGGTATGACATTTTACACTTATATGTTTATAAATTTGTATGTATGTATGAATTTAAAATATTTAAAAAACCGACATATACAGATACGGTCATTCATAAATCTTCTAATCATCCTTTATCATATAAAAATTCTGCTTTTCATTCTATGATACATCGTCTTACTTCAATACCACAAAATAATAATAATTTTGACTTAGAATTAAATACCATAAATAATTTTGCTTTCAATAATGGTTATGAACCAAATTTAATTGACAGTATTTAGAATAAAAAACTTGAAATAAACCTTAGGAAAAAATACTCATATAGTTCCCAAAATATTTGCAACAATAATGAGAATTGGCGTAGAATTTTGTACATTAATTCATTTTCTAATAATATCGCCCAAATTTTACCTATTAATATTAGGCCAGCTTTTTATACTAATAATAATACAGGTAAAATATTATCTAATTGTAAAGATAAGGATGATAAATTAAATCATTCGGGAATTTATAAATTAAATTGTTTAAATGGCCCAAATTTCTATATTGGAAACACTTCACGTAAATTTAAAGTTAGAATCAAAGAACATATATTATAAGATGTCTCATTTATAATAATTTTTCAGAATTCGCAAATTATCCTTTAATCGAAAACCATGATTTTAATCAAGAAACGGGTGTAGAAATTTTGCATGTCAATAAAAATGGTTTTCGTTGAGACAATTTAGAACGATTACAAATTAGTAAAGCCATTAATTAAAAACTTCAAATAATAAATATTCAATTAAATTTAACTTCGAGTCCACTTTTAAAAATATTTCCGTTTGGATTCATTTTATCTTCTTTCTCTCTCTTTTTTTCATTTTTCTGTCTCTTTCATACCACATCTTATAATGTAAATAACAACGCGAGTAATTATAAGTTAGTTTAATTTCTCCGGTCGAAGTATAACTCTATATTAAAGTGGTTTATACAAATTTATAAACATATGAGTGTATTATTTAATAGTGTATCGGGACAAGTATGTTTTAGTACTTTTGTTTTTATTCTTATGATGTATCAATATTGTAATAACATCTTTATTAAATAAAGACTCTTTTAATAATGATAATTATAACATTTGTTTTTTCCCCTAGCCTTTCTCTGAGGCCTGCTATACAATGTTTACGGAGTCTATCCCAGTGAAAAAATCTAACAGCAGCAAACATTTTTCAATGTTGTACAAGTACTCAAAACTAGTAAAAACCACCTAATGTTTTTTTTAACGCAACATTCTCATGCCATACATTAAGGATATTTGTCAACAAAATCCCTGATTCATTTTGAAATTACCAACTCTAATATATCATTAGTGAATATATTCAACATGTTGGTCTATTGTTTTGTTTTGAATCACTTTTATTTTATGCGTTTGAAACACGCAAATACCATACATAAAGTTTTTATTACTCTGCAGAATTGTAAATAATACAAAAAATGGTTTTCATTATCATGTTTATCAAACATGGCTAAACACGCGGATCAAACTTAATTGGATAGATTTTTTTTTAAACCCCTCAAATACTCTTGTTGCACAATACATTAACTTAATCTAAACGGAGATGGATCCAACTAGACCCAGTCCTAAATTAATTTCTAGTAAATTATGGATTATTTGAAAAGTATTTTTTACACATAATTTTCCTTACCACACGTATTTTTGTGATTTAGGACATATTGTGATGGTATAATTCTTTGGCTGAAATCGAGTAAATGTTAAATATTTCTAGTCTACAAAAACGTAGAACTAATATTGACTCCATATATATGTTCGGCATACTAAATGGTATAATCGATGTTCCATCATTACTGGGACAAGTAAAATTCAATATTCCGACTCATAGATTGAGAAACAATGAAGTACTGTTCATCGATCAGCATAGAACAAACTATGGCCTAAATTCTCCGATGACCCGCCTTTGTCGTATTTTTAACTCAAGACAAGATCTGGAATTTTTTGGTTTGAGTTTACAACGATTTAAACGAGCACTAAATAAATAGTCCAGATCTTGTCTCGATGTCCCTTATGTTTGTCAATACTTCATTTCTTTTTTTTTTAAATGTTTTAAACTATTCTTTTATCGTTATATTCAAACCTTATAAATTGTATACATGGACAATGTCCGTTAATAAATAAATAAATATAATAATATTAAGAGACCCAAAAAATAATTAAATGGCCACATCTAAAATTGGTATAATTTGACCCAACGCTGGCGTAGTTTTTTTAGCCAGCGGACTTACAGAGTTAAAAAGGAATTTACTTCCTGTAAAATATGTATTTCTTTCTATTTTTAAATCATTACCTAGATTTTTAAAAAATACTGCTCTAGATTCTTCTAACCATATTAATTAAATGTTTAAACATGTTTATTAATTCAGTGATTTAATTTAATGTGTCGTTAACTGCGTTAATATGCTGTCGTTAACTCAAAAAATAACAAGGTCCGATATCGAAAACGATTAGGGCAGGTCTAGAGGTCATAAAAAAGTCAATAAGATATTGTTTTAAATTGAATATTACAACCAGAGTTATTTTCTTATTTCAAAAAAAGATAATACAATTCTATAAAAAAGGTTTTAACTAAAGTATTTCAATAAAATTTATTTTTTTAAAGCATTACCGAAGGCATTATTTTAAGTAGAAATAAAGAAAAATGTCACAAAAATGTTTGTGATTTAAAATGATTGTGTTTTTTTTCAAAATCAAAAAAATAAAATTTGGCTTCTGCCACATTCATGTTCAATTTATTATCTTCAAATTATATATACAATTTTTAAGTATAATTTTGAAGAAAAATACCTTTAAAAAATATTGTTCTTATCTAATTTACCTTTTTTATTTTTTTTTTATAATCGCGCGATTAAAACAAAACATTCGTTTTAAAATGGCAAAATCGTATGATTTCCTAACTTTGCGTTCGTTTTACCAAACTACAGCCTTAGCAAGAAGCACGACATTACCAGCATACAAAAGACAATTGACATTTAGATCATCCAAAAAATATATATATTTAAGGGGTTGCTACCAAACTTCAAACTTTTTTTGTAATTTATTTTATTTTATTCATTAAACATAGTCATACAAAGTAAATATTAAAAACAAAGATTTTCCAGATATTTCTATAAAATTTTATCATACTGGTAAACACCAAATTTGGATTAAATTATTGGTAAAATTACTAAATAAGATTGAAACGTTATTCCCCATACTCTTGCTATTTTGTTTGTGACTTTTTTATTTATTATATTACATTATAATTACCATAAATATAATTTAAATATTCGTAAAACATTTTATTTTTTGCCATAAGCTTTAATGATTCGTTTGTTTTTTTTATTAATCAATATATTTCATAAATGGTACATGTTTTTTTAATTCTATACAAATCTATTTTTAAACATCTTGTTAATGTTATAACTGTAACTTCCCAAAAAAAGAGACTTACTCTTGTGCTTGGAAAGTGATTTACACTGTTATAGTTATTTATTTATAAGAATGTATATAATTTTTAATATTCGAGTACAGGAGAAAAAGATGGCTTTGTATGACTGTTTTCATGAATAAAATAAAATCAATTACAAAAAAAAAGTTTGAAGTTTGGTAGTCACCCCTTAAATATATTTTTTTTGGGTGATATAAATGTCAATTGTCTTTTGTATGCTGATGATGTCGTTCTTCTAAAGATGTTTCTTAAAACAGTGAACTCGCCGATGTAAATGAACAAAGAAAATTCCGTGAAACCATTTATGGTGTCACGCTCAGATTTTACATTTCCACTCCCTTTCCTCGTCAAGGCGATAGGAAAATCCGCAAAATTATAGTCTTTAACGACCTTCTAGTGACCTCGTAAACATTTCACCCTCGCACTCACGCCCACCCCCACCCAGGTGCACAAAGGAAGCTAATACTTCTATTCCATTATTTCCTACAGCTGCATACGATTTCACATGTTTCAAAACCAATTGTACCCATAACAATTCTAGTAAAAATATCAAGTTTTTTAGTGAAAATTTTCATTGGAATCATTTGGAAAAGTTGGAGCATTTAATTGTACCCCGAAGTTTCTTGAAAATGTACGAAATAAATTATAGAAATGATTTCAACTTATTTATTTATTTATACATGTATTTCATTTTAGAAAAAATGGCACAAAAAATACTGATACAGAATTTGCTTGTACTAGGAGTTAGCTCAATATATAAAGGGTTTGGCAAGCCAGAAATATTGGTATGCCTTTTTATTTTTTTTTTAATATTATTTATTATTAACATACAATATTACATTTTTACTATTTTTTTAAAAACATTTTTGAACTATTTTTTTACAGGATTCACCAAGCCAATTAATATGGCTTGTCGGTAAGATCCTTTACATGAAAACATATGATAACACCACATAGCTGTTAATAATAATTACTACTAACTTAAATATAAGGAGCGGAAAAAAAATACATGTCATTTATGTTTTCAAATAATATTAAGAAAAAAGCAAAAAATAAGTTAAATAATATCGCAATTATAAGATAAAAAATAAATACAAAACCGGAATACTAAAATTTAAAACAGAAGTGTGTACATAATTAATAGGCACAAAGCCTTTTAAAAAAATATCCATATCTTTATCCATATCTATATTTATACCCGTACATGCACACATACATATCCATACACACATATATACATATATATATACACATACATATATATATATGAACATATATATACACATATATAAAAATCCATGTCAATATTACATATTTATATTCCTGCCTTATATATATCTATATTTAAAAATATTAAATTTTATTCATATTTAAACTCCTGATTGAATAGCCAGTCTCTTATTTTGTTGCAATCCTAATGTTGCAATCGGTTCCTATATGGGCGAATGTCTGTTCTAAGAAACCGATTTGTTGCGGCAAAATACCTTTTAAATATGTTTATAGAATATGTTATTGATAAGTTTTACTTTCTCTATAACTAATAATTTTCTCCAAAACTAATGTTACTTACAAGTTTAATTTTACTATCTGTCAACCAAGCAGCAATTCTGTTTTTAAAACTGTTCGTTTTTAGATTTCCAAACACATGATATCAGGTTATATAGTTAAAGATCAGTTATTTAGAAATGATTTTTGGAATACTACTGTACGTGTTATTGAAATCACAGAATTGTTTCTTAATAAATAGAAACTACTTTGAACTCCATCGCGATTTCTCGCGAATCAACCAATCAACTTCGGAATTGTTATGTGTTATAGATTTCCGGTTCCCAGGAAGCCTATTCATCAGTCATGATGACTTACCGACGACAATGAGTGGCGCCAAGGGCAGAGAAATTTAAAAATTACAAAACTCAAAAAAATCATAGCGATGATAATACGATACATAAAAATGTTTCAGTTTGATATTATTGGGTTTGAAACGCAGACTGACGCGACTAGACAGTTTGTGTTTTTTTTTTAAGTTGCAAATTATTTGTACCTTGCTTTTGTTATATGCAAGATTTTATCAAATATATTTATCTTGAAGTTATATTTAGTTGACCTTAACCTTTTTTTTTCACCATAGATAACAATACTAAAAGTAAAAGCAGAATCAGAATATAAAAAAATAACACTTGAAATGTTATATTAAAAATATTACATTAATAATAACAAATATTTTTTTTTTAATTTATAAAAGTTGTACTAAAAAAAACAAAAAGAGCTAAATACCACCATTAAATTACTTATCCTGCTTGATCGTCCTTGTAATAAATCAAACAGCCTCTCTTCGAGTATCATTACAGTTTAAAAGCTCAGCCATGTTATTTGTCGCAACTATTCTAGTGTTCAGTTTGCATTCCAGCTCCCATCTCGGCCTATCAAACATTGGACAGTATATTAAAAGATGTTCTACAGTCTGCTCAGTGATGCCATCACATGGGCAGCAACTGTCGTCTCGCAGCCCAAAGCGATGAAGATATTTCCTCATGCATCCATGCCCCGAGAGAGCCCGAGTGAGTTCAAATGTAGGCGTTTCATGCTTCCAAAATGTTTTGGCCTCATCTGTGCTTCTCAAAAGTTGCGTGATTCAGTATTGACAGTTTTTGGTTCTCATTGACTTGTTTTTCAAGATTTTTCTTCCATACCCTTGTGCAGAAACAAAAAAAGGATTAAAGTGGATGCCGTTGGATATTCAACGGTCAGTTTTCTTGATTCTTGATTCATTTTTGTCTGGCGATAATTTGTCGTGTATTGAATTGCTGGCAATAAATATTGTATGACATTTTCAATATAATATAAATAACTAAACGCATCGCAAAAAAATGTATAACTTAAAGTAGATACTATTTATACGTACCGAAATTTATTGTACCTAAAAAAATAAAAAAACATACATTAGATTTATTATTTATAGTATATTTTAAAAGATAAATAACTTTTAAACTACATCAATATTTTCATTGTGTGTTTGATGAGACTTGTATACTGGCCAGCCTTAGAAAATGTCGCATGTGTAAAACTACTTTGCATTTTCCGCGCTCTGGTAATTTTATGTCGCTGTCGTAAACTAGAAAGAATTTGTGAAGAAATTTGGATACGTATTTCGCTATACATAACATTATGTATTCGTTCAAATGTTTATTTAATTTTTTGCCGTAGGGAACGAGTGACGCGTCGAACAAATGCCGTAAATATTTTATGGACATTCAAAATACGCGATCGAAAGAATATTAAATTATAAAGTAAGCTAAACTTTAAAAAAAAATATGATCTGTGCCTATCTTTTGTAACACGCTTCAATAAACTGTCTGTAAATATAAGTACATTGCCAAAAAAATACAATTAAAAATTAGTTTATTCATATTTTATTCAAGTTTAAACTTTTTTGAATACATTGAGTAAATATATGAGTAAATACATAGTTTTATACTATGAGTTCATGTCCATTGAAATATTAATAGGTAGACGCGCCGTATACAGTAAAATATTTTATTACACGAAAACGTACTCATAGTTACTGAGTTTATTTGAAAAACCATATTATCATATGCTGAAATTACGAAAATATGATTTATTTGCAGTTTGCATTTTTTTTTTAGGAATGTGTATATCTGCTCCTTTCATGCTAATCCAAGACCTCGAACCTATTTCAAACTGTACCAGTGATATAATGTTTTGTAGTTCCTTTGTTAGAAGATTGAAGGATCTTGGACCAACATGATGGAGTGCCTCTGTGCGAACTTAGTTCTGCATCTTGGAACTGACAGTACACTGTCAGATCTATTGCTAATACGATTTAAATTATTACTAAACATATCCCTATTCAAGTAAACACATTTCAGGCACTGAAATAAATATAATTGTATCGGGTCTCAAGTTTTTAAAAAATGTTGGACCCTGACGAAAATACGTCTGTCAGTTAAAATCTATATAAGAAGAGGTTGATAAAATAAAGACCTTTTTACATTCTGTGAATTGTTCCTTTAAATAACATTACGTCAATTTTAATTTTAACTATAAATATATTTTGTAATATCTGTACCTTAAAGCTGAAATGCTGGAAGTCATATTTGGTCAATTGTTCAGGAGAGCGGTAGGAAGTTATAAAACTGTTTCAAATATATGTCTCGAAGTAAAAACACAATTTATTGCTGTTTTTTTTGGATTTATAGGCTTTTGATAAGAATATTTAAGAAAAACACATTAAAAATATGGACTATCAAATAACTACGGGAATATTTTTTGTTCTAACCACCAGGCCCGCGCCCTTATTCCTCTTCGGACTTTAGTATAAAAAGTAATGTAAAATATTGAATGAAAAACAATGTATTTATAAAATTTTCTTTAGGAAAAAACATTAAACTACGTGCCATTAATTTAAACATGAATTATTTATGAAAATAACAGGTAAATATAAATTTAATGACATGATATTAATTGCGATAAAACAGTTATTGAAAATTGAAAGTAAACAGTATGTGAAAAAAAGCAAAGTAAAATAATTAATTGTAAGGCAAATAAATGACACACTGGTTGAATAAGGCAATTATTAATCTTGTGCGAAATCCCTTGCTACGTCAGAGGTAGTTTGTTTTAAAAATGCTTTAATACCAGCAAACCGTTGAATTTTGTTGAAAGCATGAGTATTATTACTGCACTACCGGTATTTTAGAACAAGCTATTTCAGTAGTGGTATACCGGAGGACTCAAATGTTTTAAGCATTTACAGAATCTGAATATATGAACAAAATGACATTTATAACTAATTTTTGAAAAAAATGTGACTTCCAGCCTTTCAGCTTTAAGGTACAGATATATACTTCTACTCCAATTTTTATTATTATTGATTTGAATTGTTTTAGCATAATCACCATGAAACCACACGTCTTCTTCTTCATCTTTTAACCGATCGTTAGATCTGTGTTACAGAAAACTAGTTGTTCTTCCGAGATGATGAGGTCCAACTGTTCATCCATCTCTTAGGTGGTCTTCCAGGTGGACGTTGTCCAGATGGGATTCCATTGGCTGCGGTGTACACAAGTCTGTCGCTGCTCATTATGTCCTCACTGTCCTTCTAGTATCGTCTTCTGGATCTGCTCCATCGTACGATACACTATTTCACACGTATCTCTAATAATAGTATTACGCTCCAAAAAAATACATTTAACAAAAAAGGTCCTAGCTAACGTGAAGCGAATAATTTCTCTGCATTGTAAAAACATCGAAATAAATAAATAAAAAATTGAGGATCTTACACTAAACAGATTATTAAACATAAATGTCTACGAGAAGAGGTGACTGATTTAGAGTTCATATTTATCTTTCTAACGTGTATGATTTTATGAACCCTTATCCTGAAAAGATTTCCCGTGGTTTTAATTTGAATTATTTTGGTAATCTTGTTCAGTGTAGGAGATATCCCAAATTAAGTTATAGGGGTAGTGAAGGGTGGAATCGATTTAATAATAAGGGTAGGTACTTGAAAAGCGATTAGTGAAAGGAAATTACCATCAAGTACCCTGTAATAGAGTGGTCTTTATCTAAATTCCAAATGGGTTTTTCATTCAATTTTCCCCGATGTTCAATTTACATTTTTAAATTAAGTCAATTTTTCATTTGCCGAACGGACGTCAGAGTAATTGATTAATTATGTAAAATAGTATGTAAATTGTATAAATGTAAATTTCATCCTTTTATTTCTGCATAAAAAATGCCCAATTTAACTGCATGACTTCTTCTTCTTCTTTTCCACATCCGCTCCTAAGTGCAGCATGTGGACATCACCAGTTGCCTCCAGGAGACCCTATCTTCAGCCAGCATTTTTGCCTCTTCCCACGTCAATCCAGCGCCCCTTAGTTCCGCCGAATAATGTTGAAAGATAGTCATCGACGGCCTTCCAGGACGGCGTGATCCCTCAGATTTAAAAAAGAGACAACCCGGGTTTAGACTCTCCTGAGGCATGCGCGGCACGTGTCTAAGCCAGGTCCAGCGACGCATCCTCAAGACGCTCGTTATAGGAGGCTACTGCGTCCGTTCTCAGACTTCAATGTTAGTTATAAAATCGAACCACCTTATTTATTTATTTTAAAGAAATAAACAGTCGACAATGAAATAATAACATTTTTTTAAAATACGGTTTAAAGACAGACTAGCGAAGTTTCTAAATAAGAATCATACTTATTATTAAATGGTGTTACAACACAGGGGTGTGTTTATGTGTATTTGTATGAGAGTAAGTGTTGATGTGTGTTTATGTGTTTTAGTGTGGGAGTAAGTGTTCAGGTGTGTGTAAGTGTGAGCATCATTAAATAGTAAGTGGGATCGTATCGCAGCCAGAAATAATAAGTCTTCATTTATTTTTAAATAAATTAAGGGGCATGTAAAATATATCAATAGATGCAAAAAAATCATTATAGTTAGAGCAAGAACGATAGAGGAAAGAATATTGTGCATAGTTAGTGCTACAGACTGGCAGATGGTAAAAATACTTATTTCTTGTCACGTGAAAGGGGACATTAAGATTAATTTTGGAGAGTAGGTTACAAGAGTCTACTTTATTATTTAATAATTTATGTAAAAAGCATAATTCAAATACAGTGCGTCTATTTTCAAGGGTGAAAAATCCATTTTGTTTGGCAGTTAGTACAAAGCGTTTTATTGTTTTTATAATCTAGGTATTTCAAAAATTTCCTTTGAACATTTTCAATCCTTTCTATGTTTGTTATGTGTTGTGGGCTCCACACAACGGATGCAAACTCCAAATTACTGCGTGCAAAAGTGTTGTATAAAATTTTTACACCTAATATTCTTCTCAGTCACTTACTCTCAAGTTTGGCGTTTTGAGCCCTGGCAAGGTGCCAAGATTCGCACCCATATAGGAGTGCTGGGAATATGCAAGAGTTGAACAATCGTCATTTCGTTTCGACCGAGTAGACTAGAGTTCCACCCAACACTCATTATTTTAAAAGTTGCTCCACATTTTCCTAGGCGGGTTGCGAGCTCTTTGTGCATGCTTTCATCCTCAATTATGTGAACTCCCAAGTATTTAAAACTGTCAACTTTCTCGGTCCTCTGTCCATTATTACAGAGAGGCTAATCAGGGTCAGAACAGGATTTGTTGCACAAAAACAAATCCTGTCTTGACCTCCGAGTCGGAGGAAATACATAGGAATTTACCGGTCTCTGAGCGTCAGATTACCACAATGAGCAATGTTCAATTACAGGGAAATATCACATACTACGATTACCGATAAAAATGTTCAAAATGGATTAAGAATATTTTATTGTATTTTGTCTTGGATATTGTAGAGAAATGTTTTCGTACATAAACGTAAAAAAGAAATTCAATAAAAATACGTTAGTAAAAAAACGTGACGTGTTTTTGGCCTTGGTTGTTGTGTCGTCAAGATTCACGAAATTGTTCTACACAAATTTCAATGGCAGGAACAAATAAACATGAATCGTGACGTATTAGGGGCGTGGCCAATGGAAATACCGTTTTTGCGGGAATTCAAAATTACAGTTTTATTGGTATTTTTTATGCTACTTATAATTAGCTGATTTTTTTTTTCACTGGATCTGAGTTCAATTTCTGGCAGGGTGCAGGTGAAATGTTGATTTTAACGGTTTATTGAACTGTATAAGTTTTAAAAAATATAGGAAAATTACCACATTTCTGATTATCGTAGGCAACTGAAATGGCTCAAAATCAGACAGCGGAGAGACTATCACTCCCTATCACTTCTGTTCAATGTACTTCATAGTCCTAATGCTCCTATATACCAGCTTGATAAATTTCAACGCTTTTCAGTTCATGGTTTACCTCTTCGTTCTTATTCTTAAAGAACTCTCTTAATACCCATCCACAATTCCTTTTTCTTCTCTAACTCATATAGTGTCCATGCGGCTCGACTGTGGAATCATCTCCCATCCACCATCAACGATGTTACTGCATTATCTCTGTTTAAATCACGTCTGAAGAAACATCTACTTTCTCTTCCTTATTCTCCCCTCTTTTCCTCTTTCCTCTTTTTTCCTTTTTCCCATTGATTAATGATATAGATTTAAAGTAATTTATACACAAATACACTTATTCCTAATATATATATTATTAGCTTTGTTTTCTATTGAATATGTTTTAGCTTCAATTATAAACATAAAACTTTTATTTTATTGGTTGGTTGGAAGAAATTGCCATTTGGCAACCAGCCCACCAATGTGCAATTAAGTTTATGTAAAAAGTTAAGTAAATAAATTAAAAAATATATTATTTCATTGTTCCTGGACTGGAACCTGAAACGCAGGACTGATTTATTTATCTTTATGTAGCAGATGATTGAATTACACCGCATTTTCTTTACCAATGTTTATGCCCTATGCACCACTAGGTGCGAAAAGAGGGGTTCACGAGGACATGTAAGAATACAAAAAATCATCCTGTAATGCAAATATAACGAAAAACTAAAAACAACTTTTTTAACATGTATTAAATACGTATATTTTTATTAACGATTCCCCATTACGTAAAAGAAAAAAAACGTGAAGTGAAGTGAAAAGAGAAGTGACGTCTCACAATAGTGAATTTGTTTTATTTTTGGCAAGTAAAAAATTTCAAAAAATGTCGTGTTGTAAATCAGCGCAACACAAAAAAGATTTATAAATAATATTAAAAGAAAGAAGGCATCTCAAGAAAAATTATGTAAAATCTATCCTAGATCCGAGCAAATATTAAAACGACGTAGAACTGGTTCACAAATATAAATATTTACATAGTTCTAATATGGAGCCCAGAAGTAGGAGTGATGGGAGTAGAATCGGGGAGAAAGGGGGGGTGGTTGCACTATGACGTCATTTCACTGCACCAACTTCACTTCGGTAAATCCGCAGGGGTGTGTTCTGAAAATTAACTATTTGAAAATTCAGCGCGCGTTGAGTAAATTAATTTAAAACACCTAGGGATTATAACACAATATACCCGTACTTTAATTTAATATTCTAAGTCCTTATAAGTATAGCACAACTGGCTACTAAGCAAAAATTTATGTTAGAAATAATTTATCTGCTATGTATTGTAGTGGTAAGCGCATTTGGATATATTGAATGAGTTTCCAGTTCGAATATCACTAAAAATTGATGGATCAAAAGCATTTTTCATGTTAAAAAATCATCGTATTCTTCTCAACAAAATTTCATTATATCTTTAAACATCAAGAGACGGGTTTCGATCCCGAAGTAATGCCACGGATTCAGGGTCAAGATGTCCGAGGATCGAATCCCATTCAACCAGAATATGTTTCCATTCTTGAGATCGTGGGTTTCATTGCTCGAAGGATAATTCTTTATTCTTCGAAGTGCTATATAAACTCCTGACGTCACTGCGTTCTGTGAATATCTACTGAGACGGGTCCCCGTGAATTAGCTCTCGCCCTCCAAGCCCAGAAGCCGAGAGTTCTGTTCGCTAAATCTCCCCAGGGTCCATCGGGCTGTTAGGTAGGGGCAAGCTCTTTAACATCCTCAGGTTTAACCAGTGGTCCCCTGAGGATGCGACTTATTTTATTATATAAAACATCACATTCACATAGAATATAAAAAGGTGTTTCCTCATCTGCAATGCAAAACCTATATCTAAATGTTTCAGGAAGGTTCATTCTAGAAAGGTGTTTGTTTAATCTGCAGTGCCCTGGAGGGTTCTACTGATAATTGTCACTTAATTTCAGCTGAGTTTTATTCGGCCAAAAGCAAACCTTGGCAAGTATCCCTTTGGCAGGATGAACGTAAAATATTTGTTTTAAAGGTTGTTTAAGCTTTTTTATTTATTTATTTATGACAAAATACAAGGTTTTTAAACTTTACATATTACATTTTATTACATATTTTATTTGTTCAAAATATTCCCAATCAGCAAAAATGCTGGTATGAGGGGATATTATATATAATAACACAATAGTTTAAATAAAAATTCAACAAAATAAAATCACATATCACTCGTCACACGGGCTGTAAGAACTGTTTTATTTAGGTGTTTTTTAAGTACGTACATGTTTTGTATATTCTTTAGATCACACAGCGACATTTCTTTCACATCTAGGCATTCGTTTTATTAAAGTGACAGTTATGTCAGAATTTAATTCGACTTCAAAACTTACTTATTTTTCTCTCATATTTTCAAAGGGCTTTGAACAAAACAAGCGCCAACCTCTAAACGATTGAAATTTAAATAAATCATAATTAAAGGAAAAATTGCTCAGTAAAACAAAATTTTTGACACTTTTCATGCGTAGAAAAACGTATCGGGGGGTTCTAGACCCGTCGGGATAAACCGATGTACTTACATCAAAGCTTGATGGTGGGGGGGCCGGTAGTATATCTTCGTAATCGCTAGAGAGATTTTATCTTCAACTATACCGTCAAGGTCTTCTTTATCTTCCCATCATAATCGAGGCCCTGGAGCGGCATCCAGTCTAGTTCTGAACTTGTTTTTAGTATAGGCATAAGCTGAAAAGCATTTAATTACTATTCATTTTATGTTCGAGAATCTTTTTTAACTTACTGTGATGCTACTTGTGAAAACCTGTAATTGGCTTATTTGTTATTTGTTTTGTTATATAAATATGTGATAATTATAGCTGTTGGTTATCCAAATAAATAAAATAAATAAATAAATAAATAAATAAGTCAGTCTCACATCGGTAAGTCGATACAAACGAAAGCAGAACCATAATAGTCTTCACAACGCCTGTAGGGTATTCATATTTAAGTCAAATTCAAAAGCGATTAAAAAAATGTATGATATGATCCTAAATATAAAAAAATATAAAAAATCAAAAGAACTTATCTGGCTCAAGAGAAAGACGTCTACTTAGAATCTGGCTTTTAGAACGTGGTTTTTTATATTGAATTTTTTTTGTGTTTTTTTGTTCAATTTTTTATTTTCGATGCACATATTTTTCTTTTTTTCCATGGTAATAAGAGTTTTTATATGTTTATAGAATTTAAGAGATTGGATTATGTTTATATATTAGAACTTAACAATAAACGGCTGCCGACGAACTGCATTTTATGCAGTTCAGTAGGACTTGATAATTTATATGTTAATTTTTGTATGCTTTTGATAAATAAATGAAAAATAAATAAAAAAATTGTAAGCTGATTAAAAGCTTATTTATTTCTTAATTTTTTATTTGAGAAAAAAACGACAGTTTTTACATTTATTGTATGCAGAAATTAAGAATACATATGAACGAAAATTGTGAAAACAGTCAATAAAAATTTTCCACAGTGGTGTAAGATATTGATTAAGTACATTATCGGTATCAAAATAAAAGCAATTAACAATCGTTACGCACTTACAAAAATACATATACTTATATACAGTTATAAAAATAAAGTATTAACTTAAAAAATTTCTATTAAGAAACAAGATAAATTTAAATTTAAAGAATAAGAAAAGAAAAAAGTTGTATGAAAATAATGTAAAAGGTACAAAAATATAATAATGAACATACAAATTTATTTGTTTAGTTTCAGAGATCATGAATTCTTAATATCGATCAAATTCTCATACTCCGACACAGTTAATAATGACAGTTTGGTCTGATTTGCGAATGGATTCTGAACCCAGTCGATGTCCTGTAACTCAGATTATGGAAAACATTATTTAAATATTTTTTAGGTTTATTAAATGTCCATTTATGGTTTCCTTTCGGAACCCTTGTGACCCTTCCACGGAATCCCAGGGCTCCGCGGAACACCTTTTAGGAGCCGCTGTCTGAGATTATACCACGGCGCTGTAATAAACCGAAGTTTTTATAAAAAATGTAATAAGGTGCGAAATGAAAATAATTCTCTCTCATAATTAAGCGAGCCGTGACCGTGATTAATTTAAAGAGATTTTTTATCAAAGGCGAGATTGACATTAGAGGTTAGGTTATTCTCACACAAATCCTTCGTACGCTTTTAGCTTCACGTATTCAGGAAAATCTCAAAAGAATTTACAATGAGGGAACTTATAAAGGGCATAATTGACTCAAAAATTTGCCCCTAGCAGAGTTTACAAAACGGAGAAATCCCTTTATAACCTCCTCTTCTTCTGTATGTCTGCTGACAAAATTGATAAAGTCACTGAATTAATTAAATTATTTAAATCCTGTGATATGATTAATTTGAGGTTTACACGAAATTTCATAAGCACCTACGCTAAATTTATTTTTGTTTGAAACATAATGAGCAATGATGTAAAATTAAATAGACACGTTACAAGTTACAAGTTACAAGCGCGTATTAGATGGCATTTCAATTAATAACAAAATCTCTTTTCTAAAAAAACTGTTTTTAATTTGGTTTTTCTTTATTGGTTTTTTTTTAAATATATCCTACATACTACATACTGGGTTTTTGGATATTTAAAATATATTTTGAGTAAGCAGCTATATATTTGTATGAGTAAAATAGCAAATGATAAATATGTAATGTCCGCTTATTATCCATATATATATAATTTTAAAATATGTTATTATTATTTAGGGCAACTCTACTAATGGACGGATTGTTTACAAAATTCAATAATGATATGTTAGGAAAATGGTAAATGCTGATTACCTGGCAACATGTTGGCCAATTTTTATTAGATTAAATTTATCAGCCGTGACGGGTATTATTATGTAGCGGAATATTTTAGTACACATGAAAAAAGTCCTTTTCATAATACCAGGAATGAAAGTAAATTAAAAATTCCATTGAAAATTTTTTTTTTTCAAAAATCAAAAAGAGCCCATATGCAGGGCAGTCAAAATTTATAACAAGCTTCTTAAAAAATTAAAATAAATTCCTGTTTGAGTGTTTCTAATAAACAAATGTTTCCATAATATAAATGAATGTTTGAAAGATGCTTAAAATATAATAAAATAGATAAAAATGCATTAAATGTTAATTACGTAAGCAATAGACGTCATAACTACTTGCAACTTCATACATATGAACTAACTATGCACAACACTCCATTCCGCGGTTACATTCCTTAGCCAACAAATTTACTTGTAATATGGACATTTTAATAACGAAAATTATTCATTTTAAAACGTTCTTAAATGCATTATTTAAAGCTAATTTATCGTGAACTATATATATAAAACTTCCTTTATAGTGCAATTTTTTCTCTGTTCTTGACATTGAGGTAACTAGAGTAAACATAAGCGTTTGAAATCTATCACAACACTATATCTTTGGTTGATTCTTAAGAATTTGTGAATTATTGCCTAGTATGTGGGAGAATAATTCGGTCAGAATATCACCGGCATAAATAAAAGTTGCAGCTCTCTAACTTCACAAAGATCAACAGATCTCAGAATGGAAGAATTGAATAAATATCGCTATTCAAACATAGGCAGTATGGTGAATGCTACGCAGTGTATAAGTGGCCACTTAAACCAGCCAATGACAGGTCATAAGCCGTGTAAATCTTCTTTATTCCCTTCTTTAAAATATTATTTATCTCTGCCGTAATATATTAATTTTAATAAAAGTTGGACAAATTAAAAATATCGTTGATAAAACCAATTGGTCCAAGAAGAAATGCTAAATTGAAAAATATTTTTAGACGAAAGTAGACGAAACAATTTGGTAAGAATATCACCCGCATCAATAAAGGTTTCAGCTCTTTAACTTCACAAAGATCAACCGATCTAGAAATGGAAGAATTGAAGGAATATAGGTGTTCAAAATTAGGCAGAAGAAGTGTGTAAACCAGCCAATGAAAGGTCATAAACCATGTAAATACCTAGACTGATTTATTTCCTTCATAAAAATGTTCTTCATCTCTGTTGTAATATATTGGTTCAAAGTGGTTAATTTTTATTAATTTTTTCGTACGTTTTCGAGAAACTTCGCCGTACAAATGCTCTAATTTTTACCGCGTAACATTTTTAAAATCCAATTTTCTGTAGCGCTGAACTTTTTTGTTGACAGGCGCAGTTGGATAGACGGCTAACTGTGAAACTGGCGTCGCGGGTTCGATTCCCACTAGTTGCAAGAAAAAAATTAAAGAAAAATATTTTTTTTTAATTGGTCTGGGTGTTGTGGTGTATTTTTCATAACCTCCTTCCATATCCTTTCTTTCCCACCTGCTGACAAGCCTCTAAAAAGAGGCTTAGCGGGTTTGTCCTTAAAAAAAATTAAAAAATTTCTCTCTGAATCAATTATACGATACGCTATAACTTCCTGGAGATTATCAAGTGAAACTAATACTAATTTTATTCAAACTTTGCGAAATTCTATGATGAAATTGCTCTACATAAAGATGTATACCGCCAGAGACACAATATTTCAATATCATTGATGTATAAATCCATAAATAAATTATCTGTTAGGGCTCTACTTTGGTACAAATTAATTTGTCAGCTTGCGTTGCACTCCGAGTATAAACACAAGTTGGTACATGATTACAACATCAGGTTTACTTTGCAAGGTTTCCAAAGGACACTGCAATACAGTATACCTAAAATATTTAACATGTTACCAAACAATACTAAAAATACTGAGTTAAACACAGTAGTAAGTCGTTCGCTCAAATTATGGTTCATAGAAAAAAAGTGGTAGTTTTTAATTTTTGATAATGTAATATGTAATGTTTTTCAAATAAAATTATTATTAATATAGGTTCAGTGTGAATAATCGATGCAATTTATAAGAACCTGCTGACTATTTTGTAAATATTTTAGAAAAATAAATTAAAAAAAACAGTAAATTTATCCATATTTTTGAATGTATAAACATATAAAACGAAACTGAATTTATGCGCAGTAAAATAGCATGCCTATAAATTTGAACACACGACATTTTTTAAATTGCCTCTTAATAAAACGGCTATGTTAGTTTGCGAAGTATTTTGTTTATTTCCAAGCCGAGGGATTGTGATAAATTTAAGGGCAGTAAATGTTCCTTACCCTTTCAGAAGGGTACTTAAACATTCCCATTCGTTGAAGGGTTGCTAAAATACCATTAAGGGTATCACGGACGATTCTTCAACCGTTAGCATCTTTAACCTTTAGCTTCACAAAAGTGTCTCGAGGATTTTCGAAAATCTTTTTAGCGACGTTTTATCTATGAATGAAGATTTACCCTAAAAGTGGGCATTAAAAATTACATACTTAAGCAGAAACTGGGTAAAAAATAGAACGACAAATTTCGCATGGTAATTCACAATAATGCAAAATATACTTAAACGTTGTTTTGCAGAAAGCAGAGATTACCATTTTGAAAAATATATATATTGGTGTTACCGGATGCAGCAAAGTCAATTTTACGTTATGCTTGAAACAACCAAGCCGGTTTTATAAAAAAAACTGTAATAATCACCTTCTGAAAATAGTGTTGAAAACACCCACAGCACAAAAAAAATCTTACGGTATTTATCTTATCTATATATCTCTCCCATCTGTTGACTTTTGTAAAGTATGGATATTTAAACATAAGCAAAATGGTGAACGTTACACAGTGTGTAAAGTTACTACTTAAGCTAGCCAATGACAGGTCATAAACCCCGTAAATGCCTAGACTTCCATATTTCGTACTCAAAGGTGTTTTCCTTTTCTGTTGCAACAAATTTAGATATGAATAACTCCCTAGGACATACTCAAAACATTGTTATGTTATTCAATATTAGATCTGGCTGTTTTCTGCAAAATGCATATTTTAGGTGGTGTGGTCAGCCAGACTAAAAAGTCACCATAATTCATTTATTTATTATAACAAATTAATTAAGTGATTCTATCTAATTAAGTACCCTAGTATTAATATAAAATAGCATGTTCAATACATAATGCCACAAAATACATCAGAGTTTTAGTAGGGCTGGCTGTTTTCTGCTAAATGCCATCTTAGATTGTGTCATTCAGACTTAAAAAATCATTCAAAGTGGTTAAACACATAATTTTATTCCTAAAAAAACTAATGTATCCATTAGTTCTCATTTGCCAAAGTAAAAAACATTTACTGTTGTGTTTGTTAGATTTGATTATTCACACTTTTCACAAAAGCAGTATTACCTATCTCAGTTTCAGTTTTCTATGTCTGGCTGTTTTCTGCATAACAACGTTCATTTGATCTTGAAAAGCTTATAAAAAGGCTTTATAATCCAGGTTTGAAATATTATTTTATTTGCACCACTACAGGCCAGGAGACCACAGTGGTGAATTACAACGCAAAACACCCAGCTTGAGAAAAATCCCATTATTTTTTTCGTGTTTTGTGTGTGCAACCTTCCATGCGCGAGTCAAACGTCTCGACCACTACACCACGGAGGCCCCTAAATATATATATATAACTCACTCTAGTATCAAATCATATGCTTTTGTACTTATTGAGCCGTGATATTAAGTGTCAAAAAAATAAGCCGCTCTCACGTGAAGTTGAAAAAAATCACATACGTCTCATCTCATAACGAATTATTCTTTGGTTTTTAAGGGAGAGTGGCCTGAAAAATGACAAAATGCGATATTTTGATGGGATATTTAAAGTACTTGTAGTAATTCTAGCCAAATTTTAAAAATACCTCGTCAAAATTTGAACTTTTTTCTAGGGCTCAATATCTTTTGTTTTTTTATTTTTATCTTGTAAGTTAGTGAAAAAAATTCTCAATGATTATGAAATCACCGAAAACAGCCATTTTTCGAATAGGTATTTAACGTATTTTTAAATATGGTACGACCTTATTTTTTAGTTTATCGTAATGCTGCAATCTTCTTCTAAGTCTCAATATCTCGTATTTTTTTAAAATAAGTTTTGTTGGGTCATTATATCGTATAAACTGTCGCCATTTTAAGGGTGTAAAAATCCTATACAAAACTTCATGTAATAAAGCCAGATTACAAATGTAGATTTATTCACGTTCCACTCGCCGAGGACGGTGGACGTCTCTGACGCTGAGTCCACGCAACTTTCACACCAACCACAAGAGGTTTTCCCTTTTTTGATGTAATATTCGTTTCGTTTTCTCCGCGTATACTTTTGCCTTATGTGTTTCTTTTTTTAAAAATATTTATTAAAAAATATTTAGCATTCATTTCTATTTTTTTAGTTATGATTCCCAAATCTTTTAAGTACATTCACATTAGTAAATATAAGAGGGAAAATTTACTCTAACTTCAAAAAGCTTTTTAAAAAACTCGTTATAATTTTTAACTAGATATGTAAAATCAAGGAAGTTTATTTATTTTTTAATTTTTTATTAATATATTTCATAAATAGTACATGTTTTTTTATTCTATACAAATCTACTTTTATACATCTAGTAAATGTTGTAACTGTAACTCTCCAAAAAAAGAGACTAACTCCTGTGCTTAGAGAGTGACTTATACTGTTATAGTTGTTTATTTATTAGAATTTATATAATTTTGAAAATACGAATACATGAGGAAAAAGAACTTATCGAATTTATAAAAAAACAGAAAATAATAAAACATTTTTACCAAATTAATATTGAATGCAGTTTTTACACTTGTTCAAAAAAATTCTTTAGATTTACTTTGAATTTGTTTATTGATATATTAGTTATGATAGTTTTTAGTTCATTGGGGAGATTTTTGTAATTTTTGACACCTTTGAAGACAAAGCTTTTTTAGCCGTGACTTGTGTGGAATTTAGGGATTTCAATATTATTTTGGTATCTGAGTGACTTATTCATCTTAAATTCTTTTTTTTTCTTCTCAATAATTTTTTATAATGAAACTAATTTTATAAATAGGGTCCTACTGTATGAACGTTAAATAAAAAAATTGTAAAAATAAATAAATTATTAACTCTTAAAAGACTGTGGTAAATAATCCCTTTGCGCGCGGTGATGTAACATCGTGTTACCACTAATAAAAGACGTTGAAAAAAAACATAGAGACATACTGTTTAATAATTCATTTTCCATAATTTGTGCAAGTAAACATATAATTTAGCCCTGTTGTAACAAAATAAATTAAAAATCATAAATACGCCGCTCATATTACGCGCGTGCATCTCCCCGTCAATTTCATCAACCGACTGAAGACTGAATCTGTATCATACAACACAGAACAGCGTCTCTGTTATTCTTGTTATGAGTTATATCTTCGTGCTCTCTCGTATAGAGCTTGTTGCTGAATTAGAGGACATTCATTCTTTGTGTGTCAAGGATAAATATTTTTTGTGTTAAAATCCAGCATAGATATACAAATTTTACTTTCCAAATTCGGTGTGAAAATGTCCATTTGAAGATTTAAAAAATTACGAGTTTTCCATTAAAAAAATAAAAGCGATATATCAAATCTTGCTTCCTATGTCGACTAGTGTGACATCACAGCCACACAAAAGATAAACATGTTAAGTAAGAAAAAAACGTAAGTAATATTATATAATTTATCAATATATGCATAATTATCACTCGAAATGAGGTAAAAATATTTAATGGAGCTGAATATCCATCCTCTCCATTACTTCAATTATTATCTTTCTAACTCGCTACATAAATTTTCACTGCTCATATACTTCCAGCGAGACAAAGAAATATGTAAATTTGCAATTCAGAAAGGAAAACTTTTGAGAACAAAAGCTTTGCACAACGTTCGTTCTGTCATTCTATTCGCTTTTTGTTTTCGTTTCGGCTTCTTAAAAGTGAAAAGCTATCGTCACGATCGTTTATTTCGGAAAAAAGTGCGAAAATACGCCGAATTTTCAAATTGAGGGTAAATTCGCTTATTTTTCCTGCAGGAAATAACAATTTTGATGCAAATTGAGCATCAAATTTGTATTTATTTATTTATTTAGACTTTTACAATGTTTGTATTATATTTTTATACAGAATATTGTTTTCTCACTGGGGCGTACCGTGCCGAGGAAAACATTTTACAATATGTGAAACATGCCTTAAATTAGTTAAATAACATAAAAGAAAAATAAAAAAGTAATCAATCTTATTAACCTAATTATTCTCTTAAACATAATAAGCAATATAAACTAAAATAATCATAAAAAACATAACAAATCACATAGACTTGTAGACCAAATTTCATAAACAGGAAACTATTTTTTACTTATATGGCTTGATCCACTCATCGATCCGTATTTTAATGATTATAAACGTAAGAATGATCAATACTTTAAGTATGTCTAAATTTTTTAAGACAAGGCTGGGTTTCAATCCCTAGCGAGTTATTAGGATTGTTGCAACAGACAGCAAAAACATTCTTAAGAAGTCATTGTCATTGGTTGGTTTATGTGGCCAATTTTTAACTGTGTAACATTCAGTATTCTGCCCGTGTTTGAACATCCATATTTATTCAATTCTTCAAACTGTTGATAAGTAGATTCTTAATTAGCAGTCACTTGGTACTAGGTACACACATATGTCAAATGTGTGCCTACTGTTAACACAGAAATTCAAATAAAGTGCTTTGAAATAAAGCAGATTCATGCCATAATTTTAGCATAAAAAAGTTAGATATGATAGTTTAATGATAGATTATTATATTTCATTAGATAGTTTAATGCCATCGTGTCAGCTGATTTAAGTGATAAATTTGTTATAAAACCGTAACAATACATGAAAAATAAACCAGTAGTTCAATCACCAATAACTATCAACGTGCTAATAAGCGACGTGATAACATTTTTTTACTTTTTCACTTTGTTGCAACAGAGAGGTAAAACATTTTTAGAAGGGTATTCCCTTCTCAAAAATATTTAAAGCTAGGGTTTCTTAGGACAGCGCTGCCCGTATTTTAACGGCGGTAGTGAACGGTGATGCGGTGGACAGCCGTCGTAACGGTGACTAGAGTGTGGTTTCCTAGGAAAACGGTGTTATCAACACCATTTAACACCGTTTCCCTAGGAAACCACTCTCTAGTCGACGTTACGACGGCTGTCCACCGCATCACCGTTCACTACGGCCGTTAAGGTGTACATGTGGAAAATATTCCAAAACTGCTATTTTTATTTATTTATTTATTATTTATCATGCTATTCATTGCATTTAGCCGGCGGTTGGCAAGCCAAATGTCAAAAAAAGCAGTCGCCATAGTAATTGTAATTTAATTTTCACTTTTTTTTTGATTAGATACTCCTTACTATTTTGCAAATGCAATATATTGCATCATTTTTTGCGCCAATGAACTGTATTTATTTATGAGGAAAACAAAAAACATACCGACACGAGCGTTGACTTAGAGATTACACACGCGTTGGCGATAGTTTAAGCATGTTCATTATTGTTCATTGTGATCTCTCAAATGATTAGCATGTTTTTAAACACGTCGATGGTTTTTTGTGTTTGAGCTACTGGATGTGAATTTTAGAATTGGTTCCACAAATTGATATTTCTATTTTTGGCATGCGCGGACTTGTAAAATTCGGTATTGAGGGACCACCTTAAAGGAACTAAAACGTTCGCGCAGTTCCATATTCCAGAATCAGACAGAGCGCAGTGTATTTTAACTGCGCAGTCAGAAGTTTGTCTGTGGGGTTGTCACATTTAAAAAAAGGTATTAATTAATGAACATCGAACCCATCTCAGATCACTACAATTAAAACAACTGACCAATAATAGAATATTTTTTGTCGTAATTAAAAAGATTATATAACTTACAGTTGATTTTATTAAACAAAAAATATAAAGAAACTAATTGTTTAGTGGTGAAATTTTGAGGAATGTATTGGTTCCATCCAATCTATGGACAGAACGCGCGTGCTGTAAATGCCTCGACTCCCATATTCCTTTTCTAAAATATTATCCATCGTTGTTGTAATACGTTATTATTTAAACTACCGAGAATGTTAAATCCAGTCCTGGTCTACAAACATTTGGACAAACTAAAAATATTGTTGATTTTTATGTTAAGTTTTTTTTTATCTTTGAAATCGTCATATATAGGTAATGTAACATCTGTAAAACAACTTTACGTAAAAGTTCTGTTACTGTACGCACACAAATATTATTCTCTACCTTCCATAACTCCTTCTACAAATATAAAAGCTACTAGATACTCAACCCTGATGCTGCAAAAACAATTTAAAATTAATACAACTTTCGGTCAAAGAGGATTGGCCTACTAGTCGGTTAAAGTGTACAATCTTCTTCCATTATCCATAAGGACAATTAATAAGTACTCACAATATAAAATTGCTATTAAGAAATGAATAGTAGAGGTGGGTTGCGCATGGATCGATGAGTCGATCAAGCCAAATAGGTCAAAATTTGTGTACTGTTTATGAAATTTGGTCTACAGAACTATTTAAATTGGTTGATTTTATGATTATTTTAGTTTATATTGCTTATTATGTTAATGATAATTAGGTTGATTAGATTAATTACGTTTTTATTTTATTATTATTTTAACTTTTGTTAAATAACTAATTTAAGGCATATTTTACTTATTGGAAAATGTTTCCCTCGGCACGGGACACCCAAGTGAGGGAAAATTATTCTGTATAAAAAAAATATAAACATTTTAAAAGTATAAATAAATAAATATGCCTAACTTTTTTTTTGTGTCCGAGGCGATGAAAAACACACTTCACATAAGCATACGAATATTCTTATGTGTGCTCTAATAATAAACAATGTACATAATATATTTCACCCATGAGTTGTTTAACACATATTTCTTCTGTTTCTGTTTCTGTTTGAATTTTGTTTTTTTTCTTCGTAAACGTTTTTTTCCCATATCACAATATTTTTTGCTATTTTATATAGAAATGAATTTTGAACTTGGCCATTTTTTTTAATGTGAGCCTAGTTTTTACCTTTTCCTAAGATATTTTTTTTCCAAAATTCTGTGTTCCTTTTTAAATTAACAATATTATACGCAAATATCGTCGTATTGTAAAATATTATTTACTTATGTGTAAGTTATAATAATAAAAATACGTATATAGTTTTATTCCACTTTTATTTATAATTTTTTACCAGTGACCGGGTTTCGTCGTGACCGACATCGTCAGACTGGTGGGAGACTTAACAAATGTCTATGTTATATACAAGTGCAAGCAGGGGTTGTAAATCTAGTCTATCTAATTAATTTAGCATCAAATTTATACTTCTGTATCGGCTTTTTTTCAAAATAATTATATTTATGTATTCATTTGACAATTTTAAGATTACAAGACTACAATGAACACGCATTTTTTATAACCCATCACGTAAAGCAGCATGTAAATATAAGTTAGATGTTAATGAATAGAAAGCAGATAGCTGCTAATTGCTAAGGTTAATTTGTTTAAAATTTCTCGGTTAATTTAAATCAATAAGCTGCTTCATTAGTTAATGTGTTGTTCAATAATTGTGGTATAAATAATTTTGCATGAATCCTTATCAATAAATCTTCTAATTCCAAAACGTTTTTTTTGCAATCTTTTTCATGGCCATCTTAGTATTTTGATAAAATCTACGTTTCGAAATATACTCATACACACCCAAAATACAAAAAATGAACATCTAATTTTAAATTACAGAGCAATATTACCGGAAATACCCCCCTAAGATCTGCATACGTCATACTGTGTACCTGTGTGCTGAAAATCCGTACCGGATGTGTGCCGCATAGAACGAAATAGGGGCAAGGTTCTGAAATCATATTGACCGCCAGAATATAGGTCGCTTCTGTGCTGCCCGGGGGTATTCTGTAGGGTAGGTGTACCGGTACCTAGTACCACGCCGGTGCCAGCACCGCTAGGGGGATGGCAGCTAAATCCGACCTTTAGGTTAAGGGAACATTCCCCGGCTGCAATACCTGAAGCACTTCATTATTTGGGGCGCGTTCCAAAAATTTGATAGTCAATTAAGAAAAATGCTTAATAAGTATCAATACGTACATATGAAGGGTACTCGGCTAAAACGGACTCAATAAATTCAGTAAAAAGAAAAAATTTAAACTAAAAAATGTGGCTTTCTTTCTTTTAAATTTTAGGAAATAAAATATTTATTTATTTGACACTTTATATACATATACAATAAATATATACATATAAGGGCGGGCATATTGCCTAAAGGCAATTTCTTCCTACCTACCCAAACCGTTCAGTTTGAGAAAATTATAAATACATGGACATATTGAATCTTGCAATTTTATTCCAAAATTAAAAACAAAGATTAACAAAATAAAAATTAATTTTTAAAAATTCACACTTTCCTATGAAAAGAGGAGAAAGGATGGGAAGGAAAGAAGAAGGATAAAGGAACAATTTAAATATTTGGATAGTGACATTTCAATCTTGACTTAAATGTAAATAAAGAAATTAGTGGGTAGATTATTTCACAATCGAGCAGCTACTACTGTGAAAGAGGAGGCAAGAATATCAAAACGATGACAGGGCATTAAAAGGGTTCTCTCGTTACTAGAACGAAGAGATAGTCCGTGTTGTGAAAGAGGTTGGATGAGTTCTCTCAGATAAACAGGCGAATTGGGATTATTTAAAATATTGTGAAGGAGTGATAGAATGTGAATGTTTCTTCTATGCCTAATACTGAGCTAGTGTAGTTGCGTGCAATACTCGGTTATGTGGTCAAATTTGCGAAGATCAAAGATATAACGAATACAAATATTCTGCAATCGTTCTAACTTATCAAGTAATTGAGAGTTAGCATCTGGATAACATACATCCGCATAGTCAAGGAGTGGAAGAAGTAAGCTCTGGACTAATGTTTGCTTAACATTAATTGGCAAGAAATTCTGTAATCTTTTAAGTGAGTGCAAACTGCTTTAAAGTTTACGACTAAAATACGTGAAATCACGGCTAGAAAAAAAACAGTCTATAATAATAAATTTATATATCTATAGAATAGAAAATATATTTTTTTAATATTTAAAGCATTAACTTTGTGGTCAAACATTTTACTAAATGTTATTAAATATTTGTATATAACCACTTACCGACTTCTTTATGTCTACCGGTTTCGAGACGTACCCGTCTCTTCGTCAGGACACCAATTAAACCAACATGCAAAACCCACTATACATCTTCCCCATAGTTGTTGCACAAAAATATAAAACCAACACAACATGCAAATTAATAAGGACATGCACTGATTAGGACAAACATGCCCTGATTAAATTATGAAAATATTATCTTGTTTGAGAATGAATGAAAAAAATAGAGGGGATGGAGGGAGGGGATAAGCTTAATAGGTTTAAAAGGATGGCCATTACAGTGGAACTGTTGGTTTGCATGTTGGTTTAATTGGTGTCCTGATGAAGAGACGGGTACGTCTCGAAACCGGTAAACATGGAAAAGTCGGCAATTGATTATATACAAATATTAATTAACATTTATATGATAGACAATTCAATCATTACAGTTGACACATACTTTTTTTTTTAAATCAGTACTTTCACTTACACATACCTATCTTAATACATCAATTAGTTATTCATTTAATTGATATAAAATGCCAGACTTTTGTTATATTTTATCCTGTTTATGTTAGTTCAGGTACTACTCGATTTAATAATTCTTACAATGTCTTTATCCTGCAATTTTATAATGTTTACAAATACTTATGCACTCTAATTGTACAATACAAAATTGCTTAACACATGCACACACACCATATCACACCATACAAATACAAAAATATGTTTTATATATCTATTATATTTATTTCCCATACTAATAAAAATATCTTTTGAAACCCAATGTATTTTCTAACTAACATACCAGTGACTTCTAAATTATGAGATATAATTATTAAAAAAAGCAACGAATTTTTTAAATAATTATTTTTTACAACTGCCGAATTTTATTCAGGTTTCAGGGGGCTCTCATAATATAACATTACAATGAAAACTGACTGAACAAAGAAGTTATCTAGATTTTTAAAATATAATTATGTATCCCGTACTGCGGGCCAACTGTTTGTGACACCTGATTTTTATAATCCGAATCATTTCTATTAAACTTATATGTTATTCTTATTTACATATTATGTAGGTGCATATAATATGCATTTGTGTGTTCGTTTTGAATCAACGTTCGCGTATTGTCACACCTTATTTTATTGTTGTCATTATTTCGTATTTACTGCATTTTGTGGTTACCTACTATATTGTATAGGACTCGTCGCACATTATTCATTCGATGTGTATCAGTCAAATTTTAAAATAAAACGCTTTTTTGTTCAGAATACAGTTTTGAAATTTAACAAACTTAAAAAAAAAAAGAATACAATTTATATCATTTCGTCATTTGAATTTTAACAAAAAGGTTTCTAACTTTTTACTAAGCTCTTTATTGTATCATTTTTAATACAATTTACAAGTTTTAAACAATTATTTTTTTATACTTATGCACCCACACACACGCACCCTCTCCCTCATTCATTCCCACACGCACGTGTATCCTCTCCCTCATTCATTCACGCATACACACATTCACATACACATGAATACAAACGTCACACAAATACAATTACTAAACTTATTTTCTTATATATTATGTGTCATTATATTTACAGTGGATTTTTTTAATTGGCTTTAGCATTGTTATGATTTTTCTACTTATTTAGTTTATGTAATAGCTGTAAAAATCCCAAATAAAATGGAATAAATAAATAAAATAAATGGCGAGAAGATTTGATTTTGATGAAAGATGAGCAATAATAATAACTTTTCCATGGCTCCCGGCTTTAAGACGTACTTGTCTCTTCGTCAGGACACTAATAGCACTAACATACGAATCACATTATACACCTTCACCATAGTAGTTGTACAAAAATAATGGGATTTGCATGTTAGTAGTGTCCTTACGCAGAGAGTAAGTCGATAAGTAGTTATATTCAAATATTCACTAACATCTAATAAGTTTTTTGACAGCAAAGTTAATGCTTTAAATATGATCATTTAAAATAGGGTAAAGCACCCAATCATTAGCACTGCTTATCAGCACCACAAAATAAAATAATGATAACAGAAGTTCAGAACTTTTCATTTATCGCTTTATACAAAAAACGTGGAAACTAATTCGCATGTTTTATTTTGGGCATCACCATATAGTCGGCCTCGTGGTGTAGTGGTCAGCGCATTTGCCTGCTATGCAAGAGGTCTTGGGTTAGAATTCCGACGTGGTTGACATGAAATATTTATTTAAAAAAGTGTTTTACCCTAAAATATTTCATAGTCCCTGGACTGGTGCCTGAATCGTAACACTGATTATTTTACATTAATGTAACAAAAATAAACAAGAAACACTACGATTGGTGTACCAATGCAGTGCTCTATGCATCATTTGGTGCGGAAAGGCAATGATGATATAAGAAAAAACGTGCAATAGCGAAAACATTTCAGTTAGAAGTAGGTTGACGCATTTTCAAAGCTTGTCTGCCATTTTGTTTCTCCTTCATTTGTAGGTACTGATAGCAAATTCTAGTAATATTTTTTTTTTAAATATAAAAAAATATTAGCGTTCTTATCACTTACCCAAATATTTCAATGTTGGTGGCCATTTTCAACGAGTTGTAAATAGCTCACTATTAGAAAATAGAAATAAAAAAAATGGGTAGATGTGGGTTTGAACCTCGGACCTCTGATCCGCGAGTCCTCAACACTAACCACGGGACCACAACCCGATTTTCTTTTCACTCTTTTTTTTAATACGGTTTTTTTATGTTGTTTTTCAACACTGTTTTTTTTTCTTCTGGGCCATAAGTTTTATTATCGAGAAATTATTTGATAAAGATAACAAAGAGTAAAAAAATAATATTTAAGGAACAATTAACATTCTTCATATTAAAAGCACACTTTTGCTAATTTTATTGATTTTATCAGCAGCTCTTTTACCGTGCTAATTATTCTGTAGTAGAGTGTTAATAATTGGAGAACAACATGCTAATAATTGGCTTTTGGGTCAGTTGTATGCAAAGGTTATTTTTAAAGGAGAACAGCGAAATTCAGCATTTAAACTCTTCCTGTTTGTTCCCCGAATTACAAATTACTTCGGAGAGCGAACATTAAATTGCGTTGTTCCAAGATTGTTCAATGATCTTCCACAAACCATCATTAACATGAAAGATCTTCAAATGATAAAAAAAGAACTGAAGAAATATCTTCAGGATACTTTATTATATACGGTTTATAAATAATTTTGTAAAATATAAATAAAATAAATGTAATATAAACCTATCATAAAAAAAACGTGTCCCACCGAAAAGTCTTTAGACTTAGTGGGTAACAATTTTTTTTTAAATATTAAATAAACGCTGCTCTGCAGCACTGAAACTGAATCTAAAACTACCTTATAAAAATACAAAATATTTAACAGTTTACAATCAAATTTTCAAAAAATAAAAAATAAAGTTTTAAAAAATGACATTACTCTGAAGTCAGGCGATGCCTTAAAGTGCTGATAATTGGGTGTTTTACCCTATGAGAAAATTAAAAAAATAATAGATTAATTAATAGCGAGCATATAAAAGAATATGCTTTAGAAAAACGAGTGGTGAGGTTTCTGAACGCACCCCTATGTGGAATTTATCCACATAATACCCTTAATATAAGTATACACACATATCTGGACACATCAAGGGAGGTCTTTACTAAAGGCCGCTATCAGTACTAATGAGGGCGATGAGAGATAAGCCCTAATATTTTTGTTGGTGAAGTAATATTTTTTACTGAAATTAATCTGGGATTTCCATTCACAAATATTTTCAGGCATTTATCAAGCACAAATAAAACATATATTAATGGTTATTATACATAAAACTCTTAGTTATGATCATCATCGCACCAGATATTGCATAGGACACTACATTTTTTATTTTTTATTTATTATTATAACTTTTTTGTTTATTTTTACAATATACATAACAGGTAAAACAGAGTTGTAAAAAAATAAAGGATAATTACATGGTAATGAAATACACATTAACAGTAAAAATAGTGAACGAAAAAATCCCACTAAAGCATGGCCTGTTTGTTATACAAGAAATGTTTATAATTTTTTTGCTCCTATAATAAAAAGACGGGTATAACATATTTGTGTAATATAAGAAAGAGAATAGAAAATATTATGTAAAAGATGAGAAGGTATTTTTTTTATTTTAAAGTAATTTATAAGGGAAATAAAAAATATAAAAAAACATAAAAATATTCCTTGTTCACAAGCAGAAATCACCATTGGAAATAAAATCAATGGAAAATTGGAAAATTGTTTTCAGGCGTTGCCTAGTAGGTGAATTGGTTCAGCCGGATGAATCTCACCCACGTGGTAAAGGTTTCAGCTCTTTTACTTCACAAAAGTCAACAGATGAAAGAGTTGAGGAAATGTGGATGGTCAAACATAGACAGAAAGGTGAATGTTACACAGCGTGTAAATTGGCAACTTAAACCAGCCAACGATAGGTTATAAGCCCTGTAAATGCCTAGACTACCATATTCCCTTGTCAAAAAATTGTTCCCTCTCTGTTGCAACAAATTCAAATATTTTCATGTTATAAGTTTCTTAATAAAAAAAATATCGATATTTCTAATTTCGTAAGAACAGAGTCAGCATCACAAATCATGATATTAATTATATCAATTAACAACGCCGCAATGTTCATCCAAAGTAAATGATTGTTTTTGCCCAATGAAGAATAAACATAATTCGTTGGCTTTCTCCGCCCAAATACAACGAGTAGCTACCTAAACTACTTAGTGTCAGGATAATAAATTATGCCACTAAGTAATGGTTAGAATAATACCATTTTCCTTCTGGACCACAAATTCATAATACTCTTATTTTACCTCCTCCCAACTTTCTCATTCTCTGGCAGCTTTACCTTAAAAAGGATTACTCACTCCAACCGCATTTCTTTAGGACCTATTTTTTTCTAAGTGAAAACTTATTTATTTTATTTATTTTTATTTGACACTTTATATACATACATATACAATATTTATACATATAAGGGCGGGCATATTGCCTTAAGGCAATTTCTTCCTACCTACCCAAACCGTTCAGTTTGAGAAAATTACAAATACATGGACATATTGAATCTTACAATTTTATACAAAAATTAAAAACAAAGATTAACAAAATAAAAATGTATTTAAAAAAAAAACACTATACTATGAAGAGAGGAGAGGGGATGGGAAGGAAAGAAGAAGGATAAAGGAATCTTCTAATGCACGCACGCCGATTATTCCTACTTTTGACATGTTCATCTTCGTAACAAATTCGCTACGTTAATTCATTCATATCGCATGAGGGAACGAGAGCAAAATACGATTTTGATTGCGTTAGCGAACGAACGAACTTACGTAACAAAATTGTGACAGAAAAAGTCCTCTGAAAACTAGCAAAAAAGAAGTTACTTCCCAATGCGTCTGACCTGATATTATGTTCAAGAAATGTGTCAAATAAATAAGATCAAAATAAATATATGTATTTTTTTTTTAATGCTTAGATATTTATTTTCGCTTACTACTGAGTCAAACACTGAATAGACAGAGTCAAAGGTAACCCCGCCCCCGATATATTTTGAAGTAACTATTCTATTTTTCTACGGATTCAGGTATTTTCAAGCATCACTTGTACAATGAAATCAGGTGCCTCTTGGAGAATCTTTCTGCTTTGTAAGACCACCTTTTGCCAATTCAAGGCCCCATTCGACAAGCTCTTTGCCTTAAGGCTTCAGATAGAGAGTGTTCAGTATTAAGTAGGCTTTACCGTGTCTTGAATATTTCTACAAAAAGGAAGGTTGTCCTCTCATATGGAAGCTACTGGTTCCCACGTAATATTGTAGTAATTTTATTTATTTATTTTAGTTATTCATCTACAAATATTTATTCCTTATTTTTTCTTCATGATGGCCTCGTGGTGGCGCGTGGTCAGCGCGTTTGCCTACCATGCAAGAGGTCTCGGGTTTGATTCCGGGCATGGTTGACATTCAATGTTTATTTAAAATTTGACCTTTAATTTTTACTTTCAATTTTTACTTTTTAATTCTTAATTTTAACCTTTAATTTTAACGTTAAATTTAAACTTTTAACTTTTATTTTAATTCAAACTTTTAATTTTAATTTTAACTTTTACTTTTGATTTTAATTTAACTTTTGATTTTAACTCTTAATTTATACTTATTCATATGTACATCAATCTACTACCTGCATCTAATTAATTATTGTTGGTTGTGAATTCTTACAAAAAAATATATATGTTCATGGAAGCAGAGAGAGGGGGAGGAAAGTAAAATTGGAGCTATACAATGTCTTCTCCCTTTTATGTACTTTTTATTTAATATTCATATTTTTACTTTTTTAGAATTTAACTATTTTCCCACTCTTCTCCTGCATTCATAATAAATTAGTGTGAAATCAGTAATTGGTCTTACTTTTTTTTCATTGTTCTTTTGTACGCGGCCTCCGTGGTGTAGTGGTCAAGACGCTTGACTCACGCACGGAAGGTTCCGGGTTCGATTCCCGGTGAGAACACAAAAACTAAAAATGTGATTTTCTCAAGCCTGGGTGCTCTGTGATGTAATTCACCACTGTAATTAGGCCTCCTGGCCTGTTGTGGTGCAAAAAAAAATGTAAAAAAAATGTACGTTGTATTTTTATAAAGACTGTATGATTGCCTTTGGTTCGATTCCCGGTGAGAACACAAAAATTAAAATATAATTTTCTTGCCAATTGTGGTGCAAAAAAAAGGTGTTTTAACAATATATAATATTTTATAGTCCCTGGAATGGTACCTGAAGCGTAAGACTGGTCACCTTACCTTCATGTGACAAAAATGATCAAGATACTCTGAAATTGGTGTACTAATGCCCTATGCACCATTAGGTGCGGAAAGGAAATGATGGTGATGATTTTACTTCATTGTAACACCAAACTTTGTACATAGCGTATTTCAATCATCTGTTACATGAACTTATGGTTATTGATCTTACGCTTCAGGTTCCTGAGATTAGGAAACATTACAATATTAAATCACCCTTAATACAAACATTTTAAGTTGATCCCTTTAGGAATTATACCAAGCACCACAAGAATGATAGGTGAATACGCCAACCACTACACTACGAGGTCGACTTATTACTGTTTTATTTCGTAAACAGAACTGTATTATTCACCAGCCTGGACGCAGACTAAATTTGAAAAAAAACATAACAGCTTTATATTTTTTTATTTGAAGCCATGTTTAAGATGAATATCCACAAGCGGATTTAATTAGTGATAAAACGGATAGTGGTTTGGTCGGATACCGGATGTCTGGCTATCTGGCTCCTAAGCCCCTAGGCTTGGCCGCCAGATATCCGGCTAATTGATAATAAAACAACAAATATACCCCGGTACTCACATTTTTTTAATAGTTAAAAACAAACATTATAATACCCATTAACCGTTTAAAAGCGGTTAAAATATTTTAATGATATTTTTAATTCTCACTTATCGATCAATGAGTTTCATATCAATATGATTATAGTTTGATTATAGTTCGATTTAAATGATTACATTAAACTGCCTTTAAGTAAATAAATAGTTTATTATAGTTTCACCTCATGCGATTTTTTTTTTTCACGCGAATTTATTTTTTAATTATTTATTTTTAATTTTTTTTATATACTGGTTAAATTATTTTCCAGAACACTGACGAACCGTTTTATGAAAAAAAGTAGTTTTTTAAATAAGGGGGGTTACTTCCTTCTTCTCAAACATGGTCGAATTCAAAAAATCAATTTAGTAACGTTGATTTCATAAAATGTTCGCAGTCAAACGAATATTGGATATACGCCGGATATTGAGCTACTATTTGGTATCAGGCCGGATATTGAGCTTCTATCCGGAATCCGGCAGGATATTAAGCTACTATCCGGTATCCGGCCAGGTGGTAAAAGTATGCCGAATAGGCCGGATAAAATATAGTTACCGGGTATCCGTTGCATCTCTAGATCTTTGCTACTCTCTTTTCTAGATTACGTTCGTAACATTGGATAATACGCTTTTTTTACTTGACTTTTATTCTTAATATCGTTACTGTACTATATGTTATTATTCCTTCAAATAGAATATTTTTTATACGGTAGTGATTATGGTTTAACACGGGGCATAGCCTAAAAAGCCATAAGTTCATGAACTTATTATGTCAAATGTTATGCGCAATTTGAAATGAGTAAATAATTAAATACTTAAACTCCCCTTTCTACTCGCAGTTAAACTTTTATTTTATCCTCAAAGATAGAGAAATTTATTTGAAAGAAATTTCCATTTATTAAGTTAAATAAATAAAATACAAATAAATAAATAAACTTAAACTTCTTGGTTTATTTTTACTTTTTATTATTTTGACCAACGAGCGCTTTCGCCTAAGTAGGCATCTTCAAGACTGGTGAATTGTTTATCTATGGGTATGTAAACTTCCCTGTCAAAAAATCAAAGTATTGTGCTAACTTTATCTCTTAAAATGTGTATTTGCCACTCTGTTGTATTTCGCCATGTGTTCTTTTCTGTTCTATTCCCACCTTTTAAATAATAAAAGCTTAATCCCAATTTCGGTCCAAAAACTCCCAAAAATGAACTGTTTGGCAAACTAGTTGTAAATATTTATGTTTTCTGTGCCCTGTTAAAATAATAATTTGATCTTATCTCCAAAATGTGTTGAGAATAGTATAAAAACTGTAAACGTTGTAAACAATTCACCAGTCTTGAAGATGCTTACTTAGGCGAAAGCGCTCGTTGGTCAAAATAATAAAAAGTGAAACTAAATCAAGAAGTTTCATTGATAAGTTTATTTATAATTGTATTTATAATTTTATCATAATCATTGACTATGGAGTTTTATCAAGAAATATCAACAAAAAACATCAATAAATAAAATATAGTCGTGCCATGTAATTTATAAGTTACTCCTTAGTACTGAGTAAGTCCGTATTTTGTTATTTATGACACATTATGAATACATGTAATATCTATTAACTAATTTCCTCTCAGCTCTCGGCAGCTATGGAGGTTCGATATGCTGTATATTGTACAAGTCTGTACCAACACGTAGACAAAACCACATACTGGCAGGTCCAAGGAAGAAAGCCGTAACTGTCTGTTTAATCGCGCCACTTATTGGATGATCGGTAGGCACACTATTGGCTTATTAACAATGCTCTGAACTCTAATACAAAATGACAATAAACACTCACCTTATACTGGGGTCCCAACCTTACTGTTCGAACTTCTTATCGCGGGCAAGCTCTATTAAATGTCAAATTGAACAAGGCATTTGAACTCGAATAATGAGGAACTTCAGCCCTACGGAAAATAGGGTACAAAAAAATGTTTTGTTTGGCGCGGTAAAAATTAAAGCATTAAAAAGTAAACGAGCATTGGTTTTAAGCACTTCTGGGAAGTTTTTTAAAAATTTACGAAAAAAATATTTTGGTAAAAACGAACTACTTTGAACGGCGTTACTAGTTCATATGAATAAAACATTTAAAAGAGAGTTGTGGAAGATTTCCGGTTCACTTATCGTCAGCGAACCAATCGGCAGAACTAACCGAGAAGAAGCGGAAAAGACCGTCACGTCACATGCGGATTAATTTCAGAAATACAAAACTTTAAAAAATCATAGCGCTGATAATACGATACATAATTTATTTTTGAATACACGTTTGGCTTAGTTTATTAGTCTAATAATAAATAAAAAATACAAAAAAAATACTAAACTTCCTTATTGCGCACAATGACAAGAAGGGTATTTATAACATAAAAACTAATTGGCAATAGGGAAATATCACATACTACGTCTGTGAAATGCATTTGGAAAAATTAATTGTATTTTGTTTGGCTTTGACAATTGTACCGTCACGATTCGTGACGACGTTTTATTCCAATTTAAACAATCACAACAAAGTTCAAACTTTAACCGAATCGAGACGCATTACGGGCGTGGCCAATGCGATGGACCGTTTTAAAATTATACATATAAAATATTTTTTATGCTACTGACGAGTACATTTTTTAATTTTTATTTTTACTCGATTTAAAAGGGGGGTATTTCCATTTTGCGCAGTGCAAGGATCCAAAAGTTACAATGACGATCAGTAAAATGGCTACTGCTTTAATTGTAAGTTTGGCGAATGGTATAAAAGGCTTATGTCGGATATTTTCGTTCTTCCTCATAATCGTATTGCGATTACACGAATGGTAATGAAAACTGTGTCAATTTATGTGTATTAAATTCAGTTACATCCATTTATATAAATGGTAGTTTAAATAATTTTTTTTACATCAATTTACTATCATTATATTTTTAATTACTTAACTCTGACCCCCTTCATACAAATCACCAAAAGATTGATTCGAAAATCATGCAATTAACACACCGCTCATTTAAAGGTTATTAAAAAATTTCTGCTTAATCAAGTCTTGGAGAAAGGATTGTTAGTACTACATTTGACAATTTCAACATCGAGCGTTAGAAAGGAAACACTTCATATCGTTGATGGAAAAGGACAGCACAAAATATTTGTTCATTTCGTACCCAGAGATGAATCTCCTCACAACAATAATCAAGATACGCTGCGGTTGGTGTACCAATGCAGTGCCCTATGCACCATTAGGTGCGGAAGGGGAATGATTATGATGATGATTTTTAATATGTTTAACTTTAAAATATCAGTTTTAGGGTTTTTCGTTAAAAAGACCATTTAAATTATTATTATTTTGAGTATGCATTTACAAAATTTTCTTTAAAAATTAACTTACTACCATCTCCCTCGGAGCAGTCGACATATACATAGAATATTCATATGTAAGGTTTTGATAAAAGCTTTCCCTAAATATCGTAGGCAGTCTGGATGCGAAAATAGATTAATATGTGACGTCATGATCCGACTACGGCTATCAAATTTTCTCATCTCCTCGGCGCCTGGTAACTGGAGCTGGGGACTGCGAGCAGTCTAAGAATTTTAATACCAAGCTGGTTTAAAGTGGGGATAAACCCAACTCCGCCATTATTGTTTTATAACATCGTTATAAAGCCATTATTATCCCTCACATCTCCCTTTGCGAGTCCTGTGTACCAAAATTCGGCGTGAAAAGTTTTTCCTAAAATATTTTAACAATTTTTCACATTTAAAGTTTTTTCCTTTTCTGTTATACGACGTTTTACAAATAAATTGATAATTCAGTCTACAAGTTGACCCTTCCCTTACTGCGCCAAAAAAATCCGCGCGTTGCGGTCAATACACAAGCAAAAAATGAGGGATTTTAAATCGGAAAAAATTGAATATTTATATGCAATAGCTTCAATCATTTATAGTTGAAGTCAAAAGCGATAATATTTCTAATCTTATTGCTAAAAATACAAAAAAACATTTGATGACGTTCACAGCTCGAACAAAGAGACCACCCCTCAAAGGCTTGAAAGCAACTTTTTTTTGTTTTCATGGTATTTATTCAATAAAATATTTACATTATTACAATATTAATACATTATAAAGAAAAGAAAGTATTAAAATATATTTTGTCCCAATAAACTATTCAATAATAGTTTGTCATTGGGTGCTCAGACATTAGTTTTAATTAATAATCAAATAAAAAGAGTACAGACATAATACTGTGTACGTATAAAAAAATAAACATAAAAAATAGTTTAAAGAAATATTTGTTTTCTATTTTTTTTAAAGTTAGAAAATAGAGTAAAATTATACAATTAAAATTAAAGAATAGCAATTTACTTGAATATATTTTAAAAATAAAAAAAATAATTAAACACATATATAAATAGTGTGTTCTCATAAATGTAATCAAAACAAGATAAAAGGTACCTATTAAAATTAAGATCTAAAGAATGTAAATAAAATGAATCGGCTTGTGGTCCCGTGGCTAGTGTTGCGGACTCACGGATCAGAGCCCCGAGGTTCGAACCCCACTCTATTCCAACTTGATTTCCATTTTCTAATAGTGAGTTATTTACAACTCGTTGAAAATGGTCACCAAAATTGATATATTTGGGTAAATTTTAAGAACGCAAATATTTCATTAAAAAATATTAAAAAATACTGCGCAACTGGCGTACTGAGGCAGTGGTACAGGTAACTTTGCGACTGGCCTGCGTGACGCGTGAATTCATCTCTCTCGCTCGCGAATATACCTATAGCATCGAGAGTGAGACATAAAGAGTGTTTGAGACAACCATATATTCGGTACTCTTATTATACGACATACATATTATACAACGACATACATACTTTGGTAAACTTTTCAATGTATTAGTGATTCATCTCCAATTTGTTACAAAAAAAAATTCCAGTGCCAAATAATTATTTATTAAATTTCAATTGATTCGTAAATGTTTAACAGGGGAGTTCCGAAAATCTTAACCCAGTATTTATTGTCCTATATTTAACTATACCTTTTTTCTAGAGAGGGCTTAAAGACTAGATTTTCCTTAGCGGGGGGGAAATGTATTATATTTGACACTGTTGATATTATAAAATAGGATTGTATTCATTTGTAAATTATACCCGTGATCAAGGAGCGCGTTGTTGCTAATTAAATAAATAATAAGCCGCTAAAAAGAAAGTATTTATATTTTAATTTAACTTAATACAGTCAACCCTCCTATAACGCGAAGCGAAAATTGCGAACGACCCTCCAATAACGCAGTTTCCATATAACGCGTTTTTCGTACAAGACAACATTCCAACAACGCAAATGACTTTAAAGTTGATTTATTGCGTTCATCTGCAAGTTGTTCGATTAGGAAGTACAAATATCATTTATGTATTATACAATCAGGAAATTCCCCTAAATATGAGCGAAGTGGGTGATAAATGAAAAGCACTTAATATGTATTACGCTTTTTTGTATTTTATTACATCGCCCCTCCGGAAGAACAATGACGCATATGCGAATAACAACATTTTCTAGAAATCGCATTTCAACATTTAATAAATATGTTGAACTTCATGGCCAAAATTGTGATCATGTTAACAATTTATTATGCGCATATGATTGTTTATATTTTTAGCCATGTAAACATAACGTTTTTTCGTTTTTTTGGTTTTTAACAGCCCCTTTTACAGCCTTAACAATGAGTTGTACCACTCAATTGTGTCATTGTTTTGCTAGAATTTTGAAAGTAGTCGATAAATAATTGAAGAGAATTATTGTAGGTCGTTTTTTGGGATAAAATTTTAATTATAATAAATATAAATTAACAAGGCTTGCAAAATTTATGATAAAATGAAGTTATTGTGTTAGTGGTCATTAGTTGGTGCAGGTGTTCCTCTTCTGATCCAGTAATCTGTACATTTGATGTAAAAGCGGGTTTCATCGTCAAATCCTGAATATATCTTCTATTAGAATTACGGCCAGTACCAATTTTTTCTTTCGCATTTACTTCATTTTCAATTACTATTAATTAATAAATAAAACTTCATCAAATAACAACAATTGCGTCGTTGCGCTTCTAGAAGTAAAAAATAACTAGGAATATTTACCGTTCTTTACTTATATTTACTTTATTTATCATTAGCTGCATGGGTAACTCAATTTTGAACCGGTTCAAAAAGACGGCTCAAACGCATTGAGTTGTTGAACTGCAGCTCAAACTTCTAATAGGCGGCTCACGGGTTCATTGTGAGTTTTGTTCGAATCGTATGTGTACGCGACGTTTCAGGTCAGCTGAGTCTGAGTCATTCAGTAAACCATTCAGCTGATCTGCGAGCCGCAGCCGGTTCAAAAATCCAGCTCAAGTATTTAAGCTGCGAGCTGACCTGCAGTTCAAAAAATAATATTGAGTTCCCATGCCTACCGTTCGCGGTGATGTAGCTCTGCCGATGCCGATACTCCGCTGATGCAATCGAGCAACTAACCGATCAGACGTTTTAACTTCAATACCTCGCGAATGTCACGCCAATAACAACACTGCCGTTCCGTGGCGAAAATAAATTAAACTAGCAATCCCAACTTTCTTCTAGAAGTACTAAACAACTTTTAGAATTTTCACAATACTCATCTCTGTTTGCGAAAAACTTGCATTTGCGTCATTGTTCTCGCGGAGGTGCGATATGAACTATGTATCATATTTAATAAACCTGCACTCAAATGCGTAAAATTACAAATATTCATTGCTATTTGTATTATGTTTGGATACAATTTTATTTATTTAACATATCCTTCGAAACTTGGACTCAGAGGACGAAAAAATCGGTCTGATTTATGTAGGTTCATTATTTCTGAAATTTACTTAACGTGGTTTCTATATGATGCTGTACGAATAATCTGATTTGTATTAAAGAGGAACACGATTTCTTGCCCGCGGTAAAAATAAGAGCATTAAATTGTTAGATAAAATTTCTTGAAAATGTACGAAATTTTTAAAAAATATTTTAATAAAAACGCACTACTTTGAATGACCTCACTGGTTCATATGAACCATCCAATGATATGAGAGCATTGAAGTATATCCGGTTGGTCACCGTAAACGAACCAATCGGAAGAATTGTTTAAAAACAACATCTGACGTCACACGCTGAGTTATTTCAGAAAAACAAAACTTTAAAAAATCATAGCGCTGATAATACGACATTTAAAAATAAAAAAATTAAAATTTGTCTTAGTTTAATATTCTATTAACAAAAGAATAAAAAAAAGACACTGAACTTCCTCATTCCGAATATCTTATAGTGCGTTTTCCATGTAACTTGGCAGTGGTTTCGATACAATGCGGTACGAATTAATCGCGTTATAGGAGGGTTGACTGTACATTCTTCTCAGATCCATGATATAATTTGTCAAAAGAGATAATAAAAATATATGAAATACTTCTTATCGAAAGAACACAATGCGACGCCTGTCAAATTTGCCAAGTAAATGGGAAGTCGCGTGTGGGAACCGATCGGGAACGTGGCACGGCGAGTCTTGGTAAACGGCGCGGCGTCTGAAAATAGTGTGATAAAAAAGTCCTTGCAAGCTTTGATTAAACCTTCGTAAAGGCTTTCAGGATCCCCTAGCCATAACTCACTCTCATTGTGTTTCGTCGCTCCAACAGGAAGGTGATTTATCTATTACATTGCATTCTATAGTGAAAACTCGTGTCCTCAAAATACCTACATATTGTATTTTTTTTATCAAGATAGGCTTAGTACTGGCGAAAAGCTTTTTTAGATTTTTCGCTTCATTAGGTTTATATAAATTATATGTTCTATCAACTACAATATAATAATACTACGCAATCATACAGTATATTCTGCAGTATGGAATCATGGGCTGGGGAGGAGGAGCTTACGAGACAAATTTACGTCCACTTTTGATTGCCCAAAAAACCATCGCCAAAATTATGTTTAACTCTTAAAAGACTGTGGTAAATAATCCCTTTGCGCGCGGTGATGTAACATTGTGTTACCACTAGTAAAAGACGGAATATTCTAAAGTTCAGACATTTGAAAAAAAAACATGAAGACATACTGTTTAATAATTATTTTTCCGTAATTTATGCAAATAAACATATAATTTAGCCCTGTTGTAGCAAAATAAATTTAAAATCATAAACACGCCGCTCATTTTACGCGCGTGCGTCCCCAACCACTGTCATCAACCGACTAAAGACTGAATTTGTTTTACCCAACACCCGCAACAGAACAGCGTCTCTGTCTTTCTTGTTATGAGTTCTATCTTTGTGCTCTCTCTTAAACAGATGTGTTGCTGAAATAGTGGACATTAATTCTTCGCGTGGTAAGGATTCTTATTTTTTGTTTTATCATCCAGCACAACTATACAAAATTTACTTTCCAAATCCGGTGTAAAAATATCAATTTGAAGATTCCAAAAATAAGAGTTCATCGTTTAAAAAAACAAGAGAGATATATTAAGTCTTGTGTCCAATGTCGACTAGTGTAAGATCACAGCCACACAAGAGTTAAAAAGCCTAGAACATACCCTTCAAATTCAATTTTTAAAGAACTAGATATACCCTCAGTCGATGACATCTTTAAAAAAGCATCTTTATACTAACTTTCAAAGAAAAAAAAAACCAAATATCTCGAAACAGATTTCCAACTTTACACAGATGCAAAAAAACTGCAGCTTTAAATCGTTATTCATATGATAGGGAAAAAACGATAATGATCTTCCAGAAATCTTAAAATCTATTACATTCAAATCTAAACTAAAAAACACATTAGACCTACCCTATCCTAAACTCTATAGAGTTGCGGTATACAGAACTCTATAGAGTTCTGTATACCGCAGAAAATTGTGTATCTTATAGAATATAATATCTAATTTTAAGGAATTAGTTTTAGATAGTAAAAATGAAATATAAATAAAACATAATGTACATATCGTGGGCATACAAGAGAAATTGACCAAGTGACAAAATCAATAATGTTCAGAAGAGCCATTTTAGTGTTTTTCTAGAGTTCAATTGCTACTCAAAGATCAAAGTTTTCAAGTGGGTATTTGGTAATTTTACATTATATGTACGGTACTTTCAACTTTAACGAAAAGTATAAACGTATTTAAAAAACATTATCACTTTAAAAAATAATTAAAAAATGAAAAACTTAGCCAATTTTACCAGTAAAATTTGTCATGAAATTTTGCAGATAGTCATTTTTGTTACGTTCATTGATGGAGTTAGTATTTTATTTTATTTTAGTTTATAACTATAAATTATGTTTTTGGGTTTTTTTATTTTAACAATCCGTTTTTTATGTTTATGAAGGTTAAATAAACAAAGAAATACAAAATAAATGAAAAAGAACCAGTAATTAAGAAGTGTTACGTATAAATCTAAAGAATACATTTTATTAATGAACTTTTTGTAAAAAAAACCGTATCTGTCCAAATACAAAACGTATAATAACTTACTAAGTATTAACTACTAAGTCTAACAAACTCTTTACTGGTGACATCACCTACAAGTAAAATTGACTAACTGTCCCTTGGTAAATTTTTTGAGTCTTAAATTACTAATAAAAGTGACAATGTATGTTGGTCAGTTTTACTTGTCAAAAATCTGTGAGTCAATCAAATCAAATGGTCACATATTTTACTTTTTTTTTTTTAGGGTGTCGGATCGACTTGGCATTTTTACCAGTCAAGCATTATGCTAATACGATGTCAAAATGTCAATAATCTCAATTTCGTCATTTTTACAAATGGTCACTTTTACTTGTATAACCACGATATATACAACATAAGTAAATTGTAAATAAAAATAAAAACAGCTCCCTCTCTAAACACGAGTTTTCACTCTATTAGAGAGGTAAAAACTTTATTATAATTTAGTACGTACAAAGCATTTATATTTTCATGCTTTATTTTGTCACCAATTTTTTTCTATAAAAAAAATAATAAATTATTCTGTGGCTTGGATCTAAAAGGGCTAAAGCCAGACAGATTTCCACTTTTTCTTTTTATATTTACATAAAAAATACGCGAGATAAAAGCGTTTTCAACGGCCGCGAGAACGTTTGGAATATCACCCTGGCGGTGCTATTCTGAACGCATTATGTAAATACACGAGAAAAACTGTTTTCTCGTGCCGCGAGAGTGGTTCAGAATAGCACTCCAGGGTTGGTATCCTGAATGCAATTATAGCGCAGTGTAGCGTGTTTTAACGTACAAATACGCGTTATAGCGCACTGTAAATACGTTCGGAATACCAGCCCAGGGGTGCTATTCTGAACCACTATCGCGGCACGAAAAAACAGTTTTTCTCGTGTATTTTGTATGTAAATACAAGAGATAATGCGGCCGCGAGAGCGTTTGGAATACCAGCCCACGTCTCTTATATTCAGGTTCGACAGTACATGTATTTTATTTTCATGTATACCAATTCAATTTTCAGGGCCCCGAGGCCCTGAAAATTTAATGAATCATCAAACCTAATCTACACCTGATGATGCATAGGGCACTGCATTGAAAAAGTTTATTCATAATTAATTGTATTTTTTTTTGTTTTTTTACAGTATACATAAGAGGTAAAACAGTATTAAAAAATAAAAGATAATTACATATAAATGAAATACATATTAGCAGTAAAAATAGTAAACAAAAAATCCCACAAAGTAGTAATTAAAAAAGGAAATAAAAAATATAAAAAAAACATTAAAATATTCCTTATTATTAAAGGGCAACAAAATATATCATAGAAAAAAAGAGTTCATATCTTTAGTTTGAATCCAGGATAGTGGGTGTTTTTTAAAAGAAGGAAAATTTTGAATGTTTGGGATCAATGAAAGGAAAAAAAAATTTGGGCCTATAAAATATGCACGTCTCTGTGCGAACCTCGATTTACAATGTGGTATTTCTAACACATGATTCCTTCTTTGGCTTGATATATTTGAATTACTTGTAAATAAATTTTGTTACTTAAATATATATTTTAAACATTGAAAACAATATATTTGTCGTTTATCTAAAAGTTTAGCTTTTTGGAACAATTGGAAGATGGAAAAGTGGATTACATATTTATATTATATCTTGGTGTGATTTTCAAATAATAAAAAATAAAACACAAGTGAAATATGGTAACAGTCTTTATAATATTATTATTTTTTCCAATAATTAACACACATAAACTCAGAGTGAAATGTACAATGATTTAATAAATTACTTCTAGCTACAAATAGTACATAGGTACGATACAATTCAGACTTATTTTCTTGCCTGAAGAAAAGACACAGTTACGAGTTACAACACATTTAGGGTACAACAGAACATCCAAATCACATACATCAAGAAGTTTATTTATTTACAAAGTTTTCCAAAATTATGATAAATATTTCAATTAAAACAGTTTTAAATTGACCAAAAAACTTATCGATGCCTTTTTGTCTTAAGCTCGTATTACATGTGTCAGAAAATGGTACAAGATCTTACACAACACCTTATGCAGTTTCTCGTACAATGATTCTTGTGGCAATATTAAGATGTGGTAGACGCACTAAAATTGAGAAAATTATTCAACATCTAGATATTATGACAATGAGGATGTTCAGTGTCTTTTAATTTTTTTTTTATTTGTTTATAGAATATTTAAACTAGGGCAAATTTTTAAATTTTTATATTTCATATTATCAGCGTTATGATTTTTTAAAGTTTTGTGTTTCTGAAATAACTCCGCGTCTGACGTCAGAGATTGTTCTCTGACCGTTCTTCCGATTGGTTCGTTTACGGTGACCAAACTGGATATCCTTCAAAGCTCTCATATCATTGGATGGTTTATATAAACCAGTGACGTCATTCAAAGTAGTGCGTTTTTATTAATTTTGCAGAACAATTTAATGCTCTAATTTTTACCACGCGCAAGAAAACATTTTTTGTATCCAAGTTCCCGTAGAGCTGAAGTTCCTCATTGATTCGAGAATCTAATTCAGTTCTTGCTAATAACATTAACAAATGATTTTTTTTTAAATAGTGCCAAAACAAACTGAAGAATAATGAGATTCTTTCATAAGTACGCAACAAGAGAATCTAAAAATATAAGACAGGAAAATAAATCAAAAGCAATGTCCCAGAACTGCCTTATGTACAAGGGAATAAATTTGTTAGAAGAAATGCCAAATGTAAAAGAGTATATATGTAAACAATACTAGGTTAATAAGTAGTGAATATACGTAAATTAATATAAGTGTACACTTTAAATATTATAAATTAAGACAATAAGTGTACAATGGTAATAAATAATGTTAGAATAAGTATAGATGTAAATATTGTATACTATATTAATCATAGAACTAAATTTTTTAAAAATAGGCTATTTTATTTGGTGTTTTACACAGGACAATTTTTTTGAAAGAGAGGGTGTACCATTTTTTTCTGAATTTGACCGCAAATTTCACCCAATTTGTGTATTACACGACACATTCATTGGGCCAAATCTTGCACCAGATTTTGTACCATTTTCTGACCCACGTAATAACAGATTTATTTAACTGTTTTTACTCAACCCATTTTAAACATTTTGAGGAGAACGCAAAAATTGTTTGACTCATCTTAACATTTTTTTAAAAATGCATTCATAAGATTTGTTAACTTATTTTGGTAAATATGTATATTACTGAGATTTAAAAAAAAACATTTAAGCCAAAGGGTTGGAATTTTCTAGATATTGACTACTGCCAGATGATTTTAAAAAAATATTAGTGACTCAACCAAAGTTCTAAAATAACCAATTTTACGGTCATAAATGATTTGCAAAGTGTATTTTTCAAACAAACTGATTCATTGCCACCTTTACAATCTGAAATAAACAGTTTAATAAAGTACCTACTCTTACTCGCACAGCCTAACATCTGGCAACGCTGTCCAGATATTAAAATTAAATACTTAAAATAATATTAATACTGAGCAAATAAAAGCGATAAAAATTATATAAATACATAAAAAAATAGCAAACAAAATATTTAAATATTTCATTTCAACATTACACAATACATACATTAAAATAAACAATTAATTCAAAATGACTGCTCTCCATGACATTTGAAAATGGAGAAAGCTCATTTAATACATATTTATTTTATCAGGAAAGTGGTTAATAATTGTGTTTTGTATACCCGTAGAAATAATTTGAATTTTGCTATAGAGATACAATATTATTAATCTAAAATATAAGCCCATTTCAAATATTATATTCAGATATTCGAACCACTGACATACAACATACCGTAGAACTCTGTTTATCCAAATTCTAGTCAACCGGAATGCCAATCCAAATCGTTATCAGAAAAAAAAGGAGAAGTTTATAATTTTAATTTAATTATGCAATTAACTTTGCGGGACATGTTTAAGTAAGTTTTTAATGTGATTCCAGTTTGCTGTATTTCAAAAGCAATAAAATCTGGCAATCATTAATCTGGACAGTTGGAGTTTTACTGTCTGTACACACATTATTCTCTTAGCCACATCTCATATTTAGCTAATATTGCATTGTTTTCAACAAATGGCAATAAACAGATGGAAAATCACAATACAGATGCAAAAATTTTAGTTAAAAGATAAGGAAAGAATAATATAAAGGAAAATGATAAGAATAAAAATTAACATGCGTGATATGAAGAGTTCTTTCAGGTTAGATAAATATATAGGTACTATCTCAGAGTAATAATGCGCTACCGCTAGAGCCACCCATATTGACAAAAATCACTACGGAATTAGGATATCGATCACGAAGTTACAGCAAAATAATGGGCCATAGGTACTCAGGCCGAGAATTGCAAGTGCAGTGACGAAATCGTCCGTTACACGTCTGTTGTTATACCAAAAACCAAACCAAAAATTTGCATCGCTTTTGTTCTATGCAATATAGTCATAGGTAACTCAATTTTGAGCCAGTTCAAAAAGACGGTTCGAGCGCTTTGAGTCTGTTGAGCTGCAGCTCAAATTTCTAGTAAGAGCTCACAGCGGTAACATTGTAAGTTACGTTCGATTCGTGCGCTACGCTTTACATAAAATAAAATATCAGGTCAGCTGACTCAGCGCATTAGCGGTGATTTAGTGAACCATACATTTATTTGTTTATATTATAAATGTGACTAAATTTCATAAAACAGATACAAACTGGCTACAATACACACATTTTACTTTTGAGTTATTTACCTCGGAAAAATGATTCCAGACATAATTTTTTTTAGCGGCCATTATTGATTATGATTTAAAGATCCTTGATATAATACGTAACCTCGCAAAGCGACTGGCTGCACGGTGAAGATCGACCTGTGTAAACTGTTAATTCCTATCCCCAAAAGCCATCACGGTGCGCGATGAAAATCACCAGTAATCGGAATTGAGCCGAACAGTACGACCTTTATCGTTAGGCTCACTGCCGTAGCTGTGCGCCTGAGCTCGCGGCAGTCGCGTGAAATAATGTGAGCTGATCTGCGGGCCGGTTCAAAACTCCAGCTCAAGTACTTGAGTTGCGAACTGGTCTGCAGCTCATAAAATAATCTTAAATTACCCATGCCAGATGCAAAAGAGCAAAACTGTAACGCATTATTACTTTGAGGGTACGATGATGTTCAAATAGGTTAGGTCAGGTTAGGAAGTTACAATCATTTTTTTAATAGCCATTGGCTTCCTTACTATATGTACAGAAGAGAAGGAAACGTCATGTAGTCTAAAGAGGGCGTAGAAATTTTGACAAATTTACAAAATAGTTTTAAGATATGTAACTTCAAATGTTACAGTATATGTATTTTAATATTGACCACGAGAAGCATATACGTGGTCCCTTAAATAAGATCGATAGACTGAACAGTATCATAATTTACACATTTATAATATTGGGGTACGATATTACAGCCAAATAATCGTATTATTACAACAGATGTTAGTAAATTTCCATACAAAATTAAATAACTCAAGTGAAAAATTCCTGTAGTACCTATACATCACTTTTTCAAGGAGGAAGTTCAGTGGTTCGCTATGATTTTTTGAAATTACACCGCCCGAGACGTCACGAGTTCAAGTTGGTGAGTTTTTCTGACGGAAAAAAAGGAGAACCTTGTACCCTTCAAAACGCGATAAACATGGCTACCCGGAAACCGGAAATCTATCACAATACATAATTGATAAGCTATTCTAAATACGCATTCACCTGAACCTATGACATTTCAAAGTAATAATAGTAATTATATTTGGCCATTTTTGTGAAAAATCACCTCAAGGGTACATTAAAATTGTATACATCAACTTACATTCTAACTAAGCGAAAGTGACATTATGTTTTCTGATTTAAAATGGGGGTATGAGAAACTAAAGAAGTGAGATTTTAGTTCGGATCTGAACTGACTGGGACTGTCGATGATTTGTAAGTTTGAAGGCAATCGGTTCCAGGCAGACAGGTCGGCGACGGCAAAAGCACGATCTCCGAATCTAGTGTTTGGGGAGCGCCGGATTTCGACAAGTTTTCCTCTGGCTGAATCAAATGCTGACCTAAGAGTAGATTTTTTTTGACATGTATTTTCCCTAATACAAAGGTCCGATAGATATCTTGGAGCCATTTCATAAAGGGATTTGAATACTGTCCAGCAAAGCTCGTATTTTATTATCTCTGGGCTTTTCAACCAAGATGTTGTGGGATCTGAGAATATTTTTTTACTCCCGTAATAATTCATTAATTTAATAATAATTAGTATAGTTTATTATTATTAATATGTACTTTGATACATTTTCGAGAAACCTCACCATAAAAATAAATGTTCTAATTTTTGCCCTGGCGAAATCAGGCGAGAGTGCAAATCTGAGAAAGGCTTAGTTGTTATGATCAAGAAAGGGTCACTAAGACGGTTTGGTCATGTAGAACAAATGGATGATGAAAAAATTGTAAAACAGATATATATGGCGAGAATGAATGGTAAAGTAGGATGTGGACGACCAAGAAAGACGTGGCACGATCAGATAAATATATTCATGATAGTCTAGTCATGTCAAAAGCAGACACAACTGAAGGGCATGGTTGACAAGATGTATGAATGTGGAAGAAGCTAGGAATATGTCAGGATAGACGTGTGTGGCGGTCCATCCTCTCTGCCTATCCCTACGGAGAAATGACATGATGGTAGTAGTAGTGTAAGAAACAATTTTTTTTAATTCAATTTTCCATAGTACTGAACTTCCTAATTGGTGTGATTTATTTTCCAATAGCGAAAAATTAATTTTATTTCAAAACAGTTTAATGTTTGAAAAATTACATTTTAAAACGGATATAAAATTGTAGTGACACGGCCGTCCAGGCAGATGAAGAATACAGTTCTGTAAAATAGAACCAGAATCTTGAAGGAGCGTTTTCAACTTATGGCTGCTTGCTTTCGGGTAAATAAAATTCCTGAAAATGAAATCTAGTAGAGAAACATCCTCTTCATAGTGTAGTGGTTAGCGCATTCGCCTAACATGTTTGTTTATGAAAGATGTATGATGCATGTTATGCAGAACATTTCGAATCCCATTAAAAATGTTATTCCATATGTTAATTAATTGGATTAAAAATGAATGCCCTCTGGCATCTCTATACGGAAACGATCTAACTTTCATTTAGAAAGAATAACACACATATTAAAACTGTTCTTATACACTTAAATTCTAAATTAGATAAATTTATTTGGCATATAATTCGTTCCCCAATATGTTTATATCCAATACATTGAGATTTATAAAATAGAATATGTATATTAAATAATATAGAATTGTTCGATTTGTATGGTGATAACAACATTATATATTATGAACCTCTATTTGCTAAAGATCTAATCTAATCTACTGTGTCCACTTACATAATTACAATTTACACATTACTTAGTATGGTGGATTACATCTAATACAATATAACATCAATATATTGTCGGAATACAATTGTTTTCTCACTTGTCATAACATTAATTTAAATTTCTAGGATACAATTTTAATGGACTTAATTTAATTATATGAATTAACCTCAGAGTAATAATGCGCCAAACTATAGAGAAGCCCTTTCGCTATGTTTCATAGAACGGAAGCGTTGTTGGTAGCGACCACTTCAGTCTACTGGCGGCTATCTTGTTTTGTTTGACAACAGGCGCGTAACGGGTCCTGACGGACGCTTTCGTCGCTGTGCTTGACTTTGCTGGTAAATAACTTGGATATTTACGTTATAATAAATAAAAATCAACAATGGTGAATTGGAGTATGTTTGGTTACAACAGTAGGAACGTCGAGGTGTTAAAGGAGTCAGTTTTCGCTGGTAATTGATTTCAAATATTTTCCTTTGATTTACATTGATTTTTGGCATTTATTGTCCCGACACGTGTATTATGTCGCTTAAAAACTTTCCTTATATCAACATATTTACTTAAGATACTTTTTTTTCTCAATTTAGGCGAGAAATTTGTAAAAATACACAGATACATATTCAAAAGTAATTATAATGCAAATTAATATCGATTTGGCAATTCTCGACCTGAGTATGGCCCACTGTTTTGCTGCGAACTGTAGCTAACTTAATACTTAATTGTCATATAATGGTTTTCATACGTTTGGGCTCCTCTATAGTCTGGCACATTATTACTCCGAGGAATTAACACTAAGAGAACATCACACCTTTCAAATGAGAGAGCCGAGTTATTTTTATTTTAATAATAATATTATTTTGCTTATTTCCCATTGGTTCGGGCATTATTTTTTTCCATTCTTGAAGAGGTTCTTTGAAAGACCATGAAATTATTTTTCCAGTAATGTAACAGATTCATGTTGTTACATAGATTTTTCTTTCACATTAAAAAAATTGATTGATTCTCAATTTTATAGGTAAAAATAAATAAATGGTGTATGGTACAACTGTGTCCTCAAAAGTGTGTGTTAGCTTTACAGATCTGCAGAAGAAAAAAATATATATTTAAAGACGCAGCGCCGGATCTAACAGAATCTAGCGCCCTGTCATTTATTGAAAAGGGACGGGAATATACACATTTGTAAATTAATAAGAGCATATTTTTCTCCACTCCCTTGTAAGCAAGTGTCTGATTCTTTGTGGCAACTGAACCGATGGTAGGTCCCGGCTCTGTTTATACAGTAAAAAAGCAAGAGACAGGTAAAAAAAAAAGAAATTAAAAAACCAAAAAAAATCATATCTGCTTTTAAAACATCACGGGGGATTTATTTTTAGGAAAACTATTACAAATACAAGCTAAGACAGATACCAAAAGCAGGTTTTAATGTTTGATGTTTTAAGTGAAAATTTGAAAATAAGTCCAATTTTGTGCGATATAAATCCATTGATTGAATAAACATCGCGCAATGCTACAATTTGAATCTGATAGCCAAGGGTTTCGACTCATACAAGGCAGCTTAAAACTCTGAGAAAAGTGGTATATTGTCGACAGCCATCGCCGTGTAAGTAACATCAGAACCTAAGTCATTCTGATATGCCATTGGGCGGAAATACATGTTCAAACATTGCTATAAAGAACTTAAGCTGTATAAAAATGTTTTCTTGCGCACGGTAAAAATTAGAGCATGTTGTACAGCAAAGTTTCTTGCAAATGTACAAAAAAAATAAAAATATTTTAATCAAAATGAACTACTTTGAACGTCACTAGTTCATATGAATCAACCAGTGATAAGAGAGCTGTGAAAGAGATCCAGTTTACTTACCGTCAACGGACCAATCGGTAGAACTGACCGAGAATAAGCGGAAGAGAACCTCTGACGTCGCATGCAGAGTAATTTCAGAAATACAAAACTTTAAAAAATCGTAACGCTGATATAACGATACACAAAAATCGAAGAAAAAAAATTGATGTGGTTTAATAGTCTATTAACAAATAAAAATATTTTTTGAAACCACAAACATCCTTATTTTACTGAATACACATTAAAAAAAAAAAATGTTTTTTTCTCTCTCCTGTAAAGTGGTCAAATTTGTCTTATGTGATGATGGATTTCTGTCGACGATATAAGACTCCATTAATTTTGACTCTAGTGGTGATCAGTTGCTTAGCCTTTTTACTGTCGTTATATATATATTTATATATATATAATATATATTAATAAGTTAGAGGAATTTCAGTAAAAGATTTATGATTTAATTGCAAAGAATCGATAATCAAAACAATTTAAATGTTTGTAATTTCGTTAAAAAATTAAACAAGATAAATCCTGTACATCATGTGGATGGTTGACTTATAAACGAAGCTTACAACATTAAATGAACAAAATTGTGTATCTTATTAATTACAGACACCAAATATACATTATAAATCAATTTTATCACCACCAAAGTATAAAACACAAACCTATGAAACCAACGAGGAAATTCAGGGATATTTGGATTTAAAAATTCGTGATTCATTTTACTATATGAACAAATATAATTGTTATGAATATTATAAAATCTTTATATATTTAAAATTTTTACATAAAATAAATAAAATTATTCAACATGAGAAACCACAAAGGTAGTGCTTCAAATATTAATTTTAATGCGTCATTTTTAAACAGTTGGGAAAAATTAATATTTAATTTCAAGCCAATTTGATTGCATGTGTCAGGAAATTAATAATATCTTAAAACGTAATTATAAACCGCTTTGAAAATTGCTAAAAAGTGCTTTAATTCTTTATCAAATTACATGCATTTTAAGGAACACTGCAGTACAACTAAATGGACAGCGCCAGATTTAACAGGATCTAAACGGGAATATACAAGTTTGTAAATTAATACAAGCATATTATTCTCCCTTCCCTTGTAAGGAAGTGTCGTGTTTTTTGTGCTAGTTGAACCTACAGTAGTCTGTGCGAGAAACTGTCTTTTTTAATTAATCCAAATTTCCACTGATACTCCCCTTTACAACAAAGTAACAAAATTAATTCCCTATCTACCTAAATAATCAACTATTGATATTTTAATGTTAACTAAATATAATGATCCATACAAGAGGCAGGATTGTTTGATACAACTTTCGTATTGAAACTCTTAACTGTAAGAAATTCAAACATCAACAAATGAAAGATAATACTATGAATATCAAATTATGTGTGTGATTAAGGTTTGTATTTTCAACAGATTTGTAACTTTTATAAACTATTTTATATGTAATACTTACATACAAGTATTTGAAATGGCATTTAAGTAACAATTAAGTATAGAACAGTAAAGTTTTTATAACAGGGCCATATTTTAATATTTACAAATAGTGAACACATTCCTTACCGCATTGTAGATCAAATCATACTACAGATAAAGTGACTGACAAACATCAAGAAACATTTACCCGTCTTGAGGTTTTAGCAATGGAAATGTCGCGGCTGAAATGTCATTTTGGCCGGAATACATACTGGCTAGCCAAATTACACAACGGCTCCGTATTGTGAAAAAGGCAATCGACGATTAAGCGTTTTGGCTGAACAAGCATACGTCACATTGAATAATATATTTCTTCATTAATTCTAGTTGAGGCATCGATCAACCACAACGTTTTGGATGGATACAATTTGCACCTGATTGTACTTTTTACTATCAGTTGAGGCCTTGCATACCACACATCATTCTCGTTAAGTAAAGGGCTTCTTGCAATGCAAATGCAATGGGTAAAATTGTAATGCAAATATTACCAAATATTGCGAGTGCTAATTGTATGGAAAGTCAAAACAACGAGCTTAATGTTTCGGAAGAGAGAAAGATTTGTTTTATGAGAATATTATGTAACCCTCTCTCCGAAAGATTGAAAAATCTTCACCAATGAGGAAGTTCAATGCTACGGAAAATTGATTGTAAAAAATGTTTTTTACAGGCGGTAAAAATTAGAGTATTATTATAGTATTTTATTACACGGCGAAGCATCTCGAAAATGTACAAAACAAATAATAAATATGAACTATGTCACAAGTTCTTCCAAATCAACCAATGATAGAGTTAAGATAAATTTCCAGTTTCTGGGAAGCCAACTCACCAATTAGGAGAACTCTCGGACTAGAACTTGTGACGTCACAGACGGAGTAATTTTAAAATTACAAACCTGTAATTCACTACTATGATTGGGCCTCCTAGCCTGTTGCGGCACAAAAAAACCTTTAAAAATCGTAGCGCTAAAAATACGATGGATGAAAAAGTTTTTTTTTAAATTTGGCTTCATTTGATACTCTATAAACAAATAAAAAAAACAATGAACTTCCTCATTGAAATAACGTGGCTAGCCAAATCATAAAATGCTTTATGTTAAAAATATGGCTACACCCTTTAACGATACGGAGCCGTTTTGTATTTTGTCTAGCCAATATGCCCTCATCTGGCTGCAACGTAAATACTCGCGAATCAATGCAAAATATATTTATGTAAATTAACAGTGAGAAGGAATGTGCAATAGTATAACAATTGTTTTAAAATAAACATTACTACAGTATACATATTTTTTCGTAAACATTCACAAACAAAACAATTTCTATGAAGACTTGATGATATATTTGGTGATTGGAAGATATGAAAAACATGTACATATATCGTGCATACACATGTGAATTACATATTACAAAATTAAGAATAATTAATCAAAACAATTTATAAAATATCTGATTATGTTATGTATGTATCATTATAACTCTACGGGTGGGGAGAACAATCGCATAAGTCGACATTTTAATTATTTTTTTAATTGCTCATCTTGTAATAGGCAACTATGTTCACACGTATTGCAAAATATGTAAGTCAAATAACGCTATTGAGGAAAATATATAATCAATGTATTTTATTGCACAAAATAAATTTACTAGTTATCGGCTACAAAAAAGTTTACTCGAAGAAGAACCTTTTCTAACATTATGCCTTAAACGACGTAACATTGAAAAATTATCATCCAACGATGTATTCCTGATTATTATAAATAATCCAATTCCTATAGGTATGGAGAAAAAAAGGACATTCTTTCAATGTCATTCATCTTAAAGCCTCTCATGATTTCACAGAAATTCTTATTGAGAATAATATTAAGGCGCCCTCCGACATAGCCGTCAGAACAGTTGTTCCAATACATGAAGGTGCTGGATATGAGACTACTGTACCTAAAAGAAGCACTTACACACTTCTGGTCGAACAATAAGGAGAGATCTCATCAAAATGTCCGTACAAGGTTTTCCCAGAGCACGAATTATGTCATACCCAAAACATCTCTCCTTTATCGCACAGTGTTCAATATTTTGGAAGAGCGTATTAAGCTCTTAAGGACAAAAACTATTTTCAAGAGAGGAATTAAGAACTGGATTTTCCTTAGTGGGAGGGAAACTCCTTGATGAATTTCCGAATGTTTAAATTTACTGTTTACCATATTGATGTGCCATATATTTGTTTTTTTTATTATTGTTGTGTTTCTGATTCTATATAATATTTGTGATGACTCTTGTGTCTGTGTTAACTAATTGCTCGTCCCAACTCAACAAAAGACGTTTAGTCCCATGGAGTTGGGACTTGTCTCAAATAATGTGTAATAAACTGCCCAGAAGTAAATAAATACATTTTTAACATGTTAGATTTGATTCCTGCAATGTTTGAGACACACGAAACTGTCTCCTGAAAGGTAAGACATTTTGACTTATTTATTTATTATAGATACGGTCTAAGCCAATCATAATTATGTGATTGTTCCCCCCACCCATAGAATTGTGAACGAGGATGTCAAATTTCAACATGTCAATATCGATTGTTCTTTAGTAAGTCAGAAAAAATGAGATTTAAATTAATTTTTAGTTTGACATAAAATTTTCAGTTAGTTTGACAATTACAAAATGCAACCAAAAAACCATAGAATTAAGAATAGTCCAGAAACCGCATACGCACATCAAACAGAAGGCGACTAAACTACTCATAAATGAGTACGATCACGTTTTGAACCATTAGTTTCTTTGTAGATGTCGCTCAGTACGCAACTCCTGATTTGAATTCAACTATGCCGTGTTGTCCTTTTAAAGTGTAGAAATACTGCTAGGATCTTAAAGAAACAGGATGGTATCACATTTCATGTGTAATTAGCAAACGAATGTTTACGTAGCAAATGCATCACTTAAAAATTGAATTATTTTTCCATCTGTCAGATTGTTGAAGAAACAAAGTGGAAATTTCGTTAGTGTTGCCAGGGTAGTAAATTTTTTACCCATTTTGCTCATCTAATAAGAGAAATAATAAAAATTGGACCTCGGATCTTCAAAACATCAAATATTATTTAACATGATATAAAAATATCCGTTTTATGTAAAATAAAATTTGTTTTATTTTTTAAGTTTAAAGTTCATTAATTCAATTACTCTGTTTAAATGACCATTTACTTATCTACTATGTTGAGTCAATCAATATTTCCGCATGCACAATAAAATTTTAGAGAAATTAACAGATTGCTTTTTTTTAACCTTACATTTGTGTATTGATTTTTTTTTTCCCATTGTGAAACATTTTTTCCCGCGTAGGCGACATCGCGACTGCGCGCGGCGAAAGTGGGGCATAGTGGGGGGATTATTGGACAAAGTCCGATGCATTCCAATATGATTCTACGCTTTTTCTGGACTATTCTTAATTCTATGCAAAAAACTTAAATACAGAAAACTCCTAGAGAATTTATTTTTTCTCGGATCAGTTTAAAACATTCCAAATAAGAAGCTGACATACATATTGTCAATATACACAATCACAAAAGAGCAGTGGAAAAAAATTGTGGAAAGAAATTGAAGAAATATGGATGTAAAGTTGAAGTTGTGGTGAGTGTGTAAAGGGGACACTTAAACTAGCCAACGCACGGGTCATCATAAGCCCTGTAAATGCCTAGGCTTCCATATTCTCTTATCTGAATTTTTCTCCATCTCTGTTGCAATACGTTTAGTTAAAAAAATATTTTAAAGTCATGTACAAATTGACAATATTGGATTTTAAATGACCAATCAAATAGTTTTTTTCCTCATTATCTCTGAATTTTTCCAATAAAAATTATGAACTGGACAATCGATATATTATCTACTTTTTCGAAAAAAAAATTTTGTCATAAGATGCTTCAAAATATACTAAAATACGGTATCGTATTTATACATTCAAATGATCGCTCTATTAGGCCAATTTTCATCTATGTAGATATTTATTTTTTAACTAAATCATAGTTGAATGAATGTCGAGAACATTGTCATCTTTTGTATATTAAAAATGAAAGAATCAATACGTAATTTTCAAAATGAAAATTTGAGGTGTACGGATTTCAAAACATCAAATTATGATTTCAATACTGAAAAAAACGCAATGGAAAATTATGTCAGAAAAACGAAGTCTCCATTCTTTGAAGGTCAACTTTTGCTGGGTGGTCTTGGGATGAAGAGCTGGCACAGAACAGAGTTTGATGGAGATGACTAAAGCAGGGTACACACGAGGACAATACAATAGACACGACAATATTGTCCAGTCCCAGCTTTGTGAACAGGCTCGACAACGCAGGACACAACAATGGGACAGTACAATTTGACCGCAGTTCAAACGCGGAACACTGCAAAAATGAATATTTAGTGTGGTGGTGAGAGTAAGCCGTTATCCTGTGGATATAGCCTACCCGTCCATCTCTAAGACAATGCCTTGGTCCATTGTCCTGTCTTCCAAATTTCTGTTCACACTAGGACGATAGGTCTAATCCAGGACAATATTGAATTGTCCTCGTGAGAACCCTACTTAATGGTGAAAATGTTTGAAGAAGAAGCGGAAGATTACAAAATAACCAGCTCAATCATTAATACCGACTGGTAATCGATGTGTTAAATTCTATTCGAAGATGTACGAAATGGAAGTGAAGGGTAGAACGGGGGATGAAAGCTCAACATTTAATGCGGTCGCCATGCAGTCACTGGCGGTTTCGTACTCCCCTAGACTTTCTAATACTAAGCCGAGGCTGTACCACGTCGTGTGGTTGTTAGGATCGATCTTGGCCGAGTCTTTGAGGATCTTCTCCGCAAGTCGTTGGGAACCCAAATGATGGTGACACAGCCCTAATGAAAAAGAAGACAAAATATAAAAAAATGATTATAATTCACAACAAAACCAATTTTTAAAACGATTATTGAAGTAGAATTTAATAAAATTACCACAAAATTTGCGTGATTTCAAATGCTTATACAGTGAAATCCCGAAATGACGTCCCCACAGTTGTGTTTTCCCGCGATTTACGTGTAATTTTTGTAGTTCCATTGAATTTGGAATTTTTTAGTACGTTAAAAACCCAGTTTTATGTTTATTTCCCACAATTAACGTCGGAGAAATTTGCAATCCACACTGCAAACTGACAGCTCGAGAGTCTGAAGTTAGTTTCTACCATTATACCACCTTTTTTTTTTATTTATAATTTTAAAGACAGTTTGATGTGTTTTGTGAACATTTATTGCCTCCATTTTCGTGTTTTTAACAACTTAAGAGTCTGAAGTTAGTCTCTAATCATTATACCAACTTGTCGGTGGAAAAAAAAATGCAATATCCAATGAAAACTGACAACACAAGAGTCGCTTTGTTATTAGTGTTACACAATTTTATTATTTTTCAAGAACACTGTCACAGTTTCGGAAGAGCACTCTTCCCATCGACGGGTGATATTAACTAATACGGTACATACAGTACATATTATAGCACATATAGAATATTGTTCACGCTAATAACAAAGTTTTATTTTCATAATAATTTACAATGAAGTGTTGCGAAGTGAATGCAGTCTCAATTAATAATAACATGCCGATATATTTATGAAAACTTGACCTATGTACACAAAAATATTGATTTGAAAAGCAACAGAGATTTCCAAAGGTTCAACGGGAGAAATAAATATAACTGCAAAAAATTAACAATTCTTTTGCCTCAAACTGCATATGATTCTACAACAAATTACCTCTTGAAATTCAGGCTTTGCCAACAAAAAAAGTTTAAGATTTTGTCAAGCACAGTGCGTTTGGAAAGAGCTACTTTATTTGCGGGAAAAGACAGCTTGGCATTAGATTAGTATTTACTGATTTTAGTTTGTTGATTTTAATTATATAGTTGATTTGAATTTATTCATTTGTTGAGTTTAATTTACTAATTATTTAATTGTATTACATAGTTGTAATTTATTGACGTTTATAAGTGATTCAATGAATCCTATGTAAAGAATATACTAAATTGAACTTTTAATTAATCTATTTTCTTCAAACTATTAGGCCAAATTTTAATTAAATGCTTTGTCTTTGTATGAGTAATTTGATATAATTACTACACATATTTGCATCTTTCTCCATGAATTGACACATCGTGATTCATAAAAATCATATTATGATGACTTGAATTTATTACTTGTCTATTTGTAGCATTCACGGACGAGGATAATAAAATGTGTTTTTAGTGAGTAACACACAAAAGCCGATTTCGAAGTTATCTAGATGTAGTAAATTACCCCGCGATATGCAAATGCATTTCATATTTGAAAAATCAATGTTGTTTGTACGTCTCGACGTATACATTTTGTTGGATGATAAGACTTACCCAGTTGAACTAAGCTGTTGACGTGTCCTGGATTGATAGCCACAGCATTCAGGAAGCACTGACGGGCTTCTGTCCACTCCTCCTTATGACAATGTACCATTCCTCTCTGGAATCAAAAATGCAATTAAGCAATTCATTCTTCATCCGAAGACACATTACCAAAGGATGTGTAACAAGGACTTTCACAAGAGTTAAACGAGAAGTAGAGAAGATCTCTGGCTATCTAAGATGAGACCGATTGAAAAAAATCTGTTTTTTAAAGCTTAAAAGTGTTCAATGAGTTGCTGGAAAGTCTCGGGGAAGCTAGAAGCATCTCCACATTTAGAAAAAAATGCAGTTATATGATTTGAAAAATAGATGTTTTAATTTTTTTTTAAATATGGTTAGCTGTGAATAATGGCTTATACGGACAATTCGCCCCTGCGAAATATGCCTGTTTGTCTCACCATGTATATGACCTGGTGCGCCAAGGGGCAGACGGTGGCCGCTTCCTGCACACAAGCAGCCGCAGCTGGCGCCGCGCCCAGTGCCAGGTACAGCTCCGCCAGGAGCAGCCACAGGCGCAGACGCAGCGGTGGGCCTGCGCCTGCTCCCCCAACCGCGCGGCCCGAGCCGGCCTGCGATGCGGCCGAACTCAGCGCACGCTCCACTCGAGATGCGGCGACGGAATTCGCCTGGATGGAACCTGAGTACACACCAAATTGATTGTATTAATAAAAATATTGTACAACAAAGAGGAAGCTCAGTGGTTTTTTTAATATTTTTTTTCATAAATAATTTTTTATTATTTTTATGTATCGTATCATCAGCACTTTGATTTTTTTAAAATTTTTAAATTACTCTTACTGAATAATAGAATTGGAATTCAAATTCCAACTCACTCGAATCTTTGACGGAGTCCATATCGTTGTAGAGCTGGAGTACAGATCGAGTTTCCGACTTCCTGTCGAAATCTTTCTCCGCCTCTCCCATTATCCCCGACTCATACAAGTTCTTCCACAGAGCGAGCATGTGTTTACCGGTCACCAAGGCAGCCTAGAATCAAAACGTAAATGTTTAACATGTTCACGGACACTTTTTTCTTTCATAGGATCCACTTATTTGGACACACACTATTTTATTTTTTGAATTCCTTATTTTACTAACATTCTGGGACACTTTTGTTGAGGACTGTTTTTTTATGGTACACAATATCTGCTGCTACCATAATATCATCGGGTTTCTGGCACATTTGAGAATAGTATTTGACGTTTTACTAATTGGGAGATATTGCACTTTTAAAGTTAAAATCACATCCCAAATCAACAATTCATATGAAACTGCATTTGAAAATAATAAAATAATATTTTTTGGATTTATAAAATACGAAATATGTTTATTCACTTTTTAAACAAAGATTATTTTATGCCATTTATGAAGACATCTCATTTTTCTAAAATTTGTAGTTACTTACATAAGTTGTGTCGGCTTTTTTTCAAAATTTAAAAATGAGCATCAAAAGTTTTTAAAAATGGTAAAGGTTACAAGTCGTTCGAAAGAAAAATTTCTGCTCTACAAGATGTGTTAGCTTTTACATTACATATGTGTATTATTTTATTTGATTAAAAGCCTTCAAAATGGAATTTCAAGTAGACGAAAGTGAACATTTTCGACACCTCCTTCTGTTTGCGTTCAAACAATGAAATAAAACTGCCAAACTTGCTCACAATGTTCGCGCAGTGTACGGTGATGTTGCTATGAATTATTGACAAATTTGCTGTATTTTTTTTGTTGTGTCTACTTGTTCTCTTCATTTGGAAAAAACAGACAATAATTACTTCAGCTTCACATAGGCTATAGCCGGCATACATAACCCGGGACCTCAAACATAGTAAGTAAACACGCCAACCACTACACTACGAAGCGGACTTATCTCCACTCGATTTCCATATTCATGATTTATACCTGAGAGCAACCATCGAGCCGAAAGCACTCGTTCAGGATTCTAATTCTATTTCACAAACAGAACTGACGGAGAAACCATGCAATCAGAAAACAAAATATTTTTTTCTTAGTCCAACTAAATTGATTAGGCTACCTCTCCCCCGTGGCACTTGAGTTGCAGCAGGGCGAGGACTCGGAGCAGGTCCATACTATCAGGGTGGTCCTCCAGGGCAGCGGTGGCTGTAGCTAGGGCCTCCCGGGTGCGACCCTTGGCCGACAGGACGAGACACAGCAGCTGCATGGCCGCGGAACATTCCGGCCGCTTCCGCAGGCAATTCCTGACGTAATACTGAAAGAAGCATGGACATACATAAACTTTAAAGTTAAAAATCCACATACATAAAGTTAATCTTAACCCTGAGAACTCCTTTAGAGTTTGCCACCAGCCCAAAATAAAACTACCCTACAGCTCGTATGGTGGAAGGCATTCGCCCAAGCGAATCATCATGTAAAAAATATGGTAATATTTATATAAAATGATACTATTACTACCAATTTATTGGAGAAAAACAAACCTCTCTCATAAACAAAGAAAAAAATACTTGATAACACAGATTTATATTTAAAAATACAGAACAAGGTAAATTCAAGTTTTACAATTATTGTCATTCAATGTTTGAAAATGGCTGGCCCGTCATATAATCTTTTTGACGACTAAATAAAACGGAAAGTCACATTTCTTCTCAGAGAAGGAAAAGTGGATGACTTTGCAGTGTGCAGTGACCGAAGTAAAAAGGGAGGGAGAAAAGAAATATGTCCATGGAAACCTGGTATGCACACGGGATTGTGTTTTTAAAAAAATACTAGAGAGGTTTTTTTTAGCTTTAGCTAAATTGAGAAAATTCTCACAAAATGTGCATAGAGCCATATTCTAAAGAATTTCTTTTTTATGTTTGCTAAATTAAGAAATCTTCACAATCTCGTTCTTACCTATAACCATATAGAATTCTGTATTACGAAGCATCATAAGTCCTATGGTTTCAATAAAGAAAAATAGCTCGTTTGAAAGTGTTGAAACTCTAATGCGCTGTATGATATAAATTTATTAACGCAAGAAAGTAAAAAATTGTTATTGATATTTTTTAAAATATGGTAAGCTGTAAATAATTGCTTATGAAGATGATTCATCATTAGTGGCGCTATAGCCCGTTTTGGGGCCTGGTCTCCTCCTGAATCTGTCTCCATACCTCCCTGCACCCTGCGGCTCTTAACCAGTTCTTCAGGCCAATTGCTCTAATGTCACTTTCCACACTATCCAGCCATCTTAATTTTCGTCTGCCTCTGCTTCGTCTGCCTTCGGGGGTGGTATAAATATTTTTTCGGGGTACATTTGTGCACATGGCCCAACTATAAGGACGATTCGCCCTTGCTAAATGATTACACAAATTTGGTATAAAAGAATTAGTTACCATTGCTTCAGAGATCCCTCCCATGAGCGCATACTGTAGAGCCAGATAGTAAAGGGAGAGGTGGTCCTCAGGATCGCAGTCCACTGCCTTGTGAAGACTCTCCTGGCATTTAACATCGGCTGCTTCTTTCTCCGCTCGAATGGTAGTAGCTCTAGAAAAGGAAAGAATATCATAAACTCGAGGTAAATAAAACCCTGGACTAGTACTCGACGACTCAATCTACTCTCAGGTGAAAAACCCGAAAAAGGAAATCGAGTAGAGATTAGTCTAAAGGGTTTTCAACTCTCGACATAGCTCACTCTGGAGATCTAAACAAATGATGAAGTTCAGTGCTACGGGAAATTTAATATAAAAAATGTTTTCTTACGCGCAGTAAAAATTAGAGCATTAAATTGTACAACAAAGTTTCCTGAAAATGTATAAAATATATGTATTTATATATATATACTTTAATAAAATAATACAAAAAAATTCAATATTTGTTAATATGATGCTGGTCACATATGTTGAAAATCTTTTAAACTGCCAGGTGCAGGTCCGATACCTCAGTATAAGATTAGAATATCAAGGCACCACATAGATAAACACTCATGATTATAATAATAATAATCATGGTTTATTAACAAAAAATACAATTTCTTTATCTTCTACATACTTCTACATCTTAGGTAATGAATTTCTCTGGATTATGTCTAGTCTGCCTAACTAGGTACAACCTGTTTTAAGGGAGACATTTTTATGCAAAAATAAACAATCACATGACTACCTACTAGTTAATTTATTATAAAGTTATACAACATATTTACCATTTATTATTTTAGAATGTTTTTTAGTAAGTTTTCCGATTTTTCCGTACCTAAATCCAGTAACCATTTTATTACAAATTTATTTATGAATAGTATTTTAATATTTTTTACCTGGCTGTCATAAGATGACCAATCCCAACATAGAGATGACATCGCGAGAGCATGTAAGTTGGGTTCTTATGTTCTCTTTCCAAAGCCATTTGACTAAACTGCAATCCTTCGGATACCTGAAAAACAATATTTAAATAATAATAAATTCAATATTGGATATACACAAATATATAAAAGTAGGTATTAATCATAATTAAAATTAATACTTGGAAAATAAATTTATCACCAAATATCACTATTAAATCAATTTTGTATATTATAATGAACACCTTAAGAATTCATTCAATAACAACAGTTTGAATTATAATTTTTTTGAAAAATATAAGACGGATGTGAGACTGTGTAAGCACATAAAATGCGTCCCAGCGTTGGTGACTAGTGTGTTTTATAGCCCTTAATTAAGGAATTTAATTGGTACAACAAAGCGTGTTGAAATGATTATATCCGTTACAAAAACAGTATTGTTAAATTGGGTAGGTTGATTTGGTTTTTCAAAGGTTTGTTGGATAGTTAATCTCTGATACAACTCTGCTCCGGAATATTGACAAAAACTACATATGCATTATGGGTGAATCAGCTAAGATGTCTTACACTTAGATCAGCTATATCTACACCAATAGGAATAGTCATTATACCTATTCAATGAACTAAACTCTGTGAATGTGATTTTGGAGTTGCAGGTCCTATGACATGAAATGTTCTATTAACATAAATGCAAAACTGTGAGAACGAAGTGGTGTTTAAAAAATTAAATACCGGCATGTTTTCTAAATCATAATGACTTTTTATTTTTAAAAAATGTATTTATGCGTTCAATAAAGCTTAATTTTTTTTTGCAATGCGCGAATCTGAAAAAAGACCACAAAACTTCTAGAACAGATCCGAGTAAGTGGAATTGTTAGAAGAAATTCTAAGCATACAGTGACAAATTAATTATTTTACTGAAAAGTTTTACACCGTTATTAAATTGTTACATTTAACTGCTAAATGGGCTGAATAAATAAATAAGTTATCCATAACAATAATTATAACCTTGTCCTGCAAATTAACTACTAAACAATTGAATTTTGTGAGTAAGAAAATGTCCTAAATACCCTGTTAAGAGATTCGTAGCACTGTCTGGCAGCGAGCAGGCACGGCACCACAGCAACAGGTTCCAGTTTGGCAACCTGTGCCAGTACACTGACTGCCCGAGTATAGTGGCCCAGAGCAACGAGGGAGTACGCCTGCTGCTGCCAAACATGGGCTTCCTCGAATGAGAACTTCATGGCTCTTTCTAGAGACTGGAAACAGAAAATAATTATTAGCATTGAATATTTTTATCTTTTTAAATACTCCATGATTTGAGATTTAAAATATTATGAGTTTTAAAAGTCTAAATAAAAGTTACTCTATAAAAAAATACAATATTATTTTCCAAAAAAGGAAAAAAAAATAAATAAGTGTTTGTCCCTATAAAATATTAACTAACAGTCACCAGGTGCTCAGACATGTTAATAATATAACATAAGAGAGAACAGACTAACGACGTAATATCATATACGCAAAGCATGAGCGGGCGTCTGTCGTTTTCACTCTGGAATAATCTTGATCAGACCAAAACGCGTCTTACAAGTTTGTCTGTCAAAAATGCGTCCAAAATAGCCGAAAATTAACAGATTAATTATAAACATGTATGCAAATAAAAAAAATAGGCTTTTACAATTACTACATAATTAAATTTGAAATTCAAATGTTCTATGTATTTTGTGATCAAACCTCGTATATAAAGAAATTTAGAAAATTTCTTTCACACCCACTTACTCAAATAAAACATAATTTATCCCTATTGGAACAGGTATATTAACAAGAATAATTTAAACGATTCTGATTCTACATAGTATAATTATTTACTTCCGAAAATATTTTGAGCAATCCAATCATTGATTAAAATATCATCCCGATTGTTTACATTGAATTCTTTCTTTTTAATATGTAGGTAGACGTATTCTAATAACACATTCAAATATTTCAATTTTAGAGCCAACTTCTGTTAGTCATAAATAACCGTTTAAATAGGAAACAGTTTTATAAAAAAATTAACGCACAAATATTTGATTTTAGGTGATCATCGAAATCATTATTTTCTAATTACCTCTAAACCTGTCATTTGAAGATGTCTGATTAATGAATTGGACGATCGAATTATATACCACAAAATAAAATACCTCTTGCAATAAGCCCACTTGTCCCCACCTCACGGTAGCTATGGTCAGTAGATCGTAGATGGCGCTTGCATTCTCAAACGCGTGAATTCTCGCTTGCTTGAACTCCGGACTCTGTGAGAGAACAGCGTCTCGAACAGCCATAGCTTCACCAATCAGGAGAAGAAGAATGGTCTCTTCACATTCATTCTTTGGCACAAACTAGAAACAAATGCACAGTTTAAGTTCTGTTTGTTTCTTTTTTGTCTTCTTATCAACGTAAGAGCGCTTGTTATCAACATAGAGGCGCAGTATCGTAGCTAGGGGCTGGCCAGGCAGGCGGCTATCGGGGTGCAACCTCGAAGGGCGCACTTTGCAGACCTACAGCCCTGTTTTCTCTTTCTCTTCCTAGAAAATAAGTCTTGAGAGGTGTAAAATTAGGGGCGTAGCTACGACGGTGCAGAGATATGTACTCCATACAGCCATCACTGTCACTTACTGAAAAGGAACGGGAGTATACACCTTTTCAAAGAAATACAAGCATATCCACTATCTGTCAATACAATTAGTAACAATAAAATGTTTAAAAGGGCTATAAAAAAAATGGAAAGTGGAGCTAGGTAAAAGTAAAATGGATTGTCTCATTCGCCCAAACCAATATTGAATCAACTGCTACACAAATGTAAAGCTTATGTTAGGTTTTTGTTATTTTCATTGTGTGTTTTGTAATATAAATAATATAGATGTACATAAATACCTTGTTTTTTAAACTGTCTAAACATTTGTTAATTATCTTCGTTTTTTTAAGTTAGTCTTCTTTGTTTATTCTCAAATGTATTTTTTTTAAAATATATTGCTAAGTGTCCTCGGCACGGGAAACCCCAGTGAGGTCACATTATTTTTATTATTAATTATTGTTTGTAAACAAAAAATATGAATAAATAAAAAAATATATAAAAGTATTACGCTCTCCTCCCTGCAGGAAGTATCTGGTTCTTTATCCCAATTGAACTATGGTAGGTCCAGTTCTGCATAGATTGTGTTACTATTTTAAAATGAGAGGATGCCTGTACAAGGGCGTATAAAAACATGTGTCGACTAAGTATCACGATTTGTAACAAATCAATATGGCATTTTAGTTCAAATGAAAACTAACCCTAAAGGAAGACACTTAAACAAAAAGGTCGATTAAACTGCCAGATGGTTTGAATTTAATTTAAGACAATAATTTATCCTTTATTAGTTGTTCATATGCTATTATATATATTTTCTTAAAGAGAAATACTTGAGTTATTTACTTACTCAAATATTTCAATTTTTCAGACCATTTTTTAAAAGTCGTAAATAACTTGTGCTGGAAAAATGGAAATCGAGTTGCGGTAGAGTGGGATTTAAACCTCAGACCTTTGGCCCGTGAGTCCACAATACTACCATGGGACCACAACCCGGTTCAAAATTTATATTTTTATATTATTCTTCAGTTCGGGCACACAGGATGCTGATGCTGTGGCGTGCGGTACCGGTTTTAGTTTTTGTGTCGACATAATTTTGGCTTTTTTGACACATTAAATGAATTTAGAAATTATTTCACATAAATTTAAATGTAAAAAAAATCAGGGTGACGAAAAATGTAACAAATGTTCATTTGGGGGAATATTCTTTTGAGAATGTTTGAAGAAAAATGGGACCTGAACATTTCAGTGTAAAAAGTGGGAAAACTTAAAATTGAGGAATGTAAAAATGAGGTTTTACTGTTATAGGTAACACATAAAAGTCATTAAAATTTAAAGATATATATCTGTTAATAATGTTGCTAGTTGAAAAATGCTAACACTCGATTAATGACTGACAAGACTGGAACCAAATACCTTATCCTCATAATTATTATTATATCTGTCATAGGATAGGCGAATTCATATATGATGTTGATTCTAGAACCCGCATAATAAAAATGAGTTCTGTGTTGAATTTTTCTTTTTTTGAAATAACAAAATAAACTTAGTCAAGCAATGTTTTTTACCAAAATAACAACAAAAGAAAAACAAAATGAAATACGTCAAGTACTTAAATTTTATAACTACCTGATTCAGTCCAGAATACTTTTTTGGTTTCCAGGGTCCATCGTGAGTCGTTTTATTGGTCAGTGATGACCATTCACTACCAGACACTCCTCGCAACAGAACCTCAGCCAACTGCCTCGCTAGAGTAAGCCGAAGGGAGTGAGTTCCGGAAGATTCCACAGCAGTCAGCATCTCTCGATATCTGAAGAGAAAAAAGACAGGATATTAAAAATAAACGGAAAACCTTTCAGTTTGATTCTTTGTGATTGCCTTAGTGAGGAAATTCAGTGTCTTTTCTTAGATTTTTTATTTATTAATAGAATATTAAACTAAGCCAATTTTTTTTATTTTTAAATATCGTATTATCAGCGTTGTGATATTGTAAAGTTTTGTATTTCTTAAATAACTCCGCGTGTGATGTCAGAGGTTGTTCAATGACAGTTCTTCCGATTGGTTCGTGTATGGTGACCAAACCGGATATCCTTCAAAGCTCTCATATCATTGGATGGTTCATATGAACCAGTGACGTCATTCAAAGTAGTGCGTTTTTATTAAAATATATTTTTTTTTTTCGTACATTTTTAAGAAATTTTACGCAACAATTTAATGTTTTAATTTTTACCGCGAGCAAGAAAACATTTTTTTTATCGAATTTCCCATAGGGCTGAAGTTCCTCATTCCACCATGGAGATTAACTCCCTTTTCCCGGTGATGTGAAGTCAGTACACATTGCAACTTATAACTTTTATATCTCTGTAAATTCAATAAATACTGGTTTAAGATTTTCAGTTTTCTGCCGTTATACATTTACGTATTGATTTAAATAATTTATGATTAAATAATAAATACTTATAGGGCGCAGAAAAAGCATATCATCAGAAATTGGAGATAAATAACTTGGAGGCTGATTTAACTATTTAGCGGCGACACATGCACACCAGGAGCTCAATCACAGATGGCTATCGACATGCTAAAAAACGTGCTAAGTATTTGAGCGATCACCACGAACAATCATGAACACGCTGAAGTTAAAGCGGTCGCGTTGCAAAACGCCATAGATAAGTTCCTGTGCGAGATTCAACCAATCCTCTTGAACTGACCGAAGTTGAATTTCGTTTTGCAACGCGACCGCTTTAACTTCAGCGTGTTCATGATTGTTCGTGGTGATCGCTCAAATACTTAGCACGTTTTTTAGCATGTCGATAGCCATCTGTGATTGAGCTCCTGGGGTGGAGTATATTAATGAACCCTTATATATTCAGCAATTGAATATTGATTTGATGAAAAATGCGCTGAAGAAGTAATCATAGTTCACTTTGGTTCCATTACCTTTTACGTCTGGTCCATGGAAACATTTTTCAAACACTAAATTATGTAATAAGCACGGAGAAAAAAACAATAGGTTTGAAAATTGTTTCCCTTTTAAATCACAGATATACAGGCTTCTGAGAGCAAAATAGCTAAAACCTTAAACACAATAAACTGATCTGATGAAATTGCAACTCAAAATGGCAGAATAAATTTTTAGATTCCTAAATTTAGTACATTAAGACAGAATAATATGTTTCTCCACTTCTCACTCGAGTTAAAGCCTCAAGTTAAATTAAAATACAATGATACTGCTTTGTTACAGTGCTAATTATACACTTTAAATTATGTAAATGATAGTCTTCCAGGCAATGAGATAAGATTATCGTGCCATACAAGCCTTCTGTCAACTATGTGTCAGTACATATGAAAAAACACCTCGTACTGTTGACTCTTACTAGCAATTTATTTGTGTAGATGGAACTAATTGTGAAAAAGGTAAATACTAAAATCAAACTCTCGGCGGGAAAAAATATGAGACAAAAAAAACTGCTACATTTTTATATTTTAAAAATTAGTTTTGATCCTGCAGTCAACAACAACATATTAAAGTATTATTTATTTGCGTGTGGACAATACAACAGATAGGACAATATTGTCTAATCCCAGCTCCGTGAATAGCCTCGACCGCGCAGGATAGAACGCTTTCCCATTCTAACAATTTTATCATTTTGCGCTTATAACTTGCGCCAAACCGAAGTGCGTATAAATTCAATTTAGCATTTTGTGGTATCATTAATGCAAATACTTAGTTAATCAAAACTCCTTATTCTTTGTCCACATCCACTCCTAAGTAGAGCATGCGGACATCACCAGACACCTCCAAGGGACCCTACTGCTAGTCAGCACTCTCGCCTTTTCCAACATCTATTCCGCATCCCTTAGTTCCGCCAAATAAACCCAAAAGATCGTCAGCGACGGCCTTCCGGGACGGCAGGAGCCCACAGGTGTGAAGAAGAGACAACTTGAGTTGAGGTTCTCCTGAGGCATACACAGGTCCACTTCCGCACTCTCAAAACGCTCATTATAGGAGACTGCTACGTCTGTTTTCGAACTTTAATGTAAGTTATTAAATCGAACCACCTTTATACCTTATATTCTCTTCGAGCACTTTTTATTTATTTATTTTGTTTATTGATATATTTTCCATTATAAACTATATTTAATTATAAAAATAATGTGACCTCACTGGGGTTACCCGTGCCGAGGACACTCAACAATATACTTTTTTTTAAATATTTTTATATTTGAGAATAAACAAAGAAGACTAACTTAATAAAGAGAGATAATTAACAAAATGTTCAGACAGTTTTAAACACTATGTATTTATATTTACAATTAATTTATGTACATCTATATTATTTTTATTATACGCACAATGAAAGAACAAAAACATAACATAAGCTATACACTTGTGAACCAGTTGATTCGATGTTGGTTTGGGCGAATGAGACAATCCATTTTACTTCCACCTAGCTCCTCTATCGATTTTTTTATAGCCTTTTTGAACATTTTTTGGTTACTAAATGTTTTAATAGATAGTGGAAGTAGGTCATAGATTTTAATTGAATTATTTACTTACTCTCAAAACTCAAAAGATTGGTGTTTTGAGTTTTGGTAAGCTGCTGGGATAAACACCCATAAAAGAGTACTGGCATTATGCAAAAGTTGAATAATCGATATTTCGTTTTGACTGGGTTTAGACTAGTTAAAAGTTTCTCCAGGGAATTCCTAGGATAGATGCGAGTGTTTAGTGCATGCCACCATCCTTAATTATGTAAATAATTATAATACCTATATTTTACTCCGCAGGTGGCACTGGCAGCTTTAACTCATCACAGTTTCAAAGCAAGAAATAAAACATTTTTGTATTGCAAAACGAGTTTTGAATTTTCTTATTCTTCAATCGATTCCACCACAATAAGATTCAAATTGTGTTTAGTATCATCACAGCAATTACGAATTTTTTTTTACAAGACAAGCAGGCAATACCATACCTGTTAACAGCCTGCTGTAGCCTTCCAGCCCTGATGTACAGGATGGGCGCCCTCTGCAGGGCGGTCTCCAGCGCGGGGCCGAGAGCCCGTGCGGCGCTCGCGCCCCCGCTCCCTCCTCCCCCTGACACCATGGAGGCCCCCCCCACAAGGGACCCTGCTCCCGATCCCCCGTTACCCTCAGCCCGCTGCAGGTAGAGGAGGGACAGCTCAGAAGCCAGCTCGAAACATCGAATCTGAAAATTGGAAGTGACATGAGGAAAATTGATTCCCGGCACGGTTGACATAAAATATTTATTTTAAAGGTGATTTTGCACCACAATATTTTACCGTTCCTAGACTGACACCTGATCGTAAGCTTGCGTGAGCATAAGACTGATCACCTTACCTTCATGTAATATTAGTTAACCCATTGCACCACTAGTAAAGATGACATAATTTGTTCATACAACACACTATTTGATTTTGACACATTTTTTTATTACTATAACATTTAAATTAAATAATAAATAATGTGAAATAATTTGTGATAATTACATTTTATTATGAAATCAGTAACCAAAATATACTTATTTATGTCATTTTTATGAATAAAGTTATTGTCATTCAGTTTAAATGTAAAAAAAATCACTTCAAAGACAAACCGGAGAATCGCCGGCTTTGTAAGTCAGTGACAAATTGACCTTGGCCAACGATTCGTCGGCTTTGTGTTGCGATGGGTTAATATACGAAAATGTAATATGCCATGGTGATGTGTCTAGACCCTTATGTAGGATATTTCAATAATGAAGAGAAAAATTATATTATTATAACGCATCTAATGTCCAAAATTTTTTTTCATTTCATTTATGGTCGTATTATTTCAAAACGATTTTAAACAAGCTTCCAGTGTATTTTACAAGTTTGAGAAGAGGCAACATGTGATAAAATTATTGAATTATGGAAAAAAAATGCATTTACCATATCATTTTCTCGCTCTGCTTGTTTATACCTGCTGCCCCCAGGAGTAGCACTGTGTTCTAAGCAAAGTCCTTTTATAGCATACGACTCCGCCACGATACGAAGACTTCGTCTGGAATCACATACATAATAAACACATTTATTTAATATGATTAATATGTGGTATACTTAAATATTTTGTGACCAAACAGTTTACTAAATGTTATCAAATATTTGTATATAACCACTTACTGACATTAATTAAAACACTAATATTCATTAAAATTTGAAATTAACTTCTAAGATAAAAAAACGAAACCAATTCAATTAAAAACAGTTGGAAAAAAAATTCAATGAAAGGTCAGACAGTAGACATCAAAAAATATATATTAATACAAAGCTGTACAATGAGGAAGTTCAGTGATTTTTTTATTTGTAAATAGACTATTGAACTAAGGCAAAATTTAATTTAATTTAAAAAAGCCAAGGAAGGCACATTAATTATATTAAGAAATACTTCATTCCAAAGTCTGGCACCTGGAAATGGAATTGCTGAAAAATGATGTGGTATGTTAAGGAATGGAAATTGTCCTCATCAGAGAATTATTTTTCAAATAAATCGAAAATTGAAATTCAATTTTAAATGAGAAATTATAATATGGTTTTTGACTGCTTTAAAACGGAATATACAAATTTAGTTCAGCCGAGAAAATACTTATAAAAATTAAATGGTAATTTTTATTATATGTTCATCATATTATCTCCTATCCACACCCAGTGGTGCATAGGGCATTACGTTATCACGCTAACTGCAACGTATCTTGATCGTTCTCAGTTCAGGGACTATGACAAATTGCAGTGAAAAACAACTTATTATAAAAAACATTTAATGTCCACCTTATCGAGAATCGAACCCGAGACTTAGAGTATGAATTTTATTTTATTTATTTATTTAACAGAAACAAACAGTCGACAATGATATAATAACATAAAAAAGATACGGTTTAAAGACAGACCAGCGAAGTTTCTAAATAAGAATCATACATATTAAATTGTGGTACAACAAAAGGATGTGTTTATGTGTATTTGTGTGGGAGTAAGTGTTCAGGTGTGTGGAAGTGTGAGCATCATTAAATAGCAAGTGGGATCGTATCGCAGCCAGAAAGAATGAGTCTTAATTAATTTTTAAATAAATTAAGGGGCATGTTAAATATATCAATAGATGAAAAAAAAGCACTGTAGTTAAAGCAAGAACGATACAGGAAAGAATGTTGTGCATAGTTAGTGCTACAGACTGGCAGATGGAATAAATACTTTTTTCTTGTCACGCAGAAGGGGACATTAAGATTAATTTTGGAGAGTAGGTTAGAAGAGTCTACTTTATTATTTAATCATTTATATAAATAGCATAATTCAGCCATAGTGCGTCTATTAGAGTAGCTATCGAGTCGTAAACACTCGCCCAGGATTCTGATCGTAACTCTCTCACAGAGTTTATTCATTATGACTAGACACAAATAATTATCATGTTTTATATCTAACTAGCGGACCCGACAGATGTTGTCCTGCCCTAACGTTGGCTTGCCTGCTATTAGCTGGTTCAGCAAACGTTTTTTTGACACTCGAATTTTCGATAAACTATATACTAAGCGACATTTGAGATTGAGTTGGACATTTAAATCATATCATTTTGTTTCATAATTGTGTGATTTGCTGTTGCCCAAAGCAAAAATAAAAAAAAGAGTGCAGTATGCCAGATCCAACTGTGAATCTACACCATTCAGGGACCCGCTCAAACACACACAAAAAATTTCATCAAAATCTGTCCAGCTGTTTAGGAGTTAAGTGACATACACACGAACAGAAGAATTATATGTACATAAAGATAAACACTATATGTATAATTGCGCAAATAAACAATAATACAAAAATACGTACATTGGAAGCTGTTTCTCTGTTAATGTGTGCAATTCAGCCAGGGTGTAATTCTTTAAACTCTCGTCGAACATCCCACTGGCGTAGTTTAATTTCCCGAGCAATAAATGAGCATCCAAAGCCACCCCTGCTTTTTTCCCAAGCTCGTTTGCCGCCAAAAGCAGAAAGGACTTCGCCTCCGCCAAACCCTGCTTGGCTTTTGAAAAATTTGTTTCGATAGGGGGCCATTCTTCGAGGTAACTCTCTAGCTTTCCTTCCCCAATGAGGAAGTTGGAAAGACATTCTAAAAACACACAACACCAAAACAGCACTCGATTAAATAAACACCAATTGACATGACATAACGATTTTTTTCTGTTGTTTTCTCGGAGTGCCGAACAACCACCTTGACCAGAATCTTACCGTAATTAGGGGACCTGATTTTCAGCTGTTCAGCGAGTTCGATTACTTTTTTCCAATTTGAATCTTCTCGACTTTTTTCTATCTCTGTTTCTATGCGGACCGCATTTCTGCCCCGACCCGTCATCTTTATTTAAAATTGTGCTCTCATAAACGTCAAATCAGCGAACTCTCGCACATTATTTTTATAAATTTACGTTCGAACACTCATCAAATGTCAACTTTGACTTAAGAGTTTCTAGTAGAGAAAAAACTACCATCGTACCAACGTAAAAATATTAACGGACGCCAAAAAAAAAAAAAAGTCCACGGTTCTTACTTGAATAAAGCAATTTTCTTTTCCTTCATTTATTTCTAAATCATCATCTAAATTTATTGTAACTGAAAGAATCTTAATGATTTCGTAAATAAATTAATTATAGTAAAAATTATTTAATATCACTTTATTTATTTATTTATTATATATACGGCCTAAGCCAATTACAACAGTTACATGAAGAAACATAAATGCAAGAAACTGAACAAAAAGAACATAAAACTATTTGGCAAAGGCAAACAAGGGCAAAAAAATAATCGTATACAATATATTCAAAAAACGAAAGACCTAAAACTTTGAGCTAAACCATGCCAATCCAACTTCATTCCACACTGTTTAATTGCGAAGAGATCTACGAAAAGCCGGAAGATCTATCCCAAAAAATTCCAAGTCGTGTGATGACTAATCTACACATTCTGGACATTGGGGCAGAAAAACCAAAGTTGCTCTTAAAAGATTTTATAAATAGCAGATTTTGACTTCTGGTGACACGGTTGGGAACATGAAAAAAAAATTAATTGCAACAGAGATGGGACATCACTTCAAGCATTAAGTATTTTGAGAATGCATATAAGGTCCATCTCAGTTATACGTCTCTCCAATGAAGACAGATTAAGAGATTGCTCTTTTTCAAAATAGGAATAATTACCCCTTTATTTATAATAATAATTACTACTTAATCTGATAATAATAAATTTTAGATTTTTTTTTAGAAAATGAATTTTCCAATTGTCCTTTACTTTTTAGTCAAGTTGCATCGAATGTTTTTTTGTTTCAAAATGCCTCACAATTATTTCAGAACAAATTAATCAAATTTTCAAACATTACTATGCATGTACTTTTGAACTTAGTTCATATACATATTTTTTTAATTTTTAATGTCTTCATTTATGTATGTTATTATAATATTACATGATATCTCATATTCAAATAAAATTTAAAAGGCAATGACTCATAAAAAACAAACCTTTTTTAAAAAAATGGTTCTTTTTCCTTATTTTAATAATTTCATAACACATAATATATCTCAATAACTTTTGTGAATAAATATTATACAACTTCAATGAAATACAAAATAATACATGGTTTGACCGCTCTTACCGGCATTAAAAAAATATATCTCTAAAAGTAAATAATGCAATGATTCCATTTATCCAATTTTGGTCGCATCAACCAGCCACATTTGAATAATGGATTGGCAGTGATGCAAGTGGAACAGTCACCTGGCTTGCATTGATTGTGAAGTTAAAAATGCAAATCGCATATTATAATAATAGGTCGATAAGTCGATAGGTCGACCATCGTATGAAAGCACGAAAAAGATAAGGAAAAGTCATCTCACCGGATTGATTCAGTACGATCTTTTTACGATAGTCAATACATGTATGTTATACAAAATATTTTACAAGCATAAATGGTTACATAGGTACCTAATAGAAATTAAGGGTTTGTTATATTTTATTATCTACTTTAAGGAGACTACATAAAGAAAAGATTTCAGAAGAGAAAATTGAATAAAAGTAAAATTGAAACTTTTTAACAAAGTTACAATAATAATATAATAACTTATATTTACATATAAATTATTAATAAAAAAAAAAACTTGTTACACTTCTGCTTATTTGTTTGACCAATTAGCGCTTTCCCCCTCTAATGGGCATCTTCAGACCAGTCTCACCCATATGAGGGTAAAAGCGCTAATTGGTCAAACAAATAAGTGGAAGTGTACCAAGCATTTTAAAATTAATAACTTTAATGTAAATATAAATTATTAAATCATTACAATGGAATCCCATCAAGAATTGACAATAAATAATTTAAATCAAAGTTACAATACATCTTATCGTTTCCAAAATAGAATGAAATATAACTGATAAGTATCTATGAAAAAAGCAAAGTAAGTTGACTGATATCTGTCCTAGTAAATTACACCTGGGTTGGTATTTCAAATGCTCTCGTGGCCGATTATCTCGCGTATTTACATACAAAATGCACGAGAAAAACGGTTTTCTCGTGCCACGAGAGTGGTTCAGAATAGCACCCCAGTGGTATTCTGAACCGCTGTCGCGGCCGTAGAAAAGCATTATCTCGTGTGTTTTGTATTTAAATACGCGAGATAAATGGTTTTTCTACGGCCACTAGATCGTTTGGAATACCAGCCCTCCAATGTTATCAGTGCTTCGAATTTTATTTATTTAGGTACTTAACCAGGATGCATTCTGTTCAAATACCTTATATTTACATTAATTTATTTAAGCTGTGCATAAAATCATTATCAGCATGTCCGCCTCCTAAATTTATTGGCTTAATTCAAAGGCAAAAAGATTTTAATTTTGTCAATTTTGACCAGGGTTCAGACGCAAATCTATTTTTTTGTGTACCGCGCATCCACCTTCGCAGTTGATGGGTGGTTGCGAATTATGTGGGTATGCATTAAAATATTGTCACAACTTCAAAATCCTTTTTACCCACAACATCTGTTTACTTCCCACCGCCAGTATCCTTTGATCATCCGCCACATTAAGACTTCGAGTAGTGAATCGTGCGTTTATTTTGTTGAACGTGTGCCGTGTTCATTGTTCAGCTCCAGATCGGAGGCCTGTCCTAGTGTTGGAGCCGCTCGCAATTTACCAGTTAGACCACCGCAATTCCATCAAGAACGAACCAGGTTAGTGGGATCCATTCCTAATCCATCTCATTCGTTGGTGTTGTAACCGATTGACACTGCATGCCGCATATCTAGGATATTAATTTATTTATATTAAATTTTAGATACAGTACTATATTGTAGAAGCCCGAGGGCTTCGCCCCCGCTATTTATTGCCCCGCATCCGCGTGGGAATTCGTTTTCCACCATTAATGAGGAAAAGATTTGTTGATTCCACTGACGCATTCATAGCTTCCACATCTGCGGTGCTATTCTGAACCGCTCTCGCGGCCGTATAAAACACCTTCTAGTGTATTTTGTATGTAGGTAAATACGCGAGATAAAAGCTTTTTCTGCGGCTGCGAGAGCATTTAGAATATCACCCCTGGGGTGTTCTGGAGGAATAAATAACACAAGGAAGTTCAGTGCTACGGGAAATTGAATAAAAAAAAATCTTACTCACGATATAAATTTGAGCATTTAATTGCAATGCGAAATTTCTTTAAAATATGCAAAAAATATGAGTTTAATAAAAATGAACTATTTTGAAGGACGTCACTAGTTCTCTGAAATCAACCAATGATATTGTGTTGTTAAAGCCTAGACAGCTCACCGAAGATAAACTAGTAAAGTCCTTTGCTGTCTAGTTTAAAAAATACAAAACTTGAAAAATTTGTAGCGATGATAATACAATACATATGTTTTTTTGGTTAGTTTGTCCGTCTAATAACACTTTTTTTTAAACCACTGAATTTCTTCATTCGATTGTAACTTAGCATTCCCATAGAGCAGTTACCTATGTATTTTGACCTAGCTTTGTTTTTTTTGTATCTCATATTAGGTAAGGTTGAAAAATTTATATTAATGTTTTTTTTCGTCCTTTTTTTTGCCCCACAATAGGTCAAGAATCCCAATTGCAGTAGTGAATTAAAGCACAAGATTTTTTTTGTTCTCGATCGAACCCGGAACCTTCCGTGCGTGGATCTAGTATCTTAGCCATTACATCACAGAGGTCAGTTGTGTGTTCTGGTTTAAAATAACTTCTCGTATGTTCAACCTCTAACTGATAACCTATTTACAATTTCATTGTAATCAAAGTCCTCCTCCATATCCTGGTGAACATTCATGAGAGCGAGACTGGCGAGTCTCTCGTCTCCTATTTTATTCCTAAGGTAGGTCCTTCAATCTTCTCAGGAGAAACTTCTTTCACGGGGAGAGTGGCCAAAATCTTTAATAGCTTTATATCTAGCCGAAAGTTTTATTTTGAACCAAAAATTTATAGTGGGTTTTGAAAAAAAAAAAAACTTTTTTATTATTTGGGTTTACGGCCTTAGACAATATTAACTTACAGTTATATAATGAAAAAAACTTATGTTTAAGAAACTGAACAAAAATAACATAAAACTATGTGGCAAAGAAAAACATGGTCAATGAATGAATGAATTATGAATGGTCAAATGTTATAAATGGTCTGTCTTACAGTACGGTGTAGAGGCGTGGACTCTTAAATTAATTAGTTTATATATTTCGTCTGTCTTTAAATAAATATATGTTAAGTATTCAAAAGGTTATAAATTAATTTGTGTAAAATTTATTAATATTGTTCTTTATTTACTTTTTTTTTCTTATGTATCTCTAAAATAATGTATAAACTTATATGTATGTATTATATGTATGTGTGTATGTTTTCATATGTAAATTTATTAAATATTGTTCTATGTACCCTATACCTATGTTGGTACATTTCCTTATTTTTACTTATTATTGTATCTTTTAGTTTTTCTAATGTTACCTTTAATTTTAACTAAATTTACATACTTATGTTTCACTGCTGCACTTGAATGTAATTTCTAATATATGTAAAAGCCCGTAGGGCGGTAAATTAATAAATAAATATGTTTTGATGTAGGAAATTTTGATTTCTGTTAACGCGGTTGGGATTGTGAAAATAAATTGATTGCAATAGAGATGGGACTATATTATCATGTGTAAATTAGGGTTTGAATCCCCTAACCCTCCCCCCCCTATATACGCCGTTGGTTGATTCAATGAGGAAGTTATTTTGGCTCATTAACTCCGAAAGAATCTTCTCACGAAAACGTGAAGTGAGCGTTTTAAAAAAAAAATTAAAGTGTAAAATTGCCAATCATTTGTAACATGTTCATTTTATTATGCATCATTGGTAGCGGCCGAAGCGGGGCATATATTTTCTGTCTAGACTTGTTATCTCTCTTCAAATATTAGAAATTAGTCTTTCGGTTATCTTCCTGTCGATTAAAGTTATAAAATTATATATCATTACGAATCTGAATATACATACATGGCAACTAAAAAATCGACGTGCTTAATTGATATGTATAAGTTAGTAATAATATTATTCATTAATTGTGAGTACAAAATTTATAGTCGGACTTTAATACGACATTCATTTTGTTATCAATTTTACAAGATTTAAAAGTAAAAAGCACGGTAGCATGATAATGGCGTGATACCATATTCTTCTTATCTTTCCTCTCCCCGATGGAGATTGCAAGTCATCGCAGAAATTTTTACTTTTGGCAGCTGCCCCTGACCAAAGACTGAGTGCATCAATGGAACCAGTCAGCAAGTTATTTTGCCAAGAGATGCGCCTTCTGTCTGCGCTGCGTCTTTCTTCAATCCTTCCCTGCAGAATGACTAACCTGTAAAATGTTATATTTTTCGCCTCTCATCACTTGCCCGAAGTACTCAAGTTTTCTTTTCTTTCTTCAGTACCTCTTTATCTTTTTTCATCCGTCGGAAAACGTCATCGTTTTGGACTCAGTCCACCCAGGAGATTTTTAATATTCTATGTAGCACCACATTTCAAAGGCTTCGGTCTTTCTGGAAGTGGCTTGAATGAGCGTCCACGTTTCTACACCGTAAAAAAGTCTAAATTAAAATTTCCACTACACTGGCTCAGTATCAGCCATGAAAGAAACGTTCACATTCTATCACTTCTTCACAATATTTTAAATAATCCCACTTCGCCTGTTTATCTGAGAGAGCTCATCCAACCTCTTTCACAACACGGACTATCTCTTCGTTCTAGTAACTAGAGAACCCTTTTAATACCCTGTCATCGCTCTAATGCCTCCTCTTTCACAGTAGTAGCCGCTTGATTGTGGAATAATCTACCCACTAATGCTAGAGACCCCCCTTCTTTATTTACATTTAAGTCAAGATTGAAATATCACTATCTTAATATTTAAATTGTTCCTTTATCCTTCTTCTTTCCTTCCCATCCCCTCTCCTCTCTTCATAGTATAGTGTTGATTTTTTTAAATATATTTTATTTTATTTTGTTAATCTTTGCTTTTAATTTTTGTATACAATTGTAAGATTGAATATGTCCATGTATTCATAATTTTCTCAAACTGAACGGTTTTGGAAGGTAGGAAGAAATTGCCTTAAGGCAATATGCCCGCCCTTATATGTATATATATTGAATATGTATATTAAGTATCAAATAAATAAATACAAAGGCTTAGATTGTGACTTTGATATCTTCTGATCGATCCCATTTATCATTCAGCCAGCTTCCTAAATATGTATATTTATGGACTTGCGCAATAACCTGCACTCCAATTTTAAAAGCTACTGGAGCCCAATTACAAATAACTATCGACGTGTTAAAAAATATGCTTAGCATTTGAGCGATCACAATTTACAATGATGAACATGCTTAAGCTATCGCAGTCATTAGTCAACGCGTGTGTAATCTCTAAGTCAACGCTCGGGTCGGTTTGTTTTTTGTTTTCCTCGTTAATAAATACAGTTCCTTGGCGAAAAATCAGCGTTTACTATAAAAAATAGTACAATATACAACAAACCGACACGAGCGTTGACTTAGAGATTACACACGCGTTGACTTATGACTGCGATAACGTAAGCAAGTTCATTATTGTTCATTGTAATCGCTCAAATGCTTAGCATGTTTTTAAGCACGTCGATAGTTATTTGTGTTTGAGCTACTGGGCTCTGGAGTCTGGAACATGCTGGCTACTGGTTGCTACGTTGCCAACCAACTTTTTGTAGTTTTTGATTTAATAATCATTTTTTGTTCTGTTTTGAATATTCAATTCATTTAATATAAATTACAAACTAAAATTCAAGACGTACATTTTATAAAACGATTTTATTATATTATATTTCAAATATGATTTTATCGAACGTATCCATCTCACATTACCATCCTTTTAAGACAAAAATACTTGATTTATTAGTTACATTGGCAGCATACTGATAAAATAAAATAGGAAAGAATTTAATAGTTAAGTATACTTCGAGAAAGAAGCTTGTTTAGCTTTGAAACCGGTCGTTGGAAAAAAAAATCGTGGTTAAGAACTAAGTTTTTTTTTTTTTCATCATAATGAATAACTAAAAAGTTAGTGGTTCAAATATGAGATTTATAGAAAATAACTGTTTGAAAATGGGTTCGAACTTCGGACCTGTGATTTCTGATTCGTAAGTCCGCGACACTACGTTGTACACATTACAAAATACCCTTTATTTACACAAAAGTATTTGAATGTTAAAAATACATATTTTATCTGTCGTTGACCTACTTATCAAAATATGTACATAGTATGTTTCTGTTTTATCTACATTCAATTTCATCTGACATAACACGCGATCAAGTTCAAAGATTATGTAATAGGTACGTATTAGAATCATTATATTTTATCACAGTGATTACCACAGATGATGTAGATACAAGTTTATATTAAATTCGTTTGTATTTTTCAAAGGTAAGAAAGGGGGTTTGACATTTCTTCAGAGAATGAACTGAGGTTAGGAGGGTGTGCGCAGATCTCAAAATAGGGGAAATGGGCAGAATGCCACCACGGTCCATGACAATGAGTTTAGTAGTGATGTCCATAACTGATAGGTGTAAATAATTTGGTAATACGAAACCGATTATAATAATATCTGATTGATTTACAGATAATCGGTTGTGAGAAAGACATTCATAAGTACCCATGTAACATCATCGTTATCATCGTGACCCTTTCCATACTTAATGGTGCATTGGGCACTGTATTTGAAAACCAAATACAGCGTATTTCCGTCATGGGTTACGTGAAGGTAATGTGATGAATCCCACGCTTCAGATGTCTGTCCAGGAACTGTAAAATATTTCAGTTTGAAAAACCTTTCAAATCAATATTTCACGTCCACCCTGCCAGGAATCAAATCTAGGAACTCAATAACGGTTGGCGAATGAGCCAACCACTGCAAAAAAGGCAGACTTATCTCCACTCAATTTTTTTTTTCGGTATTTTTACCTGAGAGCAGCCATCAAGTCGATAACACTCTTCCAGTTCTGAACACACATAGAACTGTATCTTAATCCACCTGAAAACAGAATTTAAAACAGTACCTACCTTATTAAATATTTCAATGTCAGTCGTTTGCCATGAAAAAATATCAAGTTTTGAGATCTTTAAAGATTTTTTTCAAACTAATCTTTTTTAGGGAGGCAGTAAATTCGGTCTCTTAAAATTTCAATTCAGCATTGTTTAAAGATTTTTAGAACTGATTTTGGTATGAACTTGAAATCGATGACTTTATGATTTCAAGGTAAAAAATGCAGGTAGATACATTATTTCAATACTGTTTTGCCAGTGACTGCGTTTTTCTGTCTCTAGTATTTGTAAAAAGAACACGGTAATGATTAGTTGTAAAATAAAATATACAAACAAAATTCTCAATTTCTGATTACTTTTTTTAAATTCTGATTTTCACATTATCGCTTTCTAGGGAACTTGTTACAAAACAGACATAACAATAATACACAAGCATTAAAACGGAATCATAAAACTCTTGTAGAATTTACCAGACGCGTTCTGTCCATAGATACTGTGGATGCGGCGCATCCCTTGAAAAACATGTAGAATAATGTATATCTGTTTTAAAATAAATAAGAATGGAATAAAAAAAAACATTTAATTATTTTCATGATTTCTTTATTCTACAATGACAAGTATTTAAATAAGAAACACGTAAGTTAATAAAAATCTTAATATTTAAAAAATACATACTGTCAGTAACCTTCCCAGCATCCCTCCTAGCAATAGTCACCGCTCGCTCCTGGAACTTATGACCTCTACGACTGAACTGTACGAAAAATCAGTTTGACATAAAAAACTTGACAAAAATTGAGACGATAAAAATTGAACATAAAGTTGCACTGGGAAACAAGCAAAACCATGACATACCATCAACCAAATGTGCTGACGTACACAAATAAAGGACCGGACAACAGCCACTCCATTACATTAAAAACGCAAGGACAAATGCAGGACGCTCAAAAATACTAAACAACGGACTTAAACATTGCAGTGACTTACCTGAATATTCGTAAAAGTTATACCGGAAATGAATTTAAAATGAGCATTAAAAAGCACACAATGACCACGCTTACCAGACAATACATAACATGCCTTATAATATATTTGTATAACCCTAACGAGTTTTCAAATTTGTAAATAAAAAAAATCTTCCTCCTTTGCCGCTCCTAGCGGAGGTTAGCGACCATCATTCTGATCTCGTCATGACCCTGGGCCAGTCGAAGGAATACTTCTCATTAAGTAACATGTGACCAAAGTATGAGGCTTTTCTTCTTTTGACAGTGGTCAGTAACTCCCTCTCTTTATTCCTGATGCTTACCACCACTTCATTAGAGACACGATTAGTACATGAGATTTGCAGCATTCTTCTTTACAACCATAGTTCGAAGTCCTCAAATGTTTTTATCGTTGCGACTTTGAAGGCTTAGCCCTTCACTGTATATTCAGAATACATGCAAAAGGTACATTTTTTGTCTTAGGAAATATGACCACATTTCTTTTTATCAGAGGGAACTGAAATGGCTCAAAATTAGACAGCGGAGACACTATCACTTTCTCTCACTTCTGTTCAATTTACTTCATAGTCCTAACGATCCTATATACCTGCGTGAAAAATTTCAACGCTTATCAGTTCATGGTTTACCTCTTCGTTCTAATTCTCAAAGCACTCTCTTAATTCCCATCCACAATTCCTCTTCCTTGTCTAACTCATATAGTGTCCATGCGGCTCGACTGTGGAATCATCTCCCATCCACCATCAAATATGTTACTATAATATATCTGTTTAAATCACGTCTGAAGAAACATCTCATCTCTTCCTTAATCTCTTGTATTGATTTAAGGTTATTTATAAACAAATACGTTTAAGTCTATTTATATATTTCTAAAGCTTTTTAATCTTTATTTTCTATTAAATATGTTTTGTAACTTGAATTATAAAAATAAAATCATTATTTTATTTGTTGGTTGGAAGAAATTGCCATTTGGCAATAAGCCCGCCAACGTAAAAATAACATTCTGTACAAAAAGTTAAATAATCGAATCAAACGGTTATAAAAATAATCGTTTAATCCGATTATGAAAACCGGATCCCCGCATCACTACTTTTTTTATTTCGAATTTAGTCTAGTTAGGAACTCCGGTGCGTGCACGCTGCGCATTTTACGGAAAACGAGATCTCTTATTTCCCGCTCAAATATTTTTACATGTTATTTGAATTAAAAATACCAAAATGGCGAATAAACGAAAAAACGCGCCAGTTGGAAACTTGGACGTTATTTTAATGGAAATAGGACAGTTCGGAAAATATCAGTTGTTTAACTATCTTATGTTAGTGATTCCTATAATGTTCGCTGCCCTAAATAACGGGAATTATATTTTCACAGCATCTGACTTGAGTTACAGGTAAATTAAACTGTGTTCATTATAATGATGTAATTACTTATATTTACACATAAGTTATAAGTCGATAATTGTTAATAAATAATTTGAATCAAATAATGTGTTCATTATGTTTTTTTATGGCTGTCAACTCACAATCACAACACGAAACTTTGCCAACTTGGAACACGTGTTTGACTGCCGGCAAAGATGCGCCGTTTGCTAGTTTATTTGGCATTTTTCTACATTGTATGTATAATGTAGTGTTTTTCAACATATGGGTCGCAAAGCCCTGCTTGGGGGGTCGCGGGCCCAAGCAAGGGAAAAGTAAAATATAATGGATGAAAAAATAGCATTCCCGGGGGAACGGAGGGCCGTTCCCCAGGGAAGATCGGGTTTTGTTTTGCATTACTCGTATGACTATGATTACGTGTGACAAGTTTGTCCTGGGCCCCGATTACAATGGAAAATTATCATTTATCTTAAATTTTATCTTTAAAGTAAAATGAAGTTTTCTGTATGAAAAGCAGAATATGCATACAATTTTTTCTTCTAAACATGTTAAATTATAGATTACCGACGAAGATATTTTAAATGTACATGCAAATTCATTTTTTTAAATAATTTATTGCCGAAAAAAAATTATGTTAAAAACTCGTTTATTTATCGCAGCTGCTCCAATTTTAATTTACTTTGTCCCCATTTAGATATTTTTAAAAACTTTTTGAAACACTGTAAAATAAAACATTTGCACCTGTGTAATAAGTTTATTTTCCTTTAATTACGTTTATTTTATTATAATATCAAAATTTCGAATTGGTCAACTATATAATGAAAATCCCTCTCCTCCACTCCTCCACTCTATTTCCTCATCCCTTAACCTTCTTACGAGCTCTTTTTTTCTCATGTCTTATGTAATATATTATTTTTCTCTTTACTGTGTAACATGTTCTCTCATTATATTTGTGAAAAACTTTAACTGGATGTATGTACTATTTTTTATATTTATTTATTAAAAATTAAATATACTCATTTTCGTACAATATTATCGGTTTTTCTTTATAGAGAGTCGAAGATAACTCTGTTAACTTCCCATTGCAATCGCGGGCCTGGGGGGGAGGGGTTTCCCAGCATTTATTTTTACTCGTAAGGGGGTCGCATATTCGAAAAGGTTAAAAAAAACACTCCATTGGATGATACGAGTATACGTACAATAAATAAATAATAACGCTTTATAAATAAAATATAAAAATATTACGTCGATGAGAAAACATATCCGTTTATCTTTCATCATCATATCATTTCCTCTTCCGCACCCAGTGGTTCATAGGGCACTACATTAGGAAAACAAATGCAGCGCATTTCGATCACCTGTCACATGAAGGTAAAGTTCTACGCTTCAGGTGCTAGTCCAGGAATAAAAAAATAGTGCAGTTTAAAAAAACTTTAACCGTTTTCACGTCGAATTGAACCCAGCCTTTCAAGAATGGTGAGCGAACACGTCAACTACTGCATAAAGAGGCAGACTCGAGTTATCGTCTACTCGATTTCCCCGGTAAGGATTTTTACATGAGAGCAGCCATCAAGTCGAAAGCACTCGTCCTGGTTCCGGTTCTATTTTACACACTGAAATGTATTCTTCATTCGCCTGGACACAAAAAGAAACAAACATTGAGAAATTAAGTAATGTCATAAACTCTTATATTGGTTCTTAAGTTTTTATGAACTAGCTTAAAAAATCATAAATTTATAAAAAATGTCAAATTGTTAATGCCAATTAATCTTTTTTTTTTTGACAAGATGTGGGCAGTTATTTGGGGGGGGGTGTCTTGCTTTAATGAATAGATACATTATAAAATTAATTGATTGCGTAGCTATGTATGTTAATTTTACATTATTTATTTTACATAAACGGCAGGTTTTCGCGCAAGCCATAGTACAACCGCCGCGCCGCTTTGATCGAGGTTACATATGAGTCATCACGTCATCAGATGACATAAGATACGCAAAGAATAGAATTATAAAAATAAAAGTTTTGTTTTATTGGTTGGTTGGAAGAAATTGCCATTTGACAACAAGCCCGCTAATGTACAATTAACATTATGTACAAAAAGTAAAATAAATAAAAATAAATAAATTGCCTTTAACATATTGTGTATATTATGCATTTTTTTTTTTTAAATATGCATAATTATGCAGTTTAATTAAACTTCATAACTTTTATAACAGTAACAAGTAAATACGCACAAGTAACTAAAAATATACAAAATATATAAATATTATAAAGCAACAAACATTTTCAAGCATAGAGAAAAGTCCAAGAATTATATTATGAGATAAAAAATTGAATCAAACTCAGAACCAAAAATATATGTCCGATCCTTATACCCCAAAGTAATAATTCGCTCCCGCTCATAGAGTCGCACATACGGACAAAAACCATTCTATGGTTATCAATCAAGAAGTTAGCTACAGTTTACAGCAATACAGCGGGCCGTAGATACTCAGGTCAAGAATTGCAAGCGCAACCTAAACCGTCCGTTAAAACAAAAAATATTAACGGCCTATATCAAAGATCCCCAATAAAATCAGCTCTCTCAATTGTTTGAAAATAGTTAAAAAATTAGGTTTTTTTGCTTTTAGAAAAGGATTTTTTTCTCAGTATTGAGAAACAGATTATAGCCATGATTGCGCCTGTGATATTAAAGACAAGCAACTTACGAAACTTGGCATAAAAATGATTTTGTATTTTTTATATGTAAACATTGTCTACAAATTATATTGTTTTTATTTATCGTAAAAAATATATTCTATTTTGAAATACGTAAAATAGCATTTCATGTTTTTTAAAATATTTTTTATAATCTTTGCGGCTTATCAAAATGTTTTAAATTGAAACTAACCAGAGGTAATGAACTTTTGTTTTTCATGGCTATTTTATAAATATTTTAGTTGATAACATTAACATTCGTAATTTTATATACTCAGCATTGTTTAAATGTGTTTTGTTACATTTGCAACCATCGTCAACACGTTTTCAATTTATTTTGTAGGTTTTATAAACAGATACAATTTTTCCACGAGTAATACATATTCAGGCAAAAGAACAAAAAAAACATAACGAAATACCACACTAAAAGAGAGGTAACTTTTTGTGGTTGATATGGGATTATAATGCTATTTAATAATGCTCACGCTTACACACACCCAAACATTTTCTCCCACACAAATACACACAAACACAGCTCTACACTTACTCTCATAAAAAGACACACAAACACACCCTTTTGTTGTATCATAATTTAATATGTATGATTTTTATTTTACTTCGCTGGTCTGTCTTTAAACCGTATCTTTTTTTTTATTATTTAAAAATTATAAAACACAAAGTATTTTACAAGTATAATACGTTAAATTACATTCCGAGGAGTTACAATAGCTCAATTCGGGACATAAATAATATTAACATTTAGAAAATAACACATATTGAGAACAACAAAGAAACAAAGCAAGTTAAGCACCTTTATTACTAAATATAGCACAACAATATATACGCCAAAAACCTTTTCTTACACAAGCAGAATAAATATATATAAAATAACGCTTTTAAGAATAAAAAAAAAAGTAGTGAATCTACTAAGGGAGATAAGGTCATTAACATCACATGCCATGCGGATGATGCTGCCATAGTGATGATGAGAACATATCCATCTCAGTTAGTAAACATCGGATGCCTAAGAAATGTCGTATAGTACAATGAATACATGATTATTGGAAACATAATTCGGATATGCAAAACGTGTGTCAGACCAAATCATGGTGTATACAACAGAGGCGAGGATAGATAGAGAGAAAATAAAAAATACTAAAAACCAAGTAGAAAAACTAAATTAAAAAACTAAATAGAAAAACCAAATGACTGTTATTTTAATTGTTTTTTTTTTTTGCACTACAACAGGCCAGGAGGCCTAATTACAGTGGTGAATTACATCACAGAGCACCCAGGCTTGAGAAAAATCGCATTTTTTAAAAATTTTGTGTTCTCACCGGGAATCGAACCCGGAACCTTCCGTGCGTGAGTCAAGCGTCTTGACCACTACACCACGGAGGCCGCCGACTGCTCAGAACGTCAGAGATGAAAGTTCTAAAGGCAATCGTAGGGAAACCCAAAAAAGGCAGAATCTAGAGTCAAGAAGTTAGACGGATTTGCGATACCCATTGCATAGTAAATAGATTATGGAGGGATTACGTCAATAATTCCATTAATAAACCGCTCCAAAATCCCCTATACCATTGCCCACGAAATCCCGGCCGTTTGCCGACTGCCCGGAAGACCACCAAGGAGACGGAAGACCAGCTGAAACTCAAAGTCTCAGGAGTTAGCTTTTAGCTGATACCAAATTAATCGATCTTAACCGAAAAGAAGAAAAATATTAAACTTTGCAAAATACTTTCACTCAGATCCTCCAAGAAAAGGTTTAGGTAGAAGTCCTTGAGAGCCACGCTTTGCAATTTACGCATTTCATTATCTTTAATTTTAGTCGGTAGTTTTTTTATACCGCGTTCGAGAGATATTCTCCAAGGACTTTTTACCAAACTTGGTAGAATGAAATTTTGGTATATGCAGGTTTATGTTATTATATCATTGTTGACTGTTTCTGTAAAATAAATAAATAATATTAATGAAAACAAAATCTTAATATTATTAAATATTAGTATATGATATACATATTTATTTTAATACTTCGAAATTTTTCGCGCTGCGTCATCTTCAGAAAGTTAAATGGAAATGTTTGATTTATCACTGTAAATTTAAAAGGAAAAAAAATATGTATGCCGATTACATTGGACTATAATATAAAAATCAAACAGTCATATTAACAAACAATGACAGACCTAACTATGTTGACTATTTGAACAATCACAAACTTACTTACCATACAATTTTGAATCTAAAAAAAATGACATAAAATAGATGCTTACATAAATTATGAACGACTGACTGAAATTGAACATGTTAAAAACTTAATACTAACAATAGACAGACAATTGACATGGACAATTCATATCAATAATTTAATTAGCAAAGTGGTAGCATTATCGCGTCTAATTTTTTTCAAAAACTTTGTTCCAAAAACAGAAAAAAAGTCTAATGTTTAAAGCCTTTGTAAAAACTAAAATATGTTGTGTGCAACTACTATGAGGAACGGGAAATCAAAATGACATAAACAGACTACAAAGACAGCAAAATAAAATATTGAAGTTAGTATATGACGTACCCTATCTAAGAGCAACTAAAGAACTCTTTAAACAAACTGAATAATGTTACTGAATTCTTTCAGCTAGATTTCTTAAAATTTATTCATAAATTAGCTACTTATGTAGTTGTAGACGAAGAACTGAAACATTTAAAAAAATGTAGTAAACATAGACATAAAATAAAAATATCAGCACAATATAATTTCTAACTTTTTAAACCGAGACAAGGAAAGTCGAGACTAATAAACTAGGGAGTGAAATTATACAATAAACTACCAGACAGAACTAAACAAAAAAATCAGACAAACTTTACAAAATATATTTTAAATATAATAATTTTGATATTAAAAATTAAAAAATATTTTGATTAATGTCTGTAATCCGTAAGGGTTTATAAATAAATTTCTAACATTTTTTTTATTTTTTAAAAATAATTATTATTTTATTTGTTACGTCATAACATATTGTTAGTTATATTGGCTTAAAAACAATGCCCAAATAATGCATTGATCTGTGTTTTATAACCCCTGGATAGTGTAGCCAAGTGTGTATGTGCATACATACATCTATAAATAGTACCTAATGCCATGCGCACAGTTCGTTTTTTGTATACAAAAATATATCGTACGACATCGTACGATTATCCTTTTCTTTTTCTGACATGTTTTCCGTTGCGCTCTATATTTGGAATAGCAGCGGTGGTTCACTTAGCGTTAGCACTGTAAATTGTTTTAATGATTAGCTGATTAATAGCAATAGCACTTGATAAAAGTAACTTCACCGGAGCCCTTTTTACACGGCATAGAATTAAGAATAGTCCAGAAGGAGCGTAGAATCATATTTGAATACATCGGACTGTGTCCAATAATTCCCCCACTTAGACACACTTTCGCCGCGCGCATACGTTAAGTCGCCGGGTAATGTTGCTTGATGGGAAAAAAAATTAATCATAACACAAATGTAAGGTTAAAAAAAAGCAATCTGTTAATTTCTCTAAAATTTTATTGTGCACACGGAAACAATGATTGACACAACAGATTAGATAAATAAAGGGTCATTTAATAAAAGTAATTGAATTAATGAACTTTGAACTTAAAATATAAAACAAATTTTATTTGACACAAAACGGATATTTTTATATCATGCTAAATTATATTTGATGTTTTACAGATAATGTCTTTCAAGTGTCCCCCACGGCGTTGTTTAATCCGAGGTCTAATTTTCATTAGTTCTTTTATTAAATGAGCAATGTATGTTTTTTTTAATCTACCCTGGCAACACTAACGAAATTTCCATTTTGTTTCTTCGACAATCTGACAGATGGAAAAATAATTCAATTTTTAAGTCATTAATTTGCTACTTAAACATTCGTTTGTTAATTACACATGAAATGTGATGCCATCCTGTGTCTTTAAGATCCTAGCAGTATGTCTACACTTTAAAGGGACAAATCAAATCAGGAGTTGCGTACTGAGTGACGTCTATAAAGAAACTAATGGGGCAAAAAGTAAACTTACTCATTTATGAGTAGTTGAGTCGCCTTCTGTTTGATGTGCGTATTCAGTTTCTGGTCTATTCTTAATTCTATGTAACACGGTTTCGAAATAACACGGCGCATAAACGAAGTGAAAAAAAAATCATGAATGTGTTATCTATTATATTATTTTTTTCAATTCAATCAGAGGCTTGTGTTGCCGTATTTCACAAATATGCAAAAGGCCCGTTTTTTAATGATTTCTGCCAGTATTATCTTTTATTTGGGGATCCGGGCCTTTTGGTTATACAGCGATTTGCCTCCCGCAACCGCAAACTTGAAGAACGGATAGTGGAATAAAAGTTTAAGTCAAAATGTTTGAAACGTGAAATGAAAAATTCAAAAGATGTGTTGGCTTTTTACTTTTTGTTGCACGTCTGGCGGAAAGGTAAATAATATCGGCGCTGTAAAGAAAAAAAAATCCCAAACGATATGTGTCAACTTTACAGAAAAGCCAGTTACAACCTTTTTTTTAATTAATAAAAAAAATTAACACATATGTATTATTTTGGCGTGATTCCTAAATAACTAAAATAAAATAGGAGATCGTTTATTTATTAATAATGGCATAAACTAGTTAAGCTTTTAATAAAATAAGCAGTTTTTTCGTCGTGTTGTAAAAACAACAAAAATGACTTACGGCCAGTTGCATGAAAGAAAGTTCAGTTAAATAAAACTTTGATTGGCTCTTTTGTAAAGCTGCTACATGTCACTTGGTAAGTTTTTTCTTTCCAGCGTCGATATGTTTTACTATAATATTTTTTAACTTAAAAACGTATTATTTCATTTTCGATTATAATTGGTAATAAGGGATATTTATTATTTGCTGTCAAAATTTAAATGACTTGGATATTTACAGTTGACCTTAAATTTAATTATTTTTTCATCATCATAATTTTCATTCCGCACCTAATAGTGCATTGAGCACTGCATTAGTACACCAATCACAGCGTATCTTGATTTTTTTTTGTTACTTAAAGCTTAAATGATGGCTTCAGGTGTCAGTTCAGAGACTATGAAATTTAATATTTCAGTGTAAAAACACAGTTTTAAATAAATGCTGCATGCTAGAAGTAGTAACAACTTTTACTTACCAAGTGTACGGAATTATGCGCAGGGCGAGTGTGGGAGTGAATAATCATTGTTACGCTTGTTTTAAAGAATTTTGTTTTTTTTCTCTATTATATAAAAATACATTGACCAAATTGAATCTATACAATCAAAATTTATAACGTTTTGCAATTTTAGACGGTTGACTCTGAATACAGATCCAGATGAATCTACAAACTTACCTAAACTCCAAACTCTCCAAATTCGCAGGAACATACCTGATGCCATTTTTATGCATAAAACTTTAAATAACATGATAGATTGCCCTAAGATTCTATTACTTATTAATTTTATAGTCCCAGCAAAACAGACCAGAAACCAATCTCTATTTTAAATTTCTAAATGTTCCACTAAATCTTTTCAAAATTCATTTGTAAATAGAACCTGCAATATGTGTAATCAGAAATTAAATTAAATTGATATTAATTACATATCTTTAACTTCCTTTGAAAAATGTATTTCCAAAATAAAATTCAAGTTATGATGATGCTTATATTATGTGCAGTTTTGTATGTAGGCACATAATAAATGTGTACTGTATGGTCAACTAGAGTTGTATTATATATTATAATGTGCAATCTAAATCATTTGAATAAATTCTTAGCATGTGGTGGAAAAGTAATATGAAAAAGTACATTATTTTCCTTAAATTAAAAAGTTAAAATTAAATTTATATCTATATAAAATCACTTTGTAAAGCGCCCTTGAGGTATCATATTACGAAAATGGCGCTGTATAAGTTATCCATAATTATTATTATTAACTGTGTGACCAATATTCAAAAGTAGATATATTTTTAATAAGTATTACATTTACATTTTTAGTAATATTACAAGTTTTGTATGATTAGTTATTTTATGTTATGTATAATTTGTATGTGACAACATTTACAATAACAATATTATTTGGAAACCTCTAATTGTTGCGTCTCATACAACGAAATAATACGGACCAAAATGGACACCAAGTCGTTGGAACAATAGGCATAATCCCCCAATAACTACACACGTGCGTTTCCAGAAATTATCAAGCAGCCAGTGGACGGTATCTACCCACTGTCTACAAAAGCTTCTCCTCGGACATCTATCTCCCTTTGTTAACCATGGAGTTGAAACAGTGTTTTATTTATTTAGTTTTTTATTGCTTACTTCTTGGCATGAACACTTGACAAATTTACTACTATGCTCTATTTTTTGTAAATTTATTGAAATCATTTTAAATTTGCTAGAATTCCATTCGTCCATGCGCTTTGTAGCTGCACGATGATTGGTTATCTAGCTTTCACATATTTTTTTAAAATACCAAAATTTTGTAAATGGGGTCTAGAATTCCAATCGTTTATGCGCTTAGTAGATGCAAGACGTGTTGTAATCATACTCCTTTTTATTATTCATATTATTAATATTATTTTTAAATATCATTAATACACTAAATTTATTTGTCAATTTTTAAAATGCGTTAATGGGGGCTAAATTTCTAACTGTCTATGCGCTCTGTAGCTGCAAGACGTCCTGTAATCTAGCTCCTATCTGTTATAGTTTTTAATTGATCTTAATTGAAAACAAGGAACTAGACTCCCAACCGTCCATGCGCTCTGTAGCTGCAAGACGTGCTGGGTTATTTATTAATTGTACAGCGCCCTTGAGGTGATTTTAACAAAAATAGCACTATGTAAATTATCCAACTATATATATATGTATTCGTGACACTCCCCTCACGAACACGCGATTTTTTTTCACGTTCAGGCTCGGAAAGGTTATTTACGCGGACCAGATGTGAAACAGGTATACCAAAATAAGCGTAGTTGTATAATCAGCTGTTGCTGTCAATGTGTCAAGAGCACGTGTTCAGAAAATCTATAAATTGAAGACACGAGTGAATAAAGGTGTTATGTGTCAAAAACAATATGCACATATATTTGGGGTTAATATTTTGAATACCAGTACACATGAACGTAGTTACTCAGAAAGCAGCCAAGCAGTCCACGATATAAAAATTAAAAAAAAATCTTTATTTAATAAAATATACACATTATTACAATATTAATACATTATTAAGAAAACAAAGTATTAAGATATATTTTGTCCCGATAAACTATTCAAAAATAATTTGTCATCGGGTGCTCAGACATTAGTTTTAATTAATAATCAAATAAGAAGAGTACCGACATAATACTGTATACGTATAAAATAATAAACATAAAAAATAGTTTTAAGAATTTTTTTTTTTTAAAGTAAGAAAATAGAGTAAAATAATACAAATAAAATTAAAGAATAGTAATTTACTTGAATATATTTTAAATATAAGAAAAAAAAACAAACACATTTATAAATAGTGTGTGCTCATAAATGTGATCAAAACAAGATAAAAAATAAATTAAACAAAGTAAAGTAAAGTAAAGTAAATAAATATTAAGGTTATCGGGTGCAGTAAGGTCAATTCTATGATCCGCCAAAAACAGCCAGACCGCTTTCATGCAAAAAACTACAATAATCAAACAACATACCATCACGCCGCTTCAGGCAGAGAGGATACAACGCAACATCACTCTGTTTTTGCATACAGACCTCGCATCCTCTACATTCATATATCTTCTCATGCACGCACGCCAATTGAACGTAGTTGAACATAGCAGAAAGCAGCCAGCCATAGAAAAGTGAAACCGAGATAATAACACCTTTGTGAAATGAGTGAATAAACAAATCTACACAACAGTTGGAATGTTTTTGACTTTAACAAATGATAAACAATGAATATATTAGTTTTTTTTTTTATATAACAAACGAAAATTTCGTTATATGTTTGACCAGTTTTAATAATTTTAAAAATTCGTTAAGATTTTTAAGTGCTGTGGGTGTTTTCTGCAAATTGAGAAATGCCTTTTTTGTGATGGACACCATTTTCAAAAGGTGATAAAATCAATTTTTTGTATGAAAGCGGTCTGGTTTTTTTAAGCAGAACATAGAATTGACCTTACTGCGCCCAATAAAATCAATATTTTATTTTTTCAAAATTGTGGACTGGCTGCTTTCTGCATAACTACGTTCAATTATTCCTACTCTTGACATGTCCATCTTCAAGTATTTGATGGACTTGATCATGCCATGTTGAACTGAACCGGGTTGTGGTCCCGTGGTAGTATTGTGGATTCACGGACCAAAGGTCCCAGGCTCAAATCCCACTCTACGACAACTCGATTTCCGACTTTTTGGAAATGATCTGAAAATTTAAATATTTGAGTAAATAATAAGAACTCTAGTATTTCTCTCCCTTTTTATAAATAAAAAAATGTCTTTCTTGGTCTTGTTTTCTGCATCCATCAACATTCGCATAATAGATCCTTTTGGCCGTTCTTTCGCCGTCCATTCGCTCTACATGTCCAAACCAACGCAGCACCCCTTTCTTGATTCTGTCGATAATGAATGTCTCAGCCTTACATAGTTCACGGATCTCGACATTTGTGCACCTATCATACATTGTTTTACCCCACATTTGCCTGAGAGATCGTATTTAGACAGAATTTAACCTAATTTCATAATTACTTTTCCGATTCCATACTTCGCTACAATAAATTAGGGTTGGGACTAGAATTTCACAGTGAACTGCTAATTTGCCTTCTGTGACAAACATTTGTTTGCCCAGGTAGATTTACTATGTAGACTTTTGAAAATACTGTTGATCACAAAAACGGCATTTCTCAAATTTAATTTCATAAATTCATTAATTTAAAAATACCTGTTGTTAAAAATGTGCTTCAATACAGAATGTTACCCATGCATTCAAAGGTTGAATCATTAAATCATTCTATATTAGATCTGGCAGTTTTCTGCAAAATGCATATTTGTGTTTAGACTTGAAAAAATCACCAAAATTCCTTTGACACATAATTAAATTATTTTTTATTTTATTATTACAAACAAATCAAGTGAGTCTTTACAACAAAGTAACCTAATATAAATATTTAATTATTTGTTAAATACATAATGATACAACAGACATCAAAGTATTATTAGGGATGGGTGTTTTCGGCAAAATGCACATCTTACACTGTGTGGTCAGCTTCAGTCTTCAGTTCGTTTTTGTCCAACAGATCAAAACACAAATCTTTAGAAATAGAGCTTCAAAGTTTTTTTAACCAATTAGGCATAAATAATGATCACAACTTATGACAAAATTCGTTAAAAAACGCTTAATCAATTTAGAAAACATATTTTTTTCATTTGAATTTTATATTTAAAGGCTTTCTCAAAACTCCTGCACGCTTAACTCAATGTCGTTAAAAATGGTCTGCTGGACAAAAACGAACTAAAGCGACGTTAGGTAATCATTAAAACTGGTCATATGCATCATTAAATTATTTTGTTGATTACAAAAAAAAACTAATGTATGCATTATTCATCATTTGTTAAATATTCCAACTGTTGTGTAGATTTGATTATTTACTCTTTTCACAAAATTGCCATTACCTCAGTTTTACTTTTCTATGACTGACTGCTTTCTGTATGACTACGTTCAATCATTAATAAAATAAAACTTTCTTTCGTTTTTAAAATCAATTTTCGGCTTCTTTTTTATGGTGTTGTTGGCTTTATTTGAAAAGGTGCATAGAATCTTCATTTATGTAAAAAAGAAAAATTTAAAAAAAAATTGACATTACACCTATATCGACTCATGTCTTCAATTATTATATCGTCCTTGATTCCATAAATTCTGCTAGTTATGTGCAATGTGCACGGCTTATTAATTTGATAATGAACTTTGATAATATAAAAGGCTATTATCACAAGCAATAAATCGCACCCCAGAAGTAGGTATAAGTCTAAATTTGGCTGTGTTAAGTGATAAATGCAGTTTAAACACGTGTTTTCATATATCTTAGGAGAATACTGACGCGTCATACCAAAGCAATTGTAACAAAACTAACTGCGATCTAACATGTTCAGTACTTAATACAACAGATAAAATTAAATATCTTGGTGTATACATAGACCAAAACTTAAAATAGAAAGACCATAACGAATAAGAAAATGTATATACATATTTATTTAATTTTTTTTATACGCCTCCACTCGTTTGCGAGTGATTTTGGCTCTTAGAAACAAGAATAAGAAATTTAATGAATATACGCTTCAGTGAACGACAAAAAAAAACCATACCCACGAAAAAATATAATATAATGTGAGGTAGTTAAAATCAGTATGAAAGAGTTATGTGACAATAAAATATTATTACCGTCTAAATTAAACGTAAACATAATGTGAAATTTTGCGCCAAAAGTAAATAGGGACATTCAATTAGACTTATTATTTAAATTTTGCAAATAATATTTAACAAATTCAAATATTTTTATTATTTGTCCTTAAGAATTTAGTCAGAAGTAAATAAGTATCCTAATCATTCTGGGCTAGTAAAAATTTTACGTTAAGAGGGAACGTATTATATTCTTCACAAATATTTTGAAGGAATTCGCTTCTTTCGCAGAGGGGACAGTCGAAAAACAGATGATCTTACATATTTATTAGATTAAGGAATATTTTAAAAGTCAATATTCCTAAAAATCCTTCCTTAAAAATCAAATCATACATTCCTGTTTGTCAAGTTTATGACCTTTAGGTGCAATATGAATAATATTAACTTTTTTTTTTAAATCAAAGGAATGTTGATATTCTAATATATGATTGGCAAAATTAGAATTATCGGTATTACTAGACCATGATTGTATATGCTCTTTTATGCGTGATCTCGCGAAAGCGATAAAACCAGTCACTGGATATTCCAAATTTGTGGATTAAAATATCAATCGTCTTTTATTTGTATAATAAAAGTGTAGAGGAGTTCTAAGAAAGGTTTTATTTATAAAATTTAAATTTAAAAAATACATATATAATATTTACTGTGTTTTTTAACGAATCATGTCTTACGTTATGATCATTATTTATGTCTATTTCGCAAAAAAAATACTTCGAAACTCTATTTCTGCTGATTTGTGTTTTGGTCTATTTGACAAAAACGAACTGAAGCGACGGTGTCTTGGCCTAGCTTTTATTTATTTTTTTATTTACACCTAATACGTAGTTAACTATTTTATTTAGTAATGAATTTGCATTGCAATTGCACTTATACATTTTACAAGTGAATTATTTAATCATTTTCGGGTACTTTTTTATATATTTTAATTTTTTTTTTTTTACAATAAACATAATAATAAAACAGAATATTAAAAAAATATAGCATAATTACATATCAATGAAATACATATTAATAGAAAAATAGTGAACAAAAAAATCCCACAAAGGCATGGCCTGTTCGTGGGTATACAAGAAAATGTTAATGAATTTTTGCTCGTATAGTAAATAATGGACAGTTATAATATTTTTGTATAACATAAGAAAGAAAAAAGTAAAATATACTGTAAAAGATAAAATGGTATTTTTTTATGGTATTTATAGTAATTAAAAAAGGAAATAAAAAACATTAAAAAAAAACACAAAAATATTCCTTATTATTAAAGGGCAACAAAATAATTCATTGAAAAAAAGAGTTCTAATGAATGTTATAATGAACGGGGGAAGATATTATTATGTAATATTGCCTTTGGCAAGTTCAACCTGAAGCATTTTATTTTTTACTTCTCTATGTACTGTTTTCATGCTAAATAAAGGTTTGCAAAAAAAGTGTACCTATGACTTGTCGAAAAATAGATTATTCAAACAATAGAGTAATGAAAAACTTGTTACAAAATAGTTTTTAAGCGGAAAAACGACTTATAAATTAAATTCGTATGCAGTTTTTCAAACTTTCTGTTAAGAAAAATGTTAATAAACATGTTACATACTAAATCAGAGATCCAAATTGTGAGTTTTATAAAGGTATTTGTACTTGGGTACGCAATCTCATCTCAAATTATCTTCATATGATATAAAAACTTTTTGTGTTTTCCACGAGATGGCGTCGGCGTCAGTTTTTCCTTTTGACAAAGCAAGCTCTTTAAAATTTGAAGGGGTTTTGATTTGTGACATAACTTATTTGTTTAGGAATTACTTTAGCCGATATGCGTGACTTGGGCATTGTTTTTCTATAACTCGCAAATGCCTCCCCGATGCTGTGAGGAAAACAGATTACTAAAAAAACTAAACTTTAAGGACATGCCAATAGTGCATTTCTATGGTATGTAAAAAAACACTCGATCACAAAATCATCACTCTAGTGCCATAATCAGGGAAAAAATACGGGAATACGTTTGCATGTAGAAAAGTAAACTGCCTTAAATTTACACAGTCCAACGATGTTAATTAACAAAAATCTTCCACGGCCGTACTGACTATGAATGTGAAAATAAGGTGGCAAATGCTTTCAGTAATTGATGTATCTAAAAAACCTCATGGAAGCTGAACTTGCCTCGATAGAGTGGAAGTCGATGGGTTTTGTGAAAGAAAATTATTTTTTTTTCCATTTTCAAAATTAAGCGAGTATTTAATTTCCATTCCAGCTCTGAAAAAGTAATATCATTCTTTTTTTTATTTTGTTAATTTATTCATACATTATTTTAGATATAAGTCCCAACTGTGTTGATGTTGGTCCAGTAAAAAGTAACGATAAAAAATGTCGTCTGCTGCCGGGTACTGTAGAATCAATATTGCAGTATTAAGTACGTCAATATTAAGTCATAGAAAAAAATATGGCCAGTGGTACTTCTTCCCATTTCTGTTGGATTTCTGAAAAACCATTATTAAATCGCGTTTTCAGTTACTACATACCCCCCATTCCAAAACGTCCCGACAAGACCCTCGCGAAATATAGCAACCCTAGTGTAGATGCATAATATATTTAAAAAAAAATTATAAGTAAAAATTGAATGTTACATTATGGTTGTTTTTTGTTTTTAATTTGAATAAGAGTAAAGAGTAAAGAAATAGAAAAAATGAAGAATTTTAATTTGATTTAATTCCTGTTTTTCGTGGTGTGTAAAAGTAAATCCATGTCTCTTCCATAGTAACAAACCAGTACATTAAATTGTGTTTCTTAAAATAACTATCAAAATATTGTTTCCGGTCAGTCTATATAAAAATGCAGCACCAACCTTGCTCATATCTCGTAAATAGTATCTCATATTTATAATTTATTATCAATAAAAAATATATTGATGTGTACGACTTACGATCTTTAATTGCCAATCGATATTGTTGACCTTCTTGATATTTTCATCTACGGTTGCAGTTTTCTTTAAAGAGTTTTAAATAGTCTCTTAGGATCAAAATAAAATAAAGTTCACTGATATAATTTTATAATTCGACGATAAACTATTTGAAAGGAAAAATTATGACATCGCGATAATTCAGAAAATTCAATAAAATTCACAAATATCCGTACAAAGAAAACTATACCAATGTAATAACAGGTCAAATGAAGAACTTCAGCCCTACGGGATATTGTATACAATAAATGTTTTCTTGCGCGCGGTAAAAATAGGAGCATTAAATTCAAAAGCAAAGTTTCCTGATAATGTACCAAAAAAATAATAAAAAACATTTTTATTTTTATTAAATTGAAAACATATTATACATAATTATATACAATATTCCCAAGGAGTTTTTTAAAAAAAAAAACTTATTTAGGGACATACAGATAACAAATTTATTTAAAGACGTTTTTATATTTTAAACTATAATATTATTTACAAAAGCAGAAAAATTAAAATTATGAAATACTACAAATTAAAAAGGGTTTGAAAATTACTTGAAAATAACAAAATAAACAGAATAAATAACGCATGGAAATAAATTCAAAATGATGTTTACATTATGCAATCTGGGAAAGAAAATTATATATACATACTGAACTAGTACAAAATAAAATCATTTTTTTTAATTAACAAAATATGCGCACACCCAATACAGGTTATTTTTTTTTATCAAAAACGTATTTAAATTATGTATACAAGCTAAAAAAGTATAAAAAAAACACAAATAACATTTAAATAGTATTAAAAATTACATATACAAGCAAAAACGGTAAAATATTAAAAGATATATGTTCAAGATGCGCATTCTCTGGATAAACTAACATTATTTATTCAAAGTACTTCTGGAAAAAATAATTCTTCACTTCGCACGTCCTGTTTCTATATTTTGAAATAGGTACTTTAAATTTTTGTGGCAATTTATTAAATTCCTTGAAACCTATGTATTGTAAAGATCTAGTACCAAACTTCGTAGACTTCAAACATTATCATAAAAAACGAACTACTTTGAATGACGTTACTGGTTCATATGAATCAACCTATGATATAAGAGTAATGGAAGACTTCCGGTTTGCTTGCTGTGGATGGACCAATGGGATCTGATCGAGAATAACCGGAAAAGAACCTCTGACGTCACATGCATTATTTCAAAAATAAAAAAAATTGTAGCGCTGGTAATTCAATACGTAAAAAATTTAAATATTTTTTTCAAATAATTGAAACTTCGTGACATACGGTACATACAAAAAAACAACAAAAAAGCAAAGCTATCTCTATGTTACGACGACTTTTTACCTAGTAATGTTTTTTGTAAACCTTTATTTTATATATTGTAGGTATTTTACAGATGAATACAATTGTAAATAGTTCATAATATGTTAAAAATTAATACTCGATGAGATCTAAATAAGTGTAGTAGAATAAAAAAACATTTGCTATATTATTGAGTTGGAAAAATCGCCAATATTTTCTCAAAATGACCACACAAATTTCATGTCGATTTCACGTTGATTTCACCTGATTATTTGATTGGCACGCGCGTTTTGCCGGCACCGGGAAATTATCAGTAATCAATGGAGTCCTATGGACATATGGACTATTTTATTCATATTTAATCATTTCTTTTTTGCATTTTATTTTACATTAGTTACAACTACAAAAAAAAAAACTATTACATTAACACAAAAAAAATCCCACAATGGCATAGCCTGTGTGTGGGTGTACATTTTATTTTTAATTGAAACAAAGGCTACTGGAAGAATACAATAGATATCAATAAGTTAAAAAATGAGTGCTGATATTAGAACACATTTTTTTGTCACTAAAAATAATAAAGTTATCGTATAAGTATTTTCTATTTATTAAAAAAATAAGATACTAAAATCCGTTTTTTTATCCTAATTAAAAAAATTATAAATCGAAATATATTCAAATAATTAGTATCTATCATACTGTCTATATTTATTTATTTACTCGTTTTAAAGAAACAAACAGTCAAGAATGATATAATAACTTTTTTTTTTAAATACAGTTTAAAGACAGACCAGCAAAGTTTCTAAATAAACATCATACATATTATTAAATTGTGTTACAACAAAAGGATGTGTTTATGTTTATTTGTATCCGAGTAAGTGTAGATGTGTGTTTATGTGTATTAGTGTGGGAGTAAGTGTTCAGGTGTGTGCATCATTAAATAGTAAGTGGGGTCGTATCGCAGCCAGAAATAATAAGTCTTAATTTATTTTTAAATAAATTAAGGGGCATGTAAAATTTATCAATAGATGAATAAAAACCATTATAGTTAGAGCAAGAACGATAGAGGAAAGAGTGTTGTGCATAGTTAGTGCTACAGACTGGCAGAAATATATGAAATGCATTTAACAGTTTTGGAGCTATGAAAAATGAATGTCTTTGACTGAGTCTGGATTTACAATGAGGGATTACAAGTAAACTATGTATTCAATATTTGACTATAGATAAGAAATACATTTTAGACATTGCTTGCAAAAAATTTCTCGCAGCTTCAAAAATTCAGCTTCCTGAAATAATTTGTTGAAGGGAAAGGTAAAATTTTTGCGAAGTATAATTTTAATAATTACTGTTTGTACGGTTTCTAAAGGTTTAATGTGATTATTATAGGCTCCTTCCCCCCCAATTATTCCATAAGTAAGATAAGACTGTACAAGAGCATAATAAACCATTTTGCTGATGTTTGGATGAACATGACTGGTCAAACGTTTGAAAACATAATTTAAATATCTCAATTTGTTAACATTTTTTTAAATATGAAACCACGTCTGACAGAAAAGTAGCCAGGAGCTGAAATGTACGCAACAATCCATGGAAAGACAGATGCAAGGTGTATGTCCAAGAGACAGAATAAGAAATGAAGAAATGATGAATCAGAGTCGTGGATATCACAGACCACACAGCAAAATTAAAATGGCAGTGGGCAGGATACTTGGCGAAACAAAGTTATGACAGGTGGACACCCATAATGATAAAGTGGGTAAAATTTATAAAACATTTAAGTTTGTAAGTGAAAATTCTTGATGGGAGTTCATTGTAATTTATTATATAAATAAAAGACGAGTGATGCTTTAATCAACAAATTTGGAATATCCAGTGACCGGTTTCATCGCTTTCGCGACATCTTCGAGACTGGTATCTTTATTAAAGAGTTCAATGTATTTATACAAAACAGAGGTAAGGATAGATAATTCAAAGTTATATGTAAGTAAATTAAATAAAGTTATTTGTATCTTTAGGATCATTATCGAAATTTTTTCTTCGGGTTAACTAATGAGTTGATATAATGCTATTTTAATGAGTTTAAGTATTTTATTTTATTTTTAGTGTCCCATCCTTCGTGAGTGTGGTTTGTAAATAATGATTTCTGAAAAACAAAGGGTAAAAAGTCATTCGTAAAATTATATTACAATGGGTAAAGTAATGGAGAATGGACATGTGTTACCTGTTCATTAGGTGATTCTACGTCGGGTTTATTTTTTAATCTATTAATTTCGTGAATTTATAATTTGTCAAGTTTATGGCTTTTAGGTGCAATATGAATTATTTTTACATTATTTTTTAATTCAAAGGAATGTTTATTTGCTATAAAATGATTGGCAAATTTTGAATTATCTTTATTACTAGACCATGATTGTATGTGCTCTTTTATGCGTGTTTTAAAGGCTCTACCCGTTTGGCCTACGTAGCATGTATTTTTACAGTCGTTACGATTAAGAAGGTAAGTTCCTGAGTTGGAAAACTTGTCTTTTTTGTCTTTAGTATTTACCAACAAATTAGCTTAGGAATTATTATTGTAAAAGGCTGCGGTGCATTTATTTTTGTTTATTATTTGTCCAATTTTATCACTAGTTTTTCCAATATACGAAAGTTTTGCCCAACGCTTTCGGTCTTTATTATTATTATTTGTTGTCAAACTTTGGGTTAATTTATTGTTTACGAGACGCTTTTGTTTTTTTCTTATTAGGTTATCGACTAATGTACTATTATATCCGTGTTTTATGGCGATAGATTTAATTATGTGTAACTCATTGTTATAATTATGTTTGTTAAGCGGTACGAATAAAAGTCTATGAATTAAGGAATGAAATACAGACAATTTATGCGAAATATGATGTCGCGAATTATTATGTATAATGTTATCACTATACGTTGGTTTCCTAAAAATATTAAAATGTATTTTGTTTGATTCTATATTTAACGTTAAGTCTAAGAAGTTGATTTTTTTCCCTCCTAACTCCATTTTAAATTGGATTGACTTATTAACTGAGTTTAATTCTAAAAGGAACATTTCAAGCTGGCGTTTTGTTCCAACCCACAGAATAATGATATCATCGACATATCGACGATAGAATTTAACATATTGAAATAATAATGATCCTTAAGATAAAAATAACTTTATTTAATTTACTTTCATATAACTTTGAATTATCTATCCTTACCTCTGTTTTGTATAAATACATTGAACTCTTTAATAAAGATACCTGTCTCGAAGATGTCGCGAAAGCGATGAAATCGGTCTCTGGATATTCCAAATTTGTGGATTAAAGTATCACTCGTCTTTTATTTATATAATAAAAAAATGATTAGCACAAGAGATGTTGGAAGGCCACAAATAAAATGAGCCAACGACATTGCCTCGATAGCAGGTGAAGCATGAATGAAAAAAGCGGATTACGGAAATGAGTGGAAACGATTGAAAAAGGACTATATCCAGCAAAGAAGAGTGCAAAATTGAAAAAAAAAATTGAGTCCTGTTACCGACACTAATTTAATAATAATAATAATATTTTATTTACATTTTTTAGATCTTAATTTTAATTGTTTTCAGGCGTTGCCTAATAGGTGATTTGGTTTAGCCGGATGAATCTCACCCGCATAATAAAAGTTTCAGCTCCTTTACTTCACAAAAGTCAACAAATGGAAGAGTTGGGAAAATGTGGATGTTCAAACATGGGCAGAACGGTGAATGTTACACAGTGTGTAAAGTGGCCACTTAAACCAGCCAATGACAGGTCATCAACCCTGTAAACGCCTAGACTTCCATATTCCCTTCTCAAAAATGTTTTTCCTCTGTGTTGCAATAAGTTTTAACTTACTAAAACCAAAAATAATACATTAATCTGAAAGGTTGACTGAAAAGGCTTAGATCAAAGCCAGCTATTGTACTAATGAACTTTCCTAATCTCCAGTGACTTTAACAGGTTAAGCCAGCTTTTTATTGCCTTTGTTCTATTTCGAAAAGGTTTGTTTTCAGCTACAGATTTCCAATTCGAAGCCAAGAAATTTTTTTAAAATAAGAATGTAAGATTTTCCAGTCACTAGATTCTAGAAACGTCTTTATGTGGCGTGGGTACGATACATTCATAAATTATTTGATTTTATGATTTATTTTGGTTACTACTCTAACCTGTAGTGACCGTGGGTTGCCCAAACGTTCTCCTCGTATTGACAAAGGTCGTGGACTCGGAAGCGGAGCATAACGCTCTGGCACAAAACACATGTTGCTCAATCACAAATAACTATCGACGTGCTTGAAAACATGCTTAAGTTATCGCAGTCATAAGTCAACGCGTGTGTAATCTCTAAGTCAACGCTCGTGTCGGTTTGTTTTCCTCGTAAATAAATACAGTTCATTGGCAAAAAATCGGCGTTTACAAAAAAATTAAATACAATGTATTGCATTTGCAAAATAGTAAGGTGTATCTAATACAAGAAAGTGAAAATTCAATTACAATTACTATGGCGACTGCTTTTCTTGACATTTGGCTCGCCAACCGCTGGCTAAATGCAATGAATAGCATGATAAATAATAAATAAATAAACCGAAATAGCAGTTTTGGAATATTTTTCATATTTACACCAGTGAAATTCAAATATATGATTGCGCAGCAGGATTATACGTCGCAAAACGTAAAAGTTTTGACATTTAATATTAGGTGTTCACGGATGTTCCATTGTGATCGCGAATACGATAAACAACCATGGTGAGAAATTGTTATCACGTCGCTTATTAGCGCGTCGATAGTTATTTGTGATTGAGCTACTGGTCAGCACCATGCGAAGAAACTACTAAAGGAGTACTCGCAATGTTTTTATGGATAATTTATATAGTGTATCCGAGATCATAAATAACCGAGGCCCGAAGAGCCGACCCACTGAAGACCGTAGGGCCAATTTAAGCAGGTTAAGAAGACCTAAATGTTACAATAGGATCATTGTAATAATCCCCGACTGTTTTTATTTTAACCTAGCCTGACCGAAGGGGGGATTCGAATCCCCCGTAGACCGATTTTAATTCGATAACTCAATCATTATTAAAGCTATTTGCCGTATATTTTTTGCAATCGTGAAATTAATAGAAAGAAGCATTTTCCTGTTTTTGTTTTCAAATTTTAAAATAGTTGTTTTTTTTTTAAAATATCAAAACAAAAAAAGTCGTAAATAATTCGAGGGTCAATTTCATTTTATGTACATAAGCTTTCGGCAAACCAACAAAAATTAATAAAATAGACGATTTAGTCAAATATGTGTACACGAAAACATGAATAAATTATTGCACGGTCATAAACACTTTCAACGTTTTATTCTTCTGACGCCATATGCAAGTAGGCGCTGGGGTCGTTTGATCCCCCCGTTCAGATCACGTGTAATTTTTGGATGCTTAGTGAGGGAAAGGTCAAACTACAGATTCTTCACTATTCAATGTTGATAGCTTACTAACCGAGCTTGTTACGCAGATATTTAATATGATATCTGTTTATTTTGTGTGGTTTTGGTATCATTATTTTAACTGATACATATTAATTTATTATTACATTTCGATTGCTCCAAATGACAAAAATTAAATAGTGAGGTCTAAAGAGGCGATAATTCTAGGTGTCCGAAAAACCTAATTAACCGTGGCCCGGAGGGCCCATCAACCAAGGCCAGTAGGGCCGATATAACGAGGCTTGAAGGGATGAATTTTCCTGCATGTACTATGTCGGCTATCGTCTACTGTCATATGCTGGTTAATATTTTTATTTTTTTTAATAATAAATATTTGGGTTCTTATGATTTACCCAAATATTTAAATTTGAGGGCCATTTTCAACGAGTTAAATAACTCACTATTAGAAAATGGAATCAAGTTGGGGTAGAGTGGGATTCGAACCCCAGACATTTGGTCCGTGAGTCCGAGACACTAGCTATAGGACCACAACCAGAATAAACATTTATTGATGAGATTTATTTATTTATTTATTTTACATAAACGGCATCAATTGCCTTTAACATATATTGAACATAAATATGAAAAAAAATTACGTAAAAACATAACAAAAAATTATATAATTGCATAACTATAACAATAGTAACAAGTAGGTAAATACACATAGGCAACCAAAAATATTACGAAATAAATACATAAATATGAAAAAACAAAAAGGGAAAAACATTTTTAAATATAAAGAAAAGTTTAAGAATAATATTGCGAGAGAAAAAAAGAAATCAGACTCGTTTTATAACTATCAAGTCCAGAACCAAATATATCAGCCTTGTCCTCATACTGATTGTCATATCTATGGAGTCTAGGGATAGGCGAGTGCATGTGATAGTTGGTCCGAGAACTTGCAGAACAAAAAGGAGATCTGTGGCGGGTATGTCGACCGGGTACACGGAAGCACACCAACTCCAGCAAATCAGGACAGTCAATTAATGAATTGATCACTTTAAAAAGTACTTTTAGGTCAGTTAGGATTCTTTTATCAGAAAGTCTCAAAAGATTTGCTGAAGACAACAATTGATTATAATTAAATAAAGCAGCTGGAATATGAAGTTTAAAATTAATATATTTTAGAAATTTCTTCTGGACGCGCTCGAGTGAATCAGAATGTACACGATAATGGGGCGACCAGCGACCAGACTGGAGAAATATATTCTAAACGACTTCTAACCAGGGAGCAGTAAGGTGGCTTGTTTGGTGTGATACTTTCAAATTTATTAGTAACCCTACAAATAAAGATGAGATGTTTGTTTTCTCCTTAAATAAATAAATATATTAAAGACGGACAAATATAGCTTGTATTTTTACAGTGAATAGGGATATTTTATTACTCGTGTCGTGCCCCGAAGTCGTGTTTGCATAATTTGTTTACAATGCTTACTGACAATACAAGGGCATATAAATTGAAGTCTTATTTAAATATTATGCGAATTATAATGTTGTATTTGTACAAATATATATGTAGGTGTCAAGTATCAATGATGAAGTCAAACGGGTGCATTTTGTTATTTATGTTATTGGACGGTAAAGATATCAATGATATTGTGATTAATATCATTGATAAATCTTCTCATAGGTACTGCCTTTTTATTGTTGAACATGATCTATAACAGGTCTAATGACCAAGTCTTAATGCGCGTCTGATGTAGTGATGTATACGAAATTAGTAGAAGTTCTCGCTTAATAAATCTCAATAGTTCTTCCCATTTGTATCAACCGCCTTTGGTAAAAAGCAATATAATGTAATTGCGCCAAAAATATTTAATGATTTAATGCCAAATATAAATACTGTATTACAAAATAAAGCCTTTAGAATCATTTTGAAAAAAAACAGATATACGAGGGTAAAGTCGATGGTAAATGAAATGAAATTATTAACATATAAACAAAGAATATTTTACAATACAATGATATTTGTTCATAAAATTATAAACTCTAATAAAAAAACAGAATTTTGGAAAAAATCGATCGGAACCAGCATGAACACGATCACAATACTAGAGAAAAGAACAAAATTAGACTTCCATTTAGGAAAAAGGCAAAGTCACAAAATTCAATTTTATTTAAAGCAATTAAAAAGTATTACGAAATGGAAAAAAATATTTATGAAGAAAAAAACATATCAAAATTTAAAATAATGGTCAAGACATATGTGATAAACAATTTATAAATTAAATATATTTGTAATGTTATTATTAGAACACACATAACAATATGTATGATATGTGTGCCCTACTTTAAGATTTAAATAAGATTTAAATAAAAGACTCAAAACGTTAAATAAATTTTAAAATAAAAATAACTGCACATATAAATAGTATAGCGAGAGATTTTTTTGAAAAATTTATGTAGATTAATGAACGTAGTACTTTATATAATTGGTACACATATTATTTATATTTTTATGTATTTCATTGCTTTGAATTGTTTTTTATTATATATTATATTATATTATTTATGTTTAATTCACATGTCGGTAGTCAGATGGTCCCTTCTGTCATCTGACTACCGATGTATTCTTGGCACATATATATGTATTTTATATTTGTACAATAACGATTATTCATTTCTTACATTTGATTAGCTAGGCATTTATAATTAAGTAGTTTTAGTTTTTTTTGTAATTGTTATATTACTATAGAACTATTCATACTTTAAAAGATAAAAAAAGCTCCACCTTAGAACAGGCTAAGCCATGTTAGATGGAGACTATCCTAAACAGAGAACACTTCGTTTTCATTTTCTATTCACTAGTTTAATATAAATTCCCTGTTATTAAATATGTAAAATAAATAAATGATATCAGGCACTAGATAGTGTTTTGTATTTTGTTTCATTATAATTGTTTTTTATTATTATTTTATACTTTGTTAAAAGCGTAATTAAAGGAACAAAAAATAAACCTAAAAAGAACAAATAATGAAAACTTAATGTTTCCTAAAAAAATAATATCTCCAAGAAATTCGTGTAATTTATTTATAAAGACTACTATCTAGAGACGGTGGACGATAATAGCGAGGGTTGTATATATTTTTTTAATTTTAAGAAAACTTAAATGAACGACATTTGAGTAGTAAAATGTTATTCTTGTAATATTAACACTTTGTATCCCGGAGCCGTGTAAACACGTGATTTTACAACCACGCGTTGTGTCCCGGTCCCGTGTTTTCACGTGATTTACCAGCTGTTCAAAAAAGTGCATTTTATTGACATCTAGTGACTATATTAGTACTTTTTTGCTGCTGGTAAACTACGTAAAAACACGGGACCGGGACACAACGCGTGGTTATTATAATCACGTGTTTACACGGCTCCGGGATACAAAGCACAAAAAAAGGAGTGAGACGCTGTAGGTATATGTGCGAACATTGCAATGTGGCTCTCCACAAAGGGCAATGTTGGCAAAACTATATTGCAAAAATTACCCTTCAAATTGTTTTAAATAAATATGAGAAGTAAGAATTGATTTAATCTAGTATTTTAATAATTATGACACGTTTAAGAAACCCTTCACAAAGCATGAAATTTCACAAAAATGGGCCGGGCACAGGGTGAATTCTACGTGTATATCTATTCTCTGATCTGGGCAACCCACGAATTGAGGTACTCTCTTATGCTGGAGATGGTTCAGAAGAAATTCCTGAGGTATCTTAAGGGAGTGCGGATATTATCCGTGGTTGTACCCGTCTGACTTCATACTGGGAATGCTCGGCTACAATAGTTTGGAGAAAAGAAGAAATGCATACTTGCTTATGTATTTTTTCCGATTGATCCGTGGTATTACGATCAACATAGGTGTAACGGAGAGTATTTTTCTTTATGTTCCCAATGACTACCTTAGACGTAGACAGCTTAAGCTGTTTTATCTTCCTGCTTGCAGAACCAACCTGCCGATGGTGATGCCAGTAGGAAGAGCAATGTCTTTACTCAACCGTATCTCTTCGGATATTGACATCTTTCATATTAGTGAAAAAAAGTTCAGAGAGGATAGCATTCTTTCTCTATAATTGCTGGGTATTTTTATTTTTGTATATTTAAATTTTAGTATAAATATTTTCGTTTGTACATAAACGTTTATAAAATAAATAAATTGAAATTGTATTCGGCCGCGTGTTTAAAGTGTTAATATTATTGGTAATTTCTGTGTTAAGAAAAATTGTAATACATGTGAGGTATATTTGGAAGATTCTGTAAGCATAATATACCTCGGAATATAGAAGGGAAATATTTATTTTTGTTTATTTTCTATAAGTACTAGTCTTGTTATGTTTTTACTGAATTCGGTAAACTACATAATTCACATAAAAAAAATTAATCGGTTATTTGCAATGCAACTTGAAGTCGCATACAGAATACATACAAAATAAGAAATAGTTTTACAACCGTAGGAATAAATTCAGGTCTGAAACAATTTGTAAAATAAATTACGTGGCTTGATACATTTTTCGCCCCAATACCCAATCTGATTTACATCGTCAGTTTTATTGAATATATATATGCATTGATAATGTGTTGGCAAGCATAAAATAATTTGTAATATTAAAATTGTTATCAGGAATAAATGAACGGTTTTTATTACTTCAATCATAATAAATTTCGCGTAAAACATGTACAATCGTAAAAGTAGCTAAATCCAATTTCTTAGATAGTAATTGATTAGGCAAATTCTCTAGACATGAAAGTATACATTGTGTTTTGAATAAAAATAATATATTTGTGGATAGTTAGGAAGATACATTATTATCGTATGTGCGCTCTTTATTTAATATTTTTTTCTAATTTCGAAAAATTTATATTTTTTCTTTCTTTTCTGTGTTCATATTTATTTATTTATTATAAATACGGCCTAAGCCAATAAAAACAGTAGCATGAAGGTTTAAACTACTGTGAGAAAAAAATAAGGTCAAAATATAAATTTAATTCGATTCTGGCAAATCCTCAGAGTAATAATGCGTAACCTAGAGAGAAGCCCTACCACTATGTTTCATAGAACGCAAGCAATGCTGGTTTGTTGGCTAGAAACCAATTGGTGGTCATTTTTTTTATTTGACGACATAAACATAACGGTTCGATCGGATGCTTTTGTAGCTGTGTTTGGCTTTGTTTGGATATTTACGTTATAAAAAAAATCGACTATGGTGAATTGCAGTATGTTTGGTTGCAGAAGTAGGAGCGTCAAAGGTGTTAAAGAAGTCAGTTTTCACAGGTAATGAATTACGAATATTTTCCCATGATTAACATTAATTTTTGGCATTTACTGTCCCGACACGTGTATTATGTTGCTAAAAAACTTTCCTTATATCAACATATTTACTTCAGATACTCTTTTTTTCTCAATTTAGGGGATAAATTTGTGAATTAAAGTATGTTTGCTGTTGATAATGACAATTGATTATGGGCAATATGTCAGGGCTGCACTAGGCATCCATGTAAAGTTTGAGTTTTTATCGAGTAGAGGTCGATTGAAATTTTAATCGAAAATAGCGACGTTAACTTTATAATTGCGTCTAAAATGACGTGTCCAAATTTCAGGCCGCTACGACTCGCCATTTCGGATATGTGAAAGACAAACAAACAAACTTAACACGGGACTTTGGTTCAATGGAGTTGGAATTTATGTATTAATAAATATAACATAAATATGTTGTGTATAAAATGAATAAATTATAGAAAAATAGATTGGAATAAACCTGCAATGATAAATACACAGGTACATATTTAAAAGTAATTACATGCAAATTAATATCCATTTGGCAATTCTCGACCTGAGTACGGCTTATTGTTTTGCTGCGAACTGTAGCTAACTTAATACCCAAAAGTCATAGAATGGTTTTCCTACGTTTAGGCTCCTCTCTCGGTTGCGCATTATTCCTTTGAGGGTAAATCTGTTTTATTAAGTTGGTAGTACTGTTACTGACATCTGTGTCAAATTTCATGACAATATCGATATTAGTCCCAGAGATAATGTAGAAATATAACTAATTATTTGTCCAATAGTTACGACAGATGTATATACTCTAAGGTTACGAACGTGTTTGTGAACAACCTAAACAGTGGAACATTACCACATATTTCGTCGTTCATCTTTCAAAAAGCGTATCTCGTTTTTTGTCGAAATTGAGGGATGAATATATATTTTTTTTTTAAGTTATATTTATGAAATAAATGGGCATGATACTGTCTTAAAATATTTTTAAAATCCCAGCAAAACACAGTAAAATTACTTGTTTATTATTTTTAAGGGCGAAAATTATCCAAACAAATTCTTAAAAAGTCTTCTCAAAAATTAACAAATTCGAGATACGCCTCTTTAAAAGATAGACGACGATTTAACTAATTTTGTGATTTTAAAAAAACTGCCTTTTTGCCATTGACGGCAGTATGATATCAATTTTACATACTTTATTCACAATCGTTAATATTTCTTTATTCTTCCACGTGTAGATTTTTGTGAAGTAAAGAGCAGCAAAATAAGATTTCCATATTCATTTCTAAAATACGTTTTTTGTCTCTCAATTTTGTTGAAATGTCTTTCAAATTTGATGATCTGTGTAAACAGGTTCCTTGCTACGAATACCATAATCAAATATTTAAGGAATAAATTACGTAATGTGTTTTTTCCGACTGTACCGGAAATATTAGTAGTTACGCAATATACTTCTTAATTTTGTACTTAGCTACTTTAAAAATGGAACCACGGAGGTTCAATTAGTCTATTGTATTTTTTTTTCTTTGTGATAGGGAAATATCACATACTAAGAATATCGATAAAAATATATGAAATGGGTTAAGAACAACTAATTGTATTTTCAAAACCTATATTGTGAAGAAATGTTTTCATCTATAATATTTTTTTTTAATACGTCTCTAGAAAAACACCACATCTTTGGCATTGATAGGTTTTTTTTATTTTTATGGGAGTTGTTTTATTATTTACTATTGTTCACGCCAGCTGGTGCAGGGTTCTCGCTTCGACGGTCTCGCCAATCTCGAGTGACATGCGAATGAGGAAAAAGACACAGATTCTTCAAAATACTATTTGTTATCTAATTCCGCAATGTCACACAAATCACAATAGAAAATAGTCTGAAAAAGTTAAGCCGGCTCATAGTCATTAAACACACAAATCGGCTCAAATAAAACCACAGGGTCAATCACACCCTCACACTCGTAACTCGTAACACTCGAGGATGCGTACAAGCCTCGCCTGTCACTTAGGACCATCGTCTCTAGAGGCTCACTTATCAATGTCACAGAAATAATAATTATTGTAACTGTTCTAAAAGATAACAGCAGTTTCTTTCAATGATTACGCAGGTAAACACATTTACCTAATACACGTAACACTCGAGGATGCGTACACTCCTCGTCTGCTACGGTCTGACTTTCCGCCAGCAACTCTACAAGCGCACTTGCAGACTCCAAGAAGAAGACTAAAGCTTGTTCCTCTCTCACAAGCTTTCCAAAACCTATTTCGATTGCAATACTGATATTTTAGTGCCAACAAAATATATCTGAGACCTTTTCAAACAATTGCAAGATTTCTCTTCCTCAATAAATTAAATTATATGTGACATCCTAAGACAAAAAACAATAAACTAAACTAGGATCTTAACACTTAAGTATAGGACAAATGTCCGGTTCTTTGAAATATTATATGAAAAAATACAAGGGTACAAAGTATACACAGTAAAATAAATATCTCTACTTCGGTAGACAACATTTAAAAGGGCATAAAACAATAATTCACGATGTACGACACTTGAAGAAATAAACATGTTGCAAAGCAGAACAATAACATCTGAAATTGCTAGTCGGAATACAAATACAAAATTAACCAATAAAGCGTTCTTTGTAAAGCATTATTTTAACCCGCCAAATCTTCGCAACGAAGTTGTTAGCGTTTTAAATGCGTTCTTTACAAAATGTATTATTTAATAAACGAAATATTGATCAATTTAGTTTTTGCCCCAATAGCTTATAATATACAAGGTTTCTATTTCAAAAGTGGATTTTTCTGCAATTAAATTTCTTTAAATTTATCTAAACTGTTGGGATCAGGAGGGTGTACTAATGTGGGCAAATCAGGAACTTCTCAGCATTTGATCATGTGGAGAGGAAACCACTTCAAACTCTTCAGGAGACGCCGGCCTGTTGGCAGTAGTCAACAGGCCATTCGTCCCACTAGAGGAGTGATCGGCATTTTGTTCCCTACTTTGGTTTATTTTACCAATTGCCTGCACTTAATTGACCATGTATAATACTTCCTCCCGTGTGAGTTCTTTATTGCCAATCACCGATGGGATGTCGCATAGATCTTTACTCAAGCTTCTGCATCGCGCCTCCAGCTGTTGTCTTTGAAAGCTGAAAAAGGGGCAATGCATTAACAGGTGAGGGACATCTTGAGGAGTTTCATCGTCGTATGAGCAGCTGTCGATCTCGGAGAGCATGAAGCGATGGGCCTTAACAGTTGTGACGTCATGATTCGTGAAAACTTTCTATCCTAATTTTAATGGTCAGGAACAAATAAACATAAATCGTGACGTATTAGGGGCGTGGCCAATGGAATGTCAATTTTTGGTGGAATCAAAATTTACAAATTTAAAAATATTTTTTTTGCTACGCATGCATGCTTTTTTATGTTTTTTAAGCGATGACAAATTGCTTAAAAAACGGTTTATAGGTACTTACGTGTATTTTTTATGTTAACTCTCAAAAGATTTGTGGTAAATAATTCCTTTGCGCGCGGTGATGGAACATTGTGTTACCGCAAGCAAAAAACCGAATATTCTAAACTTCAGAAATTCGAGTAAAAAAACACGGAGACATACTGTTTAATAATTTATTTTCTATAATTTATAAAAATAAACACATAATTTAGCCCTGTATAGCAAAATAATTGAAAAACAGAAATACGTCGGTCATCTTACATGCGTGCGTCATTGTCAATAACCGACTGAATCTGTCACACAAACACCGGCCACAGAACAGCGTCTCTGTCTTCCTTGTTTTGATTTCTATCTTCGTGCTCTTTCTTATACAGATTTATTCCTGTATTGGCGTCAAATTCATTCTTCGCATAGCAAGGATAAATATTTATATAATTAAAATCCTGCATAAATGAAAATGTCCATTTGAAGATTACAAAAAATAAAAATTTCATAATTTAAAAAAAATAAAGAAACATATCAAGTCTTGTATCTAGACTATGTAGACTTGTCCATGCAGACTAGTTATTGTAAACTAGTGTGACATCACAAGAGTTAAAAAAGTGTTTTTTTCTGAATAAAGACTTTAAAATAAAATAAATATTGTTTTTTGTTTATACTTCTAGGCAATGTAGTATAAATAACAATATTTTGAGTTTGTCCAAATTTTTGCAGACAAGGACTGGATTCAACTCCCTGGAGAGCTGTTAACATTAACATATTACAACAGAGATAAAGAGCATTTTAGAGAAGGTAATATAGAAGTCTAGGCATCTACAGGGCTAATGCCCTGTCATTGGCTGGTTTAAGTGCTCACTTTACACACTGTGTAACATTCACCATTCTGCCCATATTTGAACATCTACATTCCTTCAATTCTTTCATCTGTTGATTTTAGTGAAGTTAAAGAGCTGAAACCTTTATTTATGCGGGTGAGATTCAAATAATTGAATTATTTCACCTACATACTAGGCAACACCTGAAAAATTTTTTTTTTCAATTTCTATACTTCTTCATGGACCAGATGAATTTAGCAACAATATTTTGGGTTCGTCCAAATTTTTGCAGACCAGAACCAGCCAATGACAGGTTATAAGCCCTGTAGATGCCTCGACTTCTATATTACCTTCTCTTAAATGTTTTTCATCTCTGTTGTAATATCATAAGCAACATTGCATTTTTAAATAGTTTAATTACGCTATTAATAAAATAACAAAAAAATGATAATAGGTATAAGAAACTGATAACTGTTTCAATTTTAATATTTAATGCACACACTTATAGTCCTTAAAATATAGCTTGATTAAAATGATAACTGCCAAACTAATGTCGCTAGTGATGGAAATAACTGATCACTGATCATGTACCGATCAAATCGATTTTATCAGTTTTTTGTGCAAACATGAAACTCCGTTTCCGAAAACTGATACAAAAAGGCAAAAACAAGCCTATTATAGTGTGTTTAAGACGATTATTTACTAAAAAATAAGACATAAAATATATTTCTCACTAACAAATTAATTATTTTTTATTCGATCAATTTACATTGATCAATTTGTCCCATCTCAAACATGTTTGCAAAATGACGTAACCTTGTAAGAACGTCGTCAATAGTTATGTTTATTTTAGTTTTTTTTTTAGTATTAAAGCTAATTTTATATAATTATGTTGATTTATATGTCAAGCATTATATTTTGAAAAAAAATAACATGCCAGATACAAATGATTTTTCGTGTGTCAATATAAATCACTCCTTAGACGTCACTACAAAGTTATGTTGTCACTTTTGCTGACAACTGTCATTTTAATCAAGCTACATTTTAAGGACTGTAGTATAAAATTGTATTTTTTAATGCTATTTCTCTTCAAAAATGAGGCAAGCTCTTAGCTTGTAGGTGAAATAAGACTGGATAATTATCATTAATTACTACTACTACTACTACCATCACGCCATTTCCCCGTAGGGGTAGGCAGAGAGAATGGACGGCCACACATGTCTATCCTGGCATACATTTTTAACTTCTTCCACATTCATACATTTTGTCATACATGCCCTTCGGTTCTGCCTGCTTTTTATATGACCAGACTTATGATTTTTGTTTATCTGATCATGCCACATCTTCCTTGGTCGTCTTCGTCTCACGTTACCGATCATTTCCGTTATAAATACGTATTTTACCATTCTTTCATCATCCATTCGTTCTACATGACTAAACCATCTCAGAGACGCTTTCTTCATCTTATCAATTATACCTGACTCAGATTTACACTCTCGCCTGATTTCATCATTCGTAACCCTGTCATACATTGATTTCCCACGCATTTGTCTAATCTAAGAGATCGCATTTCGACCGCGTTCACTCGGCTTTCATCCTTCATCATCCTTTATTAATTACATCATAATAATTAACATAATATAAAATACATTAAAATATTGATTTACTGTAACTATCGTTGAAAATCGGTTTGAAAAAAACATTAATTAACCTATTTTTAGATTTAAGTACGAGTATTTTTAATGTTTTCGCAAGTTAATTAAAATAGTAAAAAATTATGTCGCATAATATTCGACCTTTGAACCAGAAGTATAACAAACCAAACATTTCGTATTTTATCTCAATGAATTAAAAACAACACTTTACCATTTTTCTGATTTGACAATGATGGGGAAGTTCAGTGCTATGGGAATTTAGATATAAAAAATCAGCGAATTTAATTGTGTCGTGAAATTTCTCGAAAATGTATGAAAAAAATATTTGAATGACTTTGATGCCAGGGTAGTCGATTTTTCAACCCGGTTATTTGTGTTATATTTTTGTGGTGTTTTCTTGGAATTGGTGATCGTTATTCTCATTAATATACCAAAGTACGTATATCATTAAATAAATCATGTAAATACGATTGCCAAATTCCATTTTAATTATGCATTAAAATGAAAAATGGGCTGTTACTTAAAAATCTCTAAGTGCTTAAATAGAAATACGATGTTATAATAGGAAAATTGAAACATAATCAATATTTAACTGAATCTGTGTATGATTTTATTTTAAAAAATGCATACATTTTTTTGTAATTAAATGTGAAAACTTGATAAAGAACGAGCCTAAAATTTAAATTTCGAAGGTATAAGTATTTAAATGATTAGGGTAATCCAATTGCATACTGAGTTAGAAATAATTCATTTGCCAGGTAAATATCTATGCGACCCTCGGTGCAACGTGAAACTGTATTTGTTTTAAAAATTGTTATTGTATTCGTTAGTAGTCAGAAACCATTTTGACAAAATTTATTTTCCCACGCCCGGGCGATGTCCTCTTAATAAACCTTATTATAATATTAAACGGTATTAATTTACTTAATTGCTAAATAATATTGAAATGTTTTTTCAACGCTTGCCTAGTAAAAGGTGCATGTATTTTTTTATAGTCCAGTTCGTAAAATACTTTTTGTGGTAAAACACAACATAACATTACACTAAATTATCTTAAATTTGTGTTATGATAGTATATTGTTCGCGGTCTGGTAACATTACGCAGCTACTCCACACATGCGCACAGACGGGATATTAGACTTATGGACGCAGTACGATGTATGCAAACATGATTTTACGCGCCTTTTGATATATTATAATTATATGGGTACCGAATTGAAACAGCAAATACATCGCATATTGAACATATTTTACAATAATATAAGGTGACTGGTCTTAAGGCCCGTTTACATGCAGACGATACAATAGATATGACAATATTGTCAAGTCCCAGCTTCGTGAAAAGCCTCCACCGCGCAAGACAGAACGCTGGGACATCACGAAAATTCGGCCGCAGTTCACACGTGAGCGCTGCGAAAATGAATATACGACGGCGCGGCGTTTATTGCGAAAGATTTCACGAAAAAAATAAATTATTTATACCAATATGTATTGGAATTGTTAAAGATTTTTTCTGCCTCCATTTTCGGCAGAAAAAAATTGCGGGAGCGACACGTTCACATCGAGCAAATCTCAGGACAATGCGGACTCGCGCAGTAGTGTGGGAAATAATTTTCCCATTGAGTAATAGTTTTGCTTTAAGGTAATTTATAAACAAATACGTTTATTTCTATTTTTATATTTTTTAACTTTTTGATCTTTTTTTTTCTATCGAATATGTTCCGTAACTTGAATTATAAAAATAAAACTTTTATTTTATTGGTTGGTTGGAAGAAATTGCCATTTGGCAATAAGCCCGCCAATGTACAAATAACATTATGTACAAAAAGTTAAATAAAATTAAATTAAAATAAAAAATAATTGTTCCACGGAGATAGCCTGCCCGTCTATCTCGGTGGCGATGTCTTGAGACATCTTTTTGTCCTGCAAATTGATGTTTACACATGGACAATGGTCAATAGTAAATTATTTTCAGTCAATTTCCCTTTTCAATTTTTTTTATTTTTACAGCTTTGAAACCGTTTTGAAAGATTTTTTGGTGTATATATGTGGCCTGGCCTAATGCATTAACTAATTCATTTCGTAAATTCTTTTGTATCGTATGATAAGGAACGAGATTAAAATATGGTTTTGATTGCGTTAGAATGAAATTGTGACAGAATAAGCCTGCTGAATAATTTTGTTTAGAAACAAAATTAGCCAACCATGAACAAATATTTAAAAAATCATCGTAACTCCCTCCTCAATTTTCACCGGAGTGTAAATTGAAGTTTCTTTTTATTTGACCAAAAATAATCTGTGTTTAACACATGTCATGATTCATAATGCCCATAAAATAAAGATATTAAAGGTTAAAAATAAATACTGGTTATGATTCATTGGTCTTAAGTGCGGATTTTATAATAATAATTTCATTGGTTTTCCATATTAATGAATGACTTTGACAGAAAATACAAGGGCGATAAATTTGCGGTTATCGGTAGAGCGTTCTTAGCTATTATTTCTTATCGAGTTGAACGCACATGTCAGTGTATAAATAAATACATTTAGTTCCGCGCCGGCAGCATGCGGTTTAAAATGGAAGCGTTTTGCAAGTCTAGTAATTTCCATTAGTTTTAGTTGCGTTCTGTGCCGCGAGGACGCGCTTTTCTCTCCGTGGCGCCAAAGTTGTATGAAAACTGACATTTACCGAATCGGCGTTCATTTGTTTTCAAAATGGGCGGGAAGCGGACAGAAGTGAAGTTGGACACGGTGTTGTTAGAAATTGGGCAGTTCGGACGCCATCAAATCATGACGTATCTATTGATCGCTCTGCCGATTATGTGCGCATCTATGTATAATATGAATTTCAACTTCACAGCGAGAGACATGCGTTATAGGGGAGTATTGTAATTTGTCATTGTGTTTGTGTTTTTATTTGTATTTTTGTGACGTGAAAAGGCGAATGTGTTCCGCACCTCTGCCGTGTATAATAATATCTGAAAATAGAACGCATTGTGCATTTATTTCCGAACGTTCATCTTCATCTGACTGAAGTACGCTACAGACAAAATGCCTTTCTATTTTCTCGATGTGTGAATTAAAAATCAATATGTTCTACTTACATTCTTTGCCGCTTTGAATGGTTTGGATATGAAAGGTTGCAGTGCATTTTATGCAATTCTTGACAATATTTACTAGAATGTTCGATAACTTTACATAATTATTGAGTAAGTAGTACCGAGTAATATAGATATTTATATATAACTTATGTTATTCATAGTGTGCCTTATTATGTGCCTCTATTACATTGGGAAGTAGGGTCTTTTCTCATTTTTTTATTTTTAAATAAAAAAAATACGATAATAACGGTAATAATGTATTTTTCGGATAATTTTTTTGTAAAGATTTGAAACAGGTATATTTTGAATAACCCGAAAACGAGACGTTTCGCGCCCCTCGGGACAAATGGCGCGGTTGACGTTTTGGTGCCAAACTTGTACGCAATGTTTTTTAAAAGAGCAGTCGGCGGTCATAACGCGTGACGTCAAAATGACGTTGCCATCTGCGAGCCGTTTTGTATGGGCTCATTTTTAAACTCGAAAATTATATATGAAAACTTGTTTTGTATGCATTAATAGTTATATCTTATATCATTCGAATCGTTAAAGCCCGCTCTAAATATATATTTCTACAGTTATTTTCGACTTGTGAAAGTACCCATTTAATTTTCTGTACGAAAAGCCAGAAAAAAAAAATATTCGTACGAACTTGAACTACTTTCGTCGGTAACCTGTAATCAAACATATTTTTAAAACAATTTTAAATGAATATTACAATTTTCAGGCAGGTTTATTGCTTCAAACAATATTTATTAACAAGTGGTATGAGATGGTTAGGGTTCGTACATACAAACTTAAAAATCGTTTAATTATTAGTGAACTGATAGTGCTTAGACACATCAAAACAGTCTGAAACATATAACATAATGTATTATTTAATACCTAGTATAAATATTTACGCATTTTACTTAATTAACATTTGATCATGAGGTAGGAATGCATAGGAAGTGCAAAATCAGGTATGAAGTTTGGAAGAGGAAAAAAAGGACCAAAAAGGAATAAATGTATGTCTATTAAATGTTCAAGCAAAATAAATAAAATCGTTTTCAATTATTGAATCGACAACGCAATTTTAATGAACGTCGAGACAATCCGAGATCTTGGGATACTTTTTGATAGCAAACTTAATTTAGCTATCACATTTCTCACATTTCCAAGAAAGCGTCCAAAATCTGTGCATTTATTTTGCAAATTAATCCATTCAAAAGCCCAAAAATTGCAACAGGGAAAAAGCACCACTTGCTTACTTTAGAAGATCGCCGTCTACTATTAGACATGGGGGTGCTTCATGACATACTTAGTGGACGCCTTGATAGTCCGGCTCTTTTGTCGGAGTTATCATTAAATGTCCCCGGCTACCGCACCCGTCACACGTCGAGCTCTCTATTTCATGTGCCAGCAGTTCGTACGAACTATGCCCAGAACTCTCCACTTATCCCTTTTGCTCGTGAAAATAATTTGAACTTTCCCCTTATTGATCCATTTGATTGTAAAAAAGTAACATTTAAAATGCGCGTCTTAAAACATACTTTTTTGTCTTATACTTAGTTTCAATAATAAAGTCTTATTTTATCTTATTTTATTTTATTTTCTTAATATTTTATATATATTTATATTTTCGACACTTGACACTTGTGCAATATTTACACACATGTCCACCCTCATTCCAATATAACACCCACTCACCCACCCTCTCACTCACTTACACTCACACAAACTCACTAGTATGTATTGTATGTGTATTTAATATATTTCTGTCATTGGTTTTATTCTCTGTATATTTTATTTGTTATATTTTTGTTACATGTATTACTGTTGATATCCCCAATAAATAAAAATAAATATAACTTTTTTTTACATTTTTAAAGTAATTAAGGTCTTTGAAATACTGTCCAGTCAAAAAAAAGTTTTTGCTAATTATTAGTAGTTTTGAATTCTCGCAAAAACGGTGGTTCCATTCCACGCCCCTAATACGTCACGATTCATGTTTATTTGTTCCTGCCATAAAAAATTGTGTAGAACAATACCACAAATCTTAACGTCACAACAACCAAGGCCAAACACGTCGCGTTTTTCTGCGAACTTATTTTTATTGAATTTCTTTTTTACATTTATGTATGAAAACATATCTCCACAATATCCATATTGATTTTGCAAGTACAATTAATTTTTCTAAATCCATTTCATATATTTTTATCGGTGTTCGTAGTATACGATATTTCCTTATTACATTGTATAAATCATTTGTTCGTAGCTTGCTTGAATTTAATTCTATAATATGGTCTCCTAATTATTATTTTTTTTTAAAAGAAAGAAATATTTGCGTTCTTATAATTTACCCAAATATTTAATTTTGAGGGCCATTTTCAACGAGTTGTAAATAACTCACTATTAGAAAATGGGAATCGAGTTGGGGTAGAGTGGGATTTGAACCACGGACCTTTGGTCTGTTAGTCCGAGACACTAGCCACAGAACCACAACCCGATTTTAATAATACATACTCATATAACGCAGATTGAATCAGTGCAAAATAAATTTTAAAATCGTTCATATTTAGAATTGGACCAAATACTTTCATAATTAACTATTATGATCGTCTAGAGTACTTTCATATCTTGAGTTTAGAATTCAGAAGGATTTTGGCTGGTTTGATATTCTTGCCCAAATTAACATCTAACTGTATAGATGCCCATGATATCCTTGCTCAGATAAACCTTAATGTACATCACCGTAACTTGCGTGCCAATGCTGTCTTTGCTGTGGTAAATTATAAAACCAACATCGGATTCTTTTCGCTTCTGCCAAGGATCCTCAGAACAGTGAACAAAATCTCATTAAACGGTACTATCGATGTATTCCTACAGCAAAAGCAAGCATTTAAGAAGCGAGCGGTGTTGTCACTCCTGACTCGCGATGACACACTTGCCATGTCCGCCTAGATTATGCCATAATTTTACGTTTTGTAAATTTAAATTGATTTTAAGATTGTTTAGATTAAGTGTTATAAAATATTATAAATATACTCTAAATACCAATCTGTTAGGGCTTCCATAAGCCTTTTGGTTTGCTTAAAAGAAAAAAAGGTGGCAGGATTTTTTAATTCAGTAATGAAAAAGGATTCAGGAATACAGATGATCCAGGAAAAAAATAATGTAGGAAATAAGAACATCCAGAAGGAAAAAAGAGGATCTTAGGAAAAATAAGATGTAGGAGAAAAAATGTTCAGGAAAAAAAAAGGTTCCAGGAAAAATGAGGATCTAGGAAATGTGAATCCAAGAAAAAGAGAAGATGCAGGAAAAACGAGGATCCAGGAAAAACGAGGAACGATGTGATTAAAAATTGTGTTGTTATATGTTCTGGTGTACGCTGATCTTACAAGTATTCAACAGGAAATATAATTGATAATACTATTTGATTCGTAATATTTTTTCTGCTTTTTATAAACAGTTTTGTGCTGTTTACTTAAGACGTTATTTGGCGTCAATCAGCATGAACGGAAATTTAAGCTATAGTTTATTCAAGTATTATTGAACGTGCAGTGATTTGAATTTGTTTAATAACTTTTTGTAGGCTGGATCTAGGAAGTCATTAAGGTAAACACATTTTGACAGAGATGGAAAACATTTTTAGAGAAGGGAATATGGGAGTCAAGACATTTACAGGGTTTGTGACCTGTCATTTGCTGGTTTGAATGGTCACTTTGCACACTGTGTAACATTAAACATGTTTAAACTTCCATATTTCTACAATTCTTCTTGATTTTTGTGACGTCAAAGAACTGAAACCTTTTTTAATGTTAAAGGCGTTACTTTTTTTTTTAAGCGGCGTTTCTAATGTAAACATCTAAATGAAAATCAAGTGGAGATTAGTTGGTCTCATGGTATACCTACTGATTTGTGTGTTTGCCTGCTACTAATTAATAATATTAAAAATATTTATGAATACAAAATAATAAATCCGTTGATATTGTTTTTATTTTACGTTGTTGATTAAACAAACAGGTCTAAAAAGAAGTATAAAAATCGAAAAATATTTACAGGCATCCTCTAGTGGGTGAAATAATTCAGTCAGATGAATCTCACTCGCATTATCAATTAACAGTTCAGCTCTTTAACTTTACAAAAATCATCAGATATAAGAAATAAAGAAATATGGATGTTCAAACAGAGGCAGAATGGTGAAGTGCCCACTTAAACCAGCCAATCCTTGTAATAACGGTCGTAAGCCCCGTAAGCCCCTTTCTTCCCTAATGCGTCGATTTTAGTCAGGCATAATGAGTCCAATGCGCAGTTGTCTTTTTCGCACAGTATCGGGGAGCTTTTTGCGAGAAAGTGACAGAAAAACAATGTTTAAATACCTTTTCATCAAAATTGTTTACATATCCTCTTATCTAGAGTTGAAACTCATATCCGGTGACTACCCGGTATCCGGCCTAATTTTAGTATCTGGCCGGATACCGGATAGTAAGTCAATATCCGGCGGATACCTAATATTCATTTAACAGCGAAAATTTCATGAAATCAACACCAGTTAATTGATTGATTGATATCGACCGTGTTTGACAAAAGGAAATAACCCTCATTATTTGAAAAATTAATTATTTTTCATAAAACCGTTTGTCAGTGTTCAGTATACACCCTAGAAAAAAAAATTGCCTCAAATAAAAAATGTTTCACAAAAATGATTTTTTAATTACATATTTATTTGCGTAAAAAAAATAATGCGCAGACGTTGAAACTACCCAAAACCTTCATAATTAATTTATTAATAAACTTATAAACCATATTAGTATGCAGCTCATTGGTGGATAAGTGATCATTAAAAATATCGTAAAAATATTTTTAACCCTTTTTATTTTGTGGACATTAAAATTTTTATTTTCGAGTTGGAGAGAAATTCGAATACCGAAAAGATTTTTCGTTGTATAAGAAAATGGCTTAGGGGCTTGCTTTTTTGTTGTATTAGAAAATGGCTTACGGGCTTGCCGAATATCCGGTATCCGGTATCCGGCCAAACCACTAACCGTTTTATAACTACTCTAAAATGTGTATTGGAGTATTAAAACTGCATTAAAAAAAAACAGGTATCTTAAGAGAGATGTAGAAATGCTTTCAGAAAGAAATAAAACAAATAAAAATATAATACTAATCATTAACGAATACCGCATTACAAATATTTTTTTTGAAAATTGGAGAGGAAAAAGAAGAAGTGAAGCGAGTACAAATAGAGGAGAGCAGTTAATATTTGTGACCGACCGAAACAAGATTTTCAGCCGAAACCGGAACCCTATTTCGGCTTCTGTTTTAGTTTTGGCCAAAGCCGAAACTCATTTAAATAGTTTAAATGTCACTTTAAAACGCCCAAAATCAGGCGTTTTTATTGTTTGACCTTACGAGTTCATTAAAATAGGTGTTAAATAAAATATACAATGAAATAAAAGCCATAAATTTAATGAGTGAATTTGTTTATTTTTAGCGGTTTTTGGTTTTTTTAATGTACGCTAACAGTTTTTTTAATGTACGCTATAGGAATTTTAACTTATTGACTATAAAGGAATTACCAAAATATAAAATAAAACTAGGCGCCTTTATGGTCTTAGCATTTATAAGATACAATTCATCAAAATAAAAACGATAGAGACTCACCAATGAAGAATATAAATAGTGTGTAAAAAAGTCGTGACTCTAGTTTTTTTTTTTTTTTTTTTTATTTGAAAATTTATTTATAAACCCTTACGGATTATTACATTCATATTACATAAAATAATATATACATTTTTAATTTATACTCTGTTGTTCAAGATAATATTTTTTACGTCTTTTGAAAAGTTTGTCTGAGTCTTTTGTTTAGTTTTGTCTGGTAGTTTATTATATAATTTCAGTCCCTGGTTCATTAGTCTTGATTGTCCTTGTCTTGTTTTAGAAAGTTGTATATGGTATTTGTCTGATATTCTCGTATTATGTCCATGTTGACTACAATTTTTTACTAGTTATAGTTCTTCGTCTACAATTACATTAGTGGCTAATTTATGGATAAATTTAATTTCAATTAAAGTTCCATAATTCAGAGAGAAAATACGGGAATATATTTATATGAAGAAAAGTCAGACCGCGCATCCTCTTAAGGTTGATCACCGAAGCTATAAGATTTGAACAAAGCCACTTTAAATTAACAAAAGGTAATTGGTTACTCCCAAATTAGGGCTGGTACGTCCATTTTGTATGGGTCAATAAGTTCACATCCGGTACAAGTGGACCCTTGAATATTAATTTAGTAGATATTAAATATAATAATGTGTTGATGGTATATATAAATATATTATATTATATAGGTACTTCGGTTATTATTGGTCGCTATACCCGTTTTATATGGGTCAAAAATTTGGACAAATAACTGGTTAGAATTTATTTATGGACTTATACAGACCATTTAATTACAACTTCTAAATACATCTAAAAACTACACCCTCGATTCCCCTCATCATATTTTACTTGAGAAACATTTCTATAGGCTGATTACTAGAATCATAATTTAAAACACCAGCAAAGCAATAGAATCGATGTCTAAAACACTAAATTGCGTGTCAACATGGACAAAAGAGTATGGTTTACTAATAAACCCGTCTAAAACACAAATTATGTTTGCAGGTAGTCAAAGATTGCTTAGTAAGCTAGACATACCTTCACTTAATCCTCTTATTGTCAATGGTACCAATATTCAGTACAGGAAATCCGTAAAAAATCTAGGAGTACTAATGGATGAACATCTCTGCTGGCGAGCTCATACTAATGAATTAAGCCGCAAAATATTTTTCAGTCTACACTCACTTAGAAGGTTGCAAAAATTCTTACCCATTAGTACTAAATGCACTCTTGTACAAGCATTACTACTACCCATTCTAGATTACGCTGATGTTTCCATGACTGATTTAAGCTGTGAGCAACTCGATAAACTTGAACGACTTCAGAATACATGCATAAGGTACATTTTTGGTCTTAGGAAATATGACCACATTTCTGATTATCGTAGGCAACTGAAATGGCTCAAAATTAGACAGCGGAGAGACTATCACTCCCTCTCACTTCTGTTCAATGTACTTCATAGTCCTAACGCTCCTATATACCTGTGTGAAAAATTTCAACGCTTATCAGTTCATGGTTTACCTCTTCGTTCTCATTCTCAAGGCACTCTCTTAATACCCATACACAATTCCTCTTTCTTCTCTAACTCATATAGTGTCCATGCGGCTCGACTGTGGAATCATCTCCCATCCACCATCAAAGATGTTACTACATTATCTCTGTTTAAATCACGTCTGAAGAAACATCTCCTTTCTCTTCCTTAATCTCTCCTCCTTTCCTTTTTCCTCTCTCCTCTTTCCTCTTTTTTCCTTTTTCCCATTGAGTAATAGTTTCGATTTAAGGTAATTTATAAACAAATACGTTTATTTCTATTTTTATATATCTTTAAATTTTTAATCTTTTTTTTCTATTGAATATGTTCTGTAACTTGAATTATAAAAATAAAACTTTTATTTTATTGGTTGGTTGGAAGAAATTGCCATTTGGCAATAAGCCCGCCAATGTACAAATAATCATTATGTACAAAAAGTTAAATAAATAAATAATTTATATTATAATCCAAATATACTGAAATATATCAGTTTGTATGTTCACAATATCCATACTAAAGCGAAATCTCATGCACTGTTTTACGCACTCAGAAGCCGTACGAACGCAAGTCTGAATTCACCCATCAATAGGCCAATTCGATTCCTGAATACGGCTTTTGCAAATATTATGAACATATTTTTCTGTACATATCGGCAGTTTAGCAGTTGTCTGTTTTCTACTTATTGACTTCCCATACGAAATGTTATTCTACCAGATATTTCTAGTCAATATTACGTAAAGGGTTAAACAACCTGTGATGTTTGTTCGCAATACTTACACAAAATTGACCAGGGCCTTATTATGATGGGAAAATAAAGACGTCATACCTTCACCTTGACGGTATAGTTAAAGATAAATTCCCTATAGCGATTATAAAGATATACTACCAACCCCCCCGCCTTTAAGTTTTGGGTAGGTACATCGATATTAATCAAGGGGAAGCGTACGTCACGGTACATATATCTACGCTCTAAAATGACATAGCTTCAGTATGACGTCATAGTTGAAGATAAAAGTCTCCCGACCGACTACAAAGGTATAGTACCGACACCCCCACCATCAAGTTTTGATGTAAGTACATCATTTTATACATCAGTTCATCTACACATTAAAAGTGTCAAAAATTTTGCTCTACCGAGCAATTTTTCCTTTAGTTATGATTTATTAAAATTTTTAATCGTTTTGAGGTTGGCACTTTTTTTCTTAAAAGCCTATTGAGAGAGAAATAAGTAAGTTTTGAAGTCGAATTAAATTCCGACATAACTGTCACTTTAATAAAACGAACGCCTAGATGTGGAAATAATGTCGCTAGGTTCTCTCCTATTAACAAATAAAAGTATCTAGGCGTCAGACACAGATTATATGGGTCAGAAAGTTACCACTCTAAAAAAATAATTTGGTTATTATATTTTTTCCACCTGTTTTACTATCTTTCTAAGTGTATGTATCGAGACGTTATAGGAGCCGGCTTTGTAGTCGATCGGTACAGATCGGTAAATACATACAGACGATCGTTAAGTGTACCGTCTAGGCGATTTCCAAAAGTCATGCAAAATTCATGTTCAAGCGAGGATTTTTTGCTTGAATTGGGATTTATTGGAGTTTATAATCGCTTTAAAGTGGGCACTTTTTATTACAGAAGCCTATTTAAAATAAACATGAGAACTATTTGAAATGTTAATGACGTAAGGAACGCGGATTAATTGTTTGCGGTCATTCGATTGGCTTGTTTAGATCATATGATGTCGATATGACAAGAAGGTAGAACATAAGTAAGTTAAGTATACCGTCTCGATATAAACAGATGAAGATAGCGTTCATAATCGAGCCCTGATTTGATTAAATGAAAATATTTATTTATTGTTGGAACCGGGTTGTGGTCCCGTGGTAGTATTGTGGACTCACAGGCCATAGGTCCGAGGTTCAAATTCCTCTCTAACACAACTCGATTTCCATTTTTCCAGCACAAAATATGTACGACTTTAAGGAAATGGTCTAAAAATTTGATTTATTTGAGTAAATAATAAGAACTTAGGTTTTCCTCTTTCCTTTAAAAAAAAAACATTTACTTTTACATAGATTTTTATTTCTAGAGAACCATACATATAAAAAAAAAATTTCAACAAAATTTTTCATCATACCAGGGGTGCTATTCTGAACCGCTCTCGCGGCGCGAGAAAACCGTTTTTCTCGTGTATTTTTTATGTAAATACACCAGACAATACGCCCGCGAGAGCGTTTGGAATACAACACAACACAAGTGGGTTTCGAGACCTTTAAGAATTTTTACCCTCTAGCCTGTATGAAACGAAACACTTTGCGATTGTACATCGATCGAGCCATTTAGTAAACTAAACATTAATGTTTTTTTATTTATTAAAAAGACAGTCATTATAACAAAAATACAATATTTACAAACAAACCAAAATTATAGTTTTTTTTATGCATAACTAAATACAATTCCAAAAATAAGTAAAAAAGCGTTCCCGTGAAAAGCCACTCCGTATCATTCCACGTGTAAAAAAGTAAAATATTACAATAATAATTAAATAGACATATGAAAAGAAAAAGTATATTTTTTATTCGGTCTTAAAATTTTTTTTCGCCTGCGGATCCGTACGGAGTAACCCCAGATCAGCCATTCCTCCTTTCTTTTTTGAAACAAGAGAAAATAAATATCATATGAAAGTTAACGAAAAAAACAAAACAAAATAGGTACAGTTAGCTTAAATAATAACTATTAATTGGAATTAAGGTTCTAGCATATTCTTTATAGTTGTTCAGAGTGAAGAAATATATCTGTACTTTAAAGCTGAAAGGCTGGTAACATTTTTTGGAAAAATTGAGTTATGAATTCAATTTGGCTCATATATTCTGATTCTATTATTGCTAAAAACATTGAAGTCCTCCGGTATACCACTACTGACATAGCTTGTTCTAAAACACCAGTAGCTCAATCACAAATAACTATCGACGTTCTAATAAGCGACGTGATAACAATTTCTCAGGATGGTTGTTTATTGTATTTGCGATCACAATGGAACATCCGTGAACACCTAATATTAAATGTCAAAATATTTACGTTTCGCGGCGTATAATCCTGCTGCGCAATCACATATTTGAATTTCACCGGGGTAAATATGGAAACAATTCCAAAACTGCTATTTTAGTTAATTTATTTATTATTTATCATGCTATTCATTGCTTTTAGCCAGTGGTTGGCAAGCCAAATGCCAAGAAAAGCAGTCGCCATAGTGATTGTAATCGAATTTTCACTTTTTTGCATGTATTACATTGTATTATTTTTTATAGTAAACGCCGATTTTTCGCCAGTGAACTGTATTTATTTACGAGGAAAAAAAACAAACCGACACGAGCGTTGACTTAGAGATTACACAAGCGTTGACGTATGACTGCGATAACTTAAGCATGTTCATTATTGTTTATTGTGATCGCTCAAATGCTCTGCATGTTTTTAAGCACGTTGATAGGTATTTGTGATTGAGCTACAGTAGTGCAGTAATAATACTCATGCTTTCAACAAAATTCAACGGTTTGCTGGTATTTCAAGTGGATACCGAATAAATCCCACGATTTGTAATAATAAACTACCTCTGACTTAACCATTATGCCATTTCTTTTGCCGTAACTTTAATTATTTGACTTCGCTTTTTTTCACATACTGTTTACTTTCAATTACTGTTTTATCACGATTAATATTATAATGTCATTAAATTTATATTTACCTGTTATTTTCATTAATAATTAATGTTTTAATTATTGGTACGTAATTCAATGTTTTCGCCCAAAGACAATTTTATAAATACATTGTTTATCATTAAATATTCTACATGACTTTTTATTCTAAAGTCCGAGGGCGCGGGCCAGGTGGTTAGAGCAAAAAACATTGAAGTCCTATAGTTATTTGATAGTCCATATATTTTTTTTTATCCTAAATATTCTTATCAAAAGCCTGTAAATCCAAAAAACAGCAATACATTGGTTTTACTTCGAGAGATACATTTGAAACAGTTTTATAACTTCAAACCGCTCGCGCTTTCCTAAACAATCAACCAAATGTGACTTACAGTATTTCAGTATATATGGGACAGATATATCGATTTCTGAAAAAACGTTGTTAAAATAACATATTACAACAGAGATGAAGAACATTTGAGAGAAGGTAATATAGAAGGCCAGGCATCTACAGGGCTTATGACCTGTCAATAGCTGGTTTAAGTGGCCACTTTACATACTGTGTAACATTCACCATTCTGCCTATATTTGAACATCTATATTCCTTCAATTCTCAAAGCCCTGTAGATGCCTGGCCTTCTATATTACCTTCTCTCAAATGTTCTTCATCTATGTTGTAATATGTTAATATAAACAGCTCCCCAGGGAGTTGAATCCAGTCCTTGTCTACAAAAATTTGGACAAACTCAAAATATTGTTGTTGTTAAAATAGTTTCGGATTCTGGTAAAATATACGTTTTCATTGTTATTTGTGCTTGAAACATCCCAACATAAAACAATTGTCGAAGCCTAGTTGTACGTACGTTTAGGGGTACGAATTTTAATTTCCTCAAGCAGTTGTGAGCAATGAGGAACTTCAGCCCTACGGGAAATTGGATACAAAAAATGTTTTCTTACGCGGGGTAAAAATTAGAGCATTAAATTGTACCGCAAAGTTTCTTGGAAATGTAAGGAAAAATAATTAAAAATATTTTGATAAAAACGCACTACTTTAAATGACGTCATTGGTTCATGTAGATCAACCTATGGCCTGAGAGCTATGGAAGATTTCCGGTCTGCTTGTCGCTTCTGGACCAATGGGAAGAACTGAGTGAGAATAAGCGGAAATGAACCTCTGACGTTACACGCGGAGTTATTTCAAAAATACAAAAATTTTAAAAATCATAGCGCTGATAATATGATAAATAAAAAAGCTAAAAAAAAAATTTTTGACTTAGTTTAATAGTCTATTAACAAATACTTCCTCATTGAAGTTGTTTTTGATTATATTGGAGTCAATGTTATTTCTTCGATTTTGTAGATTCGAGATTTTTTACATCGACTTTATGTTTATAATTTGTCTTGATTACGGTTTTATTATTATGAATACTCTATAATTCCTCGTCATCATTTCCTTTCCGCACCTATTGGTACGTGGGGCACTGCATTGGTACACCAATCGCAGCGTATCTTGATCATTTTTGTCACATGAAGGTAAGATGATCAGTCTTACGCTTCAGGTACCAGTCCAGGGACTATGAAATATTCTGGTGAGACATCACCCTTTTTAATAAATATTTTGTATCAACAATGTCAGGAATCGAACTCGAGACCCCTTGCATGGTAGGCAAATGCGCTAACCATTACACCACGAGGCCGACAAATACTCTATAATTACAGTTTTTATTAAAAAGATCATTAAAAACATAACATTATAAAATAATTCACTTTATCCGCAGTTAACGCGTCATATTGGCATGATTATTTTGAATTTAATGAGAAAATCGAGCAATTTAAAAAAATTAATTTGATTAATGCTTTCCTGTACAGATTAACACACACTTTTGAACATCACTATATGGATAAAATCTGGGCAAACGAGAATAAATCAATCGAGTATTTAATTAAAATTAAAATGTAACAACTTTGTTTTTAACTACTTATTTTTTTTTCTACCGACCGGTTTTGAAGCTACACAAGCTTGATTATCAAAGTGCAATTTACTTTTTTTAAAACTATAGTTAGTAAACAAATAATCGGTCTAGTGCAGTGGTCGGCAAACATATAATTTAAAAGAGCCAAAGATCAGTAGTACAACAATTAAAAATTTCTTCTGAGCGTCAAATATATTTTTGTATTAAACAAACCTTATGATGCAGCGATGATCTCAGTGTTTACTCACTATTTCTGGTAAAAAATCATTGAATTTGCAATAAAGTGCTTTAGAGACAATTGTGTTAAAAATCTTGATCACCAAATCCATAACATCGAAAACAAGTATCTCATGATTAATTATTGACTGGAAAATAGAAAAAAACCTTTCTCACTTCAGTCGTACTTTTAGCCTCATATGTTGAAATTAGAACAATTCAATCTTTTTCAATATGATGCTTTTTCATGCATTTAATGACAGCATTGGAAATATCCTCAATAGTCCAAGTAGCAAGAGTACTAGAAATATGCGCTGTGTGAGCCGCACTCTAGTGGCTAAAGAGCCACACGTGGCTCGCGAGCCGCGGTTTGCCGACCACTGGTCTAGTGTCATTATCCAGGGAGAAAAAATGGGAATCTGTTTGTATGAAGAAACGGCAGACAGCATTCTCTTAACGTAATATTTCAGTAGTCAGATGGGATCATTTGTAGTTTTCAAAAATGTTTAGGAGAGCTGAAATAAGACTTAATTTTAAGACTCTATCCACTAACTAAATATGAGCCTAGTTATGCAGAAAGAAACCAGCTACAGAAAAGTGAAACTGAGATAACAGCATCATCATCATTCGTGGTTCATAGGGTACTGCATTGGTACACCAATCGTAGCGTACCTTGATCATTTTTGTTACATGAAGGTAAGATGATCAGTCTTACGCTTCGGGTACCAGTCCAGGGACTATGAAATATTCTAATGTAAAAACAACATTAACAAATTACAACAGGGATGGAGAATACCTTAAATAAGGGAATATGGAAGTCTAGGCATTTACAGGGCTTGTGACCTGTCATTGGCTGGTTTAAGTGGCCACTTTACACACTGTGTAACATTCACCATTTTGATTATGTTTGAACATCCATATTTCTTTAATTTTTTCATATGTTGATGTTTGGAACTATAATCTCAACCGTCTACGCGCTCTGTAGCTGCAAGACATGCTGGGATATTTATTTATTGTACAGCGCCCTTGAGGTGATTTTTACAAAAATGGCGCTATATAAATTATCCAAACATATATATATATATATTTTTCACTTTTTCCGCGCATTCGGGGCATCGTCCTAATGACGCCGACAGCGACGTGATGGTCGCGACGCCGCGCCGCGCCGTCCATGTGTGTCAAATATTTTCTATATCTGCAAACTAATAAGACGCATATAGCAATGTGACACACGGGTCATTGTTTGACTATCTCTGCTTAAAAATAATAGTGGATGTCGAGTTATATGACATAATTTGACACACATGAATATTTATTAATAACGTGACATATTCGATTACAATTAAACCAGTTCTTGACGTTATAATTATATTTATGTTTATCATCCAAGTTGGCTGGCACTAGAGTAGAGACATCTATCGGATTTTCATCACAATAATATTATTACAACTGCGATCATCTGAAAGATTTTAAAATTATCATATCCCTAATATACTTTGAAGTGTAATTTTAATTAGTAAATATGTAGATGGCATTATTTATTATGATTTGAATTCATTAGTATTATTTTGCCTTCAGTATTATTAAACTAAATGTTAACATTGTTTGTGTTTTTTTCAAAATTTAAAAATTTGCGTCAACAGTAAAACAAAATGGTAAAGATTACGTCATTCAGAAGATAATTTTTTTCTCACAAGATATTGTTTAAAATATTGCCCCAATACACAACTAAACAAAAAAGATTACGAAAACCTAGCAATTGATACAGATATTGCAAACACCTCTATGGAAACGAAATACATGTGTTCCAAAAGAATAAAACAAGATTTTTCAAAACAAAATAAAACTGACTTAACAGAAACACAAAACCACACTCACGAAGGATGGGACACCAAAAATAAAATAATATACTTAAACTCATTAAAATAGCATTATATCAATTCATTAGTTAACCCAAAGAAAATTTGTTGATAATGATCCTTAAGATAAAAATAACTTTATTTAATTTACTTACATATAACTTTGAATTATGTATCCTTACCTCTGTTCTGTATAATTACATTTAACTTTTTAATAAAGATACCAGTCTCGAAGATGTCGCGAAAGCGATGAAACCGGTCACTGGATATTCCAAATTTGTGGATTAAAGTATCACTCGTGTTTTATTTATATAATAAATTACAAGATATTGTGTTTGCTTTCACGTTACACATATTATATATCTAAAAGTCTAGATTAAATAAAAATGTTTTGCTTTGAAATTATTTTTACACACATACTGTTTATAAGTAATGGTTAAACTAGTTGTTCAAATGTATGTTTTTTTGTACAACTATCTACAATAAATATATTACAATTTATTAAATTACAAGCCTTCAAAATATAATGGCCAATATTTTAACCCCTTTTTATTTAGAGCCCATTTTAAGTTTATTTTTCACAATGAGAAAAATTTGAGTACCGGGGTGATTTTACTCTTTTTCGGTCATCCTTTAAAAATGTACTTTTGTGGGTTACTGCCCATACACGAACGATAAAAAGTATAAAGCAAGATCAAATAAAAGCTTTATACGTAATCCAAAAAAACACAACACCAACCTCCAAAACAATAAAGGTTTCAGCTCTTTAACTTCACTAAAATCAACAAATGGAAGAAATGAAGAAATATGGACGTTCAAACATAGGCAAAATGGTGAATGTTACACAGTGTGCAAAGTGGCCACTTAAACCAGCCAATGACAGGTCATAAGCCATGTATATGCCTAGACTTCCATATTCCCTTTTCTAAGGTATTCTCCATCCCTGTTGTAATTTGTTAATCTTAATGACTCCCGAGGGGGTGAAATCCAGTCTTTTGTCTAAAAACATTTGGACAAACTCAAATATTGTAATAAAACCAACTAATCCAAGAAGAAGTTTAAAAATTAGAAAATTTGATTTCAGGCGTAGCCTAGTATATAAAATTATTCAGTCAGATGGATCTCTTCACAACAATAAAGGTTTCAGCTCTTTAACTTTACTAATTCAACAAATGGAAGAAATGAAGAAATATGGATGTTCAAACATGGGCAAAATGGTAAATGTTACACAGTGTGTAAAGTGGCCACTTAATCCAGCCAATGACAGGTCATAAGCCCTGTATATGCCTAGACTTCCATATTCCCCTTTCTAAGGTATTCTCCATCCCTGTTGTAATTTGTTAATAAAAAAAAACTGTTTATTATTTAAGGACATCCGGCTATCTGGCTATCCGGCTTAAGCTAGGGTTTCCTAGGACAGCGGTGCCCGTATCTTAACGGCCGTAGTGAACGGTGATGCGGTAGACAGCCCTCGTAACGGTGACTAGAGAGTGGTTTCCTAGGAAAACGGTATTATCAACACTATATAACACCGTTTTCCTAGGAAATCACTTTTTAGTCACCGTTACGAGTGCTGTCTACCGCATCACCGTTCACCGCATCACCGTTCACTACGGCCGTTAAGATACGGGCACCGCTGTCCTAGGAAACCCTAGCTTTAGGGGCTCACCGAATACCCGATATCTGATATCCGGCCAAACGACTATCCATTTCATCACTAATCTAAAACTCTTATTTATATTTTATTCATATTACTTTCATACTTTTTATAGGGATAAAGTCTACATAATTTAATTTCCATGAAGATTATATATGTACGAGTACTTACCAAGTATACTTTGATACTAACATCTTATCCAGTTATGGTTATCTCATTAATAAACTAATTATTTCTAGATAAATTAATTCCAGACTCTAAAAAACAATGCTCAATTACCAATTATTATTATTACACAATAATGGTTGTCTTGTAATGATGATAATCTACAATTATAATCTTATTAAGTCGAATTATACTAAATTGCGCTGTGAGGTGAGCGAAAATAAGACAATTATTCTGTTAAACGTTGTGCATCTCATGAAATCGAATGTTTTTTTGGGTTAGTCACTGAAAATAAAAGTGTTTCAATAAGAACAATAAAAATAATAAATATTTATTCCGAACCCTGGGGTGGTGAATGCAAGCCTCTTGGGTTCATTTAAAGAAACAATTAAAAATAAAAATAAAAACGCCACGATGACGCCAAATTACGCCAATATGGAACTCATAGATCGTCTGGAGCGTTTGCAGAATCAAAGCATCCGCTTTATTTTCAATCTCAAAAAGTAGGGCCATGTATCACCCTTTTGCTCCAAACTCAAGTGGCATCGTTTTTATCGGCGCATAAACTTTCAATCTCTCTCATTTCTTTATAATATTCTTCACAGCCCTTGCGCTCCAAAATATCTTTCTGAGGATTTCATTTACCTTTCTGATCATGGTTGTTCGCTTCGCTCTTCTCAGGGGAGAACACTTTCAATTCCTCGACATAGCACATCATTTTGCAGCTATTACTTTTCCGTTCAAGGTGCTAGACTTTGGAATGAGCTACCCCTTTATTTAAAAAATCCACTTTCACCAGCCACCTTCAAGAAACGCCTAAAACATTACTTTATATCTTGTATATATTTCCGTTTTTTGTTACAAATTTTTGACCAACTCTTCTTTGGAGCAGTCTGTTTTTTGGTTGGCTGGAAGATATTGCTTTTAACAATAAGTCCGCCAAAGTGCTTATTCTTTGTCGCTGAAGTTTTTAAATTAAAAAAATATTAAATAATAATAATAGTTTAACATAATTATAATATCCTTATCTACTACCTTTTTACGGTAATAGATATTTCTGGATTATGCCTAGTCTGCCTAACTAGGTACAACCTGTTTTAAGGCAGACATTTTTTTTGTGTGGAGCTTAATAAACAAAACATGACTACCTACAAGTGAATTTAGTGTACAATTGTACAAAATTAAATTTCTTTTTTCTTTTTTTTTAATGCGTCGTGTTTTAACAACAATTAAATGAAAATATGTTTAAAAAATGTAGCGATGATCTCTGCATACAATACAGCGACGCCGCCATATCGACACCTCCTACGTATAAAATCGTAACTCACAAAACGCCATTTAACAGGAGACTTATTTAAAGATATTTTTTTGCAATATAAATCTAAATATAGACCGAGTTTTAAAAAAAAATCCATATTGAGCGTAAGATTAAGATTTGCATATAAGCTATACAACTTTTTAAGTTGAATATATTGGTAAGCAAAATGAAAAACAATGTTTTCAAAACTCTAGTCCATAAATGGATTTCTAAAAGGACTAGACAGAAAGCTAAGGAATGTGTTTCGTATATCAGAATATAATTTTTATTTCATGAAAGTCCTTTCTCATTCTATTCATGTAGGTATGTTTTAAAGTCTTTTTTAAATATAAATTACAAATTAATTTTTACACTTATTATATTTTGATTGACTTAACAATTTATGTGAAAGTATGTACTATTATGAATAAAATAAATAATACACTGACACTCCGGAACTTGTCTGTGGGGCAGTGGAGTGACTACATCCATAAATAAAAACGAAATGTTATTTTATACACATTTTTTTTGTAAACTATGAATTTGTATTACATATTGGATTAAATAAATAAATAAAAAATAACTATGCATATTTGTATAATTTTTCATTGAAGTTAGTAAAAAACTTTAAATCTTTCGCGGTTTTTGTTAAAATGCACGTACGGTATTATGCTTCCGAAAAGACGTTAAGTAAAATATGATATAAAATTTAATGCTTACAAACGATGTGTATAATCGTAAGAAGAGCTTACTATAATATACGTTGTTATTTTTTATATTATAAAAAATATATAATATTAGTATTAAAATCAAACTATTATAGTAAAATTAACTGGTTTTTTCATAAATCGTTTTGCTGTCTTTCACGCAAATATGGGCTTTGTTTATTATACAATGAATCTGATGTTGGGGTTTCTAACTAATTTTTACATTAAACTTAAGCATTTTATTTCATTGTATATTTTATTTAACACTTCGCCGCGTCAGTTAGTTTTTGTCCAACAGACCAAAACACAAATCTGCAGAAATAGAGCTTTAAAGTTTAAAGGAATATTTTTCTTTAATGAAATGAACAAAGATAATAAAAAGAACAGTCAGGAATACAATATATTTAAGAAAGAAGTGAAAAATTACATCTATAATTCTTCTTTATGTAACACTGATTGAAAACATCGTTTATATCTTTTTTGTAATTTATTTATGTTATTCTAAAAATATTATTAATTAAAATAAAATAAACTATTGTAAGACGTCACTCTCCATTATGTACACAAGAATTGTTAATTTTTTTACGTAATGGGAAACGTTAATGTAAATATATGTATTTGTTTAATGTAAAAAAAATGTATTTAGTTGTAATATTGTATTTTTATTTATTATTTTTAAAAAAAGTTTTTTTTTTACAAAAAAGGTATAAATAATGACCAAAAATTAAGACAAAATTTGTTAAAAAATCCAAAACAAACAGTTTTTTTTCACTTGAATTTTATAAATACAGGCTTTCTCAGAACTCCTGTATACTCAATTTTGTCAAAAATGGTCTGATGGACACAAACGAACTAAAGCGACATGTTGGAATAAACTCGCAAGGATAAACAATAAAACGCCCTATATTTTCTATATTTCTACTCTACCATTTTTTAAATGGGAGAGACTTATGTTTTTCCTTGCGTATTATGTAGAAGGCTTATTTTTCTTTCTTTGTTGTTATCGGAATGTTTTCTAATTAATTTTATTTTAAAAAATTATTAATTATCTATGTATTTTCTAATTTATATTTAAGCTTTAATTGTTATTATTATCGGTATGTTTTCTAATTTACCTTCATGTTTTATTAACTTATTATAAATGGTTTACTTTCTTATTTATATTAATGCTTCTATTTCTATTTTTAGTTATGTTTTCTAATTTATTTTAAATTTTTTGATATTTTTATTATTATTTGATATTTTAAAGCATCATTTGATGAAATGAAAACACATGTAAAAAAGGAATTCCTGCCTAAACACATGAATTTCCAAGCTAGTCGGGACCTGAAACAATTTCTATAAAACGACAATATCACATTAGTATGAAACGCGCCAAAAAGCGAGAGGAAATTTCATAGAAAGAAGAGCCATAAATGCGTATGGAGAGAGGACCAGGGCGTATATACTCCCTCGCATAGTAAAAAGACTCCCGGACGAAATAAAGAATAGTGATATGAATAAAAACAAAGTAAAATTGGATTTAAAAATCTTTTTCTTAAATTCTAAGTTTAGTGTGTAAAAAAAAATTATAAAAAAATGGGGAAACCAAACAATTTAAAACAGTGTCAAAAAAAGTGTTTTTTTATTATTTTTCATATATTTCGTTATCAAAAAAGACTTGATTAACTTGTATTTAATTTTTTTAAACTTTTACTTTATTGATATTTTAAAGATTTTTAAAAAATATTTTATGTGAACATTATTATATTGTGTTACAAAAATGTTTAAAGAAAGAAATCCCTTCAAAAAAACTGCTTTTGCAGTTTGGCGGGAATTAAAATTTTTTTTAAAAAAAAATGAACATCTGTCCATTTTAAAACTGAGATATAAATAAATAAATATTCACTGCAAAAGGTACCTATATTCCTTCTAATTACACTTACTATAGTGTAATGATCTGGTGGGATAATCGGTTGTGGCCTTGTTAAGGCTTTGTTAAGGCCACATCCGAATATTATATTATGACACAGTGTATTAGATGAACACGCATCATTTTAGCGCTGCTAATGTACAATGTAATAATAATAATTTTTATTTTAATTCTTAAATACTGTTGCACTTAAAAAATATAATCAGTACATAATGGGTTGTCAAACGCGCGACACCTATCAAGTGGGAAAAATGAATTAAAATAAATGTATTTAGTTTTCCTTTTATATCTATTGCTTAACATTCCGCAATTGTGATGGATCGATACCGGTGCAAAAATATTTAAAAAATCTAATCGAATGTCGTCATTTTTAGTTTTTTGTGATAAAAATACGGAGTGTTGTGATTTATTAGAATCTTTATAATATAGTATGTGTAAATTTGTGATACAACACAAGTGATCATTTGTTTGTAAAATGTCTTCGATCGAAGTAGGTTTGGACGCCATTTTGGTGGAAATCGGGCAATTCGGAAAATACCAAATTGTAAATTTTGTTTTGATAGCTTTACCGATGTTTTTTTCTGCAATTTACAACACGAATTACGTGTTTACGGCCCAAGATGACACTTACAGGTATTATTTTTTTTCAATCCAATATTTCATAGTCGTATTTCATCGAAGCGTAAGCTTGATCACTTTACTTTCATGAAAGAAATGATCAATCTACGCTCCAATGGGAGAGTAGCGCCCCTTATTATTTGTTAAATGATAATGATTTTAACCAAATGTTTCCATGACTAACTTATTTAATTTCTGTTTTTTTATATTTTTTTTTAAATGATATATTTTATGAATTTTAAAGTCATTTTTCTTAAGTCGTAAATAACCGTGTTTAAAAATGGGAAACAAATTGTGGTAAGGCGGGATTCGAACCTCGGACCTCCTGCTCAGGAGTCCGCGACACTATCCACGGGACCACAACCCGTCTATTAACCAGTAAGTCTATTAAATTCTATGTAATGCCTATATAAATTACAGGTTTTACCCTGAAAGCAATAGTTAAGAAAGATCCATGCTACTTTGAAACTTATTTAAAACTAGCTGACCCGACAGACGTTGTCCTGCCCGAACGTTGGCTTGCCTTGGAAAAATACTTTTTTATTGATAAGTAGGTACCTAGGTACTTGCTTGTGATTGAATTCCAAAACTAAAAATTGTTAATTTTCAAATAATAAATTTAAGTAGGTACCTACTTGCTCATGATTGAATTCTGAAAGATAAAATAAATATTTTTTCAAATATGGCATTATGTTTACAAACGTAAAACTCCGGTCGTCTCACCAACAAAGGGGTGTACTTATGTAGGAATACGATTTTTAAATTCAATACACTTGTATTGAATTTAATATAATTTTAGTGCTACCAAAAATCCAATAAAAATAAATAAATGGGTAGAAATTATAAGGAATTTAAGGAAAGAATCTGATTGAGATCCACAAAAAACAAATGATGTTTGTAAACATTTAAAAACAAACTTTTTTTATACAAAAAAAAAAGATCTTTCCATTTTTTTGCAAACGCATTCTCCTCGAATGTAACCCTGGTAGATCGATAAATAAAACATTTAAACTCCTAAATTATTTTTTACATATTAGATTAAAGATTTTAATATCTACGAAAACGCACAGCGCAAAGATCTATATTTCTCTGAAAACCGCACGTAAATCGGTTAAGCCGTTTAGGAGGAGTACGGTGACATCACACGTACAGAGGAATTATATATATATATAAAGATAGTTAGAATAGTCCATTCTTGACCTTAAGCAGTTTGAACCGTATTTGCAATAGTTGAAAAAGTCCCTTCTTTATTTTTTTTTATATAGTTCTATGATAAACATTATAAATATTAACAGCGCAATATTTACATTTTTACTCATTCTAACACTATTGTGCGCTTGTTTTCCTTATTTATAATATTTACATTGTTAATAGATTAAGTTTTTCCACTGACATTTCTTGGTGGAACTGTTTATTATTAAATTTAAAAATTATAAAAATAAAAATACGTCAACAATATTTTGAGTTTGTCCAAATTTTTGTAGACAAGGACTGGATTCAACTCCCTGGGGAGCTGTTCATATTTACATATTTTAATTTAGTTTGTAATTGAAGATAAATGTTAACTTTATATTGTAATCGGGGCCCAGGGCCGCGATTATGAACGGCTATCTTCATCGGTATATACTCAGACGGTATAAATTAATATCGATATTTATGTACGAAACTGGGTATATTTGTACGAAAATTCAAAGTATCTTCGTCGGTAACCGGTATTTGAACATGTTTAGAAAAAAAATTGTTAACTTATTCTATTTTTCATACAGAAAACTTAATTTTACTTTGTAGACAAAATTGAAGATAAATTTTAACTTCCCATCAGAATAAGTACCCAGGGCCGCAATAGTAAACGTTATTTTCATCGGTACATATCGAGACGGTACAAGCAGTGGTGGGATTTAGCCGGTTCCCACCAGTTCCCTAGAACTGGTGCATAAAATTTTCAGAGTTTGCCGAACCGGTCCTTAGCCCTTTGCTGTCACACAATATTCCGATTGAGATTATGTGTCGGAGCACGCTCGGTTTTCTTGGTCCGCCATGCTGTAAAAATATTTGAACCTCGCGAAGAGAAAAAAAAAATGGAAAGATGAAAATCGTTAGTGGAAAAATTCATTTAAGTGATTGCACTTAGTAAAAAGAATATAGTGAAAGATGTACGCTTCAAAAAATGCACAAGTAAATAACGTGTTTCTTTCTATAACTTGCCTGGTAAAAAATGTGATAGAAAATCTAGCGTCTTTTTTATGGCTCATAGTGGTTAAGAAACGCAGTTGGTCCGTACAACTCTGTAACATTATTGTTAATTATCTTTGAAATCTATTTATGTGCAGAATTTAAAACAAATATAAAATTAAAATTTTATTTTTAAAGTACTAACATTAAAATAAAATAAATAAAACAACTTTGTTTTTAACAACTATTTTTTTTTCCACTGACCGGTTTCAAAGCAAACAAGCTTCTTCATCAAGGTTTACGTTACTAATGAATTCTTTCCTATTTTATTTTTATCATGTTTACTAAATACTACACGTGGAGCCAATAAATCAAGTCTTTTTTGCCTAAAAGGGTGGTAATTTGATATGATTATTTTCGAAGCTAGACAGGAGTGGACTAAAAGAAATATTGTTTATTTGGCTATTCATTATTTTTTTCTAATTATGAATTTATTAATTTCTAAGTTTTCTAATTTTAATATTTTATTTTCAGCATATTGTACTTTTAATCCAGTGTCTTTATTGAAGTTATGATTATTTTCTATCAGATGGTTTGCGAATTCAGAAAAATGATTATTATTTAAGCATCTTAAGTGTTCTTTTACTCTTATATTAATTTTTCATTTAGTTTTTCCAATGTAGATTGAATCGCAATGATAACAATTTAATTGGTATATCCTAGATTTATTATTTTATTAATAGGTACATTCAAAACCTTTTTTTGTTTATAGATGTAGCCACTCCACTGTCCCACAGGCACGTTCCGGAGTGCATTATTTATTTTTTACATAATAGTACATACTTCCACATCAATTGTCAAGTCACATCAAAATATTATAGGCGCAAAAATTAAAAAATATATAAAAAAGGATCTTAAAACATAACTACATGAATAGAATGAGAAAAGACTTTAATGAAATTAAAATTATATTCTGATATACAAAACAAATTCCTCAGCTTCCTGACTAGTCCTTTTAGTAATCCATTTATAAACTAGATAATACATAATTTAATTATTTTTAAAGTATAAAGAATCGAATGTATGAATAATTTATCATTTGTCAAAGTAAAAAACATTCCAACTGTGGTGTACATTTGATTATTCACTCTTTTCACAAAATAGCTATTATCTCTGTTTCACTTTTCTATGGCTGACGGCTTTCTACATAACTTAATTTAATTTATGGTATAAATCTTTATATATATAATTCTTCTGCACGTGTGATGTCACTCAACTCCTTCTAAACGGCTTAACCGATTTACGTGCGGTTCTCAGCGAAATGTAAATCTTTACGCTGCGCGTGTTCGCAGATATTAAAATCTTCAATCCAATATGTAGAAAAATAGTTAGAAGTATAAATGTTTTATTCATTGACCTACCAGGGTTGCATTCGACGAAAATACATATAGGTACTAAAAAAAAATAGAAGGATGTTGTTTTTTTGTCTTTAAAAAAAGGTTTTTTGAATGTTTACAAACAATATTCACTTTTTATGGATCCCAATCAGATTCTTTCCTTACATTTGTTGTAATTTCTTTCCATTGATTTCTTTTTGCTGGATTTTTGGTAATACTAAGATAACATTAATTGACATTCAATAAATTTTTAAAAATCTCTTTCACGGATAAAGTGCACCCCTGTTGGTGAAAAGAGCAGAGTTTGACATTTGCAAAAGTAATTATATATATTTATAAATGAAATGTTTTATGTTTTGGAATTCAACCATAAACAAGTACCTAGGTACCTACTTATTAATGATAAGTCTTTTTCCAGGCTAATAGCAGGTAAGCCAACGTTCGGGCAGGACAACGTCTATCGGGTCCGCTAGTAATACGCATAATTTTATACAAATAAATTGACTAAAGATATATAAAGAAAAATTTAGCGCTCGCGTTTCATCTCGATTTAACATTAATTAGATATGTACATATTTTTACATTTAGAACAGGTTTTACATCGATAAAAATATCTATGCATATTTTTTATTAAATTTAATATTTTTTCTAACTACTGATTACAAGTACATATGTATTACTTAGGTGCTTCGTGTAATATAAATAATCGTGAATAATTAGTTTGTGGTTTAAAAAGTATGTACATATATTAAATTATCTTATAAAATATCATTGAATACTATACAAAGGAAAGTTTGTGCTAAGCGCGTTTTTTGCATTAAGAGAAGTACGAAATATTATGTTTTATTATAGAAATAAAAGACGAGTGATACATTAATTCACAAATTTGGAATATCCGGTGACCGGTTTCATCGCTTTCGCGACATCTTCGAGACTGGTATCTTTATTAAGGAATTCAATGTATTTATACATAACAGGATAGAGAGTTCTAAATTATATGAGAGTAAATAAAATAAAATAATTTTTGTCTTAAGGATCATTAACAAAGTTGACATGAGTTGATATTATAATGATATTTCTAATGAGTTTAAGTATTGTTTATATATTAGTTTTAATAGTCCCATCGTTCGTGAGTTTGATTTCTGAAAAAAAAGGGTAAGATAAGTCATTAGTTAAATTATTACAATGGATATAGTAATGGGGAATACACGTGTGTTAGCTGTTCATTAAGTAATTCTATGTTGGGTTTATTTTTTTAATCTATTGATTTCGAGAATTTCCTGTTTGTCAAGTTTATGGCCTTAAGGTGCAATATTAATTATTTTTACATTGTTTTTTAAATCAAAGGAATGTTTATGTTCTATTTGATGACTGGCAAAATTTGAATTACCTTTATTATTAGACCATCATTGTTTAATATGCGTGATGCTGCGAAAGCGATGAAACCGGTCACTGGATATTCTAAATTTGTGGATTAAAGTATTACTCGTCTTTAATTTCTATAATAATTTACAATGAACTTCCATCAAGAATTTTCACTTACAAACTTAAATATTCTGTATCAGCATTAACTTTGTGGTCCAATATTTCAATAAATGATAGTAAATATTTATATTTAACCACTTACGGACATTTCTATGTCTACCGGTTTTGTCAGGGTACTAATTATGGACTCGTGGTATAATGGTCTACCGTGTGTTTGTCTACCATGCAAGAGGTGTCCGGTTCGATTCCCGACATGGTTGATATTAAATATTTATATAAAACGGTGTTTTCACACTAGAATATTTCATAGCTCCTAGACTGGTACCTGAAGCGTTAGCCTGATCATCTTATCTTCATTTTGCAAAAAATGATCGAGATACGCTACGATTGGTGTACCAATGGAGTGCCCTATGCACCATTAGGTTCGGAAAGGGAATGATGATACTTACATAAATTGTAAGTACAGAGAATATTGATAAATAGGTATTCGAAAATTGTTTTCCTGTCACTGTCTTGCAGACGCCTCCCCGATACTGTGCGAAAAAGACAACTTCATGTCAGACCTTTTCTTAGAATAAACAAAATCGACGTTTCGTTGTCCCGTTTTCCGCACCTCAAAAGTCCACCGATTTTGTTATTTAGAAAAAAAATCGGAAGAAAATTAATCAATTTAGTATCCATCAAAAATAATTGTTTTTTGTAAACGTAAAAATACAAACTTTTTTAATTTACAAAAAACAACATCCTCCTAATTTTTCAATACATGCATTTAAGTCTAATGCAAACCTAGAAAATCTAGCTTTTTTCCACTCAACATATTAAAATATGAACATTGAGGACGAAAATTAAAAAACTTTGCAAAAAACCACACGTTAATCTGTCAAGCCATTTTCGAGTTTTTGCGAGACTAATAACGGCGATTCATACATATATATATATATAAATATATATATTATATATTATATATATATTGATAGATAGATATCTACCTTTTCACTAATTGATAACCTTTGTTCTAGATATACGTACTCTTGTACACACATTGATAACGATTAGATTTAGTATAATTTCTCTACGCAATATTTTTTGTTTTTGATCTTATTCGATAAAAACATTTTTATCTACTAACATTAATAACGCAAAATTGTTAAATGAAGTTAAATACTTGAAATTTGATTAGTCATTCCTTAATCTGGGGATTTCTACTGTCACAGTTTGACCAACTGATTATTTTTATCATATTAATTTGTAATCTTTTTATACTGAATTAATTATTTACTGAAATATTACAATTATCTTGACTTACGTCGCTTGATTTAACTCTTAAATCCCGATGGGTCAAAAAATAATACGCGCGTGGCGGTAGTGGGTCAAATAAGACCCAATTTCAAAAGTCGCCTGTTTTCATTTTTTAATCCATAGAAAGACATTTGTTCATACTTTAAAGACCTTTTATTATATTTATTGGTTGTATGATTTTCCGACATCAAATGCGATTGAAACGCTGATCATCGAATTGTATCTTATAATGCATTCCTGATTCTGTTTGCCCTCCAGCCTTTATATAGACAGCACAAGGGTCCTCTAGTTTTTTTCAGTCTGGTATCGATTTATGATAATTATACTAACTCTAAATCAACACGGCTTTCAGGAAAAAAAGGAACCGCAACAGCCCTAGTAAATTAAATAAATTTTATTCAAACAAACATGGATACTGGAATCATAATCACAGGAGTAATCTTAGATTTTAAAAAGCTTTTGATGCGGTACATTTTGAGACCATGATTAAAAATTAAACGACATTGAAGTTAAATTTCAAAAATGTAAACTATTAAAATCAGTCTTAGCAAATCGGAAGCAGTATACATATTCAAATGAAAAAAAAGCCTTTTACTAACAGTAAATTTTGGAGTACCGCAAGGATCTATTTTGGGTCCTCTATTATTTATTTCTTATATAAATGATTTATCACTGTACGGAAAAATTATTATGTATGCCGACGACATTGGACTATTCTATAAAAATCAAACCGACGTATAAACAAACAATGACATAAACGAAGACCTTACTATGTTGACTAAATGGACAAACACAAACTTACTTACACTTAATGAAAAAAAATGCAATATTATCCATTTTGAATCTAAAAAAATGTCATAAAATAGATGCTCACATAAATTATGAACGACTAACTGAAATTGAACATGTTAAATATTTAGAACTAATAATAGACAGACAATTGACATGGAAAAGTCATATCAGCAATTTAATTAACAAAGTGGCGACATAATCGAGTCTTTTTTTAAAAATCAAAAATTTTGTTCCAAAAGCGGAAAAAAATATAATGTATGAAGCCTATGTAAAAACTAAAATATGCTTTATGCATCTACTATGGGGAACAGGATATCGAAATGACATAAACAGACTACAAAGACAACAAAATAAAATTTCAAAGTTAGTATATGACCTTCCCTATATAACTTCAACTAGAGAACTTTTTAAACAAACTAAGCAATTAAATATAACAACTCTTTCAAATCATTAAAATTTATCCATAAATTAGCCACTCATGTAATTGTAAACGAAGAACTAAAACTTGTAAAAAGTTGTAGTAAACATGGACATAATACGAGAATATAAGAAAAATATCATATGCAACTTTCTAAAACAAGACAAGGACAGTCGAGACTAATAAACCAGGGACTGAAATTATACAATAAACTACCGGACAAAACTAAACAAAAGACTCAGACAAACTTTTCAAAAGATGTAAAAAATATTATTTTAAACAACAGAGTACGAATAAAAAATGTATATTTCATTTTTGTAAGATGAATGTAATAATCCGTAAGGGTTAATAAATTAATTTTCAAATGAAAAAAAATAAAATATCCAAACATACATTAAAATAATTATAAACAACATTAACTACTGTAACAGCAAAATATTTTTATCAAACCAAGAAAATTTGAACAAACTAACCATAAACTAACCAACCAACTTGTAAAAACAATTATACCTCGAATTCATTCATTAGACGTACCTGAAGAAATTATAACGGACTCAGTATTGATGTAGACATTTTTAACTGCACGTTGCATTTGTACAGAAAATTTCTTCATGGGGTCGATTATTTGGGATAGTTGCTAAATGTACATCTTGAGTGGTTTATGCTATGTATATGTGCCGCATGTAATGTATATGTTTGTGTATGTTTTATATGTGCGTTCATGTGTGTGCATGGATGGCTCGAAGTGTACATTCGGTATTTTTATTTATTTTAATTTATTACCTCCATGGAAAATGCAAATGTCAACAATTATTCTTTTCTCACTTAAAATTCTTATTTATTTTTTGTCACATTTAATGTTTATATCTTTTTAATTTATGAAAACTTAATTGGTCTTTTTATGTTAAAAAACTGTTGTTTTTAGTACTTATTTTGTATGACTGTATGTTTTCTGAATAAAATAAAATAAAATAAAATAAAATAATAGAATATTACAAAAATTTAAGAATTATTGAAAAAACCGACACACTTGATGTTGAATAAATTAAAACCACTAGGCCCGCGCCGCGCCGTGGCGCAGTCGGTTAGATGGCCAACTGTAAAACTAGCGTCGCGGGTTCGATTCCCGCCAGTTGCAAAAAAAATATCCAAGAAAGATTTTTATCTCAATTGGTCTGGGTGTTGTGGTGTATTTTTCATTACCTCCTTCCATATCTTCTCCATCCCACCTGCTGACAGGTCTCTAAATGGAGGCTTAGCGGGTTCTCAAAAAAATAAGCAAAGAATATTTTACAATTCGAGATTATCATATAATAGTATTAGTTTTAAAAAGAACACAAATTATGGAAAAAAAATATCGAAGCCAACAGAACATGATCACAATACCAAAGAAAAGATAAAAATCAAACTCACAAGGCAGCAAAAAATATTGACACGGGAAATACATTTATGGAGAAAAAAAAACAAAACTCAAACAAAATGTATTAAACTACTTATAAATTAAATATTTATGTACATTGTTATTGGCACACATAATAATATGTTTATGTGTACCTATTTCATGATTTAAAATTATAAAAAATATTTTAAAAATAGGAATTTAATCTTGGTTGAATTTAATAGGACTTGGATCTATCGATATTGGTCACCTTTATAATCCTCTAATTTTATTTGTAATTTTGCCAACAGGTGCGCTGTTCCAGAATGTGATGCAGAAGACGTTGTGCTGGAGGCAGATTGGCTCCACCTAGCCATGCCCTCCAGTTCGGACCCCCGAAGGTGTTCCAGGTATGGCCCGACCAACGCATCTTCGATAGCCTTCGGCTATGACAACCCGGACACGTGCAAACCTGATGCATTCAATCGAGATGACATCATCGGCTGCGACTCTTGGGTCTTCGGAGAGGGAAACTCTATAGTCAAAGAGGTATTGGGAATATTTCGTTTGCGTTTACAAATAAACAATAGTCATCTTGAGTGTGGATCTCTGATCCGAGTTGAAGTACTCTGTTATGCTGGATATAATTCAGAAGAAAGTTCTAGGGGTCAGTGGTTGTACCCGTCTGACTTTATCGTGGGAATGCTTGGCTACAGTAGTTTAGTGAAAAAAAGTAATGCGTATTTGCTCATGTATTTTTTTTTCTGTTGATCTGTGGTATTTCGATCAACTTAGGTGTAATGGAGAGTATTTTTCTTTATGTTCCTAATAACTACCTCAGACATAGGCAGCTTAAGCTGTTTTATCTTCCTGCTTGCAGAACCAGCTTGCCGATGGTAATGCCAGTAGGAAGAGCAATGTCTTTACTCAACCGTATCTCTTCGGATATCAACATCCTCTTTCACAGTAGTAGCCGCTCGATTGTAGAATAATCTACCCACTAATGTTAGAGACGTTCTGTTAGAGAAGTTCTTTATTTACATTTAAGTCAAGATTGAAATGTCACTATCTAAATATTAATTTTTTTTCTTTATCCTTCTTCTTTCCTTCCCATCTCCTATCCTCTCTTCATAGTATGGTGTTAATTTTTATATTTATTTATTTTGTTAATCTTTGTTTTTAATTTTTGTATAAAATTGTAAGATTCAATATGTCTATGTATTCGTAATTTTCTCAAACTAAACGGTTTGGGTAGATAGGAAGAAATTGTCTTAAGGCAATATGCCCGCCCTCATATGTATATATATATGTTTAAAAAGTGTTAAATAAATAAACATCTTTCGTGTTAATGAAAGAATGTTCAGAGAGGATTGCTTACTTTTGCTCTATTTACTGGGTATTTTACATATTTTTTATTATACTTTAGGTTACCGATAGCTGCTCAATCTAGTCCTTTTCTTCTTGGCAACTGCGCTGTCTGGTTACCTTTACTAAGTTTTTGATGACTTTGTGTCCTAGATATATGTATTCATCTACCCCTTCGATGTTATTATTGTTAATGAAAATGTTTTTCCTTGTTGGACTCATAATCTTTGTTTTATTAATGTTTATTTCCAAACCAATCCTTTTTGAAGCCTTGTGTAGTTCCATACCATAATTTACGCATCTATAATCCAAAAGTATCTTAAAATACGAGTAAATATACGTTTGTGGGTCAGACACGTACAAGACCATTTGCTGACCTCAACACGTTTCAAATGTGTCACAGAATTATTATGAAACACTTGGACCTCTGAAGTTTAATAAAAGATCCATAATACCGTAGCTAATAAATATGCTAATATAATATAAGTATTATGTAGTAATCGGCCTCCGATACGTGTACAAACGGAACAAACATAACATATATGCCTTTATTCCTCTATCAAAATTATTCTCAATATGTGTAATTGAAAAAATATTATCTATTTTATTTTTTTAAATGGAGCATAATAAAAAGTTTCAAAATCTATCATCAAACTATTTTCACCAAACTATTATATCGCTGGTCAACTGATAAAACCTTGGAGTAATATTATAATTCGCTCCCGCTTAAAGATAAACTCTTTAGCTCTATTGCATAGAACAAAAACGTTCCAAATTTTTGGTTTGTTTTTTAGTTTAACAACAAACGTGTAACAGACGGTTTCGTGTTGCGCTTGCAATTCGAGACCTGAGTGGCCCGTTGTATTGCTGTAAGCTCTAGCTAACTTCTTGGTTGATAATCATAGAATGGTTTTTTGTCCGTATTAGCCGGTGGCGTGTTGTTACTCTAAGGATAAAACCCTCTAAATGACAAAATTTGTAATAGCAAGTTAAAAATCCAGCTATGTTTCATTTTTTGATCTTTATCGATTTATAAAACCGAGGTTTAATTTCAAAATAAGTATGTATAAAAACATTCAGGTTTATTATGGAACACATTACATGGCAAGAACAGATTACCGAGGTTGGAAAGAAGTTTTATTTCACTCCATTCACTGCATTCACTGAAAAGACATCAAAATTTTCTTCCAACCACGTGTGGTTCAAAAAAAATCTGTTCCAATCTATTCTACTGCCTTCTCTGTGCTATTGATATATAAAAGAGAAAGAAAAGTGGCACAAATAGTACAAGATGGTTTCAGTAACATAAGTAGACTAATTTGTATAATTCATTTAGTGGTACAAATAGTATCTAGTCTCTACAGCGTGTATCCGAAACAACGATGATCGGTATAAGCCTAACTATTCCAGCTCCTTCATTAACATATTATCAATAGTACTCCATTCATTATTTTCTTGTACTTAGTATATTTATTCATTGACAATTCAATTTGATTTACATTTATTGAGACACCAGTCCGAACTTCATGAGACCAAAGCCCTGTGTTGAGTTGGGACCTAGCAAAACAATAATACTCTACAAATCAAGACCCTCATTAAAAAATAGCTCAAAGCATATCAATATAAAAAGGAGCAAATACAACAAACACAAATATTTGATTCACATAAAACTAATCAATCCTTATTAAACTATGTACAGGTACTTCATTTTGTTTTGCTTAACAAATATTATATTGTTGCGGAAAAAATAAATAACCACTCACCTGAAATACTAAATTCAAGGTGTTTAAATTAAAAAATCTTCTTCTTCTTCTTCAGCTTACTGTCCTCCACTGTTGGATATAGGCCTCTTCCGTATCCTTCCATTTCATTCGGTCGGTTGCTTCTTGCAACCAATTTTTACCCCCCACAGTGGCTATGTCGTCAACCCATCTTTTTTAGAGTCTTCCTAAGCCTCTCTTATTCTCCCAAGGTCTTAACATTTTAAGGGTCTATCTTCTGGGGTCATGTCTTGCAATATGTCCTGCCCATTGCCACTTCAGTTTTGCTACGCGATTCTTGATATCCGCTATTCTGGTTCTGTTCTTGAATTTAACAACATTAAAATAGTTTTAATATGGTTTTAGTCTCAAGCCCTGTTGTGTCCCTATCTTGACATAAATATCGCGAAATACTTTACACTGAAAAATACCAAATACACCCATAAAGCTTTTAAGCATAAAGGAAAAAATATATCTTCTTATTACAGCTCGGAATTCAGTGTCAAGGTTGGAAGAGAACTCTCGTTGGCACGGTTCACAGTCTTGGTCTGCTCACTGCTCTTCCTATCGTGGCGTTTGTGTCTGATAAATACGGCAGAAGAGTAGCTCTTGTGGGCTCAGCAACACTTGCTGGAATCTTCGGCGTCATCAGATCCTTCTCAACAAACTACATCATGTTCCTTGTATTTGAGTTCATTGAACCAATGCTGGGGTCTGGCGTCTACAGTGCTGGATTTATACTTGGTAAGAACATTTTTTATTTACAAATTATTGTACGTCTATTTATAAAATCTAGATTTATTTTCATTACCCTAATATTTTAATTACCCGTTTGACTATCAATATTTCATGACCATTAAAATCCCGCTTATTTACATAATATATTGTTTACATTATTACTGTATACCAATATTTTTAATTTAACACGATTTACAAAAATACCGGAGACTTTGACATGCCCTGGAAAATTAATTTTTATTTTATTTTCATACTTTTTTTAGGTATGGAACTCGTTGGTCCAAAACGTCGAGTTCTCGGATCAACTATCCTTTGCATGTTTTACTCAACTGGTGCCATGTTGTTAGGAGTCTTGGCCTGGATCCTCCCATATTGGAGAGATCTCCTTCGAATGATCTACGCTCCATCTCTTCTCTTCTTCAGTTACTTTTGGATCATCCAAGAAAGCGTTCGATGGCTTATTAGCAAAGGGGAATATGACAAGGCCATCAAGATCCTTAAAGACGCTGCTAAAATGAATGGCGTAACTTTATCAGAAAAATCCATGGAAGGTCTTCAATTGAACGTGGAAAATACACACGCCGATATTGAAATGAATGGACTCAATACGAAAGAAGAAGAGAAGAAACCATCAGCCATTAAGCAAGTCTTAAAATCCAAGATTATTTTGATCAGGGTTTTGACTTGTTCGATTTGGTGGATAACGTGTACTTTTGTGTATTATGGTTTAAGTATCAACGCTGTTTCTCTAACTGGAAACATCTACTTGAACTATGTGTTGGTCAGTTTAGTAGAATTGCCAGCTTACCTGACCGGTTTCTTGGTGCTGGATAGATTTGGAAGGAAGTATACTCTGTGCTGCGCCTTCATGGCTAGTGGTATTGCCTGCATTGCATTCCCGCTCTTACCATCAGGTATTATTATTTTGTTTATATTGTTGTACAGCTGTTTATAATATTTTAACTCTCTTAATACCCACAAAACACAATTTCCCATAACTTACAAATTCTTAAAAAGTTTTTTTTTTAACACTCCATCTTCAGTTTTTTTATTTATTTATTTACATACATAAGTTTATTGTACATTATTTGAGACAGAAGTCTCAACTCCATGGGGCTAAAAGTCCTGTCTTGAGATGGAACGAGCAATTAGTTGACATAGACACATGAGTATATTGCCACAAATTTAGGGTCAGAAGCATAAAAAATAATTTTAAAAAAGAACATATATCAATATGGTAAACAGTAAACTCAAACATTTGGAAAATCATCAAAGAGTTTTCTACTCAAATCCCTCTCACTAAGGTAAATCCAGTCCTTAACTCCTTTCTTGAAAATTGTTTTTGTCCTTGAGAGCTTAATACGCTTTTCTATAGTATTGAACACTCTCGGTGCCATAAATTAGAGATGTCTCTGAGCAAAAGTCGTACGGGTTTTGGGTATGACATAATTCATGCTCTGAGAAAACCTCGTACGGACATTTTTTTATTTTTATTTTTTTTATTTATTTGGATAACCAACAGCTATAATCATATCATATTTATATAACAAAACAAATAACAATTACAGGTTTTCACAAGTAGCATCACAGTAAGTTAAAAAAGATTCTCGAACATAAAATGAATTGTAATTAAATGTAAATTTAAAAGAAAAGAAAAAAATACTACGAGTTATTTCGAAAGCAAACGCCGAACGTTATTAAGATTATTTTCAAATAAATCTATGTTAAATGATTTATTTATTACATTAAAATTATTAAAAGTTCGCCATAAATATGAATTTTGCCTATAATTAGATGAAACAAGAGGTATGTGAAGAAGAGGGTTTTTTTTTTTTTTTTTTTTAATTTTGCTAAGACCTCTCCTTATTGTTCGACCAGAAGTGTGTAAGTGCTTCTTATGGGCACCTTCATGTATTGAAAGAACTGTTTTGACGGATATGTTGGGAGTTGATTAGTTGAAAGATTAATCATGCTAATAAACCAATGCAAAAGTCTTTAAATATTGATAGAGTAGTTGCCTGGTAAGTATATTTACGCTAACATATATTTTACACCACGATAGTCATATGAGCTCAGGCATTCTTGTGTGGCCATCACTTTGCAGTGAAAAGTGGGAGAAAAAGCAATGCATATTTCTATGTCAATTTTTAGATTCCAAATGGGTTCTCCTCGTCACTTATCTTCTGGGAAAGTACTTCATCACGCTGGCCTTCAGTTCTCTGTACGTGTATACTTCTGAGCTATTCCCAACACTTCTAAGACACTCTCTTCTGGGAACGTGCTCAATGATTGGTCGAATAGGCTCGATTATAGCTCCGCAAACACCTTTATTAGTAAGTTAAAAATCTTTACTTTGTTTAGTTTTTATTATTTAAAGCGCTGTAATAAAAAGTATTTTATGCAAATAAGGTCAAAATATCGACTTCTAATGCAAACTGGTAGCCCAACAACTATGAAATATTTCTTTGTAAAAACCAATAACCAATACTTTATATTGTGGCAACACCAAAGCCGTGAGGTTGACAGGTCCGAACGCGTAACCCACTGCAACGTCAGCTCGGACAAGGTATTAAACGCCGTGCATCGAAAAAGCACATTACATTTCATCTTGGCATTTCGTTGCCCTACCACGCGGTTATTGAAAAAGAAAAAATATGGATTGTAAATTCAACTTTTAAGACAACGAGGTCACCATTTATAGGTTGTGGTGCGCGTGAATTGATTTGAGGTTAATTGAGAAAGATGAATAACAATGGAAGTTATTTATTAAGCAGTTACATACGAGTTACATCCTATTATAAAGTACAGAAATAATTTACAATAGCGAACACTGGCGGAAAGCTGGTGGCCGGGCGACACTAAATGCCAAGATGAAACGTATTGTGTTCTTTCAATGCATGGCGTTTAATATCTTGTCCGAGCTGACGATGCAGTGGGCTACGCGTTCGGACCTGTCAACCTCACGGCTTTGGTGTTGCCACAATATCAACCTTGCGGACAATCGAACTTGAGACCTCCATTACCTATTTTTAGGTGGTTTATTGCAAACATGTAAGATATTTATTCCCTTCCAATTTTATCAAAAGTATGATAGATAATTATGAAAAATTACAAATTCAAAAAGCAGTTGAACCTGTATATTTGACTGTCCAAAACGATAATCTTCCGATCGCTAAACGTCTGATTCCAGGCGGAGTACGTTCCCGGACTCCCGTCCTACATGTTCGGCGGCCTGTCCATATTCTCCGGCTTCCTGATGCTGACGTCACCGGAGACCCTGAACATCAAGCTGCCGGACACCGTCGAAGAAGCGGAAAACATCGTCAGGAAAAAATCGTCGAAATCCTGACTCCGCTCTTAGTTAAAATTAAAAATATTACAGGCGCGTTCAATTTTTCTGGACAAATATAAATCCACTTCGTGGCATTTTTATCGACTAACGTATCTTAACTGAGACGGAGACTTTGTAAGGGATTTTTTTATGGTATTTAACATGATCATTCCTCTTTTTGCACTCAGTGGTGCGTAGAACACTGAATTGCTCAACCAAATGCTCCGTATTTCGATTATCTTTTATATAAAAGTGAGGTGATCAGCCTTACGCTTCAGGTGGCAGTTCAGGATTAATGAAATATTGCAATTTAAACTACCTTAAAATATAATATTTCTTGTCAACATAACCAGGAATAATTTTTATTGATGTTTGCATTCATTTACCATAATTTTTTTCGTACAATTAAATGCTCTTATTTTTGCCGCGTAAAAGAAATAATTTTTTGTATTCAATTTCCCCGTAGCACTGAAATTATTAGTTAGCAACAAAGCAACTTTATGGTGCCCGGTAAATTCGAACCTTACCTTCGAACCCCTAAAAGCGGTCACATAGTAGAAAAGTCTTTTAAATGCCCAAATGTTATGTGTTTATTTCTGTTAAATACCCTCTCAGTTGAGATATTTATTTATTTTAATATATTTATTGTATATATTAGTCATTAATTGTGTAGTTTTGTAAGATTTAATGATTTGCAAAATGTTTTGCATTGAGGCCCGTATTCAGAGGCGAAAGCAACAGTGATGAAAGTACATTCTTATCTCATATGCGTGGAATAACTTAAAAGCAAGGACGGTAGAATGTACTTTGCTCACCATAGAGGATATGCGGAGGAAGAGCGATTTGATTAATAGGTATTTGAATATAGTTTTTCTGTCTGAATACTGTGCGAGAAAGACAACTGAACGTCGGCCTGATTATGCCTAGCTGTAGTCATCCAAATTCACGTTTCGTTGTCCCGTTTTCCGCACCACAAAACAAGTTATCGTATTTGTAAACCGTACATCCAAGGCGGCAAGTAAAACTAGGCGCTTTAAGTGGTTTAGATGGTTCCAGTTTCCAAAAAAAACTATTTATAAAAAATAAATTAATCACTTTAGGAACACGCTTATGATAGATGTCTACAGTGTGTAAAAAAAATATTTCTAGTGTCATGATCCAGGGAGAAAATACGGGAATACGTTTGCATGAAGAAAAGTCAAACCGCGTATCTTCTTAGGCTTGTCCTGAATGCGGGCGTAAGAGACTGATGAGTAATTTGAATTCATTAATTTGGATAAATAATGTTAGTGCCTGCCGATTTTTTTATGTATCTCTGTTTTTATACGTAAATATCTCTTCGTCAGGACACTTATTACACTAACGCAAAAATTGTAGTATTCATCAACGTCCCGGTCTTGAAAAGGTAATTTGTACCTTTTTTTACATTTTTTTATTATTATTTTTTTATTTATTTAAATTTCATTGATAAACCCTTACGGGTTACATACATTTAACAAAATATTTTCACTTTTAAAATTCACATTCTACTCTTAATAATAATATTTTTAACATCTTTTGTAAAGGTTGTCTGAGTCTTTTGTTTAGTTTTGTCTGGTAGTTTATTGTATAATTTCAATCCATGGTTTATTAGTCTCGATTGTCCTATTCTCGTTTTAAAAGATTGTGTATGATATTTTTCTGATATTCTCGTATTGTGTTCATGTTTACTACAGTTTTTTTCAACTTTTAATTCTTCGTCTACAATTACATCAGTGGCCAATTTATGAATAAATTTTAAAGATTCTAGTTTAAAAAGTTCAGTTACATTTAATTGTTTAGTTTGTTCAAAAAGTTCTTTAGTTGCTGTTAGATAGGGAAGGTCATATACTAACTTTAATATTTTATTTTGCTGTCTTTGTAGTCTGTTTCTGTCATCCCGTTTTCTTTTGATTTTTTAGTTTATCCCGTTATGAATAATTCCTCGTATTAAATTGCTGAATAAGGATTGTGTTTGGTAGCCATTTTTGGCAACGGACTCATATTCGTAAATACTCGACGCGTTATTAGTTTTTTATTATTTATTTTTTAACGGACTTAGTCCATTAATAAATAAATATATGAATTTAATATAAATATATATTTTTATTTATTTATTTGTATTTATGTCCATGTATATATTTTGGAATCCACTCAAAGTGGCTTCGTAAAGAGCAGGCATATCGGATGGAGATACCTGACGCGTTATCCACCCCAGTAATAACCGAAATTTACTAAATTATTTTATAAGTTGAGTGACGTTAGCAAGCTTTACTCAGGGGCAATTTTGTGACGTTACAAAATTGAATGGTGCTAATAGAAGCATCCCGAATGAATAACGCGTCGGGTATTTACGTATATGCCCTTCGGACCGTGTTGTATGGGCTAGTACGAATGCTTATTCACGCACCGGATGGCCCATTTCACACGATGGCAAAAAATCCACACGGCATGATAAAATAACTTAGGGTGGATTGATATTTACTGTATCTTTTTTTAATTATGTTTATTTATTTGATGCCAAGGGAACGCATTTACCAGTACACCATGAGGCCGACTTATATCCATTCGATTTTCTTTTGCAGGATTTTTACCTGAGAGTAGCCGATTAATAAATTTTTAATACATACAAAATAATAATATAATGAATGTCATTCAGCCTAATTTTACTGTGCCGTGTGGATTAGGACGATACGTGTGAAATAGGTCTAAAATGCTCAATATCTTTTTTTTTTCATAAAAAAAAAGTATGTCAAAAATGTGATTTTATATGCATTGAGTTAATTTTTTTATACGAAATTCATATGTTTTAAAACCTGTGTATATTTTGAGTGTGTAAAAATCTATGTAGTGTTGGATCAAACCAATACCTGCTTTACAAAGGCCTGGGCACTGACAACGCGCCTAGCAGCAGAATTTGTAGAGAAGAACCTATAGACTATGAAAGAGTCCTTATTGTAACCCAAACTGTCATATTTCAGGCAACTGATGCTGGTCAAAACGATGCCGACGCTCGCGTGCGTTATTTGCCTTAAACATGGTAAAATGCTCTGTAAATAACTGTTTATTGGTTTAAAAACTATTCCAGTATAAAAAAGTAATGTTTTTATGTATAAATATGGTTAATAAATATTGTGATTGCGACCGAAAAGATAATTATAAATTTGATAAAAAATTTCACGATTTCGTGTTTTCTAATGACCCGATGTCTTATGGCCAAAGATTTTCCAGCAACAAAATATTCCATGTTTTTAAGCATATTTTAATCATCACGGTGAAAATGATATCCAAACAGGATATAAGATGGAAAATGTATTTGACGTTTAGTGTTGATTAAACCCCAACAAACTTTATCAAGATTGATAGAACTTTATCAAGAAAACATTTCCTATCGATATTGATAATATTTTTACTATAACTGTGACAATAATTCTCAAATAATAAATTAAAATAATCATATTATAATATACAGGATGTTTTAACTTCTGTGCCAAATATTTAAGTGAATGCGATTGGTTAAAAAAAAATATGTGCATAACTATGAAACTAAACATATCCAACATTCAACACTGACGTATAATAAATAGTCGTGTTATTTCCATAGTAGTTGCATCGCATATACAGGTTTTCTTGAAACCCTGTCACATCCAAAACCACGATGATCAGTATAGGCAAGAAGACATATTGGTGCATTAAAATATTTTTTTAGAACGAATAAAATTTACAAAAATAAAATATTTAAAAAAACAAATGGTTGCCAACTTCTGCAAGGGAGAAGCGAGGAGAGGGGAGGGGTGAGTCTGATACACCGTCAACCACATGGCCACGCCCCCCTCGCTTCTCCCCTGCAGAAGTAAGCAACCATTTGTTTTTTTAAATATTTGATTTTGAAAAAAATTCTGCGTTCTAAATATTGTTTTAAATATGCTAATATGTCTTCTTGCCTATACTGATCATCGTGGTTTCAGATGTGACAGGGTTTAAAGAACACCCTGTATATCAAATATTGTGTTGCGTTCTACACTTGGAAATAAAGAGAGAGAAAACTCAAGAATCAAAGGTCCAAGGTTCCAACCCCGCTTTACGACAACTTGATTCCCATTTTCTAAAAGTGATTTATTTACAGCTAGGTACTTGAAAATGGCCTCAAAATTGGAATGTGTCAGTGTTATTATTGGACGTGTTTTAAAATTTTGGAAAATGCGCTTTTAAATACATTAAAACTCGAATTACTTTAACATTAAATTAAGGCAATTTTTTGTAAGAAAACGCAAAATTTACTCTAAGATCGCTACTTTTAAATTCTTTTTGGAATAATACAGCGAATTGGAATCACATTGAAAACCTTATAAAACAAGTCTATCGCCATTTTTTATTTATTAAAACATCTTAAATATTTCTTCTTTCCTGATAACGATCCAGATATTTGGCAATTCGGATGACTGGAATTCGGAAGTTCTACTGCTTAACGTACTATACGCTAGTTGATAAATTGGATTACTTTTACAATTAAAACGGCATATTTATATTATCTGTTCTGAACCCCCCCATCTGTCATAATTTTGTTTCGTAAATTAGTTTGTTTCTGATATATCCACCTCTCCCTAAAAAACCGTTTACAAGTTGACAATACAATACTGTTTTGTCCCAGGACACGTCCAGCAATTTGTAAACAAAAAATTGTCCCGAGACATCGAATTGCTAAAGGACGAACTAAATACTAAAAATTATTTTTTCTGTCGCCATTTTCGACGGATATTTTTGGGAGCGGCACGTTCACGTCGAGAAAATTGCTATTGTCACAAGGTCCTGTTCATGTGTTCACACGAGGACAATGAGGCTGGCGGCCGCGTGCGGCTTTGTTCATGCTTTCGTTCGCATTTAAATATTTAACATTCGAATCAAAACATTCTGTAAATTATGTGTCTGTATATTTGAATAATATTTTTAATTAGACTTAAATTGTAACCTAAATAATACTGTTTTATTATTACCTAAACTTCTTTTGATATTGTATTATACTTCTTTTATTAACATCCTTTAGGATGATCCGTTTTTTCCAAATGAAAAGAACGAGACGACATAAAAAAATTACAACAAATCAGTCAATAATATCAACATCCATATTCAACCATTAGAAACTGCTCAAATTTTATATTTAAAATAATGCTTCTCAAAAATTGCTCTTTTTCCTCTTTCCAGTTGTTCCAAGAAGCTAAACTTTTGGAAATAAACAAATATATTGTTTTCAATGTTTAACATATAAATTTAAGAACCAAAATGTATTTACAAGTAATTCAAATAGATCAAGTCTAAAAAAGAATCGTGTGCTAGAAATACCACATCGTCAAACAAAGCTAGCACAGAGAGACATGCATATTTTATGGGTCCAAAAATGTTTAATTCTTTTTATACTGATAATATTTCGTTAATCCCAAACTTTTGAAATGTTAATTCTTTGAAGAAACACGCACTATCCTGGATTTAAACTAAAGACATTTACTATTTTTTTCTATGATATATTTTGTTACCCTTTACGAAATATTTTTATGTTTTTTTGTATTTTTTATTTCCTTTTGTAATTACTTAAAAATAAAAAAAAGTACTTTCTAATCTTTTACAGAATATTTCATTTTCTCTAAGATACAATAATATTATAGCAGCTGTCTTTTTATTACGGGAGCCAAAAATTCATTAACCTTTCTTGTATACCCACGAACAGGCCATGCCTTTGTGGGATTTTTTGTTTACTATTCTTACTAGTAATTTGTATTTCATTGCTATGTAATTATTCTTTATTTTTTTAATACTCTATTTTACCTCTCATGTATATTATAAAAAAAATAAAAAAATGATAATTTTTTTTTTTAAATGTATTCTCCTACATCATTGTACAAAAAAATTGTTAATAATTCATAGCATCTTCACCGTACTCTGCGCAAACATCGCGAGCAGCTTTAGCTGGTGTCAAAAAAGTGTTAAAAGGTGTCAAAAGTTTTGACTCTCGTCTATTTGACATTCCATTTCAATGGCCTGTAATCAAATAAAATAATATATGTAACTTAAAAGCAAACACGAAATTTTTCTTTTTAACGACATGTAACCTTTACCTTTTTTCTTTAGTTGCTCATTTTTTAATTGGAAAAAACCGGACACAACTTATGTTAACATCTAATAGATTGTATTTAGTCTTAGTACCGTATTTTCAATGTATTTTATTTATAAAAAAAAAATAAAACATTCCTATGGAAATGTCATGTTATGATTATTTTAAAACTGCAAGAGGGTATTATTATATTTTTCATTGGTAATAAATTCAAATAAATAATTACAAGACTGTTGGTAAAAAAAAATGTCTAAATATTTTTTTTCAATGTTTATTCATGGTAAAGGTCAAGATACAGTTACGTCATGTGAATGACGTCATCGTAAGCTATCGAATGCCCCATTTTACACCATAGAAAAAATCCACATGTCATGATAAAATAACATAGGCAGAATTTACAATTATTTTATTATATTCATTAATTTTATGCCAGGCAAACGCAATAACCAGTATACCATGATGCCGACTATTCTCTACTCGATTTCTATTTGCAGGGTTTTTACCTTAAAGAAGCCGCTGAATAAATTTTATATAAATAGCAGAAAATATAAAATCGTTGATCCACCCTAATTTTACCGTGCCGTGTGGATATGGACGATATGTGTGAAACGAGCCAATGTGCCCAACATATTGCACCTTGGAAATAATAATGACACAATTCAAGAAATTCGTTGGTAGATAAGTTTTACGCACACCCGCGATATCAGCAAAATTACATTCAATCGTAAAAACAAAAAATTTTGAACAAATCTTTCCATAAAAAACAATGTCACAATGATTATTGTGTCAGTATTATTTCTTGAATTGAAATAAAAATAAATAATATATCATTTATAGTACAACATTATGTTTTTTAAGGATTTTTGCGGATCGGAAACATTTATTTACTCTTCAAAACGAAAATTTCGGACTTGTGCCATTCTTATCGCTCGGGCGCAAAATAAACAAAAACATTTTGCGACGTAAATTTTAATACCAACGTGGTGTAATAGTGTTTTTCGGCTAATGAATTTTAAAACTGATTATATCTATTGAGTTTTAAAGTTTATGAAAGATAAAAATTATAACCTTTAGGCATTATGTAGGTATGTATAAGAAAATATGAGCTTAAAATTAAAAGAATGTTATTTTTAATATTCATGTTTTTTTATAATACCCTTTTAATTACGTTTTAATTTTGGGTCACCCTTTCAATTTTTTAAAGAAATACATGTCTTAAAAAAAATATATTTTGGTTTTGGAGTACTCACAGTTGATACTCACAGCTTTGAAGATTGAATAAAATTATACAAATATTAATACGCAAAAAAATGTTATCAAAACTTTTTATTTTATTAAAATATTTTGGTTTTTAAGCAATTTTGACATAGTTGTAAATAACGAGGGAATGGAAACAGAGGTTCTCGATCAGTTCTGTCCATTGGTCCATTGCCGGCAAGGAAACCCGATCTATAACTCTCTTATCTTAGGTTGATTCATATGAACTAGTAACACAGTTCAAAGTAGTTTTTATTTAAATATTTTTTTCGTACATTTTCAGTAAACTTTGCCGTACAATTTAATGCTCTGATTTTTGCCGCGGCAAGTTTTTTTATTTTATTGTATCCAATTTCCCGTGGGGCTAAATTTCCTCATGGACGCCGTGAGAGCGTTTGGAATTCAATTCAACCCAATTATTTAAAAAAATAAAATGTACATTACAAACCTAAATTTAAGGCGTACATATTATAACATCATAATAACAGAGGCTGTTGTCAAAGTAGTAGGAAAATCCTGCTCCGAAAAACCCCTTCGGATACATGGAACAGATCAACATCCAGAGCGATGTTGTTCAGCATAACTGTAGCCCTTCTAACAGGCATAACCATCGGCAGGTTGGTCCTGTATATCGGAATATGAAACAATCTATGCTGACGCTGTCTTGGGTAATTTCTTTTGAAACTTCTTTTGGATTTTCTCTATCATAAGAGAGTACTTTAGTTGATGTGCCCCCCAAATCATCGAGCCACTCTCGAGTCTACTTCGCACCAAAGAGTTGTAAAGAGTTCTCAGTGCACGGGTATTTTCGAAAACCCTGGCAGTACGCAGAACGAATCCTAACATCTTTAAAGATTTACCACTGATTGCCTCTATGTGATCATGAAATGTCAGGGTGCTCAAAATCTAGCGCCCAGATCCTTGACGTTTGATGTTCGTGTCAGATTCTGATCATTCATTTTGTAGCGAAAAAATTTAGTATTTTAGGCTGTAGTGAAAGACGTGACCGAACACTTGGAAGCAAATTATTCTAACAAATCCCAAAAGGAACACTCCCACACTACCAGAAGTCAAACTAGAGGATGGGTCATGGGGTCTATCACATATTCTGAATTCGGGCAAAGAAATTTCAGGTTTCTGGGCCCCAAAATATTTAATATGTTACCCGAACATTGTAAAACCATGACCCGGATTCAATTTTAAAAATTGGTTACTGGGTTTAGGTCGAGAAAAATCGGAAAATTTACTCAAAATACATTCTCATATAATAAATGGTATAAATTAATATTCTGTAACTGTATAGTAAATTAACTAGCAGGTAATAATGTTATTTTTTTATTTATATCCCAACAGAGATGAGGTAGAATTTTTTTTCAAATTCAAGATTCAGGATTATGGATATTCGAGCGTTTACAGGGCTTATGACCTGTCATTGGCTAGGTTAAGTGGCCACTTTATGTAGGTACTACAACATACCCCATTACGCTTATTTAGCGAATATCCACACCAGGTAACATTTTTGGTTTTTGTATATATGCTACGAATCAAGAACCCATCCACAAGCGAGTTGGAAGCGCCATCTATGCATTGATATTGAAGTTAAGTATTTAATTAGCAGTAATGTTATTGTTTATTTTTGCATAAAAATGTCTGCCTTAAAACAGGTTGTACCTAGTTAGGCAGACTAGACATGATCCAAAGAAATCTATTACCTAAGAACCTAAGTGTGTATGTAGTAGATAAAGTAATTGTTATTTTTTTAATAAGCTACGATTATTATTATTATTATATTTAAGTTTGTTTCGTCTTCTCCATTCACATATATTAGATTTATCCGCTTGGAGAAGACGAAAATCGTCAGGAATAGAAAAGTTTTAAGGAATATCACCCCTGGTAAGTTAAATTTAAGGATGGTAAGATAAACTCAAAATTCACAAAATAATTCAAACTTTACAAGACTGCTTTCTTCTTCAATATCAGACATTAACTCTTTTAACCGATGGTGTAAAGTCAATAAATTAGAACTAAATATTAAAAAATGCAAAATAATGTCATTTCATAGAACAAAACAACCAACTTCCTTCGAGTACCTATTAGAAAACTCCAAAATTGATGTAGTCAAGTCCATCAGAGATTTAGGAGTTGTTTTGGACTATAAACTGACATACAACGAGCATATAGATAATACAGTAAATAAATCACTGAAATTACTTGGCTTCATTAACAGAATATCCTCTGATTTTACTAATGTCCGTACAATCAAAACTCTTTATTGCTCAACTGTTCGCCCTCTTCTTGAATATGCCTCAGTGGTCTGGTCTCCATTCTATGTCAATCGCATAAATCACATTGAATCAGTCCAACATCGCTTGCTTCGAAAAATAGCGTGGATGCTTGGACTAGAGAGAGATAATTATTCTTATGCTGAAATAGAGTCAATGTTAAATATTTCTAGTCTACAAAAACGTAGAACTAATATTGACTCCATATATATGTTCGGCATACTAAATCGATGTTCCATCATTACTGGGACAAGTAAAATTCAATATTCCGACTCGTAGATTGAGAAACAATGAAGTACTGTTCATCGATCAGCATAGAACAAACTATGGCCTAAATTCTCCAATGACCCGCCTTTGTCGTATTGTTAACTCAAGACAGGATCTGGACTTTTTTGGTTTAAGTTTACAACGATTTAAACGAGCACTAAATAAATAGTCCACATTTTGTCTCGATGTCCCTTATGTTTGTCAATGCTTCTTTCTTTTTTCTTTAAATGTTTTAAACTACTCTTTTATTGTAATATTTAAACCTTATAAATTGTATACATGGACAATGTCCGTTAATAAATAAATAAATAAATAAATAAACAAATTCTTCTACTTGTTAAAGACATTGATTCGCTGTTCACATTTATTATGCAATCAGTAATATCATTACGGCAGTGACCTTTAGTAAAATATTTTAAAAGCTTTGAGAAATAAGGAATATTTATTATCTTTTGTTACAAAGTAATTTTGATTCGCTACTGAGATTTCCCATTTGGGCGTGGTACAAAACATCATTTATTAATTTTTCAGCTATTTCTTTAACATTGTTAGGTAATCTTCTTAATTTGGTGGCGACAATTTTTCCCATGATATCATATTCATCCTTAACCGGCGTGGAAACATCGGGATCGACTCGTCAGTAGGATTTGTGAAGTCTTCCAAGTCAATATTTTCAAAAGGGGATAATTTTCTCGTTTTATTTCTAGATGATCGAATTCCGGGAGATTTTCTAGATTTGTATTTTCTTTTTTATTTGAAGAAACTCCCGTGCGGCTTGTTAGAGGATCCAACTAAAAAAAAGGAAGACTAGCATGAAAAAATGGCTTTCAACAAGTATAAAAGCAGATCAACAAAATTTGAGAACATGTGAAGCATTTAACAAGAGTTTTAATAGTCTTGATAAATTTAACACTCCTTATTATAGGTGCAGAAGAGAACTAATAGGCTTGATTCAGAATAACAGAGAATAGACGTTTTGTCTCTTTTCTCGTCCTTAATCATTAAATCTAATGCAATTTTCCACTTCTACTTTCCTCCAATCATCCTTCACCAGTACTTTCAATCAATTTCCTTCTTTTCCTTTCCACTATATCCTTGTTTTGTCCATATTTCTTTCATTTAATAAATACATAGTATATTATTTATTTATATAGTTAACACCGTCGTCGCTTTATTGTAGTATAATTTAGTGAATGTATATTATTGGATTGCAGGCCTTACTTTTTATTTATATCAATTTAACCTGTACATCTGTTTGTATTCGAAATAAATAAAATAAAATAAAAGGATCGGAAAGTTACGCTTTACAGTTCCCGAGATGGCCGAGTTTCCTATTAGTTTTAAAACAATAAAATTATAATCAATCAAAGACAAATTAAAATCAAGACATGGCAACTTTCGAAACAACGTTATTTGATGGAATCCAGAGGGCAGGTAACTAAAATGTTTTATCCTTATATTTTTTATGCTTTTGACTCCAGCGCCTCGATTATTTTTTTATGGTATAATTGAAGATAAATTCTCTCTAACGATTATGAAGATATACTACCGACCCCCCACCTTCAAGTTTTGGTAAGGTTCATCGATATGAAACAAGGGGAAGCGTACGTCGCGGTACGCATATCTACGCACTAAAATGACAGTTTCTGTATGACGTTATAGTTGAAGATAAAATTCACCTGACCGATTACTAAGGTACGCTACCGATCCCCCCCACCATCAAGTTTTGACTTAAGTACATCGGTTTGTATCGACGGGTCTAGAACCCCACGATACATTTATCTACACATTAAAAGTGACAAAAATTTTAATTGCGATTCACTTAAATTTTTAATCGATATGAGGCACTTCTTTTCTTAAAAGCCTATTAAATATGAGAGAGAAATTAGTACATTTTAAAGTCGAATTAAATTCTGACATGACTGTCAGTTTCGAAAACGAGTGGCTAGATGCAGTGGCTAGACTAGCTAGATGCTGCCTTATTAACATAAAAGAGCATCTAGCCGTAAAATGTTACCAATGTAAAAATTAAATTGACTAAATTGTTGCGGCCATTCATTGGTTTGTTTTGATCATATGGTGTCGATATGAAAAGTAGGTAGAACATACCGAGGTATATACAGATAGTAAAGAAGTTTAGTATTCCGTCTCGATATATACAGATGAAGATAGCGTTCATAATTGAGACCCTGGAAAAGGCAGCGCAAAAGTTAATAACTCGCACAAATCTTCACGGGCCATGGCGAGTTTTTGAGTTACCTGCACCGTTTTGAACGTTCTGAGATCAACGAATGTCCATGTGATGATAAAACCCCTCAAAATGTCTCCCATTTTTTAATTTTTTGTTCCATTTTTCAGCGTCGAAAGACGTAACCTGTAGGCGTGATAAAGAGGCGTTGGTGAGGATTTGAGGCAAATCCATTTCGTAATAAGTCATAATGACTTATCGCAAGAGGTAGCATCTTGCATGGTTAGACTATGATTTATAATATAGACAGTAAATGATAACAAGACACAAAATGGCCAACTGATGTTTATCAGTAGTCCGGCTTCTCTTGAATCAGTTATTTGTGGTTTTCTCTTCGTTAAGGAAATGCGTAGAAGTTCCTATAAAGGTCCACAGCCGAAATTACATCGCTTTCCGAACACTACTCAGATAAAGATAGCCAGGAGATATAATCCACTAGTGAAAGGTAAACATTGTACCTTGCACATTATAAACAAGGTCCATAGTACAGCAATACCGGTATTAAAAATATTTTTCAAAAACAGAGAAAGATAAATACGGGCAGAATGGTGGATGTTGCACAGTACTTATGTAAAATGATCACATAAACCACCCAACAACACGGCAAAAGCCCTTTACATGCTTAGACCTCCATATTTCCTTCTCAAAAAGGTTCGCTTCAGCCAGCCAGTAGAACCAGCTTTAAAACTGATATTTCACGTACACCCAAAGCTGGAACCTCAAGCACGGTAAGCGAGCCACTACGCAATGGAGCGGACTCCCGATATAGCCATCTAGTTGAAAACACTCTTGAGTCATGATCTTTCTTACCTCATTCGCTGTGTAATAATCATCGTCATGGTCAAGGCTATTTTCATCGTCGGTATATAAATCATCTTGAATGGATTCAGAAGAATACTCGTCATCAGAATATTGATCGTCTTCATCTACTCCCGAATGACGTTGAGATTCTGAAGGACATGGCTCTTCGTCCAAAAATAACATATGGCGATAATACCACAGTTTAGGTACACGACATTGGATTATTTCGTTGGACTCATTTCTTATTACGGACTTAGACACGATGTTCCTTTCTCTCCTGTATTTTGCTCGCAAGGAATTTATTCTCTTTAATACAGAATCTCTTCCTGCATTTGGTTCGATCAACTTCAATATCTGTAGTAATTTATTAAGGGCATCTTCCCTGAGCTTTTTGTTGCAGTAGAATAATAACGATTTACGATCCCACAAGCAAACGCTATTTTTGTACTCGTTTATAAAGGCTGTTTTAAGTTGTCGTGAATAAATATCTCCTTTATTCCATGAATAGCTTAGATCGTTGGGCTTGTTCTTTTTGACGATTTCTTTGTCATCATCCGAAGTGGTTTTTCGTTTCGTTTGCTTTTTTGATAATCCTGAACTTGAAGGTTTCACTGAAAGCGTATTCTTCGAAGTTTCCTCTTCATTCAAACAAATGTCTTTTGATTCTGTAGAATCCTGTTCCATCTGTAAAATTAAATTAATTAAGTGAATCGTTTTGATTAAAAACGTAATCATATTACACTAGGCGTTTTAAAATTGACGAAATAGATGTAACAGACGATAAGAAACATTAGCATTTTCTGAATTGAAGATGTGAAATACATTTGAACTGAACACATACACCGCTAGTGGAAGCCAATTCCTTTGAATGCAAAATAAATACAAAACAAAACAAACCTTACTTAAACAGATTATATAAAGTAAATTATATATCACCTTGATCGCGGTATCACTGCCAGGTTCTTGGTCTGGACCGTCTTGACTTTCATGTTCATTTTTATCCTCATCTTGGGCTGATAAAGAGGGGCATGGTTCATCATCTAAGAATGTCATCAATTTATAATACCAAAGTCTAGGAATATGACATTTTGGGGCTTTTTTCGATCCATCAATTTTCTTTACAGACTCGTTTACTTTGTTGCGCTCTTTTCTGTACCCTGCTTTCATCGAATTCAATCTCTTTATCACATCAGATTTTCCTGCAGCCGGGTCGATTTTCCTCAGCAATTCTTGAAGTGTATTAAGAGCTCTTTGTTTTTCTTCTCTGTCGAAGGGAAGGGTTGACTTTTGATTCCATAAATAGGGATATTTCTTATACTCGCTGATGAATTCTGTTAAATAATATCGTGAGTTATAAACCGGCACTGGATTTTTAGGACTCTGATCATTCTTATGTTTTAACTTATTTTCAATGATCTTGAAATGTCTTTTCGCTACTTCTATTCTTTTCAAAAAATCTCCATTTGTATTTCTTGGTGATCGTTGTACATAAGTCATATCTTTTGCGTCCACGGAATTACCACTATCTATTGAATCGTCGTCCATCTGTAAAACAAAACATACGGGTTTCAGATGATATAAATCTGAACCTAAAAACACATAAGTATGGAAAAAAATGTTGGATTGAAGACTCTTCAACCAGAGTGTTGGATACAAATACTGTTTATTGGTTATTAACAGAATAGTGGTCTACCGCGCAATGCGGTATTGCGGGCAATGTAGATCGTTTCGCCTACCACACTATCCCTCTCCTCTCCACATACTCAATACTTCGTACGCCGCATTACTTTTTCATATCACGATCCATACACGGTTATATATTTTGCGTATATAAAAAAGCAAGGCTAGCAAATAATTTTGATGAAGCAATTATATACGTACACATTTTATTCTATGGACGCTTTCAGTGTCTTAAGACACTTTTTTTCTAGGTAACATAGTTCTATTATGATAATTCTGAATGTAATGAAATTAATATTGGCTTCCCTTTTAATTCTGCCACGTACGAATTAAGAGTATATCTCCAGCAAACGATGAAAGAAGAAAGAAATGGGTTCACCTCACCTCACAATCAGTATCTTGGTCTAAGTCATCCCCATTCGATTCAGATTTGATAGATTCCGTAGAAAATTTAAGTTCTGGGTCTAAAAATGTCAGCAAATTATAGTACCAAAGTCTTGGTTTATGCCAGTGTTGTTGATCACGGCCATTCTTTTTTGAATTGAAGATTTTATTCCTTTCTTTTCTGTATGATGACCGCAGAGAATTCAATCTCTTTACAACCTCAATCCTTCCAGCCTCCGGTTCGATCTTCCTCAGCAACTCCTGCAAGGTGTCAAGAGCGGCATCTTTCAACTCCTGGTTACGGTACTCGGCTGATTCACGATCCCACAAACATAGATGTTTCCTATACTCGTTTATAAAATCCTCGAGAGGGTTCCGAGTAACAACACCCCCTGTGTTAGAATATTCTTGAATGCCAAGCGTTTTCGGAAGTTTGACCCTTCTTTTGATAGTTCTACGGCTTGGAATATTGCATTTTGTTACCTCAATTTCGATTAAATTTTGATTCGAAGATTCTGCAGACATTTCGTTGGACTTATGTTTTTATGAATTTACAATAAACGTAAATCATTTTAGTGTTCCGTAACCTGTAAAAAAAAAAATATATAATACTAACGTTTTATTATGTTTTAAATTCATTTGGTTTTACCGCTTGGTGGCTGTATTTTAAAGACAAATCTGAATATATTTAACACATCTGCATTGCTTGAAAGCATGAAAAGAAAAAAAAAACCAATGAAAAATACATTTTAAATTAACTCTCTTGAAAATTCTGTTTTTCCGGTTATGACTATTTAATCAGATGTGCGATGTGTAATTACAACTTGCAACTAATAAAGAAATAAAAATTTGCATAATTGCATATCTAGGTATAATTTGAATACGTGGAACGAATGGATTACGAGACGAAACGAGAGCTAGTATTAGTCTCGACAGTGCTAGTTAATAAATTACATGCTTTTTAGAATTTCGATATACACAGTTTTTCAGGGCCATACCGCTAAACTTCAAAGGATTTTTTTTATTACGTGCCTTTAAAAAATATTGTTATTAGTTTTTTGGAAAATCGCATTTTTTTAAATAAAAAATAATAATCTACAATTGGTCTGAAAGTCTTGTCAGCCTCGTGATGTAATGTTCAGCGCGTTTGCGTACCATGCAAGAGGTTTCGGGTTTGATTCCCGATATGGTTGATGTGAAGTATTTTTTTATATATATGTATTATTTTTATTATTATAAACCCACTAAGCATCTATTTATAGGGTTGTTGAGGATATGGAAGGAGGTAATGAAAAATACACCATAACACCCAAACCAATTGAGAAAAAAATCTTGAATTTCTTTCTTGCAACTGGCGGGAATCGAACCCGCAACGCCAGTTTCAAAGTTGGCCGTCCTACCAACTGCGCCATGGCGTTGTCATTTAAAAGGGTGTTTTTAAACTAGAATATTTCATAGTCTCTGGACTGGTACCTGAAGCGTAAGTCTGATCATATTACTTTCATGTAACAAAAATGATCAAGATACGCTGCGATTGGTGTACCGATGCAGTGCCCTATGCCCATTAGGTGCGGAAAGGGAATGATAATGACGATGAACGACGGATTTAAGAATATATATATTAATATATATTAATAGTCGGCCTCGTGGTGTAATGGTCAGCGCGTAAGCCTGCCATGCAAGAGATCTCGGGTTCGATTCCCGAAATGGTTGATATGAAATATTTATTTAAAAAGGGTGTTTCCACACTAGAATATTTCATAGTCCCTGGACTGGTAACTGAAGCGTAAGACTGATCATCTTACCTTAATTTAACAAAAAATGATCAAGATACGCTGCGATTGATGTACCGATGCAGTGCCCTATGCACCATTAGGTGCGGAAAGGTAATGATGATGATATATTAATATTATTTATTAGTGTACACGGCACAAATACCTTTTATAAACATAAACATAACAGGGTTATATTACAAAGTTATAAAATAATACAAAAACAACATAGTTCATACATTGTACTATATTATAATACAACGCAATACATTATAATTACAATACATAGGTAAAATTTAAAAAAATATATATAACGCTGGATAAAGAAATATCTACAAAAAAATCGATACATTTATTTATTTATATCATAATTAATGTGATGCATGAACACTTTTATGAAACAAATTTACTGCTATGCTCTATTTTTTGTAAATTTATTGATATCATTTTAACTTTGCTAGAATTCCACTCGTCTATGCGCTTTGTAGCTGCACGATGATTGGTTATCTAGCTTTCATATATCAACTTTAAAATACCTACATTTTGTAAAGGGGGTCTAGAATTCCAATCGTCGATGCGCTTAGTAGCTGCAAGACGTCTTGTAATCTTACTCCTTTTTATTACTCATATTTTTTTTTATGTCATTAATACACTAAATTTATTTGTCAATTTTTTAAATGTGTAAATAGGGGCTAAATTTTTAACTGTCTATGCGCTATGTAGCTGCCAGACGTCCTGTAATCTAGCTCGTATCTGTTATAATTTTTAAATGATCTTAATTGAAAACGAGGAACTAGAATCCCAACCGTCCGTGCGCTCTGTAGCCGCAAGACGTGCTGGGATATTTATTTATTGTACAGCGCCCTTGAAGTGATTTTCACAAAAATGGCGCTATATAAATTATCCAACTATATATATATATATATATATATATATATATATATATGCCGAAGGAGAGGAAGCTGGGTTTATCGTCTGTCAAATATCGTCACCCTTTGTAGTGTATGTACAAAATAAATCATTATTGAGTCAAGATGTCAACTTCCGACCAAAAAATACTGTTTATTTATTTTTCTTAAGGAAATCAACAAAAATCTTCATATGAAATGCTTACAGAATATTAAAAATACATCAAGTTAAATTGTAAAAAAAGTCCATGTACATTTTCCACAGAGAATGATGTAAATTATTTATTTACGCAGTAATTCAATAAAATGAATAAAAGTATTTTAGAACAGAACAAAATATAATAATGAAGAATGTACATAAATTTATGTACCTAAGTTTACAGCTTACTTTCCGTATTAATGTATCTAATTTATTATAACAATAATTATAATAATAAATTGCAAACATTTCATTCGAACTAAGAATAATCTGTCACAGTTCACAGTACAATATAAATATTATCAATAGATGTCGCGAGTGCATGATCCGCACCCATACATGGATAATTCACAATCACTATCAAGAAAACACTTACCTATACATTAAAACGTTGCATCTTCAATGCAACACTCCTTCACTGGTCAAAACTACAAAATAACTAATTTAAAAAAGGAAATTCACGATTAATTGGTGAATTAATGACTCTTCGACTTAAAAAAATAGATGGAATGGAGCGCAAGCCTCCCGTACGAAATCCATCGAGTTACTAATTTGACACGACCACGCCACGCTAGAAAATGGCCGGATGGCGCGCAAGTAAAGGGTCGGCGGCAGCATTCATTTTGCCCGATTAAAAAAAATGTTTTACGATAAAATCAATTTTGTATTTTTCGATGCAATTATCTAAAAAAATTCAAGTTTTGGAAAAAAGTGAATCTATAATAATAATATTATTTATTTCGGCTCGTAGTGCAATATGATATATAAAACATAATTCGTAAAAAAATAACAGGTACGCAAATGATAAAATAAATCATTTTTAACGTTCAAGACGAAATAAAAGGATTTTAATAAAAAGCATATTTGCAACAATAAAATCGAATTTGAAATTAGTTTTTGAGCGGCATGTTTCGGACATTCTGTGTTTATTTATTCATTATTCTTTAAGTTATCCAGGCCTAATCCATTCTGAGACAAAATATTTAACAATGGTGGTAACCATAAATTATTATATATATTTGGTCATGATATTCACAACTACAATACACGTCACTCAGGGAATCTTCATGTATCTAAGTTTTGCTCAACAAAGTTTGGCAAAAGGTTTCTAGAAAATATTAGCCATTCCGGATTTAATAAACTGCCCGGTGAGCTAAAACGCGAAAAGTCGAATAGCAAATTTAAAAGTGTCGCAATTAAAAAATATTTCTCAAATCTTTTTTATAGTGATAGTTATTAATGTCATTTATATAGATGGTGTAAAGTACTGTGTTTTATGTTTCTTATATTATGTTTTCTTACTATTTCGGATGTATTCACTATGTACTATGTATGAAATTATGTATTGTCACAAAAATGTTTTCTTTTTATATACGGTTCCGAATGAATTTTTTTTATGGTTTGGGAACTTCTGGGAGTATATTATCTACTATATATATATTATGTTTTATTAATAAAATAAAAAACAAAACAATGTAATTTATAATATTACTTATATTATAAATATTACAAACTTTTCTACTCGCTAGTTGCATAAAAAAACTTATGATTGAAGTTATGCATAATAATGGTTGCGTTTTAGTAAAAATTGGCAAAATGGGTTGTCTGCTGTTATTTTTTTATCCATTTTGACGAAAACGCAACAATTATTTAACTATGATTTTTTCAAAATGAAGTTGTTTGTGCGTGATTGCAAAATAATTAAATTTTTTATGAAATAAATATACACGTCTGTTTCGTATTCGTATTTTATAAATACGTAAAAAATACATCATTCCGTGAATGTAATTAGTTAGCTACTGTTTGTATTTCGTTATATTATTTACACTAAATACTCGATTTGCTAGAAATAAAATCCGCGTTTAGTCGTAAGTCAGAAATTTCAGATGGGTAAGAAACTAAATTAATTTTGAGATGGGCTGTAGTCCCGTGAGTAGTGTCACAGTTTCCGAAGTAGGGGTCCAAAGTTTGAATTCTGCCCTTTAACAAATTTGTTTCATTAACCAATACAGTTTGTTTACGGCTAAAATAAAATTGCCTTAAAATATTTAGGGAAATAAATGAACGCAAACATTTATTTATTTTGTTTATTAAAAGTTTGCTTTAAGCATTATTAATAATCATTCTGTTGAATTTAAAGAACTATTTTCTAGGGATAAGAAATGTTTATAACGTTGGTTATGTTAATTCCAAAAATCTTTGATCTGGCTTTATTTAATCCATAATGATATAGATAATCGACATATTGCGTTGATAGGTAAAAAAAGTATAAGAAAAATAATTGACATAAATTGAGTAATACCTTAAATAATTCACAAATTTTAGATACTATTGATTGAAAATGACGGACATGAAATGAATTAATAATAATTAAGTTTTTTGTGTAAATTGTCCTTATTGGGTCCCAGTTCTTTTGACTAGTAATAATTAAAAATCAGAAGTAGGTATCTTATAGTAACAATGAGGAAGTTATAAATAAAAATCATAAATCATTGCTATGATATTTTAATGTTTTGCAATTTTAAAATTACTCCGCCCGTGACGATACTAATAGTTGTCGTCGGTAAGTTGACTTGACTGGTGAGTTGACTTGACTGATGAGTTGGCTTCCTGGAAACCGGAAATCTATCCAACGCCGTAGTTGATTCGTTGATTAGCAAGAAATTGTGACGTAGTTCAAAGTAGTTCATTTTTATATTTTTTTCTTACATTTTCTATGCAAATCGATGTTATAATTTTTAGCGCGTTTGAGTTAACATTTTTTGTATAAAATTTCCTGTATTACTAAACTTTTTTATTGATATTTATGAAAACTGGGTGTAATTTGAGGCTATTAGAAGAAAACTTAGAAATCTCCATTGAATGAGTTACTGAGATACTTGGGAAAAACTATAAAAAAATAATTGTGAGATTTCTAATTATGCTTTACCTACTCAGTGGAGAATTCTTAGTTTGCGGTGTCAAGTAGTATAATTGAAATATGTTTTTTCAAGGTTTAGAGACGGTTTTGAATTACGCTATTATTTAGGTAGGTAGATTTTTATTACAGTTTATTTTGGCATCAATAACTAATTTTCCGTTTTTGGTGTAGATTTCTAAATTAACTTCTAAAACTCCATTATATACTCCTTCAGATTTTTAAATTGTTATTTCTGATTATGAAATAATAACGAAAATACAAAAGTAGAAAACGCGTCTTTTTTCATCATGTGTCAAAAATCTGTATACTATTTATCGCCCAACTGAAGTACAGCACTGTGCACAGTCCCCATTCGGGTCATGATTCTGTCCTCGTCACTCGCGCGCGCTAACGCCTTAAACGCCTGCGACAGACATACCAGGGGAGCGTGGTGGCTCGTATTGTGTACGATTCGATCGGGTTTTTGAAATAAGAAAGACTCGTCTTCCATTCTCCGCTTTCAAGACCCGAGACCCGAGCTCGAGAGTCGAGTGTGGTAGTGGTTAAATTATAACGGTCGGAAACTGCGCGTGTCCATGCATTAGAGACATCTAGCGAATAGTTTTGAAGACGCGGCTTTTGAAAAAGTAGATATTTTCCATGGATAGATAAGGGTTATAACATAATATAATTACTATAGTTTGTCATTAATAGTGACGTCACGCCTCACGCACATGCAACGAGATATAATTAATTTATTAATGCTTCATTGAGTTAGTTCAAACGTCTTAAAAACTAATATAAACTTTTGTCAATAATATTTTGAGTTTGTCCAAATTTACATGAAGACAGTAGACAAGAACTGGATTTAACTCCGTGGGAGCTGTAAATATTAACATATTACAACAAAAATCAAGAACATTTTAGAGAAGGTAATAAGTCTGGGCATCTACAGGGCTTATGACCTCCATCGGCTGGTTTAAGTGGCCACTTTACACGCTATGTAACATTCGCCATTCTGCCCATATTTGAACATCTTTTATCTATTGATGTTTGTGAAGTTAAAACTTTATTAATGCGAGTGAGAGGGTGAGAGAGAAAAACAGAAAAAAAAAAAAAAAAATTCAGGCGTTGCCTAGTATGTAAGTTAAATATTTCAATTAGATAAATATCACCCGCATGAATAAAGGTTTCAGCTCTTCAACAGATGAAAGAATTGAAGAAATCTAGATGTTCAAATACGGACAGAATGGTGAATGTTACACAGTGTGTAATGTGGCCACTTAAACCATCCAATGGCAGGTCATAAGCCCTGTAGATGCCTAGACTTCGATATTAACTTCTCTAAAATGATCTTGATCTCTTTTGTAATATGTAAATAAACTTTTGTTACCATTACATTTTATATTAAAATTTAATATCAAGAACAGTGAGGCATTTAGGTAAAGAGGTACACACGTCACTAAAATAAGGAAATGAGTTAATTGAAAAAGTTCAGCTCTACGGGAAATTCGTTTTTTTTTCCACATTAAATTATACAGCAAAGTTTCTTAAACATGTGCGAAAAAAAAATTAGAATTAAAGCGAACTAATTTGAATGAAGGAAAAACTCAACTCCTCTGGGTCTTCTTAATATTAATACAAAAAAGACTCAGATTGTGTGCAACCAATCCTGTCCTGACCCTAATCAACCTCTCTATAATAATGGGCAGAGGATTGAGAAAGTTGACAGCTTTAAATACTTGCTCGCAAAAGAGCTCGCAATCCGCCTAGGAATTGGTGGAGCAACTTTTAACATGATGCGTGTTGTCTGGAACTCAAGTCTCTACTCAGTCAAAACGAAATGCCGATTATTCAACTCTTGTATAATGCCAGTACTCCGATATGGGTACGAATCTTGGCACCTTACCAAAGCTCAAAACACCAAACTTCTGAGTTGTGAGAGTAAGTACTTAAGAAGAATATTAGGTATAAGGTGGTTCGATTTTATAACCAACATTGAAGTCCAAGAACGGACGCAGCAGCCTCCTAAAACGAGCGTCTTGAAGCGAACCTAAACCAAAGTGGCCTCTTCTTTAAACCTGCGGGCTCACGCTCTCCTGGAAGGCCGTCAACGACGATCTTTACACTTTATTCGGCGGAATTAAGGGGCGGATTGACGTGGGAAGAGGTAAAAATGCTGGCTGGCGATAGGGTCTCCTGGAGACAACTGGTGATGTCCACACGCTCCACTTAGGAGCGGATGTGGAAAAGACGAAGAAGAAGAATTTGAATGACATCACTAGTTCATATGAATCGACTAATGATAAGGTTGTCGAAGGTTTCCGGTTTACTTACCGTCAACGTATTAATTAGCAGTACTGATCGAAAAGACATGAAAGAGAACTTGAAACCTCAAGCGGAGTAATTTCGGAAATACAAAACTTTAAATAATCATAACGCTGATTCATATATTTTTTTTAATTTTATTTAATTTAATTTAACCTTAGATTCATAACACACGTCTCTCATAATAAACCCTAGCTTTAAGCTAGGGTTTCCTAGGACAGCGGTGCCCGTATTTTAACGGCCGTAGTGAACGATGATGCAGTGGACAGCCGTCGTAGAGGTGACTAGAGTGTGGTTTTCTAGGAAAACGGTGTTATCAACACCATTTAACACCGTTTTCCTAGGAAACCACTCTCTAATCACTTTTACGATGGCTGTCCACTGCATCACCGTTCACTACGGTCGTTAAAAAACGGGCACCGCTGTCCTAGGAAACCCTAGCTTTATAGAACTGTCACAGCGCGCGGCGTGCAATGTGCATGGAACATCGCGGTATTTTGTGCCTAGAATGCTGTGATTATTTTTTAAATAGTTTTTTATGTTTAATTCCAAATAGTTCTTTATTATTAATGTATATAGATTTTTTTAAAACATCTCCCGTAATTATTAAATTAGGTGACCTTAAAGTAAGATGTATCAGAGACATATGTTTATGAACATTGTAACCCTAAATATAGTTTATGAATCTATAGTCCTTAAAATATAGCTTGATTAGTATGACAGCTATCAAACCAATTTCATTAGTAATGAGAAATTACTGATCACTGATCAAATCGTTTTTATCAGTTATTTCATGCAATCATGAAACTCCGTTTCCGAAAATTGATATGAAAAACGCAAAAACAAGCCTATAATAATGTGTTTGACACAATTATTCACCAAAATGAGACGTTTATACTTTTTTCATGAACAACATCAAATAAATTATGTTTTTATTCGATCAATTTACATTGATCAATTTGTCCCATCTCTAACGTTTTTGTGAAATAATGTAACCTTGTAAGAACGTCGTTAATAATTATGTTTATTTTAGATTTCTTTAAGTTTTAAGGTTGTTGATTTATGGTACAAGCATTGTATGAAAAAAAATTAACACGCCAAATACAAATGATTTTTCGTGTGTCAATGTAAATAACTCCTTTGACGTTACTTCATTTTAATCATGTTACATTTTAAGGACCATAGTATATTAACATTTTATTTTTTAAACCTCAGAACTTCCTCATTAAATAAATAAGAAACTTCAATCCCTGCACAATCAGCCAAAAGTGACATATTTTAAAGCTTCCAGGATAATGTTAATATAATTTAGATTAGTAATACATTACATTTACTATACATTTTACCTGTAAAAAAATAAACTTTATCACCAATAATTTGCAAATTAATCTGATTATGTCGTAATTTTTACCATATTATGAACTTAAATTTAGTCCTACTAGCGACATCTTTATATTAATAAGGAAATAAAAACTTCAACGACTTTGTTCAAAATGTATTTTGCCAAAAATATTCTTTTTCCTAATCTTAATGTCTTCGGTTTTTTTATACATTTTTTACTATCAATAAACCATATTATAATACACGAACAAGATATTATACTCCCAGGAGTTCTAAAAAAACTCATTTGGGACGGTTGCCACATAAAAAGAAGTCATTTTTGTGACAATACCATTATAATATCGGCATAATGTAATGCTTTTTTTTATCTATAGATATATTTTACATGCCCCTTAATTTATAATAAATTAAGACTCGTTATTTCTGGCTGCGATACGATCCCACTAACTATTTAATGATGCTCACACTTACACCCCAGATGGCAGGGAAACTTGGTACAAACTTGATTTAAGATTGATGGAAGGTTGAAAAGGAAAATTTGACGCGACAAGTTTTTATCAAAAGTTGCTGGAATATTGTTATGTAAAATTTGAAGAGACAAGTTTTGACAAAACTTGCTGGAATCTTGTTATGTCAAGAATGGTTTTCATAATCCGAAAGTCATATAGCGATGATCAACACATTGCCATATACATAAAAATATGGAGAGAATTCCTTTTTTTATTTAAACTGTTATATTTAATCCCAGGACTTTTCTACCACACTGATTTTTTTTTAGCACCACAAAATGCCGTGAGGCCCAATTACAGTGGTGAATTACAACACGGTACACCCAGCCTTAAGAAAAATCACATTTAATTTTTGTGTTCTCACCAGGAATCGAACCCAGAACCTTCCATGTGTGAGCCAAACGCCTTAACCGCTACACCACGAAGGCCGCCGAATCAAATTAGTGCATGACAAATATCCAAAAAAGTGGTTAATTCCAAACAACATTCAGATTGGCAATACTATCAAAGTCATAGAAAAATTGTATATTTCACCGTTTTTGTCCGTGGGTTACATGTCATTTATAATGCGCGGTTCTTAATTACGCATTTATCATTGGACGTTTTTCCGGCGATTTTAAAACTTTTAATATTGTCGAAGTGTTAATACTCAGTTTAAAGGATAAACTATTGATATGCCACTGAGGAAAAAACATTAAAAATGAGTTTTTGTTGGACTGTCACTCGACAAAACCATCTTGTCAGAGCTCTTTAAAAGTAAGTATGATATTAATATCTCATCCACTGCATAGTGCTTACAATAGTTTAAACTGATTAATTATTAAATATCACAAACACTGTACTTTTATTGAATTGAATTGATTAAATTATGTTTTATTTACAGAACGAAAAGGCTGTTGATAATATATCTATATAATAAACAAATACTTTAACTTCAGAGGCTCTTATACTTCACAAAAGTTAACAGATGGAAGAGTTGAGGAAATGAAGATGTTTAAACATAGGCAGAACGCTTAATGTTACACAGTTTGTAAAGTGGCCATTTCAACCAGATAATGACAGTACATAAGCCCAGTAAATACCTCGACTTCCATATTTCCTTCCCAAAATGTTTTCCTCCGTTGCAACAAATTTTGATTTGAATGTCGGATACTTTTTACCATAAGAAATCTCGCTAGTCGAAAAGCTAGTAAGTCATAAAATAGTTTTATTCATTTGTTTCAGAGTTGAAAAGAATGCACCGGACTCTGATCTCCAGTCAATTGACATGAATTATTTGACATCACATCATCTGACATCACATCATCTGACTTTCTTGGCAAAAATAGCCCGTAATTTTTATTATTTATTCAAAATAAATATACTGAGTAACAAGATATTTTATTTAATATTTTTAAGAAGCGTCGTGTTTTTTGTTTTTTTCCTTTTTTTGTTTTATCTTGTTTTTTTGTTTTTTTTCTTTTTTTTTGCATTTTTTGTTTTTGTTTTTTGTTTTTTTTTTTTGCTAAATAAATCCAAACTTGCATGATGTTTGTTTTTTTTTGTAAAAAACAAACATCATGCAAGTTTGTTGGATGGTAACTAGGAAGTTTGCTTTAAACTTGCCTCAAGTTTACAGAGTTGCAATCTCAAACTTGGGTCAAGCTTGAACTCTTGATACTTCAAACTTGATACAAGCTTGAGGCAAGTTTAAATTGCTATCTGGGACACACCTGAACACTTACTCCTACACTAATACACATAAACACACATCTACGCTTACTCTCATACAAATGCACATAAACACACCCTTTTGTTGTAGCACAATTTAATAATATGTATGATTCTTATTTAGAAACTTTGCTGGTCTGTCTTTAAACTGTATTTTTTTAATGTTACTTTATCATTGTTGACTGTTTGTTTCTTTAAAATAAATAAATAATATATATTAACCCTTATACTGCTAAACAACGATATATCGTTGTTGTTAATCCCTATCATAAAGTTCTAACTAGACTGATGCTGACGTCATAATCCCCAAAAGGGTAAATGAATTCGGGAACTGCTTGTTGCAATTAACCGTCAGTGGTATAAAACATTTTCAAAACATACAAATTACTTATTCGACGGGTTATTATTTAGTTTCGTACCTATTTCAGCCCTACGAAAATTTTAATACAAAAAATGTTTTCTTACGCGCAGTAAAAATTTAAGCATTAAATTGTGCAGCAAAGTTTCTTGAAAATGAATGTATAAAATATATAAGTATTAAAATATTTTAATGAAAACGAACAACTTTGAACGACGTCACTTGTTCATATGAATCAACCAATGATAAGAGGGTTGTGTAAGATTTCCGGTTTGCTAATCGTCAATGGACCAATCAACAGAACTAACCGAGAAGAAGCGGAAGAGAACTTGCGACGTCACACGCGGATTAATGTCAGAAATACAAAACTTTAAAAGACCGTAGCGCTGATAATACGATACAAAAAAATTGAAAAAAAAAATTATTTTTTTTAAACCACTAAACATCCTCATTATAAATTTACTTATGATGTTTAAATTTGAAGTGCTTTTAAGAAAAGAGAAACGACTAAACACAGGAAACTTCTAGCTAGTCGGGACCTGAAACAGTGAACTTTTTTACATTCCAAAAACAGTGAAAAAATAAATCTATGTTAATAGTTTAGATTTTTAATCACTTATATGATATTTGAGGAAAATAATTATATTTGGTGTTTTCCCCGCTTTTAAACCCGATTCAGTGATTACGAAAATATTGATGTACTTCCGTAATGAATAACTAATTAAATACTTTACCTTTAATATAATAACTCTTATCTAGTGAGGTCCCTATATAACCGGAAAACCCCATAATTAAGAATATAAACAAATAAGTAAAGAGCCATAAAACATAAAAATAATTCACCATGGCACCTAATCCTTGTCAATTAGGACGTTTGAATATTAAAACAATCATTTGTTAATTTATTATAATGGGTACCCACAGTAATGTTAAATCAAAATGTTTTAGCTGTTCATTAGGTAGTAATTATTACTCTACTAACAAAACGTAATTATTACTATACAAACTCTATTCTACAAACTATTCTACAAACAAAACGTAAATGAGGTATATCAGCTCGATATTGATCCAAAAATACTTCAGAAAAAGCTTCTTCGATTTCGTGCTCTTCGTAAGAGTCATATTATAAATTATTATCACTATCACTTAAAAAAATATCGTTATTGTCTTATTCACTTTCGGAATAGGTTGAGCTGCTAAGCCTCCGAGTTTCTCAGCGAGGTACTATTATTTCTTTTTTATTATTATTATTATGGATAACTTATATAGCGCCATTTTCGTAATAAAATACCTCAAGGGCGCTTTACATAGTGATTTTATTCTTAAATTAATTTAATTGAAGCTTTTAAATTTGTAATTTAATTAAAATAATTTATTTTGTTGCCACATGCTACGGATTTATTCAGATGATTTAGTAGAGAACAAGTGGGTTTTTAGTTTTTTTCCGAAACATCACTTCACTTTCACAGCCTCGCACCTCTGCTGGGAGAGCATTCCATGCCATAGGGCCTGCAACCGCAAATGCGCGTTCACTAAATTTAGTGCGCTGTTTGCGTAGAGGTATAATAACTTTTCCTCTCGCCGTAGACGAAGCTGATCTAAGCGTGAGACGCCTGTCAGCTAGTTCATCTGGAATGAATAGTTCCCTTAGATATTCCAGAGCAGAGTTGTGCAGTGACTTATACATAAGCCAGCAGAGTTTGTATTCGACCCTCTGTGGAAAACGTAGCCAGTGTAGTTCCCGAAGTAGTGGAGTGATATGACTGAACTTCTTTATCACTTTCACTATCTGTTATCATTTTGTATGATATATTTTGTAAATTTATTCATAATAAAAAGGACGCTTTGCAGAGTTAAATTGTTAGTTAGAGTAACAAAGTAAGATTAAAAATATATATAAATGTAAAAAATATGTAATTTACCTCAGCTGTTTGTAATTTCGGCAACTGTTGTCTATCTCGCTCAATCAATTATGCGTGAACTAGCTATTAGTGTAACGGAATATTTTTCTTAGAAGTGATATCAATTTGTGAGACAGTTGTACAAAAACATTATTTTTTTCAAATTAAAATTATATTATAACAACTACCAAGAAATAATATCACTTCTTAGTAAATTTACCGGTTACCTTTAAGTTTCAATCTAAATAACTCCCTACAAACATTTGGACATACTCAAAATATTGTTGATTAAAATAACTTGCATGAAAAATTTAAAGTATTTGTAGGCATTACCTAAGAGGTGAAATAGTTTATCCAGATGAAACTCACCGACATCAATAAAGGTTTTAGCTCTTTTAGTTTGCAAAAGTCAACAGATGGAAGAGTTGAGGTAATGTAAAAGTAATCATGAATGTGGATGTGTAAACATACCCAGAATAGTGAATATTTCGCACTGTGTAAAGTGGTGATTTAAACCAGCAAATGACAGATCATAAGTCCTGTAAATGCCTAGACTTCCATATTCCCTTGCAAAAATGTTTTCCCTCTCTGTTGCAACAAATTTCAAGATATATTTTACTCAATTTTTGTTTAGATGCATTGATGGAAGTGGTAGGTTTGATAATATATAACAGAGCACTTTGCCCCGCAATCAACAAAAAAACTATCATAATTATTTCGTTTCAATAATAACAATGCGCCTTGAGATTGCAGTACGAGATCAGTTTTGTTTGTTTTTATTTTCAATTAAGAAAGGGTTTACAACCGCTGTACGAAAATGGTATATTTTCGGCACGAATTGTCTATCTTGCTCACTCCATTGGGCTTGAATTAGATATTTATGAAATGGAAGATTTTTCTTGGAATTGCTATTAATTTTTAAAACAGTAGTGTGTTTGGAAAACAACGTATTCGATAAAATATTTTTTAAATGTATTAATAATAAGATTTCTGATCAGATTCTTGAAAAACTGCGTAGCAGCGTAAGGGTTAAAATGATTGCAATTATGTAAATCTACTAGAATCTGATTGGAATCGATAATTTAGATAACGTAAAATGCGTAATTTTCATGAAAAACTTCCTTGAAGACGGTAATTGATACAAAAATCATGCGATGTTTACATACAAGGGTGCTGTCAAAAACCTTTTATTTTATTTGATTTTTCAATTTAAAATACCTTTTCATGACCTTTACCGATCTTAAGTGATCAGTCTTATGCTTAAGGACAGGGAAATATTGCAGTCAAACGCCTTTGAAATAAATATTTCACTTTAAACCTACCGTGAATTGAACTGGGGACCTCAAACATTTTTGGCGAACGCACCAACGCACCACGAGGCTGAGTAATATTTATTTATTTATTATGGATTACTTATGTAGCGCCATTTTCGTAATAAAATACCTCAAGGGCGCTTTACATAGTGATTTTATTGTTAAATTAATTTAATTGAAGCTTTTAAATTTGTAATTTAATTAAAATAATTTATTTTGTTGTCACATGCTACGGATTTATTCAAATAATTTAGAGAACAAGTGGGTTTTTAGTTTTTTCCGAAACATCACTTCACTTTCACAGCCTCCCACCTCTGCTGGGAGAGCATTCCATGCCATAGGGCCTGCGACCGCAAATGCGCGTTCACTAAATTTAGTGCGCTGTTTGCGTAGAGGTATAATGACTTTTCCTCTCGCCGTAGACGTAGCTGATCTAAGCGTAAAACGCCTGTCAGCTAGTTCATCTGGAATGCATAGTTCCTTTAGATATTCCGGAGCAGAGTTGTGCAGTGACTTATACATAAGCCAACAAAGTTTGTATTCGACCCTCTGTGGAAAACGTAGCCAGTGTAGTTCCCGAAGTCTCGCTGCGGCATTCAACACAGATTGTAGGCGAGTCATTTTGTTCATTGGTAGACCTGCATAGATACCATTACAATAATCGACTCTAGACACTACAAACGCATTTATTAATTAACGGGCGGCATCAACCGGCAAATTTTTGCGTATGCATTTAATTTGTCTCAGCATGAACTTATCGTTCTACTAATTTGAGCGTCAAAAGATAGGTCAGAATTGAGTAAATCTCCCAGTAGTTTAACGGTGGGTAAAACGGTACTCCCTACATTGGGTCCACATATTAAGGTTTCGGCCAATTAAACGAGTTTCGGCCGCGGTTCCGTTTTCCGTTTTTCGGAGCAACTGATTTTGTGATTTGTTGACTATGGTTAATTGTTCTAAGATCTTTCATATTTATATTTTTGTCATTCCTTTATATTTAACTAGCTGAACCCAGCCACGCTTCACCGTGGCTTTGTCTGATATTAATTATTAGGGGAGAAAATAAAATTGATCTAGCAAGTATACATTTACTGAGTTACATTGTATAATTTAATATCTTGATTTGCTGCGACTGTGCTGTAGAATATAAAAAAGCAATGTTCTGCATAACAATTGAGTCAATCCATTGATTTCTTTCCGAGATTTGTGGCCACAAACATTCGGAACCTAAATTTTTATATACATAGATTGAAGGGAAAATGGAGTTTTTTAACTCTGACTAAAATTGATAAAAAAAGCGGTACTATCATTTATTATTCCGCCGGGGATCTGTTCCGAGAGACACCGGCGTAAAATAAACACAAATATAATGGAAGATATAGGGTTGGGTTCCGTGTCAAATTCTAAGAACAACCTTACATGGTTTTTTTAATACATACCCTATATATATTCAAAATAAATTATATATGTATTTAAAAAATACAGTTTTAATTCGTCTCCAAAATAAATTATAATCTCTTGATATAAATAATGATTTTTTATAATAAATACTAACTCACTAGTTCGTCGGTACTAAATTAAATTCACACACTTTTGTGAAAACAGCATCAAATTTTATTTGCTTTGATTGTTGCTTCCTTTTTTGCAGAATCATAGCATAAACTACAATCATTTTAATATTCTTTTAATTTTAATAATAATAAAACAAAAAAAATAATCGTACCTTTTTATTTTTCTTAAAAACATAAAAACTAACTCGGAAACAATTTCACTCACACAATAGGCTGCTCGCGTACACGGTAATATAATAGAACAACGTGTAAAAGTGTGTCTGCTATTCGAATCGCGGCGCCTACTGTCGTCTGGTGTCGGCCGCACCGGGGAATCCCACGCCGGCACTGACCGGCGTAATTGTAAATCGGCGTAAATCGAACCGGCGCAAAATGACGTTTACCTGTACTTGTTAACTATGACAAATTATGATTCAATTTTAAACACATAAAATGTTCCGTTTCCGCTGGAACTTTTTAAAAAAATATATAGAAGCAACCATCTTCTAAAACGCAATGTTCTGTATTTTTTTAATATTATATAGATATGTTAAAGTTCCTATAGCATACATTAAAAAACAGTTACATTTACATATAAATTATTTATTATATTGAGTTTTTCATCTGACATTTCGTCGTGTAACAAAATTTTAACTATAAAAATAAATTATGTATATTTGGTTTTATTCCAATTTTATTTATAATTTTAACTAGTGACTGGGTTTTGATGTGACCGACATCGTCAGACTGGTAACTGGACTATTAAGTTATATGTTTAACATAACAAAGAACCGAAAAGCGCTAAAAATAAACACTTTTACTCTATATAATATTTATGCCTTTTATTTCATTGTGTATTTTTTTATTATTATCAATAAAACATATAGGTAAAACATGAACAAAATATACTCCCAGGGCTGGTATTCCAAGCGCTCTCGCGGCCGTAGAAAAGCCATTTATATCGTGTATTTACATACACAATTTACGAAATAAAGTGTTTTATGCGGCCGCGAGAGCGGTTCAGAATAGCACCCCACGGGTGGTATTTATATGAATCTTTATTATCCCCTCGAGCAGTGTTTCTCAGCCTTTTTTATGCCATGCCCCACCGTAGTCTTTTCAAAAGTCAGATGACCCAGCGGCATCTTTTTTAAGTAAACACTAGGTAAATTTTTAATTCATTTTGTAATAAGTCTATAAACATATAAACCCCCAATGAAATTAAATAAAACCTATTCTAATACATATATTATAACTGAAATGGGTTTTGGTCGGGTTGTGGTCCCGTGACCAAAATTGAAATATTGGGGTAAATTATAAGAACGCTAATATTTCTTTTATTAAAAAACAAATTTTAAAAAATGATTACAAATCACAATTTTTTTATTATTTTTTTTAATTTAAAATGAAAACAATAATAAAACACGAGTGACAATTGAAATTGAGTACAAAAACACACATATCTTGACGCCTAATTCATGATTATAGTCAGTTACGCTTGCTACAAATAAATTTAATGTCCGGATCTAACTCTCTTAGTTAATTTCAGTCTTAGGTCCCCTCTATACCTCTATTAGTTATATCCAATCGATTTCGTTTTTTAATGAGTAAATCGCTTGTGGCGCTAAAACCACACTCCACCAAATAAGATGAGGGAAAATCCTCCACGGACTGGCGGCGGACTTCTTTGAAGCTGGATACCAAAAGTAGATTAGTCGTCAACAAAAATGCGTTGAAAAATCTGGTGATTATGTTGAAAAATAGTTAAGAAATTAAGCTTTCCAACGATGTATTTTTCAGTTCAAATATAAAATACCTTAAACCTGAAAAAAATTGAGAACCTTATTTTTTAAACAACCCTCGTATATGGCTAGAGTAAACATGAGCGTTCAAAATATGTTCCTTTAGCCTGCGGCCAATTGGCATATCTTTCATAGAATGGACTGAACGGACCGAAGTCTGTTGCGAGCATTCCTTGGTTACTTTTCTCCTCGCAATTACTAAAATGCCTATATGTACGCTAAACAAATCGATCTGGAAAAGCGATGGTATAACCTTTTACCGGTAAGTAAAATCTTTGTTTAAAATAGCTGTTTAGATTTAGATAAAATAGAATGTTAAAAAACGTTTTATTGATATGTTACACAGTATTTATTAGTCGTAAGCTATCTCCTGTCTCTGTCCTGCTCAGTTAGTCGGGCGTAAAGTGAAACGATTTACAAAGGTAACGCGTATGCGGAAGGGGGCGTCATACTGAATAGAACTTACAGTAGACCAATGTAAAAAGTCCGTGCTTTTTACTGTACTACTTGTTTTGCTTGCCAAAGTCGGCATGAAATGACGTGAGCACGTGAGACACTTGCTCCTCCCTTTCCTTTAGGAACGACTTTTTAGCTCGGATTTGTATGGAGTGTTATCTCAAAGCTAATTTTGGATATTTTGAAATGACTTTAAACTTATTTAATTCAATTTTAGTTTCGGTTTCGGATGAAACTAGAACAGAAGCCAAAATTTCATTATAAAAATTTGTAAAAGAAGTATAAAAATTAGCAAATTGTTTTCAGGCATTGCCTATTAGGTAAATTGGTTCAGCCGGATGAATCTCACCCACGTGGTAAAGGTTTCAGCTCTTTTACTTTACAAAAGTCAACAGATGGAAGAGTTGAGGAAATGTGGATAAAAAAAACATGGGCAGAATGGTGAATGTTACACATGTGTGAAGTGGCCACATAAACCAGCTAATGACAGGTCATAAGCCCTGTAAATGCCTAGACTTCCATATTCCCTTCTCAAAAATGTTTTCCCTCTCTGTTGCAACAAATTCAAGTATAATATATGTGTCATTAATTAGTATTTTTCTTAATTTCGAAATAAATTCATTCAAGTGTAGAGTATATTAATTTATTGTCAGTGTGTTTAGTAATGTTTTGTTCTTACAGCTGTAGCTGGGGAGTTTATATTTATTTTGTCACATATTTGGCGAATTTCCAATGCATAAAAAACAGAATATTTAAAGAAGACGTAGTATGGGCATTAGAAATTATTTTTTTAGCGGCAAAAACACATACATTAAAAAAAAAGGGTAGAATTTTATTATGTATACCCATTTTCATAGGACTAAGAAAAGTTCTTAATTCTATGCCTATTACCTATGTTATCAAATTAAAGTTAATAATAAGGAAGATAACGTGTCTTACATATTATTTTAAGCTCGAAAATAATAATAAAAGAAAGTTGAATCATATAATCAACATTTATTTAAAGTTTTAAGTATTTAACATTTCGCCTAACACCTATCAAACCTTTACAAACTTGTTCATCGCGACAAACCACACGTGTAATCAACCGAAATTCGGTTAAAAAAAATCGTATTCGGCGCATTTCTAGTACTTTTGCGTGAAATATTGGGTCACGTTATTTATTTTATTTGAAATAAAACTTGTTTGAAAAAAATGTGTTGTGTGGCTGTGTCCTAATTCGACTCTGGGTAATGAGACGAATTTATTAGCTTCTTTAGTATAGTACACACAACCCGCAAAACTGAAACCTTACAAAAATTAGAGCAGTTAAAACCGATCTGAAGTTGGTCGCGGTTGCTTGGATTACGGTAGGCTCAGATTGAGGTTAAAATACAAGTATTTTTTTACAAGTATGGCGGATACCCGCCGCACACCGCGTTCCTTGTAAACGTCAATTCGACATAGGTTATGTTTTCTGTCAGAATTTCACGCGTAAGGTATTAAGTATTGATCCAGCCCTAAACATGCCGTAAAAGTTTTGTGTTTTTATTAATTTGTCACAGTTTATTCAATATTTGTACGCGCGTGTTTTGAAAATTCTATAAAGGATTAAATTTACCTACAAGGCAACTGTCACTTGTTTTGTGAATTAGCGCGGGAAACGAATATTTCGACGAACTTAGGTGAGTTTTGAATAATTTACTTAGTCGGTAAGTCAGTGGACATGTTTAATGTTTACATTATTTTTAGCACATAACTTTGGAATTAACGTATCTACTTAAATATTGCGTGGCTGTGATGTCACACTAGTCTATATACGATACAAAACTTGATTCCTCTCTTTTATTTTTTTTAAACGGTGAAGTTGTGCCTTTTGTAATCTTCAAATGGCCATTTTCACACCGAATTTTAAAAGTAAACTTTGTATAACTATGCTGGATTTTAATACTAAAAATATTTATGAATGAATGTGACGCCAATACAGAAATAAATATGTATAAGAGAGAGCAAGAAGATAGAACTTGTAGCAAGGAAGACAGAGACGCTGTTTTGTGGCCGGTGTTTGTGTGAAATATTGTGAAAGAGGTTCAGTCGGTTATTAAAAATTAAGGGGGAAGCACGCATATAAGGTGACCGGCGTATTTATGATTTTAAATTTATTTTGCTATAACAGGGCAAAATTGCATATTTCTTTTTATAAATTATGGAAGAGGGATTATTAAACAGTATGTTTCCGTGTTTTTTTTTTACACAATGTTACATTCCCGCGCTCAAAGGATTTTTCTACCACAGTCTTTTAAAAATTTAATAAACACGCGGCTTTTTTTTACATTTCGCCATCACTTGGGTCCTATTCTGAATCTTCTCTACCCCCTAGAGAGTGATTAATTTTGGGATTTTTGCTTCATATTTTATTTTATTTTATTAGGTAATTCAAGAAAGATACATACTAGAAAACATACAATTTGAAAGCATTCGTCGATACAATTTTACATGCATATATATATCTTCAATTATAGAATTACACAAAATAGATTTATATATTAGAATGTAATACATATTTTTAAATATTTTTTTATACAGCAAACAATGCAATAAAAAAAGTTGTACGTGTGTACTTATTAAATAAGATTTATTCTTAAGAGATTATTCGCAAAAGCTGAGAGAATATCATGAAAAATGTCAATTTTATTGTTTCGGCAGTATAGATTATATTCCCAACACATGCGGGGCCATAGGTGTGTGGTATGAAGTATTATTTGAAAACAAAGGCAGTTTAAATATTTCGCGATGTCTGAGTGTCCTCAATCCCGCATTTATTTGTATTTTATTTAGGAGGTTAGTATCTACTTTGTAGTTTAATATTTTATACAGAAATTTTATATCGAAAACAACGCGGCGTTTTATCAGAGAATTAAAATGAAACAGAATGAGAAGTTGCTGGTAATTTGAATTTAAACGTGGGTTAGAAATTTGGAACTTATACAAAAGGTACTTTAATAACTTTTTTTGAACAGATTCTATTGAATTTATATGATTTTCATATAATGACTACAATGATGATTAAACGTCAAATGATGTAGAAAACTGTTTAAAAGACGGAAAAAAAATATTGCGGTTTAGTCAATGAGGAATTTCAGCCCTACGGGAAATTGGACACAAAAAATGTTTTCTTGTGCGCGGTAAAAATTAGAGCATTAAATTGTACGGTAAAATTTCTTAAAAATGTACGAAAAAAAAAATGTATATTTTAATAAAAACGCACTACTTTGAATGACGTCACTGGTTCATATGAACCACCCAATGATAGAGAGCTTTGAAGGATATCCGGTTTGGTCACCGTAAACGAACCAAGTTCTATGACGTCACACGCGGAGTTATTTCAGAAATATAAAACTTTAAAAAATCATAGCGCTGATAATACGACATATAAAAATATTTAAAAAATAAATTTGGTTTAGTTTAATATTCCATTAACAAATAAAAAAAGACACTGAACTTCATCATTTAATCTAATTAAGTGTTTTGGTGGACATAATGGTTTAAACAAAAAAAAAACATATTTGCTTGACTTTGTCTGAATCATCAGTGTAGCAAGATATGAAGCAAAGTGTACACGCATGCAAAAAATTAAAATCCGTAAATAAATCACTCTCTAGGGTGTGGAGAACATTCAGAATATCACCCCAGGTGATCCTTCTCCCACGGTAGAGAAACTCTTTTGCTTTATTTAATGGAACTCCTTAGACTATTATTTTTATTAGCTGCTCATTTTGGTACACGGCTAACATTCACTACAATAGCAATTACAGTGCTTAGTGTGCAGTTCATTTTTTTGTCGTATTTACTCTCCTTTCAACATTTTTTTCTGCTCTTCCATTTCTTGAGAACATGCTTCCCAGCGGTGCTATTCTGAACCGCTCTCGCGGCCGCAGAAAACACATTAATCTCGCGTGTTTTGTATGTAAATACGCCAGATAAAAGCTTTTTCTACGGCCGCGCGACCGTTTGGAATATCACCCCATATAAACAAATTCTTCAACTTCTTGAAGAAATTGATTCGCTGTTCACATTTATTATGCATTCAGTAACACCATTGCGGCAGTGACGTTGAGTAAAATATCATTTTAAAAACTGTAAGAAATAAGAGATATTTATTATATTTTGTTACAAAGTAATATTGATTCAAAAGATTGCCGTACAATTTAATGCTGCAATTTTTACCGCGCGCAAGTAAACATTTATTGTATTTAATTTCCCGTAGGGCTGAAGTTCCTCATTGACACTTTTTTATTTACTTTTATTTATTTATTTTTTGTTGTTGTTTTTTTACAGTATACATAAGAGGTAAAACAGAGTATTTCAAAAATAAAGTATAATTGCATAGCAATGAAATACATATTACTAGAAAGAATAGTAAACAAAAAATCCCACAAAGGCATGGCCTGTTCGAGGGTATACAAGAAATGTTTCCAAGATAGTGCGTGTTTTTTAAAAGAAGGAGAATTTTGAATGTTTGGGATCAATGAAATATTATCACTAAAAAGTAAATAAAAAAACTTTGGGCCTATAAAATATGCATGTCTCTGTGCTAGCCTCGTTTTACAATGTGGTATTTCTAGCACGCGATTCCTTCTTTGACTTGATCTATTTGAATTACTTGTAAATACATTTTGGTTTTTAAATTATATTTTCAATATAGAAAACAATATATTTGTCTTATTTCATAAGTTTAGCTTTTTGGAACAATTGGAAAAAGGGAAAAGTGCGATTTTTGTGAAGCATTATTTTTAAGATAAATTTTGAACAGTTTCTAATGGTTTAACATGGTTGTTTAAAGCTTCCCTTTTTAAAAAATGTGATGATTGATTGATTAATTCGATATAGGGACCTTTATCATTATTTCAGAAAATGCAGTAGGTGCCTGAAACTTGTAGTGTATATAATCTAGCAAAATACTTATAAGTTCCAAAGGATAATATTTACAAAGGTTTAAATAAATATTATGTCTACATAGCCCAAATCATATTTTTCACGAGGCCATTTTAACAGCTGATACATTGATAAGATACTTAATCTAAAGTACAACTATGATAACGAAGGTCAGGAATAATGTAAGTTTTTTCCTCATTTTTATTCGATATAACAGGGCCTCGATTACATTGGGAAGTCAACAAAGATATCTTTAACTGGATATAAAATAAAATCGATTTTTCTGTGCGAAAGTTTGTATAAAACGATGTACTTTCTTCTGTAACCTGTAATTTTAAATGTTTCAAAAACAAAATTTCATGAATATTTCGTTTTCCATGCAGAAAATTGACTTTTTTTAAATAAACAATCGAAGATAACTCTAAAATTTTTATTTGAAGCACTAACTTTGTGGTGTGAGGTGAATTGGTCATTTACATCGTGGTTTAACATTGCTAAAGGAGTCAAACAGGGATGTGTAATGTCACCATGGTTGTTCAACATACACATCGATAACTGTTTGAAAGAACTGAAAGATTTAAGAATGTGAGCAAAAATGAAAAAACCAGCCAATGGCAGGTCATAAGCCCTGTAAATGCCTAGACTTCCATATTCCCTTCTCAAAAATGTTTTCCCTCTTTGTTGAAATAAATTTCAAACACGTTCATGTTACCTATGAATCATTTCGGCAAATTAATCATGTCCAATCAATTGAATCCCAGTCAGTGAAGAATTCACTTATCTCTTTTCTCAATCCAATAAAGTACATATTATATACTTCTGGATTACGTTCTTTCAGCACAAAGATGCCAAGGCTGATTACAAAGATTACAAAGAGCGTCTTTGGGCCGCTTTCATAATCAAAATATCGTTCTATGAAGCATCATCTCCATTTAATTATACCTCCGTGACCCAGTATAAGTTATTACATTTTCTTCGTCTTAATTTTTATTATTAAAACAATAATTTGTTTTGTTTTTACTTTTATGACTCTCGTTTGTTCTATTGATGGGCTTAGTAGTGTTTTAGAAAAGTAATAAAATAGTATCATTTAGATCAGCGCTATTCAACTGGCGGCCCGCGAGCTGTACATTTTACAGCAAAAGTTTGTTAATATTAATATTTTACGCTACATGTCCCGTGAAAGAAAAACTGTAAATTACCTATCATACATCAAAATATGAAAATATTTTAATATAATACTGAATATTAAAAATACTTTTTCAAAAAGAAGAAATATACTACTTAATTTTTCTATTTTCGGAAGTAGGGGAGGGTGGGGCATGATGAGGCCTTTAAGGTAATACGTCAATAAAATGCGTTTCTTTTTTTAAATCCTTTAAAATAAGTTTATTTTTATAAACTTTGATCCTTAATCTAACAAACGTGTTACAAAAAAACTATAAATAAGATAAAAAATTTAGTGAAATAAATCAATTAAAAACAGTCGTAATTATCCCGTCTTGCCCCACTGGTGGGGAAAGATGGTGTACCGCCTACTGCGGTTCCCAACTAGGACAGACAAGGATGGTGTCTTGGTTTTTTTTCGTCTACTCCAGCGCATGAACAGTGTGCCCAGCTCTGGCACATTTGACACGCTATCCAGCCTTTATTTGACTCAACGTATGACCCTCTACAAAACAGGCACTCTGTATCATCTTCATCACTTATGGAAGAAGAGTTACGTCTTGATCGTTTCGATGACTACTTCATTTTCATAAAAAACTGTATGTTTAGGACCCAAAAGAACCTTCACCTTATCTATCCTGTTATTATTTTGCCTGGCCAACATATCTTTTCGCTCCAAAGTAGTTTGAGGAATTGAGTAAAATCTTGCAGCTAGTTTATATCCTTTTCTCCCTTCTAAAATGTCTTCTTTATCTCGATTCATGCATTCCTTTTACCAACTCTCCCTCTTGGTCTTTCAAACGTAGTTTCGGACCATATTCTGCTTACACAAAGAAAATAAAAACTGTTACTACATTGTGTTCAAGCAATGAGGTAAGATGGGGTACCGATACCCTGTCTTGCCCCTTTTACTATGCTTGTTAACAACGCTTATTGTTTACGAAATACAATTTCTCTGGAAATAATTGATGAACATACTGTAAAGGACAATACTTTGAGCTTGTAAAGCGACCATCAGCCAGTTAAAATCACGATATGCTTCCTTTAATGTCACAAGCAGCAAAACTCGATAAAATAACATAAAAGTTGCGAAAAACACGTTAAGTATCGCTGCGTATCGGAGCGTGCACACATGCCCGCTGTAATTGCATCATTGGTGGGGGGTCTAAGGAGATCCCTTTTGATAATTTTTCTTGCCTCCTCTTTCACAGTAGTAGCTGCTCAATCGTGAAATAATCCACCCACTGATATTAGAGACGCCCCTTCTTTATTTACATTTAAATCAAGATTGAAATGTCACGATATAAATATTTAAATTGTTCCTTTTTCCTTCTTCTTTCCTTCCTATCATCTCTCATCTCCTCTCTTCATAGTAGAGTGTGTTTTTTTTGATAATTTTTGTCTTAAATTTTTTGATAAAATTTTAAGATTCTGCAGATTTACTTAGAATATGTCCATGTCCTTGTAATTTTCTCAAACTAAACGGTTTAGGTAGGTAGGAAAAAATTGCCTTCCCGCCCTTATATGTATATAAAGTCTTAAATAAATAAACTTATGATATATAAGTACTTTAATAATAATTTTTGTTTTGTAAATGTAATTAACTTGTAGTGATTGTTTTTTTTTATTAAAAAAAAAATAGGTATATAATAATGTACTGTTTTTATTATTTCTAATTATGTGTTTTTTTATTTTTTTATTTTCAAATTTTAAAATAAAAATAACTTTTGAATTGATTTTAATTTACTTTCTACACATACCTGTCTTCTTTGTCCCTCAAAATGTTGGCTCAAGAAAAAATGGCCCGCGACCAAAAATAATTTGGACAGCGCTGACTTAGATATTATTTAAATATTTAGAAAAATCAAAATACAATACGATAGAACAATTTCATTGTTTTAAATTTAGTTCACAACTAATCGTCTCTTGCTAGTCATCGAGTGTTAGAAATATTCTACATTTTTGTTTTGATACGATTAAAAATGTTTAAAAATGTGGTATGGCAGAGGCGAATAGTCCAAATACGCGATTATGAACAGCTTACCATTATATTTTTCTTTCTATAATAATGTTTTATAGTAAATATGTTTAAAGGATAGGATACCGTTGACATATTATGAATTACATAGGACATGTGGCGTTTGCAGTAGACGTTTTTGGTATTATTTATTTTAAAAGGAATCGGCCTGTGCGCAGTGTTGACATTTAAATCATATGTAACAAGGGGAAGCGTACGTCACGGTAAATGTATCTAAAGATAAGATAAATTCACCCGAGCGATTACGAAGATACACTACCGATCTCCCCACCATCAAGTTTTGATGTAAGTACATCGGTTTGTACCGATGGGTCTAGTACCCCTCGATACACAAATCTACACATTAAATGTATCTACCTGTACTATCTGTATCTACCTCGGTATGCTCTACCGACCTGTATTTACGTGTTTTCATTACGTCATCTCAGATGTCATTTGATCGAATTCAACCAATAGGTAAAAGCGAATCTTTACTCCGCGTTCAATGCTTAATTAAAATTAGAGTATTTCTATTTCGTATTTTAAATATGCTTCTGTGATAAAAAACAGCCACTTTAAAACGATTTCAAATTTAACTAAGTGACAATTAAAGCAAAAAGTCCTCGCTTGAATAAGTTTTTTTAACGACATTTGACAATTCCCGAGACGGTAAGTTTAACTTTTCATCCGTATGTATCTGCCAACGCATTACAAAGCCAGCTTTACTGGTAAGTATAAAAATAGATTGAAAAAAAAAGATTTTTTTTTTTTTCATGGTTAGTAGCAATCTTTTTACCAAAAATCGAAGGTTAAATAACGGCTAGATGCCGCCATATGTTAATACGTCAGCATCTAGCCACAGTACCTCTGCACCTAGCCTTTTGTTCGGTTTTAAAACTTACAGTTATGTCAGAATTAATTTAGCCTTCAAAATTGACTTTTTTTCGTATTTTAAAAAGTGCCAACCTCAAAACGATTAAAATTTTAAATAAATCGTAATTAAAGAAAAAAATGATCGGTGGAATAAAACTTTTGTCACTTTTAATGTGTAGATAAACGTATCGAGGTGTTCTAGACCCGTCGGTATAAACCGATGTACTTACATCAAAATTTGATAGTTGAGGGATCGGTAGTGTATCTTAGTAGTCGGTCGGGAGACTTGTATCTTCAACTATGACGTCATACTGAAGATATGTCATTTCAGTGCGTAGATATGTGTACCGTGACGTACGCTTCCCCTTGTTTCATATGGATGTACCTACCCAAAACATGAAGGGGGGGGGGGTCGGTAGTGTATCTTCATAATCGCTAGAGAGAATTTATCTTCAACTATGCCGTCAAGGTGAAAGTATGACGCATCACAATAGGCATAGGGTTCTTGTTATATTTCACACACATCCGCTTGGATACAGAAACATACATAAAATAATAGTGCGTACATACGAATAATAAATAAATAATCATAAATATATTGAAATCACCGTCACGTGTTAAACACACCATGATACGATAATTAATCGCCATTTTGTCTGTGACAAAAAAGTATTTTTTACCAATCAAGATCCTAGTACTTATTCCATCGTATTATATTATATACATAGTGTTTTATTCGGAACTGAAAATATATGTTAAATAAAGAAATATACCTACGTAAATTAAATACAATTAATAAGATTAACAAATTACAACAGAGATGGAGAACATTTTAGAGAAGGGAATATGGAGGGCTGGTTTAAGTGGCCACTTCACACACTGTATACCATTCACAATTTTGCCTTTGTTTGAACATCCATATTTCTTCCATTTTTCCATCGGTTGATTTTAGTGAAGTAAAATAACATTATTTCATTTAAATGTCAGTTAAAAACATGTGTTTAGCAGATAAGTTAGTTTTTAAAAAAGTAATCTTATTCGTGTTGGCTTTATATACGTTTTCTTTTTAAGTGTACGTATATTGTTTAGAAACGTAAATAATTAGTATATGTTTTAATAATAATTAGATATAAATTAATATTAGGACATTCATTTATTATGTTTGTACTATTTTAAGACAAAATAATAAAAAAATGCCTAGACTTCCATATTCCATCTCTAAAATGTTCTTCATCTCTGTTGTAATTTGTTAATCTTAATAACTCCCTAGGGTGCAAAATCCAGTATTTTGTCTACAAACATTTGGAAAATCTCAAAATATTTTAATAATTCATCATCATCATCGTTCCCTATCCGCACCTAATGGTGCATAGGGCACTGCGTTGGTACACCAATCGCAGCGTATCTTGATAATTATTGTTACATGAAGATAAGATGATCAGTCTTACGCTTTAGGTACCAGTCCAAGGACTATGAAATATTATAGTGTTAAAACACCCTTTCAACTAAATATTTCATATCAACCATGTCGGGAATCGAACCTGAGACCTCTTGCATAGCAGGCTAACGCGCTGACCATTACACCACGAGGCCGACATAAAAGATATATAACTACGTAAATTAAATACAATTAATAAGATTAACAAATTACAACAGAGATGGAGAAAATTTTAGAGAAGGGAATATGGAAGTGTTGGCATTTACCATATTTATTTGACCTGTCGTTGGTTGGTTTGAGTGGCCACTTTACACGCTGTGTAACATTCACCATTATGCCCATATTTAAACATCTTCATTTTTTCAATTGTTTCATCTATTGATTTTAGGTGAAGTAAATGCCTAGACTTCCATATTCCTTCTCTAAAATGCTCATCTCTATTGTAATTTGTTAATCTTAATGACTCCCTAGGGCGTAAAATCCAGTAATTTGTTTACAAACATTTGAACAATTTCAAAATATTGTAACAATCAATAAGATTAATATTTGAATCACCAACTTTGTCATTCTCCAAGTTAAATAATATAACTCTATTGACTTTGCGTAAAATCAGTTTCTAATTGGATGCTTATTTAGTCGGCCTCGTTGGGTATTGGTCAGCGCGTTTATCTACCAGGCAAGAGGTTTCGGGTTCGATTCCCGACATGATTGATACAAAATATTTATTTACACCCGGTTTTTTCACACCAGAAAATTTCATAGTCCCTGGACTGATACCTGAAGCGTAATACTGATCATATTATCTTCATGTAACAAAAACAATATTTATATTTACGCCCGATGGGCATAGAAAATAATTATAAAAGAAAGACACTGGTAGTAGTAAACTTGGTGGGAGTGGAAGCGGGAGATAGGTGTTTATAATTGAATTTGATTCAGCGATCGTTTGAAAGAAGACAACTTGTTATCAAAGAAATCAAGACTGGTATGTTTGTTGGCAGACCTAAGAATTCTGGGCATAGGGGAATGAAAACCATAGTTAGTTCTATGGTTATCGATAGGAAAGAGTAAGTTTTGTCTGAGGTTTCTAGTTGGGATATTAAATTTTATTGAGCTCCGTAGTTCAGGCGCATCAAAGAGGGAGTTGGAAATTTAAATAGTACTAGAAAGTCGGATTTATATTTACGGTCTTGAAGAGAAGATATATTAAAGCTAGTTTCTAACTCACTGTACGTATATTGGTCTCTGGATAAGCCCAACCTCCAGCCTATCTTTCTTAAACATCGATATAGAACTGATTCTACATTTATGATGTGCGTATCATAATAGAATAATAGAAGAATTGAAGAAATATGGATGTTCTAACATGGTGAATGTTTTACAGTGTGTAAAGTGGCCACTTAAACCAGCCAATGACAGGTCATAAGCCCTGTAAATGCCTAGACTTCCATATTACCTCCAATAAGTAAAACATCGTATGTTAAAAATGCTTTTTTTCGTAGGACTTTTTCAATGTACAATACAAAATTTAAAAATATAGATTACACAAACATCACTCTGTCAGATTTAAAATTTACACTAAAAATGTATTATGTAACTTAGTAGACATTATAATAATAAATATGTACATCTCCCCTCCCCTCCTTATCCTCTCTGCAAGCATTTTTGTCCTTACCCCGCCCAATTTACAGTAACTTAATGTTCTTAAAATTAATATTTTTAAAATCTTTGATTATTGAGAACATGAAAATAACATTTTTATATGTATAAATTGTATGTATTTATTTGATATGGAATATATTTTCTTTACTAACTTTGTATACTATGTGGAAATCTGTTATTAGTTCTGAGTTTATACACTATATCTGTTTGTTTCCTAAAAATATGTATGAACTGTTGATTTCCCTAATAAAATAAAATAAAATAAATTAAAATAAAATAAAATAAGGTATTCTCCATCCCTGTTGTAATTTATTGACATTTATATTTTTGACCCAGTTTATAAATGAATTATTAGAAGAATTTTCCATTTTCCGTTGTCTTTAATGAGTTAGAATTTTATTAAAAACATAGCACCTTGTATACTTAAAACAAATCTATCAACGCCATTGTATTTCAGTATCGTCAAAATATATCATTATTGTACTTATCAATTATTAATTCAGTATCAAATTATTTTTATATCAGAGAACACGCGTGGTTCAATATAAACCAGAGTAGTGTTTGATATAAGAAAAGTCGTGTTATTAAAAATAGGTATGTGACCTATACTGTTCATTATTAATTAAATAACTCGGACTTATTAGATCAAGTCGATTAGAAAGAACTCAATTAAATTTCTACGTTGACATAATGTTTATACATCAAATTGAAATAAATTGAAAAAAAAAACAAACTCGCGGTTTATCACAACCATTTTAATGAATTTAAATGCAGTGCCACCAGAAACGTAAATAGATAAATATTTTGAGTTTGTACAGTTTTTTGTAGACTGAATTCAACCCCATTAGGATTTATTAATCATCATCATCATTCCCTTTCCGCACCTAATTGTGCATAGGGCACTAAATTGGTACACCAATCGCAGCATATCTTGATCATTTTTTGTTACATAAAGGTAAGATGATCAGTCTTACGCTTCAAGTACCAGTATAGGGACTATGAAATATTCTAGTGTAAAAACAACCTTTTAAATAAATAATTCATATCAACCATATCGAGAATCGAACCCGAGACCTCTTGCATGGTAGGCAAACGCTGACCATTAAATCACGAGGCCGACACTTTAAGGATTTATTAATATTGATAGTCTATATAGCGCCATTTTCGTGAGTATCACCTCAAGGGTGCCGTACAATAAATAAATATCCCAGCACGTCTTGCAGCTACAGAGCGCATACACGGTTGGGATTCTAGTTTCTCGTCTCTAATTATGGTATATTACAATTATGATATATGAAGCTAGATTACAGCACGTCTTGCAGCTACAGAGTGTATGGATAGTAAGAAATCTAGCCCCTATTTACTTTTTTTTTTAAATATTTTATTTGACAATGAAGTTTAGAGTTTAAGTGATATTTTAAAAAACGAAATAAAAAACAAATTTGTAAATTTATTGATATATTACAACAGATATTAAAAACATTTTATGGCTGGTTTAAGTGGCCTTTTAACACGCAGTGTACCGTTTATCATTCTGTTTTTGTTTGAACATCTATATCCCTTCGATTCTTCTATCTGTTGACCGTTGCGAAGTTAAAGATCTGAAACCTTTATTGACGCGGATGAGATTCTGACCGAATTACTTCACCTACATATGAACGTCTGAAAATAATTTTCAATAGTTATACTTCTTCTTGGACCAGCTGGTTACCTGTTTCATCTCTTTAACTTCACAAAAATCAACAGATGGAAGAATTGAAGGAATGTGGGTGTTCAAATTTAGGCAGAATGATGAATGATACGCAGTGTGTAAAGTGGCCACTGTAGAACTCGTCATTCTGTACTCTCCGATAATCCGAGCTCACATACTAATTATATGAAGAATTGCTCTTTTTGAAGAATACAGACTACCTATAATGACAGTTTTAGTGACATCGACATATTACACTTTAAATACTATAGTTTTATCAGATCTGTTTAAGACATTTTAAATTTATCTCCCGCTTAACTTTTAACTTTTAACTTTTAAATACATCTACTACCTATCTGTATCTTATGATTTAATTTTAGTTGTGAATTTTTTGTAATGAATATAAATAATGTTGATGGAAGCAGAGAGAGAGGGAGGAAGTGTAGAGTAGAATCATTCACAATTCTGCCCAAATTTGAACATCTATATTCCTTCAATTCTTTCATCTGTTGATGTTTGTAAAGTTAAAGAGTTGAAACCTTTATTTATGCGGGTGAGATTCATCTAATTGAATTATTATTTTTTAAAATACGCACCATCCTGGATTCAAACTAAAAATATGAACTCTTTTTTTCTATGATATATTTTGTTGCCCGTTAATAATAATAAGAAAAATTTTTATGTTATTTTGTATTTTTTATTTGCTTTTTTAATTACTATAAAAAAATACCATATAATCATTTTCAGAATATTTTATTTTCTCTTTCTTATGTTACACAAAAATATTATAAATGTCGATTATTTATTAAAGGAGCAAAAATTTATTAAAATTTTCTTGTATACCCACGAACAGGCCATGCCTTTGTGGGATTTTTTATTTACTATTTTTACTATTAATATGTATTTCATTGCTATGTAATTATGCTTTATTTTTTTAATACTCTGTTTTACCTCTTATGCATATTGTAAAAAAACAAAAAATAAAAAAAATAAAAAAAAATAATTTCACCTACATACTAGGCAACGCCTGAAAATTTCTATACTTTTTCACGGACCGGGTGGATTTATCAACAATATTTTGAGTTTGCCACTTACTCACCGATGCCTAGACTTCTATATCACCTTCTCTAAAATGTTCTTCAACTCTGCTGTAATATGTTAATATCAACAGCTCCCCATTGAGTTGAATCCAGCCCTAGTCTACAAAAATTTGGACAAACTCAAAATATTGTTGGTTTAGAAGAAATTGTGACGTCGTTAAGTAGTGCTTTTTTTTTCTTACATTTTCGAGACACTTCTCCGCACAATTAAATGTTCTAATGACTAAGTTTAGTGGTTTTTTTTTTTTAATTACTTCGCGTGTGACGTGTCAAGTTCCTTCCCCCTCTTCCTGATGAGATCTGCTGAGTCGTCAGTTGACTTACCGTGAACCGGAAATCTACCCCAACTCTCTTACCATCGAATGATTCGGAAGAACTAGTGACGTCATGCAAAGTAGTTCGTTTTTTATTAAAATCATTTTTATTATTTGTTTCATACATTTTCAAGGATCTTCGCCGCACAGTTAAATGATCTGTTTACCGCGTGTTAGAAAATATTTTTTATATCTAATATCCCATAGCGCTAAACTTCCTCGATGCTTTTGTTGTTACGTCGCAATTTCGTTTGAATTAGAGGCTAAAAGCAGCTCGAGTGATTGGCAATTCAAATGAAAATTAGTTTGATTAACACTGTTCTCATGTTTAACTAAAACCAGTAACATCCAGTATTTATGTCGTGTTTTTGTGAGTCAAAATGAAGCATGTGATTTTTGTATTTATATCGCGTGAAGAAAATATTTTTTGTGGAAACACACGTGAAAATATGCGTAGTCGCGTAATACCTTAATACAACCAGCGGTGGTATTCTGAATCTTCTCTATCCCCTAGAGAGTGGTTAATTTGGGGATTTGTATTTTTGCATGCACCTAAATTTTGCTTCATTTGCGGCCACACTGATGATTAAACCTTAAAACAAATGCGAACACGTAAAACTAAATACGTTTTTTTTTATTTAGATCATTATTACGACCTTAAGCATTATTCTTATTCTTAGAGGTGGGGGTCAGTGCTATTAAAGCTCCTGACGTCACTGCGACCTGTGAAGATCTGTTGTGACGGGTCCCCGTGAATAGTTCTCGCCCTCTAAGCCCAGAGTTTACATTTTGCTAAATCTTCCCCTCCTCCAAGCCCAGATCCGTAAAATATCGAGTTATCATACTCATTATAAAACGAAATAATACAGACCAAAATGGATACAAAGTCGTTGGAACGATGGGCTTCTTTCCCCCCTCCGGCAACTACACGTGGACCAGACCATCTTCTAGGAATTTAGAAAACAACATATGTTTGCACTTGTGCGACACTGCGACAGTGTCTAGTGACTACCCAAAATCTACGAAAGCTACCCTTCGGATATTTTTATCTGTTATGTTATTCATAGTGTTGAAGTGCTTTATCTGTTTAGTTTTTTATTGTTAACTTTTTAGCACGAACACTTTACAAATTTACTTACAAATTATGCTCAATATTTGTTTTTGTAAATTTATTGATAATTTTATGTTGCCAAAATTTCACTCGTCCATGCACTTTGTAGCTGCAAGACGATTAGTAATCTAGCTTCAATATGTAAATGTTATCAAATATCCAAATTTAGTAAATGATGTCTGGAATTCCAACCGTCTGTGGCTCAGTAGCTGCAAGACTTGTTGTTATCTTACTTCTATTTTTATAAATTTGTTTTTTTATTTATTTTTTTAAATATCACTAAATTTCTAAACTTTATTGTCAAATAAAAAATGTAAATAGGGGCTAGATTTCTTATTGTCTATGCGCTCTGTAGCTGCAAGACGTGCTGTAATCTAGCTCCTGTATATCATAATTGGAGACGAGGAACAAGAACCCCAACCGTCCATGCGCTCTGTAGCTGCAAGACGTGGTGGGATATTCATTTATTGTACAGCGCCCTTGAGGTGATTTTCACAAAAATGGCGCTATATCAATTATCCAAATATATAGGTAGGGAGAGAACTCTTTAACATCCTCAGGTTTAACCAGTGCAGTGTTCCCCCGAGGATGAGGCTCCTTTTATGATGTAAAGCATCACATTCACCTATAATGTGTATAGGTGTTTCCTCATCTGCACTGCAGAACCTATATTTAGAAGTTTTGGGAAGGTTCATTCTAGCAAGGTGTTTGTTTAATCTGCAGTGCCCTGTAAAGGCTCTAGTGACAACCCTCACTTGATTTCGGCTGAGTTTTATTACGTCGAAGGCAAACTTTTGCGAGTACCCTTTTATTAATTTACCCTTAAGCATTACCCAAAACACTTAATTTGATTGAATTGATCAAACCGTATTCGATTTTTTTCCGTTTTTAAACAGGTTTATACATCATTTGACGTTTTATCATTAGTGTGGCCATTACATATGAAGGAAAGTGTCCTCGCATTAAAAAATTAAAATCTCCAAATTAACCACTCTTTAAGGGGTAGAGTATTCAGAATTCAGCCCCAGGAATTTTCCAGTTTTTTTACAGCCTGCTAATAATTGTTTTATTAGACAGTGGAAGTCGGTTTTAGATTTTAATTGCATAATACTCAAAATTACTTTGTCCGAAAGTGGTATTAGCTATATTATTGTTGTTCCAAAGTTTGCATTATGTTTATTATTTTGTGAAAATAACTATTTTTTATAATGCTTAAACTAATTTGTGTGTATTTTCCTAATTTTCAGAATGGCGTCCTTACGGAAAGATAAGCTTTAAATATTCAGATAAATTATTTTAAAATACCGTTCAGCAGCTTTATTAGAAAAACAGAACGTGCCAAGTTAAAGAGTGAATTAAATAACGGGGTACTTAATTCAAATCTGTGATACTGTTTAAGTATATTATTCATAGTTTAACAGAATGGCGGAGACGATAAGAAAACCCACCGCAGAATGCGTGTCAACACAGTTGGACATTATATTGGAAGAACTGGGGAATTTTGGCAAATATCAGCTATTGAATATCGTACTGATTATTATTCCTTTATCTATATGTGCGTGCTATGGCCTAAGCTATGTGTTCACAGTCAATGAATCTCCACACAGGTAAGCCATCTTTCACTTATTTTATTATCCACATCCTTCTTCCGGTGCCTCGTCAGGTTTCCCCTACGTTGGCGATCAAAACAGCGAAAGCATATTGGTCCTGCGCTACTCTTATATTCCGCAGTCGGGACAACCGCTGGTTGAATGTACTCGCCACAGTGATTCCTGGGAAAAGATGACCAAAGTGGTTTTCCGTTGCCTTCTCTGGTGGATTTTTCTGTCGGGGTTACCTTCCCTTCGCTCAGTGGTCGGCAACCTCATTAGTCAAAAGAGCCGAAGATCAGCGGTACAACAATTAAGATTTCTTTTGAGAGCCAAATTTATTTTCGTTTTAAACGTTTCCGCTTGAAAGCCAACAAACCTTATTATGTAGTAGAAGATCTGCGTATTCGCTCTTCATTTCAACAAAAAATATTTGAAATGGTTGTGAAGCTTAAGCTATTGTAAAATTATGTTGACAATCTTGATTATTAATTGCAAAACGTTGAATCTTTTTCTGGAAACGTCTACACACAAAGCGCTTGCTGGGGAATGATGCAATGGTTAACAAGTATCTCGTGATCAATTTTTGCCTTCAACATAGAAAAAAAACCTTTTTTCACTCCGGTAATACGTTTTGGCCCATCTGTTGGAATTGAAATAATTTTATCGAGTTTGAGATGATGTTTCTCTGTATGAAAGCATTTGTTATATCCGTTAACAAAAAACACGGGTTCTTAAATACGATAGATATTTTTTAAATTTATTTAAAGATACATCATGGACAAGATGACTTTTGTTGCTGTTTTAATGGACGTGATGACTATTATAGGAGTTTTATGGTACTTTGGAAATGTTTTAAAGATTCACGATGAATATGGGAATATTTTCGAAAGTGATTTTAAGGGGAGAAAATATAACTATGTGTGTTTATTTTATTATTTATTATAACAAAGAATACAAAAGCAAACAAAATATATTACCAAAAATAGACTAGATGATATTACTTGGAAATGTGGAGCAGACGAACAAGACGTGTTTTGGGATTGGATGATATTTTTCGGGCGTTGTACTGACTGTATAATACTATAATAGTTTAGATTTTTTTTTGTTGAAGATTTATGTGATTTATTTTATTATATAAAATGGCATACTCAGTTCATTTTCGTTAAAAACTGGACAAGATGAATTTCGGAAATTAATAAATTTAACCCAATTTAATAAAAAATATTTACGTATTAAAGGTATATAAACCAGTTAAAAATAATGAAAACAAAACAAAAAAATAATAATTTAAATTACTTAATGATAAATTGTGAAAAAAAAACGTTCTTCTTCTTCTTTTCCACATCCGCTCTTAAGCGGAGCATGTGGACATCACTACACGCCCCGGGAGATCCTATCACTAGCCAGCTCTTTCGCCTCCTCCCACGTCAATCCTGCGTCCCTTAGGTCCTCCGAATAAATCCGAAATATCGTCATCGACGGTCTTCCAGGATGGTGAGGGCCGTAGGCGTGAAGAAGAGGCAGCTTGGGTTAAGGCTCTCCCGAGGCATCCACAGCACGTGTCCAAGCCAGATCCACCGCCGCATCCTCAAAACGCTCGTAATGGGAGACTGCTGCTTCCATAAACGAACTTTAATGAAAAGTACTGGGCTGTGAAATATCATAAAACTCATTATTGTGTCAGATTAATCATTTTGACGTAAACATGATTTACATTAATTTGCTATCAATAGTAATTATTATTATCCAAATCCCTTTACATAATCTTGGCAATAAATTACATCGAATTTATTAATGATAGCATGTCAATAATCTCTATTTTGTTATTATTATAGATCTTAGATTTCAATGATTGAAGAGTTGTAAAACGAATCAGACAAACATTATACACATGCTTCTTTCTATTACTACTTCTACTACTACTACCATCACGCCATTTATCCGTAGGTGTAGGCAGAGAGAATGGACCCCCACATACGTCTATCCTGATATACATTCTTAGATTCTTCCACATTCATACATCATACATCCCATTCGGTTGTCTGCTTTTGACGTGACCAGACTTTGGTTTATCAGCTCATGCCACATCTTCCTTTGTCATCTTCGTCCTACGCTACCGTTTATTCTCACCATTTACTAGGTGCGCAACCAAGTTTCCGGGTTTTGAACATAGATGGCACTAGCGGCTTGAGTAGTGAACATATATGTCAGAAGTTGCGTTTGTTTCATAGGTTAAGTAGCTGTCAACTGTAAATCAGTCGTAATACTAACATATCGCAACGCAAAAATATTTATTTTAACAACGAAGATGTCGAATTTCGTGCCTAATAAACAGCATTTGCGGGAAGCTTTGCTTTTCTGCTTTATTTTTTTTTAGTGCAGCTGAAGCACGTCGTTTACTTGAGGAGGCTTACGGCAAACATGTACCATCAAAATCAATCAAGACAAGATCAACGTGCAGAGGCATTAAACATGACTCGACAAGGTGTTTCCAAACTATCCATCGGAAAAGTTCAAAATTACGGAAAATGGGTGCCGCATAAGTTGACTGAAAGACACATGGAAAATCAAAGAGCCACCTCTGAATTTTTTTCTTTTGTGGCATAAAAGAAAGATTTTCTGCATAGATTTATTAATGGCGATAAAAAGTAGATCAGATAAGCGGATATGTGGATGACCTAAATATTGTTGTAAGATCCTTAACAGCTGTAAAGGAAATCTTCTACACTCTGGAAACCGCTGCGCGTGTGGTGGGCTTGAGAATTAATAAAGATAAAACAAAGTTTATCACTCAAAGCCGAAACCCATCAGAGCGAGAGGTAGCGTGCAGTTCAGAGATAGTTACTCCTTTGAGGCAGTCGACCAGTTCACGGAATGTAACGAGGAAACTACAGAAGTAAAGAAACGAATATCGGTGGGTAGCAGAACATATTTCTCCATGCTGTCAGTGTTTAAGTCAAGAAGCGTTCGTAGGAAAACGAAGATAACCCTGTACAATTATTATAAGGACTGCATTGGCGTATGGATGTGAGGCACTGACCCTGACAGTAAGGTCCGCTGAGATGCTGAATATATTTGAAAGAAAAGTTCTTCGCCGAATCTGTGGTCCCATGTAAGACGGAGAAAAGTGGCGCATTAGGCAAAATGCCGAATTGTACAGCATATATGAAGCCCCTAGTATCTCAACGCACATAAAACTGTTCAGATCGAGATGGGCTGGATACGTACAAAGAACATTCGTCTAAGAGATAGCATTTCAACCGCGTTCACTCTGCTTTCATCATACTACTGCCAGTTACATGTTTCACTTCAATACATAACTAAAACCGGGACTAAAACTCCGTTGCCCACTGCCAGTCTAGCTTTAATTGATATTTTTTTCTAGTAATTACTGTGTTTAGTGCGCCGTTCGTTTTGTTGCCGGCATTCACTCCCCTTTCATATAGTTTAATTATACTTTTATCCAGGTGTACCATAAGCGAATGTGACTCTCTCACCGGCGCAGTCTTAGAGCCACCATGGTTACAAAATGCGGTACCTTGGAAGGGTAAAACATTCAACCAATGTGCTAGATACGCAGCGAGCAATCTAACTACAATCCCAAATGAGAGCAAGAAACGTGGGATTAATTTACACGAAGAAAAAAGTGAAAATTCCACCTGCTCTGCGGATCTATTTAATAGAGATAAGATTGAGACCTGTGATTCCTGGATATATAATGATACCAATACTATTGTTAGTGAGGTAGGATTGTCTTTTTCTAATTTACTTTCATTTTTAGAAATAATTATCTCATTTTTATAAAATTGTGAAAACTGATAGGGGACAAGTCTCCCATCCAGGGTTGCCAACCCTTCGCTCTAGTACTTGTCTGCCCCATCGACCATTTTGGCTTAAGGTGGTTCTAAATGAATATATGAAACTATTTATTCACAGATAGCGCTTTTATAATTTTTTATTAAAAAATGCCATTTTTATGATTACTTTCAATGGAAATTTTACAAAACCTGGTTTGCGGAAACTTTACACCATATTTTTTATTTATTTAATTTTACAATACGCCCAAGGGGCATTTACAAAAAATATAATGTAAGTACAAACATAGTGAGTAAAAATTTAAAAGATAAAAAACGCTTTATTGTATACATGTAGAAACAATAAAAAGCATACTGCCATGCAAAATAAAAAGTGAAACTTTACATAGTAAAAAAGAAAAAAAAAAAAAATGGATATAAGAAAAGTAATTGAATTAAAAAGCAAATTGTAAATAACTTGTAAAGAATTCGAACAAAAAAATAAATACATTTACATATACTTATAAGTATAAAAAAATGGTAACAACAAATTATTGTTAAAAACAAATAATAAAAATTAGTTTACAGTAAGTATGTATAAGATAATATAATATCTGGTACACAAAAATATTTGATACATCAATTTCAGAAAAAGATAATAATAAATAATAATACACATCAAAAACAGAGAAAGAATTGTATGAAAAAGAAAGTTTTATTACGACATTAATAATTAGTTTTAAACAGTGCATTTAAGAAAGTTTTAAAATGGATAATTTTCGTATTAAAAATGTATATATGACAAGTAAATTTGTTGGCTAAGGAATGTAAACGCGGAATCGGAGAGTGTCGTGCATAGTTAGTAGCTACGTATGTACTCGTAGTTGCAAACAACTCCGTACTTCTAGTGACTCGATTAGGTATTTTGAATTTAATGAGATTCAGGAGTTCACAACAATCGAGCTCCGAATTTAAAATTTTAAATAAGATTGTAACGAATACCATAAAAATATAATATAGGTATTTTACACAAAATGGTATGCAAAACAAAAATAAGATAAGTTTTCTAAGCGCCATCTATGAATAAACAGTGTCATATTTTTGTTTGGAATCACCTTCATAATCATATTCTGCGCAATCTGAACTAAGAAAACTACATGTTTATGTAGAAACACGCCAGTTATAGTGGATTTTCAAAACCAATGTCCAGCATGATTTATTTTTTAGAAACATACAGTCAACAATGATTAAATTACATATCAAAGGTAAGGTTGAAAGACAAACCAATGAAGTTTCTAAACTCATTACTTTTTGCAATGTTCTTAGATTTTTTTTTATGTTTTTTTTTTATTTACATTCTTACATATATTTTTTATTGTTATACCTTTTACTATGTATTTTACTGGGTTTTTAATATGTTTTTTTATTTGTATGTATGTTTTTTTTTATTGGTTTCTGGCACAAGTTGGTAACTACATTGTACAAGTTGTGAGATAATGCTTTTTTAAAGTTAAGGGCTCAACCCAAACCAACAATTTGAATAAAACTGCAAGCCGGTGGCTTATGTTTTTACAGTTCTGAGGTTGTTCTATCACAACACCTTTTTTTACCTGTGTCTGGATACCACGTATAATTTTTTTTTATTACTGAAATAAACGGGACTTAGTGCCTTTTACATATTAGTTACAAATACAATTAAATATACATACATGTAAGCATAAGTAATACAGAGCATTTAAAACAATATTATTAATTAACAAATTAAGAAAGTCTAAAAAATATAAACTATATAAAAGAATAAAATATTACCAGTTATAGAATTATCGAAAAAAAAAACTGGTATTGGAAATACTTTGAACCAGTTAAAAAAAACTATGAAAACAATTTTGAATAACATTAAAAATAATATATATATATATTTATATGTTTTATTATTTAATTTTAATTAAATTAAAATTATTTGTTTTTAATATTGTGGACTCCCCTTCGTGCTGCTGCAGATATCCTAACCAATCTTCTGAACACATCCTGTGGTCTTGTCCCTTTCCCCTTCTCTATAATTACCGAATGGAGCTTCTCGCTACTATCCGTGTCCCCGTTATAGGTCCTGTCGGATATACAGATCTGGTGGCTTCTAAAAAGAATTTCAAGGCATTTAAAAAGTTTTGTAATCATTTCGGCGAATTGATCATGTCCTATCAATTTAATCCCAGTCAGTGAAGAATTCACTTCCCTCTCTTCTCAATCCAATGAAGTACATATTATGTACTTCTGGATTACTTTCTTTCAGCACAAAGATGCTAAGGCTACCAGATTTCAGAGAGCTCCTTCGGGCAGCTTTTCTCGTTTGACAACGAGCAAATTTTCCGTGTATGTGGGCACCGCCAAAGAGACTTGTGTCCTCAGATGCGGTGTGCGGTATGTGGTGGGTAAGCTGTATTATTATTTAAAACTAATATTTAGGTAAATAGTATATATTTATGTATAAAAATATATATAATGATGTAAAAAAAATTATGAAGAGAAATATTTTGTACTTATAAATTAATTCAAGAAAAGAAACGAAAAAAAAAAAAAAAACACTAATAAAGAAGTTTAAAACAAATTTTTAACAATAGTAACAAATAGTTACCTAGAACTATTACCAATGAAATAAAGAAGAAGAGCCGTTCTATATGTACTAACTTTCATGTGAAATGAGTCACCAACATCAAGGTACTCATTGGCCTAGAGATAATAAATAAATCATTAAATAATGTAAAAGAACTCTATTATCAGTATTTTTTAGTTTGATCTTGGTTGTGAAGAATGGAAACGCACACTAATTGGAACAATAAACAGTATCGGCCAACTTTTTGGTCTTCCTCTCTCCGGATACATATCCGATAAGTTTGGCCGTCGATCTGGTCTCCTCATTGGAATACTCATCAGTGTCTTGGCTGGTACAGCCAGGTCCTTCACCAATGATTATTGGAGCTTTTTGAGTATGGAGTTCCTCGATGGAGCTGGAGGAGCGGGAATATATGGGGCAGGATTTATCATGGGTAAGTTAAAAAAATATGCCATCCGTCGCAAGACTTTAATTTAAAAGCTTAAAATGAATAAAGGTGTGTAATACCTATTCAAAATACTTCACTTTAAACATAAATTTGAAGAGTACCTATTCAGTTATTTATGCTACCTATATCTCTAATTTTATTTTCAAATTATGTGGTAATAAATGATCAAATTCCGGTAATGTGGGAATCGGCTGTAATTATTTATTTATTTATTCTTTTTTTTATTATATACTATAATTAATAATAAAAAAAATGTGACCTCATGGAGTAACCCGTGCCGAGGACACTTAACGGTATACTTTTTTTTCAAATATTTTTCCATTTGAGAATAAACAATGAAGACTGACTTAATAAACATAAATAATTAACAAAATGTTCACAGCTTTAAACACAATGTATTTATGTTTATAATTAATTTATGTACATCTTTATTATTTATATTACACAACGTACAATGAAAGAAAAAAAACGTAACATAAGTTATACATTTGTGGAGCAGTTGATTCAATATTGGTTTGGGCGAATGAGACAATCCATTTTACTTCTACCTTCATTTTTATAGAGCCTTTTTGAACATTTTCTCGTTACTTATTGTTTTAATAGATAGTGGAAGTAGGCTATATATTTTAATTGAATAATACTATAGGTCTAGATAGTCTGAGATTTAATTTGTATTTTGTCTGTGGGACTCCCGAGTCTCCAACACCATTATAGAACCACAATTGACTCTTGTAACTTGTGACCTCGTCATAATATCACATTAATCTCGTTATTTTGATTAATTTCAGGAGTGGAATATGTCGGCCCAAAGTACCGAACATTAGCCAGCTCGCTAATCAGTTATTCCTACGCCTTCGGAGAAATGTTTCTTGGACTGATCGCCTGGCTGTTCCCTTACTGGCGAACACTTCTCCGCGTCATCTACATTCCTTCCTTTCTGCTTCTCAGCTACTTCTGGCTCTTACCAGAAAGCGTCCGGTGGCTCCTGTCCAAAGGAAATTATAAAGCCGCTGAGAAAGCGCTTAAGAAGGCTGCTTCATTCAACGGTGTTGTGCTATCAGATAAATCCCTCAAAACTCTATACCATAGTGTAGAATATAATAATTTATCAGGCGAAGAGGAGAGTGATACTAATGTTAAGAAAAAAAGTGTGTTCCGACAAGTTTTTCGATCAAAGATTCTGATTATTCGAATGTTTTGTTGTTCTTCGTGGTGGATTACGTGTACATTTGTGTATTACGGATTATCTTTAAGTTCCGTATCCATCGCGGGTGATATGTATGTTAATTTCGTATTGGTCTCATTAATAGAAATTCCAGCCTACGCAGTGTATTATTTTATTGTGGACCGATTTGGAAGAAGATTGTGCCTTTGTGTGTCGTTTTTAATGAGCGGGATCGCTTGTCTCGCCTACATATTTGTTCCTTTGGGTAAGAAATAAATATTTGTTGTTCATTTTATTTTCGAAAGATATGTTTTAAATTTACATACGTGAGTTTGATGCAATTTCGTTAGTGGCGAAGCGTAAGCTGGTTCACGACAGCAGATATATTAAATTTTGTAAATGTCACAGCGCAAATGGATAGTAAGGAAAGGGAGTGAATGTGCTGACTTTTATGAAGATTTTTCTTATTCCGCTGGAAACTGCGGCAAAACTCCACATTGCAATATCTTCGTTTTCTTCTTCACCGAAAATTTATTTTGTTTATTATTAATTATATTTTATATTTAGCGAAAAATCGATTAGCAATTAACTCGTACTTCTATCGAGTTCATAGCGGTCACTGACATCAGGTGACAAATAATATGTACCTATTCATTTGGTTTGTTAGAAATCTTTATAAAGGTGCGAAAGGGACATGATTAAATTTGACCAGAGAAAAGAAAATAAGTATAGGAATTTATTTACGCTGTGACACATTATCAAAAACGACCTAACAAGTTAGTAAACAATAATTTAGTGCTTAAAAAATCCTCTCTCCTCTCTCCTCTCTCCTCTCTCCTCTCTCCTCTCTCCTCTCTCCTCTCTCCTCTCTCCTCTCTCCTCTCTCCTCTCTCCTCTCTCCTCTCTCCTCTCTCCTCTCTCCTCTCTCCTCTCTCCTCTCTCCTCTCTCCTCTCTCCTCTCTCCTCTCTCCTCTCTCCTCTCTCCTCTCTCCTCTCTCCTCTCTCCTCTCTCCTCTCTCCTCTCTCCTCTCTCCGCTAGATAAATACATAGTTGTAGAAATGGAAAAGAAGGATGGTTAATTTTAGGAAAAAGAGTTTTCTATCAAACAGCCAATAGTAATTCCAATACTGATCATGGGGTCCATTTGCCGATGATTCAATAGCACTCGATTTGAAAAGAAACTTGTCCAGTGTTATCTGTTCATGTCCTCCAACGTCTCAGCGCACTATGGAAAATAAAGGTCTTGACTCTTAAACTATTGAAAAAATAAATTGAAGTGTGTCAAATAGCAACATTAGTAATAATGTGGGAGTGAAGAGTACGGAAAATACTAACAAAATGTTACGAATACGGGGGTTGACGAATATAGGGATTACATTGTATTGATGAATTAATAATCTAAAATATCCAATTCACAAGTCAATAAAAAAGCATAAACTTTTGAGTGAATATTTTTCCCTTTTTCAGATATTCTTTGGCTCCAGCTCAGTTTGTACCTCTTCGGAAAGTTCAGTATTACTATTGCCTTCACGGTTCTATATGTGTACACTACAGAGCTATTTCCTACCCCACTGAGAGCTTCCATGCTGGGCTCGTGCTCAATGTTTGGAAGGCTTGGATCAATAGTTGCTCCACAAGCACCCTTACTGGTGAGATGAAAATATCACAATTTTACCATAGAATGTATAATCTTCATTCCTAATGCTTATCAGCTCATGGTTTACCTCTTCGATCTTATTCTTAAAGCAGCTTCTTAAATCCCATCCACAATTCCTCCTTATGCATGCAGTAAGTCATGTAGTGTCCATGGGGCTCGATTGTGGAAACATCTCCCATCCTCTATCAAAGATGCGGTAGTATCTCTGTTTAAATCACGCCTCAAAAAACATCTCCTTCCTCTTCCTTAATATTTCCTCTCTCTTTATTGCCTTTTTCCCTCTAAAGACTAAGCTAGCATCGATATTAATTGATTTATAAATATGTATTGCTAATTTTTACACGTATTTTGTTTGATTTTTTCTCGCAGATTTATTTATGAATATTGGGAATATTTTGTCAGAAATATTTGTTTTTTTAATAAATTTAACCATATAGTACGTAAATTGTCATTTGGGTATTTTATCTAAAATATTGTTTTTTTGGAGAAAATAAATGGCTGACTGGTAAGTCGAAAATCGCCACGTAAATTTTAAAAATATGTTATTGTGTAATTTGTAATTCGATTTATTTAAATGATATTTTGTCCGTTGGAAATCTTCTCTGAAATATTTATTTCTACGGAAAGACTTTGTATTACTTACACTAGTTATATTTTGAATAATTTTCATGTATCCATGATAAAATTTATCAATATTTTTATTTCAGAGCATTTACATGGAATCTCTCCCTCTGATTCTTTTTGGTGGTACTTCAATATGTGCTGGAATCTCAGTACTTGCTTTCCCGGAAACCAATAACATCAAACTTCCTGACACCATTGAAGAAGCAGAAAATTTATCCAGGAAAAAAAAAAAAACACCTGTGATTGTTTCTAGTTCTACAATGAGCTGAGCCACATACTTAAAATAGAAAAAAATTACACCACTTTACTCATCTAACTTCCAAGAATAAATGAGTGTTAGAACTAAGTATAAAGCCATTATTCTTCTCTTTACTTTTCTAATACGGTTCGTTGTGTCACTGTATTAGTAAATTAATTTCAGCGTACATCAATCATTTGATACAAAATCTAAGATCATTCTTACATTTCACGTGCCAGTTCGAGTGTAGTATGACACATTTTAAAGTAAAAACACCTTAATGTGTGCCTCGTCTGGAATTGAACCTGAGTAGATAGCACAAGTGTTCTTTAAACCTGCGGGCTCACGCCGTCCTGGAATGCCGTCGATGACAATCTTTTGATGGAACTAAGGGACGCTGGATATTCATGGGAGCCACGCCAATAAATAAAAAATGCTAAGTACGTCTAGATTTTTCTGTTCTCCACCAAAGTGCGTTGGAGTTTTATAAAAAAGTTACTAGATAATAAGTCACAAGATAATGGCTCTATTGTCTTTAAGTTTACATCTCTAGTTGCCATTAAGACGGCCATCTTGTACGCCCACTGGCCCATCGTATTACGGTATATGATAGATGCTAGATAACAGCACCGCTTTCTTAGGAAACTATAGCTTACCCCACAGTAGAAGGTAGGAACATGATGTAATTTGAGGATGCAAGGCTGTGTTAACATAGTATTACTTTATGTTAATTTCCACTTGACTGACAAACAAGATAGATATACAAATCAGTAGTAAATGAATGGTGGGCATTTTTTTAAAATAAAGGATATGCAAAAAACAAAACAGTAACAACGGTTTCATGTTTTTATTTATAAAAATATAATATTCGTGTGATTATTATGCTGTCATTCATATTAAAACTATTTGCAAAATAGTTGTCTTTCTTTTGGATTTATTAGGATATATGAGGGTATTAAAAGCAAACTTAGAAGTCTCCACCAAAAACTGAAACTTAGTTATTGATGCCAAAATAAACTATACATAAAAACCTACCTACCTAAATAATAGTGTAATTCAAAACCGTTTCTAAATCTTGCACAAACAGATTTCAATTATACTACTTGACACCGCAAACTTGGCATTCTCCATTGAGTTAGTAAAGCATAATTATTAGAAATCTCACAATCATTTTTTCAAAGTTTTTCGCAAATATATCAGTAACTCCTTCAATGGAGATTTCTACGTTCTAATACCCTCGTATATATAATTATTTTTTATACATCTTACACATTATAAATGATATTATTTAGGGCAAGCTGTCCAGTAAATGAACACATAATCATTTGTTGAAAATGAACCACGGTGAGTATAATAAATACTTCTATTAAAAAAGGGTAGAAAATTAATTTATTGAATACAATACTTTGTTATGAGACCAATTGAATTTATTTTGGAGCACTTTCATGTCTTTATTTTTTAAATAAATATTTGCATTCTTGTGATTTACCCAATTTTTTTGATTTTGGGGCCTTTTTAAGGAGTTTGTAAATAACTCAGTATTAGTTGAGTTGAGAAAGTGGGGTTCTTAGTGCGTTGCTCTTAACAATTTGAAAACAAAAAGAGATAAACACGATACGCATACAATCATTCTGGTATAAAAAAGATATATGTATTTCGGTAGTTCATATTAATTTCTGTGTAAATCATAAATACGACACTATTCTATTATTCTTAGAGGTGGGGGTCAGTGCTATGCCAGCTCCTGATGTCACTTCAACTTGTGAATATCTATTGTGACGGGTCCCCGTGGATACGACACTAACTGGCAAATGTAAAAATTATAAGAGATTTACTTCAAAATATAAATTATCTCCTTTTTCATAAATTGGATAGTATTTAAGAATGAAACGATATAGCTGTTTAATTTTTTTACAGTCGCAGTGCGATTAAAGCATTTTTCACCACAAATAACAGCATATTTCTGTGTAGACAGCATATTTGTGATCATGACAAAAATCCGTTAGAGAATGAAGGCACAGGAAGACAATTATGCACAAATTGAAATGCCAGTTTTTTACGCTAGTAAAGTGTCTATTTAATTATACGTCATTGGCTCTCATATAAATATCGTTGTTTTTCATGTGTTTTAATAATGGGGAAACAGTCAAATAGAAACATTTCAAATAAACTGTAAAAAACAAATCATTATTGTCAGATAGTTAATCTGTCTGTCTGTCTATCTGTTACGGTGGACAAATATTTTTATAATAACAAATTTTTAAACACCTATAATTTCCAATCCAAAATTGCAGGAATGACTAGAAAACAAAATTTGCTACTAAATGAACTAATTGAGTTTCATATATTAGAAAATCATTTTGAGATAACAGAACATTTAATAAAGGTTGTGTTCATTTACTGGGTGCCTTATCTGACAAAAAACTATTACTAAGTACATATTTGAAAATATTTATCTGCATAGCAATAATATATTTTTAATAATCTCCAATAAAAAATCTTACAGACATCTTAACTGAAGAAGGTAAATGGAAATATTGAGATTGCAAAAACTTTTTCGACTCTGTTGAGATATCCATAATCTCAAGCCCGTTGTTAATGGCCGTTTTTGCAACAGGGCCCCGATTACAATGGGAAGTTAACAGAGTTATCTTCGACTGTCAATAAAGAAAAGTCTATATTTGTGTACGAAAATGAGTATATTTGCTTGAACATTTAAAGTATCTTCATCGGTTACCTATGAACATGTTTAAAAGAAAAAAATGTATGCATATTCTGCCTTTCATACAGAAAACTTAATTTTACTTTGTATATAAAATTGAAGATAAATGTTAACTTCCCATTGTAATCCGGCCTAGGTGTGTACATCCGTTTTTTGCACCGGACTGTTGTCTATTGGATAGTTTTGTATGAGTTAGTATGAATACACGGATTGTCAACAAGGTCTCCTGTTTCTCACCTGCCATTTTCACAATTAAACGGTAAATAAAAAAGTCCCTGAAAAAACAGGTAAACACCCATTGCAAAAAGGGTCATAAACAACAGACCTTAGTGTTCAAATCCAGTATTTGTGTACACTAATTTTGACATAATATTGTCAAAAAATCTTTTTAATCAACAATAAAAAAACAAAAATTATATTTAATTAACAATATTTGGAATTTGACCAATGGATTTCCACCCCTGAGGAAGTTATTGATATTAACATATTACAACGTAGATGGAGAACATTTTAGAGAATGAAATATGAAAGTCTATGAAATATGACAAAGTTACGATGGTATTGGCTGGTTGCAGTGGCTAATTTATACACTGTCATTCACATTTAATTTGAACCACCATATTTCTTGAATTCTTCAATATGTTGATTTTTGTGATGTCAAAGACATTTGCAAGACAAGACCCCACAAGATGGACCCCAAAAATGTTATGTAGAGACATTGGGAAAATAAGAGGCTGTACTGTAAATGGCTAGACTTCCATATTCTCTTCTCTGAAATGTTTTCTATGTATTTTGCAAAGATTTTGTATCTTTAGAATTACAAAAATACATCAATCTTTAGAAACACACTATGTTTTTTGTTTATGTAATTAATTTGACTAACTACACAAACTTCAACTTAATGGAGCAAATAATTTGTCCAATAATTCATTAAGAAATATCCTCAGAGTAAAAACGCGATGCCCGCTCGTAGAGATGCCATTTCGCTCTATTGCATAGAACAGAAGCGTTACAAATTTTTGGATAACCACAATTTCACTTTGCTGGCGGCTGACCTTGTTTGGTTTGACAACAGACGCTTTTGTCGCTGTTCTTGGCTTTGCTCATAATTATGAGTCATAAATAACGTTGAAATTTCCTTATTGTAATAAAAAATATTGAACCACAGGGTTATTCCAATTTCAACCCAAGTACGGTCCATTGTTTTACTGCAAAATGTAACTAACTTCGTGATTGACAATCCTAGATCAATTATCAGTATAGGCGGCTCTGTAAGCGGTAGCGCGTACTCTGAGGAAATACTTATATACAAAATAATATTATGTACAAACACATGTTTTTTATTTACATTTTATAAATTTTCACTGTATGAGATGATTTGTAAACTTGCATGTTATAAAATATCAATTGTAGGCACATGATAAAAAATATATAAAAATTGTTTTGAGCAATTTTCGGCTGGCAATGTTTACTTGGACCCGATTTGCATTTAAATAAAATAACAATAACATTATTTATTGTGTATGCAGATAATTGGTAGAATTCTATATTAAAATTTGGTAATGTATCTAAAATAAAACACTTTTATTGGATTTCATTCTACTTTTATTTTTCAAAAATATATGTGATACGTTTTGTCTTGTTAGGACATTATCAAACATATATTTGAACTTGGATTATAGGACATTATCGAACACATGTTTGCTCAGAGAAATTTCTCTTTTGTGACCCCGAGAGTATTCAATGTCATGGATGAACATATTAAGTTCTATAAAACGAAAGCCATTTTTAGGAGGAGTGTACAAGTCTAGATTTTGTCTAAGGAAAGAGACCATTGCAGGAGACTGCTGCGAGATGTTGCATAGATTTATATACTATAAGGCGTGTTGTCCAGATGCCCTTTGAAATATGTATGTTCATGTAATATTAAATTTAAATTTTTACTATTATTCAATTATGTACGTGCCTCCATTTTCCACTATGTTGTATCCCAACTCAACACAGGGCCCTTGGCCTCATAGAGTTTGGGATGTGTTATTATTGATTTTTTCTGTAATATTTATGTATTTGTATAAATGAATAAATAAATAACATCCTAACAAGACGAAACCGTCACAAATATTTTTTTTAAATACAAGTAGAATTAAATCCGATAAAAGTGTTTTATTTTGGATACCTTACCAAGAATTTAAACAATAACATTTTTTTATATGGGAGTTGCAGGTATTATTGACCTTGCTTATAATGTATAAGGTTTAATTTCACAAGTGGATTTTTTCCTGGATAGCTTTTACTGAGTATTGTTGGAAAAGAAAAGGAATTTTGGCTATGGCCTTTTCAGGATCTCCGGATTTTCTTAATGAAGAGAAAACCACAGAAAACTCATTTGAGAGAAGCCTTAATAATAACATTGCATTGTGATTATACAACCCAAACGCTTAATCTTATTCTGAAAGATGGGGGTCAGTGTTATATTGTAAAAGCTCCTGACAGTGCGACCTTGCGAAGAGCAATATAACACACGTCAGCTTATTTGACGAGAGCAGCTAATTTTTTGAGCATAAGGTCAGGTGGGGTAAAAGTATGATAAGACTTTTTTGTAAATTCAAATTAAACACTTTGTGTTCAGAATTTACCTCTTTTTAAAAAAAATTACCACATAATAAAAGTATATTTATTATTTTATATAAAGCTACTTTTAGCACCAAAAACATAGTGGTATTAATATTAATCTAAAAATCTGTACGATCTTTCTTCTTGCCACATTACCCGGGATAAGAGTATCGTAGCAGGTTATCTCCTTTAATACAAATAACTAGAGTAACCACCGATGAATTTTGTACCTTCAATATTTTAAATGAGCAAGAAAAAGGCCCTTCGTTCTAATTCGGGGCAAGAGTTTCAAACAAAAGCGCTGTCAAAAATTATTTCTCTTTTTCAAAAAATTTCAATGCAATAGTAACATTATTGTTTCGATTTTGCATCTCAACAACAATGCATCTCTCTGTCTGATCCCTTAATTCAATAGATTTTGATATATGAGCTTTTGTTCTCCTTGCCCCATAGTTAATCTTGCCCCACCTGACCTTATTTTAAAGGTACTTTTATCATTCATGTGTTCTATCAAAAATCATAAAGTAGTCCATTATAACCATCTTTAAACAAGAAATACCAGTATTCAATCGAGGATTTTAAATAGTAAAGCACCAATTTGCATATTTTTGCAAAAAAATAATAAACACTTTAAGAACAGCAGTAATTTTTGACTTTGTTACCGATCACAAAAACTTAAGGCACTTATAATTTGGTGTTGCCAGTATTAAAATCAGTCAAAGCTATTTACATAATTTTAATAAACAAATTAAGCAACACCTTAATCTAGTCGGTGTTGGATTAAGAGTGTTGCATAAATAATAATACATATGATTTAAGAAACAGTTTTATACACAAGCCACCTCGGTACTGCCTGTGTCCAAAATTGGAATTAAGGATTATATATGCATCTATGGTTTACGTCAAGTGACATTTCTCATTTGATTTTCATACCTACTCGAATATTTTGTAATATTGCTCCTATTTTAATCATTCAATAATTAAAGCAACCATTGGGAGGGATATAAGTTTAATAATCCTGTCAGAAAATAAACTTTTGAGGTCAAAAAAATAAATGGAAAACCAATTATTTCTTTCCAAAACAGAGCATAGCTGCAACCTGCAACAGCAAAATAATTGCCAGCGATACAAAGCTGAAAATGCCGAATTTAGTGTCACTTTATTATTCCGAAAAAACTGTTGATCATAATAAATTTTTCATAATCGGTATAATAAATAGTAGTAGTATTCATGAGCATATTTATCGCTTCCACGTGGGGGGTGTGTTAGAAAAATTTATATAATGGATTGATGGGATAGTGTATCCAATCTTTTTGAAGTATTTTATATTAAGGTAAAGGTCAAAAATTCATAGTAGGTACCCTTTTAGATGGGGGCGAGTTTGAACCCCCTAAACCCACCCTTTGTATACGTCGTTGGTAGTATACATCGTACAATTGATTGATATGACGATTTATACTGAGCGAAGAGTAACTCAGCCGCCACAATCGCTACAAAAGTAAGAACACCTGGTAAAAAAGATGTCATAAAAACAGTTACTGATGACTTCGAATTATGCATACTCTTCGTCGGATATAGCCCCCTGTGACATTTTGCTTTCTCAAAACTTAAATTACCACTTTGTGGAATGCGTTTCGACTTGATGTAGGGTATTTTTATTTGTATTGCAACACCTTGAATGATCGAAGCGACCTCCTTCACCGGCAGTATTTATGTGGTAACAATTTCAATTTCTTTTTCCAAGTATCAACAATTATTCTGTAATGTTTAACATGATTTATAAACTTTGAAAATGAATTAAGATTATTAAATTAATTATCAAACTAAAAACAGTATTATTGCTTATTATTATTTTCAAAGTTGGATTATACATACATAAATTCAAGGCAGAAATAGTATCGCTAATTACAGCATGTATCATGTTGTTTAAGAAATTTTTACATATTTAACACATTCGCGGACGCTATTATGAACTCATTAAAATTATTTTTTTGGAATATGAATTTCACTTCCGATTGTGGTTGAAGGTTTGAAGTAGATCTCATTTGACTAACATACTTGCACACTTTTGTTGCTGACTATTTTTTATAGGGACACAATATCTTTTCCTACCATGTAATTATTTTAGTTTTCATCTTTTCCCAACCAATATCTTCAGGACTGACAGCTATAGCCACAATTTCCTAGGTGAGAGACTTGATTTTGTCGGCTATAGTCACCATAGCCGCGAACGTGTTGAAACTAAGATTAGTGGATAAAAAATGAAATAATTAAATATATAGAAATTAAATTTGGCCAGTTGGCCAGTAATAAAAAATATTTTTCATGCATCCTTTCAAAAATATATGTAAAAAATAAACAAAATTCTTGCATTTTCAACTGAGACTGTTTTACGAAATGCCAACAAGAGTCATTATTGTTGTTTTGCACCTTTTCACACTAATAATAAAAATGGCCATTATGTGGGTAAATAAAATATTTTAAAGTGATTTTTGACATTTATATTGCAATATATGCAATAAGTGGCACATAAATTTGGTAACAACCTTACGTATCTAAATAAGAAAATAAATCTATATATCTACGAACACAATTACTATAAAAATAACATTTACTTCCAATATATAAAAAATTCTAACATATAAATTTAGTATAATTATAAAATTAAGGCAATTTCATTGAAATATATTGTATAGTTCCAACAAACGGCAATGTAATATCACAATGATACGTATTTTTACATACAAACAAAACTTATATAATTTTGAAAATAAATTCATCACTGCACATATCGTGTTATTTTTCTAAATAATAATCTTGGTAAGTACACAATATTTACATCAAAACACGAAACAGAAGACATTTACTATAAAAAATGGAAACACTAACTTATAAATATTATTGTGGTTATCCTGCGAGTATAAAATACAGAAAAGTTGTAAATATGTGTATTAAAATGTTCATAATAATTTTTCATCAAAATGACGGAATTAACAATTATTTTATCAGCCCATAACAACATCGTCCAAAAATATTACTGTTTAATTTATGCAAAGATTGCTCATGTAAAATGGCGTACAGAAATGTACTATGCTGTGAAGCATATACAGTGGAATTTCTATATTTGTTAAATATCTGTGACAATAATATATGATGAATACAGAAAGAATTTTTCATAAGAAATAACTGAAATTCAATTAATCTGTTTCCAATAAACAAAAAAGAAAAAAATGTTGTTTTAACTTGAACTTTTTTGTACTAAATAGATATATGTATTATTGGTAGAAGTGTAAGTGGAGGAAGGTTAATGTTAAGAACAAGATCTGCTATCAATTAAAACAAAACATCCAATAGTAATTCCAATTCTGATCATGTCAGTGCTGGCGGTGGGAGTGACAACGAATACGGAAAATACTGACATGTCATCAAAATGTGACGATTATCGAATATAAGAAATATGGGGGTTGACAAATATAGAGATTCCACTGAATTCGCATGTGCCTTAAATGATGAATGGCGTACTAATTTTAAAAAATTAAAAAAAGGATATAAGGTATAACGGGGAATAACGCGATCACTTGCCCAGGGCTACGAGTGAAGACCTCAACGGCTGTGATGGCGGAAGATAAAGCGCATTAGTACAGCGTAACAGGTGGAAGGGGCGCAAATCTTCTCTCAGGCCACCCGGAAATACTTCGGGCTACGGGCTGTTGGGAGACAGCGGTGCCGGGCAGGACGTCGTGCTGAGGATGGCAGCGGAGGGGCAATAGCCAACGGTGGCATCCTAAGCCCCAGTTAGCAAGAGGGGTGACTGTCTCGGCGTCAGGTGACAACCGGTTGTAAAAACAAACCAATCAACGAATATCCTAGTCTGAAGTGTAGACTGAGGACTAGGAGAACTGGCCCCAAGTAAATGGGACACTCAGCCAGGAGGAGGAAGAGGCAGTGCATATTTGTATGAAAGATAACAAAACAAATATGTATGAATAACTGATAAGGCAATTAGATAAAAAATATAAGCTACATAAATTAAAAGATAGTTTAAAATATATGTTGAGCCTTTACTATATAATAATAAGGCTAATCTAATCTTAAAAAAATAATCTAATAATTATCGTCAATATTTGACAAACTTTCAAAGAATGGACATCGTAACCTTTGCTTCATTTTTAAGAACCTATTTTCATTAAAAATGGCTAAGATGTACATAAAAAAACTAAACTTAATAATAAAATGCAAACGTTGAGATTACACATAGAATATATAAATTAAAGTATAAAACATGAATATACAAAACAGAGATGACCTTAAGGTGGGTTTAAGTAACTTCAGTTAATATTTTTAAAGTATTTTTTAAGTTATTTTAATTCATTCATTCATTATTCCCTAATTGTTACACCAACTGCAGTGGAACTTGATCTTTTTTTCATGAAGGTGAGATGATCCGTCTTACGCTTCAGATGCCAGTCCGGAGACTATGGAATATTCCAGAGTAAAAACACTTTTTTAAATAAATATTTCATGTCGAGAATCGATCCCAAGACATCTTGTATGGTAGGCAAACGAGCTGACCAGTTGACCACGAGACAGATAAAATGTATTTGTCACATAATTTAGCAAAATAAGCAACAAATAGTTGATTTATTATGTTTCTTAACTATGATTAACTACAACATAATCAATGATTACATTAATTGGTAGGTATTAATTGTTAACATAGAAAATTACAAAGTGCTAGAAAACATTGATGCACAATATTAACCGAAGTTTTACTATCTACTTATAAAAAATATATATTTTTTTAATAATCAGTCATATTTCTTTAAAAAAAAAAAAACTACCTAGCCAATTACATTTTTCTTGAATGGAGTAGGAATAAAATAGATTTTTTTAATTGATAACTCAACAGAGACGAAGGAAATATATCAAATTGGTATATGTCTCAACCGAGATGAAGAAATTATTAGGGAATAAGGAAATCTAGTATCTCATCTATGTCCACAGGGTTGCCAACCATAAATGAAGCAAGGCCAAAAATGTCCCGGGATAGTGACCCCAGGCAGAAGAAGTGTCGGCAGGCCTCAGGCAAGGTGGTCTGATGACATAAGACAGGTTGCAAGAAGTGGTCGGATGCGGTTGGCTCAGGATAGGGAGATGTGGAGATAAAAGGAGGAGGCTTGTGTTTACCATTGGACAAGAGAGGGCTGATAATTAAGGAAATCTAGTTATATTCAGGACTAATGACCGTCATTTGCTAAGTTAACATTCACCATTCTCCACAATAGGGTATTTTCACAAATCGAGAACAATGCTGAAAATACATAAAAAATTTACAGCAAATTAAAAAAATCTAATTATACAGATAACTAAAATAAATGTCAAGTGGGTTTTAACATACATTGCGTACAAGTATGGTGGGGTAATATTACGTGCCATTTGTCTCATAGGAAGAGAAACGTCCCGTTTACGGGTAATTCAAAATATGCTTATTTTAAACCACTGTTGAAAGTATATCCGAAGTCGCATGGAAAAAATAATAATACCGTTACCATTGATATTAAAATAATATTTTAAAATGTGAAAATGTCCTATGATAGGAAGTTGTATAACTAGTTACATGTGATTTCACATTATCACGGTGCTTCTCATTATTCTGTGAAGTTTCATAACAATATCCTTTTAGACTTCCACATTCCCTAATAATTCAATTTGGCTCAGTTGAGATATTTTATATCGATGTTGTTTTCTCCGTCTTTGCTAAGATATTGTTCTCTTTAGATAAAATCCCTTTCAATATTATACATAATTTTACTTACACCTACTAAGCTAAATATCTCAATATAAACGAGGCGATATAGTAAAGTTATTGTTAATTGTACATTAATTTTAAGTAAACAAAATTGAAAACCACATTTCCAATTTTATACAAAACCTAGCGAAAATATCAACTGCCTTTTCACCTTAATATAATGTATCAAAAAGTATAAAAACTATGATTTCTATTATTTTTAATATGCAAGCGTCAGCAATCCAAACACAATGGGGTGACGACGCTTGCCTCGAGCACAATTGGCCTCATGGCACATTGCGGTGCAAATCAAAATATAAAACAATTTCCATTTTAATTTTGGTTGTCACCGTAAATTCACATGTCATATAATTAAGAATTATTAAACCCAACCGATCACCAGTAGTTGTTCAGTCACTTTTTATGGAAGCCATTTTGTTTGTTCCCGTTAAGTTCTTGCATTTCCGTGGCGGGTTTGTCGTCTAGTTCGGGTGGAATGAGTCTTTTGTTAACTATCTGCAACCATATCATGAACACTATCATGACACCGGTTGTTATGGAGAAGGTCCAGATAGGTCCGAGGCGGGAGTAAACGTAACCTACAAACACTGGTCCCATGACACGAGACAAGCAGCCAGCACCCGTCAGGAAGCCCATCCAGACACCCTGAAAAGAAAAAAAATTATTAAGATTTACAGTAATTTAAAGAATTATTCCAAAAAATCTTTAAATTTTTCTTTGCATTTGTAAACATTTTTGGCTCATTTTTGACATATTTTTATATTTAGAATACATATTGCACTACAATGCAGCATAACCTCAACATTTTACAAAAATGTTTTCATTGCATAAATTTGTAATAGGGACTGAGAGCTCATTATTTTTATAGAAGATATTAGTTTTAAATTATCTATATTTTTACTCTAAACAATCCAGTGGTATTTTTGGTTGGTTAAAACCGTAAGTTATAAATAACCAGAATAGTTTTTACGTTCCCCGGTAAAAAAATAATATTCACACCGAGAGTGTTTAATGTTTTGGAAGAGCGTATTAAGCTCTCAAGGACAAAATTAATTTTCAAGAGAGTACTAGATTTTTCTTAGACTGGTTGATGATTTTTCAATTGTTTGATTAGGTTGTTTCATGTAAATCAAATGTTGATTCTATATTGTTGTCTATGTGTGTTTTTTAATGATGTTCTTATTGTACTATAATATTATTACTGTCTTACATTGTTCGTCTGATGAAAAGAGTTATCATGCCGGCATTTTTAGGGTAGTATAGCGGTTGAGTAAGCATCTGCTACCCTCCATCTTATATACACCTTTTTATTTAACGTAACTTTATTTAATTTTTAACAGTAAGTATAAAAGATAGGTACCTACTTAATTCTTTTTAAATAAAAAAAGTGTATGCATGTATTCTTCTGCTAATAATTAATGATTTTTAATTAAAAACTGAACTGATAACATAAGGATGCACAAAACAATCAGTGATTTGTCACCTATCTTATTTTATCTAAATAAAAGATCGATGTAAGAAGTTGCATTACAATAGAGGGTTTAAATGAAACTAATAGATGGTGCAATCAATATCATTTAACTAATGGATAGAAGTGAGAACGTGAGAGTAAAGTGATATTTTGGAAAAGACCTATAACCCACTTGTTCTCTAAACCATTTGAATAAATCCGTAGCATGTTTCAAGTATAAATTCAATTTATTTATTTAAATAATAATTTTGTAAAGTGCCCTTGAGGTATTATATTACGAAAATAGTACTATATAAGTTATCCATAATAACAAAACTTAACATATTGACGGCTTAATCCGTAAACAAGACAACTCCAGTAAACCAAACTACATAGAAGCAACATAAGGCTTTATTATGTGTAATGTAATATGGCACAAACATCCATAACTAAAATAATACTCAGAGTCCCTATACAGACATCTACTGAAGAAATATTCCACAAATCACAACTTATGACACCAAAACAATTATACGCTAAAACAATACTCACTTACAGATTCAAAAACTACTCTTACTCAAATGAAAGACATAACCCCTACAATACATCACAAACAAATAATATAATCACTAGATAGATCCTCAACACAAAGACAACTTAAACAAATACAAACATCATTCGGACAAAGAGATTTCGAGTATTGTTCAATTAAAATCTATAACCTACTTCCACTATCTATTAAAACAATTAGTAACAAGAAAATGTTTAAAAAGGCTATAAAAAAATGGATAGTGAAGCTAGGTAGAAGTAAAATGGATTATCTCATTCGCCCAAACCAATATTAAATCAACCGCTCCACAAGTGTATAGCTTATGTTAGGTTTTTGTTATTTTCATTGTGTCTTTTGTAATATAAATAATATGGATGTACATAAATACCTTGTTTTTAAAACTGTCTGAATATTTGTAAATTATCACGTTAATGTTTTTTAAGTTAGTCTTCTTTTTTTTATTCTCAAATGTAATTTTAAAAAAGTATATTGTTAAGTGTCCTCGGCACGGGTAACCCCAGTGAGGTCACATAATTTTTATTATTAATTATAGTTTGTAAGAGAAAAATATGAATAAATAAAAATAAATAAGTAAGGTCATAAGTTTTACGCTCCGGGTGCCAGTCCAGGAACAATGAAATAATGCAGTGTAAACCACCTTTAAAACCAATATTTCACGCCCACTCTATCAGGAATTGAACCCGGGACCTCCAGCATGGTAGGTTAACGTGCCAGCCACTACACTACAAGGCAGACTATTCTCCGGTCAATATTTTTTTTTTTTTTTACAGAAAAAAAAAATATTTGCGTTCTTATGATTTACCCAAATATTTAATTTTGAGGGCCATTTTCAACGAGTTGTAAATAACTTCTTTTATCAGGTTTTTTTACCTAAGAGTGTCCAGCCATCTAGTCTGTATTTGTATCCGCCTGGATACAGAATTATTATCCGTAAACTTATAATTTTACTTTTCATATTTTAAGATTATTTTAACACATTTGTCTACCATGCATGAGATTCGATTGCTGATAAGGTCGACTTGAAATATTTATTTAATAGGTAGTACTGCAATATTTTATAGTTCCTGAACTAACACCCAAAGCATAAGACTAATTTATTCCTTCGTATAATATTACAAATTAATGATCGCTGGTATTAGTATATTATTCTTTACATAGGATTCATTGAATCTCTCAAAAACGTCAATTAAATTATAAGTATGTAACATAATTCAACAATTAGTAAATCAAACCTAACAAATGAAATAAATTTAAATCAACAACACAATTTAAATTATCTAACTAAAATCAATAAATATTAATCTAATGCCAAGCTGTCTTGTCCTGCAAATATTCTTCGACTCTATAATAGCTCTTTCCAAACAGCCTGTGCTTTTTGTTGGCAAAGCCTGAATTTCAAGGTACATTGTTGTAGAATCGTATGCAGTTTGAGGGAAAAGAATTATTAATTTTTTGCAGTCTAGTAGTGGGCACAATTAACATATCTTTATTTCTAGTGTTGAACCTATGGAAATCTCTGTTTCTCCTAAAATCATCAATATTTTTATGTACATACATCAAGTTTTCATAAATATATTGATATGTGACTGTCAATATATTGATTATGGGTACATTGTAGGAATAGGTACATTACGATCAAAGTACGAAGGGGTTTGAAGTTATTAAATGATTTGCAAACTCTGAAAAATTATTATTGTTTCACACATGCTCTCTAATATTAATATTACAATTTCACGTCTGTCTTGGGTACATCTCGAGACCAGTAAACATAACAAAGTCAGTAAATGGTTATATGCTAATATTTACTAACATTAGTTGAAATGTTTGAGAGCTAAGCAAATGTTTTAAAAGTATTTAAATGATGGTTTTATTACCTGAGGTCTGGGTCCCAGGATCTTTGAGAATATTGTCGCGATGAGCAATATTCCTAAGGGATATCCAATGGAAGCCAATACATACGCCACACAAAGTTGAGTAACTGTCAATGCTGGGGTATATTCACACCAAGTTTGTGTAACGGGACATCCCAGAAGCTCTTCCCCTGGTCTCGTCAAATTCGATACAATCTGTTCCATCGTGTAATTTGTAAAGTTTAAACTGTGTCCCAACTCGGTCAAAGCGCTCAGGGTGAGGTTCTGCGGTATGGCCATTTGAGGAGGATCGGTGCCATACGGAAGAAGGGTCGCAGTTGCCATCATCGTTACGAAAAAACCACCCCACAGCATCAGCTTTCTCTCGGCGAATATCTTGGTCATTGGATTCGTAATCGCAAACACAACGCAAGCGATCACTCCACCGACGCTCATGATTATCGACATGTAATATAAAGATTTTGTCTTGTCCCAAGCGAATTGGTCCATTGTTAAAGATGTTCCGAGGGTTTCGAGGAGGACAAAGTTGAATACGAGAACGAAGAATGCGACAATAAGTGTCCAGCACGCCAAGTAGTCGGGTTTGATTGATTTCCACGCCTCTTTTTCTAAAATAAAAAATAATTTCATATTAGATGTCAGTACCAATGATGAACCTGCTTTTGGAGTTACAAAGTTTCAAATGAAATACGATGATAAAAAATGATAATTTACCGGTTTCTAGTCCTTTATGCAACATCAGTTCTTTGGCGGCGATCTTGTGCTCTTGGAAGTAGAACGGAAGGAATAAAGACAAGTTGATCAATCCGAGCATGACGTTCATCCAGCCAGTGGCTGTGAACATGTTCATCCTCAGACCGCCGTATATGGCAAACCCTTCTTCACCGAGCAGGGTGACGACGCCCTGCAGGATCGGGCCGACGACAAACCCGAGGACTTGCGCTAGTGAGATCATGGCGATGGCGCCGGTGCGCTCATTCAAGCGAGTTGCTGCAGAAAGATACGATCGTGCCGCCACCGTGTTTGCTGTAACAGAAAATTATGATTGTAACACCAAAATATAAGACTTCATTATTGCAAAATTACTATGTTTGACTGTTGTGTGGTTATGATGTCACATGAGTCTACGTAATCTTCTTCGATGGAGCTACAGCCCAAATTTTCTCCTTCAACTTTTGCCTGTTCTCAGCAGTCATTTTCCAATTTGCAACTTGTAGAATCCGTGCTGCATCTTTTTTTACGTCATCCTCCCACTTCAGCCGGGGTCTTCCATTCCTTCTTTTACCCCCTGGATGTCCAGTTATGATTCTCTTAGTTACTCGCGCATCAGGCATTCTTTGTACGTGTCCAGCCCATCTAAACCTAAGCATTTTTATGGGTAATGTGAGATACTAGAGGCTTCATATATGCTGTACAATTCGGCACTTTTCCTAATATTGCATTTGCATGCTGATATTAGTTTCTTTATTTCTGTTGTTTCCTCATTACATTCCATGAGAAGAGAGCCTAGAGGAAGCGAGGTCAGTATGCAAAGACAGACAAAAGAGGCATTCTATCCTCTCTGTCTTTCACAACGGTGTCATGGTTTGATTAAATAGTATTTCAAGAAAGAACATACAGCTTTACCATTGACATATTAATACACATATACATGCCCTGAGCCCTAAAAAATTATGACAATTAACTCATGCCCAACGCGTATTTTGTCGTTCTTCGACCGCCAACCATGCGTGATGTTTAGAATCTAAACCAAAATGCCTGCATGTGTCATGAAATTGCGTAAGAACCTGTGGGAAAAACATTGTAACAATAATTGTGTAACTTTTCATTGAAAAATATTTGTTCATGAGTGATTAACAAAGCTTAAAACAATAATTATTCAAACATAAATATTATTTTCTGTAAATGTCAAACTACACCAACAGCACAAATGCGAAGCTCTTCTTATTTACAGGGGTGCATTGATAAGAATATGTTTTTTTAAATATAATAAACGAGAGTTAATATTATTTATACATGCCCCAAAATTCAGTGAAAAGAAATAAATAGGTCGAAATTTTAAGGAGTTCAAGGAAAGAATCTGATTGGGATCCACCAAAAACAAATAATGTCGATTGTTGTAGAACATTGAAAATACAAACATTTTTACACACGAAAAATGAGCATTCTCATGCATATATTGTGCGTATAAAACAGCATGCAAACAAAAACAATGGTGGGTTTAGCGTTAGCGTCTAGCGTAAAAGTTTACAAAATGTAAGAAAAAGCACCACTAATGTGTTTGGCCAGGACCCGCCTGTGACATGTATATATAAAAAGTTAAATAAACAAAAATAAGAATAAATAAAAACCTCGTTAAATTAATTGATTTCATTGATCAATAATAATCTAAGGAGTGGTATGAACAGAAGTCCAATAAACATGAAATGTCCGATACACCATTCAAATCCAATATAGATAGATACTTTACTATTGTAACACATTTTCTATTATTGTGTTCATACCACAATGCCATGCCAACACAAATGTTTGTTTTTTTAACCCTTCCTTTACTGTGCTGAAAAAATTTGCGCGTTTCGGTGGTGTGTAGTCAATACACTTACAAAAATGGGGAATTTAAAATCTGAAAACTCAAACATTCATAGGCAATACGGAAATATCACGTACTACGAAAACTGATAAAAATATATGAAATGGATTTAGAAAAAATAATTGTGCTTCCAAAATCAAAATGGATATTGTGGAGAAATGTTTTCATATATAACTTTGAAAAAGAAAATAAAAAATATATAATATAACTAGAAACGCGACATGTTTGGCATCGATAGTTGTGACGTCAAGATTCGTGACGATGTTCTATAAAAATTTGAATGGTTTGGAACAAAGTTGATAACTAACACAAATCGTGACGTAATAGAGGCGGGGCCAATGCAATGACCGTTTTTGCGGGAATTCAAATTTACATATTGAAAAATATTTTTTAAACTACTAATAAGTAGTAAAAATTCTGTTTTTTACTGGACAGTATTTCATAGACCCTTATTATTTTTAAAATGTTAAAATTGATATTTCCCTACTGTTTCAATCAACTGTATTTGAAGTCAAAAGTGATAATATTTGAAATATAATCGCTAAAAACATGTAAAAACCATTTGCTAACGCTCACAGCGCGAGCAAACAGACCACCCTTAATGGAGCTCTGAGAGCAACTGGCGTACGGTGGCAGTGGTATAAGCTGGCCTGCGTTACGCATGGAATTGTCTCTCTCACACGCGAATATACCTATAGTATCGAGAGTGAGAATTAAAGAGTGAGTGAGACAATCATATACTTGGTAGTCTTTAACTTCGTACACCGCGACTTGCAACACATTAGTAAGCTTGATTTATGTCCAATTTCTGACAAAATGCTTTTTCTGTACCCAATAAGTATTTATTATTTAATAATAAATTCTTTCATTAATTACGTAAATGTGTAATAAAGGAATACCGATAATCTTAACCCAGTATTTATTATTTTTACAGAGATATAAACGTTATTAGATGCTATGTTACAGCTACACATCACCGTGAAGGGAGAGTTAATGGGAGTTGTTTATTATGCACAAGGCTTATTCATATTTACTGCAATAGGTGTGTTCTTTCTGACTGCTCTAACTATTGTTTGAGGATCTGGCGGGATAGTCGATTGTGGCCTTGTTATGTTAAAACTATAATACAAAAATCAACTATTGTTCTATACAAATTAAATCAATCTAGACCAATTTTTTGTAAAACTCCACGTTTTGTTTTATATAAAATACTTCAAGGAAAAAAGCAATTGATTATGGCTTCTCCTTCTTCTCCTTGATGCTAAAATCCAGAGTAAGATTTAGTCACTTTTACAAGTGCTCTGTTTTGATTTCCATTTTCTAATAGTAAGTTTTTACAAGTTGAAACTGGTTCCCTTAATTAAAATATTTATATAAAAAAACCTTGTACGAGCATTGTGCTGAGACCTTCTTTTATTTTAATCTTTGAGTACAAAAAATAAATACTTCGGTGGACTTAATGATAAAAGCAATATCTTCTAGCTAACCAAAAAAACAGATTGGTCAAAAGTTTATACTAAAAAACAAAATATATATTAAAAGATACATCCATAAAAAATCTAATTAATTAATAATAACAGCTCTTTTTCAATTGGGAGATTGCAAGGCTTGCACATAAAAACTGAAATGAAAGTAAATTATGTTTTTTTTTTTTTTTAAGAAAAAAAGAAATATTTGCGTTCTTATGATTTACCCAAATATTTAATTTTGAGAGCCATTTTCAACGAGTTGTAAATAACTCACTATTAGAAAATTGGAATCGAGTTGGGGTAGAGTAGGATTCGAACCACGGAACTTTGGTCCGTGAGTCCGAGACACTAGCCACGGGACCACAACCCGATTCATAGATGTTATGCATATTAAAGGATGAGGAATGTGAACTCAGGTAATGAGTTTGGAAGGAGATAGGAAGAGGAACAAGGAAAGAAAGAAGGAATAGAAAATACAAAAAAATAAAACGTAATAACAAAATGAAGGGAAGTTAGGGTTCTAAGGATATATAGCAATGTTTCAGGCGTTTCTTGAAAGTGGCCAGAGAAGGTGCATTTTTTTATATGAAGAGGTAGCTCATTCTAAAGTCTAGCACTTTGAACACAAAAGGGATTGTTGAATAATTATGCGCTGTATCGAGGAATGGAAAGTGTTCTCTCCTGAGAAGAGAGAAGCGAAAGACCATGATCAGAAAGATAAATTAAATTTTCAGCAAGATATTTTGTGTCGCATGACCAGATAATATTAACATTTGTCGAATATTTAGTACATTCTCGAATTGGAACCGTGTCGCAGGTGGGAAAGCTGGGAACATCAAAGCAGTACAGTTATTAAATTAATAAGGTTATTTTGGTTATTCTGATGACAACTATCAAGTGGAGGCGAGACGACTGGCTGGACTTATATGGCCTTAACAACGCTTGTCTACTTTACAAGACATCAGATTTTCGCGGCCGAAGAACGAGAAATGAAGAGTTGGTTGCTGACAGATGTCTGGGGAGACTGAAGATACCACGCGCGCCACTTAGGGCGCGGACGTGGATCAAATGAGTTAGGTTACTCTCAACAAGGCTTCTTGAGTTGCAATCGATGGTTCGTACTCTCTGGAACTCTAGGTTAACTAACTCAGTCAAACGTGAATGCCGAGTATTGTATAATGCCAGTACTCCTATATGGGTGCGAATCCTGGCACCTTAACAAAACTTAAAAAACCAAACTTCTGTGTTTTGGGAGTAAGTTCTTGAAGAGAATGTCGGGAATAAGGTGGTTTGATTTCATAACTAACATTGAAGTCCAAGAATGGACGCAACAGACTCCTAACAAGCGTTTTGAGGGTGCGGCGGTGGACCTGGGTTGAATGCATGCTGCGGATGCCTCGGGAGAGCCTTAACCCCTGGGGTCGCTCTTGATTATGATCTTTCCGCTTTATTCGGCATAACTACAGGATGCGGGATTGGCATTGAGAGTGCTGGCTAGCAATTAGATCTGAAGGCATCTATAAGATAAGGATGAGGAAAAAAAGGAAAATGAAAGATCAACGGTTCTCATCTAGTTTTACATGCCCCTCCCAATCCTATTATTAATATACCTGAACTTATTCCGATGAGGAGCCGAGAGAACAGCATCCAATACTTCTTGTGGGTGACAAACACTTCGAGGAATGCGTGCATCCCACTGGCGAACACAAAGAGAAGAAGGGTAACGATGAGGGGTATCCTGATGGAGCCACTCTTGTTGGCCCAAAGTCCAATCACGGGGGAAAACAACATCTGGCCGAAGGGGTTGGCTGCGACCACAAAACCCATAAACTCCTTCCCGGCATTGGGATCCAACTAGGAAATAAACAATAAGAATAAATAATACAATCGATCTTACAGTACGGAATTGTGGAATGTAGAGGATACTGGAAATCAAATTTACACCCTCTATTAATTTCATAAAAAAACATTTTTAAGATTGTAACTAAAAAACAAAGAATAAATCCATTTAGTTAAGTATTTTAAGAATTTTGTGTAAATACAGTAAAATAAATGTTAAAAAAAGAATCTCGGGGAGAAAAAGATACATATTTTACAAAATTTAAAAAACACAAGATTTTCCTTTAATTTAAGCATGCACATGTCCAACACTAGTGAAGCTATGCACGCTTAAACCAATTAATAAATTGAATGGTTAATTTTGAAAATAACCAAAGTGAAAATTTGTAATATCCATTAAAACCTCAGGGTAATAATGCGTAACCTAGAGAGGAGCCCAAACGTAGGAAAACCATTCTATGACTATTGGGTATTAAGTTAGCTACAGTTCGCAGCAAAACAATGGGCCGTACTCAGGTCGAGAATCGCCAAATGGATATTAATTTGCATTGTAAATACTTTTAAATATGTTCCTGTGTATTTATTATTGCAGGGTTATTCCAATTTATTTTTCTATAATTCGCCTTTATTTTATAAAACTGAAAATACATGTTTATTTATTTATTTATTTATTCATTTTATTCACAATATACTTATGTTACATTTATTGAGACATAAATCCCAACTCCATGGAACCAAAGTCCTGTGCTGAGTTTGTTTGTTTGTCTGGCGAGTCGTAGCGGCCTGAAATTTGGACACGTCATTTTAGACGTGATTTCAAAGTTAACGTTGCTATTTTCCAGTAAAATCTTAGTCGACCTCTACTCGATAAAAACTCCATTAACACATTTGACGCTCCTACTGCTGCAACCAAACATACTGCAATTCACCATAGTCGACTTTTATTTATTATAACGTAAATATCCAAGTTATTTACAAACAAAGCCAAGCACAGCTACAAAAGCATCCGATCGAACCGTTATGTTTAATTAAGAATAAAGGTTTCAGCTCTTAAACTTCACATACATCAACAGATGACAGAATTGAAGGGATATAGATATTCGAATATGGGCAGAATGGTGAATGTTACACAGTGTGTAATCTGGCCACATGTCATATGCCCGGTAGATGCCTAGACTTCTATATTACCTTCTCTCAAATGTTCTTCATCTCTGTTGTAATATGTTAATATTAACAACTCCCTAGGGAGTTAATCCAGTCCTTGTCTACAAAAAATTTGACAAACTCAAAATATTGTCGTATCATACTCTTTTTTCGAGTGTTTTTATTTTTTTTCCGCTGTAAAATCGTTTAGTTCATTTCATTTAGTATGTAACAGTTGGCGATAGCTGAAATGACAAATCATGCCGTGTAAATTAAATCCTCCATGGTGTAGTGGCTAAGACGCTTGACTCGCGCACGGAAGGTTACGGGTTCGATTCCCGGTGAGAACAAAACATTTAAATGCGACTTTTCTCAAGCCTGGGTGTTCTATGCTGTAATTCACAACTGTAATTGATTGAGGATCGTTTTTTCAAAACACGATATTAGCCCCACATGGCGATTTCTTTTTTTAAATATATAAAATAGCCAGTATGGAGACGCGTAGAGTAATCGTACCTGAAAAACCCCGAAACACATTAAAAACCAGCTTTAAAAAATATCAAAGTCTTACACAATAAAATATCATGTTTTGAATAACGATATATTATCCTTAATAGGGAAATATAACTTTTTTTTTACATTTTTAAAATAATAAAGGTCTATGAAATACTGTTCAGTAAAAAATTTTTTTTTGCTAATTATTAGGAGCATAAATAATACTTTTACATTTGTAATTTTGAATTCCCGCGAAAACAGCGATTCTATTGGCCACGCCCCTAATACGTCACGATTCATGTTTATTTGTTCCTGCCATTGAGATTTGTGTAGAACAAAATCACGAATCTTGACGTCACAACAACCAAGGCCAAACACGTAGCGTTTTTCTCCGAACGTATTTTTATTGAATTTCTTTTTTACATTTATGTATGAAAACATTTCCACACAATATTGATTTTGAAAATACAATTAATTATTTTAAATCCATTTCATATATTTTTATCGGTATTTTTTTTTTGCACCACAACCAGCCAGGAGGCCCATTACAGTGGTGAATTACATCACAGAACAACCAGGCTTGAGAAAAATCACATTTCATTTTTGTGTTCTCACCGGGAATCGAACCCGGAACCTTCCGTGAGTGAGTCAAGCGTCTTGACCACTACACCACGGAGGCTGTCGTATGTGATATTTCCCTATTTCGATATTTTATATTGAGTGCTAATGAAATATAAAACCAAAATTATAAACTCTCAATTAGATTATGTTAGGTTTAATTTTTAAAACAGATTATTCACACGATTTGAAGAGAATCACAAAAAACTCTCTCCTGAAAAATTGTGTTTCGAGCGAATGTCGTGTTTTGAAAAAAACGGTCGTCAATTGGCCTATAATTCTGGTTTATTTGTAAATTTTGTATCTTTCTTGTAATGACCGTTGTTTTCTTGAAATAAATAAATAAAAAAATAAAGTAAAATACCAAAATAAAAACTACATACTGTTTCACGGAAAAGGGTTAATCGTATCGTAAAGCTGAACGGTCAAGAAAATGAATTAATATTGTATTGAAAAACAAAGAAAACTCTTTACTGTTCGGGTTACATTTTCCCTCAATTCCAGTGTTATGTTGCTTGTGTGTGTGTAAATGTGTGCTCGTGTAAACACACAAATATTATATACATACATACACCTAGGTCACATGTAAATGTGCGAGTGCCAATGACTTTTCTTTGTTTCGCAAATTCAAGTACACGCAAATAAATTTTAGCATTCATTCAACCATTAGCATGCAATTATAGGATTTAATCAGTAATTCCCAATGACAAATAATTAAATAGACACGTAAAAAGCGCCCAAGAAAATGGCATTTTAATTCGCGGGAAAAATCAGTTTTTTTTATATATATATATATATATTTTTTTACGCCTCCACTCGTTTGCGAGTGATTTTGGCTCTTGGAAACAAGAATAATAAATTTAAAGAATATACGCTTCAGTGAACGACAAAAAAAACCATACCCACGAAAAAATATAATATAATGTGAGGTAGTTAAAATCAGTATGAGAGAGTTATGTGACAGTAAAATATTATTACCATCTAAATTAAACGTAAACATAACATGAAATTTCGGGCCAAAAGTAAAGAGGGACATTCAATTAGACTTATTATTTAAATTTGGCAAATAATGTTAAACAAATTCAAATATTTTTATTATTTGTCCTTAAGAATTTAGTCAGAAGTAAATTAGTATCCAAATCGTTCTGGGCGAGTAAAAATTTTACGTTAAGAGGGAACGTATTATATTCTTCACAAATATTTTAAAGGAATTCGCTTCTGTCGTAGAGGGGATAGTCGAAGAACAGATGATCTAATGTCTCATCGTCATTTTCACAAAGACACGTTGCCGAAGTAAAGACGCCTATTCTCGATAAGTGCGAGGCAACGAGACGATGTCCTATTCTCATTCTTGATATTAGAGAGAAATTCAATGTTGATTGCTTTGCGATTTCAAACCATGGTATAATGGGGATGGAGCATTGGATACTCCTATAAAACAACCCAATTTTTAATTATTGGGTCTATAAAATATAAAGGTCTCATAATGTAATTGAAATGATAGTCCGGCTCTTTTGTCGGAGTTATCATTAAATGTCCCCGGCTACCGCACCCGTCACACGTCGAGCTCTCTATTTCATGTGCCAGCAGTTCATACGAACTAGGCCCAGAACTCTCCATTTATACGTTTTGCTCGTGAAAATAATTTGAACTTTCCCCTTATTGATCCATTTGATTGTAAAAAAATAACATTTAAAATGCGCGTCTTAAAACATACTTTTTTGTCTTATACTTAGTTTCAATAATAAAGTCTTATTTTATCTTATCTTATTTTATTTTATTTTATTATATTTTATCTCTAATTCTTAATATTTTAAATATATTTGTATTTTCGACACTTGTGCAATATTTACACACATGTCCACTCTCATTCCAATATAACACCCACTCACCCACCCTCTCACTCACTTACACTCACACAAACACACTAGTATGTATTGTAGGTGTATTTAATGTATTTCTGTGGATATCTGTCATTGGTTTTATTCTCTGTATATTTTATTTGTTGTATTTTTGTTACATATATTACTGTTGATATCCCCAATAAATAAAATTTAAATTTTAAAAAAAAACACATTGCATATGTATATTTCTTCCAACACATTGAAACTATTGTATACATTATATAATGTGTTTTTTTTATGAGAAAATAAAATAAAATAAAATAAAAATAAAATAAAATACCATATTTTCCTATTAACACTTTGTACCTTACAGCATTTTAAATTTGCGCCGACAATATAATGTATGGAACAGAAAGACAGTAGGTACAGAATGAATACCCCGTGTACGGATTTGTATTGCATAGTAATATAAACGCTCGTAATTTTCCACACTTTGGCCACGAGTGATGCAAGTTTGTGATTAAATTGTATTCTGGATTCTGGCAAACACTATTAATTACTGAAAGGGAGATTGTGGAGTTCGTCATTTTGTTTAGAAACCGGTGCCAGTGAATGCGCTGCCTCCACATACCCGAAAACCGTTTTAAAGACCAAGGAAAGAGAGACGAAGAGACGGGCACGTCTCGAAACCGGTAGACATAAAAAGTCTATTTTTTTATTTTTTTTTTATTTATTGGGGATATCAACAGTAATACAAATATAACAAATAACATATACAGAGAATAAAACCAATGACAGATATCCACAGAAATACATTAAATACACGTACAATACATACTAGTGTGTTTGTGTGAGTGTAAGTGAGTGAGAGGGTGGGTGTGTGGGTGTTATATTGGAAAGAGGGTGTCAGGTATCGAAAATATAAATATATATAAAATATTAAGAAATAGAGATACAATTTAATAAAATAAAAATTTATTATTGAAACTAAGTATAAGACAAAAAAGTATGTTTTAAGACGCGCATTTTAAATGTTATTTTTTTACAATCAAATGGATCAATAAGGGGAAAGTTCAAATTATATTCACTAGCAAAACGTATAAGTGGAGAGTTCTGGGCATAGTTCGTACGAACTGCTGGCACATGAAATAGAGAGCTCGACGTGTGACGGGTGCGGTAGCCGGGGACATTTAATGATAACTCTGACAAAAGAGCCGGACTATCAAGGCGTCCACTGAGTATGTCATGAAGCACCCCCATGTCCAACAGTAGACGGCGATCTTCTAAAGTAAGCAAGTGGTGTTTTTTGCAGGAAGACATATAATTGAGATCGGTATACCTGCATCTCCAGTTAAGATGTCTAAGAAATGTCCATTGAATTTTCTCAAACTTTTCTTTATGTGTGACATATTGTGGAGACCAAACAGAAGAGGCATACTCGAGCAAACTGCGAACATGAGCAAAGTAGACCATTTTAATACACGCGATATCTTTAAATACCTGACATGTACGAAGTACAAAACCAAGGTTTCTATGTGCACGGGTCAGTATGTCATCGAAGTGATTCTCAAATGTAAGTTTGCTATCAAGAATAACACCCAGATCGCGTACGGTATCAACTCTCTGAACAGGTTGGTTTAATAATATATAATGATATGGGATTGGATGTCGACCTCGCGAAAAAGAAATAAGCAAACACTTTGATACATTGACGTTAATACGATTTTTCAAATAGTATTCTGTCAAACGGTTTAGATCATCTTGAAGTTTAAAACAGTCAAGGGGATTCTTAACTTTGAAGTATATTTTTTTATCATCTGCGTACATCAAAAATCTTGCGCTTATAAATACAACATAAATATCATAGAGATACGCATTGTAAAACAATGGTCCCAAATGTGAACCCTGGGGTACTCCGGAGGAAATATCAGCAAACTCAGATCGAAAACCACCAAGAACAACAGCTTGGCTTCTATTGCTGAAATATAAGTGGTTAGATACCTCAGAGTAATGATACGTGAACCTATAGAGAAGCCCTATCACTATGTTTCATAGAACGCAAGCGATGTTGGTTTGTTTATTAGCAACAAATTGGTGGCCATTTTGTTTTGCTTGACATCATACACATAACGGTTCGATCGGATGCTTTTGTAGCTGTACTTGACTTTGTTTGTAAATAAATTTGATATTTACGTTATAATAAATAAAAATCGACTATGGTGAATTGCAGTATGTTTGGTTGCAGCAGTAGGAGCGTCAAAGGTGTTAAAGGAGTCAGTTTTCACAGGTAATTGATTTCGAATATTTTTAAATGATTTACATTGATTTTTGGCATTTATTGTCCCGACACGTGTATTATGTTGCTTAAAAACTTTCCTTATATCAACATATTTACTTCAGATACTATTTTTTCTCAATTTAGGGGATAAATTTGTGAATTAAAGTATGTTTACTGTTAATATTGACAGTTGATTACGGACAATATGTCGGGGCCGCACTAGGCATCCATATAAAGTTTGAGTCTTTATCAAGTAGAGGTCGATTCAAATTTTACTCGAAAATAGCAACGTTAACCTTGAAATCGCATCTAAAATTACGTGTCCAAATTTCAAGCCGCTACGACTCGCCGTTTCGGAGATGTAACGGACAAACAAACAAACTCAACACGGGACTTGGGTTCCGTGGAGTTGTGATTTTGTCTCAATAAATGTAACATAAGTATATTGTGAATAAAATAAATAGACACACACATGTATTTTCAGTTATATTAAAATAAATATAGGCGAATTATAGAAAAATAAATTGGAATAACCCTGCAATAATAAATGCACAGGTACATATTTAAAAGTATTTACAATACAAATTAATATCTATTTAGCGATTCTCGAGTACGGCCCTTTGTTTTGCTGCGAACTGTAGCTAACTTAATACCCAATAGTCATAGAATGGTTTTCCTACGTTTGGGCTCCTCTATATCTTGGCGCATTATTACGCTGAGTTAAATACTAATATTTGAAATATTTTTCAGTTAGTCTGTTTGTTTGAAGGAGAAAAATATAAAACATTCATTCGTTCTGTTTCCCGTATAATAAAGTCGATGTTATTTAAAAATACAGGAAATAATAGCGTACATTATTTATAGACCCACTAGAATGTTTACACTTCCCAGTCATAGATAATAGATACACACACGGGTATTTAATTAATTACGTTAGCAAAAAATCATATGGATGTTTGGAAATCGATTAACTCCAAAAATCTAAATATTTATGAACTGTAAGTTTGTACTTTATACATATATTTAGTTTATAGTAAAATCTTTAGAATAAATTATATTTAGTCATCGCTGACTGTTACATGCTAGTGAATTCAGCCTTCAAGTCTCTTCTAACAGATTACTAGTTTTTGGTGACCGAACGAAACAAGATTTTCATCCGAAACCGAATATCGGCTTCTGTTCTATGTTCGGCTGAAACCGAAACTTATTTAAATATGTCGCAAAAGAGAGGAAAAACATTTTTGAGAAGGGAATATGGGAGTCTAGGCGTTTACAGGGCTTATGACCTGTCGTTGGCTGGTTGAAGCGGCCACTTTACACACTGCGTAACATTCACTATTCTGCCTATGTTTGAACATCCACATTTCTTCAACTCTTCCATCTGTTGACTTTTGTGAAGTAAGAGCTGAAACATTTATCATGCGGGTGAGATTTACCCGGTTTAACCAATACTGGGCAACGCCTAAAAACAATTTTACAATTTATCAAGTAGTTAATTTAACAATGTTTTGAGTGTGTCCAAATGCTCGCAGACCAGCCAATGACAGGTCATAGGCCATGTGAATTCCTTGACTCCCATGCTCCGTTCTCAAAAACGTTTTCCTTCTCTGTTGCAAAAAAAATAAAAAATGAACAACTCCCTAGGGAGAAAATCCAGCCAGTCTGCAAGCATTTAGACACACTTAAAACATTGTTGAAGGTTTAAAACAGTTTAAGTTTAGTTTAGTTTATTTCTGCGATTGGTCCGCTGACGATAAGTAAACCGGAAATCTTCCACAATTCTCTTATCATTGGTTGATTCATATGAACTTGGGATGTCGTTCAAAGTGGTTTGTTTTTTTTAAATATATTTTTCGCTCTAATTCGAAAACATTTTTTGTATCCAATTTCCCGTAGGGCTGAAGTTCCTCCACTTTGAATAGGTAATTAGTATACGTATCATAATGATCGTACATAACATACAGTTGGCTCTGTCTGTCTGCCAAGGCGCAAACACAGACATGCAGGCTAGTTGCACACACGTTTGCATGGAGACGGACATGTTAATTGGTGCCAAATATTGGCGCCTTGAACTTGAATGAGAACTCAACTCATGAACCAATGAAAAATTAGATCTTGAAATAATTTTATTTCCCTAACTAGTACCTACATAAATTTAAAGTACAGGTAAACGTCGTTTTACGCCGGGCTCCCGTTCCGAGAGACACCGGCGTAGAATGAACACAAACAAAATCGAAGATATAGGATTGGGTTGTGTCAAAATTCTAAGAAAAATCTATTTATTTATTTTATTCATTATTTACATACAATATAACTTTTTTTTTACAGGACTCACCGAGCCAATTAATATGGCTTGTCGGTAAAGATCCTTTACATGAAAACATATGCTAACACTACTTAGTTTTATAATAATAATTACTACTAACAATATTTTGAGTTTGTCCAAATTTTTGTAGACAAGGACTGGATTCAACTCCCTGGGGAGCTGTTTATATTAACATATTACAACAGTCAATTACCAATTACCTGTGAAAACTGACTTCTTTAACACATTTGGCGCTCCTACTGCTGCAACCAAACATACTGCAATTCACCATAGTCGATTTTTATTTATTATAACGTAAATATCCAAGTTATTTACAAGCAAAGCCAAGCACACTGACAAAAGCATCCGACAGAACCGTCATGTGTTTGTTGTCAAACAAAACAAAATGGTTGCTAACCAACAAACCAACATCGCTTGTGTTCTATGAAACATAGTGATAGGGCTTCTCTCTAAGTTACGCATTATTACTCTGAGAGTATTGTAGTGTTTATTAAAACGATAAGATCTACTTTTATACTTGTACCGTGAAAATAAATATTTATTATTGAAAACAAAAATTATTACTCAAACCCATATTTATTTTAAGCCATGTTTTGAGTGTAAGGAATAGAAGAGCATGTCTAAGGAACAGCATGAATGTGAGGGAACCCAGGCCCAGGGAAGGGATGAAAATCAGGATAGAAGTGAGTGGCGCTCATTCCTCTCTACCTATCCCGCAAAAGAGTTATGGGGCGTGAGGCGTGATGGTATAGATAGATATTTTAATTACAACATTGTGACGTTATCACACAGCTATTACAAGGTAATCACGGTTGGTATTATTATTCTGGTAAGAAGCCCTGTAAATGCCTTGATAACCCATATTTGTTTCCAGAGCTTCTCTGTTAAGATATCAAAAATGTTGTTATTAGACCAGTATGGGTATAATCTAGCAAATAATTTGTCTTTGTAGGTACACATTCGAATAATAAGAGATCACCTCCTATTGTAAAAATATATTTTTTTATTAATATAATTAACGTCAAAATGTTAAATGAATGTACTTGTAACAAATACTATTCATAATGATGATCAAATACATTAAAAACATTTTAATAAAATAAGTGAATATTATTATTTCAGACTTGTTGCTCTATGGAATAGAAAAAAATATACATTTATAATTCGCCATTCTAATTTCGGAATATATAAGTTTAAACGAAAGAAAAATTCCACAAAGAAATATATAGTATTTATAAAGAGAATATTATAGCCCTTATTTAGTTTTTTCCGAGTGGGATTGGAAGAATATCGGCTATTGGACTTGAATCAATGTCTAACTCAAATATGACAATTTCGGACTGGGTTTTGTGTGGAGCTGAGACAGCTATACAGGGTGTTCATTAAACCCCGTCACATCCGAAACCACGATGATCAGTATGAGCAAGAAGACATATTGGCACATTAAAATATTTTTTTAGAACAAAAAAATAAAATATCAAAAAAAGCAAATGGTTGCTTACTTCTGCAGGGCCGAAACGGGTATGGGGGAGTCAGATACTGCGCCGCGCTCCCCTCACTTCTCCCCTGCAGAAGTAAGCAACCATTTGTTTTTTCAAATATTTTATTTTTAAAAAAATCTTTGTCCAAAATATTTTTTTAAATATGCTAATATGTCTTCTTGCCCATACTGATCATTGTGGTTTCGGATGTGACAGGGTTTAAAGAACACCCTGTATATCCCTTTATATGTCTCTTTTGTTTCTTATTTTCTGATAACGATACAGATACTTGGCAATCCGGATGACTGGAGTTCGGATTAACGGAGTTCTACTGTATTTTGTTATTTATTTATTTTTATTTGGGAAAAAAACAACAGTTTTTACATATATTGTATACAGAAAATAAGAATATATATAAACAAAAATTGTGAAAACAGTCAATAAAAATTTTCCAGTGGTGTAAGCTATTGATTAAGTACATTAACGGTATCAAAATAAAAGCAATTTTTAGGCACTTAGAAGTTGCAAATAAAATAAAAATACATATACATTATATACCGTCATAAAAATAAAGTACATAGAAACAAGATAAATTTAAATTTTAAGAATAAGAAAAGAAAAAAAGTTATATAAAAATAATGTAAAAGGTACAAAATATAATAATGAACATACGAGTACATACATAATTACTGACATCGTATAATTCAGCGGGTGTACTGTCCATAAGGAAACTTCTATATTTCATATGGGAGAGATGAAAAATGTCTGCGTGACCGGAGAGAACAGTATTATAATAATGACATGCTCTAAAGAAAAAGTCGTTTTTCCTTGAGTTAGTCCTAGGTACTGGCAAATTAAATGTAGTATAGAGTCTTGTTCTGTTGGGTACAAGATATAGGCAGACAGCCTTAGCCAGCGTACCGATATCTCGTGTACTGCCTTTTTTCTGCGTATTCTTCCTAACAAAAAGCATCTCAAAGCCGCAGCCGTTTTAAAATAAGACCATAAATTATTTTCTACGTTATTTAAAAACAGCACATAAGTCGCATTTCATTTGTAGCAAGTAGCAACGAAGTAACTAGTATTTACGCGTTGACTTGATGTGTTATCTACTCAACAAATAGAAAACTTTTACAACATGGCTTGTGCTTTTGACACCATAATAATTTAGAAATTATTTATTCAGTATTACAAACCAAGATACAATTTATTTACATTTCAAACCGTATATGTGGAAAGTAGAAACGGTAAATTTATGGCCATAGTGGCGAGCGTTTAGTGGCGCGGCGCGGGCGCGTCGAACTAAAACATATGGTAACAAAAAGCGTCCATAGTCCATAGTGACATTTGGTTTTCATTTCGAAGATGTCCCTACAATGATGTTCAAATTAAGAATATATCTGTAAAACCTTTGGAAATTATAGATTACAAGAATATTGGATTCCATATTGTCAAACATAATTACCCAAATAACCCTAATGGGGTCCTTAACCCTTTATAGGACACATATTTTATGTAAATTTACTTTTTGCAAACCTAATAAAATATCAAAAATCTTTAGTGTTTGTCCAAATTTCTGAAGACAAGAACTGGATACAACCCCCTCAAGAACTGTTAATATTACAACAGATATGGAGAGTATTTTAGAGAAGGGAATATAGAAGTCTAGGCATCTACGGAGCTTATGACCATTAACTGGTTTAGGTGGCCACTCCACACACTGAATAACATTCACCATTCCGTCTATATTTGAACATCTACGTTCCTTCAGTTCTTCCACCTGTTGATGTTCGTAAAGTCAAATAGCTGAAACCTTTATTGAATGTTATACAGTGTGAAAAGTGGCCTAATAAACCAGCCAATGACAGGTCACAAGCTCTCCCACTCTCTTCTCTAATCTCACATTCTTTTCTCTAAAATATTTTCCATTTTTAATAATATACAAACATTCAAAGGAAAAAAAACCCACTAATTTACAATACTATCGAAACTGTAGATTTCCAAATAATTTAACCTGACACAAATGAAATACAACAAACAAATATGTATGTATGTGTGTATATATATGTATATGTATGTATATGTGTGTATATATGTATGTATGTGTATATGTATGTATGTGTATATGTATGTATGTGTATATGTATGAATGTAGTATGTATGCTTTATATTTAAATATTTAATTGTATTTTTACATTTAATGTAAACTGTAATATTTTTTTTCTTTTCTTCTCTTTTGGGCTATAACTGTTTTTCTATTTCTTCAATATTGTTTTTATTTATAGGAAACATATTCGAAAATCATATTTGCCGCAACAAATCGGTTTCTTAGAACAGACATTTGCCCATATAGGAACCGATTGCAACATTAGGCATATTAATATTTCTGGCTTGCCGACCCTTCATATACTGAGCCTACTCCTAGTACAAGCAGAATTTGCCAGAGTGTTTTTTGTGCCATTTTTGTAACAATGTATGTATAAACTAATAAATGAATGAATGAATGAACTGCGACATTAAATCGTTATTTATATGTTGGGGGAAAAAACTTTGATGATTTTCCATAAATCTTAAAATCAATATCAAATAAATCTAATGCATGCATGGCATGTGATGCTAATGACCTTATCTCCCTTAGTAGGCTCACATTTTTTTTTATTCTTAAAAACGTTTTTTTATATATATTTATTCTGCTTGTGTAAGAAAAGGTTTTAGGCGTATATATTGTTGTTGAATATTTAGTTATAAAGGCGCTAAACTTGCTTTGTTTCTTTGTTGTTCTCAATATGTGTTATTTTCTAAAGGCTAATATTATTTATGTCCCGAATTGAGTTGTTGTAACTCCCGGGAATGTAATTCAACATATTATACTTGTAAAATACTTTGTGTTATATGATTAATAAAGAAAAAAATATATATAATTTTTTATTTTTTTTAAAACACATGAGACCCACCCTATCTTGAACTCTATACAGTAGAAAGTTGTGTATCATATAGAATATAATATCTAATTTTAAGGAATCTGTTCTAGATAGTAAAAATAAAATGTAAATAAAATATAATACTATGTATCTTTTTTGGGTGATACCGTGTATGTTGGATTTGATCCGACGTTTCGGCTACCATTGCAGGAGCCATCTTCAGGGAAAACTGTGTGTTTTATAGAGAAATGTATGTGTTTATGTACTAGTAGTTTGTACCGTGTCACAGTCAGCAGTAGGCACATTTCTAGTTTTGTAGGAAAGAATAATTATGTTTATGTACTAGTAATTTGTACTGTGTTGCAGCCGGCAGTAGGCACATTTCTATTCGTTTTTGTCATATGTAGTGCTGGGAACCATGTTGAATTTAATTTAAGCCCGTCGTCTTTGTTTATATTATTTGGATGTCTGTGTATTTCAATTGCCTCTTTTATTATTCGTGCACTATAATTACTAGGTTTATGTAGAATTTTTGGTTAAAAGGCGAAAAAATGTCCTGTGTCTATAAAGTGTTCCGCTATTGCGGATTTGTCTGGATGCCCAAACAGGGCGCACAGCAAAGAAGAGAATTGACGAACACAAAAGAGCGTGTAAACTTGGGCATCCAGACAATAATACATTATATCAATCCATTAGTTAACCCAAAAAAAAAAAAAAAATTGTTGATAATGATCTTTAAGATAAAAATAACTTTATTGAATTTACTTACATATAACTTTGAATTATCTATCCTTACCTCTGTTCTGTATAAATACATTTAACTCTTTAATAAAGATACCAGTCTCGAAGATGTCGCGAAAGCGATGAAACCGGTCACTGGATATTCCAAATTTGTGGATTAAAGTATTACTCGTGTTTTATTTATATAATAAATTACAATGAACTTCCATCAAGAATTTTCACTTACAAACTTAAATGTTTTATGTTTTCTTTTTTTGATAAAAATAAAATGCTACTACAGTAGTTAACGTGTGGTTCAATAATCGCTTTGTAAATAGTTTTGCAAGAGTCCTTATCAATAAATCTTCTGATCTTTCTTTTATTAGTACTTTTTTTCTGCTGGTAAACCACGTGAAAACACGGGACCGGGACACAACGCATGGTTATTATAATCACGTGTTTACACAGCTCCGGGATACAAAGCACAGAAAATGGAGTGAGGCCCTGTATATGTGCGAACATTGCAATGCCCAATGTGGCTCTCCACAACGGCCAATGTTGGCAAAACTATCGAACAAAAAATACTCATTTAATTATTTCAAATAAACCTGAGCAGTTTCAATTGATTTAACCCAGAATTTTTTTAATTCTGACACTTTTAAGAAACCCTCCACAAAGCATGAAATTTCACAAAAATGGGCCGGGCACAGGGTAAATTCTATGTGTATTCGGCCGGTACTCAAAGTGTTAACTTAAGACTATTTTGTAAATATTTTTTTAAAAATAAATAAATAAAAAAAATGAAAAGAAATTTGTACAAAAAATCTCTGTTTTGATGTCAAAAATGTTACAAATAAAATATTTTATTTTATAAAAAAAATAAACATACTGTATTTAAATTTATTTCAACAGAGAGGGAAAACATTTTTGAGAAAGTAATATGGAAGTCTAGGCATTTACAGGGCTTATGACCTGTCATTGGCTGGTTTAAGAGGCCACTTTACACATTGTGTAACATTCACCATTCTGCCCATGTTTGAACATCCACATTTCATCAACTTTTCAAAATGGAAGAGTTGAGGAAATGTGGATGTTCAAACATGGGCAGAATGGTGAATGTTACACAGTGTGTAAAGTGGCCACTTAAACCAGCCAATGACAGGTCATAAGCCCTGTAAATGCCTAGACTTCCATATTCCTTTCTCAAAAATGTTTTCCCTCTCTGTTGAAATAAATTTAAATATGAACAACTCCCTAGGGAGGAAATCCAGCCAGTCTGCAAGCATTTGGACATAATCAAACATTGTTGAAACATATTGTATTTAAAAAAATCTGAGTGGAATAGTGATTTATCAGTTTACGTTATTACGATACCATTGTGACATAAGACTTATAATTAATACGAGATATAAGAAAGTAAATACATACTTTAATTTTGGTGGTATATTTATGTACCGCTTTATTCTAGGTGTCCTATAAAGGGTTAACTGAATCCCTAACTAAATATTAAATTCACATTATACAAGAGTGTATAATGTGAATTTTATCAAATAAAAGTATTTTATCCTGACCAATTAACTAACTGCATACACAATAAATAAGTGTTTCATTCGTTTTCTAAAACATTGTAAGAAAAAAATGTTTTCTGAATTGTAGGTTAATTTAAGTATCGTATTTATTATGAATGATGGATAAAGGAATGGTTTGCGTCATACTGATGTTAATCAGTCAGTCTATCACAAAACGAAATAATTCAGAGCAAAATGGGCACCAAGTCATTGGAACAATACACACCATCCCTCGGTAACTGCACATATGTGCATCTGCCATCTTCCAAGAATTAGCGAGTAGTCCGTTAGCCACATGTCCGGCAATAACTATTTATTTATTTACACTTTTACGTTTGTATTCTTTTTTTAATACAGAATAATGTTCCCTCACTGGGGTTGTCCCGTGCCGAGGAAAACATTTTACAAAATGTGAAACATGCCTTAAATTAGCCATTTAACAAAGTGAACATAATAATAACAATAAAAAAAAAACGTAATTAATCCAATTAACTTAATTATCATTAACATAATAAACAAAAAAAAAACTAAAATATTCATAAAAAACATAACCAATTTATATAGACCAATAGAACAAATTTCATAAACAGCACACACATTTTACCCATTTGGCTTGATCCACTCATCGATCCGTGCGCAACCCACCTCCACTAACCATTTCTTAATAGCAATTTTATATGTGAGAACTTACTAATTGTCCTTATGGATAATAGAAGTAGATTGTACACTTTAACCGAGTAGTAGGCCAATCCTCTTTGACCGAAGGTTGTATTTATTTTTTTTATTTTTTTGCAGCATCAGGGTGGAGTATCTAGTAACTCTTGTATTTGTAACGGAAGGAAGATAATAATGTTTACGTGCGTATAGTAACAAAGCTTTTACATAAAGTTGTTTTATAGATTTTACATTAGGATTTTCAAATATACCGAGGGAGCTAGTTACCTACAATCTACAAAAGCTACCCTTCGGATATTTTAATTTATTTTGCTAACCATATTGTTTAAGCAGTGCTTCATTTATTTAAATGTTGATCGTTTATTTTTTAGCAGGAACACTTGACGAATTATCTACTGAGCTCAATGTTTATTTTTAGTAAATTTATTCATATAATTTTAAGTTTCTAGAATTCCACTCGTCCATGCGCTATGTAGCTTTAAGACGATTGGTAATCTAGCAACAATATGTAAATGTTAATACCTTAATTTGTAAATGGGATTTAGAATTTTAACCGCCCATGCGCTCAGTAGCTGCAAGAATTGTTATAATCTAACATTTATTTTTAAATATGTTTTTTTTTAAATATTTTAATTGCATTCAAGCATTAAACTTAATTTTTAAATTAAAATGTAAATGGGAGCTAGATTTCTTACCATCCATCCACTCTGTAACTGCAAGACGTGCTGTAATCTAGCTCCTACTTGTTTTGGTAAAAATTCGAAATTCTAAAAGTATTTTTAAAGTTCGAGATTAGCATTTAGCAAAAGATTGACAAATCTGCTTTCCTTCGATATTTTTAATTTTATTTGCTTTTTATATATCTGGATATTTTTATGTTTTTTCACTATGTATTTTTGTATTATTTAATTTAGTACTCACTCGTATTTGGCGTATTATTTATTACTCCTATTTCTTACTATAGTATAGCGTGAGTTTCTAGAAACCATATCTTAATTTTCATTTCAATGATGTTTTTATATATATATTATTTTTCTAATTATTTTAATGATACTATTATTTTGTATATTTGATGATGTATGAATCTAAATTTGTATAATTTATTTTCTATTTCGAATTACATTTAAATATTTATCTGTTTTTTTTTACATTGTATTCTTTGGAATTTTATTATTTATACCTTGTTTTTCTGGATTGTTATTCTATTGCATCACATGTCATTATAATTTAATCTAATTAATTTTACTAAGTATTTTTTATTTTTAATTATTATGGCTTAACACGTACACCGCCTAAAAAGCCTGAATAAGTTCATTGATATTTAAACGAGTGGAATTTCGAATGAATAAAATAAATAAAAAAACTGATCATAATTGAAAACGAGGAACTAGAATCCCAGTCGTCCATGCGCTATGTAGCTGCAAGACGTGCTAAGATATCAATTTACTGTACAGCGCCCTTGAGGTGATTTTCACGAAAATTGCGCTGTACAAATTATCCAACTATAATAATAATGATGACAAATTATTACTGAAATAACTCACTGACTAATTTCTTTATTATCTGCAGCTGGTAAAAATCGAATCAAGGACATTATTAGTTTCGATACATCTAAATACACAATGATAATTCTGATCAATTAATTAGATTAATTGAATGAGGAGGCGCTCTTCTATCGTTGTATTAAAATATGTAAAAATATAAGAAAATGATACGAGATAATGATTGGTTATGCAACGCATGTTGGTTATACAAGAAAATAAAACGTGTTAATGATTCGTTTAACACATAAAATGATGACAAACTTGAAGGTCATCTTGTATCATTAAAATAATATGAGTATTCGACGGTGGTAATATTTTAATTTAAACTTATAGCACCCGCTTCAATCGCAATGCATTTTTTCGCATATTGCTATCCTACTGTTACACCATAGTTACGCATTAACGACTCCTCTAACATGTGCAGTAGGTTCGCATACTCTCGCATTCCAACGCGATGCCCTTCTGACATCCCTTCAGCCACCCGCGCTTACCCCACGCTCTGCAAGGCCCCTAAATTTGTCATCACCGCTTAATTTTGGTATTTATAAGGCAGATTCCTAGCCATAAGTCAAAAGCCAAAAGTCAGAAGTCAGAGTAATCAGGGTCGTCTTCTAACCTTTCTGCTTACCTATCTTCTTGGTACTTTTTTGTAAAGACGCCTACTCAGGGCACCTAACCAGCTTGCTTTCCTTATCTGGAAATCTTCGGTACCAGGCTACGCCTTGGCTCTTATCCCGTACGATCATGTTATACTCCCTGCTTCTGCTTACCTAGTCGCTTACCTTATTTGGTACATCCGGTTACTTTGGCCAGACATATAATTTGAGTAACCCATATCACAGAAGTTGATCCCTAGTACCTATTCAGCTAAGTACGAACGCTGGCTGTTTCGCAACTTCTAAATACGGTGCGCGACATCAGTTACCAGGAAGAGATAGCTCGGATGTCCAAAACACCACGTGTTTTTGCCACCCGGAACTTGAAATCAACCCCGTGTCTTGAAAGAATAACTCCTTCGCCTCTCAATCTGTAAAGCCAGTGCTTCTCAACCCGTGTTACCAATGATATTGTATTTCTTGAATTTTCAAGTGCTTGTTCTGTATTTTTTATGTGCAAAGCATACACTATGTGGTCAAACATTTTAATAAACGTTAGTAAACATTAGTATTTAACCACTTGCCGACTTTTTATGTCTACCGGTTTCGAGACGTACCCGTCTCTTCGTCAGAACACTCACTACACTAATGTGGAAATACTAAAATACACTATCGCCTTTACCATCACCGTAGTATACGAGTACATAGTATTTACGAAAAAATACATAAATTACATGCAGAGTTTAAGGGGATACACACACCACCATGTCCGAACATGCACTAAAACTAGCTTAATTATATTTAGGGATATGTCGCAGAATTTGAAGGGGAGGGGTTAGAAAGGGGAGGGGCTAAGTGGTTGAACGTTACACGATTGGTTAATTTGAGATGTACTGTATTTATGTATGAACTGAATCAATAAATATATGTGAAATATAACCAAACGTGTTATAAACAGTATTTTTATAACGTGTAATTTTCTGCTAATAATATTGTTATATTTTAGGAAAGTTGTAATAAAGTTATTGTAATAATTTGGAAAAAGAAACCATTATTTCTTATTTTGCAAATGGAGATTTCAATTTCCGCGTCTGTATAAACAAACAGATAGCCGATAGCCAATCCTTGTTTATTGATAACCTCAAAGTCCACTATACGGAAGGTTGAATTAATAATAAATTGGCTATCATTTAACATAATTTTTCAATCTAAATAATGTAATTTATTTTGAATTAATTCAAGTAAATTTGTAAAGAAAAATATAAACATACAAAATTAATAAGCCGATAACTTTGGTGAACTGTTGACACGGGTCATTAATAAAAAAAATAAAAAAACTTTGCCTTTTTAAAAAAATATATCAATTATTTCAGGTACATATGTTACAAACTTAAAATGTGATAAATAAGATAAAATACTGATTCAAAATGAATTTCTGAAGTTGAAAAATATAAACATCAATAAATAAAATAATTTTGCCGGGTGAACGTGAAATATGTATTTATTTTAAGGGTAGTTTAAACTGCTTAGATAAATAGTTCATTCTTCATGCAACAGATGATCAAATTACACTACGTTTGATTTACCAATGCAGCGCCCTATGCACCAATGGGTGCAGAAAGGGGAATTATGATGATAATTTTAATATCCATCAAGTGTTGGGCGCTCCATTTGTGCTCCACTCCACAGCAGCGTATCATTTTTGTTTAGGATCAGTCTTACGCTTCAAGTGCCAGTCTAGGAACAACTTAATATTGCAGTGTACACCTTTAACACCTGTACACCTTCGAAACATTTTTTTTTCAAAGAAGTGCGTTCTTATGATTTACCCAAATATGGACATTTTGGGGGCATTTTCAACGAGTTATAAATTATTTAGCATTAAAAAATGAAAATCACGTCGGGGTAGAGTGCAGTTCGAACCACGGACCTCAGATCCCCGAGTCCGCAACACTAGCCGCAAGACCACAACCCGATTCAATCATCCCACCTCCACCCTGAAAAGAATCGCACCAGGGACCTCAAGCTTAGTAGGTGAACGCGCCAACCACTACACTACGAGGCGAAATTATCTTTACTCGATTTCCTTATTCAGGACTTTTACCTGAGAGCCGCCATGGTGTCGAAAACGCTGTTAAAGCCTTCCAAAACCATTCTTCGGAGATACTACCTCCAGACTCCAGAGTGAAAGAGAATTGTGAAAAGAGTGTAAAAAACTTTAAATCGAATATTTTGAAAAGCAATAAAACGATTTGTAATAAAAAAAACCTTTCTTTTATTGTTTTTGTAGAAACAAAAGGCAGCCCTCTACTTTCTTGAAATGCTCCTCATCCAACGCGGTTCTCAGCTTTAAGAGCCGAGTTGTGGTCCAGTGGCTAGTGTCGCGGACTCACGGATAGAGGTACGAATGTCAAACCCCGTTCTACAGCAACTTGATTCCAATTTTTTAATAGTGAGTTATTTGAAACTCGCTGAAAATGATCCCCAAAATAGAAATATTTGAGTAAATCATAAAAACACGTTTATTTCTTTTTAAAAAAAAGCCTTATTCTTCTTCTCGTGCCACTCCTATCGCAGGTTGGCGACCATTATTTGAAAATCCTCTCGATCTTGGGCCACTCTGATGAACATTGCGGCATTTGGTATTCCAAACCACTGCCGAAGATTCCTGAGCCATGGTGTTCTTTTACGCCTTATACTCCACTCCGTCTACGCTCAATCTTCCCTTGCACTTTAAGCTGTGAAGAGCATATTTTTCTCCACGGAATATTTGGCCGAAGTATGCGGCCCAACGTCATTTGACAGTGGTTAACAGTTCTCAGTCTATTTCTGTTATTTTCAGTACCCTTTCGTTGGACACTCGATCACCCAATTTCAAATGCCCAAATTTAATTTGTCATGGAGAATTTTAGGGTCCATACTTCCACTCCATACAACAGTACGGATAACACGTATGCTTGTACAGCTCTCCATTTCGTGTTAAACCTCAGGTCTCGGTCGCATAGAAGTATTCGCAATTTGCAGAAGGTTGACCTCGCCATTTCAATTCTTCATTTTACTTGAGAGTCTGGGTTCCACTCATCATTCAGCCAGCAGCCCAAGTATTTAAAACGGGAGATCTGTTATATTGCTCCACCGTCAATAGTAAGGTTGACGTCGGTGCCTCTCTGTTTGCTGACTACCATGGTTTTAGTTTTGAGTACATTCATTTTGAACTCAAACCATGTTGACAATTTTTGCAAATGTTCAGTAGTGTGGGCGATAGTGACAGTGTCATTAACGTATACTAAAAAACGAGTTCAAAATAATATATGAATAACATAAAAAAACGTCCAGACAATCACTGCAAATATTTACACAAGTTAGTTCAGGCTTTATATGTGGTATTTGCGCGTATGAAGAACTACTGTCATTATTTGAACAAACGTTATCTTGTTTGCTACAAAACTCAGACATAATATTATAATGAGGAAATTTGTCTCTTTCGTCGTGTTTGTTTTGATAAGAGAATGATTCAAAGATATCAATATTATCAATCTTAAAAGCGGAGATGGACTAAAGATACGTGCTACAACGCTACGAGTAAAGACAGGAAAATGCGGAACACGGGACGATCGATAAACACACTAATTAAAGGACAATCCTATTTCAAAATCGAATATGGTATGTATTTGTCTTGAACACAGCACGGCTGATCTAGAAATCGTATTTCAAATATTGTATCTAAATTTCACAACTCCCCGCTACGACTTACCGATAATGGGTTTGATTTTATACCGAAGAAACTAGAAAAAGTTTGGCTTGAAATTAGCACGGTTTACATAGAAATTGCAACAAGAATGATGTGTCCAAATGTTACGACGCTACAACTTACTATTTGAGAGTCGTCGTGACGGACGGACAAACAAACACACGCGTGTAGTTTTAGTTTTACAATATAGATGTTTATTGATTCCCCTTTTAAATGTTATCGATATAAGTACACCACCTTATTCTGAAAAATGGGAGTCAGTGGTATATAAGTTCCTGACGTCACCTCGACCTGTGTAGATCTACTGTGGCGGGTCCCCGTAAATTAGTTCTCGACCTCCGAGCCCAGGTCTATAAAGATCCTGGCATTTAAGTTGGGAACGAGCACTCTAGCATCCTGAGGTTTAACTAGTGGTCCCGAAAGACCACTAGTTTTATTCGCATATAATGAGTAAAGGTGATTGATCGTCTGTACTGTAGAACCTGCATCTAAAAGTTTCAGAAAGATTCATCCTAGCAAGATGTTCATTCAATCCAGCAAGGGCTCTAGTAACAACTCTAACATGGTTTTGGCTAAGTTTTTATTAGGTCTAAAGCAGCCTTTGCGAGAACCACCATTTCGATACATAATAAATTAATAACTTGAATGTTTTAGACTTACCTTGTCTAGAAAGGGCCAAACTGCAGTCAGCACCACACTAAATCCAAGGGACATGAGGAACATGGTGTAGTAGATTATTCTAAGTGAGATCATTCTTCTTCTCTTGTCTTCCGCTGTCTCCAGACCATCATCGTCCTCAGTAGCCAACTGCTGCGGCTCCATCGTCTGCACGGCCTTCCACTTCAACTTCTTGATCCAGTCCATCTTGTAGAACGGCAACTCTTATTAATCGGACGGAGACACTCTGAAATGGAAGAAAAAAAAAGTATTTACATTTATTGTACTACATAGTTTTAGGACCAATTGCACAGAATTGAGTAAAACAAGTTAAAGTAAAATAATTACTATTTTTTCATCAAAAATAAATCAAATTTATTCATTTTGCCTAAGCCATGAAGCCGCAACTAACTCTTAGACCATAGAATTATAACCTATACCAGAAGGCGCGTAGAATCGTGTTTGCATACATCGCACTGTGTCCAAAAGTTTGACATTCCGTCTGTGCGCGTGTGTGAAGTAGCTGCGAAATGTTACCAGACCGCGAAAAATATATTATCATAAAACAAATATAAGAGAATATTGTGTAATGTTATGTTATGTTTTACCACAATAAATATTTTACTGACTGGAATATAAAAAAACGGGTAATTAGGCAAACGAAAAAAAAAATTAAATAATAATTTCGTAATTAAGTAAATGAAAACCGTTTAATATTATACTAAGGTTTATTAATTGAAAGCCTGGTAAAAAAAACAGACCACCCTGGCAATACTAACAAAATGTTTACCTTATTTTATTAACAATCTGCGAGATTGTAATATAATCGAATTTTAGATAATTTTATTTGTGAATTCGCTCATTTTATTTATTTAACTTTTTGTACATAATGTTATTTGAACATTAGCGGGCTTATTGCCAAATGGCAATTTCTTCCAACCAACCAATAAAATAAAAGTTTTATTTTTATAATTCAAGTTACAGAACATATTCAATAGAAAAAAAAATTAAAAAGCTTAAGATATATAAAAATAGAAATAAACGTATTTGTTTATAAATTACATAAAATCCTCAATGGGAAAAAGGAAAAAAGAGGAAAGAGGAAAAAGGAAAGGAGGAGAGATTAAGGAAGAGAAAGGAGATGTTTCTTCAGACGTGATTTAAATGGAGATAATGTAGTAACATCTTTGATGGTGGATGGGAGATGATTCCACAGTCGAGCCGCATGGACACTGTATGAGTTAGAGAAGAAAGAGGAATTGTGGATGGGTATTAAGAGAGTGCCTTGAGTATTAGAACGCAGAGGTAAACCGTGAGCTGATAAGCGTTGAAATTTTTCGCGGGGGAATATAGGAGCGTTAGGACTATGAAGTACATTGAACAGAAGGGAGAGGGAGTGATAGTCTCTCCGCTGTCTAATTTTGAGCCATTTCAGTTGCCTACGATAGTCAGAAATGTGGTCATATTTCCTAAGACCAAAAATGTACCTTATGCATGTATTCTGAAGTCGTTCAAGTTTATCGAGTTGCTCACAGCTTAAATCAGAAACATCGGCGTAATCTAGAATGGATTGTAGTAATGCTTGTACAAGGGTGCATTTAGTATTAATGGGTAAGAATTTTTGCAACCTTCTAATAGAGTGTAGACTGAAAAATATTTTGCGGCTTAATTCATTAGTATGAGCTCGCCAGCAGAGATGTTCATCCATTTGTACTCCTAGATTTTCTCCTACGTACACATGAAATGTGATCCCAACCTATTCCCTTTTAATCCTAGCAGTATTTTGACACTTACAAACGACACAACACGGCATACTTGAATTTAAATCGGGAGTTGCGTACTAAGCGACGTCTACAGAGTAAAGCTAGGGTTTCCTAGGACAGCGGTGCCCGTATCTTAACGGCCGTAGTGAACGGTGATGCGGTGGACAGCCGTCGTAGTGGTGACTAGAGAGTGGTTTTATTTTTTAACGGTGTTATCAACACCATTTTTATAGGAAACCACTCTCTAGTCACCGTTACGACGGCTGTGAACCGCATTAATGTTCACTACGGCCGTTAAAATACGGGCACCGCTGTCCTAGGAAACCCGAGCTTAACTAATGGCCAAAACTTAAACTACTCATTTATGAGTATATAGTTAAATATTATTTTTATTTGCCTATCTACAATCTGCCAAAATAAACATTTTTCCAAATTCTATATTAATTATCGTTAATTTATCAGTATTATATCTATGGGTTCCGATGATGATTATTCAACTATATGCTCTATATTATGTTCATAGTTATTATTGGTAATGATTGATATCTGAGGAACAACTTATATATTTTTTAATATAGTACTTATCTACTATTTTTTATAAGATATTATAATATTTTCATACATATTTATGATATGTCATAATATGCTATCTGGGTGCTTTGTAGACTGGACTACTTGTAAGAAGAACGCATACATCATGTTTACAAATAAGATTTTTTTAAATGGGCATGCCTTATTGGTTTTTTTTTTTTAATGTAGGTATATTTTTTTTATATAATCATACATTTTTGCAGTTTTAACAATTTCATTATTCATATTGTTACTAAAAGTAAAATCCCGCCAAGCCACTTTCTGTAGTTTGTTGGTGAATTCACCCTAGTTACGCTACTGTGCTGGGGGTCATCATTGTTCCACGGAGATAGCATCATAGCCAGTAGCTCAATCACAAATAACTATTGACGTGCTAATAAGCAACGTGATAACAATTTCTCACCATGGTTGTTTATCGTATTCGCGATCACAATGGAACATCCGTGAACACATAATTTTAAATGTCAACATATTTACGTTTCGCGACGTATAATCCTGCTGCGCAACACATATTTTAATATCACCGGTGTAAATATGGAAAATATTCCAAAACTGATATTTTTATTTATTCATTTGTTATTTATCATGCTATTTATTGCATTTAGCCGACGGTTGGCAAGCCAAATGTCAAGAAAAGCAGTTGCCATAGTAATTGTAATTTAACTTTCACTTTTTTGTATTAGATACTCCTTACTATTTTGCAAACGCAATATATTGTATTATTTTTTATAGTAAACGCCAGTGAACTGTATTTATTTACGAGGAAAACAAAAAACAAACCGACATGAGCGATGAATTAGAGATTACACACGTGTTGACTTATGACTGCGATAACTTAAGCATGTTCATTATTGTTCATTGTGATCGCTCAAATGCTTAGCATGTTTTTAAGCACGTAGATAGTTATTTGTGATTGGGCTACTGCCCGTCTATCTCACGTGATAAATAAACGCTTTGAACAAATAAATATAAATAAATTATGATGATGATGACAGGAGTAATTTATTATGCTACTCAAGATAAATGCTGCTGCGTCCAAGATTGATGCAAACTGTTTCTAGATGCTCTATTTCTGTTCTATCATGGTTGCAATTGCTGTTCGTAAGGCATATGGCCGGTATTTCTAGAATAACCAGTTGGGGGATACAAGTTTAGCTGGGCAGGTTAGGTATTGTATTAGGTTGGGTATTGCCGGCTAGCTAGAGCAAGCAAATAGGAGGCTGTGCAGGTTGTCACCCACGCCCACGCTCTCCACATAAATTGCATCAACCATTAAGCATTACGAACTATCAACTTAAAATCGTAAACGCATATAGCCAAAAAAAATTGAGTTAATTTTATAATTAACTCTAATTAACAAATAACATAAAAATATGGCAGTCGAGGCATTTACAGGGCTTACGATCTGCTATTGGTGGTTTAAATGGCCACTTTGCACACTCTGTAACATTCATTATTCACCTACTGGTTTGTTGGTGGTTTAACTTAAGCTGGCGCGTTCAGAAAAGTCTCACTAACGCATTGAAAATCATAGGATGTTGATTTAAAATAATGTTGTTTGAAATTTAAAACCAAATGTGCTATCTTATTTTTAAATTCGGTGTTGGATTAGAGGGTTGTCTACATGAATAAAAAATACAGTGGGTTTAAAAAATGTAAAATTAGTTTACTAAAATACTTTGTTTCATTGTTTGATATTTTTCAAATATTTTTTTGGATTGTTGCATTTTACTAATTATAGTCTTCCAAGAACAAGGGGCAATTTAAATATGAAAAAATGTTTTTTTTTATAGTCAATTACTCTAGAACTTGAATTCGAAGTTGTGTACATCGTTTTAAGTATATAAATAACAAGATTTATTGTTTATTAATAAGTGTGTATGTATATTTTTTCCTATAAATTTGTACTGTACATTTTAATTAATTACACTCTCTTAATTATAATTATGATAAACACAAAATATTAAATAAAAAACATGCTTGTTTAAAAATAAATACTCGTAAAAATAAGACATTTTCTTAAGTAATTGTTTTTTTTTCACTCTAATCCAAAATAGATTTTTTATAACATCAAGATATTTAAAATCAGTATTCTGTACATTAAAAATGTTTTTGTGTAAGTTTTGCGAAAGCGCCATCACTACATAATCGACCTATTCATGATTTGATTTAATGAAATACCTACATATTCATAAACCGGTGTTTTTAATCCATAACTTAATACTCGTACATATTATTATATTTTGACTTTTAAGAATCACAGCGAAATTCAGGCGAACGCAGAACCATCCTGTGTATATTTAATTACCATATCATTAGCAACTAACAAAGCAATAGTTGTCTATGTCACGCTCATAAGCGCGTCTGAGCGCGAGAGAGACAGATATTATTTTCATTATGCGTACGCCGTGCGATGTCATACCATGGGCTTATTCACGAATACGACACAACGCGTATGTGTAAGTATAGCGCACGCGCCAGCTTATAAAAACCCACCAGTATAAAAAATTAAAAAATGTTTTCAGTCGTTGCGTCGCCTAGTTTGTGAAATAATTCAATCGGATGAATCTCTTTTCAACAATTAAGGTTTCAGCTCTTCTACTTCACAAAAAACCGACAGATGGAAGACTTGAAGAAATACGGATGTTCAAACATCCTTATTCTTAGCCTGCCTGTCTATTTTGGAGGCGATGTCCCGGGACAATGTTTTGTAATTAAAATGGCAAAATTGGCAAAATGTTAATGTAACACCAGTTAAACCAGCCAATGACACGTCATAAGTCTTGTAAATATCTAGACTTCGATATTCCCCTCTTAAAACTCCCTGGGCCCCGATTACAATGGAAAGTTAACAGAGTTATCTTCAACTTTCTATAAAGAAAAACCGATATTTGTGTACGAAAATGAGTAAATTTGCATGAATAATTAATGTATCTTCATCGGTAATCTATAATTGAACATGTTTAGAAGAAAAAATTGTATGCATATTCTGCTTTTCATACAGAAAACTTCATTTTACTTTGTATATAATATTGAAGACAAATGTTAACTTCCCAAGTAAAATCAAGTTTTCTGTATGAAAAATATAATATGTCTACAAAATTGTTTTCTAAACATGTTCAATTAGCTGCATCTTAGCCACTCGTTTCCGAAACTGACAGTTATATCAGAATTCAACTCGACTTCAAAATCGACTTATTTCTCTCTCGTATTAATAATAGGCTTTTAAGAAAAAAAACTGCCAACCTCAAAATGATAAAAAATTGAAATAAATCAAAATTAAAGGAAAAATTGTTTGGTGAAACAAAAATGTTGACATTTTTTATTCGTAGATAAACGTATGGAGGGGTTCTAGACCCGTCGGTATAAACCGATGTACTTACATCAAAAAATTATAGTGGGGGGATCGGTAGTATATCTTTGTAGTCGGTCGGGAGAATTTTATCTTCAACTATGACGTCATACTGAAGCTGTCATTTTAAAGCGTATATATGTGTACAGTGATGTACGCTTGCCCCTGTTTCATATCGATGTACCTACCCAAAACTTGAAGGTAGGGGGGCGGTAGTATATCTTTGTAATCGCTAGAGAAAATTTATCTTCAACTCTACCATCAAGGTGAAGTATGACGTCTTTATCTTCCCATCAAAATTGAGGCCCTGGAATACAAACCCTTTATAAAACCTTTTCAAGATTAAATGTAGTGACTCGCACACGGAAAGTTCTGGATTTGATTCCCGGTGAGAACACAAATGTTAAATGTGATTGTTCTCTAGCTTGGGTGTACTGTTTTGTTTTTTTTTTAAAGAAATGTTAGCATTCTCGTAATTAAACCAAATATTTTAATTCTGGCCCTTTTTCTTTTAGTCGTAAAGAATATAATATGTAGGCATCATTTTCGATATTAACAATATTAAACACACACAAAAATATTTTTTTCGCGACGTTTTTGAAATCGATTTTGATACATTTAACATCGACGTCCCAATGGATCGATGTTTTGGTGGGCGACGTTACACCCCTAACGAACAATAACGACGTTTGATAACAGAAGATACGCACTGTCCATGGAATATGCAATGTAATTGATTAGAAAAAAGCCGACCTCGGAGGAATGTGTTTTAAGGCCATTATTTAGCCGCTGAAGAGTTGGCTGTTGCGTAACTCGGAGTATAATCAGCAATTCGCAATGTACAGTACAACGTATTCAACATATCATGATAGTGTGCTTTGTAAACGTCAACTACTGTTTTCAATTATGTTCTATTTATCTTCGAGTTCGAGATGAAGCCTATAAAAATATATTTTTTTTTATAAACATATTCTTATTTATTTATTTAATTAAAAAGTACACATGCATAAAATGAAGACAAATAAACAAGGAACACATCTAATAATTACATAAATAATATGAATCCTACTTAAAAATAAATATCTTTACATAAACAATTACAATATTTTGAGTTTGTCCAAATTTTTGTAGACAAGGACTGGATTCAACTCCCTGGGGAGCTGTTAACATTAACATATTACAACAGAGATAAAGAATATTTTAGAGAAGGTAATATAGAAGTCTAGGCCTCTACAGGGCTAATGACCTGTCATTGGCTGGTTTAAGTGGCCACTTTACACACTGTCACAATGACAGGTCATAAGCCCTGTAGATGCCTAGACTTCTATATTACCTTCTTTAAAATGTTTTTTATCTCTGTTGTAATATGTGAATGTTAACAGCTCCCCAGGGAGTTGAATCCAGTCCTTGTCTACAAAAATTTGTACAAACTCAAAATATTGTTGATAAATCCACCTGATCCATGAAGAAGTATAGAAATTGAAAAAATAACATCTTCAGACGTTGCCTAGTATGTAGGTGAAATAATTGAATTAGATGAATCTCACACGCATAAATAAAGGTTTCAGCTCTTTAACTTCACGAACGTCAACAGATGAAAGAATTGAAGGAATGTAGATGTTCAAATATGGGCAGAATGGTAAATGTTACACAGTGTGTAAAGTGGCCACTTAAACCAGCCAATGACAGGTGATAAGCCCTGTAGATGCCTAGACTTCTATATTACCTTCTCTAAAATGTTCTTTATCTCTGTTGTAATATGTTAATAAACAATTACAGTCAAAATAAGGAGCAGTAGCTTAACAGTATCCGCTCAATAAAAAAAAGAAACACAAACAATGAATATATATATCAAATTTGAAAACATTATTAACAGACAATTGTGACGCTAAAAAACAAACGTGGCCATCTCCGCCGTTCGCCAAACTGAGTAAATAAACTTTTTTTCTTTGAGCGATTAATATATATATATATTTTTTTTTATTAAAAAAAGAAATATTTGCGTTCTTATAATTTACGCAAATATTTAATTTTAAGGGCCATTTTCAACGAGTTGTAAATAACTCACTATTAGAAAATGGGAACCAAGTTGGGGTAGAGCGGGATTCGAACCACGGATCTTTGATCCGTGAGTCCGAGACACTAGCCACTCGACCACAACCCGATTCAATAACCACGGAGTTCCCGTAGTGCTATTCTAAAAATGTATTTTGATTAAAAAATTCGATTTCAATAGTGAGTTATAGTTACAATTCGTTAAAAAACTCGAAAATTGCATTTAAATTTTTGAGAAGTCCATTTTGTTTTGCACTGTCTGGATTTGGCCAGTTTTGAAATAAATCGCATTAGAGATGGACTGTTTTGTTTTCCACTCTATCATTCGTGTCTCTCCAAAAACCAACAGGGATATGCTAAGATAAAAAAGTCACATTTAAAAAAAAAAACATGTATATAAAAATGAATAAAAACAAAATTAGATCTTTAGCAATAATTAAAAGTACAACACTCTAGACAACGCAACGTTAAAAAAATATATAGGAATATGCTCGTATAAAAGAACGATAATTTAAATCTGATAGATAATAAATTATATATTTAAAATGTAATTCAGTACATCATCAACATTATCATTTTCCCATCTACACCTAGTGGTGCATAGAGAACTTAATTATATGATACATTAAGGCAAAATGATAAGTTTAACGCTTCAGCTCTAGTGCAAGGACTATGAAATATTACATCATAAACCCATTTAATTGATATATTTATCTCAATGTTGCCGGGAATTAAACCCAGTACTTTCATTGCTTTGTGGGGTTTTATAGTACACAGAACTATATTATTTATTTTGCTTAGATACTGGGCTTCGCATTTATCCATATTTTTTGGTCTTCTTCTTTCGGTAGTTGATGTTTTGATAAATTGAAGCAGGAAATTGTTTTGCTCAATTTTGTTTGAATGCTTGTAAAATGATTTGTGAAATTCTAAAATATCGCTTGACTTCAATTAGGTGCACTGAAAAGCATTTTTTTGGCCACTTTACACACTATTTAACACTCACCATTCTGCCCATATTAGAACATCTTAATTCCTTCGATTTTTTCAAACTGAAATCGTTATTTATGCGGGTGATATTCATCTCGTTTAATAATTTCACCTACATAGGCAAGGCCAGTTTTTTTTTTTTTAATTTCTGTACTTCTTCATGGATGTGAATTAATCAACAATATTTTGAGTTTATCAAATTTTTTGTAGACAAGGACTGGATTCAACATCCTGAAAATGAAAAAAAAAATATTGGCGTTGCCTAGTATGTAGGTGAAATAATTCAAATGAATCTCGCCGGCAAAAAAAAGGGTTTCAGCTCTTTAACTTTACAGACGTCAACAGATGGAAGAGTTGAAGGAATAGAGATTTTAAAATATAGGCAGAATGGTGAATGGTACACAATGTGTAAAGTGGCCTCTTAAACCAGCCAATGACAGGTCATAAGCCCTGTGGATTCCTAGACTTCTACATTGCATTTTGTAAAATGTACTTCATGTCTGTTGTAATAATGTTAACTATGGGTACGTTTTTGTGTCACTACTTTAAAAAATATTTTACTCCATAGGGCGTGTCTATGTATTATTATGTCAGTGTACATAAATGAAGATATTTTAGTAAAACTAGATACTCCGAGATGAAATTTAGACTGAAGTTATATTTATCTGTATTCTGTATACCAACAAGAACCATACACTATACACTTCTGAAAGGTTGAATGAACTCGTTTATCCGCTGACAAAGGGTACGACATTGTTTACAAATGCTGACTAAACCTACATGATAATATATATAATACTTATATTTTGCTTATTATAATATTTACATCAGCGAAACGATATACATAGAACCATTGAACTATCTTCAGAACATCAGATTAATAAAAAATAGATAAAATTAATCCCAAAAACAAAGAAACGGTCTGATGTATTTAGATAAACAGATTTTACAGAACAATTTACGATGTTGTTAGTAAATATTTTAACAAAAATGTAGAACCACTTTGTAAAGAAAATATGAAAGATTAAACTAAATGCGTTTCGAATTGTACTGATTAAATTAGCAATTACTTCGTAATACATTATATTCTATAGATATAAAAGGCAATGTTCGTATGTGCATCCTCGATGCGATGGGCTGAATTACTACTGGACCGATTTACGTGCGGTTTTCAGCGAAATGTAGATCTTAGCCGTGAGTGTGCATATTTTTAGCCCATAAAATCTTCAATTTCTTAGAGTAAAAGAAAAGTTAAAAGCGAAAATGATTTTTTTATCGTTTTTCAAGGCTGCATTCGACGCGAACGCATATACAAAAAAAATAGAAAGATGTTATTTTTTAGTATTTGTATTTAAATGTTTACAAACAACATTCGTTTTTTGTGGGTCCCAATCAGATTCTTTCCTTATATTCCGTATAATTTCTACACATTTATTTCTTTTTGGTGAATTTTTGGTAATGCTAAAATAATATTATCTGACATTTAATACATTTTTGAAAATCGTATTCCTACATAAAGTGCACCCCTGTTGGTGAAAAAACCAAAGTTTGACATTTGCCGAACACTTCTCTAGTGGAACGGAAGGCCTGTTGACTACTGCCAACAGGCCGGCTTTTCCTGAAGAGTTTTAAGTGGTTTCCTCTCCACATGAGCAAATGCTGAGAAGTTCCTGATTATCCTACATTAGTATATCCCTCCTGATTCCAACAGTTTAGATAAATTTAAAGAAATTTTATTGCAGAAAAATCCACTTTTGAAATATAAACCTTGTATGTTATAAGCATATAATAAAGCAACTCCTTTATAAAAAAAATAAATTAAAAAATATCCTCACAATAGTCTCTTCACGTTTTTTTTATTATTATTTTTGTTTTTAAATAAGCATATAATGACGATGGTAGCGGTATTAATATTTTATTCGTCCGTCAGATAAATTTTCTACGAAGGTTAAAATAGGCATATTTTGAATTACCCGAAAACGAGGCGTTTCACGTCCTGTGGGACAAACGGCACGTATGACGTTTTGGGGCCAAACTTGTACGCAATGCTTAATAGAAGCGCAGTCGGCGGTCATAACGCATGACGTCAAAATTACGTGATGCCAACTGTGAGCCGTTTAATATGTGCTCATTTTAAAACTGGAAATTTATAAATGAAAACTTGTTTTGAATACATTGATAGTTTTATCGTTAGAATCGTAAAAAAATACTCTAAATATAAATTATATTTTTAACGTTATTTCCGACTTGTGAAAATACCCTATTTATGCAATCCAAAAAACAAAGATAATAATGTATGTGTATGTATCTCATTTGAACTAGATACAATAGTTGATATCAAACTTTAGATAGTATTCATTGTGTAAAAAATATATACACGGTTTTTCAGGGCCAGACCACGAAACTTCAAAGGAACATTCCTCGTGGTAAGCTTTAAAAAAAAATCCTTCAAAAATGTTTCCAAAAGGTCGTTTAAAAAAAATATGTATGATCTCAAAATGGAGTAAATTGTTCATTTCTTGGACTAGCACCTCTTCCGCAAGCCCCCGCCGCTCCTCGAAAAAAAAATAGCGATAAAAACGTATTTTAACAACGAAGCGATACGCACCAGACGCGGACAAGGGAAGCGGCTGGGTAGGAGAGGGGTAAGGGTTAGTGGAGGGACTGCTTGTCCGAGAAATTAAGGATTTACTACATTTGAGATTACGATATTTTTTTTGGGATTTTTAGAAAATTAAAATTAAGATTTTTTAAAACCTTACCATAAGGAATGTTCTTCTGAGGTTTCGTGGTCTGGCCCTAAAAACCGTGTATATAATACTAAAATATAATTGTAAAATGCCTTGGTCGGCACGGGTTTTCCCAGTAAGGAATACATTGTTAATTCAATTATGTAATATATTTTTATGAAGTATTAAATAAATAAATAAATCAGTAAATAAATCAATAAATATATAAACAGGGTGTTCATTAAACCCTGTCACATCCGAAACCACGATGATCAGTATGAGCAAGAAGACATATTGGCACATTAAAATATTTTTTTAGAACGTATACAATTTAAAAAAATAAAATATCAAGAAAAGCAAATGGTTGCTTACTTCTGCAGGGGAGAAACGAGGGGGGAGTCTGATACTGCGCCGTGCTCCCCTCACATCTCCCCTGCAGAAGTAAGCAACCATTTGTTTTATATATTTATATATATTTTTTAATTTCTTTATTCTGAATTTTTTAATATGCTAATATGTCTTCTTGCCCGTACTGATCATTGTAGTTTCGGATGTGACAGGGTTTAAAGAACACCTGTATACACGAGTATGTATTCAAATCTAGCAATAGCAAAGCATTGCCGGGTTCAGTTCGTTTATTATAAAATCAAAAACTTAGTTTTCTGTAAATACAGTACCTGATATTATAAGGATAATATTATATACTTACAAGACTCGCCAATTTCAATAATGAAGTTCGATGATATTTTTATTTTTAATATGAATTTGTTAATAGACTATCAAACGCAACCAATTAAAAAAAATATTTGTTTAAGTATCGTAATATCAGCGCTATGATAAGTTTTGGTGATTTTGAAATTGTCGGCCTCGTAGTGTAGTGGTCAGCGCAGTTCCATACCGTGGAAGAGGTCTCGGGTTCGATTCCCGACATGGTTGATATAATATATTGATTTTTAAAAAAGGTAACACTAGAATATTTCATTGTCCCTGGACTGGGGCACTTGAAGCATACCTTAGACTGATCATTTTACCTTCATGTAACAAATAATGATCGAGATGCTCTGCAATTGGTAATATTGGAAAAATACACCAGTTAGACGTTAAAAAAAAGTCATTTTAAAATGTACAATAATTCAATATGTATGATTTTTATTTAGAAACTTCGCTGTTTTGTCTTTAATTCTTATCTTTATTATGTCATGTAATCATTGTTGACTGTATGTTTCTGTAAAATAAATATTTTAAAACTTGTCGTAAATTGAGACGATAAAAATTATAAACAAAATTGCACTCATACAAAAAATGTTTTTTTACGCGCGGTAAAAGTTAGAGCATTAAATTATTTGGCAAAGTTTCTTGGAAATGTACAAAAAGAACATAAAAAAATATTTCAATAAAAACTAACTATTTACATTTATTGCAACAGAGAGGGAAAAAAGAATTGAGGAAATGTGGATGTTAGTATATGGACAGAATGGTGAATGTTACACAGTGTGTAAAGTAGCTACTTAAACCAGCCAATGACAGGTCATAAACCCTGTAAATGCCTAGACTCCCATATTCCCTTCTCAATAATGTTTTCCCTCTCTGTTGCAATAAATGTTAATATGAATAACTCCCTAGGGAGGAAATCCAGCCAGTCTGCAAGCATTCGGACATACTCAAACATTGTTGGAAAAACTAACTACTTTGAACTTTGAACGACGTCACTAGTTCATATGAATCGACCGATGATAAGAGCGTTGTGGAAGATTTCCGGTTTCCTTACCACCAATGGACTAATCAGCAGAACTAACCGAGAAGCGGAAGAGAACTGGAGACGTCACACGCGGAGTAATTTCAGAAATACAAAACTTTAAAAAATCATAGCGCGTATAATACGATGCATATATATTTTTTTTGAATTCTGGCTTAGTTTAATTGTCTATTAACAAATAATAATAATTTAAAAAAACACAAATGAATTGTCAACCGGTTTTGTCTTCTAAAAATTCTATAATTTTATAATAGCCTTTTCCAAACAGCTTGTGTTTACCATAACTTAAATATTAATCGGAATTTTTCTGTAGAAGCGTATTGTTTCCTTAAAGGCCGACAAACCATATTTCGATGAAAATCTCTTTCAAAAACACATAATCAGTAATAATTTCAATAAAAATACTGCTAGTTAAACTATAAGGAGCGTGAAAAAAGACACACGAACATTTAGGAACAAGAAAAAATTTAACATTTAAAACAAAATAACAAACGTAAAAATAATGTTTTATCATTTATATATAAACTTTTGGGCTTCAATTATGATGGGAAGATAAGGACGTTATACCTTCACCGTGACAATATAGTTGAAGATAAATTCTCTCGAGCGATTACGAAGGTACACTACCGACCCCCCACCTTCAAGTTTTGGGTAGGTACATCGATATGAAACAATGGGAAGCGTACGTCACGGTACACATATCTTAAGTTTATATATATAAAGTGACATAGCTTCAGTATGACGTCATAGTTGAAGATAAAATTTTCCCGACCGATTACAAAGATACGCTACCGATCCCCCCCATCAAGTTTTCATGTAAGTACTTCGGTTTGTATCGACGGCTCTAGTACCCCTCGAAACACATATCTTCACATTAACCTTTCCCTTACTGTCCTAAAAACACCCGCGCGTTACGGTGCTGTGTAGTCACTACACATTAAAAAAATAAGATATTTAAAAGGTAAAAATTGAATATTTATAGGGAATGGCTTTAATCAACCATAATTTAATTCAAAGATGATAATACTTCAAATCTAACTGCTGAAAACATGAAAAAACCATTGGGTATCGCTAACGACTCGGGCGAAACGTGCACCCGCGCCAACTTCCCGAGAGCTACTAAGCTAATACTGGGCTACGTGACTGGACATGTAGTGGACGTGTAACGCCAGGGTTATTAGTATACTGTGAGTATACTTTTGATGATATTTGTAATTTATCCCCGATTTCCGATAAAATGCTTTTTTTGTGTCTAATAAATACTTATTATTTAATAACAAATTATTTCAGGCCATACGTAAATGTGTAATGGAGGAATACTGAAAACCAAACCCAATATTTATATATTTATAAAGATATTATAGTTATTAGACGCAATGTGTACTAGCTACACATCACCGGGGAGGGAGGGTTAAAAGTGTAGAAAATTTTGTTCCACCGAGCAATTTTTCCTTTAACTACGATTTATTTAAATTTTTAATCGTTGTGGGGTTAGTGATATTCATCTTAAAAGCATATTAAAAATATGAGAGAGCAACAAGAAAATTTTGAAGTCGAATCAAATTCCGACATAATTGTCAGTTTGGAAAACAAACGCCTAGATGCAAAAAAAATGTGGGTAGATTCTGCGCAGAGAAACTACCATTTTAGCTGCTCTTCTCTGGACTTTTTCCAAGAACTCTATGTCATTTTTAAAATAGGGACTCCAGATTTGGTAGGCATACTCCAGGAGTGGACGAACTATGTTTTATAAATTTTAAGGAACAAATCTTGGGTGAGGTGAGCGAATGTTTTCCTCATAAGAGGGAATTGGTGCGTTTGACAATTTCGATAATATGTGATTCCCATTTAAGATCACAACTCCGAGATCTTTTTGTGATGTTACAACCGTTTACAACCACTTTTCTCCCTACTTCCCAGAAACTTTCCTTATTCCATTATATGTTGAATAATTTAATAAATGTTCCTTTTTATAAACTTGCTATTAATAATGGATATACAATTTATTATATGAATAAAACACGAGTGATACTTTAATCCACAAATTTGGAATATCCATTGTAATATAATTTTACTAATGACTTTTTACCCTTTGTTTTTCAGAAATCATTATTTACAAAACCACACTCACGAAGGATGGGACACTAAAAATAAAATAAAATACTTAAACTCATTAAAATAGCATTATATCAATTCATTAAAATTTGTTGATTATGATCCTTAAGATAAAAGTAACTTTATTTAATTTACTTACATATAACTTTGAATAATCTATCCTTACCTCTGTTCTGTATAAATACATTTAACTCTTTAATAAAGATACCAGTCTCGAAGATGTCGCGAAAGCGGTGAAACCGGTCACTGGATATTCCAAATTTGTGGATTAAAGTTTCACTCGTGTTTTATTTATATAATAAATTACAATGAACTTCCATCAAGAATTTTCACTTACAAACTTAAATGTTTTGGATATACAATTGTTTTTATAAATACTCTTTTAAATGAAAAACTAAAGAAAAATTCAATCAAACAATTTCTTTATGATATTATCATGTTAACAGTAATTATAATAAAACAAATAATGATAATAAATGCAGAAAAAATATTTACGTAAATACTATTTCTACAAATGTATCCAAATTTTTAACATTGATGTTAAACATGATTTTTAGGCAAATAACTATATTGATAAATTATTGCCTAGTAATAAAGATGAAAATAGTTTATTAAATAATGCAGGTGTTTACCAATTAAATGAAATTCTTGTCCTATAGTTAACGTTGGAACAATAAAAAGAAATTTTGATATTCATGTTAAAGAACATATGAGGTGTCTTCACAATAACAATGTCTCCGAATTCCCAAATCACCTAATCAATTTTAATCAAGACTAAAATAAAGATATAGGACTTAAATCTTACACACAAATAATAAAGGGTTAAAAGTAAATAATATGGAAATATTTCACTTTAGAAAAGCTTTAAAAATAATGTTTCTTTGATCAATAAGCTAACAACCTTGCAATATAGCCTATTTTAAGATGTTGCATTGTAATGGTCACCCTATACCTATTAAACTCACACCCCTCCCTGTATTCCCTCGCTCATTTTTTCTCCCACAAAATAAAATATTTTCATAACCTAATCAGTGCATGTAAGGGTTGCCTAAAAAAATGCATGGCATGTTGGTGTTATATTTTTGTGCAACAACTATGGTGAAGGTGTATAGTGGGTTTTGCATGTTGGTTTAATCGGTGTCCTGACGAAAAGACGGGTATGTCTTGAAACCGGTAGACATAGAAAAGTCGGTAAGTGGTTATATACAAATATTTAATAACATTTGTTTTAGGTTAAAACGTGTTCAATTACAGGTTACCGACGAAGATACTTCAAATTTTCATGGAGAAAATATGATTTTACTTAATAGACAATTGAAGATAACTCTGTTAACTTCGCTTTATAATCGGGGCCCAGGGACTATGAAAGATTCCAGTGTGAAAACACATTTTAAAAATAGGTATTTAATATCGGGAATCGAACCCGAGACCCCTTTCATGATAGGCAAACGCACTGACATATTATATCATAAAACACTTTGATTTCAATTATATACCTGTCAAGAAAAAGCCCTCTGGGCGTATATAAAATAAAAAATAAATGTTAGGAGAATATTTATAACAACATAACAAATATATCTTTGGCATTGGTTCGAAGTTCAAAGACACTCAAATATGATGACGTCATCATCTATGATGCGTAAAATTTTCGAGAAGATCTATTCAATATTTTGTAGCCTAGACTTTACACTGGACTAAATGAAGGAAGTTATGCAGAAAGCAGCCAGCCATAGAAAAGTGAAACTAAGATAATAGAACTTTTGTGAAAAGAGTAAATAATCAAATGTACAGAACAGATGGAATGGTCTTTACTTTGACGAATGATAAATAATGTATACATTCGTTTTTTTTTAGAATACAAAAAAGAATTTGATTTTGAATTTGACCAGTTTTAATGATTGTTCAAATTTGGCCGACCACTGAACCTGAGATGTGCATTTCGCAGTAAACAGCCAGCCAGCCCTGGTAAAACTCTGATGTACGTTGAGTCATTTTGTATTGAACGTATTATTTTATATTTATATTATGGTACTTAATTATTTAGAACCACTTAATTAATTTGATATAATAATTAAAAATAATTTAATGATATTTTTTTATTTAAATAATATAAATATATATTTTTACAGTTTTCAAAATTTAAATTGTTATATTTTTACTAAAACTAAAATCTCACAAAGCCACTTTCTGTAGCTTGTTGGTGGGATTATATTTATACTAACTTAAATAATATTATCGACCTTTATAAAAACAATGAATAACAGATATAAATTAACAGCCGGATTAGAATATACATGTATATACAAATAATAATAATTTATTTTTATTATTTGTTTAATAACTTATTTTTTAAACACAAGAAAATATATGAAAAATTAAAATATTTACACATAAGCTACTATTCGTATATAAACTTTTGATCGAGTAGCCATATGTTATAGGAATTACTGTGATTTTTTTTAAGTCTGGCTTATCACACAACCTAAAATATGCATATGAATTTATAAAATTAAAATTTATACTTTTTTTATCCGTTGTAATTTTTTTTTTATTCTTTACAAATCAACTTTTATACATTTAGTAAATGTTATCACTGCAACTCTCCAAAAAAAGAGACTAACTCTTGTGCTTGGAGAGTGACTTACACTGTTGTATTTGTTTATGTATAAGAATTTATACAATTTTGAATATACGAGTATATGAGAAAAAAAAACATAGAATGTATAAAGAAAAAAACATAAAATAATAATACAATTATACTTGTAAACATTTAATGCAGTTTTTACACGTGTTCAAAAAATTTCTTTAGATTTACATTAAATTTATTTATTGATATTTGATATTTAATTGTTTTTAGTTCATTGGGGAGATAATTATTTTTTTTTACACCTTTGAAGACAAAGCTATTTTGACCATGACTTGTGTGGATTTTAGGAATTTTAATATTATTTTGGTATCTGAGTGACTTATTCATCTCAAATTCTTTTATTTTTTCTTCTTTATGAATTTGTATGATGTAATTTATTTTATAAAGAGTGTCTACTGTATGAACCTTAAATATGTTATATAGACTTTCCGTATTGAATGTTGAGGGTTCCTTTAAAATTACTTTAATAATTAATCTTTGTACTATTTTCAGAAGGTTTAATATATGGGCATATGCACCACCCCATCCTACAATACCATATTGTAACAAAGATTGTACAATTGAGTAATAAGCTATTTTTAAATGGTTGATTTTTAAAATATTCCTTTATCTAATAAAATTTAAGAGAACTAGATTTCTGGAGACGTTGATTTTCCCATCAGCATCAATACCGTAAGATTTTTCTCGTGCTGTGGGTGTTTTCTTCAAATTGAGAAAGGCCGTTTTTGTGATCAACGCCATTTTCAAAAGATGTTTATAACAGTTTTTTGTATGAAAGCGGCCATGCTGTTTTTAGCAGAACCTGCGCCGCAGTTATGAACGCTAACTTCATCGGTATAATATATCGAGATGGTATAAACTAACATCGATATTTATAAACGAAAATGTGTATATTTGTATGAAAATTCAAAGTATCTTCGTCGGCAACCTGTAATTGAACATGTTAAGAAAAAATTGTTTGCATATTCTATTTCTCATACAGAAAACTTAATTTTACTTTGTAGATAAAATTGAAGAAACGTTTTAACTTCTCATTCGAATACGGACCCTGGGCCCCGATTACAATGGGAAGTTAACAGAGTTATCTTCGACTGTCTATAAAGAAAAACCGATATTTGTGTACGAAAATGAGTATATTTTCACGAACATTTAAAGTATCTTCGTCGGTAACCTATAATTAAACACGTTTTGTTTATAAAAATTGAATGCATATTCAGCTTTTCATTCAGAAAACTTAATTTTACTTTTTAGATAAAGTTGAAGATAAATGTTAACTTCCCATTGTGGTCGGGGCCCTGGGCCCCGATTAAAATGGGAAGTTTATATTTCGTCGCATTGGAGAAACAAGGTTCTATCTGGATTCACAATTGTTTCGAGACAAGAAAGTTTGAAATGAAGACGTTATCTTATATTTTGTATTAATACTGTCTTAATAAACTTAATAATTACCAAGAATTGATTTAATTTTTCTTTAAAATTTTGATTCAGTTAAAACCGATATTAAAATCATAATATAATAAAAGTTAAATGTAAAAAAAAAATTGTTAAATAGAACCTTGTTTCCCCAATGCGACGATTTATTTTCAATTTTATCTACAAAGTAAAATCAAGTTTTCTGCATGAATAGCAGAGTATGCATACCTTTTTTTTCTTTTAAACATGTTCAATTATAGGTTACGATGAAGATATTTTAAATTTTCATGGAAATATAATTCATTTTCGTACACAAATATCGATTTTTCTTTATGGACATAGACAGTCAAAGACAACTCTGTTAACATCCCATTGTAATCGGGGCCCTGGAATTGACCATAGTGCACGCGATATTCCAGTATCTCCTTTTTTTTTTTTTAATTATGGACTGGCTGCTTTCTGCATAGCTGCGTTCAAATGTTTATTTACTTACCAAGTACACATAATATAATATAATAGGATGTAGATAAATGGCATGTGCATAAACTGTGCCAAACAATAAAAATAATATTTCATATGAAAAACAATTTTTCCTTAAGAGGGTAGGCGGTGTCTGAGAATTTCGATGGATAGTCGTTTTTCCATCACTCAAACTAGGACTAATTTTCATCATCATCATCAATGGCGCTACAACCTGTTGTGGGCCCTGGTCTTCTCCGGAATGTCTCCGTTCCTCCCTGCACCCTGCGGCTCTTCTCCAGTTCGTCGGGCCAATTGCTCTAATGTCACTTTCCACACTATCCAGCCATCTTAATTTTTGTCTGCCTCTGCTTCGTCTGCCTTCCGAAGAGGTATAAAAAATATTTTTTTGGGGTACGGTTATCATTCATTCTGGGCACATGGCCCAACCATTGTAATTTTATTTTTACGAATTGCGCAATGTTGGGTTCGCCATACAGTGTCTCTAATTCATGGTTAAACCGTCTTCTCCGCACTCCGTTTTGGCTGACAGAACCAAATATCTTCTTTAATATTTTTCTTTCAAATACTAATACCATGTTTTCATCTTTTTGGTCATAAGTGAGTAAGTCACAAGTGAGTGAGTAAGTAAGTCTTTTAAGTCACCCAGCATTTGGCACCATATGCAATGACCGGTCTGAGGAGAGTTTCGTAAATAATGGTCTTAGTTTTTCTAGTGAGCAATTTGGATCCCAGATGTTTAAACAAGCCATAAGAACATCTGACTCAGGACTAATTTTACCTAAATAAAATCGTCAAAATCGACGTTTTATTGTCCCGGTTTTCGCACCCCAAAACTGAACCCATTTAGTATTTTTTTTCAACAAAGAGTATCATTATTCCATTTTCACTCCCTAGTTGGAGCATATGGTATCCATAAAGAGCCTCCGTGCATCTCTATGGGCTGCCAGCTCCTGTGCGTTCTCAGTCAGGTTCTCGTCCCGAAGTTCTGACATAAACTGCCGACGAACAGTCAGCAGTGGACGTCCAGGACGTCGAAAACCTGATGCCTTGTAAAGTAGGCAAGCGTGGTTATCGCTCTCAGGAGGCATACCCAACCATGTTTTGGGTTTTTGGAAACAATTTATAAAAAAATCAAAACGATAGAGACACACCAATGGTATATCTATATATTTTTAAAAATCACAATGCAATGGTTGACGCGTTCGCCTACTTTTCATGAGGTCCCGGGTTCGATTCCTGACTGGGTGAACGTGAAATATTGATTTTAAATATTTTAGCAATATTTCGTTGTTCCTGGGCCCCGATTACAATTTATGTATTATTTATTTACATAAATCAGTTTATTGTACGAGACATAAGTTTCAATTCAATAACTATTCCGACGTTGCTGATATTTTTAACATAAAGAATAGTTTATATAAATCATTTCAAAGATGGTGAACGGCAATTTACATTTTATAGATTATAGTGCTTTATGTTTATTTTCGTATGGGTACTATTGTCTACCACATTTACGTGTATACTTATTTGTTTACGTTACTTTAATTGTTATTATGATTATTACTATTTTTTTGATATTTTTTTTTGAGACAAAAGAATTTTATTGTATTTAATATACTTATATTTTGTACCTCTTAAAGAAAAAAATATTTTATTTTATTTTATTTATTTTATTTCATTTTATTTGGGATTTTTACAGCTATTACATAAACAAAATAATTAGAAAAATCTTAAAAATACTAAAGCCAATTAAAAAAATCCACTGTAAATATAATGACACATAATATATAAGAAAAGAAGTTTAGTAATTGTATTTGTGTGACGTTTGTATTCATGTGTATGTGAATGTGTGTATGCGTGAATGAATGAGGGAGAGGGTGCGTTTGTATGGGTGCGTAAGTATGAAAATAATATATTTGCTTAAAACTTGTAAATTGTATTAAAAATGGTACAATAAAGAGCTTAGTAAAAAGTTAGAAACCTTTTTGTTAAAATTCAAATGACGAAATGATATAAATTGTTTTTTTTTATTTTTTTTAAGTATGTTAAATTTCAAAACCGTATTCTGAAGAAAAAAAAAGCATTTTATTTTTTAAATTTAACTGATACACATCGAATGAATAATGTGGGACGAGTCCTATACAATACAGTAGGTAATCACAAAATGCAGTAAATACGAAATAATGACAACAATAAAATAAGGATTGACAATACGCGAACGTTGATTCAAAACGAACACACAAATGCATATTTTATGCACCTACATAATATAAAAATAAGAATAACATATAAGTTTAATAGAAATGATTCGGATTATAAAAATCAGGTGTCACAAACAGTTGGCCCGCAGTACGGGGATACATAATTATATTAAAAGATCTTCTCACTATAAAACTTATATATGTTCAGGGATAGAGAGCAACGGAGAGGAGGATGCGGACAAAGACAATTTATTACCTATGGCAGTTTTGATAAATTTAATATTTTTGGTAAATATATCTATTTCGTTAAATTTCCTGTTATACGTATCCATAATACGGTTAATCGTAGCGTTTTTTGACGAATTTGTTCTGCATTTAGGTATGTGGAAAAGTTGTGTATAACGCGTTTGTCTCTGTGGTACCTTAAGATGAATGCGGTTAACCAATTCGGGGGAATCTATTTTATCAGATATTATGTTGGTGAGTAACACTATATCAGCTGTGGTTCGTCTATCAGCGAGAGTTTGGATATTATGAAAAACGCACGCTTGGCGATAATCTGGAAAATTGAGATGTAATCTACGGTTTAAGTTTTTTATAAACATTTTTTGAATTCTTTCAATTTTGCAGGAATGAATTTTATAATAAGGAGACCAGACAGGTGAAGAAAATTCTAGTAAACTACGAACATAAGAAAAATATAATTTATTAAGAGTATCGGTATTTTGAAACGGTTTGCCTGTGCGTAGTATAAATCCTAGTGTTCTAAAAGATTTTTCAGTAATACCATCGATGTGACGATTAAAAGTTAATTTTTCATCTAAGAGGATACCTAAATCACGGACTGTTTCGACAGATTTAATATTTGTATTATTTAATTTGTAATTAAAATCGATGGCACGGGTCTTTCTTTTGAATGTTATTTTTAGGCATTTTTCAGGGTTAAGCGATAGTTTATTATTTAAACAATAAACCGACAGTCTAGTGAGGTCCTCCTGCATTTTATGACAGTCATTAGTATTTTCAATATTTAAGTATACCTTCATGTCGTCTGCATACATAATGTATTTAGAGTTATTAAAACAATCGCCTATATCATGAACATATACATTGAATAAAAGGGGTCCTAAATGGCTACCTTGAGGGACACCAGATGGAAGCAAGGAAAAGTCAGAAGAGTGCCCGCCAACGACGACTGCCTGACTCCTTTGACTGATGTAAGAACCAAGCCAACATAAGAGATCTCTATTAATTCCGATTGCTATTAACTTTTTTAAGAGGATTGAATGATCAACACGATCAAACGCCTTTGAATAATCAGTGTAAATAACATCAGATTGTAATCCCTTGGCCATATACTCAGCAATATCGGTTGTGAAGAGCGTTAAATTAGAAACTACTGATCGTTTCCGCATAAAACCGTGCTGTTCATTTGGGATGTGTAAAGCAACTTCAGATAAAAGGTGATTATAAACTAACATTTCAAATATTTTGCCAAACACTGGTAAGATTGAGACCGGTCGATAATTCTCAACTTTATTTTTGAGGCCACTTTTATGAATGGGAATGATAAGTGCTCTTTTCCAGTGACTCGGAAAGACTCCATCTTTTAATGAGCGATTGAATATAATTGTTAGAGGTTTGGCAAGTTGATTTGCACATTTGATTGCGAATAATGGAGGAATGTCATCGCTTCCAGCGCCTTTGCTAGAATCTAATTTAGTAAGAATTTTACGGACATCGTCGTAAGAAAAGTTAATTGAAGATGTAGCAACATTGCGTGTGCTTTGATGGAGTGGGGAGGTTATGCAGGCTTCATCGATCAAATTGCTTTGAGTATAGACCGAATTAAAATAATTAGAGAAGTGGTCGACTACTTCTTGGGCATTATTAGACACTTGGTTTTTATACTGCATATTCAAGGGAATGTTGTTAGAGTTACGTTTACTTTTAATAAAAGACCAAAAATATTTAGGATCGTTCACAATAGCTTTCTCACTTTCGAGTATGAAATTTTTAAAACATTCTTTTTGTAATTTTTTTTGCCTGGCCCGGAGCAAAACAAATGTATCATAATCACGTGGATTATTGTATTTCTTCCATTTTTTATGATATTTGGATTTCTCCTTAATAATTTTTATGAGAGATGAGCTGTACCAGCGAGGATATGAGTTATTTTTCAGTGTTTTTAGAGGTACAAACTCACTGAGAACATTTTTTAACTCTAAATAAAATTTCCGTGTTGCAGAATTCACACAATCACAATTAGAAAATTTTGTTTCCCAATCAATAGTCGAAAGAAAGGAATTAATACATTCAAATTCCACGCGCTTAAAATTAAACGCAACACGCTCCACTTCAGGTAGTGTCCGGGCGTTTAAAATATTCAATTCAACAAGAAGTGCTGGATGATGACTATCCTCATTTACCAATGTAATATCACTACGTTGAACCCTTAATTCTACGTTACTAAGCATTAAATCAAGCAACCTGCCATTTAAGTTCACTGTACCGTTATACTGGTGCAAGTCAGAAAATGACATTTTCCTTTTAAAATTGTATCTGCACACATTGTTTAATTATTTTTTTTATATCCAAATATGTTCTTTATACGAAACTGCTGCGTTATAGTATTTATGTAACAATACTTTTCAATTCGATTTTTATGTTTTTCACATTATATTAAAGTGTTTATATTATTTTAAATATAATATGTATAATATAAGGTATAAATAAATAAACTTCATGGGACTTAAAATCCTGTGTTGATATGGGCGAGCAATTACTGACACAGACACATGAGTATATCACCACAAATACAGGTTTTTTTTTTATTTTTATATACTCCTCCACTCGTTTGAAATATAGGATTAGAAACATGAAAAATAATTTTTAAAAACATACAACCGATGTGTATGAAAAGTATTATATTTGGATGAACATTTAAAGTAACTTCGTTGGTAACATATAGTTGAACATGTTTGGAAGAAAAAATTGTATGCACATTCTGCTTTTCATATGGAAAACTTTTTTTTGTCGATAAAATTTAAGATAAATGTTCTTCTCAACTTCCCATTGTAATCGGGGCCCTGAAGCGTAAGACTTTGTAAGACTGACGTCTGATCTACAAATGGTGGATGATAGACCTATGCCGCATTTGCTTTACCAATGCAGTGCCCTATTCACCGTCGGGTGCGGAAACTGGAAGATGATGATGGTGTATATAAAAAATCTGTCATTAGATATATCTCTTCAACAAAGGTAATGCAAATAAAACATGAAAAGACTATAACAAAAAGTGAAGCATGTTCGCTAAATTTGCATCACTTGTATAATCAAATCAAATCTAAGCTGGGCGTTTGCTTGTTTGATAATGTATATTACAACAATATTTCAATATTTCAAACAGGTATGGCCTACAAATACAACTCTCACTTTTTCAATAGTAAACAAAGAACTTACTTTGTTGTGGCTGTCAAAATCGTCCAAAAATCGCGATTCACTGTTTTATTTCGAGAAACCACACGAAAAGAGAGAAAACTGTCACATATTCTACACAATCTTGGCCTAATGTCAAATCTGTTTAACACATTTATAATGGCAGTAGAAAATATGGCAATGTTTACAGTTTGCAGCGAAGACAAGATACGAGAAACACGCGAAAAATGCGTATACCCAACCGTTTTACTGGGCGGCCGATCGCCGACTGACTCCGATCCGTGATTCGTCGACTCGTGATAGTTCGTAATTCGCATTTTCTTTGTGTTCGAAGTTCACAGCTGATTTTGTATTTTATTTTGTTTGCCGTATTTTACACAAAAAAAACAAATCTTTCGCGCCGCGCCTCGACGTCCTTGACTGGATATTTATTTTTTGACATTTATTCTTTGTAGATAGGACTATTACAAACAAAACTTACTAATTAAATCATTTCCCGCAACCACTGAGGTATAATTAAATAGAGATAAAACGATACTTAGAAATCATGTTCCAAAAAATAAGTTTAGTTTACTCGGTTCCGGAACTTAGGTTGAATGGAACACAAAAAGCAGGCATCATACACCATACACATATATCAATGCTCGCAACATGGTTTAGATAAAAACTCAATTCAGAACCGTAAAATGAATTTATTGACTTAAAAATGTATTAAGTCAAACCAATCTGAATAAAAATTTATTATTATGCACACAGGCGTCAACATCGGTAAATTTGTCCTGGATTCTGGAAGAACTAATTAATGGTCTGTGTGGCCTAGCTCTTAAATAGTTGCTCGGTACATATATTTTTATGCGTTTCAAAATGTTGATAATATAGAATAATATAGAAATCCAGGCATCTACAGGGCTTATAACCTGTCATTGGCTGATTTAAGTGGCCACTTTACACACTATGTAACATTCACCCCTCTGCCCATTTTTAAATGTTGTAATATGTTGATATTAGCGGCTCCCCAGGGAGTTGAATCCAGTCCTTGTCTACAAAAATTTGGACAAACTGAAAATATTGTTGATAAATTCACCTGGTTCATGAATACGTATATTTAGAAATTGAAAAAATAAAATTTTCAGACGTTGCCTAGTATGTAGGTGAAGGCATCTACAGGGCTTCTGATCTGTCATTGGCTGATTTAAGTGGCCACTTTACACACTATGTAACATTCACCACTCTGCCCATATTTGAATGTTGTAATATGTTGATATTAGCGGCTCCCCAGGGAGTTGAATCCAGTCCTTGTCTACAAAAATTTGGACAAACTCAAAATATTGTTGATAAATCCACCTGGTTCACGAACAAGTATATTTAGAAATTGAAAAAATAAAATTTTCAGACGTTGCCTAGTATGTAGGTGAAGGCATCTACAGGGCTTCTGATCTGTCATTGGCTGATTTAAGTGGCCACTTTACACACTATGTAACATTCACCACTCTGCCTATATTAAAATGTTGTGATATGTTGATATTAGCGGCTCCCCAGGGAGTTGAATCCAGTCCTTGTCTACAAAAATTTGGACAAACTCAAAATATTGTTGATAAATCCACCTGGTTCACGAACAAGTATATTTAAAAACTGAAAAAATAAAATTTTCAGGCGTTGCCTAGTAAGTATGTAGGTGAAATAATTTAATTAGATTAATCACACCCGCATAAGTAAAGGTTTCAACGCTTTAACTTCACAAATATCAACAGATGAAAGAATTGAAGGAATACAGATGTTCAAATGTGGGCAGAAAGATGAATGTTACACAGTGTGTAAATTGGTCACATAAACCAGCCAATGACAGGTCATAAGCCCTGTAGATACATAGACTGCTGTATTACCTTTTCTAAAATGACCTTTTCTAAAATGTTCTTCATCTCTGTTGCAATATGTTAAATTTTATCTACAAAGTAAAATTAAGTTTTCTGTATGAAAAATAGAATATGTTTACATTTTTTTATCAAAACTGGTCAATTACAGGTTACCATCGAAGATGCTTTGAATTTATATACAAATATAGGTATATATATTTTCGTAAATAAAAAATCGATGTTAGTTTATACTCCATATGTGTCTATGAAGACAGTGTTTGTAATCGCACAAACCAGCCAAAAAAATAGTATTAAATACACTCAAGACTCATTTTACACGTATCGTCCAAACCCAGGCGGCACGGTAAAATAAGGATGGATTGACGTTCATAATTGTTTTGTATTAAATTAAAATTTATTTAGCGGCTAATCTCAGATGTAAATTCCAGCAAAATAAAATCGAGTAGAGTGGAGATTTGTCTGCCTTGTAGTGTACTGGTTAATGCGTTTCTCTGCCATTAAATTGATATAAAAAATGAAAACGAGCTTATTAAATCAAAATACAATAAATATCAATCCACCCCATGTTATTTTATTGAAAGAGGTGAAAATAAAATAAAATGACCGTAATAATTATGAATATAGTGAAGCTATTAAATTAATATTTTTTAAAGGATTTTATTGACTTTCTGTCCTTAGCGTGGTCATAAAATTATTAAGTAATAGTGAATTAATACTAAAGCTGGTATACAATAAATAACATGTTGCATGACAATGATAAAAGATGCACTAAACAGTTTACTTGAAACCAGTTTCAACAACGTAGCTATATGAGATAAAGGACACCATTTGCATAAATATTTAACAGAAACAAGATCTCAGAGTGTTCTCTCTCGCTTACTTAAAAAAGCTCTGAATTCTATATTGGTTCATAAAAACTTGTTTTGATGTAGGATTACATTTTTATTCTTGGAATTAATGTTTCTGTTATACGATACCACGTGTTTTTTTAAAAGAAATCGCATATTTTTTTTATTGAAATGTTTGGTTTACTTACAAATTTTTCAAATTATCTAGATTAAAATGTAAATTGTTTTTTAGTTATACAATGAAATGATTGAAAATCAAGAAGTATATTTAGTTGAGTAGGTACAGCTGAGCCTTAAGAATAAATAAAATTGTCTTTGCAATGCAAACCTTTATTACACTAAATTTATAAAATAAACAAATAATCAGGTTTTATGATAAACATTTGTAAAAGGTGTGCCAAGACAGAAGTTCACCCGTTAGAATAGTTTATTATTTATTGATTCATAAATTATTGATTTATTTACAATTATTGAGATACGAGTCATTATTACATTGGGATTCATTTCTCTGTTGCTTTAAAACAGATAATATACTACAATAGTTAGCACAAAAATAACATTTTAGTATAAGAAGAATATATTAAAAAACGTTACACATATCGCATCAATATGAAATAAGTAAATAAAGACAAACATTTTTGCTTTACATGAAACAACAAACTTAAATAATTAAGAAGTTATCCAGGAGATTCTAATATAATTAAATTCATAAACAAAATAAAATGAAGATATTTTTTCTCATATGACAGATAGAATAAAAAAATGTCACGGAACATATTATTGTAGTTCTTACAAATACTGAATTTAATTTTGTCCGCCGTTTCTTTGGTACCTATTGAAAACAGTTCAAACTTTAGACTTTATATTTGAAAACCGTTGACCGTTTTAGTACTTTAAATTTGAATGAATATTATAAATTTTTTTATTAGTTACTTTTTACGAAACAGTATTATTATGTCGATGGGACAATGTTCAAAAAACTACTTTATTGTCCTTTAATGCGTCACACTTTTAGTGTTTTCGGATGTTTTTTGTAAATATATTAAACGTTGACAACATTTATAATGTCAAATGCAAACGCCAATGTCAGTCATGTGTCATCTGTATTCGAACATGCGATTTTTTCTCATGATTAGTTCGGGAATTTTATTTTAAGTGATTTATTCGTGTAAGCAAAATGGTGTGTGAAGATAGAAAATCTTTTTCGGATCTGCAAGGCGTTGTATTGCACTTACCACCGATTCCATCCGAAAATATAGACATAACCTACGATCCACTGAAAAAGGTGTTAATTCAAGGAAAAACTATGATCGATGTACACGTTTTTATCGGACTCTCCCATCTTTATAAGTGTTTTCTTATGTTGTAGTTGGAAAATGCTGAAATTGCGGCCACGACTTGTATTTTGCCATTCGCTGCTAGTGATCTTAAAACCTTTTCTGTCAAGGAAGCTAGATATCTAACAACAAGTGATGATGTCAAAACTGTGATAGAAATTTCTCTAGACAACAAGGTTTGATGTAAATTTGAAAAACAAATAGAACGAGTGACCAATAAAATTAAATCATTGTGCAACTAAACTTGTCTAGTCTGGTAATCCCCTCGTTCAAAATCTCTCAATTTAATAATCGTGCTTAACTATTCTGGAACACAAGCGTTCCTTTGTCAAGGCATGATTTTTTTAAAGATAAAACGTTTCAGTTCATTTCCTAAATGTAAATAATTTGTGCTGAAAAAATGGGAATTAAGTTTTGTTTGAGTGGGATCTAAACTATTGATCCGTGAGTCCACAATACTACCATGAGACAACAACCATGTTGAATTATAGAGCCCATAATAATGTTTGCAATTTTATAAGCAGTTCTCTGGAGATGATCTCTTCATGGGATTGAAATTAAAAATCAAGTACACCGTTAATCTCTTTTTGCACAATTTGTAATAACAACATACAAATATAAATTTAAAAAAGCATTATTTTAACAATGCGTAAAATAAGTTAAATAATGAGAAAGTTCTCCTTTTTAAAAATTTGTTAAAAGACTTCAAAATAAGCTAAAAATATTTTCTTAAGTATAGTATTATCATCGCTATGCTTTTTTTAAGTTTTGCAATTTTGAAATTACCCTGCCCGTGATGTAGCTAGTTGCCGTCGGTGAATTGCCCTGACATAAAAAAAGAAAACCCTGCACGTACCTGTAATACTTACAAAATCGAAGCAAGGGCAGATACTGTTGGAGCAAAATGTCCCCTTAGAACTTCAGAAATGAAGATATTACGACCTGTCATGTAGAACCCTCAGAGATAGGATACCAAACAAAGAGATTCGTCAAATGTGCAACATAGAGGACATTGTAAGATGGAATAAGCGGAGAAGACGATTTTGGAGAGATCGCGTTGAGAGGATGGATCCAGCAAGGATTCTTAAGATTGTGATGCACGAGATCCCAGAAGAACGCCGGCCACCAGGACGACCACCAATGAGGTGGAGGGAAAGTTGGATATCTGTATCACAGGATCAAGACTAATATCTAGCCATAATCGGCAGAACAACGTAAGCGACACTTTCGGCGAATTGCATTTTTTAAGGAAAAGTGTTCCTTATTGCCCCCTGCACAAGTGTTAAAAACATCATAGCTCCATAAAATTCACCTGCCACATTTAAGGATATTTATTTTATTCATTAAAAGTAAACAACAGCCATTGTAACGAAAAAATATACAATATTTACACATAAACCAAAATTTTAGGCTAATTATACTTTTCTATATATTACTCCGCATCATTTCACTCATAAAAAAAAAAGTATGTGGCTTTTAGCGTTTAAACTTGTTGACATATTATTTTTAAGCTAAGCAAAACAACGTAACTGACGACAATGTAGGCGGTTACGCTAACTCGCCACCAAAAACTAAACCTATCAGAGTTATGGGCAAAACAGCATTACCGCCACGGAAAGCAGAAGGTATTTAAACAATTTGGCTGTAATTTCAGTATTGACAGTAACCAACCATTATAAATCCTATTTACCGAATTATTAAAAAAAAAAAATGGAACAAAAAAAAAAAAAAAACTTCCTGCACAATTCACTATTTGTCGCTTACGTTGTTCTGCCGATTATGGCTCAATATCCTTTATAGACAGATCGCAAGATCCATAGAAAGAAGAAGAAGAACCTCATATATGTGAAAACTCGCTAAAGATGGCTTCCCGGAAACATGTCGAAACACATAATTGATTGGTCCCAACTCAACACAGGACTTTGATTCCATGGAGTTTAGATTTGTGTCTCAATAAATGTTACATAAATATATTGTGAATTAAATAAAAAAGTAGTTAATTTTTATTAAAACATATTTTAATTAATTTTTTCATGCATTTTCAAGAAACTTTGCTTCCAATTAAATGCTCTTATTTTTACAGCGTGTACAAAAACATTTTTTATTTACAATTTCCTATAGCACTGGAACTTTCTCATTATTCCATTGTTTTTTTTATTATTTGAATGTAAATATTACACAGGCTCTGAAAATCTTTTGTAATGAAAGTAATGTCGTATCAAATGTGCGTAAACGGGTATGTCTATTATTTGATAGTGAATTTTTGAACTATTGTGTTATTTTATCCTTCTAAATACAATTAAGGTACAATAAATAGTATTCTTTTTTAAAAATCCTGATTTCATTTTTATACAAGAGAATCTATAAACCATTTTTTTTCCATGGTTACTGCGTGGAACGTATTCACCATGTAAGACGAGGTTCCGGTGTACTTACATAGTAGTGATATAAATTTCTGATCTATTGACTTTTGCATGTTAGTTTGCAACAATTCTGACTGGAGCTGAATAAATATTTATAGCTCGTTTAAAATTTGTTATACCCTTTTTTTTCAGGATAGCTTATGTTTTAAACCTGGGGACACCATTGGCATTTTACCACGAAATTCAGCAAAAGAAGTACAATTTATATTGGCTCATTTGAATTTAACTGATGTGTGCAACCATCAATATAAAATAACTCTTAAAGATGTTAATGCAAAAAAGAAACCAGCATTACCGATTCACATACCTCTTACTGGCACTCTTGAATATTTACTAACAAATTGCATTGACATAAGAAGCGTTCTAAAAAAAGTAAGTCAGTTTTCTAATTATTTGTACTTATTTTTAAGAAACTACAAACTCATATTATCTGATAAATTAACATTTGTGTTTTGAAATAGTGAAATTCAAATTCATTCTTATGCATTCAAAATAAAACTAAATATTTAAGGCGTTAAATTAGGACAGCATATCAGACCAGGAACCGTTGAGCAATGGCTCAATATTATTAAGGTATAATACTCTCCAATAGCAAGAGTAAAACATAGTTAACTGATGTGAAAGATGTCATTTTCTAAAATAATAATGTTCAGCTGCCTGACTGCTTTTCCTATCGGCATGACCAGAGGCAGGTTAGTTCTGGAAGCCGGGAGATAAAACAGTCTGCGTTGAGGTAAAAATGTGTATTTTTTAATGTCATTAATATTTTTAGGTATTCATAGGAGCTCTCAGTACGTACACAGTAGATTCAACTGAAAAACGATGTCTCGAAGAACTTTGCAGTCGAGAGGGTGCTCAACTTTACAATGACGAAATAATCATTAAGGGAACAAGTATCCTAGATATTTTAAAGTATTATCCCTCATGCAAGCCTCCTATCACTCTTTTGATACAACATCTTCCACGACTGATGCCGAGACCGTACTCCATCTGCAACAGTCCACTCTCAAATAAAAATGTCATCAAAATTTGTTTCTCAGTGATCGAAATCAAATCAAATGTAAAAGGATTGACAACGGGCGGGCTAGAAACTATAGTAAAAAGATGCTCAGCAGAAAATGGTAGTGATTCTAAACATGTGAATGACCTTGAATCTAATATGGATCTAGTAAATGTTAAGTTAAATTACTTATTGATCAGTACGCAACCTTCTATTGAAAACCAAAGCCCTGTGAATGATGGAAAGAACTTGATATCTGCTTATTTAAGAAATTCTAACAATTTTTGTTTGCCAATCGATCATATAACACCGATTGTTATGATTGCTCTTGGAACTGGTATATCTCCGTTTGTTGGATTTTTAGAAGAAAGACAACAAATTAAAATAATCTCTCCAGATTTAATCTTGGGAGCAGTTTGGCTTTACTTTGGATGTCGTTATTCAGATAGGGATTATATATATAAGGAGAGGTTAAAAGAGTTTACAGATGATGGGACATTGTCAAGAATAGTTGTATCACATTCAAGGGAATTTGATTGTGAATTTCAATACATCCAAGTAAGTTTGATGGAGTGAACCACCTCGCTCCGACACTCAAATAACCACTATGTATACTTTGCGTAAATGTTCTAAAAGTTTTTAATAATACTTTTGTACTATTTTTCAGGACGGCTTGATGTATGATGCTAATAAAATTGTGAATCTCATAACAGAAGAAAATGCGAATGTTTACATGTGCGGAGATATAAACAAAATCGCTGGACCCATAACAGAATGTTTAACAAATTGTTTTGTTAAAGAAAAAAATATGACCTTAGAAGAGGCCGAGATCACAATAAAAAATCTGAAATCAAATAACAGGTTTATACAGGACATATGGTCATAAATAAAAAGCTCATATTTTTCGTAAATATGTATGTATTTAAACCATTACACAGTGCAAAAATATATAATATATATTACAAAATATTATCCTAGTATTTTATTCTAGTTTATTTTGGTAATTATGAAACGCAATTTATAAAAAAATGCTATAAAATATAAAATTTTAAAAATCCTTAGGAATATTGTCACTAAAAGTTCATTGCAAACACATCAATATTTTATACACACTTATTTGTAAACACACTATTGATTTCTGTAGGTAATAATGGTACGACTTAGTCTATTTGCAAGTCTAAATAATATAATACAACAAATGAGCAAAATAAAAGTAAAATTAATAAAAATGTCCCTAAGCAATACATACTTTTTTTAAAAGTTTTATAATATTGATTAACAAGAGTAAAAAAAATATGAAAATGAACTTGAGGCCGTATGTGATGGACGGTTATAATCAATTTCAAACTATGTTGTTATCTGTGTGTGGTAAAATATTGGAAAATATCGTTCAGTCTTTGTTATGCAAGTTTAAAGGATATAAAGTTGGGTATTGCAGTGTTGACAAATTGTTTTTATGTTAGATAAAATTTCTTGAGCAATTTTAAATAAGTTAATTTAAAACAGTTGGCAAAAGCACACATTCACAGTTAAAAAAGATCTAATATTTTTCATGGTTGATAGTTGGAATGACAGTAAACATATGATTACAGAACTTCCTTAGCTAGATTTTAAATCTGTATATGATTTGCATGTATTTTTGGTAAAAGTATCTCAATAATAAAATAAAATTATATTTGACACATTCGTAACATTATTCAGACTATAATAGTCCTTAATTTAATTACATAAACTCCTTATTTATTCTTGGCAGATTTATCAGTATTGAAACTTTATGAGCAAAGTTTCAGCGAACAAAAATATTTTTCAAATAAACATAATTTATAAATCCCTTGCTAATTTTCAAAAACCTTTTGAATAATTTCGGCATAAGAGATAAGGCAACAGATTGAGGAGATATTAACTTATTAATTATCCTAAGAATACAAGCAGTTTATTTTTTAAATATAACAATCATATACTAAGAAGAGTTAGAATTTGAAACGCTCATCTCAAATAAGGCATTCATCTTTCCCATAGGAATGCAACGTTTTGGATGTAGAATAAATCTTTCTTATGAATTTTTTTCACAAGCCGGAATTTTAGGTTCGAAAAAAAACATTTGATATTAATTATACAGATATCGACGCAAGCAAAAAAAATACTCAGATAAGTGTAAACGAGACTTTCAAAAATTACTAAAAAATAACTCAAATCTGTCAAAGGAACTACTTTGAACCAAATTTCTTACAGCAAATTGATATTAAAATACAATTCATACTGAATTAAATAATTATGTTTTAACTTCTTTCACTTGAGCAGAATATTGGAATCAGTATGTGAAATGCAAATTGATTTTTAATTTAGGAATGTTAATATTTTTTAGCGGAAATAATATTTATTGTACCATATAAACCCAAAAATACAAGAACCATATAAAATATATCAATTTTACTCACAAAAGACCCATATAGTGAATTTATTAGTGGATTTGAGCACTTGTTAATAAAAACACTACAATATATTTGGGTTTATATGGTATAGTAATGTTTGTAGGATCAAAATTTCAATTTTATATGTATTTAAAAAAAATATTTTTTGGCCATTATTTACATTGGAGAATACATTAAAATTGATTAAACAATAGTTTCACAAGGTTCAATTCTGAGTACTTTATCTCATTTAGGTAGGCAGTTTAATGAAATATTTTGTACCTAGAAGGGTGTTGAGAATAAGGCTACTTTGAAAAATACTTGTAGGTTTTTGCTTTATTTTTTTATATTTTATTTTGAATGTAAACCTCTGTCTCAGCATCTGGTACTAACATTGCACGTCAAATGTAATGATTACGTAATACAATTTATAGGCACAAACAGTTAGCACATAGACAATATAGAATTATAGTATTATTGAATCATTTGACAGGCACTGAATTACAGTAAAATACACGGCACCAAGTGCTTGTAAAATCCATCAAGTAACAATGGATACAGACTTTGCATTATAATTTTGGAGGCCTAAAACTGCAGTGTTGGCATAAATAACTGCAACTTATATAATTAATTGAAGTGTTTAAATTAATACAAAAGGTATAGTCTAAGTTTAGCTTATAAAAAATTTCAATCTACATTAGCTGGTAAAGTGAGCACCTTTTATACATAATTGTGCATTAAAATGTACAAAGTGGTATGGACACTATTTGTCAAAAATCACATTTAAAAAAATTGACCGATTTCTTAATTTTGACATTCGCTGTTAAAATAAAATATCAAAAAAAAAAAGAAATCTTAGCATTCTTATTATTTACCTAAATATTTCGATTTCGGGGCCATTTTCAACGAGTTATAAATAACTTACTATTAGAGAATGGGAATCAAGTTGGGGTAGAGTAGGGTTCAAACCTCGGACCCCTGATTCGTGAGTCCGCAACACTAACTACAACACTAATTTAATGTGGTAATTTATTAATCTGTATTAAGAAATACAGAATTCAGATGATACATTTTACAGATGTGTTTGGAAAGTATATAAGGAAGAAATGTAATCAGTTTTCTCAAATTATATGTATATTCAGGCAGATAAATCAAATTAGTCCGCATTTGAACAAATTTTCAAAGTTTTTTCAAAATTTGATTTCGGTTTGAAGGTACCAAAGAGTATTTTTACTGTAATTATAATGGAATGATATTGTGTTTATTTTCAAGAACAGAGAACTCGTTTTTAAGAATATCAATACAATACCAATAAAACATAATGGTTTTATTGTCAATGTTTTAAGATTGAATGTTTAAGTTTATGTATAGGTATAAAACTATTTATTTTGGTATGAAAACATAATCAATAATTTGGAAATATGGTTTCTTCATTGACTATAGAGTTGTTTGTTCGGTGAAAATTTTGTTTATTTTTATGAAAAAATAATGAACAAACAGTTCATAACTAAATACATACATTATAACTTTTTGTAATCTGATTAAATACAGCACTTTGCATAAATACATAAAATTACAATTAAAGTAACTTAAGACTTCATAAAATTATTTTTCTCTAAATTTTAATATTTCTTTGAATTATTTCAGGAAAAACAGCCGTTTCTTGTAATTAAAAAAAAAATGTATTGAACCATAACATATAGCAGGTTTTTGTAAGTTACTACATAAAGCTAAGTTTTTTTTAGGGTCCAATACAAACATAAGAGACTCCAAAAATAAGCACAAAAATAAGATGGCATATTCATATATAAAAAATTAAACAGCAATTGGACTAACAATGCTTTATGTGATGATCACTCAACAATTTAATGTTAGCAATGTAGGTAATATGAAAAAAATTCTTTAGTGCTTATAGTAACTAATTTCAACTATATAATTTGATTGACAAAGCAAAGTTAGCTGACTTTTTGATTGGGAAAAGAATCGAATTGTGGTTCCGTGGCTAATGTGCCAAACTCACAGATCAGAGGTTCGAACCCTGCTCTACCTTAACTTGATTCCCATTTTCTAACAGTGAATTATTTACAACTTGTTAAACGTGTCCCCAAAATTGAAATATTTGGGTAAATCATAAGAATGCAAATATAAATGTTTTATTTAAAATAAATTATTTTAGAATAATTTTACATGAAACAGAAAAATAAATCGTGGGGTAGAAATCCATTTTAGGAATGATGTGAAAAAAGTGAATATATATTGTCGATTACGTTATGACACCGCACATCTCAAAATATGTTTTCCTTTTACTATTTCTTTTCTACTAAAATTACACCAAGATTTGTGCCATCTTGTAATTTACACGAAAATTTACTGATCTAAAAATATATTTCGATATACAGTAGGGCCTTGCCAATCTGGACCTCCGCTTATGCGGTAATCCAGACGGATGGGACGGGGGCATTCGCCAGGGAGGTGGGAGGCTCCCACATGTGTCGAGCGCCACGCTAAGCAGTCTGTTGTCTATCATCGAAACAACTAATTAAACTTTTGTTTTTTTAGCTTTATTTCAAATGTACAGCCTTCCTACATGTTTATATTCACTATTGTTAATAAACATGTTTTATTATCATTAAAGTATCGCAGACCACAATCTGGACGCCTCGGTAATCCCTCAGGAACCCTGTTAAATTGTCTTTTTTATCATTAATCAAGAAGGTTTATATTTATCCTAAAAACCTGAGACATGTGGTGTAATAATAAATGTTACAATTTAGATTTACTTGACTTTTTATACAAACGTGTTTCGTGTAAGTCTTAATTTTTAAGATTCCTACTCACATAAAGTTGTCCACTAAACAATATTCAAGCATTTTTAAAACCTCATTAAAATAACAATAAAATTTTATTTGTCATGAGTTTTGTTCGACAATTAATATAACACATGATTATTAATATTATAATCATTTTATAATAATTTATAATCATTTTAATAGAAAGTATCAGTGAAACACAATGGTTTAGTTTTTCGTTATTAACTCTTTGGTTAACAAAGAAAATAAAAATTAAAACAAGGAGTTTGATTGGTACATTATCAAAAAAAAATATCTACATAAACATTAATATTATGCATTTTTCTAATAGAATGTGAATAGTAGTTTATTTTATACAAATTCACATAATGGGAATCGGTAGATAAATATTTACAATACCGTGAAGAATATTTAGATGATAACATATCAAAAGCTAGATAAGGATGGTACAAATTTAATAACATTGGTCTCACAGTTAATGTACGCTTAAAAAAATGGTAAAAAATAAAACTATTAAAAACAATTGGCACATTTGATACAATCACAATCATTCACACATTAATTAGCGTGGAAAAATGGGGTCTAAATTTAAAAGTATAATTATTTAAAAAATCATAATGAGGAAATTCAGTGATATTTGAAATTTTTATATTATAAAGTACAAAATAGTCCATATCATATTTATTACAAGGAAGACACAGTGTAAGAAGACAACGTATCACCGGATTAAAAAAGGTTCCACTGTAGCTCCAAATTCTTATTAAGCGCGCTGCGGACAAAATAAAAATTGCAACGATGATAGCAAATCTCCACCGTGGAGTGCCATCATAAAAAGATAAAAATGTTGCCTTGGATAAATTACCAATACAAAAATTTATCGAATGAGAAATGTACGTAAACATATTTCAAATATGTCAAACCCTATATACATACACAGTTTTTACACATACAAGGGCGAGTACATTGCCAAAAGCAATTCCATCCTACCGACCCAAACCGTTTTATTTGAAAAAATACACGGAGAATCGTTTAAATTTTATTAATAAGCTAGAGGACCCGACAGATGATGTCCTGCCCATGAGTTGGCTTGCCTGCTTTTAGATGGTTCAGCAAACGTTTTTCGATAAACTATATACTAAGCGACATTTGACATTGAGTTTGACATCTCAATCATTTAGTTTCGTCGTTATCGTGCGTTGAGTTGATTGTTTATTACAGATTGCAGCGCCATCGTCCAAGGACCCACTCACACACGCATAAAATTTCATCAAAATCGGTCCAGCCGTTTAGGAGTTCAGTGACATACACACGCACAGAAGAATTATATATATAAAGATATATATATATATATAATAATAATAAAACATAAGTTTGTTAGTGAAAATTCTTGATGAAAGTTCATTGAAATTACAATCCATTGTAATACATTTATTGATGTTTTAATACTTTACTTTTCAGACGTCCTAATTGACAGTATGATTCATCGGAATAGGATAATAGAGAACTTGAGCCACAAAAATATATTATGTATACTCATGAAAGCACTAACATTGTAATTTTTAATATCAAATAATTTGATATTTTGACCGGTTTCAGAACACGACTGCTCCTTTGTCAAGTTTTAAATAAACCATATGTTATAGCTACAAGTGAAATCAAAATATAATTTAAAAGCCAGTTAATTTCCTCATTAGCAATAATTTTAAAACTGATTTTACTGTAGAAATTAGAGAACTACGATTATATTATTAATAATGTCAATTCTCTTTGTGGCATAGCAATTTATACATATTGCCACTATCCATCATATTGTGTTCGGTTTCCGAATGAGTCAACTGCCTAAATATTTTTTAATATGTGATTTTTCAATGTAATATTTTATGCAATCCTAAACTGGTCCTGGAAAGTTTGGGACGCTTATCGTTTGATTAAATAATATTTATTCCAGTAAAAGTACTTATCTTGAAATAAATTTAAAAATGCTTTCTAGCCAGGCACTATGTAATTATTTGCAGACATTTTATTTTTTCCCATTTCGGTTGTTTCTTTTATGCATAGCACAAACGTAATATTAAATTTATTTTCTAATATTTGTCAATAACCTCGAAAATATTGGGAATAGCAACAAGAGTTGTAAAATCAGTTTTCATAAAATGTTTAATAAACTAATATGTTTATAGTGAAAATGACCCCATTTTCGTAATCAGCTTAATACAAAACTAATTCAAACGGTGCTACAAAAAAAATCAGCTCCATGGCTGCAGTCTTCAATACGCATAGCTCTTCAAAATATAATTATTCACTCCGAGCATGACTTAATCAAGTTACTGATTTGTGTTTAATATGTTTTATAAAAATTAGAGCATTTCATTGAATAATTATAAGATATAAAGAAAAACATCATCTGAAATTTAAAATTTATATTGTGTCATGCCAATAAAATTCTAGCTTCATTCTGAATTTCAATATCAGAAAGCGAATATTTACACCCCCACATATTTCAACCCCAATATAATTCGTATTGAATTAAATGCCTGAAATTGCTCCGCAATACTCAATGTTCATACAATTTCACACAAAATATGGCAGATTTATAATATATTACATAAATATTAATAAAACAGTCATAATTTTACGGACAAATTTTAAACTTATTGAATTTCAGCCTCAATTTGTAAGAAAATATATTTTACACAAAAAAGCGGGCGGAATACATGTAGACTCTTGTTACGTATGTATGAAAAACTGACATTAATCAGATTACTCTTATCAAACCGAGTACTTTTTCATGAAATACATGCACACGAAAGACTGTCAACATCGTCTATCTTTGATATTAAAATCATTTCATAAAAATACACTGGTTCATTCAAAATTTTTGTGTAATATTTTTTGGGCGGCTTTGATCAGCGGAGTAAGTGTACGTAGTTCCATGGCGTTCTTAAGGAAGGGATGTTGTAACAGCTCGGCGGCTGACGCCCTTAAAGCTACGTCCACTTGCAAGCAGCGATCGAGGAAGTCTTGTAAAGCAGGAGACAATCTGTCCCACTGTGTGACTCTGGGTCTCCCCACAGCGGCGATGAGATACAGAGCCCTGAGAGGAGTCTCTTTCATGTAAGGCGGTTCTCCGTCGATCATTTCAATAGCCATTATCCCTAGTGACCAAACGTCTACCTTCTTACCATACTGTTTTCTGGTCACTACTTCCGGAGCCATCCAATACGGAGTGCCGACCATCGTTTGTCGTTTTTCATCGCCTACGATGTTTGCGCAGAAACCGAAGTCTGTTACTTTGATGCTCCCGTCCATTCCCAGTAAGACGTTATCGGATTTGATGTCTCTGTGAATGGTTCCTTTGGAGTGAAGGAACTCTATGGCTAGCAGTGTTTCTCTGCAAACGGCGGCTATTTGTCCCTCCTTCATCACCACTTCTGTGACTACGTCAGTTAAGGAGCCACCATCGAGAAGCTCCATTATCACCCACAAGTGATCATAGCTCATGTAGGCGTCTAAGAAATTAACGAGGTTTTTATGCTGGAATTCTTTAAGAACGTTGATTTCATTAAGAATTAGTTCCTTTCTCGGTTGCTTAGCTAAATCTATATCCTTCACCGCCACTCGCGTACTTGTCTTCAAATCATTTGCGATGAACACCGTACCTGTAAGAAGAAAAATACGATAATCTAAAAAAGTCGGTATATCAATATTGATTATAATTTACACTCATACAGAAAAAAATTAAGATTTAATCAACGTTTTTCTGATAACTACTTGGGTTTATTTCTCAACACGAAAATATCTGATAAGGAGTTTTCAGAACCGTAGAATAAGATGATATGTGCTATGATATAAAAATTGATAGTAAAAATATCTGGTGAAGAATCGTGTATTAAGAATTTATGTATAAATATATAAATAATTGCGCAAAAGTGGATTAATTCATAATGACTAGTTATCACCTACGATATTTGGAAACAGAATAAACTTGACATAATGATATCCTTATCATAAGTTTTATATGAAAATTATAGCAAGTAAATATGTTTTTGTGATTGAAATATTTCCGGAATGGTCATTAAGGGGTATCCTGTTCAAAGCATATTACAGAAAAGTGCATTCAAAAATGGCTTTAAAAATTTTAAAACATTGACAAAGGTATTGTATTCGTGACAGTAAAGAGGATAAGCGGTGTCTGCGAATTTGGATTAAAACGATCTATGTGTAAACTGGCGTGTCTAATCGAGACTTATCATAATGCAAAGATGATTTTAATCAACTGAGGAAACAAATTGCACCCACGGGAGATAAACTGGTGATTTCATGATCAGGAAGGAAGTACTTAGTTCACAAAACACAAGGTCAATACTTCTCATTGTTCGTGAATTAGTGTTAATGTACCACACAAAATACACCACGCCAATGTGTTTAGTAAGTTCCAGTCATAACCACTCTAGTTCACGAAGTAGGGTTGCCAGACGTCCGGTTTTAGGCCGGACAGCTGGGTATTTTTTATGTCTAAAGACTGTTCTAGTAAGCACGCGTGGTGCTATACTGCCACCATACAGAGAAAGGCTATAACTACCATTTTGATAAAAATGAGTTGAGTATAGATCTGGAATCAGCAAGAAAAGATGAATATTGGCATATATCGTCGACGGCAATCCATCACCGTGAATGTAAAATCACTGCCTAAGTCATCCAGATATGCCATTTGGCGGTAAATATATTCAAACATTGCTAGCAAACATATTTAAAAAAAAACATTATACATAAAAGTAAAGTAAGATTTAAATGTTAAAATGGTGTAATGGTTAGCGTGTTCGCCTACCATGCGAGAGGTCTCGGGTTCGATTCCCGACGGGGTGTTTTTACACCAAAATATTTCATAGTCCCTGGACTACTACCTAAAGCGTAAGACTGATCATCTTACCTTCATGTAACAAAAATGATCAAGATATGCTGCGGTTGGTGTACCAACGCAGTGCCCTATGCACCATTAGACGCGGAAAGGGAATGATGATGATAAAATGTTAAAAAAAAAATTACCATAATTTTACGAACACATTTAAATAAAATAAAAAATTCTCTTCTGTTAAGTGGTCAATTTAACTTACGATGTGATGGGTTTCGTCGACAATATGTAATAAAGTCCTAATCATTTTTTTTTAAAAATAAAAATACCTTTAGATTTAGAAAAGGGCCTATTTAAATTGATTCCATATTTTTATTTTTACAAAAATTAAAAGATAAATCAACAATAAAAAAAATCGGAGTATTTCCCAAAAATATAACTATAAAAAATATTTTCTTGTAATAAAACATCCAAGTGTTGCAAAATAAATATCACTGTCCACAAAGCTACGACATGCTTAAATCTTCACTTTTTTTTAAAAGGCTAATAATTGGCCTTTTAAAAAAAATTTCCCCAGAATTTACTTCGAAGTAGTCGAGGCCTTTCTTCGTACGACAGCAGTATAGAAGAATGCATAAAATATCATGGGTAGACAGAGTTCGTAACGAAGCAGTATTAATATGCATGAAAAAAGAAAGAGAAATAGTAAATACAAATAAGAAAAGAAAATTAGAGTACTTTGGACATTTAATGTGGGGGGAGACCTAGGAATCAACCCATATCATGTTGTAAGGAAAAGTTGAAGGAAAACGCAGTGTAGGAAGACGACGAATCTCCTGTTTTAAAAATTTAAGTGAGTGGTTCCACCGTAGCCCATATCCTAATTTAGAGCGGCTGAGGACGAATTGCCATGATGATATCCAACCTCCACCGTAGAGTGGCACCATAAGAAGAAGAAAGAGTGTCTCATTATTGAAAATAGGTGCAATAACTGGTACTTGGGCTGATAAAAGATTAAATAAACTATTCCAGTATCTAATGCTATTCTGAAAAAGAATCTTTAACATCACCGAAATATAAAAATATATAAAACAAATTTGATTTTAAAAGTTGATTTTTATAATTGCTAGGCAACACTAGGCAACCCTATCTAGAACCAACTAGAAGAATAGCAATGAGATATAATTAAGGTCATAAAGTATAAAATGCTAGGAGCAAAATACACTGTTTTAAGAAATCACTTAAATGGCGTGTAGTGTAGATTTTTTTACAAAAAATAAACAATAATAATTCGATATCAATATTATCACCATGATTTTTCTTTCCGTAACCAGTAATGCATGTCAATGCAAATCTGAACTTTTTTGGTGTAAGTCTTTCTAGATTTAAACACTAAGATAGACCAGATCTTGTCTGAGGTAGTAATTATTATTTAATTTTTGTCCTAGCTTTAATTATCTTGAGTTGTATTTTATTTCAATTGTACCTGTATATTTTACAAAGAAATGTATTTACCATTGTTAAATGGACTTATTGGGTCCGTAAATAAATGAGTAATTTTTGTAATAAGTACTACTTAAACATTTAGTTATTAGTATAAGTTGTTTTCATTCCAAAATGAAAGTATCCCGCATAGATACATATAATGATTTATGTGGCTCGCCTTCTAGCACTGCCATATATTTTTTAGTTTAGTTAAGTGTTTAAAATATGAGTATTCATTCCACAATTATTGCAAAACATGATTAGATAAAAACATGGTGACTATTTAATGTACTAAGTATATAAAGCTATAACTTATTGGTTTAACATCAAACAAAATTTTGATTTGTAACGTTTAAAGTCACACAAATTCAATAACAGATAGTCCATTGATGCAACTGAATTTAAAATGGTATTCTTTATTACCTGAAGCACCAGCGCCGAGATCTTTAACTCTCTCGAATCTCGTATGAGGATCATCTTTATTGCAAATACTTCTCAATTCACTATAAATTTCTGTGTCACTTAAAGAGGCGTTGTAAATCTCTTTCTTCCTAAGTATTGGACTTTCTTCCGGATCGACTCCTATAATAGTTAAATCCTCTACAACAGCGCACAATTCCGCCTGAATGGTCGGTTTGGCACTTTTCTTTTGAGGTAAGGCGGGTAATGTTTGTCTGGAAGTGAGATCGGGTAAGGAAGGCACAATATTGTCTTCTTCGCTACTTTGGCCGAGAGATATGTCAGAATCTTGGCTTTTATGAGCGTTTTTCTTATCTAATAGTTTATCGATCTCTAAAGACTCTTCGGTGATGACATCTTCGGTAACAAAGGGCTTGAAAGGTTCTATTGGCTCTTTCTTCTTAATTGAATAATTGTAGAATTTGACAGCTTGATAGGCCGCATTCGGATTTTCATCTTGTTCGGCCTGTGTAATCTGCGTGTTCATAAGCCTTATCCAGGAGCTTGGCAAACCTTCCAGGTTACCGGTAATCTGGTTCTTGCTGACATGGAGGTGCTGCTGAACATTTGTGGGCAGTCCTATCTCCGTAACGCGCTCATCTTTGTGCGATTTCTTGGAGAACAGCTTGCTGATACTGTGAGTAATACCGTTCAAACTCATTTTGAGGCGATTGTTTACGCGCACATAACTAATATTTACCGAAAAATTATATACATAATGCACGTGTTTTATCCTTAATACGAATTTAGTATCACTGAAGTGTTTATCAATAAGGAGTGGTCACAAAATTCGACCAGCCGTTGGGCTGTCAGTCAACTAGTTGAAGTTTTTCTCCGATAAAAGTTATTGGGCAGATTGCTGCATGATCTGTCGATGATATTAGTTATTATAAAATGTTATAGATGGCATTAAAAATATTAAAAAATTGGTCCAGGGTTGTGTTACGATTTGTATTTTCGGCTTCTATTTGTATGAAAAGTCTAATGAGTTTGAAAGCAACATATTTATATAAATTAGGTAGATTTTATTCCAAAAGTTTGGTAGAAAAATTGGGCTAAAAGTAATCGTTAATAATTTGAATGAATGCCCTCTTTTGGCTAGAGTTATAAGTAGGGTGTGCATAACAGATGTCGTGAAAATATTATTATTACGATAATATTGTCAAGAGTCATGAGTCATTCAATGCTCTTTTAAAATTCATGGAAAGCTGGGTCTTGTAACTTTTAATGCGTCAGCTTGGGATGATTGTACCAATTTACAAGTAATGGAGAAAATAATTTATTTACGTGACTCGTCATGGTGTTTTCATACTCGTATGGTATTCAAAAAGAATAACTTTTGTTAAATGTTATTAAATACTATTTGTATATATCCACTTACCGACTTTACTATGTCTACCGGTTTCGAGACGTACCCGTCTCTTTGTCGTAGAAATGTATTGCTCTTTTTTATGTATTATATCTCATATTTCTATGTAGGTACTTGCTATTTATCAAATGTAATATTATTTTCAAAAATTATCACACTAATTGATCCAATAGAAGATTATGTTGTATTACACTAATTATACCAGTTAAATATCTATAAGTGCATTTTAAATACAAAAACTTTTTTCAGAACTTGTTTGTTCGATTGTTTAGTGCTTTAAAAAAATACTGTTTATTATTTTATTATGTTGATTATAATATTTATTTTCAATTTTATTTATTTATTCATATGCATGTACATTACAAAATGGAATACCTTAATTCATACAAATAGAAATAATTAGGTATATATAAAAAAACCACATTAGTAAACATAATATCCAAAGAATAACATGTTAAAAAAGTAAGAGAATCTTGTAACGAAAAACTCCCTCAGAGACGTGAAAAATGAAAAAAATAAATTAATTAACTATTATAATATATCCACTTTATTTTTTAGGTTCATATCGATCGATGAATAAGTACCTACCGTAATTTCACACAACTACCGTAATATGGGGTGAAATGAACATGCTGGGGTGAAGTGAGCCACAGAAGCATCAGTAGACCACTTCAGCTGTTACATTTGAAATACGGTCGCAATGATTCTTGTTCGTCTGTCTGCGGACAACTGACAGTGCAGTCAACTTGTAAACGCGTGTATATGTTTTTGTCTATGCACTTCATAAAGTTATTTATTATTCGTTCTGACGCCTAAAACTCTGGAAAAGAACGTTGACCATATAAAACTACTAAACAGGTAAATCCTATTATGTTGTGACCAGTATTATTGGCTTAACGTGTTCGCAATGCTCATGTTACTGCGTGGCTATATGGAAAACCAAATGTGTTTGACGTCTGTCAAAATATTTGAAATTATATAAAAATGCAACTTTCGGGTGGTGAAGTGGGCCACTTTTCAGTATCATTGTGGGGTGAAGTGGGCCACCCTAAAACCATGCCTAGAGTATACAAGAAGAGGGTCGATGGGCCCCATTATGCAGAGTATTCGAATAAGAAACTAGATAAGGCATTGGCTGAGATGAAATGCGATGTTTCAGCCAGAAATGTTTCGGAAAAGTACAAAATGACAAGAACCACTTTGCAGAGAAGATCAAAAGGACTTCCACACAAAAATGTCATGTTTTTAAGAAAAATAGTTGGTGTAAAATTGACGTACTTAGCATATCCTAATATTGATGATGTTGGCGGAGATAAAATACTTTGTAAGTTGAAGACACCAAAGTCATTGCAATAAAATAAACATATTCTGTATTAAATAATTTATGCGTTTTGTGTGAAAATTATGGTTTTAAAAAAATTAACCAGGAGTTCCAAATATTTTTATAAGTATGATGCTGTTGTAAAGAATTTTTTTAAGGTTTATTTAATTGAAGTGGACAGGTTAGAATAACGAATGAACCACTTCACCCCAATCCTGGGGTGAAGGGGGCCACATAAAAAAAAACTTTTTTCGGTCATTACCTTTCAATGTTGCATTATCGGTAGTTTATTAACAATTCAATGTAATACCTGTATTAAAATAAGTGAATAAATTGGATTAAAACTTACAGAGTTACGAGGGGAAAATATCGTAAATTCGGTCCACTTCACCCCATACCGTAAGCGGTATGGTCCAAAAGTACGCTACTTTTTGTAAATTTTACAGCGTTTAAAATAAAGCTATTTAAAATATTATTTTTTGCTGATATTACATGCCGAAAGTAGAAAGACGAGGAATTGGAAAATATTCATTCTTAATTTTTAAACTTTGGACCATAGTTGTGAATCACACAACTATAGTCCATATTATATATCCCTGAATAAATCCATATAGAACAGCAGTTGGCGGATTGTTTTGCTCCTATGAATTAATTTTTTTATATAAATTGATTGCAACAGAGAGGGAAAACATTGTTGAGAAGGGAATATGGAATACATTTAAATATGAATTACTAACCTTGTTTCCCCAACGCGACGAATAGTCTGTTAGAGTAGTCAATAATTCTTAATTAATACATAGATATGATGAAATTCACAATAATTCAGAGTGTTTATTTTATTTCATTTATTTATTTATTCATTTTTTCCATCATAAACAATGATTAAAAATAAAAGTAACGTGACCTCACTGGTGTTACCCGTGCCGAGGACACTTAAAAATATACTTTTTTTAATATTTTTACATGTGAGAATATTTAATTTTTTGTTATTTTAAATCCATTCACACTGTAAGAAATGAATACTATTTAAATTTTATGTAATCTACATCGAAATTCAATCTTAATTAAAGCAAATGTATTATTTTCTATAATCTCAGATAAAACATTCTCAAACAAATCACTAATTGACTAATTTTTGAGTTTACTGTATGTGTTCTCGAGCTTATATATTTGTAAATGATTTCTGTTAGTGCTTTTCTGCTTTAACCTACTTATGCATAGTTAAATATCCTCTTTTGAATACAAAATAAAATCTTCTTTGTCTGGTCACTTTCATGAGTTGCCAGATCTTGCCATACATTTGATATAAGTCCCATTGTCCTTTATTTTCGTAACCTGCCCAGGCTAATATTCTCGTTTGTAAATATGCACCACAAATTCCTCACTTGCGGGGATTCTAACCATCATTCGATGCTCCCTTCAATGTCTGAAAAGTTCAATGAAGATTCTGAAGCAAAGAAATGTCCATCGCTTTTGTTATCCTTGCTAGAATTCAAAGTTCAAAGTACCTAAATAATTAGACCATAGTTGAACTTGAAGCGTATTTTTTTTATTTTAAAGTTTTTAAGTGAAAGTATTTAATAAATGTACGAAAACCATTGAGATAGAATATAAAGAGATGACACTCCATACAAATCCAAGCTAAAAAGTCGTCCCCAAAGGAAAGTGAATGCCTAGCAAAGGGAGCAAGTGTTGTCACGTCATATCACGTCGACTTTGGCAAGCAAAACACGTAGTAAGTTCTATTCAGTATGTCGCTCCCTTCCGCATACGCCTCACTGTGTAAGTTTACATTTACTCACATTTAATGTGTAAGTAGCGAATTTACATGTAATATTATTTAAGAATTCGATTATTTTACCGTCTGTCAGGTTGATAAATAAAACAAGGCGGACATTTTGTTAGTATAATTTTTTACCTGGCTTTCTATTAATAAGCCTAAATATAATATAGAACTGCAATCATTTTACTTAATACCCAAATTATTATTTTATGTTTTTTTTTACGTTTGCCTACTAAAAGTACCTACTTGGGGGCATTTGGTAATTTCTGGACACAGTGCGATGTATGAAAACTTGACTCCTGGGCTGGTATTCCAAACGCTCTCGTGGCCGTATTATCTCGTGTGTTTACATACAAAACACACGAGAAAATCTGTTTTCTCGCGCCACGAGAGTGGTTCAGAATAGCACCCCTGGTATATTATAATTCTGTGGTTCGTATCTTGTTGACGTTTTAAATTTCGATCTAAAAATACCTATAGGTACCAGCGTCAAATTCTTGAGTTTACAACCATGGCAGTGTTATCAAATCAAAAGGTATTTATTACTATAAATAAAAATACAACGTTGATTCATTTTCGTTTATTAAATTTTAAAATAATGTCTTCTTTGCAGTGTAAAGATATTCCTTCTGTAACAAAAGTCAACGGGAGGTCGGACTTCTCTGTAGGTTCTACGCTGTAATTACGAAATATTGTAACTAGGGTCAACGTCATCATTATAAATGCAAACTTTCGTCCTGAAAGTACAAGCCCAAAATAATGACTCATTAATTCAAACTTATATGCACTTTGGCGAACTTATTGCTAAAAACAGTGTCTACAAGCCAACCAGAAAACGGAATGGTCTAAATTCGAAATGAAATACATGTAAAAATAGTAAACAAAATAATCACACAAAGACATGGCCTGATCATTTCACAAAAGTCAACAGATAGAAGAGTTGAGAAAATGTGGATGTTCAAACATAGGCACAACGGTGAATGTTACACAGTGTGTAAAGTGGCCATGTAAACCAGCCAATGACTGGTCATAAGCCCTGTAAATGCCTAGACTCCCATATTCCCTTCTCAAAAATGTTTTCCTTCTCTGTTACAACAAAAAAAACTATAAATTAAAATTTTAAAAGATAAAAACTTTCTTAAAAATTTAAAATAAATTACAAAAAAATCAACTTGTCAAGACAAAAAAAAACAATATTTTTTATGATTTCTGACATAAAAAAGATTATTATTAAAAAATCAACCAATTATAGTGTTGTGAGAATCTATCCAAGTCAGGACGACTCACCGACGACAACTAGTGACGTCACGGGCGGAGTAGTTTCAAAATTACGTAGCGATGACAATACGACACCCAACAATAAAAAATAATATTTATCATCAATCACAAATAATTATCGACGTGCTAATAACAATTTCTCACCATGTTTGTTTATCGTATTCGCGATTACAATGAAACATCCGTGAACACCTGATATTAAATGTCTAAATATTTACGTTTTGCGACGTATAATCCTGCTGCGCAATCACAAATTTAAATTTTACCGGTGTAAATATGAAAAATATTCCACAACTGCTATTTTTATTTATTTATTTATTATTTATCATGCTATTTATTGCATTTAGCCGGCGGTTGGCGATCCAAATATCAATAAAAGCAGTCGCCACAGTAATTGTAATTTTATTTACACTTTTTTGTATTAGATACTCCTTACTATTTTGCAAATGCAATATATTGTATTATTTTTTATAGTAAACGCCGATTTTTTGCCAGTGAGCTGTATTTGTTTACTAGGAAAACAAAAAACAAACCGGCACAAGCGTTGACTTAGAGATTACACACGCGTTAATAACTGCGATAACTTAAGCATGTTTATTATTGTTTACTGTGATTGCTCAAATGCTTAGCATGTTTTTAAGCACGTAGATAGTCATTTGTGATTGAGCTACAGGTACCGTTCCAGGGACTATGAAATATTCTAGTGTAAAAACACATTTTCAAATAAATATTTCATATTAATCTTGTCGGGAATTAAATCCTAGTGTAAACTGTACGACCAGGTTTGCCAACTGAAAAAAGCGTTTCAGTATTGGCAACCGCATAATGTTTATTCAAGTACTTCGCTCTTCGCTGCATCATAAAAGAAGCCTCGTCCTCGGGGGACCACTGGTTAAACCTGAGGATCTTAAAGAGCTCGCCCCCTACCTAATAGCCCGATACTTTACGGATCTGGGCTCGGAGGGGGAGATATATCAAAATGAGTGCTCTCGCCTTCCACACAGTAGTCAGGCTCTTTAAAGACCCGGGCTTGGAGGGCAAGATAATAAACAAAATAGATCTTCGCAGGTCGCAGTGATGTTAGAAGCCTGTACAGCAGTGACACCCCCCATTAAAAATATAATTTTTATCGAATAGTGAACCTTCTAGGTTTAAGCACGAATAAAAATCTTTTAATTTTTGATCTGAGGTTGAATAACTCAAAGGAACAGTATACCGTGTACGACTTTGGCGGCGTAAGTGAATTGATTCAACTTTTCATAAGTGATATCTTCATCCTTCTCAACCACCGTGTCTATTTCTTCCTTCAGTCTGTCTTGCACATCAGGGTTGAGAGCAAGTTCACGAAGAAGGTAACTTAAAGTAATAGAAGGACCATTGAACCCAGCTACCATTAATATAAATCCATGGGCTGATATTCTTGACATTGAGAAGAGTTCCCCTAAAAATATAACAATAATGCATAGTGTTATTTTGTTTTATTTACTTAGAATACAAATATTTGTTCAGGTTAAATGTTTAAACTTAGAGACTATGAAATTTAAATAAATGTTTATTTTATTATTTATTTTATTTACTTCTATTATTAACATAGTCTAATATATATTTATAACACAATATTTACATCTATACTTTACTTATTCTAACATTATTTATCACTATTATACACTATTATACACTTAATATCCAAATTTATAATATTCACTGTTTCATATGTACATTTTCATGAATTATATTCACTATTTACACTATGTATTGCCTAATATTTTTCACATATATACTTTTTACATTTAATTTTAAATATATTTACATTTATTTCATTTTGGGCCAAATTCACTTCATAACAATTCATATAATCACTTTGTAAAACGCCCTTGAGGTATTATATTACGAAAATGGCGCTATATAAGTTATCCATAATAATAACTGTAGCTCAATCACAAATAACTATCGACGTGCTAATAAGCGACGTGATTGTAAATTTTAAATCTGACAGAGTGATGTTTGTGTAATCTATATTTGTAAATTTTGTATTGTACACTGAAAAAAAAAAGCATTTTTAACATACGATGTTTTACTTATTGGTACATGCGCCCTTGAGGTGATTTTCACAAAAACGGCGCTATTTAAATTATCCAAATATAAATAAATAAATGAAACAGGTGGTACCGTCTACAAATCCTGGCTGGCACATGTATTGTTATTAAACCAAGCAGCTCTTTACAGTCAACCATTCCTGTCATAATTCTGTAAAGCATTAGTTGGTCCGCACACACTCCGCGGTATTGTAGAGAAATGATTACATGGAAGGTAGAGGCAGTGAGAATAGATACATAAGAAATACCGGTTTTGAATTTAAGGTACTTTATAAATTTGTTTTGAATATTTTCGATTCTACTTATATATATTCATCATTTATCATTTGTTAAAGTCGAAAACATTCTAACTGTTGTGTAGATTTGATTATTCACTCTTTTTACAAAATTGCTATCATCTAAGTTTCACTTTTCTATGGCTGGCTGCTTTCTGCATAACTACGTTCAATTGCCTGTACGTCATGCCCTTTTGCATTGCTTCACATTTGCTTAACGTATACAAGGAAAACAAACTATGCCCCACTATTGCCAGATAAGCTCCGGAACCTATGTTGAATGGAACACAAGTCAGGTGTTTTATGCGGTGTCTAGTGTATCTCCATTTTGCCTATCTTTTCTAAAGTTATTGAACGAATAGCTTACAAACAAATTAACTGTTATCTGGCACTCCATAATCAACTTGATCCTCTGCAATCTGGTTTTCGGGCTGGACACAGCACTACTACTACATTCTCCCCACACAGTCCATTTCAACAGCATCAGTTCACACGAGAGGTAGTATTATACATGATAAATATAGTGCAGGCAATTGGTAAAATAAACCAAAGTAGGGAACAAAATACCGAACACTCTTCTAGTGGAACGTAAGGCCGGTTGACAACTGTCAACAGGCCGGCTTCTCTTGGAGAGTTTTAAGTGGTTTCCTCTCCACACGAGCCAATGCTGAGAAGTACCTGATCGGCCCATATTAAAATATCCTTCCTGATTCAGCAGCATTCAACAGTTTTACTAAAATAATGTAATACAATAGCAGAAAAATCCTCTTTTTGAAATATAAACCTTGTATATTATAAGCAAGGTAAAAAAGAATGCAACTCCCATATAAAAAAAAACAGCATCAGTTCAATATTTGGCTTCAATTTATGAATCAATATCGTAAAAACTCCATTACCCACCGATAGACTAGCTTCATCTAACAATCAAGAAATGTTACAAAAAAGTTATCGGAATTGCAGAAAAATATAAAAATCTATTTACCTTTAGTGTACTTTTGTTCGTTTTTCATTTCAATTAGCCTCTGAAATACGTCATTTCTGAAAATATCATTCTTCTCCCGGTATTCCATCATTTCTGGAATAGCTTTTAAAAACAAATTGGTAACGTCAGCGTGGTTCGTACTTAGAAACAGCATGTTAGCCAATTTCGGAAAAGTGAATGTTACCATTTCCATTAAACTAACAAAATGACTTTTTCTCAGACCTCTTCTGCAGATTCTTCTGAATTCAGTGTCAACGAATTTGAACGCGTTTATCTCAAAGCCGAATAAACCTTTTACAACCATTTCCATAAAGACCCTCGACATAAGGTCTTTAGCGTCCACGAGGTTTGATGATTTCAAATGTATGTCAACAAATTCCACCATATCGTTTTGATTTTCAACCAGCATTTTGGTCATTCGTTTTAGTTTTAGCAATGAGAATGCCGGAGACAATTTTAGTCTGACTTCTTTCCACTCGTCTCCTTTTAAATTGAAGAAGCTTCTTCCGATGGGATCCGAGTATTCATTAGCTATGATGCCGTGGCCTTGGAAGTGTTCGAAATCTTTTATCATTATCCTTTTTACTAGGTCCAAATCATTTAAAACTATCACTGGTTGATAAAGAAAGTATAGTCCGATCATTGGGTGCTGTTTTCTAGTTTTGTGATACCAGGTTGCCATAAACTCGCCTCCGTTTATTTGATAGGTGATGGAGTCCAAAGCATGGCCGAATGGAAAAATTGTTGGAGGACTATAAATACCTCTTTTTTTCCAATATTGATACGCCTGGAAGAACCAAGCGTAGATCAATACCCACGACAGCGCGATCAATATTAAAGTTACTGGCATTTCAATACATTACCGGGAAAATCGTGTCAACACTAATAAATCGTACGTTGGACTGAATTAAATTAAACCGCTTAGCAAGATGTTAACAAAACAATATCTCTGACGCACAAAGTAGGAAGATGTCACTCGACTCAGATCGAAGATGTTAGATAAGTACAAAGATACACAATTACTTATCAAATAAAAAAGAACCTTCATTTGAGTAGGACATATCGATACCCTAGTTCCATAGGGAAATAACTCAAAATATCGCACAATGTAAAGGTATTTTAAAACCCTGTCACTCAATATTAGACCCAACATGTACGAAATTAATCAACCCATCATACCTACGTATCAGCGGCATGCGGTGAGGTTTTCGATTGGGGAATTTGGTAAAATGTACACAGCTGTAATATTTGCCTACTACTAACACAGTAATTCAAATAGAAAATTAACTAAAAAGCAATTTAAAGCGGTTAAACATCAACTTTTCTAATCACGCTGAAAGTATGCAGTACCATGTAATAAACTCTCTTAAAAATCGAAGAATAATGTTGGACCAGTTATTTTTATTCAAATTAATAAATAATAAAATTGATTCTCCAAATCTACTTGAAAGACTTCCATTCCGTGTGCCATCTAGACCAACAAGACAAAATCTTCTGTTTTACACTGAAAACACAACAAACTATTTTAAACAATCTACAATACCTAGAATATGCGAACAATATAACAATATATTTACCTAGGCTGATATTTTTTATGACAATGTATGTAAATTTAGGAAAAAAAATATTGAAATTTTGAGAGAAGCAGACATTTAACTTTATTATTATTACTATACACATATTTTTTCATTTAGTTTCTTTTACATTTATTATATTGAACATAATTAAAATTATTATATTAAGTGCAAACAATTTTTTTGGTGTGTGCATGAGTTTCTTACACTAATATACAAAGAAATTGGCAATATATGTGTGATACTGTTTGTTTACCTAATAAAATAAATAAATAAAAGAGATATATTTAATAGGTTAATATTATACCATCGTGTTACAATATATGAAATATAAACATGGATTAGTTTGTTAGAACTGTTTCCATAGTCCAACTGAAGATCTTAATTTGCGCATGCGCGGGTTTGTAAATTCAGTACTGGGCGACCGCCTTACCGGACTAACTTACTAACAGACTTATGCAATTCCTTATTTCAGAATTAGACGGAGCACAGTGAATTTAACTTCAGTTAGCACATGACTGCGCAGGCAAAAAGTCGCGTGTGAGATTGTCGCAAATTTATAGAAGTTATTAATGAATGAACATCTCTGATCGCTACGATTAACAAAAAACTAATTTAAAAAATAATTGTAATTACTAAAAAAATATACGAATTAATTGTTAAGAATTCAAAATTTTAGGGAAACATTTAGGGACCGCGCATGCTACGTATTGGTTTATGACACTTTAATATAAAAACTTTCTCCTTCTCCAACTTATTTCTACCCAAACTTGTACATTTAAGTCAAGATTGAAATGTCACTATCTTAATATTTAAATTGTTTCTTTATCCTTCTTCTTTACTTACCATCCCCCCTCCTCTCTTCATAGTACAGTGTTAATTTTTATATATATGTTTTATTTTGTTAATCTTTGTTTTTAATTTTTGTATAAAATTGTAAGATTCAATATGCCCTTCTTTATATGTGTAAATCCTCTATGCGTGTGATGTCACCGAACTCCTCCCAAACGGCTTAACCGATTTACGTGTAGTTTTCAGATAAATATAGATCTTTGCGCTGTGCGTGTTCGTAGATATTAAAATCGCCAATCTAATGTGTAAAAAAGAAGTTAGGAGCATAAATGTTTTATTCATCGATCTACCAGGGTTGCATTCGAGGAGAGTGCATTTACAAAAAAAACGGAAAGATGTGTTTTTTTTGTGTATAAAAAAAGTTTGTTTTTGAATGTTTATAAACGACATTTGCTTTTTTTGGATTCCAATTAGATTCTTTTCTTAAATTCCTTATAATTTCATCCCATTTATTTTTTTTAATGGATTTTTGGTAATACTAAAATAATATTAAATACAATACATGTTTAAAAATCGTATTCATACACAAGTACACCACTTTGTTGGTGAGAAGACCGAAGTTTGACGTTTGCAAAAAGAATGCCATGTTTGAAAAAATATTTATTTTATGTTTTGGAATTCAACCATAAACATGTACCAAGGTACCTACTGAAATTCAATATTAACAATTTTTAGTTTTGGAATTTAATCACAAACAAGTACCTAGGTACCTACTTATCAATTGAGACATTGAGAAATTTTGACAAGCACACCAATAAAAATTAAACTAGAAGAAAAAAAACGTAAACAAATAGGAAAAAATAAAAATCAGTTACGAGTCAAGGCTATAGTGGCTTTTAAAAAGAGTAAAATTAGAATGCCATTAAAAATTTAAAGCTGTTTGTAGACGAAAATACATTTTTTTCTGTTTCGAAATATATGATAATCTCCCACTGAAGACTGAAAATGAAATAATGTGCTTGGTATGCCAATCATGAGCCCATGAAAAATGTAGCAGTGAAGGAAGCTTCTCAAAAGGGTTTCTATGTCATTTTTGCCGAAAACGTTTATATTCGTCACTACCCCTTGTGCTTCGGGTGATTCCGAACGGCAAGCTTATTGTTTTTCATTTAATATCCCATATTTTCAATTTCTTTTTTTAGGTATGTTTTTTTGATATCATATAGAAAATACCAAAGTTTTATTGAAAATAAATAAGTTTTGATTTAATTCTTCATTTTTTTTGTTTTCCCCTTAGGTATTCGCCATTACCCCGCTCTCCCCTAATGTTCATTGAATATAATGTAACGTTTTTTTTGTACGACTGTATGTTATCTAAAGAATAAATAAATAAAAAAAACTTAAAATTGCAGTAATGACGCAATTAAAGTTTGTAAAAAGTTAATTACCTCAACTTCAGAAATATATTTTTTAACAACCTCAAAAAAAGTATCTTCAGAGGGTATTCTAACAGAAGACAAGAAAGGAAAACACGTTTTAATGAATCAGATTTTTCAAAAAATCAAATATGTTGTTAAAAAACCAATACATTCGTTTGTTCTATGAACTACTAATCCAATCAATCCTGAAGTTTGATTTGTTTCTACAGAATTTCTAAAGGTTTTAGTGTAGAGTAAGAGATTAACGTGTTCAATAAAGAAATATGTCAAATGTTTCCCTATTGAACTTACAATGTGCCGATTTAATGACAATTCCATAAAGAATTATCGAATTTTAGGCCAAAAATAAGGCAAATTTCACTTATTTATTTATTGAAATATGGGAAGGGACTGTTTCTTGATCATCTAGCATTATTTACCCTATAATATTATTATCCCATCTTCTGTGTATTCGAATTTAGAAATGAATGAAACCTAATTTTTTTCTTCATACATAAATACGGTTTCTTCATGAACCCTTTGAAAAATACATGCACATCATACCGAGCAAAAAAGACACATCAGGCATGCAAAAAGACACATTGCACCGTGTAAAAACGACACATCATGCCGTGTGGAAATGCACATCACACCGTGTAAAAAAGACATCATCCCATGTACAATGTACATACATTATACATATTTTTTTAAATTGAAAAACGCATCGTATCGTATCGTGTCAAAAAGAAAAAAAGGACACGATTAAAACCGAACACAACGAATTAAAAAAAAACCAGCGTAAGGTGTAAAAAAGCAATGGCAGCGGCGCGGCGTATTGAGTCGAAAAAAAACTGTATAAAATGACAAATTATGCCGTGTAAAAAGGCAGCACTTTATGGCCTCCGTGGCTCATTTGACTTGATACATTGAATAACACTTGACTCACGTACTTGTAAGGGTTACGGGTTCGGATATTATCCTTGGCTCTTCCCAACCGACTTTTTACTGGGAATGCATTATCAGTCATTATGGAGGAGGAGGGACGTTCATTTGGGTGTTCACTTTTTCCAGGTGATCGGTGGTCACATACATAACTCAGATATTCTGATGGATGTAGGTCTGTTCGTACCTGATAACTATCTTCGACAAAGACAGCATCGATTGTTTTACCTACCAAGATGATGCAGAACCAACCTGCCAATGGTTATGCCGGTTGGTAGAGCAATCTTGCTACTTAATCGCATCGCCTCGGATGTCGAAATATTTCACGACAGTGGGCCTTCCCTTAGGAAAGCACTTTCTAACTTTTAATTTTTCTTTTTACATTTTGTTATATTATTTTTATAACATAACTATCTACTGTAATTTGTGATCTATTATTGTATTTAGAATGAATTGGGTCTTTTTTCTGTAATGTTCTAAATATCTGAATAAATAAATGAATAAATGAATTCACGGTGAGAACACAAAAATCAAATGTGACGTTTCTCAAGCCTGGGTGTTCTGTGGTGTAATTCACCACCGTAATTGGGCCTCCTGGCCTGTAGTGGTGCAAAAAAAAAGAAACTACGTAGTAGGTAGTAGATACGAAAAAAATGGGGCGTTTAAAAAAATATTCATAATTTTCGAAACTCGTTAGGGCCATATACACATAAATTATGTACAAGATTAAATCATGTAAGCTCCATTGCAAAAAATATGCATATTTAAACCTAAATGTATGTCTCCTACTCTTCGTCGAGGTGGAAGTAAAAAAACTAATGTCGTTTAAATTTCTAGGCCATGTTTGGTGAAAACTGTGCGAACGATTCTGTTACCAGGCGACAATATCGAGCTTATTACACACGAGCTAATATGCTAGAACGAAGATTCAATCAACGCTCCGTGGAGGTTAAGAGGATATGCGGTGTCAGAGAAGTTTTATGGATAGGTATTTGAACAATGTTTAATCGTAAGGAATAATGGTATATCAATTGATAATAAACTTAACTGGAAGGAGCACATCAACAAAATTACGATAAAAACAAGAAAATTATTTTATTTCTTTCTGTAAATGAGAAATATTTGTGATAAAAATACTCTAAAAAACACCTACTACGCTCTATGCCAGACCACATTCTCTTATGGCATAATCGGTTGGGGCGCTGCAGCAAAATTGAACCTAGAACCCATCAGTAAATCACAAAAAGCCATAATTAGAATAATCAATAAAAAACCCCATCGTTATCCATCTGTTTGCAGAATTTCCTGTCTTAACTATTAGCCAAATGTTCAATAAATGTATACTTGCATTTATACACAAAAACATACACACCCAGAAATATATGGCTAGATATATACGGCTATATAAATATACACCACACTAGAACTATCACAAACATATCCCTCATTGTCTACTAATGTAGTGGAATAAAACTATTTAACCAACTTCCTTCATCAATTAGAGTTATAAAACCACTACAGAGGTTTTCAAGAGCTATTGCGATGTGGCTTTTGGACAAAGCACAATACCCTTAAAACATATTGTGTTATTTATGTATAATTTTATCCCTTGGGGTTATTTTCACAAAAATATCTCTAGATGAATCAGCCAAATATTGTTGTTTACATATCTATAGGAAATGCGATCTAACTTTTCCTCATACAAACGTATTCCCGTATTTTCTCCCTGGATTATGGCACTACAGCAGTGGTTTTTTCACTCACTAGATATTTACATTGGCGTGTCTATTGTTTTGTTTATTCGATAAATTGTTGATAATTGGTGAATGGTAATTATATTTATTTATTCATGCATTTCATATACAATTTTTTGTTCACTTTGCCTAGCTGTGTGAAACAGTACTTATGATTTTCTTGTTGTTTTACTGTAGAATGTTTTATTATTTAAACTTTCTACTGAATATGCTGTATAATTTTTAGGTTATTTTTTTAAATATAAATCTTTTATAATTTTTGGTGTGGTTTTTTTTTTTATAAATCTTGTTTTTAATATTCATGTTTTTGAAAAAAAATATATACATTAAGCCAACTATGTTAATATTATAAATATTTGTAAAAGGCAGATTTACCGTTTGTGTCAATAAAATAAAATAAAATAAATAAAATAATGGGAAGTTGGATGGTTCATCCAAAAACCCGTAAAAACGCCCAGTTTTATCTGCTGTTTTCGGGCGTTCGATATACAAATATGATAACTCTTCTTGAAAAACGCAAAACGTACTGATACAGAAAATTTCATTCGGACACTCTGTCTAAAAAAAAACAAAATCGGTTTTAGTTTCGAGGTGCGAAAAATGAGATAACGAAACATCGATTTTGTATATTTTAGATAGGCATAGTTCGCCATGCAGTTGTCTTTATCGAAAAGTATTGGGGAGGCATCTGCAAGACAGTGACAGAAAAACAATGTTCAAATACCAATTTATCAAATTTTCCCTGTCATCGTATATTCTCACAATTTATGTAATCCGAAACACAAACATAAAAATTTATGAATATGTGCATATATAATTTGAACCATATAAAAATTGATATCAAATTTTCGATTCAGTTCATTTAATATATATTATACGAGTATACACTCAAATTTAGCAAAAGCAATGCATTACCGGGTTTAGCTCGTTGAGTTGAACTATTTAAAAATTAACATGCGACTATCTTCAAACATTATTTTACAACATTTTGTTAATGTACTTCAAATATAATTTATGTGCATAATTATATTGAAAAACGATGTTATAAGGAAATTCACTAAAGAATTGCGTTATTAACTAAATTTTTTATCAAAAATAAATTTGTCCGTATTGAAATCAACATTCAAATCGCATTCATTTGTGATTTCCGTGAGTAGTTTTCCACGCTTCTTTCTCATATCTTTCTCATAGCTTAAAGCTATGGTTTCCTAGGAAAGCGGTGCCATTATATAGCGGCCGTAATATGCCGCGATGCGGTGGGCGTAATGAGATGCCCGTCTTAGCAGTGTCTAGAAATGTTCAGATGCTAAATACGATTTTTGTATAAATTTAATACATATATTTACACTAACGCTTCCCATTACGTAAAAGAAAAAACAGTAAAATGATGTTGTGCTGTAGTTATTTTTAATTTTGGAATTAAGGTGCTACCACTTGTTTTAGGTCGCGTACTTTAAAAAAAAAACATTTGAAAATTGATTTATTAACCCCTACGGATTCATTTTACAAAAATAAAATGTACATTTTGTTTTCATCCTCTGTTGTTCAAAATAATATTTATTACATCTTTTGAAAAGTTAGTCTGAGTCTTTTGTTTAGTTTAGTCTGGTAATTTATTGTACAATTTCAGTCCCTGGTATAGTAGTCTCGATTGTCCTTGTCTTGTTTTAGAATGATATTTTTCTTTTCATTATGGTATTTTTCTGATATTCTCGTATTATGTCCATGTTTACTACATTTTTTCACAAGCTTTAGTTCTTCGTCTACAATTAGATCAGTAGCTAATTTATAGATAAATTGTAATGATTCAAATTGAAAGAGTTCAGTTATATTTAATTGCTTAGATTGTTAAAAAAGTTTTCTAGTTGCTGTTAGATGGGGAAGGTCGTATACTAACTTTAATATTTTATTTTGCTGTCTTTGTAGTCTGTGCATGTCATTTTGATATCCCGTTCCCCATAATAGTTGCATATAACATATTTTAGTTTTTACATAGGCTTCATACATGAATTTTTTTCCGTTTTTGGAACAAAATTTTTGATTTAAAAAAAAAAACTCGATAATGTCGCTACTTTGCTAATTAAATTTCTGCGATTAATTTTCCATGTCAACTGTCTATCTATTGTTAGTCCTAAGAATTTAACATGTTCAATTTCAGTTGGTCGTTCATCATTTATCTGAGCATCTATTTTATGTCATTTTTTCTAGATTCAAAATTGATAATATTGGATATTTTTTCATTAAGTGTAAGTAAGTTTGTGTTTGTCCATTTAGTTACCACAGTCAGGTCTTCGTTTATGTCATTGTTTGTTAATACGTCTGTTTTTGATTTTTATAGAAATGTCGTCGGCATGCATAATAATTTTGCCTTTAAAATTGTACAGTGAAAAATCATAAATATTTTATTTATTTTATTTTATTTTATTTGGGATTTTTACAGCTATTACATAAACAAAATAAGTAGAAAAATCTTAACAATGCTAAAGCCAATTAAAAAAATCCACTGTAAATATAATGACACATAATATATAAGAAAAGAAGTTTAGTAATTGTATTTGTGTGACGTTTGTATTCATGTGTATGTGAATGTGTGTATGCGTGAATGAATTAGGGAGAGGATACATGTGCGTGTGGGAATGAATGAGGGAGAGGGTGCGTGTGTGTGGGTGCGTAAGTATAAAAAAATAATTGTTTAAAACTAAATAACATAAAATAAAAAAATAAAAAAAATATTTCAAAAATTTTTTTCACATGTGGACCCAAAATAGATCCTTGTGATACTCCAAAATTACTGTATGTATTTGGCTTTTTTTTCCATTTACATATGTTAACTGCTTCCGATTTGCTAAGTATGGTTTTAGTAGTTTACATTCTCGAAATTTTACTCCTACATCATTTAATTTTTTCATCATGGTCTCAACATGTACCTTATCGAAGCCTTTTTTAAAATATAAAATTAATCCTGTGATTGAGATTCCAGTATATATGTTTGTTTGAATATTATTTATTAAATTTACTAGGGCTGATATTTTTTGACGTAGGGACACTACTATTTATGTTGTTTTCATGGATTTGAAAAAAAAAAAAAAAAAAAATGATTGCATATCTTAAACCCAAAAATTTTTGAATAATTGGTCGGTGGGAAAAGTAGACGGTTTTTTCAATATAACTTTTATAATGGTTTTTTGTATTTTTTCAACAGGCAAAATATTTGTTTTAAAAGCACCACCCCATCCGATTATGTTGTACTGTAATATGGGTTACACACATAAAGACGCCTGTCCGTTACAACATAAGAAAATGGTGAGCAAATGGATAAGTAGTAAATCTTTTTTATCCCGTAAATTATTTCTATGACAAAAAAATATGTTAATTTCAATATTCTACGTTTCATAATATGTATTTGTTTTAATTTTCTTATTATTACTAGTATTTACTTTTATGTTTATTTGTTTAATTGTAAATGGTAAATTAAAAAAAAAAATATTTGTGCTTCAATTTTTATTATTATAGGTATGTTTTTTAATTGACATTCATGTTTTCCAATTTATATAATTTGTTTTTTTTAAAAAAAAAATTATTATTATTTATTGATTTTTTAAGCATCATCATGCCTAAACACAGGAATTTTCTAGCTAGTAGGGACCTGAAACAATGAACCTCTGTACATTTTAAAATTGTGAAATAAATCAACATTTTGCCAATTTCACGAGTCCACATTACATTTACAATCATTTTGACAGTTTTAACATGCTAAAATGTCCTTCGCTACACGAGGACATCCGTTCACATACTGTTTGCACCGCTATGACGTCCGTCTTGCAAATGGTGGCACAGATATTTGACGTTCTACTCACAATCAACGCTTTCTAGGAAACTAGTGCCGTCAGCCGCTAGATGACAGCACCGCTCTTTTAAAAAACCACAACTTATAGGGCTGTTTACATGTGGACATCGAGGGTAGATCCTTAAGCCCACCATCCATCCGCAGCTGTTATAGAGTCTTGGGGGACTCTATCAGCTGCTCATAGAGGAAAGTTATTGTAAATATCCCTAAGGAATACAAACTCTACACAGATTAAGAAGGAGGGAGGAGGATGTATGGATAAAGGCCAATACGTCATCCCCACCCCTCAGGATCCCCTCAATGCCTCTGTTTTTTTTATCAAAAAAATATGTATTTACACAAACAATTAACATAAATAAACGTATTCAAATATACAAAAACAATTTCTTAAAACTATAGTAGCACAACAAACATAACTAACACAACAAACATAAGTAAAAACACGGATATTTACAATGAGAGAACGGCTTTGAATAAAGAAGGACTCCCTGGGTGGTCAGAAGCAGAGGATCCGAATACCACCCCCATAAGGGGAAGACAAAACAGAAGAACGTGTGCGTTCCGCTCGGAAGGAAGCACAGTCCCAACTGAGCATCCTACAGGAACAGTTGCCTGTCTCACCATATTTTACCCACCTAGGCGTCCGCGCATCTGAAGAGCTTCCAACGCGATACCCAAGTCCGGACAAACTGACGGAAGAGTGCAAAATTCCTACTGTTGGCCATCAGATCCACACTCTACGCAGGTTGCATGACCCCTGTCAGACCATTCAGCATTTCATCTCTGACATCATCCAATAGCACACAGTGCCACAGGATGTGTTCAGCCGATTGATGGTTATCTCCGCAAGCACAGGTTGAGACAGGGGCAAGTCCAAGTTTATGAAGCTTGTCTCTAAACTTCCCATGTCCCGAACCTATTAAACCCACTAAATCTTGTCTCGGAAGGGTGCAGCTCAACACCAAAGTATTCCATATTCTCTCCTCTCCTCACAAAGCGTTTTACTACTGCCTCTCTTGTCTCAAAATCTATCGTGAAAACTCCTGCAAGCACAGGAAGAGTCTCAGACGCCACAGTCCAATATGCCCTTGTAAGTGCCAGCAGAGGAACCCTCTATCCACTAAAAAGTGCTAGTCTAGCCACTCCGATATCCAAACGATGTACCCATACCTGAGCCGCATACGTAACCTGGGCCGCATAGGAACCACGATATAGGATCCGCAGGACCGTAGAGCGGATTTCTCACTCAACACAACTTAGGCGACGTAAATGGAAAAACAAATTTTTCGGTAACATCAAGCCAATAGTCTTGAGAGGAGAGAACGAGAGTTTGTTTCTTTCACCCCATTTTAAGATGTCATTCAAAGCATCACTAGCCTTCTTTTCTATCATAGCTCTCGATCCTCCAGAGACAAGAAGTAGCGCATCATCCGCATAAGCCACCGTCATGCAACTCTTTGGCAGCGGAAGTAATAAAAGGTCATCGAATAAAAGGTTCCAAAGGGTCGGCCCAAGAACCGAACCCTGAGGACAGCCCATAGTAGATGCCCGAACCACACACGTATCGCCATACCTGATGGACACCTCTCTGTCAACAAAATAATTAGAAATAATCTTGAAAAGTTGTCCTGGACAGAGCCTGTTCTTCGGTTTTAGAACCATCGGCCACCAGGCGTTATCGAAGGCACCAGATATATCCAGAAATACACCCATGACGTATTTTTAGCTGCTATCTTTCACCATATTTAGTACATATAAAATGAAATGCTCGGTCGACTTCCTTCGGATAAATCCAAACTGACGGTCACAGGGAGGCAACAGGGAGACATCAAGTATTCCCCTTATCAGCTTTTCATAAACCTTTCCCATTAGGGGAAGGAGTGTGATCGGCCGATAAGCCCCGGGATCCAACCTCAGCTTGTCATTCTCTTTAGGTATTACTCTAAGCAAACCACGCTACCATTCCTTGGGGAATACTCCCCGTCGAAGGCATGTATTCATCACCTGGAGCATCTCATTTTGTGCAAACTTCCATGTATTCTTCACAATTATGCCCGTGATTATGTCTTTAACACACGACGGCGTTTGTTACGAGCGAATTCACGAAAAATATTATTGATTTTATATTATAATGTATTGAAATAGTTTTATTTTGGGAGTGACACTTTCACGTCAACTAAATCGCTATTGTCACTAGGTCCTGTTCGTACGTGTTAACACGAAGACAATGTGACCGCTGGCGGCCGCGCGCGGTGCTTTAGGTAATATTTGTTTCGCGGAGTTAAGCTAGGGTTTCCTAGGACAGCGGTGCCCGTATCTTAACGGCCGTAGTGAACGGTGATGCAGTGGACAGCCGTCGTAACGGTGACTAGAGTGTGGTTTCCTAGGAAAACGGTATTATCAACACCATTTAACCCCGTTTACCTCGAAAACCACTCTCTAGTCGACGTTACGACGGCTGTCCACCGCATCACCGTTCACTACGGCCGTTAAAACACGGGCACCGCTGTCCTAGGAAACCCTAGCTTTAGCCTGCCCGTCTATGTCGGTAGCGATGTCTCTGGACATTTTTTTGTCCTACGAATTGAACAATGGTCGAGTCTTGGGACAAAACAATATCATATTGTCACGCATGAACGGCTTTAAAGACTTCAATCAAGGGTAACCATACTAAGTGGATATGCGGTTCAAGATAGGTTTGATAAAAAATTGTTATCATTTTTGTATACAGTACGCCCAAAGACGGCTGATAAAACTAGAAGCTTTTAAGGGATTTTAGATGGTTCTATAATAGCTCCTATAAAATACAATTAATGTATTTTTTTTTTTTTTTAAAGAATCGGAACACGCCAAACTAGATATCTATCTGTGTAAAAAAAACTTTAAAATACGGGAATACGTTTGTATGAAGAAAAGTCAGACCGCACGCCACAATACGGACTAAATTCATTTTTAAGTACAAACTAAAACGATTGCGTTCTCATAAAATATCTAATTATAATATATTTTAATGTGTTTGTAATTAAATTCTTAAAATTAAAATAAAGACTGAACATTGTTTTTTTTTTCAAATTAGTGATGACAAAATACATTGATTTAATTTACAGTAAGTACCTGCTTTGGTACTTGGCGCTTGTATTCTGAAAATTAAGAAATGTCTGTCACTTTGTCATTAATTGTTATTTTCTGGTTGTTGCTGTATATCTGGTCGGTACTGGCATTTCGATACTGGAAGAAAAGAGGAATCTACAGTCCACCGACCGTCTTCCCAGTCGGACATTCGTGGAAGTTTCTCACGTGCCAAAGTAATTGGGGAGAATTCATGGCAAAACATTACGAAAGTACACGAAAAGAAAATCCGTTAGTCGGAATATATTTATTATTCGCTCCATGTGTGATTGTAAACGACTTAGACATAATCAAGAAAGTGCTTATCAAAGACTATCGGCACTTCCAAGGACACGGAATCCAAGCCAACGAATATAGTGATCCGATTGGACGAAGCTTTTTCCACTCGAGTGGAGAAGAATGGAGAGAAGTTCGACTTAAGCTTTCACCTGCATTTTCTACGTCAAAACTTAAAGACAAGATCGACGATTTAGTTACAAAACAGAATAATATGGTAAAATTCATCGAAAATCACCTCAAAACATCAGAACTGATTGATGCCAAAGATCTAATGGCAAGAATCGGAATCGAAATGGTTGCGACAAGTTTGTTCGGCATCGACGTAAATGCCTTTAAACTTGCTGGCGCTGAATTCAGAGAAAAAAGTAGTTTGGGTCTTAATAAAGGACTCGTGGTCTGTTATGAAGAAATGTTAACTTTTACATTCCCCAAATTAGCGAAATTGTTATTTTTAAGTACAAATCACCTGGAAGTCAATACGTACTTTTTGAAGTTTTTTCCAGAATTGATGCGATACAGAGAAAATAATAACTTGGAAAGAATTGACGTCCTGCAAAAATTAATTGAACTAAAAAATGACAAGATAAAACAAGGTACATCATTTTTTAAAATAAATTATTCAGCCACCCCGTAGTCAAGTGTTTCGAGCGTTTGCCCGGCGTGCATGGGGTCTCGAAAGCACAATCACAATCACAATCACAATCCCAATCCCAAATGGTAGACACGAAATATTTGCATATTACAACAGAGATGAAGAACATTTAAGAGAAGGTAATATAAAAGTCTAGGCATCTACAGGGCTTATGACCTGTCAATGGCTGGTTTAAGTGGCCACTTTACACACTGTGTAACATTCACCATTCTGCCTATATTTGAACATCTATATTCTTTCAATTCTTCCATCTGTTGATGTTTGTGAAGTTAAAGAGCTGAAACCTTTATTTATGCTGGTGAGATTCATCAAATTGAATTATTTCACCTACATACTAGGCAACGCCTGAAAATGTTATTTTTTAAATTTCTATACTTCTTCATGGACCAGGTAATTTATCAACAATATTTTGAGTTTGTCCAAATTTTTGTAGGATGTTAATATAAACAGCTCCCCAGGGAGTTGAATCCAGTCCTTGTCTACAAAAATTTGGACAAACACAAAATATTGTTACGAAATATTTGTTCAAAAAGATATTTTGACGTTGAAATATTTCATAGTCATTAGACTGGCATCAAGGCGTAAAAAGGGTCATATTCTCTCACAATTGGTGTGATTGCAGTATCAATGCGGTGCCCTATGGATGCCTGATAAAGCATTGTAATGACTTTTCATAAAACTTACTGATTTAATAGGACACGTTGAGTTAATACAGAGTTAGTCGATTAAAGTCCTTCCTCTGATATACTGTTTATTTTAGAAGAAATATTTGCATTATGATAATCCAAAATGTTTTCGGAAATAATCTTATAGTTGCAGGTGTGAAATGTAAATTAAAATGTGGTAGAATGGAATCATAATTTACCCTTAATTTGGAGTACGTTGGACCACAATCCAACTTTACTCTTTTGAAACTATTATAAAAAACCCCAAACATAACGCATTCCCTTCGAGGACTTATATGCCAGTTCATGACCCACCAGAATACGACCTTAGTAAAAATCTTTAGCTTAGAGATTATTTAGAGATATCGTCACTTTGATCAGTTTCTCGAGTACCATACAATATTTCCATATTCTAAGATTCTAATTCACGTTACGCAATTCTGAATACACCCGCTGTTGATCAGAGTCCATAATAATACTAATAATTCATTAAGTCTGGGAATTTTGATGAATATGTATAGGTATTTGAACGTGGTTTTTCTGTCACCCTCTCGCATATGCCTCCCCGATTCTGATCGAAAAAGACGACTGCACGTCGGATTAATTTTTCCTAACTAAAATCGACCTTTTCCGCACCCCAAAACTGAACCGATTTGTTTTTTTTAAATTAATGAAATTTTCTGTGTCGTTACCTTTTCTGTTTTGAATTTTTTTTTTTTTTAATTTTTAATTTTTATTTTTATATTTTTTTAATTAAATCTTAAAGTAGGGCACACATATCATACATATTGTTATGTGTGTTCTAATAATAACATTGCAAATATATTTAATTTATAAATTGTTTATCACATATGTCTTGACCATTATTTTAAATTTTGATATGTTTTTTTCTTCATAAATATTTTTTTCCATTTCGTAATACTTTTTAATTGCTTTAAATAAAATTGAATTTTATGACTTTGCCTTTTTCCTAAATGGAAGTCTGATTTTGTTCTTTTCTCTAGTATTGTGATCGGGTTCATGCTGGTTCCGATTAAAAATTATTTTTCGTATTTGTATACCATACGCCCGAAGACAGAAAATGAAACTGGAAGCTTTTTTGGGTTTTTCGATCGTCCTAGCTCCCATTAGAAACAATTTATCGAAAAAGCAAAATAGCAGACACGCCAATAGTAAATATTTATAGTATGTAGAAATATCATTGCTCTAGTGCTATAATCTAGAAAGAAAATGCCGGAATACATTTGTATGAAGAAAAGTCAGACCACCTTTCCTCTTAATGGTCGATTCATGAGTTAACTGTTTATCAGTTAACTATGACTCTTCATACTGCAAAACAATTGTACCGGTAAACGTCGTTTTGCGCCGGTTTGATTTACGCCGATTTACAACTATGCCGGTTGGTGCCAGCGTGGGATTCCCCGGTTCAGCCGACACCAGACGACAGTAGGCGTCGCGATTCTAACAGCAGACACACTTTTACACGTTGTTTTATTATATTACCGTGTACACGAGCAGCCTATTGTGTGTGTGAAATTGTTTCAGAGTTAGTTTTCGTTTTGCTTTTAATAAAAAAAAAGAAACATTTTATTAAAATTAAAAGAATGTTAAAATATTTGTAGTTTATGCTATGATTCTGCAAGAAAGGAAGCAACAATCAAAGCAAATGAAATTGGATGTTTTTTCAAAAAAAGTGTGAGAATTCAATTTAGTACTGATGAACTGGTGAGTAAGTATTTATTATAAAAAATCGTTGTTAATATTTAAATTGTATTTATTAAATGCATTTATAATTTATTTGGAATATATATAGGATATGTTTTGAATAAACATGTTAGATAGTTCTTATAATTTTGAAATGGAACCTAATCTTGCATCTTCCATTATATTTGTGTTTATTTTACGTCGGTTTTTTTACGCCGGTGTCTCTCGAAACGGTACCCCGGCGTAAAACGACGTTTACCTATTATATTATGCTATATTAGTATTATGCTATATTAGTATTATGCTATATTAGTATTATGCTATATTAGTATTATGCTATAATAGTATTATGCTATATTAGTATTATGCTATAATAGTATTATGCTTTATTAGTATTATGCTATATTAGTATTATGCTATATTAGTATTATGCTATATTAGTATTATGCTATATTAGTATTATGCTATAATAGTATTATGCTATATTAGTATTATGCTATATTAGTATTATGCTATATTAGTATTATGCTATATTAGTATTATGCTAACCTGGCAAGTATTTTTAAAAAAATGCTCATTTAGTGTAGTTTTTAAAATGATATTACATTTCCCGTATTTTACTTTAAAAAAAATACATTTCTGTTTTACTGCAAAAGAGGGTCATTTTAAAATATTTTTTAAATCTGGATACGAGTATCGAAATTTTTTTTTATTTTTTATCTAAGTCGTATATTTTCACGAAATTCATAAAAGTGCTCATATCTCGAAAACGAACGATTTTTTACTGAGGTAATATGGTCATATTTTGGTGAGTCGTGAACTGGCACATCAGCCCTCCGAGGGAATACGTTAAGAATCTGTATCTACATTTGTCAAATATCTGAATGATTTTTGTTTAGGGGAAAAATTTTCAATGTCGCGAATATCAGCGCATGCTTTTATAATGCTGGTGGCTGGGTTCGACGGAACCAGCATCGTGTTGAGTTATCTTCTTCGAGAACTTGCCATCAACCCAGAAGTTCAAGACCTTGTGAAAGAAGAAGTAGACACCATTCTTCCGGAGGAGGACCAGATTACATATGGAACTTTCAACAATTGCACTTACATCCATAAAGTGATCCAAGGTAATCCACGTTTTTATCTAGTTTAAATTTTATGGTACCTATATTACCAATCATAAATATATTTACTCATTTTTCTTCGGGAGATTCTAGTTGTTTTCATTTTGAACGAACACAAATTTTGTGTCTAAGTAGGAAAAATTGTGTATTCGTGACAACCGTTCAGCCTTATATGGGTATTTTCGAAGAAATGCCAATGAAAGAATTGGACACTCTTTAAAGCTAGGGTTTCCTAGGACAGCGGCGCCCGTATCTTAACGACCGTAGTGAACGGTGATGCGGTAAACAGCAGTTGTAACGGGGACTAGAGAGTGGTTTCGTAGGAAAACAGTGTTATCAACACCATTTAATACCGTTTTCCAAGGAAATTAGTTACTAGTCACCGTTACGACGGCTGTCCACCGCATCACCGTTCACTACGGCCGTTAAGATACGGGCACCGCTGTCCTAGGAAACCCTAGCTTTAGGCTAAGTGTCCACTTGATATAAAATCTCGAGAGAAAGTCTCGAGATCGGTCTCAGTAGCTTAATCACAAATGACTATCGACGTCATAATAAGCGAAGTGATAACAATTTCTCGCCATGGTTGTTTATCGTTTTCGCGACCACAATGGAACATCCATAAACACCTAATATTATGTCAAAATATTTACGTTTCGTGACGTATAATCCTGCTGCGCAATCACATATTTGAATTCCACCGGTGTAAATATGGAAAATATACAAAAATTGCTATTTTTATTAATTGATTTATAATTTATCATGCTATTTATTGCATTTAGCCAGCGGTTGGTAAGTCAAATATCAAAAAAGCAGTCACCATAGTAATTGTCATTAAATTGACACTTTTTTGCATAAGATACTCCTTACTATTTTGCAAATGCAATATGTTGTATTATTATTTATAGTGAACGCCAATTTTTCGCCAGTGAACTGTATTTATTTACGAGGAAAACGAAAAATAAACCGACACGAGCGTTGACTTAGAGATTACACACGCGTTGACTTATGACTGCGATAACTGCGATGACTGCGGCCTCCGTGGTGTAGTGGTCAAGACGCTTGACTCACGCACGGGAGGTTCCGGGTTCGATTCCCAAAAAAGCCAAAAAAGTATGAAAATGCATAATAGTCATTTTAAAAGTATTAAAACATTATATATACAAGAAAAAACGGTGAAATAATGAAATTATATGTTCAAGATGCGCATTCTCTGGATCAACTAATATTATTTATTCGAAGTACTTCTGGAAAAAATAATTCTTTATATATATAATACAAATGTCTTTATATATCTATTTTATACTTAATATGCTACTACACTGGCTCAGTATCAGGCAAAGAAGAAAAATTCACATTCTTTCACTTCTTCACAATATTTTAAATAATCCTACTTCGCCTGTTTATCTGAGAGAGCTCTGCCAACCTTTATCACAACACGGACTATCTCTTCGTTCTAGTTACGAGAGAACCCTTTTAATACCCTTTCATCGCTCTATTTTTTCTGCCTCCTCTTTCACACAAGTAGCTGCTCGACTGTGGAATAATCTACCCACTAATATAAGAGATGTCCCTTTTTTATTTACATTTAAGTCTAAATATTTAAATCGTTCCCTTATCCTTCTTTTTTCCTTCCCATTCCCTCTTCTCTCTTCATAGCGTAGTGTCAATTTAATATTCTTTATTTTGTTAGTCTTTGTTTTTAATTTTAAAATCGTAAGATTCAATATGAGGGTACTACTTGCAAATCCGGCAAAATCCATCGTTCTTTATTTTGAACAAATCACAAAAAACTAAAACAATAGCTAACATCAACTTCGTTTTAAACTTATTTTTTTTTATTATAATCAGTAAATATTTTATACGTAAGCAGTGATAACATATGCATGTTTATGTCAAGAAACACTATTAAATTTAAACTTTGCAATACTCAAGTAGAGGTTGCCATGTTTGCAATGAAGCCGATAATTTAAAAGTCAAATCTTACAAATTAAGCAGAATTTTTAACTGACAAAGTTGAAATTGTGGTGAAAAAATCTACTCTGAATAAATTGCAATTAATATGTTACTTTTTTTAATTTTGGATTTTGCCGGGTTTGCAAGTAATACCCTCGTATGTCCATGTACTTGTAATTTTCTCAAACAGAACGGTTTGGGTAGGTAGGAAGAAATTGCCTTAAGGCAATATGCCCGCTCTTAAATGTATATAAATTGTTTATGTATATAAAGTGTTATAAATAATAAATAAATATGCTTATAAATGAAATTCAATACCGTCACTGCCTGATTTCTTAAATATGTATTTGTACTTACGGCTTATTTTATGATGTTAAAATATTATAACAGTGAGTGTGAAATTACATCACACGATGTAATACGTTGCGAGGGTGCATACAAACATATGTGACTTGCTTCCTTCCAATTCAAAACTGCTGTACCTAATTAACCGCATTACAGTATTACCCTCCGCCACCCTTATGTGTACTTTGTGGTTTGCAGAAGCGCTGAGGAAATATCCCTCCCTTCCGTTCCACTTTAGACAGTGTACGAGAGACTACACAATTCCCGATACAAACTATCGCATTGATAAGGACACGACTGTAATAATCCCCGCTCTGGGTATACACATGAACCCTGACATCTACCCAGATCCACATAAGTTTGATCCTGAAAGATTCAGTCCTGAAAACATCGCTAAACGACATCCCCTTGCATTTATGCCTTTCGGAGAAGGACCCAGAGTCTGCATCGGTAAGAAATTTACAGTAATAATAGTAAAACAGAAAGTAAATGAACTTTGTAATGAAATAGGTGTCAAAAATTAGTAACAAGAAAACGTTCAAAAAGGCTATAAAAAAGTGGATAGTGGAGCTGGGTAGAAGTAAAATGGATTGTCTCATTCGCCCAAACATTGAATCAACTGCTCCACGAATGTATAGTTAATATTATGTTTTTGTTCTTTTATTTTGCGTTTCTGAATATAAATAATAAAAGTAAACATAAATGAAATATAAACATAAATACGTTGTGTATAAAACTGTGTGAACATTTTGTAAATTATCTCTGTATATTCAGTATTTTTTGTGTATATTCTCACATGCAAAATTGTTGTTAAGTATGCTCGGCACGGGTAACCCCAGTGAGGTCACATTATTTTTATTATTAATCTTTGTTTATTATTTGGGAAAAAAAATAATAAATGATAATGATGATGATTAAGATTTTGGTGTTATAGAATGTTTTGATGATGGGAAGGAATAAGGGATGAGAATGATTGTGGTAATAGTTAGGAAAATGATGGCGACTGTTGTTATTTTTATAACAAAAATTTTCACTGTGAATTCGATGATAATTATTGTGATAAAAGCGAAAATAGCTGTTTTTAATTAATGAATGTATGTTGTATGAAAATAACAAATGAATGGTGGTTGGTGATGATAATTATTGATGATAATGTAATCATAGCTATTTGATTTTTACATTACAATACTTATTTACTTAACGTGTCCGGCTGGATCATATTCTGCCATTTTAATATGCGGCAACGGATATCGCCTTGTCATTTGCCACTATTTGGTCCTCTTGAGTGCACCCTTCTCCCATGAGCAACATGTCAGTGGGTGTTATTCTGGATTGCGCCGCAATCACACAAGATGTCACCACCGGGGATGCCGTATTATGTCGTGTATTTACATGCAAAATACACGAGAAAAACTGTTTTTTGAGACTAGTTTAGAATAGCACCCGAGTAGCTCAATCACAAATAACTATGGACATGTAAATAAGCGAAGTGATAACGATTTCTCACCATGGTTGTTTATCGTATTCGGGATCACAATGGAACATCCGTGAACACCTAATATTAAATGTCAAAATGTTTACGTTACGCGACGTATTATCCTGCTGCGCAATCACATATTTGAATATCACAACAAACCATCACACCGTTTCCTCGTAAGGGTAGGCAGAGAGGATAGAACGCCACATTACTCGTTCTTTGCATACAGCTCTCGCTTCCTCTACATTCATACATATTCTCATGCACGCGCGTCGATTATTCCGATTTTTGACTTCAAGCATTTGAGCGATCACAATGAACAATAATGAACATTCTTAAGTTATTGCAGTCATTAGTCAACGCGTGAGTAATATCTAAGTCAACACTCGTGTCGGTTTGTTATTTGATTTCCTCGTAAATAAATTCAGTTCATTTGCGAAAATACGGCGACTGCTTTTCTTGACATTTGGATTGCCAACCGCCGGCTAAATGCAATAAATAGCATGATAAATAATAAATAAAAATAGCAGTTTTGGAATATTTTCCATATTTACACCGGTGAAATTCAAATATGTGATTGCGCAGCAGGATTATACGTCGCGAAGTGTAAATATTTTGACATTTAATATTAGATGTTCACGGATGTTCCATTGTGATCGTGAATACGATAAACAACCATGGTGAGAAATCGTTATCTCGTCGCTTATTTACATGTTCATATTTATTTGTGATTGAGCTACTGGGGCGCTATTCTGAACTAGTCTCGCGGCACGAGAAAAGAAGAATATTTTGCATGTAAATACACGACATAATACGGCATCCCCGGTGATGACATCTTGTGTGATTGCGGCTCAATCCAGAATAACACCCACTGACATGTTGCTCATGAGAGAAGGGTGCACTCGTGAGGACCTAGTGGCAAATGACAAGGCCATATCCGTTGCCGCATATTAAAATGGCAGAATATGATCCAGCCGGACACGTTAAGTAAATAAGTATTGTAATGTGAAAATCAAATAGCTATGATTACATTGTCATCAATAATTATCATCACCAACCACCATTCATTTGTTATTTTCATACAACATACAATCATTTATTAAAAACAGCTATTTTCGCTTTTATCACAATAATTATCATCAAATAAAATATTACTATCACATGCACTCGCCTATCCCTAGGCTCCATAGATATGGCAATCAGTATGAGGACAAGGCTGATATATTTGGTTCTGGACTTGATAGTTATAAAACGAGTCTGATTTCTTTTTTTCTCTCGCAATATTATTCTTAAACTTTTCTTTATATTCAAAAATGTTTTTCCTTTTTTTGTTTTTTCATATTTATGTATTTATTTCGTTAATATTTTTGGTTGCTTATGTGTATTTACCTACTTGTTACTATTCTTATAGTTATGCAATTTTATAATTTTTTGTTTTGTTTTTATATATGTATTTTTTTTTTTTCATATTTATGTTCAATATATGTTAAAGGCAATTTATGCCGTTTATGTAAAATAAATAAATAAATTCACAGTGAAAATTTTTGTTAAAATGGTGAGAAATTGGTATCACGTCGCTTATTAGCACGTCGATAGTTTTTTGTGATTGAGCTACTGGTGTTGATGGCGATAATAGTTATCGCAATACTAACGATAGCTTTAACATTCATGCCTACTGTATTACTAGTATCTACAATACGTTTTATTCAGAATTTAAGGCATGTTTTTTGACTGTTTTAGGACAAAGACTGGCGTTTATAATGATGAAGATGACTTTACTAACACTGTTCCGCCACTACGAGATATTCCCAAGTGAAAAGACGCATCTCCCAATACACTTTAAAAGTCCAGGATTTGCATTGCGCTGTGTTGAAGACATCACCATAAGATTCAAAAGACGAGATTTATAAAATTACTCAGAAGTAAAGGGAAAAGTTTTCGGTTAACCGATAATTAACGTAATATTTTAGTTAATTGATCCCTTAAAGCAACAAGGTTTCAACGAGCGATTTGGGTTTATTTGGGTCAGCGTTTGAACAGTTCCATTTGCAAAATGTATTTTCAGTTGAATACATTAACACCATCAACTTGATACAGGATTTTTAATATTTTTTTACTCATGCAAATAGATATTCAGGTGTTCTTTAAACCCTGTCACATCCGAAACCACGATGATCAGTACAGACAGGGTTTTCAGAACGCCCTGTATGTTACAAAAAAAAATGTTTCCCAAACTCTATGAGGCTGATACCCGTATGCAAAGACAAAACTTAAGGTAATGAAAGTACATTCTATTGTCTCCACTTTCGGGTTATTCTTCGCATTTGAGATTAGAATGTACTTTCCTCACCTTAAGTTTTGTCTCTGCATACGGGTACAAGAGCACTGTGTTGACATCTACTAGCCAGCGGGCCACATGGCGACGATATCTACCTACTGTCTACAAAAGCTTCTCTTCGGACATCTATCTCCCTTTGTTAACCATGGAGTTGAAACAGTGTTTGATTTATTTAGTTTTTTATTGCTTACTTCTTGGTATGAACACTTGACCAATTTACTACTATACTCTATTTTTTATAAATTTATTGATATTGCTTTAACTTTGCTGGAATTCCTCTCATCCATGCGCTTTGTAGCTGCACGATGATTGGTTATCTAGCTTTAATATATCAACTTTAAAATACCTTAATTTTGTAAACGGGGTCTAGAATTCCAATCGTCTATGCGCTTAGTAGCAGCAAGGCGTGTTGTAATCTTACTCCTTTTTACTATTCATATTATTATTATTTTGTAATTACACTAAATTTATTTGTCAATTTTTAAAATGTGTAAATGGGGGCTAAATTTCTAACTGTCTATACGCTCTGTAGCTGCAAGACGTCCTGTAATCTAGCTCCTATCTATTATAATTTTTGATTGATCTTAATTGAAAACGAGGATCTAGAATCCCAACCGTCCATGCACTCTGTAGCTGCAAGACGTACTGGGATATTTATTAATTGTACAGCGCCCTTGAGGTGATTTTCACAAAAATGGCGCTTTATAAATTATCCAACTATATATAAAAAGGAATCATTGGTGGGCCGATATTTTTTTTCCGAATTTTGAAATGAAAGGGGTCTAAAAAGTAGCCTTTTAGATTACTTGGAAAGCAAAAAATATTTTTAAAAAAATTCGATACTACTTTTAGCCCTCAACCAGAGCTTGAAGTTTTCGAAAAAGTCAATTTTTTGCGCTAAACCGGCTGTCATTTCGTATCTAACTAAGAAAAACAGTCTAATTAAATTTTATAATGCGGATTCAACCATATTAAATAAGTATCGAAGGGCGTGAGTTGCACTTTATTTTGTAATATATGGGTACCATTGTTATAATGATTGATTTCGTCAATATTAGCCAGGCGCTCGACAGAATCAGAGTGTAAACTTTTTGCATTTCGGTAGTTTTAAAACGTGTTCGAATTTGTAATGTGATTACATTTTATCTTTACTAACAAAAAAATAATTTTATCAGTGTAGATAATTAACAAAATGTTTAGACAGCGATAAACATTGAACCTCGGTTGAGGGCCAAAGTAGTATGGAATATTTTTTAAAATAATTTTTAAGTTCAATGTGATCCAAAATGCAACTTTTTAGACCCCTTTAATTTTGATGTCTAAAAAATAAAAAAAAATCATACATCATCGGCCCACTTTAATGTACATTATTAAATAATAACAAAAATAAAAATTAAAAATTATAACTTAAACATATATTTCAATAAACATCTGGACAACATGCTTATTCTACATATATGTAATATGCAATGATCGTAAGTGTGTCCTCGATAGACTGAATAACTACTGGACCAATTTACGTGCGGTTTTCATAGAAATGTAAATATTTGCCACGAGCATATTTATAGCTTTTAAAATCTTCAATTTACGGACAAGAAAGAAAATTAGGAGCGTAAATGTTTTTTTTTATGCTTCACCAGGGTTGCATTCGCCGAGAATGCATATAATAGATACTTGGGAAGATGTTAGTGCCGGCAACAGAGTTAATGGTGCCTTAAAGTCTGTCGTAGCAAATAAGTGTCTATCGCAAGAGGCTAAATTAGCAGTTCATAATGAAGTTCTGGTACCAACCCTAATGTATGGAAGCGAAGCATGGAGTTGGAAAAAAAGGGACGAAAGTAGACTGAATGCTGTTGAAATGCGATCCCTCAGGCGAATGTGCGGAAAAACAATGTATGATAGGTGCCCTAATGTCGAAATTAGAGCAGAATGCAAGGCTGAGTTAAGCATTATCGACAAAATTAAGAAAGGTCTTTTGCGATGGTTCGGTCATGTGGAGCGAATGAATGATGAAAGAACGGCTAAAAAGATTTATGATGCGAATGTGTCTGGTTGTAGAAGTCGAGGAAGGCCGAGAAAGACATGGCATGATCAAGTACAACAAATTCTTGAAAGTGGTCATGTGAAAAGTCGGAATAATCGACGTGCGTGCATGAGAAGATGTATGAATGTGAAGGAAGCAAAGGAAGTGTGCCAGGACAGAGTGGTGTGGCGTTCTATCCTCTCTGCCTACCCCTCTGGGGAAATGGCGTGATGGTTAGTTAGTTAGTTAGGGAAGATGTTATTTCCCAATAACATCCCAATCAGATTGTTTCTTTAAATTCCTTAAAATTTCTACCCATTTATTTCTTTTTACAGGATTTTTGGTAACATTAAAATAATATCAGCTGATATTCGATACATTTTTAAAAATCGCATTCCTAAATACGGTGCACCCCTTTTGGTGAGACGAGCAGAGTTTGACATTTGCAAAAATAATTCTATATTTGAAAATAAATTATTTAAAGTTTTAGAATTCAACCATAAACAAGTACCTAGGTACCTACTTACCAATGAAAAGTGGACGTTTATGCGAAAAAATAAAATATTTCAAAAGATAAATCAAAATCAGGCTGAAGAAAATTAGGATGGAAGAAATAAAATAAAAAAACTTTTGAATCACATGTGAAATATGTAAAAAAAAAATTAACTGAACAGTTCTCCTCAGAACAGGTTTACCTTGAGAAAAATATTTTAAAAGGTGATTATTTAATTTTTTTAAATATTTATTTTATTTCTTCTTACGAGGCCTTTCCTTATGGAGTTGGCTTTCATCCTAGCATTTTTTCCCACAGCAGCTTTGAATAAACATTTGAAGTGGACCGACTCTCTCAAGTTTTTTAGACAGATACGCCTTCTTCCTACACTGAGTTTTCTTTCAGTTTTTTTAATGACGTGAAATTATGTAGATCCTTTTTTTCTCTCCTCTTAAACTGCAGGTAAATATTTCCCTCACACCGTAAGAAGAATCCCCTTTTCATATATTGCAATGGAAGTTGTGTTTTGTCAGAAAATATGATTTGATAATTTTTAAGGATAGTGATTAGTGTCATTTTCATTTGCAGATTCCCAAAGCGTTTACCTTGAATAAAAAATAAGGAATAATTAGTCAAATTATCATTAATATGTCTCAGTTTCTTTAAAAAAATACAACTTTTTTTGTTAACAATGTTTTGATTATATCCAAATGTTTTGTTTTTCTTTCTCTTCCTTTCTCTCTAGATATAACTTTCTAGTTATTGATATCTAAATTAGTTGCAACAAAGATATAAAAAAAAGTCCAGACTTTCATACTCCCTTCTCAAAAACGTTTTCCCTCTCTGTTGCCACAAATTTATACCTAAATCTAAGGTCCCTAAGGAGGAAAGCCAGCCTGTCTACAAACATTTGGACACACTTCAAACATTGTTGATTAATCTAGCTTGTAAAAGGAGTATAAAAGTTAAATAAATTGTTTTCAGGGGATGGTGGTGAAATAATTCGGCCAGATGACTCTCACCCTCGTCAATGAAGGTTTCAGCTCTTTTACTTCACAAAAATCAATAGATGGAAGAGTTTTGGAAGTAATGTATAAAGTGGTCACTTAAACCCGCCAATGACAGGTTGTAACCCCTGTGAATGCCTAGACTTCCATATCACCTCCAAAACATGTTTTTTTGTTATTCGTTTTAAACAATTTTCATTTTGTATTTGTCCATCTACAGGACTTTATAATCTGTCATTGGCTAGTTTAAGTGGCCAGTTTACACCCTGTGTAACATTCAGCATTCTGCTCATATTTAAACATCTATATTCCTTAAATTCTTCGGAATCTGTCTGTCTTCTGAAACCTTTATTGACGCTGGTGAGATTAATAGGATTTCATTATTTCACCTTTATACTCGTAATACCAATTCACTTCTTTTAAATGTTTTTCACCTCTGTTGTAATACGTAAATATTAACAGCTCACAAGGGTGTTGAAAATCTTTGACAAACTCAAAATATTGTTTCATGTTTTACTTTGTCTTTCATCGTACTTGTCTTTTATATGCGTTAATATTATTTATTTTATGTTTTGGAATTCAACCATTAACAAGTACCTACATAAATTCTATATTAACAATTTTCATCAAATCAAAAATCAAAGTCTTTTTCCAAGGCAAGCTAACGTTTGGGCAGAACAACGTCTGTCGGGTCAGCAAGTATTCATATATATACACACACACAGGCAAACATACATGCACGCACATATACCTAACATATAAAAGTAAGGGTGTACAAGATTTAAGAATGGTAAGCGAATGCAACGAGGTAGATTTATCTCCACTCGATTACCTTATTCTGAACTTTTCCCTAAGAGCAATCGACTCGATGACACATGTCCAAGGTTATGGTTTTATTTCACAAATATAACTGAAGTCTTCATACGCCTGGACACAGATAAATAAATAGTGAATTCTTTACCAATGCAGATTCTAGGTCCTTCTCCAAATGGTGTGTACGCGAACGGATGTCGTTTGGAAACGTTTTCAGGACTAAATCTGTCAGGATCAAACTTCAAAGGGTCGGGGAAGATGTCAGGATCTCTCTGGATACCCATCACGGGGATAAATATTAATGTTCCTCTTTCTATAACAGTGGAGGTCCCAGGGATAACATAGTCCTTAGAACATCGTCTGAAGTGGAATGGTAGGATTGGATAGATGCGAAGAGTTTCTGGAACATTTTGGCAATTATCATCATTTAGTCATTTCCCAATTCCTACCCACGCACGCTGTTTTGCAAAGGGCACTTAATATTTATTTGAATTGCAGTGTCTATATCATTTTCATTACTTGCAAGGTAAGATGATCAGTCTTGTGTTTAGGGTACCATTCCAGGGACTGTACAAATTAAACTGTAATATATGTTTATCCTAAATTTGTTTCAACTGAAACGGATATTTTTTTGACCGTTGCAAAAGTATAAATTTTATTTTAAATAAATTAAAAGTACTTACATACTCGTAATATCGGCAAAAAATATTTTACTGTATATTTATGAATAATGTTTTTTTTTTTTAAAAACTTAGTTTTGAAAAAAATATCAAAACTAAAAAGAAAAAGAAAAGGTAAAAATCAGATTCCAATTTAGAAAAAAGTCAAAGTCACAAAATTAAATACAATATCTAATATTTAAATTTATTTCAACAGAGATGGAAAACATTTTTGAGAAGGGAATATGGAAGTCTAGGCATTTACAGGGCTTATGACCTGTCATTGGCTGGTTTAAGTGGCCACTCTATTCACTGTGTAACATTCACCATTCTGCCCATGTTTGAACATAGTAGGTGATTTGGTTCAGCCGGATGAATCTCACCCACATTATAAAGGTTTTAGCTCTTTTACTTCACAAAAGTCAACAGATGGAAGAGTTGAGGAAATGTGGATGTTCGAACATGGGCAGAATGGTGAATGTTACACAGTGTGTAAAGTGGCCACTTAAACCAGCCAACGACAGGTCATAAGCCCTTATATAATAATATAATATTATAAATAAATAAACTTAATATACTTATTAATAAATTCAAAGGGGAAATCAGCGACAGCATGCAGGCATTGTCGCTATTTTATTTTAAATTTACAATGGTAAATATGTACAAACATTTTATTTATGGTTTTCCAAATTCTATTCTGGTGTAATATGAATTTATTTATGACACATTACGTATATTGATAATTGTAAGTTTGAGATCATTTTGAGTCTAGTTTTATGTACCTATTATATTATAATTTTATTAATGTATATGACTGTAGATTTCAATTAATATTTTTTTTTTTAAAATACAAAAATACAAAATTCGAACAGAAGGTCAAGAAATATGTGTTGAACAACTTATAAATGAAATATATGTACATTGTTATTATCAGAGCACACATAACAATTTGTACATGTGTGCCCCATTTCAAGAATATTTTTTTTTTTTAAAGTAACACTGCAATATTATAATATTATTTTATACCTTCGAGGACTTTGGTGAGATACGTCATTTCGGCTATTGTATCATACGTGATTCTTCCCCGGCTTTCTTCTAGAACTCTGTCTATTTCTTGAGCAAGTTTTTCCTGCACGTCGGTGTTCCGGGCCAACTCCAGAAGGGCGTAACTCGTGATAGTGGAATTACTCTCAAATCCAGCTACGATGAACACGAAAACTTGGGCAACAAGATCTTCCATTTTTATCTTTTCCCCTGTAAACTCAAGCACGCTTTAGTTTAGCCGTTAAATATGTTTATACACGGTTTTTCAGGTCCAGACCGCAAAACTTCATACGAACGTGTCTCATGGTAAGCTTTAAAAAAAATCCTTTTATGATCTCAAAATGGAAAGAATCTTTAACTTCTCGGACTAGCAGTCCCTCCATAAACCCCTACCTCTCTCCTACCCAGTCGCTTCCCTTGTCCGCTTCTGGCGCGTATCGCTTCGTTGGTCAAATACGTACAAAACGACTTTTTGGAAAAAAATTATGAGGATTTTTATAAAAGCTTACTATGAGGAATGTTCCTCTGAAGTTTCGCGGTCAGGCCCTGAAAAACCGTGTATATGATCTTTATGACTTATTTTAATTAAAGAGAAATACTTGTTTTTATTATTTACTCAAATGTGTCATTTTTCAGACCAAATGGTCGACTTTTACTTACGACTTTTAGGAAATCCTAAAAGTCGTAAATAACTTGTGTTGGAAAAATGGAAATCGGTTCATCAATTCATTTACTTATTTAACATTAAAAGTACCGTTTTCACTAAGCGAAATATCTAAATATCTACAAAAAAACCTAAATGTGCCTTTTGATGGAAATCGATTTCTCCATATAAAATCTATCGAATGGTGAAATAAAATTTAACAAAACGTTATATGTCCGAAGTTGCGGCGAGTCGAATTGGATTGGATTATCATTTAATTGTGAAGTAATATAAAATATTTCAGACATAACATACCTTTACACAAGTTTATGTAGAAATAAAATTTAACAAAATCTCGTTAAATATATATGTTCTTAAAAAAAAAAATTACAATTGCATTTTTATGATTTTGTTTACTATTTTTTTTATTTATTTAAATTATCCAAAAAAATAAAGATAAATATTTACAAGGTGTACCAAAAAATCATAAACGTATATATTACAATGTTTTATTTGTGAATATCGCCACTCCACTGGCCATAGGCACGTTCTGGATTGTCGATGTATTATTTATTTTATACATAAGAGTACTTTCACATAAATTCTAGTTACAGTTTAATATTAAAAAAATAAAAGAGATCAGCGCCGCGATCATGAACGCTATCTTTATATAGTATGGTATAAACTAATATCGGTATTTATGTACGAAAATGGTTATATTTGTATGAAATTTCTTCAATAACCTGTAGTTAAAGTTAGACTAGAGTTTTAAAGGCATTGTTATTAATTTAATTTACCGGTATCTCCATACTCAAAACGTCGTAAAGTGTAGGTGACAGAAAGTTGTAGCGTCTTTGTCCGAAATTTGTTTTTGTCTATGGTTGCAAAGTCCTGTTTCTTGTTTTTATTTCCCCAAATGTTTCATTTTGAGGGCCATTTTCAACGAGTTGTAAATAGCTCTCTATTAGAAAGTGAGAATCGAGTTGGGGTAGAGTGGGATTTGAACCACAGAATTTTAATATTTAAGTCCGAGACACTACGCGACCACAACCCGATTTGGATCATAATGGTTTCACGCAAAAGTAAACTTATATTATATTTCCAACACAAATCGACTTTTCTGAGATTGAGGACAATTTTGCTTTCTGTAGATTTTGAGCTTTTTTTAAAAATAATCTTTAATTGTAGTCAGACTACTTTACGGGTTATTAAACCCATTACGTAATGCATACTGTTGAGATAAAATAGCTGAAAAATTAAAAGTTAATTAATAGAAAGCACATAGCTTCTAAAATGCCTTTATGTACAGAAAAATATGTCCATATCATAAGCAGAAGCCGTATTTAGCAAGCGAATTATCCTATTGATGTTTGAATTAGAATAAGTTTAAATTAGAATTTGTTTTAATTAGAATTAGTTTGAATTAAAATTTGTTTGAAAAATAATTAATTTAAATAGAAAAAATAATAATAAAAAAGAAGGGCGGACCTAGACCCGTGAAAATGAACTATTGTACAAAATATTATACATTCTTGGAAAAAAGATTTCATACGTTTAGCTCGTGAATATAATTTAAACTTTCCCCTTATTGATCTGTTTGATTGTCACAAATTAACATTTAAAATGCGCGTTTTAAAACAAGCTTTTTTCTTGTACTTAGTTTCCATAATAAAATCTTATTTTATCTCTAATTCTTAATATTTTATATATTTTTGGCACTTGTGCAATAATATTTACACACATGTCCACCCTCATTCCATTATAACACCCACTCACCAACCTTGTATATTATAAGCAAGGTAAATAATAAAGCAACTCCCATATAAAAATAAAAAAAACACCCACTCACCCACCCTCTCACACACTTACACTAACACAAACACACTAGCACGTATTGTACGAGTATTTAATGTATTTCTGTGGATATCTGTCATGGGTTTTATTCTCTGTATATTTTATTTGTCATATTTTTTAACACGTATTACTGTTGATATCCCTAATAAATAAAATAATTTTTAAAAAATAAGCAAAGCAATAAATAATAACCGGAACAAAAGGGAAAAAAAACAGAAAAAAAACGTTTGAATTGCATTCGTACGGCCTTTGGGTGCATAAGATTTCGCTGTAGTATAAAGTATAACATACAAACTGATAGCTTTTAGAAAAATATTTGGATCATAGAAATTAGAAATCAGCTTATAAAAATGTTTCCCAAGAAAAATATAACCACGAGATTCGAGGGTGTCGTAATCCAGCATTCCTGTTATAAGTTATTATGGATACAAGAAAGCATATAAATTTCATTATTTAAGATCGCAATAATCGCTATAGTCTGGGGACAATAAATTACAATTGGAAGTTAAGTTTATGTGCGAAAATGTTGTATGATAATTTAAAGTATCTTCGTCGGCAACCTGTAATTGAACACATTTAGAAAAAAATGCGTATTCTGTTTTTCATGGAGAAATCTTAATTTTACTGTATAGATACAATTAAATATGAATGTGGCTTCTAATTGTAATTAGGGGCCCTGAAATGCATCAAAACAACATATCCTACCTGATATTTTATCTGTATCTCTCAACTTCATCAAGACCTGAAGAAAATCATTAATCTGCATGTTAGTCTTTTCTCTTTGCGCGATTGCATCTGGTACAAACTTGCAAAAAAACCTCGTAACATCACCATAATTCACACTGAGTCCTAAATTTTGCACCAAAGAAGGAGCCACAATAGCAAACAGATCAATGATTGCCAGGATTATATTTTTATTCAACGCTTTTTTACTCATCTGTCGGATCTCTGTATCAGGGTACTTAAAGCTATTTAGTTGCAGACCAAAACCACAGGATCCGGTCACCTCAGTTGCGTATTTGCCCATGAGATCTTTTATATCAAGTATGTTTTCGGATCCAACTTGAAGACGTAGATATTCCACCATTTCTTCTGCACAAACTGTCATCAACTCCACCATCTTTCGCATTTTAGAAGACGTAAACGTTGGAGATAACTTGTCTCGAATTTCTTTCCATTCTGGTCCATCTACATTGAATAAATGCTGAGCTACAGGATCAGCCTTTTTATTGGATTTGAATCCATGTCCCTGGAAGTAATTATAATCTTTGACCAGAATGTTTTTAATCAAATCTAAATCGTTTACTAAAAGTGTTCTTTTAAAGACCATGTATAACCCGATGCAGCGATGGTCTTTTTTGGTTAAACTGTACCAGTTTTGAAAATACTCCCCAAGATTTATGCCGGCGACGGCAATTTTTCCAAGATGTCCAATTGGAAACAATGCAGGTGGACTGTAAATACCTCTTCTGTTCCAGTACCCATAAAAATACTTTACACCAATATAAAACAGAAATATTGGAATTAAAATCAAGGGTAGAAACTTCAATGGTATCACAAACATTTCAAATAAATAAAGGTCAAATACTCAACCGCTCATTATGTCAACTGAATATCAACTTGTTTCGACTTAATATCAAGAAACACTGACAATAGATAACAATCCAATAATATAGATGTTTGTTTAGGTAATGCCTAATGAAATTCAACAAACCGGTCAAAACACACCCGAACGATAATATATAATAGTATTTATAGTTGACCCGATCAACAACATTAATGCTAAGGTTAAGAGGCGTAATTTATAGAATGAAATTCTAAAATCAACTAAAACTTCCGTGGATTTCGTCTGTGTTCGGGCGGACGAAGAATACATTTTTTTTTGTGAAATAGAACCATAATCCTGGACGAATATTTTCGACGCGATGGTCCTTGAAATGAAAGTGATGATAAATCTGCCTCGTAGTGTAATGGTTGACACAATCGCCTAATATTGTTGAGGTTCCGGCTTCGATTCCTGGCGAAGTCGATGTGAAATATTAAAAAAATATATAGTTTGCACTGCAATACTTTACTGCGTAAGACAAATCACCTTAACTTCATGTGACATATAATCGAGAATCGCTGCATTTGGTAACACAATGTAATGGTCTATGCATCATCGGATGCAAATAGGGGTATGATGACAATTATAGGCGTTTCAATTATTTTAATCAGTAGCAGTAACAGTAACTGTTTCAAGAAATAGTTTTACAATACAAATTAATTTGTTTTGTAAAACTATTTCTAAATAACTGTTTGAAGCAGCGCTAGCCAAGAAACTGCTATAATAGTTTCACAAAAAAATGATTAAACTATTGCTTTCTACGCCGCTCTATTCTATTTAGAAACAGTTTCACGTACCTTGACTGATTTTTTAATTTTATGGAGGTTTCTTTTTTACGATTTTGTCCAAGCACCTTTCATTTGTTTCTTAACAGTAACAGTTTAAAAACGGTGTCAACTAGCTATTAAAAAAAACCGTTTTAAAATTATATTTCTTTTTTTTGTGAAACTGTTTTGTATGTAAACTATTTTTAAATAACCGTTTCGTTTTTTTATCAACCTCTAATAAAGTAAGGTTAGGTGTGAAGTTATGTAAGGTTTGGATAGGTTGGATTAAGTTATGTAATACAACTGAATTTGTTTTATTACTGTCCCTAAGAAACAATGTTTGAAATACTGTTTTCCAAATCAAGAATCTTTGAATAATTTGTGTAATCTGCAAGTTTAATCTAGGAGAAAAAACCCGCACTGGAACTTAGACATTCAAAATATAGTATACTTATTTGTATGAAAAAATAAACTGGAATAATCGGCTAGTTTCTTAGCTCACCTAAGGCGCTGGGTGCGCTTTATTAACATTTATATTTATATTAGGATAAAATACGAACAGTGGAAATGATTTCAAATAAATGGTAATTATTTATTTGTTTCCCTGTAAATAAAGTTAGCATAAAACATTTTTATGGTAAGTCAAATATAATGGTAGGCTGCTCATAATCGCTTCTATACACGGTTCACCCCTGCTACAGATTTAAAATTTATAACGGTTTATTAAATTTTTAAATTTTACACATGTAATTTACATTTTTTACTTTATTTATGATTCTAAAAAAAATATTAATGTCTTAGAACAGTTAAGGTATCTCACAAGCAAACAAAACAAAAACAAAAAAAATATCCATGCGATACTTTTACTACTCATTAAACCTATTGTAAATATATTCAAATGTAATGGCTGTAATAAAAATGCAACCATTTAATAAATAAGTTATCCAACTGCAATAATAAATATTCAAATAAAGCCTTTTTATAATACCTTATAATATCATCAACAAGGATGTATAATATTTTTGTTGAGGAAACTTTTCAAAAAATTTCCTCGAATTCAAAGAAACGATATTTTAACGACTTTGTTTATGCTAAGTTTATTTATAGAAATGTTGTTAAATCCTGAGGCGAAAAGTCAAGACGTAGTAAACTTTAGACATTTTGTTTTTTTTTAATGACTTCTTACGTACTTAAGAGACTAACCCAGTGGTCGACCAACTAATTATTCAAAAAGATCGGCAGTACAACAATTAGGATTTCTTTTGACAGCCAAATTACTTTTCTTTTTCAAATGTTTCTTCTTGAGAGCCAACGTACCTTCATAATAAAGTACGGGCATACATGTAAGCAGCTGAAAATCTACGCATTCGCTCTCTATTTTTACTAGAATTTTTTTTAAAGTGGCGATGGTAAAAAGCCTAATAGTTTAGTTTCAACAATTCGCGAACCGTATACTCGTAAAATGCTATTCTGAATCGACTCCATGTACTCGGCAATAACTATTCCGACGTTGCTGATATTTTACACATAAAATAGAGCTTATATAAATCAACCCTGTTCCAAAGATGATGAACGGTAATTTACATTTTTAAGATTATAGTGCTTTCTATGTTTACTTTTGTATAGGTACTATTGTGTACCATATTTACGTATATACTTATTTTTTAAATTAATTTAATTGTCATTATTAAAACATTAAAAAAATTTTTTTTTTGAGACAAAAGAATTTATATGTATTTAATATACTTATATTTTGTACCTTTTAAAGAAAAATATTTATAAATTATTTTCTTTTTTAAAATTTTATCAGCACACATTGTTTAATTATTTTTTTATATCTTAATATATTATATATACAAAACTGCTGTGTTATATATATATAGTATTTTTGTAAAATAATTATTTTCAATTTAATTTTTCAGTTTTTCATATTATATTGAAATATTTATATTATTTTAAATATGTATCTTTTTAAGGTTAAAGGCACTGCGTGACGTGTATATTAATAAATAAAGAAACACCACTTTTTTATAAATTTAAATTGACACCGGGCTATGAAATACTAGAGAGTAATAAAAATAGATTTGAAATTCCCGCGATAATGGTTCATTGCATTGGCCGCGCCCCTAGTACGTCACGATTCGGTTAAATTTTTAACTCTGCGTTGTTTCGAATCTTGACCTCACAATTGTCAAGGCCAAACACGTCGCGTTTTTGTATATACACATTTATTAACAATAGTATTTTTAAAATGATGTATAATTTTTTTTTCCACAATATCCATATTGATTTGAATAAAAATTTTTTTTTTCTTAATTCTTTTCACATGTTTTTTATCTTAAGTAATATGACCACATTTCTGATTATCGTAGGCAACTGAAATTACTCAAAATTAGAGAACAGAGAGACTGTCATTCCCTTTCACTTCTGTTCAATGTACTTCATAGTCCTAACGCTCCTATATACCCCCGCGAAAATTTTTATCATCAATAATCAGTTCATGGTTTACCTCTTCGTTCTAATTCTTAAGGCACTCTCTTAATACCTACCCACAATTCCTCTTTCTTCTCTAACTCATATAGTGTCCATGCGGCTCGACTGTGGAATTATCTCCCATCCACCATCAAAGATATTACTACAGTATCTCTGTTTAAATCACGTCTGAAGAAATATTTCCTTTCTCTTCCTACTTTCCTGTTTCCTTTTTCCCATTGAGTAATGGCATTGATTTAAGATAATTTTTCATAAATATATTTATTTCTACTACAACTACTACCATCACGCCATTTCCCCGTAGGAGTAGGCAGAGAGAATAGACCGCCACTCACGTCTATCCTGGCATACATTCCTAGCTTCTCCCACATTCATACATCTTGTCATACATGCCCTTCGGTTCTGTCTGCTTTTGACATGACCAGACTTAAGCTTTTGGTTTATCTGATCGTGCCACGTCTTCCTTGGTCGTCCTCGTCTCACGCTACCGTTCATTTTCACCGTAAATACTTGTTTTACCATTCTTTCGTCGTCCATTCGTTCTACGTGACCAAACCATCTCAGAGACCATTACTTAATCTTATCAATTATACTTTTACTCAGATTTACACTCTCGCCTGATTTTATCATTCGTAACCCTGTCGTACATTGATGTCCCACACATTCGTCTAAGGGATCGCATTTCAACCGCATTCACTCGGCTTTTATCATTTTTCTGCCAGTTCCATGTTTTACTTCCATACATAGGTGTTGGGACTAAAACTACGTTGTGCACTGCCAGTTTCGCTTCGATCGACATATTTTTATTAGCAATTCCTGTGCTTAGTGCGCCGTTATTTTGCTGCCCACATTCACTCCTTTCAAGATTCAATTTTTTTATATGTATCTTTAGTTTTTTTTCTATTAAATATATTTTGTAACACAACTTAAAAAAATAAAACTTTTATTTTATTGGTTGGCTGGAAGAAATTGCCATTTGGCAATAAGCCCACCAATGTACAATTAATATTATGTACAAAAAGTAAATAAAAAATAAAGAGCTTCATGTGGCTCGCGACCCGTGGTCTGTCGACCTCAGCCCTAATCCAATATATCAACCAACAAGGAAAAGTTTGATTTCGTCTACTTAATTCTGCAAAACACTCTAAATAACCAAATTTAAAAAAACACCATAAAAATGCAGTTACGTAGCATTTTTTGAGTTTTTTTTTTCATTTGAAATGAATTGATTAAACCCTTATGGATTACATTCATTAAACAAAATATTTTTTCTTATGTTTATGTTATAAAATATTTATCTATAACCACTTACTGACTTTTTTGTCTTCTAGTTTCGAGACGTACCCGTTTCTTCGTCGGGACACGAATTAAACTAACATAAAAAACCCACAATACACCTTCGATACGATAGAGGCAAAAATCGAGAAACAACGAGAAAAAGACATTGCATGACCAAATCTAACAAATACTCGTGGATGGACATTTCAAAAGTCGGAATAATCGACTTGCGTGCATGAGAAGATGTACGTAGAAGAAGCGAGATCTGTACGCAAAGACAGAGTGATATGGCGTTCTATCCTCACTGACTACTCTTACGGGGAAATGGCGTATGGTTTATTTGTTTGTAATATACTAGAAAATATTTAGAAATTCGGAGCTGACATAATTGAGGATGGTGGCATTTACAAAGAGCTTGCAACTCGCCCAGAAATTTCTGGAGCAAGTTTAACACCTCATTTTGCGAGCGAGCGATTTTACGGTGCGGCGGAGGACCAGGCTTAGACACGTGCTGCGGATGCCTCAACCCAAGTTGCCTCTTCTTAACACCTGCAGACTCCTGCCGTACTGGAAGGCCGTCAATCACGGTCTAAAATACGGACTAAAGAACTCGGGATTGTCATGGGAGGAGGCAAGAGTGCTGGCAGGCGATTGGGTCTCCTGTAGGCGTCTGATGATGTCCACATGCTTAACTTAAGAGCGGACGTGAAAAAAAAAGGACTCTCCCGTGGCCTCTTTAGTCGAATTCTGCCCCTAGGAATGCCGACAGTACGAGGTCTTGTCGAGGCGTCATTAGATTGACACTGCTCAGTTTCACAATCTCAAAACATTTCCAGGGTATGACTTTGCGATGAATCATTTGATTAGGCTTAATATATTTTAATTCAATGGATTTAGTATTTAGCGTTTGAAACAGGCATATTTCACATGTATCGTACACATTCGCAGGGCGCGGTAAAATTAGAATGGATTGATTTATATTTTATTTTATTTTATTAAGGTGGATTGTTTGTCCGACATGTGCTAAAAAGATTTCCTTGTTAGACTGGATTGAATAAATAAGTAGTAGCCACCGAGTCAACGAAACTCGTCTAGTGTTCTTAATATAATTTTTAAATTTTACGCTGCTTTCGTTCTTGTATGTTCAAATGTCTTTAAATCATTATTCATATGTTGGGAAAAAAACATTAATACTCTTCCGGAAATCTTAAAATCAATAGCAAATTTTAAAACAATGTTTCCGAGTGCACAATAAAATTTTAGAAAAATTAACAAATTGTTATATTCTTCGCGATCTGGCAATATAACGCTGTGACTTCAAGTATGCGCGCGGCGAAAGTGTGTCTAAGTGGGGGAATTGTATTCAAATATGATTCTACGCTCTTTCTGGACTATTCCTTAATCTATGATATTGGCATTTATAACTCAATTTTCTAAAAACAGTTTAGTAAAGTTAACCGTTTTTCTTCTACTGTTTTTTATTTATAGCCTCTCAAAACTGTTCGGATGACTCCGTAAAAATGATCATAAAAATCAATCCACCGTAAGTAATTTATAGAAAGCCATTCATAATATTATACGATGGAGTAAACGAAAAAAACTGTTCTTCAATGTCTCTAAATGTTTTGTCATGTCGTACACAAGAGCGTCCAAAACAATTTATTTCCGTTGTATCATGGATGGAGTAAATCTTGAACGAGCGTCGACGTCCAGGGATCTCGGGGTGCTGTTTGACGCTAAGTTATTATTTAATCTACATATAATATCATTATGTTGTAACTCCTTTAAAATGCTTGGATTTGTTCTTAGAAATGCCAAGATTTTTTCAAATATGAATATTTGAAGATTTGATTTGATTACCTGAAGGTTCTGAAAACCTTGTATAATTCCTTGGTAAGAAGTAGCTTGGAATTTAGTTCCATCATTTGGTCGCCAAATGAAACCACGTATTCCTTAATGATGGTACAGAAATTTCTGCATTATCTGTATCTCAGGGAGTATGGATTTTACCCGTTGCTTTTTTTGACTGACTTCTTACTAGGAATGCTGGGCTACCAATCATTGTTGGGGAGAAAGAATATTCATTTGGGTGTTCACTTTTTTCAACTCATTGGTGGTCGCATATATAATTCTGTTATTCTGAATGAATTCGATCTATTTGTTCCCGATAATTATCTTCGACAGAGGCAACACAACACAACACAACACACACTATTTAATAAATCTGATATGTATGTTTTGTAATGCGTTAAAAATTAATTGGATACTCTGTAATGTTCTCAATGTAGCTAAAAATTAATAAATGAAATGAAATAACATACAAGTAGATAAGACAGCAACCAAACTAAGGAAAATGATATATTTATTTAAAAACATTAGAAACATCCTAAACAAACAACTTTAATTAATGTATACTATGCTCTAGCACAATCAAATATTAGTTACGGAATAATAGGATGGGGAGGAACAAATAAAACTACATTAGAGCCATTAATAAAAGCCCAAAAAGCTTTACCAATACTCTACAGACAGACTTTTTACAGAATTTCCAGTACTAGACATAAGACAAATATACATAAAGACAATTTTAAGACATTTCCATCAAAATCCTGACAGACATAATGACGGACAACAAATTTACGACACTAGGCAAAGACAAAAGACAATACTTCTGCTCCCAAAGAAAAAAACAAATTACAGACAAAGGCATTATACTTTTCTGGCCCCTAAGCTATACAACTTTTAAAGCAAGGACATATTGGCGAACAAAATGAAAAACAATATTTTCAAAGCTAGAGTACATAAATGGATTGCTTAAAAGACTAGACAGGAAGCTGAGGAATATGTTTCATATTTAAGAATGTAATTTTAGTTTCTTTAAAATCCTTTTTCGTTTTATTGATGAAGGTTTTATTTATTTATTTATTTATTTAGCATTTCACAGTTTTAAAATGTACAGAGTTTATTTGTTTCAGGTCCCGACTAGCTAGGAAATTCCTGTGTTTAGGAAGGACCTTATTTTATTCATGTGTTTTTTATTTATTTTTAATTTCATTAAATGATGCTTAATAAATTCAAAGAATAATAATAACATTATTAAAAATCAATATAAATTTTAATTAGAAAACATGCAAGTAATAATAATAAAAATTGAATCATAAAAATAGATTAGAAAATATGCCATTAATAGTAAATAAATGAGACACAATTATTATAAATTATAAAACATACCGATAATAATAAAAATTGAACCACAAATACACATTATAATATATAAAATGAGTAATTAAGAAATTAAACAAAAATATAAATTGGAAAACATACCGATAATAATAAAAATTGAAGAACAAAAATAAATTACAGAATATACCATTTATAATTTTTTTTTTTAAATAAGATACGGTTAAAATATGTTGGTTGGTTAAAATATATGGTATGTTTTAATTTTTGAAATTTTTGATTTCTTTTGAATTTTAACACAATTGATGTGAAATTGCGTACAATGAGGAAGTTCAGTGGTTTTTAAAAAAAAATAATTATTTGTTAATAGACTATTAAACTAAGTCATTTTTTTTTATTTTTAATTTTTATATATCGTATTATCAGCGCTACGATTTTTTAAAGTTTTGTATTTCTGAAATAACTCCGCGTGTAACGTTAGAGGTTCATTTCCGCTTATTCTCACTCAGTTCTTCCCATTGGTCCAGAAGCGACAAGCAGGCCGGAAATCTTCCATAGCTCTCAGATCATAGGTTGATTCACATGAACCAGTGACGTCATTAAAAGTAGTGCGTTTTTATTAAAATGTTTATTATTATTTTTTCCATACATTTTCAAGAAACTTTGATGTACAATTTAAAGCTCTAATTTTTACTCCGCGCAAGAAAACATTTTTTGTATCCAATTTCCCGTAGGGCTGAAGTTCCTCATTATGTATAAATAAATAATACACTGACACTCCGGAACGTGCCTGTGGGACAGTGGAGTGGCTATATCCATAAAAAAAAATATATACTGAATGTACCTACCTATAGTATAAACATTTTTGTTAACTATGTATTTGTATTTTATATTGGATTAAATAAATAAAAAAATAAATAAAAAAAATGATTTTTTACCGTGCTATGTGGATTCGTACGATCCGTCTATAATAGACTTTACTGGTAAACTAAAAATAAAGACTGTTTGGATAGAAGTTTAAAAAACCAGTTTTAGGTTTTAATAAAAATTTATTTTTCCTGGTTAGTTTGGTTTCATAAAGCGACTTGTAAAGACAAACAATGTATATTCTTGTCGCTATCTCTGTGCTTATTTTAGTTTGGTACATTCATTTTTTGGGTTATTGGAGAAGAAAAGGAATTTATAGCCCACCACCCGAATTCCTGATCGGGCATTTGGGAAAAGTAGCTTCCGGTAGCCTCAATTTCGGAGAGTTCCTCTACAATTGGTACAATAAATTCAGCCAACATAAGTACGTGGGTTTATTTTTTTATTTTTGTAAAGTTATAGTGATCAACGATTTGGATTTGGTAAAGAATATACTGGTCAAAGATTACAGCCATTTTGAAGGGCACGGATTTAAAACGAACAAAAAAGTCGATCCGCTATCCCAACACTTGTTCAATTTGGACGGAGAAGAATGGAAAAACATCCGCACGAAATTGACACCAGCGTTCACAACCGCCAAAATTCGCAACATGTTTGATATGATTGCGAATTCAGCTGAAGATATGGTGGATTTCATAGACAAGGAAGATGGAACAGAGAAAATTGTTGAAGTCAAGGAACTCACGGCTCATTTCACTTCTGATGTAATCGCATCGTGCGCATTTGGACTGCGGATCAATAGTTTCAAAGACCCACATAACCAATTCAGAACGATGGGAGAGAAGTCGGTAGTTCGAACGGGATTGAAGATGCGAGTCGTTGGCTTGTTTTCATTCATAGCTCCTAATCTTGTCAAATCCCTTCATGTGAGCCTTAACCCAGATGATATTGTCAAGTTTTATAACAAGATTACAGCTGATACTGTTGCACAGAGAGAATATAGTAATACCACCAGAAACGACTTTCTTCAACTTCTAATTGAGATGAAAAACAGCGATATTAATTCAGGTACGTCAATAATTAATATACATTTAGCCTAATCTAAAATCTCTAGGTAAGGTAACAATCTCTCTCGCATTTATTAATTTAACAATCAATTATTACAACTTCCATCTTGCTAACACTGAATAAATTTTGAACAATCTTCCCCTTATTTCCTTCTTAGTTTATGGTGTCAGTCACGTGGTTTCACATGAGCTAATGCTAAGAAGTTCTTGATTGGCCCACTTTAGTATACCCTTCCTGATCCCAACAGTTTAGATAAATTTTAAGTAATACCATGACAAAAAATCCTCTTTTGAAATATAAACCCTGTATATTATAAGTAAGGTAAAAAATAATTCAACTCCCATATAAAAAAAAAACATATGTAAAAAAAATTGGTGGTTTAGTGGTCAGCGCGTTAACCTGCCATGCAATATGTTTTGGGTTATAATGCTTTTTTTTCATCTATTAAAATATTTAACACGGCCCTTAATTTACATAAAAATAAATAAAGACTCATTCTTTCTGGCTGCGATACGATCCCACTTGCTATTTAATGATGCGCACACCTGAACACTTAATCCCACATTATACACATAAACACACCCTTTTGTTGTACCACAATTTAAAATGTATGATTTTTATTTAGAAACTTCGCTGGTCTGTCTTTAAACCGTATCTTTTTTATATTATTATATCATTGTCGACTGTTTGTTTCTGTAAAATAAATAAATGTAATAAAATTATCAAGTTACGCTGCGATTGGTGTACCAATACAGTGCCCTATGTACCTAGTGCCCTATTTAGGGCAAATATATTTTTGTGAATTGTAATTTTATTTTTTTTAAATTATACTAGTAGTAACATACGAATTTTTCGTCGAAAAGGAAACTTGTTTTAAAGAGTACTGTAGAGTGTTTGAAATTTGTTTTTTTTTGTTTACATGTCACTTCAATATTCTTTTAATTTCTTCTATGCTAATTTGCTTGAACTTGATTATGATATATATATTTTTTGTTATCTTTTAACTTAATTTTATGGGGCGGCATATTTAACAGTTTGGCAGAGAAATAATCCTTGCACCTGTGACCAAATGTTGTGTTCTAGGAAGGAATTTTGACGGTAAAATTATTAATTGCCGAGGTTATTGTGCAGTATTAAATTCATGTCCCTGAGCAGGGGATGACGACGCCCCTAACCAAATCTGTCTAGCAGAATAATTATAGCACATATTAAACATATCTCAGGCATATCAAAGGCTTTAAAAAATTATTAATATGGAGTTCTTAAGAATACATTTAATAATGCCATTTTGTACTTTAATTATTCGTTTGAGATCCCCACCATATTAGTACATATTCTAAAACATGCTGGGATAACCAGTTTTAGAGTCTTACTCTCTAACTATAATGTGTATTTATTTTTTTTACAGTATAAATAAGAGGTAAAACAGAGTATTAAAACAATAAAGGATAATTACATAGCAATGAAATACATATAAACAGTAAAAATAGTAAACAAAAAATCCCACAAAAAAATATCCGGTTCGTGGGTATACAAGAAATGTATATGAATTTTTGCTCCTATAATATTTAAACAGTCATATTTTTTTTGTGTAACACAAAAAAGAGAAAAGAAAATATTCTGAAAAAGATTGAAAGGTATTTTCTTTTTTTTATAGTAATTAAAAAAAGAAATAAAAAATTTGAAAAAACATAAAAATATTCAACAAAATATACCATAGAAAAAAAAGAGTTCTTATCTTTAGTTTGAATGTAGGATAGTGCGTATTTTTTCAAAGAAAGAAAATTTTGAAAGTTTGGAATTAATGAAATATTTTCAGTAAAAAAGGTTTTTTTTTAAAATCAATAATCAAACAACCTTTCAATATAGCCCGTTATACGATGTTCCATTGTAATGGTCACCCTAAACCTATTAAACTCACGCCCTTTCCTTCATCCTTTCCCTCTTTTTTCAACTATTTCTCGCATAAAATAATATTTCTCTTTTAAAAGGTAATACGAAAATCTAGGCATTTACAGGTTTATGACAATATTTCATACTCTTTTTTCAAAGACGTCCTCCATCTATGTTAAAATATTTGTCAATCTTCATATTTTCCCTAGAGGAACAACATTTGTCAACAAAACAGAACAACATATTATTGGAAATCACGTTGCGTTTTTTAGGAAAAAAGATTTCAATGGAGGAGTTGACAGCTCAGGTGTTCCTGTTTTATTTGGCTGGCTTTGAGACATCCGCAACAACCCTCAGTTTCGCCCTTCTGGAGTTGGCCGAGAACCCTCACGTCCAGGACAAAATGCGAGAAGAGATAGTCAGTATCCAAGAAATGCATGGGGGACAGTTGACCTACGACTCCATAAATGAAATGCCCTATTTGACAAAAGTTATACAAGGTAAATATTATTTTGCCATTCATTTAGATATTAAAATGAAGGTAGTTCTTCAAAATCCTGCTAATTGCAAATTTATTTTCCATGTTGCAAATACCAACATACAGGAATTTTACCAATTATCTGCCTACACACATATATATATATGTAAATATTATTTTGCTTTCGATTTAGATATTAAAAGAAGGATTATTTTTCAAAATCTTGCTAATTTTATTTTTATTTTATTTTATTTTATTTATTTGGATAACCAACAGCTATAGTTATCTCATATTCATATAACAAAACAAATAAGACAATTACAGGTTTTCACAAGTAGCATCACAGTAAGTTAAAAAAGATTCTCGAACATAAAATGAATAGTAATTAAATGTAAATTTAAAAGAAAAGAAAAAATACTACGAGTTATTTCGAAAGCAAACGCCGCACGTTATTAAGATTATTTTCAAATAAATCTATGTTAAATGATTTATTAATTACATTAAAATTATTAAAAGTTCGCCATAAATATGAATTTTGCCTATAATTAGATGAAACAAGAGGTATGTGAAGAAGAGGGTTATTTCTTAAAACTTTGGAAGGAACATTGATAGAAAGTTTGCAAAGTAGTTCAGGACAGTCAATTGAACCAGAGGCAATTTTAAGTAAATAAATTAAATCCGCTATTTCACGACGTTTTTGCAGAGGCAGTAGGTGATGTTTTTTACATATATGAATATACTGATTTGTTTGCCATGTTCCAAATGCCAACATAATTATATGTGCATATACAAATGTGTAGATACACCGAGTACTCCAAATGTCTACATTGCTTTTTGTAGATACATTTAATATTCCAAAATGTCTACTATATATTACTATGTAGCTTCAGCTTTCGAGCTTTTTCTAATTGGCGAAAAAACAAATCTCGAAATTCGGCGTATCATGTTGGATATAAGCTTTCTCTATAAAATTGTTAAAAACCTAATCGATAGTCCTGAAATTGTTAGAAGCATTTCATATCGAGTCCCTGTCCGTAGAACTCGTCATTCTGTACCCTTCATCATTCTGAGCTCACAGACAAATTATATGAAGAAAATCCCTCTTTGAAGAATACACACTACCTTTAATGACAGTTTTAGTGATATTGACATATTACACTGTAAATATTATATTTTTATCAGATCTGTTGAAGACATTTTTAATTTATCTCCTGCTTAGCTATTATTTTTTTCTTTTACGTATGTACATCTACTACCTACATCTAATTAATTATTACTGGTTATACAAACAAAACAAACAAACCATCACGCCGTTTCCCCGTAAGGGTAGGCAGAGAGGATAGAACGCCACAACACTCTATCTTTGCATACAGATCTCGCTTCCTCTACATTCATACATCTTCTCATGCACGCGCGCCGATTATTCCGACTTTTGACATGTCCATCTTTAAGTATTTGTTGGATTTGGTCATGCCATGTCTTTCTCGGTCTTCCTCTATTTCTGCATCCATCAACATTCGCATTGTGAATATTCTTAGCCGTTCTCTCGCTGTCCATTCGTTCTACATGTCCAAACCAGCGCAGAGCTCCTTTCTTGATTTTGTCGATAATGCTTGTCTCAGCCTTACATAATGTACGGATCTCAACATTTGTGCATCTATCGTACATAGTTTTACCACACATTCGCCTGAGAGATCGCATTTCGACAGCATTTAGCTTACTTTCATCCCTGTTTTTCCAAGTCCATACTTCGCTCCCATACATCAGGGATGGGACCAGGACTCCGTTGTGAACTGCCAATTTTGCCTCTTGTGACAACCATTTATTTGCCAAGGTCGATTTAAGTGCACCGTTCACTCTGTTCCCGGCACTCACCCTCCTTTCAATATCTTTCTCAGTCATTCCATCCCTAGTGAACATACTTCCCAGATACACAAATTCCTCTACTTGTTTTAGTATAACTCCATTCACAGTGATTTCACATTTAGTCATACTTTCATTTCTTTCAAAAACCATCACATTCGATTTATCGACATTCATCAGCAAATCGCTTCTCTTGCATACATCGTAGACCTTTGTTACCAAGGATTGCAGTTCCTCTTTGTTATTAGCAAGGAGTACAGCATCGTCAGCATACAAAAGACAATTGACTTTTAAATCACCCATTTTTGCTCCCATTCTTAAGCCTTTCAGTTCTTTCATGCAGTTATCGATATACACGTTGAACAGCCATGGTGACATAACACATCCCTGCTTCACTCCTTTATGAATGTCAAACCACGATGTGTATGATCCATTTACCCTAACACATGCTGTGCTGTCTTTATACAGAGAAGCAATAGCACGTGTTAGATTTACGCTTACTCCGTACTCCGATAACACCTTCCATAATTTTTCTCTGTCAACTCTATCAAACGCTTTTTGCAGATCGACAAATGCGCAGAAAAGCTTTTGGTTTTTAGCAAGAAATTTTTCTGTCATGTTTCGTAAAGCAAATATTTGATTATTACTGGTTATAAATTTTTAATAATAAATATAAATGTTCATAGAAGCAGAGAGAGAGGAAGGAAATAAAATTTTGAACTATACCATTTTATTCTCCATTTTATGAACTTTTTATTTCAGTTTTATTGGTTTTTTTTTTAAAGTTTTTTAATTATTTTCCCCTCTTCTTTTGTGTTCATAATAAATTAATGTGGAATCTGTAATTGGTCTTACTTTTTAAAATTGTTTTCTTGTACCTTGAATTTACAAAAAAGCACTATAATAAATTAATAAATATTATTACTTTCTAAAATAAATAAATATTACAAAAAAATAATAACGAATCCCTATCTCAATGAGGCCAAGATGCCTATGTTAATTTGAGAAACAACATAATAGAATAGTGGAAGTATGCATTCTTTTAAAAAATACAACAAATTAAAATTATTACATAAACATAAATTTCAAAAAAAGTATAAGTCAATAGTGTAAAAAAAATATGGAATTGAAAATTGATGGTTTAGTTAAAATTACAAGACTGGTTAAATGTTATTGACTGGTTTAACTGATCACTTTTTTCAACTGTTTTTTTTTTTTTTTTTTAAATTAAAGATTTATTTGCGTTCTTATGATTTACCCAAATATTTCATTTTCAGGGCCATTTTCAACGAGTTGTAAATAACTCACTATTAGAAAATGGAATCAAGTTAGGGTAGAGTGGGATTCGAACCACGGACCTTTGGTCCGTGAGTCCGAGATACTAGCCACGGGACCACAACCCGACATTAAACTTGACATTTAACTTTTTTTTTCAGAGACGCTGAGGAAGTATCCAATAGCGCCTTTTCACTTCAGGCACTGCACCCGAGCTTACACCATACCCGGCACACCTCACGTCATAGACAAAGGCACTGTTGTATTCATCCCAGCGATGGGTATCCACAGAGATCCGAATTATTTCCCCGACCCTCTGAAGTTTGATCCTGAAAGGTTTACCCCTGAAAACATAGCTGAAAGACATCCCTTTTCGTACATCCCGTTCGGAGATGGACCTAGAATTTGCATTGGTAAGAATTTCACACTTCACGGACACAATACAAATATTTTTTACAGCTACCTCTACAGAGACGAGGTAATTATTAGATATGAAACGGATACACGGCGAATATTTGGTATCCGGCCGGATACCGCTGCTCAATATCCGGTAGATACTTAAAATTCATTTATCTGGAAAATTTTATAATTTCAACGTCAATAAATTGATTTATTGATATCGGGCGTATTTTGCAAAAAGGAAGTTATCCTCGTTATCTGAAAATGGGACTTTTTTTCATTAAAACATTGGTCAGTGCTCATTATCAACTACCCTAGAAAAATAATTTAACCCGAAAAAAATGCATAATAAATAGACAGGTATAATATTTTTGTGTACTATAAGAAAAAGAAAATAAAATATAATGTTAAAGATTAGGAGGTACTTAAAAAAGAAAATAAATAAGAAAAAAAAAAACATTAAAATATTTATTATTATCATTATTATTATTATTATTTAATTTAATTTTTCTTCGTTTATTTTTCTATACAAATATTATTAACATAAAAATATAATTACAAAAATACACTTTAGAAAAATACATCTTAAAATTAAGCTATAAAGGGCAACAAAATATACTAAAGAAAAAAGAGTTAATGTCTTTAGTTTGAATCCAGGATAGTAGGTGTTTTTTAAAAGATAGAAAATAAAAATAATAAAAAACTATTATTTTATATTTTTTATTAGAGGGCTTTTACATGACAGGTATATATTTAAATTCAAGCGTTTTATGAATCAACAAGTTAATACTTATCTAATAAACGACATTTAAATATTTTTTTGTTTAAATTATCGAATGACATTATGCTTTAAGTAAAGATATAGTACTGTTGACATTAATGTTTTCATGAATGTATTATTAAGTTGTTTGAGGTGTATCTGATGTTTATACCTTAATGTCTGAAATATTGTTTTGCTGCCATTTAACATTAGCAAATATTGTTTGTTTCTAGATAATACTACCAGGAAACGTAAAAACCATAATGATAAAAATAAAAACAAACTTTAAAGCAACTTCGCAGAACAATTAAATGCTCTAATTTTTCCATGTGCAAAAAATACATTTTATGCGTCCAATTTTCCATCGCGCTAAACTTCCTCATTGGTGCATTAACGTGGTATTTTACTCTTCATTAATTTGTTTGATTTTCACACTTTTATTTTTCAGGTAAGCGATTTGGCATGCTAGAAATGAAATTGGCACTATCAAAAATAATCATTCGTTACAAAGTTTCTACGTGTAAAGATACGAGGCCTATAAAATACAGTAAAACAAGTTTCTTTTTGACTCCAGAAGACGACATTTTCCTTCAGTTTACTCCTGTAAGTTGCATCTGAAAAAATAAATACATTTACGTACATCGCATTTGTGCAAAATCATAATACGCAAAAACGTTTTTTGTTGTGTTCACAAAAACTAATTAATGAACTAATGTTAAGATTGAAGATTGAAAATAATGGCCCATTCTTTATGTTTTGGCATTTTTTTGAGATTAGAGCAAAATAAATTTCCAGACTTATAATTGATTTATTTACCACTTTTTTTGTATCATCATTCCCTTTCCTCACCTTAAAGTGCATAGGGCACTGCATCGACACACCAATTAAGCGTAGTTAGGCAGAAAGCAACCAGCCATAAAAAAGTGAAACTGAGATAATAGCACCTTTGTGAAAAGAGTGAATAATGAAATCGACACAACAGCTGGAGTATTTTTGACTTTAACAAATGAACGACAATAAATACATTAGTTTTTTTTTTTACGTTAATTAAGAATCTAATTAGAATTGCGTATTTGACCAGTTTGAATGATTTTTAAAGCAAACATATTATAATACAAAGTTAGTTGATTGTACCTAAATAAATATTAGTGATGCAATAGATCTCTGCTTTTGCTTCCGCAACTGCGGAAGTTCTGCACGGCTTTTTAAATATTTTATAACGGAAATTTGAATGAAACTTTACGCGCAGGAGGGGTGTTCCTGGCGTTCCAACCGACCACAAGCAAGCCGGTGCCATGTACTTTTTTTACTTCATTATACGCCATGACGTAAGTATAAGCTCGTTTTATTTTCTGTCCTTGTTTGTTTGAGTAATTAATTTGTGTAGTGTGTGTAACGTAAGTGCAGTTATGAAACCAAAAACAACATGTTTGAAGCGATGTTTCTTGAAAATGTATGAAAAATTTAAAAAATGATTTTAATAAAAACGAACTGTTTTGCAAGACGCCACTAGTTTTTCCGAATAAACCGATGATAAGAAGCTGTGATTAATTTCCTTTTTACGGTAGGTCAACTGACCAATCAGCAGAACTCATTGAAAAGAATGGGAAGAGAACTTGAGACGTCACACGAGAAGTAATTTAAAAATACAAAACTTTAAAAATCATATCGCTGATAATACAATACATAAATGTTAAAAAATATTTTTGTTTAGATTAATGGTATATTAATAAACAACAAATATAAAAAAAACTGCTTAAGTAGGATCCTTTATGCCGTTGCTCTAATTTTGTTCATTGCAACAGTTTCACTGTATTACATTAATAGTTTTTCCCATGGTTTGTCATCAATATTAATTAATTTTTTGAAACTTCATTTATCAATGTAAGAAAAAACTTTCATATAATACTTGAAGTGATTAAGCTATAATCCCGAGTAATCGCTTCTCGGAAAACTGTCTGTCTTTGTTCAGATACTTACATTTTTTAAATATGTGAGTTGCATTATGCTTTTACCTTGCTTATAATGTACAAGGTTTATATTTACTTCAAAGCGATAGTTATTTATTTGTTTACTTCAAGAAAAAAAAAAATATATTAAATTTACTTCAAAGAAAAACTTTGTTTGGTTGTTTAGTTATTTTATGTAAGGATCGGTGGGATGTTTCGGCTGTGACCTGTTTCAGGAGCTTCTCCGCATTTGCTCTAGTGACGAGGAAACCACAGAAACTTCGTCAGGAGAAGGTGGACCGTTGTAATTCGTCAACAGATCTTCCGATCCACTTAAAGAGTGTTTAGCATTTGGTGTCCTGCTATCATTGATACCTTTTATTGCCTTTACTATATCTGGTCTTGTATGATATTACCTCTCTTGACAAGTCCTTATGACCAATTACTACATGAACATCGTGTAAATCCTCATTTAGACTTCTGCATCGCGCCTCCAGTTGCATTCTTTGCAGACTAAAAAAGGGGCAATGCATCAACAGATGGGAGACATCTTGGAGAGTAACATCTTCGCATGGGCAAGTGTTGATCTCAGATATTTTGAATCTGTGTAAATAGCTCATAAATCCGCCATGTCCTGTCAGGATTTGTGTTTGTTCGAATCCTGCACGCTGCAGTTTCCTGAATTGAAAAGCATGGTAAAATAGATGGAAAAAACATTTTTGTTACCTTTCCTGTGGGTTCTGCTAAATAGCGATCATTCCATAGCTGTAAAGTTCTGCTTCTTATTTTTCTCTCAGCAAAACTTATTGGAAAGTCAGCAAAACCAGGAACTGTTTTTTTGCAAGTTGCTTCCCGAGCCTTTTCGTCAGCTCTTTTATTATACTTGCATTTATTTTAAAACTACATATACATGGACATTGGCGAGCTTATTGCTAAAAGCAATATTTTTCAACCAACCAAAAACAGATTCTTGTTGGTCAAAATTTGTTAAGATTTATTTATTTAAATTTTCAAGTACAGAGAAAAAGTACTTTGGCGGACTTATCGTAGTGTAGCGGTCAAGACGCTTGACTCACACGCAGAAGGTTCCGGGTTCGATTCCCGATCAGAACACAAAAAATAATGTTATTTTTCTCAAGCCTTGGTGTTCTGTGATGTGATTCACCACTGTTATTGGGTGTTCTAGCCTGTTGTGGTGCAAATTTTTTTTTTTTGATAAAAGCAATATTTTCCAGCCAACCAAAGAACAACTGGTCTAAAGAAGAATTCCTTAAAAATTGTACTAAGAAGATAGACATTTTAAAATATAAAATATACAATGTCAATCAAAGCTAAACTGGCAGTGCGCGACGGAGCTTTAGTCCCAACACTTATGTATGGAAGTGAAACATGGAGCTGGCAGAGGAAGGATGAAAGCCGAGTGAACGTGTTTGAAATGCGATCTCTTAGACTGTGGAAAATCAATGTAAAGGGTTACGAATGATGAAATCAGGCGAGAGTGTAAATCTGAGTCAAGTATGATTGATAAGATTAAGAAAGGGTCTCTGAGATGGATTGTTCATGTAGAACGAATGGTAAAACAAGTATTTATGGCGAAAATGAACGGTAACGTGAGACGAGAACGACCAAGGAAGACGTGGCATGATCAGATAAACAAAAATCTTTAGTCCGGTCATGTCAAAAGCAGACAGAACCGAAGGGCATGTATGACAAGATGTATGTATGTGGAAAAAGCTAGGATTATATACCAGGATAGACGTGTGTGGCGGTTCATTCTTTCTGCGTGATGGTAGTAGTAAAAAAAATAATAAATTTAAAAATCACTTGTTATTTAATGGGGAGATAAAGCTTGCACATAAAAGTGCAAATATGTTATATTTATAAACAGGGTGTTCTTTAAACCCTGTCATATCCGGAACCACGATGGTCAGTATGGGCAAGAAGACATATTAGCATATTAAAAAAATATTTAGAACGCAGATTTTTTTCAAAAAAAATAATTAAAATAAACAAATGGTTGCTTACTTCTGCAGGGGAGAAGCGAGGGGAGCGTGGCCATGTGGTTGACAGTGTATCACACTCCCCCCTCCCCTCTCCTCGCTTCATCCCTTGCAGAAGTAAGCAACCATTTGTTTTTTGATATTTTATTTTTGTAAATTTTATTCGTTCTAAAAATTTATTTTAATTTGCCAATATGTCTTCTTGCTCATACTGATCATCGTGGTTTCGGATGGGACGAAGACTGTGGGATCAGGTGATGAGTTGTTAGTGGGAAGGTAGTGCTTCTGTCGCCGCTAAATAGTTAAATCAGCCACTAAACTGAATGACTAGGCTGCTCATTAAATGCCGACATTCAACTTAATGGTGACCAAAATATTTTTATCAAAAAGAGCAAATCAACTTCAGAAGATTGAGCTAGAATAGTTATAATTTGAGTAATTAATGTATTTTGTTATTGTAAAATTACTTTAAAATATGTATGTATTTCAAGTAATTTTTAATATGTATAGTACAAGTATATTAATATATCATACTCGATTTTTTTAATATTTTTATTTTTAAACACTCTCTTAACCATATTATGTATGTAAATGGCAGAAATGTCGTATATAAATAAATAAATAAATGGCTACGCCATTCGTTGAAAGAATCAAAATAGCTCAACGTTCAACGTGTTGGCCGGTTGAAAGCCAACAGGAATAATAATGATAATAACAATAGTCATTATCATTATTATTTATGTTCTGCATCAAATGGTGCATAGGGCACTGCATTAGTACAGCAATCGCATCGTATCTTATGAATAGGAGGTTAAAAGTTACAGGATTGGTTGTTTGGGACGGAAAGGCCGATAAAGATATTAAAAGGAGGGTGAGTGCCGGGAACAGGGTGAACGGTGCACTAAAATCTACTTTAGCAAACAAATGTTTATCGCAGGAGGCTAAACTAGCAGTTCACAACGGAGTTCTAGTTCCAACTCTAATGTATGGGAGCGAAGTATGGAATTGGAAAAATAATGATGAAAGTAGGTTGAATGCTGTCGAAATGCGATCCCTCAGGTAAATGTGTAGTAAAACGATGTATGATAGGTGCACAAATGTCGAGATCCGTGAAGTGTGTAAGGCTGAGACATGCATTATTGACAGAATTAAGAAAGGGGTGCTGCGTTGGTTTGGACATGTAGAGCGAATGGACAGCGAAAGAACGACTAAAAGGTTATACGATGCAAATGTTGATGGATGCAGAAAACGAGGAAGACCGAGAAAGACATGGCACGATCAAGTCCATCAAATACTTGAAGATAGACATATCAAAAGTAGGAATAATCGGCGTGCGTGCATAAAAAGATGTATGAATGTAGAGGAAGCGAGGTCTGTATGCCAAGATAGAGTGTTATGGCGTTCTATCCTCTCTGCCTACCCCTACGGGGAAACGGCGTGATGGTTTGTTGTTGTTGTTGTTGTTGGATTGGTTGATTTTTAAATCAAAAAAAGGTCTTTATTGAAAAGGTATTTGATTACTTATTAGAGGAATAGTATTTTTTAAAGCTTTCTTATTACGAAACACCTCTATGTTTTTTTTTATTTATGTGGTTGTTTTTCGTATTTTGAGTATGATTATGGGTATATTCAGTAAAATAATTTGCTTTAAAGGATTATATACTTGCCGATACATTTTTATTTTTGTTTAAAGCATTAACTTTGTGGTCAAACATTCAAACATATGTTAGTTAATAATAGTACAAAAACGGGACATACATTTTAAATTACGATTTTTTACTAAAAACATTAAATTTCTGAAAACTTAACGATAGAAGAAAAGTTATAAACCCTTTAAATTTATTCCAAATTGTAAATTCAAAATGGGATTCCCCTGAACTAATATCTCTCATCAACTTCAGGGTGCCCGGAAGAATGACTGACAGGTGCCACCGTTTTGTAGCAACAATTCACGGACAGTGTATACTTGTAATGCCGTATTAAACAGACTTTATGAACTCGGCAATAGATATTCCCACGTATCTGATATATTTAGTGTAGGGTATTGTTCCGATAGAACAAACCTTTTGAACTTTTTCAAAGATGGTGAATGGTAATTATATTTATTTATTCATGCATTTCATAATATATACAATATAGCTGTATGAAACAGTACTTCTGATTTTCTTGTTGTATTACAGTAGAATGTTTTATTATTTAATTTTGTTTTTTACATTTATTCCTGAATTGTTTAAACTTTCTACTGAATATGCTGTATAATTATTAGGGTAATTTTTTAAATACAATTCTTGTAAAATTTTTAGGTTTAATTTTTTTTTATAAACCTTGGGTATAAGGAAATTTATGTTTAAAATAATATATATATATATAAATATATTTAGCCAAATATGTTAGTATTACAAATTTTAGTAAAAGGCAGATTTGCTGTTTATGTTAATAAAATAAAATGAACATTTATATTGTTTTTAATGCTCTGACGAAAAGATGGGTACTTTTCGAAACCGTAAGTGGTTATATACTAATATTTACTAAAATTGTGTGAAATATTTTACAACAAATAAACATCAATTTCTTTTTACCTCCCTAGTGATTTCAAATTAAATAAAAAAATGTTTCCAAAAATTAAAGCGGCCTTAGAAAAATTGAGCCAAGAACACATATTCGCATAATTTGTTACAGCGGTTTTTACAATGAATAACCGTGTAAATAATATTTTAGTAACAAAATTAATTAACGATAATATATTGGGTTAAGGTCAAAAAGCTTAAAAATAAGTAGAATGTTTAGGATTTTTTCCTCGCTTTTATAAAAATATCAGATTCTTATCCTATGGATATAATATAATATGAATTCACACGAAGGCCCTTCCTATTTTTGTATACTACGCAGTGAAGTCCGGTCTTCATTCATTGAAAGTACGTTTATGTAACTATGACTCTATCCATTATATGACTATTGAATGTGAAGGTATAATTTATCACTTTTGCCGTTGTGTGTGACCTGCCGCCGATGGTATATATAATAGTGATGTGCCACAACTATTTCGATTTCAAAGAAAGAAGTGTGAATTTTAATTTTTGTCTTTGCTTAAGACGGAAGAGTTGAGGAGATGCGGATGTTTAAACACAGGCCGAATTCGAATGTTACAGTGTGCAAAGCAGTGGCGAGCGGCGAGTTTTTAAGTTGGTAAGCTATGAAAAATCTGATAAAATGTCCATAGCGGTAGTATGGCATATAAAAAACAAGTCTATTTTATATTTAATAAACAATTCCTAACAAATGGCTCCAGCGGCTAATAGTTTCAGTAAAAATATTTTCTAATGTAGTACAAACATTTGATTTAAAAAATACAATTTAAAAAAAATTACTGCAAAAAAAAAATTGGAACCCCCACGGACTCGAACCACCGTCTGCGTCATTAGAAAGCAACGACCCATCTGCGCAGCTATTTAGCGTTTTGGGCCAAGTGTCGAAAAACTAATTAATAAACTGGATAATTCATTAGCGTACCAGCGCATCTTTGGTTAAGTCAGACTATTATAAATTGTCTTGCAATAAAACACTATTTCTTAATAAATGATAATAATCAAATAATTTAAAAGTATTCCTTACCGAGTACGATAGTTCACCAAACAAAACCAAAATAACGTTTTAAGAATCAATGTTTAATCGACTTTTATATCACATTATTATTTACAAAACGACATAAGTAATACATATTATAATTCTTCATATATATTTATTCTTAACACTATACACTAGTAACGTTTTTATCAAAACTCTAACTAAATTTTAAAAGTTTAAATGGATACTGAAGAATAACCTACAATATTCAACTGTCATCGTATGCACAAAAACGAATTACAATTCAAAAACAATTAGCAAATCTTTGTTTTTTTAAAACCCACTAAAGGATTTATACTATATTTTGGATTAAAATGTCAATTCGTTTCGATTAAAATATAAAAATATATTTTTATTTTAAAGCAAATTTACTTTCAAACCACCGAAACATAAGTATGCTAAATTACTTACGACATACAAAATATATTCGTTATCTCTTTCTTACACATAACGAGTGCGTATATTGTCACCTCCCTTAGACTGTCGTAAGTCAAATTGATGTATTTTAAAGAATACTAGCCCTTATGAAAAAGTATTGAAAGACTTAATTGCATTAATGAAAGCTGCAAGATTTTACTGTAATTGCAAATGTAATTTTTCGAACGAGATTCTAAAGTTTTAGGTTAAAGACGTATTTGAATGAGTGATTTTAAAGTGAGCAGAGTAATCTCGTGTAATCCAGTAGTAATAATTTTGGCCAAAAGAGGCGCAACTGGTCGCTGTATGGAATAAAGGATTATGATATAAATTTACTTATCCAAGAAAAGTAATATATTTTTTTGATGTGTTTTTTCCTAATAATACTACAGTATTATAAAACATCACTTACGATGTCAAAAAAATATGGTAAGCTGCATGTAATCGATTATAAGGAGCATTCGCCCCTGGTGCAAAGTGGCCACTTAAACCAGCCAATTAAAGTTATAAAGCTAACAACTCGGCGTACCATGTTGGATATGAGCTTTCTCTATAAAATTAATAACCTAATTGAGAACCCAGAGATTTTTAGAAGCATTTCATATCGAGTTCCTGTACGTAGAACTCGTCATTTTGTACTCTTCGACATTTTGAGCTCGCAGACTAATTATATCAAGAATAGCATTCTTCGAAGAATACACACAACCTATAATGACAGTTTTAGTGACATCGACATATTCCACTGTAAATAGTATAGTTTAATCAGATCTGTTCAAGACATTTTAAATTTATATCCTGCTTGACTATTTTTATAAGCTGGCGCGTGCGCTTTACATACCCGTACGCATTGTGTAGTATCCGTGAATAAGCCCATAGTATGACATCACACGGCATACGCATTATGAAAATAATCTCTGTCTCTCCCGCGCTTAGACGCTCTTATGAGGGTGACATAGACAACTATTGCTTTATTAACAATATTTTGAGTTTGTCCAAATTTTTGTGGACACGGGCTGGATTCAACTCCCTGGGGAGCTGTTTATATTAACATATTACAACAGAGATGAAGAACATTTAAGAGAAGGTAATATAGAAGTCCAGGCATCTACAGGGCTTGCCATTGACAGGTCATAAGCCCTGTAGATGCCTGGACTTCTATATTACCTTCTCTTAAATGTTCTTCATCTCTGTTGTAATATGTTAATTGATTTATTAGTTGCTAATGATATGGTAATACAATATACATAGGTGTTTTTATGTTCGTCTGAATTTCGATGCGATTCTTAATAGTAAAAATATAATAATATGTACGAGTAATAAGTTATGGATTAAAAACACTGGTTATTAAAAATATGTAGGTTAGGATGGTTACAAGGTATAAGGTGAAATTTTTTTTCGTCCTAATGTCGGCGGAACCCCTCTTATATTTGCTATTTGTCTAGAAAATAAGATTTGGAAAGTTTTAGATTAATTGGATAATGTTAACCCGTGCCTTATCGAGGTTAAATTTGAAAATAACGATTTATTTGAAAAAAAATCGCCGTTTTTTCCTCATATAATGAAAACTTTTGTCCTAGAAATTTTATTCTTTTTTTATTTCATATGAAATGTTGCTATCTTTAAGTTTTATTCTGACCACTTTTTTGTTAAAACGTTTATATTTGAAGATATCTATTATTTTCCAAGACCGGACATGATCCGAATCCTCAAAGTCGCTATTTTTAGAAAATAAGTGGAAAACGGCAAGAAAAATACTTTAATTAATCACTTTTGATCATTTTTTTGTTTGCTTTGAACATTATACATTATTAAACTGTATAATAAACAATATCATAAATAATAAAACAATATAATATACAATAAAACATAATTTTTTTTTTTCAACTTTATAAATGTTTTTAGGAATTGCAAGTTAGTGGTTACCTATCTGGTATATAGTTCTATCCCTTAAAAGGTCGGATTTGTAACTAAAGAGCTATTACCAAGGACCCTTTCTTCAGAGAATCCCTACCTGAAAAGTTATAAACCACACCCTTCCTTTCATTCAACTTTCGTTAATTGCGTTAGGACGTACTCCCCCAAATGACACTTTTTTCAAAGTATCTGGTGCCATTTATCACGCTAGATAGATTGCAAAGGTCAATTATTGTTTCAAAATATATCTTTTCATGGATCAATTTACATTAACAAATTTGGAAAAAAAGCTATCACTGACATTTGTTTATTTTAAACAAACATTTATGTGAAAGGGTGGTTTAACCCCCCCAAATCCACTTTGGCCCTCAACCAAGACCTACAATTTTTAAAATCTCTTGTAAAATATAGAGAAATCGATAAAGAACTTGCAGACAAGGCACTGTCTAAAATGATAAATCATCTGTCGTACCTCAATTCTGAGTAAGTCGCATTTTCTTTCTTCGATGAAAATTTAGAAAAAACTGTCAAAACCAGCATAGCTGTAAAAAGTCTACAATTATCTCCAATTGAAGAAAAAACATGTGATTATAGGGATGTGAAAGCAAAATTCAGTCTTCATCAAGTGGATAATTTATTGGACAAAGATATTGATTTTTTTGTTTCTTATCAAACTCTTAATTTTTTCAAAAGATTTAAAATCGATACAGAATTTTTAAATACGGATCCTGATATATGGTGTGAAAATGCACATTATTTAAAAGCAAAAAAAAATAGTGAACGGTTTCAAAGTTGTCAATAACACAGCTGAAAGAGGGGTAAAATTAATCCAAGACTTCAATTCCTGGTAAACAAAAGACGAAGAACGACAGTTTCTGTTACAAGTTGTTTCGGAATGTTGAAATTTTTTTCCTGACTCTTCAAAAGCCACGTTATCTAAGCCATTACCACCGTTATGATTATTAATTGTAAATGTTAATAATAATAATAACTTCTTTCTTTAATAATGCTTTCTTTTTTATATTTTAAATAATAAAATTTTGAACATTATTTCTTCTTGTTTTTTATACCTTTTTGCTTTTCGTTTCTCCTAAATCCACCATTTTCAATTTGGATTGTGCTGTATTTACTTTGAAACCAGTTTTAACTACAACCTTTTTTTATGTACCAATTGAGAAAATAAATAAAACAAAATCTGGACAGCATATGTAATTAAATCTTGCAATATTGCTAGGTATTTTATAAAAAAAACCATTTTTATAGAAAGTTAAAACTTCAACCTTGATGAGACACAGGTTAACCTTATCCAATTGAGCTGACATTTCACCAATCTCATTTATTAGCCAATTGGCAGCTTTTAGGGGGTCCCCTGAAATAAATCTACATTGATTTTTTGTGACCACCCTAATGTAGGTAATTTCATTTAATCGCATCATGAACAGTTCGATTATGTAGTGATGGCGCTTTCACAAAACTTACACAAAAACATTATGAATGTACGGAATACTGATTTAAAAAATCTTGATGTTATATTAAATGTTTTAAAAAATCTCTTTTGGATTAAAGCGGAAAAAAACAAATACTTAAGAAAATGTCATATATGTCGAGTATTTATTTTTAAACGAGAATGTTTTTTTACTTAATATTTTGTGTTCATCATAAAAATAATTATTAGAGTGTAATTAAAATGCACAGTACAAATTATATCGGAAACAATATGTATACACACTTATTGATAAAAAATAAATCTTTTTATTTATATGCTTAAAACAATCTTCACAACTTCGCATTCTAGTTCTTGAAGATTTGACTGTAAAAAAATACATTTTTCAAATTTAAATTGCCCCTTGTTCTTGGAAAGACTATAATTAGTAAAATGCAACATTTTAAAAAATGATTGGAAAAATTTAAAAATAATGATACAAAGTATTTTAGTAAATTAATAATACATTTTCTTAACCCATTGTATGTTTTTTTACATACACAACCCTCTTATCCAACACCGATTTTTTTTTTAAAAGGTAGCACATTTGGTTAAAATTAAATGCAACGTTTTTTAAAATCAACATCCTGTAGATTTTAAATGCGTTAGTGTGAGTTTTCTGAACGCGCCAGTTTAAGTTAAACCACCATTGCCTACCTGTATCTAATGAATTATTGTTGATTGTGAATTTTTGGTAATAAATATAAATGTTCATTGAAGCAGAAAGAGAGGGGAAGAAGGTAGAGTTGAAACTATAGCATGTCGTCTCCTTATTATGTACTTTTTATTATTAAGTATTGATTTTTTCCCCCTTTCCTTCTGTATTCATAATAAATTAATGTGAAATCTGTAGGTGCTCATTTTTAAATTTGGAAAATAATGGGCACAACTTACGTTTACGCGTAGTAGTTAAATTCATAAATAAAAAGCATTTGTAAGACTAGCAATCATGTTATATTTTTCATTAATAGATAAAGGTACCTATATATTATTAACTATCTATAAAAGGGTTGCCAAGGCAAAGTTCGTTTTTATTTATTTAGAAAGCTAATAAACTGATTTTTTTCAGTCTTGACCTAAGCCTAGATATGTACGTTTATCGGATTTTGCAAACTGATTAAGCAAACGAATAATTATCACAAAATTTTCAAGGTATCTCAGATTCAAGTGGAATTTTCTAGGTTGACAAAACTAATAAAAAAAGCTGAAATTATCACACATTAATTTATATATTTTTATTTATTTATTTAAACCAACCGAAAGGTCATTAAATAAACCTTTATAAAATGGTATTATATCAGTAATTAATGTGAAGTAAGATGTATAATGTTTGTTCAAAAAAACATTAAACTACGTACATATGTAAACAATAAAATAAACAAAGAGATCCTTATTATTTTCAGAGAGAAAAGACATTACAAATTATACTCTAATTCTTCTTCTTTTCCAGATCCGCTCCTAAGTGGAGCTTGTGGACATCACTAGTTGCCTCCAGGAGACACTATCGCCAGCCAGGGCTCTCGCCTCTTCCCGCGTCAATCCAGTGCCCCTTAGTTCCGCCGAAAAAAGTCAAAAGATCGTCATCGACGGCTTTCCAGGAAGGCGTGAGTCCGCGGGTTTAAAGAAGAGGCACTCGGGTTTAGGCTCTTTTGAGGCATGCGAGGCATGTGTCCAAGCCAAGTCCACCGCCGCATCCTCAAGACGCTCGTTATATGAAGCTGCTGCGTCCGTTCTCGGACTTCAATGTTAGTTATAAAATCGAACCACCTTTTTATTTATTTATTTATTCATATTTTACTCTTACAGACTATAAACAATAATAAAAATGATGTGACCACACTGGGGTTACCCGCGCCTAGGACGCTTAACAAATATACTTTTTTGAAGTGTTTTTATATTTGAGAATAAACAAAGAAGACTAACTTAATAAGCAGAGATAATAAACAAAATATTCAGACTGTTTTAGAAACTAGACCTCTCGGATGGCAGGCAAATGCCCTGACCATTACACCACGAGGTCGACAAACAATAGTCAAATATAAGTCTATTTGAGCGAAATACAAAAAGTCAACGTGATTTCTACAGCATTCAAATAATGTAAGTTGTTTTGATTCTATCACCGTAAGAAATTTTAATCCAAAAACGGATGATGGAAAATAAAACACATTAATTTCCCCATACTCGTTTCCGAGTCAGTGTAGTCTGACGATTCGAGAATTTACAAATAATAATAATTCTTTTGGAATATCATAGTTATCAAATTGTAATCGAACTACATAAGAGCATACACGAGTATAATAAATAAGTGCAGACTTATGCATATTGTTTGGTAAGCTCAATGCGTTTCAGATATTCTACACTGATAACAGAGGGAATTAGAGTTTAGTGGACTGTATGGAAATCGTTACTCACTTTGAAAGTTCTTCCGATTGTTTCTGGATGGAGCATTATACTATTGCTGCAGCACGGATACCGGTATCGTGTAGATGTTGATGAACTGTATAATTTAACTGTTTGTATAACACTAAACTTCACTTTGTACGAAATATGCTGACGCAGTATATGATAAAGATTTATCAGAAAGACAACTTTTTACATGTGACTTGCTCACAGAACGGTAGAAGCACAAGGATTTTGAAATAGGAAGGATTTGAGAAGGAACGGGATATTTACTGTCTTATATGAGTTGCCAGTATGGAAAATTTAAAACCAGTACTTAACAAACATTATTTCGTTTTTGTAATCTATACTTTTTTTAATAAATAAATAAATTTGTCTGAACATCGTAAGTGATTTGAAATCGATTCCGTTAGATTCAACTTCTCATGAATCGAATAGCTTATTCTAACATCTCTATAATGTACTTCAAGAAGCACTGGATTCATCCTTTGTGCGGAGTGAAAAATGGCTTTGCCGTGGATGTTTTAGCCATGGCGAAAGCAACAATACACAAGAGAGTGTCGTTTGTTTGTCATATTACTATAACACAAGAAATAAAACCAGTGATTGATGGAAAACGTACATAGTTAATCCTTTTTGGGAACTTCCTATGTGGCAGATAATTAACACAGCACATTAACAATAAATCGTTTTCTCTTTTTCACGCGCTACAAAAACAAGGCCAAAGTACGAAGATCTGTGGCGAATTTGTAATGAATATTAGTACAGGGGATCGCGCATACACGGATTTTCAGGGCCATCGTGAAACTTCGGAGGGACATTGTTCATGTCGTACTTTTTAAAATTCCTAATATTTTTTTTGGCGAATCGATTTTTTTAAACATATTATTACAGTGCACACTCGCCAATAAGGAGAATTCATACATTTGCAAATGACGTAGATATATTCAATATAACACTGTTGAATTTTAAAAGGCAGTGTATCAATTTACTATCTAAATTGTAAAACCTCAATAATACTATGTTGATTTCAATTGTTTACCGTTTATTGACTTATACATGTATTCTATATAAGTATTTTTATTACTTCTTCTAATTTTAAGATTATTTTAATACAACCTATACGCAAAAATGTACTCCTGTTCTCCACTACAATATATGTATGCATTATTATGTATCCTCATATATTTTCTACTAAAATGTAATGATTTTTTTATTTTTGTAAATTTAATTTTTATTTTTCTTTCTCTTCTTAATTCATTTTTATTTTTGCTTCTTTCTTTGTGTAAAACGCATTTCTGTCTTTATATTTAAAAATGCACATCTGTTCTTTCCACTTTTATACCAATATGTTAAGATGATATTTTTGATATTTTTCTTTTTCTTCCAAAAATCATTTATATGTTTTTTGCTACTCCTTTGTAAAATACACGTCTGTCTTTATTTGTATGTATGCATGTAAAACATGTAAAAGCCTAAAAGGCGTTTAAATAAATAAATATAAATAAATTTTAAACGTTCAGATGAGTATTTGATCCAAAAAGTCGATCGAAACTATTATTAATACAAATACATAAGTTTTATTTTCACTCTATTTGAACTGACAGCTATGAAAATTAACATACTAATTATGTAATGAAGACAGCAATAAGTTGAAAATAAAATAGGAACGTCATATTTGAAAAAAAATGCATGGCAGGGCCTCCATGCGTTTTAATAGTGGGTTACAAAATACAATTTACATCGTCCTTTTAAAAATATCGTACATCCTAAATGTTTTAAAATGATGTATTATGTTACAAAAATATTTTTTTTAAATTTAGAAATCGCAATAAAAATATTTTCAAAAGTTGAAAATAAGTACAAAAAAATCATCATAGGACACTGCACTAGTACACCAATCGCAGCGCACCTTGATATTTTTTTATTACATTGAGGTAAGATGATCAGTTTTACGCTTCAGGTACCAGTCCAGGGACTTTTAAATATTATAGTGTTACACAATTTAAAATCAATATTTCGTATCAACCATGTCGGGAATCGAACTCGAGACCTCTAGCATGGTAGGCAAACGCGCTGATCATTACAAACAATCGATAAAAAAATTTACAAAAATTGAAATGAATGTACGGAACTGGGTAAAAATATTTATAAAAAATCTAAAAACAAAAACTAAAATACTAAATGAAAATATATGCAAAAAAATATGAGTAACGAAATAGGTAATGCCGTTTACATTAAATTACAAAAAAAACATCAATTTGACGATGCACCTATCCTTCTTTGTTTGAAGCATCATCAGTGTCAGTGCTTCTTCACAAATATCGTCTTCTTCAGATTGAGTACCCGCGTCCCTCGTAAACAACATATTTATCTAAATTTGTCGCAACAGAGAGGGAAAACATTTTTAAGAAGGGAATATTGGAGTCTAGGCATTTAAAAGGATTATGATCTGTCATTGAACCTCACCCACATAAAGGTTAAAAGGTTCTAGCTCTTTTACTTCACAAAAGTCAACAGATGGAAGAATAAAGGAAATGTGGGTGATTAAACATAGGCACAATGGTGAATGTTACACAGTGCGTAAAGTGTCAACTTAAACCAGCCAATGACAGGTCATAAGCCCTGTAAATGCCTAGACTCCCGTATTCCCTTCTCAAAAATGTTTTCCCTCTCTGTTGCAACATATTTAAATAGGAAGGAAATCCAGCTAGTCTGCAAGCATTTGGACATATTCAAAATATTATTGAACCTCTTCATCGTTTGTGGAAGGAATGTTAGTCCGACACATGATGGATTTTCTCAATTTTCTAATGAAACAAAAGATTTTTTGAATTTTTTTAAAAATTAATTTTTAAATGGTTTACCATGTGTAATGTTTTTTTGAAGTTTCGCGGCCCAGCCCTGAAACACACGTATGTGTACATAATTAAATTAAAGAGGAGTAAATTAAATAATTGTATCACTTACGTACATACGGTCACGCACTTTTCGCGCATGTTAAGTGCTATTGTTGAAAGTCCTGAAGGTATGCGGAAGACTAGTTTTTCCGTTTATGACCATTGAATCAAATAACTACTCGTACTTAGAATTAAACAATACAATGCTTACAAGACAAACGTGTTAAAGGTTATGTTGCCCTTAGACCATATATTTATTTTATAAGCGGAGTACATACAAAGCTACGAGTGTTGAACTTTGGATTCTTAAGAGAGCGGTACCGTTATCTAACGGCCGTCTTGTAGCGGTTGATGACTGTATTAAAACGTTATCTATACAAAGCAGTAGCTCAACCACAAATAACTATCGACGTGCTTATAATCGACGTGATAACAATTTCACAATCGTATTCGCGATCACAATGGAATATCCGTGAACACCTTATATTAAATGTCAAAATATTTACGTTTCGCGAGGTATAATCCTGCTGCGCAATCACAAATTTGAATTTCACCTCTGTAAATATGGAAAATATTCGAAAACTGCTATTTTAATTAATTTATGAATTATTTATCATGCTATTTATTGCATTAAGCCGGCGGTTGGCAAGCTAAACGTCAAGAAAAGCAGTCGCAATAGTAATTGTAATTGAATTTTCACTTTTTTGTGTTAGATATATTGAAAATGCAATATGTTGTATTATTTTTTAATAGTAAATGCCAATTTTTCGTCAATGAACTGCATTCATTTACGAGGAAAACAAAAAACAAACCGACACGAGCGTTGACTTAGATATTACACACGCGTTGACGTATGATTGCGATAACTTAAGCATGTTCATTATTATTCATTGTGATCGCTCAAATGCTTAGCATGTTTTTAAGCACGTCGATAGTTATTTGTAATTAAACTACTGAGCTGGTATTCCTAATGCATTTACAGCGCGCTATAACGCGTATTAATACATAAAAATCATTATCATCAGACCATTTTTCTCCGAAAATACGATTTCAGGCAATTACAGTTAGTGATGCCAGTTTTTGCGACATGATAATCCAGTTTTTTGTACCTAAATTTCAAGATATGTATGTGGACGACATGTGGATTCAACAATACAGTGCCGCATGCCATACAGCTGGAAAAACAATTACTTTCAATTAGATACTACATGATTTATTTCCTGGTGGTATAATTTTCCGTTTAGAGATCATAATTGGCCGCCAGATCATGAAATTTAACACAGTTGGGATTTTTTTTGTGTTTTTTGAAATTTGAGGTTTATATCAACAAGTCTACGATCTTTCGTAAAGAAGAAAAAAGAAAATTGAGAGTTGTATCAATAAAATTCAGACAGGTCTGTGCAAAACGGTCATAAAAAAATTCGACAGAAGAGTGCGTATATGCCAACAACGCCGTGGAGGCCATTAATTATATATGCTATTCCATGCATCACTTTATACTGAATAAAATTCTATAAAAAAAAATTACAGTGTATTTAGTAATGTATAGAAAACTATATTTGGCCTTTAATTTTTGTTTCTTTGTAAATATTTATTTATTTATAATGGCTGTTATTTTTTTAAATAAATAAAATAAATAAATAAAAAAAAAAATATGAATATTAAAAATCGCTAGAAAAAACCTAATCATCTATTATAATATTGTTTTTTTATTTCTAAACATTTAATATACTTTTTTTTATGTAATTGATTTGTTCATTCTGACCATGGAAAAATATGACGGGTGGCGTGTGTTTATTCCAGGGTACATCTTTAACAGACAAGTTATCATGACCGACAGATAACGACACCGTTTTCTTTGAGTTTACATCTCTAGGTACCGTAAAGACAGCCGTCGCATCACTGTATAATACGGCCGCTAGATAATGGCACCGCTTTCATAGGAAACCATGGCTTCAAGCTGTAATCGTATTTGCTTTTATCCATGACAGGCACATGGTGCAGTTGGTTTACTTACTGTAAAACTGGCGTCGCAAGGTCGATTCCCGCCATTGCACGAAAAAAACAAGCAATATTTTTTTCTCAATTGGTTTGGGTGTTGTTATATATTTTTCACAACATCCTCTTTTTCCCACAAGCTTCTATAATAGAAACTTAGTAGTTCTTTAAAAAAAAACCTCAGAAAACCCACCAGCTTAGTTGCCTGTATTCAGAGTTTCTCCAACAAACTAATACGGTTACCAACTGCCTACAGCAAAAACCAAGGAGAAAAATAAAAAAAAGACGAAAAAACGAATTGCTCGCTTACTGGGCGAACATTTACACACGAATACTGGTTTTGAGAAAAAACCCTGTCCCTATACGGGTTTGTCTTGTGAGAAAGTATATAGTAAAAAAACAGAAATCATAATAAAATAAATACAAATTAACATTTTATAAGTACGCATATCACCTGGTCAATTTAGAGAGGTGATTTTATTCAGAATATCCTGTAAGACAACGATAAAATTGAAGCAGCCCACATTAAACGAAATTTTCCATTTTTTGTGTTTCAACAAAAAATTTAAATGATAAACCTAAAAAATACGTAAAAACGCCAAATGTCGGCCGTTTCCATGATACACTTTTTTGTTTATTAATTAAAATAAACTCTTTTTATTATGTCGACTAGTTTTAAAATGATACTTAAAAAGTTATGGCGATGTATAGAAATTTACAAACAAAAACGTAAAAAATATTTTTGATATCATAATTTTTTTATCATAATATTTTGAGTTTGTCCAAATTTTTGTAGACAAAGACTGGATTCAACTCCCTGGGGAGCTGTTCATATTAACATATTACAACAGAGATGAAGTACATTTAAGAGAAGGTAATATAGAAGTCCATAAATAAATAAAGGTTTCAGCTCTTTAACTTAACAAACATCAACAGATGAAAGAATTGAAGGAATATAGTTGTTCAAATATAGGCAGAATGGTGAATGTTACACAGTGTGTAAAGTGGCCACTTAAACCAGCCATTGACAGGTCATAAGCCCTGTAGATGCCTGGACTTCTATATTACCTTCTCTTAAATGTTCTTCATCTCTGTTGTAATATGTTTTTTATCATAGTTAATTGATTCATAAAATACACCTACATATGTTGTGAACATTGCAACACACATTAATTTATTCTGTGTAGAAAATACCAGAAGCTCAACCACAAATAACTATCAACGTGCTAATAAACGACGTGATAACAATTTCTCACCATGGTTGTTTATCGTATTCGCGATCACAATAGAACATCCGTGAACACTTCATATTAAATGACAAAATATTTACGTTTCGCGACGTATAATCCTGCTGCGCAATTACATATTTGAATTTTACCGGTGTAAACATGGAAAATATTCCAAAACTACTTTTTATTTTATTTAACATGCTATTTATTGCATTTAGTGGGCGGTTGGAAAGAAAACTGTCAAGAAAAGCAGTCGTCATAGTAATTGTAATTAAATTTTCACTTTTTTGTATTAGATGTATTGAAAATACAATATATTGTATTATTTTTTATAGTAAACGCCGATTTTTTGCCAATGAACTGTATTTTTTTACGAGGAGAACAAAAAACAAATTGACACGAGCGTTGACTTAGAGATTACACACGCGTTGACTTATGTCGGCGATAACTTAAGCATGTTCATTATTGTTCATTGTGATCGCTCAAAGGCTTAGCATATTTTCAAGCACGTCGATGAGCTACAGGTTATTTGAAAAGATACACTTTGTTAAATCGATTGCCGATATTTTTCACTTCCCTGGAAACGGTTTCATATTCGATTAAAAATGCCAATATATTTACATAAATATAGATGTTCAACCATGTGGTGAGTAGTTAAAACATATTTTAATCTATTAATTAATTAAACTAATTTTAATAATACATTTGTGTGTATATTATGGTAGGACTAAGTATTATTCTACTTTTCTCTTGCCACGATTCTTTTTTTTGTTTTTTTTTTTTATATATTTTTTTTTTATTATTTTTTTTTAAATTTTTTTTTTTAAAGGAATAACCCGCTAAGCCTCTACTTTAGAGGCTTGTCAGCTGGTGGGAAAGAAGGGATATGGAAGCAGGTAGTGAAAAATTCACCACAACACCCAGACCAATTGAGAAGAAAATCTTTCAAGGATTTTTTTCTTACAACTGGCGGGAATCGAACCCGCGACGCCAGTTTCACAGTCGGCCGTCTAACCAACTGCGCCACGACGCCTGTCTTCTTTATTATATCACTTTATGAAAACTTACCCGTATGTTTAATACTTCAAAACTATTTTTAAGTTATTATTGTAATAATGATGATATTAGATATGATGCTAGAATACGTTTCTCCTATTTGGTCTCCATTCTACAGGACTCATATTTACCACATTGAGTCTGTCCAACACAGTTTTCTAAGAAAAGTGGCATGGTTGCTCGGGTTACAAAGGGATAATTATTCCTATTTTGAAATAGAGCAATCTCTTAATCTATCTTCATTGGAGAGACGTAGAACTGAGATGGACCTTATATGCATTTTCAAAATTTTAATGCTATAAGTGATGTCCCATCTATGTTGCAATCAATTTCTTTTCATATTCCCAACCATTTTACCAGAAGTCAAAATCTGCTATTTATAAAATCTTCTAAGTGCAACTTTTTTTTTTATGCCTCAATGTCCAGAATGTGTAGATTAGTCAATTCATCACACGACTTGGAATTCTTTGAGATAGATCTTCTGGCTTTTCGTATATCTCTTTGCTACTAAACAGTGTTGGGTGACGTTGGATTGACATGATTTAGCTCGAAGTCTTATGTCTTTCGTTTTTATGAATATATTGTATAACATTATTGTTTTGCCCTTGTTTGTCTTTGCTACATAGTTTTATGTTCTTTTTGTTCAGTTTCTTGCAATTATGTTTCTTCATGTAACTGTTGTAATTTTGCTTAGGCCGTATATATAATAAATAAATGATCAAAAGTCAAAAACTGGAAAGCGTTCTTATTTTAAAGAAGCTTGTGTACATGATGTGTTGAATGAATCGGTGAAAATTTTGTTATGTTCGACATTAATTTCATGTTGTAAACCACTACTACAATTATCATCATCATTCTCATTCCACTTCTAAAGGTGCATAGGGCATTGCATTGGTACACCAATTGCGGTGTATCATGATGAAAAAAGTTACATAAAGGTAAGATAATCAGTCTAACACTTCAGATACCAGTCTAGAGACTTTTAAACAGTCTAGCATAAAAATACTCTTTTAAATATATATTTCATATCAATCGTGTCAAAAAATAAACCCGAGATCTTTTGCGTGGTAGGCAAACGCACTGACCATTACACCACTAGGCTGACTAAACTACTAACACATCACATATAATGTTTCTTGCTTCTAATTGTTCTGTAATTTTAAGATAGAATAAATAGAATAATAAGTTTTAGACCCCTGAAACATTATATATACAAACAGTCATACTTGCCACATAGATTGGTTCATGCTCATTCTGTTGTACACAGGAATTCAAATTCAAATTTATTTATTCACAAAGTAACACAACAAATAACAAAGGATTTAAGACGTTAAATTGGAACTTTATATCAAACCAAGAACCCTTGAGCAATGGTTCGACATTATTAAGGTATAATACTCTCTCTTAAACATAGTTTCACTAATGTGAAATATGTAGATCTCCAAAGTGATAATGTTCAGCTGCTTGACTGCTATTCCAATCGGCATGACCAGAAGCAGGTTGGTTCTGGAAACCGGGAGGTAAAACAGTCTGTGCTGACGCTGTCGGAGATAGCCATCAGGAACATAAAAATTGATACTCTCTAAAATGGCCGAGTTATCGATAAAACCCCTTAACAGTCTGAAAAAATGGGTCAGTGTAGACCCATCCCTTCTAAGTTGTAAACTATTGGTCCCAAGCATACCCAAGAGGAACCCAGTGGGATAGAGCCACGGATAACTTCCATACTCCCTCATGTAGAGATACCTCAGATTTTTTTTCTGAACCCTCTCCAATATGATGGAGTATCTCGCTTCGTGCGGACTCCATATCACCGATGCACTCTCAAACCAACGATTTATTTATTTATTTATTAACATACACGGCATAATTGCCTTTTACAAATTTATAATATAAACATATAAGGTTTGATATTTTTTGAACTACATATTTGCACTCAAAACTAAGGAACAATAATCAAGCCTAAAAATTATATAACATAATATTTAAAAAAAAAAAAAGTTTAAATAAAACAAAAGTTTGAAATAAAAAGTATACGAGAACTTTAAAAATTAATATAAAAAGTAAATCAAATTTTAAACATAATAAGGTTTACAATAAAAATATATATAAAAAAAAAAAAAACAAAAACAGAAAATCATATATGAAGTAACTACATTAAATATGATTACTGCTCATCTTTGAAAAAGTTTATAAGGTTTGTTCTATAAGAACAATACCCCACATTAAATATATCCGATATGTGGGAACAACTATTGCCGAGTTCATGAAGTCGGCTCAATACGGCATTACAATCATACACTGTGCGTGAGTTACTACTGCAAAACGGTGGCACCCGCCTAGTTATCCTTCCAGGCACCCTGAAGTTGACGAGTGACAAAAGTTCTGGGCAATCCCATATAGAATGCACAATTTTATACAAATTTAACAGGTCTATAATTTTTCTTCTATCGTTAAGTTTAAGCAAATTTAATGTTTTTAATAAAAAATCGTAATTTAAAAATTCATGACTAATTCCAAGTTTAAAATTTATGTATCTTAAGAATATATTTTGGACCCTTTCCAGAGAATTTTGATGACAATTGTAGTAAGGAGTCCAAATTGTCGAGTTGTACTCTAACTGACTTCTCACTAAAGAAGTATACATCAACTTCAAAGTGCCTATGTTTTTGAATTCATTAGTCACACGTAACACGAATCCCAACATTTTCAGAGATTTACTAGTTATGTTGTTAATGTGACTAATGAAGGATAATTTTTGGTCGAAAATGACGCCTAAGTCGCGCACCTCAGAAGTTGAGATTAATTGAGTATTTCCCATCAGATAATCGAATAATATGGGATTTTTTATTCTAAAAAATTTGTACATAATTCTGAGTGTACGGGGATTCTCTTCTAGTTCAGAGAATAAAATCCAACATCCTTAGAGCAAGGTCACATGTTCTCATATAAAGATATATCTTTATACGAGTATATCAATTTCTAAATATTCTTCTTCGTGGACCAGGTGGATTTATCAACAATATTTTAAGTTGTCCTAATTTTTAAAGATAAGAACTGGATTCAACTACCTAGGTAGCCGCTAATATCAACATATTACAACATTAAAATATGAGCAGAATGGTGAATAGTGGGTAAAGTGGCCACTTAAATCAGCCAATTACAGGTCATAAGCCCAGTAGATGCCTGGACTTCTATATTAGCTTCTCTAAAATGTTCTTCATCTCTGTTGTAATATGTTAATGTTCACAGCTCCCCAGGACTTGAATCCAGTCCTTATCTACGAGAATTTGGACAAACTCAAAATATTGTTGAAAGTATAAACAGTAAAACTAGTATAACAATTAGTACATTTTTATAATTTAGAAAAGAAGTGATTAAAAAGTAATGCTTTTAATTTGTATGAAGATAAATAAAATAAATCTATGTTTCCATGTTTGTTTGCTAACATGTAGAGCCGTGGATTAGGTGAGTATTAAGTATAGGTTGAACTATGCAAATCAACAGCAAAATATGTATTTTTTCTCGTCCCACGCTGTCTCACATAAAAATTCACACAATTTAAAAGCTCGGGGCTGTCAAGAACATTATTTAATCACTTTATATTCCTTTAAATTATTAAATGAATGAAATATTTTGTAATGCACCATTACACAGTGCAAGGTATTTAATATACGCCTTTGTTTCACATAAAATATATAAAACAAATTTATGCTGGAAAGAATTCGCCAATCAACCGAACAATGATTTATTTTACTTAAAATGTGCAACGGTTAGTCTTGGTATATTTAGCGACTAGGTATGGCCGCATGGAATGGTGAATGTTACACAGTGTGTAAAGTGGCCACTTAAACCAGCCAATGACAGATCATAAGCCCTGTAGATGCCTAGACTTCTATATTACCTTTTCTAAAATGTTCTTCATCGCTTTTGTCTTATGTTAATGTTTTTTTTGTCAATAAGAGAGTTACTCTTTTAAAATTTTCAATTTCATAAATCGGGACTTTTATTAAATTTATCTCTACTACTTTCACTGACCCTTTCACTTAAATTACATGGAGGGCCTTTGTTGGATATTGTCATTCATCCACATGACCACATTACAAACAAGAATAGTAGCAAAAGCTGTATTTACTTGTATGACAATAGCATGTCCATTACAGTAATTTTATAATTGTAATAAAGACAGATAACTAAATTATTACTGTTACTATTCTAGATTAGATTATCATAATCATTATTTTTAAATTTCCTAATTCCGACGCCCTTCGTATAAGTCACAAAAAGGTAAATCCGATAATCATGCATGTAACACCGCTTATTTAAAGGTAATTAACTCTATCAAAGTCACAGCGAAATGATGGTTAGTAGGTCGGTACTACGTTTGACAATCTCAACACTAAGGGTTAGCAACACTACTTTCCGTTGATAGGAAAGGCTGGTACGAACCATTTGATTAGTTCATACCCAGAGACATTGGGTTCCCAGGGCCGCGATTATAATGGGAAGTCAAGGACGGCATACCTTCACCCTGACGATATAGTTGAAGATAAATTCTCCCGGGTGATCACGAAAATACACTACCGACTTTTTGTCTTTAAGTTTTGAGATCTTGAGACCTCTTCGACAATGGAATCTGGGCAAATTGAATACATTCATCGGGTATGATCGTCTTACGATAATTTTTTTTAGCACGATAGATCTTTTCAAAGAAAAAAAGTACTGTTTTAAAAAAAAATATCAAAATTGCGATAGAGACTTCACAAGAGCAAAATTTTCAGTTACTATTTTTTCATCGTTTAATTTACTAGTTTTCATTATTTTATTATTAATTATATATATATGTACGCGTATGTATGTGCATTAGTGTATGCGTATATGTTCATGTGTGTATATGTATGTATGTGTATGTATGTTTGAATATATATATATATATATATATATATAGATGTGTGTGTGTGTATGTATATGTATATATTTTGTATGTGTACATTTATATGCATTTTTATTTCTTTTTTCATTGTTTTATATTAACTAACTATTTCTTCTTCTTATTTTCCTTCCCTATTTTCCTATATCACTTCCTTTGTCCCCTAGCGAATCGTAGGTTTTGTTTTTTTATATTTTTGTTCCTAAATGAAACCCGTAATTGGTTTAGTTACTTGTATTTATTCTTTATTTATTTTTCATAACTATGACTGTCTTACAGTATATTGACTGTCTGCAAAAATAGGTACATCGGTATGTACCAATGTACCTAGTATCCCACGGTACACATACCTACGCATTAAATGCGAGAAAATTTTCTTCTACCGCACAACTTTGCTTTAGTTCCGATTGATTTAAATTTTCAATCGTTCTGAGGTGAGCATTTTTTTTCATTATTTCTTCTTCTAGCGGTGCCTTGTCAGGTCCCCCCGACTTGGCGATCACTACAGCGAAAGCATCTCGGTCCTGCGCTATTTTTAAATTCCGCAGCCAGGACAACTGCTTATGGGATGTACTGGCCATAGTGATTTCTGCGAAAAGATGACCTGAGTGGTTTCTCGTTACCTTCTCTAGTGGATTTTCCCGTCGGGGTTACCTTCCCCTAGCTAGTTGGTTCTGTTTTGGAGGCGCCAGAAACTCACCTTTCATCCTCTCGTTATCTGCTGTGATCACACCGTTATGAGTGTGATCCCATTGCCCAGGGTTCGCGATGTGGACGCTGACGAGTTGGACTAGTCAGTAGTGTTGCCGGTGGAATGCAACTGGGCGTTTGCAGCATTTTATAAATTCACACCCTCCAGCAAGGCGTGACTCACTGCGACCCTACTGACAATTCAAACCCCTATTTAAAATACAAAAAAGGAACACTTGCCACTTTACACTATGTGTTAAGTGGCCATTTAAACCAGCCAACGACAGGTCATAAGTCCTGTACATACATAGACTTCCAAATGTCTTTCGCTTAAATAATCCATCCATCTTTAGTTGTTATTCGTAGATATAAAATAGCTTTTGGAAAACGTTTTTGATTGTTGTAATCGTTTCGTACTGAGGCAAATTCAGTACTACGGGAAATTGGATGCAAAATATGTTTTCTTTCGAGCAGTAAAAATTACAGCATTAAATTTTATTGCGAAGTTTTTTGAAAATGCATAAATAAAAAAAAACAAAGTACTTAAAAACGTCACAAGTTTAGGTCAACACGTGTTTAGAATAGCCCAGAGGTTTCCAACTCCGTGCCCGCGGGCACCATGGCGCCGCGGAACGATTCGTATATGCCTGCCACTATTCGACAGAGACAGATTTTTTTCATAAACATTAATTACAAATGTGAATTATTTTTATTTATTATTATTTTTTATTTTTTTTTGCACCACAACAGGCCAGAAGGCCTAATTACAGTGGTGAATTACATTACAACAACCAGGCTTGAGAAAAATCACATTTCAATTTTTGTGTTCTCACCGGGATTTGTTAGAGTTTTATTTTTTTGAGTGCCTAGGTTTATTAAATACGTTTGTATGTTTGCGACATTGTATGTCTGAGTGGTTCCTTTGCTGACAGTACTTGTCGCAACTTGTCTAGCGACGAGCCGGACTGCACTCTTCACGCTGGCCTGGAACGGGGAGTGCTATTTGCACATCACTCCTTGTACAAGCAGAAAACCCAAAGTGAACGAACGCCACGAACTGAGCCGATAAATCTCCTAATTATGAGGCATTGCCTAATGATATGCAATGCCAAAGATCACATTGACATATTAATATTATATTTTTTTATAAAATGTTTTCTTTGTATTTGTGTTTTTTGTTTACTTTGTTTACCTTTTGTAAATACATTTCTCTGTGCGTATGCTGAATAATAATTTTATTATTTTGAAACATTTCTGTATTATTTATTAATAAATTATGAGTATAAGACAATGAATCATGGGCAAATGAGAAGTTATGGAAAGAGTTTGTCGATTAAAAATAGGTGGTGCTTGCCACCCCACCGATATTTTAGAATGTGCTCTAGAGTACAAAAAGGTTGGGAACCCCTGGAATAGCTAATCAATTATATGTTGTGACAGTTTTTTGGTTTCCAGGTAGCCATAGTCAGCGTGTTTGGATGGGTTCGGGGTTCTCTTTTGAAATATCAGAAAAACGGTCATTGGCGGTGCAATTTTAAAATTAAAAATCTTAAAAACGTTAATGCGATGACAATACGATGCATTAAAATAAAACTTTTTTTTTTGCTTAGTTAGATAGTCTACGAACCAAACTTCTTTGAACAACGTCACTAGTTCTTCTGAATCAACCAATGATAAAGTGCTGTGATTGATTTACGGTTCACGAGACGCCAATTGACCAATCAGCAGAACTCACAGAAGAGAACTTGTGATGACACACGCGGAGTAATTTCAAAGTTACAATTACAAAAGTTACAAAACTTTAAAATCATTGCGCTGATTATACAATACAAAAAAAATATTTGAAAAAACAAATTAGCTTAGTTTGATAGTCTATCAATCTCAGAGTAATAACCTTATAGAGCCCCCCACACGGAGAAAAACCGTTTTATGATTTTCGACTTATTTTTATTTTCTTTTATTTAGGAAATATACATTTTATAGTTAACACAGTTAAACTTAACTCTAATAGACCAGTGAAGTTCCTATATTATATTATATTGATATTAAAGGTTATCAATTTTTTTTTCAGTACAAAAAATGACAAGGAAAAAAACAGATTACAGCAATACAACGGGATCGTGTGTACTTGGGTTGAGAATTGCAAGCGCTAACCAAAGCCGTTTGTTACACGTTTGTTGTTAAACTAAAAACCAAATTAAAATCAAATCAAAAATTTGGAACGCTTTTGTTATATGCAATAGAGCTTAAAGGCTTCTGTAGAGAATTATTGCTCTGAGCTATCAACAAATAAAAATACGCTAAACTTTCTTATTTTCGTTGTAATTGAACGAAATAAATTATATATTATATTTCAGAATAATCAGTATTGTAGACTATCACACGTCACCGTGATTTGTTTGCTTATGATTTAATACATAACTCTTTTATATTACTTTTTAGTTAGAACCGAAATTTTATTAATGGAAGAAATTATTATAGGTAAAGATGAATACCGCCATTCGTCTTTGATAAAACGTCGTTAAAAAACGCTTAGAGTCTTATAGTAACCGGACGCACAATGGTTAGAAGCGAAATACTATGTAGTCTTAAAATTATTTAAAAAAAACTAAAAGTCTATTATTTTTATCTTTTACTTTCGAAAACGATTTTAAAATACAAAAAAATATATATAATAAAACCAGTAAATAAAGCAATGGGAATCTTCCCCTGTGAGTTTTTCTTTCGATCAGTCAGCGCTTAAAATCTTCTTGCGTTATCCCTGATCATTGGACTACGTAGTTTTTATCGGGTCATGGTAAGTTTAACGACAATTAATTTGTTTTTAAAATTGTTGATTCCCCTTCGTGCTGCTGCGTATATCCTAATCACTCATCTGAACACATCTTGTGGTCTTGTTTCTTTCTCCCTCTCTATGATTACCTAACAGAGCTTCTCGTTACCATCCATGGCTCTGTTATAGGTCTTGTCGGATATACAGATCTGGTTTCTTCCAAAAAAAAATCAAGTCTTAAAAAAGTTTTGTAATCATTTCAGCGAATTGATCATGTTCAATCAGTTTAATCCCAGTCAGTGAAAAATTTATTTCTCTCTTTTCTCAATCCGATGAAGTGCATATTATGTGCTTCTGGAATACCTTCTTTCAGCAAGGTGCTAATGCTACCAGATTAAAGAGAGCTTTTTCGGGCAGCTTTTCTTGTTCGACAACGAGCAACTTCTCCGTGTATGTGGGCACCGCCAAGGACACTTATGACTTCAAATGTGGTGTGCAGTATGTGGTGGGCCAGCTGTCAGCTTTTAGATTGAAAATTTCTACTACTTACCAACATTTAAATAATACCCACTAAACAATTTTTTTTTGCCTGAAACTGTTATATTTTTTCAAAAACATCCAATTATTTACTTACCTTCTTTTTTATGTGGTATTTTATCTTTATTTAAAAATATATCTATAAAACCTAATGATACGCGATACCTTTGAACTAAAAATATTAAAATTTATGTTTATTAGGTACATATTTACTAGACATACATATTCTCTCGTCATACCATGAAATACTTGAATTTTAATTTTGTACCGGTCCTGTAAAAGCCCTCTGGGCGGGTGTAATGTAATAAATAAATGAATTACATTGAATAACCACACAGTTTGTGCTTTAAATAAAAAATAAATACTAAACATTATTTTAACTTGTTTTGCGCAACTGACCTTTAGTATTATTTTATTGATTGATTTGGTGTTTATTTTGTAGAACTCTGTATTTAAACTTACATTATAATAAATCAAACATTGATTTGAGTCCACTGAACACTCAATTTCATTTTTACGAATATAAAAACAAAAATTTCGTGACAATTGTTTCACCTTGTTAGGGCATTTTCAAACAAATGTGAAGATTAGATGGATTGAATGTCGTATATAGTTGTATAATTCAAGGTACTTAAGGACATTCAATCCATCTTATATTTACATTCGTTTGAAAATACCCTAACAAGGAGAAACAATTGTCACGGAATTTTTATTTTTATATTTGTAAAATAAAAATAAAGTGTTCAGTAGACTCAAATCAGTGTTTGATTTCTTACATGAAAAATATTATTTTAATCGATTAATATTCTGAATAATTTTAAAGTTGGTACGCAATCAAGAAGAAGATTTTTACCATTTGTTTTAAATAAACTATAGCGTTTACCGTATGTAATTAGAAAGTAATTTTGGTCATAGGTTTATCACTGTGGACCACTGTACGATGGTGACATTCTATGAAGTTGAGGGGTTTCACGCTATAAATATTTTTAAACGCTTTTATTTAAGTTAGTATGGGATGGAACCTCGCGTATATTGCAATGTGCGAGATAAAATTACTTAAATATTAAAATTATAGATAAATTTAAATAATAATCATAGTGAAATTAACATGACAGCATTGCCTTAACATAATATTGTGATAATCAATTAAAAATAATTTGCCATTCGAAATGTTTTTAATATTTATTTTAAGTGCTTTAATAGTTTATTTGCTTTCAATTTATGGATACGGGTACTGGAAACGAAGAGGAATCTACAGCCCTACTCCCATTTTTCCAATCGGCCATGCTGGAAAAATTGTCATGTTCGGAGAGAACCTTGGAGAGGCCATGGCGAAGTGGTACCGTAAAACAAAGCACAAACATCCTTACATCGGATTGATTATGGTAACCAAGAGAACGTTGGTGATTAACGACCTGGACTTGATAAAAAAAGTCATGGTCTGCGATCATGATTATTTTCAAGAGCACGGCTTGAAATCGAACACGTCGGCTGACCCCTTGGGTCAAAATTTATTTAATTTAGACGGTGAAAAGTGGAGAAAAATTCGCGTGAAGCTGTCTCCTATCTTCACGGCTTCAAAACTTAGAAATATGATGCAAACAATGAAGGAATGCACTGAAAATCTTTTGGACTATATGGCGCTGAATTTAAGCTCTGATGATATTATCGGAGTCAAGGATCTTCTTGATAGATTTACAACTGATACTGTGGGATCTTGTAACTACGGTATAGAGCTTAATAGTTTTAAGTATCCGGATACAGAATTCAGGAAGCTCGGAAGAAAGGGTTTCATCAAGGATTGGTATTGTTGGACCATCGATATGTTGTGTTGTGTGGCGCCGTCGATAATGACAAGTCTATATTTAAGTCCACATAATAGCGATGTTACTAATTTCTTTACACGCGTATTCCCCGAAGTAATGGATTACAGAGAAAAACATGGAATTATAAAAAATGATTTCATGCAGCTTTTGATTGAGATGAAGAACATAGGATTAAAATCAGGTAAGCACTTTTATTTTATTTTATTTAGAAAACCAACAGTTCTACACACGTATTTATATTAAACAAACATATATATTGTATACACTCAGAACTAATAACATATTTCAACAAACTGTACAAAGTTAATAAAGAAAATATAATACATTTATTACATATATATATAAATACATATAAGTTTGTACGTATTAAAATATTTTCGAATAAATATTTATTTAATAATCAAAGAAAATACAGTTTTTCAATAGGATAAAAATATTTTTCATAATTTTCTCATATGTTTTATTGGAATAAAGGGAATTTATACCTTTTAAATATTAGTTAAAAATTCATCAATGAATTGGGTGTTAACATAAGTTGTGTAATTTTTTTTCCAAATTTTAAAATGAGCACAAAAAACAATAAAATGGTAACAGGCATACGTTATTTAAAAAAAACTGCTCTACAAGAAGTTGTATTTGATTTTACGTCACAAATATTATTTTATTTTATTACAAGGCTTGAAAATGGAATGTCAAGTGGAAGAAAATGATCCTTTTCGACAGCTAATTTTGTTTGCATTCAATCGAAGGAATAAAGCTGCCAAAGCTGCTCGCGATACTTACAGTAATACGGTGAACATGCCAAAATTATTGACTTATGTGTTTTAAAATGATGAACACATTATTGACTATTTTTTTGTAAAATAATGAAGGAGAATACATATTGAATTAATATTGGTTTTATATTTTTTACCATGCCTTCTTGTTTTCTTAATTTTGAAAAAAATGGACACAAATTATGTTAACACCGAATACATACTGGTATGTAGAGTCAAATTATAATGTAACAAGTAAAATGTAGGTTTTAAAAAGAGCTAAAAACAGTTATTTACAAATATTTATGAAGTGTGAAAAGATAAAGCGAGGTAAATATTTATGAAAATATAAAGTGATATGGCGTTCTTTTTACTCTGCTACGGGGAAACATTTAATTTGAACAGTTGGTAAAAATATTTTTTGGTACCTATAAATAAACAAGAAAAATACTTATTGATAAATAAATTAAAACAATTTTGAATAGGTAATAAATAGTAAATAATAAAACACGCTTTTCAAATAAAATGCACATATTTTGTCAATGTGTAAGTATGCACTGTTTGAGTATTTAAAATCACCGGTTTCCCTTTGAATTCCATTAATGTATTATTTTTTTGTTATACTATTTAGCTTTTTCAAACTTTTTGAATATTTGCAGATTTTTGGTTTATCTGTATATATGAATTTATTTTTAAATGGCATGTTTTACAAATTACCTAACTCCATTTACTTGTAAATATAATTAATAATGTATTTTTGCTTACATTTTACAAACAAGTGCCGTTAATTTTAAAATAAAATCTGTTTATATCAAAATACCATGTGATTTTCATATAAATAAGTTATAACTATTTTTTACAAGGCTTTAACCTCAGAGTATTAACGTGCTACCGCTTATAGAGCTGCCTAATATATACAAAAATTGATCTAAGATTATCAATCACGAAATAAACTGCAGTTTGCGGTAAGACCGTAGAGAATTACTTACCTATATATGCACCTATTATTATTTCATTCAAATGATTTATTGACAATTCTTGATGGAATTCGATTGTAATGATGTAATAACTTATATTTACACATAAGTTATTAATTTAAACAATACTTGGTACACTTCCACTTATTTATTTTGACCAATTAGCGCTTTCACCCTCTAATGGGCATCTTTAGACTGGTCATGCCCTGTGACATGGTCATGTCTGAAGATGCTCATTAGAGGGTGAAAGCGCTAATTAATCAAAATAAATAAGTGGAAGTGTACCAAGTATTTTTTTAATTAATAACTTAGTTATTTATTTTATTTTATTTGGGAAATCAACAGTTCTACATCCATATTTTTAGTAAACAAACAGATATAGTGTATAAACTCAGAACTAGTAACAGATTTCCACATAGTATACAAAGTTAGTAAAGAAAATATATTACATATCAAATAAATACATACAATTTATACATTTAAAAATGTTATTTTCATGTACTCAATAATCAAAGATTTTTTAAATATTTATTTTAAGATCATTAAGTTACTGTAAATTGGGCGGGATAAGGACAAGAATGCTTGAAGAGAGGATAAGGAGGGGAGGGGAGATGTACATATTTATTATTATAATGTCTACTAAGTTACATAATACATTTTTAGTGTAAATTTTATATCTGACAGAGTGATGTTTGTGTAATCTAAGTATTTATGTGTAAATATAAGTTTTATTTTTTTTATTTATTTATTTATTTTACATAAACGGCATAAATTGCCTTTAACATATATTGAACATAAATATGAGAAAAAAAAATAACAAAAAATTATAAAATTGCATAACTATAACAATAGTAACAAGTAGGTAAATACACATAAGCAACCAAAAATATTAACGAAATAAATACATAAATATGAAAAAACAAAAAAAGGAAAGACATTTATAAATATAAAGAAAAGTTTAAGAATAATATTGCGAGAGAAAAAAAGAAATCGGACTCGTTTTATAATTATCAAGTCCAGAACCAAATATATCAGCCTTGTCCTCATACTGATTGCCATATCTATGGAGCCTAGGAATAGGCATTTTTAGAACATTTTTAAATATAAAGAAAAGTTTAAGAATAATATTGCGAGAGAAAAAAAGAAATTACATCAATACCTATTATTATTTTTCCTTACAACGAAGGTATTGTATATTTATTATTGCGAGGTTATCCAAATTTATATTTATATTATTAAGGGTACTCAAAAAAAACTTAGAAATCTCCATGGAAGGAGTTGCTGAGATATTTGCGAAAAACTTTGAAAAAAGAATTGTGAGATTTCTAATCATGCTTCACTAACTCAATGGCGAATGCTAAGTTTGCGGTGTCAAGTAGTTTAATTGAAATCTTTTTTTGCAAGATTCAGAGACGGTTTTAAATTACGCTATTATTGAGGTAGGTATAGTATATGTATAGTTTATTTAGCCATCAATAACTAATTTTCCGTTTTTGGTGGAGATTTCTAAGTGTGCTTCCAATACCCTCATTTTTTCTTTTATTATTGAAATAAGAAATTTTCACGCTTTGTCTGATCACGCAAAGCCAAACACAGCGACGAAAGAGACCGTTAGAAGTCTGTTATTAAACAAAAAACCATAACAACAATTTGCAATTCTTTTGTTCTATGCAATAGAACGAATCTCTGAGAAAGTCTTTTTTAGCGGGCAGCGCGTTATTACTGTTTCTGGGCAAATTAAAAATACAGTACTGGGTGTGAAAAATAACCAGAATCCTGGACGAGCGCTTCCAACTAGATGGCTACTCTCAGGTAAAAATCCTGAATAGAATCGGGTGGAGTCCACCTCGTAGTTTAATTGTTGGCGCGTACGCCTACCTTAGAGCGTTAAGTATTTTGTTATTTATTTATTTTAAAGAAACAAACAGTCGACAATGATATAAAAACATACAGTTTAAAGACAGACCAGCGAAGTTTCTAAATAAGAATCATACATATTATCAAATTGTGTTACAACAAATGTAGTGTATTTGTATTTGTATGAGAGTAAGTGTAGATGTGTGTTTAAATGTTCAGGTGTGTGTAAGTGTGATCATCATTGGATAGTAAGTGGGATCGTATCGCCGCCAGAAATAATAAATCTTAATTTATTGTCAAATAAATTAAAGAGCATGTAAAATATATCAATAGGTAATAAAAAGCAGTATAGTTAGAGCAAGAACGATAGAAGCAAGAGTGTTGTGCATAGTTAGTGCTACAGAATGGCAGATGGAATAAATACTTATTTCTTGTCACGCAAAAGGGGATATTAAGATTAATTTTGGAGAAAAGGTTAAAAGAGTCTATTTTATTATTTAATAATTTATGTAAATAGCATAATTCAGATACAGTCCCTCTATTTTTTAAGGGTAAAACATCCATTTTGTTTGACAGATTGGCTGTAAGTACAAAACGTTTTATTGTTTTTATAATCTAGGTATTTAAAAATTTTTCGTTGAACTATAACTATATTTCGTTATAATTTATTAGACGTCTAGGGATACCAATCTTAAAAATAATGCATTTAAGAAATTTATTTTGAATTATCTCAAGATAATCCAAGTAAGTAATTTAATACAATAACCATATTGTTGAATTATTTCATTTATTTTTTAAATCTTTAAGTACAAAGAATAAGAACTTAGGGGAACTTTTAGCGAAAAGAAATATCTTCCAGCTAACCAAAAAACAGACTAGATAAAAGAAGAGTTAGTCAAGATTTGTACCAAAAAACAAAATACGGATCAAAAGATAGATACCTACATGAAAAAACCTAATTAATTAAAAATAACAAATGGTTTACTATTACTTAAATAAAAATAAATTATTTGTTATAGGTACATGTATGTGTATATCTATATATGTATATGTGTATGTAAGAGTGTTTATGTATATGTGTGTGTATATATGTATGAATATTTATGTGGGTATGTGTATGTATACATATGTGTATGTATATATGCATGTATATGTATGTATGTGTGTATGTACGTGTATGTATGTGTGTATGTGTATGAATGTTTATAAGGGTGTAAAAATATAATAATATCGTATTCCAAACTGCATGAGGCCAAGGGCCCTGTGTTGAGTTGGGATACAACATAATGGAAAGTGGAAACACGTACATAATTAAATAATAGCATAATTAAAAAATAAATATTATTACATAAACATAGATATATTTCAAATAAATCTATGCAATATTCCGCAGCGGTTTCCTGCAATGGACTCTTCCATTAGACAAAATCCAGACTTGTACACTCCTGAAAATGGCTTTCGTTTTGGCGAAAAATGGGAACTATTTTAAATTTTAATCAAGTAAGGAACGCGGACTAAATTTTCATCATTCATTGGTTGGATTCGATCATATAACGTCGAGATGACAAGTCGGAAGAACATACCGCGGTAGATAGAGACAGTACAATAGTTAAGTGTACCGTCTCGATATGTGCAAATGAAGATAACGTTCATAATCACGGCACTGGACTAATTTGTACCGCAAAGGGTTAAGTTAAACCGGTAGGTAATATTGATTTGTTTATATGCGTGCTTATTTGTGCGTGAATGATTGACAGTACGAAATGATTATTCGACTCGTGTATGAGTAACATTTACTATATTAGTCAAAGACCACTTTTTTGTCAAAGGAATTTAACTGAAAAAAACCGGTTTTGCCTAAGTTGACAGCTTTTTACATTTCTTTTCAAAGCTTAATGACATGACATAATTAATTTATGTTAAATGTGGCGACGCAAAAAATTATAATTAATTTGAATAAAAGCTGAAAGTATTTTATTTACCATTTCTGGGAAATATGAGTACCGACGATTGGAAATCAAAATAAAACTGGTCTTAATCTAAAATCTCTATGATGAACCTCAAATGGAGGAGAACGTAAAGTTCGGTGTATGCACGCGTAAAAATTATATCAGACGCATATTTGATATCAACAAAAATGCCGGCGAGTGTAGCAAATCAAGATTAAAGATGCTTTTTTCAACGCTGTTTCGAGTCAGTGGCGTGCCTTGGGTCAACCAGTAAGGCAAACCCACAAACAGAATTATAATATGCTAGAAGGCGTGTAGAACCAAGTTTGCATACATCGTACTGTGTCCAAAAGTTTCCCCTCTACCCGACATCTTGCCTGCGTGCATGCGTGCAGTGGCTTTGTAATGTTGCCAGACCGTGAACAATATACACAAATATAAAATAATTTTGGGTCATGTTATGTTATACTTTACTATAAAAAATATTTTACTGACTGAAATATAAAAAAAAAAAAGATACTTTTATTAACCAAACGTAAAAAACTCATTAAATAATCTTTTTTATTTTTTATTATTTTTTTTAAGCCAATCAACAGGCTTAAGTAAGCCCTAATAGATTGGTATTAATACTCATTACTTTACACAGTGTGTAACATTCACTATTCTGCCCATGTTTGAACATCGGATCCCAAAAGCGTGATCTGGAGCGTACGGCCGCAGTTTCAATTTGGAGCTAACAGTTTATTCCTTCACTGTCATGCGGAAAAATTAGAATAAGGTATTGTACTGACCATTTGTATTTGATTGATCGATAGTTAACAATACTTCAGTGAGGGGTACAATGCAAGCTTTTAAAGTGTATGTGTTTTGTTATTTTTGCCGTTAGATGATAAATATATTAAATTTTCTCTTATTTTTTTTTAATGATAGTCAATATGCGAAACTAAAGTAAGACTTTATAAACGGTTTCAGGAAAGGGGTGGGTGCTTTCATTGTAGTTAAAAGTACAGAACTCCGTTTATCCAAACTCCAGTCATCCGAATCGTTATCAGATAATAAAAAATAAAAGATATTTAAAAATAAGTTTCTTCTTTCAAAGCAATAAACTTTTTTATAATAAAATAAATAAAACAACTTTGTTTTTAACCACTAATTTAAAAAAAAATATAACCACCGATCGGTTTCAAAGCAAACAAGCTTCTTCGTCAAGGTAATGAATCAATTCCTTTTTTATTTTTATCATGTTCACTGAATACTACACGTAGACCCAATACATCAAGTCTTTGTTTTCCTTACTAAGGAGGTTTTTGATATCAATATTTTAGAAGGCAGACAGGAGAGGACTAAAAAAAATATTGTTTATTTGGTTATTATTTTTTATATTTTTTATTATGAATCACTTTTTTAATTTCTAAGATTTCTAAGTTGTCTAATTTTAATATTTTATTTTCAACGTGAAGTACTTTTAATCCAGTGTCTTTATTGAAGTGATGATTATTTTCTGACAGATGATTTGCGAATTCAGAAAAATTATTATTATTTAAGCATCTTAAGTTTTCTCTTACACTAATATTAAAGTTTCTTTTAGTTTTTCCAATATAGATTGAATCGCAATCATTACAATTTAATTGGTATATCCCAGATTTATTGTATTTATGGACTTTGTCTTTGTGATTTTTTAACAATGTTCCTATATTATTAGTTGTGTAGAAAGCCGGTTTAATGTTTGATGGTAAGGAATTGGATGATTGTTTTGAAAAAATGTCATTTATAAAAAGAATCCGCCTCCACTGTTTAGGTGGGTTTGCTTTATTTACTGTGGGAGTAGAATATAAATATTTATTTATATGTTTGCGTTTTTGTTTTTGATTTAATATTTTATCAATCAAGTTCTCACTACATCAATTATTATTAGCAATCTGTTTTATTGTATAAAGTTCTTTTTTAAAATTAGTATCATCTAGTGGAACGTTGATTAACCTATGTATCATTGAATGGAAAGCGGAATGTTTATGGGCAATAGTTTTATTTATTTTATTATAATGAATACCCACAAAGCTAGTGCTACAAGTTTAAACTTTAAATATAAATTTTAAATGTTTATTTTTTATTTTTTTAAATTTATTTATTCATGTAAAGCCACATATTACAAAAAAAACGTATCCCTAACTCTATGAGGCCAAGAACCCTGTTTTGAGTTGAGATACAACAAAACAGCAAGTGGAAGCATTCATATTATTAAAGAATACAACAACAACAACAACTCCGTAAGGGTAGGCAGAGAGGATAGAACGCCACATCACTCTATCTTTGGATACAGATCTCACTTCTTCTACATTCATACATCTTCTCATGCACGCGCGCCGATTATTCCGACTTTGGACATGTCCATCTTCAAGTATTTGTTGGATTTGGTCATGCCATGTCTTTCTCGGTCTACCTTTATTTCTGCATCCGCAACATTCACATTGTAAACATTCTTAGCCGTTCGTTTGCTGTCCATTCGTTCTACATGTCCAAACCAGCGCAGAGCTCCTTTCTTGATTTTGTCCGTAATGCTTGTCGCAGCCTTACACAAGGTACGGATCTCAACGTTTGCGCATCTATCGTACATAGTTTTACCACACATTCGCCTGAGAGATCGCATTTCGACAGCATTCAGGCTACTTTCATTCCTGTTTTTTCAAGTCCATACTTCGCTCCCATATATCAGGGTCGGGACCAGAACTCCGTTGTGAACTGCTAATTTTGCCTCTTGCGACAGACATTTATTTGCCAAGGTTGATTTAAGTGCTTCGTTCACTCTGTTCCCAGCACTCACCCTCTTTTCAATATCTTTTACAGTCATTCCATCCCTAGTAAACAAACTTCCCAGATACAAAAATTCCTCTACTTGTTTAAGTATAACTCCATTCACAGTGATTTCACATTAAGTCATACTTTAATTTCTTTCAAAAACCATCCCATTCGATTTATCGACATTCGTCAGCAAATCGCTTCCCTTGCATACATCGTAAACCTTTGTTACCAAGAATTGCAGTTCCTCTTTGTTGTTAGCAAGAATCACGGCATCGTCAGCATACAAAAGGCAATTGACATTTAAATCACCAATTTTTGCTCCCATTCTTAAGCCTTTCAGTTCTTTCATGCAATTATCGATATACACGTTAAACAGCCATGGTGACATCACACATCCCTGCTTCACTCCTTTATGAATGTCAAACCACGATGTGTATTATCCGTTTACTCTAACACATGCTGTGCTGTCTTTTAAATAAAAGAATACTACAAATATTATTACATAAAAATAAATTTCAATAAATATATGGACAACACGCTTAGTGGTACTATATGTGTACTTTGCTGGACATGTATAAGTAAATATGAGTTCAATCCGCTGTATTTAATCCGCTCAAGGTATTTCAAAAGCAATATACTAAGGATTAAAGAACTAAAACAATTGTATTATGGATTGGTAAATTCAATACTGACGTATGGTCTGATTGGCTGGGGAAGCTGCACTAAAACGACTATGGCTTCAGTAGCTATAGCTCAAAAATCAGTAATAATAGTTGTATTAAAAAAACCATACCGATACCCGAGTGATTCGCTCTTCAAAGAATTTCAAGTGCTGGATATTCGTCAACAGTATATATTGAGGTCAGTAGCGGTCACACATCTCAACAGGGAAAAATACGCAAGGGTTTGTCATGTTCATAATACTAGACACTCCAATAAGGATCTGATTCTACAGAGAGGAGTTAATACTTTTTTAGCTCAAAAACAGCAATTTTATATAGGCCCGAGGGTATATAACCTTATCCCAGATTCGTGGAAATGTGGTGGGATTGCCAGGCTGAGGAAGGTGTTGACTGCATTTTTAATCCATATTGGTCGGAAGGAGTCAGAGAAATTGTTGTCCGATGTAGAAAGACGTAAGCTGATTTCTTGTTTTACTAGTAATGACTTAAGCTTGGGTTTCCTAGGAAAACGGTGCCGATATCTTAACGGCCGTACGAACGGTGATGCGGTGAACGGCCGCCGAAACGGTGACTAGAGAGTGGTTTCCTAGGAAAACGTTGTCATATCTGGCGGCCACGGCAGCTTATCTGTCAAAAATATGCCCTAGAATGCGATCTGTCATATTTGTCGTTATTTATGAATAGTTTGTCACAGTTTTATTTAATTTTAAACATTTTCGAAGGCATGCGACCTTCTCGTGCACGAAAATCGTATTAAAAAAAGAGTCAACTCTTTTTAAGATTTTTAAGACAGTGAATTCAAGGAGAAATACTGTTTTTCGAAGGAAAATATGAGGCGCATAATTACTCTAGTAAAACTCGATTTGGAAGGACACAAACGAGATGAGAAAATACCAGTAGAACTCCAGGGCCTATTTGCTATTCGGTACTGGGGTAGTAATGAGGTATGTAATGAATAATAATTTTGGCAATATGTAAGTATCGTTTCTGTCAATTCATTTGACAATTTTAAATACGTAAATGTTTAATGCCTATAGATATTAACTTTTGATAAATCTTCCAGATTCAAGACGACTCTGCTGATATACACGAATTTAGTCACCAAACTATTTCAACATCAACATCAATTGGCATGAAAAACACCGGACTATATTATAATGAAGCCAGTGTCCAGAACAAATGTAGTTATATCCGGCTTATTTTGTATGAGAGGATTTCATAAAGTTATAGGTGCAATAGATTTTTTTTTTTAAAATTTAATAACAAATTTAAATACAATATTAAATACAATTTTTTCAATTACATATATTTACATTAACGTTTCCCATTACGTAAAAGAAATAAACAATTCTTGTGTACATAATGGGGAATGACGTCTTATAATAGATTATTTTAGAATAACATAAATAAATTACAAAAAAGATATTAACGATGTTTTCAATCAGTGTTACATAAAGAAGAATTATAGATGTAATTTTTTACTTCTTTCTTAAATATATTGTATTCCTGACTGTACTTTTTATTATCTTTGTTCATTTCATTAAAGAAAAATATTCCTCTGTAAGTATAATGATGTTGTGCAGTCGTTGTTTTTAATTAATTTAATCCATCACAATAGATCTTCACAGGTTGCAGTGACGTCAGGAGTTTGTATACAAGGCCTACTACACAATATCTTTGATATCCGATAATAATGCTATTAACAAAAAAGGCATTTGAATTGTTTCAAACAGATAAAATATTACTCCTTAGTTTACCTCACCCTTTAGATAATAGTAGAACTTTATTTTTCAAATTTGATCCTGTACTTACATTTAATTAAGTGTGTTTGCAATAATTGGATCAATTCAAAATAATCCTCATTTAAATGATTTCAGTATAATATTAGACGCTCAATTTCAACATTCAAAATTCATTAATGATCTTGAAAAAAAAACCTTGATCAAATTTGGGCACATGATATCATACAAAGTCCTATATCCAAGCAACATTCTAAAACAAAATGTATCCCTAGAGTTAAAAGTTTTTAATGAGAAAACAATTGGTGGGTTTAAAGTGCGTGGCGCTTAAAAATCCAGAACTGTTTGTAGAACCCGAGAGTACTCTAGATTTTAAAAGTATATTTTGTAGATGGTGGAAGATTGTAAATGGGTAAAGTGTATTTGAATTTCAGAGATTCAACAATCTTCACAAGGAACCCATTAGAGAAGATAGTGTAGATCATAAAAATTTTCTAAGAAACATGTCCCTTTGGTTAAAAACTTGGAGACTCTCAATACCTGAGAGTTAGTCTCTAGGTGTACAAAAATTTAAATCCCCCATTACTACATTGGATGCGTTTTCAATGTTGATCCTATATATATTTTCCATGCATAAAGTAGAATATTTACTCTTGAGTAAATTTCAAAACGATAACTTAGAAGTGAGGTTCGGCTGTTATCGTCAAACGAGTGGAGCTTATTATTGTATTATTTATTTGCAAGTCTTAGAGAGTGAGAGAAAGCTTTGATTTAAATGTGCTGTAATATTGCTGGAGTGGAGTGAGGTTTTGGTAGGTATGTGAATATGAGAGTTAGTGTATATGAGTGTGAGGGTGGGTTTGTGGAAAGGGTGAGTGTGTGTTTGATACAAGTGGATAGAAACATCTTAAATTTATAATGTAAAAACAAATATATGATTTATAGTTAATAAAATATATGTTTAGTCTCTCTGATTTGATGTTATATGTTAAACTTTTAAATAGTATTCCTTGAGTATGTTGGATTTATAAATAAATATTTGCAATTTGTAAAATATCATAATTACTTATAATCACATCTATATAATAACTAATTTTAGTTTATTTAATCCTGTAATTATTGTTATTAATATCATACTAAATGGGATATGATAAGGTTTGCTGACGATATTGCTATGGTTGCTGAAAGTGAAGAAGAACTGCAAGAGCCCTTACAACTATGGAAAGCATTCTTCAAAATAACTACAGTATGAAGATAAATAAAGACAAAACAAAGCTTCTGACTGTAGGCCGAATGCAACACCAGATGAGAGTAGTGATGTCGGGAATACCACTAAAGAACACCAAGGAGTTTCTCTACCTCGGGAGCAAAATAACGTGGGACGGTCGGTCTAAGAGGGAGGTCGACAGCCGTATACATCAAGCTAGACTTGCATTTAATAAAAGGTCCAAAATAAAAGAATCAAATAATATAGACCTAAAACTAAGAATACTCCTAATCAAGACCTATTTATGGAGTATCTTGATGTATGGCTGCGAGACATGGTGCCTATCCGAAAGAGATAAACGGAGACTAGAGGCTTTTGAGATGTGGTCCTATAGAAGACTACTAGGAATTTCCTGGAGAGACCACATTACAAATGAGGAGGTTCTCCAAATAATCGAAGGTGGAAGGCACCTGCTCAGGACCTTGTCCGAAAGGCGAGCAAAATGGATCGGTCATGTAATACGTCAAAAAGGCCTGCATGTGCAATAGAGGGGATGACCGAGGGAACAAATTCTAGGGGATGCCCACGCCGAGAGTACCTGGAGGACCTATTAGAGGATGTGCGCTGCTCATCATATGTTGACTTTTAATGAGCCGCACAAGACAGGGAGGAATGGAGGAGAAGAATGAAAGGAATTGCTGCCAGCCAATCCCAGGATTGAGACCAGAGAAGAAGAAGATCATACTCAAATAATTTTAAAAAATACATTAAATAATAATTTCTAAAATAAAAGGTGTATATTTTTGATTAAATAAAAATAATATATGCAATAACTACATTTTTATTTGTAACTGATCTTGGTGCGTTCTATTCCTTCACAGGGCCAATTTCTAGTGTTTTGGTGAACAAATCATGATATCCTGTAAACAGAAATAAGAGAAAGAAATATTTTTTTCTTTTATTTAGGAAACATTAAGTACTATTACATAGTTTTATAGTATGCAAAATTTTATGTAAATTATGTTTTTAATACCTCTTATGAATATACACATTATTGTTATTCCATTTTGTATTATAATTTTATATGTATTCTTCTCCTTTTTGTAAATCATGAGAAATGGAGTTTATACTCACATAATATATTCTCTATTGCATAATATTTATGTAAATTTAAGATCATAATGAAAAATTCTCAAACGATAACGATACTAAAACGATTTCTTGTTTAGCATTAGGTCTTATACCCATATATATGTAACTCATATAATATTTGTAGTTTTATACAAATATGAACCAAACTTTTCTTTTGTAAATATCTCTTTGTAAAACAAAAGAACCAGAATTCACTTTACTTTATGTTTTCTTTAATATTCATTTATGAACTTGTAAATATTATAGTAACAATTTATACTGGAACATCAGAACTTAATATTGCTTACTATATATAAACTCTACAGATTTCTTCTGAAAAATTACAATCATTATACACTTACTTCTTACAGACACCATAATATATACTTATAACTTTCATCTGTAATAATATACATAACTAATTATTCTTTTCTCACTTAAAATTCTTATCTATTTTTTATTTTTTGTCACATTTAATGTTTATATCTTTTTAATTTATGAAAACTTAATTGGTCTTTTTATGTTAAAAAATTGTTGTTTTTAATACTTATTTTTTATTTTTTTAAAAAAGAAATATTTGCGTTCTTATGATTTACCCAAATATTTAATAAAATAAAATAAATAAATAAACTACAAACTGTAAGTTCAAAACCAAAATGTCTTCAGCGTTTAACTAATAATTTATGTACCTCACAACACAGTATTGTATAACTTTTAATTCTTTAGGAATATCATCTGCTCCATATCATACAAGTATATGTCCAACCTCTTTGAATCATAATTAAATTCATTTTATTAGTCTGTCAAAATATAATATAGTAATTTACATAGTAACAACAAATATAAAGAATACATTTGTCATTACAAAGCAGACATTGTTATTAATTCATTATTACTCTATTATAGCTATGTAAGTACTCACCTAGAATTTGCATTCATAACTTACAAACCACAATACATTACTTATATTGACAGGCTGGAGAAAGTACAACATATTTTTTAAAACATTTAAATTTCTGATGCTTTCTTACATTTCGTGAGATTACTTAGCATTAGGTCTTATACGCATATAATATATGTAACTCATATAATATTTGTACTTTTATACAAATATGAACCAAACTTTTCTTCTTTAAATATCTCTTTGTAAAACAAAAGAACCAGAATTCACTTTACTTTACGTTTTCTTTAATATACATATATAAACTTGTAATAATTGTAGTAACAATTTATACTGGAACATCAGAACTTAATATTGCTTACTATATATAAACTGTACAGATTTCTTCTGAAAAATTACAATTATTATACACTTACTTCTTACAGACACCATAATATATACTTATAACTTTCATATGTAATAATATACATAACTACAAACTGTAAGTTCGAAACCAAAATGTCTTCAGCGTTTAACTAATAATTTATGTACCCCACAACACGGTATTGTATAACTTTTAACTCTTTAGGAATATCATCTGCTCCCTATCATACAAGTATATATCCAACCTCTTTGAATCATAATTAAATTCATTTTATTAGTCTGTCAAAATATAATATAGTATTTTACATAGTAACAACAAACATACAGAATACATTTGTCATTACAAAGCAGACATTGTAATCAATTCATTATTACTCTATTATAGCTATGTAAGTACTCACCTAGAATTTGCATCCATAATTTGGAATCCACAATACATTACTTATATTGACAGGCTGGAGAAAGTACAAAATATTTTTTTAATATATTTGAATTTCTGATGCTCTTTTACATTTCACTTGAAAGACTTTTATTCTTTCTTTTTTCACTGCTGGTTTTATATTTTTAAACTTATTTGAATTACTTTTAGAATAGCATTTAAAAATAATATATTGCTTTTTTTACCATAATATTATGTTATTATTTTTTTAAGATGTTTTTTTTAATTAACTTAAATTTATTGTCTTTTTTTCTTTAAATATCTCTTTTTACAAAGAGATATTTAAAGAAGAAAAGTTTGGTTCATATTTGTATAAAGAACTAATATTTTATGAGTTATATGTATATATATGAGTATAAGACCTAATGCTAAACACGAAATCATTTTAGTATAGCATACTTGAGGATTTTTCATTATAATCCTAAATTTACATAAATATTATGTAATAGAAAATATATTATGTGAGTATAAACTACATTTCTCATGATCTAAAAAACGGAGAAGAATACATATAAAATTATAATACAAAATGGAATTACAATAATGTGTACATTCATAAGAGGTATTTAAAACATAATTTGCATCCAGGTAAAAATAGTTTGCTCATATTTATTAGTACATTTTTGTTTTTATGATCAGTATTATTCTGGGAAATGTTCATTTCAGGGGAGTGTCTGCCTTCCTGGAGGTGGATCTGGTGAGTCCGAAGTAAGCACTGCTGTGGGTATGGTGTCATTGGATTTTTCCATCACAATAGTGAAGGTAGATTTCAGAAAGTCTTGTCTCCCGTCTGTTCTACATTGTATGGCGTTCTGGAATGGTCTTCTGTGGCAGTCAGTAAATATAAATACGTGGCTCGTGTTGAGAAGTTCTTTGTGGATAAAGGTTTTCTTTGGACTGTGGTGGATGCCTGGTGTTTGTCTGATGTCTGCGAGTCTGAGTCGTAGGTCGTTGACGAATGTCCCCTTGTCCTTGCATGTTGAGGCAGTGAAGAAATCGCTCGGGAGCCTAGTAATTTCTGCTGGCAAACATTTGAGTTCGACTCGCACAGCAAATCTAGTAGTACTATCGGGAGAGTATCTACCCTCTCACTACTCGTATCTTGATCTGCACTTGGGTGAAAATAATTTTGTAGTATGTACTTATTCTGAAAATAAAATTCACAATGAATATACGGGAAAGTTATTGCAACCTACCTTATGTATCTAAATAAGAACTTATTACTGGTGTTTATGGAGTTGCTATAAAACTAGTTTGAACTTGTCTCAAATATAAATGGGAGCTCATTTACATACCATATTATTTAATTGAATTCGGTGATAAGAATCCTGGAACAAATGTATTAATAAGTCCCAAGTATGTCTACATTTAATCGTTTTTCTGTGCCATAAGTTTACTCATTAAAAACAATGTTTTGAGTATGTCCAAATGTTCGCAGACAGGCTGGATTTCCTCCCTAGGGAGTTATCTAGTTCTAAATTTGTTGCAACAGAGAGGGAAAACATTTTCGAGAAGGGAATATGGAAGTCTAGGCACTTACAGGGTTTATGCTCTGTCATAGGCTGGTTTAAGTAGGCATTTTACACATTGTAACATTCTCCATTCTGCCTATGTTTTAACATCACATTTCCTCAACTCTTCCATCTGTTTTCTTTTGTGAAGTAAAAGAGCTGAAACTTTTATCATTTGGGTGAGATTTATTCGCCTGAACCAATTCACCTACGACGCAAATTCAGTATTCCCTGCTCAAAAATGTTTTCCCTCTCAGTTGTAACAAAAATTGTTTATATTGGTGACTACTCTTTGGTGTTTGTAGCTTTCTAGAATAAATAAATGTAATAATTAATGCAGAAAAAATATTATAGTAATGTTCATACAAGAATTACATTGGTATACTTATTTGTATCCATCGACAAATTTGTTGTATTCATTTCATGTTCAAAGGGCATATTTTATTTAAAATTCATCAAAATTACTCTGTTAAGATTATGTTCCAGGCATTTTTCTTGGCTCTTTAGTATTCATGGAGAACTCCTTATTTTAAATCACACCCATGTGACTTTTAATCTGAAATGTTGTGTGTTATTTCATAAAATGTCAACTTCAAAATAGGTTAGGATTTGGTAAGGTAACCTAATAAAAAGTGTGATAATGTCCTTACAAGACAAAATGCGTCACATTTTACACCCTTGTAAATAAAAAAAATAAAAGGATAATTGAATCCAATAAAAGCATTTTACTTTGGATACCTTACGAAATTTTAATATAGAATTCAACCAATTATCTGCAGACACAATAAATAGGTTAGGATTCCTTGGAATCTATTACGTATAAACAATGTTATAATACATGTTTTGAATTAGAAAAATAACATTATGATAGATGCTTAGCTTTTTTCTTGTAGCTTATAAACATTTGCTCTGTTATTTTTATATGATTCTATTGTTATTTACATTTTAGTACATACCTGATATTTCAAGCGTTGTCCCGATATTTCTTCACGAACTTTGTTTCAACTCGACTTTTTAATAGTCTTTGCCCTTCCATTACATAAATCGTCATGATTTTTACAAAATTAATCAATATTTCGACATTTTCAACATTCCGCACCACGTTTGCACTCATTTTGACAGCCAAACGGTCACCGCTTCGCGACAAAAACCGTTCGAAAACAGTTCGCACCGCTGTGACGGCCGTCCTGCAAATGGCGGCACCGTTGCTTCGACGTTACGTTCACGGTCAACGCTCTCTAGGAAACCAGCGCCATTGATTTACATAGTCAACGTTTTAATGACGTCATCCGCCGTCCCGTGACGGCCGCTTTGTGACGGTACCGCTGTCTTAGGAAACCATAGCTTTAGGACTTAGGATATAGAGATTTTGGTATTATTTATGTTTTCTCTGGATAACATTATTTTAGGTACGTGTATATTGTACATACACAAATCTGGATTTCTCCCAAGGGGGGAGTAGGTATATATTTTTATTAATATCCCTACAGAGATGAGGTAGAATTTTTTCAAATTCAGGATTATGGATATTTGAGCGTTTACAGGGCTTACATAGATGGCGCTCCACCATGCTTGTGAATGGTTTCTCATTTAATAACAAATATATACAAAAATCAAAAAAATGTTACTTTTGTCGATATTCGCTAATAAGCGGAATGGGGAATGTTGTAAAACGTAAAGTGGCCACTTAACCCAGCCAATGACAGGTCATAAGCCCTGTAAACGCTCGTATATCCATAATGCTGAATTTGAAAAAATTCTACCTCATCTCTGTAGGGATATTAATAAAAAAAAATTCTCTGGATATTTATTGTTTACTTTTAAGACTGAAAAAGCACATATTATAATGATAAAACTGTAATTACTTTTTAATATTATTATAAAATACATAATTTACTGCCTTAGTTAGGCAGTTAGTTTATCCCTAGTTAGGCAGTTTAGATGAACCAACAGCAAAAATAAAAAATGTATTTGTTTACTTTTACTACTTAATTAAATTGTTGTATAAATAATTACTTGTAAATTGCTGTAATAAATATGAAAAAAACAAATATATAAAATAAATAAATAAATAAATAACAAAGTCATCTCAGAAAAACATTTTCGTTTTCTTTCAAAATATTGCCTTCATTAAATAGTTAATCTAACTATCCGGATTTGTGCATATCCGGTTTAGAGGTAGGCATTTCGTTTTTTTTATAAGAGTAGCAGCTACTGTTACGATTTCACAAATTAAGCTATGTATGTTGCAAAGACGTTTAAAAATAACAGTTTAGTGAAGTGTGCATTTTGTTAAATAGATAAATGTAAAAATGTAGAATTTTTGTGTCCAGGTGGATGAATAACAGGCACTGTTCAGTAAAATAAAACCAGAATCAGAAGTGGTTGGCGCGTTTGCGAACGTGAAACGCGTCCAATAACTCGTCGGTAACGAGTTTCTATATACTACAAGACTTGATACTAATTACTCTCGTATTTTAAAAATAATGAATTCGTGTTTTGCTATAATCCATCTACATTAAATGATTAATTTGATTAATTTTGGAGAGCGGGTTATTAAATGGTACAAATTTTTATTTTTAAATACCTGCACATCAAAATATCTCGTCTTTGGCTTAACCCTTTCCTCCCTGGCGGTACAAATCTGTTCAGCTGTAAAATAACTCATACATTTCTTGAATGAGAATGCATTTTATATAACTTATCACTGCGCTACATATTTGGACATTTTAGAGTAGTATCAGCCAATTCGGGGTAATTAGTTCCAAAAAATGGCTCCTGTTAATCAGTTTTGCGTAAAGCTGGCTGTGTAAAATTACTATTCCTTTCAAAACCTCAATATTATAATTATAATTGCGGTTATTTTTTTTTTCAAATATTTCGTGGTTTGATTGTAATGGGGGTTTTTCTTTTACTACTACTACTACCATCACGCCATTTTCCCGTAGGGGTAGGCAGAGAGAATGGACTGCCACACACGTCTGTCCTGGCATACATTTCTAGCTTCTTCCACATTCATACATCTTGTCATACATGCTCTTCGGTTCTGTCTGCTTTTGACATGACCAGACTAAAGATTTTGGTTTATCGGATCATGCCACGTCTTCCTTGGTCGTCCTCGTCTCACGTTGCCGTTCATTTTCGCCATATATACTTGTTTTACCATTCTTTCGTCGTCCATTTGTTCTACGTGACCAAACCATCTCAGAGACCCTGTCTTAATCTTATCAATTATACTTGACTCAGATTTACACTCTCGCCTGATTTCATCATTCGTTACCCTGTTATACATTGATTTCCCACACATTCGTCTAAGAGATCGCATTTCAACCGCGGTCACTCGGCTTTCATCCTTTCCCTGCCAGTTCCATGTTTCACTTCCATACATAAGTGTTGGGACTAAAACTCCGTTGTGCACTGCCAGTTTAGCTTCGATTGACATATTTTTATTAGAAATTACTGTGCCTAGTGCTCCTTTCATTTTGTTTTAATATATCGCATTGGAAAAAAAAACTTTTAATACTGCTTTTTCCTATAGGTAGATAGTACAAATTTGTGCCAGTATTTTTTTTAGTTTTCAAAAAGATATAAAAAACAGGCGATTGTTGCGAAATATTGCATAGATTAATACTATTAAGCGTGTTGTTCAGGCGTTTTTTAAAATTTTTGTATTTATAATAATTTTTATTTTTGCTATTGTTTGATAATGTGCATGCTCATAGAATTACGGATAAGTTTTTTTGTATATTTGAATGAATGAATCAATAAACAAATGTAAACATTTTTAAGGTAAAAATGAAATAATTTTAAAAAATTCTACTAAATCTATGTTCAAGAATAAAATGATGAATGTAATAAAACGTTGCAGCACGATTTTTTTAATAATTTTTTGGCACATTATTTTTATTTATTTTTCACTTTGACAATGTTTGTATTTTTTGTATACAGAAAAATGTTCCCTCATTTCACAGGGAAACATTTAACAATAAGTAAAATATGCCTAAAATTAGTTATTTAACATAATAAGAAAATAAAAACGTAATTAATCTAATTAACCTAATTATCATCTTACACATAATGAGCAATATAAACTAAAATATTCACTAAAAACAAAACAAATTTACATGGACTTGTAGACCAAATTTCATAAACAAGACACATATTTTTACCTATTTGGCTTTATCGATCCGTGCGCAACCCACCTCCACTATCCATTTCTTAATAGCAATTTTATATTGTTAGTACTTACTAATTGTCCTTATGGACAATGGAAGTAGATTGTACACTTTAACCGAGTAGTAGGCCAATCCTCTTTCACCGAAGGCTGTAATAATTTTGAATTGTTTTTGCAGTATCAGGGTGGAGTATCTAGTAACTCTTGTATTTGTGAAATGAGTTACAGAAGGTAGAGAATAATGTCAGTAACAGAGCTTTTACATAAAGTTGTTTTACAGATATTCCATTAAGATTTACGAATATACCGATGGAGCTAGTTTTGATAGGGACTCTTAAAATATTTTTTATAAAGCTTTTTGTGCAATTATTATTTGTTTGATCAATGTGTCATTTGCACATCCCCATTCAATCATTCCATATTCTAAAACTGATTGACTTACTGCGTAATATTTTTACAAGTTCTTTTAGGCTAATTAATTTTTTTATAGTTTAAAAAAAGTCAATTTGTTTTCCCGTTTTATTTTTAACGTTTTTGATTTGATGAACGAGTAAAGGGTGGTTCTAGACTGGCATCAAAGCTTAAGACTTGCCTTTATCAAACAGACGACCAAAATACGTCGAATTATTGGTGTACCAACGCAGTGCCCTATTCACCACTTGGTGCGGAATGCAAAATTATGGTGATATTAATAAAAAAGGCGATATATGGAGCAGTAAACAAAACACTTTTTTTTTATTTAAATTAAAAACATATTATACATAATGTTACCTATATTTAAGTTTAAGTCCCAACATTTATGTATGGAAGTGAAACATGGAACTGGCAGAAGAAAGATGAAAGCCGAGTGAACGCGGTTGAAATGCAGTGTCTTAGACGACTGTGTGGGAAATCAATGTATGACAGGGTTACGAATGATAAAATCAGGCGAGAGTGTAAATCTGAGTAAAGTATAATTGATAAGATTAAGAGAGGGTCTCTGAGATGGTTTGTTCATGAAGTACAAAAGGACGACGAAAGAATGGTAAAACTAGTATATATGGCGAAAATGAACGGTAACGTGAGACGAGAACGACCAAGAAAGACGTGGCATGATTAGGTAAACCAAAACCTTAAGTCTGGTCATGTCATAGCAGACAGAACCGAAGGGCATGTATGACATGATGTATGAATATAGAAATGTATGCCATGATAGACGTGTGTGGCGGTTCATTCTCTCTGCCTACCCCTACAGAGAAATGGCGTGATGGTAGTACTTGTAGTTATATACTATTCCCAAGAAGTTTTTGTAAAATAACTCATTTAGGGACATGCATATAACAATGTTTATTTACAGACGAATTTATGTTTTATACTATAATAATATTTACAAAACCAGAATAAAAATTATCATACGTTATAAATCAACAAATTATCGCAACAATAATTTTTATTACCAATTTATCTTCTATATTCTAAGATATTATGAGTATAAAAAAATATTTTTTACAAATAACATAACATAAAAAGCATAAGATATTAGAAATTACATAATACAACAACGTTATACAGCCTTAAGGTGATATAAATATTAAACATTACATACAACTATACAATACAAAGCACATGATGACTGAACTAACTAGGCTAGACGAGACATAAAATGACTAGACAATATTAAATTTCTAATATAACCCTAACGGGTTTTTTAAAATTGTAAATAAATATTTTTTTTAAAATAGCATGAAAGAGTTTAAAAAAATTTCAAAATACACATTATGCAAGTTTAAAAGGTACCTAACGAAATAAATTCAAAATTATTTATAAATAATAATATTATCTATGAAAAAATAATAAAAAAAATAATTAAATTACGTGTATGTACATACTACAAACTAAATGAGTTAGAGTTAAAATGTTAACTGCACGCGTTATACATAATAAAGTTATTGCAAGAATTTAAAAAAAATCTCAAATTGACAAAATATGTTTACCTATTACAAGCCAAAAAAGTATGAAAAAGCATATAAATCAATTAAAAATTATTATAAATTACAAATAAAAGCTAAAACGGTAAAATATTAAAAAAATTATGTTCAAGATGCGCATTTATGTCAAATAATATTATTTATTAGAAGCACTTCTTTTCGTTTATTAGAGCCTTCTACTAAAACATGATAACATCGTCTAAAAACAAGTTACATTAATTAACAATAATCATAAGAACAACACAAACAGAAAGAATCAACAATATAGATACAAACAATAGACAACAAAAATATATGTACAAGAATAACATAAAATAATAATTGTATTAATAAACATATAACTAAATGCGGTCTCCGTGGTGCACTGGTCAAGACGCTTGACTCACACACGAAAGGTTCCGGGTTCGATTCCCGGTGAGAACACAAAAATTAAAATGTGATTTTTCTCAAGCTTGGGTTTCCGTAATGTAATTCACCACTGTAATTGGGCCTCCTGGCCTGTTGTGGTGCAAAAATAAATAAATTAATAAATTAACAACATTTCAACATAAATTGAAATAGGCACTAACAGAAACAACCCATCAAAATCTGATAGCGCCTATTTAACAGAAAAGAGAAACTTACAGTAAAATATAAAAAGGAAGATAGAACTTAATAACTTGAAAAATTACAACAAATATAATGTTAAAATAACTATTTTAAAAATAAACTTTTTAACTATTTTAAAAATAATTAAATTAAAATAATTTATAGAAACCTAGATATGTAAGATAAATTAATTGTAAAATAAATAATTAATTTAAATATAATTATTTCAATGAAACAAATATTACAAATAAAAATAAGGAACAGTTTGAACATAAAAAAATGTAAACAGAAATAATTAATAAACGATTTGTACAAGAATGAATTGGAAAGGTTATATAAAACACAAGTAAAATATCTAATAATTTTTGGCTCCCAGTCATTGAAGGACATGTACAAAAATTCAAAGTGCTTCTGGAAAAAAATAATACTTAAATTCGCGCGTCCTGTTTCTGTATTTTGAAATTGGTACTTTAAATTAATCTTTCTGGCAATTAATGAAAAAGTTTTCTTTTTTTTATATTCCATCGCTTTAAAATAACAATGCAAAGTGAAAATTTCGTATTCATTTAATTGCTTGGACCAGAGGTTGACAAATAATGATCATAGTGGCCACTCACATCCTATCTTCAGACTATATTATAGTACAAAAAATATTTATCAGGAGAATCATAAAATCAAAAATTAATTTTAATTTTCAATTCATACTGTGTGAAATAGGTGCGAAGGTTTTCACGGTCACTGTTATCAATATTATGTATCTTTTTTGGGTGATACCGTGTATGTTGGATTTGATCCGACGTTTCGGCTACCATTGCAGGAGCCATCTTCAGGGAAAACTGTTTTCCCAGTTTTCCCTGAAGATGGCTCCTGCAATGGTAGCCGAAACGTCGGATCAAATCCAACATACACGGTATCACCCAAAAAAGATACATAATATTCATACTGTGTGATTTTATACTAAAATGCAAAAGTGTGTTCGTTTGTGTTTCCGTCATGCATAGAGATAGCCTCTTGAGAAAGCTGTTAGTTGAAAAATGAATTCTTCTTTCACATCGCAACGGAGGGACCGATTGACGTGATTTTTTTTATTGGGATAGCAGAAGAGCTAACGTATTAAGTCAAAAGCTAATTTTTGCAAAAAATTATAAATGTTGAAACAGAATAACGATGCTACGTTGTCATAGAATTAAGGGTCGTTGTATTTTTTGCATGGCGATAGTTGGAGGTTCGGCAATCAGAAGTTGATATGAAAAAACTAATTTTAAAAAATATTGTAAAAATTGACGACGACACAAGTTCTTGCTAATCAATCAATCAGCTACAGCGTTGGACAAATTTTCGGTTTCCGGGAAGCCAACTTAATAACATCATCATCATCGTTCCCCTTTCCCTACCCAATGGTGCATAGGGCTCTGCATCTGTACTCCGATCTCCGCGAACCTTGATTTTTTTTGTCACATAAAAGTAAGATAATCAGTCTTACGCTTCAGGTGCCAGTCCAGGGACTGTAAAATATTTAAGAGTAAAAACACCTTTAAAAAAAAGGTACTTCACGTCAACCATGTCGGGAATCGAATCTGGGACCTCTTGCATGGTAGGAAAACGCGCTGACCACTGCGCCACGAGGCCGACATTAAAAAATCAGAGCAATGATAAAACGATACGTAAAATAAAATATAAACTTTTGGATTAATTTGATAGTAAAAAAAAAAAAAAAAATACAATTTGTTATGTTCCTGGCGGAGTAATTTCAAAAATTTTAAAAATCAAAGCGCTGATAATACGATACATAAATGTTTTTTTTACAATTTGTAAAAAACAAAAACAAATAAAAACCACTGAACTTCCTCATTAAATTCGGAACTTATTTTTTAAATTTTCGGGCAACAAATGGAATATTTTGGGTTCTGAAGCATGTCATGATTCGAATTGAAAACAAGATTGAAGTTCGAATAAATAAAATAATGCTCAAAACCTGTTATTTTATGAACGTCACCTAAATAATTAAGTAACATAAATTATTATGATCTTTGAAAAAGAAAGTTACAATCTTAAGAAAAATATTTTTATATTTAGTTTTGTAATTTTGTCACCTAGTTCTCTTCGGTGAGTTGTCTTGATTGGTGAGTTGGACTCCCAGAAACTGGAAAAATATCACATCACTCTATCATCGGTTGATGCGGAAGAACTTGTGAATGAAGAATTGCATCTAATTTCATGTATCACTGAACATCCCTCATTGAAAAAAAATGTTAAAAACTATTAGTGTTTTTTAGATAAAGAGGAGTAAGAAAAATTTATTTGATATATTAATAAATAATAGAACATAATAATACCTGTTGTTCATTTTTTTTTGTTGCTAAAACTGTTATAATTTTTGAAAAATTTTCATTTTGTACCTTCCTACTGTTACATAATATTTTATCTTTCTTTATGAATATTTATAAAGCATAATAAAATTCGATACGTAAAAAAAATAATACTCTTAGACCTACATATAAACTTTTGTAATAAAACGCTTGAATTGTCATTTTGAATCTGTCACGTAAAATCCCCCCGTTCGTATATAATAAATAAAATGAATTAAAATACAAATAATATTTTTTTTAAAGACTAAATGGTAGTCATGTCGAATTATTATTTTGCACTACTTATAAGAAATGTCTGCCTTAACACTGGTTGTACCAAGTCAAACAGACTTCACACAAACCACAGAAAACTATTGCCACAAAAATGTAATAAATTATCTTAATTGTATTAATAAAACGTAAGTATTATTATTAATAAAATTATTAGTTTTAAAAGTTATCAAACCCCTGCACTTATGTATAATACATATATTATATGGAATGGTCCATTTGATCTTAATTGATCTAGTGCTACAGAACTAATTATTCACGTTTTTTTTTACCGTTATTTGTGGTAAATGAGTTTAAGTTTACAATATCAATCAACATTTTTAACACAAATTTAAAGAATGCATTGTTAGAAAATGAATATACGCTAAAAAGAAAATAGGCGGCCAGCAATGTTCGCATAGACATTGTGTTAGTGAGAATAATTGTTTATGTCGCATAAGCCCAAACTAATAGTACTGTTGGATGCTCGATACCTTCGACCTCGGGACTGTAAACAAGGCCTGCCCTCTCGCGATACGCGTGTTCGAAGAAAACAGGGAACGTTTGATTTAAGGTTAACTAATTGACGTTATGGTTTTGAGGGTCAATCCTGGAATTAATGAAATGAGTAAGGACTTACGATTTTTTTCCTTTGGCACTGGTCTGAACTAACACCGTTATCGTTTGCACTGGTCACTTTGAACGTTTCCTTGTATGTTGGTGATTCGAAATCACTGTCACGCTCGCGGTACGGTTTTCATTGTTGAGTTTTATTGTTGTGTTGTCACGCGTTGCTTTCTTGACTCGCCGTCAGGGAGGAGTAGGTACATTGGGATTCAAAACAAGGACCACCGGAATCAAAGGAAGAAATAGCTTGACACTTGAATAAAAGATAATGAATCCGAAACAAGTACACATCGAGGCTTTACTTACAGAATGCATAAATTATTAAAACAAGTTACGGGATAATCGCATTTAAAGCTTTATTATTATTTCAACGCATTATTTCTCCCACGTTATTTTTTTATAATGCTTTAAAAGAGTAATCTTTATTCTAGGCATAGCATGAAATTTAAAATCAACATCTTGCACCTATATTTGAAAATATTTTAAATATATCAAGGCTATGCTGACATAATGCATTACGTCTATGCATACGTCTACCGAGCTCCACTATCCATTTTTTATAGCCTTTTTTTAACATGTTCTCATTTCTAATTGTTTTAATTAATTTTATTTATTGTTTCAATTAATGAGAGTGGAAGTGGGTTATAGATTTTAATTGCATAATACTCAAAATCCCCTTGTCCGAAAGTGGTATTAGTATGTATTTTATAAAGTGGCAACTTTACGAACTGCGTAACATTCACCATTCTGCCTATGCTTGAACATCTGCATCTCCTCAACTCTTCCATCTGCTGATTTTTTTTTAAGTGAAAAAGCCGAAACCTTTATTGATCTGAGTATAATATATCTGGCCGAATTATTACACCTTCTAGGCAACGCCTGAAAACACTTTTTTAACAATGTTTGAGTATGTCTAAATGCTTGCAGACTGGCTGGTTTTCCTCTCTAGGGAGTTATTCGTATTTAAATATATTTTAAAAGGAAGGAATATGGAAGTCTAGGCATTTACAGGGCTTATGACCTGTCATTAGCTGGTTTAAGTGGCCACTTTACACACTGTGTAACATTCACCATTCTGCCCATGTTTGAACATCCACATTTTCTCAACTCTTCTATCTGTTAAATTTTGTGAAGTAAAAGAGCTGAAACCTGACGCCTGAAAACAATTTTCCAATTGTTGTACTTCTTTTTTTACCAGGTAGTTAATTCAACAATGTTTGAGTATGTCCAAATGCTTGCAGACTAGCTGGATTTCCTCCCTAGGGAGTTATTCATGTTTAAATTTATTTTAAAAGGAGGGAATATGGAAGTCTAGGCATTTACAGGGCTTATGACCTGTCATTGGGTGATTCATGTGGCCACTTTAAACACTGTATAACATTCACCATTCTGCCCATGTTTGAACATCCACAATTCCTCAACTCTTCCATCTGTTGACTTTTGTGAAGTAAAAGAGCAGAAACCTGAAACCTGACGCCTGAAAACAATTTGACAATAATCATACTTCTTCTTTTACCAGGTAGTTAATTCAACAATGTTTCAGTATGTCCAAATGCTTGCAGACTTGCTGGATTTCCTCTCTAGGGAGTTATCTATATTTAAATTTATTTTAACAGGAGGGAATATGGAAGTCTAGGTATTTACAGGGCTTACGACCTGTCATTGGCTGGTTGCATGGCCACTTTGCACGCTGTGTAACATTTTGCCATTCTGTCCATATTTAAGCATCGATATTCCTTCAATTCATTCATTTTGTTGATGTTTGTGAAGTTAAGGAGCTTTGACCTTTATATATGCGGGTGAGATTCATCTGATTGAATTATTTCACCTACATACTAGGCAACGCCTGAATATTTTTCTTCAATCTTTATACTTCTTCATGGACCAGGTAGATTTATCGACAATATTTTGAGCTTGAGTTTGTTCATTAAACCAGCCAATGACAAGTCATCAGCCCTGTAGATGCCTAGACTTCTATATTACCTTCTCTAATATGTTCTTCATATGTGTTCTCAACACACATCTATAGTAAGAAGCCAACTGGATTACAATTCTCCAATATGGTCACCTTATCAAATCACCTTCTCAGATTCTATTGAGAGAATTCAGAATAAGTTTCTTAGATGTATTAGTTTTAATATGGGTTTTTCTAGTAATCAATTAAATTATAACAAAATTCTAGACTATAAAATGAACCATATTGCAAGAACGAAGAACATCGACCGATCTTACAACTTTATATAAAATAATAAAACCAATGTTTGATACCCCCCTGATCTAATGAAGTTAATTTAATTTTATGTACCACCTAGGTTAAGCAGAAAATCTACAATATTTTACTGTCGAAATTCTCGAACAGTAGCTCAATATAACTCATTTTTGAATTACAAAATATCGGAAATGAATACGCATCATATTTTGATATATTTAGTTTATCTCTGCCTAACTTAAAAAATAAAGTGACCAACACATTTTTATCAAAAAGAGCAAATCAACTTCAGGAGATTGGGTTAGAATAGTTATAATTTTTGTATAATTACTTTAAAATATGTATGTATTTCAAGTTATTTATAATATGTATAGTACGAGTATATAATAATTCATACTCGTTTTTTATTAATTTTTAAAGCACTGTTTTAACCACGTTTATGTAAATAGCAGAAATGGCGTTTAAAATAAATATTTAAAAAATGTTAATATCAATAGCTCCCTAGGGAGTTGAATCCAGTTTTTGTCCAATCTTAAAAAAATTGGCAAACTCAAATTCTTGTATCGTATTACTCCAATTTTTTTTGCGGAACACCTATTCAGGCTCCGTGAACACTGGAGTTCCGCGGAACATAGTTTGAGAAACTCTGATGTAGACAGTTATAAAGAATCACAGACCCAGTTTTGTTTCAAATGTATCAATGCATTCATTCAAAACTCCTTATCTGATCTTAACATCTATGCATTCTTTCCCCATTATGTAAATCGTTTATGTCTCTGCTGTAGTATAAATAAATTGTGGTGTGTTTTCATTCACTTTATATTGTGTACTGGAACTTTGTACGTATCTGTACACACAGCAAACAGCCGTAAAATCGCCAAGTGTTATATAAACCGTGACAAACTTATGTACATCAGTCTGTTATTGGTGGGCAAGAAGGTTTTACTTAAAGCAATAAGCTAATGTACATGTGTAATATCACCATCATCATCATTCGATGTCCGAAATAATTTCATGGGGTGGAGCTAACAAAAGTGCTATGCATACCTTGAAAATAGCACAAAAGTGTGTACTCAAGGCTCTGCTTGGGGTCCCTATCAGAACACCCAAAACGGAGGTGTTTGAACGAGTAGGTTTTTTGGACGGCAGGCAACTGTACGCTGTCTACATTTATTAATACTGCTCAACCTAACAACACTTTCTGAAAGAAAAACTATTAATGATCTTATTCTACTGTATAAAATTGTAAACTCTCTTTTTGACGAAACAAAAATACTTGAATTAATTCATTTTAGAGTACCTAGGATAACTTTATTGTTTCATTTCTCCAGTACTTCTTCCAACCAACAAAACAATTCATTGATACCGAGACTGCATAGGTTAGGTAACACTTATGGAACGGCTGCAGACATTCTGTCCAATTCTTTTATAATTTTATAAGTCCATAATATCAGGTTTATTTGAAGCTGCTCATCAAACTATTATTTACAATTCAATTCTATAAATAAATAAAAAACTGACTTTTTTATTTTTAGTACCTGATACTTGTTTTTTATTATTTACTATTATATCAAATTGAATTGTAGTATTGGCAAATATGCATTTCATGTGTACATATTTTTTTTATTTCTTCTTTTTTCGCGATAATATATGCTTGCTTGTTTATTAATTTAACTTAAATTTGTCTATCTTGCTTACCGTAACAATTTATTTACTGTGTTTGCTTTACAGAATTTATTTCATAAGCTTATATCTTTGCATTTTTTGTTTATATGCTTACTGTTTTTTCTTGCATACCTTTGTTATTATTGTTTTTTTTTTACTTTGTAAAACATTTTATTATATCCTTTCTAACTAATTTCACATATTTTTTCTGTATATTCTGTGTTCATTATTTAGTATGTTGGCATGTATTTTATTTTCATTTTTTGTTAATGCCTTTTGGGCGCTAATGAACAAAATAAATAAATAAATAATAAAATCATTATTCAGTAACTCCTTTTAAATGCTTGGATTTGTTCTTAGAAATGCCAAGATTGTTCCAAACATTGTATAATTCCTCGGTAAGAAGTCGCTCGGAATTTAGTTCCATAATTTAATCGCCAAATAAAACCACGTATTCCTTAATCATAGAGAGGGCGCAAAAAATTCTGCGTTATCTGAATAACGCAGAATCTGAGTACGGATTTCACCCGTGGCTTTTCCATACTGACTTCCTACTAGGAATGTTGGAGAGAAGGGATATTCGTTTGACTGTTCACTTTTTTCAACTCATTGGTGGCGGCAAACATAATTACGACATTTTGAATGAATTAGGTACATTTGTCCCTGATAATTATCTTTGACAAAGGCAACCCAGGTTGTTCTACCTACCGCAATGCAAAACCAACCTGCCAATTATGCCGTAGGTTGAACAATCGTGTTATTCAATCATATCACCTCGGATGTCGATATATTTCATGACATTGGGATTTCTCTTAGGAAGGCAATTTACAAATTTTAATATGTATGTCCATTTTCTGTGACTATTTTTTTCTCTTTTCTATTTAATAAATCTAATATGTATATTTTGTAATGTGTTGAGAATAAATTAGATACTCAAAAATAAATAAAGGAAAATGAAAATAAATAGGGAACTTCTCGTGCACCCACATAAAATGGTGGGAGTAAATATACTACAGTCTATGAAACAAGATTATTTTTTGGTGTGTGTATTTTTTGTACATACACAAATCTGGATTTTCTCCCGAGGGGGAGTAGGTATATATATTTTTTATCAATATTAAATAAAGTAATATGCTAATTAAAAATACTTAACTTCAATATCAATACATAGATGGTGCTCCAACACGCTAGTGAATGCTTTCTCGTTGAATAGGATATATACAGGAATCAAAATGATGCCAATGTCGATATTCGCTAATAAGCGGAATGGGGAATGTTGTTAAAACGTAAAGTGGCCACTCAACCCAGCCAATGACAGGTCATAAGCCCTGTAAACGCTCGAATATCGATAATCCTGAATTTGAAAAAATTCTACCTCATCTCTGTAGGAATATTGATAAAAAATATACTATGAAACAAGATTTAAAAATAGACAACTATTTGTGCTACCTAAAATGGCAACGTCTTTTGGTCAGAAGAGTCATATGTACGTTGCTCCCAAAATTTACAACACTACCTCTTGATTCAAAATTAAATATAAGTAAACAGAAATTTAAATTATTCGTTTTTTATTAATTTAAAATATTTCTACATTTGGGTTCTAAAAACTGCCTTGAGATAGTCACTCCATTGAAACTGCATCTAGTCTATTTAAACTCGAAAATATTGTTGAAAGGAGACTAACGTCCTTAGATGCGGTGTGGGGTATGTGGTGAGCAAGCTATATGAAGAAAGTCCGACCACGTATCCTCTTAGGAAGTACTTTCTGATGCTTTACTCATTTTCACCAAAATTAACAAGCACTTCTTGCACTAACCCCCAGCAATAATCTTATTCTTGTCAGCCCGATTTTTTCCACTGCTGGATATAGACCTCTTCCAAATTTTTCCCATATATTTCTGTCCTGGGCACTCTGTTTCCATCCATCTCCCACGAGTTCGACGACGTCATCAGACCATCTCCTTTGCGGTCTCCCTACTTCCTTTTACTTTCGTAAAATCTCCAGTTTAGTATTCTGGGGGTCCACCTATCGACTTCTTGTCTCGTTACATGACAGCTATAATATTGTATGAAAATTTAATAAAATTAAAAAATATCATATTGTATAGTAATTAAATAATATATTTTCATTTTAACTTGTTATTGATCATTTTTAGGAGAAAATATTCCCGTCGACGTTATATCAGCCCAGGCGTTCACATACTTCATTGCTGGCTACGGTGGTGCCTCCACCATGACAAGCTACACTCTCCTGGAGCTGGCCAGCAATCCTGACGTCCAGGACCGACTAAGAAAAGAAATTGACTATTTCCTGGAAGAGAATAACCATCCTATCACGTACGACTCTCTGTCCAAAATGATATATCTCACCAAAGTCATCCAAGGTATTTGGTTTTGGATTTCTTATGAAGATTTTATGCATATTTATTTTTTTTATTAACTTTTTTCACATTATAAACAATAATAAACAGTAATAATAATGTGTCTTCCATCTAAAATTAATGGGTTACTCGTGCTGAGGACAGTTAACAACATACTTTTTTATTGTTTTACATGTGAGAATATACAAAGAAGACTAAACAGAAGAAGTATATAGAGAGAAATATACTGAAAGAAATATACAGAGAGAAATTACAAATGTAGAAGCCCTCAGTATCAAAGATGGCCAAACGCTAAAAACAGTATCAAAAACGGCCAACTGCATATTTAATACTTAATAAAAAAAATAGCGTTTCTTGTTGTTCAAAGTGATGATGGCACCAAACATTATCAAAAAGTTTTTTGTATTTGTAAATATTTAAATTTCAAAGTGCTATTACAGATTTTCGAAATTTTATCATAAAAAAGGGATGGGGTCGTTTGACGATCTTTGATATGAGGGCCTCAGTTATAAACACTACGTATTTAATATCTATATACCTATATTAATCATATTAAAAAGCGCCCAATAAAATAACAAAAACATAACATAAACTATCGTTCGTTGAGCAGGTGATTCAATATTGGTTTGAGCAAACAAAATTATTAAAGGAATATTTCCGAGATATTTTCAAAATAAACTAAAAAATAATGAGTTCTTTCATAACTATGCAACAAGAGGATCTAAAAATATAAGACTGGAAAAGAAATCAAAAGCAATGTCCCAGAACTGCCTTATGTACAAGGGAATAAAACTATTTGAAGAAATGCCAGAAAGCATAAAAAATGAAATTAATGTAAATATATTTAAAATTAAATGTTAAAAGTATATATGTGAAAAATATTAGGTAGTATATAGTGTAAATAGTGAATATAATTAATGAAAATGTACATATGAAACAGTTAATATTATAAATTAGGATACTATGTGTATAATAGTGATAAATAATGTAAGAATAAGTATAGATGTAAATATTGTGTTGTAAATATATATTAGACTATGTTACATAGAACTAAATAAATAAATAAAATAAAATAAATGAGACAATCCATTTTACTTCTACCTCCACTATCCATTTTTTATAGCCTTTTTGAATATTTTCTCGTGAATAATTGTTTTAATGGACCGTAGAAGTAAAAATATACATATATAAACGCCTGGAGGACTAAGCCAGACATATGACTTATTTTATCCGCGTACAAGCGGATGAAGAATACTCAAATGTCCCAAAAATGGCCCAAAAATCTAAATATTTGGATAAATTATCAAAATGCAAATAATTATTTTAATTTTTTTTAGGTAAAGGCGCTCAAAGAGTGCGTTACTTTTTTGTTTTGTGTCTTTATCTAGTAATAAAAAAAAGAATGATTTTTTTAAAACTTTTACTAGATTTGGTATAAAAAACCTTATTCAAACTGAAAAAAAACAAAAATTTAAATTACTAATTTCTCAACCTACCAATTGTTTTATCTTTATTTAAAGTCAAAAGCGCGTCTTAGTAAAGTTTAATAGCATATAATGCCTTTTCTGCCCTTTGGTGAGTTTCTCGAAAAAAATTCTCCAGAATATTCGTATTGATTTTGAAAATACAATGAATTATTCTAAATCCATTCCATATTTCGTTTCTTTTCTTGAATTAATTTATAAGTAAAAAATATTTCTCTTTCTCATTTTTTTTTACATCATTATATATTTTTATACATATACATATACTATTTATCTAAAATTTCACATAAAATTTCAAATATCTGCCTTCTAATAACATACAAAATGATAAATCAAACTTCTATAACTAACTTATACAAAAAAATATTCATTTAAAAATGTGAATTGAACAGGAATGTTGCGTCTCATATAATGAAATAATACGGACCAAAATGGACACCAAGTCGTTGGAACAATAGGCATAATCCCCCAGTCTACACACGTGCGTTTCCAGAAATTCTCCAGCAGCCTAGTGGACCACATGGTGACGATATCTACCTACTGTCTACAAAAGATTCTCTTCGGACATCTATCTCCCTTTGTTAACCATGGAGTTGATACAGTGCTTTATTTATTTAGTTTTTTATTGCTTAGTTCTTGGCATGAACACTTGACAAACTTAATACTATGCTCTATTTTTTATAAATTTATTGATATCATTCTAACTTTGCTAGAATTCCACTCGTCCATGCGCTTTGTAGCTGCACGATGATTGGTTATCTAGCTTTCATATACAAACTTAAAAATACCTAAATTTTATAAATGGGGTCTAGAATTCCAATCGTCTATGCGCTTAGTAGCTGCAAGACGTGTTGTAATCTTACTCCTTTTTATTATTCATATTATTTTTATTTATTTTTTAGTATCATTAATACACTAAATTTATTTGTCAATTTTTAAAATGTGTAAATGGGGGCTAAATTTCTAACTGTCTATGCGCTCTGTAGCTGCAAGACGTCCTGTAATCTAGCTCCTATCTGTTATAATTTTTTATTGATCTTAATTGAAAACGAGGAACTAGAATCCCAACCGTCCATGCGCTCTGTAGCTGCAAGACGTACTGGGATATTTATTAATTGTACAGCGCCCTTGAGGTGATTTTCACAAAAATGGCGCTATATAAATTATCCAACTATATATATATATTAGTTTTCAATAATAATACATATATATATTTTTTTTTTTAAATGTTATTCAAAATGGTTTTCTTAGTTTTTTTTAACTGGTTTAAAGTATTTCAAATACCAAATTATCTTTTTTCATCGATAATTTTATAACTGGTAATATTTTATTCTTTTATATAGTTTATATTTCTTAGACTTTCTTAATTAATAATATTGTTTTAAATGCTCTGTATTACTTATGCTTACATGTATGTATATTTAATTGTATTTGTAACTAATATGTAAAAGGCACTAAGTGCCGTTTATTTCAATAATAAAAAATAAAAAAATATCTTTATATCGGTATTCGTAGTATGTGATATTTCCCTATTCTGTCGAGTAGAGCCAAGGCAGATTATGTTTATTTTTAATCATTTCAGAAACTATGCGCATTTACACGTTCCTGCCTCTGCACTTCAGATTTTGCACCAAGGACTACACGATCCCCGGGACCGCATCGATAATTGAAAAGGGAACCCTAGTGGTCATCCCTGTGATGGGCATACATAGGGACCCCGATATTTACCCCGATCCCCTGAAGTTTGATCCGGATCGATTCACCCCTGAGAACACGGCCAAAAGACATCCATTTGCTTATATTCCATTCGGCGGCGGACCGAGAATATGCGTTGGTAAGAAAAAATAAGCTTTTTACTCAAAATCGTAACCAATTAATAAAGACAAATGGAACAATTGAAGAAATATGGATGTTCAAACATAGGCAAAATGGTGAATGTTACACAGTGTGTAAAGTGGCCACTTAAACCAGCCAATGACAGGTCATAAGTCCTGTAAATGCCCTGACATCCATATCCCCTTATTTAAGGTATCCTCCATCCCTGTTGTAATTTGTTAATCTTAATGACTCCCGAGGGGGTGAAATCCAGTCTTTTGTCTACGAACATTTGGACAAACTCAAGTATTGTAATGACACCAACTGGTCCAAGAAGAAGTGTAAAAATTGAAAAATTGTTTTCAGGCGTTGCCTAGTATGTGAAATAATTCAGTCAGATGAATCTCTTCACAACAATAAAGGTTTCAGCTCTTTAACTTCACTAAAATCAACGAATGGAACAATTGAAGAAATATGGATGTTCTCACATAGGCAAAATGGTTAATGTTACACAGTGTGTAAAGTGGCCACTTAAACCAGCCAATGATAGGTCATAAGCCCTGTAAATGCCTTGACATCCATATTCCCTTATTTAAGGTATTCTCCATCCCTGTTGTAATTTGTTAATTGATAAAGTCATTAGTAATGAGAAAGGATTTTTTTTACAATCTATTACCAAAAAAGCTTTTGTTGCTTCATGATAAATACTAAGTTTTCTCACTTAGCATTTTTAACTTAAAACAAAAAACTTTTTAAATTGCTGTGAATATTCTGTGGTAAGATTTTTTTCCCCGCCAACTATTCCATTCCCCTTTCCCCCCTTGCTTTTCCGAGTAAGTGTTTTCTTCTTATTTCCTCGTATGTATATTACCTCACCATTTTACTATTTTATTTATTCCTATATAGGTAGGAAAAACTTAGATTACGTGCAGTATTTTTTTTTATCCTTTTATGAAATATTGTTATTCCGTTGTTTTTTAATACAAAAAATATTTGCTTATTAGGGAAATATCACTTTTTTACCGTTTAAAATTAATAAGGGTCTATTAAATGCAGTATTTTTTTAAATTTTATAATTTAGAATTCCCGCAAAAAGGGTCACTGCATTCGCCACGCCCCTAATACTTATTTACTAACGCCCAAAGGGCTTTTACGTGTATAGAAGCTATAAATAATTTACAAATATAAAAATAGAATTGAAAATTTTAAAAATACATAAGTACATAAAAAACAACTGAAAATACTTGAAACTACAGTATTTTTTTTTTTTTTTGAAGTAGTATTACTTAAAAATTAAAAAAACTAGCCCCTAAAATTTGATAAAGTTTTAGCAAATATATCCTTTTTTTGGTCATCAGTGTATTTGTTTCCGAGATAGTGAATTATCGGGAACAGAAAATTTATATGCGAATTGGACTTAGATAGTATCTTAAATTAAACGATCAAGATAAGCTGCGATAGGTGTACCAATGCAGTGCCCTATGTACCATTAGGTGCGGAAGAGGAATGATGATGATGTAATAATTAAATACTTGTATTCGTTTTATTAAGTTAACAAGAGTTTATTTTACATAATAATCGGATCTCTCCGTTGATGCTTTGTTGAATTATTAATAAATTGAAGTTATTATTTAAATCATATAACTTTGATGTATTATGAATCAGACAAACTTATATATGTGTATACAATAGTGTTATATCTTTAATATCTTACAAATTAAAATGGAATTCCTTCAAATAACAACTATTTCAAAATTAAATTTTATATCTATAATTTTATATTTTTAGGTCAACGGTTCGCAATGCTTCAGATGAAATGTGCTCTTCTGACAATAGTTCATAACTACGAGATATCAATTTGCGAGAAAACAAGCTTACCCATAAAGTTTGCCACAACTGGACTGCCACTAACTTGTCAAGGAGAAATATTCCTGAGGTTTCGTCTAAGATCCACAAATAATAATCAAACTTCGGAATAAACGAGAAACACAAATAGTCAAGCATTGATTAAATATTAATTATCTAAAAAAAATAGTTTTCTGGCGACTGAAAGTGTCCGTTTGGCAAAATAAGTGACATTGAATTTAGGTAGGATAAAATGGGGAACATATATCATATTTATTTAATGGGCACCTATTTAATTTTAGTTTCAATTTTTTTAAATTAGAAACATACTTGTGAATTGTGAATAATACAAGAAAGTCACCTTGTTACAATGTTCTCCAGACCTGGGGGGCCCCAGAAGGTATTAAAATGATTTGTTTTCAATTTCAAAAAGACATTTTTAATGTAAAATACTTATAGGCGTTTAAAAATATGTATTCGTGTGGTATGGTTACCTACCTATCCAAATAATTAGTGTAATTTTTAAAATCAGTATTAAATTTATTTAATAAATATAATTAGTATTTATACGGATTTTAAGTAGGAGAGAGGGAGACCAGGAATGAAAGAAACAAATGCTTTGCTTATAAAAACTAAATCGTACAGGTGTAGGTAAAATACAATATGTGAGTTTTTATTATATTTTTTTATGTTTCATATTCCTTTAGATATGGAAGTTATTTTCAATATTTGTCAAAAATGTTTCAGTACGAAGATTTGCCTCTACGTTTTACATCACAAAAATCTACTTCCAAATTACATTTCTTTTACCGAAATATTACTGTCTGATTTTGGGAAATCAAGAATGAGGGATGAAAGTAACATGTTGTTACTTTATGAGTATGTTACTACCTTCTCGTGTTGTGTGCCTACCCCATTTAAAATCCTTTCTGCCCTTTGTTGTATTGAAAGCTATAGCAAATTCTGGTTATATTCAATATGAGGACCATATTTTGTATGTTGACCATACACTTCTCCTATTTTTTTTTACAAAGAAGTTATTTATTACATCTTTTTTGGTTGTCATCTCTGGTGGTACTTATACACGATAATAATGTTTTGTCTTGATGCATTTACGCAATATTGTTCAACTGTATATTTTATGACTAAAAGAGCAGGTCTCTCTTGGTTAAAGGATCATATATTTAAGTTCTAAAAAGTTTGCATTCAAATAACTCAAATAAATAAATTAATTAATGAATAAATAGCTAAAGTTCTGATTGTATGTTTTTGTTTAGGTATCTCTTGCGTTTTTCCAAATGACACCTTTCTTAACTGACACTATTATTATCCCATCCATTTAATGTAAATGAACCCCATATAACCCAGTACATTGGTTCCAGGACACATTGAAATTAGATTCCTTACTTAGTACGTCGTGACTACGAATATTTATTATTAAATGTCAACTTGAATATTATTATTAAATAAATAAAATAACTTTGTTTTTAACCACTAATTTCTATTTTCCACCGACCGGTTTCGAAGCAAACAAGCTTCTTCGTCGAGGTTTATGTAACTAACGAATTAATTCCTATTTTATTTTTATCATATTCACTAAATACTACATGTGGACCCAACAAATCAAGTCTTTTATTCTTTCTCAGGGTGGTAATTTGATATCAATATTTTCGAAGCTAAACTAAAGGACTAAAAGAAATATTGTTTATTTGGTTATTGATTTTTTTTCTTGTTGTAAATCGTTTTTTTAATTGCTAAGATTTCTAAGTTGTCTAATTTTAATATTTATTTATTAGCGGTTAAAAATAAAGTTGTTTTATTTATTTTATTTTAACGAATAACCACAAAGTTAGTGCTTCAAATATAAACTTTATTTTGAATATTATTAATTATAGTTATTAATTAAGTACAGTAAACCCAAAGAGTGTAGTTGGAAACATCTTGTTATCTTCAAACGTGAATCGAATAAACAAATTTAATCTGAAACGCTGCTTTTATTAACGACTGGAGGGCGATTCAATTACTCATTGCAAAGTGCCACTCAACACCCAACAGCACATAACACTCACATCAGGTTGAAAATGTCATTTTTTATTTTAAAAAATCTAATGGGTAGGTAAAGAGGATAAAATGCCATATCGATAGAATATAATGCCAATATACAAAAAAGAAAACTGATAGAGGCTTAACAGCGCCCGAGATGCTCCTACTTAAGAGATTGCCCGATTCTTTAAGTTCTACTACTACTACCATCTCGCCGTTTCCCCGTTGGGGTAGGCAGAGAGAATGGACCGCTACACACGTCTATCCAAGCATACATTTATATATTTATACATATTGTCATACATGCCCTTCGGTTCTGTCTGCTTTTGACACGACCAGACTTAAGATTTAGGTTTATCTGATCATGCCACGCTTTCTTGGTCGTTCTCGTCTCACATTACCGTTCATGTTCACCATATATACTTGTTTTACCATTCTTTCGTCGTCCATTCGTTCTACGTGACTAAACCATCTCAGAGACCCTTTCTTAATCTTATCAATTATACTTGACTCAGATTTACACTCTCGCCTGATTTCATCATTCGTAACCCTGTCATACATTGATTTCCCACACATTCTTTAAGTTGATTTCCATTCGAACTCTACTGCTGAATTGCCCGCACTGATTACTGATTAATAACTGGATCCAATAATTCAATCTACATCATAAACGGATGTTGCGTATCCACCAAATATGATTTGAAACTCATCTGTGCCATCTCCTTCATCATTTAGTCTGAGCACTTCGTCAATATCATTTATAAATTTAGCAATTCTATCTACTTTTCTAATTACTTCACAAAGTACCTTACCAAGTAAAGGAAAATAATCGTTTTCTCCCTATGATATTCATTCATCAATAGCAGGACTCCAAAGGAGTAATGGAAGGGAAAGGAAATTTGGGAGTCGGCAATAATGACAGACACCCCAAAGTAGTTTGAAATACAGAAAGAAGAAGTAAGAAAACGGAAGGCCAAATCAGCAAGAAGATCTGTGTCGAGTTATAAACAGAATATTTACACGAAAGAAAATTAATTGGTATTAAAACAGAGTAATAATGCTACGTCGTCATGAATAAATTAACAAATTAATCATTTTGTGTTGTTTTGGTAGCATAATTTTGAGTGACAGATTCTTCTTTATTGCATTTCGATTACTCCGAACAACAACAAAAAATGGTGAGACGCAAATAAGATATAATTCTTGTAAAACTTATCAACCGAGGCCCGAAAGGCCGATCAACTATGGCCCGCAGGGCCGATGAAACAAGGCCCGTAGGACTGATTGTATGTAGCCTGAAGGGCCAAATTTTCTAGCATGTAAACATTTTCCGCTAGTTCACTTATAATAATATAAAAACATAAATATTTTTATCCCAGTGAATAACCTGTTTGTTTATTTTCTTATTATGTATGAATTGAAAAATATTTGTTTATGCATTTATGCATATTATTACACATTGCCTAACTTTTATTTAATTATTTATTTGTTTACGCTAGAAATGAATAAAATAATTTTCCCCCACTTGAAGAGTTTTATTTGAAATTTTCATGCGATTTCTTCACAGACTCTGGTGGCAAAAAACAACACTAAAAACTGGTTTAAGATGGGTTTAAAATTTATTTCGGTTAATTTTACATAGGTGCTGCTTTTAGTGTTGAAATATTTCTTACTACTTGTTAAGAGTTTTTCTACTTACATTTCTTGGTGTTCATTTCATAGTAATAATTATTAGTAAAAGCTATTATTTTTATCGAAATTTATATTGAATACGACGATTTTGATATTTTATAGTAGAAAAAATAAAATAATTATTATTTATTTATTATGTCAATTAGGAAACATTTTAACCCTTCCTTTTATTTTTTTTTAATTATAAAAAATGGATAGTGGAGATAGGTAGAAGTAAAATGTCATTTGGCTAAACCATAGGTTCTCAAATTTATTTCCCCCACTACTTTTTTGTACTTTAATTTATTTATTTAACTTTTTATACAGAATGTTTATTGTACATGGGCGGGTTTATTGCCGATTGGCAATTTCTTCCAACCAACCACTAAAATGAAAGTTTCATTTTTGTAATTCAACTCACTTTAGGAATTAAAAAAATTCTCTCTAAATTCTTAAAACATCTTTGCTCATCTTTAAAACAGCTATTACCAATTTAAGATATCTTCCTTGGAGACCTGTAACTGAACATATTAAAAAAAAGGTACACGTATTCTAATTTTCATACAGAAAACTTAACTTATAAGTCAATGCGTGTGTAATCTCTAAGTCAACGCTCGTGTTGGTTTGTTTTTTTTTCTTCGTAAATAAATACAGTTCACTGGCAAAACATCGGCGTTTACTATGAAAAATAATACAATATACTGCATTTGCAAAATAGTATCTAATGCAAAAAAAAATAAAAAAATTACAATTAATATGGCGACTGCTTTTCTAGACATTTGGCTTGCCAACTGCCGGCTAAATACAATAAATAGCATGATAAATAATAAATAACTAAATAAAAATAGGAGTTTTGGAATATTTTTCATTTTACACCGGTGAAATTCAAATATGCGATTGCGCAGCAGGATTATACTTCGCGAAACGTAAATATGTTGACATTCAATATTAGGTATTCACGGATGTTGCATTGTGATCGCGAATACGATAAACAACCATGGTGAGAAATTGTTATCGCGTCGATAGTTATTTGTGATTGAGCCACAGTTGTCTGATTATTTGTCAGTCGGCATTTGGGCATTCCAAGTCCAGCTTTTTTTCAATATAAAAATGCATGGTTTGATAATAGAATATTATAAACAATAAGTCAAGACCGAAGTTAGTTGGCCTTCTCTGACTTGAATGTCGATAACTTTATGTTGGGTTTTGCCAAGACGAAATGATTAAAACTTGTTTATAAATAATTTTATCTTTTATTGTCGTATAAAAATAATTGTAACATACGTATTTACCAAGATTTGGTTGATTTTAATGTTTAAAATGTGCTCGTTTATTCAATACTTATATTTATTATTGTGTTTACTAATAGTTTTTCAAATAGGTGAGATAATACTTTTGTACCTTCTTATTCTTTGCAGTCTCAATAGTGGGGATTGGTTTGCAGCAAAGTTCTGCATCTCGTCCTCCATTGGTCTCTGTTTTCTGCAGCCCTCTTCAGCTCGGCATATGAGGCGCAGTTAAAATCTTCGCACACTTGCTCCAAATATTCCCGTCGGGAGCGCCCTCTATAATTTGTCCCCTCAGCCATTCCCTCTATGATGTCGTGCAGGAGACCCTCATGGCGCATAATGTGGCCAATCCATCGGGCTCGCCTCTCTGAGATGGTTTTGATAAGGCGCCTACCTTCTTCGATTCTGTTGAGAACCTCGCCATTAGTGATGTGGTCTCTCCAGCAAATTCCTAATATTTTTCTGTAGCACCACATCTCGGAGGCCTCTAGTCTTTTTTTTATCTCTTTCGGTAAGGCACCATGTCTCATAACCGTACATCAATATGCTCCATACATATGTCCTGGCAAGTTGCTTGCGGAGTTTTAGATTGATATTATTTGACTCAAAAATCTTTGTTAAACGCAAGCCTTGCTTGGTATATGCGGCAGTCGACTTCTCTTTTTGTTCTACTAGAAAATATTTTAGAATGTAGTGCATGAACAGAATATATTTAAAATTATTCGTAATATGCAATGTTAGTATTTTTTTTACTTGTGTCAGCCGATGTCAGTCACGACGAAACCAGATAACTGGTAAAAATTATCTTATGTCTTATATTTTTAATATTATAAGACAAGGAGTTAGACAGGGATGCTCGTCTTTTATGGATGTATTATACAGTGCGCAATAAATGAAATCAGAGAAAATATGTGTCATAGAGAGGGTGTAAAAACTCACGGATAAATAATAGATATAAGGTTTTTGATGACATTGGTCTGGGGCCTCATTCTGGACTCATTCGGCTTTAGAATCGTATGCGACTTCCGTAATTCGACGAGTGACAGCATTCTTGAACCACCCATACGAATGCAGTCGATTGAAAACCAATCCCCAGTGCCCCAAAGCACTCGACATTGACAATCTAATGCGACATCGTAACTACAGCTGTCAAACTTCCTTCTTATAAAACGCTCGGCATCATGTTTGAATGACGAGTAGATATTTTTGTTGTATTTTAACTTAAAATTTACAACACATGTTATGATGATGGCGTATCAAAAAATGTGCAGCAAATATATAATTGTACTTATTTTTAATCCATTATTAAATAAAGTTTCACTAGAAACATGATTTCAAAATTATTTTATCGCTCATCAATGTCAAAATACGTATTTGAGATATATATAATACAGTATGTTTTTTCAATCAATTAAATGAGTATAAAATATTGCTAATAACATGCAGATGTGTGTTATGTCAAAAGCAAATAATAAGTATCAATGTTGCAGTGTCTTAGTAAAACATTTTCTTTTATTTTTTTCATAATATTCCATACACAAAATATTCAACGGAAGAAGTCTGACAAGAAACAATAAAAGTTTACGTATGGCAGGAGATCTATAGATGAATACGTTTTTTTTTAGTAATGCCACTTTCTCAGTCGTCTTTGTAATTACATTGCCGGAGGGTTTTCAAGAATAGCATTATAACAAAGCAATCGAAATTGTCGAGTGGTGACAAAATGTCACATCTTTCCAGCTCCTGGGGAATTTCCTCGTGAAATCATATCACTAATGACGAGATCCTCGGCCGCATTATACGCCATGAGAGTCTCCTTCGTAGTCTCAATCCAGGGGATTGGTTTGCAGCAATGTCCTATCGTACCAAGAATATTTGAACAAATTAAACATATCACAAATCACTGTGTGGTTTAAGTAGCCACTTTGCACACCATGAAACATTGTGCATGTATGTACCATTCTGCTATGTTTGAACATCCATATTCCTTGAATCCGATAGTAATGTACCGACAAGAGTGACACGTGAGGCAGAAACTTGTATCGACCACATTTTTGCTAAAACAATTAACCCCACTGTATCTGCTGTTCTCTACTACTGACCATTACAGTGGTGTGGTGCAGTTGGAATTAAAACCACAGTTCACCACCCAAAAAAAGTCGATAATTCATCAAACTACGTTTTTGAATTCCATAGTTTTTTTTAAGATAATAGTATTTTTATGTATTTTTTAATTTTGTATTAATTGTTTCAAATGAAATATTTTGTCCACCAGCATCTCCGAAAACGAGTAAATATCGTGTACCCTAAGACAAATATATAAAACATTCATTTGAGAGAAAAATATGTAATCTAATTAAATCACTAAGCAAGACACACATACTTTTAATGTGATGAAAAGGGGCAGTGATTATCAGGCGATCATTTCCTAACCTCAGGTTACCACTCGCTGACTCGCGGGTTTTTTTCACAGAGTATGTTAAACACTGAACAGATAATATGTTAAAGGTCAAATAAACGGTGTCTAGAAAATAGAATTATAAAATTACGAAATATTTAAAAGACAAAACATCATAGTAACGAATTTATATTTTTTATTGTTGAATAGTAAATTTGAATTATATTAGCATAATTAATCGGCTTTTATAGGAGATTCTACGAACCTTATATGAAAAGGAAATTGAAATTGAAATGTGCATACATAATTTTTATAGCAATTTCGCAACGTATTCCAACATTTAGAGATGACTATACTTACGACGCAGAAGAAGACGCATTTTTCAAAGAACACATAATCAGAAGAAAATGGGGTGGAGCCATTTCAATATGTCGAGGAGAAGGATCTAGACTAGCTATTCCATTAAGCATGAGAGACCACGAAACCCTCAGAAGTTACATAACTGGACCAAGCATTTGGATTGAATCTAGCATAAGAAAACTAGCCAACAAAGGAAAGTTTAATTCTACTGATGGTAATTTATTTTTTATTTATTTAGTATTTAACTGATAAAAAATACACAATTTATTAGGTTATAATTCCTTACTGGGAAAATCCATGCAAAGGAATACATTGTGCATGTTTTTTAAGCAAAGAACTTTTTTTAATTCGTATTTTTTTCATGTAAATTAGTTATAAGTACGTATGTAGATAGTATATAATTCAGTACATAGAACATTTTTTTTCATATAAAGTTTATATTTGAAGCACTAACTTTGTGGTTATTTTATTACATATTTTTTCAATTTAAATGTTCCTCGGCAAAAAACGATTTAATACTATAAAATACAGTAAATAAAATAGAATTTATATGTTTCGCGTGTTCCTCGACAGTCAACATTAAAAAAAATAATAATCATAAATACTCGGTACATAAAATATATTTTATACAATTTAAATGTTTTTTTGACAAATAACATTTTTTTTATGTTTTATAGTTTAATACTGTGTAAAATTAAGAGATCAAATTTTACCACGCACATTTTACATGTGCTTTGACAAAGAACAGTTTTTTATTTAGATTTTTTTACTTTAAAACTCATTAAATGAAACCTACATGTTTTTAGACAAGGAACGGATATTTTTATATTCAAATTTGATAAATACACTAGAAAATTTAGTAAATACAATTAGCTATAAGCATTTTACACGTTCTTTGATAAATGATAGTTACTTTTTTTAAATATATATTTTTAAATAAGAAAGAAGACAATTCACAAATTAATAATAGCTATAACCAGCTTAGGTGAATTGATGCTACTTTTGTAGTTTTCTCTAAAATCGTTGTATAAACTTTTTTTTTATAAAAGAGATCACCCAGCCTCCATACATTTTTGGGCTAATTTTGAAAGTGTCGGTTATCTTAATAAAATGTTATATTATTATCTCTTTTTATTATTAGACTTAAGTTCTAAGTCAATTCTGCAAGATAACATTCAAACTCAAAACATCTATTAAATTTGTGGAATGAAATCTAATTATTATTATATCTCTCGTAATAATGTTCTAGTCCGGATGAAAAAAAGTGGCAGGCAGACAAGCTGTTGCGCACTATTCTTGCTCCTGCCATAATGGCAGAAGAACTTTCGGCTGCTGCTCCCGTGTGATGTGTACAATATGGTACATGGGGTGTGCAAGGCACCTGCCTGCCATAAACATTCCTTCTGAAGGGTTAGTAGATATATTTGTTAGACCAGGAAAATTATACAGGATAAAATTCAAATATTTAATACAGTGATTTTTTCCCCTGAGCCTTTTTATAATGCGCGTGAGACTAAAACGCAATTAACTCTTAAAAGACTGTGGTAAATAATCATTTTGCGCGTGATTATGTAACATCGTGTTACCACTAGTAAAATACAGAATTTTCTAAAGTTCAAACATTTGAAAAAAGAAAAAAAACTGTTGAATAATTATTTTTCCATAATTTATGCGAATAAACATCACAAATACGCTGCTCATGTTACGCCCGTGCGTCCCCTATCACTGTCATCAACCGACTGAAGACTGAATTTGTTTTAGACAACACCTGCCGCAGAAAAGCGTTTTTGTCGTCATTGTTATGACATATCTTCGTGCTCTCTCATAGGTATATTATGTATAGATGTGTTGCTGAATTAGCGGACATTAATTCTTCACGTAGCAAGGATAAATAATTTTTGTATTAACATCCTGCATAGTTAAACAATTTTTTTCTTTTCAAATGGGGTATGAAAATGTCCATTTGTAGATTAAAAAAATGTGAATTCATCATTTAAAAAATAAGAGAGATATATCAAGTCTTTTATCGTACGTCGACTAATGTGACATCTTAGCTACACAAGAGTTAACTACTATTACACCACTTTATGCTGAGTGATACTTTGAGGCTAAATGTTCAAACCTAAATATAATCTTAGAGAATTGACTTAGAACTTTGGTATGTTGATAAAAAATGTTTATAATGCTAAGTTCTATTTAAATAATACGTTTATTTATTTATTTATTTAACTTTACAATACGCCCAAGGGGCATTTACAAAAAAATTACAGGTAAGTACAAACATAGTAAGTAATAATTTAAAAGATAAACAACGCTTTTTTGTGTACATGTAGGAACAATAAAAAGCATACTGCCATGCAAAATAAAAAGTGAAACTTTACATAGTAAAAAAGAAAAAAATATAGATGGATATAAGAAAAGTAATTGAATTAAAAATCAAATTGTAAATAACTTGTAAAGAATTTAAACAAAAATATATATGTATTTACATATACTTACACGTATAAAAAAATGGTATTAACAAATTATTGTTAAAAACAAACAATAAAAATTAGTTTACAGTAAGTATATATAAGATAATAACATAATATCTTGTACCCAAAAACATTTGATACATTTATTTCAGAAAAAGATAATAACAAATAATAATACACATCAAAAACAGAGAAAAAATTGTACGAAAAAGAAAGTTTTATTACATCATAATAATTAGTTTCAAACAGTGCATTTAAGAACGTTTTAAAATGGATAATTGTCGTATTAAAAATGTCTATATCACAGGTAAATTTGTTGTTTATATTTGTTAGCCGGGAAAATAAAAATTATCCCGACCTGGGTGATCTCCTTTGACTCTGTTGTGAAAGTCTGACATTAACAGATGTAATAAGCGTTTAGTGGTAAGTTTAAAGTGACCATTTTATAAATGCGCTGCATGTATTTAAATTCTCCTTTTTTTGAAAAATAAAAAATATTTTGTAGTTATTTTATTGTACGTTTGGTTTTATTTATCTGGTATTTATTTAAAACAGCTTTCAAAATCATTAAAATTTAATTTATTGCAATTTGTTTCAGAATCGTTCGTGAATTGGGATATCGGTGAACCTAAAAGTTATGATGAATTCCACTGTGTACAAATGATTAAACAAGGATTCCTCAAAGTTGAAAAGTGTGACAGTCTTGCGGGATACATTTGTAGGAAAGATTACAATTCTGCATGTGAAAATGGGGATCGAGGTAGAATCACTTTATCCAGCGATTTTTATTTTTTTTAAATTTTTTTTCTATGCATTTTACATTATACAAAAGTTACAAATACACCATTACATAAACGATAGAGTTGGAGAGTGAGGCTCTGGGTCTGAAAGTAAATAAAATTAAGACAAAGCTAATGATTGTAGACAGAGCTGGCCGTCTCCTAAGGACAAGACAGATGCAAGACCTTGAACTGATATATGACTTTGTATACCTCGGCTCGCTTATCTCCAACAACGGCAGTTGCAGACCTGAGATTAGTCGCAGGATTCAAATGGCCAAAGAAGCAATGAACTGTTTGGAGAAGATTTGGCGAGATCGAGATGTATCAATAAATTATAAAATGTGAATGGTTCTTCAAAGGCTGTTGAGTGAGAAGTTGAGTCTTATGTCTCAATAAATTAATGTAAATACAGCACTTATTTATGAATGAATAAATTAATAACTTGTACGTTCCAAAAATGTTGCGATTTGGTAAAAAAATACCTGTTGATATAATTTCATGAACTGATTTTATCACAAGATTAATTTCAATTTCCAGATTTATTTTTACATTTTTCTTTCTCTAGTTTTTATAACATATATTGTATAGGCTGCAAGTTTTTATTTTATTTGACTTTGAAAAATTATTTATTGTATATAACAAAAAATTTATAATTGTTGGTAAGGTATTTAAAATAAAAAAAGGTATTTAAATATATGTATGCAAGAGTGTGCAATGTAACGCGTTTTGTATTGTTAGGACATTATCAATACTGTATTTTTATAAAAATATTTTTTTTAAAATAATTTATTGATGCTCTAATGAGTAGAATTTAATCCAATAACAATGTTTCATTTTGGAAACCTTTACAACAATTAAAATGGAATTCTACCAATTAATTTCATTCAGAATAAATCAAATAATTTTACTAGCCACATTTCTAGATATAGATAAAAAATTACCTACTTTGACTTATATAAACTAGGAATTTAACACAAAAAAATAAATAAACATGTTTCTATCTTGGATGATAATATGTATTATGCATTATTAATTGTTATTTGCGTAGATATAGAAATATTTAATTCATTTAATTAATTAAAAATTTCCTACTTTTTTACTTTTGGCTGTTAAGATATATATAATCTATTTTTATTTCCTTCTGTTTATTTGATTTTTCTCTTATGTATACTATTATTTATGAAGTTTTAATTTTGAAATAAGCCTTTTAAGTCGCAGATGTTAAATAAAATGAATACGTTTTGTTCATATTATTACAGCCTACGTGTATATTAGCATGGCCGATCGTTGCTATAAGTTCCACAAGATTCCTAAAGATTGGAACTCCGCAAGGAAGACATGTATAGATGAAAATGCCCACCTTGTTGTTATTAACAGTAACAGAGAAGCAGAAATATTAGTCAATTTAGCAAACCATTATCCAGAGACATCGATCAACGGAAACTTTGATAAAGGCGCGCTGCATATTGGATACAAATTTTCTCAGGGAAACTTTAGAACTATTGACGGTATGTTCAAATATATTATTTTAAATTATTACAATTATAACGATACAAGTTTCCAGGCTCCAAAACGTTCAAAGCTACGGCTGCTAGAGAGTCACTGCAGTGTATCTCGATCATGTGTTACAGGAAGGTAATGTGGTATTTCGTTTCAGGTGCCAGTTCAGAGACAATGAAATAATAAATAATGGCAGAATAATACCACCTTATTAACAAATATTTCATGTTGACCCAATCACTGGGGTCTATAACGACCCGTAAGAGTCGACTCCAACTTGTCAGGAGTCCATGTCAAAGAAAAAAGAAAAATTGGGGCTCATAAGGTGTAAATGGAGGTCCACGAGAGTGGATCTTATTCAGGCACGCCGTCACCAAAATTTAAGCTAACGATTGTAGATGTATTAGTTTAATTTTTAGCATGTCCGAATCCAAACTTTATCAGAATTTCATCAAGGTTGACATTATCTGTCATATTTATCAAAAGAGAATGTAAACCTTCTTAAAAAGAAGGGTGTATGGAAGTGCGGATACATACAACATTTAGGCCTCGTTATTATTTGGGTTAAGAGATACATATCATAAAAAATAATCAACGCTCAATCAAATACCTGTTGGCGTCGTTTTATCAAAATGTACACTTTGTTTAAAAGGATTTGTTAAGGGTGTAATTCGGAATCGACGTTGATTTTCCTTATTTGGCTAATTTTGAGCAACTTGAAATTGCTATTTAGATAATTATAGCAGCTGCTCTTAACAAATAGTAAATTTAGATTCTATTCTTCTGGGTTACAATCCAAGGATTAGTCCGCGCCAAGCTCTTGATCCCTTCTCTCATCTCTGTCACCTACCAGCCTCTTCATTTCCTGATAGCTGCCACAATGCATTTACCCGATCACTTGCTGTATTTAGCTATATCAAGAGCTGTATGATTGTTGCCCTCAATTTATTTAATCTCAACTAGGAGAGCTTTCGCGATTTTTTATAGTTGAGGTCTACCTATCTAGAATTTTTGTATGTTTATTTTCACGCAAATTAAAAACGGATCTCTGTAAAATTTCAGAAATTGCAACACTGTTAAATTTTAGATACGTTTTTTTACTTAGCATTTTTTTGAAGAAATACCTTCATCTCTTCACTTTCTGGTTTGAAACAATGTATGAAATTGATTGTTTTCTATTCAGGTTACACGCTAGATAACGCTGGCTATGAAAACTGGGCTCCAGGTCAACCAGAAATGCAGAATGAAGAAATTTGCGGAAGCATGCTTAGGACAGGCGAACTCAGTAAGGTTTTATGTAGCCAGAGACGTTTGTTCATATGCGAGAAGCATCTAGAGAGGAACCTTCCGCTGTAGGAATATTATCATATGCTCTTTGTAAAATAAATTACTGATGCATATTATTTCTTTTATTTTCTCTCCATTATTATCATATCCTTGTAGGCTATATGTTTATGGCACGTAGGGCACACTTGCTCATTTCTTTCACGAAAGTTAAGTGATTAGTTTTTCACTCTAGGTTCTAGCCCAGGGACTACGAAACATTGCATTCGGAGGATCCAAAAGTCCACCATTTACACGCAGTCCCAGGTCTCTGCCAGATGCGCATATAAAAAAAATTAACTTAATTAATCCTAGGGGATGCAAATTATATGCAGATGTGAAGATCTATGAAGATGTATGGATTGAAACCAAAGCATCATTCTCACCCCTAAAATCCCCCCAATGTTCCGTTCCCGATTGAAAACCGTTTTAAAGGCCAAGGGTTTTTCTACCGGTTTTACACAAATATTTTTTTTACCAAAATATAATAACTTTTAAAACTTTTAGTTTGAATAACCTTAATTTTGGTAGAATTTAACTTTATCGCTTTCATTGCCTCTTGTCAGTTTAGAAACTTGTGCGTTGATTTATTTTAGAAATCTATACGAGATAAATTTCACCTAATTAGTATTTAACTGTTGCATATTATTGTATAAAATAATATTTTAAACAAAGCTATAATAATAAAAATACTAACATAGTTTTACTCTTCTCTCATTAATAATTTTTACCAGTGACTTTTTCTGTCGTCTTATCTATTTTTTTTGGCTGCCCGACCGCATAGTAAAAATATCGTCGACATAGCGGCGATAAAATTTTGCATAGTTCAATGATTTTAATTTTGTTATGGATTCTTTAGTAATCAATAAAAAATCCGAAGAGATTGGGCTTCCTATCACTAGACCCGTTTTTTGGAGATAAAATGTATTATTAAAATCGAAAAAGTTTAGGTCCAAACATGTTTTTAATAAGGTTTTTCATAATAAGGCTGATTCTTTTTTTATACATAAAAACTGTGAGAGCTATTTTTAATTCTTATGTAGGGACATTAGTGAATAAATTAACTACATCAAAGGAAACAAGGGTTAGCTTTTCCAAAAATATAAGGTTTTTTTAAAATCATCGTTGAATTCTAATTAGTTTTAGATACCATAATTAGGTTCGAAATTTCTATTGTTTTTAAATTATAGGGCTGATGTATAGGAAACGATAAATCTTACCGGCATATATTTTTATGGAATAAGGTTTTTTTAAATACGTAACATTTGAATACCGTTTTATTATAAAGCTTCATAAAATTATGAATTTTAGACATGTTTTTATTATAAAAATTCAAGCAGTACTTATATTAGTATAATTATTATTACTTTATACTGAAAGATCGAGAAAGATATTAAGAGGAGGGTGAGTGCCGGGAACAGGGTGAACGGTGCACTGAAATATTTACATATTTATTAGATTAAGGAATATTTTAAAAATCAATAATTTAAAAATAGCTTATAACTCAATTGTACAATATTTGTTTCAATATGGTATTGTAGGATGGGGTGATGCATATGCCAATATATTAAACCCTCTTAAAAAAGTACAAATATTAATTGTCAAAGTAATTTTAAAGAAACCCTCAAAATTCAATACGGAAAGGCTATACAAAAAATTTAAGGTTCATACAGTAGACACTCTATATAAAATAAAATATATTACGAGTATTCAAATATATGAAAAAGCAAAATAGAAGAATTTAAAATGAATAAGTCATCCAGATACCAACATAATATTAAAATTCCTAAATTCCATACAAGTCATGGTCAAAATAGCTTTGTCATCAAAGGTTTAAAAAATTACAATAATCTTCCTAGTGAACTAAAAACTATTAAAAATAATTTATAAATAAATAAATTTAAAGTTCATCTAAAGAAATTTTTTGAACTCGAGTAAAAACAAAATTAAATTTTAATTAGTATGAATGTATTATTGTTTGATGTTTTCTCTTTATATATCCTTTGTTTTTATTTTTCTTTCTCATGTACTCTTATTTAAAATTATATAAACTCTTATAAATAAACAACTAAAACAGTGTAAGTCACTCTCCAAGCACAAGAGTTAGTCTCTTTTTTTGGAGAGTTACAGTGATAACATTTACTAGATGTGTAAAAGTAGATATGTTTAGAATTTTACAAAAACATGTACTTTTTATGAAATTTATGAATAAAAATAAATTGAAAATCTACTTTTTACTATTTTACAAATGTTTATCGCAGGAGGCTAAACTAGCAGTTCATAACGGAGTTCTAGTGCCAACTCTAATGTATAGGAGCGAAGTATGGAATTGGAAAAATGATGATGAAAGTAGGTTGAATGCTGTCTAAATGCGATCCCTCAGGCGAATATGTGGTAAAACGATTCATGATAGGTGCACAAATGTCGAGATCCGTGAAGTGTGTAAGGCTGAGACTTGCATTATTGACAGAATCAAGAAAGGGGTGCTGCGTTGGTTTGGACATGTAGAGCGAATGGACAGCGTAAGAACGGCTAAAAGGATCTACGATGCAAATGTTGATGGATGCAGAAAACGAGGAAGACCGAGAAAGACATGGCACGATCAAGTCCATCAAATACTTGAAGATGGACATGTCAAAAGTAGGAATAATCGGTGTGCGTGCATGAGAAGATGTATGAATGTAGAGGAAGCGAGGTCTGTAAGCCAAGATATAGTGATATGGCGTTCTATCCTCTCTGCCTACCCCTACGGAGAAACTGCGTAATGGTTTGTTGTTGTTGTTGTTGTACTTTATACTTGAAACCTATAAATTAAACTCATGTATTAGTCAGAACAATTCAGCATGCATTTGTCAAGCTAATTATCCTGAAATGCTTCCATAACGGCATTGTTCAAAAATTCTGGCGTCTAGCTTGTATGAAGCAAATCGGTGTACTTTGTGAGACGCAGAGTTTTCAGTGGCCTTATTCTGTACCCAATTCGTTTTGTAAATTCATTCGTATCATATGAGGGGGAACGAGAGCGAAATACGATTTTGATTGGGTTAGAATGAGATGGATACACGACGAACGAACGAACTTAAAAAACGAAATTGTTACAGAATAAGCCTCCAGTACACATACGGAAGCCGTTTCAGACTCAGGGACAACTTATAAGCTCGTCTCACTCAGCACCCATTTGTTGTGCTCCTCTGAAACTGATAATTATTATCAGGCAAACCTTGTACAAATATATTCATATTATCAACCGTCGTTAATTAGACGGATGTTTTTATTAACTTAACCGCTTCACTTTGATTTTTAAAATGCGTGTGAATTCCGATTTTTGCTTGTTTTCGGTTTTAATTTTAGTTTTTATAATTCATGGTAAGTAATTTATAACAAAAATAATAGTTTATTTACAAAATTACAGTATCTACTAGATTTTTCATGGCAATAGATATCTCTGGATTATGCGTAGTCTGCCTTACTAGGTACAACTTGTTTTAAGGCAGACATTTTTTTGTGTGGAGCTAAATAAACACTAAATAAATCTACTAGTGAATTAAGTTTACAATTTATAATAATAAATATCCCTTTTCTTGTTCTTGTTTTTATAAAATATGTTTTCACAAACGTTCTGACTTCTCTCTACGTAAGTCCAGTAAATATTTTTTTGTAAATGTATTAAATTAGATTCGGGTCATTAAAAAAAAAATTATACATATATATTTCAATGTTTATTTAGAAACCCTTACTGATTACATATATTTAACCAAATTTTTTTTCTTTTTTAAATTCTTATCCTACTGTTAATGATAATATTTTCATTCATCAGTCAATTTTTAAATATTTTATCCTCCCCCTTTAACCGAAAAAGTCATTAAACACTTAAGAATACCATTTAATTCATTTAATTGAATTTCTAAATTTCTTAATTACTCATGCTATATTTTATAATTTGTATTTATGCTTCAATTTTTATTATTGTCGGTTTGTTTTCTAATTTATAATAATTACGTCTCTTTTCTTACAATTAATGGTATATTTTCTAATTTATATTTATGATTCAATTTTTATTATTATTTCCTGCATGTTTTCTAATTTACGAGTATATTTATATTGAATTTTTTTGATGTTTTTATTATTCTTTGAATTTATTAAGCATCGTTTAATGAAATAAAAAAAAACACATGTAAAAAAGAAGGTCCTTCCTAAACACAGGAATTTCCTAGTTAGTCGGGACCTGAAACAAAGAAACTCGGCACATTTAAAACTGTGAAATACACAAATAAATAAATAAATTTTGAGTGCCGGCGGATGACACTTGCTCCCTCCGCTGGTCATTCCTTTTTTTTTGGGGACGATTTTTTAGCTCGGATTTGTATAGAGTGTCATCTCTATATATCATATCTCAATGCATATATGTAATATTACGCAGGTATACATTAAGTCACTAGATCATAAATAATACGTTGCGATGATTCTTCCAAGCCACGTTTTTGAACGACAGGTCGCCTAGATTTTCAAAAAAAATGTCTGTTGATTTTTTCCAGTTCAGAGTCAGGAAGTGCCAAAGTTCAGGGATGACTACACCTATGACCCTAAGGAAGAGGCATTCTACAAGGAACACACGGAAAAAAGGCGGTGGAGAGACGCCATGGTCACATGCATTGCTGAGGGGTCGCAATTGGCTGTGCCATACACCAAGGCCGACCTGATCAACTTACGAGGACACATGGGCCCTAGCACCCAGGATATATGGATTGGCATCAATGATATTGTCATGGAAGGAGACTTCCGCACTTTAAATGGTAATTAGCTATTTTCTAAATTACTCCTTTCTCAATTCTGTTGAAATTCTCCAATCGTCAGACCACACCGGCTCGAAAACGAGTATGGAGAAATTTATTCTTACGGCGATAAAATCTTAATAACTTACATTATTCGAATACTGTTAAAATCACTTTTGCTTACCTACACTTAAATAATTCCTATTGTTTACTTATTTTTTTGCTTAAAACTGTTTGAAAATATTTAATAATAAACCTGCCTACTTTTTTGTTATAATTTATCTTTATTTATGTATATCTATAAAGCACAATGTTTGAGTATGTCCAAATGCTTGTAGACTGGCTGGATTTCCTCCAAAGGTAGCTATTCATATTTATATTTATTTCACTTCCATATTCCCTTCTCAAAAATATTTTCCCTCTCTGTTGAAATAAATATGAGCACAATGTTATTCTATACTTTAAAAAATATATTTTTATGTGGATACTTATTTATTGGACCTGCATATTAACTTTCGTAATGAAACGGTTGAATTGTAATTTTATACCTTTCATACATAAACCCTCCAGGCGTATGAACTTATAAATAAATATTTGTTTAAATTAACATATTACAACAGAGATGAAGAACATTTAAGAGAAGGTAATATAGAAGTCTAGGCATCTACAGGGATTATGATCGGTCAATGGCTGGTTTAAGTGGCCACTTTACACACTGTGTAACATTCACCATTCTGCCTATATTTGAACATCTATATTCCTTCAATTCTTCCATCTGTTGATGTTTGTGAAGTTAAAGAGCTGAAACCTTTATTTATGCTGGTGAGATTCATCTAATTGAATTATTTCACCTACATACTAGGCAACGCCTGAAAATATTTTTTTTTCAATTTCTATACTTCTTCATGGACCAGGTAATTTATAAACAATATTTTGAGTTTGTCCAAATTTTTGTAGACAAGAACTGGGTTCAACTCCCTGGGGAGCTGTTTATATTAACATATTACAACAGAGATGAAGAACATTTAAGAGATATTTGTTTAAAGTATAAACTAAACAAGACATCGCATAGGATTGGTGTTAAGTATTAGGAAAACAACTTGATGTGACAAAAATATTTTGTGGTATTTATATCAAATAATATGTTTTATATCAGATTGTTTCAAATGCAGCAAATGTCAATTATCAAAATTGTGTGTACAGTAATATATAGGGTTTCAGTTTAATATAGCAAATGTCAGATGGGATTTACAAATATAAATAATATGACAATTAATATGTGGGGTTTTAGTCAAATATAGCAAATGTCATATGGGATTTATAATGTGAAAATTTGTGAATGGTGTTTCCGTCGAATCTAGCAAATGTTATATGGGTACTTCTTATAGTACTATATCAAGTACTATAAGAAATACACGATGTAGCAATTAAAGTATGGGATTTGTGTCAAATGCAGCAAATGTCGTATGGGATTTAATGTAAAAAATGGTAACTGGAATTATAATACCCAACGTTGTTTAGCCTACCTGCTGTAATGTATGTAAATAGAGGGATATATTGTTTTACAGGACATAGGAATTAGATGTTTGTGATATATATATATATATTTAATTTAGAAATAGGGCACACATATATATATTCTTATGTGTGCTCTAGTAATAATACTGAAGATACGTGTATCTCATTTCTAAATAATTTTATATGTCAACAATATTTTGAGTTTGTCCAAATTTTTTTAAGACAAGGACTGGATTCAACTGCCTGGGGAGCTGTTCATATTAACATATTACAACAGAGATGAAGAAAATTTATTTCGAATGAATAAATCTCACTATTTATAATATTTCACATCGTAATATATAATTAGAACTCATGTGTACTTGGTTCTTATTCAAATTAACTTTCTCTTTTGACCCTCTCTTATTCGTATCATATTTTGATATATCCATACACCTCTGACATGATTTCTCCCCAAGTACCGCATAGAATATATTAAAATATTTTAAAGTGGACTTGAATATTCTATAAAAACCAGTTCGTTTTGGTTGTACAACTTCAAAAGTGTCAGGCGATGTAATAACGTAATAAAAACTAGCTATTTCCTATTAATAAAAGTTAACAGGACCCAATACTCCCAATCACTCTCGCGGCTGGAGAAAAAACTTTTATCAAAATTACGACCGCGAGCGTTTGGAATATCACCCCTGGAGCCTTATGCTAGAAAGATATGACATTTTGTCACCTACTCGACAATGGTCGATTGAGCATCTCGATTGCTTTATCATAATGCTATTCTTGAAAACCCTCTGACAATTTAATAACAAAGATGAATGAGAAAGTGGCAACACCAACGAATCCGTATTTATCTATGGTCTATGGCTCTCCTGCTACACGTAAACTTTTATTTTTTCTTGTCAGACTTCTTCCGTTGAATATTTTGTAAATGGAATATTATGAAAAAATATAAGAAAATGTTTTACTGAGACACTGCAACATTTATAATTATTATTTGCCTTTGACATAACACACATCTACATGTTGTAAGAAATATTTTTTAATGCATTTAATGGATTTTAAAGACATTTTATAATATACGAGTATAGCTCAAATACGACGAGTGATAAAATAATTTTAAAATCATGCTTCTAGTGAAAATTCATTTTATAATGGATTAAAAATAAGTACAGTTGTATTTGTTGCACATTTGTTGATACGTCATCATTATAATATTGATCAGTTTTGTAAATTTTAAGTTAAATACAACAAAAATACCTACTCGTCATTCAAACATAACTGCCGAGCTTCCTACTAGAAGGAAGTTTGACAGCTTAAGTTACAATGTCGCATTCGCTTGTCAATGTCTTTGGGGCACTCGAGATAAAGTCGATTGGTTTTCAATCGACTGCATTCGTATGGGTGGTTTAAAAATGCTGTCACTCGTCAAATTACGGAAGTCGCATACGATTCTAAAGACGAATGAGTCCAGCATAAGGTCCTACGTCGATCAAATGATCGATTTTTTTCCAGTTTTGAAAAATTACTTACATACTAAAATTATCAATGTGAATGTTTCTAGGAACTTCTTCATTTAACATCAAAATGAACTGGGACATTGGAGAGCCAAAAGATGTTGCTGGGAATGAAGATTGTGTTTACATGTCCAGAAGAGGACCGTATTTTGCCGACAATTGCAATTCAGTGCGGAACTTTATTTGCAAGCAATACCAAAGTTCGATAAACTACAACACGATTTGTGAAACTTACGACCAAGGTATTGAAAATACTCTTATTAAAATCAGCACAAAAACAAATTTTTATTTTTACCTTATTTGCATCTAAGAACTATTTGTGAATTCAAATCCTATTTCCACTAAGCTATTCTTAAATAAAATCATTGAAGATTTTTTCGCTGTTCTATTTTTTTGTATTTGTTTTTGCCATACATATTACTCATTATCTTTTGTCAATCCTACTAGTAATATACTAATAAATCAATCATCTTTAATTTACTCTTAAAATACTGTGGAAAAAAATTCCTTTGCGCGCGGTGATGTAACATCGTGTTACCACAAGTAAAAGACGGGATATTCTAAAGTTCAGACATTTCAAGAAAAAAACAAGAAGACGTACCATTTCCAAACATAAATATATAACTTAGCCCCGTTTTAAATTAAATTAAAAATCATAAATACGCCTCTCATTTTATATGCACGCGTCTTCTATTACTGTTATTAACTGACTAAATATGTTTGACACAAACACTGGCCACAAAACTGCGTCTCTGTCTTCCTTGCTATGAGTTCTATCTTCGTGCTCTCGCTTACACAATATTGCTGTGTTAGCGGACATGCATTCTCCGCGTAGCAAGGATAAAAAAATTTGTATTAAAATACAGTATGGTCAAATCAATTTCTTTACAAAATAATTACAAAAAATATAACTTTATTATTTAAAAAATATATATCAAATCTTGTATCGTATTACACATGTGTCAATCTTTACATTGGTTACGCTCACGTAAAAATTATTTCATCCTGTCTGAATTAAAAACAAATGTCGGTATTCGAACCGCCTGTTGTATTTTTTGCTATGCAGCAGAACTTATATAATATATTTATAAATGTATCGTTTATATGTATATTTATAACCAGGGAACCTATATAATAATAGAGCATTTGAATATTAACGTGGAGTCTCTTCTGGTAAGGTTATCTCCATCTTACTTAACTATTTTAATATTGTACCTTAAATTGTAAAAGTAACTTTTTTTTTTATTAGTTGGTTGGAAGGAATTTCCATTTGACAACAAACACTCCAATGTACAATTAACATTATTTTATTTATTTAAATTTTATTTTCATTTTTTTTATTTAGGATAAAACAACAGTTGTTGTAGAAGAATATAAAATATAAAAAATAGTGCAGTATACAAATAACAATCCAAATAAAATAAATTGCGTTATATGTTTATAAAACGAATAAAATATAAGTCGTACATATAGGGCCTTTCTTATAAATCTAGTATAAAGTTACGCCTAGGCATAGTGGTAGAATTAGGATGGGAATACTATTCTTATTCAACCAAGGATGGTATTCCAGAATATTTTATTTTCTCTTTCTTATTTATTAATACTTTTACATTGTTTGCATTCTTTTTTTTATACAGACTAATGTTTTGATTGATTTGGTGTTTATTTTGTAGAACTCCATATTTAAACTTATAATTAGAAATCAAACACTGATTTGAGTCTACTGAATACTTTATTTTATTTTTACAAATATAAACATATAAAAATAAAACTTCGTGACAATTGTTTCGCCTTATTAGGGCATTTTCAAACGAATGTGAAGATTATTTGGATTGAATGTCCTTATATAGTTATATAATTCAAGGTACTTAAGTAGAAAAATAAAAATAATCTTATGAACTATAGCATGTACATTAATCATAATTGAGGGAAAAACCGATGGTTAAGGGTAAGGATAAGTGTTTAATAGGTAATGGGGAATTTAGGTATTTATATTTGAATTTCGGGGAAAATATAACAAAGTAAGTATTTATTGACATACAAGTATGTATTGTGGGATAATTAATGAAGCCTTATAGTTTTGTAAATTTAGATAATTGTTGTCGAAAAAAATATCAATAATATTATAACAGGTTGCTGTTCATTTTAATTTTAAAACATGATTGAAATATTATGAGAAAATTTATATAAACATAAATGTATTATCATACAATATTTCTATTTTTAAGAATTTCTTATCAAAATATATCAATGCAATCGTAACATGATTCATCTATTAATTAATTACGCGTCATATAAGCGTGTACAAAAAGGAACAAAGTGAAGAATAACAGTCTATTTAAATATGTTTAATGGTGGTGAAGATATTAGGTTGGTTTGTTCATTTATTATTTTAAAATTAGGATTATTTAGATATTTATTGATTTCTAATTGTTCAAGTATATTAAGTTTACGCCCTTTGCTTTCAACGTGTAATGGGATTGGTTTATTTGAGATATGAATTTTATGATTATTTTCAATTAAGTGATTGGCAAATTGAGAATCTTGTTTTTTATTTTTAAAGGATCTTATGTGTTCTGAATATCTAGTTAAGAAAGAGCGCCCAGTTTGTCCCACGTAAACTACATTACAGTCATTACATTCAAGTTTGTAAATACCGTTGTTTTTTAAAATATTTATCTTATCTTTTGAGTTTTTTAAAATAGCTCCATTATTATTATTTGTTTTGAAAGCTACGTTTATTCCATATTGTTTTAAAATATTGGAAATCTTTATTGAAATTGGACCTTGACCTGGAAACAATTGTCACGAAGTTTTATTTTTATATGTTTATATTTGTAAAAATAAAATAAAGTATTCAGTAGACTCAAATCAGTGTTTGATTTCTAATTATAAGTTCAGAATAATGTTCCCTCAGTGGGTGTCCCGTGCCGAGGGAAATATTTTACAAAATGAGAAACATGCTTAGATTAGCTATTTAACAAAGTTAACATAATAATAACAAAACAAAAAAACGTAATTAATCCAATTAACCTAATTATCATTAACATAATAAACAATAAAAAACTAAAATAATCATAAAAAACCTGACCAATTTGTAAAGACCAATAGAACAAATTTCATAAACAGTACACACATTTTAACTATTTGGCTTGATCCACTCATCGATCCGTGTGCAACCCACCTCCACTATCCATTTCTTAATAGCAATTTTATATTGTGAGAACTTACTAATTGTCCTTATGGATAATGGAAGTAGATTGTACACTTTAACCGAGTAGTAGGCCAATCCTCTTTGACCGTAGGTTGTTTTTTTTTTTTTTTTGCGGCATCAGAGTGGAGTATCTAGTAACTCTTGTATTTGTAACGGAAGGTATTGAATAATGTTAACGTGCATATAGTAACAAAGCTTTTACATAAAGTTGTTTTATAGATTTTACATTAAGATTTTCAAATATACCGAGAGAATTAGTTTAATGAAATAATCTGATTAGGATCCATAAAAAAACGAATGTTGTTTGTAAACATTTAAAAGCCAGCTTTTTTATACACAAAAAATAACCTTTATCCATTCTTTTCGTATCCGCATTCTCGGCGAACGCAACCCTGGTGATGGATAAAAAAATATTTTCGCCCCTATTTTTTTTTGTACTCAATAAATTGAAGATTTTATGAGCTTTAAACCTTCTCGTGGCAAAGATGTACATTTATCTTATAACCGCACGTAAATCGGTCGGCTAGTTATTGAGTCCATCGAGGACAACCATTTGAATATTGCCTTTAATATATATAGATAGATAGATAGATAGATGAAGATGATTTAATCTCCTGATTTCAGTCATAATGGCAGGTTTTCCATTTTATGTTTGAACGACGATGTTAAAGCCGAAAGCGTCATGCTACTAACTACTTATCACTACTGTAAGGTTTAAAAAAGTTTTTTTATTTTTTTATTTGAAAATATAATTCAGAAATCATTATTTACAAAAGCACACTCACGAAGGATGGGACACCAACAATAAAATAAAATACTTAAACTTATTAAAATAACATTATATCCATTCATTAGTTAACCCATAGAAAATTTGTCGATAATGATCCTTAAGATAAAAATAACTTTATTTAATTTACTTACATATAACTTTGAATTATGTATCCTTATCTCTGTTCTGTATAAATACATTTAACTTTTTAATAAAGAAACCAGTCTCGAAGATGTCGCGAAAGCGATGAAACCGGTCACTGGATATTCCAAATTTGTGGATTAAAGTATCACTCGTGTTTTATTTATATAATAAATTACAATGAACTTCCATCAAGAATTTTCACTTACAAACTTAAATGTTTTGAAAATTTATTTATAAACCCTTACGGATTATTAATTTCATATAACATAAAATAATATATACATTTTTCATTTATACTCTGTTGTTCAAAATAATATTTTTTACATCTTTTGAAAAGTTTGTCTGAGTCTTTTGTTTAGTTTTCTCTGGTAGTTTATTGTATAATTTCAGTCCCTGGTTCATTAGTCTTGATTGTCCTTGTCTTGTTTTAGATAGTTGTATATGGTGTTTGTCTGATATTCTCGTATTATGTCCATGTTGACTACAATTTTTTACTAGTTTTAGTTCTTCGTCTACAATTACATTAGTGGTTAAAATATGTTTGTCTATTTGCTTACAGTCATCAGAAGTTGTTATGCCAAAACGGTGATTGTTTATTCAAAATCATGTTCTTACCCACACCGCTGCCATTTAATTTCAAAATAAAATACAAATATCCAAAATTGTTACTTTTGTTTTTTAGAGTATGTCTATTCACAAAATGGCGACCGATGTTACAAGTTTCACGGGCAAGCTAAAAGCTGGAAGAACGCAAGAAAAATGTGTGTGACTGAAAATTCTCTACTTTCGCACGTCGATAGCAAATTTGAGGCAGACATTTTGGTTCAAATGTTTCAATTACACCCTGCTGCGTCCATACAAGCGAGACCAGATAAAAACATAATGCATCTTGGATTTAAGGAGTTTGACGGAGTTTTCAAGAATATTGACGGTAAATAAATTTCTTCTTAAAATTAATTTTTGAGGCACTTAGTTTTTATAATATAACATAATATTTTCTTAGTGTAAAATCACTACACATATTTAGACTACCGGTCAGTTTCAGAACATTGCTGTTTTTTGTCAAGATTTAAAATATTTTGCAATAAATATATTTTTTTTTAAAATTATTATTTGAATTGCAACTACTTCTATGTTTATTTTATTTTTATTTATTTTATTAACATTAACGGCAAATCTGCCTTTAACTAAAATTTATAATACTATTTTTTTTTTAAAACAAATTTCCTTATACCTAAGATTTATAAAAATAATTAAACCTAAAAATTATACAAGACTTACATTAAAAAAATAAGCTAAAAATTATACAGCGAACAGCAGTGAGAGTTCAAAACTATTTTTGAGCCATTTCAATTGCCTAAATTAGTCAGAAATGTGGTCATATTTCATAAGACCAAAAATATACCAAATGTATGTATTCTAAAGTCGTTCAAGTTTATCGAGTTGCTCACAGCTTAAATCAGTCATTAAAACATCAGCGTATTCTAGAATTAATCTATTTTATTGTAATTGTAATCTTATTTTGTAGGTAAGGCGCTCAAAGGTAGCAAATATGAGGAGTGGGCAGATGGAGAACCATCTTCTCTCGATAATGCAGAGCGATGTGGGGGAATGCTGAGGTCGGGGAAGCTGGCTGTCATTTCGTGTAATCAAAACGCTGTGTTCTTCTGTGAAAAATTCATCAAAACACAATTTGCAGTGCCACTCTTGGATATTAAATTCGGATTGTAAAAAAGTCATATATTTTGATTTTATCCCCTCCGTGACTAGAAAAACGAATGAGTTAGGAACATAATATTACAACAGAGATGTAGAACATTTTAAAGTCCAATTTAAACAAATTATATAACGAAAAACAATAATAATACAGTAACAAATAATAGAAAGAGTACAATTAAGAAAAGCAAAGACAAGTTAAAACATTTTTAAAATTTTTTTATATTTTTTATTTATTAATAACAAATTAAAATACAATATTTCAACTTAATACAATTTTTTACAATGATTAAATACATATATTTACATTAACGTTTCCCATTACGTAAAAGAAATAAACAATTCTTGTGTACATAATGGGGAGTAACGTCTTACAATTGATTATTTTATTTTAATCAATAATATTTTTTAAATAACATACATGAATTACAAAAAAGATATTAACCATGTTTTCAATCAGTGTTGCATAAAAAAGAGTTATAGATGTATTTTTTTACTTCTTTCTTAAATATATTGTATTTCTGACTGTACTTTTTATTATATTTGTTCATTGCATTAAATAATAATATTCCTCTGTAAGTATAATGATGTTGTGCAGTAGTTGTTTTTAATTTGGGAATTAAGAAATTACCACCTGTTCTAGGTCGCGCACTTATATTTTGAGACCTAGAAAAACTACTATTAGACAGGCATTATGGAATCCGTAACAGGGCATAAGCCTTTGATTAATAATCTTACCTTCTCTCAATTTTTCTCCATCTCCGTTGTGATATTTTTCATACATTTTATTTCCTGTATTTGAAAAAAAAAAACAGTTTTTTTGTTTATTTATTACTGATCTTTCCGGTTGTTAACTATATCTGTCAGTTTATTGTTTTTATAAATTTAAGTAATATTATTATGTAAGTTTTATTTTATTTTATTAGAGAAATCAACAGTTCTACATACATATTTTTAGTAAACAAACAGATATAGTGTATAAACTCAGAACTAACAACAGATTTCCACATAGTATACAAAGTTAGTAAAGAAAATATATATTACATATCAAATAAATACATACAATTTATACATATAAAAATGTTATTTTCAAGTACTCAATAAGCAAAGATTTTTTAAATATTAATTTTAAGAACATTAAGTTACTGTAAATTGGGCGGGAAAAGGACAAAAATGCTTGAAGAGAGGATAAAGAGGGGAGGGGAGATGTACAAATTTATTATTATAATGTCTACTAAGTTACATAATACATTTTTAGTGTAAATTTTAAATCTGACAGAGTGATGTTTGTATAATCTATATTTTTAAATTTTGTATTGTACATTGAAAAAGTCCTACGAAAAAAAGCATTTTTAACAAACGATGTTTTACTTATTGGTACATGAAACAGGTGGTACCGTCTACAAATCCTGGCTGGCACATGTATTGTTATTAAACCAAGCAGCTCTGTACAGTCAACCATTCCTGTCACAATTTTGTAAAGCAGTAGTTGGTCCGCACACACTCTGCGGTATTGTAGAGAAATGATTCCATGGAAGGTGGAGGCAGTGAGAGTAGATACATAAGAAATACCGGTTTTGTATTTAAGATACTTTATAAATTTGTTTTGAATATTTTCTATTCTACTTATATATATGGCATACTGGGGATTCCATATTATTAATATATTAATTTTAAGCTAGCAGCTTATAGCTGATACGTTTAAATCTATTTGAACGAAAGTTAGTTGATGGCGCACATTAACTTTTCCAAAATAAATCTAGTCCATTTTTTAACCCATCGAGACTACACATTGAGATCAGCTCTTGTGGCAGCTTATTCCAACGATCGACAACCCTATTGCTCAGAAAATGCTTCCGTGAATTTAGACTAAATATCGTTTTCTCTAGCCTAAGAGTATGGCCTCGAAGACGAGCATCTTGCTTAAGCTTGAACATGGGATCCAAATTTGGGCAGCTATAGTGACTGCTGAGTATCTTGTATGTCTATCAGGCCACCCCTTTCTCGCCGTTCCTGCAGTGTTGTGAGACCGAGAGTTTCCAGTCTCTCCACATATGGAAGCCGTTTTAGGTCGGTGACAACTTTGTAGTTCGTCTTTGGACTCTTTCCAACAAGGTTATATTCTTTTCAAAATAGGAATTCCATTAATATTTAAGTTTGTCCAAATGCTTGCAGACTGGCTGGATTTCCTCCCTAGTGGTGACAAAGTACATTATATTTCTTAAAATTAAAAAGTTTAAATTAAATAAATATCTTTATATAATCACTTCGAAAATGGCGCTATATAAGTTATCCATAATTATTTTTAATTATTATTACAGGGAGTTATTCATATTAAAATTTATTTTAACAGAGAGGAAAAACATTATTGAGAATGGAATATGAAAGTCTAGGCATTTACAGTGACAGGTCATAAGCCCTGTAAATGCCTAGACTTCCATATTCCTTTCTCAAAAATGTTTTCCCTCTCTGTTGAAATAAATTTAAATAGGGATTCCATATCTGAAACCTGTATTCAAGAGTAGGTCAGATATAGGTTTTGTATATTTTTAGTAGCATATTCGGTGATATATATGAGAAGGCTTTTTTTTCGTTATGTTTAATATATGTCATTTTCATTTTAAATCATCTGGAATTGTTATTTTGGGGTCTTTTTGTTGCTTCACAGTTTTCAAATCTACACCATTTAGACTATTTTTATGTTTGGGGTTTTTCGAGCCGATGAGAAGAACTGTAGATTTATTGTCATTAAGTGTGAGAAGCCATGACGTCACTGCGACCTGTGAAGATCTATTGTGACGAGTCCCCGTAAATAGTTCTCGCCTTTCAAGCCCAGGTCTATAAAGAGCCTGGCTACAGTGTGGAAGGCGAGAGTTCACATTTTGCTAAATCTCCCCCTCTAATTCAGATCCGTAAAGTATTGGGCTATTGGGTAGGGAGCGAGCTCTTTAACATCCTCGGGTTTAGCAAGTGGTTCCCCGAGGACGAGGCTCTTTTTATGATGTAAAGCATCCCATTCACATTGTATAGCTTATTATATGAGTTTGTTAATACATAATACTTAGTTAAATCTCCACCAACAAACCACAGAAAGTGTCCAAATTACTTTTTATTTATTTATTTATATATCAACGGTTCAAAAAACCTTTTACAATAAAAAGTTTTACAGAAATATTCATTATGACAATTCATTATGTAATACATAATATGAAATATGACTAAATAATTCAACTAAATAATTAAAACTAAACAAATTACTAATTTATTTATTTTAAAACTGCAAAAAAGTAAAAAAGAAACATGCAAATATAAGATGACAAATAAAAGATAACAAATTGAAGTGAGAAAACCTTATGTTCTTAATATTAATATAGCAAATTAAAATTGAGAATAATTTAACAGAAACATAAAGTGACTAGTATTTAGCTAGGTTATAATGAAAAAGAAAAATAGTGCTACAATAAGATTTTATAAATAATTCGTTTTTTGGATCAAGATAATCTTAAAAGACCTTTATTTTATCAGTTGGTTGGAAGAAGTTGGAATTTGGCAATAAATCCACAAATGTATAATTTATACAAAAGGAAATAAACAAAAATACGGATACAAAAAAAACAAAGTTAAATTTTATAATTCATTTTTAAATAAATTCATTCATTTTCATTCACATTTTAATGCATTTACATAGTTTGTATTAAAAATATTAAATATTTTTTCGAATAATCGAGAATTTTTATTACTACAGGGTCTAATCAGACCCATCTCCGGTTGGTTTAAGTTACGAACTTAAAATTATGTATTTAAACCCATTAAAATAATGTTAATAATTGAATCGGCATTTACTTCGTAGCACTTCATTATAAATCGTGTAACACTGATGATATTTTTTTTTGTAATAATTAATTAAAATAGCATTATATTACCCTCTCACTTTTTAAAAGGGTCCTGTAGTTTTCTATTTTTGCCATCCGGTTTTTAAAGGTCGCCAAAGAACGCTCAATGAAAGTTATTTGTATTGATAAAATATCAACAGAAGCACACAAGTAGAATATTTTATTCATAAAAGGTCAGAGAAATCAAACGTTCATATTTATGTGATGAAAAACGATTTGTATTGAATTAATGATTAGTTATTAGGTTAATGACCATAAATAAACAAAAAAAACTCTAGTGTTGTGCAAAGTCAGTAAATAAAATCGTATTTTATAAAATATGTCAAAAGAGTTTGGGAAAACTAATTAAGAGATAAGTTTAGAATTAAATTAATTTATAGACGTAAGAATTACCACCCTTACTTTTAACAATTAGGTACAAAATTACTCTTAATTTTAAAATAACAACTATATCAACCAACAATAACCTCATTCATTCACGAATACATACATATATTTGACACTTTATATACATATACAAAATATATATACACATAATGGCGGGCATATCGCCTTAAGGCAATTTCTTCCTACCTGCCCAAACCGTTCAGTTTGAGAAAATTATAAATTCATAGACACATTGAATCTTACAATTTCATACAAAAATTAAAAACAAAGATTAACAAAATAAAAACATATAAAAAAAAATTAACACTATACGTTGAAGAGAGAAGAGGGGATGGGAAGAAAAGAAGAAGGATAAAGTTACACATTCACATACACATGAATACAAACGTCACACACATACAATAACGTAAAAAATTTCCAGCCAACAACAGGTCATAAGCCCTGTAAATGCCTAGACTTCCATATTTCCCTTCTCAATAATGTTTTTCCTCTCTGTTGCAATAAATTTAAATATGAACAACCCATTTTTCACAAAGCATTTGGATTAACTACCTGGTAAAAGGAGAAGTATAAAAATTAGAAAATTGTTTTCAGGCGTTGCCTAGAAGGTGATTTGGTTCAGCCGGATGAATCTCACCCACATTCAAAAGGTTTCAGCTCCTTTACTTCACAAAAGTCAACAGATGGAAGAGTTGAGGAAATGTGGATGTTTAAACATGGGTAGAATGGTGAATGTTACAGTGTGTAAAGTGACCACTTAAACCAGCCTATGACAGGCCATAAGCCCTGTAAATGCCTAGACTTCCATATTCCCTTCTCAATAATGTTTTTTCTGTCTGTTGCAATAAATTTAAATCCTTTCTTATATATTAAGTGTCATTAGATTTACAGTGGATTTTTTTCACTGGCTCTAGTATTGTCAATATATTTCTACTTATTTAGTTTTTGTAATAACTGTAAAAATCCTAAATAAAATAAAATTTAAATAAAATAAATATATATAATTATATATACGGCCTAAACAGTTATATATAAAGAAACATAATATGTACAAGAAACTGAACAAAAATAACATAAAACTATGTAGTAAAGACAAACAAGGGCAATAACATAATAGTACACAATATGTTCAAGAACACGATCAACACATAAAATTTCGAGCCAACCCATGCCGATCCATCTAAATCGCACACTGCGTTAATGGCGAAGAGATCTACGAAAAGCCGGAAAATCTATCCGAAAGAATTTCACGTTGAGCGACGAATCGACTAATCTACGCATTCTGGGGCATTATTTAAAAAACATTGTAAATAGCAGATTTTGACTTCTGGTGACACGGTTGGAAACATGAAAATAAATTGATTGCAACAGAGATGGGACATCACTTAAAGCATTAAGTATTTTAAAATGCATATAAGGTCTATCTCTATTCTACGCTTCTCCAATGAAGACAGATTGAGATGTAGCTCTATTTCTAAACAAAAATAACAACCCCTTTGTAATCCGAGCAACTATGCCACTTTTTTAAGAAAACGCTGTTAGAAAAGCTTGATATACTATACGTATTTTAAAATTTAAAGTTAAAGCAAAACTTTCTGAATTTACATTTTATTTGGCTGCTTACCATTTTATGTGCATTGCAAATTAAATACGTTTTTATTTCATGATCTAACATGTTAGAAAACTTGAGCCCGTATTCTAACTCAACTTAACTTCCCTTACACCGAACTTCCTCATTAAGTGCAGATAAGGGAATACTAATTATCACGACGTTATTTAATTACATATTTACCAGATTAAAAAATAAAATATTTTATAAAGCTATTCTGCAGCTCTGAAATTAAAAATATTTTAAACAATTTAATTGAAAATTATTCCATTTCAAAAACCACTATAACTCAAAATTTCTTTTCTTATTTTTTTAAAATTGAAAATAAGAATGAAAGCCATTGCGTATGTTTGCATGCTGGTATACATATAATGTAGGATACATTGTGCATTGTAAGTACGCTAGCATTTAGGGGTAGTAAAACAATACAACCTTAATACAGCGAGGCCTTTGGTATCCTAAATTTTATATGTAACAAGGAAATACAAAATCTTTTCCTGCTTCGCTAAACTGCCGCTAGATGGTGTAGCGCAACGCTAAACACGTCCCGAATTGTCAAACCCCAGCACGAAAACCCGACTAAAAAGTACCAAATCCACGCAAACACCCCAATTGCACTACAGGGGTTAAAATATTACATTTTTATTCATTGTTTTTATATTGCTTGTTGGGTACTGGGTTCATTTTGATCCTGTTATATGACAATATTGAGAGGAAATCGGTTCAGTGAGTCGCGGCAGTTTGTATGGCCGGCCGCCGCGGCGCTCCGAGCGCGCGAAGATAACCAAAGACAATAATATTAATAATCAACCAGCTGGTAATAAATGAAAGGTGCAATTTATTCCGTTGTTAATTTAAAATCCGCCATGTCTTCCGACAAGCGGCACTACAGAGTTTCTCCTGGCAGAGGCGGGAAAGGCCCGCAGTATGGTTACGTCCCGTGTCCTCGCTCTGAAGAAGTTGGTACGGAGGTCCTGGCGATGATGACGTTAGCGCATGAGGGTGAGTTTTTTCCCGCTCTTTTTTCTGTCATCACCGTTATGGCGCGAACACATTTTCGAAAATATGACAAGGAACAACAAATATAGTCAGGTATGTCAAAATATGGAATTTGCAAAAACATTAATGACAGATATTTAAGTTCACATTATGTAAACTTTTTTATCGGCAGTTTCGCTCAATGACATTTTCAAGCTTAAAAGCATAAAAGTTTGTGAGTTTTTTATTGGGCCTTAAAATAATTTAAAGCATAATTGGTATTTCTTCTAAATATTTTATTTTTTTTCCATAAAGTTAGGAAAAATACGATTGATCAAAAGTATTTTTGAAAAACAGTATTTGTAAGTTTCAAAATTTTGAGAACATTTTCACCCTCAAAGATTAATTCTTTGTTAAACTTTTAATGCATTTTATTGAATGCCGTCGGTTCAAATCAGGAAATCATTTAGTTATTATCATATTTTTTCAAATATTTGGTAAAGATAAATATTTGCGTTTTTATGATTTACCCAAATATTCGAGGGCCATTTTGAACAAGTTGTAAATAATTCACTATTAGAAAATGGGAATCAAGTTAGGGTAGAGTGGGATTCGAACCACGGACCTTTGAGCCGTGAGTCCGAGACACTAGCCACGGGACCACAACCCGATTAAATTTATATGTAATATATATCCAATTCATATGCATACATACAATTACACAAAGTTGCTTTGACTGTCCATCTGGGGTTATTTACCACAGTTTTACGACGGTCAAAATATGAACAATAAGTTATAAAAAGAAAAAACAAATAAAAAACAATGTTTTTAGAAAAATGTAATAAACATAGAAAAAAATAAATTAAATATTTAGTACACACTGGACATGATGTTGACATCTGCATTGATTTGAACATGAAGGACAGCGAAGAACGATTAAAAAGATTGACGATGTTAAGTTTGATGAATTCAGAAAAAGAGGAAAACCGAGAAAGACATGGCATGACCAAATCTAACTAATGTTTGAAGATGAACATGTTAAAAGTTGGAATAAACGGCGCGCGTGCATGAGAAGCTCTATTAATGTAGAGAAAGCGAGATCTGAATGCAAATATGTATTTGAACGTGCCAAATGCTAAATTTTATTTTTTACATAATATATTTTATCTATGTACCATACTTGTAAAAACCCTCCAGGCGTTTATGTGAATTAAATAAGTAAATACAGAGTGACATAGCGTTTTATCGTCTCTGGCTACCCTTACGGAGAAACGGCGTGACGGTTTGCATTATAAAAAACATTGTAAAAGGCATGTTAAAAAGTAATGAGAATCTCCAAAATTTTACAAACAAAAAAAACAATTCAAATAAATACATGTGATGGCCATCTAACAGCCATCATAAGCCCCTCAATCTGCATAAACTTCGCTTTGAGTATTTAATAAAATGAATTATAAATTATCTGGTCTTATAACAAAATTCAACAGTAGCCATTCTAGTGATTAGTAGCTTTACATGGGGTCGATCGTCAACCGATGCTGGTGTTGCGCTAATTAAATATATATTCAATGCCTGGGAAGACCCACACGAAGCCATTGGCATATTTTGTGATTTGTCCAAGGCAGGTGAGGAAACTTTACCACTATGGAATTAGAGGTTATGCATTAAATCTTCTTTCGTCATACTTAAAGTGATAGGGTCCAGAGGGTGGATGTAGCTGGTACACGATCTCAAGGATCAACTGTTATAAAAAGTGTACCACAAGGCTCCATTTTAGGACCTCTCCCATTCCTCGTCTGTATTAATGACTTCCCTCATCTTGTAAATAAAAATTAGGAGATCGTATTGTTTGCAGATCGTATTATTTGCAGATGATACATTGATTCAACTCCCTGGGAGTTGAATCCAGTCCTTGTCTATAAAAATTAGGACAAACTCAAAATATTGTTGATGACCTGGTCCATTAAGAAGTATAGAAATTGAAAAAATAACATTTTCAGGCGTTGCCTAGTATGTAGGTGAAATAATTCAATTAAATGAATCTCACTAGCGTAAATAAAGGTTTCAGATCTTTAACTTCACAAACATTAACAGATGAAAGAATTGAAGGAATATAGATGTTCGAATATGGACAGAATGGTGAATGTTACACAGTGTGTAAAGTGGCCACTTAAACCTGCCATTGACAGGTCATCAGCCGTGTAGATGCCTCGACTTCTATATTACCTTCTCTTCAATGTTTTTTATCTCTGTTGTAATATGTTGAGTTAAACGAAAAAAAGACTAAATGTATTAGATTTGTGACACGTGATGTCAAAAAAACTATGTTTGATGTAAAACTTAAAGACAAAGAACTGGATTATGTGGAGACCACCGTATTTTGGGTATAAAATTAGATTTTTAACTTCAATGGGGTCCACATAAATATTATATCGAACATACTTAGTTCTGCAAACTACGCTGTTAAAAAGATTCGACATCTTACTAATGTAAAAACAGCTAGATTAGTATATTTCAGTTATTTCCACGGCGTTATTTCTTACGGTTTACTGCTATGGGGAAGTGCTGCAGATGTTGATTCTGTTTTTGTGCTGCAGAAAAGAGCTGTTCGAGCAATTTACAATATGACTACCAAAGAATAGCTTAGAGATAAGTTTTAAAAAATCAATATATTGACATACATTAGAAATAAAGATATGCTAGTTGTGCTCACTACTAGACTGCAAAAAAAACTGCTTCAAACTACATACGATTCTACAACAAGGTACCTCTTGAAATTTAGGCTTTGCAAACAATTTTTTCAAAAGATTTTGTCAAGCGCAGCCTGTTTGGAAAGATCTACTATAGAGTCGAAGAATATTTGCAGGGCAAGACTGCTTGGCATTAGATTCATATTTATTGATTTCAATTTATTGATTTTAATTAGTTGATTTGAACTGTGTTGTTGATTTAAATTTATTCGTTTGTTAGGTTTAATTTACACATTGTTGAATATGTTATATAGTTTTAATGGGGTTTAATAAATCCTTTGTAAATAATAATATAATAATAACAATAGCATACATGTAGGTACCTAAAAAAAATCTGGTATATCTTCGACATTGATTTTACTATGCTGAGGATATTCGATAAATTCTCGATGCATAATATGTTAGCAAACATATTTTGAATCAGTTATAAATCTCTGCACTCGTCAACTTCTGAATAAATTTACGACCCCCAATAAGGGTGAAATAATAAATAAAATAACTCAGCGCTATTACTGACTGAACGGTAAACTGTTATTTTGCGTGAGGTAAAGTCGTGAAATGCAAACCTTTTTAAACCTGAAAAATATAATAAAACATTTTGTATTTCATAATACATAATATCGACGGTACACGGGTAAAACACTCTAAATGCATTTTCGACTATACTCGGAAAAATCCTTTTGAATATTTGACCGAAAAAAAGATTTTTCAACATATTTTGGACATTATGACTTATGAAACTATCATAGTTCCTTCAAATTGTTTTAATGGATGAGGTTTTAAAAAAAATATCTTTAAAAAAAATTATTTAAAAACTGTTTACATATGATAACTTTAAAACTTAACCTTGGAGGATTTAAGGGATTGATCCAAAAATGACATACTCGTATAGCTGTATTTTCAAAACCGTTATTTTTATTCAAACCATTCATACTACTTTCTTCATAGTTTGCACTAAAAACCACAAAGATCCGAAAATTGTCTTAAAACGTCACAAATGTCACAATGACATTTTTTATAATATTTAAATAAACGTAAAATATTTATGGAATTTCAATGTCTATTCAGTGCACTAAAAATATGTGTACCTTTGATTTTATTCCTTGAAAAATTTAAAACCATGGTAAAGCCGTGGTGTTCAGTTTCAATACTCTCCTGAAAATTTGTTGGTTAGTGACATTTTAGGTTTTGAAAACATAGTCTTCAATTACAGTGTCCTATGCATCACGGCTATGGGCTAAGAAATGATAATGAAAACACGCAATTTTCTTCTCTCAAAAATGTAATCCGTCAATCCTTGATTCAGGTACAACTTCTTGTATTTTACATTTAAATAGTGTCTTCACCCTCAAAGTAAGTGTTGTAAGTATATATCCTGCAGGATCCTTTTTAACTCCTCGCTTATGTTTATGGAAGGACTAGCGTCGTTAAACACGTGATAAAATATTATCTCCGACAAGGATATTCTCTCTCGTGTCATTATTTATTTTTACTGATAAAATACGACTTCACGAAAAAAATACTTGAAATTTTTTTAACATCAGAGGCAGAGGACATTTTTGCGTAGGTTATTACGACGTTATAACCTTCAGTTAGGAAACAGAAGTCTAATCATTTACTATTCTTAAGACATGACAAAATATAATAACGTTCGCGGTGACAGGGAATTTTTAAAAATAAATAAATAAAACTTAACCGATTTTGTTGTGAAAGGCTATAAGAAAAAACAATTCTAGGTTCGTAAGTTTTGCGTTTTTCAAAATTATTAATCATATTTGTAGACCGTATGTCCGGAGATAGCAGATTTTTTGGATTTTTGAATGGCCTTATCATGTATCAAAAAATCCAAACCATGGAGATACGCCAATGGTAATTACCTATATTGTGTAAAAAAATAACATTGCTCTAGTGTTATAATTGAAAAAAAAGTGTTTATTTGATTAACATATTACAACAGAGATAAAGAACATTTAAAATAAGATAATATAGAAGTCTAGGCATCTACAGGGGTTATAACCTATCAATGGCTGGTTTAAGTGGCCACTTTACACACTGTGTAACATTCACAATTCTGCCCATATTTGAACATCTATATTCCTTCAATTCTTTCATCTGTTGATGTTTGTGAAAGTAAAGAGCTGAAGCCTTAATTTATGCGGGTGAGATTCATCTAATTGAATTATTTCACCTACATACTAGGCAACGCCTAAAAATATTATTTTTTCTATTTCTATACTTCTTCATGGACCAGGTGTATTTATCAACAATGAATAAGTAAATGTTACACAGTGTGTAAAGTGGCCACTTAAACCAGCCATTGACAGGTCATAAGCCCTGATGCCTAGACTTCTATATTGTCTTATCTAAAATGTTTTTTATCTCTGTTGTAATATGTTAATATGAACAGCTCCCAAGGGAGTTGAATCCAGTCCTTGTCTACAAAAATTTGGACAAACTTAAAATATTGGTGTTAATTTGAGTTAATGAAAATGATAAAATAATAAGCATCTATATGTCGCGGGCAGATTGTCATTTTAGGCCAATTACATATTGCCTTGGCGAATTACGAGACAAAATGACGTTTATTTTGTTATGTGATGCTACGATATTTTGGATTAGGTTAGGTGTGAAGTTGGGTTAGTTTAGGATAGTTTGGATTAAGTTTAGTAACATATTTTTTTAATTATTAATCTTAACCTAACCATATAACAAAATTAATTCAAACAAACGTAATTTCGTTTCGTAATTAAACTAGGCAATATGTAATTCGCCTAAAATGACAATCTGCCTGCGACATACTAGTATATACTAATCTTTATTGATATTGGTAAGATTCTAATTAGTTGTTTTACCTCCCGTGTTACGCAATCATCCATAAAAAAAACACAATAAACTGGATACTAGTCAATTAAATCCAGTACAAATTGTAAGAAAGAAGTACGGTATTAAAAAGATTTACAAATATAAACCAATAATGGTTCTATGTATTGCCCTATGAACCATTTATATAAAGTAAAAGAGGGTACTCCGAATTTATGTAGACAATAAGAAAGAGTGCCAATAGTCTGTTTATGTCAATGATATTAATTACATTTTTGGTGATTGAATAACTTAATTGATTTAGACAAAGTGTGATCAAAATATTTTGTCTATTTACTGTCCTAAATTTAATATAGCTGAATAATAAATAACTCGAGTTAATCTTGGCATTGGATTGTACCATGTCTCTAGAGCTTAATATATTTGTATGCAGTTAGCAGGTGCAACCTCGTTGTACCGAAAATTTTATTTATTTATTTTATTACATTATATGATTTAATATAAACTTTATTTGTTTAATATACCGTGTGTTTCGGACTATAAAACTCACTTTTACACTCTGAAAATTCAACAAAAAATTAGGGCGCGTCTTATGGTTCAATGCGTCGTTATAAAATACGACAATTTATAAAATGCTTATTTTACATATATGTTTAAAATTATTTAATGTGTGTAGCATTTCTTCAATAATCTAAAATTAATTTCAATTATAAAAAAATAATCTTATACTAGATGGAAATTAAGCCGTAATTAAGCTGAAATTATAGTTGATATCTTAAAATTGAACTTCAAAGAAGGTCTTAAAATATAATAAAATTACGGGTAAATAAGTAGATATAAACAGAAACTAAAATGAGTGGAAATAGAGCCTTAATTAAATAAGGTTAAAATAATATGTTTTACATAAAAAGGTTTGATCACAGTTACATACGTACAAATGGAATATATGATAAGGTAGAATTACTGTAATTAAATCTAGGTGAAAACTAAACCAAAAAAAAACTTAAATACTTAAAAATACAAAAAAAAAAATAAGCGATAGTTGACACTAAAATTACAGCTAAGTAAATGAAAGTTGAACCGTTTGGGGAGTTGAATTTACGGTTGATGTGTTTTGTTATTTATTTATTTTAAATGTATTTATTTATTACAAACTAAGACTCACAACATATAATTTTTAACAGCTTGAATCCCACCAACCTAATTTTTGTTGCTTGTCGGAAGAGATTTTTATTGATAACATCTCAATATTTATCTGATCTGAATGGAAAAACAATGAATTATTAAATCGACGGTCCCTACGTATTTTACCGAAACTGCATTTTGCGAGGTTTACAAGAAAGCAAAAACAGAGCTTGATATTTTTTTTAAGAAGTTGCCAGATACTGTGAAATTGACAAATATATATTATGTATTAAAACACAATAGACACATGTTTGGCAATTCCACGGTATTTAAACTTTTTAATTAAGCTTTTAGCTCTTCTGTAAACCTCGCAATATGCTGTTTAGATAGTACAGAAATATAACAATCGTAAATGTAAACTTCGATTCTAAAATAACAGTTCGTTAAGTGAAAATTATAATGTGATAAGTGAAAATGACGAACGTTTCCACAATATTGTATTGGTATATTATGTCTAAATTTGTACAAACCTTAGGGGAAAATTTTATTATTTCTGTACCCCATAATTCATATTATAATTTGCGAAGAAAGCCACAACAAGCCATCACGTTGATTCATGACGTCATAGAGCCAGTTTGCTAAACAAATGAACCGTGTTACGTCATCAATCAGGAGCTGAACAAAGGAATCTCAGGGGACGCAAGGTTTTAGGTTCGATTCAACGATCATTGCGGTAGGATATAATTGAAAGGTACAAAGTTAAACTCCACATGCAATATTTGTATTAAAAATTATTTATTTTATTCAGAAAATATACCGTCGCTTAAGCGGCAACATGACCCATCTCTTTGTAAAATGCAAAAATATGAAATAGGTCATGTTGCCACTTAAGTGACGATACATCTTGCTGATCAATGACGTTTTACCAACCACATATCGCTAATGCATCTAAAGGATGTATAATGCATATGTAGTCACTGGCAGTATACATTTATTTATAACAGGGAGTTTATATAAAACCAATTGATGTAAAATGAAAACGGAGTGTTCTCTGTTTATGATAGTCTCCATCTAACATGGCACAGCCTATTCTAAGATGGAGATTTTCTATCTTTAGAGCGTAAGTAGTCCTATACTAATAAAAAAATAACATAAAAAAGAAAAACTAAAACTACTTAATTTTAAATGCCTAGCTAATCAAGTATAAGAATTTAAAAATCATTCTTATACAAATATAAAGTATATATATGTGCCAAGAATACATGTTACTTAAACATAAATAATATAAGTATAATATATAATAAAACAAATTTAAAACATTGAAATACTTAAAGATATAAATAATATGTGTACCAATTATATAAAGTACTACGTTTATTGATTTACATATATTTTTCAAAAAAATCTCTCGCTACACTATTTATGTGTGCAGTTATTTTTATATTAAATTTTGTTTTGCATTTTGTGTCTTTTATATTTGGCTATAAATCTTTAAATATTTTTGGAGCAATTACATCGTATTGCTTTTTACCGAAGGCGGTTGATACAAATTGGACAGTACAGTTAATTTGTGTTGCTGAACGAGTGTTTATATTTTGTTGGGTTATTTTGACCTCACTTAATTTATCATAAAATTTAAGTAGTGGGCACCTCACAAACAATTGGTTCAAATGTTTTCCTTTTTAGACAAATCGGTCATTTTTCAGACAAATCGGACACTTTTCAGACATTTCAAACAAATCGACACATACATAAAAAACAAAAAGAGATTCCGATTTGTCTGACAAAATATTATGCATAAAATATTACGTATAAAGTGTAAAATATTTATTTATTATTGATTATTGATTATATGTATTTGAAAAAAAAAACCGCGGTCCCACCAAGAAAAAACATTATCAACGCAACGGAAAAAGATATGATAGCTCTTACATTTTATCAATTTACCATAATTATTATTTTGTAAAACAAAAAACAGAACAATTAAATTGATCATTTACTTCTGAATCTAAATAACATTAATCTGATGATCAGTTAACTTATCACTAAAATTACACACACAATCACTACAACAGTAAAACAACCCCTAAAAAATGTGCTTAAACACTATTTTTGTTACTCGTTGCAATAAATATTTTATTTAATTAATAATTGTATTTTGATATTAACACGTAATGCATGTTTTCTAATAATAAAATGTAAAACAACTTGGTTAGAAGTGAAATATTTTTTTACTGTTCATTTTCCACATAAACCAGCCAATGACAGGTCAGAAACCCTGTAGATGCCTAGACTTACATATTCCCTTCTCTAAAATGTACTTCATATTTGTTGTTATATGTTTTTTTTTTAATAAGATAACTCTTAACATACAATTTTGATTAAAAAAAGGAAATTTTATATTACTTTTGCCTAAAGCATTTCTTCGTTTACCTCCGTCTTGACTCAATGTGATAAAGGTTCTTTCTTGGAAGATAAAAGGTCATGCTTTATCTAAAAGAAAATTTACTCTGCCCATTAAAATTTTTCCAGAAATTAAAATAATGTGTATTGTAATATTTGAATGAACGAGTAAGAAGTATTTTTCATTTGTCACGAGATTTTTAAAAATTTATCTTTTACTCACTTATTTTTGTAATTCACACAATCAAACCATCACGCCGTTTCCCCGTAGGGGTAGTAAGATAGAACAGATCGCGACAGCACTAGATATTATTACTGAAAAAAAAAATCGTGAGTGTCCTGAAGAAAGAACATGTACGTCCCAAAACCGGTAGACATAAAAAGTCGGTAAGTGGTAATATACAAATATTAACTTACATTATTATAAAGGTTTTCGTAAACATATGATATATACGAAGAATAATATTACGAAGAGTTTGGAGAAAATATTAGTTTTTATTTATTTAACTTTTTGAACATTCAAATAAATTAAACATTGGCGGGCTTATTGCAAAATGGAAATTTCTTCCAACCATCCAAGAAATATTTTTTTTTATATCATTCGTGCTACAAAACATATTCAATAGAAAAAAAAATTAAAAGCTAAAGATATACAAGAATTAAAATATCTGTATTTGTGTATCATCATCATCATTCCCATTCCGCACATAATGGTGCATAGAGAACTGCATTGGTACACCAAACAGCATATCTTAATTATTTTTGTTAAATGAAGGTAAGGTGATCAGTCTTACGCTTCAGGTACCAGTCTAGGGACTATAAAATATTCTAGTGTAAAAACACATTTTTAAATAACATTTCATATCAACCATGTCAGGAATCGAACCCGAGACCTCTTGCATGGTAGGAAAATGCGGTGTCCATTACACCACGAGGCCGACAATTTGTGTATAAATGACCTTATATGAATACTATTCTTAATAATGATAATAATATATATTTATTAATTTTAATTATACATGATGTGATAAATACAACATAACAAAACGAATGCATATATTATGGTGGACTTTGCCTCTAACCATTTCTCTCAGTCTGACCAAAAACATCAAAAAAACTAGATAATAATTCAAATTAAATTTATAAAAATAAGTGAAAAGTAGTGATGTCTAGCGCTTACATTATTCATATTAAATGCATTTATTTAAATTGACATTTAATTAAAAAATTTGGAAGTTGATTAAATATTTATTACTTAATCATCATTCCCTTTCCGCACCTAATGGTGCATTGGGCAAAGAATTGGTACACCAATCGCAGCGAAACTTTTATTTTTTAGATTAAAGTAAGATGGTCAGTTCTATCAGTCTTACCAGTTTTACGCTTTAGGTACCAGTCTAGGGACAATACAACATAATAGTGTAAAAACACCCTTTTCAATTCCCCTAAAATACCCTTTTATTCATGAAGTTTTACGCTTCGAAAAAACGGGTAGTTTATTGTTTCACTTGCGGAATAATGTATACTGGTATTTCAAGCCTAATGATAAAGTTGGCTGTAGTATTGCCCGATGTAAAAAGACTAAGATAACTCGATTTGTCCGGAAACACCAAGAACTTTTCCACATCCCTAATGTTAATATACTTTGTTGATACATATTTGAACATTGACGGGCTTATTGCCAAATGGTAATTTTTGTAAACCAACTAATAAAATTAAACTTATTTTTATAATTTAAATTTCAAAATGTATGGGAGAAAAATCCTACCCTTTTCTATTCTATTCTTACAAATAGAGGTCAGTGCTCAATAAGTTTCTGACGTCACTGAGAACTGTATAAATTAGTTCTTGCCCCCAAAGACTATCCAAACCTAACCAAACCAAGGAATAAAATTAAAGGTGCAGAAATAGAATAAATATGGATAATTAAACATACAAAAAATTATAAATGTTTCACAGTAAGTAAAATGACCACTTAAACTAGCCAAAGACAGGTCGTAAGCTCTATAAATGCCTAGACTTCCGTATTAAGAAATTAAATTTGATTTTTTTTTATTTATTTTTTAAATCATATAACACAAAGTATTTTCCAAGTATAATACGTTGAATTACATTCCTAGGAGTTACAACAACTCAATTCGGGACATAAATAATATTAGCATTAGAAAATAACTCGCATTGAGAACAACAAAGAAACAAAGCAATTTTAGCACCTTTTAAACTAAATATACAACAACAATAATATTGACTAATATTGACTCCATAAATATATTCGGCATACTAAATGGTATAATCGATGTTCCATCATTACTGGGACAAGTAAAATTCAATATTCCGACTCGTAGATTGAAAAACAATGAAGTACTGTTCATCGATTAGTATAAAACAAACTATGACCTAAATTCTCCAATGACCCGCCTTTGTCGTATTGTTAACTCAAGACAAGATCTGGACTTTTTTGGTTTAAGTTTACAACGATTTAAACGAGCACTAAATAAATAGTCCAGATCTTGTCTCGATGTCCCTTATGTTTGTCAATGCTTCTTTCTATTTTTTAAATGTTTTAAACTATTCTTTTATTGTAATACTTAAACCTTATAAATTGTATACATGGACAATGTCCGTTAATAAATAAATAAATAAATAAACAATATATACGCCTTAAACCTTTTCTTACACAAGCAAAATAAATATATTTAAAAAAACGATTTTAAGAATAAAAAAAAGTAGTGAATATACAAAAGGAGATAAGGTCATTAACATCACATGCCATGCAGATGATGCTGCCATAGTGATGATGAGAACATATCCATCTCAGTTAGTCAACATCTGGATGCCTAAGAAATGTCGTAAAGTACAATGAACACATGAGTATTGGAAACATAATTCAGATATACAAGACGTGTGTCAGACCAAATCATGGTGTATACAACAGAGGCAAGGATAGATAGAGAGAAAGTAAAAAATTCAAAAAACCAAGTAGAAAAACTAAATAGAAAAACCAAATAACAATAATAAAGTTGATGTACAGTTCATTAAGAATCCGGTTAGAGTACAAATCTACAATACGGATTCATTACTACAACTGTCACCAAAGTTCTCTGGAAAGAGACCAAAAAAAATCAAAAGGTACCTACATAAATTTTAAACCAGGAATTAGTCATGAACTTTTAAATAACGATTGTTAAGTACTGATTTTACATTTTCTATACTGGCAACTCATATAAGACTGTAAATATTCATTTCCTTCCCAAATCCTTCCTATTTCAAAACTCTTGTTGCTTCTACCGTTCTGTGAGAAAGTCACATGTGAAAATTCACCTCTCTGATAAATCTTTATCATATACTGCGTCAGCATATTCGTAAAAAGTGAAGTTTAGTGTGTTATAAATAGACTAAATTGTACAGTTCATTATCATCTACAACATCTACACGATACCGGTATACGTGCTGCAGTAATAGAGAAGTGCTTCATTTAAGAAACAATCGGAAGAACATTAAAAGTGAGTAACAATTCCATACAGTCCACTAAAACTCTAAAATCCCGCTGTTATCAGTTACTCAATGCCTGAGAGGAATGGAACTGACCAAACAACGATTTATTATTAAAAACGTTAAATTTGTAAAAACTTAACTGTAGAAGAAAATGAACAGATATCAACAGAGACGAAGAAAATTTTAGAGAAAGTAATACAGAATAACTAATTACATCAGGGATCGAGAATACCTTAAATAAGGGAACATGAAAGACTAGGCATTTACAGAGTTTATGACCTGTCATTGGCTGGTTTAAGTGGCCACTTTACACACTGTGCAACATTCACCATTTTGCCCATGTTTCAACATCCATATTTCTTAAATTCTTCCATTTGTTGATTTAAGTGAAGTTAAAGAGCTGAAACCTTTATTGTAGTGAAGAGATTCATCTGACTGAATTCTTTCACATACTAGGCAACACCTGAAAACAATTTTTCAACTTTTAAACTTCTTCTTGGACCAGTTGGTTTCATTTCAATATTTGAGTTTGTCCAAATGTTCGTAGGCAAAAAACTGGATTTCACCCCCTCGGGAGTCATTAAGATTAACAAATTACAACAGTGATGGAGAATATCTTGAATAAGGGAATATTGAAGTCTAGGCACTTACAGGGCTTATGACCTGTCATTGGCTGCTTTAAGTGGCCACTTTACACACTGTGCAACATTCATATTTTCGCCTTTGTTTGAACATCCATATTTCTTCAATTCTTCTATTTGTTGATTGTTGTAATTTGTTAATCTTAATGACTCCCAAGGGTATGAAATCCAGTCTTTAGTCTATGAACATTTGGACAAACTCAAATATAGTAATATAGAAGTCTAGACATCCACAGGGCTTATGACCTGTCATTGGCTGGTGTAAGTGGCCACTTTATGCACTGTGTAACATTCGCCATTCTGCCCATATTCGAACATCTATATTCCTTTAATTCTTTCATCTGTTGATGTTTGTGAAGTTAAAGAGCTGAAACCCTTTTTTATGCGGGTGAGATTTCTTTAATTGAATTATTTCACCTACATACAAGGCAATGCCTGAAAATTTTTCAATTTCTATACTTCTTTATGGACCGGGTGGATTTATCAACAATATTTTGAGTTTGTCCAAAATTTTGTAGACAAGAACTGGATTCAACTCCCTGGAGAACTGTTTATATTAATTTATCACAACAGAGATGAAGAACTTATGAAATTTATTCAAAATTGTATATTCCATATGGGATTGCTCAGATCTGTTTTCTTTTATTAACTTCACGGTGCCTGGAAAAGTGACTGAGTCGTTTTCTAGCAACAATTATTTACAGACAGTGTATACTTGTTTTGCCGTATTAAATAGAAATATGTGAATAAAAAATTTCTTTCTCTGAAATTTTCTTCATCTATGTTGTAATTTGATCATTTTGACTTAAGCAAAACAAAATGTATTGGTTTCAAAGTTTGAAATTAATCCCCAAAAACTTTCGTCTTCGAGTTCAATAGTTTTCATAAATCAAACCGCTTAAGTCAAACCACAACATCGAAGAAACTTAGTATTTTAGAATTTGGTTGAAATTGGTAAAAGCCTAACAATTTTGAAGCCTAAAACAGTAAAAACCTCAGTAGGCTGTTGATATTAAATGTCTCAGAATAATTTGGGTTTGCCTAGCTTTGTGGCGGCTTGCTTTGTAAGTAGCTAAGAAATAAAAAAAAAGTACACTACAACTTCAAGTAGGAAAAATAGTCATACAAATTTATGTATTAAAAATTGCCTCTGATTCAATGAGGAACTTCAGCCCTACGGGAAATCGGACACAAATAATGTTTTCTTTCGCGGGGTAAAAATAAAAGCATTAAATTGTACGACAAAGTTTCTTGAAAATGTCCAGAAAAAAATAATAAAAACGCCGTTCTTTGAATATAGTCACTGGTTCGTATTAATCACCTATGATTTGAGAGCTATGGAAAATTTCCGGTCTGCTTGTTGTTTCTGGACCAATAAGAAGAACTGAATGAGAAAAAGCGTAAATAAACCTCTTACGTCACACGCGGAGTTATTTCAGAAATACTAAATTTAAAAAATCGTCGCGCTGATAATACGATGCATAAAAATTGAATTATTTTTTTGACTAAGTCTATTCTCAAAAACTAAAAAACCACTGATCTTCCTCATTGACTGTCCTGAACTACTATGCAAACTCTCTATTAATGCTCCTTCCTAAGTTCTAACTACAACTTCAAGTTCTTTTTATTTGTCTTCTTGTAGATCTGACGATCTGTTCTATTTAGACTATTCAGTCCACCGTGATAAATCCCAACTATCCTTCCATCGGTTAGGGGGTCTTCCAGGGATGCTATTCTGAACCAATCTCGCTGCATGTGAAAACAGTTTTTCTCGTGTATTTACATACAAAATACGGCCACGAGAGCGTTTGGAATACCAGCCCAGGTGGGCGCCCGCGTCGTCCGGAGGGCAATTCTTTGGCTGCTATGCACACCAGTCTATTGTTACTCATTCTTTAAATGTGGTATCTTCAGAATATTCTACGAAATCAGCTCCAGTGCACTATATCTTTCATTTCACCCGTTTCCCGTATAAATTCATTTCTGACCCGGTCGCGCAGAGTGTCTCAGGTAATTGATCTGAGGACACTCATCTCTGATGTTCTTGGCAGGTTCTTCGTTCTCGTAGTGTCCGCTCGTGTTCCTATGGAATACGTCAAGATAGGTCTTACTATCTTGACATATTCCAAGTGGCACTTGACATCCTGACACTAGAGATGCTTAGTTAAGTTGATCTCGGACTTCGTTGTACAAATCGATTCCTAATTATCTGAAGCTTGTGATTTTTTCTTTTGATTCATTGTCAATAATCAGTTTACATCTTTTTGATTTTCCTGCTAAACTTTTTGTTTTAGAAGCTGAAATAGATAATATATTAAACCTTTGTGAGACAAGATGGATGAAAGATTTATTTATTATATGTATATAAATCTTTAAAATAATTTGATGATAATTTATCATTCCCCTTTTCCGCTCCTAATGATGCACAGGGCACTGCATTTGTAAACCAAATGCAGTGTGTTTCAGTCATATGTTACATGAAGGCAAGGTAATCATTCTCACGCTTCGGGTGCTAGTCCAAGGAAAATGAAATATTGCAGTTAAAATTAATAATTCACGTTCACTGCTGAGAAATCAAACTAGTGAAAATTAAAAATTAAAATGAAAATTGTCAATCGTCGAATGAAAGCGAGAGATTTGGGTGTACTGATGGATGATAAGCTTTTATTTCGAGACCACATAAATACAATAGTAGATAAGGCGTATGGACTTCTAGGGTTTATCTTACGAATCACTAAATACACTCAAACTCCTTCATTGGTACAGTCCCCTCAGTATAATGTATATATTAATCAAATTGAAAACATTCAAAACAAATTTATAAGGAGCCTGGAATATCGTTTTGGCAATATTGAAAATGATTACGGCGCATTTTCGATCAATTTTAATATAGAATCACTACAAAAAAGGCGCCTTACATGTGATTTAATTTTTATTTTCGAAATTCTAAATAATAAAGTTGATTCGCCGTATCTTTTACAAAATATTGGTTTCCGTTGTCCTCTTCGCTATACCAGATTAAATTCCCTTTTTTATGAACCAACTTGTAAAAACAATTATACCTCGAATTCATTCATTAGACGAACCTGTAGAAATTATAATGGACTCAGGTATTGATGTAGACATTTTTAACTGCACGTTGCATTTGTACGGGAAATTTCTTTATGGGGTCGATTATTTGGGATAATTGCTGAATGTGCACCTTGAGTGGTTTATGCTATGTATATGTGCCACATGTAATGTATATGTTTGTGTATGTTTTATATGTGCGTTCATGTGTGTGCGTGGATCGCTCAGAGTGTACATTTTGTATTCGTATTTATTTTCATTTATTACCTCCATGGAAAACGCAAATGTTAACAATTATTCTTTTCTCACTTGAAATTCTTATTTATTTATTTATTTTGTCACATTTAATGTTTATATCTTTTGCATAATTTGTGAAAACTTAATTGGTCTTTTAATGTTCAAAACTTGTTGTTTTTAATACGTATTATGTATGACTGTATGTTTTCTGAAGAACGTAAAATTTTTTTTTTTTTTAATTATAATGAAATAAATACATATTTTTTTTATTTTGCAATGCAGTTCCACCAAGAAATGTTAGTAAAAAATCTCAATCATCAAAAAATAGTAAAATAATAAACATAAATCCTTATCCTTACTTTATAGTATAGTTTAGATTTTTAGTTTATTTTCGTTTCAAATTTTGTATAAAATTATAAGATTCTGAATTAATACCCAGTATACATTATGTCCAAGTACTTATTTCCTCAAACTGGACCGTTCGGGTAGGTTGGAAAAAATTGAATTTAGGCATGTAACCGCCCTTATATCTTTATAAAGTGTTAAATATATTTTTTCAATTAAGTATTTAAAGAACGGGCGCAGAAAGCTTTGGAGACAACAAGAACCAAACGGAAGTGATACGGTTGGCTGGGCCGTATACTGCGAATGCCTCCCGAGAGCCTTAACCACCCTTGCATACTTTAAAAGGCATCAGGATCGTGGCGTCCTGGACGTCCGCTGCTGACTGTTCGTCGGCAGTTTATATCAGAAATACAGGACGCGAACCTGACTTGCGAGGACTCACGGAAGCTAGCACCCGACAAAGATGCCTGGAGACTCTTTGTGGACCGCTATATTAGATTATTATTGATAAATTTTATTCATGTCAATTGAATTCGTACCTCTCTTTTAAGTGTTTTTAAATATTTTTTTTATTTAATACACAATTTTACACAGACACAATTATGTTTTTTTTGTTTTTTTTTTTCTTAAGTTAGCTTATATTAAAACTAATATAAACTATCTATGTATATTTACATTTCCTTACAGTAACTTATACATTTATTTTTAAATTCTTTCAGACACTTTTCATTCTTCATACATTCAGGCATCTCATCATACATTTTTAAACCCTTATACATCAAACAATTTTGCGACTCAGCTCTTTTCAATAATGGTAGTCTTATTTTATCCTTTTGTCTAGTAGCATATTCATGACAATTTTTGTTTAAGACAACTTTATCCTTAAAATATTTTGGTAATTTATCGTGAAAAAAATTATGTATAAATATCAACATATTAAATTTAAGTCTCCTTCTTACAGATAACCATTTTAGTTCATCTCTCATTTTTTTTACATTGTTTTATTTATTTTTCTTAAGAACTATTCTCATCGCTTTATTTTGTAAAATTTCTAGTTTATTTAAATTTCCTTCGTTTGCTAAAAATAATATTGTTGAGCAGTAATCTATATGTGGAAGAATGATTGTTTTGTAAATTAGTTCTGCAGTATCTTTATTTAATTTATTTCTCAATCTACTAAGGAAAAAAATTTTTTTAAATATTTTTTTATTAACGTGTTCAAAATTTGCATTTAATGTCAATTTTGAATCAAGTATTATCCCCAAATATTTCATTTCCTTAACCCTTTTCTATGGTTTCATTATCAATAAGTAAATTCATCCTTGGGTTTGGCTTTTTCCTTCCTAACTCCATGTATTTTGTTTTTCCAACATTAAGCTGAAGTTTATTAATTTTGAGCCACTCAGATATTCTGTTTAAGTCCTCGTTTAATTTTTGTAAAGTCTCTGTATAATTTTCTCCCGCTATATAGATTAATGTATCATCGGCAAATAATTGTAGTTTGCAGTTTTTTATTATATTTGTGATGTCGTTTATATATATTATAAATAAAATTGGTCCTAGAACTGATCCTTGGGGAACTCCTAAATTATTCTCCAATGGTTCAGATATTTTGTTTTCTATTTTAGTTACTTGTTTTCTTCCTTGAAGATATTCTTTGAATAAATTGAGGGCCTCATTTGAAAGTCCTATTATTTCAAGTTTTTGTAGTAATTTTTTTCGATCTATTGTTTCAAATGCCCTTTTAAAGTCCAAAAACACAGCTAAAATATACATATTTTTATCCATTTCCCTTTTCCAAGTATCAATGACAATATTAATTGCAGATTCACACGAGTTGTTGTTTCTAAAACCTGATTGTTCCTGACAAAGTAATTTATTTTTTATGTCCCGACTTGTTAGAAAATTCCGTGTTAAGTCGGGACTCTTCGATGTATAAATCAAAAATATTTATTTACATATTAAAACAATACACAAGTAATCAAAACAATATGCAAAATAATCAAAACAACATAGAAAATAATAATAGAAAAATATAAATAAAAAAAAATTATACATGTCGAAAACTGGAATGTAGAAAAGTTTATAATAATACGTTTGACAGTGATGATATACACATATACGATATACGTATATGGATAATAATGAAAACAGCAGCGATGTTATGCATTTATTCCCGAAGCAATCTCATACTGTGGTCTCTACCCTCGATACAATCCAATTATGGATCTTCATCTTAAATATAGACGTTGCTTTGGAGAACTTAATGTGTTCATCCAAGACGTTGAACACTCTTCCAGCTATATATTAAAAGTGTCTCCGAGCAAACATCGTACGTGTTCTCGGTATTAAGAAGTTTAGGTTACTCGAAAACCTCGTGCGGGCATTCTGTTGGGAGTTCGGACCTCCTTCCGTAGTCGCCTGACCAGAAAATTGTCAATACATTCTTGATATAGATTTGACGAATATCAATAACTTTTAACGATTGAAATAAAGGTTCAGATGGGTAGGTTTATGGGTAGGTAGATGGGTAGGTAGATGGGTAGGCAAGTGACTTTAAATTGTTTCGTGTTATTAATATTTTTTATTGATTCAAACGATTATCTGGTGGTTATTGAAAAGTCGAACGCAGACAAAAGAAGAAAGCCTTATCTTATTACTTCCGGTCAACGCTAACGTGTGTGAACCTACCCACAATTATTATACTGCACTGCGACAATGATACCGGAAGCTCGTTCCTCCGAATCGCGCCTTTTCCCACATCCGGTTAATTCGGGGAAATACCTTTATAAAATATTTACACCGGGAAATTGAAATCCTGCTAGGTAGCCGTATTAAGATAAGGCTCCGAAAAGAGATATATCTATTGATATTTTTATTTTTAACATGGCTACGTAAATAACATATTATTTTATTTTTAAAATATAGTATGAAGGAATAGCAGTATAAAAAAACAAAAAAAATGGAATGTGTTGTCTAACCATGCTGAAAGTATGCAGTACCATGGAATAAACTCTCGTAAAAATCGAAGAATAATTTTACACCTGCTATTTTTATTCAAATTAATAAAAAATAAAATTGATTCTTCTAACCTACTTAAAAGACTTCCATTCCGTGTGCCATCTATACCGACAAGACAAAATCTTCTGTTTTACACAGAAAACGCATCAACAAACTATTTTAAACAATCTACAATACCTAGAATAATTTTTTTATACTTTTTTATTCATAAAATTCATAAAAGAACATGTTTTTGTAAAATTCTAAACATATCTACTTTAACCCATCTAGTAAATGTTATCACTGTAACTCTCCAAAAAAGAAACTAACTCTTGTGCTTGGAGAGTGACTTACACTGTTTTAGTTGTTTATTTATAAAGGTTTATATAATTTTTAATACGAGTACATGAAAAGAAAAATAGAAACATAGGATACTTAAAGAAAAAACATAGGACAATATTACATTCATACTAATTAAAATTTAATGTTGTTTTTACACGAGTTCAAAAAATTTCTTTCGATTAATTTTAAATTTATTTATTGATATATTATTTTTAAAAGTTTTTAGTTCATTAGGAAGATTATTAATTTTTTTTACACCTTTGAAGACAAAGCTTTTTTGACCATGACTTGTGTGGAATTTAGGAATTTAGGAATTTGTTTAAATAAGTTAAAATTTACTTCAAATCTAGGCGTTTTTAAAATAAAAATTTACGAGCTCATTGAAATAAATTTTTAAATAAAATTCACGGTGAAATAAAAGGCATAAATTTAATGAGTAAATTTGTTTATTTTTAGCGGCTTCGGTACTTTGTTATGTTATACATATAACTTATACAGCCGAACGTTATCCAACACATCCCGACCGCAGGTTTCGGCTGCGCTGAAGAAAAAAAAAACAAAGCCTTAACTTCCGTCGTTCACTATTTAAAATACAGTATTAATTTTTTTATAATTGTTGATTATTAGTTTGGTGCGATCTACATTTCGTTTAGTGTAAATTTCACATGTGAATAACATCAGTTTGTTAAAGAATCTAAGTTCGCTGTTATAAATAAGCATCTGTTCTTGATGCTTAGCAATCGCGATGGGAATCTTCCCCTTCAGAGAGGGTTACCTTTATTTTTTTTCCTTCAATCCGTCGGCGCTTAAAATCTTCTTGGGTTGTCTCCGATCACTGGACTACACAGTTTTTATCAGGTCATGGTAAATTTAATCAAAAATTGTTTGTTTTTAATATTGTTGATGCCCCTTCGTGCTGCTGCGGATATCCTAATCAATCTTCTGAACACACCCTGTGGTCTAGTCTAGAAAATAGGGAAGTGTATTTAATTGCTTTGTAATTATGCTTCATTTTTTAAATACTCTGTTTTACCTCTTATGTATATTGTAAAAAACAAAAAAAAATGAATTAAAAAATAATAATAATAAAAAGAGAAAAAGGAAGAAAAAATAGTAAATAAATATAAAATAATACAAAAAGAAATAAAAATTCATAGAAATATACACATACAATATACATGCATATCTATACATATACACACATAAACATATATGCATACAAACATACGCATTAATATACAGGGTGTTCATTAAACCCTGTCACATCCAAAACCACGATTATCAGTATGGGCAAGAAGACATATTAGCATATTTAAAAAAATATTTAGAACAAATATTTTTTTAAAAATAAATTTTACAAAAAAACAAATGGTTACTTACTTCTTCAGGAGAGAAGTGAGGGGAGCGCGGCGCAGTATCAGACTCCCCCCTTCGTTCTAAAAAATAATTTTAATGTGCCAATATGTCTTCTTGCTCATACTGATCATAGTGGTTTCGGATGTGACAGGGTTTAATGAACACCCTGTATATAATTAATAATAAAAGAAAGAAAACTCCTTTGAAAATTTGAAGCATTCACTTTTTAGTTTTGCACGAGACAATTGACCTTTAAAAGAGCGTAATTTTCATATAAATTTTATTTTTCGATCGACATATCAATAAAATATTGGTGATTTAATACAAAATAAATACGCAGTAAATTTATTCATTACTTTTCTTAGTAGACATACAAATGTAAAAAACATTTCATTTGCTTAAACCTATTAATGTCTAAACCTACTTATTGAATTTCAGGTCTGTTTTTTCTGTCTCCATTGCCTGATTTCTGTTTTGATAAGATCTCTAAATGTTTATATTCAGATACCGTCCACGAAGTTTCAAACTCACTCGGAATATTGGTAACATCGTTTACGGCTAAAAATTGAAATTCTGAAAGGTAGCTTTAATGGGCATTGAAAAAGGATGTGTTTTGGAATTCAAGGCTACGCGGGAATGAATGATATTACCCGAATCAATATACATAAGCAGGGTATAAATGTAAACATAATGCGCAACAACCCGTTTGAAAGCTTAATGTTTTCGCAAGGGTAAGCTTTGGTGGGAATGCGGCTAAGTCGATTGTCCACATTTATGGCTTGAATAACTTCGGACAAATTTATTTAATTCGGGAACAATTAAGCGATACAGGATGCTCGTTTTCATTTATTAATTTATTTTATTAGATAAAATTACGTAATAATATATGCGGTAGAGTAAGACAGGCTCTAGTGCTTGATGATGCATATATAAAACAAATCATCATCATTATTTCTTTTCCACGCGTTATGGTGCATAGAGCACTGCATTGATAAACCAATCGTATGTAGCTAAGATTAGATTAGATTAGTTTAAAGCTTCAAGTGCCTGTCCAGGGACTATGAAATATTCTAGTTTAAAACGCCCTTTTAAATAAATGTTTCATGTCAAATCGGATTGTGGTTCTCTTGCTAGTATCTCGGACTCACAGACCAAAGGTCCGTGGTTCGAATCCCGCTGTATCCCAACTCGATTCTCATTTTCTAATATTGAGTTATTTACAACTCGTTGAAAATGGCCCTCAAAATTAAATAATTGGGTAAATTATAAGAACGCAAATATTTATTTTAATAAAAAATAAGTCAGGAATCGAACCCGAGATCTCTAGCATGGTAGCCTAATGCACTGACCAGTACACTACGATGCCGAAAAATATATACACAATTAATATAAAATCAATTGATAAAATATTTTGTACACATTTTATTATTTATATTAAATATTATAAAATAAAGTAATATTAAATATAAGAATTAAAATACACGTTTAGATTAGATTTTTTTATTTACGCACCCACGCATTCTCACACATTCATTCACAAACGCACATATACACACATTAAAATACACACACATGAATACAAACGTCGCACACGTACAATTTTTTAAACTCTTTTCTTAAATATTATATATTATGAGATGACCAACTGATTTTTTCAATTGGCTCTAGTCATCATCATCATAAGCTCGACAGCCCTGGGCGGGCATTGTCTGAATGCAGGAGTCTCCTTCACTTTGGTCTGCTGCCCTTCCTCTCCAGTTCCTCACTACCAACATTGTCATATCTGCGCTGATGCAGTTCATCCATCGTATTTTGGGCCTTCCTGGTCTTCGTCATTCTTGTGGCGCAGAGAGAGTTAGGCGTTTTATGGGGTTTTCGTCGTCCATTCTAATTATATGGCCAGCTCACCTCGAGCGTCCACCTTGATGGAGTTGATTACATCGGGCGCTCGGTACATATCGTATGGCTATCTATTGTAGCGACGACGCCAATGGTTGTTTTCTCTCATAGGCCCACAGATAACTTTAATGATTCTTCTTTCAAAAACGGCAATAGTTACCAATTGGCTCTAGTATTGTTTATATATATATTTCTACGTATTTTTATGTAATAGCTGTAAAAATCTCAAGAAAGTCAAATAAAATATGAATCCAAAAGTTCAAAAATAAGTCAAATAAATAAAACCACTTTGTTTTTAACCACTATTTTTTTTTCCACCGACCAGTTTCAAAGCAAACAAGCTTCTTCTTCAAGGTTGACGTAACTAATGAATTCTTTCCTATTTTATTTTTATCATGTTTACTAAATACTGCACGTTTAGCCAATAAATCAAGTCTTTTTTTCTCCTAAAAGGGTGGTAATTTGACATTATTATTTTCAAAGCTAGCTTAGTCTAGACAGAAGTGGACTAAAAAAATATGTTTTTTTGGTTATTATTTTTTTTCCCCATAAGGAATCGGTTTTTTAATTTCTAAGATTTCTAAGTTGTCTAATTTTAATATTTTATTTTCAACATGAAGTACTTTTGATCCAGTGTCTATTTAAGTCTTATTTAAGTTAAAAAGACTTGATTTATTGGCTCCACGTGTAGTATTTAGTAAACATGATAGGAATAAAAAAAAGAGAGAATTCATTAGTTACGTAAACCTTGACGAAGAAGCTTTTTTGCTTTGAAACCGGTCGGTGGAAAAAAAAAAAACAAAATTTTGGTTAAAAATAAAGTTGTTTTTTTTATTTTATTATAATAAATAACCGCAAAATTAGTGCTTCAAGTATCAAATTTATAAAAAAATTGTATTTGTATAATTTAAAATATATGTATATAACTTGGTAATAAGTTATAGTTTTGATAATATTTCATGTTTCTTTGGATTATCGGCCTCGTGGAGTAATGGTCAGCGCATAAACTAAAAAAGTGTACAATCTACCTCCATTATCCATAAGGACAATTCGTAAGTTCTCATAATATAAAATTGCTATTAAGAAATGGATAGTGGAGGTGGGTTGCACATAGATCGATGAGTGGTTCAAGCCAAATAGGTCAAATCCGTGTACTGTTTATGAAATTTGTTCTATTAGTCTATATGAATTGGTTTTGTTTTTTATGATTATTTTAGTTTTTTATTGTTTATTATGTTTATGATAATTAGGTTTATTGGATTAATTACGTTTTTTTACTGTTATTATTATGTTAACTTTGTTAAATCGCTAATCTTAGGCATGTTTCACATTATGTAAAATGTTTCCCTCGGCACGGGACACCCCAGTGAGGGAACATTATTCTGTAAAAAAAAATAATACAAACAACGTTAAAGTATAAATAAATAAATAAGTAGTAAATTTCACAATGTATACAAAATTAACTGTAGCGGCCCCTGGTTCAGTGTTTTATGTTTCAGTCCTATGATACCAATTTTAGTACATTAAATCGAAACCAAACCCAGTCGAAATGGACTTACGACCAATCTACGTCCAACTTAAAGCACGCGTTACAACCTAAACAAATAGTTCCAACAGACAACCTTCCATAAATGTGGGTAAGTTTGTTACAATATTACGACTACTGAAAATTTAATATATGTATGTAAATTTAATATATGTATGTATGAAAATTTAATATATGTAAGTAACTTTTGTCTTACTCTAACTAAAAACTAAAGATCAAATGAGTTCTTTTACCGTTAAATAGTAATAGATAAATAAATTATTGATTATTCAAAACATTTGTACAAGGTACTTAACGGCTTTGTTGTCATATTTTAAATTTGTTTTTATTTATTTATTTACACATAGACGCCAAAAAGAAAACAAAGTAAATAATTTTTTTTTTTAAAACTTGATAATTAACAAATTATAACAGGGATGGATGGCAGGGGCGAATCGTCTATATAAGCGATTATGCGCAGATTACCATTATATTTGACGATCCATAATAATGTTTGACGGTAACTTTATTTACAGAAAAAATAACAAATCATTTTCATTTCTTATAAATCACTGCCATCGTTGGTATTTTTCTCCAAATATGAATAAAATATTAATTAAACGCGCCCAGTGCTAGCACTGAGCCAAGAAACTAGCCGATTATACCAGCTTATTCCTTCATACAAATAAGAATTCTATATTTTTGACATCTTAAACCTAGTCGCAGTTGTTTTCTTCTAGAGTAAGCTTGCAGTTTACACAAATTAAATTAAAAGATTCTCGATTTGGAAAACAACACTTCGAACATTATTTTTTAAGGGCTATTTTTCTTTGAGATGATACAGTTTGTTGACATATCGCATGACATGTGGTGCTCGACACAGCTGTTTCTGTCATTATTCGTTTCTAGAACAAATCGGCCAGTTGACATTCTAATCGTTGTGGGAATACCTAATACCTTATACCCACTGAATTTATTGTGCTGTTTTTTTTAAAACTTTTATATAAGTAAGTTATGTATTAAAGTAATGGATAATATCGCCACATAATATAATACACCACGAAGTTGGTAATAATCATCATTTGAGTTGATTTCATAAATGAGAGATGTCGAATCACACAGAAAAAAAGCAATTTATAGTATACTCGGATATTACTTATATTATGTTATGTACTATGTGGGCCAAAAATCATGATATTTTTAAATAGCTTACCTGTTAATAAATACACCATTCGCCACTGATGGATGGAGAATACCTTCAAGAAGGGAATATGGAAGTCTAGGCATTTACAGGGCTCATGACCTGTCATTGGCTCGTTTAAGTGGCCACTTTACACACTGTGTAACATTCACCATTTTGCCTATGTTTGAACATTCATATTCCTTCAATTCTTCAATTTGTTGATCCATCCCTGTTATACATGGAAGTATGTATAATCGCACCGGGACCTCTTGTATGGTAAGCAAACGCGCTGGCCATTATACCACGAGGCCGACTCAACCTTCTTACAGGGCTCTTTAATATTTTACGTTTTTTTCTTTATTGTGAAACATTTTCCATCTATATATATCTGAAAAAAAATTAACTGGATGTATGTACTATTTTTTATATTTTTTATACAACTTGCATTGTTTTTTTAAATAAAAATAAAATTATTTACTACCGTAGCCAATTATAACACTTGTATAAAGAAACAAAGACATTTAAAAAGGGCATGTTTATATATATTATTCTTCTGTTCGTGTGGATGTCACTGAAATCTTCCTAAACGGCTGAACCAATTTTGATGTGTTTTTTTTAGTATGTTTGAGGGGGTCTCTGAATTTAAAAAAATGCATTTTGACTCGGCAGGTGGCGCTGCGATCTGTAATAAACTCCGTAAAAACAAGAGTTGAAGGGCGCAGAATAGGGAAATATTGCACCCTTTTTTTTATTTTACTATATGCAACAGAAAATCACACAATGACGAAACGAAAAAATTGCAATATCAAACTACATGTCAAATGTCACTCAGTATATAATTTGTCTATTTAAAAAACGTTTGCTGAACCAACTAGTAGTAGGCAAGCTAACGTTCGGGCAGGACAACGTCAGTCAGGTCCGCTAGTTATTTATTTTATTTATTTATTTATTTGACAATTAAAGTCTGCAGTCCTTTATAGGCTGTTTAACTCATCACTTAATGCAGACTGTAAACAAGTTTTAAAGATATCGGATGTAAGACAATTGTTTGTGAGGTGCCTACTACTTAAATTTTATGATACATTAAGTGAGGTCAAAAGAACCCAACAAAATTTAAACACTCGTTCAGCAACACAAATTAACTGTATTGTCCCATTTGTATCAACCACCTTTGGTAAAAAGCAATATAATGTAATTGCCCAAAAAATATTCAATAATTTATAGCCAAATATAAAAGACTTAAAATGTAAAACAAATTTTAAAATAAAAATAACTACACATAAATAAATAGGGTAGCGAGATTTTTTTTTGAAAAATAGATGTAAATCGAAACGCGTAGTACTTATATAAAATTTGTACAAATATTATTTATATTTTTATGTATTTCATTGCTTTATATTGTTTTTTATTGTATATTATACTATTATTGGATGCTCGATACCTTCGACCTCGGGACTGTAAACAAGGCCTGCTCTCACGCGATACGCGTGTTCGAAGAAAACAGGGAACGTTTGATTTTAGGTAAACTAATTGACGTTATGGTTTTGAGTGTCAATCCTGGAATTAATGAAAGGAGTAAAGGACTTACAATGTCCAGATATACACCGTTATCGTTTGCACTGGTCACTTTGAACGTTTCCTTGTATGTTGGTGATTCGAAATCACTGTCACGCTCGCGGTACGGTTTTCATTGTTGAGTTTTGTTGTTGTGTTGTCACGCGTTGCTTTCTTGACTCGCCGTCAGGGAGGAGTAGGTACATTGGGATTCAAAACAAGGACCGCCGGAATCAAAGGAAGGAATGGCTTGACACTTGAATAAAAGATAATGAATCCGAAACAACTATATTATTTATGTTTAAGTAATATGTATTCTTGGCACATATATATACTTTATATTTGTATAATAACGATTTTTAATTTCTTACATTTGATTAGCTAGGCATTTATAATTAAGTAGTTTTAGTTTTTCTTTTTTATGTTATTATAGCATAGGACTACTTTTGCTCTAAAGATAAAAAAATCTCTATCTTAAAACAGGCTGAGCCATGTTAGATGGAGACTATCACAAACAGAGAGTACTCCTTTTTAATTTTACATTAATAAGTTTTATATAGATTCCCCGTTATTAAATATTTATACTATTTTTTGCAATAAATTAAAAAAAAAAAAAAAAAATAGAAATCAGATAGCTGTTAAACTGCCAATATGTACAGAAAAAACGATCCATATAATCCGCAGAAGCAGTATTCCGCAATTGAATTGCCCTATTAATGGGTGAATTCTGACTTGCCTTTATTTGGCTTCTGGTTATGTAAAACAGTGCATGAGATCTCGCTCTAGTTTTATTATTAGTAACATACAAACTGATCTCTTTTAGTATATTTGATTATATATTCTTACAGAAATCAGCTTATAGAAATGTTTCCCAGGAAAAAATTGACGACAAGATTCGAGGGTGTTGTGATACAGCACTGTTATTATATAGCTTTAAAAAAAACGGGATCTACATAATATTTAAGACTTCGAGCTAAGCCATTATGAGCGAAAGTTATTATTTTACTTAAAAACAACTTTCCACCATGTAACTAACTTTTTCCCTTTTAAAATTCTTAACCTTTATACAAAAGGTATCCTGAAACCAATATGAAATGTTTTTCAGTTCCTGAAAACACGGCAAATATTAAACCTTTCGTCAACAAAGGGGTGATTTCCACTGAATACAATTTTGTTTACCATGTTTACCGCCTCTCTTTTCCCATATAATCCATTACGTTTCCTCTTCCCGCCCCTCAAATAACGTCCTCACCGAGGCCTTACTGGATGAAAAAGTTCAGTTCTACGGGAAATCTGATTCAAAAAATGTTTTCTTACACGCGGTAAAAATAAGAGCGTTTAATTGTAAGATGAAGTTTATTTATTTATTTATTTACATACATAAATGTATTGTACATTATTTGAGACAATAAGTCCCAACTCTGTGGGACTAAAAGTCCTGTGTTGAGATAGGATGAGCAATTATATGATACAGACACATGAGTATATCACCACAAATATAGGATTAGAAACATAAAAAATAATTATAAAAAATATTTTTAAAACATGTATATGGCACATCAATATGGTACTCGTAAACAGTAGACTCAAGCATTTGGAAAATCATCAGGGAGTTTCCTATTCAAATCCCTCCCACTAAGGAAAATCCAGTACTTAACTCCTTTCTTGAAAACATTTTTTGTCCTTGAGAGCTTAACACGCTCTTCCAAAATATTGAACACTCTCGGTGCGATAAATGAGAGATGTCTCTGAGAAAAAGTCGTACGGGTTTCGGGTATGACATAATTCATGCTCTGAGAAAACCTCGTACGGACATTTTGCTGAGACTTCTCCTTATTGTTCGATCAGAAGTGGGTAAGTGCTTCTTTTAGGTACAGTTGTCTCATATCCAGCACCTTCATGTATTGGAACAACCGTTCTGACGGGTATGTTGGAGGGCGCAGGAACATTATTCTCAATAATTATTTCTGTGAAATTATGAGCGGCTTGAAAATGGATTCCATTAGTGACTTATTCGTCTTTGTTTACTATTGTTTTTATGAATTATATTTTGGATCTTAATAATCTATTTTACTTTTATTTAAAACCCATTTTTGTAATAACCTAGTAATATAATTTATGTACATTGTAATTGGCGGTAGTGCTGTATTTTACATTTAAATAAATCAATTTTCAGTTTCCGGGAAGCTAGTTTTTTTTATGTTTAATATATTTTGATAGCTACGGGGCTCCACTTTTAAATGTCACTACAATTTACCGATGATAACTAGTGGCGTCACGGGCAGAGTAATTTTAAAATTACAAAACTTTAAAAAATCACAGATTCGAGAAAACGATTCATAATTTTTTTTTTATTAATCCGGATAGGCTTTTATTGACCATATGTATGAAAAATGGAATTCCTTCAAGAGTTGTTAGTAAATTACATCGAAGTTTTTTTAAAAGTCTTTTAACAAATGAGAAATAAGTATATAATTTTAAAAAACATCTTAATTGAAAGACAATGATTCTGTTTTTGTAAGTAAAAAATCATTGCGACTGAGCATTTTTTTATTAACATATGAATATTTAAAAAAACCGATATGAGGTGAAAATATTTTAAATTTATCTCGTCTCGGTGCTGTGTAGTCAATATATATACAAAAATGATGGATTAAAAGTATATAAAATAGAGCGTTCATAGTTTATTGCTTTTATCAGTTTAACTTTATTTGAAGTTAGGAGTTATAAAATTTTTAATATATTCACTTAAAAAAACAATTTGCTTGTGCTCACAGCGCAAGCACATGGACCACCCTTAGGGAGCTCCGAGAGCAACCGAGAGCAACTGGTGTTTTGTGGCAGTGGTACGAGCTGGCTTGCACCACGCGTGAAATTGTTTTTTAAGCGTTCAAATGTATCTTTAGCGTCCAGAGTCTTTGCGACAATTTTATATATTATGGTACTCTTTTACTTAAGTGCCTCAACAATGTGACACATTTTAATTTTAATTTCTGATAAAATGTTTTTACTGTGCCCAATAAGCGTTTATTATTAATAATAAATTATATCAATCGATACGTCATTGTATAACGAATGAATAATGAAAATCTTAACACAGCATTAATTATATTTACAGATTTATAAAAGTTATTATATGCAAAATGTACTAGCTACACATCACCGGAAAGGAAGAGTTATTCATTTTCCATTTAGAAACATAATTTTTTACTATTTTATGTATGTAAATTATGTTTGCAAACATAAAACGAGGATAACTTGGTACTTTAACTTCAAAAGGACGACGCGACTTAAAAGGGAAGTAGGAAACAGGGTAGACATTTTCAGTCTCATATTTATGAGCTGCCAAAAAACTTCGCTCACACTTTTTGTTTGAGACAATATGAAAAACTTTTGTAAGAACTGAAAAGCCGAAAAGTAATATAAAACATTCTCAGTCTTATGAATTTTCTTACAATTATACGAAACAATATAATTAATATGTGATTGCACATTATTAATCATATTGTTATTTTATATTTAAGGCACATTTATAATGTATTAGGCATAGAATTCAGAATAGTCCAGAAACCGCATACGCGTATCAAACAGAAGGCGATTAATTGACTCTTAAAGGAGCAGTTTTACGTTTTGACCCTTTATGGACGTCGCTCAATACGCAACTCCCGATTTTAATTCAACTATGCCGTTTTGTGTCGTTTTAAAGTGTAGAAATATTACTGGGATTTTAAAGAAAAAGGATGGGATCACATTTCATGTGGAAGTAGCAAATTCATGTAAAAATAGAAAATGCATTACATAAAAATTTAATTATTTTTCCATCTGTCAGATTGTCAAAGAAAACAAAATGGACATTTTTTTAGTGTTGCCAGGGTAGTCAATTTTTTAACGCTACTTTACTCATCAAATATTATTTAATATCACATAAAAATATCCGCTTTAAGTAAAATAAAACTTTTTACATTTTAAAAGTTCAAAGTTCATGAATTCAATTACTCTTATCAAATAACCCTTTACTTATCTCTTATGTTGTGCCAATCAATGTTTACGCGCGTACAATACAATTTTAGAGAACTTTTAAAAAATATATAATTATCTTACATTTGTGTTATGATTTTATTTTTCGCAATCTGGCAACATTACAAGGCGACTTCACGCATGCGCGTGGCAAAAGTGAGCAAAGTGGGGGGATTTTTTGACACAGTCCGATGTATTTAAATATGATTCAACGTTCCATCTGAACGATTCTTAATTCTATGGTATTGGATGTTAATTTATGTTTTTCAATTTTTTTTTCAAATAAAGAAAACAATACGTCACGACAAAAAAATGCAACAAATTAGTCAATAATGTATTCTTCTTCATCATTTTACAGCAAATTAGTAAATAATTAATATAATCTCCACACACTGAGCAAATATCGCGAGCAGCATTGTCAAATTTATTCCCTCGATTGAACGCAAACTGAAGGTGTCAAAAATGCTCACTTTCGTACACTTGACATTCCATTTTTAAGGCTTGTAATCAAATAAAATAAAATAATGTGTGTAACGAAAAAGCAAAAAAAATATCTTGTAGACAAAAGACTGGATTTCACCCCCTCGGGAGTCATTAAGATTAACAAATTACAACAGGGATGGAGAATACCTCAAATAAGGGAATATGGAAGTCTAGGCATTTACAGGGCTAATGACATGTCATTGGCTGGTTTAAGTGGCCACTTTACACACTGTGTAACATTCACCATTTTGCCTATGTTTGAACATCCATATTTCTTCAGTTCTTCCATTTATTGATTTTAGTGAAGTTAAAGAGCTGAAACCTTCATTGTTGTGAAGAGATTCATCTGACTGAATTATTTCACACACTAGGCAAGGCCTGAAAGCAATTTTCTAATTTTTAAACTTCTTCTTGGACCAGTTGGTTTCATTACAATATTTGAGTTTGTCCAAATGTTTGTAGACAAAAGACTGGATTTCACCCCCTACGGAGTCATTAAGATTAACAAATTACAAAAGGGATGGAGAATACCTCAAAAAAGGGAATCAGCTCTTTAACTTCACTAAAATCAACAAATTGAAGAATTGAAGAAATACGGATGTTCAAACATAGGCAAATGGTGAATGTTACACAGTGTGTAAAGTGGCCACTTAAACCAGCCGACGACAGTTCATAAGCCCTGTAAATGCCTAGATTTATGAATTTCTTTCTCAAAAATCTTTTTCCGATGTGTTGCAATAAGTTTGAACATATTTTCTCATTCGAGAAAATCCCCACCATTAATTTCCCCATATTTCTAATTCAGTGAATCCGGTTAATTCGGCCCAGAAGAGAACATTCAAGATTATTATTTCCGAAGCTCCGCAATCAAGATTTCTTTACTACGGCATTAAAACATTTTGTAAAGCAATTGGACCAGAAAATAAAAAATGAGTTTTTCCATCAATTTTTTAACGAGTCCGTGTTTTCCACCTCTAATAGTAGAGAAAAGTACATTAAAGCTCTGCAATTTTCAACTGTGTTTTGAGTTCATTCAAATGTTTATAGACACTTTAAATTTCACTCCCTAGCGAGTTATTATGATGAAAATTTATTGCAACAGAGGGAGAAAACATTTTCAAGAAGAGAATATGACAATCTTGGCATTTTTACGGCTTTTGACTTGTCATTGGCTGGTTTATGTATCCACATAAAACATTGTGTTATATTCACCAGTCTGTCTATGTTTTAACATTCACATTTCTTCAAATTATCTATCTGCAGACTTTTATTATTTATTTATTTTATAGAAACAAAAAAGAAAATCAACAATGATTCAATTATCATATGTAATAAAAAAAGAGTTAGGGATATCTTATAATTTTTTTGTAATATGCATCTGCATATAAATAAATAAAGACCAGCGAAATCAATATGTATCTTTTTTGGGTGATACCGTGTGGGTTGGATTTATTCCGGCATTACATCTTTTTTTCTACAAAACACTCAGTTTACCCTGAAGATGGCTCCTGCAATGGTAGCTGAAAAGTCGGAGCAAATCCAACACACACTGTATTACCCAAAAAAGAAACATATTGATAACCTTCACACCTATTTAACCAGCGAAATGTCTAAATAGTAATCAAATGTACATATTAAATTATGGTACATTTTTAAATGTGTGCGTGCGTATATATATAAATACATGTAAGAGGGTGTGTTTGTGTGTATTTGTCTAAAAGTAAATGTTCAGGTTTGTGTTGCAACAGTTTATTCGTGGAGGGTCGATAAATACTTTTTTTTTTTAAAGATTGAACGCGTTTATCTGAAAATGCATTATCAAACCCGCGACCCAACGCGAGAGTCAACGCTAGAGCATGACAGGAATCACCAGGCTTAAAGTTTACTACATCAAATACAGAAATACATCAGAAACAAAATATTTGAAATTAAAACTCTTTCCTCAAAGTATATAGATTTAAGTCTCTACCTGGTTCCAGAATTTATTTAAATATGCTTAGTGAACTATCATTTGTTACAAACATTCTTAATTATTCATGTAATCAATTTAAAATGGTAAATAAACTATTATTTATCTATTTACAACTTCAAGTACAAAGAATAAGGTCTTTGGCAGACTTATACCCGTATGCAGAGACAAACTTTAAGGTGAGGAAAGTATATTCTATTATCTTTACCTTTGGGTTATTCTCTGCATTTGAAATTAGAATGTACTTTCCTCACCTTAAGTTTTGTCTCTCCATACGGGTATTATTCTTAAAAGTAATATCTTTCAGCCAGCGAAATAACAGACTGGTCAAAAGAAGAGTTGGTCACAAATTTGTACTAAAAAATGAAAATATATACATAAAAAAACCTTATTTATTAAAAATAACGACTGTTTTTCAATTGGGAGATAAAATTGCACATATTTACTTAAAATAATACATTATGTTATACATATTAAAGGATAAGACATGTGGAATCAGATAATGAGTATGAAAGGAGACAGAAACAGGAACGAAGGAAAGAAAAGGGATAAAAATATATATGTAAAAAAAACATTAAAATTATTGGTTACAGATATTCTTAATTATTTATTTTATAGATTCGAAATTGGTAAAAGTATTCAAAGTTGCGAATTTGACGGAATCGACGCCTAAAAATGTGGGGAAACGTAGAAAACGGAATCTTAAAAAAATGACATCTTGGCCAGATTCTTCAATGATCTTGAGTGTTCTTTTTGAAGTCATGGGTTGTCTGGTTGGATTTGTCACCAAAAAGTTCTCAAAAGACGCCCGCATGACATTCTCTTGATTTTTAAAAAATTTTATTTTTTATTTAATAGCATAATTATACATTTTTACAATTAAAAAAAAATTCACTTGTTATATTTTTACTAAAACTAAAATCCCACCAAGCCACTTTTTGTAGCTTGTTGGTGAAGATTATATTTATACTGACTTAATAATATTATTTACATTTATAAAAACAATGAATAACAGATAAAAATTAACAGCCGGAAAGATCAGATTAAACATGAACAATTCTGTGATATTCCTTTTTTACCAAATGGCAGCAATGGTTTATTTTTATTTCTTGGTAGGTATTCGAGTTCACATTTAATATATTTTTAAGCTTAATCATTTTAGGAGTATCTATTCATTATTTTGTAAATACATTAAAAAATGTTTAAAGCAGTAACAATTGATTCACCGTCTTATTTTTTTATTCTTTTAGCATTAATTTAATCTTTGTTCATCAATTATTTCTTTAAATTATTCTATCTTATTTTTAAAAACCGATTTAATTTGGTTTACATGTACATCCTATATGAATGACATAAACAACTCAATTCGTGATTTAAATCATATTAAACTTCATTTAAAAGCACATATTCAAAAAAACAAAGAAATGAAACAAGTTTAAGCATTCAACAATGTTTTGCGTATGTTCAAATGTTTACAGACAGGCTGGATTTCCTCCTAAGTGAGTTATTTAGATAGATTTTTTGCAACACCAATAGCAGATCATAAGCCTTGTAATCGCCTAGACTTCCATATTCCCTTCTCAAAAATGTTTTCCCTCTCTGTTGCAACAAATTTACAAGTTTTACATCTTTATAACTAAATACATCACATCAATTTGTTGGCTTAAAACACTTTTCAGTCACTAACAAAATAAGTATATAAAAATGCTTTTAAGAGAGAGGAAGTAGTAAATCAAGGACTAGGGGAGATAAGGTCGTTAGTATCACATGCTACGCAGATGATGCAACCATGGTAGCAGTGGCAATTCAAAGTATAGTAAAACGAAAAATTTTTTTTTTCCAGATATTTTGATTTTAAAATCTCCAGCCGAAGCGCATTATTTTATTTAATTTTAATATTCATTTGCGTACATTTTGTTTTCTTCCGTCTTCACGTAAATGTTTGATAACGTGATAGTCATAAAACGAATGAAAGGAGAGCAGACAATAAAAAAGGCTTTTCTCCTCGCTACGACATTTAAAAGAATCATATCAAAATGCTGAAACGGGCGTTGAACTCAATGTAATTAGTCAAAAACAGTTTACAACGGACCAAGACTTCTGTATCGTCGAGTTTCATATTGTTTATTGTTCCGCGGAATCCAAGAGCAGAAAAGTTTCCGCAGTTTTAAGGGTTCAATTTTCATAAAAGCTTTTAAGGAGGCCATTTTCTACAGCTCTGCAAGCTTGGGGGGTACCGGCTGAAAGAGCACCTTTTGCAATGTATAATTACACCAAGCCTTATTTTATACTTAATTTAATTGCGTTTTTTAACTCATTTTATACAAATTATTTTTAATATTAATAAACGTTTAAGCTTTACTTAACAAAATATACTTGGCCTGCATTTACAAGGGGGTATGTCGTTATTCTTAATATTACAGAACAGTGATTATTTAGTCATTTTCTGACGTTGTATCTTAAAACATGACATAAAAATATCCGCTTTATGTAAAATAAAATGTCATTTATTAAATTACTTTTATTTAAAATATATAACTTATCTACTCTGACAATCGATGTTTCTACGTGTACAATAAAATCCTAGAGAAATCAACAAATTGCTTTTTTTAATGTATAATTATCTTACATTTGTGTTATGATTACATTTTTCGCAATCTGGCAACATTTTGCGGTGACTTCACACATGCGCGCGGTGAAAATGGAGCAAAGGGGGTGATTTTTTGGACACAGTCCGATGTATTCAAATATGATTCTATGTGCCTTCTGAACTATTCTTAATTCTGTGGGGGAAATATTGAATTCAAAGGTTGTTTGTAGTGCAATATTTCATTTGTCGTGGACTGGCACCTGAAGCGTAAGACTAATCACCGTACCTTTATGTAACAGATGATCAAAATACGTTGCATTTGGTTTACCATTCACGGCTGAATGTGGAAAAGAGAATGATATGTTTTTGCCATCAAATTTTTTCGTTTCCCGTCTAATAATACATCATTGGATTTTTTCAAATAATGAAGTTTGGTGTGACATATCCGTTTTCTAAGTATCCTATTTCCTATTAAGTCCATTTAGTAAGAGATTCTCATCCTCCAACTCTTAACTATTAAATATAACGCGAGCTCTTTAAGCCGTAATAACTCGTATAATAACGGCTGATGTCAGGCCATTATCAGCGAAAGACCAACTATTATTTTCTACAAAGAGAGGCAGACGGTCAAAGCTTTCCGCAGAGTTCCCAAATTCGTGTTATTATATCAAAGTTCCACAGATCATTTCCATGGTTCCATGGTTCGAATCCCACTCTATCCCAACGTGATTCCCATTTCCCAATAGTGATTTATTTACAACTCGTTGAAAATGGCCCTCAAAATGAAATATTTGGGTAAATCATGAGAACGCAAATAGTTATTTTAAAAAAACAAAAAATTAATTAAATTTGATGTAACATACAGGGAAACGTTTTTGAAAAGGGAATATGGAAGTCTAGGCATTTACAGGGCGATGAACGTAGTTTTATTCTACACCTTTTTCACCGAATACTTGCACAAAAGATTATTTTAAAATACCACAGCGACATTAAGCAGATATTTCCATTATGATTTATTTAAATGTCAACACTGAGCACTGGCCGATTCCTTTTAAAATGAATAATGCCACAAACGGCGACTGCAAACGCCACATGTCCTATGTGATACATAATATGTCAACGGTATCCCATCAAGAAAAATAGTCCTCCGGAAATAAGGTTCGAAATGCTAGTTTCCAAATTGAGAATCTTCAAATAATATTTGTAATCTGCAAGCTCGTTTTAATACTAAAGAAACGCGGCTAGGTTAAAAAAAAATATAGAAAAAAAATTTGTGTACTTTTTTGTATGGAGTAATAAGCTGAGGAAATCGGCTAGTTTCGTAGTTCACTGAGAATAGGCTAGGCGCACATTATATAGATAAAAAAAAATTAGGAGCATAAATCTTTTTTCGATCGACCTACCAGGGTTGCATTCGACGAGAATGCATGTAAAAAAATGAAAGTATGTTGTTTTTTTGTGTTTCAAAAAGTTTGTTTTTGAATATTTACAAACAACATTGACCTTTTTATGGATCTCAATCAGATTTTTTTCCTTACCTTCCTTATAATTTCTTCCCATTTTTTCATTTTTACTGGATTTTTAGTAATACTCAAATAATATTAACAGATATTCAATACTTTTTTGAAAATCACAGTCATGAATAAAATTCACCCCTGTTGGTAAGAAGAGCCGAGTGTGACATTTGCAAAAATAATCATATATTTGTAAATTAATTATTTTAGGTTTTAGAATGAAACCATAAACAAGTATCTAGGTACCTACTAAAATTCAATATTTGAATATCAATAGTTTTTTAATTCACTCATAAGCAAGTTTCTAGGTACCTACTTATCAATAAAAAGTCATTTTCCAAGCCTATAGAAGGCAAGCTAACTTTCGGGTAGGACAACGTCTGTCGGGTCCGCTAATTTATAATTATTAATTTATTTTCCCGTAAACATGGTTACTATAAAACATTATTATCGAAAGTCAAATATAATGGTAAGCTGTGCATAATTGCTTATTTAGACGATTCGACCCTGGTGTATACATATTCATATTTTCACGCAGAAAAAAAATATTTTATGGATAATATTGAAGACAATATTACCTTTTGATGCTTGTCTTCTCCCTGTACTGATATATGGCTGTGAAACTTTTGTGTTCACGAAAAAAAATTTACACAAATTATCAGTGACACAGAGAGCCATGGAAAGGAGAATGCTGGGTATTTCGTTGAGAGACAGAAAAACCAATACATGGATTAGAGCGAGAACAAAGATCACCGATGTGGTCCATAGGGCTGCCAATCAGAAATGGAGCTGGGCTGAGCAGAATCACAGACTTTAGATGCACCAAAAAAGTCCTGGAATGGTGACCCAGAACGGGTAGAAGAAGTGTCGGCAGGCCTCAGACAAGGTGGTCTGATGACATAAAACGAGTTGCAGGAAGTGGTTGGATGCGGTTGGCTCAGGATAGGGAAATATGGAGACTAAAGGGGAGGCCTATGTTCAACATTGGACAAGAGACGGCTGATAATGATGATGATGATGATTAAGACAAATTTTAACTTCCCATTGTAAAACGGGCTCAGAATTCTGATTCCATTATACACAGAAATCTGTTTTTTTAAGCCCACCGGGCGCGGACTCAACAACCGGGAATCGATCCCATGGCCTTATGGTGTGTGTGTGTGAAGCGCATTATTTTATTTAATTTTAATATTCATTTGCGTATATTTTTTTTTCTTCCGTCTTCACGTAAATGTTTGATAACGTGATAGTCATAAAACGAATGAAGGGAGAGCACACAATAAAAAAGGCTTTTCTCCTCGCTACGACATTTAAAAGAATCATATCAAAATGCTGAAACGGGCGTTGAACTCAATGTAATTAGTCAAAAACAGTTTACAACGGACCAAGACTTCTGTATCGTCGAGTTTCATATTGTTTATTGTTCCGCGGAATTCAAGAGCAGAAAAGTTTCCGCAGTTTTAAGGGTTCAATTTTCATAAAAGCTTTTAAGGAGGCCATTTTCTACAGCTCTGCAAGCTTGGGGGGTACCGGCTGAAAGAGCACCTTTTGCAATGTATAATTACACCAAGCCTTATTGTATACTTCATTTAATTGCGTTTTTTAACTCATTTTATACAAATTATTTTAAATATCAATAAACGTTTAAGCTTTACTTAACAAAATATACTTGGCCTGCATTTACAAGGGGGTATGTCGTTATTCTTAATATTACAGGACAGTGATTATTTAGTCATTTTCTGACGTTGTATCATAAAACATGACATAAAAATATCCGCTTTATGTAAAATAAAATTTATTTAATTTCATAAATTCAAAGGTCATTTATTAAATAACTTTTATTTAAAATATATAACTTATCTACTCTGACAATCGATGTTTCTACGTGTACAATAAAATCCTAGAGAAATTAACAAATTGCTTTTTTTAATGTATAATTATCTTACATTTGTGTTATGATTACATTTTTCGCAATCTGGCAACATTTTGCGGTGACTTTACACATGCGCGCGGCGAAAATGGAGCAAAGGGGGTGATTTTTTGGACACAGTCCGATGTATTCAAATATGATTCTATGTGCCTTCTGAACTATTCTTAATTCTGTGGGGGAAATATTGAATTCAAAGGTTGTTTGTAGTGCAATATTTCATTTGTTGTGGACTGGCACCTGAAGCGTAAGACTAATCACCGTACTTTTATGTAACAGATGATCAAAATACGTTGCATTTGGTTTACCATTCACCGCTGAATGTGGAAAAGAGAATGATATGTTTTTGCCATCAAATTTTTTCGTTTCCCGTCTAATAATACATCATTGGATTTTTTTCAAATAATGAAGTTTGGTGTGACATATCCGTTTTCTAAGTATCCTATTTCCTATTAAGTCCATTTAGTAAGAGATTGTCATCCTCCAACTCCTAACTATTAAATATAACGCGAGCTCTTTAAGCCGTAATAACTCGTATAATAACGGCTGATGTCAGGCCATTATCAGCGAAAGACCAACTATTATTTTCTACAAAGAGAGGCAGACGGTCAAAGCTTTCCGCAGAGTTCCCAAATTCGTGTTATTATATCAAAGTTCCACAGATCATTTCCATGGTTCCATGGTTCGAATCCCACTCTATCCCAACGTGATTCCCATTTCCCAATAGTGATTTATTTACAACTCGTTGAAAATGGCCCTCAAAATGAAATATTTGGGTAAATCATGAGAACGCAAATAGTTATTTTAAAAAAACAAAAAATTAATTAAATTTGATGTAACATACAGGGAAACGTTTTTGAAAAGGGAATATGGAAGTCTAGGCATTTACAGGGCGATGAACGTAGTTTTATTCTACACCTTTTTCACCGAATACTTGCACAAAAGATTATTTTAAAATACCACAGCGACATTAAGCAGATATTTCCATTATGATTTATTTAAATGTCAACACTGAGCACTGGCCGATTCCTTTTAAAATGAATAATGCCACAAACGGCGACTGCAAACGCCACATGTCCTATGTGATACATAATATGTCAACGGTATCCCATCAAGAAAAATAGTCCTCCGGAAATAAGGTTCGAAATGCTAGTTTCCAAATAGAGAATCTTCAAATAATATTTGTAATCTGCAAGCTCGTTTTAATACTAAAGAAACGCGGCTAGGTTTAAAAAAAATATAGAAAAAAAAATAGTGTACTTTTTTGTATGGAGTAATAAGCTGAGGAAATCGGCTAGTTTCATAGTTCACTGAGAATAGGCTAGGCGCACATTATATAGATAAAAAAAATTAGGAAGATATCAACGGTGATGGTGATCTTTATATATTGAACTCCTTCTAAATAGCAAAACCGATTTTCGTGCGGTTTTGGCGAAATGTAGATCTTTGCGCTGGGCGTGTTCGTAAACATTCAAATTTTCAATCGAAACTGTCAAAAAAAAGTTAGGAGCATAAATCTTTTTTCGATCGACCTACCAGGGTTGCATTCGACGAGAATGCATGTAAAAAAATGAAAGTATGTTGTTTTTTTGTGTTTCAAAAAGTTTGTTTTTGAATATTTACAAACAACATTGACCTTTTTATGGATCTCAATCAGTTTTTTTCCTTACATTCCTTATAATTTCTTCCCATTTTTTAATTTTTACTGGATTTTTAGTAAAACTCAAATAATATTAACAGACATTCAATACTTTTTTGAAAATCACAGTCATGAATAAAATTCACCCCTGTTGGTAAGAAGAGCCGAGTGTGACATTTGCAAAAATAATTATATATTTGTAAATTAATTATTTTAGGTTTTGGAATGAAACCATAAACAAGTATCTAGGTACCTACTAAAATTCAATATTTGAATATCAATAATTTTTGTTTTTTAATCCACTCATAAGCAAGTTTCTAGGTACCTACTTATCAATAAAAAGTCATTTTCCAAGCCTATAGAAGGCAAGCTAACTTTCGGGCAGGACAACGTCTGTCGGGTCCGCTAATTTATAATTATTAATTTATTTTCCCGTAAACATGGTTACTATAAAACATTATTATCGAAAGTCAAATATAATGGTAAGCTGTGCATAATTGCTTATTTAGACGATTCGACCCTGGTGTATACATATTCATATTTTCACGCAGAAAAAAAATATTTTATGGATAATATTGAAGACAATATTACTTTTTGATGCTTGTGTTCTCCCTGTACTGATATATGGCTGTGAAACTTTTGTGTTCACGAAAAAAAAAAATACACAAATTATCAGTGACACAGAGAGCCATGGAAAGGAGAATGCCAGGTATTTCGTTGAGAGACAGAAAAACCAATACATGGATTAGAGCGAGAACAAAGATCACCGATGTGGTCCATAGGGCTGCCAACTAGAAATGGAGCTGGGCTGGGCAGAATCACAGACTTTAGATAGACCAAAAAAGTCCTGGAATGGTGACCCAGAACGGGTAGAAGAAGTGTCGGCAGGCCTCAGACAAGGTGATGATGACATAAGACGTCTGATGACATAAGACGAGTTGCAGGAAGTGGTTGGATGCGGTTGGCTCAGGATAGGGAAATATGGAGACTAAAGGGGAGGCCTATGTTCAACATTGGACAGGAGACGGCTGATGATGATTGAAGACAAATATTTACTTCCCATTGTAATACGGGCTCAGAATTCTGATTTCATTATACACAGAAATCTGTTTTTTTAAGCCCACCGGGCGCGGACTCAACAACCTTACCGGGAATCGATCCCATGGCCTTATGCATGTAGGCTTCAGATTTCAATACGTTGCGTTTGATGAACCGATGCGTCCTTAGGTACTAAACGTTGGATATAAAAATCTGAAATTTTTACGGTTTGGAGTAAATATTATACTTAAAAGATATTAACTTCGTGGGAGAGTAATGTAAATCAATTACGTAAAAATGTCAGATACGTGTGACTTATTTAAATAAATGTATAACGTCGGGAAATCATCTTGCTGCTCTGCACCATCCACTGAATATTGTATGAAGTAGTAATAGTTGGAATACCGCAGTGAAATCCTATCAATAAAATCCGTTTTTTTTATTCGTTTCAACGAATCTACAGTGAATATTGTATTGGTTTTCGTTACGTCTGAAGAACTGGGAACAAAGTGTGCGTGTTCACAAACTAAGCTTATTTTTGCTTCTTAAATTGTTGCAACAAACAGGGAAAACGAAAGTCTAGGTATTTACAGGGCATATAACCGGTTTGAGTGGCCACTTTACAGACTGTGTTCAAGAGTTAAGGAAATGCGGATGTTTAAACATAGGCAGAATGGTACATATCCTTTCTCGAAATGTTTTCGCTCTGTGTTGCAATAATTTAAGATCTATATCTGCCTAGGGAGTATAGAATCCAGCATATCGGAAAACCTTTAGATATACTGAAAAAAGTGTTATTTTTGCTTGCTTATTTTGTTACGGTGCATTTATTGAAGAGCAATAAACTCCAAAAAATATGTATGTTTTATTCAGAAAAAAAATAAATGTAAGTCTTGATAAAGTTCTTTTAATGCAATTCATTTGTCATTGTGTGTTCAATAATTTACTTAAAGAGCTATGGAAAGCTGATACTAATGCGAAATGTGCATGAAAAATAAAGTCAAAAATCATAGAAATATAAAGAGAAGCAGATATTTAATTAACTTTATTATTATATACATATTTTTCATTTTTTATCTTTTACATTTGTTATATTTGTCATAATTTAAATTACTGTCTTAAGTGTAAACATTTTTTTTGGTGTCTGCTCAAGTGTCCTACACTAAAATTAAATACCTAAAAATTGTCTAGATTTGTGTACAAACTGTTTGGTTACCCAGTAAAATGAATCAATTATTTAAACAAATTGAATACGTCAGAGTGATTTTTACAGCATTCGAATACTGTAAATTATTTGATTTTATCGTTGTACGAATTTTTACTCGAAATATATCGTGGTTACACAAGTGACCATTTGCAAAAATATCGAAATTGAGATTATTGACTTTTTGGCATCGTATTAGCATAATGCTTGACTGGTAAAAATGCAAAGTCGATCCTTAATCTAAAAATAATTTAATTTGTAAAATATGTGACCATTTGATAGAAGCTCACAGATTTTTGACAAGTAAAACTGACCAACACACATAGTCACTTTTATTAGTAAATTTAAGATCCAAAGAATTGACCAAGTAACAGTTAGACAATTTTACTTGTAGGTGATGTCACCAGTAAAGAGTTAGTGAGAGTTAGTAGTCAGTATTTAGTAAGTAAGTATACGTTTTGTTTGGACAGATACGGTTTTTTTTATAAAAAAGTTCATTAATAAAATTTATTATATAGATTATTACGTAATACTTCTTAATTATTTGTTCTTTTCATTTATTTTGTATTTCTGTGCTGATTTAACCTCCATATATATTTAAAAAAATGGATCATTGAAATAAAAAATTCCAAAAACATAATTTATAGTAAAAAAATCAAATAAAATAAATAACTACCTCCCTCAATGAACGAAACAAAAATGATTACCTGCCAAGTTTCATAAAAAAAATTACAGGTAAAATTGACTTAAGTTTTTTAATTAATTTTTTTTCATGTAAAAGTGATAATGTTTTTTTTTATATGTTTATACTTTACATTAAAGTTGAAAGTATCGTACATATAATGTAAAATTACCAACCACCTACATGAAAAATCTGATCTTTAAGAAGCAATTGAACTCTAGAAAAACACTAAAATGGCTCCCCTGAACATTATTGATTTTGTCACTTGGTCAATTTCTCTAGTATGCCCACGATATAAATTTCTCTATTCTCGTACCTGAGCCCGTGTAGTCTGATGATTGGATAATTGGCAAACTAATATTTTTTATAAATATTCCTACTTGAATTGTTTGTTAAATGCTTTTATCTGTTTTTATTTGTCCATACAAGCCCGTAAACCCAGTTATTAAACAGCTTTAAAATCTTCAAGAACAAACCTCGATAAACCATTCTTTCTAAGTATATTAGTTTTTTATATGTTTTAAATTGATGAGAAGATATTTTTTAAAGCAATGTTCCTGCCAATTTTCTTATGTATATGTTGTACAGAAATATTATTGAAAAGCAATCAAATGTTACATCTACATAAATCATTGGCTGGAGCTCATATTCATGAATTAGATTAAAATTTAATATACGTAAATGCAAAAACAGAAGGTGTAATATCATTTAACCTGATATTTGATATTTCAGATTCCTGCCAAAACTGGCACATGACGAGTCACATATATCCAGTTATATTCGTGTACTAGACTATGGAATATAGTGAAGTTACTTGTACGAAGAAACCGCTTTACAAACTGAGTTGTTTTCGTACGAAAATTACATTTGAATCAAATACATTTATGTTTTTTGCGTACAATAGTGTGGAATAAAAATACAGAAATTAAAATTCAAATGATATTTTTGGATACGAAACTGAGAGTATTACTTGCAAACCCAGCAAAATCCAAAAGCTTAAAAGGTTAGATATGAACTGATACTTATTCAGAATACAATTTTTCGAATAAATGTAATATTGTCATAAATAAATAAATATATTATAACAACTTTGCTTCTTACCACTTATTTTAAATTTTTTCTACCGACCAACCGACTAACCGACCGAGCCACACAAGTTTCTTTATCAAGGTATAATTTACGGATAAATCTCTGAATATCTATTTTCTTTACAGTGTTTACTAAATGTTAAATTGAAACATATGTAGCTTACAAGTCAAGTCTTTTACTAAAGTTGTTATTGTAAAGATAGGGGGTGCAAAGTGAGGTGGAAACGATATTTAATACAAGACAAGAGTGGACTAAAAGAAATGTCGTTTATTTTTTTCTTTTTTTCTTTCCTATTATTTATTTATTCATTTATTAATATACACGGCACGCAGTGCCTTTTACCTTGAAATGAAACATATTGAAAATAATATAAACTCTTCAATATAATGTGAAAAACTTAAAAATTTAATTGAAAAGTATTATGTTACATAAATATTTTATATATTATTAATTGCTTTTTGAATTTCTAAGATTTCCAAGTTATCTCATTTCAATATTTTATTATCAAAATGAAGTATTTTACATCCAGTGTCTTTTCTAAAATAATGAATATTGTTGCGATCAGATATCAGATGGTTTGCGAATTCAGAAAATTTATTATTATCAACGCAAGTTTAAGCGTTCTTTTACTCTAGTATTAAATTTTCTTTTAATTTTTTTTAATGTAGATTAAATCGTAATCATTACAAATTAATTAGCCTAAGTGAAATTTATTGTATTTAGGGATTTTGTCTTTGTGACATATTTACACTGACATATTTATGAACGAACTGGAGAGGGAAATATTTTTAAAGTAATACACCACTTCTAAAACGTAAAATATTATGGTGACAGTATTTTATGCCTTTTTACAGGGACGAAACAAGAACTTCAAACATTCCTTAATTTCCTAATTAATTACATAATAATATAAAATTTACTTGAATAACAAAAACAATTTTACATTTATGTTGACCCTTCTAAGGAATCGAACCAGGACCTCAAGCACCTTAGGTAAACACGCATTTGGGTAAATTTCTCAACTCGATATCTTTTTCCAGAATTTTCACCTGAGAGCAGGCATCGAGTAGAGAACACTCGTCCAGGATACTAGTTTTATTTCACACATAAAACTGTATTTTTCATCCACCTGAGCTCAGAAAGAACAAGAACAATACAAAAAAAGAAGAAACAATAGTCGCGTTGTGGTTTTGTGGCTAGTGTCTCGGACTCACGGCTCAAAGGTCCGTGGTTCAAATCCCACTCTAACCCAATTTGATTCCCATTTTCTAATAGTGAGTTATTTACAACTCGTTTAAAAAGGCCCTGAAAATTAAATGTTTGAGTAAATCATAAGAAAAAATTATAATATAAAAAATCAAACATTAATTTGAGTCTACTGAACACTTTATTTTATTTTTGCAAATATAAAAACGAAAATTTCGTGACATATATTAATGTTTATATAAATTTCTTTAAAATATTTTTATCATGTACTAAAATAAAAAAGAACACCAACATACTATAATATTATTGATATAATTTTCACAACAATTTTCTCAAGATATAAAACTTCATTAATTATCTCACAATACATACATGTATATCAAAAAATACTTACTTTGTTATAAATTTTTCGGAAATTCAAATACCTAAATTCCCCATTTCCTATTAAACACATAGCCCTGTCCTTAACTATTGGTTTTTCCTACAATTATTATTAATGTGCATGCTGTTGTTCTTAAGATTATTTTTATTTTTAACTTAAGTACCTTGAGTTATATAACTTTATAAGGACATTCAATCCATCTAATCTTCACATTCGTTTAGAAATGCCCTGACAAGGCGAAACAATAGTCACGAAATTTTCGTTTTTTTATATTATTTGTAAAAATAAAATAAAGTATTTAGTAGACTCAAATCAATGTTTGATTTCCTATATTATACGTTTAAATATGAGTTCTATAAAATAAACACCAAATAGATCAATAAGTCATAAGAACGCAAATATTAAAAAAATATATGTATATAAGCATATATAAGTTTCTTTTAAATGTATTTTTAATACACACCTATTTCATGTTTACTGAGCATAATACCATGTATTGATATTTATGGAGTTCGTTTTCGTATTTTGTATCACGAACCGTCGGTCGAAGGGGTCACGAATTTGGATTGAGATTAACACGATGAAGTAGGGTCAACGGCTACCAAAACAACCCTATTTTCTTCATGTTTAATAAAATGGAAAAATACGAAAAGTGTTTCAATTCTTTACTTTTAAAAGTAATTTTAAGTAATTTAAAGTAAGTTTTAATTAATTACGTCGACATTGATTTTGCGTGGATTCAAATATTTCATACAAATTTTACTGAAATTTTATAAGATTTTTAGCATCGTTTTTAATTTTTTAATATATTTTTTCAGTATTATTGATCTTACTCCAACACTTACTTTTAAACATTTTATGAATGGAAGAGGATGTATGGATCAAATATTTGCTTCACAAAACATGACAGAGAACTTTCTTGCTTAAAACAAAAAGCTTTTCTGTGCATTTGTCGATCTGCAAAAAGTGTTTGATAGAGTTGACAGAGAAAAATTATGGAAGTTGTTATCGGAGTACGGAGTGAGCGGAAATCTGACACGAGCTATTGCTTCACTGTATAAAGAAAGCACAGCATGTGTAAGGTAAATGGATCGTACACATCTTGGTTTTTACATTCATAAAGGAGTGAAGCAGGGATGTGTGATGTCACCATGGCTGTTCAACGTGTATATCGATAAGTGCATGAAAGAACTGAAAGGCTTAAGAATGAGAGCAAAAATGGGTGATTTAAATGTCAATTGTCTTTTGTACGCTGACGATGCCGTACTTCTTGCTAACAACAAAGAGGAACTGCAAATCTCGGTAACAAAGGTCTACGATGTATGCAAGGGAAGCGATTTGCTGATGAATGTCGATAAATCGAATGGGATGGTTTTCGAAAGGAATGAAAGTATGACTAAATGTGAAATCACTGTGAATGGAGTTATACCAAAACAAGTAGAGGAATTTTGTATCTGGGGAGTATGTTTACTAGGGATAGAATGACTGAGAAAGATATTGAAAAGAGGGTGAGTGCCGGGAATAGAGTAAACGGTGCACTTAAATCGACCTTGGCTAATAAATGTTTGTCACTAGAGGCAAGATTGGTAGTTCACAACGGAGTCCTGGTCCCGACCCTGATGTATGGGAGCAAAGTATGGACTTGGAAAAACAGGGATGAAAGTAGGCTGAATGCTGTCGAAATGCGATCTCTCAGGCAAATGTGTGTTAAAACTATGTACGATAGATGCACAAATGTTGAGATCTGTACATTATGTAAGGCTGAGACAAGCATTATCGACTGAATCAAGAAAGGGGTGCTGCGTTGGTTTGGACATGTAGAGCGAATGGACAGCGAAAGAACGGCAAAAATAATTTAGGATGCAAATGTTGATGGATGCAGAAAACGAGGAAGACCGAGAAAGACATGGCATGAGCAAATCCAACAATTACTTGAAGATGGACATGTCAAAAGTCGGAATAATCGGCGCGCGTGCATGAGAAGATGTGTGAATGTAGAGGAAGCGAGATCTGTATGCAAAGATAGAGTTTTGTGGCGTTCTATCCTCTCTGCCTATCCTTACGGGGAAACGGCGTGATGGTTTGTTGTTGTTGTTGTTGTGTAATAATAATCTTTAGTGGGCATTTTAAGAAAAAAATCTCATTTGCTTATCGATAATAATATTTTATTTTAGATCTATATCTGCCTAGGGAGCCTGTCTACAATTATTAAATTATGCATTGCCTCCAATAATACTATCATTCAATTTGCGAACTCCATGTTTGCAAGAATTTTTTGCCCTTATAGTATTTACGTCAGCACGGTTATGTGACGGGTACGTTTAAAGGGTACATGAAAATTAATTATACTAAAATGAATTAGGGTTGTCAGCAATGTCATTTAAAAGCTTGAATAAAATTAAGGCTGTCGTCGGGTAAAATGAACGCAAAATTAGGAAATCATACGATTTTGCCATTTTAAAACGAACGTTTTTTTTTAATCGCGCAATAATAAAAAAATAAAGAAACATAAATTAGATGAGAACAATATGTTTTAAAGATATTTCTGTTAAAAAATATGCTTAAAAGTTTTATTTAACTAAAATATAATTACTTTTAGACCGGCAGATTACGCCATTTCAAATTTAGACTGAACTTAGGTATCTGGGATCTCAATAAAGACTAAGTATTGAACAAAATTATTTCGTAATAATTTAAAGACAATACATTAAACATAAAAGTGACCTCGGCCAAATTTTAATTTTTTGTTATTGAAAAAAAATACAAGCATTTTAAATCACATACATTTTTGTGACATTTTCTTTTATTCCTACTTAAAATTAAACCTTCGGTAATACATGCAAGTATATTTTTTAACAGAAATACCTTTAAAAAATATTGTTCTTATCTAATTTATGTTTTTTTATTTTTTTATTATTGCGCGATTAAAAAAAAATATTAATTTAAAAATGGCAAAATCGTATGATTTCCTAATTTTGCGTTCGTTTTGCCCGACTACAGCAGCTATCTGTCGTCTAATATTCAAGGAGTATATCTTATAATGTATTCTCGCTTTATTGTAATTATTGAATTTACCAACAATATTTTGAGTTTGTCCAAATTTTTGTAGACAAGGACTGGGTTTAACTCCCTGGGGAGCTTTTAATATTAACATATTACAACAGAGATGAAGAACATTTTATCATCATCATTCCGCACCTAATGGTGCATAGGGCACGGCATTGGTACACCAATGTGTGTGAAGGTGAGGTGATCAGTCTTACGCTTCAGGTACCAGTCGAGATACTATGAAATATTCTAGTGTAAAAACACACTTTTAAATAATATTTCATTTCAACCATGTCGGGAATCGAACCCGAGACCTCTTGCATGGTAGGCAAATACGCTGACCATTACACCACGAGGCCGATAAGACGACGAAGAACATTTTAGAGAAGGTAGTATATAAATTAAGGCGTTTACAGGGCTGATGATCTGTCATTGACTGGTTTAAGTGGCCATTTTACACATTGTAACATTCACCATTCTGTCCATATTTGAACATCTATATCCCTTCAATTCTTTCATTGGTTGATGTTTATGAAGTTAAAGAGCTGAAACCTTTATTTATGCAGGTGAGATTCGTGTATTTGAATTATTTCACATACATACTAGGCAACGCCTGAAAATCTTTTTTTTAAATTTCTATACTTTTTCATGGACTAGGTGGATTTATCAACAATATTTTGAGTTTGTTCAAATTTTTGTAAACAAGAACTGAATTCAACTCCCTAGGGAGCAAGAACATTCTTTGCCTAGTATGTAGGGGAAATAATTCAATTACACGCATCTCACCTGCATAAAGAATGTATTATGTCTGTACTCTTTTATTTGATTTTTAATTAAAACTTTTGTCTGAGCACCCGATGACAAACTATTATTGAATAGTTTATCGGAACAAAATACATTTTTATTCTTTGTTTTCTTTATGATGTATTAATATTGTAATAATGTGTATATTTTATTGAATAAAGATTCTATGAAAAAAATAAAAATCTGTGGTAGAGGTTGGAAAAGCCAAGCACGACGATTATTTCGACTTTTGACTTGTCAATCTTCGACTAGGTATTTGTTGAATTTGGTAATGCCGTGTTTATCTCGGTCTTCCTCATTTTCTGCATCCATCAACATTAGTAAATCCTTATAGCCGTTCTCTCGAAGTCTATTCGCTAAAACCAACGCAACACCCCTTTCTTGATTTTGTCGATAATGCTTGTCTGAGCCTTACATGACGCACGGATCTTGATATTTGTTCACTATTTTTATTTTATTTATTTATTTATATAAAGAAACATGTGACAAAAAAAGACATATCCCTAACTCTATGACACCCAAACCCCAGTGTTGGGGTAGGATACAACAACATAGACAGTAGAAGCATGCATGTTTTTAAAGAATACTACAAATAAAAATTATTACATAAACATAAATTTCAACAAATGTCTGGACAACATGCTTAATCTTTATATATAAAATTCCTTTGTACGTGTGATATCACCGTACTCCTCCTAAACGGCTTAACCGATTTACGTGCTGTTTTATTTTATATATTTTATTTTATTAACATAAACGGCAAATCTGCCTTTTACAAACATTTATAATATAAACATATTTGGCTTAATATTTTTTTCCTTTTTTTTCAAAAACATGAATTTTAAAAACAAGATTTATAAAAAAAAAAATTAAAAAATCAAACCAAAAATTATCTAGATTTAAATTTTAAAAAATAACCTAAAAATTATACAGCATATTCAGTAGAAAGTTTAAATAATAAAATATTCTACAGTAAAACAACAAGAAAATCATAAGTACTGTTTCACACAGCTAGGCAAAGTGAACAAAAAACCGTATATGAAATGCATGAATAAATAAATATAATTACCATTCACCATCTTTGAAAAAGTTAAAAAGGTTTGTTCTAGAGGAACAATACCCTACACTAAATATACCAGATACGTGGGAATAACTATTGCCGAGTTCATGAAGTCTATTTAATACTGCATTAAGTATACACTTTTAATACTGCATTAAGTATCACAAGTATACACTTTTCAGAGAAATATAGATCTTTGCGCTGTGCGTGCTCGTAGATATTAAAATCTTCTATCGAATATGTAAAAAAGAAGTTAAGAGCATAAATGTTTTATTCATCAATCTACCAGGGTTGCGTTCGAGGAGAATGCATTTGAAAAAAATGGATTTTTTTTTTTAATGTTAACAAACAGCATTTGTTTTTTGTGGATCTCAATCAGATTCTTTCCTTAAATTCCTTTTAATTTCTATCTATTTATTTATTTTTATTGGATTTTTGGTAACACTAAAATAATATTAAATTTAATGCATTTTTAAAAATCATATTTCTATATAAGTACACCCTTTTGTTGGTGAGACGACCGGAGTTTGACGTTTGCAAAAAGAATGCCATATTTGTAAAAATATTTATCTTATGTTTTGGAATTCAACCATAAACAAGTACCTACTTGAATTCTATATTTTTTTTTAATATTGACAATTTTTAGTTGTGGAATTTAATCATAAACAAGTATCTAGGTACCTACTTATCAATGAAAAGTCTTTTGCCAACGTTCGGGCAGGACAACGTCTGTCGGGTCCGCTAGTAGTACTATATATCTACTATACTATTATGCCATGCCTCGTAGCAGTCTCCTGCAATGATCTCTTCCCTTAGACAAGATACAAACTTGTCCACTTCTCCCGAAAACGGCTTTCATTTTATCGTATATCGTTTTAGCACTCATATGTCAGAGAGGTTGCATTTTGAAAGCATTGAGCCTACTTTCCTCCTTGTTTTTTTCCAATTTAATACTTCGTTCCCATACAAAATGTTTGTCATCAGGACTCCATTGTAAACGGATAATTTTTCCTCATACAACAAACATTTATTTGCTAATTAACAGTTTTACTTTAAAAAGTGGCTATTTGATCAGGAATTGACATTTAAAATATTATACGACTGAAAAAAGCTCACAGGCATATTTTTATAATTGTATTTTGATATTTTTCTTTGTTTATTCATTCTTTCTTTAAGTTATTAAAATTATTATATTACAATAGAGATGGAAAAAAATGCCGAAAGGAATATAGAAGCCGGGGAATTTAAAAGGCTTACAACCAGTCATTTGCTATAATTGATGGGTATTTTTATTTTACCATCTTTGTTTATTTAAATTTTAGTATAAATTTTTCATGTTATGTATGCATTGAAATATTTTTTTATGTACATAAACGTTTATAAAATAAATAAATTGAAATAAAAATTTAAATCATTCGTAACCCTGTCATACATTGATTTCTTACACATTCGTCTAAGAGATCGCATTTCAACCACGTTCACTCGGCTTTCATCCTTCCTCTGCCAGTTCCATGTTTAACTTCCATACATAAGTGTTAGAACTAAAACTCCGTTGTGCACTGCCAGTTTAGCTTCGATTGACGTATTTTTATAAGCAATTACTGTGTTTAGTGCCACATCACGCACTTTTATAAATTCACAATTTTACCTATGTTTGTGCATCTACATTTCTTCCATTCTTCCAACTACTGATTTTTGTGTAGTTAAAGAGTTGTTCTGACGTCTTTTTACAGTGTACTATTTCAAATTATATAAAAAAGTTTTTAAAATTATAACATAATTTTAGGATTTTTCAAAGCCTGCGTGTGCTTTATTACTATGTTAAATTGTTGCAGAGAAAATTTACCAAAACTTAGGAACTCAGTGTAAAAATTATATTTTATCGACTCAACGACAGTAGACGTGGTACTGCGGTAATGTCAAGTTTTGCACATCATGCAGATAAACTAAATCGATATATGTATCAAGCGCGTGTATAAAGGTGACATTACACCCTCAGCGATCCGAAAACACTAATGTATCTGTAAATATGTATTTTACCCCTAAAAACAAAACAAATCATCACGTCGTTTCCCCATAGAAGTAGGAAAACAGGAAAAAATGCCATATAATTCTGTCTTTGCATACAGACCTCTAAGTTCAAGTCACTTCTCATGCAAGTATTTTATCAAAATATTGAAAGCTTAAAGGCAAATAAATTGAAATCAAACTAGGGGGAGCAGAAAAATGACATCACAATGAAAATATACCTTTATTATATTTACTTCAATAATTTTATTTATTAAAAACTGAATGTAATAAAATACATTTTAAACTTTTTTGTTTTTATTAGTGAACTAATTAAAAATAGTATAAACATCCAGTTAAAGTTTTTAACAAATATATAAATGATAGAACATATTACACAATAACGCGAAAAACATAAAATATTAAATTAGGAGAGACGTGTAAGAAGGTTTGCGATGAGGAAAAAAGTTGAAGAGAGGGATTTATCTTCACTATTTCAGTTTCCGGACCCAGGGGTTCATAGAGAACTGCACTGGATCATTTTTGTTACACGGAGGGTACTTTTGTTTTGTTCATTCTAATTAACTTGTCAGGTCCAATAATAAAAACGCCTTATTTTTGGCGTGTTAAAGTGACTTTTAAGGTTTTTATTTATTAACGGTTCCATGAACCTTTTACATAATTACAATAAAACCAGTGAAAAAAATACAACAAAAAAAGCATAATATTAAAAAAGAACAAAAACATCGTGAAAAGTATTCAATGCTAAATAGTATTTATAAATAAAAGATAAAAATATTACATCTGTAACACATATAAATATTTACCTATGTAAAAGAAAGGTAAATTAAAGAAAATAGCACTTTTAAAAAAGAGGAAAAAAAGAAAAAAAAACAGAAAACAAATAAAAGAAAAATAAAAAGTTTACTTCTAAACAATAATAAATTTAAAAAATAGTTATACACACAAGAGTAAAGAGTTAAAAACAAAAGTGAAGAACTAATCATTATTTGAATTTTTAATTGTCATTTCTTTTTCAAAACACCGGACTTGGTTCGATTTCCATTTATTTATTTTATAAACGTTTATGTACATTACAAAATATTTCAATGCATACATAACACGAAAAAATTCATACTAAAATTTAAATATACAAAAATGGTAAAATAAAAATACCCAGCACTTATAGAGAAAGAATGCTATCCTCTCTGAACTTTTTTTCACTAATATGAAATATGTCAATATCCGAAGAGATACGGTTGAATAAAGATATTGCTCTTCCTACTGGCATTACCATCGGCAGGTTGGTTCTGCAAGCAGGAAGATAAAACAGATTAAGCTGTGTATGACTGAGGTAGTCATTAGGAACATAAAGAAAAATGCTTGATCATCAGCGGCGTGGTATAAAATAAATCTAATTCATCACTCTTTTGATTTGCTAGTCGCTGTATGCGAATAATTGGTGAATTCAATGAATAATTAGTACCATGATGATGACTGTAAAACAAAAAAGTTAGTCTTGTTGGTCTATGTGGAATATAAAAGCTTATTAAAGTTAACAGTTCTGGGCAATCTATTTTATTATTGAATAATTTATAAAATAAACAAGAGGTCATTTATTTTCCTCCTGCTTGACAGTCATGGTAAATTTTAATTAATCATCAGGGATTTATAATTTATTCCTGACACAAGTAGACCTGATTTAAATTGAGTGTATCTTAAAAACTTTCTTTGTACTCGTTCAAGATCACATGAGTTGCAGGAATAAGCGGGATTCCAAACTGCAGATGCATACTCTAGCTGTGATCTGACAATATAACAAAATTTAATTACGATTGTTTCAATATTTTGAAAATGCTGAGTGTTACGAATAAAAAAAACCTTTCATTTGCATTTTGCCTCATTGGAGATAATTTCATAGTGAGGTGAGAAAGTGAACTTAGTAACACCTAGGTCTTTAATACAATGCACTTTTTCAATGGCTGCATCATTACATTGACAAATATTTGTCACAACGGGTTTAGAGATTCTAGATCGATATAAGGAGATATGATAGCGTTTTTTAACATTTAAAAAAGTTTAAAGTTATAAAAAGAAGTTTCGGTTTTTATTCCGGTTTCAGCCAAACCAAGAACAGAAGTCGAAATTCAGTTTCGATCCGCTGAAAATCTTGTTTCAGTCGCTCACTAATTATTTGTATTGAATTTTGAAATCTAGATTTAAACATGGCATGTTTTGTTTCAAGGACAATAAACTTATACAATCTGGTGATATTTTTCCGATGTAGGAAAACGGAAACGAATAAACATCCACGGACGTAACCGGATATGTTAATGTGACCTAACTACAATTTACTTTGCATATATTGTAATGAATACCCATTTACATATTATATAAATATAAACGATAGTCACTTAAGGACATATTTTTAGATAGATAATAATATATGACCGAAATATGTGCAAAAATCTTCATTGGTAAATATGGCATAATCAATTGTGTTATGTCCAATATCATTTGAACGTAGCTATGCAGAAAGCAGCCAGCCATAGAAAAGTGGAACTAAGATAATAGCACCTTTGCGAAAATAGTGAATAAACAAATCTCCACAACATTTGGAATGTTTTTGACTTTAACAAACGATAAACAAGGAATAAATTAGTTTTTTTTAACATTACAAACAAGAATTTAATTTGGTATTGGACCAGTTTTAATGATTTTTATATTGGTTAAGATTTTCTAGTGTTGTGGGTGTTTTCTGCAAATTGAGAAATACCGTTTTTGTGATTGATACCATTTTCAGAAGGTGATTAAAACAACTTTTTGTATGAAAACGGTCTGGCTGTTTTTAGCAGAACATAGAACTGACTTTTCTGCACCCGATAACATCAATATCTAATTTTTTCAAAATTGTGGACTGGCTGCTTTCTGCATAACTACGTTAATTTGATGAAATAAATTGTTTTATTTTAAAGGTGAAAATAAAATTACTTTGTTTTATGAAACACTTTTTTTTATTGTTACAACCGACTAGTTTCGGCAACTCACGTTACCTTCTTCAGGGTTATATAATAACTAAATATACATGTACACAATATATACTAACTATGCACGACACTCTCCGATTCCGCGTTTACATTCCTTAGCCAATAAATTTACTTGTGAAATAGACATTTTTAATACGACAATTATCCGTTTTAAAATGTTCTTAAATGCTCTGTTTGAAACTAATTATTAATGTCGTAATAAAACTTTCTTTTTCATAATTTTTTTTCTCTGTTTTTGATATGTATTATTATTTATTATTATCTTTTTCTGAAATGAATGTATCAAATATTTTTGTGTACCAGATATTATGTTATCATCTTATATATACTTACTGTAAACTATTTTTTATTATTTGTTTTTAACAATAATTTGTTAATACCATTTTTTTATACGTATAAGTATATGTAACAGTATATATTTTTTTTGTTTAAACTCTTTACAAGTTATTTACAATTTGCTTTTTAATTCAATTACTTTTCTTATAACCATATATTTTTTTTCTTTTTCACTATGTAAAGTTTCACTTTTTATTTTGCATGGCAGCATGCTTTTTATTGTTTCTACATGTATACAAAAAGCGTTGTTAATCTTTTAAATTATTACTTACTATGTTTGTACTTACCTGTATATTTTTTGTAAATGCCCCTTGGGCGTATTGTAAAATTAAATAGAAATAAAAAATAAAATAAATAAATTAAAAAATATATAAATAAACAAACAGTGACCAGTGGGTGTCGATAAGGATAGAGGAGGGGGTAAGTGTGTTTATGGTCGGGTAGGGGGTAGATGGTAGCGGAGGGGGTAATTGTGGTTAAGGTAGGGTTAGACTTTACAGGGAAAAATTGAAAATAGTGCTTTGACATAATTTTAATTGATTATTTATAATAATTAAATTTTATTTGACTGCTTTTTTTATTTCGAGAATTTCAAAATTATTTAATTAATGAGTTTTATTATTTAAATGTAATATTTATATTCCATCTTCAAAATAAAATGAATGATTATTAATTTGTTAAAATATGTAAGGCGAATTCCGAAAAAATGTTATTGTTAAGACATGAACTACAAACAAACTACCTTTAAGATATATCAATGAACTACAAAGTTTGTGCTACAAACATCCAAAATATAAATAAATTGTTCATATCTAGTCGTTTGCTTGATTAATAGATCACTTTAATAATCGTGTAACATAATACAATTTTCCTCGCGTTTAATGAATGAAACTTACTAATACGGCCAAGACAATCAATCAATATTGTTTTTCCATTAGTTGTTAAAAACTAATATTTTTGGTTTTTATTATTCTCTGACTATGCGCTCATACAATTGTTCTCTCCAAAAATTTCTAAAAAAATTGTTGATACCTATTCACACTTAAAAATGCGGTGTTTTCGTGAAAACAGCAATTGCCCCCATCAATTTGAATGAATTAATTAAAAATATCCTTTAATAATTTCATTTTATTTTTGCTATATTGTAAAGTCACTATTGCGCATTGTTCGACGGTTCAAAGGTGTTCTGGATATTATTTTATCCGGGTTTTTAGCAGTGTTTACTGAATATTTTAAAAATAAATATTGTTTTACAGAAACAAACAGTCGATAGTGATATAATAACACAAAAAAGATACGATTTTAAGACAGACCAGCGAAGTTTCTAAATAAAATTTATACAAATAAATTTGTGGCACAACAAAAGGGTGAGTTTATGTTTATTTATATGAGAGTAAGTGTAGAGGTGTGTTTGTGTGTATTTGTGCGGGAGTAAGTGTTCAGGTGTGTGTAAGTGTGAGCATCATTAATTAGCAAGTGGGATTGTATCGCAGCCAGAAAGAATGAGTCTTAATTTGTTTTTAAATAAATTAAGAGGCGTGTTAAATATATCAATTAATAAATATTCAAATAATTCAAATAATTATTCATACAATATCTAAACAATTTTCGATTTCTATACGGTGTACTTAAAGTATGTTTTTTTTTCTCCAAAAGACATAAATACAATAGCAAAATCGTAGTTTCCAATTTAAACAGTCTTCTGAAAAAAACATTTAAAAAAATAAAAAATATTGTATTCCCTTTACAATTTAATGATTAAATGTAGTTATCGTAGTTTCTTTTTTAAACCAATATAAGTGTTAAGATGTCAAGCACTCAATATTGACGTCGGAAATAATTAATAGACCCCTAAGTGAAGTTTGACACGCCAACCCTTCAATAAGCAAAACGCTTCGCTGGTATTTTCACGGTAATTACAGTAATCCCGGCAGATTTAGTGGCAGGTCGCTAAACGGAACCGGAAATGGCTCACCCACGTTATAAATGCAACTTCCGGTCGCCGATCGAACGTGCATTTTGTGCTTTGGAAATATTGACTTTGGAAAAATAAAAGTATGCAATTAAAAATATTTTGGTTAGAACATTTTTTTCCAATACCTATGGGAATTTTATATATTTACGATCTGAACCCGACAGTGCTTTGCTTTTGCTAGATTTGAGTACATACTCGAATATATTTATTTATTTATTTTTATGTACGCCCAATGAGCATTTTAAAGGACGTTATATACATGGAAAATTATTATAAAGGAAAGTAGAAAGACACAATGGTATAAAGTGGAATTAATGTGAGCGGAAGCGGGAGAGAGATGTTCATAATTGAATTTGATTTAGCGATCGTTTGAAAGAAGACAACTTGTTATCAAAGAAATAAAGACTAGTATGTTTGTTGGCAAATCTAAGAATTTTGAGCATAGGGTACATGGGCATATGAATGAAAACCATAGTTAGTTCTATGGTTATCGGTATGAAAGAGTAACTTTTGTCTGAGGTTTTTAGTTGGGACATTTAATTTTATCGAGCTCAGTAGTTCAGGCGCATCAAAGAGTGAGTTGAGAATTTTAAATAGGACTAGAAAGTCGGATTTATTTCGACGGTCATGGAAAGAAGATACATTTAAGCCAGTTTCTAACTCACTATACGTATATTGGTCTCTGGATAAGTCCAACCTCCAGCCTATCTTTCTCAAAAATCAATGTTGAACTGATTCAATATTCTCGATGTGAACATCATAATATGGAAACCAGATAACAGAGGAATACTCTAGTTGCGGGCGAACTAGGGAACAAAAGAACAATCGAAAGATTCATATCAGTAATTGTATTTAGTTAAAATTAGATTTTATTTTTTTATTTTTTAAATTTATTTATTTAATTTTGCAATACGCCCAAGGGGCATTTACAAAAAATATAATGTAAGTACAAACATAGTGAGTAAAAATTTAAAAGATAAACAACGGTTTTTTGTATACATGTAGAAACAATAAAAAGCATACTGCCATGCAAAATAAAAAGTGAAACTTTACATAGTAAAAAAGAAAAAAATTAAATGGATTTAAGAAAAGTCATTGAATTAAAAAGCAAATTGTAAATAACTTGTAAGGAATTCAAACAAAAAAATAAACACATTTATATATACTTATAAGTATAAAAAAAATGGTATTAACAAATGATTGTTAAAAACAAATGATAAAATTAGTTTACAGTCTAGTATATATAAGACAATAACATAATATCTGGTACACAAAAATATTCTATACATCAATTTCAGAAAAAGATAATAATAAATAATAATACACATCAAAAACAGAGAAAAAATTGTATGAAAAAGAAAGTTTTATTACGACATTATTAATTAGTCTCAAACACGAGTACATTATTATTTTTGTGTTTCGGATTAAATAAATAATGAAAATATGCAGTGACAGGGTATTTTGATAAATAGGTATTTGAATATTATTTTCCTGACACTTTCTTAAAGGTGTCTTCTCGATGCTATGCGAAAAGACAACTGCATTTCGGATCTTTAATGCTTAACTAAAATAGACAAAATAGACGCTCCGCTGTCCCATTTTCCGCACCTCAAAACTAAACCGATTTATTTATTTTTCAAAACACAGTACCAGAATGAAATTTTCTGTATTGGTGCGTCTTGTATTTTTCAAAAAAAGGTTTTATATTTGTATATCGTACGCACAAAGACCGCAGATAGAAGTTATTGTGGCTCTCTGGATGGTTCTAGTTCCCATAATAAACTATTGATCGATAAAGCAAAACTATTGAGAAACGCCGATGATTAATATTTATATTTCCATAACCCAGGGTGGAAATACGTTTAATGCGTGAATAGTTGTGAAAAGTCATAATGCTTTTACGTAACTAAAGAAACAGGTTCAGTTTTCATAAATGGTGTAACTTTTCGTTAATAAGTAGGAACCTAGGTACTTGTTTATGATTGAATTCTTAATTTAAAATTTAAGAAGGGACCTAAATACTGGTTTATGTTTGAATTCCAAAACTAAATAATTAACTTTCAAATATAGAATTCTTTTGGCAAATGTCAAACTTTGCTTTTCTCACCGAGTCTTACTGTCTTACTGTCTTTGAAAATGTGATTTTCAAAAATTTATCAAACGTCAGTTGATATTATTTTAATAATACCAAAAATCCAGTAAAAAGAAATAAATTGGTTGAAATTATAAGGAATTTAAGGAAATAATCTGATTGCAATCCATAAAAAAATATTTACAAAGCAATTATTGAACCACACGTTAACTACTGTAGTAGCATTTTATTTTTTTCAAACAAAGAAAACATAGATAAACTAACTGTATTACAAAATAAAGCCTTTAGAATCATTTTGAAAAAAAACAGATACACGAGGGTAAAGCCGATGGTAAATGAAATGAAATTATTAACATATAAACAAAGAATATTTTACAATACAATGATATTTGTTCATAAAATTACTAACTCTAATAAAAAAACAGAATTTTGGAAAAAAATTGATCGGAACCAGCATGAACACGATCACAATACTAGAGAAAAGAACAAAATTAGACTTCCATTTAGGAAAAAGGCAAAGTCACAAAATTCAATTTTATTTAAAGCAATTAAAAAGTATTACGAAATGGAAAAAAATATTTATGAAGAAAAAAACATATCAAAATTATAAAATAACGGTCAAGACATATGTGATAAACAATTTATAAATTATACATATTTTCAATGTTATTATTAGAACACACATAACAATATGTATGATATGTGTGCCCTACTTTAAGATTTAAATTTAAAAAAAAAAAAAAAAAAATGCTGTATGTAAAAATTCTAAAATAAACTTTTGTACACACTAAAAAATTACATCTTCTCATTTTTTTTACTATGTACATTTTTGTCGAATGCAATCCTGGTGATGGTTAAAAAAACTTTTACGCTCCTAACTTTTTTTCTACTTAATAAACTGAAGATTTTATTATATTTATATATGCTCGTGGCAAAGATCTACATTTCGCAGAAAACCGCATGTAAATCGGGCCAATAGTTATTCAGTCCATCGAGGATACACATACAAACATTGCTTTTTATAAACTCGTATGTAGATTAAGTAGAATATTAATTTATAATAGTATGAATAGAAAGATATGGATAAAGTTGAGTTTATAAACTAAATAGAAATTAACAAATAGGATATGTGTAAATGTATACGAATGTAAATTGAGAGTTTGTTAAGCCTGTTGAGGCTGTCTTTGCGGTGGGAAATTTTAGAACCGACGTCGGATTTTTTCCCTCTCTGCCAAGGAACCTCAGAACAGTTAACAAAATCTCAAGAAGAAAGCGGTTTTATCACTCCTAACTTGAAATGATACCCTTTCCATGTCTGCCTAGATCATGCCATGGCTGTACTGGCTTAAACCAGCGAATGACAGATCATAAACCCGGTAGATGCCTAGACTTCTATATTCCGTTCCCAAAAATTTTCTTCATCTCTGTTGTAATATGTTAATATTAACAGCTCTCTAGGGCAAGGCTGGTCAACCTTTTTAATAGTTTGGGCAAACGGACGATTCAAAAATCTTTGGCGGCCAAAAATGTTCTGAATCGGCGGGATGGCTCCTATTTTAGTAACTTTGAAGACTTTTGTAATAAAAAGTCAAAACTGTTGTTTATTAAAATAATAACATAAAGAGCATCTTAAATCGAAATTGATTAAATTAATGTGTTTTCCGATATTGTGTTTATTGTAATAATTTTCTTATGTTAGACATTATGTCAAACATTATTTTCTAAAGTAAGCAAGTGGTGCAAAAAACACCACTTGCTTACTTTAGAAGATCGCCGTCTACTGTTGGACATGGGGGTGCTTTATGACATACTTAGTGGACGCCTTGATAGTCCGGCTCTTTTGTCGGAGTTATCATTAAATGTCCCCGGCTACCGCACCCGTCACACGTCGAGCTCTCTATTTCATCTGCCAGCAGTTCGTACGAACTATGCCCAGAACTCTCCACTTATACGTTTTGTTAGTGAATATAATTTGAACTTTCCCCTTATTTGATTGTAAAAAAATAACATTTAAAATGCGCGTCTTAAAACATACTTTTTGTCTTAAACTTAGTTTCAATAATAAGGTCTTATTTTTTTTTATTTTTTTTATATGCCTCCACTCGTTTGCGAGTGATAAAGAGTCTTATTTTATCTTATCTTATTTTATTTTATTTTATTATATTTTATCTCTAATTCTTAATATTTTAAATATATTTATATTTTCGACACTTGACACTTTTGCAATATTTACACACATGTCCACCCTCATTCCAATATAACACCCACCCTCTCACTCACTTAAGCTATGGTTTCCTAAGACAGCGGTACCGTCACAAAGCGGCCGTCACGGGACGGCGGATGACGTCATTAAAACGTTGACTATGTAAATCAATGGCGCTGGTTTCCTAGAGAGCGTTGACCGTGAACGTAACGTCGAAGCAACGGTGCCGCCATTTGCAGGACGGCCGTCACAGCGGTGCGAACTGTTTTCGAACGGTTTTTGTCGCGAAGCGGTGACCGTTTGGCTGTCAAAATGAGTGCAAACGTGGTGCGGAATGTTGAAAATGTCGAAATATTGATTAATTTTGTAAAAATCATGACGATTTATGTAATGGAAGGGCAAAGACTATTAAAAAGTCGAGTTGAAACAAAGTTCGTGAAGAAATATCGGGACAACGCTTGAAATATCAGGTATGTACTAAAATGTAAATAACAATAGAATCATATAAAAATAACAGAGCAAATGTTTATAAGCTACAAGAAAAAAGCTAAGCATCTATCATAATGTTATTTTTCTAATTCAAAACATGTATTATAACATTGTTTATACGTAATAGATTCCAAGGAATCCTAACCTATTTATTGTGTCTGCAGATAATTGGTTGAATTCTATATTAAAATTTCGTAAGGTATCCAAAGTAAAATGCTTTTATTGGATTCAATTATCCTTTTATTTTTTTTATTTACAAGGGTGTAAAATGTGACGCATTTTGTCTTGTAAGGACATTATCACACTTTTTATTAGGTTACCTTACCAAATCCTAACCTATTTTGAAGTTGACATTTTATGAAATAACACACAACATTTCAGATTAAAAGTCACATGGGTGTGATTTAAAATAAGGAGTTCTCCATGAATACTAAAGAGCCAAGAAAAATGCCTGGAACATAATCTTAACAGAGTAATTTTGATGAATTTTAAATAAAATATGCCCTTTGAACATGAAATGAATACAACAAATTTGTCGATGGATACAAATAAGTATACCAATGTAATTCTTGTATGAACATTACTATAATATTTTTTCTGCATTAATTATTACATTTATTTATTCTAGAAAGCTACAAACACCAAAGAGTAGTCACCAATATAAACAATTTTTGTTACAACTGAGAGGGAAAACATTTTTGAGCAGGGAATACTGAATTTGCGTCGTAGGTGAATTGGTTCAGGCGAATAAATCTCACCCAAATGATAAAAGTTTCAGCTCTTTTACTTCACAAAAGAAAACAGATGGAAGAGTTGAGGAAATGTGATGTTAAAACATAGGCAGAATGGAGAATGTTACAATGTGTAAAATGCCTACTTAAACCAGCCTATGACAGAGCATAAACCCTGTAAGTGCCTAGACTTCCATATTCCCTTCTCGAAAATGTTTTCCCTCTCTGTTGCAACAAATTTAGAACTAGATAACTCCCTAGGGAGGAAATCCAGCCTGTCTGCGAACATTTGGACATACTCAAAACATTGTTTTTAATGAGTAAACTTATGGCACAGAAAAACGATTAAATGTAGACATACTTGGGACTTATTAATACATTTGTTCCAGGATTCTTATCACCGAATTCAATTAAATAATATGGTATGTAAATGAGCTCCCATTTATATTTGAGACAAGTTCAAACTAGTTTTATAGCAACTCCATAAACACCAGTAATAAGTTCTTATTTAGATACATAAGGTAGGTTGCAATAACTTTCCCGTATATTCATTGTGAATTTTATTTTCAGAATAAGTACATACTACAAAATTATTTTCACCCAAGTGCAGATCAAGATACGAGTAGTGAGAGGGTAGATACTCTCCCGATAGTACTACTAGATTTGCTGTGCGAGTCGAACTCAAATGTTTGCCAGCAGAAATTACTAGGCTCCCGAGCGATTTCTTCACTGCCTCAACATGCAAGGACAAGGGGACATTCGTCAACGACCTACGACTCAGACTCGCAGACATCAGACAAACACCAGGCATCCACCACAGTCCAAAGAAAACCTTTATCCACAAAGAACTTCTCAACACGAGCCACGTATTTATATTTACTGACTGCCACAGAAGACCATTCCAGAACGCCATACAATGTAGAACAGACGGGAGACAAGACTTTCTGAAATCTACCTTCACTATTGTGATGGAAAAATCCAATGACACCATACCCACAGCAGTGCTTACTTCGGACTCACCAGATCCACCTCCAGGAAGGCAGACACTCCCCTGAAATGAACATTTCCCAGAATAATACTGATCATAAAAACAAAAATGTACTAATAAATATGAGCAAACTATTTTTACCTGGATGCAAATTATGTTTTAAATACCTCTTATGAATGTACACATTATTGTAATTCCATTTTGTATTATAATTTTATATGTATTCTTCTCCGTTTTTTAGATCATGAGAAATGTAGTTTATACTCACATAATATATTTTCTATTACATAATATTTATGTAAATTTAGGATTATAATGAAAAATCCTCAAGTATGCTATACTAAAATGATTTCGTGTTTAGCATTAGGTCTTATACTCATATATATACATATAACTCATAAAATATTAGTTCTTTATACAAATATGAACCAAACTTTTCTTCTTTAAATATCTCTTTGTAAAAAGAGATATTTAAAGAAAAAAAGACAATAAATTTAAGTTAATTAAAAAAAACATCTTAAAAAAATAATAACATAATATTATGGTAAAAAAAGCAATATATTATTTTTAAATGCTATTCTAAAAGTAATTCAAATAAGTTTAAAAATATAAAACCAGCAGTGAAAAAAGAAAGAATAAAAGTCTTTCAAGTGAAATGTAAAAGAGCATCAGAAATTCAAATATATTAAAAAAATATTTTGTACTTTCTCCAGCCTGTCAATATAAGTAATGTATTGTGGATTCCAAATTATGGATGCAAATTCTAGGTGAGTACTTACATAGCTATAATAGAGTAATAATGAATTGATTACAATGTCTGCTTTGTAATGACAAATGTATTCTGTATGTTTGTTGTTACTATGTAAAATACTATATTATATTTTGACAGACTAATAAAATGAATTTAATTATGATTCAAAGAGGTTGGATATATACTTGTATGATAGGGAGCAGATGATATTCCTAAAGAGTTAAAAGTTATACAATACCGTGTTGTGGGGTACATAAATTATTAGTTAAACGCTGAAGACATTTTGGTTTCGAACTTACAGTTTGTAGTTATGTATATTATTACATATGAAAGTTATAAGTATATATTATGGTGTCTGTAAGAAGTAAGTGTATAATAATTGTAATTTTTCAGAAGAAATCTGTACAGTTTATATATAGTAAGCAATATTAAGTTCTGATGTTCCAGTATAAATTGTTACTACAATTATTACAAGTTTATATATGTATATTAAAGAAAACGTAAAGTAAAGTGAATTCTGGTTCTTTTGTTTTACAAAGAGATATTTAAAGAAGAAAAGTTTGGTTCATATTTGTATAAAAGTACAAATATTATATGAGTTACATATATTATATGCGTATAAGACCTAATGCTAAGTAATCTCACGAAATGTAAGAAAGCATCAGAAATTTAAATGTTTTAAAAAATATGTTGTACTTTCTCCAGCCTGTCAATATAAGTAATGTATTGTGGTTTGTAAGTTATGAATGCAAATTCTAGGTGAGTACTTACATAGCTATAATAGAGTAATAATGAATTAATAACAATGTCTGCTTTGTAATGACAAATGTATTCTTTATATTTGTTGTTACTATGTAAATTACTATATTATATTTTGACAGACTAATAAAATGAATTTAATTATGATTCAAAGAGGTTGGACATATACTTGTATGATATGGAGCAGATGATATTCCTAAAGAATTAAAAGTTATACAATACTGTGTTGTGAGGTACATAAATTATTAGTTAAACGCTGAAGACATTTTGGTTTTGAACTTACAGTTTGTAGTTTATTTATTTATTTTATTTTATTAAATATTTGGGTAAATCATAAGAACGCAAATATTTCTTTTTTAAAAAAATAAAAAATAAGTATTAAAAACAACAATTTTTTAACATAAAAAGACCAATTAAGTTTTCATAAATTAAAAAGATATAAACATTAAATGTGACAAAAAATAAAAAATAGATAAGAATTTTAAGTGAGAAAAGAATAATTAGTTATGTATATTATTACAGATGAAAGTTATAAGTATATATTATGGTGTCTGTAAGAAGTAAGTGTATAATGATTGTAATTTTTCAGAAGAAATCTGTAGAGTTTATATATAGTAAGCAATATTAAGTTCTGATGTTCCAGTATAAATTGTTACTATAATATTTACAAGTTCATAAATGAATATTAAAGAAAACATAAAGTAAAGTGAATTCTGGTTCTTTTGTTTTACAAAGAGATATTTACAAAAGAAAAGTTTGGTTCATATTTGTATAAAACTACAAATATTATATGAGTTACATATATATGGGTATAAGACCTAATGCTAAACAAGAAATCGTTTTAGTATCGTTATCGTTTGAGAATTTTTCATTATGATCTTAAATTTACATAAATATTATGCAATAGAGAATATATTATGTGAGTATAAACTCCATTTCTCATGATTTACAAAAAGGAGAAGAATACATATAAAATTATAATACAAAATGGAATAACAATAATGTGTATATTCATAAGAGGTATTAAAAACATAATTTACATAAAATTTTGCATACTATAAAACTATGTAATAGTACTTAATGTTTCCTAAATAAAAGAAAAAAATATTTCTTTCTCTTATTTCTGTTTACAGGATATCATGATTTGTTCACCAAAACACTAGAAATTGGCCCTGTGAAGGAATAGAACGCACCAAGATCAGTTACAAATAAAAATGTAGTTATTGCATATATTATTTTTATTTAATCAAAAATATACACCTTTTATTTTAGAAATTATTATTTAATGTATTTTTTAAAATTATTTGAGTATGATCTTCTTCTTCTCTGGTCTCAATCCTGGGATTGGCTGGCAGCAATTCCTTTCATTCTTCTCCTCCATTCCTCCCTGTCTTGTGCGGCTCATTAAAAGTCAACATATGATGAGCAGCGCACATCCTCTAATAGGTCCTCCAGGTACTCTCGGCGTGGGCATCCCCTAGAATTTGTTCCCTCGGTCATCCCCTCTATTGCACATGCAGGCCTTTTTGACGTATTACATGACCGATCCATTTTGCTCGCCTTTCGGACAAGGTCCTGAGCAGGTGCCTTCCACCTTCGATTATTTGGAGAACCTCCTCATTTGTAATGTGGTCTCTCCAGGAAATTCCTAGTAGTCTTCTATAGGACCACATCTCAAAAGCCTCTAGTCTCCGTTTATCTCTTTCGGATAGGCACCATGTCTCGCAGCCATACATCAAGATACTCCATAAATAGGTCTTGATTAGGAGTATTCTTAGTTTTAGGTCTATATTATTTGATTCTTTTATTTTGGACCTTTTATTAAATGCAAGTCTAGCTTGATGTATACGGCTGTCGACCTCCCTCTTAGACCGACCGTCCCACGTTATTTTGCTCCCGAGGTAGAGAAACTCCTTGGTGTTCTTTAGTGGTATTCCCGACATCACTACTCTCATCTGGTGTTGCATTCGGCCTACAGTCAGAAGCTTTGTTTTGTCTTTATTTATCTTCATACTGTAGTTATTTTGAAGAATGCTTTCCATAGTTGTAAGGGCTCTTGCAGTTCTTCTTCACTTTCAGCAACCATAGCAATATCGTCAGCAAACCTTATCATATCCCATTTAGTATGATATTAATAACAATAATTACAGGATTAAATAAACTAAAATTAGTTATTATATAGATGTGATTATAAGTAATTATGATATTTTACAAATTGCAAATATTTATTTATAAATCCAACATACTCAAGGAATACTATTTAAAAGTTTAACATATAACATCAAATCAGAGAGACTAAACATATATTTTATTAACTATAAATCATATATTTGTTTTTACATTATAAATTTAAGATGTTTCTATCCACTTGTATCAAACACACACTCACCCTTTCCACAAACCCACCCTCACACTCATATACACTAACTCTCATATTCACATACCTACCAAAACCTCACTCCACTCCAGCAATATTACAGCACATTTAAATCAAAGCTTTCTCTCACTCTCTAAGACTTGCAAATAAATAATACAATAATAAGCTCCACTCGTTTGACGATAACAGCCGAACCTCACTTCTAAGTTATCGTTTTGAAATTTACTCAAGAGTAAATATTCTACTTTATGCATGGAAAATATATATAGGATCAACATTGAAAACGCATCCAATGTAGTAATGGGGGATTTAAATTTTTGTACACCTAGAGACTAACTCTCAGGTATTGAGAGTCTCCAAGTTTTTAACCAAAGGGACATGTTTCTTAGAAAATTTTTATGATCTACACTATCTTCTCTAATGGGTTCCTTGTGAAGATTGTTGAATCTCTGAAATTCAAATACACTTTACCCATTTACAATCTTCCACCATCTACAAAATATACTTTTAAAATCTAGAGTACTCTCGGGTTCTACAAACAGTTCTGGATTTTTAAGCGCCACGCACTTTAAACCCACCAATTGTTTTCTCATTAAAAACTTTTAACTCTAGGGATACATTTTGTTTTAGAATGTTGCTTGGATATAGGACTTTGTATGATATCATGTGCCCAAATTTGATCAAGGTTTTTTTTTCAAGATCATTAATGAATTTTGAATGTTGAAATTGAGCGTCTAATATTATACTGAAATCATTTAAATGAGGATTATTTTGAATTGATCCAATTATTGCAAACACACTTAATTAAATGTAAGTACAGGATCAAATTTGAAAAATAAAGTTCTACTATTATCTAAAGGGTGAGGTAAACTAAGGAGTAATATTTTATCTGTTTGAAACAATTCAAATGCCTTTTTTGTTAATAGCATTATTATCGGATATCAAAGATATTGTGTAGTAGGCCTTGTATACAAACTCCTGACGTCACTGCAACCTGTGAAGATCTATTGTGATGGATTAAATTAATTAAAAACAACGACTGCACAACATCATTATACTTACAGAGGAATATTTTTCTTTAATGAAATGAACAAAGATAATAAAAAGTACAGTCAGGAATACAATATATTTAAGAAAGAAGTAAAAAATTACATCTATAATTCTTCTTTATGTAACACTGATTGAAAACATCGTTAATATCTTTTTTGTAATTTATTTATGTTATTCTAAAATAATCTATTATAAGACGTCATTCCCCATTATGTACACAAGAATTGTTTATTTCTTTTACGTAATGGGAAACGTTAATGTAAATATATGTAATTGAAAAAATTGTATTTAATATTGTATTTAAATTTGTTATTAAATTTTAAAAAAAAAAATCTATTGCACCTATAACTTTATGAAATCCTCTCATACAAAATAAGCCGGATATAACTACATTTGTTCTGGACACTGGCTTCATTATAATATAGTCCGGTGTTTTTCATGCCAATTGATGTTGATGTTGAAATAGTTTGGTGACTAAATTCGTGTATATCAGCAGAGTCGTCTTGAATCTGGAAGATTTATCAAAAGTTAATATCTATAGGCATTAAACATTTACGTATTTAAAATTGTCAAATGAATTGACAGAAACGATACTTACATATTGCCAAAATTATTATTCATTACATACCTCATTACTACCCCAGTACCGAATAGCAAATAGGCCCTGGAGTTCTACTGGTATTTTCTCATCTCGTTTGTGTCCTTCCAAATCGAGTTTTACTAGAGTAATTATGCGCCTCATATTTTCCTTCGAAAAACAGTATTTCTCCTTGAATTCACTGTCTTAAAAATCTTAAAAAGAGTTGACTCTTTTTTTAATACGATTTTCGTGCACGAGAAGGTCGCATGCCTTCGAAAATGTTTAAAATTAAATAAAACTGTGACAAACTATTCATAAATAACGACAAATATGACAGATCGCATTCTAGGGCATATTTTTGACAGATAAGCTGCCGTGGCCGCCAGATATGACAACGTTTTCCTAGGAAACCACTCTCTAGTCACCGTTTCGGCGGCCGTTCACCGCATCACCGTTCGTACGGCCGTTAAGATATCGGCACCGTTTTCCTAGGAAACCCAAGCTTTACACTCACACAAACACACTAGTACGTATTGTACGTGTATTTAATGTATTTCTGTGGATATCTGTCATTGGTTTTATTCTCTGTATATTTTATTTGTTGTATTTTTGTTACATGTATTACTGTTGATATCCCCAATAAATAAAATAAAAAAAAAATTTAAAAAAAGGTTGACAGTAACACCAAGTCACAAATTGCTCTGTAATTGATGAGCGGTATTAATTTTTCACATAATTAAATTTGAAAAAACCTTTCCACCAACACACGTTCATCCGAAACTACTTAAGAACTGCAAAGCCAGGTCAGTTATTGCGGTAAAGTCTTCTTTTGGTACCAATTTCCAGAAATCTACAAAATCTTCGAGGAAAGTTGTAGGTTCGAAGATACTAAAAAGGTTTTTTAGGCCAAAATGATTTTGTAGTTCAATGAGTTCTAACTGAAAATTGACAATATACTCGTAGCTAATTATTACAGTCAAGCTGATTATGAAGGGATTGATAAAAAAATGTATATTTTGTTATTTATTCTCGAAGCGGGCAGTTTAAGGCGGGCCACAATGTGGCCCGCGGTTGAGCAGTCTTGCTCAAGGGGGTTGAATCCAGTCCATGTTTACAAAAATTTCGACAAACTTAAAACGTTGTATTTTTTACCCACTTGAGTGTGGATTGTGTGTTTTAGCTAATGTAAAATGAATTATAATAAAAACTCATTTAATTTGGAACACGATTGAATAACGCTTAAAGGGTTGTGAAAATCTATTTCGCTGTAATTACTGTCAGTCTATATATCAGAACACGGTTACGATTGGACACGAATTTTCTGAACTTTATAAATAATTGCACTTGAAAATGTCATTGCTAAATGTGTTGCATGTTTGTCAGTTTCAATGTTTTAAGTTTCACGGCCATCAGATACTGAAACTATTTATGCACGCGCACGACACGTGTCATTACATTCTATCACATCCAACATGCATTAACGTGCTTACTTAGAAAATTAATTTATTTTATTTTTTTACTTCAGTGTATTTATAATAATAAAAATACGTATTTGGTTTTATTCCACTTTTATTAATATAACCAGCGACCGGGTTTCGTCGTGACCGACATCGTCTTTAGACCAGTCTGACGATGTCGGTCACGGTAATATAAATAAAAGTGGAATAAAACTATATATATGTAGTTTTATTTTAATAATTAAAATGCAGTTCCACCAAGAAATGTCAGTAGAAAAACTCAATATATTCAGTGTATTAATTTAGGAAAATAAAACAATATTGTACATATATAATAGTTGTAAAGTATAATTTATCTGTAGAATTTTCGCTTGTTGATGCAGAGAACTCTTGCCCCAGTTGGAGACGACAAAAGAAAATTATACTAATAACAATAATTTAAAAAAATATATTTATTAACATAAAAAGTATCGTCATTCATCATCATTCCCTTTTCAGACCTAATGGTGCAAAGAGCACTGCATTGGTACACCAATCGCAGCGTATCTTGATTATTTTTGTTATATGAATGTATGGTGGTGTTTGTTACCTACTAAACGTCGGGTTATGTCGACTGCCTAGTAGGTTCCACATAAATTGCTAAATATTTATCCGCGTTGATATCGTTCCGTAAAAATCATCTCGTGAGAACGTCTTTTACTTCAAACTCGTTTTGGATAAATCTTTAGACTAACATAGTTTGTGTAATGCACAGATAGAGTAAAAGATTGTACTTACAGTTTTATTATCTTTTAATAATACAAAAGATACAATATATAAACTTAACTAAACTTAATATAATAGAGAATGGAAATACTTTAAAATAACTCAAGGAATCTAATTCGTAAAACATAAAATAAAGCAGTTAAGAAAAAGTATGAAATCGTAAAAATTAAAATTAAATCAAGTTTTTGTCTACAGAGCGTGTGTCACCGAACACAGCCAAAACGATCTCGTCCTGTCCGTCGCTCGGACCTGGCGCGCGACGTCGCGTGTGACGTCTTTAGTGTTGCCACAAATAACTTCGGGTACAAGTCCAGGGACTATGAAATATTTTAGGGTAAACACACCGGTTAAAATAAATATTTCATATCATCCATGCCGGGAATCGAACCCGAGACCTCTCGCGTGGTAGGCAAACGCGCTGACCATTACACCACGAGGCCGACAAATTGTAATACACATACGCAATAGTTGTACAATAAAAATGATCTGTAGAATTTTTGTATGTTGATGTAGGGAGTTCCTACCTCAGTTGAAGAAGACAAAAGAAAATCATGTTATGATAATAATTAAAAATCTTTATTAACCATAATATAAGTATTATCATCTGTCATTCCCTTCGGTAAGATGATCAGTCTTTCGCTTCAGGTACCAGTCCAGGGAATACGAAATATTCTGGTGTGAAAACACCCTTTCAAGTAAATATTTCATATCAACCATGTCGGTAACCGAACCCGAGACCTCTTGCATGGTAGGCAAACGCGCTATCAGAATACCCCAGCTGAAATTATATAAATGCAACCAAAAAAATAAAGTGTCATTATGATTTTCATAGAAGTGTTTATAAAACTGTTTTTATAATATTTCAAGATTTCTGCAAAATTCATTTTTTTTTTTTAATCTGTTGAGAGAAAATGCTACATGGCATCGCGCTGCACTCTGGCGCACGTTAAACAACACTGATCTAAAGTCTCGCTACGTGTTAACGCGACGGTACGCGGGGAGTTGGGAGCAAAAATGCGTCTAAAATGTAATGCTAGAATTCTGTTTGTTTGTGATTATGGCTAGAAATTTGCGCTCAAATAGCATCAAGTACACGTGCCAACTGACCAATATATCAAAGATTATTAAAATGTAAAACGATGAAGAATAATGAAAGCAAAGACAAGTGTGCATTATTTTTGATTGAATAGGGAAATATCTTTTTTTTTAAACATTTTTAAAGTAATAAAGGTCGATGAAATACTGTCCAGAAAAAAAAATATTTTGAATTCCCGCAAAAACAGTCATTCCATTGGCCACGTCTCTAATACGTCACGATTCATATTTATTTGTTTCTGGCTATTGAAATTTGTGTAGAACAATATCACGAATCTTGACGTCACAACAACCAAGGTCAAACACGTCGCATTTTTCTAGCTACGTATTTTTATTAAATTTCTTTTTTACATTTATGTATGAAAACATTTCTCCATAATATTCACACTGATTTTGAAAATACAATTAATTATTCTAAATCCATTTCATTTATTTTTACCGGCATTCGTAGTATGTGATATTTCCTTATTCGGAAAAAAATATTTTAATAATTTTCTAATATTCTTAACATTATAGGATACGATTGTGCAACAATGAAATCATTATGATGGTTAACAAAAAAGTTATTTAAAAAATATCCTTACCTGGGGCCCTAGATACGCGGTTAAGAACTAATATTAACTTTGAATAACATTACAATTTATATCAAAATTTATCAAGAAAATATTGGCCTTCTACATCTTTGGTATTTTAAGGGAAATGCATTTAAGAATAAAAATATGGTCAAGAAATTTCAAATAAATGCTTTTTTTATCGTGTTTTAGTTCACGAGAAAAATTAGATCATGTGTCTCTTAAACCAGATAATGACAAGTGATAAGCCCTGTAAATCCCCAACTTCCATATTTAATTCTCAAAAATGTTTTCCATCTTTGTTGTAATATGTTACTAAGTTAGTGATTTAAACATGAATTCAATTGCAAACGGGCCGTTCGCCGACGGGATAAATGGTTTGAGTAAGGTTGATATTATTAATGCTTTGTAGAAGATTATTTATGGTAACAACCTCTATAAACAACCACAAGATGCATGTGTGCAATATATGGTAATATTTCAGGGTTCAGAATAATTCATGTGGCATAGGCACTTAAACATGCAGTATCATGAGTTTACATAAATCTTATACAAAATTAATAAATAACGTGCACAGGCGGGTCATTCCGGGGTCTTATTTATTTATTTAAAGTATAAAGTATATACAGAATAATAAAGTGGAGACCATGGGCAAACAAAAGAAGTGTTAGAAGGCCACAGAAAAGATGGGTCGACGACACCGCCTCTATTGCCGGTAAAACATGGATGATGAAAGCGGGTGATAGGAAAGAATGGAGACGTTTGGAAGAGGCCCTTTTCCAGCGGTGAAGAGAAAGAAAGCAAAAATGCTCAATTTAGATTAATTTATTTACACAGAAAAGGTAAAGATGATATTTGAGAAGAAGAAGAATAAAATAAAGACAAAAAACGAATTTGAATTTAACTATAATATACATAAAATAAATACAAGAGCGTCAAATAATTTGCAAACAACCTAGGACTAACAGAAAAAGAAACAGTTTTGTGTATACAGCAATAAATTTCTACAATTCACTTTCTAATGACCTAAAAATATACGAAACATATACGTTCTTAAAAAACACCTAAATAAAACAGTTCTTACAGCCCGTGTGACGAGTGATATGTGATGTTATTTTATCGGTTTTTTACTAAAACTATTATCATAATACATATAGTATAATATCCCCTCATTCCAGCATTTTTTCTGATTGGGAATATTTTGTACAAATAAAATATGTAATGTTATGTAATATATAAAGTTAAAAATGATGTATTTTGTCATAAATAAATAAATCTAAATCTAAAAAAAAATTCTACCTTGTTGACGCCCAATAATTTGATCACTAATATATTTTTAATGCATCATACTTTGGTAAATGATTATTTAAACCTTTGCGTTATGAATAAATCAATAAAACTAGCTTTGAAACATTATATTTAAATGGTATTATTTCTATTTTCTAGCTGGAAACCACCTTTACATTAAATTTAATAAAATTTGGGAAATATATATTTTTTTTATTATTATTTAAATTAATAAGGGTCTGTGAAATATTGTTGAGTAAAAAATAAATTATTTTGTACCTATTAGGAGCATAAAAAATATATTTTGATTCGTAATGTTCAATTCCGGCGAAAACGGTCCATTGCATTGACCAAGCCCCTTATACTTTACGATTTGGTTAAAAAAACATGTAATACATATTATAGTACATATTATACTCCCCAGGAATAAAAAAAACTCATTTGGGACCGTACATATAAAGAAAACATTTTTGTGACAATACAAAATATAATATTTTAAATCAGTTCTAGAAACTATTCATAAAATGCTTATCTTAACATCAAACTACATAAAAATAATTGTCTTCAAAGTGCTCATTGTAATTGCCCAATACTGGATAGGACAGACAATGTCAAATACTAAGGAGTTATTATTTATATAAATTTAAAGTGGAAACAGCAGATTGAAAATATTACTAATAAACTTAAGAGACTAACGTATATATTCAAAACAATTTGAAGTATAATTAATATGCAGGAACTTTCAAAATTTATTTTGCATTGTGCCAATCAATTTTGGGGTACGGTATAATCGGTTGGGGTGGTGCGAGTGACACAGTTTTAAATAGTGTATTTGTTGCACAAAAATCCATAGTTAAAATAATACTCAGAGTCCCGATACAGACATTGTTTGGTCAGTTCAATGCCTCTCAGGCATTGAGTAACTGATAACAGCGGGATTTTAGAGTTTTAGCGGACTGTATGGAATTGTTACTCACTTTTAAAGTTCTTCCGATTGTTTCTTATTTGAAGCACTTCACTATTGCTGCAGCCCGGATACCGGTATCGTGTAAATGTTGTAGATGATGATAAACTGTATAATTTAGTCTATTTATAACGCACTAAACTTCACTTTTTACGAATATGCTGACGCAGTATATGATCAAGATTTATCAGAGAGGTGAATTTTCACATGTGACTTTCTCACAGAACGGTAGAAGCAACAAGAGTTTTGAAATAGGAAGGATTTGGGAAGGAAAGGAATTTTTACAGTCTTATATGAGTTGCCAGTATTGAAAACGTAAAATCAGTACTTTGCACACATCTACTTAAGAAATATTCCACAAATCACAACTTATGACACCAAAACAATTATACGCTAAAACAATACTCACTTATAGATTCAAAAACTACACTTACTCAAATGAAAGACATAACCTCCACAATACATCACATACAAATAATATAATCACTAGATCCTCAACACATAGACAACTTAAACAAATACAAACTAAAACTTCTTTCGGACAAAGGGATTTTGAGTATTATTCAATTAAAATCTATAACCTACTTCCACTATCTATTAAAACAATTAGTAACAAGAAAATGTTTAAAAAGGCTATAAAAAATGGATAGTGGAGCTAGGTAGAAGTAAAATGGATTATCTCATTCGCCCATACCAATAATGAATCAACTGCTCCACAAGTGTATAGCTTATGCTAGGTTTTTGTTATTTTCATTGTGTGTGTTTGTAATATAAATAATATAGATGTACATAAATACTTTGTTTTTAAAACTATCTGAATATTTGTTAATTATCTTCGTTTTTTTCAGTTGGTCTTCTTTGTTTATTCTCAAATGTAATTTTAAAAAAGTATATTGTTAAGTGTTCTCGGCACGGGAAACCCCAGTGAGGTCACATTATTTTTATTATTAATTATAGTTTGTAAGCAAAAAATATGAATAAATAAAAAAATACACAGTTAATACATCCGAAATAGTAAGAAAACATAATATAAGAAACATAAAACACAGTACGTTACACCATCTATATAAATTACATAAATAACTATCACTATCAAAAAGATTTGAGTAGTATTTTTTCATTCCGACATTTGGATCTTCTATTCGACTTTTCGTGTTTTAGCTCATAATAAAATAGAGTAATAATATCTACCTTTTTTAAGTAATAAAATATAATTATACATTTTGACAGTTTTCAAAATTTCAATTGTTATATTTTTACTGAAACTAAAATCCCAACAAGCCACTTTCTGTAGCTTGTTGGTGGAGATAATATTTACACTAACTTATATAACATTATCTGCATTTATAAAAAACAATGAATAACAGATATAACAGGTTACATTTTAAACATTGATTGTGACCGTTTGAATTCGAATGCTCGTAGAAAATCGTCACGAATCTTGACGTCACAATTGTCAAGGCCAAACATGTCGCGTTTTTTAAAAGACATGTATTTTAACAATTTTGTTTTTAGAATTATTGTATTATCGTAGTATATGATATTTCCCTTTTGTATACGCTTATAAAAGCGTCTTTTATGTTCCCAAGCTCAAAACTTATATTTAAACATCTGACATGTATTGTTTCAGAACATTATATCCTTTTAAACTTCGAAGTTGCAAAATATAAACAAGTGTACAGAAGGTTTCTTTGTGAGGTTTATACCTTCATATCCCTGACTGCTAAAATATTCGTAAAGCTGACACATTAATGGGAATTGTAAGTCCTAAGTTGGACGAAATTCTTCTAAAACTATGTAATAAACGATCACATCATGACAAAATGGTATAATCATAAAATTAAGAATAGTCCAAAAATAGCATACGCACATCAAACTGAAGGCGACTTAATTACTCATAAATAGGTAGGTAGGTATACGTTTTGACCCATTAGTTTCTTTGTAGACGTCGCTCAGTACGCAACTCCTGATTTGAATTCAACTATGCCGTGTTGTGTCATTTTAAAGTGTAGAAATACTGCTAGGATCTTAAAGAAACAGGATGCAATCACATTTCATGTGTAATTAGCAAATGAATGTGTATGTAGCAAATGCATTACTTAATTAACTGAATTATTTTGCCATCTGTCAGATTGTCGAAGAAATCAAAATGGAGATTTCGTTAGTGTTGCCAGGGTAGTGATTTTTTTACCCTACTTAGCTCATCTAATGAGAGAACTAACTAAAATTGGACCTCGGGTTAAAGAACTCTGTGGTGGATATTTGAACGAAGCGATACGCACCAGAATCGAACAAGGGAAGCGGCTGGGTAGGAGAGGGGTAGGGGTTTGTGGAGGGACTGCTTGTCCGAGAAAAAAAGGATTCACTACATTTTGAAATTACATTTTTTTTTTATAAATGACTTTTTGGAAAAATTTCGAAAGGATTTTTTTTAAAGCTTACCATGAGGAATGCTCCTGCAGTTTCGCGGTCTGGTCCTGAAAAATCATGAATACAATAATAAACGAACATGTTATAAAATAAACACATGCCTACATAGCTGGTTTTCTGATATTTTAAAAATTACATTTGAAAATTTTAGGTAAACAATGACAAAAATAGGAAAAACGGATTTTTTTTTAAATTATGTATGTTAGATCTCCAAGTCAAGTCATATCAATAGTTGGCTTGGCGATTAAAATGTATTTTTTGTAAAAAAAATTCTTACATTTTGTTTACATTTTGTTTGTGTGTGCCACGTTAATCGATTATTGTTGCTTTGTTCCAGTAATAGTTTAGTAAAAATATGGCAGTCGTAAAATACTCATTGAACCGCTATACAATGTAAAGCGATTGTATTAAAGGTTAAAAGTAAAAACACATTGCAGTATAATAAATACGATGGCTGTTCGGAAAGATATCGAACTCACAATGAAATAATTAAATTCCATTGATCAAAATAATAGCCTTTATATCCTAATAATAGTCATAATTTTAATTCCAGTAAAATGGCTGAATACTGCAGACAAAATTCCGCCATATTAACAAAATAACTGAATAAATCAAATAAACAATCATTGTTATTTTCTTATGAGTGCATTTCTCAGTGACGAATAGGGCACTCCATTGGTTCTTTAATCGTAGCGTATCTAGTTCATTTTTCTTACATGGGAGGTTAAGGTTGATCGATTAGTCGTACGCTTTAGGTACCAGTCCAGGGACAGCTTGCCCACCACATACCGCACACCGCATCATATACATAAGTCATAAGTCTCCTTGGCGGTGCCCACATACACAGAAAATTTGCTCGTTGTCAAACGAGAAAAGTTGCCCGAATGAGTTCTCTGTAATCCGGTAGCTTTAGCATTTTGTGCTGAAAGGAAGTAATCCAGAAGTACATTATATGTACTTCGTTGGATTGAGAAAAGAGGGAAGTGAATTCTTCACTAACTGGGATTAAATTGATTGGAAATGATCAATTCGCCGAAATGATTACAAAACTTTTTAAAGCCTTGAAATTATTTTTGGAAGCCACCACACAATATTGCAGTGTTGTTTATTTTAATCTTTAAGTACCTACAAAGAATAAGTACTTTGGCAAACTTATTGCCAAAAAGCAATATCTTCCAGCCATCCAAAAAAACAGTCCGGTCAAAAGAAGAGTTGGTCAAAATATTTGTACTAAAAAACAAAATATATATTTTGATCAAAAGATGCACACATGAAAAAACGTAATTCATTTAAAGTAACATCTATTTTTGAATGGGGAGATTAGGCTTGCACGTTATAAAGTTAATTAAACTGAATGATGAAAAGGAATAAAAACTATAATTATTTAATGTTTTGTAAGTATGGAGGTTAGGGTTCTAAGGTCATATGTATAGTTGGTTCCATGGAGTTGGGACTTGTATCTCAAAAAATGAATATATTGTAAATTTAAAAAAATAAACAAACAAATGTTCAGGCGTTTCTTGAAGGTAACTAGTGTGTACCATGATTAGAAATATGTTTTTTAATTTATTTGAATCTTCAAGTACAAAGAATAAGTACTTTGGCAGATTTATTGCTAAAAGCAATATCTTCCAGCCATTAAAAAAAAGACCGGTTAAAAAAAGAGTTACTGAAATAAGAGAACATTATGTCATACATATTAAAGGATTAGAAATGTGGATTTAGGCAATGAGTTTGGAATGAAAGAGATAGAGGAACCAAGGAAAGAGAAGTAATATAAATATATAGAAAGATCATAAGCCCTGTAAATGCTATTACTTCCATATCCCTTCTCAAAAATGTTTTACCTCTCTGTTGCAACAAATTTAGATAAATATGGATTGAAAAAAACAATGAAAAAAACAAATATGTAATGTCGTCCCTGCCAGGAATCGAACCCGGGACCTAAATAATGGCAGGCGAATGCACCAACCACTACATTACGAGGTCGACATACCTTCACTCGAATTCGTTTATCAGAATTTTTACCTGAGTACCTACTATCAAGTTGAAACATTTATAAAGTTTCGTATTTAATAGCATGTAACTTTTTAATGTCTTTTAAACTTATGTCGTTTGTTTTCTTAAGTATATTGTTTTTGTTTTACATTATGTTTTGCATTGAAAAGTCCCTTGAAAGACTTTTATTTATTTCGCGTATTCATGGCGTTTGCGTTTGTTTAACAAAAAGCTGACAACCATGAAACATGAAAACCGTGAAATATCTGCTGGATTACTCCCATCTAGCAGTAGCGCGCGGAAGCTTGCTAACAAATTAGTTTACTCTCCCTCCGACAGATGACGCGCCTTGAAATACGTCAAAGTTTTTATTGTGTATGCAGTTTTCCACGAAAAAGTTTTAATTTGTTGTTTATTTAATTCAGCATACTAGGGAAAATTCAGCTTATCCAATTTAGCTGGCAGAAAATAACAAATGTTGACAAAAGAAATGAAAATTCCACGCCCGCCATTTAAAACACTCAATTAGTGTGGCACTAGGTCTATTTTTTGTGAGTAAAGTGCATTGAATGTAGACGAACATTATTTGTCGTAAATCTTCTTTAGACCAGTCGACGTCGTCAGGCTTATTGCTAAAGAAATTTATTGACAGAGATGGAGATTATTATTTTAGAGAGTGTAGAGAATGGAGACGACCTTTGTGGTGCAGAGGTTAAGAAGCTTGATTCACGCACGAAAGGTTCCGAGTTTGATTCCCGGTGAATACACAAAAATTCAATGTGATTTTCCTCAAGCCTGGGCTAGAATATGGAAGTCTAAGCATTTACATTATGCACCCACGAATGAAGAATTCAGTTCTGTGTGCGACATATAAACATGATTCTGGACGAGTGCTTTCGTCTCGATGCCGCGATGGCAGCTCTTAAGTAAAGATCCTGAATAAGGAAATCAAGTGTTGATAAGTCTGCCTTGTAACGTAATAGTTGGCGCGTTTGCCTGGTGTAGGTCATCACCATCAAGCCGTAAAGTTGGCAGGGCCAAACATCGTTCTGGCCCGCAAGGTGTTACCCGACGCAACGTCAGCTCGGACAAGTAATTAAACGTCGTGCAGCGAAAGAATATGCCTATTTTATCTTGGCATTTCGTGTCGCCCGTCCACCAGCTCCTCACCAGTGTTCACTATTGTAAATTCCTTCGGTACAAAATTGTAAGGATGTAACTCGTTTGTATCTACTCAATAAATAACTTCAATTGTAATCCATCTTTCCACCCATCCACACAGCCATGCTTGAGGTCCCGGAATCGATTCCTAGGAAGGTCAAGTTTAAAGTGCTAGACTTTGGAATGAGCTATCTTTTCATGTAAAAAATGTACCTTCTCTAGGCACATTCATGAAACGACTGAAACATTTCTAAATATCTTTAGCACCCTAACCTCTTTTCATTTAAAAAATATTTTTTATTCTTTCTCTTTCCTGGTTCCTCTTCCTGTCTTCTTCCAAACTCATTGCCTGATCCCACATTCCTAATCCTTTCAATATGTGTAACATAATATAATTTTTAATTAATATGTGCAAGATTTATCTCCACATGAAAAAACAGCTGTTATTTTTTTTTTTATTAGGTTTTTTCGTACAAGTATGTATATTTGTGTCTTTTCATAAATAAAATGCTTTTTTGAATTCAAATTTTTAACCAGCTCTTCTTTCGATCAGTCTGTTTTTGGTAGCCTAGAAGATTTTGCTTTTAGCAATATGTCCGCTAAATTACTTATTCATTGTACTTGAAGATATAAATGAATAAAAATATTTAATGGTTTGAAAGGTGATTCTACATTGCAATATTTCATGTTCCTGGACTGGTAACTGACACTGTACTGAACCTGATAAACAATGCATTTAGTACACCGAAGAAATGCGCTATGCGCCATCAGGTGTGGACAGAACTATGATGAAACATCCTTAGTACTTGAAGATATAAATGAATAAAAATATTTAATGGTTTGAAAGGTGATACCACATTGCAATATTTCATGTTCCTGGACTGGTAACTGACACTGTACTTTACCTGATAAACAATGCATTTAGTACACCGAAGAAATGCGCTATGCGCCATCAGGTGTGGACAGAACTATGATGAAACATCCTTAGTACGCGATCTAAAGTGAGTGTTCGTAAACACTGTGAAGACTTGCTCGAGGTAAAACAGCCTGTGCTGACGATGTCGGAGATAACCATCCGGAATATAAAATTGATTCCTAAAATCACTGAGTTCTCGATAAACCTCTTCTCAGTCTGAAAAAATCTGTCAGTGTGAATCCATCCCTTCTAAGTTGCAAACTGTTGATCCCAAGCATGCCCAAGAGGAATGCAGTGGGATAGAGCTACGGATAACTACCATACTCCCTCATGTAGAGATACTCGTACCTCAGTTTTTTTTATGAACCCTCTCCAACATGAAGGAATATCTCGCCTCGCGCTGACTCCACATCACCGAGGCCGAACCAACGAGTTTTACAGGATTCTGAGTGTACGGGTATAAACAATATCTTGTGAAAATTTACATGGCATGTTAGGCAAACCCGGCTTCTTTAAAAGTACCGCCCGTGAATATTAGGACTAGATGAGAAGCTAAGGAATATGTCTCATTCGTCAGAGTATAACAGGATGTTTGCAGTTTATTTTATAAATGTGGGGTTCATAGTTCATGATCGATGACACAAACACGTATCACTAAATAATTTCACCTAAAATTATAGTGCGATGACCGATGAAATAAGTCAGCGTTTTCTATTGAATTCAATGTATGAAATTCTGCGAAACACGAGATTAACGTCCTGCAGTACATTAACATCATTCCTATCATGGAGAAATGAACAACAAAGAAACACGGTATGTAAAGAGAAAACAGGGCGTGTTAACACCTAGTTTAAATATGACGAAAATAATCTATTTGAAATTATTTTTTTATATTTCTATAATTTATTTGCCTTAACTATGGATAGTTTGGCTTGCATTTCATTTTAGTTCTGTGGTAGGATTTTGGATTTGTGAAAAGAATAACGATGCTACGTCGCCATGGACTAAAGGATCGTCGTATTTTTTATAGCTATAGTTGGAGACCGGCAATCGATACAAGCTACTTTCTACCCCGAAAAAAAATATCATTCCATCGGGAAAATTCTAATCGCTAACGATATAACTAATCTATTTACTACCAGGCGAGCGTAGTCGCAGTTAAAAATAAGTATTAAATATATTGAGGGTATTAGAAGAAACCTTAGAAATCGCCACCAAAAACGGAAAATCAGTTAATAATACCAAAATAAACTATACATAAAAACTTACCTACCTAAATAATAGCGTAATTCAAAACCGTCTCTAAATCTTGCAAAAACAGATTTCAATTATACAACTTGACACCGCAAACTTAGCATTCTACATTGAGTTATACCCGTATGCAAAGACAAACCTTAAGGTCGGGAGAGTACATTCTATTGTCTTCACCTTCGGGTTATTCTCTGCATTTGAAATTAGAATGTATTTTCCTCACCTTAAGTTTTGTCTCTGCATACGGGTATAAGTGAAGTTTAATTAGAAATCTTAAAATCATTTTTTCAAAATTTTTATCAAATAGCTCAATAGAAATTTATAAGTTTGCTTTTTATGCCCTCATATTTTATACGTCAATCCCGATTTGTAATGTGTTTTAAAATTAAGCGTTTGCATACGAGATTTCAACCAATTTGTAAATTAAACGACACAATATTTTCATTTAAATCTGAACAATTTACTTGCCCTTTTAAAACATCCATTAGAAGAAGAAAAAGCCTACTGAAAATTCCGCAATTACCTAAATATTTAAATACTCCCTTGATTTAAGTTTCCTTGTGATGTTACATCTCTTTGATAGACAGTCGAAAACAACTCTTGTATTCCTTCGGGCCTAATAACATTACTTAAGCACGCGTGATCTATGTAAATTGTCTTACAGACACATAAAATAAAACACACATGTCTTGTCTTCAAATTAATGTTCCGCTCTTACAGAGTATATCACTATAACATAACGGCCCTTTGGGCTTCACGTGTTTCTTGTTGCACTAAATAAATTATTTTACTTCAATAATAATACACGGAGACCGGAAAACAACATTTTATTTGAGTAATGCGGATCATAGTTAGAGATATATACTCGTAAGATACTCGACTGTTACAAAAACTGTCCAAACTTAGGCCTATGTTGTCACTGGCAATATACACGACTCATAGACTTGTCTTTATAAGCATACTGGTACTTGCTTATTTTCAAAAATATACTTTAGCTTGCCAAAATCAGCCCAACATAACCCTATTCTTCTTGCTAACTCGGTTGTCCGGTTATATTTACCAAGTTTGACTTCGTATCCGTTATTATTAACAAGCATTATCGAGAAAATCAATAAAATAATGTTGCGATGGTTTTGATGAGAACAAATGCACAGTAAAAAACTACAAACGGATTAAATAATTTTAAAAATATATTTTCATTCATTAAGAGGTTTCTCAATCACAAAGCTTACGGTTCTGTAAGCTCGATTTTGTCAAATTAATTCCCGTATTTTATTTGATTTACATTCTTACAAAAATATGACGCCCCGTCAATCACCGCGTTTTATCTATCTTGAAAAAGAAAGCATATTTATTATTTGTAAACTGAACGTCTGGACTCCAGTATTTTACGAAAATCAGTAAATTTTTCAATGCCGCCGAACGTGGGTGTTTATAAATATCTGGATACTAGTGGGGACAGACTCAAATATAATAATATACATACATATATTCTTGGTATAATATTTTTGACGAATCGGGTTCATTTCTTAATTTATTATGTTCGTATGGTTGTTTATAAATACATCATTTTCTTACTTCGAACATCGTTATCGTCATTCCCTTTCTACACCCAGTGGAGCATAGGGCACTCTACTAGTAAATCAAAAGCGGCGAATTTCGAACATCCGTTACATGAGGGTAAGGTGATCAGTCTAATAGCCCCGCCACACTATGCTCCTTACGCTGCTCATGCTCATGCTCCTCGCGCTGCCGCCCTCTCGCCCGATGTTGCCCTCTCCGCCTACACACTGCTCTACTCGCGCAATTAATCGCACTTGTCATTTGTCTTTGCTATACAATGGACGATGAAACTGTGGCAGCGTGCGCGCCATACATGTTTAGTACACCTAATTATATCAATGTATATTAATATGGAATAATTGAATGTTTTAATGTTTTTTATTTCCTTTTTTAATTACTATAAAATAAAAAAGTACCTTATATTTTTTTACAGAATATTTTCTTTTCTCTCTCTTATATTACACAAAAATACTATACCTGTCTATTTATTATGGGATCAAAAATTCATAATCGTTTCTTGTGTACCCACGAACAGGCCATGCCTTTGTGGGATTTTTGTTTACTATTTTTACTGTCAATATGTATTTCATTGCTATGTAATTATCCTTAATTTTTTTTTATACTTTGTTTCACCTCTTACGTATATTGTAAAAAAAACAAAAAAAAAGTTAAATGTCATACAAAGAAATATACATCATTCGAAAATGACGCGTGCGTATTGTATAAGCGCTTGATGCGTACTGCGACCGCGCGATTATGTGGCCACCGACTCGCGCTCATATTGCCGGTCCTTTGACTCGCCCTAAAAAACCGACAAAATAGGGAGCAGTGGGCACGACGAGGAGCATGACGAGCGGCATGACGAATAATGTTGCTACACTGCGTCTCTGCCTCCTTTCCTCGCTACTTCTAATGCCACTCGTCGAGTGTGTGGCAGGCCCATAACGCTTTAGGTGCCAGACCTGGAACAATAAAATATTGCAGCTTGAACAACCTTCAAAATATATAGTTTACGTCCACCCTGCTAGGAATCCTAGCCAGAGTAACGCTATCTTCATCTGAATATATCGAGACGGTATACATAACTTCTGTACTATCTGTATCTTACCTAGGTATGTTCTACCTACTTGTCATATCGACATCATATGATCGAAACAAGCCAATGGAATGACCGCAAACAAATTAGTCCGCGTTCTTTACGTCATTAACATTTAAAATAGTTCTCATTTTTATTTTAAATAGGCTTCTGTGATAAAAAGTGCTGACTTCAAAGCGAATTTAAATTTCAATTAATCCCAATTCAAGCAAAAAATGTTCGCTTGAACATGAATTTTGCATGACTTTTGGAAATCACCTAGACACTTAACGATCGTCTGTATGTATCTACCGATCTGTATCGATCGACTGCAAAGCCGGCTCCTATAACGTCTCGATACATATACTCGGAAATATAGTAAAACAGATGGAAAAAATATAATCACTAAATTATTTTTTAGAGTGGTAACTTTCTGACGCATATAATCTGTGTCTGGCGCCTAGATACTCTTATTTGTTAATAGGAGAGACCCTAGCCACATTATTTCCACATCTGGGCGTTCGTTATATTAAAGTGACAGTTATGTCGGAATTTAATTCGACTTCAAAACTTACTTATTTCTCTCTCATTTTTTTAATAGGCTTTTAAGAAAAAAAGGGCCAACCTCAAAACGACTAAAATTTTTAATAAATCATAATTAAAGGAAAAATTGCTCGATGGAACAAAATTTTTGACACTTTTTATGCGTTGATAAACGTATCGAGGGGTTCTAGACTCGTCGGTATAAAATGATGTATTAACATCAAAACATGATGGTGGGGGTATCGATACCTTTGTAGTCGGTCGGGAGACTTTTATCTTCAACTATGACGTCATACTGAAGCTATGTCATTTTAGAGCGTAGATATCTGTACCGTGACGTACACTTCCGCTTGATTCATATCGATGTACCTACCCAAAACTTAAAGGTGGGGGGTTGGTAGTATATCTTTATAATCGCTTGAGGAAATTTATCTTTAACTATTCCATCAAGGTGAAGGTATGACGTCTTTATCTTCCCATAAAAATTGAGGCCCAGGACATAATAATGAGACGGACTTGTCTTCACTCGGTTTCCTTATTCGGGATTTTGACCTAAAAACAGCCTTCGAGTCGAAAACACGCACCAAAGATTTTGCTTTTATTTCACATACAGAACTGTATTTTTCATCTACCTGGACACAAAACACATATGAATGGGAATGAGAATTAGAATATATTCAGATTTTTAATACAAATAACTTTGACAACGTCTTATGAATTAAAACGGAATCAATAAAAACGATGTTTATTTTTTTTAAAAAGACGAACTCTTGTGCTTTAGGGGGGCTAACACTTAAAAAAAAAAATCCTTAATGTTGCCAGACCGCGAACAATATATTGTCATAACACAAACAAGATAATTGTGTGCTATATTATGTTAATTTTTAACTCTGTTATTTCTCAACCACAAAAAACAGGTACTTTTATTAAGCAAGCATAAAAATAACATTATACTATATTTTAGCAGTTAAGTTAATTAATACCATTTAATATTATACTAATACCCGTATGCAGAGACAAAACTTAAGGTGAGGAAAGTACATTCTAATTTCAAATGCAAAGAATAACCCGAAGGTGAAGACAATAGAATGTACTCTCCTCACCTTAAGGTTTGTCTCTGCATACGGGTATAAGGCTTATTAATGGAAATCCGGGTAAAAAAATCGATTACCTTGGCAATATCAACAAAATCTAACTAACTAATGATTTATTTTACAATATATTAAACTAGATTATTTAGTGAGAAAATATAAAAGATATAAATTTCGTCTCAGTATTACTACCCCTCCTGACCCTATGAGTAGTTTAGTCGGCTTCAGTTTGATGCGCGTACGCGGTTTCTGGACCATTAAAATTCTAAGGTTCTACGTTTGTCTCTGCTTTTTTAATGTTTAATAATATTAGGCGCGGTCCACCCTAATATGTATTTCTGCTTGGTGAATCTTGTCATTCTTGTCACGCGACCTCCGACCGAAGCAAGGTGTGGATGGCCGAATACGCAAATACATATTCCCATCCATTATCCACAAGGCGACTCCCTGGAGACTCGCGTTCAGTCAACAGTCAACAGCACAGTACCTCTCTTCTCCCGGCGGGGACACATCGCGCCGGAACGCCTCCCGCGTTTCGCAACAATCCGCGTCAGTTTTAAATAAAAATACGAAAAATTTCCCGCCGTGACCGGAGCGAATCCTTCACTCCACGCAAAATTGCTAAGCGGGAAAAGTGACAGCGCTCGGTTTGCGAAATTTAAATGCATCGAACATTTACAACGCGTTCGAAGTGACGTTTGTTTTAGCGGGAAAAGTGACAAAGGTTCGAACGTGAAATCGGTAACAAATATTTTCGCAGGAACGTGACGTTTAAAATCATCCCCTATTCAATCAGTGAAACATAATTAATTATAGGTAGCTAATATTTTTTTTTTAACATACACGCACAATAGAGTAAAATATGTTTTAATATAGCGACACGAAAACGTACCCATTGGCCCTTTTCATACATGCCACGCCAATCCACCCGGCCGCGGCGCTGTAATTTTACCGGGAACATCCTACAAACGCATCCAAAATGTGTCACCTTTTGTAGGGTGTACCCGGAAAATTACCGGGCCGGGTGGATTGGCGTGAAATGTGTGAAAATGGCCATAGTAACAGAGTTTGTTTATTTATACCAAGGCTGGTATTCTGAACGGAATTACACGCGAAGAGATCGCTCTTCAGAGGTGGTATTCTGAACCGTACTCGCGGCCATAGAAAACACTTTATCTCGTGTATTTTGTATGTAAATACACGAGATTAATGGTTTTTCTACGGCCGCAAGAGCGTTTGAAATACCAGCCCGGGGCTGCATTCAACGTTCATGCGTTTGTTACCAAAATTTGGAGGATCAAGATTCGTTCCTTAAACGAGATTTAAAAACGTATTCCTATCAGTGCAGCCCTGTAAGTAAGAAGAGCTTCGCAGCTGCGCCGCTAGGCAGGCGTAGTTTGACGTTTACAAAAGACAATATTTTTACTTAATTAATAATTGTTTTAAGCTTTGTTAATCACTCATGGACAAATATTTACTAATGAAAAGTCACTCAATTTTTTTTACAATGTTGTCTTTTTACACGTTTTTATGACAAAACCAGGCGGTCGGAGAACAACTAAATACGCGTTGGGCATGATTGGGCGTTTGGGCATAAGTTAAGTGTCATCATTTTTTGTGGCCCAGGCCATGTCTATGTGTTTTAATATATCAATGGTTTAATCCCACTTTTATTCACAAATTTCACATGTGACTGGGCTTCTTCGTGACCGATATTGTCAGACTAGTGGAAGGCTAATCAAATTACTTTGTTATGTACAAGTGAAAGCAGGGGATGTCAATCATGATTTAATACGATGAGGAAGTTCAGTGCTACGGAGAATTGGATATAAAAACGGTTTTCTTCGCGGTAAAAATTAAAGCATTTAATTGTACGTCGAAGTTTCTTGAAAATGTGTAAAAAAAAATAATGAAAATGAACTACGCCAGAAGTTCTTCCGAATCACCAAATGATGGAGTGTTATATTTTTATGGTTTCCCGAAAGTCGACTCACTAATCAGCAGGACTCATCGATTAGAACCCGGGCGGAGTAATTTCTAAATTTCAAAATTTGAAAAAATCATAGCGCTGATAATACGATAAATATTTTTTTTTTAATGGCTTTGTTCGATTGTCTATTATTTTATTTTTTTAATCTCTGAACTTCCTCATTGGGAATAAACCAGTTAAAGTTAAACAAATTTAAGTAAAATGTAATAATTATTATTTTAATTTTAGTATTGTTTGAATAAATGTATAAATGGAATTAGAATATCCACGTATTTTATTTTAGTTTTTTTTATTAAAATGCATTTCCACCAAAAAATGTCAGAAGAAAAACTTAATCTATTAATAAAACGCAATTTATTTAACTCTAAATCGAGAAAAATAAGTTACAATTTATAATATTGCCGAAACATACGCCCATGAAAAGCGTAAAATTAGCCACTTAAAACATGACTTCAGCATAAAAACCGAAATTAAATCTAACAGTAATAAATATCCTCAACGCCCATAACGTTAACAAAAAAAACAATACATGATTTTCGAAATTCGTAAGTATTAAAAATTTAGTTTTACCAGGAAGAGACTCATGTTTAAAAAACGCTGTTTTGGCGGTAATCTTAAGAGGATTGGCGGTACGTAGGAATTTTGACGAATAGGTATTTAAACACTGTTTTTCTGTCACTCTCTCGCAAATGCACGTTGGACTGATTATAACTCATTAAAATCTACCGAATCGAGTTTTCATTGTTCCCGTTTTATGCACCCCAACACTGAACTGATGATGTTTTTTTATCAGAAAGAGTATTTGAATAAACTTTTCTGTGTTGGTACCTTTTCCGTTTTTTAAAAATTATTTATTATAAGATATGTGTATTCCGTACGCCCGAAGACGGCAAATAAACCTAGGCTAAAAACTTTTAAATCAACCCGAGACCTCTTGCATGGTAGGTTAACGCGCTGATCATTACACCACGAGGCCAACAAAAATTGAATTTATTTAAAAAGGCGTTTTTACACTAGAATATTTCATAGCCCCTGGATTGGTACCTGAAACGTAAGACTGATCATCTTACCTTCACGTAACAAAAGTGATCAAGATGCGATGCAATCGGTGTAACAATGCCCTATACACCATTAAGTGCGGAAAAGGTATGATAATGATGGTTGTGTAGCATAAATGAGGGTGTTAGAAGCAAACATAGAATTTGCCATCAAAAACAAAAAAATAGTTATTGATCCCAAAATATTTTACCTATTTAAACTATACATAAAAACCTACCTACCAAAATAATAGCGTAATTCAAAACCGTCTCTAAATCTTGCAAAAACAGATTTCGTTTATATACTTGACACCACAAACTTAGCATTCTCCATTGAGTTGGTGAAGCATAATTAGAAATCTCACAACCCTTTTTTCAATGTTTTTCGCAAATATCTCAGTAACTCACACTAAATAAAGTACACGTGTTAATACACATGTAAAGAAATCATTACACCTATTTATTTATTTATTTATGCTTTGTTGAGTTAGTAACACATCTTAAGATTAACAAAAAGTTAAATACAGGAGTGAGACGTTTGCTCAAATTATGGTTAATAGAAAAAAGTTTTTTGTATTAGTGATGTTTTTGATTTTTGATAATGTAATATGTGATGTGTTTCAAGTAAAATTATTATTAATATATATAGTTGGATAATTTATAAAGCGTCATTTTTGTGAAAATCACCTCAAGGGCGCTGTACAATCAATAAATATCCCAGTATGTCTTGCAGCTACAGAGCGCATGGACGGTTGGGATTCTAGTTCCTCGTTTTCAATTAAGATCAATCAAAAAATATAACAGATAGGAGCTAGATTACAGGACGTCCTGCAGCTACAGAGCGCATAGACAGTTGGAAATGTAGCCCCCATTTACACATTTTCAAAATTGACAAATAAATTTAGTGTATTAATGATACTAAAAAAAAAAAATAATATGAATAAGGAAAAGGAGTAAGATTACAACATTGGAATTCTAGACCCCATTTACAAAATTTAGGTATTTTACAGTTGATATATGAAAGCTAGATAACCAATCATCGTGCAGCTACAAAGCGCATGGACGAGTGGAATTCGAGCAAAGTTAAAATGATATCAATAAATTTACAAAAAATAGAGCATAGTAGTATGTTTGTCAAGTGTTCATGCCAAGAAGTAAGCAATAAAAAACTAAATAAATAAATCTCCGTTTCAACTCCATGGTTAACAAAGGGAGATAGATGTCCGAAGTGAATCTTTTGTAGACAGTATGTAGATACTGTCACCATGTGGCCCACTGGCTGCTTGATAATTTCTGGAAACGCACGTGTGTAGACTGGTGGATTATGCCTATTGTTCCAACGACTTGGTGTCCATATTGGTCCGAATTATTTCATTTTATGAGACAATACGGACAATATTAATGTAGGTTAAGTGTGAATAATCGATGAAATTTATAAGAACTTTAATTTCAGACTATTTTGTAAATATTTTTGAAAAATAAATTTAAAAAAAAAATTGAAATAGATAACGTCAATATCGAAGTGTTAAACGATTTACATTAAGCGGAATTCGTCTAAATTTATTATTACTTTCTTTCATAATAAACTAGGTCATGTTAGTGTGAAACCACCCCCGCAGATTTAGATTCGTATTTCTGTCCTCGTATTACGAATATAATAACTTTATTTCACATTACACCAAGTTCAAAGGAAGTTAAATAAACAAATACTCGGGAATATTTCGTCGAATAATATTTGACGCAATAAACATTTTTTTTTTATTTAGAACTTTTAATTCAATTTATTTATTCAAAATATTTTGTATTCTTGATTACCTGCCCCACTAGGTAACCATATTAGTTTGTTGGAAAAACTCCGAAGAAAGACAACTAAGCTGGTGGTTTTTCTAAGGATTTTTTTTCAAAGAACTACCTAGCTTCTATTTTAGAAGCTTGTAGGAAAGAGGGGATGTTTTGAAAAATATATGGCAACACCCAAACCAATTGGAAAAAAAAAACATATATTTGTACCCACATAGAAGGCACATAATGTAATGTAAGTAATATATACTATAAATTGATATTTTACTGTGGTTCTATGTGATACAACAACTCTCATATATGAAATCATCTTAAGCGACGTAACTTCTTGATATATTATAAAATAAAGATAAATTGATTTAATTAAATTACAAATTTAAAACCTTTAATTAAATTTATTTAACTATAAAATCACTTTGTGAAGTGCCCTTGAGGTATTATATTACGAAAATGGCGCTTTATAAGTTATCTATTATGAAAATAATATTATCCATTCCTTTAATAAAAAACTCATTTAAAAATATTTTAAAAATACCTCTATGAATTCAGTCGATATTAGGTATTTAATTAAAATTCAACTGGCCGAATTGTTTTAGAAATAATAAGTGCTAAAAACGGTCGCGTCGAGCGCATATGTCCTGCAAAAAGACGCATGAAAGTAATTATCGTCTCATGTCAAAAGTGCCATCTCAAAGAAAAATAGCGCTTAAGAAATAATGTTTGAAATACTGTTTTCCAAATCAAGAATATTCTAATAATTTGTGTAATCTGCAAGTTAAATCTAGCAGAAAAAACCCGCACTGGGGTTTGTAAATTTGTATGAAAAAATAAGCTGGAATAATCGGCTAGTTTCTTGGCTTACCGCAGGCACTGGGCGCGCTTTATTAATATTTATATTAGGATAAAAATACAAACGGTGGAAATGATTTAAAATAAATAGTAATTATTTATTTGTTTTTCTGTAAATAAAATTATTCATATAATATTCATATAATAATATTCTCTAATATTCATATAAACTCTACAAACATGTATATAAATTATTTGTTGAAATTAAATATATCAAAAACAAAATATATGAATATTGGGAGAAAAATAATACCCCAGAGTTATAATATCAATATTAATAATTTGAATATAAATTATGTAGACGAAATAAAGTATCTCGGGGTCTACTTGGATAGATATTTAAATTTTAAAAAACATAATCATTATGTAACAAAAAATTATTTTTTTTTAAATTCATTTATGGGAAGATTACGAAATGTAATAGATTTAAAAAGTAGTATTCTCATAAATAAAACAATAATATGTCCACACAAAAATTATTGTTCTACATTCTTTTTTTATGTAATTAAGGAGAAATTCAAAAGATACAAATTCTTCAAAATAAGGCAATGAGGATTATGCTCAAAAGAAATATCTATTCTAATGTAGAAAGAATGCACAAAGAATTTGGCTTGCTCACAGTAAAGCAAAAAATCAAATATAATGTGGCAATTTTTATACATAAAATAATCAAGGGGGTGAATAAAATAAAAACAATAATAAAATTTAACCAACAATGTCATGCATATAAAACAAGGGGTAAAAAAAAAGACAAGATTACCAATAAGGAAAAAAACAGAATCTCAAAACTCATTATACAAGTGATTGAAGCTGTACAATGAGTTACCTGAAGAAATAAAGGAAATGGAAAAAATTTAAATATCTAAAATTAATTTGAAAAAATATGTTATTGAGAAATTTTGATAAAAAAATTGTAGTATTATTCAAAGTTTATATTAGTTCTTAAGATGTTATGAACTAACTTAATAGAGCATAAATAAAATAAATTAAGCGTTAAATAAATAAAAATATTTTTTGTTCTAGAAACTGCACGAAGTCTTGCGTAAGATCCTGTACCTGTTTCTGCCTCATGTAACACGAGCTTAAAGCGATATTTTCGTTCAGTTTTATATTCGGAAATGCATCCCGGACAGACATCTAACATTTCGGCCACTACGCGTTCAAAGTTACATCTGAACAGAAATATTTTCTGTGGTGTAATATCGCATTTCAGCATTACTAACGTTTCAAACATTTTACATTTCAAGATTAAGTCATTTAGATTTACGGTTTGGCAACTAAATGCTACTGTTTGACACCTTTTTTATATTTTGTTAGTAGTGATGACGTAGGTTCAATAAAATGTGTTTTTTAAAATACACATTATTAACAATGTTTTGAGCATGTTCAAATGCTTGCAGACTAACTGGATATCCTCCCTAGGGAGTTATTTAGATGTAAATTTGGTGCAACTGATTTCTGAGAAGGAAATATGGAAGTCTTGGCATATACAGGGCTAATGACTGTCATTGGGTAGTTTAAGTGGCCGCTTCACACCTGTAACATTCACCATTCTGTCTATGTTTAAACATCCATATTTCCCCAGCTGTTCGGTTGACTTTAAGAAGTATTCCCGGACAATCAGGACAACTCACTGAAGAGAACTAGTAACGTCACGCCCGCGCCCGAAGTAATTAAAAAAATACAAAACTTATTTTTATAGCGTAGCGATGATAATACGAAAAGTATTTTTTTGTTTAGTCTGATAGTTTATTAACAAATTGAAAAATTCCAAAACTACTGAACCTTCTCATTGACAATCGGCAAAAATAACATTACTTCGGAGGCTGTCGGCGTGGAAAAGCAAAAAAGCTCCTATATTTTCTTTTTAAAGCGTTTTGTCTGCACCCTCTGCTGGCGGTCTTGCATATTGTGCGATGTTCAGGCACGGCACAAACTTGATTATTCATGCATGGTAACCCAACACGTTTACCACTACTCCACGATGCAGAATAAGTACCTCTACTTTGGTTTATTATATTTTTGAATGGAAGTACCACCATTTTAATGACGTGGGTGATGTTTTTGTGTCGAAAAAGTTGTCGGCTCATTTGTCACCGTACCGTAAAATGGGGTGAATATGAAGTATTTAAATTTTATGGGGTCATTTAACTTTTTTAATGATTATGACAACGATTGTCGACTGTAATGATAACTCTGTGTATAGCTATGTTTGAACGTGCGAATTTCTTCAACTTTTCCACCTTTTATTTTTTTGTGAAGTAAAAGAGCCAAAATTTTAATTGATTTGCGTATGATTCATCTGGCAGAATTATTTTACCTATTAGCTACTAGGCAACGCCTGATTATTTTTATTTTACGTATTTCTTCTTGTGCCTGTTATTTTGGTTAGTAATATTTTAAGTGTGTCAATCTTGATAGAGAGGTAAAAACGTTGTCTACAAACATTTGGACATTTTTAGTTATTAAATAAAACTTTAAAATAAAATTAATATTTAATTCGTCAACTTTGAGATTTTCCATATTAAATAATTTAACTGTCAACATATTACAACAGAGATGAAGAACATTTCAGAGAAGGTAATATAGAAGTCTAGGTACTTCTATATTACCTTCTCTTAAATGTTCTTCATCTCTGTTGTAATATGTTAATATAATCAGCTCCCCAGGGAGTTGAATCCAGTTCTTGTCTCCAAAAATTTGGACAAACTCAAAATATTGTTAATTTTTAAAAAAAAAAAAAATTTTTTATTTTTTATTTATTAGTTTATACACACATTGTTACAAAAATGGCACAAAAACACTCTGGCAAATTCTGCTTGTACTAGGAGTAGGCTCAGTATATGAAGGGTCGGCAAGCCAGAAATATAAGTATGCCTAATGTTGCAATCGGTTCCTATATGGGCAAATGATAAAAGACCGATTTGTTGCGGCAAATATGGTTTTAGAATATGTTTCCTATAAATAAAAATTATATTGAAGAAATAGAAAAACATTTAGAGCCCAAAAGAGAAGAAAAGAAAAAAAATATTACAGTTAACATTAAATGTAAAAATACAATTAAAGGATAGACGTGTGTGGCGGTCCATTCTCTCTGCCTACCCCTACGGGGAAATGGCGTGATGGTAGTAGTAGTAGTAGTAGTAGCATACATACTACATACATACATATACACATACATACATATATACATACATATACATATATATACACACATTCATACACAATATATATGCACATGCGAAAATACAATAAATTTATATATGATTCAATGGGATAGCATAATATTTAGATTACTATCCTCAATAAAAATGTTATTTAACTGTGTTTAATAACTTAAATAAATTTCAAATTGCGATCGGTTTCAAAACATATCTGTTCCTATGTTAAGGCTGTGGTCTGGTAAAACGAACGCAAAATGAGGAAATCATACGATTTTGCCATTTTAAAACGATTTTTTTTTTTAATCGCGCAATTATTAAAAAATTAAAAAAACATGAATTACATAAAAACAATATTTTTTAAAGGTATTTCTGTTAAAAAATATACTTAAAAGCTTTATGTAACTAAAATATAATTACATTTATATCGGCAGATTACGCCATTTCAAATTTAAAATTATCTTTATTTTTTTTTAAATAATACAATTCTATAAAAAAAGGTTTCAACTAAAATTTTATGATATTTTTTTAATGTGTTACCAAAGGCATAATTTTACGTAGAAATAAAGAAAAATGACAAAAATGTGTGTGATTTTTTTAAATGTGCAACATTTTGCAAGCATTTTTGCTTGTATTTCTCTTCAAAAACAAAAAATTTTAATTTTGCTTCGGCCACTTTCATGTTCAATTTATGATCTTAAAATAATGACAAAAAAATTTTAGTTCAATACTTGTACCTGTATGCAGGGACAAAACTAAAGGTGAGGAATGTACATTCTAATCTCATATGCAAAGAATAACCCGAAGGTGAAGACAATGGGATGTACTTTCCTCACCTTTAGGTTTGTCTCTGCATACGGGTATTAGTTTTTATTGAGATCCCAGATACCTAAGTTATGTTCCAGATTCCAGATGAACTACAATGAAAGCATCCACCTCTTTCCCGAAACTGTTCATAAAGACTTGAGTCTTTCTTCAGTTTCGCATATCAATATCAATTTATTTTTTTTAAACTAATTAAGCGAAAATTTAATATTTCTTTACAATCAAACCGCGAAAATAACAAAACAAATAAACTTTAAAAACTTTCATTGTACCCCTCACTGCAGTTTTGTCAGTTTGTGATCAATCAAATACACATGGTCAGCACAATCACCCTTTTCTAATTTCCCAGTATTACAGTGGAGGAATACAGTGTTAGTTCTAAATTGAGACCGCGGCCGTACGCTCCAGATCCCGCATCGGAAAGGAAGAAGAACGTAGTAATACAAACAAATCAATCAAACGACACGAAACCCAAATACATATAGGAAACATTAGAATAATTTGCCCTATACAACATGCACTCAATCAACAGAAGAAAAACAATACGTATCTATAACAAATCACAGTGGAACATCAAATCATCAAGACACTACCGGCAAAATCCTCAAACACAGATCCTAACATGATCCCTATCGAACTCAGGCGAAATTACTTTTCTTCATAGTACTGAATTCCTCGCAAAAACCATTTTCCTAATACCAACAGTAGAAACAATCCTATGCAAAGACCTTAATCGTCCTAACAATCTCACAGACCTTAAAGCAGACGAAACGGGTCCTAGAGCATGGTCGGCGCGTGGTTCTCTTGAGTTAGTCTACTATTTAGATTTGTAATTTACCAGATGAACTAGCTGACAGACATCTTACGCTTAGATCAGCTACATCTACGTCGAAAGAGTTATTATACCTCTACGCAAACAGCGCGCTAAATTCGGCGAACGCGCATTTGCGGTTGCAGGCCCTACGGCATGGAATGCTCTCCCAGCAGAGGTCCGAAACTGTGAAAGTGAAGTGATGTTTCGGAAAAAGCTTTAAACCTACTTGTTTTCTAAATCATTTGAATAAATCCTTAGCATGTGGTGACAAAGTACATTATTTTTCTTAAATAAAAAGTAAAAATTAATTTTATATCTTTATATAATCACTTTGTAAAGCACTCTTGAGGCATTATATTACGAAAAATCCATAATAAATAATAATTATAATTAACTTTGTGGTAAACATTTTACTAAATGTTATTTAACATTTGTATATGGTGAAGGTGTATATTCCAAAATCACTCGCAAACGAGTGGAGGCGTATAAAAAAAAAAAAAAAAAGGTGTATATTATATAATGGGCTTTGCATGTTGGTTTAATTGGTCTCCTGACGAAGAGACGGGTACGTCTTGAAACCAGTAGACATAGAAAAAGTCAGTTAGTGATTAAATACAAGTATTTAATAACATTTAGTTAATTTTTTTATATGTTTTTTAATCTTTCCATCAAACTTTTTTTGAGAATTTGTAGTCAGGACGCAAAATATTAAACACGTGTTAACAGATTATTTGTTTTAGATCACTTAATATTTTGTAAGATTTTAAATATTTAACATTAGTTTACTTTCAAGCCTTGACAAGGAAAGAGTCATGTCTTGTTGCCGGTCAGGATATTAAATTTATTTTTGTGATTCTAGTTATTTTATTAAACTTTTTAATGTAAATCTACTTTGGCAATAAAATGTCGCGGGAGGCTAAACTAGCAGTTCACAATGAAGTTCTAGTGCCAACTCTAATGTATGCGAGCGAATTATAGAATTGTAAAAATAATGATGACAGTAGGTTAAATGCTGTCAAAATGCGATCCCTCCGGAAAATCTGTGGTAAAACGATGTATGATAGGTGCACAAATGTCGAGATCCATGAACTTTGTAAGGCTGAGACATGCATTATCGACAGAATCAATAAAGGGGTGCTGCGTTGGTTTGGACATGTAGAGCGAATGGACAGCGAAAGAACGGCAAAAAAAAACTACGGTGCGAATGTTGATGGATGCAGAAAACGAGGAAGACCGAGAAAGACATGGCAAGATCAAGTGCATAAAATACTTGAAGATGGACATGTCAAGAGTAGGAATGATCGGCGTGCGTGCATGAGAAGATGTAAAAATATAAAGGAAGCGAGGTCTGTATGCAAAGATAGAATGATAAGGAGTTCTATCATCTCTGCCTATCCCTACGGGGAAACGGCGTGATAGTTTTTTGTTTTTTTTTTATTTGAAAATTTATTTATTAACCTTTACGGATTATTACATTTATTTTATAAAAATAATACATAAATTTTTTATTCATACTCTGTTGTTCAAAATAATATTTTTTACATCTTTTGAAAAGTTTGTCTGAGTCTTTTGTTTAGTTTTGTATGGTAGTTTATTGTATCATTTCAGTCCTTAGTTTATTAGTCTCGACTGTCCTTGTCTTTTTTTAGAAAGTTATAAATGATATTTTTCTAATATTCTCGTATTATGTCCATGTTTACTACCATATTTAAAGTTAGATTTTTTTATGCAACTGGCACCACAACATTATTTTTATTCTTGCCCTGTTTTACGTTACTGGTTCGTTAAATAGATGTTCTTGTGTAATTCGCGTGATGACCAAAGTAAAAACCGCTTATTTTTTTAATATACCTGAAAGGCTTTTCGTTCTACTCGTATCTGGCCAGCGGATCTTACTCCATTGTAGTAAAAATGGAGTTTAACTGTCTGCTGACCTCCAAATTATTTGGAAAAAATCGATTCTATTTTCCCAGTTTCGCTTCTACTTCACTCCGAGGCAGTTGTCCACTAAACATATCCGAGAAATTAGCATTATCAAAGTGAATATCGGACGTGTAATTATAATTATTCCGTCATTTGTAACTTACACACAATTAAAAATAAATATGTCGTCGAGGTATTTAAATGTGAACGTGCCATCGCGTTGATTAAAATATTGTAGTTTAAATTGAGTTAATAACTATAAACGACCAAAGGTCTTTTACATATACACGGTTTATCAGACCCAGACCGCGAAATTTTAGAGGAACATTTCTCATTGTAAGCTTTAAAAAAATCCTTATAAAATTTTTCCAAAAAGTCATTAAAAAATAATATATATGTATATGATTTCAAAATGAAGTAAATCGTTTAATTTCTTGGACTGGCATCTCTTCCGCAAACCCTTACCCCACCCCGACAAAAAAAATTGCGATAAGAACGTATTTGACCAACGAAATGATACTCACCAGACGCGGACAAGGGAAGCGGTTGGGTAGGAGAGGGGTAGAGGTTTGTGGAGGGACTACTTGTCCGAGAAATTAAGGACTAACTACATTTCGAATTCCATTTTTTTTTTGTTTTAATGACTTTTTGGAAAAAAATTATGAGAATTTTTTTTTAAGCTTACCATGAGGAATGTTCCTCTGAAGTTTCGCGATCTGGCCCTGAAAAACCGTGTAGACATCATCACATACGCAAATAATGCATGTATAAATGTTTGTAGATGTTTTTAAATCTACCGATTTCGTCGGCAGACTAATTATTACACTACCATGAAAATCCTAAGTTTAAGGTGTATAATGGGATTTGCATGTCTGCGTCGTTACGAAGAGACGGGTACGTCTCGAAACCGGTATACATAGAAAAGTCGGTAAGTGGTTATATTCTTATTCTGAAGAACGGAGGTCAGTACTATATAAGCTCCTGACGTCACTGCAACCTGTGTATCTATTGTGACTGGTTCCTTAAAATTAGCTCTCGCCCTTCAACCCCAGGTATTCAAAGAACCTGGCTACGAGTATTCTCATGATATTTGCAGATGGCTTAAAACTTTTCTTAAAGGTGACAACTTTGGATGAGTTTCGTCTTCTCCAAGCGGATATATCTCATATATGTGAATGGGGAAGGCGTAACAAACTTAGGTTTAATGTTTCCAAGTGTTTGGTCACGTCTTTCACTAGGGCCCAAAAAACTCTATTTTTTCGCTACAAAATGAATGACCAGAATCTGATACAAACATCAAATGTTAAGGATCTAGACGTTCGATTTGTGAGTACCCTGACATTTCATGAACACATAAAGACAATCAGTGGTAATGCATTGAAGATGTTGGGATTCGTTCTGCGTACTGCCAGGGTTTTTGAAAATACCCGCGTACTGAGAACTCTTTACAACTCCGTGGTGCGAAGTAGACTAGAGAGTGGCTCGATGATTTGGGGGCCACATGAACTGAAGTACTCTCTTATGATAAAGAAAATCCAAAAGAAGTTTCTGAGATAGCTCTACATCAGAGAGTGCGGGTATTATCCTTGGCTTTACCCGACCGAGTTTCTCCAGGGTATGCTTGGCTACAACAGTTTAGAGACTAGAAGGAATGTGTATTTGACTACACATTTTTATCGATTGTTGCGCGGTATTGTCGATAATCTTTTTGATGAGCATTAGTTTGTATGTTCCTGATAATTACCTAAAGCTAGGGTTTCCTAGGACAGCGGTGCCCATATTTTAACGGCCGTAGTAAACGGTGATGCAGTGGACAGCCGTCGTAAAGGTGATTAGAGAGTGGTTTCCTAGGAAATCGGTGTTAAATGGTGTTGATAACACCGTTTTCCTAAAAAACCACACTCTAGTCACCTTTACGACGGCTGTCCACTGCATCACCGTTCACTACGGCCGTTAAAATACGGGCACCGCTGTCCTAGGAAACCCTAGCTTAAGACAGCGTTAGCATAGATTGTTTCATATTCCGATTGCCTGTTGGAAGGGCTACCGCTATGTTGAACAACATCGCTCTGGATATTGATATGTTCCATGTATCCGAAGGGGTTTTCCGGAGCAGGATTCTCCTACTACTTTGACATGAATCTCTTTCATGTATTTTTTTTTTTTTTTATAATATGTACGCATTAAATGTATGTTTTTAATGTATACGTTATATTTAAATAAATGAATTGAATTGAATTGAATAATGCTAAATCTTCCCCTCAAAGCCCAGATCCATAAAGTATCGGACTATTGGGTAGGGGTGAGCGCTCTAACATCCTCAGGTTTAACCAGAGGTTCCCGAGGATGCGACTTCTTTTGTGATATAAAGCATCACATTCACACATTATGTGCTTACATACATTTAGAAGTTGCAATGAGATTCATTCTAGCAAGGCGTTCAATGTTCTCTCAATCTGCAGCACTCTGTGAGGGTTCTAATAACCCTCACTTGGTTTTGGGTTCAAGTTAATTTGATTGAAAGCAAACCTTCGCGAGTTTTAATAACGTTTTTTTTTATTTTTTTTATTTTGATTTAATAGCATAATTATACATTTTTACAATTTAAAAAAATTTCACTTGTTATATTTTTACTAAAACTAAAATCCCACCAAGCCACTTTTTGTAGCTTGTTGGTGAAGATTATATTTATACTGACTTAATAATATTATTTACATGTATAAAAACAATGAATTACATATAAAAATTAACAACCGGAAAGATCAGAATAAACATGTTTATACAAATAATAACATATAAATTCATTTTTTAAATACAAGAAAATACATGAAAAAATAAAATATTTATACCTAAGCTACTATTCATATATAAACTCTTGATCGAGTAGCCACTCTCTTATTTTGCTCTTGTTACAATGTGAGTTAAATTTAAGTTCTTTTGGTAATAAATTAAAAATTCTAGGTACTAAATATTTGAGAGTTCTATTTCCATATTTATTGCATACTTTTGGTACTACCAAGCCATCATTAGACGTGAAGCGTGTATTATGGTTATGTTTGAGAGGAAACTTGAATGTATTACTATGAAATTGTTCCAAAATGATGCAAAGCCACAGTAGTCCTCGAACAGGCAGAGTTTTGATTGTTTTGTACAGGAGATCATTATTACTTCTTTGTTCGTAAATCTCTGCAGGTACAATTCGCTTAACTATAGAATACTGTAGACCCTGGATCATTTTAATATTTTGTTAAAAGCAAATTTATTTATTTTATTAGGTAAACAAACAGTATGTACACAAATATTGCCAATTTCTTTGTATATTAGTGTAAGACACTCATGCACACACCAAAAAAAATATTTACACTTAATACAATAATTTAAATTATGTTCAATACAATAAATGTAAAAGAAACGAAATGAAAAAATATATATATGATAATAAAGTTTAATATCTGCTTCTCTCAAAATTAATATAATTATTGACGTAAATTTACATACATTGTCACAAAAAATATCAGCCTCGGTAAATATATTGTTATATTGGTCGCATATTCTAGGTATTGTTGATTGTTTAAAATAGTTTGTTGACGCGGTTTCTGTGTAAAACAGAAGATTTTGTCTTGTCGGTCTAGATGGCACACGGAATGAAAGTCTTTCAAGTACGTTAGGAGAATCAATTTTATTATTTATTAATTTTAATAAAAATAACTGGTCTAACATTATTCTTCAATTTTTAAGAGAGTTTATTCCATGGTACTGCATACTTTCAGCATGGTTAGAGAAGTTAATGTTTACCGGAAGTCGACCTGCTTAAACATTTTTGTTGGACCCTTTCTAGTCTATTAATACTTATATTGTAGTAAGGTGACCGAATAGGAGTACAGTATTCTAGCTGAGGACGAACAAAAGTTTTGTAAAGTTTTTTATATGTCACTGCATGTTTAAATGATTTTGAATCTTCAGAAGTTCCGTCACATGGTACTGACCGGGTGCTTTTGACATTGTTTATTTATTTTAAAGAAACAAACAGGTTGACAATGATATAGTAACATTTTAAAAAATACAGTTTAAAGACAGACCAGAAAAGTTTCTAAATAAGAATCATAAATATTATTAAATTGTGTTACAACAAAAGGGTGTGTTTCTGCGTATTTGTATGAGAGTAAGTGTAGATGTGTGTTTATGTGTATTAGTGTAGGAGTAAGTGCGCAGATGTGTGTAAGTGTGAGCATCATTAAATAGTAAGTGGGATCGTATCGCAGCCAGAAATAATAAGTCTTAATTTATTTTTAAATAAATTAAGGGGCATGACAGACTGGCATACATATGTATGTACGTACATAGTGATATTTAACTATGTATTTGCAATTTTCAAAAGCTTTTTTAAATGGTTATATACAAATACATTTACTAATATTTTGTAAAATGTTTGACCACAGAATTAAGCTTTAAGTATTAAAAATTTAATTAATAAACTCAACTCAGGAAATTAAAAATTATTCATTGAGTTCCTGTTAAATTATATTTCTGAATACAGGATTCGATTATGAACTGAGACGTGTAAAATACCGTATTGATATAGTTTTTTCTTAGTAGTGAAATTGTGGTTTCTCAATGTAGGTAGTGATTTTAAACTTAAGATTCCTTTTTAATAAAGTGGCAACGTATTTAAAATGATTTATTTAAAATAAGCGATGTTGCAACTAAGATGAAGAACTTTTTGAGAATAAAATTTAAAAGTCAAGACTCATTACATAGGTCAGATAATCGTATGAGATCTTGTGAATGATTTCGCCTAATTAATTGGGTCGTGTCAAATCGGGTAAAATCTGTGCTCAAATTCAAAAAAATTAGAACATCTCCTATTTTTCAACAAATATTTTAACCATGATCTGCGCGCGCATTCACGCCTGTGATACTGTTAGTTGTCACATTCAACTGTCAACGCTTATTTTTTAATCGTGTCACTTTATTATTTCTTCATTTGATAAGACGATGAAAACAATTAAGAAAATAAAATGTTTCTTTGCACTGTTTTAATTCACGCTTGCTTTTTGTGAAGAACTGTAAAACTGCCCGTTACCTGTCATGGTAATAAAACATATATTGTAAATAAAGCAAAAATTGATCCGTGGAACAAAATTTCATCACTTTTAATGAGTAGATATGTGTACCGTGGGGTACTTAAGCCCTCGGTACATACTGATATACCTACCTCAAAACTTGAAGATAAAGGGTCGGTAGTGTATCTTCGTGATCGCTCCCGAGAATTTATCTTCAACTATGACGTAACGATGAAGGTATAATTTTCTTAACTAACTGGGCCCCGGAAGCCCAATTACAATGGTGAGTTTTCACAGAACACCCAGGCTTGAGAAAAATAATATTTAACTTTTGTATTCTCACCGGAAATTTAGTCCGAAGCCACTAGTGCGTTAATCAAGCGTCTTAACCACTACACCGCAGAGGTCGCAATTTTTAGTTAATATTTACATGAAAATTATTGTTCTTATGTTAAGTAATTATTGTAAAGAGTTAACATCAATCTTTGAAACTTAAATTGTGACAGATTCTTAGCGAAATATAATACATGTTAGAAAAGAGGAAAGACGAACTTGTATTTTTAACCTCGAAATTTGTTATGTATTTATAAATTTCTTAAAGTGTTATTCTTGAACGCGTATTTTAAAATACTCTCAGCAGCTGGATTAGCGTTGAGTTATATTAAAACTACAGTTAATAATTGTAAATGTTGCATTGAGCACAGTTTACCAGTTACAACATAAATGTAAATTGATCGCGTACTTTAACATTGCACGAAATGCAAGACCGGCCAACAGAGGGCGCTGTCAAAACTTTATAAAACAAAAACAGAAGAGAGATCGCTATCTTTTCTACTCCGACAGCCTCCAAACAAATCATCATCATCATCATCATTCCATGTCCGCTTCCTAGTTGGAGCATATGGTATCCACAAAGAGCGTCCATGAATCTCTATCGGGTTTCAACTCCTTTGCGTCCTCCCAAGTCAGGTTCTCCTCCCGAATTTCTGACATAAACTGCCAGCGAACTGTCAGCAGTTCACGTCCAGGACGTCGAGAACCCAAAGCCTTGTAAAGCAGGCAAGCGTGGTTAGGGCTCTCAGGAGGCATCCGCAGTATATGGCGCAGCCAACCGTATCGCTTTCGCTCGATGACAATTATCATCGGGTTTCGCTGCGTCCGTTCTCTTGTAACATTATTCTCTACAACGTCAAACCACCGCAAACCCAGGATTTATCTGAGACACATATTCTCAAAATTAAGTATTTTGCTGTTTTGGGCCCTAGTAAGGTGTCACAATTCGCATCCGCAGAAGAGAGTATGTGCTAAGCAGGCGTTATATAGGCGGCATTTGGTTTTAACTGAGTAAATGTTCGATTTCCGGACAGCCTTCATACTCTTGAATGTGGCGCCTGCTACTCCTAACCACACTCCCAGTTATTTTTTAAAGCTACCATTTTCTGTAACATATTTTATTTATTTATTTTTATTTTATTAGGGAAATCAACAGTTCTACATACATATTTTTAGTAAACAAACAGATATAGTGTATAAACTCAGAACTAATAACAGATTCCCACATAGTATACAAAGTTAGTAAGGAATATATATATTACATATCAAATAAATACATACAATTTATACATATAAAAATGTTATTTCCAAGTACTCAGTAATCAAAGATGTTTTAAATATTAATTTTAAGAACATTAAGTTACTGTAAATTGGGCGGGATAAGGACAAAAATGTTTGAAGAGAGGATAAGGAGGGGGGGGGGGGAGATGTACATATTTATTATTATAATGTATACTAAGTTACATAATACATTTTTAGTGTAAATTTTAAATCTGACAGAGTGATGTTTGTATAATCTATATTTTTAAATTTTGTATTGTACATTGAAAAAGTCCTACGAAAAAAAGCATTTTTAACATACGATGTTATATACTCCCAGGTATTTGAAACTCTTGCCCATTTCGATGATTTGGTTTGACAGAGTCAGGGAATTTTGAGCATCAAGGCACTGAAAAATGAATCTGTATTCTAAAATAAATCCATAACTTTATTTTTTTTATTTTATTTTAATCTATAACTTATTAAATCTCGTGTAAGTTATCTTCATCACGTCGGGGTCACTACTATTGAGATATCATCCGATGAAAGTATTCTGATTTGATATGGTTTCATTACAGTTATTTAGAATAATGCAGGTCATGGACGCGATAATTCATAAATACGAGCATTAAATGTTTTCAGTATGTCCAAATGTTTGTAGATAGGTTGGATTTCACTCCCCGGGGAGTTGTTATGTTTAAAATGCATTACAACAGAGATGGAAAAGAAAAAAAGTCAGCCTGATGATGCATCAATACAGGTTTCCGATCTTTTCAATTCAATTCCATTCATTTATTTAATTATAACATGTTTATAACAAACATATATTCAATACGTACATATTATAAAAAAGAAAAAAATACTTAAAAGATACTCATGTCAAAGTAGTAGGAGAATCCTGCTCCGGAAAACCCCTTCAGATACATGGAACAGATCAATATCCAGAGCGATGTTGTTTAGCATAGCGGTAGCCCTTCCAACAGGCATAAGCAGGTTAGTCCTGTATATCGGAATATGAAACAATCTATGCTGACGCTGTCTTAGGTAATCAGGAGCATACAAACCAATGCTCATCATAATCTCACAATTATCGATCATACCGCGCAACAATCAATAAAAATGTGTAATCAAATACACATTCCTTCTAGTCTCTTAACTGTTAAAGTCAAGCATACCCTGGAGAAACTCGGTCGGGTAGAGCCGAGGATAATACCCGTTTTCTCTCATGTAGAGATACCTCAGAAACTTCTTTTGGATTTTCTCTATCATAAGAGAGTTGCCCAGCCATTGACAGGTCATAAGCCCTGTAGATGCCTAGACTTCTATATTACCTTCTCTTAAATGTTCTTCATCTCTGTTGTAATATGTTAAAATAAGAGAGTTATTCAGTTCATGTGGCCCCAAAATCATCGAGCCACTCTCGAGTCTACTTCGCACCGAGGAGTTGTAAAGAGTTCTCAGTACGCGGGTACACTATGTAAAGTGGCCACTTAAACCACCCAGTGATATTTATATTTGTTTTTATTTAATTTGAAAATTAGTTTTGAATTTTTGGATGTGAATTAGTACAAAAACTAATCTAAAAAATAAGAAAATTACAGGTCATAAGCCCTGTAAATGCCTAGACTTCCTTATTTCCTTCTCAAAAATGTTTCCCATCTTTGTTGCAAGAAGATACTTACTTTTACATATAGTTTTTTTTAGGATCTGTTGAAATGTATTTTGTACAAAACTGTTGGTTTTTTAAAAAATACTTTTTTTTAAATTTATAAATCATAAAACACAAAGTATTTTACAAGTACAATACGTTGGATTACATTCCCAGGAGTTACAACATCTCAATTCGGGACATAAATAATATTAACATTTAGAAAATAACATATTGAGAACAAAGAAACAAAGCAACTTTAGGACCTTTATAACTAAATATAGCACAACAATATTTACGCCTAAAACCTTTTCTTATACAAGGAGAATAAATATATTTAAAAAACGCTTCTAAGAATAAAAAAAAGTAGTAAATCTACTAAGAGAGATAAGTTCATTAACATTTTATTTTTTTATTTATTTGACACTTTATATACATATACAATAAATATACATATAAGGGCGAGCATATTGCCTTAAGGCAATTTCTTCCTACCTACCCAAACCGTTCAGTTTGAGAAAATTATAAATACATGGACATATTGAATCTTACAATTTTATACAAAAATTATAAGCAAAGATTAACAAAAATAAATATATGTATAAAAAAAAATAACACTTTACTATGAAGAGAGGAGAGGGGATGGGAAGGAAAGAAGAAGGATAAAGAAACAATTTAAATATTTAGATAGTGACATTTCAATCTTGACTTAAATGTGCATAACATGCCATGTTTGAGCATTTTATGATTTATTGATTGAATTTTTGTCGATTGAATGTTTCTAGATTGTTATTTTGTATTCAGTTATTGGTTTAACGACTTCAAACTATTATCATACAATATGTCACGTGTGAAGAAAACCGCGCTACAAAATATGTTACCCTTTAATAAATTTTCACTGTTCGATTTCAATAATATGTATACATATGGTGAAGAAAGGGGGATGTTCATCACAAGAAAAATGCTGAATGTTTCATATTTAGTGTGTAAAGTTGCCTCTTCAACATGCCAACGACAAATTATTAGCCCTGTAAATGATTATATTTCTTTCCCAAAATATTCTCGATCTCTGTTGTAATATTTTTATCCTAATAATTCAGTAAGGAGTGAAAACTAGTCCCGGTCTACAAACATTATAAAGAACTTAAAATATTGTTCATAAAACTAATTATTCCAAGAAAAAATTGAAACGTATTTTCAGGCTTGCGTATAATTCAGTCAGATGAATCTCACCCACATTTCGCAAGCTCTCTAACTTCACGAAATATGCATGTTTTTACCCTCCCTCCCCGGTAATGTGTAGCTAGAATACATTGCGTCTAATAACTATAATATCTTTATAAATATAATAAATATTGGGTTTAGATTTTCAGTATTCCTCCATTACACATTTACGTATCGACTGAGATAATTTGTTATTAAATAATACGTACTTATTAGGCACGAAAAAGCCATTTATCGGAAAACGGTGATAAATTACAAATATCATTATAAGTATACTCTTAGTCAGTCACGTAGTTCAGTACCATATAACTGCTTAGTAGCTCTCGGGAAGTTGGCGCGAGTGCACGTTTCGGGCGAGTCGTTAGCGACACCCAATGTTTTTTACATGTTTTCAGCAGTAAGATTTGAAATATTATCATTTTTGAATAAAATTATGTTTAATTAAAGCCATTCCCTATAAATATTCAATTTTTCTCTTTTTAAATCTATTATTTTTTTAATGTGTAGTGACTACACAGCACCGTAACGCGCGGGTATTTTTAGGACAGTAAGGGAAAGGTTCACATGAATGGTGAATGCATTAACATATTAATACACATAGACGTGCCCTAAACCCCTTAAAAATAAGGACACTTAACTCATGCTTAAACGCTCTGTCATGCCCAACATTTATTTAGTCGTTTGACCGCCAGCCGGACGTGACGTTTATAATCAAAATGCCCAATTGTGTCATAAAAGCGTAAACCTTTCGGGTAAACATTGTGAAAAGTATTGTATGACTTTTCATTGGTAAATATTTGTATATATATAAATTCAGCATATCTTGATCGTTTTTGTTGGGTGAAGGTAAAATGATCAGTCTTACGCTTCAGGTACCAGTGCTGGAACTATGAAATATTCTAGTGTAGAAAAAACCTTTGAAATTGATATTTCAAAAAAACCATGTCGAGAATGGAACCCGAAACCTCTTGCATGATAGGCAAACGCGCTGACCATTAAACCACGAAGCGGACTAACAAAGTTGTTAATATTCAAATATAAACACTACTTTTTGTAAACGTCAAACTACTAACCTAGCGGCGCAATTGCGAAGCTCTTCTTTCTTACAGGGCTACACTGAATTATGCATTTAAAATATAATAAATGTTAGTTAGTATTATATTTGCATTCCTCAAAATCCAGTGAAATTATAAGGAATTTAAGGAAAGAATCTGATTGGGATCCACCAAAAGCGAATGTTGATTGTTAACATTAAAAAATAAACTTTTTTTTATACATCAAAAATTAATATCCTTAAATTTTTGGTGGCATATCCATTCTCGTCGAATGCTCTGGTATATATTTTTATTTTTTTAAATTTCATTGATAAACCATAATGGGTTACATACATTTAACAAAATATTTTTACTTTTAAAATTCACATTCTTCTGTTGATAATAATATTTTTAACATCTTTTGTAAATGTTGTCTGGGTCTTTTGTTTAGTTTTGTCTAGTAGGTAGTTTATTGTATAATTTCAGTCCATAGTTCATTAGTCTCGACTGTCCTTGTCTCGTTTTAGAAGGTGATATTTTTCTTATATTCTCGCTTTGTGTCCATGTTAACTACATTTTTTTCCAAGTTTTAGTTTTTCGTCTACAATTACATCAGTGGTTAATTTATGAATAAATTTAAGGGATTCTAGTTTAAAGAGTTCAGTAACATTTAATTGCTTAGTTTGTTTAAAAAGTTCTTTAGTTGCTGTTAGATAGCCTAGATATAATTGCCTAGACTTCCATATTCTATTCTCTAAAATGTTCTTCATCTCTGTTTTCTTCGATAGAATAATATTTCTACAAGTCAGTCTTGTCAAAAAGTCGCTATTTATATGTAAAATATTTTTTAATATTTCATTTATTGCTGAAACGTTTTCAGGTTTTACTCATAATCGTAATATCAAAAAGTCTTAATAAATTGTTTTTTTTTTACGGGTTGTCATTGGTTTATCTGTAAATGATATAATGGTATAGACTAGATCATAAATTATGATGTAAGCTTGAATACAAAAAAATCTTTAATTATATCAGTATGATTATGTGGAATATAAAAAACGATACTATTGGGTACGTACGTAAGGAACTAATGAGTTTGTTTTCATTTTATTTTAAGAATATAGAAACATCATTAAATTAATACATGTAATAAATACTGTTTTCAACATCGATTATTGTTTAAATTGCTTAACAATATTGTAATCCGCCCTATCTCTAATGAGATCTGTCAGACGTTTCCCGCGATACTGGCGCTCGGAAAATTAGGCTGACATTGAAACAAATTAGTGAACTAGTTACGGCGCGCCGGGGTTTCAAATTAGAACATGGGTGCTCCTAGCGGCGAAGCTTCGCACTATCAAACGCTTTCAGTGTTGCCAAAAAGATAAAACTAGATATTATCCAACCTCAAATATTTTTTTGTTTCGTACCTACTTATCGAAAACGTTAACAATTTGAGATTTTTATATTTCTGTAATAAGAGTTCAATATTCAACGCGTATTTTTTTATTTTGTCTTTTCCTTGTTATTTTACCGTCAGTTTGGGTTTTTTTTTTCAATTGGAGTCAAACATTCAAAATATATCATCGTCATCAAACCCTAATCCGCACCTTAAGGTGCATAGGGCACTGCATTGTAAAATTACATGCAGAGTATCTCGATCATGTGTTATAGAAAAGTAAGGTGATCAGTCTTACGCTTCAGATGCCAATCCAGAGACGCTGAAATATCCTCAGAGTAATAATGCGCCGAGCTATGGAGGAGCCCAAACGTAGGAAAACCATTTTCTGACTATTAGGTATTGAGTTAGCTACAGTTCGCAGCAAAACAATGGGCCGTACAGAGGTCGAGAATAGCCAAATAGATATTAATTTCATCGTAAATACTTTTAAATATGAACCTGTGTATTTATTATTGCAGGGTTATTCCAGTTATATTTTTCTATAATTTGCCTTTATTTATTTAATAAAACTGAAAATACATGTGTGTGTTTATTTTTTTATTTATTTATTCATTTTATTCACAATATACTTATGTTACATTTATTGAGACATAAATCCTAACTCCATGGAACCAAAGTCCTGTGTTGAGTTTGTTTCTTTGTCCGTCACATCTCCGAAACGGCGAGTCGTGGCAGCCTGAAATTTGGACACGTCATTATAGATGCGATTTCAAGGATAACGTTGCTATTTTCGAGTCAAATTTGAACCGATCTCCTCTCGATAAAGACTCAAACTTTATATGGATGCCTAATGCGCTCCCGACATATTGCCCGTAATCAACTGTCATTATCAACAGTAAACATACTTTAATTCACAAATTTATCCCCTAAATTGAGGAAAAATAGTATCTGAAATATATATATGTTATAAAAAAAAAGTTTTCAGGCAACATAATACACGTGTCGGGAAAATAAATGCCAAGAATCAATGCAAATTATGGGAAATATTCGAAATCAATTACCTATGAAAACTGACTCCATTAACACATTCGACGCTCCTACTGCTGCAACCAAACATACTGCAATTCACCATAGTCGATTTTTATTTATTATAACGTAAATATCCGAGTTATTTACAAACAAAGCCAAGCACAGCGACAAACTCATCTGATAGAACCGTTATGCGTATGTTATCAAACAAAACAAAATGGCCGCCATTTTATTTTTAACCAACATCGCTTGCGTTCTATGAAACATGGTGATAGGGGCTTCTCTTAAGGTTGACGCATTATTACACTGAGGAAATATCACATAAACTCTCCGCCTAAAACCACCTTATAATCAAAATCGATTAAAAATATTTGTTATCGTCATGTTTTGTGCATTTTACGAAAAGGATAAATAAATTTGAAAATAAACTGAAATAACAGTTTAATACAGAAAAATTCTAATCAAAGAAAAAAAATGGATGCCTAGATTTTAACGGTCACTGTTATAAATACACTTATTGAATATTTTTGGGTGATCCTGTGTAGGATGGACTCGTTCCGTCGTTTTGGCTTACCTTGCAGGAGCCGTCTACAGGGTAAACCATGTGCTCATTTACCCACTACTAGTTTGTACCGTGTCGCAGTCGCTAGTAGGTACATTAATTCCCATTTTTCTGATTTGCGTTTTGGTTTGTTGGACAAAAACAAACTAAAGCGACGATATGTTAAATCTTTGTATATCTATCTGCCACATCTCAATATAGTCGGAATTTCCCTATTCTGAGCTTTCTGCATGACATTATATTGGTTTTCAGTGCTCAGTAGCTCAAACACAAATAATTATTGACGTGCTAATAAGCAACGTGATAACAATTTCTCACCATGGTTGTTTATCGTATTCGCGATCACAATGGAACATCCGTGAACACCTAATATTAAATGTCAAAATATTTACGTTTTGCGACGTATAATCCTGCTGCGCAATCACGTATTATTTCACCGGTGTAAATATGGAAAATATTCCAAAACTACAATTTTTATATTTTTATTTTTATTTATCATGCTATTTATTTCATTTAGCCAGCGTTTGGCAAGCCAAATGTCAAGAAAAGCAGTCGCCATAGAAATTGTAATTTAATTTTAACTTTTTTATATTAGATACTCTTTACTATTTTCCAAATGCAATATATTGTATTCCTTTTTATAGTAAACGCCGATTTTTTGCCAGTGAACTGTATTTGTTTACGAGGAAAACAAAAAAACAAACTGAATCGAGCGTTAACTTAGAGATTACACACGCGTTGACTTATGACTGCGATAACTTAAGCATATTCATCTTTGTTCATTGTAATCGCTCAAATGCTTAGCATGTTTTTAAGCACGTCGACAGTTATTTGTGATTGAGCTACAGAAAAAGAATACTAGAACAATAATTGAAATGCGGCAAAACAATTGATTTAAAAAATAAATTACTTTTATTTAAACGGAGATTTTTTTCCCATTATATTTTAAAATTCAACTTTTATAAAAAATGTGATGCAAATTTAAGCCTATTATATATTCTAACCTCTAATTTTTTTTTATTCCTTGTAGTTTATCTGTATTTTTCCCGTGAATATTTAGTTTATTGCATTGTTTAATTTTTTAATTGCTTACAATCTGAATTTAATTGGTGCGTACCCTGCGTTATATTGAATTATTCGTGTGTGGAAATATTCTCATTAGAATACATTATTATAAGCTTCTTTAATATCGTGCCAAATAATTATTATACCAACCCACTTAATAACACCGAAAAATATTCATACACTAAAATATTATTAAATCAGTTAAGCCGTAGATATCGAACGGGTACCTTGTTAACTACCGCTGTGTTAAACATTTTATAAGTGAAAACTTTTGATAGAAATTCATAATAATTTACTTTTATAAATAAAATACGATTCAAACATAGACGTAGTAAAAAATCCTGTGTTCTTGAAAAGGAAAATCAAATGGGTTTACTTCGGCCTTGTATTGTAGTGGTTGGTGCATTGTGATGGCCTTAAAACTTCTGAACGGGTTCATTTATAAGCCCAACGTTTTGGAGCGCTTAAAATTAAACGAGATGTACCGAGCAACTATTTAAGAGCTAGGCAACACAGAACATTTGTTCCTCCAGAATACAGGACAAATTTACCGTTGATGATGCTTGTACCAGAGAATGATTGATCGGTTGGACAGCCTACCGAGAGAGGTGGATCTTTTCCATGCTGGGATGTGTATTTGCTTAGAGTATATTGTAATTGTGACTTATTCGTCTTTCCTTACTATTAAAATTTGCCAAGGTATCCAAAATAAAATACTTTTATAGAATTTCACTGTACTTTTTTTTCAAATATATGTGACGTGTTTCGTCTTGTTAGGGCATTATCAAGCTTACTTAAATATTTACAAAGTTTCCATATGTACTAATGTCCTAACAAGACAAAACGCGTCACATATATTAAAAAAATATAAAAGTAGAATTAAATCCTATACTTAGTGTTTTATTTTGGACAGCTTACCAAATTTTAATATGGAATTCTACCAATTATCTGCATACACAATAAAAAAAATTACTATTGTTTTTATAGACTATATGTTAAATCTTAATAATTTATTGTGCTTTTTTTTTAAAGTATGTTTCGGTAATTACCTAATAATATTATATATGTACATTGTAACTGGCAGTAATGCTGTATGGTACATTAAAATATTTTTTTTTTTCAATACCAAACGCCTACTATGCTTGAAGTCCCCTGGTTCGATTTCTGGCCGGGTCAAGGTGAAATATTGATTCAAATTTATTGCAACAGACAGGGAAAAAATTTTGAGAAGTGAATATTTGTGAGATGGTATTTAAAGGGTTTATGACCTGTCATAGGTTGGTTTAAATTGCCATTTTACACACTATGTAACATTCACTATCCTGCTTATGTTTGAACACTACGTTTCCTCAACTCTTCGATCTGTTAACTTTTATGAAGTCAAAGTGCTAAAACCTAAAAAAAGAGTTGAATTATATCACTAAGGAAAAAATCCTGAAAAAGGAAATAGAGTGTTGATATTTCCGCCTTGTGATGCAATAGTTTACAGCACAATATCACGTACGAACAATATGTTTAGCCAATTACGCCATAAATAAGTCTCGTGTTTATCACAATTCGCTGAAATAATAATATTGTAAAAATATCCTTATAAAACCGTGCAAAAAATACAAAAAAAAAATCTCAGACTAAAGAATAGTTTTATTTATTGATTTAGTAAAAACACAAAATGACGGTTCTCTTAACATAGAGCACAGTTAAAAAACGGCAAACCATCATTTATACTTCAAACAAAAAATGTATTAAATTTTAAGCACCCCTAGAAAGGCGGGTACGAGTAATATCCAAATTTTCGTAGATAATTAATCCGGATTTGATGCACTAGGTGTTATGTTAAGTTATGATAACCTCTTTGAAGGGAGAATATATAGAAATCTTGGTATTAACAGTGCTTATAACCTGTATTTATGAACTTGTGATGCCAAAAGATATCCCTTCCTACTGTTCAAATATTGGTTTATTCAAACAGACGTTATTTAGTTTTCAACAACAAGATACAAATTTAACGGGACATAAAGCAAAGTAGAATCATTTACGTAAAAAAATTAACAGTAAACGTTTAGCAACGGTTATTCATATTTAAAAAAATATACTGCATTGCCAGTTCCTATAGTCAAAACAATGAATTTATTTGATATCATTCAATTGTGTATGAATAGAATATTCTAGAAGAAAATCTTTTAAGGTATTCACAATATAATCGCTAAAATTATATTGTTATTTTAATGAACGGTTTTTTACAGTACCTACTTAACATGAAATAAAACAAAAAGTGACTAAACAGCCTTATGGAAAAAACTGTATTTTAACAGTAAAAAAACATAATCCGACGCGCCTTTATGTGTAAATACACTCAATAATACATTCTGTAAAGTGAATCAACGCAAAGTTTTGAGGAATACGTAAAAATTCCCAAACAATTAAAAGTGGGATTTGTTCGCTTTCCCGCGTTTTCCGGCGAGCTGTCACTTTCCGCGAGTGTCAGCCATGAATCTCATGTTCCGCAAGAACTTCAGGCCGGAGCGCGGGTCCGGCGGCGGGGGCGGCGGAGGGGGGCGCGCCCCGCGCGGGGGGCGGCGGCCCCGCGAGCAGGCGGCCCCTTGCCGCGCCTACTCACCTATGGACGACCACCACTACAGGACGCACATCTTCTTCGGAGCCGCGCCGCGGAGTAGCTGCACACTCGGAGAAGGTCTGGCAACACTGAAAATTTAATTCGAATTTTGAAAATACTAATTCCCGCTTGTAAAAAAAAAACAAAAGACAAACGCTTTTTTGACAGCTGGTTAATCAATTCTTTTGAACGCGATGTAATCTGATTTAATATTCGTTCATCTATCCATAAATCTAAAGCTTATTCGAGTATTTAATTATTAACGCAAATTCTTCGTATTCTGATCAATAAAACCTTTAATTATTTACATCATTCTGTTACGTGCCAAGTTTAATTATCATGTTTTGACGATACTATTTATTTCTTGTTTTCTATTTCAAAATTTTAATTGTCTTGTTTTTCTTTGTTGCAGTGAAACAAAGAAGTTATAATTATAATCTTGATATCACAGTGTGCTTTAAGTGTAAGAAAACGTGATTTTTCACTTAAAATTATGTTTCAAAGTGTAAACCTGCGTGTTTCCGTGACGTGGAAAACTTACAAAAAGTGATTGCATTTTAAATGCTTAAATAAAGTTATGTGAAAATTGAAATTTAATAAAGTTAAGTTAAAAATCACATTTGATGTTGTCAGCTATGCTTTTTACGTGGTAATTATGTGTTTACATGTTTTTTTTTACATAATTTGCTTTATTTGTATCTTGCTTTTTGTGTTGTACACTCATATATTGTTGTGATATGGTTGAGATTCAAAAAGAATAACACACAATTTATACATGAAACTATAACTTTGTGGTTATCTTTATATATATAATTTTTTCCGTACGTGTGATGTCACTGAACCCCTCTTAAACAGCTTAACCGATTTACATGCGGTTTTCAGCGAAATGTAGATCTTTGCGATAAGCTTGTTTGTAAGATATTACAACAGAGATGAAGAACATTTAAGAGAAGATAATATAGAAGTCTAGGCATCTACAGGGCTTATGACCTGTCATTGGCTGGTTTAAGTGGCCACTTTATACACTGTGTAACATTCACCATTCTACCCATATTTAAACATCTGTATTCCTTCAATTCTTTCATCTGTTGATGTTGGTGAAGTTAAATAGCTGAAACCTTTATTTATGCGGGTGAGATTCATCTAATTGAATTATTTCACCTACATACTAGGCAAAGCCTTAATTTTTTTTTTTTTTTCAATTTCTATACTTCTTCATGGACCAGGTGGATATATCAACAATATTTTGAGTTTGTCCAAATTTGTGTAGGCAAGGATTGAATTCAACTCCCTGGGGAGCTGTTAACATTAACATATTACAACAGAGATGAAGAACATTTTAGATGGACAAATATGTGCAGAACGGTGAATGTTACACAGTGTGTAAAGTAGCCACTCAAACCAGCCATAAGCATAATAGGTCATTTCTTCGAAATAAATAAAATAAAATAAGCCCTGTAGATGCCTAGACTTCTATATTACCTTCTCTAAAATGTTCTTCATTTCTGTTGTAATATGTTAATGTCAACAGCTCCCCAGGGAGTTGAATCCAGTCCTTGTCTATAAAAATTTGGACAAACTCAAAATATTGTTGTTTGTAATAGTTAAAATTTTCAATACAATCTGTTAAAAAAAGTTAGATGCATAAATCTTTTTTTCGTCGACCTACCAGGGTTGCATCCGACGAGAATGCACATACGAAAATATTTAAGGGTGTTATTATTTGTTTTTAAAAAAGTTTGTTTTTGAATGTTTACAAACAACATTTACTTTTTATGGATCCTAAATCAGCTTCTTTATTTACATTCCTTATAATTTCTTCCTATTATTTCTTTTTATTGAATTTTTTCAACTGATATTCAATTCATTTTTGAAAATCGCATTCACGAATAAAGTGCACCCCTGTTAGTGAAAAGAACCGAGTTAGATATTTGCAAAAAGAATTATATATTTGAAAATTAATTATTTTATGTTTTAGAATTTAACCATAAACAAGTACCTTGGTACCTACCTACTTATCAATGAAAAGTCTTTTCCAAGGCAAGCCAAGTTCTGGCAGGACAGTGTCTGTCGGGTCCGCTAGTTCATTATAATTAAATTAATCTAAAATAGCTTTGTTTTTAACCACTATTTTAATTCAACCTACCGGTTTTATATCTACACAATTTTTTTTATCAAGGTATACTCAATGAATTAATTACATCCTTCTATATTTTAACAGTGATTACTTAATATTACATCAACACATATGGACCTAACAAGCCAAATATTAAATTTAGATTTTTTGTTAACAATAATAAATAACAAAATAAACAATATATTTTTAATTTTTAATTTATTTCAACAGAGAGGGAAAACATTTTTGAGAAGGGAATATGGAAGTCTGGGCATTTGCAGGGCTTATGACCTGTCATTGGCTGGTTTAAGTGGCCACTTTACACACTGTGTAACATTCACCATTCTGCCCATGTTTGAACATCCACATTTCTTCAACTCTTCCATCTGTTGACTTTTGTGAAGTAAAAGAGCTGAAATCTTTATCACGTGGGTGAGATTCATCCGGCTGAACCAAATCACCTACTAGGCAACGCCTGAAAACAATTTTACAATTTTTATACCTTTTCTTTTACCAGGTAGTTCTTTTACCAAAGAATATTACCCATTTTTTCTCCGAATCATTTTGTCCAGTATTTTGCATCGATAGATAAAATAAATGTTTAAAAAAAAACGTTTTAAATTTTAACTCTGTGGTTATTTATTGTATAATTAAAATTGAAATAAAATAACTTAAACAAATTACAACAGGGTTGAGAACATTTTAGAAAATGGAATTTTGAAGTCTAGGCGTGTACCAGGCTAATGACATGTCATTGGCTAGTTTAAGCGGCCATTTTATACACTGTGCAACATTCACAATTTTGGCTATATTTGAACATTTATTTCTTCAATTCTTCCATTTGTTGATTTTGGAGATGTTCAAGAGCTGAAACCTTTATTGTTGTGAAGAAATTCACTAGTATGTGAAATAATTCGATCAGACGAATCCCTGAAGGGTTAAAGGAAGACAATAATAAAGGTTTCTGCCCCCTTACTTCACCAAAATCAACAAATGGAAGAATTTAAGAAATATGAATGTTCAAACAAAGGCAAAATGGTGAGTATTACACAATGTGTAAAGTGGCTACTTAAATTAGCAATGACAGGTTATAAGCATAAAAAATGTAAACGCCTAGACTCCCATATTCCATTTTTTATGTTATCCATCCCTCTAGTCCTTTGTTAATATTAATGACCCCCTAGGGGGTGAAAACCAGTCTTTTATCTACAAACATTTGGATAAACTCAAAATATTGGAATAAAAGAACTTTGTTTTAATTATTTATCACGTAATTAATTACTGACTGGTTTCGAAGCTACAAAAGCTCCATTATCCCTAGATTTAGAAATGAATATTAACATAATTTTTAATTTTAGTAGTTCCAAATGTTTGTAGACAAGCTGGATTTCTTCCCTTGGAAATTGTTTGTGATATACTCAAAACATCGTTGATTATACTAACTGGTATGAAATATAAAAATTATACAATTGTTTTCGGGCGTTGCATAGTAGGTGAATTTTTTCAGCCGGATGAATCTCACCCACATGTTAAAGGTTTCAGCTCTTTTACTTTACAAAAGTCAACAGATGGAAAAGTTGAGGAAATGTGCACGTTTAAACATGGGCAGAATGGTAAATGTTACACAGTGTGTATAGTGGCCACTTTAATCAGCCAATGACATGTCAAAAGCCCTGTAAACGCCTAGACTTCCATATTCCCTCCTCAAAAATTATTTCCGTCTCTATTACAACAAATTTAGATCTAAATTATTCTCTAGTGAGGAAATCCGGCCTGTCTACATACATTTAGACGTACTCAAAACATTGTTGATCAACCTAACTGGTATATAAAGTATTTAAATTAAAAAATTGTTTTCAGGCAATGCCTGGTGGATGAATTGGTTCAGCCGGATGAATCTCACCCACATGATAAAGGTTTCAGCTCCTTTACTTTGCAAAAGTCAACAGATGGAAGAGATGAAGATATGTGGATGTTTTAACATGGGCAGAATGATGAATGTTACACAGTGTTTATAGTGGCCACTTAAATCCCGCTCTTGAACCTGTAGTAATCGCACAAAAACCTTTTATCCGAGTAATTTTTAAAAAAACATTTCGCTATCCAATTGACTTGCTCTTCAAAGAATTCAGAGTACTGAATATTATTCAACAGTATATATTGAGAACGGTAGTGGTTACACACATAAATAGAGACATTTACCCAAGCGTCAACCACAACCATAATGCAAGATACTCTAATAGGGATCTGATACTAGGTGAAGGGGTCAACACTGTTCTGACATCGAGACAACACTATTACGTAGGCAAAAAGGTCCATAACCTTTTGCCAGAATCGTGGAAAGACGGGAGTGTTGTCAAGTTGCGGTGTTGACCTCGCTCTTTCATGACATTGGTCGTAGAGGGTCAGAAAAGTTGAAGCATGCCACGGATTGGAGATTGTTACTGGATGTCGAAAATGAAATATGAAAATAAGGAATATTTTTTAAAAATATATTGATGGATGGCAACCATGAAGTTTCGCATAAATAAATAGTGTATGTTTTTATGAATGTATGCATGTGTATTTGTGTATGCGCATGGGTGTATGTATGTGTGTATGTATATGTATCAAAATGTGCATACGAATAAGTTTATATTTTATTTGTCTGTTCTCTATATTCATTTGTTAACTATTATTATATATTAGAATGTAATTGCCTAGCTTGGAGCGGGGTATGTACCTTTGTTAGCTGGGCAAAGTGAACGTAAAATTGTATTTTGATAAAAGGTGTAAATAAATCTCTCCTCCTTTCCTTTTTCCTCTTTCCTCTTTTTTCCTTTTTCCCGTTGAGTAATAGTTTTGATTTAAGGTAATTTATAAACAAATACGTTTATTTCTATTTTTATATATCTTTAGCTTTTTAATATTTTTTTTCTTTTGAATATTTTTTTTTTTTTTTTTTAAAAAAGAAATATTTGCGTTCTTATAATTTACCCAAATATTTAATTTTGAGGGCCATTCTCAACGAGTTGTAAATAACTCACTATTAGAAAATGGAATCAAGTTGGGGTAGAGTGGGATTCGAACCACGGACCTTTGGTCTGTGAGTCCGAGACACTAGCCACGGGACCACAACCCGACTGTTATATGTTCTGTAACTTGAATTATAAAAATAAAACTTTTATTTTATTGGTTGGTTGGAAGAAATTTTCATTTGGCCATAAGCCCCCCAATGTACAAATAACATTATGTACAAAAGTTAAATAAAATAAAAATAAAATAAATAAATAAATCAGCCAGGTCATAAGTCCTGTCAACACCTTGACTTCCATATTCTAAAACAAATTTAAATCTAAATAATAAGTGGTTCAAAACTAAATGTTTTTATTTTTATTTCATACAGCTAATATTATTTTTGTGCCTGGCAATAGTACAGTTATAAGTCACTATATAGCTTGTGTATATTTATTTGTCTTAATATCATCTGCGATTGCCAAAACGAAAGTCTTATCAAAGTGTTTCATTATTTGGTATAAATAGACGTGTGGTTTGGTTTAACAGCAGTTTAATTCAGTGTCATTAAAAAGTAATCGGTATTTATAGTTACAAATGCCAACTGAGAACGTAAAAAACCCCAGTAAGTTAAATTTTAGTATCATCTCTTACTCATATTCTTAGAGGTGGGGGTCAGTGCTATGAAAGCTCCTGACGTCACTGCGACCTGTCAAGATTTATTGTGCCGGGCCACGTGAATAGTTCTCGCTCTCCAAGCCCAAAGGGTGGTGTTCTGAATCTTCTGAGAGTGATTCATTTGGGGATTTTTATTTTTTGCGTGCACCTTAACTTTGCTTCATTAATGGCATCACTGATGATTAAACGTCAAAAAATACGAAATTGAATAATGTATTTAAGGCTGTAGTCGGGTAAAACGTACGAAAAATGAGGAAAAAAAAGGAAAAAAAAAAGTTTTAAATTAAAAGTTTAAGTAAAAAAATTAAAGTAAATCATGCGGTTTTGCCATTTAAAAAGCGAATAAAAGTTGCGCAATAAAAAAAATTAAAAAAACATTTTTTTTAGTAGAAACAACTAAAATATAATTACTTTTAGATCGGCAGATTACACCATTTTAAATTTAGACTAAACTTTGGTATTTCAATTCTCATATAAGGCCCTTACCGGTATTGGTATGAAAATAAAAAAAACCTAAATAAAATATTATTAGAAATTGAATATTACAACCAGAATTATTTTCTATAAAAAAAATGTAATTCTACAAAAAAAGGTTTTAACTAAAATATTTCAATCACAATTTTTTTTTACCAAATGCATAATTTTACGTAGAAATAAAAGAAAATGTCACAAAATTTATGTGATCTGTATTGGTTGTATTTTGTTTCAAAAACAAAAAATGAATATTTCGCTTCCTCTGTTTAAATGTTCAATTTATTACCTTCAAATCACAAGAACCAATTTTAGTTCAAAACTTAGTTTTTACATGAGAATCGAAATACCAAAGTTTAGTCTACATTTGAAATGCAGTAATCTGCCGGTCGATAAGTAACCATATTTTAGTTATATAAAACTTTAAAGTATAATTTTTAATGGGAATGCCCCTAAAAATTATTGTTTTTATCTAATTAATGTTTTTTTTATTATTGCGCAACTTTTATTCGTTTTTAAATGGCAAAATCGTATGATTTATTCATTTTCGTGCGTTTTACCCGACTACAGCCTTAACATAAAAGTAAACACAGTGTCTTGTAGAACAGAAAATTTTCTTTTGACTGGCGTAAAATCTTTATTATTTTATTTTACTTTTGGTGCTATTTTTAAATTTAAAAAAAAGAGGAACAAAAATTTGTGAATATATCGTCCGCTTCGTAGAACAACGACGGATGTGTGAAAGATGTGGCATTGACATTCCTTTATATTAGATCTTAAAAAGCTTATACAGAGGCTTTTTTTTCCAGGTTTGAAAAAAAAAATATTTAATACTAATCCAAGTATCAAATTAAATACTTTTGTATTTATCAAGGTGTGACATTGTGTCAAAATCACATGCGTCGTTGTTATACGATCGTGACAATATTATTATCATCTTTAGTTGGATGACTTGTGCCAATGACACTATATCTCTAACTTACTACGTTGCTTGAGTTTCATAATGAAATCGTTTCCACTCGATTCTTCACGCTACAGATTTAACTGAGTGATGGTTATTTATTTTTAAAAACAATGAAACAAGCTGTCTTCAACAAGATGACAAATTTAGTTTTTTTAAATCATTAAAATTTACTGTAACTCATTGTTGAAACTATTCAGTGTTTTAATAGGCAATCATGAGTATTGTAGTATAGTGATTTATATTTTTAATTTACTACACTTTTGAAGAAAATATTGAAAAAAAATATTTTTAAATGAGACTCAATCGTACAATGGACATAGCTTATTGACACATTAGTACACATAGACATGCCCTGAGCCCTCAAAAATTATGACACTTAACTCAAGCTCAAACGCTCAGTCATGCTCTACGCGTATTTAATCGTTCTTAGACCGCCAGCTATGCGTGACAGCCCTGGGGTAGTATTTTAAACCGCTCTCGCGGCCGTAGAAAACACGTGTATTTACATTTAAAAAAACGAGATATATGTCTTTTATACGGCCGCGAAAGCGTTTGGAATACCAGCCTTGGGTAGTATTCTGAACACAAAAGCGCGTAAAGAAAGCATTTTTAACGCGTATTTACGTACTAAATACACGCTAACAGAGCGCTCTCTTTGCGCGCTATTCCGTTTAGAATACCAGCCCTGGTATAAATAAACAACCTCACTAACTATGGGTACGTTTTCATGACACTACTTTAAAAAATATTTTTCTCCATAGGGCGCGTCTATGTATTAATATGTCAATGACATAGCTTAGTTTATTCAGGGTTAGCACGAAATTTTACATTCGGCAAAACAAACAAACAGACTATCACGCCGTTTCCCCGTACAGGTAGGCAGACATGATAGAACGCCATATCACATACAGACCTCGCTTCTACTGCATTCGTTCATCTTCTCATGCACGCGTGATAATTATCCGACTTTTGACATGTCCATTTTCAAGTATTTGTTCGATTTGGTAATGCCATGTCTTTCTTGTTCTTCCTTGTTTTCTACATCCATCAACATTCGCGTGGTATATAATTTTCGCCGTTCTGTAGCCGTCCATTCGCTCTATATGTATAAATCAACGCACAAATCCTTTCTTAGTTCTGTCGATAATGCTCATCTCAGCCGTATGCAATTTGCGGATCTCGACATTTTTTTTCCCTCTTGTTCCCGTGATTCATTGCTTTGCTTATCCATACAAAGCTTTTTTTCCTAGTATGTAAATACTGTACAACAGTTATTTTTCACGGATCTGGGTATATTTATTATATATTATAGAGTTATTTCATTATTTTTTTCATCTATTACTAAGATCTTCAAAAAATCAATGTATCTTTCCGCAGTTCCTTCTTTTTTTATTTCTTCCTCTGGGTTTCCAAAAATTTGGCCGTATTGTGCTCACATTTCGTCGGGATCGTAGAACAACGACGGATGTGCGAAAAAGGCAACTATTCTTTTATGTTTGTTTTGTAAAAGTTATATAAAGGCTTTCAGGGTTGAAAAAAAATTTATGCATGACTAACCTAACAATGTTTGAGTATGTCCAAATGCTTGCAGACTGACTGGATTTCCTCCCAAGGGAGTTATTCGTATTTAAATTTATAGCAACAGAAAGGGAAAACATTATAGTGAAGGGAATATGGAAGTCTAGGCATTCACAGGGTTTATGACCTGCCATTGGCTGTTTTTTTTTTCAGTTTCAGTGCTGCAGAGCAGCGTTTATTTTACAAATAAAAAATACATACAAGAATTTGTTACCCACTAAGTCTAAAGACTTTTCGGTGGGACTATTTTTTTTATTTTTTATGACAGGTTTTTATTACATTTATTTTTTTTATATTTTACAAATTTAGTTATAAACAGGCACTATAAGGTATCTAGAAGATATTTCTTCAGTTTATTTTTTTTTCATTTGAAGATCTTTTATGTTGATGATGGTTTGTGGTTTAAGTGACCACTTTGCACGCTGTGTAACATTCACCATTCTGCCCATGTTTAAACATCCATATTTCCTCAACTCTTCCATCTGTTCACTTTAGTAAACTTTATTACGAGGGTGAAATTCATCCGGCTGAATCAAATCACCTACTAGGCAACGCTTGAAAACAATTTCCGAATTTTTATTCTTTTTCATTTGCCAGATAGTTAACTCAACAATGTTTGAGTATTTCCAAATGCTTGCAGACTGGCTAGATTCCTTCCCTAGGGAGTTATTCATATTTAAATTTAAATACCTGGCAAATAAAGAAGTATAAAAATAGGAAAATTGTTGTCAGGCGTTGTTTAGTAGGTGATTTGGTTCAGCCGGATGATTTTCACCCTCGTAATAAAGTTTACTAAAGTCAACAGATGGAAGAGTTGAGGAAATATGGATGTTTAAACATGAGTTACACAGTGTGTAAATTGGTCACTTAAACCAGGTCATAAGCCCTGTGGATGCGTAGACTTCAATATTCCCTTCTCTATAATGTTTTCCCTCTCTATTGCTATAAATTTAAATATTACTAACCTAAGTATCAAATGGTATACGGTTTTACTTATCAAGTTGTAACATAAATTTAAAAAAAAAACGCTCACGTCAGGTTGCACAAAATCATATGCCGACGCATGTTTTACGATCCCAACGATTTGTGTGCCGTTTAACCTCTCGGCGTCAAACATAGAACAATCACGCATTAAATGGAGGACGCCCTGAGAGTCCATTGCAAGGGCAGCAATCATTATATCCTTTTTCTCCATGTATGGAAAATCTATGGAGATATTTTCGGAAAGCGCCATGACCTGAAAGCATTTGTATTAGCCAATAAGTCCGCCAAAAAGTATCCAATATCTCGGCATCCTTTAAATTTTTGAAAAACAGTTTCGTTATTTTGCCTGTATTACATACATATCTCACGGATCTCGACCTTTGTGCGCCTATCGGAAATAGTTTATCCAAACAGATGGCATTTCGACAGTATTCAGCCTACTTTTTTCCTTTTTTTCCAATTCCATTCCTCGCTTCCATACAGATCAGGGGTCTTATGCTGGACGCGTTCGTTTTTTAAATCATATGCGACTTCCGTAATTCGACGGGTGACAGCAGTCGATTGAAAACCAATCGATTTTATATCGAGTGCCCCAAAGCATTCGACATTGACGATCGAATGCGGCATCGTGACTTCAGCTGTCAAACTTCCTTCTTGTAAAAAGCTCGGCATTCATGTTTGAATGACGAGTGGGTACTTTTATTGTATTTAAACTTAAAATTTACAACACTGGTCAATGGTATGATAATGGCGTACCAACAAATGTGCAACAAATATAACTGTTCTTATTTTTTATTTTTTTATTTAAATCTTAAAGTAGGGCACACATATCATACATATTGTTATGTGTGTTCTAATAATAACATTGAAAATATATTTAATTTATAAATTGTTTATCACATATGTCTTGACCATTATTTTAAATTTTGATATGTTTTTTTCTTCATAAATATTTTTTTCCATTTCGTAATACTTTTTAATTGCTTTAAATAAAATTGAATTTTGTGACTTTGCCTTTTTCCTAAATGGAAGTCTAATTTTGTTCTTTTCTCTAGTATTGTGATCGTGTTCATGTTTTTAATTCATTTTCAAATGAAATTTCGCAAAAAACGTGATTTCAAAATTATTTTATCATTCATCAATGTCAAAATACGTATTTGAGATATATATTATACAATATGTTTTAAAATCTATTAAATAAATATGAAATATTTCTAATAACATGTAGGTGTGTGTTATGTCAAAAGCAAATAGTAATTATCAATTTTGCAGTGTCTCAGTAAAACATATATTTTTTTTTTTCATAGTATTCTAAATACAAAATATTCAAAGGAAGAAGTCTGACAACAAACAATAAAGGTTTACGTGTGGCAGGAGACCAGAAGAGACGAGGATAAATACGGATTTGTTAGTGTTGCCACTTTCTCATTCGTCTTTGTAATTAAATTGTCGGAGGGTTTTCAAGAATGGCATTATGACAAAGCAATCGAGATGCCCAATCGACTATTGTCGAGGGGGTGACAAAATGTCACATCTTTCCAGCAAAAGGCTCCTGCATCTATCATTACTTGCATCGTCTTTGTCTTCTTATCTTTTTAACCGTACTTTTGCCGTAATTTTTACATTAGAACTACTTAAATCTAGAAAACGAACTTATAATGTAATTTGGCAACTTTTAAACTTATTTTTATGACACGATTCATAATTCTTGCATACATCCATCCATACTTATATTACAAATGCGAAAGTGTATTTGTTTGTTGGCCTCGCGGTGTAGTGGTCAGCGCGTTTGCCTTCTATGCAAGGGGTCTCGGGTTCGATTCCCGGCATGGTTGGCATGAGATATTTATTTAAAAATGTGTTTTTACACTAGAAAGTTTCATACTCCCTGGACTAATACTTGAAGCGAAAGACTGATCATCTTACCGTCCTGAAACAAAAATGATCAAGATCCAATGCGATTGGTGTACCAATGCAGTGTCCTATGCACCATTAGGTGCGGAAAGGAATGATGATAAGGATGTGTTTGGTTGTTTGTGTTTCCTTCATGTCTCAACAGATCGATCGATTGATATGATTTTAATGAGAATAAAAATAAGATCCTCATTTTTTTATCCGAATTTAAAAAAATTATGATGCAAAAAATATATGATTTATCAAAAACTAGCGGACCCAACAGACGTTGTCCTGTCCGAACGTTGGCAAAATACTTTTCATTGATAAGTAGGTACCTAGGTACTTGTTTGTGATTAAGTTCCAAAACAAAAATTGTTTATATTGAATTCAAGTAGGTACCTAGGTACTTGTTTATGATTGAATTCCAAAACGTAAAATAAATATTTTTTCAAATATGGCATTCTTTTTGCAAACGTCAAACTCCGGTCGTCTCACCAACAAAGGGGTGTACTTATGTAGGAATACGATTTTTAAAAATGTATTGAATTTGATATTATTTTAGTGTTACTAAAAATCCAATAAAAAGAAATAAATGGGTGGAAATTTTAAGGAATTTAAGGAAAGAATCTGATTGAGATCCACAACAAACAAATGCTGTTTGTAAACATTCAAAAACAACCTTTTTTTATACACAAAAAAACAGCATCTTTTCATTTTTTTGCAAATGCATTCTCCTCGAAGGCAACCCTGGTAGATCGATGAATAAAACATTTATGCTCCTAACTCCTTTTTTACATATTCGATCGAAGATTTTAATATCTACGAAGACGCACAGCGCAAAGATCTATATTTCTCTGAAAAGTGTTTACTTGTAATGCAGTATTAAATAGACCTCCTAAACGGCTTAACCGTAAATCGGTTAAGCCGTTTAGGAGGAGTACGGTGACATCACACGTACAGAGGAAATATATATATATATATAAAGACGATGAGCAGCATTATTTGAAAATGAGTAGGCGGTAAGGTGGGATGTCAAAAAGAATCAATTTGAAATAAATTCTTCACATTTCTATGGAGGATTATTTTAGGATTTTGGATTTGTAAACAGAACAACAATACGACGTAACCATTGATTAACGAATCATAATGTTTCTTTCATAGAGATAATTGGAAGACCAATCTACTTTTAATCCTGATATTCTTATTTATAAACGAAAACTCTTATTGATTACCGACAGACATAATTAATTATTACACGAATAATTTCTCAGTAATAACACGTGAGCGAGGCCGCGGGTAAAAGCTAGTTAGGTATAAAATATATTACTACAGTCTTGTCTATAATTTTAATACTTGACCACTTGGCAAAAAATATTTAAAAAATAAAAGCATTTGCACTCAGTTTAACTTGACAAATTTTAAGCTAACGTACACAATGTCCAAGTAGGATATGAAATAGTAAAATCGATAAGTTATTTCCTCTCTTTTTACAAAAGATTATTATGAATGTATTCCGTGACTCGGTTGGTCACAGTTGAATCACTTAGGGTTAGTCATTGAAACAAAAATGCTGCAGAGAAAATGACAAAAACCGCCCACTTAGAACAAAAAATAACTGAAACATTAATATATTCTAATAGTATGTGTTTACGCTAAAAGATAATCCAATGCTTTCGTTGAAATTGAAATGATTTTTTTTAACCGCTTATTATTTTTTAGTTTTTACCCAACGGTTTCAAAGCTACACGAGATTCGTTGTCAAGGTATTTTTTTTGCACCACACAGGCCAGGCAGCTCAATCAAAGTAGTTAATTACATCGCAGAACACCCAGGCTTGATAAAACACAATTTAAGTTTTGTGTTCTCACCGGGAATCGAGCGCGGAACATACCGTGTGTAAGTCAAGCGTCTTGACCACTACACTACGGAGGCCGCCGGATATTTTACTAATGAATCTAAACCTATTTTATTTTAACTGCTTCTATTAAGTATTCTATCTAAACATATGGAGTTCATAAGTCAAGCCTCTTTGTCATGCTGTTCTTGTAAAGGTGTAAAAGTGAGGGGGATACGACATTTATTTCTAAAACTAGACAGAAGGGAACTTAAGGAAATATTGTTTATTTGATTATTTATTTTGTTTTTTTTTTTATTTATCGCTTTCTTAAGATCGGTAAGATTTCTAAGATGTCTAATTTCAACTTTACACATTGTGTAACATTCACAATTCTGCCCATATTTGAAAATCTATATACCTTCAATTTGAACCAGCCATTGACAGCTAAACCATTTAAACCAACCATTGACAGGTCATAAGCCCTGTAGATGCCTTGACTTCTATATTACCTTCTCTTAAATGTTCTTTGTCTCTGTTGTAATATGTTAATATAAACAGCTCTCCAGGGAGTTAAATCCAGTCTTTGTGTACAAAAATTTGGACAAACTCAAAATATTGTTTTTTTTTTTTTTTTTTTTTTTTTTTTTTTTTTTTTTTTTTATTTTATTTATTTGGATAACCAACAGCTATAATTATATCATATTTATATAACAAAACAAATAACAAATAAGCCAATTACAGGTTTTCACAAGTAGCATCACAGTAAGTTAAAAAAGATTCTCGAACATAAAATGAATAGTAATTAAATGTAAATTTAAAAGAAAAGAAAAAAATACTACGAGCTATTTCGAAAGCAAACGCCGCACGTTATTAAGATTATTTTCAAATAAATCTATGTTAAATGATTTATTTATTACATTAAAATTATTAAAAGTTCGCCATAAATATGAATTTTGCCTATAATTAAATGAAACAAGAGGTATGTGAAGAAGAGGGTTATTTCTTAAAACTTTGGAAGGAACATTGATAGAAAGTTTGCAAAGTAGTTCAGGACAGTCAATTGAACCAGAGGCAATTTTAAGTAAATAAATTATATCCGCTATTTCACGACGTTTTTGCAGAGGCAGTAAGTGATGTTTTATACATATATGAATATACTGGTCAGATTTAAACTCAAGTTTTGTTGTAATTTAAATGCTATTTTTAAATAAATGAATCGAATTGGATAAGTTCTTTAGCCAAACTCATGAACAGCGTTGTTTGAGAAGCAAACGATGTGGTCCACCTTGTGGTCAAATGACCGGCACGTCTGTCTCCTATACAGGAGGCCTCGGGTTTGATTCCCGACATGGTCGATCTAAAATATTCATAGTCCCTGACAGCCCAGGGACTGATCTGCATGTAACAAAAATACCAAAATAAAACTTATAAAATACCTATATTTTGTAAAAAAAAAAACTTGTAGTTTCGACGTGTGAGCTAACTTTAGTTGCCCGTAAAAGTGACTTCAGTCAGAATTCTTCGTTCCATTTCTATGGCTCTTTACGTTTTTTACATTCAACGGAGCCAACATAATATTCTTCTGGTCAATTTCGCAAGTCAAGTTGCATGACAACATCATAGATTATGTTTGCTAAATCAATACACACTCTAGAATAATATATTTTCTCATGCTCATCAAGCTTGAATAATTAACGTGATATTAAAATGTATGAGGTAGGAAATTATGACGTAGAAAATGCAGGTATAATATTTTATTACTACTTATTCATCACGAATCACGGTCGCTATTTTACAGATACATAGGGTCGTAATAGAGAAATATCACGGTTTTTCATGTTACATTTTTTAAGTAATAAAGGTCTATGAAATACTGTCCAGTAAAACAAAAAAATTAAATTTGTAATTTTAAATTTCCGCGAAATTGGTCATTCCGTTGGCCACGCCCCTAATACGTCACGATTCATGTTTATTTGTTCCTGGCCATTGAAATTTGTTAAGAAAATTATCGAGAATCTTGACGTCACAACAACCAAGGCCAAACAAGTCGCGTTTTTCTCGCAACGTATTTTTTTTTTAAAATTTAATTTACATTTATGTATTAAAACATTTCTCCACAATATCCATTTTGATTTTCAAAATACAATTAGTTATTCTAAATCCATTTAATATATTTTTATCGGTATTCGTAGTATGTGTTATTTCCTTATTACAAATGCTATCTTCATCGGTAATACCGAGAAAGCATACTTAACTGTCCTATTTTATAATAACTTCCAGACTTTCTTAATAAAAAAATAAAAAAACTGTATTTACTTGTTTAAATAATTTAAATTTAAGTTTATCGTGATAATTTCTCTATCCGCACCCAATATTGCATAGGGCACTGCCTTAGTACTCCAATTGCAGCGTATCTAGATCATTTTTATGCCAGCACAGAGACTATAAAACATTGTAGTTTGGACCCACCTTTGACCCAATATATTACATACTCCTGCCGGAGATCCAACCAAGGACCTCAAACATGGTAGAAGAGTGCGCTAACCACTAAACTACGAGGCGGACTTATCTCGACTCGATTCCCGTTTTCAGGATTTTTACCTTAGAGAAGCTATCGAGTCGAAAACAATCGTCTAGAATCGGGTTCTATTTCACATTCATAACTGTACTATCCTTTATCTGCCCCCTTTAAAGTGACCACATTATATACTGTGTAACATTCAATTTTCTGTCTATGTTTAAACATCCATATTTTATCAACTCTTCCATCTGTTTACTTTTGTGAAGTAAAAGAGCTAAAGCTTAATCACTATCGATGTGCTTAAAAATATGCTAAGCATTTGAGCGATCACAATGAACAATAATGAACATGTTTAAGTTATCGCAGTCGTAAGTCAAAGTGTGTGTCATCTTTAAGTCACCGCTCGTGTCGGTTTGTTTTTTGTTTTCCTCGTAAATAAATAAATTTCACTGGCGAAAAATCGACATTTACTATAAAAAATAATACAATTTATTGCATTTGCATTACATTAAAATAGTAAGGAGAAAAGAAGTGAAAATTAAATTACAATTTTCATGGCAACCGCCGGCTAAATACAATGAATAGCACAATATATAATAAATAAATAAAAATAGCAGTTTAGGAATACTTTTCATATTTACATCAGTGAAATTCAAATATGTGATTGCGCAGCAGGATTATACGTTGCGAAACGTAAATATTTTGGCATTTAATATTAGGTGTTCACGGATGTCCCATTATGATCGCGAATACGATAAACAACCACGGTGAGAAATTGTTATCACGTCGCTTATTAGCACGTCGATAGTTATTTGTGATTGAGCTACTGAAACCTTTATCATGCGGGTGAGATTCGTCCGGCTGAATAAACGGAGATTTGGTTCAGCCGGATTAATCTCCCCCACATGATAAATGTTTCAGCTTTTTTTCTTCACAAAATTCAACATTGATAGCATCCACCACTTATCCGTTTTAAAAACTAAAAACAGGCAAGCAATTTTTGTTTTACATTACGATTATATTTCTTCCTCTGCTAACCAAATTCAGTAAGTAAAAGCGCGAACAAATCTTTACATTTACAACCTTCAATATCCCTAACTTCACTTAAAGTCGACAGATGGAAGAGTTGAGGAAATGTGTATATTTAAACATAGGCAGAATGGTGAATGCTACGCAGTGTGTAAAGTGACCACTTAAACCAGCCAATGACAGGTCGCTGCCCTAGTTCTTGTATGTTCAATATACCTTTTTTTAAAATTGAGATGAATGCCAATATGTTCATTATCTTATTACGCGTTCATGTAGCTAAAAAATGATGATTTTTTCCGTTATTAAATACTTTTTTCAGCATTTTTTGAGTGCCGATTTTCACTCACTGATTTTACTTATTTGACTCAAAAAGCAAATAAAATGTCTTTTGTACAATTTGCAAAATGGTCTATTTAATATACAAGAACTAGGGCAGCGCGGTCTTAAGCCCTGTAAATGCCTAGAATTCCATATTCCCTTCTCAAAAATGTTTTCCCTCTCTTTTGCAACAAATTCAGATCTCAATAACTCCCTTCGGAGGAAATCCAGCCAGTCTCCAACTATTTGGAATACCAAAGATCCAAAGCCCTGAATATTTCAACGAAATAACATTTTGTAAATATTTTACATCAGCCCTTCCGGGAATGGAACCCCGGACCCCGAGCACAGTACCTATTCAGTCACGCGAGCACGCACCACGAGGCAGAAAATACGTTTATTTTTGTCTTTATTGTTTCGGAAACTTGTGGCAGGAAGATTTGAAAATAACCAGTGTTAAATCTCCACCTAGCTTCCGTTATTTATTTTACCAAACGAACAAGACATAATTTGGCAGATGCTTCGTTCGTGGATTATGCATAATACAAATTAAACAAGACGCTAATGAACTTCCAAGAAATATAAATAAAAAAATAAATATACACAATGTAACATGTATGTGTGTTAAAAAATACCCAGATATTTAGAATCGCGTCGTGGTGTATCTATTAGCGCGTCAAGCTGCTATGCATTTGGTCCCAGATTTAATTTCCGACCATGTTAAAATTAAAAATTACAGAGTTGTTTTTTAACTTATATTTATATATATATATATATAATTCTTCTGTACGTGTGATGTAACTGAACTCCCAAACGGCTCAGCCGATTTACGTGCGGTTTTAGCAAAATGTAAATATTTGCGCTGCGCGTGTTCGTAGATATAAAATTTTCAATCGAATCTGTAAAAAAATAGTTAGAAGCGTTCATCTTTTTTTATCGACCTACCGGGGTTGCATCCGACGAGAATGCATGTACAAAAAAAATTAAAGGGTGTTGTTTTTTGCTTTCATAGGTCTCAAATCAGATTATTTCCTTATAATTTTTCCCATTTATTAATTTTAATTTGATTTTCGGTAATACTAAAATAATATTAACTGAAATTCAATACATTTTTGAAAATCGCATACATGAATAAATTGCACTCCTGTTGGTGAGAAAAGCCGAGTTTGACCTGGGCAAAAAGAATTTTATATTAGAAAATGAATTATTTTATGTTTTGGAATTCAGCCATAAACAAGTACCTAGGTCCCTTCTTAAACTCAGTATTTAAATATTTATATTTTTTAGTTTTGGAATTCAATCATAAACAAGTACCTAAGTACCTAATTATCAATGAAAAGTTTTTTTTCAATCTAATAGCAGGCAAACCAACGTTCAGGCAGGACAACGTCTGTTATTTATATATTTTATTATATTTGGTAAATTAACAAAGACACACGCTTAAAAAACAAACAATTTGTAGATATTCTTCGATACAATTTCAAATGCATATACCTATCTTTTATTACAGACTTACACGGAATGCTTTATAACAACAATTCACGGACAGTGTATACTTGTAATGCCGTATTAAATAGACTTTAGGATCTCGGAAATAGTTATTCCCACGTATCGTAAATATTAAGAGTAGGGTATTGTTCTTGTAAAACAAACCAATTGAACTTTTTCTAAGATGGTGAATAGTAATTAAACCCCAAGTATAATTATGAAACAGTGATTCATGATTTTCTTGTTATATTAATCCTTTAAAGTATTTTATCATTTAATTTGACGTCGGTCTCGTGGTATAGTGGTCAGGGCATTTGCCTACCATGCAAGAGGTCTCGGGTTTGATTCATGACATGGTTGTTATAAAATATTTATTTAAAGGGGTGTTTTTACAATAAAAATATTTCATAGTCCCTGGACTGGTACCTAAAGCGTGAACTGATCATCTAGGTGCGGAAAGGGAATGATTATGATTTAATTTTGACATTTATTTTTAAATTTTTTTAAACTTCCACTGAATGTGTTTTATAATTTTTAAGTTTTATTTTTGTTTCGAAATCTTGGGTAAAAAGTATTGAATGCGTCAATTAAACTAATGTGTTTATATTTTAATTTTTGTAAAAGGCATTTTTGCCGTTTATGCTAGTAAAATAATAAATAATAATACCTAGATAAAATTACATTTGACAGCTAAGCGTTTTTTTAATATTTTTATTTTTTACAAAATTAGTTGAACAATCATAGACAATCATAGTCCAGAAGGAGCGTGGAATTATATTTAAATACATCGGACTGTGTCCAAAAAAAAACCCACTTTCACAGCTCGCATGCGTGAAGTCGCCGCGTAATGTTGCAAGATCGCGAAAAATATAATCATAACACAAATGTAAGATAATTATATTTAATAAAAAGCGATTTGTTCATTTCTCTAAAATTACATTGTTTACGCGGAAACATTGATTGACACAACAGAGTAGATAAGTAAATTGTCATTTAATAGGAGTAATTGAAATAATGAACTTTGAACTTAAAAAATTAAACAAATTTTATTTTACATACAGCAGATATTTTTATGTCATGTTAAATAATATTTGATGCCATTATGTTTTAAATATAATATCGGCTAAATGTCCGCCACGGCGTTGTTTGATCCGAGAGGTTCAATTTCGTTAGTTCTCTCATTAGATGAGCAAAGTAGGTTATACAATTTTACTACTCTTATGTCCATTTTGTTTTCTTTGACAATCTGACATTATTCGCAAAAGTTGGGAAAGGATCATATCCTAAGTCTGTCTTGCTAGTAGATACGTTTGTGTTGTATTCCCGACGCAAGGTCAAAAGTTGTGGTCCCGGGCCAAAGGTGTTTTTTTTTCTTTAAAAATTCTTTTGCGTTCTTGTAATTTACCCAGATATTTTAATTTTGGGACCTTTTTCAATGAGTTTTAAAAAACTCACTATTAGAAAATGAGAATCAAGTTGAGGTAGAGTAGGTTCGAGCCTCGGACTTTTAATGTTTAATTCACGGGACCACAACTCGATTCGTATGTTGCATTGCTTGAAAGTGAAGGGATTTTGAATATATAATAATGCTTGAGTATTTTTAAGTGTTTTATAGGGGAGCGGGAGGTTGTATTTTGTAAATAAATGTCATATCAAAATAACACTGTGCGGCATTTTGTCGTTTTTTCACAAGATTTTTTATAGTTCCTCAACTGGTATTTTAAGTATAAAAATAAACATTTTGCTTCCATCGTAGAGTAACTGAGAGAATTCTCGCCATAAAAGTGGTTCTTCTGTCGAAAAACAAAAAAAAAGCATATTTAATACTTTGGTACATATTAAATATTTTCAGGATTAACTTCATCAATATTATTTTTTCAAAGCAGGTAATTCTCAAGGCACTCTCTTAATACCCATCCACAATTCCTCTTTCTTCTCTAACTCATATAGTGTCCATGCGGCTTGACTGTGGAATCATCTCCCATCCACCATCAAAGATGTTACTACATTATCTCTGTTTAAACCACGTCTGAAGAAACATCTCCTTTCTCTTCTTTAATCTCTCCTCCTTTCCTTTTTCCTCTTTTTTTCCTTTTTCCAACTGAGCAATAATGTTGATTTAAGGTTATTTATAAACAAATATATTTATTTCTATTTTTATAAATCTTTAGCATTTTAATATTTGTTTCTATTGAATATGTTCTGTAACTTGAATTATAAAAAAAAAACTTTTGTTTTATTGGTTGGTTGGAAGAAATTGCTATTTGGCAATAAGCCCGCCATTGTACAAATAACATTATGTACAAAAAGTTAAATAAATAAATAAACTCTTCGAAAAAATATTTTTTTAATTCTCACTCTTGTTTTTACATTTATTTCAAAATGAGTGCTCTAAATCTTTGAAAATATTTATATAATTTTGTCTCTATGTTAGAAATTATTTTATTTAATAAATATGTACTGTTGTAATTGTCTAATATTAAAAAAAAAAATAACTTTAATAAACTACTATTTTTAAATATTTCACACTCCGACACCGCTTTTGCTACTGCTAAGTTACACTTTAGAAACACCGCAAGAAAACGTAGTATATTTTATGGCTTATAAAATATTTTAATAAGTATTTTATAGAAACCATAACTAGTTAAATAACTAATTATTGTGTAATATTCGTGGTTTCTATCAGGTAATTGTTATTTCAATGTTGCAGGACCTAATGAATAGTTGTGAAATTACGTACATTGTATTTTTATATTAAATTCATTAGAATTCAAATATGTCAACTTAAATGGAAAAAAATTCACGCAAAAAATGTTTTAAGCTTGAAAAGTTTGTATGTAATAAATAAATATTTTATAACAATGTGTAAAAAAATCTATTACGTGTAAGTGTGTGTGTGTGTGTGTGTGACCCAAATTGAGTTTTATATTTGCAAAACGAGCCACGTCCAATAAAAAATACGATATTGTATTGAAAAATGTGTATTATCTGTTAAAAATCCAAATGTCGTCAGTTTCTGTGACAAGTTGGTAAGTACGAATTTTCGAAAATTAGATGTTTTCGTAAATGGCATAAAATATTTAATGTGTTATAAAAAATAAATATATATTTTATAATATTCAACTTCCGGTTGTATTTAAATTGTTTATTTGGGATGAGTGTTTAACGTTGTGTGCAATATCTCAAAACTAGTAAAATATTGGTTACCAGCTTATGCCAAAAACCCAACGGTATAATAATTAAAAATTAAAATTGTAGAGCGAATTCGTTGTCAGTTGAAATTAATGAACGACGATAATTACGAAATGAATCGGTAGTGGGATCACAAAGGGGTATAGTAGGAAGAAATTGCCTTAAGGCAATATGCCCGCCCTTATATGTATATAAACTGTATATGTATATAAAGTGTTCATATAAATATATCTGTCATGTTTTAAACCGTATAGGACAAGAAAATATTTCCTTCTGTCACATAGTTTAAATTAAAAAACTGTGGTATTTGAAAAAACACCACAGTATTCCGATCAATCAATAAACTGTATTTAGTTTTTAAATTGTTTCATTCTCAACCATAGATTTCTTAGTGGAACGTTTACTTTTTACCATTTTTGAAAGACGCATTTTCCTTAATATAATTTAAATTATACGTTTTAGATGTGATATTATTTTATTCAGAGACAAACTTTTACTTTTTTGAGAGCCTCTGTGGTGTAATGGCTAAGATGTTTTAATCATACTCGGATGGCTCCGAATTCGATTCCCGGTGAGAACACAAAAAAAATAAAAATTGTTATTGTACAAAAAAAAATAAGACGAAATACTAATAATTTTAACTAAGCTTCCATCTTTTGCTTTAAAATATTAACAATTACATAAATATTACCGAATAAATATTTATTTGGCCCTCACAAAACTTTGTTATTTTCAAAACAAAATACTCGAATATAAAAATGATGTATTATAAAAATTATAATTTTTGCAAACCTTTCAAAATTAATCTAGCTGAATTTTTTAGACAAATATGAATTTCGAGACACCTCAATTTCCAGAGAAAACTTTACTTTCACAAATAATGTAAAAGTATCAAAATTTATTGAAAAATATGACCAACTGACAAAAGGTATTGCATTTCAATAATGAGGGAATTCAGTGCTATTGGAAATATGATTTAAAAAATGTTTTTTTATACGCGGTAAAAATAAAACCACTCAACTGTACGGCAATTTTGTGATCGATTTCCGGTTTCCGGGTATATATGTTTTACAACCTTATTATTTTGGGTGTCTATGCGTATTTTAACAAATACGGGGTTCTCCTTTTAAATGTCTGGAAAACTCATTGATTTAGACTCGTGACATCATGGGCGGTGTAATTTTAAAATCACGAAACTTAAAAAATCATAGCTTCGATTATTACATAAGATAGATACAAAAATTTAAAGATTTTTTTTAGCTTAGTTTGATGAAAAACGCTAAACTTCCTTATTACTTTTCTTACCTTTTTCCATTATTTGGTGATTGAAGGTGTATATCTGCAATTAGCTTTTAGCCACGTTATTACAGATTATTTTTAATATATTTTTTTATGAAATTTGGATGTAGTCAGTTTTGCAAACGTATGACTCAATGAATCTAGTGGTGTCCCAAAAATGTAATGTTCCCAATAATGACATTTTTCATTCGCTTCTCCGGCAGATTCGAGGCAGCATCGGTCTGTATGGAAAAGGAGCCATGTCACATTTGGCTTGCGCAACAATCACAAACCGCATGGTCTGTAACCCCAACATTCATTTCCTATGCAAAAATTTATTAACTCAATGTGTACCTTGCACTGTGAACATTTATGTGTAAAAACCCTTTTGAAATGAGCCATATACCAAACCACATTATTTTTAATTTAACGTTTGAAATGTAATTTATAATTTTATTATGATTGGAGAGGGTTTGGAAGTAGAATTTTAGGGTATACTTCTCGAACGGTTGACTTGTAATAAATATACACGTCATTTCTATACTAGCAACATATCAGATATAACAAATATTGATGTACGAAGCTTATGTTAAAAATAAAATGAAAAAGTTAACAAGACAGACACAACAAGAATACAAAGACATCAAAGTAAAAGCTTAGAACTAACTTACACTACTTGTCCCCTACGACCTAACTGTATGAATAGACATTCCAGTTTGGCATAAAAAATTGAGACGATAAAAATTGTAGACAAAATTGTGATAGTGATTGACAAATGCTGACATATGTACATGAATATAAAACCAGACACCAACAACATTACCACATCAAAAAGGCAAGTGCAGGACAGTCAAAAATACCATACAATTAATTTAAACACTACAATAACAATAGTGCTCAGTAGCTCAATCACAAATAACTATCGACGTGCTAATAAGCGACATGAAAACAATTTCTCACCATGGTTGAGTATCGAATTCACGATCACAATGGAACATCCGTGAACGCCTAATATAAAATGTCAAAATATTTACGTTTGGCGACGTATAATCCTGCTGCGCAATCACATATTTGAATTTCACCGGTGTAAATATGGAAAATATTCCAAAGCTGCTATTTTTATTTATTCATTTATTATTTATTGCATGAAGGCGGCAGTTGGCAAGCCAAATGTCAAGAAAAGCAGTCGCCATAGTAATCATAATTTAGTTTTTACTTTTTTGTATTAGATACTCCTTACTATTTTGCAAATGCAATTTATTGTATTATTTTTCATAGTAAATGCCGATTTTTAAGCAATGAACTGTATTAGAGAAAAATACAGAAAATTAAAGATTTAACTGCAACTAGAAAACTTTTTAAACAAATTAAGCTATTAAATATAACTGAACTCTTTCAACTTAGAATCATTAAAATTTATCCATAAATTAGCCACTAATGTAATGAGGAACTTCAGCCCTACGGGAAATTGGATACAAAAAATGTTTTCTTACGCGGGGTAAAAATTAGAGCATTAAATTGTACAACAAAGTTTCTTGAAAATGTACAGAAAAAATAATAATAAATATTTTGATAAAAACGCACTACTTTAAATGACGTCACTGGTTCATGTGAATCAACCTATAATCTAAGAGCTATGGAAGATTTCCGGTCTGCTTGTCGCTTCTGGACCAATGGAAAGAACTGAATGAGAATAAGCGGAAATGAACCTCTGACGTTACACGCGGAGTTATTTCAGAAATACAAAACTTTGAAAAATCGTAGCGCCGATAATACGATATATAAAAATTAAAAAAAAATTTTTTGACTTAGTTTAACAGTTTATTAACAAATAAACTTTTAAAAAAAAACCTCTGAACTTCCTCATTGTAGACAACATGGACATAATACGAGAATATCAGAAAACCGTCATATACAACTTTCTAAAACAAGACAAGGATAATCAAGAATAATAAACCAGGGACTGAAATTATACAATAAACTACCAGACAAAACTAAACAAAAGACTCAGACAAACTTTTCAAAAGATGTAAAAAATATTATTTTGAACAACAGAGTATGAATAAAAAATGTTTATATTATTTTTGTAAAATGAATGTAATAATCCGTAAGGGTTTATGAATAAATTTTCAAATAAAAATGAAAAATATAAAAAAAACAAACCGACACGAGCGTTAAATTATTGATTACACACGCGTTGACTTATGACTGCGATAACTTAAGCGTGTTCATTATTGTTCATTGTGATCGCTCAAATGCTTAGCATGTTTTTAAGCACGTCAAAGGTTATTTGTGATTGAGCTACTTACTGACTACCCAAAAAAAATATATTGGACACCAATTACGTGAATACTATACTTGAAACTACACATATGTATCCCTAATGTAATCATACTCAATTGTTAACAAATAAGTGCATAAAACAGTTTAAAACATTGTGAAAAGATGTTGGACGACATGATGTAACAGTGCAAATAAACGTGAGGCGTAAGATCTTGTAATTGAAAGGTAAATTGAAAATAAAAAACAATTTTTTTGAAATATTGCAACTGTCAAAATAAATCAACTGATAAAACAGTCTGCATTCTGAATACATGCAGTTTTGCAGCGATATAGCGGAGGTCTAAACCAATTCAATTAAACTTTGAAAAGTGTTCAATAGAGGACATCACAAATAATTATATATCCAGTAAAAAAAAAAAAAAATATATATATACTAAAGTTCTTTTTTTTTTACGATATCTTAAAATATGGAGCCAGAAATTTTTATTAATAATGCAAACAAGGCGGTAAAAAAATTACAGGAAATTATCCTAGATAATGCAACAAAATTAACTAAAGAACAAATTAATAAGCTAATTCCAAAGAGCACAGAAATAATGGCGGTAATTAGCCAAATGGCTGTAAGGATGGCCGAACTTAGCGGAGAAAATACAATTTTAAAGCAAGAAAATATGGATAAAATAAAACCAAAGATAAAAAATACAAATGAAATTATGGTCATAGAACCAAAACAAATACAAACATCAGATAAAACAAAGGAAGAAATTAAAAAAAATATTAATCCCACAATATCGGGAATAACTGGGATAAAAAAATCTGGGAATGGAAAAATTATTCTGGAGTGCAAAAACACAAATTCCAAATGTGCTTTAAAGGAACAAATAGAAGAAAAATTGGGAAATAACTATGGAGTAAAAATTCCAGAAAAAAGGTACCCATGTATAAAAATAATAGGAGTATCCGAATCTTTCTCCGATGATAAAATTATTGAGATGATAATGAAACAAAATGAGTTTCTCGATAATTATACTCCAAAAATTATGAGAGTAGTAAACAATAGAAAAAATCCTGGTAAATATACTTCCTATACTATTTACATTGAACTAGATGGAGAAACATACAGTAAGATTATTAAAAATGGTAAAATAAATTTAGGATGGGAAAGATGCCGGATATTTGATGCTCTCTCAGTCAAGCGGTGTTATAAGTGTTATGGATTTAACCATAAAGAAATAGAGTGCAGAAGCGAACATGGAGTATGTCCAATATGCACTGGAGATCACAACAAAACAGAATGCCCGCATAAAAATAATAGCCAAGAAACTAAGTGTATTAACTGCGTAAATGCTGTAAATAAACTGAAACTTAAATTGGATATCCATAACCCTGCATGGAGTTATGAGTGTCCAGTATATAAAAGAAAAATGGAAATCGAAAAAGGAAAGATATCATTTTTTTGAAAAAAACTCAAATTGATGACATTATATACCTAAATATACAAAGCTTACTTGCGCACAAAGAAGAAATAGAAATACTTTTGGAAAAGAATAAACCTAAAATTATGATATTTAGCGAAACCCACATCACGGAGAATATAGAAGACTGCGAAATTAGTTTTCCAAACTACAAAACTATACGCTGCAACTCACACAGTCGACACACGGGAGGAGTTATTATATTAATAAGAGATTTTATTGTATATAAAATAGTCACAAATGAACAACATGAGAAAATAGCTTGGAATTTGGCAATTCATATTAAAAAAGGGTTTACAAAGGGGCTTTTATCTGTACTATATAGATCACCAAGCACAAGTATAAGTGGATTTTTAACATATTTCGAAAGATGGTGCACAGAAAACATCAGAGAGAAGGAAGCTAATATTATAGTCGGTGATTTTAATATTAATATGCATAGTAATAATGATATTTATACCAAAAAGCTGACAGATATTATAAATGCAAACGGAATGAAACAACTTGTCCAAGAATCTACAAGAGTAACTCAAACGTCAAAAACATTAATAGATCTGGTCATAACAAATGTATTTGAATTAAGAATAAATCTACTTGACACTCCAAAAATTACGGACCATACTATCATACAAATTTTGTTAAAGAAACTTAATACAGAGAAATCTACTATATCATATTCTAAAGTATACAGAAATTATAATCAATATGATGAGAAGGAACTTAAATATAAATTAGAACAGTGTAAATGGGATCAAATAACACAATTAGAATTTAATTTAAAAGTAGAAAAATTTATTGAAAATATAAAACTTTCTCTTGATAGCATTGTACCAATAAAACAAATAAAAATTAACAGTATACATAACAAATGGTACAATAATAAATTTAAAAATATGCAGTTCGAAAGGGACAGACTATATAAAATAGCAAAAATAACTCAAAATAATGAAGACTGGAATAAATTTAAATCGCAAAGAAACAAATACCTAATTGAATTAAAAAAGAGAAAAAATGAATACTTTAAAACAAAAATTGAAGCTGAAAAGGAGAATCCAAAAAAAATGTGGAATACAATTAAATCATTGTTAAAAAGTAAAGAAAAACAAATAAATGAAAACATACAATTTCCTAATGGAATAGAGGGATCTAATATATCTAATAAATTTAACAAATATTTTATAAGAAGCGTGGAAGAGATAAATGAGAATATAGAACATATAAATTATAATTTTAACTTAGATGAAGAACAGGAAACCAAATTAACATTCAAAAAATTAACACAAAAAGATCTTTACGCAATAATTAAAACAATTAAATCAAAACCTAGTCCAGATGGAATTACAATTAAATTATTGGAAAAGACTCTACCCATCATAGGAAATTACTTATTGGATATTATAAATGAATCGTTATTGCATGGAGTCTTCCCGAAATCATGGAAAACATCATGTGTCATTCCAATAGCAAAAATAAAAAATTCAGTGAAGTGTGAAGAATACAGGCCCATAAACACCCTTCCAAAATATGAACAATTATTGGAATATATTGTGAAGAATGAGTTAGTTAATTTTTTTGGAAAAATGGGAAGTATTATGCAAAGAACAATGTGGATTTCGAACCAATCAATCTTGTGAAATGGCTATTAACTTGGTTTTAGAAGATTGGAAAGAGGAAACCGATAAGAACATGTTCGTAATTGCAGTTTTCTTGGATTTTAAAAGAGCCTTCGAAACAATAGACCGAGAAATAATTATTAAAAAATTGAAAAAAATAGGAATAAAAGGAAAAACTATAAAATGGTTTGAAGAGTACCTTGGCGATAGATACCAAATAACGAAGGTGAATGATGAAATTTCCGAGCCCCTCAAAATTTCATTGGGAGTACCACAAGGATCGGTTCTCGGACCGGTTTTGTTTATTATATACATAAATGATATTGTCGAAACATTAAAATATTCAAAAATAAGACTCTTTGCAGACGATGCCTTAATATATATATCGGGAGAAAATTATAAAACAATTATGGACAGACTAAATCATGATCTTAATAGTGTATCACTGTGGCTAAAAATTAATAAATTAAAATTAAATGTTAACAAAACTAAATATATGAATATAGGAAACAAAAGAATAGAAATTACACCATCAATTGTAATAGAAAATGAAAAACTTAATGAAGTCACTGAAATTAAATATTTAGGTGTAATGTTGGATTCAAAACTTACATTTCACCAAAACGCTAAGATGGTAATAAATAAGATTGCAAAAAAAATATCAATTTTGGGAAGGATCAGAAGATTTATTGATAAGGACTCCTGCAAAACTATTTACAAAGCAATTATTGAACCACACGTTAACTACTGTAGTAGCATTTTATTTTTATCAAACAAAGAAAACATAGATAAACTAACTGTATTACAAAATAAAGCCTTTAGAATCATTTTGAAAAAAAACAGAAATACGAGGGTAAAGTCGATGGTAAATGAAATGAAATTATTAACATATAAACAAAGAATATTTTACAATACAATGATATTTGTTCATAAAATTATAAACTCTAATAAAAAAACAGAATTTTGGAAAAAAATTGATCGGAACCAGCATGAACACAATCACAATACTAGAGAAAAGAACAAAATTAGACTTCCATTTAGGAAAAAGGCAAAGTCACAAAATTCAATTTTATTTAAAGCAATTAAAAAGTATTACGAAATGAAAAAAAATATTTATGAAGAAAAAAACATATCAAAATTTAAAATAATGGTCAAGACATATGTGATAAACAATTTATAAATTAAAAATATTTGTAATGTTATTATTAGAACACACATAACAATATGTATGATATGTGTGCCCTATTTTAAGATTTAAAAAAAAAAAAAAAAAAAAAAAAAAAAAAAAAAAAAATTTAAAACCAACATTAAAAACAGATTATGCTTACATTAACCAGACGAGACAACGTGACTTTACCTTATTACATGTTTATATTACTGTAGCGGGTTTTGAAAATTATAAATAAATGAAAAATATTTTTTTAATGCGTTTTTTTTACCATGATATCACGATACACAAGCAAATATTCACGTGAGAAAGAGATAAACGTATTTCCTTAGTTCATATTTATTTCTGTGTAATCCATTACCATAGTCACGAGACTAGCTGGCAGTGTTATTTTTTATGTTCTTAATAAAATCTAATCAAAAATATAACCAATTTCCTATTTATTCAATCAATTTTATTATATAGAATGTATGGACAAAGATAATTATACATCGTTACTGTTTTTTACTGTTGCAGTAATTTAAGTATTTTTTTAACACGCACGTCAGCATTTTCTGTGTAGCGTCACATCTGATCATGATGAATGTCTGTGAGAGAATAAATCCAAGTAAGGCAATTACCCACAGCTTCACGCTTGTAACGTGTCTAAGTAATTAATTATAGGTCATTGCCTCGGTATATATAATACTTAAGTATGTACTAATCTATTTAAACATTATTTTATTTATTATAATATAAGTATATCTTTGCAATAAATTATTGTTACATTTTCTTATGATATTGAAATCCTCGTTCCAAAAAAAATTTATCTTATGAATTGTGAATTGATGGGGGTCTATAAAATACAGTCGTTAAAAAAAATCTTTATTAGTAGCTTAAAAAATATTTTCAAATTCCCGCGAAAACGCTTCATTGCATTGGCCACGCCCCTAATACGTCACGATTTGGTTAAATTTTAACGGCCGTTTGTGACCGTTTAAATAGTCGTATATTTTTCTTCACGTAACGATTGTCAAGGTCAATCTTGTCGCGTTTTCGTGAAGGCGTATTTTACAAATTTTATTTGAAAAATTATGATTGATGGATTTTGTTAATACAATTTATTTTTCTTAATCCATTTCACATATTTTTATAGGTATTTGTAGTATGTGATATTTTCATATCGTCTCCATGTACTTATTCTTTAAAATTGTAAAGCAGACTCCCTTGAACTGGTATATTTTTTAATGCCTATTTAAGGAGCTTGCTATAACTTCATACTCGTAATACTGTCATAACATAATATTATTCTTATTAGCGTTCAATTATCAAGGTTCAAACCTATTTTAATCCCGATATTTTTATGTAAGATTACATCTTATTACAAGACATATAACAGAGAAATATCACGTACTACGAATTTTTATGTAAGATTACATCTTATTACAAGACATATAACAGAGAAATATCACGTACTACGAATACCGATAAAAATGTATGAAATAGATTTAGAATAATTAATTGTATTTTAGAAATCAATATTGATATTGTGGAGAAAAGCTTTCATACGTAAATGTAAAAAAGAAATTTAGTTAAAATACATTGCCAGAAAAACGCGACATGTTTGTCCTTGGTAGTGGTGACGTAAAAATTTGTGATAATGTTCTAAACAAATTTGAATGGTCGGGAACAAATGAACATGAATCGTGACGTACAAGGGGCGTGGCCAATGGAATGACCGTTTTTGCCAGTATTTTATAGATCTTTATTACTTTAAAAATGTACAAAAAAATGGTATTTCTCTATTGGCAAACAAAAGGCTTATTTTTACTCAAAAATGTCACGACGCAATTCACATTACGATTGCACTTGTTTATAAATAATATAGCGCCATAAGAATCCCTGTTATTAAAAAAAAAAAAAAATATTTTTCATTTATTTTTTAAAATTTATTTTTCAAAAATATTTACAAAATAGTCTTAAATTAAAGTCCTGCTGAGTTGCATACATACAACTCGTCAGCAGGTTCTTATAAATTACATCGATTATTTACACTTAACCTACATTAACAATAATTTGAAACCTAATCTAATCGTTCATTGCATTTGTTTATTATAAATTCTACAATTAATTTGACTTGAGCTCCCTTGTGTTTGGAATATCATCTTACAATTACATAAATAACTCTGAAAGTATTGAGTGTTAACAATAATGTTGTGTCCGTTTTTTTCCAAATGAAGAGAACAAAAAGACACAAAAAAAGTACAATGAATTAGTCAATAATCTATTCTCCTTCATTATTTTACAACAAATAAGTCTATAATTCACAGCGTCTTCATCGTACTCTGCGTGAATATCGCGAGCAACTTTGGAAGCTACTGAACGCGAACAGAAGACATTGTCAAAAATGCTCACTTTTGTCTACTTGACATTGCATTTTGAAGGCTTGTAATCAAACAAAATAACAAATGTAACGCAAAAGCAAACAAAACATCTTGTGGAGCAGAAAATTTTCTTTCAAATGATCTTTACCATTTTGTTTTACTTTTGGTGATCATTTTTAAACTTAAAAAAAAAACGGACAAAACTTATGTTAAAACCTAATATTTATAACTATTATATCGTGATGATCGTGATGATCGATCGTAGAACAACGACGCATGTGATTTACTTCAAATTTAACAATGTTTTTAATATTTCCAAATGCTTGCAGACTGGCTGGATTTTCTCCCTAAGGAGTTGTTCATATTTCAATTTGTTACAACAGAGAGAGAAAACATTTTTGAGAAAGGAATATGGGAGTCTAGTCAGTAAATGCCTAGACTCCCATATTCCCTTCTCAAAAATGTTTCCCTCTCTGTTGCAACAAATTGAAAAATTCTTAAAATTTACTTGAGACTGGTTTAATTTTTTTTTGACACTTAATGTCACAACTTGATAAGTATAAGTATTTGATACTTGGGGCAGTTATATATATATTTTTTTAACCTGGAATAAAAAGCCTTTTTAAGATCAAATATAAAAGAATGACAATGTCGCAATGCTCGGACATCCGTCGTTATTCTACGATCACGACGATACGTATGGTAAAACAATATACTATCAATAAAAAATATAAACTAACTAGTACAGACTCTCCGTCAATTTCAGTTTTAAATGGGTATCTTTTTTATTAAAATGTATAAAAATCTTTATAAGAATTTTTAAACAGTTTCTTTGCCTTAGACATATTATCAAACGTTCTTAGTAAAAGTATGTTTTTTCAATTCCAAACAGCTGTCCGAAAACATTTATTGAATTAAAATTTAATTTTATGTAATTTAATTCAATGTAGTGTTATATGTAATCATGGAAAGTAAATGTCACTCAAATCAATATTCGTACTATTTTTTGCGTTTGAGTCAAACAATATAACAAGCCATGTACTCATATCTATCGCATCTGAGCAATAATAATAGCACAAGTATAAAATTGTACTCTTTTAATTGAACTGAATATACATATTTTCTATCCTCGCAATTAATGGCATAATTCCTAAAAATATTCATCTGGCATCAAAAGCTTTACTTATATTTCAAATTCAAGTTATAATAGTGTCACAATAATGCTATCGTTATTTCTGAAAGCTTTTAAAACAAACAGTACAAGGGAGAAAACTTTAGTTGTGTCATTGTTTTTGCGAATGAATGTTAGTTTGCTAATAGCACGAATGTAAGTGTAACTGCTTTTCTCTAAAAATATTTTTTTGTTGTGCCACTGTTATTCCAGAGGTGCGTTGTATTAATTGCATTCAATTTACTTGGCATTTTTGTACTTAGACGTGTGAAGTTTGTGCCAATTTCGATGTTTACCAGAAACAAAAAACTAGCAGTTTTGACACATATGACGATTTATTAAGCGAAACCTGTTAGCATACATACATTATTGTCTTCGCCGTTCCATGATACATCGGTGTATATATTGCGTTTTGAAAGCGATAATTTATTTTTATTTCACTATTGCTGGATGGTCCCACGTTTGAAAAGAATGAAGAACACAGTTCTGTTTGTGAAATGGACGAGTGTTTTCGACTCGATTACTATTCTCAGGTAAAAATCCAGTAAAAGGAAATCGAATGGAGAAAAGTGCGCCTCGTAAAGTATTGGTTTGCGCGTTCGCCTACCATGCTTGAGGTCCTGTGTTCGATTCCTGGACAGGACGACATAAAATATATGACATTTTAAACGTTTTATTAACATACATATTTTTTAAATATGAATAATTCATAAAAGGCGAAAAGTACAAATGAAAATAAATTAAACAAAATATCAAACCAGACAACCTGCTAATGCAGCATTTATTTTTCCAATGCAGTGCCCTATGCATCATCATGGTTTGATGATGATCAATATTAAAGAGTTCTGTAAGCAAACAAACCATCACGCCGTTTCCCCGTAAGGGTAGGCAGAGACGATTAAACGCCATATCACTATGTCTTGGCTTACAGATCTCGCTTTCTCTTCATTCATTCATCTTCTAATACACGCGCGCCGATTATTCCGACTTTTGACATTTTCATCTTCAAACATTTGTTGGATTTGGTCATGCCATGTCTTTCTTGGTCTTCTTCGGTTTCTGCATTCATCAACATTAGCATCTTAAATCTTTTAGCCGTTCTTTCGCTGTCCATTCGCTATACATGTCCAAACCAACGCAAAACTCCTTTCTAAAGTTTGACGATAATGCTTTTCCTTACCACGTTTTACCACGCCTTCTATGATCAATCCACTAGTTCAATATACTAACTAGCGACATTGCCAATTATTCACAATTTTCTAAACTCGTTTTGAATTAATTTTCTCATACGCTATTTAAAAACAAAATAATGTGTATGCTATTGAATTTTTGTTACGATAAGTGCTTGGCCATAGTGGCGAGCGTTTTACCGCGTGGCGCCTTACCGCACCCACGCGGTCACTATGGACACTACACTTGCTGCCACTATGTTTGAGTTCACCGCGCCCGCGCCGCGCCTCAAACCCCTCGCCACTATGGCCAAGCACTAAGGACCACTAAAAGTGAAGAAAAAAATCAAAATTAAATAATTGTAATGTTTTTGTCACCAAAATCTTACGTTTTTCTCAGAACACATTTTTTTACTTTTTTTTTTTGGCGCAACTGGCCTTAAAAGGGCGCGAAATGGGCAAACAAGCAGCGTTGCCAACTCTACCGATTTTGAGAGCAATCCTCCGATCTACCGAATTCGATGGTAACTCTACCGATTTTTAAAAATCTTGAAAAAATATTTGTATGGGCGAAAACTGTTTTTCGAGTAGCGCAATGAGACACCGTGGCCAGATGCAAACAAGATACGAGTATTATTGGGCGAAACTACTAGTATAAGTGTATTCAAGTATTAAAATATTTCAATTATATGTACAGTAAGAAAAAGATGTAATGTTTACTACAAACAAACTGTTATTTCTCTGTGCAATACTTTATTTTGAACACAGATAATCATACCTAAATGTAGGCGAAAACGCTAAAAATACCTAAGCTTTACACTTATCGAAAAATAAAAACAAACGAATACCTGTATTCACTGTCATTTAAATAAACATTTTTAATTTTCACAGTCTATAAAAATTTAGTCTAAGATAAGCATCGGAGCCGGACGGACGTCGCGTCGCTTGTGGTATTATAGATACGTTTACCTATGAATAACGTGTTTTTGTGCATCGCATAAAATACCTTACTCACGCGCGCGAACCTTTTCGAAACTTCTAGATTTAGGTTCTGCAACGCAGATGAGGAAACACGTGAAACAGTGAGTGTGATGTGATGATTGCATCATAAAAGAAGCCTCATCCTCGGGGGACCACTGGTTGAGGATGTTAAAGAGCTCGCTTCCCGCCCAATAGCCCCATATTTTACGGATCTAGGCTTGGAGGGGGAGATTTAGCAAAATGGACACTCTCACCTTCCACTCAGTAGCTTTATAGACCTGGGCTTGGAGGGCGAGAACTATTCACGGGGACCCATCACAATAGATCTTCACGGGTCGCAGTGACGTCAGGAGCTTGCATCGCACTGACTACCACTTCTGAGAGTAAAAATAAGAACTCACGCGCGCTCGTTAGTTAGCCAAGTAAACTACAACATAATACGCGTGGCAGACCAAAAACAGTAGTAAACACAAGAATAATTTTAGCTCAAAAAAAATAAAACACGCATAATTTTTCATGGAACAAAACAAAATTATTGCATTCGATTTTTTATAATACCAACCCTCATATTGTCTTTTCCACGCTCCGAATATTTGCCCCCATTTAAAAAAGGATAGGGAGATTCTAATTTTATAGTATACGAGCAAGTGACGTACTTTGACATTTAAAGCCCGTTTTCACATGGAATTATTCAGAAAAAATAATATGACACTAACACTTTGTATCCCGGAGCCGTGAAAACACGTGATTATATAACCATGCGTTGTGTCCCGGTCCCGTGTTTTCACGTCGTTTACCAGCTGTCTAAAAGGGTGCATTTTATTGACATCTAGTGACTTTTATTAGTACTTTTTCGCTGCTGGTAAACCACGTGAAAACACGGGACCGGCACACAACGCGTGGTTATTGAAATCACGTGTTTACATAGCTCCGGCATACAAAGCACAAAAAAAGGAGTAAGATCCTGTATATGTGCAAACATTGCAATGCTCAATGTGGCTCTCCATAAAAGCCAATGTTGGCAAAACTATCAGACAAAAATTACTTATTTATTTATTTCAAATGAATCTGAGAAGTTTCAATTGATTTAACCTAGTATTTTCATACTTATGACACTTTTAAGAAACCCTTCACTAAGCATGAAATTTCACAAAAATGGGCCGGGCACAGGGTAAATTCTATGTGTATTCGGCCGGTGCTCAAAGTGCTAATAATACCTTAAAATTACTGTGTTTGCCTAGAGTAAGTAAAATGAATAAATGTTCAATTGAAATAATACATATTTTTAAAATATTTTTTTTTCTTTTGTTCAGGAAACATACAATACAATGACATAGTTTTAAAGTGTAAAAAAATAGATTTAAGGGTCAGATCACACAAACACTTCGCGAAAATCCATTCAGAATCTATATTACTGATGATTGAATTGTTAATTTAATACAGATAGTTAGGTAAATATCTAAGGTATGAATTAATTGAAATATCGAATAGAAATTTTCAAAATCTCATGAGAAATAAATGAAGGAACTTACGTAAAAACACACGAAAATACATTTTCTTAGTGCATCTTTGTGCCTATTGCAGACATTTAATTACAAAATCATTTCATAATCCCTGACAAATTAGTTAAATAATATTCTAAGTGCATTATAACCACATTAAAGTAATTAAATTTTCACTGAAATTCGGTAAACTTTGGGAATATTTCGAATCGTTGAAATCGCCATTTTCTATGCACTTTATTACTTTGCCGTAATTTTTTTTTAATTTCGGGTATTTTTAATAAATTTATATTATTTGTTTGTGATTTTATACGTTTAAAAAATATTTAATTTTTTACGCCTAATAAAATTAAATTTACTCGATGCAATTCCGCCAGTGTTTACTCCTCAGAGTAATAATGCGTCAACCTAAAGAGAAGTCCTTACACTTTGTTTCATAGAACGCAAGCGATGTTGGTTAGCAACAAATTGGCAGCCATTTTGTTTTGTTTGACAACATACGCATAACGGTTCTATCAGATGCTTCTGTCGCTGTGCTTGGCTTTGTTTGCAAATAACTTGGATATTTACGTTATAATAAATAAAAATCGGCTATGGTGAATCGCAGTATGCTTGGTTGCAGCAGTCGGAGCGTCAAATGTGTTAAAAGAGTCGGTTTTCACAGGTAATTGATTTTGAATATTTTGGCATTTATTGTCCAGACACGTGTATTATGTTGCTTAAAAACTTTACGTATATCAACATATTTACTTCGGATACTATTTTTTCTCAATTTAGGGGATAAATTTGTGAATTAAAGTATATTTACTGTTGATAATGTCAGTTGATTACGGGCAATATTTCGGGGCCGCACTAGGTATCCATATAAAGTTTGAGTCTTTATTGAGTAGAGGTTGATTCAAATTTTACTCGAAAATAGCAACATCAACCTTGAAATCGCATCTTAAATGACATGTCCAAATTTCGCCATTTCGGAGATGTGACGGACAAACAAACAAACTCAACACAGGACTTTGGTTCCATGGAGTTGGAATGTATGTCTCAATAAATGTAACATGAGTATATTGTGAATAAATAAATATAAAAATAAACACACACATGTATTTTCAATTTTATAAAATAAATATAGGCAAATTATAGAAAAATAAATTGGAATAACCCTGCAATAATAAATACACACGTACATATATAAAAGTATTTACAGTGCAAATTGATATCCATTTGGCGATTCTCGACCTGAGTACGGCCCATTGTTTTGCTGCGAACTGTAGCTAACTTAATACCCAATAGTGATAGAATGGTTTTCCTACATGTGGGCTCCTCTATAGCTTGGCGCATTATTACTCTGAGATTTACTCCAAGCTTCCCACCGTTAGATGTCGTATTCGGCTAGAGCGCTGACAGCCAAATATAAAGTATATAAAATACTTAACTGTTTCAATCCCTTGGTACTATTGCGACCTTAACTCTAATGGACCAGTAAAGTTTCCATATTACATAATATGCTAAGGTTATCGATTAACTATTTTTATTTTTTCAAGTACATAATAAGCGGAAAAAACATAAATGAAAGTAGTTTACAAATTAAAATCAAAATTAAAAAAGTTATGTTAAAAGTATGTAGTTAGTATTCAAATAAATAGAAATGGTAATAAAATTAAAAAATGCTTACTAAAAGTAATTGAAAAGTAAGAATTAAAATTAATAAGAATAAAAAAACATTCTCAAATGCAAAAAAAAAATTCAAACAGGAAAAATATATGAATACATACATATTTTAAGGAATTTAAAAAAAACAGATGAGAAGCAACTAAAAGAAATTGAGTTAATTTAAAAAACATTCACTAAAAATAAAATCGTAAAAGTAAAAAAAAGGTAATATAAAAGCAGTTTACTTATTTAGATCTAAATTTGTAGCAGCAGAAAGCAAAAGTCAACAGATGGAAGAATTGAGGAAATGTGCATATTAAAACATGGGCTGAATGTTGAGTGTTACACAGTGTGTAAAGTGACCACTTAAAACAGCCAATGACAAGTCAAGTAAGGTAAGATCAGATCTAAATAAGTAAACTGCCTTGTTTGTTTTTTTTTCCTTTAACGATTTTATTTTTAGTTAGTATTCAGCTAGTCGTAAATATGAAAACCCGGTTCATTTAACCCCATCTGACGAAATTATTTAAAATTGAAAAATAGATATTAGAAAAAAAGAAGACAACACTATTGCAATATATCACAAGTATCTTCTTATATTGCCTGAACTGTACACGACGTTTTCTTTATAAAACGTTTTAATTGATAGATTATATGCTTAGTTATAAAAATGTACCCTTTATCTGCAGATTTTATCTGGGGCAATGATTCACAGAAAGGTTACAATAAAATTATTTTATGTTGCCAGACTCATAGCAAGGGTTGTAACTTTCATTACTTGCGTGACATTTTATAAATTACGAACAAAAAAGGCTTAAGATAAAAATTAAACGCCAAATGGTATGTATACTAACAACGGCTTAAAATAAGTACAGCGTAGCCTTTTTTTGTTTAGTTATAGCACTGGTTCTCAAATTTATATAACCCACTGTCCTTTTTCAAAAGATAAATTACTCAATGCCCCCCTTTACATCAACTTTTTTTAATTCACGTGAAACAGAAATATGCGGTATTTTTTCTATGAACAGACAAAATAAGATTGGCTGACACTTAAATTGGTAAAATATTTATTATGAATCTGATATACTACTATCAGATTGTAAATGTAAAAACCAAAATATGTTATACGCAATTACTATGGGAAACAGGAAATTAAAATGACATAAACAGACTACAAAGACAGCAAAATAAAAAATTAAAGTTAGTATATGACCTACCCTATCTAAAAGCAAATAAATAACTTTTTAAACAAACTAAGCAATTAAATGTAACTGAACTTTTTCAACTAGAATCCTAAAAAAATATTTTTAAATTAGCCACTGATGAAATTGTAGACGAAGAATTAAAACTTGAAAAAAACTGTAATAAACATGAACACAATACGAGAATATCAGAAAAATATCAAATACAACCTTTTAAAACGAGAAAAGGACAATCGAGACTAATAAACCATGGACTGAAATTATACAATAAACTACCAGACAAAACTAAACAAAAGACTCAGACAACCTTTGCAAAAGACGTTAAAAATATTATCATTAACAGTAGAATGTGTTTTACAATTATTTTTCACCAGTATATGGTAATTTAAATAATTGTAATATTAATTTATATTCACATGTAGTGTTCTTATTCTTAGAGGTGGGGGTCAGTGCTATTCAAGCTCCTGACGTCACTGCGACCTGTGAAGATCTATTGTGACGGGTCCCCGTGAATAGTTCTCGCCCTCCAAGCCCAGATCTATAAAGAGCTTGGCTACTATGTGGAAAGCGAGAGTTTACCTTCGTTCTCGACTGCACTACCCTGCAGCCATGCATCTCTGGGCACGGGTCGGATAACACCATAGATTAAGGTTTTTGGAATTAAGGTGAACTCCTCCACACATTGGTAAGGAGTCGGGGATCGGATCGAAGGGAGGTTTGTTAGTTGTAGCGGGCTGAGGTGATAGATATACCAACCAGTTTGGTCAGAAAAGGCTGATATCTTCTCTTGTCTGGGATCAACTTTGATGTTCCCTACTGCCTCGTGCCATATAGACCCGCCACAACGCTCCGCACTTGTCATTTGTCTTTCTCTACAATGGACGATGAAACTGTGACAGCGAGCGCGCTATGCATTTTTAGTATAGCTTATTACATCAATGTCATACAAAGAAATATACATCTTTCAAAAATGACGCGTGCGTTTTGTATGAGCGCTCGATGCGTACTGCGACCTGCAACCTGCGACCGTGCGATTATGTGGCCAGCCACTCGCGCTCATATTGCCGGTTCTTCGACTCGCGCTCAAAAACCGACAAAATAGAGAGCGGTGGGCACGACGAGTAATGTTGCCGCACTACGTCTCTGCCTCGTCGCTACTTCCCATGCCACTCGTCGAGTGTGTGGCAGGCCCAATAGACACGCCACAGTTGGGTCGGCTATTCGCAACCCGCCGGCCCGCCCGGTCGCATGAGAAGAATGCGTCCCACCTGATCAGTGCCCACCGGCATTGTATAGTGGTAGAATAAGGATGGTATTTCCATCCGAATTATAACACTATACTTAGGCGTAACTTTACGCCGAGTTTATGAGTAAGGCCCTGTATGAGTTTGGTATCGGTAGGGCATCGCACCCGTAGGTAACACAGAAGAATAGTAAAGTACAGTTGCGAGAAAAAAATCGTTTTTCCTTAATTTAAAATCTTATTAAAAGAGGTTATTTATTTAATTTGTAGAAGTTTTTTTCTTCTAGAGATCTCCTTCAGCGCCCCCAGACGGGCGGATACGCCCACTTTGAAAATCTGCGGGTTGTAGACATGCTTTATAATAAATTTACATGCGTGTTTGAATAAGATAATATATTAGTTCAAAATATATTCTAAAATTCATTTTACGTTAAGTATTTTTGAAGAAAGTTGTTGTTTTAGTAACTTCTGTAGATTTTCTGTTCTGTATTGCTATGGCTAGAAAAGATAAGTCTTTGTGATTTGCGGTCAAACTTATAGCGAGCCAAATAGCCACTAAAGCGTTATTTTTAATGTTAGGGCTAAGTCTATCAAACACTTGAAGATGGACATGTCAAGAGTAGGAATAAGCGTGCGTGCATGAAAAAATGTATGAATTTAGAGGAAGCAAGGTTTGTATGCAAAGAGAGAGAAATGTGGCGATCTATCCTCTCTGCCTACCCCTACAGCGAAACGGCGTGATGGTTTGTTTATTTTTGTTTTGTTTGTTTAAGGCTAAGTCCCTTCTTGTAGAAAATACTAAATGTATTATATGGGAGTTATTTTATTAGAATTGTGTTAATTATTAATAGATGGATAACTTCTAGAACTTCATAATATTTATCAGAAAACGCTCATTTTTGGTTTTTATCTTAAACTTGCTTTATAAAACGTACATAAAAATATAAACTTAAGTTTGGGAAAAAATAATAAAAAAACATTGCAATTAAAAAAAGAACATGTATTGGCAAAATATTTTTTAAATGTCTCATTAATAAATAAATAATTACACGCTGAAAAAATAAAAAACATGTTTATTGAAACGATGAAAAATACTAAATTAATAATAAAAAGTCTCAATGAGGAATAAAATAAATAAATTTTAGTGGAAAATAGGAACTGTCTCCAAAAACAATAAAAAATAAATAAATTTCTCTATGGAAATGAGGAAATGTCTCGGCAAAAAAAAAATGTGTTATTGGAAAAAAATTTAGTCACATTAAAATAAAGTGTGACGAAAAAAAAATTGACTGAAAAAAGTTTGACTGAAAAAAAGTGTGGCTGAAAAAGTGTGACGAAAAAAAGTGTCACTGAAAACACTGTGTTACTGAAAAAAACAAATGTGTAACTGAGAATATTTAAAAAATAAGTCAATTAAAAATTATTAATGTGTCACTGAAAAAATGAGACAAAATAAAAACGCCTTTAACTGAATGTAAAATATTGTCTTACTAAAAAAAACGCAATAAAAAATTTAAAACATATCAATGAAAATAGGATACACATACTATCTTTATAAAAAGAAACAGTGGATTTTAAAAAAATGAAATAAATACCTACCCGAAAACTAAGAAATGTTTTGTTAAAAAATACGTAACCCTTCCAGAGAAATGCGGGCCTGTCAGCAGCGCGCTGGGGCACGCCAACGCCGCCGACCCGGAACCTCCACAGCCGCTGGTGACCAGGAGGCCGTCCTCGGCCGGCCTTCCGAAGTGGGCGCCGCCCTCGGCCCCCAGCGGGCCGCACCCCGCCCCCCAGGGCGGCGCGGTCCAGCCCGCGCGGCTGCAGCCCCTGTCCCTAGCCACCCTGGATAGAGACTGCTTCATCATACCCGTGCATAGTCTGGACCGTTTTCTCCCAGCTGGAGTACCGGTAAGAGAAAAAACATACGAGTTTAATTTGTATGGTTTACCAGCTTTTATTCGCGGCTTCGCTCGCATTAGGAAGAAACTGATTTATTCGTTTGTCGTTTAATGAGAATGGTATATTTTTTCGAGACAAAAAGTATCCTGTATCGATTTCCAGTCCTCCAACTATCGTTACATGCAAAAATATGACGATTTCATTGTGTAAGTCTAAAGCGATGTAGTACCTTTTTTCTGTTATAAAATTAATTGATTTTTCCGCTTATAATTTTCCCGAAGCAGTGAATTTTTTTCGGGATATAAAGCAGCCATAAAACTTATCAGCTCGTCAGATATTCCTATTCAAAAAATCACGTCAATTGTTTATTCCGTTGCGACGTGAAAGAAACACAAACAAACAGACAAACACACTTTCCCATTTATAATATTAGTATGGAGTTTTTTTTAAAACATGCAAAATGAATAATAGGTTATTTACTATAAAAATATATTAAATATTATTTTATTAAACCATTCGTTGTCAAAAAAAAACTTCTAAAATGTATTCTCGCCACGGGATTTCCCTGTGAGGAATACATTGTTACCAAATCGTGTATATCATCAACAAAACACTTAACAAATAATTCAAAATAAATAATGAAGACTCGATGGCTGCTTTCAGGTAAAACTCCTGAATAAGGAAATCGAGTTTAGATAAGTTGGGTTTAACCCTTACGCTGCTACGCAGTTTTTCAAGAATCTAATCAGAAATCTTATTATTAATACATTTTAAAAATATTTTATCGAATACGTTGTTTTCCAAACACACTACTGTTTTAAAAATTAATAGCAATTCCAAGAAAAATCTTCCATTTCATAAATATCTAATTCAAGCCCAGTGGAGTGAGCGAGATAGATAATTCGTGCCGCAAATAGACAATTTTCATACAGCGGTTGTAAACCCTTTCTTAATTGAAAATAAAAACAAACAAAACTGATCTCGTACAGCAATCTCAAGGCGCATTGTTTGAATAGTTATTATTGAAACGAAATAATAATGATAGTTTTTTGCTTATTGCGGGGCAAAGTGCTCTGTTATATATTATCAAACCTACCACTTCCATCAATGCATGCTAAACAAAAATTGTGTAAAATATATCTTGAAATTAGTTGCAACAGAGAGGGAAAACATTTTTGCCAAGGGAATATGGAAGTCTAGGCATTTACAGGACTTATGATCTGTCATTGGCTGGTTTAAATGACCACTTTACACACTACAAAATATTCACTATTTTAGGGGTATGTTTACACATCCACATTCATGACTATTTTTACATTACCTCAACTCTTCTCTCTGTTGACTTTTGCAAACTAAAAGAGCTGAAACCTTTATTGATGTCGGTGAGTTTTACCTGGATAAATTATTTCACCTAGGTAATGCCTAAAAATACTTTAATTTTTTTATGCAAGTTATTTTAATCAACAATATTTTGAGTATGTCCAAATGTTTGTAGGGAGTTATTTAGATTGAAACTTAAAAGTAACCGGTAAATGTACTAAGAAGTGATATTATTTCTTGGTAGATGTTATAATATAATTTTAAAAAATAATGTTTTTGTACAACTGTCTCACAAATTGATATCTCTTCTAAGAAAAATATTCCGTTTTACTAATAGCTAGTTCACGCATAATGGATTGAGCGAGATAGACAACAGTTGACGAAATTACAAACAGCTTAGGTAAATTACATATTTTTTACATTTGAATATATTTTTAATCTTACTTTGTTACTCTAACTAATAATTTTACTCTGCAAAGCGTCCTTTTTATTGTGAATGAATTTACAAAATATATCATTCAAAATGATAACGGATAGTGAAAGTGATAAAGAAATAATAGTACCTCACCGAGAAACTCAGAGGCTTAGCAGCTAAACCTATTCCGAAAGTGAATTAGACAATAACGATCATTTTTTAAGTGATAGTGATAATAATTTATAATATGACTCTTACGAAGAGCACGAAATCGAAGAAGCTTTTTCTAAAGTATTTTTGGATCAATATCGAGCTGATATACCTCATTTACGTTTTGTTTGTAGAATAGAGTTTGTATAGTAATAATTACGTTTTGTTAGTAGAGTAATAATTACTACCTAATGAACAGCTAAAACATTTGAATTTCCCATTGCTATGGGCACCCATTATAATAAATGAACTAATGTTTTTTTTATATTCAAACGTCCTAATTGACAATCATTAGGTTCCATGGTGAATTATTTTTATGTTTTATGGCTCTTTAGTTATTTGTTTATATTCTTAATTATGGGATTTTCCGGTGATATTAATTAGTTATTCATTACGGAAGTACATCAATATTTTCTTAATTATTGGATCGGGTTTAATCGCGGGAAAAACGCCGAATGCAATTATTTTCTTCAAATATTATATAAGTGATTAAATAACTAACTATTAACATTAATTTATTTTTCATTTGACTGTTTTTGCAATGTAAAAAAGTTCACTGTTTCAGGTCCCGACTAGCTAGAAGTTTCCTGTGTTTAGTCGTTTCTCTTTTCTTAAAAGCACTGTGAATTTAAACATCATAAGTAAATTTATAATGAGGATGTTTAGTGGTTTAAAAAAAAAATGTTATTAGACAAAGCTTTTTTAATTTTTATGTATCGTATTATCAGCGCTACGATCTTTTAAATTTTTGTATTTCTGACATTAACCCGCGTGTGACGTCGCAAGTTCTCTTCCGCTTCTTCTCGGTTAGTTCTGTTAATTGGTCCATTGACGATTAGAAAAACCGGAAATCTTCCCCAATCCTCTTATCATTGGTTGATTCATATGAACAAGTGACGTCATTCAAAGTAGATCGTTTTTATTTAAATATTTTTTATTAATTTCAAGAAACTTTGCCGTACAATTTAATGCTCAAATTTTAACCGCGCGTAAGAAAACATTTTTTGTGTTAAATTTTCCGTGGGGCTGAAATAGGTACGAAACTAAATGATAACCCGTCGAATAAGTAATTTGTATGTTTTGAAAATGTTTTATACCACTGACGGTTAAGTGCAACAAGCAGTTCCCGAATTCATTTACCCTTTTGGGGATTATGACGTCAGCATCAGTCTAGTTGGAACTTTATGATAGGGATTAACAACAACGATATATCGTTGTTTAGCAGTATAAGGGTTAAGTTGGGACGTTTGCCTACGTTTATTGAGGTCCTTGGCCGCGATTATAAACGCTGTCTTCATCTTCAGACGGTATAAACTAACATCGATATTTATATGCGGAAATGTGTATATCTGTATGAAAATTTACAGTATCTTCGTCGGTAACCTGTAATTGAACATGTTTAGAAAAAAATGTAAATATATTATATTTTTCATACAGAAAACTTAATTCTACTTTGTAAATAAAATTGAAGATGAATTTCAACATCTCATTAGAATACGGACCCTGATTTCAATACCAACACTGCTCTTCCACGCGCTCTTCTATTTTAATGCCGCTTTCTAGCTATTTTGTATTTATTTATTTATTTGACGGACTTATGCAGTCCATTCTAAGGATGGTAAATACAATTCCTTGTAATAAATACAGGCACTAATAAAATAAAATACAACTAAATAAAATTAAAGCCAGGACAGAAAAAATAAGAATTACTACCGCAAGACAAGATCTAAGCTATCTTAGTGATTTTTTGAATCTATAAAGACTTACACCAAAAAAGTCCAGATCCTGTCTCGAGTTTACAATACGACACAATCGGGACATTGGTGCATGCAAGCCATAGTTTGTGCTGTTTGATCGAGGAACAGCACATGATTATTTCGCCACCGGCGGATTGGAACATTGAATGCCGCTTGTTCCAGTAACGATGGTACATCAATTAAGCCATTCAGTAAATTAAACATAAATATGGAGTCAATGTTATTTCTACGTTTTTGTAGACTTGAGATTTTTAACATTGACTCCATTTCTCCGTAAGTGTAGTCTCCCCTCTCGAGGCCAATCAAACATGCTACTTTTCTTAGCAAAGGATGTTGCACCGATTCGATATGATTTATCCAGCCTACATAGAAGGGAGACCAGATCACGGATGCATATTCTGTATGTAAATATGCGAGATAAAAGCTATTTCTACGGCCGCGAGAGCGTTTGGAGTACCACCTCTGAGGTGGTATTCTGAACGCAAAACCGCGTGTAGAAAACGGAGTTTTGACACGTAATTACGTACCAAATACACACTAAAGCTAGGGTTTCCTAAGACAGCGGTACCCGTATCTTAACGGCCGTAGTGAACGGTGATGCGGTGGACAGCCGTCGTAACGGTGACTAGAGAGTGGTTTCCTAGGGAAACGGTGTAAATAAATGTTATGAAAACCGTTTTTCCAGGAAACCACTCTCTAGTCACTGTTAAGACGGCTGTCCACAGCATCACCGTTCACTACGGCCGTTAAGATACGGGCACCGCTGTCCTAGGAAACCCTAGCTTAACAGAGCGATCTTTTCGCGCTCAATTCCGTTAAGAATACCAGCCCTGGCAGGGTGGACGTGAAATATTTATTTTAAAGTTAGTCATTTTTGATTTAGTCTTTTTTTCGGAGAGTTACAGTGATAACATTTACTAGATCTGTGTAGAATTTTTAAAAAAACATGTACCTTTTATGAAATTTATTAAAAAAAGGTAAATTATCATGAAAATAAAACTTTGTTATTAGTGTTACACAATTTTAATTATTTTACAAGAACACTACTACAGTTTCGGGAGAGCACTCCTCCCATCTACGGGTGATATAAAACTAATATAGTAAACACAGAATATTGTTCACAATGTCATAGAATTTAAACAAAATAAAAAACCCCCTGCTCTAAGTTTCACTGATTAATTTGTTTATTTTTTGTTTAAATTCTATGACATGGTGAACAACATTCTGTGTTTACTGTATTAGTTTTATATCACCCGTCGATGGGAGGAGTGCTCTTCCGGAACTGTAGTAGTGTTCTTGTAAAAGAATAAAATTGTGTAACACTAATAACAAAGTTTTATTTTCATAATAGTTTATGATGAAGTGTTACGAAGTAAATGCCGATTCAACTACCAAAAAAAAAGTAGTTTAAACTACAATATTATTTCATTGTTCCTAGACTGGCACCTGAAGTGTAGGACTGATAACCTAACCTTAATGTAACAGACGATCGAAATATGCTGCACTTGGTTATGTGCCTTATGCACCACCGGTGCGAAAAGGGTAATGATAATGATGAAATTTCTCCAGGGCTACATTTGTTTACAAATGTTTGCACAGATTCAGAATCCTGCATATGATATCATTTGCTTACTGTTAGTACTAAAACATCATAATATGTAGCTGTAGTTACGTATCTATTAATACTATGACTAGATTATGACAGCCGTCAACAGTCCGATCCACTGTCTGCCAAGCAACTAACTTGACATGAATCGTCATAATATAAATGAAGAGTAGTAACGAAGCTAACTAAATCGAAATTCTAGAGCATGCCATTTATATATCTGGCAATGGAATTAACTGTGCTTACACATTGCATTACTGCTAATACTTTGTATGATATTTGTTTTTCACATTCAAATGATCCACGCCATTCAGTAGCGTTCATACGAGGACAATATAATATTGTCTGTTCCCAGCATCAGACTTATTGTCCTCGTGTGATCAGATATTTGGAGAACGGGACAGACGTCCTAGAGATAGACGTGCAGACTACCTCCGCAGGACAATGGATTATTCCCACCATCGTACTGCATTCTCGTGTGTGCGCGCACAGGCAGGACAGTAAGACAATAGCTACTTACTTCGCGCGTGCGTATCGATCCCGCGCTTAGAAAAAAAATGCCTTTTTATTATTTAGTTTGTCCTCCGACGCTTTAATAATTTAATTATATCTTGGTATAAAAGATATCACGTTTTTCACGAACTCGCTCAAATTTAGTTTTAAAGGTTCAAACGTTTTAAAGGTAATGGCAATCTAAAAGATTCACCTAAACCTCGTCGTCCTTCAAAATTGGATGATGACGTATTAAAATCCCTGGTCGAGTCAGATTTACGATAAACCATTGAGGAATGATTGCAAAGACTCAAATTCCTATGGTTAATTGTGAAGTTACATCTTCAACGCATCGGCAAAACAAATGAAATGGGAATTTGCGCGATTTCTTCATGATTCCCCTATTTTATAAACGTATAACTGAGCAATGTTTAATTTCATGAATACGTTTTTTTCAGTTTCCCATTCCACAACCGCAACCCCTGGACAAAGCCACCCCTAACAAGTCCGTCGTACCCGCCCACTCACTGAGCGTATTAGAAATCGCCGACCCAAAGCTCTGCATACTAGCGCACCTGATGAGCCCCCTAGAAGCCATAGATCCCATACTAGAGTCGCCTCTGGCCCGACCTCTCCATAGACAGAGAGCAGCAGCCAGCGAACTGCTGACTGACGTAGCTCAAGCCAACACTGCAGTCGGAGGGATGCTGTTAGCCAACATGGAGAAAAACGCAGAGTTCCCTTTCATAGCATATTACGTTATCAACAGCACACAGACAGACCCGCTGGTGTTCTACAACAATATGAGAGGAGCTAGTTTGAGCAAATTTGACCCGAGATCCATGCGATACACGGCAGCGCATACCTTGGACCTTTACAGCGAAGTCGCTACGATCTGCCGACCACCTTTCCAAGATCTCACCGGAGGAGTCAAAAGATCACACACGCCAACTACGGGATATATCATTAGTGTTTATAAGGTAATTGTATAATTGAACGTAGTAATGCAGAAAGCAGCCAGCCATAGAAAAGTGAAACTGAGATAATAGCACCTTTGTGAAAAGAGTGAATAAACAGATCTACACATCAGTTGGAATGTTTTTGACTTTAACAAATGATAAACAAGGACTATATTTGTTTTTTTTACACTACAAACCAGAATTTAATTATGTATCTGACCAGTTTTAATGATTTTAAAAATTCATTTAGATTTTCTAGTGATATGGGTGTTTTTTGCAAATTAAGAAATGCTGTTTTTGTGATGGACATCATTTTCAGAAGGTGACTAAAACAATTTTTTGTACAAAAACGGTCTGGCTGTCTTTAGCAGAATATATAATTGACCTTACTGCACCTGATAACATCAATATCTCTTTTTTTTTTCAATTGTGGACTGGCTGCTTTCTGCATAACTAAGTTCAATTTTAAGTACCCTGAAATTTTAATTAGATACATTTAAACGTATTTATTCAACGTATTGATATTAATAACATATCTTAAACTTCTTTAAAAATTAAATCTAAAAAAAAAAGTTATGATTTTGCGCCTTGAATCCGCAGCCTATATTATGCAGGTTATGTGCAGTTCTGTGTGTAGGCACATAATAAATCTACACTACATAATATGGTCAACTTTAGATGTAAATATATTACAATGTGCAACTGTGTGACCAATATTCAAAAGTAGATTTATTTTTAATAATATTGTGCGCGTGAGTTGATTTGAGGTTAAATGAAAAGGATGGATTACAATTGAAGTTATTTATTAAGCCGTAACACACGAGTTAAATCCTCTTATTTTACACAGAAGGAATTTACAATAGCGAACACTGGCGGAGAGCTGGTGGCCGGGCGACACGAAATGCCAAGATGAAATGTAATGTGTTCTTCTGATGCACGGCGTTTAATATCTTGTCCGAGCGGACACTGCAGCGGGCTACGCGTTCAGACCTGTCAACCTCACGGCTGTTGGTCTAGCCTTCCACAATATGCATTACATTTACATTTGTAATAATATAATAAGTCATGCATGAGTAGTTATTTTACGTTACGTATAATTTTTATGTGACAACATTTACAATAACAATATTATGTGGAAGCCTCTAATTGGACTTTATTATATATATTTATAATATAATGAGTCCTTTTTTTCATTTTTTTTTTATTTGTGAATAGCCAATATTTACTAAGTCAATATTTTTTACATATCGTTTTATCAGCGCTATGGTTTTTTAAAGTTTTGCATTTCTGAAATAACTCCGCGTGTGACGTCAGAGGTTGTTCTCTGTCAGTTCTTCCAATTGGTTCGTTTACGGCAAGCCAACCGGATATCCTTTATAGCTCTCATATCATGGTTGGTTCATATGAACCAGTGGCGTAGATCAAAGTAGTGCGTTTTTATTAAAATATTTTATATGATTTTTTTGTACATTTTCAAGAAACTTTGCTTTATAATTTAATGCTCGTTTTTTTACCGAGCGCAAGAAAACATTTTTTGTATTCAGTTTCCCGTAGGGCTAAAGTTCCTCATTGTATTTTATAAATGTGTGTTGGCTTTCCAATGAAATAAAATAAAAATAGTCATAACTCTTACGTGGCTGTGAGTCACACCAGTCAGCATACAATACAAGACTTGATATATCTCTGTATTTTTTTTAAATGATGACGTTGAGTTTTTTGTCATTTTCAAATGGACATTTTCACACCGGATTTGGAAAGTGATATTTGTATAACTATGCTGAATTTTAGTACAAAAAATATTTATCTTTGCTTCGCGAAGAATGAATGTGACGCCAATACAGCAATAAATCTATAAAAGAAAGAACTCATAACAAGGAAGACAGAGACGCACAAAAGTGGCCGGTATTTGAGTGAAAGATATTCAGTCGGTTATTGACAGTGATGGGGGGTGCACACTTGTAAGATGACCGGCGTATTTATGATTTTTAAGTTGTTTTGCTATAACAGGGCTCAATTATGTGTTTATTTTTATAAATTATAGAAAGTAATCATTAAACAGTATGTCTCAATGTTTTGTTTTTTTTTTGTGTGTCTGAACTTTAGAATATTCCTTCTTTTGCTTTTGGTAACACGATGTTACATCACCGCGCGTAAAGGAATTATTTACTACAATCTTGTAAGAGTTAACTATATTAAGGAAGTTCATGGGTTTTTTTTATTCGTTAATAGACAAATAAAAAAAACTGACGAAAGATTTGTTTTATTTTTTATTTATTTATCATAGTCGCCATAATTTTCAAAGTTTTGTAATTGTGAAATTACTTCACCTATGACGTCACCAGTTTCTGTAAGGGCTTTAGTGATAACGCTCACATGATTTTGGCTTAGCTTTATTAGGTCGATAGCAAACTTTACCAGTGTATCTAAGTCCTTCCGGTCAAACAGTAATTAATCTTAGTTACATAAAACTTTTAAGTGTATTTTTTTATAAAAAATACCTTTAAAAAAATATTGTTTTATCTAATGTTAATGAACTTTTTTTCAATGGTGTGGTTTTGAAAGAACGATGTTTTAAAATTGTTAAATCGTGTGATTTCTTTACTGCTACTATTTTATTATATATGCCCCATTTGTATCTATTCATTCCTTCATCTCATCTACCTCGTAACAATGTATAACTTAAAAGATTATCTGATTTGCAGGTATTTGAAGGTGATGATGGAGAGAGATTTGAAAGAAACTGGCTTTACTGGACTGGAGCAAGGATGTTGTATAGACACCTTCCTAGAGCAGCAGGATTAAGGAGAATAGCTTTACACAAGTAAGAATCCTATATCTTTGTTATGGAATAATTGGATGCGGAGGAGCCAATAATAATTTTACTAAGCCTTTAGAAAGCGTATAGAAACTATTTATTAAAATTATACTTTATGAAAATTCAACTTTTCCCTCCAACTAATTATTTCAGGAAGCTGAACTTTTGAACCTACGAGAAACCTGATCTTATCTTATCATTGTATATTTTTTGAATCTTTCGTTTTGGTTAGCGCGAATTTTCCTTATGATCGAAAGTGCTCCCTGACTTCAAAAAGGTTCAGAACCACTGTTCTAGGGGATAGAGAAGATTCATAATTGCACCCCTAGTCTTTAAAGAGCCTGGCTACTGAGTGGGGGGCGAGTGTTCTCATATTGCTAAATCTCCCCCTCCAAGCCCATGTCCTCAAAGTGTCGGGTTATAAAGTAGTGAGTGAACGCTCTAACATCCTCAGGTTTAACCAGTGAACCCCCGAGGATACATCTTGTTTTGTGATAAAAATCGTCACATTCGCATAGAGTCTGTAGAGGTGTTTAATTATCTGCACTTCAGAACCTACATCTAGAAGTTTTAGAAAGTTCATTTATTCGGGTAAACATTGAATAATTTTATGTCCTTGTACTGTGAGATACACGACTCGGCTTTTCTCCTCACTGGTAATCTTATTTTTTTTTATCTCTGGTTTTATATCTACGGGGCGTTATTGGTTAAAATTTATGATGCTTTTTATTTCATTTTAACCCATCAATGATTTAATTAATGAAATTTGCGACAATTTATTTTATTTGTTGCTGTAGGGGTAAATGCATAGAATTAAGAATAGTCCAGAAGGGGCGTAGAATCATATTTGAATACATCGGACTGTGTCCAATGATTCGCCCACTATGCCCGACTTTCGCCGCGCGCATTCGTAGTGTCCCCGCGTAATGTTGCACGATGGGAAAAAATATAATTATAACACAAATGAAAGGTAAAAAAAAGCAATCTGTTAATTTCTCTAAAATTTTATTGTGCACGCGAAAATATTGATTGACACAACAGAGTAGATAAGTATGTAAATGGTCATTTAATAAGAGTAATTGAATTAATTAACTTTAAACTTAAAATATAAAACAAATTTTATTTTACATAAAACGGATATTTTTATATCATGTTAAATAATATTTGAAGATAATGTTGGTCAAATGTCTACCACAGAGTTGTTTAAATCGAGGCCCAATTTTCATTAGTTCTCTTATAAGATAAGCAAAGTAAGGTAAAAAAAATTACTACCCTAGCAACACTAACGAAATTTCCATTTTGTTTCTTCGACAATCTGACAGATGGAAAAATAATTCAATTTTTAAGTAATGCATTTACTATTTAAACATTCGTTTGCTAATTACATATGAAATGTGATTCCATCCCGTTTCTTTAAGATCCTAGCAGTATTTCTAAACTTTAAAAGGACACAACACGGCACAGTGGAATTAGAATCAGGAGTTGCGTATTGAGCGACGTCTACAAAGAAACTAATGGGTCAAAACGTAAACCTACTCATTTATGAGTAGTTTAGACGCCTTCTGTTTGATGTGCGTATGCGGTTTCTGGACTCTTCTTAATTCTATGTGTAAATGGAATAAAATATGTTTTATGTATTTCAGATCAGTGGCCACAAAGGGCGACCGAATGTATCTGTTGGTATGCGAGTGCGGGACCCTTCTCCAGGACATGTCCGCCGCGGCCCTATTGGTCCCGGCGCTGAGGGCCCGACTGTGTGGTTACACGGGCCTCTACAGGCCAATAGAGGCTTTCTAGCAAGAGGACAAACCGCAAGACATCAACTGTAATATGAACTGTAAAAAAGATGCTCTTGTGATTATTGTGTAAAAAAAAAATTATTTAAAATTTAAAATATGTAACGAAAACTCTGGCACATAAAATTACTTTTTTAATGCTTCTAGATTTCCATGCAGTCTTCGCAAAAAGGTTCTCCATTATCGTTAAAAGTGTTATTTGTCAAACTTTTGCTCCATAACGGGTCAAACATCCAGGTTTAAGAAGAATCCCAACATTAACTGTGACCTCTTTTATATTATTTTTTAATTATGGGAGCTAATGCTAAATAAGCTCCAGGGTGGTATTCTGAATCTTCTCTATCTCCTAGAGTGATTACTTTGGGGATTTTTATTTTATGCGTGCACCTAAACATTGCTTCATTTATGGCCACACTGATGATAAAACGTCAAATAAATACGGACATCTAAAACCGTATGAGATTTTTTTTATTAAGAACATTATTGCGATCGTGAACATTACCCAAAACATTTAATCAGGTTGAATTGACCAAACCGTCTTCGTTTTTTTCCGTTTATTGAACAGTTTTATATATTGTGTGACATTTAATCATCAGTGTGGCCATTATTTAAAGCAAAGTGTCATCACATTTTTAAAAAAATCCCCAAATTAACCACTCTCTAGGGGGTGGAGAAAATTCAGAATACCACGCCAGGGCTGGTATTCTGAACGGAATTGCGCGCGAAGAGATCGCTCTGTTAGCGTGTATTTAGTGCGTAAATACGCGTTAAAAATTAGTTTTCTACGCGCGCTTTTGCGTTCAGAACCCTAGGGGTGGTATTCTGAATCTTCTCAACTCCCTAGAGAATGGTTAATTTGGGAATTTTTATATTTTGCATGCGTTTATACTTTGCTTCATATAATGGCAACACTATGATTAAACGTCAAATAATATATTAAACTGTTTGAAGAACGCAAAAAAACGAATATGGTTTTGTCAATTCAACCTAATTAGGTGTTTTGGGTAATGATTAAGGTCGCAATAATGTTCTAAATAAAAATCATTATGTTTTATTTTAACGTGTTCATATTTATTTGATCTTTAATCATCAGTGTGGCCAGATTTGAAAGTGTAAACACATGCAAAAAATACAGATTCCCAAATTAACCACTCTCTAAGGGGTAGAGATGATTCAGAATACCACCTCTGATGCCACTGAGACCTGTGTAGATAGATATACCGGTAAACGTCGTTTTACGCTGGGGTTCCGTTCCGAGAGACACCGGCTTGAAAAAAAATCGGCGTAAAATGAACACAAACATAATGAATGAAATACCTAAGGTTAGGTTCCGTGTTAAAATTCTAAGAACAATCTAACGTGTTTATTTAATACATATCCTATATACAGGGTGTTCTTTAAACCCTGTCACATCCGAAACCACGATGATCAGTATGAGCAAGAAGACATATTTACACATTAAAATATTTTTTTGGAACGACTAAAATCTTAAAAAATAAAATATAGAACAAAACAAATGGTTGCTTACTTCTGCAGGGGAGAAACAGGGAGGGGGGAGTCTGAACCGCATGGCCGCGCCCACCTAGCTTCTCCCTGCAGAAGTAAGAAACCATTTGTTTCTTTAAATATTTTATTTTTTAAAAATTTTTTGTTCTAAATATTTTTTTAATATGCTAATATGTCTTTTTGCCTATACTGATCATCGTGGTTTCGGATGTGACAGGGTTTAAAAAACATCCTGTATATTCAAAATGAATTATTTAATAAATACAGTTTAAATTCGTTTACAAAATAAATAATAATCTCTTGATATAAATAATGAATTTTTATAATAAATACTAACTCACCAGTTCGTCAAAAAGCATCCAATTTCATTTGCTTTAATTGTTGCTTCCTTTCTTGCAGAATCATATCATAAACTAAAGCGCTAATTGGTCAAATAAATAAGTGGAAGTGTACCAAGTATTTTTGATTAATAACTTATAAGTTATTACATCATTACAATGGAATTCCATCAAGAATTTTTTTTTATTAATAAATTTCATAAAAAGTACATGTTTTTGTAAAATTCTAAACATATCTACTTTTACACATCTAGTAAATGTTATCACTGTAACTCTCCAAAAAAAGAGACTAACTCTTGTGCTTGGAGAGTCAATAAATAATTTTAATCAAACAATACAAATATTTGAATATTCTTTTAATTTTAATAATTTACAAAATATAATCATAGCGTTTTATTTTTCTTAAAAACAAAACGAAAACTAACTCGGAAATAATTTCACACACGCAATAGGCTGCTCGCGTACACGGTAATATAATAAAACAACCTGTAAAAGTGTGTCTGCTATTAGAATCGCGGCACCTACTATCGGCTGGTGTCGGCCTAACCGGGGAATCCCACGCCGGCACCAACCGGCGTAGTTGTTAATCGGCGTAAATCGAACTGGCGGTGGCACAAAACGACGTTTACCTGTATTGTGATAGGTTGCCGTACGTTAATTTTTGCCCTGAAGTCCTAGGTTTTTAAAGATACCAGCTGCTGAGCGAAGGGCAAATGCTCTCATATTTATTGCTAAATCTCTTCCTAGCCAAGGTCCTTAAAGTATCTGGCTGTTGGGTAAAGGGTGAGCTCTCTCACATCCTCAGATTTAAGTGGTCCTCTGAAGAGACCGCTTTTTTGTGATATAAAGCATCAAATTTGTAATGGTGTTCCCTTATCTGTATTGCAAAACCTACAGCTAGAAGTTTCCGAAAACCCTCAGTTGATTTCAGCTAAGTTTTATTAATTCGAAGGCTGTGATCTGATTGGTAATCGAAACTAGAACCTTGTGCATGAAGGATATCCATTACTAATTACTCGTTCATTACTAATACAGCAAAGTGGTCTATTTTAGAGTCACATATTGACGTAATGATATAAAATTATTCATTTGTCATTTTTCTCATATAAATCTTGGTATATTTTTCATGTGACAGGGTTTTTGTTACATACTGTTTAAGTGATCTAACATAGCATAAGATCTTCGGTCATTCGCTAGTTAAACATTATCTTGTTGATAATAATGAGTAACAAAAAGATGTGTGATATAGGAAGCTATGATATACTTGAAAAACACATCAAAGCATAAATATCATAAATAAATAAAATGCATATCATCGTTTCGCCGGCAATATTTGTTAAGTTACATTGCAAAAATTTTCAAGGAGATTAATAAAACAATGAACTTTTTGATGATGGATTTATTTTTTACATGTTTTTTTATTGATAGCAAAAAGGAAAAACACGAAATTTAGTATTTTTGAAATTTAGTAAATAAAATTGTGAAATCAAAAATACTTTTAAGAAAGAAAAATCACTTATAAGATATTGCCGGGGCAATGAATTGTCTTTATATCGATATATAAGTATATGATATGTATTTAGAATACCAAAAATGTGGTCTTGCGTTTAAAGTGTAAATAAAATTGTTCTTAAAATGTAGCACATAAAAGGGACCTAACATAACGTAGATATTCAGTCGTTCGCTAGTTGAACGTGTTCAAAAGTAATGCGATATGGCAAAAACTACGAAGTGCCACTTTGTCAAATGCTTGGAAAATGTGTTTAAACGCGACTGCTTGAATATGAAAAAATAAAATTCAAGCATAAAAATATGTATATGAACAAAATTCAACAAAATTATGAACTTACGATTGTTTACTTGGGACGGGTATAAAAAAGATTAAAATTTTATTATTTTTCTATTTAGGCTGCAGTCTGATAAAAAATATATAAATCATATAATTTTGCTGCAAAATTTTAATGCCATCGAATAGCCGATTTCAAAATTAAAATTTTGCTAAAAACATACAGTAGAAATTAACTAAACCGATAGAAAAGAAACTACTTTTTAGATACTTAAAAAAAAATTATATATATATTCATCAAATACTTATTTACCTAAATTTTTAAATGGCGTGATTTTGAAAAAACTGCGATTTTAAATGGCAATTTTTTTTTTTATGAATAAATTTCATAAAAGGTACATGTTTTTTTTTTTTCCATACAGATCCACTTTATACATATGGTAAATGTTATCACTGTAACTCTCCAAAAAAAAAAAAAAACTCTTGTGCTTGGAGAGTGACTTACACTGTTGTAGTTGTTTATTTATAAGAGTTTATATAATTACTTTACTTTTTATCAGACTACAGCCTTAACTAAGACAAGATAAACACTTATTTCTGTTTGAATAGTGTTCAAATGATGCCATTATGTTTTTTTTAACTATTTAAAAAATCTTTGTTTTAATTTTTACTTGCGGCATGTTTTTCACAGTGCTTTGTTTTGTTCATTTCAGAGACCTTACAATTTATTATATTTATTTTTTTGTGCCCAAGAAAACATTACTTAGAAGTAGCTAAAAGCGCTAGAGCGCTAACTTCCTTTTTGTAATTGTTTATGCTTTAACAAATATAAATATAACATTAAAAACCGGTCCAATCGAACATTTGGACAATATTAGACATTTGAACAATTAGTATAAGATGTTCTCATAGTTTTGTGCTTAAACAAAAGTTGTTGTACTATATTACAATAATAATAATGGCGGTAATAAAATCTCAAGGTTCCTACATTACATTTTCACTAATTCTAGTTATGTAATGTAAATATAACGCACCCACAGAAGTACACTTTGGTATATCTAAATCGCCCAAATTACAGGAGATCAAAAACAATATTTTTGAAATTTATTAATCTTTATTTTTTGACATTATAATGCCTTGTATTTTTGTAGTATTTGCTTATTTGACTGCTGAAATATGAGAAGAAAACTGAAACATCCATAATTACTGTATTGTTCCTCTTGATATAGTGGTTAAGCTGTTATAACCTAACGATTGAAGGAAAATTATAGACACAATTAGAGAAATTAAATTCTATATGGGATTGCCAGAACTGTTATCACTCATCGACTTCAGGGCGCCTGGAAGAAATACTAGACAGGTGCCACAGTTCTGTAGCAAAAATTCACTAACAGTGTATACTTGTAATGCCGTATTAAATAGACTCCAGGGCCGCGATTCTGAACGGCTATCTTTATCGGTATATACTGAGACGGTATAGACTAATATCGATATTTATGTATAAAAGTGTGTATATTTGTATGAAAATTCAAAGTCGTTGGTCGTGTTTGAAATTTTTAGTCGGTTACCAGTAATTGAACATGTTTAGAAAAAAAAAACTGTAAACATATTTTCTTTTTTATACAGACAGCTTAATTTTATTTTGTAGATAAAATTTAAAATAAATTTTAACTTTCCTTCAGAATACGTACCCAGGAACTCGGCAATAGTTATTCCCACGTATCGGATTTATTTCATTAATTCTTTTAGAATAAAATTTTTTAACTTTATCAAAGATGGTGAATGGTAATTAAATCTTTAGTAAAATTATTATTTGAACCACACACTTTGTGATTTTCTATTTGTATTATATACATACCTTCAAATGTTTTATTATTTCATTTACTTTTTATAATTATTTTTAAACTCTCTATTGAATGTGTTATTTAATTTTTAGGTTGAAATGTTAAAATAAAGGCAATTGTGTTGTCAATGTTAATAAAATAAATAATAAATCAAATTAACCGCATTCATAACTCAAAACATTCAAATTTAGAGTTACGACTGGGGGTGCGATAAATTTACAAGAAAAAAATATGTTTAACAATAATCCATAGTAAAAAAAAGTTCCAATCCTAAAGATATTTTCAATTAAAATTCTAAAGCAGCTTTCTGCAATATCTATTATAGTAATAGAAATCTGGCCTTTGTCGAATATACGAAAATAAATATGAAAACTTCTAAAGTTTGTAGATATGTAGATCAAATATATTAATGAATCATAGATATAAATAATATTTACAAATAAATTAATCTATTAATTTCCTACAAAATTCAATTTTAACTTCGAAAACTTTAAAAAGCATATCAATAAACACGTATTATAATCAATAAAATATCAAGGTTTTAAACATAATAATCCTATTTACGCATATCATTTATTTCATTTTGTTGTATTTAACATTTACCCATTAAGATATTTATGTAAGTTTAGTTGTATTTAATGCAAAATTCAATATGCAAATAGGGACCCTTTACTATTCAAAGTCTTTATAAGAAACTTGGTATAAAAGCAATTATTGTATACACCAAAAATGTTCAATAATTTATGTTAATAAAATTAATGTAAAGTAAATTACCCTAATTAATTAATTGATTCCCTATTAGTGGTAGACGTTTTTTTAGTAAGAGTAGAATTTTATTTCCAATTTTTGCTTAAATAGTATTTAAATTTAATTCTAACAAAAATATATAAAAGGAACTATAATTTTTTATTATCTATCAATTTTCAGACTATTTCCTAAAAGTTGTAAATAAACAGTGCTACTAAAAAGTAGACTGGTATTTGAACCCCGGACCTTTGATCTGTGAGTCCACACACTACCACATGACCAAAACCCGGTTAAAAAATCTTTCAATGTTATTAATGATTTCATTCATAATTGGATGCCCAATCTCAAAAAATGCCTAAGTTCATTTTTATAGTTCTGAGATATTTCAAGTTCAAGTGTTTCTTTTGTTCCTGAAATGTCAAATAACAGAATTTGGGAAAATTGAAAATACGTATTGTAAAGTTTTTCTTCTTCTTTATTTTAAGATAAAAAAATACAAAATTGTTAAATGTTTAGTTTCAAAATTATTGCTTGTAAAAAAGTGGACTTAAGCCTTAGGGATTATTTCAAAGTATTTAAAGGACTAAGGGATTTTTTTAGATAAAAAAACTCTTGTACTAAGAGATATTTAGGATTTTTTGAAATTGAAATAATATTTTTTAATAATTTTTAAATACAAAATTCGATATGGGTATTCATTACTGAAAAAATAATGAGGTAAATGTATAGTTCACAAAATGCTCTACACGGACCCAACTTAAAACCGATAAAATTGGACTTAGGCAGTTTTTGAAATTGGGCATCCAATTATTTAAAAATAATGATTAGTTTGTATTGTCTTAATTTTTTTTAATTACCACTATAATTTTTAAAAAATCAAAACGTACTTATAATAATATATATTTTTTTTTAATTACTGTACTATGCTATGAATTATTTTTTTATACAAAATTGATTTATAAGTCCTCGTCACTTTCTTTAGTGAGAACCTGTTCTAAAGAGGACAAATATATTATATTTAATAAACTGTTACCATTAAGTTTTTAATCACTTCAAAATTCAATGAATAATGCATGTTTTATTGTAAATATTCATTAGTTAAGTATTGTACTTACTTAGTAAAAATAGTTTTAACGGTGCTATATAAAAGAATTTCTGAACTCGTAAACATGCCTTTTCAGTAGAATTATTGTATTTTTGTAGATTTGATTGATTAAATATGGTTTCTCTAACCGACCAAAGTTTTTAAACGGGTTGTGACTTCAACGTCTTCATTAGAAATATTTAATACTAAAAAGCATAGTTTTTTCTGTAGATTTAATATAAAAATACACATAAAAACAAGAATTTCCCATAATGTGACGGGATTCAATATTATGTTATTTTTCTTCTTCCACTTGTTTTAGGCCTGTTGGCTTGTTACTCTCCGCATCGAGTTTCCTCTTGAGTTCCGTCCTATCTTTTTGGAGACAATGCATTCATGCTGATAATGTCGAGAATCACACCCAAAACCTCGTGTATTGTAGTTCATAACCTACTAACCGCAAGATGGAAAAATAGATATTATATTTTTAAATAAATCAATCTCACTAGAAATTTATCGTAATAGACAATAATATTAGCAAAATAATTATTCAATTTTGTATTCACTTTATGTAGCTTTGAAACAATTTGCTTCAGTGCTTCGAAGTAAGTAGAAAATAAAATTATAGGTGGCCTTGCTAAATTAAAAAGTCTTTTTCGTATTTCACTACAAACTAGTTTTTTTTCAAAGATTCTTTTTACTATATGCCAAACAATTTTCATAAATAAGAAATTCAGCACAATTTTATAAAATAGTTGGTAAGAAACTATTTAAATCTCAGAATATGAAAATATTGAGAATTGTTGGGTGGGGAGCAAATAATTAAGATTCGTAGTTAATTAGATTATTAATTACCACATATGGAAAGCATATCTGAATGGTAATATATAGGTACATGATATTAAAATGATTTGTTAATAATAAGTGTGACGATATTGAAAAACTCGGTACTAGCTTTCGATATTTTATTTTATTCAAATAATTAGAAAACAAATTCTAAGTAGGTATCAAACCTTAAAAAACTTCTAACTCTTAATTTCTTTTATTGATTTCAAATATTTTTTATTTCAGACTTTCCATTTCATTTATTTCTTTTAGTAACTTGTAAAATGCGTTTTGAGGCTGTTCAGTTCCTCATTTTTGTAGTAAAGTTTTTTTTATTTCTGGTTTAATTTAGGCAGGATTAATTTTTTATTTTGTTTTAATTTTATTTTGTTTATTCAGAAAAACAACAGCAATACAAAAGAATATATGCAACAAAAAAAAACATAAAATAAAGCCAAATCAGTTTTCCACATAAATACAATTATAAAAATCCAATTCAATTAGTTTTTGTGTGTGAGGATGCGTGGATAAGTGAGTGGAGTGTGGTTTTGGTAGGTATGTGAATATGTGTGTGAGTATATATGGATGTAAGGGTGGGTTTATGGACAGGGTGAGTGAATAGAAATAACTTCAATTAATAATTTAAAAGTTTTTTTTTTTTTAAAGAAATGTAATTTTTTCACATAATAGTTTTTTTAAATTCTTGTTTTAAAAGTGAGTTTACTGCAGTTAAATATATCTATGTTATTGAAAAATACATTATAGTTACGCGCCAAGTGAATCAGAGGAGAGTTTTGTTCATAGTTGGTGCGAACTGTAGGTACATGGAAAAGAGATAGATTCATGTGACGGGTGAAGAGATAGATTAGTTTTATAAATGTAATATTAATCGTATCATTTTGTATTGCATTTGTTCTTGTCTGTTGTTTAAAATTATTTATGGAAAGCGGCACATACTGAATTAACTATCAGCACAATATCTTAAGAATTGAACATAAGGTTTAATATGTTTGTGATTTTTGTTTATAAATTGTAAAAGTTTTTTGTTTTAATGATGTATAATACAAGCAAACGTGAAGCACATATCAAGTTTTTGAGATTAGTATTCCAAAAATATAAGTTTGAAATAATAATAAAATAATTTGATGAAAACATGTAAAAAAATAGATTAATTTAAACTGTATTGTGTATTACATCACATACACTGAGCAATGTTCACCGTTCTGGCTATGTTTGATCATCCTTGTAAAGAGACAAGGTTAAAGAACCAGCCAATGACAGATTACAAGCCTTATAAATACCTACATTTCAAAGAAGATTCACAATTTCTATTGCGTATATAATTAATAATCGGTTGTAATAGTGTAAGAAAAAATAAATAGGTACCTTAAATATATATGTATATTACCAATATACTTCTGATTTTAACTATTATTTTCTCAGAATGGTCAAACAACGAGGCCTGTTTTTTTCCTCTGTAAATTTTTAGTATTACTAAATTATATTGGCTTTTGGAATAGGCCCACTAGGTTTTATTCTTATTCCTATTGTAAAAATGTTATTTAATTCACATTAAAATGAAATCTTTTAATTAAAATTGTTATATTAAGAACAAATATCATGTTTTATGACATCTTTAATGGTTCTTTATGGATTATATAGCTCAGAACTCCCTATTGCCAATTATTGTTAAACAAATTAACAAAAGCATAGATGTTAGCAGGAAAAAAACATCCTAATTTGAAACTTACTAATACATTAAATGTAAAAATTTTAAACTAGTAATTGTTTACTTTGGATTTTAATATCAAAAAGTTTTATGAGTTTTAAAATTCTGTGCAAATTGTAATGTGTCATATTTATTTTAATAAGATGTAAAATACTTTTGCATTCAATAAATACTTGTTTTTATTTATCTGCCTCTTCAGGAGTGTTTGTATTGTGACAAGAATCAGACTATTTTGTTCATCCAAAATCAGCATGAATTCAATGGCGCACTTGAGAGAAAAAAAATCATTTGCCTGGTTATTTATTTATGCTTTTTAGAGAAAATATAGTAAAATGATAAAATTTATTTTTTCTTACTCTTATGGTGAATAGGGCACTGTATTGGCACATCAATTGCAACATGTATTGATCATTTGTTGCATGAAGGCCATGGGTTCAGTCTTACAATTGTCTGAGGCACTGACTTTTGTATTTCCATGTTAAATAATTTGACTAGGTGCTTAATTTTCAATTCAGTGTTTTTTTTATTCAATTCTTGAAATAGTGCACACATATTCCTTTACTATGTGAGATTTTTAGATGCCTAGTAAATTTAAAAACCAAGTGGTTTGATTAAATAACCTGAGAAATATAACCACAAAAATATTATCTTCTATATTTGGCAAAAAATGGCTGACAAGCATAAATTTTCATTCTCCTTTCTGTAGTGATATCACAAATGAATAATGTATTATATTATGTAAAAATGAAACCAAGCAATATGTTTAGAAACACAATTAATTTATATAGGTAATTTTGATGAATGTTATGTGATAAAAAAAGATAATGTGTAATGCGTTAATATTTATTTAGTGCTTTAATAAATTTACTCTACATTTTATCACTGGTGACTTATAAATCTACCATTAAAAATATGTTAAATAAGCTAATCACATTGTTAATTTATAATAAATCATCCACGCTAAAGCGCAATAAAGTTTTTGCATGTTTGCAAGATATTTTAATAACACAGGTGTTTTTATTTCATTGATTTATTCATGACCATATCATGTCAACCTCCATCAAGCAAAAATCATTAGATTAAGAAAAATAAATCAGTAGATTCATTATCAACCCAAAGGTCGTAGCCAGCATTGCCAGCCTCAATATTCTTTATTCTCTCGAAGATCATAAGGGTAGGGGTGCGGCAGCATTGCCAACCTCTAGATTTGTTTTAGATCCACGGAAGTTTTTTCAAAAATTTTAACAATTGTTAAAAATTAAAAAATAAAACTATTTCTGTATTCAAATTTTTGAATTTTAATATAGAAATGGAATAAACAAGAAAATGTTTAAAAATCGGTAGATTTTTTATTGAATTCGGTAGATCAGTAGATTACTGTCAAAATTTATAGATTAACAGAAAATTGGTAGGGTTGGCAACGCTGTTCATGACTTTTCATTTCCCAATATGCAAAGGAGCTCATATATTTTTTTTATTACTGGTTCAAATTGTACATCCGAATCAAATCTAAAAGGCATGAATTTGAAAACACAATGTGCCTAGTCTATGGTTAATTGAACATTAAAAAATGTATATTAAATCTTCGGTAAGTACCTAGTTGAGTAAAGAGATAACATTATTTGTTTACCTGGCAACACTGAAAATAAGCCTTGTTTTGCTGATAAAGGCGGGATTAATTTAAAAGTTATTTTGTAGTATTAAGATAAGGCAATCAGATAAGATAATATTACTAAATATTCTGAACAAATGAGATAATGCACACCCTAAAATTACAATTACTAATAACACAACAAATAAGTTTAGTGTAGGCACAGTGAAATGGCCCAGCCAGCAATAAATGGAAACCCAGTGAGAGAAAACCGCTTGAATATTGACAATGTTGTTTCTTCACAACCGGAACTTGGACCAACTCCTCCGGATGGCGGATACGGGTGGATGATTGTCTTCGGGGCTTTAGTTGTCCAAACAACTATTCCTAGCATTCTCTCTGCGTACGGAGTTGTCATCCTTTACCTGAATTTACTTGAGGATTATGAAGAAAATCAAGTGTTCAAAATATGGGATAAGAATATAGTTCTCGTTCCAATATTGATGACAGTGTTTTGGTTACTGCTTGAACCATGGAGTCGGACAATAGTGCTGATATCGAGTAGACCACGAGTGGTTTCTATATCGGGAGTGATGTTAATAGGGGCAGGAATAATGCTGTCCAATTTTTCAGCAGAATCCCAAGAAAATGATACAATTATCAATATCTTCTCTGGAATTTTGATAGGTAATGTTTTTGTCTCATGTTTTTGTGTGTCTGCACATTTTCCTGCCTCGCAGGTCATTGATTCGATCCTCGGCAGGAAAACATACAATACTGATTTTAAAAGGTAGAGTTATATTGCGATATTTAATAGTCTGATTATCTTGCCTTTATATTACAATTTTTTTAGATACGGTGTAATAATAGTAGTACCAATGCAATGTTCTATGGATCATTGGGTGAGAATAAATTAATGTTTATGATAACTGCAGTATTTTAGTGTGTTACCTACAATAAGTAAAGAGTACAATGAAATAATCATTTTATCAATTTTTTAAATTTAGATTAAAAAAAATATTTTTTTAATTTAACATTTTCTACAATTTTCAATAAGGTATGTAGTAAAATACCCATATTCGAAAAAAAATACTGAGAAATAATCAACTTTGTTTTTTATTCATTCAAATTGTATGTAGTTGAAATGTATGTTTTGTGTCTTTGTAATAACCGCTAGGTCGTGGATCCAATTCGTCGTGATCGTAGATCAATGACGGATGTGCAAAAAATGTGACTTATTTTATATTTGATCTTGTAAAGATTTTACAAAGACTTTATATTCCAGGTTTGAGAACAATGAAATATATTTAACTAACCCAAGTATCAAATATACTAGGATATTAGAAGCAAACTTTGAAATCTCCACCAAAAACGGAGAATTAGTTATTGATGCCAAAATAAACTATACATAAAAACCTACCTACCTAAATAATGGCGGAATTCAAAACCGTCTCTAAATCTTGCAAAAACTGATTTCAATTATACTACTTGACACCGCAAACTTAGCATTCTCCATTGAGTTGGTGAAGCATAATATTAAAAATCTCACAATTCTTTTTTTAAAGTTTTTCGCAAATATCTCAGTAACTCCTTCAATGGAGATTTCTAAGTTTGCTTCCAATACCCTCATATACACTTTTGTACTTATAAAGTTATGACATGAGTGTCAAAAAAAAATTAAACTGCTATTAGATGTATGTAAAGTTGAAGAACATCATATGCTTTGTTGTTTTACAATCAATTTTTGAACAGAAATAAACGAATTAAGTCAAATAGGATAGAAACAAAAATATTGAACATAAGTCATCATGATTGCTCATGCCTAAGACATAATACAAATCATGAAATTGACAGCCATTTATTAAAAAAAAAAACTCATAAAAAGTACCTCCTTAATCTTTTGTTCTTAAAGTTTTTATGATTTTCATACATTCTAGGTACTGGGGCCTCACTAACAACACAGCAAACAGAAATTCTTCTCAAACACTATTTTCGAAAAAAGATTGAGATTGTGCAAAAAATACACAAAACGAGTATTGTATTTGGAAATGTTCTCATTCCACTAATAGTCGGTATTTTATGCTCTCACTTTGGAGCCAGTTTGACCCTGATAATCTACGCTGGTCTCGTGATACAGCAATGCTTCATTCTCATGCTGTTTAGCCGCCCAGTTTATGTCGCGAATGCCCTACAACAAAATTACAAAATACTTAAAGACGCTTTGGAAGATGAAGATGAAGAGATATACCCTTCGCAGGTCGAAGCAAATTTAGAAAGGAATCAATCGGAAGACATAACGAACAACAATAAAGAACAGGAAACAAATGTCGATCAAGTCGACGATGACCAAGACGAAACCGTAATTGGCACTTTTAATAATGCAAATACAACGCGAGAAGTTATGGCAACTCACTCACCAGTGCTCGTGAGATATGAAACGACAAATAACCCATTTGGATCAAATTTTGTAAGCGAATGGGACAGGATAGACAGATTTACTGAACCGCAAGATCTGTACAGAGAAACAACCATCGCTGCCGATGCAGGAGGCGACAATTCGTTCATTTACGAACCTCCTAGCGCAATTTCAACAGGAACAGCGAGAAGAACGGCAAATACAAAAAAAAACTTCATAATCTTTCTTTCTGTATTGAAAGATCCCAAGTTTTACGCTTTTACGCACATTCTTTTGACTTTGAAATTTTCTTTCCTTGTTTTCGGAGTGCTGTTCCCTCCATTTTTGTCGCAACAGGTCCCAAACATGGACCTCACAACGGTAATCCAAGTTGTTGTTGTACTGTACATTGGATCAACATGTCTGACCATCGTATCTGTATTTTTCACAACCCTGATAAGCGAGAGGTTCTACATAAGAATATTCAACGTAATTGCAATGATATCCTTCATAGGTAAATATATATTTTTTACATTACTCTTTTTAGGTTTATTACATACATAATAAGGAATGTACAAAAGTAAACAGAAACATTAAAAATAAATAAATAAGTTTATTTTAAACAAATTAATGCTAAAATTTAAATTGCGGGTTCAATTCCCAGTAAAAATTAGAAGTATGCCATTTGAAAATAATGTAAAAAATATAAAATAATCATTAATTTGCTCATTATGTAGGTACATATTTTTAAATCAATTTTTAATTCTTCTGACAGGACTAATAAATGGGTAATGTACTTCTTCGATTAAAAATATTTTAAATCATTTTCTTTTCTTATTTCTTCTTATCATTATTTTTTGTTTGTAATTAATGTACATAAAAGAAATCATTATTAATATATTAATTTTATTTATGTATAATAACATCTGTCACCAATGCCGTGCCCTATGCACCACTGGGTGCGGATAGAGAAATGATTATTATGATGTTCATACTTGGTATGCGATGATGTCACAAAAAGATCTCCAAGTTGTGATTACTTGTGATCTTAAATGGGAATCACATATTGTCATAATTGTCAAATGCACCAATTTCCTCTTATACTTAATAAGGAAAACATTAGCTCACATCACCCAAGATTTGTTCCTCAAAATTTATAAAACATATGTTCATCCACTCCTGGAGTATGCCTACCAAATTTGGAGTCCCTATTTTAAAAAAGACAGAGTTGTTGGAGAAAGTCCAGAGAAGAGCAAATAAAATGGTAGTTTCTCTAAGAAATAAATCATACGAGGACCGCTTAAGGGAGCTTGGGTTAAGTTCACTGAAAAGCTGAGGCAGGGTGTTGACTTGATTGAAACGTTCAAAATCTTGACTGAGCAATATAATGTACCCAAGTTGAAATCAATGTTCACTATGAATGAAAACCGCTATCTTAGAGGTCATTCATTGAAATTAAACACTTCTTCCTTCTCATCCAACCCCAGGAAGAACTTCCTGACAAACCGAGTTGAGGAGAAATGGAATGGCCTTCCAGAGAAAGTGATTGGTGCTGCTAGTTTAGTTAATGTTTTCAAAACCCGCTTAGACGCACACATCAATTTATAATGTTTAATAACCATGTACACTTGATATACACGCATCAGCTTAATAGCTGCTAGTGTGTTATTATTGTTAGTAATTATAACCATCTTTTCTTTAAATCTTTTTAATGTAAATATTAGTCTGGTCAACTCAATTTGTTTCTAATGGTTTTATTTTTCATTTTATGCATATTTATTTTCTTCTTTACAACTTTATCTTTATAATTATTTTATTTATACTTCCTGTATCCTTTTCTTTATACCCATTTTAATAAACTATTCAAACTTTTGAAATAAAATGTGATTTTCTATGAATAAAGGAAAATCAGCCTTTATCAATATTTCGGGTTAGCAAATTTCCATTGAAAAAAGAGCATATTAATTTTGTTACAAATTATTAATTTACAAAAACTTTTTTCAGCGCTCTGTAAGGTAGGCACGCAAAGTTGGAGAGTTTTTCTCGGAGTGTTGGCAATTTACTCCACCAACTGCATCTACATAGCTCACAAACCCATCTACAACCATCTGACACTGGACTTCGACGCATCTGTAATATCAATTGCATCAAACTGCATATCCGCACTCCTAATTCTATTTATTTTTCTAATCCATAACTATACTTACGAAACATGTTTCATAGTAGCTGGGTGCTTGCACTTTGTATCAGTTGCTACCACTCAATTTTTATAACTAGGCTAGATACATAATTATATAAAATTATATATGTAAGCATACTGATAAAATATTTGGTGTTGTTTTGACAAGTGTTTACGTGTTTACTATTATGAATCTATATTTTAAATACATATATACATATGATATAAAATACTACTTGTGTTTTATTTTACATTTGGTTGTCCAGTCAGACATCTACAAATTACAAGTTTATAATTAATGAGAGAAAAAAAAATTAATTGTAATCTAAAATCTAATACCACTTACATATTTTTTATTTTATTATTTATTCAGATAACCAACAGCTAAAATTATTATTTATAAAAAATAAAACAAATTATGAGCGAATTACAGGTTTTCACAAGTAAGATAATACATTCTTAAACATAATAGTAATTAACAGTAAACTAAATCCAAAATCAATAAAAAATGGTCAAGTTACTCGGAAAGCAAACGCCGCACGTTATTATGATAATTCTCAAATAAATATATGCATCAATGTAACAACTGTAATTTACATATAAGTTATAAATTAAAAATACTAGGTACACTTCCACTTATTTTTTCGACCATTTAGTGCTTTCACCCTCTAATAAGCATCTTCAGACTGATGAGAATTGTCAATAAGTAATTTAAATCAAATAAATATATGTCTGTTTAATGATTTCATAATTGAACAATGTTTGCTTATGTCGAAATGCTTGCAGACTGGCTAGATTTTCTCCCTAGGGAGTTGTTCATATTTAAATTTATTTCAACAGAAAGGGAAAACATTTTTGAGAAGGAAATATGGAAGTCTAGGCATTTACAGGGCTTATGACCTGTCATTGGCTGGTTTAAGTGGCCACTTTACACACTGTGTAACATTCACCATTTGCCTATGTTCGAACATCCATATTTCTTCAATTCTTCCAATTGTTGATTTTAGTGAAGTTAAAGAGCTGAAACCTTTATTTTTGTGAAGAGAATTATCTGACTGAATTATTTCACATACTAGGCAACGCCTGAAAACAAATTTTCAATTTATAAACTTCTTCTTGGACCAGTTGGTTTCATTACAATATTTGAGTTTTTCCAAATGTTCGTAGACAAAAGACTGGATTTCACCCCCTCGGGAGTCATTTAGATTAACAGTAAACTATTAACAGCCCTGTAAATGCCTAGACTTCCATATTCTCTTCTCAAAAATGTTTTCCTTCTCTGTTGAAATAAATTTTAATATGAACAACTCCCTAGGGAGGAAATCCAGCCAGTCTGCAAGCATTTGGACATAATAAAACGTTGTTGAATTGCTACCTGGTAAAAGAAGAAAGGTTTAAAATATGCATATTTTGAATTACCCGAAAATGAGATGTTTTGCGACCCGTGGGACATATGGTAAATACGACATTTTGGCGCCAAACTTGTACAGTATACTTATTAGAAAGAAGTGCAGTCGGTGGTCATAACGTGTGACATGAAGCCAACTGTAAGCCGTTTTGTATGGGCTTATTTTTGATCTTATATCTGAAAATTATTAATGAAAACTCGGTTTGAATGCATTGATAGTTATATCATTAGAATCGTAAAAATCCGCGCTTAATACATATTATATTTTTAACATTATTCCTGACTTATGAAAACAACTTATTTGAGTAACAAAATTGGTACCAAAAATGAATGCAACGTATGGCTAAAGGTCAAACATATACTCTTCCACAATACAAATGGATTCAACAAAATATTTCAATTACAAGCGGGAAATAAAAAGATTTTTAACATGCAAGAAATTACGGTAACCCAGTTAATATAAGTTGTAACAATATTAATTTGTCTTTTGGCAACAGCGCAACTGTGCCAAATATTATTTGTGCATTTAGTTAAAAATCTATTGTTTGCCAGAAAAAACTTGTACAATGTTTTCCTTGGCACGGGACTCGGTGAGGAATACATTATAACCAAATCATGTATACTTTTTAATAAATATACAAGTAGTGTTGGGAAAGAGAGGCTATGATCAGGATTCCTTCATCTAAAAAAATATGGTGATGCGCTGTAATTGGTGAATCAAAGTAGAGGAAGAAAATTTTTCTTCTTCTTTGTCTTCTTGTAGATCTGTTAGATCTACTTAGACTACTCAGTCTCCCAGAAGGCCCAACTATCCTTCCATCGCTTAAGAGGTCTTCCAGGTGGGCGCCCGCGCCATCCGGAGGGCAATTCTTTGGCAGCTATGGACACCAGTCTATCGCTGCTCATCCTATTTATGTGCGCCCTTGTGGTGATTTTCACAAAAATGGCGCTATGTAAATTATCCAACTATATATATATATACAGAACAGCCACTACTATGAAAGAGGAGGCAAGAAAATTAGAGCGATGGAAGGGTATTAAAAGGGTTCTCTGTTACATATATGCATCGAACATCAACATCGTTTCTTCTTTCTTCTGAGCTCTAGTATATATATATATATGTGTGTTCTCTTCAGAATCTCCTACTGGAGCTCAGAAGAAAGAAGAAACGATGTTGATGTTCGATGCATATATGTAACAGAGAACCCTTTTAATACCCTTCCATCGCTCTAATTTTCTTGCCTCCTCTTTCATAGTAGTGGCTGTTCGATTGTGGAATAATCTACCTACTAATGTTAGAGACGCTTCTTTATTTACATTTAGGTCAAGATTGAAATGTCACTATCTAAATATTTGAATTTTTCCTTTATCCTTCTTCTTTCCTTCCCATCCCCTCTCCTCTCTTCATAGTATAGTATTAATTTTTGTATAAAATTGTAAGATTCAATATGTCCATGTACTTGTAATTTTCTCAAACTGAACGGTTTGGGTAGATAGGAGGAAATTGCCTTAAGGCAATATGCCTGCTCTTATATGTATATAAATTGTATTTGTATATAAAGTGTTAAATAAATAATCATGTTGAATAACTGAATCGAACTGGGTGATGCGACTAGGTGAATACTGCACTGAACTATGTTACCAAGCCCTGTGATCCTTTTATAGGTCATGTTCTTTTGATCTATGGCGGAAATGAAGTCAACGAACTTCAGATTATGTTTTAGTGGATTGTCATCCGATTTCATCACTAAAAGTTAACGTCCTGTGTACAATAAGTTGGCCTTGCATAGTATAATGTATGGTGTTAAACAGAAAATGCCAAGTTGCTTTCTTCGGTCGATGCTCTAGATTTCTGGTAAAATAGTTTGGGCGTGTGTGCCATTGATTTGTGGACACTGCACACACATAATTAAATAAGGATAAAAAGTAGTACATACATCCAGTTAAAGTTTTTCCCAAAGTAACACACTAGGAGAAAAACGAAAGGATATGTCAGGAAAACAAAAGAAAAGCACCTGAAGATGGTTTGAACAGTTTCAGGAAATACTATTAGCAGCCCTGGAATAGTTGAACTCTGATATTTAGTACAATTTTTTCAAAACAGCTTTAAGACATCAATTTTTTCAATGTATAATATGTAATTAAAAGACAAAATTTGTTTAAACGTTTTATGTTTAAAAATACACAAGATCTTTTATCACTTACATGTTTGGTTACGTGTCCTAAAGTTAATAAATTATATAACATTTAAAAATAATTTGGAATGGCAACACAATTTTAAGTATATAGTACAATACATAAATTTATTATAATAATAGTGATATTATCTCTCATAATATTAAACTTTTAATAGCTACAGACTTGGTCTTATACAACAATTAAATGGACGCTTACTATGAGAAAAAAATGTTATCATAAGTACAATAACATAACTTCACTTGTATTATAACACCGCGAACTTTTAATTATTTTTTTTATTATTTTCAAAAACCTAAAAACAATGTAATGTTTCATCGCGTGATTAGGATAAATATGTACGTAGAGGAAATGCCCGTAATTCGTATCACTGACAAATCTTGTAAAACATGCAACGTGAAAAACTTACTAGCAGTCCGCCATCACACATGTTAGTGAATGAAAGGTATGTTTTTTGCGACATTTTTACTAATATCTTTGTTGATTTTGTAAGCTAATAGGTTAGTATGTATAGTTTTCATGTATACTGAAGTATACGCCTTTGGAAGTTGTTCATTCAGGCATGTTTTTGTCTCAGCATGACTCATGGTAATGTGGCGTTGTCAATAAATAAACACCGATGCAAAGCGCGTATCCGGAAACCGTAAAAGGCGTGTGCAGTATTTACAAAGTATTTTTTTCTTGTATACATAATAATATAATGCACATCATTGATAAAGGCATGCATTCATTGTCAGCAGGAAAATGAGTGCAAAGAAAAATTGCAAGTGGAAGAAAGAAGACTTGGAGGAAGCTTGCATTAAGTAAATTCAAGAATTCCCAGGGGTTTAATGAGATTTGTCACAATTTTTATAAACCGAAAGTTACTTTCAAGTGTCACCTTAAAGAATTGAACACTAAAAGAAAAAGCAAAAAGATTGAAAGATTTGATGGGTCAAATGGAAGAAAAACTAGTTGAACGTATATTACGAGTCATATTTCTTTAATTTAACTATAATTGACCTGCATAGTTTGGCGTTCCAACTAGTGGAAAAGTATGGCCTGGATCATCGCTTCTGTAAGGAAACAAAGTTGGCTGATTTTGAATGGTACTACAAATTCATGACGGACCATCCAGAGATTTCTTTGAGAACACTGGAGCCTACATCGATGGCTCGATGCAGAGGCTTTAAACGGGAACACATCATAGATTTCTTCTCAAAATATGAAAATTTACTTGACAAGTTCGGCTTCGCTCAAAGCTAGATATTATTATTATTATAGGCAGGCAGCCTTTGCTGATGCGCCTATATTCTTTTTCCTTCAAAAAAGCATTCAAACGGTTTTTTAACTGGTTGACTGAAATGAAATGGACAATTAGACTTGGCAATTTATTTCAATCTGAAACTACCCTGCTGGAAATGAAATTTATCTTGGGATTGAGGTGGAAATGGAGACGATAGAGCTTCCAGTTATGACCCCGTAAATTTGTGTTGGGATTTAATTGATACATTGCATGCAGGGGGCAGTCATAGTAATTATTGAGTATCTTATAAGTTTCTATCAAGTCCTCTCTCTTCCGCCGTTCTTCCAATGATATAAGTCCTAGTGCTTTTAATCTACCGTAGTAAGGCATCCTTTTGAGTAATTTGGGGATTTTTGTAGCTCATCTTTGGACATTTTCTAATAGCTCGATGTCTTTAATAAAGTAGGGACTCCATACTTGATATCCGTACTCCAATAAAGGTCTTTTATAGGTCTTGTATATTTTAAGAAATACCTCTGGAGTAGTATTTATTATTATGAGAGCCTTTTTAATCAAATGAATTATTGACTTAGCTTTCTTGGCAATAGATGTGATGTGAGCTTCCCATTTTAAATCCATTGATATGGTTATGCCAAGATCTTTTTGATGCTTTACGGGTTTGAGTTGAACACCGCCCAAAACACAAGTATACACAGTGGCGAACGAGACCTAAATATAACATGCGTTTGCTGCATGACTGCAGCTGGAGAGTTCATCGCATAAATGCTCATTTACCGTACCTGTATGAATCACGACAGAGGTGGACCACCCAACGCTTTGTAGAAGTACAGACTCTGGTTGGATAAATTCAGAACTTTTCGGTACATGGCTGTGACATTTCATAAAATGTAATAGATTTATCGAAAATGAAAAGAAAAGGATTTTGCTCTTACTTGATGGTCATACCACACACACACACGCCAACAATATAGACACCATCACGCTTGCACCCGAATATGGAATAGGAATGCTTTCTTTGGCCGCCCGCACTACTCATAAATTGCAGCCTTTTTCAAGTCACTGAAGAACCATCTGAATGCTGCCTGTGGAACATGGATGTGTTCACATCCCGGAAACGTAATTAAGCAAGCTAATATCGCATATCATCATGCAGTGAGTATGGAAACTGCATTAAATGGATTCCGGGCTTGCGATGAAGAATATGCTGTTAATAATAACTTTGATTCTTAATATGTAAAAAGGGGTGTTCTTTTGTATATAGATTCATTAATTTGAATGAATTCAAGATACGCAATTGAATGTTTTTAAGTGCACAAAAACATTTTTAAAGTGTAATTTTCATATTTACTAAAACTTATTGTACTGACAATTTGTAGAGAAAAAACTTAATAAATTCATTCCAATTTACATACAAGGCATAAATATACTGTATTATTTATTACAGTCCAATTCTCATAAAAAAAACTTATGTCACTTAGTAAAATACATAATATAATTTCATTTTAAAATAGCAACTCCATATTTTAAATTAGAAAGATAACCCAATTGTATATACACGATAGATGTAAATGATTTTATCACAATTAAAACTCTCATTAATACTTTTGAGAATTATCTCCTTATAAAAAAATAGACACTCGAATGAAGACGGCAAATTATCCGAGCAAATCCATTATGTCATTATTTGGGTTAGAAGTGTTGCTACTCGGAAGTAACGGTTGCTGGGTGGGTGATTTGTTCTGAAAACCGGGTGGAGACGTCATCAGAGAGTCAAAAGTATTCCAACTCTTTGTTTGGTTAAGAAGAGGCTGTTTGTTCTGAGATTCGTTCCCAAATCCCAGGATATTTGGACTTATAATCGAGTTGCTCGATACAGAAGAGCTCCATTGGTTTTGGCTGGTATTTGACCAGTCCTTTAGCGATGTTACACTCTGAACCGGACTTGGAGAAGAGAGCATGGAAAATGACCCTTGCGGCGCCATCATTTGGTTGATATTCGACTGCATGAGGGAGTCTGCGAGTTGAGGCGTTCGAGCTTGGAGCGGCCCGGCAGATTGTTGCTTGTTGTATCTCTGCATTGTTTCCTGTTGCTGGGCAATCCTGCAATATTCAAATTTAGTTGAAACGATAAACTAATAATTATAATAATAAAAATACATATATAGTATTATTCCACTTTTATTTATAAATTTTTACCAGTGACCAGGTTTCGTCGTGACCGACATCGTCAGACTGGTGTGAGACTAAACAAATTTCTATGTTATATACAAGTGCAAGCAGGGGTTGTAAATCATGATTTTATATAATTATGGAAATAAAAGAGTTTAAATTAAAATCATTTAAGTATAAGGTAATAACAATTATATGAATATAAGTTTTGTTTGAATGTATATAATAATAACTGGTGTAAATTATATATTTTATCAAGTTTTATAATAAAAATGTATTTGAATTATGTGTCTTATTATGTGACCTCTCGCTCTACTACTGGATCTACACCTTGGATTGACCATCGCTTCACCCCAGGACTACGAACCAGTATCTTCCACCGACCTACGCAGTGACACCGGACTTGAGAGGGATTTCGAGACTTCATAACTTTCGGGATTTACGACCCCGAGAGCGACGACGGCAGCGAGACACGGCCAACACCTACTCCTTGCTACAGGATTGTGGAATACAGTCCAAACTGTTACTTGTACAGTACACATAGTTTATTTCAATAAATCCCTTTAAAAACGATAAATAGAGGTTTCACTGTATTCCATTTTTCCTATTTAAAATCTCTCAATTTTACGTATGTAATGACTACACAGCACCGGAACGCGAGGATGTTTTTGGCACAGCAAGGGAAGGGGCTGAAAAATTGTGTCACCTCAATAAGTATAACTATACTGTGTACTAACCTTTGTTTTTCTTGAATCGACAAGGATTGAATTCCATTGGAACTGGAGAATACATTATCACAGGGTTTCTTCGCTTGGTTACTGGCATTGTTCAGAGATAATCCCGAAAACATATCTTCCGTTTGGTTGGGTACTAGAGGACCTGTCGTTGCAGCTAAATTTGCTTCAAATGCTCTAAAATTAAGAATAAAATATATTAGATTTATTGCAACGGAGGGAAAAACATTTTTGAGAAGGGAATATGAAAGTCTAGGCATTTACAGGGTTTATGATGTGTCATTGGCATTACATTCTTAATAACTCTCTAGGGAGTGAAATCCAGCCCTGTCTGCAAACATTTGGGCATACTAAAAATATTGTTTACCAAAATATACTGTTGGTATTCTTGATAAAAACCCTCTAAATGACAAAATTTGAGAAAACAAGTTAAAAGTGCAGTTAAATGTTTTTTTTTTTAACTGACAAAACCCACTAAATCTTCTGAGGTTTAGTTTCAAAGTTAGCATGCATAAAAACTAACTAAAAGTGCTTTTTTAAAAAATGTTTTCTGGTTTAAACCAATTCCATTCACCTGATATATTTTTTTTTTAAATCTCATCTATTGAAACAATTTAAAGGAACTACAATAGTTTAATAATTAAGTATCATGTCCAAAATATGAAAAGGGAAGATCGGAAAAGACTTTTGTAGAGCCAAACATTCAAATTGATTTTTCTCAGTATAGCGATAATGCATTTAGAGGGTTTTCATCAGTATACTGGCAATATGCAATTAAATTCAATAAATACTGTACCAGAAATCTATTGGGAGAATTATGTATATAGATATGTGCTAAACACAACAAAATAAAGACAGATTTAAAAATAGCTGCTTTAAGTACAAAAAAAACTATTTTAATAAAAAAACTTTTTTACGCAACAAAAGAGGAAACTTGGTTTTTGTTAACTTAGTGATAATTTATTAAATACATATCATTAATGCAAATGTTCCTTTTTGTCCGGTTACTACTAGGTCTTCCATTGTTACACCACTACGAATTTTGATAGACGTTAGTTTAACTCTCCTCACAAATTGAAGATAAATAACCAATACAAAAGAAAGTTTACCAATGTGGCGCACATTGAGTAGTATTAAGTAAAAGAGAACCGATTGTATAATTCTCTCACACACTCTTGTCTCACTATTGATACTACAGGTATATTCGGGAGCGAGAGAGACAATTTCACACGTCACACGCGCGAACATCAAATTTGCCAGTAATTCTGACAGGCGCCAGTCCAGTTAGTACAAGTACAAGTTAGTAACTCTCCGGATTTCGCTAGGTGCGGTTTTTTCGCCCGCGCTGCGACTGCAAGCTAGAGCTAATGGTTTTTTTTAAATGTTTTCAGTAATTAGATTTAAAATATTATCACTTTTGACTTCAACTTTAGAAAATTTAAGCAATTGACTATGAATATTTTATTTAAAAACCCTAATTTTTTGCATGTGTAGTCATTGAGGTTCGAACTGTCAGTAGGGTCGCAGTGAGTCACATCTTGCTGGAGGATGTGATTCTATAAAATGCTGTGAACGCCCAGTTGCATTCCACCGGCAACACTACTGACTAGTCCAACTCGTTAACGTCCACGTCGCGAACCCTGTGCAATGGGATCACACTCATAACGGTGTGATCACAGCAGATAACGAAAGGATGAAAGGCGAGTTTTTGGCGCCTCAAAACCAAAACCAACCAGCTAAGGGAAGGTAACCCTGACAGAAAATCCACCAGAGAAGGCAACGGGAAACCACTCTGGTCATTTTTTCCCAGGAATCACTACGGCAAGTACATCAATAAGCAATCGTCCTGGCTGCGAAATGTAAAATTAGCGCAGGACAGATACATATGCTTTCGCTGTAGTGATCGCCTACGTCGAGGGGACCCGGCAAGGCACTAGAAGAAGAAGTCATTACACAGCACCGTAACGTGGGGAAGTTTTTAGCACAGTAAGAGAAGGGTTAAACAAATCTTTAAAAATCTTTGGCTTCATTAATAGAGCACTATTTTCCTGAAAACACATAACGACATGTCGGCAGAGTCGGATTTATAATACCAAGGTAGAAAGCTATAGTAGAAAAGTTAAGCATTAGCAACACGTACTGATGAAGATAGCATTTGTAATCGCCCCCTGCGCTGCTATTCCGAACACTCTCGCGGCCGTAGAAAACACTTTTATAGCGCATATTTATACATACATTATTTTTTTCATCACAATAGGCCAGGAGGCCTAATTACAGTGTTGAATTACAGCACAGAATGCCCAGGCTTGAGAAAAATCACATTATTCTTTTTTGTGTTCTCACCGGCCATTGAACCCGGAACCTACCGTGCATGAGTCAAGTGTCTTAACCACTACACCACGAAGGCCGCCAGTATGTGTGTAAATACAAAAGCTAACTATAAAAAGCTTTTTCTAAGGCTGAAAGAGCATTTGAAATAGCAGCCCCCGTTTTAAATATGGCTAGGAACATAATATATAATTTTAATGATCGGTAAAAAAATTCTATTTTTACTCACTTGGATTCATTTTGAATTGAATTGAGCTGCTCTAATTTGGTTCTGTGCTCTGTCTCAACTCTGTTTACCATGTCTTTTACTAGACTAATGAGGGAGTTGAATTGGTTGAGGGTCAGTCCATTTTCTATACAAAGGGGCATCAGGAAAGGTAACACTTTGGTTGCCATTACTTCTTTGGTTATACCGAGCTTTTTGTGACTCATCGCCAGCTTATAAACTCCTAAAATAAAAATCATAAAATTACTAAGCTAACCCTTCCTTTCTGGCGATTTATAGCTGGTACACATTGCATTCAATAACTTAAATATCTCTATAAATATAATTAATACTGCGTTTAAACTTTCGGCATTTCTCCATTATACATTTAGGGATAAGTTAAAATATGTTTTATTAAATAATTATTACTTATTGGGCACAGAAAAATAATTTTATAGGAAATCAGAGATAAATCAAGTATACAATCGAAAGTTTACCAATAATAATATTTATTTGATTTACATAGCACCATTTTTGTGAAAAATCACCTCAAGGGCGCTTTAAAAAGCGAAGTAAAACAGTACTGAATATACAATTTTCTCACTCACTCTTTACATCTCATTTTTGATACAACAGGTACCTATATTCGGGAGTGAGAGAAAATTTCGCGTGTCACATGCGCGAACAGTAAAGTTGCCAGAACTTTTGCCAGACGCCAGTAGTAGCTCCAGTAGCTATCCGAACTTTGTAAGAGGTGGTCCTCTCGCTCGTGCTACGAGCATGAGCAAATGGTTTTTACGTGTTTTTAGCAATTATATTTAAAATGTCACTTTTAATTTCAACTATAAATAATTGAAGCAATTGCCTATGAATATACCATTTTTTCAACTACACAGCACCGTAACGCGAGGATGTTGTCGAGTAATAAATTCATATTATTTAGAAAACAAATATACTTCATTTATCATATGCAGGCAAGATGATTATATGAATCATCTTTCAAACAGAGGTTAGTAACAATTATCTTTAAAATTATATGGTGAACTTTGTTGAACTAAATATGCAAATATCAAAACACAAAATATAATAAATATCTAAGAACTAGGTACTTTGTAGAAATCTAGCATAGTTTGCACAGTTACAAATCTTTTTTTTTTTGCACCACAACAGGCCAGTAGGCCCAATTAGAGTAGTGAATTACATCACAGAACACCCAGACTTGAGAAAAATCACATTTCAATTTTTGTGTTCTCACCGGGAATCGAACCCGGAACCTTCCGTGCGTGAGTCAAGCGTCTTGACCACTACACCACAGAGGCCCCTATTTTTTTTCGTGTAGATGAAAAGCCTTTTTTATAAACAATTTAAAACAGAGTCATTACAAATCTTAATGAAGTAGTAACCGAATAAAATACAGACAATAATGATGTTTAGAGTTACAATTAGAAAAATAATATTACCCAAGATTCCCATTAGTACTGCTGGTTCTCTAGAGGGAATAGCCGGTAACAATGGTAAGACTTCATCCAAGACGAGCCACTTGTCCAGATGTTCTAATAACTTTCCAATACAAAGCAAACAGTTCACTCTCACCGACAAGTAATTAGTCGATATACACAGCTTCTTGATTCTGGGAAGAAGAGCATTCTTCATAGCTGGGAAATCGATAAGAGATGCAAACGTCGGAATGACGGACAAACACAATTCTTGAATTTGCTGTGCGTCCGATTCCAGCGCTCTATACAACATCGGAAGCACGTCAGACTTGATTTCATCAGGCGGAGTAAACTTCAGTAGCAACTCCATCTTCTGCATAAATATCAGTAGAATCTGAATAGGTTCTTGTATCGTCATAACCGGCTTCAAAGGTGGAAGGATGTATTTAATAAACTCCTCTTTTGTGGCTTTTTCAGCGATCAAAAGCACATTTGGAAGGACAAACGGTAACATGGGTACATTGACAAATTCCTTTGCGAGACATGGTAAAATACGGTGAATGTTTACTCTATGTGGTAATTTCTGAATTATTTGTGGTAGGCCTTTGAAGAACTGAGATTTTTGAAGATTGTCCCATTGAAATAATGAGTCCAGGTAATTTAAAGTCTTCACACCGACATCATCAAAGTATGGAATCTATAATCAAAACAAAATAGAATTTCAGTGTCAATAATTAATAATCATTAGTTTAAGGCGCAAGGAAGGAATATGGTAGTGTGTTGCAGGGGCGAATCTTCCATATAAGCAATTACTAGCAGCTTAACATATTTTTTGTCATCAATAGCAATGTTTTACATTACACATATAAATAAAATTATAGAAAAAAAATTCAAAGGATAAACATACTTTATTAAAAAATATATTCTCTATAGAGGAGTGGCCTTAGCGGCCATACATGTATCTAGCTGATTATTTATGATTGTTTTCGCGACGAAAAAAATATTTTTTTTACATCTTAAAACCCTCATATCATAAATTTCTTTAGCAAAATTGCTATTTCAATAACTGTTTTTTTTGCAGATTGTAAATGTACAATGCAGTCTTTCAACACTTTTTCATAAGGGCTATTTTTCTTTAAAATAAAAATGAAGACATAGCAGTGCAAATAGGACAGCATTCTTTATTGTTATACGCGCCGGCTATATGTAAGAAAGAGATAGGCAAGACATCTAGACTATAAATTAAGATAATTAGTCTTTTGTTATTTAGTTCAGTGTTTAACATGACATTTGCAAACTAATTAAAAGTATCCAAATATTGCAAATATTTCATTTATTTTGTTGTAATAACATTTCAATTCTAAATATCAGCTTATTAATATGAATCTTTTGCTAGATTTTAAAGACTTGTGAAACAAACATTAAATATACCTGTTTGATATTTATACAGTTACATTTACACCTGATGATGGGTAATTCAGAATACTTGAAACTAGTAGTGTAATTATACAGGGTGTTCATCAAACCCTGTCACATCCAAAACCCCGGTGATCAGTATGAGCAAGAAGACATATTGGCACATTAAAATTATTTTTTGGAACAAATAAAATTTTTAAAAATGTAACATCAAATAAAGCAAATGTTTGAAAGAAACGAGGGGGGAGTCTGATATGCCGACAACCGTACCGCCGCGCTCCCCTCACTTCTCTCCTGCAGAAGTAAGCAACCATTTGTTTTTTCTTTATATTTCTATTTTTTTTAAATTCTTTTTTCTAAATATTTTTTTAAATATGCCAATATGTCTTCTTGTCCATACTGATCATCGTGGTTTCGGATGTGACAGGGTTTAAAGAACACTCTGTATATTAAACTCTTATGTGGTAAAAATTACAGTGTTTAATTTTAAATAAATTTAAAATGTTTTTCCACAAAGTAAATGCTGAAACAATAAATAATATATGTGATTATAATTTGTGTCAATTACTATAATACTTTATGTACTTCTTAACCAAATATTGTAAGAGCCCTCTGGGCGTTTATAAATAAATAAATAATGATGAAGTATTTTCGGTCCAGAAAAAGAAATAAAAAAAATAAGGAAATTCTACATACGATATCTATTTTGTCTTACACAAATATTCAAAAGGCCAAAAAGAAAAACAACAATTTATATACACAGTAGAAATAAATACCAAAGGGCTATATACCTTGATGAATTGATGTGGATCTGGTCTTAAAGCAGGTGTAGAATTCAACATTAGTTTGACATATTCCCTTAAATCATCGTGAATAACAGTGTATTTCGAAGGAGGCAAGTGTTTCAGAGTGGCCAAAAATTTTTTACACTTCGCAAAGTTATCCTGATGCGATCCTAAAGGCAATTTATTGGGGGAGTGGAGAGAGTAGATAACCATACCTAGGGAAAATATATCACTGGCGGGGCAGTGGGAAGAAGAAATGGCACATTCCGGTGCCATATAGTCTAAGTTAGGCTGAGTAAAAGCGTGCATCGCAGGACAATACTCGGTAAAGGGCCACAATGGAGATATATTTGATTTATTTTGATTCAACACACAAAAATCAAGCCCGAAGATCTTCCATGCGCCGTATTGATTGACAATGATGGATTCCGGGCAGACATTCTTGTGAAGCAGTTTTACATCACTGTGAAGGAAAGCGAGACCTTCCATGAGTTGTAACAATCCGTATTTAATTTCAATTTCTAAGAATTTATATTCCGCAATCTGGGGCGGTGTCGGTTGGGGCATGTTATCAGTTTTACCGAGAATGTTGGCGAGGCTGCCAAAGACGGGTTCTGTCGCGAACGCGAGGCTTTCTCTGCTTTCTTCCAAGGGGTGTTGCAGAGTCAGAAGTTGCGGGTGTTTGAGCTTGGTTAACTGAGTGATTCCTCTCTTCAATGTTTCCAACATTACATCTCTGTCGCCTTTGCTCCATCTTTCTAGACTTCTCTTCTCGAATACAAATATAGACACTTCTTGTTTTGTTGATTTTTTGAAACCCTTGTAAATCTTCCACTGGAGTCCTGTAAACCAAAATAAAAAAGCATGTTACTGTTTTTTTTTTTTAATAAAAAATCATTTTTTGCGTTCTTATGATTTAATTTATTACGAGGAAGACGGGACCGACTGAATTTGCTCATTATAAGCATTACTTATTATACCAGCGAGAGTTTTTTTAAATCCAATCGCCATTTCATCATAGAGTCTTTATTCAATAAAATATACACACAAACAAAGTATTAAAACATATTTTGTCCCGATAAAGTATACAATAATTGTCACTATTGAAAATTAAAATAAATGGTTAATTAGTTACATACCAGTTTCTAAATTTCAAATTCAGATAAATAAACATTTGTATTTTCTTACGGTGTTGACAATGTGATAAAGATAGAGAAAACTTTTTACACACTTCAACATATTTCACGCCACATTCTATTTTACAAATAATTGCCACTTTGTCGCAAAGCTAAACACTTCTGCTTGTTATTAGTAATGTTTACAATTCAATGGTTAGGTTTTAACTTATCTGAGATCACCCACTTGTAATGTTCATTATGCATTGGCCATAGAACATAAATGAAAAAAACATTCTAAAACCCCCGAAACAAGGATGTCATTCATAAACTACAAAAGAAGTTGTAAATTGTAATGAGGTGCCGAACCGGAGCTTATTTAGTTCACAAAGCTTTTTTCACGCAATTTCAACTCTATGTGTGATACTTTGTCAATGTTGTCGGCGAGAACACCAATTAGGTACTTTAATTAAAATAATTTAAACAATTAGACACTTACATAGTATCATAAACGTTAACCGATCCCAACGCCCAGCGGCATGGATAATAAGTTAGTCCCCCATTTGGATTTTATTACTTAGGTTCTTATTTCGAAAATGATGTTTTTAAATAATTGAAGAGTTTTTGCTCAGCTGTTGACAATATTTTTGTTCAGTATGTCCGAGAAGAAGCTCGTTATAAAAGTGAATAAATGTATGGAGAAAACCTAAAATGTCAACTAACGTTTCCTCATTATATCCGAGATCTCGCGATTTCCATGATTGTTATAAGCAAGTTCGACTGTATTTCAATTTTGGGGGCTATTTTCAACGAGTTGGGAGTAACTTGCTATTGGAAAATAGGAATCAAGTTGTATCATGTTTTATACGACTAACATTAATAATATACATTTTAGTATGAGATTTCCCGTCTCTGGCATATTGGTTAGCGCGATTGCATACTATGCTTGAGATCTTTTCATTTAAAACATGTTCTCTTCACCGCAATACCCTGTGCATGTATCAACAATATTTTTACATGTACTACACCAAAACAAACGAGATTTTAACACTTGTGCATCATTTGGACAACGCAGTCAAAACCGTAATTTAAAATGTCAACATTCAATTGATTGTTTTCCTGGATGACATATTTATTCTTCAGCCTCTAACCTCAATAATTATCTGATCAATACTTTATCACAATTTCACTATCCACTTCCTCCGTACGCTCAAACAATGTAGCTTGCAATATTTTGAACATAAATAATATTGGATATATTTCCGAGGTTTGTCATTGAACTTGTCTCAAAACAGCTGTTTTCAATGGCTCCACTGATAATGAAAATTATACGATTTACGAAGTAGTTCTGAATAAAAATATACACTTTCTAAGTTAGTAATTAATCCCTATTTACTTTATTGCACAAAAAGTTAGATATTTTCCATACCTGGCCCCGCACTCCCTATGTGATATGACGCCTCAAACTCTCGAGTAACTGGATTTCCCGGCAAAACACTGGATAATTGGGAGACAGTACTAGACATAGAAGAGTAAAGCTTATTTATTACGTCCATTTTAACTATAATTTAATAACAAAAACCAAACAAATAACTACGGCATAAAAATATCACTTTATCAAAAACACATCGGATTTAACAATTGGTTGTGTTTTGTGTTGCCATGCTAACCTAACCCAAAATTATTTATATACTAGTCGAAAAACTCCTATTATTATATCTTTTATTTAGAAAATAAAAATATGAATTTAAAAAACACAGAACGTAATATTATCGAATTATATTTAAGTAGTTACTTGTTCCTATGGTAAACCAATCGTAATTTACCATCTTACGTTACATTCGGCAATAAAATAATATGACAGCACATACAGGGATTGTACATGTAAGTATAGAGTTCACAACAGGGCAATTCAGGCGTCCAAATGAGTTGGAGTGAATACAATCCACTGCTCGAAACCTCTCCACAGTCAATCGCAAGCGGTCGGTGACGCGTAATTTCTCAGTGACGAATTGAATTTATTTTTAAATGTCGTGTGTGCTAAAATATTGTAAAAACATTGCCAGAACAGTTGGGAAAAAAGACGGAGTAATTTTTTTCAGATAAGAATTTAATTGTTGTTATTGAAATAACCGATAGAATAACATTTTAAGAAAAAGTATTTCCTCCGTTTATAAGGAAGCTTTCTGCCTAGTATCTCGTGAGGGCTGCAACCGCTGATTCCATTTTTTTTCATTAAATTTGATTGTATTTCATTATTATTTTTTACATACTTCTATACAAAATGCCTCTTGCGTTTTTATCAAAAGAGCTATTTTACAATTTGAAAAATACATAGAAATGTAATAATAATATATTGTGTTTTGAAATACGGATCCCTTTACACGTTTTATCAGACTTTAATTTTAGTATTAATATGACCTATTGCAAGAAAATAATAATAAAAGCAAAGTTTTTTAAAATAAGTTTGATCTTTTGTTTGTTGTATAAACTGTTTTAAATAATACTAATCGTAATAATAGTGTTGCAAAGTCAAATTTTATTATTCGTGGAAAATTTAATAATTATGTAGCAGATTATAAATAAATATACAGGTAAGGTATTTTATTTTTCGTTTTTTCATGGCCTTTTCACATCTCAACTCGGGTGTTCTGGCCAAAGTTATTTTATTGCGGTGCAGGCATTGACCGAACATTGAAATCATTAAGCGAATAAACTGAACACAGCAGATACGCACTACTGTTTGTGTTCACACAGAATGAACGTTGTTTTATTTTTAAACGAGATTGATTAGACTCGTGCACTACCTACCTAATAAAAAATGTGTGCGAAGTTTTTATTTTTATTGAAAATATTTGCTGACTCGCCCGGTAGGTATCGGCATGAAAATATTCAAACGAGTAGCCATAAAAAAAACGAGTGTTCCTCCGGCAACGCACCAATAGGAAGTTAGAAACAGTTATTTGACATATTTCAAAACCATGGCCGCAAAGCCCGCAAATTAAAATCAAACGAGAACGTTAAAAAGTGAAAGCTCGTGTTTTGTATGAAATATTTAGAAATCAAAGGATTGCCCAATGTTCACCATACCGCTTTATCATGATAAGGAAAAAATATTTGAGCAGAACTAACCCGCGCTGGAATCCTAGACGTCTCGGATTATTTGAAGAAGTTTATATTGTGCAGTGCGTTTAAAGAAATGCGGCTTATTGATCTTACAGAATATACAAATATTAAGATTAACCCTTAAGATGGATGACGATATAGTAGAAAGACTGCGGGAAGAAAATCCCGAACAATTCTTCATTTTAGTGAGAATGCATCTGTCCTTCATTATTGATATGAACACTGATGAGTAAGTAACAACGATTGTTCTTTGTAAAATATAACTTTTTCTTACCCTTTAAAACTATCGTGCAAATACGTTACTAGAGTCAAATATCCAGCGGATATTATTCACAATAACAAAGAACTATTCAGCTTGTCCTAACAGTTGTGTTTTTATTTAATAAATCGTCATCAAACCCCCGTCTTCACCTGATGGTGCATATGTTACTGTATTGGTACACTACATAGCGTGTATCATCTGTTACATGAAGGCAAGGTGATCAGTCTTACGCTTCAGGTGTCAGTTCATTAAAATAAAATATTGCAGTGTAGAACCACCTTTTTGACTTGTGCCTTTGTCGCCCTTTCCACATCGAGGTCAAGTATTCCGAATAATTTGAGATTTCACTCGGAGACATCTGTTTAAAGCTTGATGAAATACTAGGACACTAAGACTTATTAAAATTATCAATACGACAGTGGTTCAAGCAAGAGTTTCTTCGAATTCCCTAAAATTTCGCGGTCTGCTGGAAACTACCATAGCAATACCTAGCAGCACAGAAAAGGTGAAGGCTTCGTCCGAAGTCCGATCAATAGTAAAGAAATCACAATATTTTGTCATTCTAAAATACCGTTCTTTCAAAATCACGCCATTAAAAAAATTAATTAAATTTACATTTTATAAAAACAATCACTTTCCAAGATATCTCTGTTTAAAAATGTGCTTAAAAGTTTTATGTTACTATAGAATAATTACTTTTTGACTAGCAGATTACGCCTCTTAAAGTTTCAATGAAACTTAGGTTGGTACTCATATAAAGATGAAGTATTTAAGTAAAATTAATTCTAATGATTTGAAGATAATAAATAAAATAAAAGAGTTATCTAAGCAAAATCTCAAAATGTTGTATTTGGAAAAAAAATACAAGCATTTAAAATTACACAAATTTTGTGATATTTTTCTTGAATTCCATACTAAATTATGCCTTCAATAATCGTTAGTTAAAATGTTTTAGTTTTATGGAATTATGTTTTTTTCAAGAGGAATATTCTGGTTGTAAATATTTCATTTCTACTGTATATTTTTAGCAGAATTTTAATGCTGTTGAATGACCGATTTCAACAAAATGTTAAATTAGTTTTTAGGCTCTTCTTGAAATTCTGTTTTTTTAAGTTATGACTGTGATTAAATTTACCTGATATTAATTTTAGGGACCATTTTCAGGAAATTTTAAATAATTCGCTTTTAGAAAATGGGAACAACTTAATATAAGAATGTTGTGGTAGAACAGGGTTCGAACCTTGGGCCTCTAATCTGTGAGACTGACACTAATACGCCAAGGGCCCAAAACCCAATTTTAAAATTGCAATATTAACAATATTTTGAACTTGTACAAAAAATGTTTATAGGCAAAGTCTACGTATTAACGGTGCTTTTACGTTCAATGTTAATTGCCTAGAATTTTCTATTCCCTTCTCAAAATGTTCTCCATCTCTCTTGTAATATATGTCAATGCAATAATGGTTTACCATCATATTCTCGTTTTTATTTTTCAGGAATGATAGTCCAACAGATAAACCAAAGTCTTTCAAATGGGGTTTTTCAAAAAAGTTCAAAAGTGGTGAAAATGGCACAAAAATGGCTGGACCTCAGAAGCCAGTGGAAACTGTGTGTCTCACTGAAGAAAACATTAAACAAATCTATCAACTTATTGATATCCTCAGTGAAGATGCAAGTAAGTGATTATTATATCATTATACTAGCGAGTACCCGGCATGCGTTACAATGCCACTCAAAGAAAGAAAATGTTTGTGTTTTAATTCTGTTTATTGAAGCGCTTTTGGATACACAATGTTTTTTCGTCAGGTGCGTTCACTAATAAATCGGAAGGTTTCCCGACGCGTGAGCTGGCCGCATACCGCGTCCATGTGAAAAGCATGTATTTTCCGAATTTTATTATTGTTATTATTTTCATTTTTATATTCAGTAACCATTGCGGGTAGCACAACAACTCACCAAAGTTTCATTGCAATAGGATGAATTGTATAGGGATGCATACGGTACAAATAAACATATATTTGTTTATATATAAGATAACACATGCATTTTACTAGGAATTTATACAAGTACAAGTAAACGTCATTTTGCGCCGGTTCGATTTACACCGATTTACAATTACGCTGGTTGATTCCGGCGAGGGATTCCCCGGTTCGGCTGACACCAGACGACAGTAGGCGCCGCGATTCTAATAGCAAACACACTTTTACACGTTGTTTTATTCTATCGCCGTGTACACGAACGGCCTACTGTATGTGTGAAATTAAAACAATATTAAAATTTAAATTTATTTCAACAGAGAGGGAAAATTTTTTTTGAGAAGGGAAAATGGAAGTCTAGGCATTTACAGGGCTTATGACCTGTCATTGGCTGGTTTAAGTGGCCACTTTACACACTGTGTAACATTCACCATTCTGCCCATGTTTGAACATCCACATTTCCTCAACTCTTCCATCTGTTGACTTTTGTGAAGTAAAAGAGCTGAAACCTTTATCACGTGGGTGAGATTCATCCGGCTGAACCAAATCATTTACTAGGTAGTAATTCAACAATGTTTGATTATGTCCAAATGCTTGCAGACTGGCTGGATTTCCTCCCTAGGGAGTTGTTCATATTTAAATTTATTTCAACAGAAAGGGAAAATTTTTTTTTAGGGAGGAAATCCAGCCAGTCTGCAAGCATTTGAACATAATCAAACATTGTTCAATATTAAAATATTTATAGTTTATGCCATGATTCTGCAAGAAAGGAAGCAACAATCAAAGTTAATGAATTAAATGCTTTTTTTCAAAAAAGTGTGAGAATTTAATTTAGTACCGATGAACTATTCAATAATTAAACATAGCTTTAAAAAGTAATTCAATTGTAAAAAATCTTTGAATTTTTTATGGTACATTTTAAACTTTTATATTTCCAGATGTATGTCAGGAAGGCATTTTCCGAAGAACTGGATCACTAAGCCGACAACAGCAGCTCCGTCGTCTCCTGTCTTCCGGAGGGAATCTAGAGGAGGAAGTATCCGGCTATAGTGCTCATGACATGGCTTCCGTACTCAAGGGGATGTTGGCTGATACTCCAGAACCTCTGTTGCTTCTAAATCAACACTACCAGGCCTATTGTCACTTGGCTTGTGAGTATAATTATTCATCTATGCATTCATATATCATCTCTTTATTAATTATTGTTTATACTGTAAATGTATTAATACATAAATAAAACTTTACTATTTAACAAAGGGTATTGTTTACTATTCATTGTACCTTAATTTTAATAAAAAATATAGCATGACAAAAAAAAACTAATTATATGCCTAGTAAGTAATAGAGCAATATTGGATATTATAAAAACGAATATATTTATACAATTATAGTTTTTTTTTTGTACCGTGTAAAAAAATGTAAAGGGAGGTTCCGATGTGTAACTTCATCATTTATATTTTTCAGCGACATGTTTTAATGAAGGGCAGCCGACGGCAAGCTGCGAATCCAAGTTGATAGGCGCCCTACGTCTTCTGCTCCTGTTGCTGCCTGCCACGGCCCGGCAATTGGCCCAGAGGCTGTTGGCCCTCCTGCACAAGACTGCCGCCCACGAAGACTCCAACAGGATGGCTCCGGGAGCCTTGGCAACTATGTTCACCCCGCATGTCATGTGCCCGAGAAGGGTAAGCAGCTTATTAATTTTGTAGATTTAATTGCCATGATTTTGGAACACTATTAATAATATTACTATTACATAATTACGTTATGTATAATTTTTTCTTTCATTATTGTTTCTTTTTCAAAATTAAAAAAAATACAGTAAAACCTCGTTTTACGTTCCTCAATTTTACATTTTCCCACTTTTTACGCCAAAATGTTTAGGTCCCATTTTTTTCCAAAGACACCGAGCATCGCGCCGCCGCGTTTGCCCAAAATGGTGAATAAAAAAATGTGTAAATTGTTATCTCAAACTAAATTCAAAGTTGGTTCAGGGTAATAGATCATTTTGTTTATGTGTCTAATTTTGACATTTTACTAAATTGTGACATGCGGTTGACGCATGAAGAAGTCTTTGCATCAATAAATTACGATGCAGAAAGTATAAAAATTTGGTAATAGAAATATTATTTGAAGTTATAAACAGTTTTGCCGCGATGTAAATGACAGTTGAAATTCTGTGGTACCATACTAAAAAAAGTGATACCATATAAACAAAATTTCCCATGGTTACGGAAAAAATCATGGTTTTTAATTTGTGGTCCATTCAGGAACTGTTATTGTATATAAATAAAATCCCTATTTTTAATCCTTTGTATTATGATTGTACGACTGTCTGTTTATAATACAGTTTTTTAAATAGTTATTTTTTTGGACTCGGAAAATAAGGATGCGTCTTATAATTGAGGAAATACATATGGCAATAAGATTTCTTCTAATTTGTATCGTCTCTAGTTGTCACCAGAAGCGCTTCATACAGATTCTCAAAACTTGTGCAAAGTGTTGAGTTTCATGATAAAGAAGGGTCCCGTGTTGTTCACCACTCCACCCCAGCTGGCCACTGACATTGCAGCCTACTTGGCTAAGAAACAGCACCGGAGACTACTTTCCCCCACTGTGAGTATAAACATATTTAATATAAAAATCCGATTCAATTATCTACTTGATAAAAAAAGCCTTCTCATATATAACACCGAATATGCTACTAAAAATAGACAAAACCTATATCAGACCTACTCTCGAATACGGGTTTCAGATATGAAATCCCTATTCTGTTAAGGATATCAACTTGTTGGAAAGAGTCCAAAGACGAGGTACAAAGTGGTCGCCGACCCTAAAACGGCTTCCATATGTGGAGAGATTGGAAATTCTCGGTCTCACAACGCTGCAGGAACGTCGAGAAAGGGGTGACCTAATAGAGACATACAAGATACTCAGCAGTCACTATAGCTGCCCAAATTTGGATTGCATGTTCAAGCTTAAACAAGATGCTCGTCTTCGAGGCCACAGTCTCAGGCTGGAGAAAACGAGATTCAATCTAAATCCACGGTAGCATTTCCTGAGCAATAGGGTTGTTGATGGTTGGAATAAGCTGCCACAAGAGCTGATCTCAATGTGTAGTCTCATGGGTTAAAAAATGGACTAGATTTGTTTCGGAAAAATTAAAGTGTGCTAACAACTAACTTTCTTTAAAATAGATTTAAGCATATCAGCTTTAAGCTGCTCGCTTAAAACTTATATAATAATGCATTAAATTGATTGAATAATCATTACCGACCTTTATTCCTCTTTGGGAACCAAAAAGAAATTTTAAAAAATAATTATTCTAGTATAAATTTTTTTTTTTTATTAAATAATAATTCTATTATTATTAAGTTAATTAAATTTAAAAAATATATATATTGGCCAATAAATACAGCGCTGTTTTTGTATGAAATCATTTGAGGGGGCTTTTCAATTTTGGACTTGTATATTATTAAACTTACATGGTAATATAATTTTTGATAACACTACATATTAATCTTATTTAAAAATTAAGGGTTAATTAATTATGACAACCGGAAAAAAGTGTGATTTTAGTTTAGATTTAAACTGACTGGGTGACTGTGGCTGATGTGCAGGTATGAAGGCAATTGGTTTCAGGCAGAGGAACTGACTACTGCAAAAGCACGATTAGTAAACCTAGTGTTAGGCTGCGTTTCAATTTCACAAGATTTCCTCTGTTTGAATCAAGTGCTGACCGATAGGTCGATTTTCTTTGATATATGTTTTCTTTAACACAAAGTTCTGATACCAAGACGGCTTTGAAAGTTATATTATTAAAAACTATATAATTTAAAAAAATAATTCATATACTTTTCTATAACCTTTCTACACCTTTCAGCTAATTTTTCAATACCAAATTGCTAGGATTAAAAAAAAAGTTTTTAAATGACTTGATCACACAAAAATAACAATGTCACAAATGATAATTTAAAAAAATGACAACAACATATTTTCAACTTTATTTAAAAAGATGTATTTTTAATTGACTAGTCAACTTAAATTATCTGTAAATATTTTTCGATTTTATCTTTTCTTGTTTGTAGTTATAGTACTTTGAACTTATTGGAACTTGTAGTTATAATAATAGCCAATTATATTATAATAAAATAAAATGGCTGGTCAACTTCTTGAGAGGTAATCTTAAAAATGTATGTTTAAACAAGAAACTTCAAAATTCAAAAGAAAAAGTACAAATGAGCTGCCCAATTGTATTTATTAGCGTAACACCAATCTGAATGCAGCGACAGATTCAGTGTGCCTAGCATAGAAAAATAAAAAACAGTAAAATAATGCTTACAGTAGGGCCAATTTAATAGGTCACATTTGACACTTCATCAAAATTCAACAACATAACCTTGTAAGGGCGGTAATAAAATATTATTTATTTTTTCAAATTAAGAACTGCACAACTGCTTAACCTTTTTCAATTACGATTACATATTTATTGTAATAATGACAAAAAAAGGTAATTTCATGATTTACTTTCACTAATAAACCATTCTAAACATAATAAACTTTTTCTGTTCTAAACGTCGTTACAATGTTGCATCAGTGAACCCTTTTACTTTTTAAACACTAGGGATGTGTTACCCAGAAAAATCGAATGTTGATAATTTTGTTAAATTATTTACTTATCTTATTTTGTTCCTTAAATTTACGATAGAAAATAATAATGGGACAGGGATTCGACTTATGATTTTGAAAATAAAATTACAGTACCTATAAGTACTTTTTCATAGCAACTGAATTCAATTGACATATATTATGTTTGAAGTCCAAATCGATTAATTCACTTTAATCGATGTTTTTAAGCAGGTTACCTCACTATGAAGCTAAAACCGACAAATGTCAAATGTGATCTATTTAATTGGCCCTACTATAGTAAAAAATTCTAATATCTTTTTCAAAATTATGCTATTGGAGCTCATTATTTTCACCACCAAAACAACATTATAAGTGTGATTATTTTGATAGGGGGAAGACCTAAACGAGAGCGTTTCAGAGCGCACGGCTGCTAGCACAGTGTTCACCTTTGTGGATCGTCAGATGAGCGGTGTTACGGGGACCGACACGGCGGGAGGGGCCACTACTGACGCAGCTCTGGCACAACTATACGCTCACATACAATCCCTCCCGGAGTCACACAACAAGAGGAGACTGATCAAACAATTCAATAGGGAAAATGGCCATGGTATAATACCAGTTTATGTTATTTCATATGTACTTTTTACAGTGGATCCAACTGACTGGATCATCTTACTTACCTTCATGTATCAAAACATGTGTGCCTCGTGGTCGAAAGGTCAACATGGTTGATATGAAATGTTGATTTAAAAAGTTGATTTTAAGATGAAATATTTCATTAAAAAACTGGCACCTAAAATCGATCATCTCACCTTCGTGTAACAAAAACTATCAAGATACGCTGCGGTTGAAAATGAAAACAAAATTTGTTTATAATTGAGATTAAAAATTTCCCTTAGAACGAGTACCCGTTTGTCTATTTGGGACCCCACTGTTATTCCTATGTAAAAAAGTATTTTTTTAATTATAAATCCAAAATATACTTAATCCTCCTTAGAACAAAATATCCCAGTGAGCACCAATTATTTTATTTAGAAAGAAATACATTGAACATGCGTGATATATTTCATTTTTGGGGGGTATTTTTAACAAGTTGTAAATCACTCACTATTAGAAAATGGAAATCAAGTTGTGGTAGAGCCGGGCTCGAACCTCAGATCTCCGATCCACGAGTCTACAACCTGGTAATTAAAATTGTATTTTGAAATGTTATATAATGCGTAATTTTATCTATTTCTAGGTACTCCACTACAACTCCAGAGAGCTCAGAAGCACCGATCCTTAGGAGAGTCACTCAAGAAACATATTTTCGCCAAAAGTCTAATGAACAGATCGGGCAAGAAGCCTATCAATCTTAATGAACAGCGATTCAGCTGCCATCCTGTTGCGGAGGTATATTGAAATGCGATAATTTACCCACTAATGAATTTAAACTCATTCATTAATTCTACTGTGCATTACCTCAACTCATCCACTCACAGCTCTAACATATTAACGATACATTAATTTTCTAAAATTTCCAAAAGACTTGAATAATATTTCTCTACTTTGTGTTTAAAAAATTAACATAGATTGATTCAGCGGTGTCTACTGCCTACCTTACTTGATTATTATAAAATTATTATTAACAAATTAAACTGTGCAAATTACGAGTCAATTGTTGATATTAATTTCATTGATGACTCCGAAAGACTTTTTTAATAAAATATGATTATCAAGCAGGGTATGCATTACTTAAATGCTTAAGGACCTGTTTTATAAACATCTATTGGAAACTTGATATCATTTTTAACTAATACTTAGTATACCAGCCGATTTTTACATTTCATGAATGTCCATAGCGCTACGAGTCATTAAAATAATCGTTAAATGGTTACTACCGATTTCGGCTGGTTCAAAGATTTTTTTACTCATTTGATAATTTTTTTTGTTTTCTGCTTATTTCTTTTGCAGTATATGATTATTTTTAATATTGTATTAAGCATAGATGAATATGCAGTATTTAGGTATACATACAAGAAAACAAATAAGTCTAACGTCATTGACCTACCTATCATTACTTTCTTTTTTGGTGATTTGTATTTTTAAAAAATATTTTGTCAAGTACTGCAATGAGGAAGTTCAGTGTTGTGGATAATTAAAATAAAAAAATGATTTTTAACACGCGGTAAACACTATGGCGATTAATTGTACCGCGAAGTTTCTAAAAAATGTATGAAAAAAATTATATTGTAAATATTTTTTGATAAAAATGAACTACTTTAAAACGTCTCAGGTTCTAGTGAACAGCTGTTTAGAATAGCCAATCAATTATGTGTTTGAACATATTTCCAGTTTACGGGAAGTCATGTTTAGCGTGTTTTTATACGCACGGGCTTGACTTTTTAAATGTCAGGACAACCGACCGATGATAACTAGTGACGTCATGGGCGGAGTGATTTCAAAATTGCAAAGCTATGATGCATAAAAATAAAAATATTTTTTTGGCTTAATTTAATAAAAATATTTTTTAAAAACCACTGACCTTCCTAATTATTGTGATTAATGTATATTGTGTATTTAAATCCCGAACATAGCATTATGTTTGAGCTTGACAGATAAAAAGTAATATCATAGACAATGAAGAAGTTCAGTGTCTTTTTTTACTTTTTTTATTTGTTAATGGTATATTAAACTAAGCCAAATTTTATATTTTTATATATCGTATTATCAGCGCTATGATTTTTTTAAGTTTTGTATTTCTGAAAAAACTCTGCGTGTGACGTCAGAGGTTGTACTACGACAGTTCTTCTGATTGATTCGTTTACGGTGACCAAACCGAATATCTTTCAAAGCTCTCATATCATTGGATGGTTCATATGAACCAGTGACGTAGATCAAAGTAGTGCGTTTTTATTAAAATATTTTATATAATTTTTTTGTACATTTTCAAGAAACTTTGCTTTATAATTTAATGCTCGTTTTTTACCGAGCGCAAGAAAGCATTTTTTGTATCCAATTTTCCGTAGGGCTGAAGTTCCTCATTGTCAAAAAACCATAGACATTACGACTCAAATTTGAATTTTGTTCAAAATTCTTACCGGTGACTGTCGGTCGAAATTGGTTTATAAAACACGCAACCGTCAGTTATTGTTACAAACGGTTAACGGTTCGTAGCGGTGATGGAAGTTTGATAAATTGTTTATAAAACCGACCGGAGTGATTTCACCTGGATCCAATTAATCTTCCATTTATTCAAAATTGAATGGTTTTTTTTGGCCTGATTCTGTTCTTGTGTCTGGATTCAATGGCTTCTACGGAAGATTTTCATTTGCGCTTGCTATCTGTGATGTCATTTTGCCTCTTGCCTGAGCATGCTCTTTTCCGCTTCTTTTCAGAGCTCTTCATTCTTCAAGAATAATTTTAAATCTAACTCTGTCAAACTCTCTTCCGATTCCCCCAAGCCACTTAAACTCGAAGATTACAACTCTTCGCAAAAGGACAAACTGACGAATGTTCAAACCGAACTAAATGCCGAAAATACTAACCATGATAATGACCATTTAGAAGAGGATGACATTTTATCCGAAAATGACGATGACATTGAAGAGGCTAGCTTCTCTTGCGATGATGGCAATGATTTTGAAAAACTAGAAAGACTATTAAAAACAGCTCCCAAATACACTTCAGAACCGAATCTCAGCTTTACTCCATCGCATCAAGACGTGTCTCTAAAAGTTATAAAATTGTTCAAATCGAAGACGTTGCTTCCTGCTCACATTGCCGCTAGAAAATATAACAAAAAACACGACATACAGAATCTTCAGAAAAGAAATTCAATTGATGAGAAAGCAAATAAAGAATACGATAATTCTTTGAATTTTAAATCGTGCATGAAATGCTCTTCTGATTCCTTTTCGGAAGCGGATACTTCTAGTTTAGGGTACCAGCCAATATCTCAAACCCGAGAAGAGGCGGTTTCACCGAGATCTGACTCCAATACACCTCGCGTGTGTCGAAAAGATTCTCTTAAATACATGAGAAATAAACGCAACGCCTCTCGCGGAAGTGAAGCTTCTCTAATTGACCCATTGCTGAAAGAAGATTCAAGCATGACCAAGGATGATGAGCTCGCAGAAAATTTACACACTCCTAGGCTGAGTGTATTGCCGGCGAAATTAAACTACTTGACAAGTACCCCGGCTGTAAGTAATGCAGCATCAGATAGGAATTATGAAGGATGCTCCACACCTATGTTTGCTGGAGGTCACATTCTGAGAAGAGGATCCATGTCTCCCATTACTAAATCCACCCAAAAGATGTCCAAAGCTATGCAGGTCTGGTGATATTCTTTCTTCTTGCTTTTATGTGTTGCGTGTTTTGTTTCTAACATCATTTGTGTGAAATATTCATTAAACACAAATTATCTTTTCTAATTTAAATCCCCCTTTTTCTGACTATACAATGTTTAATATAAATGTTTAAAGTTATGTAATATACAGTAAAACCTTACGTTTTTCAAGGGAGCAACAAAAAAAGTTTAAAACTGAGGAAAACTTTAAAGTGAGGAAATGAAAAATGTATGGAAAAAATTCAATTTCATTCAAATATAATTATTGTACAAGACTATACTAAATATACCGCAGAAAAATTGTAAGAACTGTCATGATCGGGGATTATTCATATTTACCAATGATATAATTAAAAATATTTTTTGTATTTTTTTAAACAATACTGCAATATGTTATTTTTTATTGAATTAAAAAGATAAATGCATAAATAATTTTATCTAGGTAGTTAACCTTAAAAACGCGAAAATGAAAATTTGAATTTGCATAAAATGCATACAACTATTTTTTCCCTAAATATTGGGAAATTTTATTTATATGGTATCACTTTTTTTAGTATGGCACTACAAAATTTCAACTGTCATTTACATCGCGGACTGTTTCAAACTTTTATGATAACTGTTTAAACTATCTCCTTTTCACATTACGTGTGTATAACATCAAATAATAATATTGCCAATTTTATAAACTTTCTGCATTGTAATTTATTGATGCAAAGACTTTATTATTCTAAACATGCGTCAACTGCATGTCGCTATTTCGTAAAATGTCAAAATTAGACTTAAACAAAATGGTCAATTACACTGCACCTACTTTGAATTTAGTTTGAGACAATAGTTTACACATTTTTTTATTTACCTCGATTTTATTCTCCATTCACGCGGCGGCGCGCGGCTCGTCTTTTGACAGATCGAATGAGTTGGGAAAAAAATTTCGATGTAAAAACCGGGGTTATGAAAAACGTAATTGGGGGGAAAATTTAATGAGAATGTATGAAAAAAAATGGGACCTAAATATTTCGGTGTAAAAAGCGGGAAAATCAGAGGTTTTACTGTATTCCTATTGACTAAAGCTAAAAAAACAAGATGATTCACCCTTGTTTACACTCATTTTACTCTGCCGATGTAACATTTTTCATTTCTACATAATGTGTTTTCTGAATCTGAATAAAACAGTGTGATAAAATTATTATTTTTAGCACTAACTTTGTGATTTTCATGATGAAGTTTTGTTTAACAGGTTTGCTGACACACGTTTCTCATAGGATTCATTTGTGTGGACACATATCATAACTTTCTTATGGTTGAAAAATATTTCACTTCCGATTAGATGGAAGTTGATGGATTGAATTCAATCTTATTTAACTAACATACTGAGATTTTTTTGTAGCGGACTGTTTTTTAGGGACACAATATCTGCTTCTACCATATAATTACTTAAGTTTCCCATAGGCTATAGCTGTCTTTTCACTATAAATATCTTTTGGACTTACGTCTATAGTCGTCATTTTCTAAATGAGAGACGATTTTGGCGACTAGCCGGCATATCCGTGAACATATTAAAATCATTAAACTTGTTACTATTTTAGTGACAAAAAATATTTTTGTAACTTATTAACCATTAAAAACAATAATTTAAGTATGTTTGAATAGATATGTAAAGTTATGATTCCAGTGTTAAATATTTAGAAAAAAAACTTAAATGCCTTTTATTTCAGGAATCTATTATGACTCCTCGGTCTCGCAAGCCCGTCATAATAAACTGTGACCCTCCAACCGTTATCCCCTCTCATCTGGTGTCGCATCATTCCATCAGCAGCGAGTCCAGTAACTCCGACACTGTCTACGACTCCACTCCGTCCATGAAGAATGACAGCGACTTTGTTTCTACAGACGAGAGTTGCTTGTCTTCATCGTGTTACGTCAAGTACAAACACATCAACGAGACAAGAGACACAGCCTCCAAAGAAAAGTCATCAAATTCAGCCAACAACTTCACGAGAATTTCAGACTCTGCCCTGTCTGAAAGACGAATGCGGATTCTACAAGAAAGAAACTATAAAACATTATTAGCCAATAAACATCCCGATTGTTGGACTTACGCTGTCAACCAGTCAACTTCAAAACTATTATGTGAAAATTTCGAAGAGTCCGATAGCCAATCGAGTCCTAGCAGTAGTCTAAATAGAGGACAAACTTCTTTAACAGATCCTTTTCGTCAGTACTTACAATGTAGATCGGTTCTGCCGGGATCTCCCGTCGATTTATCCTTTGCGAGCAATCCCGACGATTACTACGAAAATAGAATAGAAAATATAGAAAATTTATCAGAAGGTAAAATGACCGAATCTTTGCTTTATTGTTTAGATGGCAATATCCCTAAAGATCTCACTGTTAATTCAGAGTACAACTACTCTGATAGGGAGGTATTGTTAAAACATGGCGATAGTTCTATTAGTAATTACGAAGATGTGTCTTTTGTGAATCGATCTAAATCGAATGCGATTAACCTCGAAACTAAAAACGGTAATTTAGATTACTCTGTAAAAAAGTTGAAAATGTTACACAAAAATGACACGTTTTCTTCGTGTGATAGTTTAAACAAGGCGGCGTCTTTAATGGCTGATCCGATAGATAAAGAAAATGTTATTCCCGGGAATAAGCGGCCAGCGAATAGTTTAGGTGGTGCTCTAGACTGCGACAGTACCGAAGTAAAAAAAAACATTGCAACAAATGAAAATATAAAGAAATCTAAAGATGATGATCAAAATGAAGTCGTCGCCAGTAGAACATTAGCAATGGACCCGGATTACTGGGATTACAATAGATACGGACAACCGTGGGAAACAAATCTTTAAGGACCTTATACAATATGTATGGGACGTTCGGATGTACTTTTGAATAGTTGCTTTTGAAAACCTCTCCATAAAAAAAACAAAAGTATTAATTATATCGCCGCAAAAATTTTAAATGCTGTAAGGGACTGAGTGTAAATTATTAAAAATTCAAAAAATGAAAACCGTATTTATTATTTTTGTTTTAATTTTGACATATGCCTCAAACGCTCATTAAAAACATAATTAATCAAGATCTACCAAAAAAAATGTAGAAAATATTAATAAAATAAAGTATAAAGTCAAAGATCAAAAGAAATACTTAATCGATGTCCGCTCCCTAAGTGGAGCAGACGGTATCCACAAAATATGAGGGTCCACAAATTGATAAGAATCGATTTATGGTCCCGAGGCTAGTGTTACGGATTCACGGATCAGAGACTTGAGGTTCGAACCTTACTACGCCGACTAGATTCTCTTTTTCTAATAGTGAATAATTTACAACTGGTTGAAAAAGGGCCCAAAATTGAAATATTGGGGTAAATCATAAAAATACAGATATTAATTTTTTCATTAGAAAAAATCTCTCCAGGCTTCTCTGTCTGTAACCAACTCCCGTGTGTCCTCCTAAGTCAGATGCGCGTCCCACAGTCCAGATGTCAACTGCCAACAAACTGTCCAGGACCGCGAGCCATTTTCATGGGCCATTTTCAACGAGTTGTAAATCACTCACTGTTAGATAATGGGAATTAAATTGTGGTTGAGTGGAGTTCAAACCTTGGACCTCTGATCCGTGAGTCTGCGAATTTTCTACATTATTTTCCCTCTTTTGATTAATGTACACATTGTCTCTCACAGCGTTTTAAATTTCCACCAACAGTGTGTATTAAAAACAGTATTACACTAATTATAAATGCGTATATGTACTGCAGAAATTATAATTGAATAACTTAACCAAATATACAAAATGTACCTTCATTGCTTAAATGCCAAATATCATAAATTGTTCATAATATAATATGTATGCATGTTGTGCATTATTGATATTTGAGTGTTTAGTGCATTAACCTAAATTATTGGTGGCTTATTTTAAAAGAAAACATTTTACAAAACAATCGGCATATTAAAATTGATTAAGCAAATCAAGATACATATATTGTTTTATTTTAAATTTTAAAAGTACCACTTAATAAAATTATATCTAGGATGCATGTAAAGTACTTTTAGTATTATAATAAATAATTATAAAAATATTATTTGTATAAATTATATTAAGTATTATTAATAATTTCGATGTGGTGAAAAATGGATCCTTTATGATAATCCAAAAAGGAAGAAATCACGGGGACCACCTGGCCTCGCCTCAACATTTACAGCTAAACCAAACATTCATGGAAAAAAACTCGTGTATTTGGTGGGATCAGCTTGGTGCTGTGTATTACGAGTTGCTCAAACCGAACGAAACTATTCCTAGAGCGGTCTACTGAACACAATTGATGAGATTGTATGATCTGTATGCTGCCAGAAAGATGGGAAAAAATAGTGGCAAGCGATGGACTATACTTCGAATAAAACATAAGGTTCCGTTCTTTCACAATAAATGCCCAAATTTTGATAAAAAACGGCGGAAACTTATTTGGACACCTAATATATCATGCTTTTTACGTAAACATAAAAATTTCCTTTTTAATAATATAGGTCTTTAATTCTTGGACAATCCTCATATATTATTGCGAACTAAATGTATTTTATCGATGAAATGAAAAAATGTATAACCATTGCAGGTATAAGTTTTAAGCGGAGTTTTTTTGTATTATTATTGATAATTGAATCCCATTAACTTGTCGAATATTATTAAATTTACTAAAACAGTCTGATTTTAGCAACATTAAGGTTTTGTATTGTGAATTCGATCTCCAAAGATGTATCCACTAAGGAAATTAGTTATGTTCTATTGTTTATGTATTCGACTGCTCTTTACTACTACATACTAACTTAGGATATGTGTATGAAATACTAGTATTAAATCATTACCCATTTCAATCCTACTTAAAAACTCTTAACTCTCCCCCTGTAATTTTAATAGCTAATAAATCAATCAGCTTATGTAAATATTACTTAGTTAAAATATCACAAAATGCACCATGAATAAGTAAATCAAAACCTTTAATCTGGTCATTTCAAAAGTCTACATAATTAAATTTAATTGACTGGTTAATTAATAAATAATAAATTATGAGGTTTACTCTTCATCAAAAATATATTCAGTTTAAAAATCAATTGAGAATAGAACATTATGATAAATTGCAATTTTGAGGTGAAAAATAAGTCCCATTAAAAAGGTACTTTCACAAATCAGGAATAATGTTGGAAACATAAAAAATATTTACAGCGTTTTTTTACAATGAGGAAGTTCAGTGGTTTTTTTAAAAAAATCTTTGTCAATAGACTTTTGAACTATCGTATCGGCGCTATGATTTTTTAATGATTTGTATTTCTGCAATTACTCATGTGACCTCAAAGGTTCTCTTCCGCTTATTCTCAGTCAGTTTTGCTGACTGGTTTGTTGACAATAAGTAAATCGGAAATCTTTCACAGCTCTCTTATCATTGGTTGATTCATATGAAATAGTAACGTTGTTTAGAGTAGTTTGTTTTTTTTAAAAATGTATTTTTTTTTGCATATTTTCAAGAAACTTTGTCGTACAATTTAATGCTCTAATTTTTACTGCGTGTAAGAAAACATTTTTTGTATCCAATTTCCCATAGGGCTGAAGTTCCTCATTCTAATTACATATCGTCGCATTGGAGAAACAAGGTTTTATCAAACAAAATATGTTTTCTTAGATTTAAATATCCGTTCTATCTGTATTAAAATTTCAAAGAAAAACTAAATCAATCCCTAATTACATATTATTAAGTTTGTTAAGACAATATGTATAAAAAATATTAGATAAAATTATGTCTTCATTTCAAACTTTCATGTCTCAGAAAAATTATGAATCTACATAGTTTCTTCTTCAACGCAACGATATATTTAAAAAACCAGTTTTCATTCATAATTTTGGGTTTAAAAATGAGCTCATAAGAAACCCTTTCTTTGTTATGTTATATATTTAAAATTGTTGTAGGTTTATCTTCTAAATATAAAAAATATTAATGTTCTATTTTTGTAACTGTTATGTATATATTTTATATCTGTAATAGTATTATTTAATAAATAAATATTTGAATAAATCAATAAATGTGTTTAGAATTGATTGTGATTATTGATAATTTGAAGTGTCGGACAGTACAGAAAGTACAGAAAACAGCAGTAAAATAAAATAAGGAAATAAAAATATGCATTAATACATCGACCTATTAATATACATAGAGTCGTGACACGAAAACTAACCTATAGTTACTGAATTTGTTTATTTATACCAGGGGAGCATTTGATGAGATTGCATATAGTACCGAAAATGGGAGGATACCAATTTTGGTATTTAAAAAAGTCCATTTGAATGTTTAGAAACAGCATTAGTTTTTTGCGGACCCTTATCTGATTTTTCCTTTATAATTTCGAGCTCTTTATTTCTTTTTATTGGATTTTGGGGAATGCAAAAATAATATTACCCCATATTATATTTTTAAAAATATGTTCCTGCAGTTCAGTTTTTGTCAGTAAGATAAAAATACTTAAATTTGAATATGAATTATTTTAAGGTTTGTTAATCATTTATAAATAAACACTTTCCAATGAAAAGTTACACCATCATTTTTACAGTGTTTATCCGAACGGTTTTTACACAATCAGGCAATTTGGGTTTGATTTTAAATGTCAAGTTAACGTCTCACCCGGCTGGCGGTCAAAGGACAACTAAATACGCGTTCATTTTTGAGGGCTCAGGGCGCGTCTATGTGTATTAATAGGTAGATGCATTAATATAAAAGAAAGCAAAGTTTTCTGAAACGTGGTTCAAATTTTTTCACGCTAAAAATCACATTGAAGGAAAAAAGTCTCAAGTGGGTGATGCGCCACTATAAACTTTAATTACATATACTTTACTGAGAATTTTATTCTGTCTCATATAAACCCATGGATATCAGATGTAAATTTCAGTGTTGACATCAAAAACCCTCCTGCACAAGATTCAGAAAATCGATCACAAAAAATCAGACTTATTTTTTAAATGTTCTCGTTAAAGTTTACATTAACCCTTTATAGGACACCTAGAACAAAACGGTACATAAATATGTAGAGTTCATAGTCCATAATCAACGAAGAAAGCAATGTAATCATTTTCTATAAAATCGAATACAGCAATTCTAAAAGTATTGCACATGAAATCAGGGGCATAGTTCTGCAGCACATTCACATCGTCGCTACCATAAAGAAATGAACTACAATTCGATGTCGCCTATAAAGAGACTACAGGGCGTGGCAACGCTAGTCAGTCAGCCCAACAAGTTCAGTTCAGTCAGTCAGTCTAGCTCAACGAAGTCAATCAGTTCCAGCATGCAGTTTAAGTGCAGTCTCTTCAACCCATCATCGACGTAACACTCGCACAACACAATTGAGTTATTTATTTTCTAATATTTCATATATTTATAATATTTACATAACTAATATTGTATATTTCTAATATTTCAAATTGAGTTACTTATTTTCTAATATTTCGTAATAATAAGTCTAATGCCATACGGCTTTTTCAAATGCAATATGTTTACTATCTCAAAAAAAAAACAAATTTTATTAGGTTTGCAAGATATAAATCGTTACATTGCCGGTATTCAATTGAATGGCTAGATCGTTCGCTGAATAAATTAAAATAGCTCAACATTTAACGTGTTTGCTGGTTGAAAGCTAGCTCTTTGGAAATGGCCGAAGCCAGCCAAACTAGCGAAGCTTGGATAGGTTGGACTAAGCTAAATACAAAGAAAACGTTTTTAAAAATTAAAATTAAAGAGTCTAAGTGACGTTCAGCCCTTTTGTTAAACGTTGCTTTCAACATTTTGGCTAAGCGTCTGTTAGCGATTCGATCGAATGCCAGCATTTAATGAACAGCCTCGCCGCCCAGTTGAGTAGCTGATTGAACTATTTGGGAACGACATATGCACTTTCAAAGCATCTGCTAATGTAAGACCAGATATTGAATTATGTATATTATGAAGCTGATTGGGAACAATTAAAATAGACGACGTTTCAAACATCAATATCTCAAAATGGCACTTTTCAGATGTGATTTTTATTTTGACTTGACAGTAAAAATCCTTTATAATGCACATTATATTGTGAATAAATGGTGTATAAGAAATCTTCTGAAATATTTTATGACAATTTAAAAAATATTAAACTATTCATATATGATTTGTTTGGTGGTAATTTTATGCAAAAAAAAAAACTAATTTAAGAGTGATGATTATAGATGTTTATTTATAAAATTATGTATTTATATCTAAACTTAGTATAATAATTAACGCAATATGTGAGACATTACATTAAACCGTCACAGGAAACAATTTGAATAACAGAAGAATAATATGATATTGCAGCCTCGCCATATTTTTTTTTTTTTTGGAAAATCTAAATAAAAATAAATTATTGCAACACGTTTTGACTGCAAACTGTCAATACAAATACGATAGTGGTGTCTGTGGATATTGGTGCATCTAAAAAACAATGCTATTGGTTCTCATGGATGGAATAGACAGCCTAGATGATGTACTGCACCTTTTTTCATATAAAAATCTAATTGAGTATTTTTGAAATATAAACTACTGTTTTTTGGAAGAAAAGTGCTTGAGATTTTTCACAAATTAGTCAACCGCCTTTAATGATCTCTAAAAATGTAGCGCAATATGAATATAACATAATTTCAGCAGCTGATTAAATATAGCGTAATAGATTAAAACATGTCATCGTGTCCTAATTCGGCGAGAATGTTGAGTCCTCTCTCCTTTAGAGCTTTAGATAGTAATTTCTGCTGATCTATTCGGCCATCTTGTTCTCTTCTTTGAGCATCGAGTATTTCATCGACAGATACTTCTGTTAAGGGTGAATTTTCTTCCTTTTCTTTATCCTGAAAATAACAATTCAAAATCAATAAACATAAATAATTATTCATCATTGTTCCGAAGAGTTTGCTATAATGACAAATGGAATAAAATATTTTTTTAAATTTTTAATTACAACTTTGTAACAATTATTACTATCCATTTCGACAATGGAAGATAAGAAAGTATTAAAAGTATTCAGCACCCTTGAGATGATTTTCACAAAAACGGCGCTGTATAAATTATCCAAATATAAATAAATATAAACAAAAATTAACAGATGGAAAAGAATTGAAAACATTTGGAAAGTTACATGCAGAACGGCAAATGTTACACAGTTTATAAAGTGACAGCTTAAATCACTATATGATAAATGCCTTGTAAATGTTATGTTAAACGCCTTGTAAATGCTTAGACTTCTGTATTCCTTTCTTCATCTCAATTAATGTGCATAGTTTTTTTCTTAAATACTTGGAATGAAATATTCATGTAAATACACAACATGTATCTCCGATGATACTGCAATATCACGTAATATGTTTTTTTAAAGAAAATGTTTCACTGCAATAAACTCCTTATAGGGACTAAAAGCTGTTAGTTTTAAATTAATGCTATTTTTACTTTAAATAATGATAGTTTTTCTGATACTCCAGCGGTATTTTTAGTTGATTAAAATCGTAAGCAATAAATTAACTGAACGGTTTTTAAACTGCCAAAAAATAAACTGATAGTTATGCTGTATGCCATATCACCAATGTTGATTTTGCAAAATGTTGTTTTTTTATTTAAAAACACTTTATATTAATAAATTTATGTTTTTGTATTATTATTATTTTTTATTTTTTTTAAAACACTATGTTTATATAAAAGGAGTAAAAGAAAACCCGAACATGCTTAAGTAATTATCATGTATAATGTGATAATATTATGAATAACCTCTAAACAGTAAATAAGAATCAATCGTAGTTGTTCTGTCTATTCACGGTTTTAGTTTTTCGATTGGTTTTTGTTATTCTGCAATAAAAAAACGGTAGTATAATTCTAATTTAGAAAATCTGAGGTTAACTTACGATTTCACCCAGAAGGACCACATTTTCTCCTCTAATTATGAAAATTCCTCTCGGAATATCTCCATACTCCTTTCCTACGTGTATTCTCTCAATACTTTTATGTAAAACTAGATTGGCAAATTGATCAACGCTTCGTAGATAACCTATAAGGGTTCGTCCATCTCTTAGCAAAACCATAAGTTTTTCTGAAAACATACGGTTTAAATTAATTTCGCAAATAAAATGTACATTGAATAATGCCGATATTGCGATAAACCAAATCATACTTACTGTCTAATTCGTCGAGAAGATGTGCAGTCCCCGCGAGCGGATTTGAAGGATTCGCCATGGTTAATAAATACAGCGAATAATTTAGAAAATAGGCAGTTAAAAATGATTTATTAAAGTATTTATGTACATATATGAATTAATAGATGTATAATAACATGACAGAAAAATACTGGGGTAATGCCGGCAAACACGAGCAACAAATAAATAAACGTCAAAATTTGACAGATGCCGAAAATTCAACCAACTAAACCACAAACAAAAGTACCCATAGACTTAATTTCATTAAAATCTATGCCAATTCTCAGCACAAACATTACAAGGGTGTTTGGAGTAGTTATTACAGAGAATCGTAAAGTTTTAAATATAAACATTGTAACAATATGTCCAAGAAGAATGTGTGTATGCTTTTAATTACTGAAAATATTTTTTACTTCTTCGAAATATACAGCTGGATATTCTAAGATTAATGTGTATATTCGTAGAATGACAAATATTATACTTATAATAATTTATATTTTAGATAATGACAAGTTATAAGGCTTATAAATACCCTAATCAGAATAAGTTTCTAGTAAAAATATTTGTCAATCGAATATTAATATAAATTACCATAACCTCCCTTCATTTTATTGTTTTTTTTTCAGGTATATTTTTAATCTCTTTTCCTTTTGAGTTCCTCTTTCCCTTTCCTTTCAAACTCACATTTCTCCACATTCATAACATAATGTACTTTCATTTGAGATTATTTGTGTGAGTCTTATTTCCCTATTAAAAAACAATCGTTATTTTGTATTAATCAGATTGTGTCATGTATGTATTTTTTGATGTACCTTTTATTTTTTAGTAGAATTTTTTGGCCAACTCGTAGAAATGATATAACGCCACACTACTCTTACACACCTCATTTTACTATATTCATACGTCTTCTCGTGTACGTACGCTTATTATTCCAATTGAAAATACTGTTATTCTAGTATTTTAAGCATGCAACTACAAACAACATTGGTATGTACCTAGTAGGAGATTTTAAAAAAGGTTTTGGAAAGCATTTATTGTTTATTCTTGCAATTTACAACCAAATTATCGAGTTAAAAATATATTTGAAACCCATAGCATAAAACCTATCTTCATAGTGACCCCGTGATGTAATAAGAAACTTTCCTTACGCACGGAGAGTTCCAGGTTGAATTCCCAGTGAGATTCTAAAGTTAAATGTGATTTTTCTAAAGCCTGCGTAAACTGTGGGTATATTATAATTTACCACCGTAACGGGGCCTCCTGGCCTAAAATGTTAAGATGATAAAAATAAAAAGTACAACAAATAAATGAATATCAACAGTTTATAATTATAAACAATGATAAAATAAAATGTATTTTACTGTAGTATCTGGTAGATTTGGTAGAGCATCGTCTCTGTCGCACGAGTCCGGTATCTGAACAATGAATGAATGACAAAGACGATTCTCTGCTAAACCGAAGGTAGATGACTTGGCTGGCCCAGCCGTCTCTTTTTTAAGCCCGGTGTACTTTTTAAATGCCGGGTACAGTAATGCATACGTTAAAATATGTATTTGATTTTGTTATTATTATAACATATAAGATATTATAAGGAATAAGATTATTAATATCACTTTATTATTAACACCTTTTGCAAAAAAGAATTTTAGGCATTTTTTAATGTCTTAAAATTTTCTGGGTCCCGATTAGAACAAAGAAAGTTACCAGAGTTATCTTCAATTGCCTATGGACAACTTTATAAAGAAAAATCGAATTATCTATGCGAAAATGTGTATGTTTTTTTTCGAAACATATTAAATTACAGGTTACCGACGAAGAAGACACATAATTTTTTTAGACAAATATATACATTTCAACTTGGCCCAGGGCCTCGATAATGATGGGAAGATAAAATTTATCTTCAATTTCATCTACATAGGAAAATTAAGTTATATGTATGAAAAATATAATACGTTTACATTTTTTTCCCTAAACATTTTCAATTACCGGTTACCGACAAAGATACGTTGAATTTTTATACAAATATAGAAACTCATTTTCATACATCGATATTAGTTTATAATACCGTCTCCAGTATATACCGATGAAGATAGTCGTTCATAATCGCGGCCCAGGGCCTCGATTATGATGGAAAGATAAAGACGTCATACCTTCACCTTAACAGTATAGTTGAAAAAAAATTCTCTCTAGCGATTACAAAGATACACTACCGACTCCTCACCTTCAAGTTTTGATACTGAAGCTATGTCATTTTAGTGCGTAGATATGTGTACTGTGACGTACGCCGTCCCCTTGTTTCATATCGATGTACCTACCCAAAACTTGAAGGTATGGGGATGGCAGTGTATCTTCGTAATCGCTCAAGAGAATTTATCTTTAACTATACTGTCATAGTGAAGGTATGACGTCCTTATCTTTCCATCATAATCGAGGCCATGTTATGCCTATTTACGATAACAATAGCATCATCTAAAGCTCGGGTTTCCTAGGACAGCGGTGCCCACATCTTAACGGTCGTAGTGAACGGTTATGCGGTGGACAGCCGTCGTAACGTCGACTAGAGAGTGATTTACTAGGGAAACGGTGTTAAATGGTGTTGATAACACCGTTTTCCTAGGAAACTACACTCTAGTCACCGTTACGACGGCTATCCACCGCATCACCGTTCACTAAGGCCGTTAAAATACGGACACCGCTGTCCGAGGAAACCCTAGCTTTACTGTCAGATATTTCAACGGAGATGGAAACCGTTTTGAGGAGCGAATATGAAAGTAAAATGTTTGACCTACCACTTCCTCTATTTTGAAGGTAGGTAGGTAGGTAGGCAGATAAATGGTGTTGAAATACCAGAGTAACTTTACGTATTTGAGTATAGATGTCACTATAGTCCTTAAAATATAGCTTGATTGAATGACAGCTGTCAAACTAATTTCATTAGTGATGGAAAATGACTGATCACTGATCAAATCAATTTTATCAGTTATTTCATGCAATCATGAAACTCTGTTTCCGAAAATTGATATGAAAAACGCAAAAACAAGCCTATTATAGTGTGTTTAACACAATTATTTACCAACAAATGAGACATTTATACTTTTTTCATGAACAACATCAAATGAATGATTTTTTATTCGATCAATTTACATTGATTAATTTGTCCCATCTCTACCGTTTTTGCAAAATGATGTAACCTTGTAAGAACGTCGATAATAATTAAGTTTATTTTAGTTTTAAAACTGATTTTATATATTTATTTTGATTTATGGTTCAAGTATTGTATTTAAAAAAATTAACACGCCAGATACAAACGATTTTTCGTGTGTCAATATAAATAACTCCTTTGACGTTACTACAAAGTTATGTCGTCACCTTTTCTGACAACTGTCATTCTAATCATGTTACATTTTAAGGACTATAGAATGAAAACTATACGCGGAATATTGTAATTTCATAATACATAAAATATAGTTATTGATGCTTTTATGATAATTTGATAAATGCCCACATTTATTACATAGTATTACGTAAACATAACATTATATTATTAGGATCAGTATAGCAAGCGTCAGCAGGCCACAGTGAAAGTCGTCTGTGATCTTCTCGGGTGAAACTTTGACCCTTTGACCCGAAATAGTAACCCACTGTTGCTTTAAATATTACCGGATGTAACAGAACATAACGCGTTGAATGCAAAACTGTAAATAAATTAATCAAAATAAAACATATTTAAAAAAAGTCAAAACTCGCATTTGCAGTTTTAAATCTAAAACGTAATAACTAAAATAGGAATATCAGCTCTAAGCTGCTCGCTTAAAATTAATATATTAAGATTAATAATTTTTAAAATGTCTCAATGTTTTTAATTATTGTACAATATTAAAAATGGATTCGATCCCTATTTGGAACGTAATTTGGTTTTTAGTCGTAAGTACATAATAGTAAGTAAGTAAGTAAGTTCTCACAATATAAAATTGCTATTAAGAAATAGGCAGTAGAGGTGGGTTGCGCACGGATCAATGAGTGGATCAAGCCAAATAGGTAAAATGTGTGTACTGTTTATGAAATTTGTTCTATTGGTCTATATAAATTGGTTATGTTTTTTATGATTATTTTAGTTTATATTGTTAATTTTAATAATGGTAATTAGGTTAATTAGATTAATTACGTTTTTTTTAAAATTATTATTATGTTAACTTTCTTTAACAACTAATTAAAGGCATGTTTCACATTTTGTAAAATGTTTCCTTCGGCACGGGACACCAGTGAGGGAACATTATTATGTATAAAAAAGAATACAATTGTTTGTTGTAAATTTTTGTAAAAGTATAAATAAATAAATAGAGATAATAAACATAATAGTTTAATAACATAATAATGAGGAAGTTCAACGGGATTTTTAAATATATTTTTAATTTATTATAGACTACCAGCCAAATTTCGGCGACATGATTTTTTAAAGTTTTGTAATTGATTTATTTATTATGGAAATGATGCAGTCTTTTTTTAAATACAAGATACAAGAGAACAATTTTTAAAAATGAGACCAATTACAGATTTCACATTAATTTATTATAAATACAGAAGGAGAGGCGAAAAAAATTTAAATACCAAAAAACAAAAGAAATATTAAAATTAAATAAAAAGTACGTAAAATGGAGAAGACATTGCATTGTTCCAACTTTAATTTCCTCCCTTCTCTCTCTGCTTCCATGAACATTTATATTTCTTAGTAAAAATTCACAACCAACAATAATTCATTAGATGCAGGTAGTAGATGTAGATACGTATTAGTAAAATAGTAATAAGTATTTATTCCATATGCCGGTCTGTAGCACTAAGTATGCACAACACTCTTTCCTCTATCGTTCTCGCTCAAACCAAATGCTTTTTTTCATCTGTTGATATATTTAACATGCCCCTTAATTTATTAAAAAATAAATTAAGACTCATTCTTTCTGGCTGCAATACGCTCTCACTTGCCATTTAAATCTGCTCACGCTTACACACACCTGAATACTTACTCCCACACAAATAAACACACCTCTACACTCTCACCCTCTCATGCAAATACACACAAACAAACCCTTTTGTTGTACCACAATTATTTGATACGCGTGATTTTTATTTAGAAACTTCGCTGGTCTGCCTTTTAACAGTACCTATTTTTGAAAATATTATTATATCATTGTTTACTGTACTGTTTCAGTAAAATAAATCAATAAATAGCTTTCCGTAAACCGAAAATCCATCGCAACATTATGTCATTGGTTGATTCGGAAGAACTAGCGACGTCGTTCAAAGAACGTTTTTATTAAAATCAGTTTTGTTATTTCATTCATACATTTTCAAGAAAATGTCTGAATCTCTCGCATGACAAATACTTCGCAATTTCTTCCTAATACTATGTTAGCAAAGTCGCGGGTAAAAGCTATCTATAATATCGATGCATTTAGTCAACCGTTGTCTTTATACATTTCAAAAACTTTAAATATAGGCGCAAGATGATTTAAAATTTTATGCTATGCCAAGAATAAATATTACTCTTTCAAAGTTTAAAAAAAATTATAATAAAAGAAAATTGTGGGAGAAATAATGCGTTGAAAGAATAAAAAAGCTTTACATGCGATTATCTTGGAACTTTTTAAAATGACTTGCATTCTGTCAGTAAAGTCTCGATATTTAAAAACTGAACATAATAGCTTGAGTCGTGAAATTGATGCGAAAATGTGTTTTTCTGTTTGTTTGTGATGCCTTCACGTCGCAACGGAGCAATCGATCAACGTGATTTTTTGCATAAGGATAGCCAGAGAGACGTGTCCTCTGCTATTTTTCATTCTGAAAAAATATAATTCCTTTAAGAAAACTCTTTGTGAAAAAATAATTCTTAGTGGAAAAAATAATTAATACTAAAACAAAATAACGATGCTACGTCACCATAGACTTACGGATCGTCCTTTTTTTGCTTAGCGATTGTTGGAAGATCATTTATTGATACAGGCTACTTTTTATCCCGAAAAATTTTTCATTCCACCTTGAAAATTCTAATGAGGAACTTCAGCCCCACGGGAAATTTGTTTATTGATTTATTTATTAATTACTTATACTTTTACATTTATTGGTAATACATTCAAGAGCAGGAGTGTAATATTTGTATATACATTAGATATAAACTTATTATTTTCATTAATAATATTAAAAATGTAATTTTGAACTCGCGTTTTCTGCTTTTTGCGGATGACTTAAACTTTTCTTAAAGGTGACAACTTTGGATGATTTTTGTCTTCTCCGAGCGGATATATCTAATATATGTGAATGGGGAAGGCGTAACAAACTTAGGTTTAATGTTTCCAAGTGTTTGGTCACGTCTTTCACTAGGGCCCAAAAAACTCTATTTTTCGCTACAAAATGAATGACCAGAATCTGATACGAACATCAAATGTTAAGGATCAGCGCGTTTGATTTGTGAGTACCCTGACATTCCATGAACACATAGAGATAATCAGTGATAATGCATTTAAGATGTTGGGATTCGTTCTGCGTACTGCCAGGGTTTTTGAAAATACCCGCGTACTGAGAACTCTTTACAACTCCTCGGTGCGAAGTAGACTCGAGAGTGGCTCGATGATTTGGAGGCCACATGAACTGAAGTACTCTCTTATGATAGAGAAAATCCAAAAGAAGTTTCTGAGATATCTCTACATGAGAGAGTGCGGGTATTATCCTTGGCTCTATCCGAACGAGTTTCTCCAGGGTATACATGGCTACAACAGTTTAGAGACTAGAAGGAATGTGTATTTGACTACACATTTTTATCGATTGTTGCGCGGTGTTGTCGATAATCCTGAGATAATGATGAGCATTGGTTTGTATGTTCCTGATAATTACCTAAGACAGCGTCAGCATAGATTGTTTCATATTCCGATATACAGGACCAACTTGCCTCTGTTAGAAGAGCTACCGCTATGCTGAACAACATCGCTCTGGATATTGATCTGTTCCATGTTTCCGAAGGGGTTTTCCGGAGCAGGATTCTTCTATTATTTTGACATAAATCTCTTTCATGTATTTTTTTTCATTTTTAATATATGTACGTATTAAATGTATGTTTGTTTGTAATGTAAATGTTATATTTAAATAAATGAATTGAATTGAATTGAAAATTGAATTACACTCCTGCCCTTGAATGTATATATACCCGTCTGACTTCATACTGGGAATGCTTGGCTACAATAGTTTGGAGAAAAGAAGAAATGCATACTTGCTTATGTATTTTTTTCCGATTAATCCGTGGTATTACTATCAACATTGGTGTAATGGAGAGTATTTTTCTTTATATTCCTGATGACTACCTTAGACATAGGCAGCTAAGGCTGTTTTATCTTCCTGCTTGCAGAACCAACCTGCTGATGGTAATGTCAGTAGGAAGAGCAATGTCTTAACTAAACCGTATTTCTTCAGATATCGACATTTTTCATATTAGTGAATAAAAGTTCAGAGAGAAGAGCATCTTTTTTCTGTAATTGCTTGGTACTTTTATTTTACCACCTTTGTACATTTAAATTTTAATATGAATCTTTTCGTGTCATGTATGCATTGAAATATTTTTGTAATGTACGTAAACGTAAATAAAATAAATAAATTTAAAAATTAAATCTAAATTGAAAAAAGTAAGAAGAACATTTAAAAAACTAAAATAAACAATAATAAGTCAAAATAAGGAAATTTATCCACATAGGCATAAGGGTATACAGAAAGATATTAATTATTAACATTCATAAATACGCACACATACATACACATGGATATGCACACATACACACACACATATACACATACATGTGTATACTTTTATGTCTATATATATATATATATATATATACATAGACATACATATAAATATATGTATTGTTATAGAGATACATAAAAAAATAAAGAAACATTTTGTAAAATTTAGTAAACAAAAAACAATATTAAGAAATGTTATTGAGATTTATTTATAAAACCTTTAAAATACTTAATTAATAATTATATAAAGACAAACGAAATACATCAACTTTACTACAATACAAAATTCAATACTATACAAAAAACATTTTCTTGCAGGCAGTAAAAATTAGAGCATTGAATTGTACTTCAAAGTTTCTTAAAAATGTACAAAAAAATATTTTATTAAAAACGCACTACTTTGAACGACGTCACTGGTTTATATGAACCAACCAATGATATGAGAGACGTGAAGGATATCCGGTTTGCTTACTGTAAACGACCCCATCGGGAGAACCGACAGAAGAACCTCCGACGTCACACGCGGAGCTAATTCAGAAATACAAAACTTTAAAAAATCATAGCGCTGAAAAAACGACATATAAAAATATTATTTTTTTTGCCAAGTTTAATAGTTTGTTAACAAATAAAAAAATAGTAAAAAAAAACACTGAAAAAATACGAGACTAATAAACCATGGACTGAAATTATACAATAAACTACCAGACAAAACTTAGCAAAAGATGTTAAAAATATTATCATTAACAGTAGAATGTGAATTTTAAAAGTAAAAATATTTTGTTAAATGTATGTAACCCGTTTGGATTTATCAATGAAATTTTAAAATAAAAAAAAATAAAAAATATATATTTAAGTGTCTGTTTTGGTTCATTCGATACTCAGAACTCATAACCAATGTAAATTACCTCAATCTTGTTCTCTTCATTACAACGGGTCATAACAGATTTATTATGCGACCATTATTGGCGCATATAAATTTAATTTTGCTCGTCATAACCCCTCTAATTGGCTCTATTCAGAACCAATTATAAAATATAACGATTTCATCAGCATATCGACAACAATTTTACCCGTGATGCATAAGACACTGCATTGGTGGTACACCAAACGCCCCGTATTTCGATCAGATGAAGGTACGATCAGTATTACGCTTGAGGTATCCAGTCCAGGGTCAGTGAAAAATTGTTGCGTAACTTTTTTTGTCATTCCTCCGGACACGTACAAAGAAATATTAGGTAATATTTGACACATAGAATTATAATATAATTAGTAAATTTAACGCTATAGTAAATTTAATTAATTATATTCAAACAAATATGGATGCTAAAATTCCAACCACAGGAGTAATATTAGATTTTAAAAAAGCTTTTGATACGGTTCACATTGAGACCATGATAAAAAAATTAAATGATATAGGAGTATAATCTCAAGAATGCAAACTATTAAAATCATACTTAACAAATCGGAAGCAGTATACCTTTGTAAATGAAAAAAAAAGTAAAATACAAACAGTAAATTTCGGAGTCCCACAAAGATCTATTTTGGGTACAGTATTATATATTTTATATATTAATGACTTATCACTGTATAATTTTAAAGGGAAAATTATTATGTATGCCGACGACATTGGACTTAAAAATAAAAATCAAACAGACGTATTAACAAACAATGACATAAACGAAGACCTTACTATGTTGACTAAATGGACAAACACAAACTTACTTACACTTAATGAAAAAAAAATGCAATATTATCCATTTTGAATCTAGAAAAAAATGACACAAAGTAGATGCTTACATAAATAATGAACGACTAACTGAAATTGAACATGTTAAATACTTAGGACTAACAATAGAAGAACAATTGACATGGACAATTCATATCAACAATTTAATTAGCAAAGTGGCGACTTTATCGAGTCTATTTTTTAAAATCAAAAACTTTGTTCCAACAAAGGAAAACAAAATAATGTATGAAGCCTATGTAAAAACTGAAATATGTTATATGCAACTACTATGGGGAACAGGAAATCAAAATGACATAAACAGACTACAAAGACAGCAAAATAAAATATTAAAGTTAGTATATGACCTTCCCTATCTAACAGCAACTAAAGAACTTTTTGAACAAACTAAACAATTAAATGTAACTAAACTCTTTAAACTAGAATCTTTTAAATTTATTAATTAATAGCCACTGATGTAATTGTAGACGAAGAATTCAAACTTGAAAAAAACTGTAGTAACTTTTTGAACAAACTAAAGAATCAAATGTAACTGAACTCTTTAAATTGGAATTTTTAAAATTTATTAATTTATTAGCCAATGATGTAATTGTAGACGAAGAACTTAAACTTGAACATGAACACAATACGAGAATATCAGAAAAATATCATATACAACCTTCTAAAACGAGAAAAGGACAATCGAGACTAATAAACCATGGACTGAAATTGTACAATAAACTACCAGACAAAACTAAACAAAAGACTATGTTACGTAAAGGTATATCAATGAAAAAAAAAATTATAATGAAAAAAATATTTAAAAAAACACTGAACTTCCCTATTATAAGTAAAAACAGTATTGCAATATTTGCATAAAACAATGAATCACTATTAAGTATACTAATGCATGGTGCAATTAGTTCAACAATGCGGTTATTAGTTTTAAAAATAAAAATCGCTTGCCAAAAACCGTATCGTGCTACCCCGTTTTCCTCTATGGCTCAGCAGGAAGACTAAAATATATGCATGCACGACTTTTAAAACACAATTATTAAATAAAATGAAGACATAGTCACGCGTGGCTATGATTTAATAATGAAATCATTGCCACGTTCCCGTCTGAGCAATGGACAGGAGTATAATTTATATTCACGCCTCGTTGTATTCCACTTGAAATCAATTCAGATATTTTAATTATATGTTACAAACGAGGAAAAAAGTTGGCAAGATTCAATTCGGTTAAAAAAAAAAATCAATTCATTTCATAAATAATATGTAGATACCATAGAATTAAGAATAGTCCAGAAGGAGCGTAGAATCATATTAGAATACATCGGACTGTGTCCAATAATTCCCCCACTTTGCTTCACTTTCGCCGCGCGCATTTGTGATGCCGCCGCGTAATGTTGCACGATGGGAAAAAATATAATTATAACACAAATGTATGGTTAAAAAAAGCAATCTGTTAATTAAGCTAAAATTTTATTGTGCACGCGGAAATATTGATTGACACAACAGAGTAGATAAGTCAAGGGACATTTAATAAAACAAAATTTATTTTACATGAAACGGATATTTATACATCATGTCAAATAATATTTGATGTTTTGAAGGTAATATCAGTCAAATATCCACCACAGAGCAGTTTAATCCGAGATCCAATTTTCATTAATTCTTTCATTAGATGAGCAAAGTAGGGTAAAAAATTTTACTACCCTGGCAACTAACGAAACTTCCATTTTGTTTCTTCGACAATCTGACATATGGAAAAATAATTTAATTTTTGAGTAATGCATTTGTTGTATACACATTCATTTCCTAATTACACATGAAATGTGATTGCATCCTGTTTCTTTAAGATCCTAGCAGTATGTCTACACTTTAAGAGGACACAACCCGGCATAGTTGAATTAAAATCAGGAGATGCGTACTGAGTGACGTCAACAAAGAAACTAATGGGTCAAAACGTAAAGCTACTCATTTATGGGTAGTTCAGTCGCCTTCTGTTTGATGTGCGTATGCGGTTTCTTTACTATTCCTAATTCTATGGTAGATACATTACGAACTTAAATTTATGGCGTACACATATTATAAAAAATATACATAAAAAATACTCTTGTAAATTAGTAGGAGAATCCTGCTTCGGAAAACCCATTCGGAGTCATGGAACAGATTCAACCGAAGCGATGTTGTTCAGAAGAGCGATAGCTCTTCCAACAGGCATAACCATCGGTACGTTGGTCCTGTATATTGGAATATAAAAAAATACATGCTGACGCTGTTTAAGTAATTATCAGGAACATATGATTTTTTTATTTTTTTTTTATAAATTATAAACAACAATAAATAATAAAATCTTCTTGTACCCAACAGAACAAGACTCCATACTCCATTTAATTTGCCAGTACCTAGGACTAACTCAAGGAAAAACGACATTTTCTTTAGAGCATGTCATTATTATAATACTGTTCTCTCCGGCCACGCAGACATTTTCCATCTATCCTATATGAAATATAGAAAATTCCTTAAAGACAGTACACCCGTTTAGTTATACGATGTCAGTAATTATGTATGTACTCGTATGTTCATTATTACATTTTGTACCTTTTACATTATTTTTTAATATCTTTTTTTCTTTTCTTAGTATTTAAATTTAAATTTATCTTGTTTCTTTTTGCTTGATTTTTATTACTGTATATAAATATATGTATTTTTATTGTATTTGTAACTTGTACGTGCCTAAAATTTCTTAATTGTTGAGTTGCTTTTATTTTGATACCGAAAAGACATTTTTCATCTCTCCTATATGAAATATAGAAGATTCCTTACAGACAGGACACCCGTTTAGTTTTACGATGTCAGTAATTGTGTATGTACTCGTATGTTCATTATTATATTTTTGTACCTTTTACATTATTTTTATACAACGTTTTTATTTTCTTATTCTTTAAATTTAAATTAATCTTGTTTCTATTAACTTTATTATTATAACTGTTTAAAAGTATATTTATTTTTAATTTTATTTGCAACTTCTAAGTGCCTAACAATTGTTCATTGCTTTTATTTTGATACCGATAATGTACTTAATCAATAGCTTACACCACGGTGGAAATTTTTTATTGACTGTTTTTACAATTTTCGAATATATGTATTTTTATTTTCTGTATACAATAAATGTAAAAACTGTTGTTTTTTTTCCAAATAAAAATAAATAAATAAATAAAAATAATGTGACCTCACACCCGTGCCAAGGACACTTAACAAGTACTTTTTTTACACGTGAAAGAAGACTTTATATTCAGAGATAAATCACAAAAAAGACAGTTTAAAACACTACGTGTTTATGTTTTTATTAAATTTCTGTATACCTATATTATAAACCAATGCTTATCACAATTTCAGGATTATTGACCATACAGCGCAACAATCGATAAAAATGTGTAGTCAAATTCACATTCCTTCTAGTCTCTAAACTGTTGTAGCCAAGTTCACCCTGGAGAAACTCAGTCGAGTAGAGCCAAGGATATTTAAGAGTTTGGTATTTTTTGTTCTTACACTTATTAGAAAAAATAACATAATATTTTAGTAGACCGATAACAATTCGATTTTTTGGTTAGTTTGTTTTGTGCTCAACCCATATTTACATGATCCGGTTACGGTATTAGTGAGAGTGAAAATTAAAATTGAAGACGTGGCGCATATATATACGAATCAAAATAATATATAATTGTCACAACGTAACATAAATCCCATGGATTTGAGACTTATGACCCAATAAATTAATAATACTAATAAATTTGTTTTGTTGTGAATGAATAAAATAAACGAATGTATATTTTATTTGTAAAATAAAATATTTGCGTTTTTATGAATTTACCCAATTATTATAATTTTCTACGAGTTGTAATGCATATATTGGACTTAATTTTATTTTATTAACATAAACGGCAAATCTACCTTTTTTACAAAAAAAATATAAAACTAACATATTTGGCTTGATATTTAAAAAAAAAATCGTAAATTTACTTTTACCCAAGGTTTATAAATAAAAAAATCTAAGAATTATACAAAATATTCAGTGGAAAGTTTAAACAATTTAAGAATAAATGAAAAAACGAATTAATAAAATATTTTAAAGTAATATGACAGAAAATAGTAACTACTGTTTTATACAGCTGGGCAAAGTGAACAAAAAATTGTATTTAATATGAAATGTATAAATAAATAAATATAATTACCATTCCCCATCTTTGATAAAGTTTAAAAGGTTTGTTCTATAGGAACAATACCCTACACTAAATATATTCGATACGTGGGAATAACTAATGCCGAGTTCATGAAGTCTGTTCAATACAAGTATACACTGTCCGTAAATTGTTGCTATAAAACGGTGGCACCTGTCTAGTCATTCTTCCAGACACCCTGAAGTTAAAGAGAAATAACAGTTCAGGGCAATCCCATATTGAATTTACAATTTTGAATAAATTTCAAAGGTCTATAATTTTTCTTTTATCATTAAGTTTAAACAAATTTAATGTTTTTAGTAAAAATCGTAATTTAAAAATTCATGACTGATTCAGTTTAAAATTTATTTGCCTTAAGAATTTTTTTCTGACTCAAGATAATTTTGTATGTATTTATGTATGTTTTGGGTATGAATGTACCTACATACTGCTTCCCTCCTCGCTCCTGGCATACATTAGTTTTAAAATACACGGTTTTTCAGGGCCAGACTTCAAAACTTCAGAGGAACATTCCTCATAGTAGGCTTTTAAAAAAATCCTAATGAAATTTTTCCAAAAAGTCATTAAAAAAAATTACATTCTCAAAATGTAATAAATCCTTAATTTCTCGGTCAAACTGTCCCTCCACAAACACCTACCCCTCTTCTACCCAGCTGCTTCCCTTGTCCGTGTCTGGTGCGTATCGCTTCGTTGGTCAAACACGTTTTTATTTCATTTTTTTTCGTAGAAGAGGGGAAGGGCTTTGCGGAAGGGGTGCTAGTTCGACAAGTTAAGATCAACTCCATTTTGAGATTACAAAAAAAAAACTTTTTGGAATTTTTTTACGAGGATTTTTTTTCAAGCTTACCGGGAGAAATGTTCTTCTGAAGTTTCGTGGTCTGGCCCTGAAAAACCGTGTTTATTCACGTGATATCATAGTGTTTTTAATAAATTTAATTAAGTTGTTCCACAAAGTGAATTCCGATTCAATAAATGACATAGACATTTTTCACTTAAAATACTTATGCTCGAGTAATAATTATCGATTAAATATTGTAAATGCACTTTAAAAACTTAAGCGCAGCGTAAATATATAAACGCAAACATAAATTCATAAAAAAATGTACCGAATGGTTATCTATCAAGCCGATGAAATATAAAAAAGTTGCCATAATATTTCTCAAGATTAAACAAAGTAAATAATTACCCCGTCTTCGGACAAGAATTTTCTGATAAATATTATTTAATTTACAAAATAATATCAAACAACATTAATATCCCATCAAAAATAATTGCAAGAATTACAGCGCAATTATTTCTGTTGCCGAGTAGGTAATCTTCATGAATAAAAAAAATGTCACGATCGTTCACTGTTCGTATTTCTCAATCGTTTTATCGAATTCGTTAGATAAAATCTCGCATTGATTGAATCTTATGTTGAAAGACGATAATCATCTGATATTTCAACAAATATCCACTATGAACGAGTATTATAAAGATAACGATTTTTTTTATTTATTTAAATTGAAAACGTTTTCTACATAATATCATTTAATATTTCCAAGGAGTTTTTGTAAAAAACCTCTTTTAGGGACATGCAGATAACAATATTTATTTACAGGTGTTTTTATATTTTAAACTATAACATTATTTACAAATGCAGAATAGAAATAATGATTCATTACAAATTAAAAGAGTGTGAAAAAGTTTCATAAATTACAAAATAAACATTATACAAGCTATGGAAATTAATTCAAAATGATATATACATAATACAATCTATAAAAGAAAAAAAAAGAATTTAAAAAAAAGCTTAAAAATAACATGTATATATATATATATATATATATACAAGGTGAACGAGTAGAAGAGTGCAAATGTTAAAAAATTTCAAGAATGAAAAAGTTTTTTAAAATTAACAAAATATGTTTACCCAATGCAGGTTAAAAAAATACGAAAAGCGTACTGAATTTACATATACATTACGTATAAAAAAGCAAAAAATCACTTCAAAATAATTAAAAATTACATGTATATTTACAAGCGAAAGCGGTAAAATATTAAACATTGTATGTTCAAGATGCGCATTCTCTGGATCAACTAACATTATTTATTCAAAGTTCTTCTGGAAAAATAATTCTTCGATTCGTTTATTTTAATCAATTTGTATGTTTTATTTTTATTAACCAATTTATTTATTACAAAAGTACTCAGATCACGAAAAATATTATCGTATCCCAAAAGCCCTGTGTTGAGTTATTACAACGTAATCCATGGGTGAACTTTATTATTTATTTATTTATTTTCAGTTCACAAGCAGTAAAAAGATATCACAATATAAATATATCCACTTCATAAAATAAAAAATAATAACAACAAACACCTTTCACCAAAATTACACGTGAACGCCAATAATGACAACACAAAAATTAAAACTGTTAAAAATACCAAAGTTAATACTAAATTAGAGATAACTTATGCAATTTAAAAAAAAACAATTAATTATATATAATTCATAAACATTGTCTCATTCATTGTCCCTTAAAGTCAACTACATTTTCACTCGGTCAACTATAATATGAAAATCCCTCTCCCCCACTATATTTCCTCATCCCTTAACCTTCGTATTGTTGTTTTATTTTGTTAGGTATTGTTTTAACCCCCTACGTTGTCTACAAGGCTATAAACCTATATGATACCTAGACAGAAAACGGACCGAAAGAGTGCCGCTATACTAAAAAAGTGGGTGGTTTGACGTAAGCTGTTTCGAAGACTGGGCAAAGACAATTTTGTTTCCTTTTTGCAAAACTTTGTCTGGCAAAAAAATTGTCATCGGTGACAATCTTTCAAGCCATTTATCCTTAGATATTATCAAGATGGGGAAGGATTTAGATGTCCGCTTCATTTTCTTGCCAGCAAATACAACGCACTTAACGCAGCCGTCAGACGTAGCTTTTTTTAGACCAATGAAAAAGGTGGGAAATCCTCTCCGAATGGAAAAAAGACCAGACTCTTGGGAAAACTTGTGAAAAAGCTGGATCCAAATTTAAAACAAAATTTTATCTCGGGGTTCAATAAAGCGGGAATAATTCCATTTAACATTTTTTCTTTAATTGTTTTTATTGATCTCAACGATTTTCATAATATGTTATTTTAACCAAACGATTATCCACTGTTTTATAAAGATAATACGTAAATGTAGAGGGTTTTCTTTTTTTGTTTGATTTGGCTTTATTTATCTTATTTCTGAGTTATGGAAAGTTCAAGCTAAAATGTTTGACTGATAATTTATTTAAATCTGTAGGCGATCATTATTTATTATCTTTTTTTATATCGTTTGTCAAAAAAAATGTCGATGCAATTATCGTAGCACATACTATTATTATGCATGTGTTGCAAAGGTATTATTACGACATATTTTGATTCGATGCAGCTTGCAGCTTGATTGCATATTGTCGTGTGAAAAGGTCGGAGACGATGAATTATTATTATTGAGGAGAGAATTCTGGCGTCAGGAGTTGTCAAATTGTCCCTACTGTGGAAGAGTTATGAGCGGTTTACTGCCCACCTACGGCTACATGCACTTCGGCTGACATCTTTGTTCATTTTTGATTTCCAAGCGCCATTAATTTACCGATCGAATGAAGAATCAAAACCAGCGACCTCTTATTACCGGAATAGTTAAAATTTCTATGTCTACCGGTTTCGAGATGTACTCGTTTCTTCGCCAGGACACCAATTACACCAACAGCCAAAACCCACTATACACCATCGTCATAGATGTTGCACAAAAATATAAAGCCAACTTGCCATGCATTTTAATAGGCATCATGAATTTTCCTCCAAACCTTTTTAATTTAGTCTACCCGTTTCGAAGTGTACCTGTATCTTCGTCACGAAGAACTTAGGCTGTTAAAATTTCAACTAAATTTTCATAAAATAGAATAACATTTTTAACCCGGCGACAAAGAACATGGGTGTGAATTTCTAAACGCTCACTACTGATACAATTGAAAATTTCGCATCCCCTCCCATTCAGTAGCTCAAGGAAAAAGACTGACGTATCAGCTCGCTTTGTTTTAGTAGTGCCTTGCGCGTGCATTGAGATAGGCAGGTTCAAAGTGCGTTCGTTTGTCTCACAGCCAGGTTCATAGTTTTTGTAACATTTTCGGGCACATACTATACTGAATATATACACTATCTGTGTATATAGAGGACATTTACCCAAGCGTCAACCACAACCATAATACAAGATACTCTAATGGGGATCTGATACTAAGTGAAGGGGTCAACACTGTTCTGGCATCGAGACAACACTATTACGTAGGCAAAAAGGTCCATAACCTTTTGCCAGAATCGTGGAAAGACGGGAGTGTTGTCAAGTTACGGAAGGTGTTGACCTCGCTCTTTCATGACATTGGTCGTAGGGAGTCAGAAAAGTTGATGCATGCCACGGATTGCAGAATCTTACTGGATGTCAAAAATAAAATATAAAAAATAAGGAATAATTAAAAAAAATATATTTATAGATGGCAACCATGAAGTTTCGAATAAATAAATTGTCTATGTTTTTATGAATGTATATATGTGTATGCGCATGGGTGTATGTACGTATGTGTGTATGTACATGTGTATATATGTGTATATTTATATATATGAGTGTATATATGTGTATGTCTGTATGTATATGAATCAAAATGTGTATCCGAATAAGTTTATATTTTGTTTATCTGTGCTCTATATAAATTTGTTAACAATTATAATATATTAAAATGTAATTGCCTAGCTTGGAACGGGGTATGTACCCTTGTTAGCTGGGCAAAGTGAACATGGAATTGTATTTTGATAAAGAGTGTGAATAAATAAATAAATAAATATAACGAGTAAAGATTATGCAGAAACTATCAACATATTAAATGAGAACCTTAACAGCATATCAGAATGGCTTAATATTAACAAACTAAACCTGAATGTTGGAAATACTGAAAACATGGAAATCGGAAGAAAAAAACCAAGCCTAATGATGACTGTACATATAGATGGCGAAACTATAGAGACATTGGATGAAATGAAGTATTTGAGTATAATATTAGACTCAAAATGAACTATGAATGCAACCTTTGAGCACGTTTTAAAAAATATCCAAAAAAATATTCTTTCTCGGTAGATTGAGCAATAAATTTAATAGAAATACTGCAGAACTCATGCATAAAATTATAATTATTCCACATATAGATTACTTGCTCCTCAGTATTATTTTTAGTCAACAACGGAAATTTAAATAAATTGGAAGTATTTGCTTAAAAATAGAGCCATGAAAATACTGCTAAAGAAAGATAAATAATAAAAAGGTATAGAACAGAAAAATGCGAGAACTCAATTGGATACCAATAAAAAAGAGACTGATGCATATGTAATATGCTTGCACAATAAGTTTTTCTGGATTATTATGCCGTGTGTCGTTCGTACTTTTTACCGACGTTTCGGATCGCAGGGTTGATGTTATTTGTGTATGAATATGTGTTACGTTAGGTACTTAGAATTTGTACCGTGTCGTAGTCGTTTATGTGTGACGTTATAGCTTGTTTGCCATATGTAAAGAATTTTACGGATAGAATTTTTAAAATCCTTAAAAAACACCAGATCAAAACTGTTTTCGGCACGTCGGCAAAAATAAGAGATTTATATATAAAATCTAGAAGGGCAAATTGCAAATGATTTGGAAATGAAATAAAAATGAAAATAAATATTTGATTCTTGACACGTTAAATTCTTAAAATTCACATTAAATTCTTAAAATCTTCTTTGTAGACATTCAAAGTGTTTTTGTTTCAAATAGCCGGAGTATTTTCTGAAAAGTTTCAGTTTTTAAAGGTACATCCGGCCCACATCTTAGCGTAAACCACAGCTGTCCGCGTCATTCCTCTAAATAAAACTCCGACTGACTTTATTGTCGTCTATACGGCATCGGGTTAAACAATTCAGATTTTAAATATAAAAATTGAAGTAAATTGTCAAGATTTAGGCAGATGTAATGAAAATTCATTATAAAGATGGTAATATACCATAAATTAAATATAAAAATGAAATGGGGTTTTTAGGAAGCCTATAATTATGGACAAAAATACATCATGGCGGCCTCCGTGGTGTAGTGGTCAAGACGCTTGACTCACGCACGGAAGGTTCCGGGTTCGATTCCCGGTGAGAACAAAAAAAAAATTAAAATGTGATTTTTCTCAAGCCTGGGTGCTCTGTGATGTAATTCACCACTGTAATTAGGCCACCTGGCCTGTTGTGGTGCAAAAAAATAAATGTAAAAAAAATAATAAAAAATCATTAGATTCCGTGTTCTGGCCAATCGAAACGACAATACGATTACAAATTCAATTACGTAGTACTTACATGCCATAAGGCGATGCTTACACGAATTTCTCTTGTCACGGGCGGTCTTTGCTTTTTTAAAATGCACGGTCTGACGTGGTATTGCCACGCTTGAATTTTAAAGTACCAAAATATATTATTTGGACCCGTGCTTAGTTACGCGCTGCTAAAATGGGGCAGGATGAAATATAATCGTTACAATTTATACGTTTACTACTCAATTAACATATTGTGTAAATAATTTACAATAAGTTAATTGCAGTTCTAAATATGTAAATATGTAACAATGAAATAGATAAAAAATAATAAAGCTGCCATTAAACAAAAAAAACGGTTTAAAAATGTATGAAGAGATGCCTGAAGAATGAAAAGAGTTTCAATAAATTTTATGTTTACTGCGTAAATAGATATATAATCAAAGTAAGGGTAGTTATTGGTTTATATAATAAAAAAGCTAACGGAAATAAATAATAAAAGATATTCCTAAGTAAATTTTGCTTCTATGTTATGCTAAATTTTTTGTTTATTTTTCAATTTTATCCACGTACTCGTATATCTACAGAAATAAATAAAATTATTTCGCAAAAAGCTAGGATTCTTTCCATTACATCATGTTTTGCAATTTTAAAAACTTTCAAGATAAAAAATATACGATTTATTCATTTGAAAACATGATTGATGTCTGTTTATTGGTTATTGATAAAAATGTGGCGTACTGGTATTTAATATGTCAAGTACTTTTACAATTCATTATACTTTACTGTAGTTATTTACTGAATACTCAAGGTGTCTAGTACTAGGTGATTATAAAACTAATTTGCGATTGCAATGGTTGCCATGACTTTTTATGCTTGTTAATCAAAGATAAGGTGATCAGTCTGACGCTTCCATAAACAATTTAACATTGCAGAGTAGAATAATTTTTAAAACCGATATGTCACGACCATTTTTTATTATTATAACAGTCTTCATTCAATAAAATATACCCGTTATTACAATATTAATATATTATGAGAATAAAAACAAAGTATTAAAACATGTTTGTCCCGATAAACTATTAAATAATGCTTTGTCATCGATTCTAATAAAAGAGTAGACATAAATATTGTACACATAAAATGATGAACATAATATATTTAAGAATGTTTAGTATGTCCAAATGCTTGCAGACTGGCTGGATTTCCTCCCTAGGGAGTTATTCTTATTTGAATTTAGTATGTGATTTGGTTCAGCCGGATGAATCTCACCCACATGATAAAGGTTTCAGCTCTTCACAAAAGTCAACAGATAGAAGAGTTGAGGAAACGTGGATGTTCAAAAATGGGCAGAATAGTGAATGTTACACAGTGTGTAAAATGGCCACTTAAACCAGCCAATGACAGGTCATAAGCCCTGTAAATGCCTAAACTTCCATATTCCCTTCTCAAAAATCTTTTCCGTCTCTGTTGAAATAAATTTAAATATAATATGTTTATTTTGTTTTCGATGGTTTGAAAAAATAAAAAATAGTATTCAAAAGAATGAAAGAGAAAAAAACTCAACAAAACCAAATAAAATAGATAAAAATATTTATAAAAATGAAAATATAAGAAAAAAATGAATTAAATTAAAGAATAAACATATACTCAAAATATATTTGAAACTATAGAAAAAAAATGTAAAAGAAGTGGGCGCTCATAAATGCAACCAAAACAAGATAAAAAAATATAAAAAAAACAAAATAGATAAAAATTAAAAAGATTTATCCGACACAAATCAGCCCCAAAACCTCAAGTTTGGACATTACGAGACAGAATAATCTCCACTCCTTTCCAGGAATTTTACCTGAGAGCAGCAATCGAGTTAAACACACTCGTGAGATTCTGGTTCTTTTTCACCCAATGAACTGTGTTCTTCATTCACCCGAAAAATAAATAAATACCGCTTAAAGATTTTTTAAAGTTTTCTTTATTACGTTGTGATATTAAATTCTGCGTTTTCATTGCCTTGTTTCCATCTTATGGTGCATAGAACATTTCGTTTGCAGTCCGATCGCAGTACATCAGCGATAATTTATTTGTAATACACACAAAAACAAGATTATTATTTTGCCCCAGAGACAGTCTAAAATTTATTAAATATGGCAATAAAAAAACATTATTTATAAAATATTTCAAATTAAGCTTGCTAGAAAGCGATTCCAGGACCTCAGACATGGAAGGTAAACACCCTAACCAATATACCATGAGGCGGACTGATTTCAAGGTTCTCTTTCACTTTAGTTTTGTGCCACAAAATCACCCCTGAGTAGCGCCTGCTGACGTCACTCAACATAAAAAAATTCGTTTTCATTGAGGTATCTCGGTGACGCCATAAATGTTAAAAAAGTCTTTGTTTTGTTTCGGTTATTACTGGGTTTGATAACGTGTCAGGTATCTCCACCCGACACGTCTGCTATTTACGAAGCCGCTTCGGGTATTTACGAATGCTTCCCGGACACGGGAAAAAACATGTCCCCGATTTATGAATCATATCCTTGTCTCTTCTTAGAATAATTTTATAGTAATTATACGCAAAGAACATCTTCATTCAAGTTTATATTTTATTATATGCATCATTAGGTTTGAGGGGAAACGGAGATAAGCAGTAATGGTTCCTATTAGTCGGCTGACAAAACCACGAAATTGAGAAAGAAAACCGCGAACAAAATTTCGCCATGGAAATACCAACCAGTGGCCTACAAACCGGATAATTCCATAAACATCGGTATTTACTATTAATCACCATAGAAAATGCCCTAAAACAATGTCAAAATATTTTTGCATGCTTTCTATTAATTTACAGACTAGTGAAAAATTACTAATCTTCTTTCCTTCCATACTTTTGTTTACCTTTTATATATATAGGCCAGTAAAATGTTACAAAAAAACACCTAAAACGAAAAACGCGATGTAAAGCTGCTTTTTCGGTATGATATTTGGACGCCTTAGGGAAGTGTGAAACTTCGTTTTGCAAGCAAAAAAAGTTGTGCTACCTGCGCGAAAAACCACAAAATTTTCGGACTTTTCTCAGTTTAATGAAAAAAATATGTTTTTTTTTTTACATAATAGTCCTTAAAATATGGTTTGATTAGAATGACATTTGTCAGAAAAAGTGACGACATAACTTTGTAGTAACGTCAAACGAGTTATTTATATTGACACACGAAAAATCATTCGTATCTGACGTGTTAATTTATTTTTTAAATACAATGCTTGACACATAAATCAACATTAACATATAAAATCAGCTTTAAAACTAAATAAAAACTAAAATTAATCTAATTATTAACGACGTTCTTACAAGTTAACATCATTTTGCAAAAACCTTAGAGATGGACAAATTGATCGAATAAAAAAATGATTCATTTGATGTTGTTCATGAAAAAAGTATAAATGTCTTATTTTTTTGGTGAATAATTGTGTTAAACTCACTATAATAGGCTTGTTTTTGCGTTTTTTATATCAATTTTTGGAAACAGAGTTTCATGATTGCATGAAATAACTGATAAAATCGATTTGATCAGTGATCAGTAATTTTCCGTCACTAATGAAATTAATTTGACAGCTGTCATTGTAATCAAGCTATATTTTAAGGACTATAGTTGTTGAGATCTTTTTAAAATTATATTTAATTAAAAATAATTTAAGCCCACTAACAGCTCCGTATGTTTAACAGTTTTTGAGATATGATGTTACAAAAAGTGTTTTTTTTTTCTAAAATATTGTAATATTGAGTTTTGCTTTTGTGTGTTTGGCCAAAGTCAATTTAATTACAACAGTTACACGAAAAAACATATTTACAATAAACTGAATGAAAAGAACATTAAACTACGTAGCAAAGACAAACATGGACAGTAAAAGTATGGCTTACAAAATATTTATAAACACGATAAACATAAAAGACTTCAAGGTAAACCATTCCAATCCATATTCATCCCACATTATTTTAGTGGCAAGAGGTCTACGAAAATCCGGAAAATCGATCCAAGGAATTTCAAGTTATGTGACGAATTGACTGATCTACACATTCTGGTTATTGGGGCATAAAAACAAAAGTTGCTCTTAGAACATTGAAATAATATCACATTTTCATCAAGAGACATCACTTATAGCAATGGAATGTCATTTATATCTTTATATTTTGATGTTTTTTCACTATTTATGTTTGTACTATTTAATGAAGTACTCACTGTTATTTGGCATCATAGAATTAAGAAAAGTCCAGAAACCGCATACGCACATCAAACAGAAGGCGATTCAACTATTCATAAATGAGTAGGTTTACGTTTTGATCCACTAGTTTCTTGGTAGACGTCGCGTCGCTCAGTACGCAACTCCTGATTCGAATTTAACCATGCCGTGTTGTGTCCTTTTAAAGTGTAGAAATACTGCTAGGAACTGAAGCAATCACATTTCATGTGTAATTATCAAATGAATGTGTTTGTCACAAATGCGTTACTTAAAAATTGAACAATTTTTCCTTCTGTCAGATTGTCGAAGAAACAAAATGGAAATTTCGTTAGTGTTGCCAGAGTAGTAAATATTTTTACCCTACTTTGCTCATATAATAAGAGAAATAATGTAAATTGAACCTCGGATTAAATAACGCCATGGTGGACATTTGGCTGACATTATCTTTTAAACATAAAATATTATTTAACATGATATTTAAAAATATCCGTTTCATGTAAAATAAAATTTGTTTTATATTTTAAGTTCAAAGTTCATTAATTCAATTACTATTATTAAATGACCCTTTACTTATCTACTCTGTTGTGTCAATCAATGTTTCCGAGTGTACAAAAAAATTGTAGAAAAATTAACAAATTGTTTTTTTTTTTACCTTGCATTTGTGTTATGGTTATATTCTTCGCGATCTGGCAATATTACTCGGTGACTTCAAGTATGCGCGCGGCGAAAGTCTAAGGGGAGTTATTGGACACAGTCTAATGTATTCAAATATGATTCTACGATTCTGGACTATTCTTAATTCTATGTTTAGCATATTATTTAATACTCTAATTTCTTAAAATAGTATAGAGTAAGTTTATAGAAACCATTTCTCAATTATGTTTTTGTATTATTTTTTATTGATACTAGCGGACCCATCAGACGTCCTGCCCGAACGTTTGCTTGCCTGCTATTAGCTTGGGAAAAAAATCATTGAGAAGTAAGTATCTAAGTACTTGTTTATGATTGAATTTTAAAACTAAAAATTATTAATATTTAAATATTGAATTTAAGTAGGTATCTAGGTACCTACTTGTTTTTAGTTGTTTTAAAAAATAAAAAGTAATTGATTTTCAAATAAGGAATTCTTTTTGCAAATGTCAAACTCGGCTCTTCTCACAACAGGGGTGCACTTTATATATGAATGCGATTTTCAAAAATGTATTGAATGTCAGTTAATATTATTTTAGTATTTCCAAAAATCCAGTAAAAATAAATAAATGCTAAGAAGTTATAAGGAATGTATGAAAATAATCTGATTGGGATAAAAACCATAAAAAGTTAATGTTGTTTGTAAACATTTAAAAACAAACTTTTTTAAACACAAAAAACAACATCCTTCCATTTTTTTTTGTAAATGCATTCTCACCCGGTAGGTCGATGAAAAAAAAAAATTGTGCTTTTTACTATTTTTTTACAGATTAGATTGAAAATTTAAAAAAATCAACACGCGCAGTGCAAAGATCTACATTTAGCTGAAAACTGCACATAAATCGGTTAAGCTGTTTAGAAGAAGTTCAGTGACATCACACAAACAGAAGAATTATAAATATAAAGATAAATGATACTTTTATTTTGTATATAACTAAATTTGTACGGTTTATATTTAAATATTTATATTTGATTATTTTTTCATATTATAATAATAAATAAATTTTGACAACTTTTATAGCGATTTTCGTGAATAATCACTTCAAGGGCGCTGTACATTATACTTAATTCTATCAGCTTACTCTTAATTACTATTCACTTACGCACTAATTTTATAAATTACCCATACACATATGTATTATGTTTGTATTCCTTTTAAGCAGTAGCACTTTTCAAATCAGGAATCGATTTCACAAATAAACGAGTTTTAATTTTTTTTCTAAAAAGTGATTCTGTTGCACAATTTCGTGGTTCTGAAGGTAATGCAATCCACGCCAAAGGTCCGGCTATTGCAAAAGCTCTATCACCAAATTGGAACTCTGGTTGCGTAATAGGGGTAGTATCACCTTCCCTACAGCCTACAGCAGAACAGGAGGCCGAGCGGAGAGTGAGGCGCCTATCTGCCAACTCATCCGGAATGCAGAGTTCCTTAAGGTATTGAGGAGCCGTGTTATGCATTATTTTATACATTAACCAACACAGCTTATACTCAACCATAGGGTTGAGGAACACAGCTTATAGAAGCTGTGTTCCAAAGAAGATATTATCATATCTTCTTTGGAATTTAATATTCAGGCTTTCTTTTTCTGGATTGTTATTATATTGCATTACATGTCATGAAAATTTAATCCAATTAATTTTACTATGTATTTTTATTGTTTATTATTATGGCTTGACACGGGCACAGCCAAAAAAGCCTTTATAAGTTCATTAAAATGTGAACAAGTGTAATTTTAAATGAATAAATAAAGAAATAAATCCGATAAAAATTTATAAAATGGATTTAGAATAATTAATTGTGTTTTCAAAATCAATTTGGATATTGTGGAGAAATATTTTCATACATAAAAGTAAAAAATAAATTAAAAAGAAGTACGTTCGTAGAAAAACGCGACGTGTTTGGCCTTGGTTGTTGTAACGTCAAGATTTGTGATACTGTTCTACACAAATTTCAAGGGCCACGATCAAATAAACATAAATCGTGACGTATTAGGGGCGTGGCCAATGGAATGACCGTTTTTGCGGGAATTCAAAATTACAAATTTAAAACTATTTTTTATGCTACTAATAATAAGCAAACGAACGTTATTTTTTTTTTCTATTGGAACGCTTTTGTTCTATGCAATAGAGCCAAAGAGCTTCTCTAGCGAATTATTACTCTGAAAGTATAACAGTATATTTCTATAGTATAACAAAAAAAAAATATATTTATATATATTTGGACCCCTGTATTTAGTAGCCTTACTTGTCATGTACAAGGCTAAGGTACTCGGAAAAAATCGTTTTTTTTTTCTTGGAAATGAAATGTTCAATCACTGATTTTGGTTTATTACCTTTATGAGTCCAATCACCATTGTTGCAAAGTTCAAGAACAATGGCACCTGATAACTACTTTTAACTACAGTGTGGATATCTGTTAAGGATATTCCATCTTTCCTGCATTCTGCTTCAAGATTATGGCGTTGCAAACTGAAAAATGGGCACTGAAATAACAGATGTTCGATACTCTGTGAAAAAATATCATCGCATGGACAATAGTCATCATTCCTTAATTTAAACCTAAAGAGATAACTTCTCATAGCTCCGTGTCCGGTATAAATTTGCGTCGTTTCGAAAGTACTTTGGTGATGATGACGGAAATTTTTTTGTTTTTGTTTTTTTCCTCTGAGAAGTTAAGTTTAACCTTTTTTCCCCAATCAGCTATTGTCGAAAGGGCACAGTTTGATCTTTCTTCGGCTTCAGACATAAGTTGAGCTCTGACTGTCAGAAAAACATCATCAGCAAACGCTTGTATGTCAATTCCATTTCCAAAATCTATTTTTAAAGATCATCCAAAATTATATTCCAAAAGCTGGGACCACAAACTGAACCTTGAATACATCCTTGTGAAGTCTTTTTGTGTTTAGTTATATCTGCGTGTGTTATTTTGACCTCTCTATTTTCAAGATAGTCAATAACTAGTTACAAAATATTTTTAGGGCAGTTTTTTCGACGTAGTTGACATGTTAAGAATGGCCATCGAGCATGATCAAAGGCTCCACGGATGTCCAATGAGACAGCTATGACGATTTGGCGGTTATTTTTTCATTCATTTATAGAGCTGATGGCTGCATTTAAGGCGTCTTCAGTAGACTTCTGGGGTGTGAAGCCAATAATATATTTAAACACATACCTCATAACATCAACACACGCCAAAAGAAATTAGGGATTCTGGGTCTATCGCATCGTTTCGTGGGATGGGGATGATTTTTGTTAAGAGCAAACATCCGTATAAGTGAATAGGGTGTCTTCGGAAAGTGTCTGGATTTTATTAAAATGTTTTATTTTTGTGTATACACGGTTTTCAGGGCCAGACCGCGAAGCTTCAGAGGAACATTCCTTATGGTAAGCTTTAAAAAGTTTTTTTTTTTTTTAATGTTTTTTTTATGATCTCAAAATAGAGTGAATCTTTAATTTTTTATACCAGCGTCCCTTCCGTCAACCCCTACCCTCCCCGACAAAAAAAGCGATAAAAATGTGTTTGACCAACGAAGCGATACGCACCGGAAGCGGACAAGAGAAGCGGCTGGGTAGGAGAGGAGTAGGGGTTTGTGGAGGGACTGCTTGTTCGAGAAATCAAGGACTTACTACATTTTGAGATTATATTTTTTTTTTTAAATGACATTTTGGAAAAATTTTATCAGGATTTTTTTTAAGCTTACCATGAGGAATGTTCCTCTGAAGTTTCGCGGACTGGCCCCGAAAAACCGTGTATATTGTTAATCAATTAATGTTTCACAACTAGGTGTTCAAATTTTATTTGTACAACTATCTAAATAAATACGAGTACATCACATTACATACATAAAAAAGTTGTTTGACAATTATATTGTTGAATAACATAATGAATAAATAAAAATTAAAAAGACTAACGCAATGTTATTTTAATGCATAGCACTACCATAATCTAGAATCTATATAAACGAATGACTTTTTGTGACAGTGAGATTTAAAACAACCATAATGTCTGCCACGTGACATTTCACTTACATAATTGAAATTTCGGGACGAAGATAAATCAGTTTGAAACAATGAGAACGGAAAATAAGTTAACAATAAATACTCAATCACAACAGTTTAAGAGGAGACACACCGATACAAGAAAAACGTTTTTTTTTTAAATGTAATTTTTCATTTTTTATTTTGTTCATTAACGCCCAAAAGGCTATTACATGCTAACATACTAAAGAATAAACACAGAATATACAGAAAAAATATGTGAATAAAAAGTTTTACAAAGTAAAAAAAAACAATAATAACAAAGGTATGGAAGAAAAAACAGTAAGCATATAAACAAAAAATGCAAAGATATAAGCTTATAAAATAAATTCTGTAAAGCAAACAAAGTAAATAAAGTGTTACGGTAAGCAAGAAAGACAAATTTAAGTTAAATTAATAATCAAGCAAGGATTTATTATCGCGAAAAAAGAATAAATAAAAATATGTATATTTGAAATGCTTATTTACCAATACTACAATGCAATTTGATATAATAGTAAAAAATAAAAAACAAGTATAAGGTAATAAAAATAAACAAGTAAGTATTTTTTTAATTTATTGAATTGAATTGTCAATAATAGTTTTACGAGCGCTATGAATAAACTTGACATTGTGGCTTTATAAGATAATAAAGTATTGGACAGAATGTATGCAGCCGTTCCATAAGTGTTACCTAACCTATGCAGTCTCGTTGTCAATGAATTGTTTTGTTGGTTGGAAGAAGTACTGGAGTAATGAAACAATAAAGTACTCCTAATGTTGACAGCAGGTACTCTAAAATTAATCAATTCAAGTATTTTTGGTACGTCTTACAATTATATACAATACAATGAGTTCATTAATAGTTCTTCTTTAAGAAAGTGTTCTTAGGTTGACCAGTGTTGATAAATAGTCATAATTTACATTTTGTATTGGAATGTTTAATTTGTAGTTTGTATATCTTTGAAATTTATGGTGAACGTTTTCTATATTATTAACATGAACATTATAGCAGGGTGACCATATTGATGTAGTTTATATATCTTTGAAATTTATGGTGAACGTTTTCTATATTATTAACATGAACATTATAGCAGGGTGACCATATTGATGAACTAAAATCTAAATAACTTCTTATATGAGAACCGTATAATATTTTTAATGATCGGATGGACTTTAAATGTTTTGTGTTTCTCAAAATAAAGCCCAACATTTTTAATGCCTTGCTTGAAATTTCATTGGCATGATATACAAAAGACAATTTTTGATAAAAAAATACCCCGAAATCCTTTATCACTGATACTGTAGAAAGATTAACACCGTCAATACTGTAACAAAAAATAAGCGGTTTTTTTATTCGATGAAAACAAATGCTCTGACATTTTTTAGTGTTTAAATTTCTCATGATTTACGCAAATATTTCCATATTGTTTAAAATGCGAATAAATTTTATTCAAATTACAAATAAACTTATCTATAATAATGGAATGTAACTGTGAAAGTGAATTGATGCTTCTTAAAAAACTTAAAACCCAGCTTTTCTAAATTATTTGATTTCATTCATTTGATGGTTGAAAAGGCTTCAAAATCCCAAACAATTTTTTTTTTATCGAAGTTTATTATGAATTGTGATAACGCAGTTAAAAATAAAAAATATTGTAAAGAATTTTTAACTGAATGATGTTTTACTAGTGTTTTAACTCATGAGATCATAATATGTATCTTATAAGATATAAGCTAAAACAATTGATTTTTTCATCTATAGCATGTGATGAAAAAATCTATTGTTTTAGTAAAATTTTATGCTTGAATTATCTATTTTAAACTCAAAATATAATCAATCTTGATTAAAACACTTAGTAAAGCACCCTTGAGGTATTGTATTATAAAAACGGCGCTAAATAAGTCATCTATGCTAATCAAAGTACCTACCTATAGTGAGAAGGTAGAATTTACAGAAAGCTAAGTTTGCATAAAAATACAAATTAAAGTGGCATTCAATCATCTCTGTCTACCTTTACGGGAACGAAAAATTTGTAAATACAATCCAATTTGTTAAATAAGTTCATAATTATGTTAACTCTTCTGTGGCTGTGATGTCATACTAGTCTACATACGATACAAGACTTGATAAATCTTTCTGATTTTTTTAAAATTACTAAGTAGTGTTTTTTGTAATCTTTAAATTGACATTTTCACACCGGATTTGTAAATATGCTGGATTTTAATTCAAAATATTTTATTATTGCCTCGCGAAGAATAAATGTCCGCGCCAATACAGCGATAAATCTGTATAAGAGGGAGCAAAAAGATATAACTCATAACAGGGGAGACAGAGAGGCTGTTCTGTGGCCAATGTTTCCGTGAAACAGATTCAGTCGGTTATTGACAGGGATGGGGGACGTACGTACGAACGGCGGATTTGGGATTTTAAATTTATTTTGCTATAATTGGACTAAATTACACGTTAATTTTACGGTAATTACTAAAAAGTGTGTCTCCATGTTTTTTTTTCAAATCTAAGCATCATAATATTCCGTCGTTTGTTCGTGGTAACACAGAATAGTATACTTATCTCGTTTTTTCATGAATGTTTGCATACGTTTGGCACCGCAATATTCGCAAAATATAAGATGCGACCAGTAAGGAAATAAAGTGTTTATTTGTTTGGCGTTCGTGGCTCTCCTCTTAAAACTCATATTAGTCACAATGTGTTAACAATAAATATGCAATTGGCTGTTACGACTCAGAGAGTTATCACACCTTTATAACAATGGAAAAAGGCAGACGTAAATGAAACTAAAGGTTAAAAAGGTGAACACACATTATTTTATCGCACGAATCAAATTAATGTAAGTGTGTTTGTTTTGGTGCTGATTACGTTATATTTATTGCAAAAAGAATAAACAGATATTCCTCTAGCGTAAATTATCATGTTTCAAAAAGTAAAACAACTTTGGCTAAGCGCCATTTCTCTGTGGTAGGTCCAAGGATCTTCAATTTCCTGAATTAGTTCCTCGATTATAAACGCTATCTCCATCTGTACATATCGAGTGTACATACTTAACTTCTGTGCTATCTGTATCTACCTCGTTATGTTCTACCTACTTGCCATATCGACATCATATGATCTAAACAAACCAATGAATGACCGCAACAATTTAATCCGCGTTCCTTACGTCATTAACATTTAAAATAGTTCGCATTTATATTTAAAATTGGTTTCTGTGATAAAAAGCACTCACTTAAAAGCGATTCCAATAAATCCCAATTCAAGCAAAAAATGCTCGCTTGATCGTGAGTTTTATATGACTTTTGGAAATCACTTAGACGGTACGCTTAACGATCGACTGTATTTATCTACAAATTGACTACAAAGGGGGCTTTTTTAACGTCTCGATACCTACACTCAGAAAGATAGTAAAATTAGAGGGAAAAAATATAATAACTAAATTATTTTTTTACAGTGGCAACTTTCTAACGCCTAGAAACTCCATTATGTCAATAATGCAGAACCTAGCGACATTATTTATTATTCGTTATTTTTAATAGGCTTTTAAGAAAAAAAGCGCCAACTTCAAAACTATTAAAAATTTAAACAAATCGTAATTAAGGGAAAATTGCTCGGTGGAACAAATTTTTTGCCACTTTTAATGCGTAGATAGACGTATCGAGGGGTTCTAGACCCGTCAGCGTCGGGACAAACCGATGTACTTTCATCAAAACTTGATGGTGAGAGGATCGGTAGTGTATCTTTGTAATCGGTCGGGAAAATTTTATCTTCAACTATGACGTTATACTGAAGCTATGTCATTTTAGTGCATAGATATGTGTACTGTGACGTACGCTTCCCATTATTTCATATCGATGTACCTACCCAAAACTTAAAGGTGGTGGGTCAGTAGTACATATATCTAAGTAATTGCTAGAGAGAATTTATCTTAAACTATATCGTGAAGGTATGACGTCTTTATCTTCCCATCATAATCGAGGCCCAGGTGACAAAAGAGTATGAATCCTTTTTAAAAATTCAAATCTGGTTTAGCTAATTGGTTATTTCGTATGGGAATAGATCTGTCATATATAATGTGAAATAACTGGTGATTGACCAGTATAGGTATGGATGTATAATATAAAAGAAAAAAAAATAATGAGTAAAATATATGATAACATAATATGTACTTCGATATATGTAATCTTAATATTTATATTTAAATTTTAATATAAACATGTGTGTGAATATATATAATACACATACGCGTGTGTGTGCATGTATGTTTATGAATGCATTGCAAGCGCCCCGACTGAACAAGGATTTTCTAGCGAGTCGGGGCAAGTTCACAGGCATGTGTCGTTTCTGGCTGTGTCACTATAAACCGTGTTTTGTAATCGACTAATGTATGTAAAAAAAAAAAAAAATGAAGGCATGATCTCACTGGGCGATGAATCTAAAATATTCAACAAATAAATTTACCTGAAAAATATTTGAAAAAAAATTCAATGATCCACTATACATTTCTAAACAAGAGCGTATTGTTTCATTTTATACGTAGCAACGTATAATAAACGTATAATAATATATTACATGGACTTTACTTTACCCAATTTCCTTTTTAAGGGTTTTACTTTAAGTAGTCCTCGAGTCGAAAACACTCGAAACAGTCGAAACAGTCGAATTCTGGTTCTATTTCATACACATTACTGTATTTTTCATCCGCCCCGACAGAGACGGTTATTACTGGCCGCTTAGCTTAAAAATGGTAGCTTAAAAAATCGTGTTACGTTTTTTTTGTCAAACGATGTCTTTTTTTTAAAAACATGACGTCATGAAACGAAGGGTTAAATAAACATTTCAATTCGTTCTTGTCGGGATTTGCACCTGGGACCATATTTCAATGGGAAGTTAACATTTATCTTTAATTTTATCTATAAAGCAAGATAAAGATTTGTCCATAAAAATTTAATATGCATATTTTTTTTCTGAACATGTTTAGTTACAGGTTACTGACGAAGATATCCCAAATAATTATACAAATATACACATTTTTGTACATAAATAACGATTTTACTTTATATCGTCTCGATGTGTACCGATGAAGATATCATTTATAATCGCGGCCCTAATACCTTATTCGTAGTAGCTATAGTCGTTAAAATATAGCTTGATTAAAATGACAGCTGTCAAACTAATGTCACTAGTGATGGTAAATTATTGATTACCGATCATGTACCGATTAAATCGATTTTATCAGTTTTTCATGCAAACATGAGACTCTGTTTCCGAAAGTTGATATAAAAACGCAAAAACAAGCTTATTATAGTGTGTTTAAGACAATTATTTACTAAAAAATAAGACATAATTTACTTTTTTTCATGAATAACAACAAATTAATTATTTTTTATTCGATCGATTTACGTTGATCAATTTGTCTCATCTCTCACATTTTTGCAAAATGACGTAACCTTGTAAGAACGTCGTTAATAATTAGGTTTTTTTTTAGTTTTAAGGTGATTTTACACAATTATGTTGATTTATATGTCAAGCGTTGTATTAAAAAAAAATATATATACCTGATACGAATGATTTTTCGTGTCAATATAAATCACTCCTTATACGTTACTACAAAGTAATGTCCTCACTTTTGCAGACAACTGTCATTCTAATCAAGCTATATTTTAAGGACTATACATAATAACGCTGTTGACGCGTTGGATTATATGTGTTTTGGTACTTTTAAATGTGAAAAAATCATGAAAAGAATAAAACAATGAATCGGAAGTAGGCCAACGATAATTCAATGTTAATATTGCAACTGTAAGCAACACGGTGCTGCGTAAACTTTAAACAAACACCAATAATTAAAAGTGTTGATCTTAACAACAATGGCATTGTTTGACCCGTGAGAACTAGCATTACAATTATAACCTAATCTCATCATTTGTACCAACAGCAGCAATGTGAACGTCCCCAAAATGGCAGATGGCGGAAAGTAGGCTTGGTAAGTAAGTACCATCAAAACATTGCTTAATATTTAAGTGTCCCGTTATGGAAGGCCGTTTCTGAAGCCTGGCAACACTAAAGTAGGCGTGCGTTATTGATTGTGTTCGATTGCAAATTCGAATAACCCCGTGAACTTATTTCGAGTACTGGCGCCGAAATTGAATAATGCGTTTTACGCTCTGGCGGTCAACACTTAATAAATCCATAGAAAAAATAATTATCATTCGGTGACGGTTCCATGCCTACAAACTAATGTACCTACCTAAATTTGAGTTTAATAAAAATTAATATCTTTTTTAATGAGGAAGTTCAGCCCGACGGGAAAATTGATACAAAAAATGTTTTCTTATTTTGAACGACGTCACTAGTTCATATGAATCAATCAATGATAAGAGAGTTGTGGAATATTTCCGGTTTACTTACTTAAAATAAAAAAAATAAATAAAAAAAAGTTAAGATAAGATAAGATAAGATAATATAAGATAAGATAAGATAAAATAGTATAAAATAAAATAAAATAACTTAAAATACAATAAAAAAAATATATATACAAAATAAAAAAATAAAATTTAATTTAATTAAAATAAAATAAAATAAAGTAAATTAAATAAAAGAATGTGCTAGAACCTTGATTGCAAATAATAATAACTTAAGATGTATTATTGTTATTTTTTAAATTTGTATATTATATTTACACAAGAATATTTTTTGTTTGTTTTTTATTTAGTAACAAATAAAAAAAATACCGGCCAATAATTTTGCTTCATTTCTAAAAACTCTATTTTTTCGTTGTTGACCACTAAACAAAATAAAATTTCTTTAAAACTAACTAAAAATTATAAAACTCATTCTTGCTATAATAGTCCTAGACTTGTAACAGGTTAAATAGGTGCGAAGGTTTTCACGGTCACTGTTATCAATATTATGTATCTTTTTTGGGTATGGTTCCCAGCACTACATATGACAAAAACGAATAGATATGTGCCTACTGCCGACTGCGACACAGTACAAATTACTAGTACATAAACATAATTATTCTTTCCTACAAAACTAGAAATGTGCCTACTGCTGACTGTGACACGGTACAAATTACTAGTACATAAACACATACATTTCTTTATAAAACACACAGTTTTCCCTGAAGATGGCTCCTGCAATGGTAGCTGAAACGTCGGATCAAATCCAACATACACGGTATTACCCAAAAAAGATACATAATATTGTAACAGGTTATTCGTTTTTATCGATTTTAATATCAAAACCACCAAAAAACATTAAACACTTTTTATTAGAAATGCAATTCAATAATGTGAACGAGACGCCGGTTGATAGTTTAGGCCGCAGACAACAGATAAAAATCGCAGTGTTTCTAACATAATATAAAATAAAAATATATTTCGAATAAATCGCGATGCGTACTTACTAGCTAACAAGGAGGGGTTCGGATTAATTCCTGGTATGATCATTAAAGTTATATTAGATTTTTCTCAAGCTTAGGTTTTCAGTGCTGTCCAGCAAAATTCATCAAATCACCAAAATTCCTATGATACATACAATTACTTAAGTGATTCTTTACAAAACATGAATATAAAATACAATATATTATGCCACTACATACATCAGAGTTTTACTAGGGCTGGCTGTTTTCCGCATATTAGGTTGTGTGGTCAGATGCAAAATTAGGTTGTGCAGCCAAACTTCAAAAATGATTAAAACTAGTTAAATACATAAATACAATATTAAAAAAAAAATAGTATAAAAAAAACGAATGTATGCATAATTTATTATTTATCAAAGTAAAAAACATTCTAACTGTTTTGTAGATTTGATTATTCACTCTTTTCACAAAAGTCATGACAAAAGTGACTACGTTCAATTACGAAAAGTAGAATAGAAACAGTAGCTTAATCACAAATAACTATCAACGTGCTTAAAGATATGATAAGCATTTGAGGGATCACAATGAACAATAATGAACATGCTTAAGTTTTCGCAGTAATAAGTCAACGCATGTGTAATCTCTAAGTCGACGCTAGTGTTGGTTTGTTTTTTGTTTTCCTCGTAATATATATATGTATAATATAATACAGGTCATTGGCGAATGCTTTTCATGACATTTGGCTTGCCAACCACCGGCTAAATGCAATGAATAGCATGATAAATAATAAATAAAAATAGCAGTTTTTGAATATTTTCCATATTTACACCGTTGAAATTCAAATATGTGTTGCGCAGCAGAATTATACGTCACGAAACGTTTTTGACATTTAATATTAGGTGTTCACTGATGTTCTATTGTGATCACAAATACGATAAACAATCATGGTAAGAATTTATTATCACGTCGCTTATTAGCAAGTCGATAGTTATTTGTGATTAAGAAATATCGAAATGATACATCTTATCATTCGTTAGTACAATATATTGGGTGTTAACATGAATTGTCTCCCTATTTTCCAAATGAAGAGAACATGGAGGCACAAAAAAAAATGACAATATTATTATTTTTTACAGCAAATTAGTCAATAATGCATTGCGTCTTCATCGTACACGGTGCAAATTCATAAGCAGCTTTGGCAACTTTAGAAAGAAAGAGGTATATAAAATACTTACTTTCTACTTGACATACCATTTTAAAGGTTAGTAATCAAATAAAATAATGTGTATAACGTAAAAGCAAACACGATATCTTGTAAAGCAAAAAAATCATTTTTATCATTTTCTTTTAATTTTGGCGCCCATTTTTAAATTTAGAAAAAAACGAACACAATTTATGTTATCTCTTAATATATTAATAACATTGTATTCTGTTTAATTGTATTCATCATTATTCTTAAACAAACGAGTGCACGGTTATATTTCCATGCTTTTAAAAACAGAATAGAATATTTTAAAAATGTTCCAGCGGCGAAATACGAAAAAATTAAACGGAAACGTTGACAGTTTGGCAATATTGATTACCAAACACAAAAATCCTAAAAGAGTAGGAACCTATTTATCAATTCAGTATTTGAGACTTAATTTTAATGAATGAATCACGAAAAAAACGGATTAAAAGCTACAATAGTAATTTTGTAACCAATCTATATTTAAATAGAAAGATTAAACGACTCCCAGATAATAGTAACAGACAGTTGTATACATAGAGATCAATTTTATCTCGATACTTTCATCATCCACGAAGCCGTTCGCCATTTTGTCGGGTTTCCGCGTTGCTAACAGGAGTAGCTATGAATAAATTTGCAAAATGCCGCCATTAGAGTTTTTTTCGTGGCTTGTTTTTGTAGAAAGAAGCGATTGTTCGTATTCAGAGCACATCGAACACGAACTGTTGCGAAAACTATCGTCCAAAGCGATGATTAAATCTTTAGTAATCACCAGCGATTCGGTTATTTGATCTGCCCACAGAAGACGCATTAGCACTAATAAATATATGGAGGATCTAATGATGCTCTTAAGCGATGGTCGTGCGAGTGCAATAATATGCAAAAAGATGCTAAATATAACACTTATTTGTGAACTCATAAACATTTTTTTTGGTAAAAAGAGAGCAAGGCTCATTAAATAATCTGAAGAAATCTAGCTTCTATTATTTTAATTGTGTGAGTATGTCCAAATGTTAGCAAACATGCTGGATTTCCTCGCTAGGGAGTCATTCAGATCTTAATTTGTTGCAACAGAGGGAAAACACTTTAGACAAGGGAATATGTAGGCTTGTAGGCTTTTACATATATTTATATATAAAAAACAGACATATATTTTACACAAAAGTAGCAAATTTTTTTAATGAAGTAATAAGAATAAAAAAAATAAATAAATAAAAACTTATCTTACATATAGTACATACATACATACAGGGTGTTCTTTAAACCCTGTCATATCCGAAACCACAATGATCAGTATGGGCAAGAAGACACATAAGCATATTCAAAAAAATATTTAGAACCAAGATTTTTTTTAAAAATAAATTATTTAAAAAAACAAATGGTTGCTTACTTCTGCAGGGGAGAAGTGAGGGGAGCGCGGCGCAGTATCAGACTCCCCCTCTCCCCTACTCGTTTCTCCCCTGCAGAAGTAAGCAACCGTTTTCTTTTGTTGATATTTAATTATTTAAAATTTTATTCGTTCTAAAAAAATATTTTAATGTGCCAATGTGTCTTCTTGCTCATACTGATCATCGTGGTTTCGGATGTGACAGGGTTTAATGAACTCCCTGTATATTCCAGTATGGAAAACAGAAGTTCATTTTTTCCCGTCGGTTATATTAAAAGAATCTTAAAATTTGAAGAATGTAGAAAAATAATAATTAAGACTACAGACATAAGTTAATAAAAGGTATACAATATATAACAATATAGTATAATTTAAGTATTTAAATTTGGAGATAATAAATTGATACACTGCCTTTTAAAATTCAAAAGTGTTGTATTAAATATATCTATATCATTTGCGTGTTCATTTGCAAACACATAAATTCTCTCCATAGGCGAGTGTGCACTGTAGTTAGTTGTAGATACATTTATAGAGAAGAGTTTATTAAATCGAGTAATCCGGCCGGGCACTCGCAAGTTAACAGTTCGGAACAGTCAAATATTAAATTTAATATTTTGAATAAAAATAACAAATCATTTAATTTTCTTATAGTTTCTTATGTGTGTAAATTTAAATATTTATTTAACTTTGTATAGTTAATATGTTCAACTGGAATAACTCATTTAAAATTAACGAAATGTAAAAAAATATGTTGAATTCTTTCGCTTTTATTTATATTCACTTTATAATATGGTGACCATATAACCGAGTTGGTATCAAGTTGGCTACGTACTAATGCAACATACAAAATGACCTACATTCTTTGTTATCTTGGTGTCATGAAAACGACTTATTTTTTAAATTAATTAATATGTCTATTAAATTCACAAGAAAAATAAATAAAATCGTTATCCATTATTCAATCGACAACACAATTTTAATGAACGTCTAGACAATTCGACATCTTGGGATACTTTTTGATAACAAACTTAAATTAACCATCACATTGACCACATTTCAAAGAAAGCGTCCAAAACCTGTGGATTTATTTTGCGAATATCTAAGCTATTCAAAAGCCCGAAAATTGCAATTACATTGTATAAATCATTTGTTCGTAGTTTGCTTGAATTTAATTCTATAATATGGTCTCCTAATTATAATATTCATACAACGCGGATTGAATCGGAGCAACGTAAATGTTTTAAATCGTTTATATTTAGAATCGGATCAAATACTTTCACAATCAACTATTATGATCGTCTAGAGTACTTTCATATCTTTAGTTTAGAATTCAGAAGGGTTTTGGCTGGTTTGATATTCTTGCACAAATTAATATCTAACTGTATAGATGCCCATGATATCCTTGATCAGATAAACCTTAATGTACCTCGCCGTACCTTGCGTACCAATCCTGTCTTTGCTGTGGGAAATTATAAAACTAACGTCGGATTCTTTTCCCCTCTGCCAAAGATCCTCAAAACAGTGAACGAAATCTCACTAAACGGTACCGTCGATGTGTTCTTACAGCAAGGGCAGGCATTTAAGAAGCAAGCGGTGTTGTCTCTCCTGACTCGTGATGTCACACTTGCCATTTCCGCCTAGATTATGCTATATATTTAACTTTTGTTAATTATACACTTTGTTAATTTAAGTGGATTTAAAGAATGTTTAGATTAAGTATTACTCATTAATGCCAATCTATTAGGGCTTACTTAAACCTGTTGATTGGCTTACAAAAAAAAAACGAACCAAAAAGCGCTAAAAATAAACAAATTTACTCATAAAATTTTCACCTTTTATTTCATTGTGTATTTTATTTAACACTTATTTTTATAATATCGTAGGGTTAAAATAAAAACGTCTAATTTTGGTAGTTCTGAAGTGACCTTAACTTATTTATATATATTTTGGTTTCTGTTTTAGCTGGAAATCCTATTTTGGTTGGTAACTAGTAACTTTTGTTGTCAGTTTATATTTTTTGATAAAATTTAGGCACAATAACAAGTAAACAATTTCTTTTTTAAAAATAACTAAGATACTTTTTTTACACGGTACTGTGTAGGACGTATCTCTCATGTAAAAAAGGTTTCTGTGTTTTTTTTAAATCTTGTTGTAATACGGATATTTGTATGAAGCAAGGACTAGGAAAATCGTACGATTTCCAAAGAAGGTACTACCGTCTAATATGAAGCAATTTTTTCGACTTGTGTAAGTTAAAGAGGTTAGTCAAATACTTATAACAAAGGAATAAAGACGCAACTCTTTTGTTTTCTTCTTACATGAGTTTTCTCGTGCCTTCTCTTGCGATACACTAATTTCCATTCTAGAATAATTAAAGCTGACATATTGATTTTCGACTCAAATAAAATGCACAAAAGTGGGTCATTATCCTTGTGCTGATTTTAAAGAATTGATTCAGAACCACGAGTTTACACTTGAAAGACAAAAGATTAAAAGTGTATCATTGAACTGGGTTGCCAAATGATTTTCGTAAATCGTTTTAGATTTGCGATGCACGGAATAAAAAGCAGCAGATATATTCAAATTGAAATTATTATATTTTTATTTTTAGACCACAACAGGCTCGAAGGCCAAACTACAGCAGAGAAAAAAAACACCGAATACTTGAGAAAAATCACAATTTATTTGTTGTGTTTTCACTAGGAATCTAGCCTGTTGCCTTGCATGTGCGAGTCAAGGGTTTTAGCCATTACACCAAGAAGACCGTCTGATGATGCTTAATTTAGTCTAACTCTTGTGTAGCTATGATGTAACACTAGTCTACATAGGTCACAAGACATGGTATTATATCTGTCTTATTTATTTAAATGGTGAAGTTGTGTTTTTTGTAATCTTCAAATGAACATTTCACATCGGATTTGGAAAGTAAAATTTTTATAAATGTGCTAGTTTTAATAAAAAAAATATCTTACTATGCGAAGAATAATTATACTAATAAAAGTGATGGCAATACCACATTAAATCTGTTTTACTTTATTAGACCAGAACGAGTAGAGAACTTATAACAAAGAAGTTAGAGACGCTGTTCTGTGGTCGATGCTTGGGTAAAAGAGACAAAGACAAATGAAGAAATTCATTTAATAAGTTGGTTATTGGCAGTCAGCGGAAGTGCACGCTAGTTACATGACCGGCGTATTTATTAATGATTATAAATTTATTTAGCTTTAACAGTCGAATCCAGTCCTTGTCTACAAAAATTTGGACAAACTCAAAACATTGTTGAAAAATAAATTCATTTAAATAAAACAAACTATAGTACCTAGCAGGGGTGAATCGTGTACAGAAGCGATTATGTGCAGCTTACCATTATATTTGACAATCCATAATAATGTTTTACGGTAACTTTATTAACAGAAAAACAAACAAATAATTACTATTTTTTATAAATCATTGCCACCATTTGTATTTTTCTCCAAATATAAATGAAAATATGAATAAAACGCGCCCAGCGCCAGCAATGAGTCAAGGAACTAGCCGATTACTCCAGCTTATTTCTTTATAAAAATAAGTGAACTATGTTTTTAACATCTTGAATCCAGTGACGGGATTTTTCTCCTAGAGTAAACTTGCAGATTACACAAATTCTTGGAAGATTCTTGATTTGTAAAACAGTATTTTAAACATTATTTCTTGGGGACTATTTTTCTTTGAGATGATACTTTTGACATATGACTCGCAACACATGTGGCGCTTAACGCGGCCATTTTTGGCATTATTCATTTCTAGAACAAATCGGCCAGTTGACACTTGTGACTAAATTCACTGTGCTATTTTTTATTAACTTTTATAAAAGTTATGTATTATATTAATGGAAAATATAGCTACACAATATAATGTATCACGAAGTTATGTCGTTTGAGTTGATTTCATAGATGAGAGTTGTTGTATCACACATAACAACATAAAAAATAGTAATATATAGTATGTTTCACTTACATTATAAATTAAGTACCTACTATGCAGGTACAAATATATATTTTTTGTTGCTTACCTGTATATAAAATCACCTTTCGCGACTGGTACCAAGTGATGAAGACTCTTTTATTAATTTTGTACATAAATAATACTATGTTCCACTTATTTTATTTATATAAATAAAAAAGCATTCTTCTTGTTTGCATATAGCTACATAAAAATTGAATACAAAATTAATTTAACAATGTATTTGGCGATAAAAAATAAGGATAATTATAGACTCGAATGAACACTAATAAAAACGTCAATATTACGAAATAAATACGTAATAAATCAAAAGTCACGTTCATTGTTTTAACGTCATACTCAACTCATGACAAAACACCCTATCATAAACGTCGATCTTCCTACTTACAATGATATTATTTGATGAAATTTAACCCATTACTTTATGCACGTATTGTTTTGTTAAATTTTTTCTTGACTCGTCTAGTCTTGTCTTGTTTTATTTTCTGCAACCACAACAGGCTAGAAGGCCCGATATAAAAAATGTATTCTAACGCTCGTTAAAAATTAGAATATCAAATTGTACGGCAAAGTCTCTTGAAAAATATATGTAAGTTTTTTTTTATAATAACGAACTATTTCGAAAGACAATATACTAGGCACTAGTTCTTCTAAATTAACCAATGATAAAATGGTGGTGATAGATTTCCGGCTTAAGGTAAGCCTACTGACCATTTAACAGAATTCATCGAGGAAAAGAGGAAGAGAATTTGAGACGTCACACGCGGAGTAATTGAAAAAATAAAAAAACTTTGATACATCAATGCGCCGATAATACGATGCATAAATATTCAACCATTTTTTTTTGGCGTACCTTGTTTAATAGTCTATTGACACATAATATAATTATAAAAAAAACACTGAACTTCCTAGAAAAATCATGCTGAACTGCTGTGTTTTAGCCGGGAATCGAACCCGGAACCCCGCGTGCGTGAGTCAAGTGGCTCAGCCATTAAACTACGGATGCTATCTAGCGTTTTGTTTAGTTTTGTTTGTTTTTTAATTTTGTTTTGTTTATATTTTTGCTGTCTTCTTTTGGTGTCTTATCGGGTCCCACCGATGTTGGCGATCACTACAGCGAAAGCATCTCGGTCCTGCGCTACTCCGAGGCCAGGACAACTGCTTGTTGGATGTATTTGCCATAGTGATTCCTGGGAAAAGATGACCAGAGTGGTTTTCCGTTGCCTTCTCTGGTGGATTTTTCTGTCGGGGTTACCTTCCCTTAGCTGGTTGGTTCTGGTTTGGAGGCGCCAGAAACTCGCCTTTCATCCTCTCGTTATCTGCTGTAATCACACCGTTATGAGTGTGTACCCATCGCACGAGGTTCGTGGAATGCAACTGGGCATTCGCAGCATTTAATAGAACCACACCCTCCAGCAAGACGTGACTCACTGCGACCCTACTGATGGTTTGAACGCCGTTTTTGCTTTGCTCTGCTTTAATTTACTTTGATTGGATTTTTTCGTTTAATTTTTTGCGTGTAATATGATCACTTAAACAATTTTAAACCCCGATGCCGTGTATGGATAACGCATCGATGAACAGTAAAGGGTTATCAATAATAATCTATTAAACGTGTTGTAATGATTGTTAAAACTTACTACATTTCATGTGTCAGAAATAAGAGGCTTTAAAACAAATAAATTAAATCATACGTACTTACATTATCGATAAATCTCCCATCAAATTATCGGGTTTGATTGCGAACCATAGAGTGTAGGCTGTAGGAGATCAGAGTGAATAATTTATTATGAGTATAACTCAAATTATATTAGATGAAGGAATAATGATACACCTTGTGTTTCAATTTTAATGTATTATATTATTATTTAAAGGAGTTGGGTTTTATTTATTTAACGCTTTATATATTTACAATTTATAAATATATTAAGGCGGGCATATTGCCTTAAGGCAATTTCTTCCTACCTACCCAAATCGTTCAGTTTGAGAAAATTACAAATGCGTGGAAATATTCTAGGTATATATATATAGATATTTATATTTGGATAATTTTTAAGGCGCCATTTTTGTGAAAATCGCCTCAAGGGCGCTGTACAATAGATAAATATCCCAGCACTTCTTGCAACTACAGAGCGCATGGACGGTTGGGATTCTAGTTCCTCGTCTCCAATTATGATAAATTGGAACTAAATTACAGCACATTGAATTAATTTAAAACGAATAAATTAATAAGTGATTTGACTAAATACAGCAGTTCTAGGGCAATTTTAGTCAAATTTTTTCGTAAATAATCGCGTTAGAAAATAAGAATAACACTTGTTCAGCAAGGTTCAAGCGTTTAACTTCTGGGATGCGATTATTAACGCTATCTTCATAGATACATATCGCGACAGTTTAAATTAACATCGATATATTTTTTTATTGTATATGCAGATAATTGGTAGAATTCCGTATTAAAATTTGGTAAGGTATCCAAAATAAAATATGTTTATTTAATTTGATTCTTCCAGAGTTTGAAAATGTTCTAACAAGAGAAAACGCGTCACATTATACACTCTTGTATGTTTTAAAATTAAAAGTAAATTTAAATCTAATTAATGTTTTTTTTTGATACCTTACCAAGTAGTTATTTTTGTACGAAAATGTGCATATTTGTATGAAAATTAAAAGTATTTGCGTCGGTAACCTGTAATGAGGAACTTCAGCCCTGCGGGAAATTGGATGCAAAAAATGTTTTCTTGCGCGCGGTAAAAATTTGAGCATTAAATTGTACTATAAAATTTCTTCAAAATGTACAAAAAAAAAAAAAAATTAATAAAAACGCACTACTTTGAATGACGTCACTGGTTCATATGAACCATCCAATGATATGAGAGCATTGAAGGATATCCGGTTTGGTCACCGTAAACGAACCAATCGGAAGAACTGTCATAGAACAACCTCTGACGTCACACGCGGAGTTATTTCAGAAATACAAAACTTTAAAAAATCATAGCGTTGATAATACGAATAAAATTCAACAAATTTGGCTTAGTTCAACATTCTATTAACAAATAAAAAAAATGAAAAAAGACACTGAACTTCCTCATTGAACTTATTTAGAAGAAAAAAAACTTGTTCTATTTTTCCAACAGAAAACTTAGTTTTACTTCTTAGATAAAATTGATAATGAATTTAAACTTCCCTTTAGAATACCGACCCAGTGCCGCAATTATGAACGGCTTTCTTCATCGATATATACTGAGACGGTTTAACTAATATCGATTTTTATTTACGGAAGTGTGTATATTTGAATGAAAATTCAAAGCATCTTTGTCGGTAACCGGTAATTAAACATGTTTAAAAAAAAGGAAACATATTCAATTTTTCATCAAGATAACTTGATTTTACTTTGTAGATAAAATCTAAGATACATTATTACTTCCCATCAGGTCCGCGAACAAACTTTACAAATAACGCATTATTTCACTGATGGGGAAGACACGAACCTGGCTTGGGAAGACGCGTAAGAAGTGACTCATACCATCAAAGAGACCTGGAAAGGCTCTCCGGACACCATATGCTCCATATATGTACATATTTTATAGGTAAGTCATTTAATATTTTAAATAATTTTGTTCATGAAGTAATCCCGTCGGTCATAGCACTGTAATTTTATGTAGGTAATCTGTTTCGTATGTAAGAGTATCATCATTCATTCGTCTTCATATTTGTAATAAGCTTTATGTAAAGGCTTAGTGGATTATTCCTCATTTTAACAATCGAAGACTTAACGTGAAACGCCGAGCGATGTCCATTTTGTTACATATTCAGAAACCCACGCGTCGCCATAAGTATAATAAATTTACGTTGAGGTTTGTTACGGCAGTTTCTCGAGGAATTAAATTTAAATGTTAATTATGGTTTGAAAAATATGTCACTGTTTGTTAAAACATTTGTATAAACCACCACAGGACATTCTCATAATCAAGACGTATGATGAGGAAGCAGCCTCAAAACGTCGACGTATAACGAAAAATTAAAGTGGTTTGAACAAATTTATAATCAAATAGTGTTAAATGTCATACCACAAAGTGACAACTGTTTTATTGTTAAATTTATTTGTTAGTTCACTGCTGTAAGAAATCGAGAAATATTTTTAGATATTTTCTAGTGCGTGAAAAATTAGTAAGGACAATATTTTGAGTTTGTCCAAATTTTTGTAGACAAGGACTGGATTCAACTACCTGGGGAGCTGTTCATATTAACATACTACAACAGAGATGAAGAACATTTAAGAGAAGGTAATATAGAAGTCTAGGCATCTACGGGGCTTATGACCTGTCAATGGCTGGTTTAAGTGGCTTAAATCAGATGAATCTCACCCGCATAAATAAAGGTTTCAGCTCTTTAACTTCACAAACATCAACAGATGAAAAATTGAAGGAACAAAGATGTTCAAATAAAGGCAGAATGGTGAATGTTACACAGTGTGTAAAGTGGCCACTTAAACCAGCCATTGACAGGTCATATACCCTGTAGATGCCTAGACTTCTATATTACCTTCTCTTAAGTGTTCTTCATCTCTGTTGTAATATGTTAATTTGTAAGGATATAATTAATCATTAATCGTTTCAGCTCTTTTACTTGCTTACAAAATAATTTTCGCCAAGATATGATTCCATATTTAACTTTTTAAAGCAAAATTTTCGACGCCCTAAGCTTGTTAAAAATACATTATTTTATTTTATTTTTTATTTTATTAACATAAACGGCAAATCTGCCTTTTACAAACATTTATAATATTAACATATTTGGCTTAATATATTTATATTTTTTTAAACATGAATTTTAAAAACAAGATTTATTAAATAAAAAAATTAAACCAAAAATTATACAAGAGTTATATTTTAAAAGTTATACATCATATTCAGTAGAAAGTTTAAATAATAAAACATTCTACAGTAAAACAACAAGAAAATCATAAGTACTGTTTTACACAGCTAGGCAAAGTGAACAAAAAACTGTATATATATTTATGAAATACATGAATAAATAAATATAATATTATATTCATAAATAAATCTATTTCAAATACACGGTGTGTAATCGCGGAATAAAAGATATATAAACGTGTAATATTGGGTAAATGTCTCGTGATTTTTACCGAATTTATTAGCCAATAAAGAATAAACGAATTAGTACCCTATTGAACAATAAAATTCTTTGAAAAGTAGGCCATTTGGCTACATACTCTCCAAAACATCCCACACACACTTGATGATATAACACGAAAAGTTACGAAAAATTCTCACGAAATTGTAACAAACAAGTTACAAATCGCGAAGAAAGTGCAATTTGTAAGTTATTCTCTGGCCGATGGGATGAGAGAAATGATCTTCGTGATTGGCAGATCTGTGGGATTCCTGATGATAATCCAGCACTGATATTTTCGTGGGACGCACGTGATTACAATCATCTCTGAAAGATAATATATCATTCCGCAGACTGGAACTGTCCAAGGTATGAAGAACCATCACTCTTTACAAACAAAATTATTAAGTAACTTTTCCGAGTGCATATCATATTTCTCCATTACTTCATATAGGCGTTTATTCGAAACTTTAAATTTCGGATTGGAGATTCTAACTGGATGTTAAAAATAAAATATTATTTTTAGCATTATAAAAATATTCTCTTGTTTGAGAATTAATGAAAAAAGTAGAGGGGATGTAGGGAGGGGATAAGCTTAATAGGTTTTATAGGGTGAATATCACAGTCCTTATCAGTGCATGTGCTTATTAAAATGCATATCGTGTTTGTTTTATATTTTTGTGCAACAAATATGGTGAAGGTGTATAGTGGATTTTTCATATTGGTTTAATTGGTGCCCTGACGAAGAGACGGGTACGTCTCGAAACCGGTAGACATAAAAAAGTCGGTAAATGGTTTTATACAAATATTCAATAACATTTAGTAAAATATTTGACCACAAAGTTAATGCATTAAATATTAATAATATAATATACTTTTATTGACGCCATCTTCTTCGCATTCTCAATCCTGGGGATTGGTTTGCAGCAAATTTCTGCATCTCGTCCTCCATTAGTCTCTATTCTCTGCAGCCCTCTTCAACTCGGTATATGAGGCGCAGTTTATATCCTCACACACTTGCTCCACATACTCCTGTCGGCATCGGGGGCGCCCTCTGTAATTTGTCCCCTCTATTATGTCATGCAGGAGACCCTCATGGCGTATAATGTGGTTTTCCATTGGGCTCGTCTCTCTGAGATGGTTTTAAGTAGTTACCTCCCTTTTACGATTCTGCTGAGAACCTCGTCATTAGTAATGTGGTCTCTCCAAGACATTCCTAATATTGACTCCATATTCATGCATAATTTATGATACTTAATGGCTTAATTGATGTACCATCGTAACTGGAACAAGTGGCATTCAATGTTACAATCCGCTCCGATCCAATTGCGAAACTCCGATCCAATATTAATGTGTTGTTCATTGATCAGCACAGCTCAAACTATGCCTTGTATGCACTGTTAAGTAAATAACAGCATTTATCGATACTATTGCTGGCCGATTACCTTCCTTTCCCATCCTTCCCTCGACCCATCCTTATGGTACCTACCTAACATCAAGATAGAAGATATTAAAAATTAGAAGATTTGGATTTAGAACAAAAACAAAACAACATTTTTGACTTCAAAAGAATCGGATAAAAAGTGCTTGGATTCGTCGCGCGTCGTTTAAAACATTATTACAATTTATAGTTCATTTTGTCATCCAGTGCCCGAAATTGAAGAACATTCAAATCATATTTAAGGTAGGTATCCATTCCATGTTCCTATCCTTTCTTCAAATATTTCCCTATCACAAAACTGAATGAAATTCGTTTTTCATTTACAGTCCGCCCTTTCGTTAACATGCACCAATGTCCCGATTGTGTCGCATTGTAAACTCGAGACAAGATCTGGACATTTTTGGTATAAGTTTTTTTAGATTCACTATGAAACACTAGATCTTGTCTTGAGGTAGTGAGTTTTTTGTCCTCGCTTTAATTTTCTTTCGTTGTATTTTATTTCAATTGTACCTGTATATAATATAAAAATGTATTTACAATTGTTAAATAGACTGCAAACAAACCAGCTACAATAAACAGAGAACTCTTAACCGCTATAAAAATTCGTAAAATGTCGTATCTGGGGCATAAAATGCGTAGAGAAAAGTACCACTTATTTCATTTAATTTCGAAGGGCAAGATTGAGGATTACCGAGGAGCTGGAAGAAGGCAGATGTACTGGCTGCTTAATGTACAAGACTAAACTGGCTTCAGGACTTTCTTTTTTAATAAAGGAGTTGCTTATTTTTTGCCTAGCTTATTATGTACAAGGCTTATATTAACTGCAAAAGGTATATTCCTTCTAACTTCTCTGACTATAGTGTGAGAATCTGCTGGGATAATCGGCTGTGGCCTTTTTAAGGAACTTATCCGCATCTGCTTTGAAAAGAGGAAACCACAGAAAACTGATTCAGGAGAAGCCGGACTATTGACAGACATCAATAGATTCTCCGTTCCACTTTGAGTGTTCGGCATTTTGTGTTCTATTTTTATTTATTTCAACAATTACCTTTAGTATTTTTACCATGGATGATATTACCCCATGCAATAAGTCCTTGTGACTTATTATAGTTTCAATATCTTCTAGGTCCTCATCCAGACTTCTACATTGCGCCTTTAGCTACATTCGCTCTAAACTAAAAATGGGACAATGCATCTTGGGGTGTCTCGTCATCACATGGACAGCTATCGATTTCTGAAAGCTTAAAACGGTGAAGATAGCTCATAAAACCTACGAGGCAGGTGAGGGTTTGAGTCAGTTCGAAGCCAACTTGCTACGTTTTGCTGAAATCAAAGGCATGAAAGGTTGTTGGAAAAAAATATGGCTTGAGGACTGTGGAGCAGATTTTCCGGGCAGCACAAGAGAGATAGACCTTCGTTAGAGTGATTGCCAACGTTGGGGATATCTGACAGGGCACTAATAGAATAAGAAATGGACTGAATAAATAAATAAACCAACCAATGACAGATCATAAGCACTATAAATGCCTAGACTTTCACACCCCCTCCTCAAAAATGTTCGTTGCATCAAATTTAGATACAATTTACTTTCGTTTTCACGAGGTAATTATTATCATTTTTTAAATCAAATTTCAAAGCGAAAAACATCCAACATAACAGCGCAGAATACAGAAGATCTATCATGCTTCGTGATTGAGAATTTTTGCAAACTTTCAACACTCATTTCACCTCTATTTCCCATGGACCGAGAGAAGATATTCCCATGGCCTATTACCAATTCTATTTAATGAATTTGCAAATGTGCTCAAGAAGCAGAAAATAAATAAATAATGAATACACTTGAAATTGAGTACAATGTATTGTGCTTAATATTAAGTTCTAAATGAAATATCTCAGCGTAATAATTGATTAGCAAATGAAATGGCATAATCATGTTAACAAATAAGTAAAAAATAATAAATCACATAAACATATTAATAAGATAAGAAACATACTAAGTAAATACAATGTAGAAAAGGGTACTAGTCTTTGGTATGGGATTATTGGATGGGAATGTTTTAACCCTTAAAAGTAGAACAGAGAACAATAATTCTTAAAGTAGTACGTAAAAAAATATAAAATTTCTAAGTTCGTAACGTAGACAATATTTGCAGTGAAAAATTGATTATTCAGTTGACCAAAGAAAACAGTAAAGAATAATTTAAAGGGCCGCATACATGTAGACAATACAATAGACATGACAATATTGTCTTGTTTTACTTCCGTGAACAGCCTCGACCGCGCAGAACAAAACGTCACAATACGAACGTTCGGCCGTAGTTGACACGTGAGCGCTGCAAAAATGAATACACGACGGCGTTTATTACGAGCGAATAGTGAAACATATTTTTTTGTGTAAATCACCTCAAGGGCGCTGTACTATAAATAAATATCCCAGCAAGTCCTGCAGCTACAGAGCGCATGGACGGTTGGAATTCTAGTTCCTTGTCTCCAATTATGATATATTACAATTATGATATATTGCAGCTAGATTCCAGCACGTCTTGCAGTTACAGAGCGCATGGACTGTCAGAAATCCAGCCCCTTTTTACATTTTTTTTTTATTTGACTATGAAGTTTAGAGAGAAGAGAAGTGATATTTTAAAAAACGAAAACAAAAGGACAAATTTAAAAAAATGGAATTTAGATTACAAGTCGTGCAGCTTCTGAGTGCATGGACGGTTGGAATTCTAGACCCCATTTACTGAATTAATATATTTGATAATTGATAAAATTTATATATTGAAGCTAGATTTCTAATCGTCTTGTAGCTACAAAGTGCATGGACGAATGAAATTTTGGCAACTTAAAATTATCAATAAATTTACAAAAATTTACATTGAGCATAATAGTAAATTTGTAAAGTGTTCATGCTAAAAAGTTATTGGGATATATATGAGCTAGATTACAGCACGTCTTGCCGCTACAGAGCGCATGGACAGTAAGAAATCTAGCTACGAATACCGATAAAAACTTGCGAAATGGATTAAGATAAATTATTTTTGTTTTCAAAATCATAATGGATATTGTGAAAACATGTTTTCATGCATAATTGATAAAATAACATTGTTAATAAATATGAGTTAATAAAAACTTGGCTTAATAATGTTTGGCCTCGACAATTGTGACGTTAAGGCTTTTTTTTATTTTTTTTTTTTTTTTATTTTATTTTATTCAGGAAACATACAGTACAGTTACAAAGTTTAATATTTTACACAATTGGACTTAATTCTAATGGACCAGTGAAGTTTCCATATTAAAAAGCAATTAAATCTAATGTTAATTATGAAAGTATAAAAAAGAGAAGGAAAAAGAAAACATAAATGAAAGTTGTTTAAAAATTTAAATTTAAGTGAAAAAAAAATATATTTTAAGGTTTGTAGTTTGTAGTGAGTATTTACAAATGGAAATAATATTAAAAATGAAGAAAACTTGTAAGAGTAATTAAGAATTAAGAATGGAAATAAAGAATGAAAAACATACTCAGATGTAAAAATAAAATAAAATAGTAATAACATTTTTTTAAAAAAGGAAAACATAAACACATATTTATTTTAAGGGATTCAAAGAAACGATGAGAAGAGAAGACGCTTGTGACGATTTTCAAAAGCGGTATGTAACGCCTTTTAAAGTTGTTTTACGTTTACCGACTACAAGTTAGGTTCCGGAACTTAGGTTGAATGGAACACAAGACGGGTGCTTAGTGCTGCATCTAGTGTATATATAATACTCGGTGCTGAGACCAGTTTTGCCTATTAACAAACAGTGTCAGCATAAGATAGTGACATATCATTTCCTCGACTGCAGTTTTAAATCCCACCAGATCGTGACCCGACAAGTATCGGCACAGCAGTTGACGGTGCCTTGACAGAAAAACTACTATGGAGATAGAACAATGGGGACTGTAGTACCTACTAAAACTGTTAACTGTTTAACTTAATACCCGGTGAAAATCAAGAGGAAAAAAGCATTAAAAAAAACCGCCAAAAACTCGTAAAAAAGAACAAATGAATCTTAAGTGTGCACATAAATATTTTCTTCAACTCTGTACCTACCTTTTATAAAAAAATAAAAATGTAATGTAACCCGCTGACAAGACTCGACGTCGCGGGAACAACAATACAATGAAAAAATAATGATACTACTAATAATATACTTATATTATACTTGTTTATTTTTGCATAAATATGTCTGCCTTAAAACTGGTTGTACCTAGTTAGGCAGACTAGACATGAACTAGAGAAATCTATTACCTAAGTGTGTATGTAGTAGATGAAGTAATTGTTATTTTTGTTAATAAACTATGATTATTAGTATTAATATTATTAATAAATATTTCAATGCATTATATAAATATAGTATTCGTCCCAACTTAATTTAGGATTTAAATCATATGGAGTTGGGTATTGTGCTCAATAAATGCAAGTTAATTAAAAAATTGTTGACGGATAAAATAAAATAAATAAATAAAATTAAAATTACACTAATGTACTCTGTAGGTAAGATATTTATGATGCGTCCATATTGAAAGAAGGCTCTTCAATCAATTTGTAGGTACAGCAAATTGATTGATTATTTCATAATTTGTTATATAAATGATTGTAAATTAACTTTCACAAGATGCTGAAGTGAAGGAAATGTAATTTAGATCAATTTGCCTATTATGCTTTTGGCGATGGCGCCATTAAAAATATGATTTTATTCGGAGCAATTTTCATCATTACAATTATCACCAATATCATGGTGCACAAGGCACTGCATTGGGAAACGAAATTCAGCGTATTTCGATTATCTGTTAAATGAAAGTGCAGTGATCATTCTTACACTTCAGGTACAGTTTAAACAACATTTAATTTTTCAATTTAATTTTTATTTTTATTTATTCAGAAAAACAACAGCCTTACAAAATAATATATACAACATTATAAAAAAAAAAACAGAAAATAAAGCCAAATAATTTTTAACATAAATACAATTATAAAAATCCAGTTCAGTTAGTTTTTGTGTGTGAGGATGCGTGGGTAAGTGAGTGGAGTGTGGTTTTGGTAGGTATGTGAATATGTGTGTGAGTGTATATGGGTGTGAGGGTGGGTTTATGGATAGGGTGAGTGTGTGTTTGATATGGGTGAATATAAACATCGTAAATTGATAATGTAATTTTTTTTTTATTTTTTATAAAGAAATTTTTTTCATTCAATAGTTTTTTAATTCTTGTTTTAAAAGTGAGTTTACTGCTGTTAAATATATCTATGTTATTGAAAAATACATTACAATTACGCGCTAAGCGAATCAGAGGAAAGTTCTGTGTATAGTCGGTGCAATAATTAATAATCAATAATTCATTTTTATCCTGCCAGGAATCGAACCCAGGACCTCAAGAGTGGTAGGCGAATGCGCTAACCACTTAACAGCGAGGCGGACTTATCTCCATTTGATTTCCTGATTCATGATTTTTACCTGAAAGCAGACGTCGAGTCAAAAACACTCATCCGGGGTTCTGGTTCTGTTTGACTCACTTCAATGTATCCTTAATCCGCCTGGACACATAAAATGATATGTTGCACAAAAAGGATGTTTGTAAAAAAAAGAAGATGTTCTTACATCAGCATGTGTAAGATAAGTAAAAACAATGAGTACATAGTACTGCTCTTTGAGAGAATAGAGCAGGATTTTAGATTAGTTTCTGAGAAAACGCGGTACAAGAAAATAATATTATTGCTGTAGTTTCAATACTATACACGTCATCGCTATAATATGCCATGCATAGAATTAAGAATAGTCCAGAAACCGCAAACGCACATCAAACAGAAGGCAACTCAACTACTCATAAATAAGTAGGTTTACGTTTTGCCCCATTAGTTTCTTTGTAGACGTCGCTCAGTACGCAACTCCTGATTCGAACTTAACCATGCCGTGTTGTGTCTTTTTAAAGTGTAAAATTACTGCTAGGATCTTAAAGAAACAGGTTGCAATCACATTTCATGTGTAATTATCAAATTAATGTGTTTGTCACAAATGCATTACTTAAAAATTGAATTATTTTTCCATCTGTCAGATTGTCGAAGAAACAAAATGGAAATTTCGTTAGTGTTGCCAGAGTAGTAAAAACGTTTACCCTACTTTGCTCATATAATAAGAGAACAAAAAAAAAGAAAAATTGTTCGCAAACATTAATAGAAAAATAATAAAAAAAACTTAATTATTGTTAAGTTTTTTTAAAATTATAAAATAATTACCAAAACAATCGTTATAAAACACAAACTCTAGAACAAGCGTGGGCTACTAACATTAAAATCATATTGTTTTGTAAAAAATATATATCTTTGGCCAGATGCATGCAAAAAATGGGGCAGATTGGTTAAGAAAATAACGAGATATTATTATTTTTCTTCGTGTACCTGAGGAATGACGCTGGTACTGAGGGGTTAACTAAGACGTCATCTTTGTATAAATATTTTATGATGTTCTATACGAACGAATAATTTACAAAAGCCACTTACGCTAACGAACCACTGTTGACTTATTTTATGTACATAATATACCGACTTTTTTTATATATTTTGTTTTGTATACGTTAAGGAGTGGATGAGGTTAATAATACCTCGTCCTAGGAGGAGAAAAAAATAGTAAGTGGACTGTATTGTTGGGGAAGAAAGGTTGCTCAACTCCACTAACCTGCTGATGATAAGGCGTGATGAGTGCTGGAACCCTGGGAAGCTGGCGGTCGTGAGACGCTACCACGCTTGTATGGAGCTGGGAGTCTAAAAGGACGCAGGCACAGCTCGCTTGAGGAAAGATTAGTTAAGCACTTCAATTGTTGATGTTAGATTAGTACTGATAATATAACGATTTTTCCGGTACTCACACGTAATATTATTGTTGCGTGGAGTGCGCTAGAAAATGGGAAGGACGGGTAAGTGGACAAGGATTTGTTGAGAGTTTGTCCGAACAGTATATGCCAGTTATCCATCCATGTTTTCATATTGATTTTAATTTTTGTAAAACTGATTTCACTTTATTGCTATATTTTATATTGTAAAAGTCACTTGTGCCGTATTTATATATACAAAAATGAATCGCCGTGTTGTGTCTCGCAAAAACTCGAAAATGGCTTGACAGATTTACGTGCGGTTTTTTGCAAAATTTTCTTATTCACGCACTCAAGGTTTACAAATAATAACATCTTCAATATATTGAAATGCATATTCCAAAAAATTTGGAGAATGTCATTTTTTTGTAAATTAAAAAAGTTTTTATTTTAACGTTTACAAACCTCAATTATTTTCAATGGATACTGAATTTATTATTTTCCTAACAATTTCTTAATTTCTACATGTTAACATATTTTTAATGGATTTTTAGTAATGTATAAAAAAAATTAATAGACATTCAAGACATTTTTGAAAAACGGATTCTTACACAGAATGCATCACTGCCGGTCAGTAGCGGAGAGTTTGACATTTGCAAAAAGAATTCTTTATTTGAAAAAATATTATTTCATGTTTTGGAATTCAACCACAAACAAGTACCAAGGTACCTTCCTATGTAATTAAATTCAATATTCGAATATTAAAAATGTTACGTTTTAGAATTCGATTATAAACAAGTACTTAGGTACCTACATATTAATGAAAAGTATTTTTCCTTTTATCCGGAAAGTTTTTGCATGCTTTCACGATACAGTCATTTTTCTTTTATTATTATTTGTTTATTAATTCATTAACGGACTTATACAGTCCATTTCAACACTGGTCAACACATTTTCTTAGACTAAATATAGGTACAAATGAAATAAAATTAAAGCTAGGATAAAAAAATATATTAAAAATACTACCTCAAAACAAGATCTGGTCAATTTTAGTTCTTTCTTTTCTTTTGGTTTTGAATTAAATGTCAAGGTCACGTCGAAACACGGCATGGGCGTGAGCATAGGTTGAGTGCCATAATTTTAGAGTGCTCAGGGTAAATGCGCTCTGAATTTTCTTAATTAACACATATTTCTTGTATTTTCTGGATATTTGTACACCCCTCCGTTGGTGAGAAGACCGGAGTTTGACGATTGTAAAAATAATGCCATATTTGAAAAAATATTTATTTTATGTTTTGGAATTCAACCATAAACAAGTACTTCGGTACCTACTTGAATTCAATATTTGAATATAAACAATTTTTGGTTTTGTCTTAATTTAAATGTCAAATAGGTACCTAAGTACCTCCTTATCAATGAAAAGTCGTTTGCCAACGTTTGTCGGGTCCGCTAGTGTATAATAATAATTCAAAATTGTATAATAATAAATAAATAAATATGCCCTTAAAAATGCCCATTGGGCGTATATATAAATAAATAACATATGTATTACTTAGCAACGAACCAAAAAGCGCTAACAATAACAAATTTACAAATGAAATTTTTGTCATTTATATTATTGTGTATTTCATTTAACATTGATTTTAATGAACTCATAATGTTTAACAATAAATACGCTTAATTTTGGGCGTTATGAAGTGACTTAAAAGCTTATTTCGGTCGGTCGGTACTCTTGCAATATTGTAATATTCTAACACAAACATTATTCTCTACCTTCCATGACTCCACAAATCAAGAGTTACTAGATACTCCACCCTGATGCTGCAAATAAAATAATTAATACAACCTTCGGTCACAGAGGATTGGCCTACTACTCGGTCAAAGTGTACAGTCTTCTTCCATTATCCATAAGGACAATTAGTAAGTACTCACAATATTAAATTGCCATAAAAAAAATGGATAGTGGAGGTGGGTTGCGCACGGATCGATGAGTGGATCAAGCCAAATAGATAAAATGTGTGTACTGTTTATGAAATTTGGTCTATATAAATTGGTTGTGTTTTTATGATTATTTTAGTTTATATTGTTTATTATGTTAATGATAATTATGTTAATTAAATTAATTACGTTTTTAAAAAAATATTGTTGTCTTTACTTTGTTAAACAACTAATTTAAGGCATGTTTCACACTTTGTAAAATATTTCCCTCGGCACGGGACACACCCCAGTGAGGGAACATTATTCTGTATAAAAAAAAGAATACAAACAATGTAAAAGTATGAATAAATAAATAAATATTGTTATATGTTAGTACTCGTTATTAAAAAATATATTGCGTTCGATTTGTTTAGACTGGATTTTTATTAGAACTTTACCAAAACAATATTTTTTCCTTTAAGGAAATAGAGAAATCCGCTTTTGTGCATACATAATCCAATTATTAATTACTTCATCGCAATATATGTACAAACATATATAATTCTTTTAACATCCTCAAATAAATAAACATGTCATCCTTACATCACGATCTAACCAACAAATTATTCATAACATTATTGACACACTGACAGAAATTTAAGGACACTAATTCAAATAGATTTGACCACTCGTTGAAAATACTTGTACGTACGTGATTAGAATAAAAACTAACTAATTTTACATTCATTATTGTTTTTATTATTCTCTGTACTAGTTTAAACAGACATTGAGATGGGTTTACTCCCGAGTTGCGGACAAACAGATTAGAGATCCAAGGCTCGGACCCCGCTCTACGATAACTTACTTTTCGTTTTTAACATAGTTATTTATTATTTTATTTTATTAAAATAAACGGCACTTAGTGCCTTTTACATATAAGTTGCATATAATAAAATACACACATGTAAGTGGAATAAGTAAAATATAGTATTTAAAACAAATTATTACTAAACAGTTATTTACAAATTAAGGAGTCAAAAAAAAGATATACAGTTAATAATTATATTAACTGGAATTCAAAAACGTAGGCACTTTGAAGTTGATGTATACTTCATTAGTGAGAAGCCAGTTAGAGTATAACTCTACAATATGGACTCCTTACTACAACTGTCACCAAAATTCTCTTGAAAGAGTCCAAAAAAATTCTTACGGTATATAAATTTTAAATCTAGAATCAGTCATGAATTTTTAAATTATGATTTTTTACTAAAAACATTAAATTTGTTAAAACTTAACGATAGAAGAAAAATCATAGACCTTTTTAATGTATTCAAAATTGTAAATTCAATATGGGATTGCCCTGAACTGTTATCTCTCATCAACTTCAGGGTGTCCGGAAGAATGACTAGACAGGTGCCACCGTTTTGTGGCAACAATTCACGGACAGTGCATACTTGTAATGCAGTATTAAACAGACTTCATGAACTCGGCAATAGTTATTCCCACGTATCTGATATATTTAGTGTAGGGTATTGTTCCTCTAGAACAAACCTTTTGAACTTTTTTAAAGATGGTGAATGGTAATTATATTTATTTATTCATGCATTTCATATACAGTTTTTTGTTCACTTTGCCTAGCTGTGTGAAACAGTACTTATGATTTTCTTGTTGTTTTACTGTAGAATGTTTTATTATTTAAACTTTTTACTGAATATGCTGTATAATTTTTGGGTTATTTTTTTTAAATATAAGTCTTGTATAATTTTTGGTGTGATTTTTTTTTTAAATCTTGTTTTTAATATTCATGTTTTTGAAAAAAAAAAAATATTAAGCCAAACATGTTTATATTTTAAATATTTGTAAAAGGCAGATTTGTCGTTTATAATAATAGAATAAATAAATAAATAAATTACTTGTTATAAAAATACTTGAAAAATTAAATATTTGGTCATAGAAATATTTTGAACCTGTAAAAAAAGTATGAAAGCAACACATATTAATAAAAAAATTAAAACAGTTTTGAAAAACAATTAGCGAAGATTTTTCTTTTTTAAATTACATGTATTATTATTTAAAACTACTACTTAGGTAACTAATATAAATATATATATATAAATACATACTGATTGTGTACTTTTAAATAAAATCAAGAATAATAAAATGAATAATCAATCAATTAAATCAATCAATTATGACTTAAGAGCCGTTCACATGTGGAAAATACAATAGATGTGACAATATTGTCCTGTCCCAGCTGCTTGAACAACCTCGACGACCGCGCAGACTGAACGCTGCGACAATACGAAAATTCGGCAGCAGTTCACACGTGGGCTCTGCAAAAATGAATACACGACGGAGGATACAGTACAGTTACATAGTTTTATATTTTACACAGTTAGACTTAACTCTAATGGACCAGTGAAGTTTCCATATTATAAAGTAATTATATGTAAGGTTAAAATTAATTAAAGTACAAAAAGAGAAGGAAAATAAACATAAATAGAAGTTGTTTAAAAATTTTAAATTAAAGTTAAAAAATGAAGAAAATTTGTAAAATTAATTAAAAGTTAAGAATTAAAATAAAGAATGGAAAACATGCTCAGATGTAAAAATAAAATAATAATAAAAACATAAATACACACATTCAAAGAAACGATGAGAAGAATCTTAAAATAAGAGAATGGCGTTTATTACGAGAGAATTTACGAGAAATACCATTTATTTTATACCAAGATGTATTGGAATTGTTAAAAGACAAACTAAATAATAAAAAAGTTATTTTCAGCCAAAATAACACATATATTTTTTTCATAAGTGTTTTTTTTCTTTATCTCTGATTTCATACCAGTTAATTTATATTCATTTGATTGGTGTAGCTTCCTGATTAAAAAAAGTTGATTTAAGTCTAAGCTATTGAACAATTAATACTCATTATAATAAATAACAAAGTTTAGTTTATCTTCGCATTTTGTTTGTAAAAAAACGAACATTTAAAAAAGGTAGTAGTATTTAAGCATTCCATTTTATATGTTATCTTTTTTTTATTTCATTGACTAATGAATGATTATTACTTCCACTCGAAAATGAAAAATATAGAAGGACTTCAAGATGTGGACCTATAAACGAATCTTGAGAGTTTCCAGGAGATACCATATATTGCAATTGACAAGATTCAAAGCAGGATTGAAGAAACTAGGCACCTGTCAAACACCGTACAGGAAAGGCGTGCAGAATAGATAGGTCATATGTAGAGAATACAATCCTGACCATTTTATTAATCCCGGGATTATGGGATTTTCATGCATAATCCCGGGATTTTCGTGCATAATCTCGGGATCCCGGGATAATCCCGGGATACGACCATGTGGTTAAAATTGGACTCAAATAAAAAACTTAATTTTTTTTTTGAAAATTGTTTTTTTTGACACACTGTTGTTTTGAAGCCACTGATAAAAAGAACGAAATTAGGCGATTTCTGCAAAATAATACTTCATGTTCCATTTCTAAGCTACTTCTTAGTTCATTGCCAACTTAAGCAGCAGATGACAGTGCTCGCTCAGGTTCTACACTGGTTAGAGGAATAGACCACATTTATTTATATGCTAATTGTGAGAGATATCCACAAACTCCTCCATTTTCAATTAGGTTCATTTCACGTCTAATGCTATTCACCTTTCACAGAACAGCGTCTCACTCTTCCTAGTTATGAAGTATATCTTCGTGCTCTTCTACAGATTTATTGCTGTACAGGAGTCACATTTATTCTTCGCGTAGCAAGGATAAATATTGTTATATTGAAATCCAGCATGGCTTATTTAAAAAAAAAGAAAGAAAAAGAATTGCGTTCTTATGATTCGACCAAATATTTCATTTTGAGGGTCATTTTCAACGAGTTGTACTCACATTACAAAATGAGAATCAAGTTAGGGTAGAGTGGGATTCGAACCACGGACCTTTGAGCCACGCGACCACAACCCGATTCAAAATTAGTTACACAAATTTTACTTTCCAAATCCGGTGTGAAAATATACGTTTGAAGACTGCAAAAAAAAACTTCGTCATTTGAAAAGTAAGAGAGAAAAATAATCAAGTCTTGTATTGTATACAGGGTGACTGGAACTGAACCCGCCATAGCAAATTCGCATACAGAGATCATCTAATTGAGATTCATCTTATTGGGAATTGAATCCAGTCCTTGTCTACAAAAAATTTGGGCAAACTCAAAATATTGTTAATAAATCCACCTGGTCCACGAAGAAGTATAGAAATTGAAAAAATAAGATCTTTAGGCTTTGCCTAGTATATATGTATGGGTTGTAGTCATGTGGCTAGTGTCTCGGACTCATGGACCAAAGGTCCGTGGTTCGAATCCCACTGTACCCCAACTCGATTCCATTTTTTAATAGTGAGTTATTTACAACTCGTTGAAAATGGCCCTCAAAATTAAATATTTGGGTAAATCATAAAAACGCAAATATAACAGATGAAAGAACTGAAGGAATATAGATGTTCAAATATGGGCAGAATGGTGAATGTTACACAGTGTGTAAAGTGGCCACTTAAACCAGCCAATGACAGGTCATAAGCCCCGTAGATGCCTAGACTTCTATATTACCTCCTCTGAAATGTGCTTCACCTCTGTTGTAATATGTTAATGTTAACAGCTCCCCAGAGAGTTGAATCCAGTCGTTGTCTACAAAAATTTGGACAAACTCAAAATATTGTTGGTAAATCCATCTGGTCCACGAAGAAGTATAGAAATTGAAAAAATAATATTTTCAGGATGGATGGTTGATGCTCTGTCAGGAATCGAACCCAGGACCTCAAACATGGTAGGCGAACACGCCAAACACCACACTACGTGGCAGACTTATCTCAGCTTGATTTCCTTTTTTAGGATTTTTACCTGAGAGTCGCCATCGAGTCGAAAACACTTGTCCAGGGTGATGTTTTATTTCATGCACACGATTGAAATAAATAAATGTTTAAATTTAACTACATAATTCATTATAATTAAAGCTACCTACTGAAGAAACTTTGAATCATGAATGTGCTGATTGGCTATGATCATTATGATTTGTAGTATTTTAAAAAAATAATAATAATTGTACTACATATATGGCCCTAATTATGCTATATACGGTCTTCATTAGTTTTATGTTCTCATTCATTTTTTTCTAGTTTAAGGCCAGCAATATTAATCATTTTATTTATTAATCCCCTCTAAAGTTCAATACCATCAGAAGTTAATTACAAATTACCTTTGCAAGCTCATTGCATAGGTTTGAAACATTACTACTAACTAAATGTCATTAAATATTTGTATATAACCACCTACCGACTTTTCTACCGGTTTCTACTACTAAGTTTATTTTGAATACAAGCTATTGATATTCTAATATTATTTACATTTTATAATCTAAATTTAATGGTGCATAAAGCACTATAGATATCCCAATTCCAGTGTATCAATATTGCAATTTAGCTTGTTCAATCCTCGTTCAATCCTTGAACCAGTGAAAATAGCACAAAAATGGATCATGAAGATCATTCTAAAAAAACCCTTGAGGTATCCAACGGAAGATCTATTCGCTGAGTTAAAGATATTGTATGTAAGACAATTGTTTGTGAGGTGCCTACTACTTAAATTTTATGATAAATTACGTGAGGTCAAAACAACCCAACAAAATATAAACACTCGTTCAGCAACACAAATTAACTGTATTGTCCCATTTGTATCAACCGCCTTTGGTAAAAAGCAATATAATGTAATTGCTTCTAAAATATTTAATGATTTATTGCCAAATATAAAAGACTCAAAATGTAAAACAAATTTTAAAATAAAAATAGCTGTAATTATAAATAGTGTATCGAGAGATTTTTTTGAAAAATATATGTAAATCAAAAAACGTAGTTTATATACTTTATATAAGTGGTACTCATATTATTTATATTTTTATGTATTTCATTGCTTTTTATTTGTTTTATATTATATGTTATACTATGTTATTTATGTTTAAGTAACATGTATTCTTGGCACAGATATAAACTTTATATTATATTTCCTATATTTGATCAGCCTAATTAGCTATTAAACAGTTTTAGTTTTTCTATTTTATGTTCTTGTTTTATTAGTATAGGACTACTTATGCTCTAAAGATAAAAAATCTCCATCTTAGAACAGGCTGAGCCATGTTAGATGGAGACTATCATAAACAGAGAACCCTCCGTTTTCATTTTACATTAATAAGTTTTATATAGATTCCCTGTTATTAAGTATGTCTTCTAGTTTTTTACAATAAATTTATAAAATAAAATAAATTAATTAATAAATATTTAATCACCCGCTCCACAAATGTATCTTTTATGTTATGTTATTCTATTTTATTGTGCCTTTTATAATATAAGGAATACAAATGTACATAAATAAAATATAAACGTAAACACGTAGTGCTATCAAATCTTCTTTATATATTCTCAGGATATAAAAAAAAGTATGTCGGTAAGTATCCTCATACATTTTTTCTATTATTTATTATTGTTTATTATGCGGGAAAATGAATATATAAATAAATAACCATGCTGATATGGAACTTTATCTAAAACTATCGAATTCTTCAAAGCGCTAATGAGAAACTTCAGCCCTACGTTAAATTAGATACAATAAATGTTTTCTTGCGTGCGGTACAAATTAGAGCATTGAATTGTACGTTTCTTAAAAATGTATTTTTTTTATTTTTTTAATAATTTAATAAAAACGAACTTATTTGAACGACGCCGACGTCAGTAATTCGTGTGAATCAACCAATGATAAGATAGTTATGGAAGATTAATGGTTTTCTTACCGTCAATGGATCAATGAGCAGAACTGATCGAGAGGTTATTATCTCACACGCGGAGTTATTTCAGAAATACAAAACTTTGAAAAATCAAAGAGCTGATAATACGATGTATAAAAAAAACTGCTTGGCTAAGTTTAGAAAATGAAATACCGAGAGATGATGAATACATTAGATTAATTTAGGGGCAAATAAGACTACCATTTTGACGTCACATCCTTATAAAAATGAACTACAACCAATTAAAAAAAAAATTATACCGTAAATCGACTTTTGTAAAAAATAGGTGTTAGAAAAATGAAGTAAAAGAAAGCGCAGACGAAGAAGAGAAAACGTAAGAAAATAAATAAACTTTATTTGATGAAGCCGAGAATGTTTATTTGATAAATGGGACTTTTTTATATGTGACAACCCTGTGATACAAGAAATGGTGCGGTGGGGCCTTTGCAAATAGTGTGTGCACTGAAAATGTGTTAAAAAAAATATATAACCGATGCATTCGTTTGCGTGTCCTTTATGAACGAGTTTATATCTTTTTTAGGTGCCTATTGTATTTCATTGGTTTGTGTTTAAAAATAGTTTTGATTCAAACGGATTAATATAACGGAAAAATAATACTTTTTTTTATTTCCATACTGAATATTTCATTCAAATAATCATAAGATGCTTTTCATACTTTTCATTTTACTAGTCAAACAAACCATCATGCCGTTTCCCCGTAGAGAAGATAGAATGCCATATCCCTCTGTCTTTGTTTACATTCATACATCTTATGTTTTCAAATTTACAATAATGTTTCATTTTATAATTAATACTGGTGTATTTTCTTATTTCTATTTATGATTCAATTTTTATTATTAACTGCATGTTTTTTAATTTATGTTTATTTTGAATTTTTTATGTTATCATTATTATTATTTAAAAAAATAAGCATCATTTAATGAAATAAAAAAAAACACACATGCAAAAAAGAAGGTCCTTCCTAAACACAGGAATTTGCCAGCTAGTCGGGACCTAAAACAAAGAAACTCTGTACATTTTAAAACTGTGAAACACATAAATAAATAAATAAATCTTCTCATGCGCGCACGCCAATTATTCCTACTCTTGGCATGTCCATCTTCAAGTATGTGATGGACTTGATCGTGCCATGTCTTTCTCGGTCTTCATTATTTACTAGTCCATAATATTTTTTTAAATATAGACCGTCTTAAAGAAGAAAAACCATTGATTATTTTTTTATTTCTAATTAAGCTTCGATCCAAGTACGATTTACGACGAAAACTCACCTGTCGTGTAGTAAAAAGTCTAAAATATTTTGATAATACATTAAATATCTAGCCATAGGCTACATATCATAAATTAAATCTCAATGTCATATAAGAAGTTATAGAGAAATTTGCTGAAAGTGGTACGATAAAAGGCTGGTTTATCTTATATCGTCCTTGTAAATTTACTGGAAATCAAAATTTACTAGAATTAAATATTAGAAAATGTAATTCATTTTGTATTTCGCGCAAACAAACGACGATCAACTTTCCTTACTCTTTCAATAATACCCGGATCTCTATAACAGATAGTCAAATTCGCGACTTTGGTGTTATTATTGATACAAAACTCATGTTTAATATTCATTGTATTGATTGATTTGGTGTTTATTTTGTAGAACTCTATATTTAAACTTATAATATTAGAAATTAAACATTGATTTGAGTCAACTGAACACTTTATTTTATTTTTACAAATATAAAAGCAAAAACTTCGTGACAATTGTTTCGCCTTGTTAGGGCATTTTCAAACGAATGTGAAGATTATATGGATTGAATGTCCTTATATAGTTATATAATTCAAGGTATTTAAGTAGAAAATAAAAATAATCTTATGAACTATAGCATGTAAATTAATCATAATTGAGGGAAAAACCAATGGTTAAGGGCGAGGCTAATTGTTTAATAGGTAATGGGGAATTTCGGTATTTTGTCACGAAGTTTTTGTTTTTATATTTAAAAAAAAAAAAAAGTGTTCAGTAGACTCAAATCAGTGTTTAATTTCTAATATTATAAGTTTTAATATTCATATTGAATCAGTCCTGAAAAAAACATATAAAATGGTCGGACTTATTATGCGAGTATTGAAACCATTTAAACATGCAGAGACATAATGAAAAACTCTACAAAACATTTATTCGTCCCCAGGTAGAATACTGTACTCCTATTTGGTCACCTTACTATAATGAAAGTATTAATAGGCTAGGAAGGGTTGAAAAATTTTTTTTTAAGCAAGTCGACTACCGGTTAAACATTAACTTCTCTAATAATGCTGAAAGTATGCAGTTCCATGGAATAAACTCCCTTAAAAATCGAAGAATAATGTTAGACCAGTTATTTTTATTCAAATTAATAAATAATAAAATTGATTCTCCTAACCTACTTGAATGACTTCCATTCCGTGTGCCATCTAGACCGACAAGACAAAATCTTCTGTTTTACACTGAAAACGCGTCAACAAACTATTTTAAACAATCTACAATACATAGAATATGCGACCAATATAACATTAGATTTACCGAGGCTGATATTTTTTGTGATAATGTTTGTAAATTTAGGTCAAAAATTATAGAAATTTTGAGAGAAGCAGATATTTAAATTTATGATTATACACATATTTTTTCATTTCGTTTCTTTTACATTTATTATATTGAACATAATTTAAATTATTGTACTAAGTGTAAACATTTTTTTTGATGTGTGCATGAGTTTCTTACACTAATATACAAATAAATTGGCAATATTTGTGAACGTACTGTTTTTTTACATAATAAAAAAATAATTAAGTAAATGCCTTTATTCTAAAGCAGGTTCCATAGATCGGTCATCTTTTCATATTTGTAATTACGAGAGCTTGCTTTAACCTTATATTAATGTAAAACAATTCACCTGCATACATTAATAAACGAATGTTAATCAGGACGTGTTGATTGTATTTAATGCAAATAATAAACAACATTATAGTAATAGTTTTAATAACCATATCGTCACTCATTTTTACTTGACATTTCGCCGTCAATTGCAGGGGACATCTTTAGGTCAAATAATAAAGTACTTAACGAGTATGTTAATATTAGACAAGGGTTCTACAACCTCACTTCTCATTTCTCATAGACATAAACAACAATTACTATAGATAAAGATTTGTTTATGGTTAAAAACGTGTTTAAAGAAGAAGTGATTCAGGAGAATGTAATCGAATGTTCCAAAAACGGTGTTACAACAATAGAGACTTTAAGAATTATTTGCATAATTTATAAATTTATTTCTCAAGATTCGTGACCGTAATAAAATAACTATTCAAAGTCACTCCCAGATGACATTTAAAATACGATATTATTTTAATTCACCCGCATAACACAGCAAATCTTCTTTATTTACGAGTGAATTTTGCATACGGATCTTGAATCTATTAAAATTAAAAGTAATGTTAGGGTTTTTTTCCGAATGATATATTATTAACTTTTAACCCTTTATTATTTGTATGTACGATTTTAACTTCTGTATTTATATGAAAGTCATGATTGAAATTGATTTGGTTATTTGCGAATTCGTGTATCATGTACGAGTATGGTGGGTTTTGCATGTTGGTTTAATTAGTGTCCTGACGAAGAGACGGGTACGTCTAGAAACTGATAGACATAGAAAAGCCGGTAAGTGGTTATTTACAAATATTTAATAACATTTAGTAAAAAGTTTGACCACAAAGTTAATGCTTTCAATATGTCATTTATGATCTTTAACTCCACAAACATTCTTCTCTTAAATGTTCTTCATCTCTGTTGTAATATGTTAATATAAACAGCTCTCCAGGGAGTTGAATCTAGTCCTTGTCTACAAAAATTTAGACAAACTCAAAAAATTGTTGAAAAATCCACCTGGTCCATGAAGAAGTTTAGAAATTTAAAAAATAAGATTTTCAGGCGTTGCATAGTATGTAGGTGAAATAATTCAATTAGATAAATCTCACCCGCATAAATAAAGGTTTCAGCTCTTTAACTTCACAAACATTAACAGATGAAAGAATTGAAGGAATAGAGATGTTCGAATATGGGCAGAATGGTGAATGTTACACAGTGTGTAAAGTGGCCACTTAAACCAGCCATTGACAGGTCATAAGCCCTGTAGATGCCTAGACTTCTATATTACCTTCTCTTTTTTTTTTTTTTAATTTATTTACAATTTTAAAAAACCCGTTAGGGTTACATTAGAAATTTAATATTGTCCAGTCATTTTATGTCTCGTCTAGTCTAGTTAGTTCAGTCATCATGTGCTTTTTCAGATTGATTTTAAATTTGTCTCCAGTAAAAGTTTTCAAGTAGTAAGGTAGGTCGTTGTAGTGTTTAAGTCCATTATGTAGTATTTTTGACTGTCCTGTGTTTGTCTTTGCTTTTTCAATATGATAGTGTTGTTGCTGTCTGGTGTTATATTTGTGTATGTCAGCATTTTTGACTAATATTATATCGTCGTCTTGTATGTTTCCCAGTGTTATTTTGTGCACAATTTTTAAAGTCTCAATTTTAGTCAAGCAGTTTATGTCAAACTGGTGTGTTTTTTTGTACAGTTCAGTCGTAGAGGTCAGGTAGGGTAGGTTGTATGTTAGTTTAAGAATTTTATATTGTTGTCTTTGTATTCTTGTTATGTCTGTCTTGTTACCAGTTCCCTTAAATGTTCTTCATCTATGTTGTAATATGTTTAATAATATGTAGAAATTAACTTTAAAAATAAATGTTCAAACGTCAAGACATCATTAATTCCAGAAGTCATAGCCCTGTTAATTGGCCTGCACGATTCTGTAATTTGACGCTATTGGTTTATTTCCTATGTGGTTACTTTAAGTCTATGGTCTATACGAACCAACAACTTTCGAAGCATTGAAAGGCAATTTAACAGGCACCATTTCGGAAAAGACTCAGGAATTGTTGAAAAAAGTGGACAAAATTGGCCCGACATAATGCGCTACCTACGTTACGGCTAGTCGGAGAGGACATTTTGTCGGGTGCCATTTTCAATGAATAAATGATGATGTGCCATGACTGCAAGTCATTTTATATAAGAAAAACATCATGTACTTTTAAAACTAGAGTTAAAGAACATATGAGATGTCTTAAAAAAAAAAATAATCTGACTTTGCTGACCATATCCTAACAAATAGTCACTCATTCAACTTTGAAGATGGCATCGAAATTCTACATACAAACAAAAAAGGATATGTACTTGATTATTTTGAAATATTGGAGATTAGAAAGGCTGTAAATAAAAATTTAAGTATTATTAATAATCAAATAAATCTAATAGTAATAGTTCCATTTTAAATATGTTCCATCTCCCTAAATCCACACACAAACCCCCCTCTCTTCTCTACCCCCGTAGCCACGCCCACTCTACCTTCACTGTGAAAAATTTATATATGTTATGTTAGTTTGTAATTTATTTATTCATATTTTTTGCTTACAAACTATAATTAATAAAAAAAATAATGTGACCTCACTGGGGTTTCCCGTGCCGAGGACACTTAACAATATAATTTTTTAAAATTATATTTGAGAATAAACAAAGAAGACTTACTTAAAAAAACGAAGATAATTAACAAATATTTAGACAGTTTAAAAAACAAGGTATTTATGTACATCTATATTATTTATATTACAAAACACACAATGAAAATAACAAAAACCTAACATCAGCTATACACTTGTGGAACAGTTGATTCAATGTTGGTATGGGCGAATGAGACAATCCATTTTACTTCTACCTAGCTCCACTATCCATTTTTTTACAGCCTTTTTAAACATTTTTAAATGAACCCTGAAGAAGGCATAGTATTGCCGAAACTAGTTGGTTGTCAAATTATAAAAAATATAAGTGGTACATAAAAACAAAGTGATTTTATTTTATTTTAATGTATTAAGTTAATGAGCATTTTAATTATTTAAATCTTCTAGTACAAATGAAAAGTACTTTGGCGGACTTGTTGTTAAAAGCAATATCTTCCAGCCAACCAAAAAACAGACAGGTCAAAAGAAGAGCGGATCAAAAATTTATTCTAAAAAAAGATGTATTATGCATACATGAAAAAATAAATACATAAATAACAACTGCTTTTTAATGGGGAGATAAGGCTTGCACATATAAATACATTAATAATTTACTCACTAATGGTTGAGAGAACACAGAAGAAGTTTCCTCGTTACCTGTACGTGAGAGAGTATGGATACTACCCATTGCAGTACCCAGCATTGTTCCTCTCAGGTATGCTCGGTATTACAAGTTTGCGGTCCCGGGGAGCATTGCTTTGCTTGCGATGGCCTTTAAACTTCCGAACGGGCTTATTAACAATCCCAACATTTTTGAGCGCATAAAATTACATGTACCGAGCAACCACTTAACGTAAGAGGTAGGCAACGCAGACCATTTGTTCTTCCTAAATGCAGGACAAATTTACTGTTGTTGATGCTTGTGCGGAGAATGATAGGTCTGTTGAACAGCCAACCGATAAAGGTGGTCCTTTCCATGGTGAGATTACTTGTTTTACACTCTTCATTCATCAACTATGTATGTTTATTAAGTGACTTATTCGTCTCTGTTTACTATTGTTTTTATGGACCCAAATTATCTATTGTACTTTTTTTATCGTGTTTTGTAGATACCTAATTAAACAGTTTATATACATTGTAATTAGCAGTAGCGCTGTATTGAACATTTTATTTTATTTTTATTTTTATTTTTATTTTTATTTTTATTTTTATTTTTATTTTTATTTTTATTTTTATTTTTATTTTATTAACATAAACGGCAAATCTGCCTTTTACAAACATTTATAATACTACATATTTGGTTGATTTTTTTTTTTTTTTTAAACATAAATTTCCTTATACCCAAGATTTATATATAAAAAATAAACGTAAAAATTATACAAGATTTATATTTAAAGATTTATAAAAAAAAAAATAACCTAAAAATTATACAGCATATTCAGAAGAAAGTTTAAAAAATAAAACATTCTGCAGTAATACAAAAAGAAAATCATAAGTACTGTTTCATACAGCTGGGCAAAGTGAACAAAAAACTGTGTTTATTATGAAATGCATGAATGAATAAATATATTTACCATTCACCATCTTTGAAAAAGTTCAAAAGGTTTGTTCTATTGGAACAATACCCTACACTAAATATATCAGATACGTTGGAATAACTATTGCCGAGTTCATGAAGTCTGTTTAATACGGCATTACAAGTATACACTGTCCGTGAATAGTTGCTACAAAACGGTGGCACCTGTCTAGTCATTCTTCCAGGCACCCTGAAGTTGATGAGAGATAATAGTTCAGGGCAATCCCATATTGAATTTACAATTTTGAATAAATTTAAAAGGTCTATAATTTTTCTTCTATCGTTAAGTTTTAACAAATTTAATGTTTTGAGTAAAAAATCGTAATTTAAAAATTCATGACTGATTCTAAGTTTAAAATTTGTAAACCGTAAGAATTTTTTTAATAAAATAATTAACTAATAAAACAAAAATCAATGAACATTATGATGTACATATCAAAGGATGAGAAATGCCGAATTAGGTAACTAGTTTGGAAGAAGAAAGGAAAAGGAAGCAGGAAAAGAAAAGAAAGGAAAAAAACATTAAAATGAAGGAAAGTTAGGATTTTAATGATATATAGTAATGTTTCAGGCGTTTCTTGAAGGTAGCTAGCCACGAATGTGTCTTTCTAGAAAATACACATTTTTATATGAAGAGGTAGCTCATCCCAAAGTCTGGTACCTTGAACGGAAAAGGAAAAGCTGAAAAATAATGTGCCATGTCGAGGAATGGAAAGTGTTCTCTCCCGAGAAGAGCGAAGCAAAAAACCATGATCAGAAAGGTAAATTAAATTCTCAGCAAGATATTTTGGAGCCCGAGGGTTGTGAAGAAAACTAGTGAGAGAGATTGAAAGTATTTCGAAGCGAAAGGTACTTTCATTCTTTTAAACAAATATTTGCGTCTTTTATTTTAATTGAATTGTTTTATATAACTACCGATATTAAGAGTTATATTTCTGTCTAGACCGACCCAGTGCTCAGGTAATAATGTACTTGTCGGAGTCACGTGAACTTGTTGATATTTAAATCTGACAAACGTCAGGTTGACGTTTCACGATAAAATACAAAACAAGGAAGATAATCCGGTTTTGATGAATCCGGTTTCACTACCGTGCATCATAAATGTAATTGATTAACTATGTTCAATAAATTTATTTACTTAATCATGGCACTCTGGCAAAAGCATCCGGTTAACATCATAAAAAGACCTACATTACAAACTTCTGCTGGACTCTCTGAGGTGGGTACACATATTATATACATCAATGGTTGGACTGTGTAATTATCTCCTATCCACTATCAACGATATTTATACAGCAACTTTATTTAAATCACGTCTGAGAAAACATCTACATCTACCTTAAACACTGTTTTCCTCTTCTTTAAAAAAAAAAGCATATTGTTAAATAATTCCCCTTCTACAGTTATAAAAATAAACATTTAATTTAGCCCTGTTATGGCAAAATAAATTGAAAATCATAAAAAAAAACGGTCATCTTACGGACCTGTGCGCATCCGCCATCACTGCCAATAACCGACTGAATCTCTTTTCTCACAAACACCGGCCACAGAACAGCGTCTCGGTCTTCCTTGTTATTAGTACTTTATTCGTGCTCTCTCTTTTACAGATTTATTGCTGTTTAGGCGTCACATTCATTCTTCGCGAATCCAGGATAATTATTTTTTGTGTTCAAATCCAGCATAGTGATATATTTTTTTCTTTACAGATCCAGTGTGAAAATAAAAAAATAAAAAAATATTTATTTATTTATTAACGGACATTGTCCATGTATACAATTTATAAGGTTTAAATATTACAATAAAAGAGTAGTTTAAAACATTTAAAGAAAAAAGAAAGAAGCATTGACAAACATAAGGGACATCGAGACAAGATCTGGACTATTTATTTAGTGCTCGTTTAAATCGTTGTAAACTTAAACCATAATATACATATCAAATCTTGTATCGTACGTACACTTGAACTTATTTAACAGTTTGGATTGTATTAAAAAAATTGTGTTCCCGTAGATGTAGGCAGAAATGATAGAACGCCACTTTAATTTGTATTTTTATACAAATTTAGCTTCCTGTAAATTCTGCATACATCTCATTGTAGGTACCTTTATTATTATAGATTACTTATTTAGCACCATTTTCATAAAACAATACCTCAAGGACACTTAAACCAGCCAATGACAGGTCATGAGCCCTGTAAATGCCTAGACTTCTATATTCCCTTCTCAAAAAAATTTTCACTCTCTGTTGCAATAAATTTAGTTTAAACTTAAGTTTTTATTAAGTTTAAACACTGCTGAAAAATTGTTGGCTTCTGACATTTGAGGTTTTTAAAACAGGGTCTTCATTTACAAATACAGTTTTATAAAAAGTCAAATTTATTTATTAAAGGTTCTCGCCAAAGTTAATTTTCCAAAAATCTTTTGTTTTTTTCACAAATAGGTGTACTTTTTTTATGTGGCCACTCAACTTTCTGGCCCATAAGCATATTCCGGAATGTCATATAATTACATATATTAGATTAAGTGCATAAGATTTTCTCTATTGTTGTCACAAGTGCACGAATGTCGAGATCCGTGCATTATGCAACACTGAGTCGAGCATTATGAACAAAATCAAGATAGGCGTGCTGCGTTGGTTCGGATATATATAGTGAAAGAACGACCAAGAAGATTTACTATGCAAATGTTAATGAATACCAAAAACGAGGAATTATTTGACTAATTTTTAAATTACGATTTTTTACTAAAAACATTAAATTTGTTAAAACTTAACGATAGAAGAAAAATTATAGTCTTTTTTAATTTATTCAAAATTGTGAATTCAATATGGGATTGCCCTGAACTATTATCTCTCATCAACTTCAGGGTGCCTGGAAGAATGACTACCCAGGTGCCACCGTTTTGTAGCAACAATTCATGGACAGTGTATACTTGTAATGTCGTATTAAACAGACTTCATGAACTCGGCAATAGTTATTCCCACGTATCTGATATATTTAGTGTAGGGTATTGTTCCTATAGAACAAACCTTTTGAACTTTTTCAAAGATGGTGAATGGTAAATATATTTATTTATTCGTGCATTTCATATACATTTTTTTGTTCACTTTGCCTAGCTGTATGAAACAGTACTTATGATTTTCTTGTTGTATTACTTTAGAATGTTTTATTATTTAATTTTGTTTTTTACATTTAGTCGTGAATTGTTTAAACTTTCTACTGAATATGCTGTATATTTTTTAGGTTATATTTTTAAATATAAATCTTGTATGATTTTTTGGTTAATTTTTTTTATATAAATCTATGTTTTAAAAAAATAATACTAAGCCAAATATGTTAGTATTATAAATTTTTGTAAAAGGCAGATTTGCCGTTTATGTTAATAAAATAAAATAAATAAATAAATATGTTAATTAAAAAAAAGAAAAGAAAAGGGAAATAAGTAATGATGAAAAGAAATAAAAAAGAGGAGAAGTAAGGGGGTGGCCATTCAATGGAAAGGATAACTAGCTTAATAGCAGCAGGAGTGGTGTGGAGCAAGTCCAACATCTCAGCATAATTATTATGGGCCTGCCACACACTCGACGAGTGGCATGGGAAGTAGCGAGGAAAGGAGGCAGAGACGTAGTGTGGCAACATTACTCGTCATGCCGCACGTCATGCTCCTCGTCGTGCCTACCGCTCCCTATTTTGTTGATTTTTGAGTGCGAGTTAAAGGACCGGCAATATGAGCGCGAGTGGATGGCCACAAAATCGCGCGATCGCAATACGCATCGAGCGCTCACATAAGACGCATGGGTCATTTTTGAATGTATATTTCTGTATGTATATTTCTTTGTATGAGATTGATACAATTAGCTATACTTTTATTTATTAAATCATACATTTTTTAAATTTTATTGTACTCCCGGGAGTAACAAAAAACTAATTTTGGGACAGAATAATATTTACATAAAGGTATGGTAATAATAATAATATAGTAACAAGTAATAATGTGTCCATAAAACTGAAATAAGATAGCAAGCAAATATATAATACAAAGAAATTGAAACAATTTATAATAAAAATTAAAATTAAATATTTACATATTGTAAGAAAGAAATATCCGCGGAAAAAGAAGAAATTAAAACTAAATTTCACCTTCCACGTACCTCCTCAAGTAGTATTTTTTTAATGAATACAGTCATTTTTTGGCGTTCTATAGGACTACGGTAGCCTGTTGTACTCACTACAAGCAAGGTACAGCAGATACCTTAGACTTAGACCATACCTTGTCGTGCGTGATCCAGGTACGTGAATATTTTGACGCTCTCGCGTATTATACTGGTGGACGTTACGATTAAAGATATGGCTAATATTAGTGAGAGAGTCTTTATTTACACCTTGAAGCACCGTTTTTGCAATCTCATAATACGGTATACTAAAAATGCATAGCGCGCACGCTGCCACAGTTTCATCGTCTATTGTATAGCAAAGACAAATGACATGTGCGGAGCGTCGCGATTAATTGCGCGTAGAGCAGTGTGTAGGTAGAGAGGGCAACATCGGGCGAGATGGCGGCAGCGCGAAGAGCAAAGTGATGAGCAGCGCAAGGAGCATAGTGTGGCGGGGATATTAGCTGTTCTGTGGATGCGTGCCAGAAGAGAATAGTGGGTAAAGTTTGTCCTATTGTACTCACACTGGAACATGTGTTGGAGTCTGGTGGTCCTTGTGGCTACACGAAAGTTTATCAGAGACAGTGATTTTGGGCAATCACTTTGTGCATTAGAGTGATGTCAGCAATTGTCCTTCTGGTGTAGAGCAATGGTAACCTCAACTCAGATATCGAAGTTTGGTAGCAAATTTCATTTATTGGTTTACCCTTTTTGATCTGTAGAGGAATGATCAATTATCATATTAACTATCTTCTGAATGTAGAGGAATCGAGGTATGTATGCTAAAAAAAGGTGGCGCGGAGTTTAATGCTTTCTGCCGACCCCAGCGGAAAACGGCTTGATGATTTGTTTCTTTGTTCTGTCACAGTTCTAAATAAATTCAGCAACCATCGCAAAATAAGTTTTCGTTATAAATATTATACGAATATATATAATTACTAGGGTAATCAACGCAATCGTTAGCTCTGCACCAATAGTTAACACTGCAAAATTAAAATAAAGATATAGAAGTAAAGAACTTCTCGTCGATCGCCTGATAAAAAAAACGTGGACACATATAAGTACAGAAAAAACCTTTTATTAGTAAAAAAAATTGAATTAGAAGTGAAGCTGTCAAATTTTCGTGTCCATCATTTTGATTTTTAACAGCGTAGAGTAAGTGCTTAACTTATCTCCGTATTTTAAATAAATATTTGTGTATCAATAGTATTATAATGAACACAAGTATGTGTAAAAATGCTTTATGGCTAATTTTATGTATTTATTTCGTTTTTATTCTTTTTCTTATCGGCGCGTTTCTCTCCACTGCTGGATAAAGGCCTCTTCCAAAATTTACCATGTTTTTCTGTCCTGGGCACTCTGTTTCCATCCATGGCCCACGAGTTCGACGACGTCGTCAGTCTATCTTCTCTGTGGTCTCCCTACTTTCCTTTTACTTTTAAAGAATCCCCAGTTTACTGGTGGTCCACCTATCGACCTTTTGTCTCGCCACATGACCCGCCCACTGCCATTTTGGTATTTCTACTTCTATTGCGATATCGGTCACCTTTGTAAGGCGTCTTATCTCTTCATTCCTTATTCGGTTTCTTAAGGAGACGCCCAACATTTGTCTTTCCATAGACCGCTGAGTGCACTTAATTTTGTGAACACTTCCAGCATTGAGTGACATGTGTGCAATATTGAGGGTATTTCGAGATAATGCATTTTAACTGTTTTTATAAGCTAATTTTATTCTTACTTGTATCATTAAACTAATTTAAGTTTAGTTCAGTTCATCATTTCACTGCATTGGTACACCAATCGCAGCGAATTTTAATCATTTTTGTTACATTATAGTAAGATGATCAGTCTTACGCTCCAAGGACTAGTCCAGAGACTATGAAATATTCTAGTATAAAAGCAGCCTTTCAAATTAATATTCAATATCAACCATGTCAGGAATCGAACCAGAGACCTCTTGCATGGTAGACAAACGAGCTGACCATTACACCACGAGGCCGATGGTTTCAGATAAACAGTTTTAGCAAATTTTAACTCAGTGCCAATGTTCCTTTTACCTGTATTGAGTAGTGCTAATAATTTATGTAAACTGTAATTAAGCAATAGGGTGTCAATATTTAGATAAAAACATGTTCATAATTTTAAGTAAATTTGATAATAAAGATTTTTTTTTTAAAATCCAGCATTTAAAGTACCATTAAATAAAAATACCATAAATTTAACGTTTCACAATCATATTTTCAGAAAACTAATGGTATTATTTTATGAATTTTTATTACTCTGAAGTCAGACGGATCCTTAAAGTGTTGATAATTGGGTACTTTACCCTATTTAATATTATTTTTTTTATAATTAAATTTGAATGTCATGCTTTTAAACTGACATCGTGTATAAAATAAATCTAATTAAATGTCTAAGCACTTTTAAAATGCTAAAACAATTATGTTTTTGTGAATATATAATTTAAGATGGAATCCATTAATTTTAAAATATAGCATTGATCGAATAAAAAAACCTCATATTTATGGACAAAGGTATATTCATAATCATCATCATCTTTCCTTTTTCGCACCTAATGCTGAATAGGGAACTGCCTTGGTACACCAATCGCAGCGTATCTTGATCATTTTTGTTACATAGAGGTGAGATAAACAGTCTTACGCTTCAGGTACCAGTCCAGGGACTATGAAATCAAAGTTTTACTGACAGAATGCATTAAGTAATTAAAACAAGTTGCTGGATAATCGTATTTAAATTTTTTATTAAAAAGCTTTAAAGGCGAATATCCCGGAACTTGTTTTAATGACTTATTGCATTCTGTCAGTAAAGCCTCTAAATATTATACTGTAAAATCACCCTCTTTAATAAAAAAAAACGTAAATTGATTTATTAAATTAGGTTTTTTACATTAAGAAAAATATGGCATCAGACCAAATCCGAGCGAAAGTAGCAAATCTGCCGTTTTATAAAAAAATGATTTTTTTAAGAGAATTTTATTATTTATTATTTATTTCATCTAAAATTAGAACCGGGTTGTGGATCTGCGACTAGGGTCGCCGACTCACGGATCAAGGTTCCGTGGTTCGAACCCCGCTCTACTTCAATTTGATTCCAATTTTCTAATAGTGAGCATTTACAACTCGTTGAAAATGGTCTATTGAAATATTTGGATAAACCATAAGAACGTAAATATTTGTTTTACAAAAATATACGCGCATTTAAAAAATATTTTTAATAAAAAGAAGGAAAACAAGGAATATATGAGGAGTGAAAAATAATAAAAAAAACAGATTTATTTTAGTTCATCAAACTTATATACGTAAACGAAATTTCTCAATATTTTTTTAATTACAAACACCTAAACAAGATTTATAAAAATAAACACTTACACACCTCTTTAAAGGACGTACCCAGTCATTTATCATTAATTTAATATAAATATAAAGGTCAATGGCAGGGTTTAGGCCCTGTGAATGCCTAAACTTCCAAATTCCCTCCTAATTTTTTTCCGGAGTTATTTATATCATTTTTGAGAAGGGAATGTGGAATTCTAGGAATTTACAGGGCTTATGACTTGTCATTGGCTAGTTTAAGTGGCCACTATACACACTCTGTAACATTCACCATTCTGCCTACAGTTTTAACATCCACATTTTCTCATTGACATTATGAAAACATCGTCGATTAAACCAACTGGTATAAGAAGAAGGATAAAAATTTAAAAATTATTTTTAGACGTCGCCTAGTAGGTGATTTGGTTCAGTCCGACGAATCTCACCCACATGATAAAGCTTTCAGCTTTTTTACTTTACAAAAGTTGAGGTAAAAAAATTGAGTTAAAATGGATTTTAAAAACATAGGCGAAATGGTGAATATTACACAGTGTGAAAAGTGTCCACTTAAACCAGCCAATGACTGGTCATAAGCCTTGTATATGCGCAGACTTCTATTTTCCCTTCTCAAGAATGTTTTCACTCTCTTGCAACAAATTGTTGGCGGCCTCCGTGGTGTAGTGGTCAAAATGCTTGACTCACGTATGGAAGGTTCCGGGTTCGATTCCCGGAGAGAACACAAAAAAGTTTTTTTTTTTTACCTGGGTGTTTTGTGCCTCCCTGGCCTGTTGTGGTGAAAAAAAAAACATGAAAAATACTTTTAAATGTAACATAATAAATCAAATCGCCCAAACTGACTTTATCATGTGACTTGCGTGCAAAATAGTAGTTTACTGTGGTATTCAGCGAAAATGCGTTAAGTCAGAAAAATACATTATTAATTTGAAAAAAAATATTATAAAAGATAAGTTTTTTTTGTTGTTGCAGTCGATAGATAAATGAAACATTTCTAATAATTAGCTTTATAACGTTTATTTTTTTTACTTATTGTTTATGCCTATTAATCAATTGTTGTCAGGAATTGAACCCGAGACCTCTTACATAGTAAGCAAACACGCTGACCACTGCACCACGAAGCTGACTAAATTTGGGTACAATTCCCGACATTATTGCCATGAAGTATTTATTTTAAAAGGGGTTTTTACACTAGAATATTTCATAGTCCCTGGACTGGTACCTGAAGCGTAAGACTGATCATCTTACATTCATGTAACAAAAAATACCAAGATACCCTGCGGTTGGTGTACCAATGTTGTGTCCTATGCACCATTAGGTGCGGAAAATAAATGATGATGCATTAATGGTTAATTTTGGAAGCATGTTTACAAGAGATAAAAGACTATGAAAATATGTTGGAAGGAGAATGAATGCGGGCAACAAAATGAACGGCGCACTAAGCATAGTTATCGCCAATAAAAACATATTCATTGAAGCTAGACTGGCAGTACACAATAGGGTTTTAGTCCCAAAAATCATGTATGAAGTAAGAAAGGATGAAAGCAGAGTGAATGCATTGTGTAGGAAATCAATGTGTGATAGGGTAACGAATGATGAAATCAGGCGAGCGGGCATTGGAAGCAAAGATAGCTACCTCCAAACAATTTTTTTTTTGTTATGATGTCATTCTGTAGTTTATTAACTTTATTTATATAAAAATCATAAGTTGAGTTGCAAATGTAGTTTAAAATCACATTTTCGATGGTTTTAAAATAGTGTTTGGAAGCAAACATAGCAATATCCATCAGCCATTTTATTCGACAAATAAAGATTTAAATTTTCAAAATGGCTTTGCCATACAAATATTAAGAAAGTTTTTTGAATTCGTGTTTCTATTAAATCTAATTTATTAATATCTTACAGTTTAGGTTCAGTGAAAATAACATTTCTACTATACTTTGGCATTCGTGTAGCAGTTTTTGTTATTTTTCTCGAAAACACCAAAACGGGAGTTTGCTATCTTTGCTTCCGATGCCCTCAAATGTCAGGATAGACGTGTGTGGTGATCCATCCTCTCTACCTACTCCTACGGAGAAATAGCAAGATGGTAGTAGCAAGATGGTAGTTTTCTTTCTTTAAATATGATTTTTGCTATACAACATACATTCATTTTTTTATTATGACTTTAAATATGTTTCTTACTATGTATTCTGTTTTTATTTCACATTTTACTGAGTTTCAAAATATTTTTATAGACATATTTATATATTTTCATGGTTTTTTTCTACTATGTTTTCACTGCATTTATTACTTTGTTTTTATAATTTATTTATTTTTTTGCAACGTTTTTTTTACTACATTTTTATTATGTTTTTACTACATTTTTACTATGTTTTTACTACAATTTTACTATGTTTTTATTACATTTTACTAGGTTTTTATTACATTTTTTACTATGTTTTTACTCCATTTTTTACTTTGTTTTTCACTTTGTCCTGTATCTTTATAACTGTTTCTATAAATTGATTACTGTTTTTTATATTTTTTGACTGTTTTAGAACGGGGTAAATAACCCTAGTTAGACAGTCAAAGCAACTTTACATAAATTATAATTTTGTGTATGTAATATAATGATAATAAATAAATAAATAAATAAATAAATAAATAAATAAATAAATAAATAAATAAATAAATAAATAAATAAATAAATAAATAAAAAAATAAAAAAATAAAAAAATAAATAAATAAATAAATAAATAAATAAATAAATAAATAAATAAATAAATAAATAAATAAATAAATAAATAAATAAATAAATAAATAAATAAATAAATAAATAAATAAATAAATAAATAAATAAAAAAAATAAATAAATAAATAAATAAATGTCTAACATACTTTTAACCTCAATTATCTGTAGACTAATAATTTTGACTTAATGCTGTTTTGCAGAATGCCCACGAAAAAATACTTCCTTATTCGGGTGAATCAATCAAGGAATTTATCACTTATAAAGAGATATTACGTCTGTGTAAAATAATTATATTCAATGAGTGAAAATACAAATCATACCTTTGATATGCATCTCAGATAGGTAGTAATACAATAAATATTTGACTCATTATAAATTAGTGTTTTTTATATCAAATCGGTTTATATGAATTCCTGAATATTTATTTACATACTGATTTCAAAAGATATCTGAATCTAATCTTAATCGCGTCGCACAGTGTTTCGTTTCATACAAGCTAGAAACTAAAAATTCTGAATGTACTTTTAACTCACGTATGCGATTCATTTAATCCTAAAAAGAGGTTTTTTTATTAAATATGTAATAATAATTCGTTTTATAAAAAATATGTCACATTTTGTTATTTAATAAACGAAATAAATTTTCTGGAAATTGATATCTGCATCCAATAATGTATTTAAGGGTCATAAATAATTGAAATTATTACTTTAATTCTATTGACTGATAAATCGGTCAACCTATAAAATAAATCATTGAAAATTAAATTAGATACTTAGGCATAAAATAAAGATTTCACCCGAGAGAACTAATCTGCCTTCACTTGTTTTGTCAGAATAACCATTTTACAGCTGATTTTATTATGTTAAACATGAAAACTCAAAGGGTTTAAATAAACTTAAAAGTTTGACATTGTAAGGAACACAGAAGTGAGGCAACGGACACAGTAACCCTTGGTATCTACTGTCATCCAAGGCGTTTTGGCTGGCAAGGCCATGTACTACGTATGCCTTCCGAGAGACTTAACCATGCTTGCCTATGTTACAAGGTATCAGGTTCTCGGCGTCCTGGGCTGGTATTCCAAACGAAATTATAGCGCGCTATAATGCATATTTAGTACGTATAAACGCGCTATACCGCGCTATAATTTTGTTTGGAATACCAGCCCTGGTCGTCCACTGTTGACAATTTGTGGGCAGTTTGCGTCAGAGTTGCGGTACGTGGACTTAACTTGGGAGGATGTACGGGAGGTCGATCGCTTGGCCGGAGGCAGATTATGGAATCCATATGCTCCACATAGGGAGCGGATATGGTATGATGATGATAAAACTTAAAGGTCTTTAAATAAAACATTTGTTATAAGTGATTTTCAAATAGATTTATTTTGAGAAATATAAAAAGAGCATGTAATGTAGATGAGCCAAAGGAATAAAATTCTTGTCAAGAAGCTCTATTGATACTAATAGAGTTCATTTCACTGGGTTTGGCGCCACAAATATAACAGGACATGGTTGACTTATTTTTAGCCAAAACGTTGCAAATTTTACCATCTACCATTGTTAAAAGCATTTTAAATTTTATGGACAATACTACACCTCCAATATTAACATTAAAATTTTCAAGTTTTTCAATTGCATCTTGAAGTTTTTTGATTTCAGACTTAGTAAAAATATCAGTTTCTTTGGCGAAAATAAATTTAATAGGACGACAATAAGAGGTTGAGGAAGGGCTTAAATTTTGCCAAATTACTATATTAGGGTCATCATTAAGCCTTAGTTGTATTGGAACGAATGACATAATAAATAAAAATTAATCTATTGCATGCTCTGTGTGAAATTTCTGTTTATAATTACTATGTCCCGAGCTTCCATCTCCACCGCACTTGCATATAAGAGTCAGTACAGAACCTGAAGGAACTCTTTCTTTTAAGACTTCTGATTCTACATTTAGCAATCGTTCCACCGTATGATTTAAAATCGCTTGTAGCTGGATTTCTGCACTAGTTTCCGTTATTTTGACAAATTCCTCGCTCAGGCAACATGCTTCTTTTGCTTTTCTTAAACTATAAAATGCCGGATATATGTTGGGCCGGTTTTTATGGCATTTTTACGCATAACTTTGTAGGAATGCGAAGATAATTTACAGTCAACGTATGAACTTAGCGCTTCCTCAATTGTCAATGCCCGCTGTTTGTTTACTTGTTGATGTTCCCTACGTATTTTTGCTACTTCATTGGGAGTAGCTTTCAAAATTTTCTTTAGGAGATCGGCAACTGTGCGTTTTTCTGATGCTCGAATAAATACCTGCGTGGCAAACGAAAGTTCTTCAGATGTCTTCGTACTCACTAAATTACGCACTTTTGTCCTTTTGCACTGATCACTGCATACCCCAAAATCCTTTGCGGGCCTTCCAGTAGACGTAGATGGTTCATTCATGTCTACTGAAGGACTTTGTCGAAAGTTTTCACATATCAAAATATTTTCACTACCGTCGAGCCACTCAATTTTTTTTTTAACAAATCTATCTAATTTACAGCCAGATTTGGTCCATTTTCTGCTTATATTTAAACAAATAAGCTTAATTTGATTTTTTAACAGTTTTTCACCACTTGCACCAAGTTCACCGACTTCAAATTTACTAACAATATTATTTAACATTCCTTGAAGCCTTTCTTTCTTCGTCAAACTCTTCCACATCACGTACAATTCTTGCCTGGAAATCTCGTATCTGGTACCTGTAAAATAACAAAATAAGATAGATGCAACTTCGTGCGGTAAAATATCGAAACTGTAATAAATTAACAATAAATTGGTCTATTGAAAAATAAAAATAATTTTTTGCTACTTTGATATACTCTCCGAGATAAATTCTCGAGAAGTTAGAAATTGATATTTTTTTAACTACTGAAAAATACATAAGTTAAATTATTGTTTTTTTAAATACCTAAATGAAATACATTAAAATAATAGAAAAAAAACTATACAACATACCTTCCTAAATAGCTTCCATTTTTTTTAAAATCGAAATAAAAAACTTTAAACTTGATAAACAACCTTTACACGTCGGACGCCAAAATGCAAATAAATGTAATTAGGCTTTCAAAAACCAATTATCCGACTTTCATATTCTGGTATGAATCACCCCAAGCATTAATCACCCCAATTAGGCTTACAATCGTCACACTAACTATCTGGTAATGCCCCCATGACGTCATCGTTTAAGAATTCAAAAGTGACTTTTTATCTTGTAGCTTGTATGGGTCAAAACACTGTGCGTCGTTAGGCCTGTCATGAATTTCAAGGTTTAATACCGATTTTCCCATCATCAAAAATAATACCGACTTAGACGATTTACAATATGGACCACCTCGTGTTCATTAATAATTTCAAGATGAGCTTATTTCACATTTATTAAATGTCAGACCGAAATGTCGACCCGATATTTTTTTTATAATATTTCTTTGTCCTGCCATTTTCCTTATAAAATCAAACTGATATATCAAGGGCAATAATAAAATTTATTTTGTATTTTGTAAATAATTAAATAAATTAATTTTAATATAACTACTTTTATCATTACGTGTGTAATAAAATCAAAATATATTTATTAATTTGTAAATTATATTATGATATTGACATACACATTATACGTAGATATTATAATCATGATGCATTGCATTCCCAGTTGCTCAATCACAAATAACTATCGACGTGCTTGAACACATGCTAAGCATTTGAGCGATCACAATGAACAATAATGAACATGCCTCAGTTATCACAGTCATAAATCAACGCCTGTGTAATCTCTAAGTCAACGCTCGACTCAGTTTGTTTTTTGTTTTTTTGTTGTTAAAAAATACAGTTCATTGGCGAAAAATCGGTGTTTACTTTAAAAAATAATACAATATATTGCATTTGCAAAATAGTAGGATGTATCTAATACATAAAAGTGAAAATTAACTTACAATTACTATGGCGACTGCTTTTCTTGACATTTAGCTTGCCAACCGCCGGCTAATTGCAATGAATAGCATGATAAATAAAAAATAAATAAATAAAAATAGCAGTTTTAGAACGTACATTAATATCAATTTTACTTTATACTGTCTCGATATGTACCGATGAATATAGCGTTTGTAATCGCGGCCCTGGGCCCCAATTATAATGGGTAGATAACCTTTTTTAATTTTTTCCACAAAGTAAAATTAAGTTTTCTGTATGTAAAGCAGAATATGCATACATTTTTTTTCTTTTAAACATGCTCAATTACAGGTTACCGGCAAAGATACTTTAAATGTTCATGCAAATATACCCTTTTTCGTAGACAAATTGAAGTCGAAGTCGACAGTCGAAGATAACTCTGTTAACTTCCCATTGTAATCGGGGCCCCGCAGTTGTTAAAACTCAATTCGTGACGGAATTAGTAAACATGTGAATGAAGAGAGACTAAAATAATATTATAAATAGATAAAGAAAAATTTAAACATAAATTTAATAAATATATTGTATAAATATACAAGACGTTAAAATTGACATACAGCAAGGAAATATTGTCAATAAACTTTTGATTTTGATGTAAATGTTTTTATTTCTTATTTTACGTTAGGCAGGCACTTACTTGATGATGTCAAATCTTACTTTTTTTTAAATCGACATTAAAAAGTGCACTCTTTTATAAATTATAAAATATTACATATGCCACTGCATGACATCACCAACACTATTTAGAACTGAACTTTTCTGTTCATACAAATTTAAAACACACATTTTAAATATACAACTCAAAATTTTTATGCATCTAAATTTCGCTCAACGTAGTCGGCAAAAAGCCTCTGGAAACTATTGGCCATTCCCAGTTTAATAAACTGCCCGATGAACTAAAAAACGAAAAGTCGAATAGCAAATCTAAAAGTGTTACTTCAATATATTTAGTGGTGATAGTTATGAATATAATTTATTTAGATAGTGTATATTACTGTGTTTTTTGTTTCTGATGTAATGTTTTCTGACTATTTTGGATTGTGCGTATTAACTGATATTATGTTTTGTCACGTATTATTTATCATTGGTGGCCTCCGTGGTGTGGTGGTCCAGACGCTTGACTTATAAACGGAAGCTTTCAGGTTTAACTCCCGGTGAGAAAACAAACATTTAATGTAATTTTATTTAAGCCTGGTTCTGGTCTGTTGTGGTGCAAAAAAAATATGTACCTTATTTATTTATTTATTTATTCATTCAAAATTACAAAATTAAATATTTATGAACTTATTAAGGCTTTTAAGGCTATGCCCGTGTCAAGCCACAATAAATAACAATAAAAATACATAGTAAAATTAATTAGATCAAATTATAATGACATAGAATCACAATTTAGAAAAAAAGGTAAATGTAATAAATAATCAAATTCCAAAGAATACAATGCAAAAAAGATAATCAGAAATAATTTTAAAAATATAAATTATACAAATTAAGAATCACACATAATCAAATATACAAAGTAGTGGTATCATTAAAATCAACAAAATAATAGTAAAATATAGTCGTTTAAAAAAAAAATAACACAAAGTAAGAGCATGATTTAAATCAACAGAAAAAGAATATATATATATATAAAAGCATAATTGAAATGATAATTGAGTTATGTTTTCTAGAAATTCACTCAATTATAGTAAGAAATATAAGGAAAAGGAGCAATAAATCATATGCCAAATAATAGTACGTACTAAATTAAATTATACAAAAATACATAATAAGAAAAACATAAAAATTATCAATATATATAAAAAGCAAATAAAAGTAAAAGAGTATGGAAGGAAAGCAGATTTGTAAATTTTTGCTAATTTCGTACTTTAAAAAAATTGACAGCCTCGTCCCTATCGACCTTCCCAAATTAGTTTTTTTTATTCCTGGGAGTATAACATCTTGTTCATGTATTATACGTTTTATTAATTATAATAATAATAATTATTATTGTAGAAAGATGAAAACTAATTGCCGTACTTCGATATTTTACTTTATCGTTACTAATTCTACTGTTCTCACCATTTTTTTTTAAAAATCGGCTTCATTTCAATGCCCGGTTCCATATTATTTAATTCGTTTAATGCTTTTATTTTACAACCTCTTTTGATATCAATGCTCCAAGGACGCATCAATAATAAATTATTGTAGAATTTGTAATACCTATATATACATAGGTAAGCACCTAATGAGGTATTAGGTGCTTACCTATGTATATTACAATTCTAAATTCTGTAATTTCCTGCCGGTAAAACAACTTTGTGACTACAAATTGATTGTAGATCACTTTGTTGATCCGGAATATAAAAAAAGAGTTTCCCACACACACAACACTATATTAAAAACTAAGGGCTCCCTGTCTGTTCCCCGAATTACAAATTACTTCGGAGAGCAAACATTAAATTGCGTTGTTCCAAGATTGTTCAATGATCTCCCACAAACCATCAGTAACATTAAAAATCTTCAAATGAAAAAATAAGAACTGAAGAAATATCTTCTAGATACTTTATAGTGCCTGTTTATAAATAAATCTGTAAAATATAAATAAAATAAATGTTATATAACCTGTCATAAAAAAAAAAAATGTGTCCCACCGAAAAGTCTTTAGACTTAAGCTAGGGTTTCCTAGGAGAGCGGTGACCGTATTTTAACGGCCGTAGTGAACGGTGATGCAGTGGACAGCCGTCGTGACGTCGACTATAGAGTGGTTTCCCAGGGAAACGGTGTTAAATGGTGTTGATAACACCGTTTTCCTAGGAAACCATACTCTAGTCACCGTTACGACGGCTGTCCACTGCATCACCGTTCACTACGGCCGTTAAAATACAGTCACCGCTGTCCTAGGAAACTCTAGCTTTAGTGGGTAACAAATTATTATATGTATTTTTTAATTATAAAATAAACGCTGCCGTGCAGCACTGAAACTGAAAAAAAAAATATTTCTAAAAGTAATATCTTCCAGTCTACCAAAAAATTAACTGGTCAGACAATGAATTGGTTTATCTATATTTGTATTTTTAATTACCACATTAGCCGGACCTTTTTTTTTACTTTGAAAATTCAACTAAAAACTGGGGTGCGTTTTACGGTCCGATGACTCTTATCGTTAAAAACATTTTTTCATTCAAAAATGACAAATACATTTTGATGTGCGTTTTATGATCCGATGCGTCTTATCGTCCGCAAAATTCTGTATTTAAAATTTATTTATTTATTTAATCATTCAAAACTACACTCGTTCGAATATAAATGAACTTTAAGGCTTTTTAGGCTGTGCCCGTGTCAAGCCATAATAATTAACAATAAAAAATGCATAATAAAATTAATAAGATTGTATTATAATGACATATGATGCTAGAGAATAACAAACCGTAAAAACAAGGTAAAAGTAAAAAAATTAAACCAAATAATACAATGTTATAAAGATAAATACATAAATATTAAAATATAAATTATACAAATTTGAATTTATACATATTCAAATAAACAAAATAATAGTATCATTGAAATCAATTAAATAAAAGTATAGTAGTAAAATATAGTAGTATTGAAAAAAAAACTAATTTAACTAAACATATTTATTTTTGAATTAGAGCTGTTTTTAGTGGCCAGATGAGGCTTGCACATACGAGTGTAAACGTATTTTACAAAGTACTTTTGTTATTTACATAATATCGTCGCCGTTCAGACAAAAGTCCTAAAAATAACCCTAAAACACCCTTAAAATAACAGTTTCGAGTTAAATATGCCATTTGCGGCGTAAAATTGTGTTCTTTAATATGCTTATCTTTCAAAAAGGCGTATCTCGTTTTCGTACTGTCAAAATACCGTAGGATATTATTTTCATTGTTTTTGAAAGCGAAAATATTCCAAGCAAATTCTTTAAAAGCCGTCTTAAAAATTAATCAATCAAGATACGCCTTTTTGAAAGATGGGCGACGAAATGTCACCAAGATAACTTAATTAGAAAAAGTTGAATAAATCCGAATTATTTGGTCTTTCCTTTGTAACTTTATATTTTTGTATCTTAAACATTTTTAAATAGCGTGTTTAAAAGTAATTATGCAAATAAATGTTAGTATTTAACCACAACACTATAGTAATTATTCATAATATTTCTCCTTTCACTTCTCTTATGGCTCGCATTGTCCAAATTATAAACAAAGAAAGGTCACTTAATCACGTTTCAGCCACTAGCCCATTAAAAACCTTCCAGAAATTTTAAATGTATCAGAAGGAAAAAGAAGGAGAAGGTTTTTTGTGTTTTAGAGGTTTTATGTATACAGCATAACATATTACAACAAAAATGAAGAACATTTAAGAGAAGGTAAGATAGAAGTCCAGACATCTAAAGGGCTTATGACCTGTCAATGGCTGGCTTAAGTGGCCACTTTACACACTGTGTAACATTCACCATTCTGCCTATATTTGAACATCTATATTCCTTAAATTCTTTCATCTGTTGATGTTTGTGAAGTTAAAGAGCTGAAACCTTTATTTATGCGGGTAAAAAAATATCATTTTTTTTTTATTTTTAAACCGGCAATTTCATAGGTTAGCACCTATAAATTATTCATAAAATATTCTATTCTGCAAAATAAAATATTCTGCAAATTTACTGCAAAATTAAACCAAATGAAAACCTGCTCAAAATATTGAGTCTATCAAAATAACTTGCAATGTTATTCCATTATGGATTTAGCCGTTTTTGTGGAGTCCAAATATAAAAAGTTGCCTAGTTTTGCATACTTGCTATTTATTTTTATAAAACGGGTTTTCAAATTGCACGTGACTTTGAAACCAATTGAATATGGGGTCTAATATTTACATTACGTTTCCAAAACAACAATTAAAAATGTTTTTTTTTTATTTTTCGCATGTCAGCGCGGAATAGGAAATAGAGTTCTTTGCGCTGACGTTTAATAAAAGGAAACGTTATATCCTTACTAACTGCATTTTTAAAATAACAGTTGGTTAAGTGATCAGTTAAGCCAGCCAATCACAGTTCAGAAGCTCTTAAAATTCCCGGGCTTCCATATTCCTTTTTCAAAAAAAGGTTTTAATATATTTTATTTTTATTTATTTTATTTAATGAACATCAAATTTGCAAATCTGCCTTTTACAAAAATTTATAATACTAACATATAAATATATTTATATATGTTTTCAAAAACATGAATATCCTTATACCCAAGATTTATAGAAAAATTTAACCTAAAAATTATACAAGATTTATATTTAAAAAATTAAACTAAAAATTATTCAGAATATTCAGTAGAAAGTTTAAACAATTGTAGAATAAATGTAAAAAACAAAATTAAAAAATAAAACATTCTACAGTAATACAACAAGAAAATCATAAATACTGTTTCATACAGCTGGGCAAAGTGAACAAAAAACTGTATATATTATGAAATGCATGAATAAATAAATATAATACCCATTCACTATCTTTAAAAAGGTTAAAGGGTTTGTTCTATAGGAACAATACCCTACACTAAATATATCAGGTACGTGGGAATAACTATTGCCAAGTTCATGAAGTCTGTTTAATACGGCATTACAAGTATACACTGTCCGTGAATTGTTGCTACAAAACGGTGGCACCTGTCATATATGTACAAATTACACATGCACTGTATCTGAATTTTTTTTTGTTATTATATTTTTTTTTTTGATAAGTGGTGATGCTTAAATACTATTTCTCATGCTGAAAGAGCTGTATAATAGCCTTCAAAAAGTGGGACTACGCATGAATTTCAATTCATATTTATATTTATATTTTTAGAGGTGGGGGGTTATTGCTATTTAAGCTCCTGACGTAAATGCGACCTGTAGAAATCACTTAAGACAGGTGAATAGTTCTCGCCCTCCAAGCTCAGGTCTATAAAGTGCATGGCTACTGTGTGAAAGGAAAGAGTTTACGTTTTGCTCAATCTCACCCTCCAAGTCCAGGTTTATAAAGAGCCCTTTTGCTATGTGGAAGGCGAGAGTTTGCATTTTGTTAAATCTCCCCCTCTTAACTCAGGTCTATAAAGAGCCTTATTTCAATATATCTAAAGTGATAGCACCTCATCCTGTAAGGAAATGAATAGTTGATATACCCATAGAGGCACTCAACGAATTTTTCTATCTCTACCGTAAAACTGTGCTTGGCAAGGAAAATCAAACAGCAGAGATAAACTAAAAGCTTGGCTCGGTATGGGCAGCTTTCGGTAAGCTAGGTCATATATTAAAAAACGCCCAAACCCCGTAAAAAATGTATTAAATTTCTGGATTTTGCCAGTACTTGCGTATGGGTTCGAGACCATCACACTATCCAACAAAAGTGCCTATAAACTGAGAATCACGCAGAAAACTACGGAGCAAGCTATTTTGGGGATTAGTCTAAGGGAGAAATGAGAGCGTCAGAACCAAAACAGGAGTACTGGACATTGGCGTTGGGCTGGTCATGTTGCTCACAGCTAGACGATAGACGGATAAAACGCCTCCTGTTCTGGCACCCTCGGACCACTACCGACGACCCCAGATCCGCTGAAGAGACGACATTGAGAGACAGCGGGAATACGAATGTGGATTAAATGAGCCCGAAACCGTTTGGCGTGAAGGAGGATGGAGGAGGTCCACGCTCAAAAGTGAAATGCTACAGGCTGAAAAAGTAGAACTTTTTAAAATTAAAACTAAATGCATTTTTAAGAAATCGCAGTAGAAAATCATATACAATGTGTCCCGGGCTCGAGTGACCGGCCGTTGTCATATGAAAATATATATAAAAAAATATCGATAAAAAAACGTTATTCATCAGCATCATCATTCCCTTTCCGCACCTAATGGTGCATCATTTTTGTTACTTGAAGGTAAGATGACCAGTCTTACGCTTTAGACACCAGTCCAGGGACTATGAAATATTCTAACGTAGAAACACCTTTTTAAAAAAATATTTCATAACAAATATGTCGGGAATTAAATCTAAACCTCTTGCATGGTAGGTAAACATGCTGACCATTACACCACGAGGCTGACTTATTACGTTATAAATAAAATAAAATTAGATTAAATTTTACATTATTGTGAGAAACCCTTAGATTTTAGTTAATCGCGGTAATAAAACCGTCTCATTTAATTGCCATTGGATTATTTTAACTATTAAAAACAAAAATAACAGATTTTTGGAAACAAAATTATGGTAAAAATTTTACGTTGTTTAAAAAAAACGTTAACACTTTGTATCCCGGAGCCGTGTAAGCACGTGATTATATAACCATACGTTGTGTCCCGGTCCCGTGTTTTCACTTGATTTACCAGCTGTCTAAAAAAGTGCATTTTATTGACATCTAGTGACTTTTATTAGTACTTTTTCGCTGCTGGTAAACCACGTGAAAACACGGGACCGGGACACAACGCATGGTTATTATAATCACGTGTTTACATCCGGGCTCCGGGATACTAAGCACAAAAAAACTAGTGAGGCCCTGTATATGTGCGAACATTGCAATGCGCAATGTAGCTCTCCATAAAGTCCAATGTTTGCAAAACTATCATACAAAAATGACTTATTAAATTGTTTCAAACAAATATGAGAAGTTTGAATTGATTAAACCCAGTGTTTTCATAATTATGACGCTTTTAAGAAACCCTTCACAAAGCATGAAATTTCACAAAAATGGGCCGGGCACATAGTAAATTCAATGTGTATTCGGTCGGTACTCAAAGTGTTAATGCTAATTTGACTGGGAAACGTCACCTCAAGTACATGTTATTATTATTGATAATCATTCTACTGAATACACTAAAATACACCAAAACGATATTTTTATCTTTCTTTTTAGATTCAAAGAAATACGACCACAAATATGGTCCTGTGTTGTGCTCGGAACTACACTTTGGTACCTATGGTCGGTGCAGTGAGTCTTTCAAGCGTTAGAGGCGACTCGCTTTACTAAATATAACTTTAAACATTTATTAATAATCTTTTGTTTATAAGAGAAAGACCCCCCTTTCGAAGTTTTTTGTTATTATTTTTAAATATTTTTTTATATGAAAACAGCCGGCCACTTGAGTCCGGGACACATCGTATAAGCTATTTTTAATTATCTACGCCATTTGCTTTATTCTATTTGATATATTATCAAAAGCAAGTACATAAATCATTAATCGTACAATTTGAGAACTAAAGCTTCAAAAATGCGATGTTATGCTCATGCTTCCGCATTTCTTCTATAAAAACATACATATTTGTGCATAGTGGAACAATGTGCGTTCTAAAATTAAATTCAAAGATTATTTTTCGAGGTCAAATATTATAACAATGACCTTTGGTAACTTAGATCAGCAATTATTTGCTGTTTACATCTGAACTTTTTAAAACAAAATCTTCTGGTACAGGTAAAGTAAACATTTTTTGCTGTAATTAACATGAGTACAAATCGTACAAGGAATATAAATTCCGTGTGAAAAGTATGAAAACGTGACATTATATGGTTTATATAAAATATCACTTGAACAAACACTTAAAACATCGACAATATTTTGAGTTTGTCCAAATTTTTGTAGACAAGGGATTCAACTCCGTGGGGAGCTGTTAATTAACATATTACAACAGAGATGAAGAACATTTAAGAGAAGGTAATATAGAAGTCTAGGCATCTACAAGTCTTATGACCTGGCATTGGCTGGTTTAAGTGGCTACTTTACACACTGTGTAACATTCACTATTCTGCCCATATTTGAACATCTATATTCTTTCAATTTTTTCATCTGTTGATGTTTGTGAAGTTAGAGCTGAAACCTTTATTTATGCGTGTGAGATTCATCTAATTGAATTATTTCATCTACATACAAGGCAACGCCTTAAAATTTTATTTTTTCAATTTCTATGCTTCTTTATGGACCAGGTGGATTTATCGACAATATTTTGAGTTTGTCCAAATTTTTGTAGACAGGGACTGGATTCAACTCCCTGGGGAGCTGTTAACATTGAAGTTAAAGAGCTTAAACCTTTATTGTTGTAAAGATATTCACTTAAATCAACAAATGGAAGAATTGAAGAAATATGGATGTTCAAACAGAGGCAAAATGGTGAATGTTACACAGTGTGTAAAGTGGCCACTTCAACCAGCCAATGACAGGTCGTAAGCCCTGTAAATGCCTAGACTTCCATATTCCCTTATTTAAGGTATTCTCCATCCCTGTTGTAATTTGTTAAAATTATAATTAAGATAATAAATTTAGAAAAACCTAAATTTTTGCCTTTAAAAAATAATAAAAGCATATAAAACCACACAAATTACAGCCTCAATTTAAATTTATATTATTAAAGTGTCTCACCGTTTAACCAAATTTGACTTAATGCGCATCTAAGGTCATCGAAAGACTCAACTCAATTTTACTCGTAACACGCTATAAAATTGGGCTCTCCAGGCCTCAAGTATTCGGCCTTTCTGGCATCAATCGATTATACATGACGTAATTACGTAAGTATTGCTGAATCAACAATGTTTGAGTATGTCCAAATGCTTAAAGACTGGCTAAGCTCCCTAGGGCTCCCTCCCCTCCATATTGACGTAATCAAACATTGTTGAATTAACCACCAGTAAAAAGAGTAAAAAATGTAAAATTGTTTTCAGGCGTTGAGGCTGTAATTTGGTTCAGCCGGATGAATCTCACCCACATAATAAAGGTTTAGCTCCTTTACTTCACAAAAGTCAACAAATGGAAGAGTTGAGGTAATGTGGTTGTTTGAACATAGACAGAATGGTGAATATTACACAGTGTGTAGAGTGGCCACTTAAACCAGCCAATGAAAGGTCATAAGCCCTGTAAATGCCTAGACTTCTATACTCCCTTCTCAAAAATGTTTTCCCTCTCTGTTGCAACAAGTTTTAGTAATAAGGTTAATTCATTTGAACGTAATTATGCAGAAAGCAGCCAGCCATAGAAAAGTGAAACTGAGATAATAGCACTTTTGTAAAACGAATGAATATACAAATCCACACAACAGTTAGAATGTTTTTGACTTGAACAAATGATAAACAATGAATATATTCGGTTTTTTTTATAAAACAAACAAGAATTTAATTATGTTATTGACCAGTTTTAATAATTTTTAAAATTCGTTAAGATTTTTCTAGTGCTTTGGGTGTTTTCTGCAAATTGAGAAATGCCGTTTTTGTGATGGACGCCATTTTCAGAAGGTGATTAAAACAAATTTTTGTACGAAAGCGGTCTTGCTTTTTTTAGCAGGACATAGAATCGACCTTACTGCATCCGATAACATCAATATCTCATTTTTTCAAAATTGTGGACTTGCTGCTTTCTGCATAACTACGTTCATTTGATGTGCAGTCTTCTTAGTTTCTGGCCTTCATGACTTGATTGATGATTACATGCGGATAACATTAGTTATGCACATGTTTAATTTGATTCATCATATGTACGGTGAACTATCAACTCCTAGAATGACGTCTGACGGTAGAAAATGCAAATAATGACGTTTCGACTCACCGAACGTGGAGAAATAAACAAACAGCGTGTTTGTATGAGCAAACAGAAGAAGATAATGTATTTTTATGGATATTATTAGTGTTCAGATATTTTTTTTTCTTATTTATTTATTCATTCACAAAAAATAATAGAATTTATCAAGTTCTACTGAACTGGATGACTGTAATTCGTCAGTAGGTGCTTTTCACTCATATCTTATATATATATATACATTTTATTATCTCTTGATTCTACAACATATCAACATTCTTTTAACTATAAAAAAAATATATACACGGTTTTTCAGGGCCAGACCGCGAAAATTCAGAGGAACATTTCTCATGGTAAGCTTTAAAAAAATCCTCATAAAAATATTCCACAAATTCATTTAAAAAAAAAAATTAAGATCTCAATATGTAGTAAATCTTTAATTTTTCAGACAAGCATCCCTTCCCGCAACCCCTATTACTCTCCGACAAAAAAATTGTAATAATTTTTTTTTGACCAACGAAGGAAGCGGCTGGGTAGGAGAGCAGTAGGGGTTTGTGAAGGGACTACTTGTCCGAGAAATTAAAGATTTACTACATTTTGAGATAACAATTTTTGTTTTCTTTTTTAAATGACTTTTCAGAAAAAATGTATTCGGAATTTTTTCAAGCTTACCATGAGAAATGTTCTTCTAAAGTTTCGCAATCTGGCCACGAAAAACCGTGTATACATCGAAATAGATATAAAATCAATAACGATAATTAGTCAAATTAAATAATGGAATAAAACACAAAAAAACACGTTCTAGAAGTTAGATCCTCAGCATACGTCTCTCTTTTACACCTGAAATATTTTTATGTGTTTTTATTTTTAATGGGGGCATATTATACATTTTAAATTGAAATTGTCTCTCTCGCTCTCGAATATACCTGCAGTATCGACAGTGAGACGTAAAGAGTGTGTGAGACAATTTTATATTAGCAGTAGTCTTTTTTATGTGACACATTCATTAGTAAACTTTCTATTGTATTTGTGATTTATCTCCAATTTCAGATGAAATGCTTTTTCTCTTCCCAAGCTTTAATTATTTACGGAATTTATTTCGAGCGATTTTTTTTAATTTTTTTAATTTTATTTATTTTTCAAAAATATTTACAAAATATTATTTAATTAAAGTCCTGCTGAGTTGCATACATACAACTCGTCAGCAGGTTCTTATAAATTAAATTGATTATTTACACTTAACCTACATTAACAATAATTTTACTTGAAAAACAATTACAGATTACATTTTGAATAATTAAAAACTATCACTAATACAAAAAACTTTTTTGTAATAACCATAATTTGAGCAAACGTCGTACTCCTGTATTTAACTCAGTATTTTTAATATTGTTTGGTAACATATTAAATATTTTAGGTATACTGTATTGCAGTGTCCTTTTGCCATATTTATTGCAGTATCTAGGAACAGCTAGCTCTTCCATACTAGTAAACCTGGTGTTGTAATCATGTACCAACTTGAGTTTATACTCGGAGTGCGACGCATGCTGACAAATTAATTTGTACCAAAGTAGAGCCCTAACAGATAATTTATTTACAGATTTATACATTAATGATATTGAAATATTGTGTCTCTGGCGGTATACATCTTTATGTAGTAGCAATTTGATCATAGAATTTTGCAAGGTTTGAATAAAATTAATATTAGTTTCACTTGATAACCCCCAGGAAGTTATGGCGTATCGTATAATTGATTCAAAGAGATATAATAAATAATTCGTAAAGTATTAACAGGGACATAATATTTTAATATGTACATTCTATTACTTATTGCTTTTAATCGCTTACACAATTTTCTAATATGTACATCCCATTTAAAATTACAATCTATAGTTTAACCTAAATTAACATACTGCTCAATATTTTCAATATTTTCACACATGCACGGTTGCATAATATCACTATGGATACACGTATAGTTATGTGATAAAATTGAGGGTGTTGTGTGAGTTTTATAGTTCGGTGATCTTATGTGCATAAGTTTGGTTTTCTTTGAATTAATTATTTAAGTTCTAGAATGATATTATTTATTTTATACTAAGACGTATTGGAATTGTTAAAAGAGGAACTAAATAATAAAAATGTTTATTTCTGCTGCTGAAAAATTGCTTTTGTCTTAAGGTTCTATCCATGCGCGTTCAATGTGGCCGTGGCGGTGTCGAGGGCAATCATTATTACATGGAGATGGCATGCCCGTCTCATGACAATGTCTCGGAACAATGTCCTGCCCACAAATAGTTGTTAACACGTGAACAAAGGTCGAGTTCTGGGATGGAACAATATTTTTTTGACCACGTGTAAACGGCCTTTTTTAAATTTCCAGAGGCGTAACCTGCCGGTTGAAAAATAATTTTATTTTAGTTATATAAAACTTTTAAGTATATTTTTTTATCATGAATACCTTGGAAAATTAATGTTTATATCTGATTTCGATTCGATTTTCTGATGTGATTTTGAAGATGGGCGTTTTAAAATGGTGAAATCGTTTTTTTGTGTATAACCAGGGCCCCGATTAAAATGGAAAGTTAACGTTTATCTTCAATTTTGCCTACAAAGTAAAATTAAGTTTTCTGTGTGAAAAGCAGAATATGCATTCATTTTTTTCTTTTAAACATGTTTAATTATAGGTTACCGATAAATATGCTTTAAATTTTTATGAAAATATACTCATTTTCGTACAAAAATATCGATTTTTCTTTATAGTATTAGAAGATAACTCTGTTAACTTCCCATTGTAATCAGGGTCCAGAGGAGACTGAAAATGTGGCGCTTAGCTCATCTTTGAATTGGACAGTCTCTGGGTCAAAACTGTATGACCCCCGCCACACGCAGAAGAAGGTCGTAAATACCTTTTTTTCCAGACCTTTCAAAAATGTGTTTACCTGTCGTAAAACGTAATTTATTATTTATTGGTATGCACGGTAAAATAATTACTTCAACCCTCTGATCTCTGAACGTAGATTTTGTAGAGTTTTTAAAACATTTAGTTTTTAATTATATCATTTATAGCTTCGAAACCAATGTGCATTTTTCTTATTTTTTTTAACTCCATACATGTATATATGTGTATATACATACAAAAAACACAGTTAACGCATTTGTGCTGTCAGGGAATTGTAATACAAAAATATTGTTAATTTTTCATCCATTTTTTTTCAAAACTAAATGAAGAACCATTATTATCATTGAAAAAAAATTCGTTAAAAGAATTACTTATCTACAATATTTTGAGTTTGTCCAAATTTTTGTAGACAAAGACTGGATTTAACTCCCTGGGGAACTGTTTATATTAACATATTACAACAGAGATGAAGAACTATATTTAAGATAAGGTAATATAGAAGTCTAGGCATCTACAAGTCTTATGACCTGTCAATGGCTGGTTTAAGTGGCAAGTGTTTAAGGTTTTACACACTGTGTAACATTCACCATTCTGCCTATATTTGAACATCTATATTCCTTCAATTCTTTCATATGTTGATGTTTGTGAAGTTAGAGCTGAAACCTTTATTTATGCGTGTGAGATTCATCTAATTGAATTATTTCATCTACATAGAAGGCAACGCCTTAAAATTTTATTTTTTCAATTTCTATGCTTCTTTATGGACCAGGTGGATCTATCAACAATATTTTGAGTTTGTCCAAATTTGTGTAGACAATTACTGGATTCAACTCCCTGGTAATTCAATTAGATGAATCTCATAAAGGTTTCAGCTCTTTAACTTCACAAACATCAACATATGAAAGAATTGAAGGAATATAGATGTTCAAATATAGGCAGAATGGTGAATGTTACACAGTGTGTAAAGTGGTCACTTAAACCAGCCATTGACAGGTCATAAGCCTTGTAGATGCATGTAAATGATGTATATGAATAGATAAACCAAAACATGTTTTTTTTTAAACTTTTAAATAAATTTTTGGGTGCGTCTTATCGTTCAATGCGTCTTATCGTCCGCGAAAAACAGTACCTACATCAAGTTATGAATCTTTTTTTTTTATTGATTTGGGCAAGCGTACATGAGTTATTTTACACAAAGACAAATATAAACCGTCAGGAAGCAAAGGGTTAAATGATAAATAATTTAGTGTGGATGCCATGATTACTAATCAGGAAAGCGTGATCAATGTGATTTTCTTAATTACACTAATCGCGCGTGTTAATGAAAACACGATTTTACGCTGACGTATAATAAATACACACGTTATTTTTAAAGTAACCACATCTTTGATAAAGCAAATGTTGTATTGACCTTTGATTGATTGAATTACATTAAATTTAATTTAGAATAATTTTAATACTTCTTTTATAGTAACTGGTTTAAACCAGCCAATGACAATTCATAAGCCCTGTAAATGCCTAGACTTCCATATCCTTTCTCAAAAACTTTTTCTCTGTTAATAAATGTATGTTTTAATTCCCTAGAAAGGAAATAAAGTCTGTCTACAAACATTTGGACATGCTCAAAACATTGTTGAGCTACATTTTCATTGATAAATATGAAATTTGATGAATAAAAAAAATATTGCAATATAGATGGAAAACATTTTTTTGGGAAAATATGGAAGTCTTGGTATTTACAAAGCTTATGGCCTATCCTGCCTTACACATTCCTCTCTCAAAAATGTTTTCCATTTCTGTTGTAGGTTATAAATGTCAACTTTGGTAACTTCCTCCAATCCAGCCTTATCTACAAACGTTTGGACATACCCTTCTTAGAGGGGGGGTCAGTGCTATGCAAGCTCCTGACATCATTGCAACTTGTAAAGATTAATTGTGATGGTTGGACTATTTTTTGTTCACTATTTAAAAAAAAAATTAATCGCTATAAGATTAAGCTTTTTCACAAGTGACATGTTTGTGTGCATAATTTGTTCGCAGCTTGATTAAATTCAATTATACGTATTATGTCACTTTCATATTTTAAGTTAAGAATTAAGAAGAATATATATTCATATAAGCTAGTACATGACCTCCCTTATCTAACACCAACTAAAAATCTCTTTAAAAAAACTAAAATATTAAATGTTAATGAACTTTTTCAACTCTAATCTTTTAAATGTATTCATAAGTTAGCCACTGATATTATTGTCGACAAAAAACTAAAACTTGAAAAAAATTGTAATAAAAATGGACATAATACAAGAATATCAGAACAATATCACATGCAACATTCCAAAACAGGACAAGGACAATCGAGACTAATAAATCAGGGGCCGAAAATATACAATAAACTACCAGACAAAACTAAACAAAAGATTCACAAAAACTTTTCAAAAGGCGTAAAAAATATAATTACCAACAACAGAGTATGAACATATTTTTTAATTTTTTTAAATGAATGTAATAATCCGTAAGGGTTAATAAATAAATCTCAAATAATAAATAATAAATATATTAGCTGATTTCATATTTTTGCGCAAAATAATATCTTACTATATAGATGCCCATAATATACTCGCTCAAATTAACTTCAAGGTTTAATTAACCTCACTGTTATTTGATTGGAATAAGGAATAATAATAATAATGTAATAATAATATCTATGAGGAATTTTTAAAAATATATGAATTTGTATGCATGAGAAATTGTATCGACGAATACCATTAAATTGTATGTTTTCTGGTGTGTATCTTTGTTAAAAGTTCTTATAAATTAAACAAATAAAATAGAGTTTTTGAAAAATATTCTGAAGATCTTTGGCAGGCGTGAAAGGAATCCGACGTAATCCGGAATCCAACGCAAATTAAATTAAATTAAATTATATATACAATACAATGAAAAATAAGTTGTTCATTTGCACTTATTATAATAAGATTTATTCCCAAGAGATTTTTCGCAAAAGATGGGAGAGTATCGTAAAAAATATCAATTTTGTTTCGTCGGCAGTTTATTTATTATATTTAGGCCTAAGCTAATTACAACAGTTACATGAAGAAACATAAATGCAAGAAACGGAACAAAAAGAACATAAAACTATTTAGCAAAGACAAACAAGGGCAAACCAATAATTGTATACAATATATTCAAAAAAACGAAAGACCTAAAACTTTGAGCTAAACCATGCCAATCCAACTTCATCCCACACTGTTTAATCGCGAAGAGATCTACGAAAAGCCGGAAGATCTATCCCAAAAAATTCCAAGTCGTGTGATGAATTGACTAATCTACACATTCTGGACATTGGGGCAGAAAAACCAAAGTTGCTCTTAGAAGATTTTATAAATAGCAGATTTTGACTTCTGATGACACGGTTAGGAACATGAAAAGAAATTGATTGCAATAGAGATGGGACATCACTTAAAGCAATAAGTATTTTGAAAATGCATATAAGGTCCATCACAGTTCTACGTCTCTCCAATGAAGACAAATTAAGAGATTGCTCTATTTCAAAATTAGAATAATTACCCCTTTGTAATCCGAGCAGCTATGCCACTTTTCTTAGAAAACGGTATTGGACAGACTCAATATGGTTATATTATATTCCCGACACATGTGGGCCATAGGTGTGCGGTATGTAGCATTACTTGAAAACAAATGCAGTTTAAACGTGTCCCGATATCTGAGTGTTCTCAATCCCGCATTAATTTGTGTTTTATTGGGGCGGTTAGTATCTACTTTTTAGTTTAATATTTTGTAGAGAAATTTTATGTCAAAAACAACGCAACGTTTCGTCAGAACGAGGGTTGGAAATTTGGGACTTATGTAAAAGGTACTTCAAGAACCATTTTTGATTAGTTGATTTGATTTTGATATAGCGGACTCCATATGCATGAGGCAGACTCAAGATTTTATTTATTTATTCATTCAAAATTACACTTGTTTAAGTATTTATGAACTTATTAAGGCTTTTTATAGGCTATGCCCGTGTCAAGCCACAATAAATAACAATAAAAATACATAGCAAAATTAATTAGATTAAATTATAATGACATAGAATAACAATCTATAAAACAAAGGCAAATGTAATAAATAATCAAATTCCAAAGAATACAATGCAAAAAAAAAATCAGAAATAATTTTTAAAATATAAATTATACAAATTAAGAATCACACATAATCAAATATATAAAATAGTGGTATCATTAAAATCAACAAAATAATAGTAAAATATAGTAGTATTAAAAGAAAACAATATTAGAGTATCATTTAAATCAACAGAAAAAGAATATATATAAAAGCATAATTTAAATAATAATTGAGATATGTTTTCTAGAAACGCACTCAATACTATTGATACTCTTATTTTGTTTTTTTTTTTAATACTACTATATTTTACTATTATTTTGTTTATTTTAATGATACAACTATTTTGTTTATTTGATTACGTGTGATTCTTAATTTGTATAATTTATATTTTTAAAATTATTTCTGATTTTCTTTTTTGCACTTTTTTGCACTATTTTGCTTATATTTCTTACTATGGTAAAATATAAGAAACAGGAGCAATAAATGATATGCCAAATAATACTACGTGCTAAATTAACATATACAAAAATACATGATAAAAAAAAAACCTAAAAATTATCAATGTATATAAAAAGCAAACAAAAGTAAAAGTATGGAAGGAAAGCAGATTTGTACATTTTTGCTAATCTCGAACTTTAAAAAGATTACATTTATTTAGTCTAAACAAAATTACCGGTGTGTTTCTACAGCAAAGGCGAGCAGTCAGTAAAACAAGCTCCTGACTTAGAAATGACACTTGCAATGCTATCTATTTCTGTAATTAAATATCATTTTTATTTCTTTAAAGATAAAGTTTTGACGATATGTGATGAATCGTTAATAACAACCCATACGGGCTTTTGTGGATTGTCGATTGGATTTCAAAATAGATATATATTATTAAAAAATTACAACAGGGATGGAGAATACTTTAAATAAGGGAATATGGAAGTCTAGGCATTTACAGGGCTTATGACCTAGCATTGGCTGGTTTAAGTGGCCACTGGTGGTTTGTTTTCAGGCGTTGCTTAGTATGTGAAATAATTCAGTCAGATGAATCTCTTCACAACAATAAAGGTTTCAGCTCTTAAACTTCACTAAAATCAACAAGTGGAAGAATTGAAGAAATATGGTAATATGTTCAAACAAATGTTCAAACAATGTTCAAACATGGGCAAAATGATGAATGTTGCACAGTGTGTAAAGTGGCCACTTAAACCGGCCAATGACAGGTCATAAGCCCTGTAAATGCCTAGACTTCCAAATTCCCTTATTTAAATATATGTTATTAGTTACTTTCTTAACTAGTAAAAAGATTTTATTTATTGATGTATACTTTTAAAATTTTGTATTATTTTTTATACAGAATAATGTTCCCGTGAGGGATGGCATGGGACACCTCCTAGTGATGGCGGGTGTCCCATGCCGGGGGAAACATTTTACAATAATTATAATGAAACAAGCCTTAAATTAGTTATTTAACATAAAAATAAAAACGTAATTAATCTAATTAACCTAATTGTCATCGTAAATATAATAAGCAAAATAAACTAAAATAATCATAAAAAACATAATTAATTCATATAGACTTTTAAGCGAAATTTCATAATCAGGAAACAAATTTTTACCTATTTGGCTTGATCCACTCATCGATCCGTGCGCAACCCACCTCCACTATCCATTTCTTAATAGCAATTTTATATTGTGAGTACTTACTTATTGTCCTTATGGGCATATTGAAAATCTTGATGGTACCATTTTAACATGAAAATAAAATTATCAAAAATTAACGACCCATGAAAATTGCACAATAATTGTTTGAAAACATAATGGTTTGCCTTTAAACTACTATAAATGCGGATTTGATTTGTACAAAACATATTTTAGTAAACGTTAATGGTAAATATTCAATTTTAGTTCACACGTCTGAACAAAAATTACAATTAATATAATATGTGTAGATGCGATTGTGACAATTGAAATTGACATGTTACAAAAAACAATTGCATTCCCACGATATAACAATCTTTGGTAAATTATACCTGGATAGGAGCTTCCTCAATAAAAATAGATGTCAGAATTTGTAAATACGCAAGTAAAAACTTAAGTAATGACATCATTTGGTTACGGTGTCGAGTTGGCGAATTTTTAGTATAATGTTGAACAAAAACGTCACGTGTTTTTTTATTGAGAGTGTGTGTTCAATTGAATAACCGAGAAGCGTATTGCCAAACTGTATACTGATACAGCCATCCCTACCCCTAGTTGGTGCTGGGCCTTAATGACAATAGGAAGTTAACAGAGTTATCTTCAGCGAAAGTAAAACAAAATATAATTATAATATACACAAAAATTTGTATTTTAAAAGAAATTTTTATTTTATTTATTTGTTTATTTTTATTTGGGGAAAAAACAACAGTTTTTATCATCATCATCATCATCATCATCAGCCGTCTCTTGTCCAATGTTGAACATAGGCCTCCCCCTTTAGTCTCCATATTTCCCTATCCTGAGCCAACCGCATCCAACCACTTCCTGCAACTCGTCTTATGTCATCAGACCACCTTGTCTGAGGCCTGCCGACACTTCTTCTACCCGTTCTGGGTCGCCATTCAGTCTGCTAGATAACTGACGAGGCTCTGACTAACCGTAACATTGGCTCGGACTTAAATCCCAGCACACAAGGAAGGAGATCCGAAAAATCTCCCATACCAACCCGTCTGGGCAGCGTGGTATGGAGCTACTTAATTGTGGCCGTCCAAAATAACCCCCCATAATGATAGACACAAACAACAAACAAAAGTTTTTATATATATTGAATAAAAAAAATAAGAATACAAATGAACGAAAATTGTGAAAACAGTCAAAAAATTTCCACGGTGGTGTAAGATATCGATTAAGTCCATTATCGGTATCAAAATAAAAGCAATTAACAATTGTTAGGCACTCAGAAGTTGCATATAAAATAAAAATACATATACTTATTTACAGTTATAAAAATAAAGTTTATAGAAACAAGATAAATTTAAATTTAAAGAATTAGAAAAGAAAAAAGTTTTAAATAAATAATGTAAAAGGTACAAAAATATAACAATTAACATACGAATACATACATAATTACATATAATAATATTTATTGTGCGGATCCGCTGGCGAAAATATTTTTTAAGACCAAATAAACAAAAACCATTTTTTCTCATATGTTATATTTTATCATTTAAAAAAAAAACAAATGGAAAAATACGGAGTGGCTCTATCCGGGTACGTTTATTTTGTTATTTTTTGGTATTGCATTTAGTTAAATATACAAAACTATAATTGACCCATAATTTTTTGTTTATTTTTAAATATTGTATTTTTTTATTATGGTGCCTGCTATTTTCTTTTAATAAATGATTTATATCGTCACTGAAAAAAATCAATTAAAAATCTGCCATCTATATTAATGTAATTTTTTGATATTTTTTATAGTTTTTTAGTAATTACTGTGCAGAAACGTGCATATTTGAATTTAAATTTGGGGTATTATTTTTATTAATATCCCTACAGAGATGAGGTAGAGTTTTTCAAATTCAGGATTATGGATATTCGAGCGTTTACGGGGCTTATGACCTGTCATTGGCTGGGTTAAGTGGCCACTTTACGTACTACAACATTCCCCATTCCGCTTATTAGCGAATATCCACACAGGTAACATTTTTGATTTTTGTATATATGTTATTAAATGAGAAACCATTCACAAGCGAGTTGGAGCGCCATCTATGTATTGATATTGAAGTTAAGTATTTTTAATTAGCATATTACTTTATTTTATGTATTTAAGACTCTTCCGAGTTAAATTAAGTACTAGTAAAGTGGCCACTTAACCCAGCCAATGACAGGTCATAAGCCCTGTAAACGCTCGAATATCCATAATCCTGAATTTGAAAAAATTCTACCTCATCTCTGTAGGGATATTAATAAAAATATATACCTACTCCCCCTTGGGAGAAATCCAGATTTGTGTATGTACAAAATACACGTACCAAAAATAATGTGGGGTATTATTGTTTAAATCCTGTAATTAAAAATGTCTTAAAATACATTTTATATGAAAAATTATTCAATTTTGAATACAGAATATTTGGTTTTACTTGACAAATAATTGAAAATATCTTTGCTAACTTCCCATTGTAATACGGGGCCTGGACCACTTTGTGCTCTTTAAAATGCATTACGCGCTGAAGCAGCCTCGCATGTTTATGTCAAACTTTAGCAAATCATGGTTATAAAAATATTGTATTGGTGATAAAATTAAATTTTAAAATATAATGATTTGATGCAAGCTATTATAATTCTTCGCATATTGGAATTTATTTTTATTTGTATTTTTAATAGGAAAATAACATTATATATTTTATGAATATTAAAAAATATAATACATATTTACAGTTAAGGTTTTTCACAAATACATATTTTTTTTAAAGGCACTGTAAGAAGGTTAAGGGTGCGAAAATAAAGTGCAAAAGAGGAGTAGAGGGATTTTTATAATATATTTCTAATTTAAATGTATTTACGATAATAAGTACATAAATTAATTACACACTGATAAATGATTCAAAAAGTTTTTTTTGAACTATTTGTTTGTAAAGCAAACCATGATATTGCTAAAAAAAATATTTATTTACACTTAGATATTTTATTATTACAGGTATTTTGAAAAATGTGTGTAAACTAACCCTGTTACTTTAAATAATATAATTAGTAAATGCTGTTTTACAAGACAGAATGAAAAAACTAAATTAAAATTCTTGTACATTAGTAATGTTTTTTATTTGGGTAGTAAAGGAATTAAGTTATTTTGCAGATATTTAATAAAATAATAATACAGTCTTTGTACAATTGATTCCAAATAATAATTTTACTGCAATAAAATATAATAAAATGAACTAATTTGACTAAATTACCTAACGTATCCTAACCTAAATCTAATCTAACATAACCATTTTTAAGTGGAGAGTCGTTGTTACAGTCTGTGCGCGTAAATTTTTTTGATAAACTTTTCTAAAGCAAAATGTATATCAGCACAGAATGTATATCTTTATTGATATACATACATTGCGCTCTTTATTAACAGAGCAATCTGCTATCGATTGCAGAACAATTAGTTATGTTTTGTGTCAGCGGCTTTATTTATAGCTTGGCAATACGCAACCGGGAGTTTAAGAATGATCTTTTTACTAAATCAAATATGTTTAAACTATTAATGTAACGTAAAAAAATATTTAATACAATTGAAGAGACATTCACCTTTGTTTAAATACTCTGAGCAACAAGTTTACACGATCTGAATTACTTAAATAAAAATCTAAATATGTATACCACAGGAAAAAAAAACCGGGAAGCACGAATAGGTATATTTTCACGTATTAATATTATTTTGGAATTACTGACTAGGCGTTTCATAATACTTGGACCGTATACAATGACACGGTAATTTGGCATGCAATGATGTTGATTTTTGTGTCCAGGCGAACAAAGAATACAAATGTTTTCGACTCGATAGCTGCTCTCAGGTAAAAATCCTGAATAAGGACATCGAGTGGAGATAAGTTAGCCTCGGCGGCAACGTTGCGAAATGGTTTGCATTCGCCTGCCGTTTCTGAAGCCTTATACTTTTAGAGAACTGAACACTGATTTTAAAAGTAATTTTCCACAATAGGCAAATATCACGTACTACGAATTCCGATTAAAATATTTTAAATCGATTTAGAAAAATTAACATTATTTACAAAATCAATGGATATAGGATATTGTGGAAAAATTATTTCATTAATAATTTTAAAAATAAAATGGTTAAAAAGTACGCTTCTTGCGCATGTCTTTACCACAAGAATATATAAGAAGTTCGGGTTTGTCGTTCACTAGGGTCCAAATAACTCTATTTTTTTGCTACAAAAAGAATTACCAGAATCTGATACGAACATCGAACGTTAAGGATCTGGGCGTTAGATTTGTAAGCACCCTGACATTTCATGAACACATAGAGACAATCAGTGGTAATGCATTGAAGATGTTAGGATTTGTTCTGCGTACTGCCAGGGTTTTTGAAAATACCCGCGTACTGAGAACTCTTTACAACTCCTTGGTGCGAAGTAGACTCGAAAGTGGCTCGATGATTTGGGGGCCACATGAACTGAAGTACTCTCTTATGATAGAGAAAATCCAAAAGAAGTTTCTGAGATATCTCTACATGAGAGAGTGCGGGTATTATCCTTGGCTCTATCCGAACGAGTTTCTCCAGGGTATGCTTGGCTACAGCACTTTAGAGACTAGAAGGAATGTGTATTTAACTACACCTTTTTATCGATTGTTGCGCGGAATGATCGATAATTCTGAGATTATGATGAGCATTGGTTTGTATGTTCCTGATAATTACCTAAGACAGCGTCAGCAAAGATTGTTTTATATTCCGATATACAGGACCAGCCTGCCGATGGTTATGCCTGTTAGAAGGTCTACCGCTATGCTGAACAACATCGCTCTAGATGTTGATCTGTTCCAAGGGGTTTTCATTTTTTTTTTTTCATCCGAAGGGGTTTTCCGAAGCAGGATTATCTTACGAATTTGACAAGAGTCTCGTTATGTATTTTTGTCTTTTTATAATATGTACGCATTCAATTTTAGTTTGTAATGTATGTATTATTTAAAATAAATTAATTTTATTGAATTAAATTGATCGGCGTCGAAACGTGGACACTTACCCAAAACATTTCAAAAAAGATCGAAGCCTTTGAAATGTGGTGCTACAGGAGGATATTAAAATCTCCTGGGTGGATAGAGTCCGACACGATAATGTTCTCCGATGGATGGAAAAAGATAAAGAGGTACTTAAGACCATTAAGAAAATAAAACTTGAGTACTTTGGGCATGTGATGAGAGGTGAAAAATATAAAATTTTACAAGTCATTCTACAGGGAACGATTGAAGGAAGACGCAGTGCAGGTAGAAGGCGCATCTCTTGGCTTGAGAACTTGCGCGACTGGTTCCATTGCAGCACTCAGTTCTTTCTCAGGGCGGCTGCCAATAAAGTAAGAATCGCAACGATGATTTCCAACCTCCATCGGGGAGAGGAACCGTAAAAAGAAGAAGAATTGAATATATATAACGTATATCTATTCCCGTGGTAAAGGCATAGTACAAATGCTTCAGTGCAAATTTATTCATATATATATATATATCAATGTAAGCAGATGTTTAATCCACCTATCTCGACATCTTGCATTACGCCATTGGCACTATACGGAATTCTCGTTTTAGGTAAACATTGATTTCAAACCGATTTATCTTCGGATTAAGCCATTATACGAGACCATTAGCATAATCAGAAATGATATTGAAACATTTGACTTCTCCCATAGGTCACTCGATCATCAAAATAAAATTATTGAGAGAATCAAAATTCAAATTTATCGAACAATTTATTCCGCATACAATTAATCCAATCCAATATGGTTCATAAAATGAAATTTATATTTGAAGCACTAACTTTGTGGTTAATTAGTATAATTAAATAAATTTTATTTAATTTTTTTATTTTACGCATTTATTTCCTAATATAAGTATACATATTTATTTATTTATTTAATTAATTTATTTAACTTTTTGTATATAATGTTATTTGTACATTAGCGGGCTTATTGCCAAATGGCAATTTCTTCCAACCAACCAATAAAATAAAAGTTTAATTTTTATAATTCAAGTTACGGGAACATATTCAATAGAAAAAAAATATTAAAAAGCCAAAGATATAAAAAATAGAAATAAACGTATTTGTTTATAAATGACCTTAAATCAAAACTATTACTCAATCGGAAAAGGGAAAAAAGAGGAAAGAGGAAAGGAGGAGAGATTAAGGAAGAAAAAGGAGATGTTTCTTCAGACGGGATTTCAACAGAGATAATGTAGTAACATCTTTGATGGATCATATTTAATAATAGGGAATCTATATAAAACTAGTGAATAGAAAATGAAAACGGAGCGTTCTCTGTTTAGGATAGTCTCCATCCAACATGGCTCAGCCTCATCTAAGATGTTTTTTTGAAATCTTTTAAAGTATAAGTAATTCTATACTAATATAACGATTTAAAAAAAAAAACTTAAACTACTTAATTAAAAATGCCTAGCTAATCAAATGAAAGAAATTTATAATCGGTATTATACAAATATAAAGTATATAGTATGGATAGATTAAGCGTGTTGTCTAGATGTTTTTTTTTAAATTTAGGTTTTTGTAATAATTTTAGTATTTAGTACTCTTCAATAATATGCGTGCTTCCACTTTCCAATATGTTGTATCCCAACTCAACACAAGGCTCCTGGCCTCGTAGAATTGAAGAAACGTTTTTTTTTATCTGTATATTTTTTGTAATATGTACATAACATTATATGAATAAATGAATAAAAAATTTAAAAATATTTTTTAAAAATATGTCAGGGCTGTAAAGATTAACCTAAAATTTACACTTGATGCAATTTGTGAATAATTTCAGAATATTGGTTATTGCAATTTTAGTGACTGCAACTGTAAAATATTATATCACCTATAAAATAAACTTTTGTCTCAAAATGAACGCATTTATAACTAAAACTATGGTAGTTAGCAAACGGAGAGCCACTAAAATAGACAAGTTTCTAATTTAAATACAATACTCCTTATGTTGTTTGTCTAGTAACAAAACATAATACATTTATTATTAATAAAATCAGAATCGTAGATTATTCACGAAATTTAATAGTATGTTTTTCATCCATTGGGGATTCCTTATTGGTTCACGGTCAAACTCCAAATCGAATTTAGATTGGAATAATTTTAAGATAAAATTTATTGAACGGTCCATTTAAATATTATTTCACCAAAGGAATAAAAATAATTATGTCTTTCTGTAAAATATTATTGCTCTCCCATATACATTATTATTAGCACTTAAGTAGACATTCGTACTATTTATTTACTTTTACAATACGCCCATGGGGCATTTACAAAAAATATACAGGTAAGTACAAACATAGTAAGTTATAATTTAAAAGATAAACAACGCTTTTTGATGAATGTATATACGCGTCCTATATTTTATACACCCACTCTGATTTGACATTTGCACTAATTAAAAAGTATTACGTGTTTTAGTTAATTTTGGATATAAATCATTGATTCAGAAGTATATAATTTATGTGTATTAGGAATAATATTACAAATGTATTCATTTTGTTCCTTTTAACTTAATTAATTAACTTATTTATTTTTAAGAAACAAACAGTCAACAATGATATAATAACATTGAAATAAAATACGGTTTAAAGACAGACCAGCGAAGTTTCTAAATAAGAATCATACATATTATTAAATTGTGTTACAACAAAAGCGAGTGTTTATGTGTATTTGTATGAGAGTTAGTGTAGATGTGTGTTTATGTGTATTTGTGCGGGAGTAAGTGTTCAGGTGTGTGTACGTGTGAGCATCATTAAATAGTAAGTGGGATCGTATCGCAGCCAGAAATAATGAGTTAATTTAATTTTAAATAATTTAAGGGGCATGTAAAATATATGAAAAAAAAGCATTATAGTTAGAGCAAAAACAATAGAGGAAAGAGTGTTGTGCATAGTTAGTGCTACAGACTACAGGCAGATGGAATAAATACTTATTTCTTGTCACGCGAAAGGTGACATTAAGATTAATTTTGAAGAGTAGGTTAAAAGACTCAGACAGTAAATTAGCTATTTAATTAATGCCTGGTCATAGGTAAAAAAAAACCTAAAAAAGGAAATAGAATGGAGATATGTCCGCCTCGTAGTGTAGTGGTATCAGCAGTGTTCGCCTACAATGCTCGAGGTTCTAGTTTCAAATCCTGGATGGGTGTATGTGAAATGTTGATTTAAAGCGCAATTTTTCATTAATGAACAGAATTTATTAACAGAAGCACAATTGAACTAAAAATATCAATACCCTTAAATTTCCATCTGTTCCCTAGTTCGCCCGCGCCTAGAGTATTCCTCTGTTATCTGGTCTCCATATTATGATGTTCTCATCAAAAATATTGAATCAGTTCAACATCGATTTTTAAGAAACATAGGCTGAAAGTTTGGCTTATCTAGAGACCAATATACGTATAATCAGTTAGAAACTTGCTTAAATATATCTTATTATTGGTTGGTTGGAAGAAATTGCCATTTGGCAATAAGCCCGCCAATGTACAAATAACATTATGTACAAAAAGTTAAATAAATAAATAAATAAAATCTTCAAGACCGTCGAAATAAATCTGGCCTTCTAGTCCTATTTAAAATCAACTCACCCTTTGATGCGCCTGAACCACTGAGCTCAATAAAATTAAACATCCCAACTAAAAACCCCAGACAAAACTTACTGTTTCATACCGATAACCATAGAACAAACTATGGTTTTCTTTCCCCTATGCCGAGAATTCTTAGGTCGGCCAACAAACATCCCAGTCTTGATTTCTTTGATAGCAAGTTGCCTTCTTTCAAACGATCACTTAATTAAATTTAATTATAAATACCTCTCTCCCGCTTCCACTCCCACCAAGTCTACTGTATACCATTGTGTCTTTCTACTTTCCTTTATAATAATTTTCTATGTACAAATATGCCCTTAATAATGCCCATAGGGCGTGTATATAAATAATTAAATAAAGTGTTCTACTATTGCAGAATTCTCAGTGTGCCCTCGTTTACACGCTTTTTTATGTTCATCAATTATTTTCTTTGCTGTGCGCCCTGTTTGTCCAATGTACACTTCTTAATATCCTTGACTGCTTAGTTTATAAACTGCTTCCGTTTCCAGGGGGTTCTTGTCGTTCGCGTTTAATAAGGGGTCTTTTATTTTTTCCCATAGTTTCAAATTTTGTTAAAGTTCTTTGTTTCTTGAGCACTTGATTTTTCCTCTTCAAATTATTAACAAAACATTTAATTTTATATTGGAAAAATAACATGCAAAACTTTGTATATTGAACGCTTCATTCGATCTTAAACCATTTCGCAATATAATTCCTAAATCTGACGTGTCCGCTTATCTCCTAGTCGAGGAGTTAGATATATATCTATATAGATAACATGATCCGTCTTCGTCTCAATAACCTTTGAAGAGTTCCCACAATATAGAATAGAGAACGAAGAACTAGTTTTAGATAGAAATAACAAACACTTTACTAGGGCAAATACTGTCACTGTATTGAAGTAGGCCGGTCTATTTCGAAACTAAGCTTGTGATATAAGATTGGATAAATAATTTAAATGAAACGATCTAAAATTCTACCTCGTTTTTAGCTCTTAAAAGGCTGTGCAACAAAATAATTTTATACGCTTATGTAACTTCGTGTTATTTCAATCAAAACACATAGAGACATAACTACTTACCGTTAAATAATTCCTTTTCTATAATTTATAAAAATTGAAATATAATCATGAATACGCCAGTCACATAACTAGCGAGCACTCTCGCATACTGCCAATAACCGACTGATTAAACGAATTTATTTTTTGTTGTGCCTTTTTCACACAAACACCGGCCACAGAACAGCGTGTCCGTCTTCCTTGTTTTAAGTTCAATTCTCACGCTCTTTCTTACAGAGTAAAACAGATTTATTGTTACAAAATGCTTTTTCTGTGGCCAATTATTATTTATTATTTCACAAAAAATATTCTGACCCATACGTAAACGTCGATCCTCGATCAACACAGCACAAACTATGGCTTGCATGCACCAATGTCCCGATTGTGTCGTATTGTAAACTTGAGACAAGAACTGGACTTTTTTGGTGTAAGTCTTTATAGTTTTAAAAATTCACTAAGATAGACCAGATCTCGTCTTGAGGTAGTAATTTTTTTTTTGTCCTAGTTTTAAATTTATTTAATTGTATTTTATTTTATTAGTGTCTGTATTTATTATAAGAAATTGTATTTACCATCGTTAGAATGGACTGTATAAGTCCGTCAAATAAATAAATAAATAAAATGTATAACTGAAGAACATCGAAAATCTAAGCTTAGTATTCCTTATATTTAGAGAGATATTAAAGTTACTACATGCAATGTGTACTAGCTACACATCACCGGGAAGAGAGAGTTAAAATATTGCTATCAGTATTGGCCTCTCTTAGACTTATAAAGTTAAGGATACTTAGGGTATCTTAGTGTGATCCCGCTACTCACCAGATAGCAAATGGACGCTTGAATCTTTCATTTTGCTGGTTCGCGAGGTTTTGGCGTTGCTATGTGTTATCTTCAATAAAACTAGAGTTTCCTAGGACAGCGGTGCCCGTATCTCAACGGCCGTAGTGAACGGTGATGCGGTAGACAGTCGTCGTAACGATGACTAGAAAGTGGTTTCCTAGGAAAATGGTGTTGATCACACCGTTAAAAAATAAAACCTCTATCTAGTCACCGTTACGACGGCTGTTCACCGCATCACCGTTCTTTACGGCCGTTAAGATACGGACACCGCTGTCCTAGGAAACCCTAGCTTTAATTTACCACCGAACCTTGATACAAATGAATGCAATTACCTACCTTGTACTGGGCTTATTCCAACCTTAATATTCTAACTTTTCTGATCGTGACAGGTTCTATCCGATCATGTGGTCAGATCGGAACTTGTCGGTTTCTGAATTATAAATTGGATCTGGATTAAAACACAGCGGATTGGAATGACTTATTGATCGCTAAAATAAATTATTAGCGATCGCGATGGAAATGTCAAATCATATGTGGATTCGTTGACAGTTCAGTTCTGTTTGAGCCGGAGAGAAAAAGATTGTACCCACAGTAGGATACTTACAATATTTTCACTAGGGCTCAGTAGGTAGCATAAAATTCAACGTAACCTACATTATTTCTATTATTATTGATAACTTATATTACTAAACAATTCAAAACAGTGTTAAAAAAAGTGTTTGTTTATTATTTTTTTTATATTTTGGTATCAAAAAAGACTTGATTTACTTGTATTTAATTTTTTAAAACTTTTATTTTATTGATATATTTAAGATTTTTTATATTTTTATGTAAACATTATTATACTCTGTTACCAAAATGATTAAAGAGAGAAATCCCTGCAAAAAACTGCTTTTGCAGTTTGGCGGGAATTAAAAAAAGGTTTAGAAGAATGCTTATGTAAATTAAATTCAATAAAAAAAAAATTAAAAAATATATAGCCAGTTTCGTAATATTATACCTCAGGGGTGCTTTTCAAAGTGATTCTATTAAAAAGAATTTTAATTGAAGCTTTCAAAGTATTAATTTAACTAAAACAATTTATTTTTTTACTACATACTACGGATTTATTCAAATGATTTAGAGAACAAGTTGGCTTTGAGTTTTTTCCGAAATATTACTTCACTCTCACAGCCTTGCATCTCTGCTGGGAGAGCATTCAATGCCATAGGGCCCGCAACCGCAAATGCGCGTTCACTGAATTTAGTGCGCTGTTTGCGTAGAGGTATAATCACTTTTTCTCTCGCCGTAGACGTGGCTGATCCAAGCGTAAGAGGCTGTCAGCCAGTTCATCTGGGATGCATAATTCCCTTAGATATTCCGGAGCAGAATTATGCAGTGACTTATACATAAGCCGACAGAGTTTGTATTCCACCCTCTGTGGAAAACGTGGCCAGTGAAATTCCCAGAGTAGTAGAGTGATATGACTGAACTTAGAGATTCCGAAAATAAGTCTCGCTGCAGCATTAAATCCGTAGGCGAGTCACTTTGTTCATTGGTAAACCTGCGTAGTGTGACACAATAAAATAGTACATGTGGCCCAAAAAAAAACATCTTCAAGTGTTTTAAAAGTTTAAATTTATTTCAACAGAGAGGGAAAATTTTTTTGAGAAGGGAATGTGGAAGTCTAGGCATTTACAGGGCTTATGACCTGTCATTGGCTGGTTTAAGTGGCCACTTTACACACTGTGTAACATTCACCATTCTGCCCAAGTTTGAACATCCACATTTCCTCAACTCTTCCATCTGTTGACTTTTGTGAAGTGAAAGAGCTGAAACCTTTATCACGTGGGTGAGATTCATCCGGCTGAACCAAATCACCTACTAGGCAACGCCTGAAAACAACTTTTCAATTTTTATACTTCTTCTTTTACCAGGTAGTAATTCAACAATGTTTGATTATGTCCAAATGCTTGCAGACTGGCTGGATTTCCTCCCTAGGGAGTTGTTCATATTTAAATTTAGCCAATGACAGGTCATAAGCCCTGTAAATGCCTAGACTTCCATATTCCCTTCTCAAAAAATTTTTCCCTCTCTGTTGAAATAAATTTAAATATGAACAACTCCCTAGGGAGGAAATCCAGCCAGTCTGCAAGCATTTGGACATAATCAAACATTGTTGTTTTAAAAGTTAACTAAAAATAACAAGACTCCATACTACATTTAATTTGCCAGTACCTAGGACTAATTCAAGGAAAAACGACTTTTTCTTTAGAGCATGTCATTTTTATAATACTGTTTTCTCCGGTCACGCAAACATTTTTCATCTCTCCTATATGAAATATAGAAAATTCCTTATAGACGTACACCCGCTTAATTATACGATCTCAGTAATTATGTATGTACTTGTTTGTTCATTATTATATTTTGTACCTTTTACATTATTTTTTTTAATCTTTTTTTCTTTTCTTATTCTTTAAATTAAAATTTATCTTGTTTTTTTTTACTTGATTTTTATTACTGTATATAAATGTATGTATTTTTATTGTATTTGCAACTTCTAAATGCCTAACATTTCTTAATTGTTAAATTGCTTTTATTTTAATACCGATAATGTACTTAATCAATAGTTTACACCACCGTGGAAAATTTACATTGGCGGTTTAATTTTCTGCATACAATATATGTTAAATCTGTTGTTTTTTTCCCAAATAAAATAAATGAATAAATAACTAGTTAGGTAATTGTGTTTAAAAAAAAATGGAGACGCGTGGTTTTATTAGTCACCATGATCATTGATGGTATAAAAAGAAATTCCTACGACTCACAGAAAAAGCGATAAACAATATTTTCTTGTGAAGTGACTCACACGCACTGATGATAATAATTTATTTATAGTCACTCAAAAACAACTAAAATACCTGTATAAAATGACTAAGATTGTGTACGCTACGCATCAACGTTTAATTAGCCTTGAATACAATGAGGAAGTTCAGAGGTTTTTTATATATTTTTATTTGTTAATAGACTATTAAAATAAGCCACATTTTTTTTTCTATTTTTGTATCTCGTATTATCAGCGCTATGATTTTTTTAAGTTTTGTATTTCTGAAATAACTCCGCGTGTGACATCAGAGGTTCTCTTCCGCTTATTCTCGATCAGGTCTGCCCATTGGCCGATTGACGGAAAGCAAACCGGAAATCTTTCATAACTCTCTTATCATTGGCCGATTCATATGAACCAGTAACGCCGTTCAAAGAAGTTCGATCTTATTACAATTTTTTTTTTCGTTTATTTTCAGGAAACTTTGCCGCACAATTTAATGCTTCAATTTTTACCGCGCGCGAGAAAACTTTTGAGAAAACCAACTTGAAAACCTCCATTAAAGGCAGTTACTGAGATATTTGTGAAAATATGTGATTCTTATTCAAAATCTTGAATAATAATAATCTTTGTCTGGTCTCCATTTTATGTGAATCGCATAAATCACATTGAATCAGTCCAACATCGCTTACTTCGAAAAGTAGCGTGGATGCTTGGACTAGAGAGAGGTAATTATTCTTATGCCGATATAGAATCAATGTTACATATTTCTAGTCTACAAAAATTTAGAACTAATATTGATTCCATATATATGTTCGGCATACTCAATGGTATAATCGATGTTCCATCATTACTGGGCAAGTAAAATTCCATATTCCGACTCAAAGGTTGAGAAACAACGAAGAACTGTTCATCTATCAGCATAGAACATGGCCTGAATTCTCCAATGACCCGTCTATGTCGTATTGTTAACTCAAAACAAGATCTGGATACAGCGATTTAAACGAGCACTAAATAAATAGTCCAGATCTTGTCTTGGTGTCACTTATGTTTGTCAATGCTTCTTTTCATTTTCAAAACATGTTTTTAACTATTCATATATTGTAATATTTATACCCTATAAATTGTATAAATGAGCAATGTCCGTTAATAAATATATAATATAATTGATAGTACTTATCTCTTGGAAAACATCAATCTGAACTACCCTACCAGATTTACCAGACAAGTCTGACTTTTTTACAATCCTGTACCATCCAATAACTTCGCCTGAAATTACTTCCAAAAAAATAAAATTATAACTATTTTGATGAAATATGCATTTCTGTCACGTTATTCTCCTGTCTCTATTCTTTATAGGCATTTTAAGGGAAATCTTTTCAACAGAATCCCTCCTTTTTCCTATTTTATCCTGATCTTTTATCCTAATCTTTTCCTTACTTTTTCATCCCTCAACCTAACGCTTTCGGAACGAAATCATAATTATTTAATTTAACTTTCTAGTGTGATATTTTAAAAATATTTTTATATGGTCGTGCATATTTTTAATCAGTTCATTAGTATGTCTACAAAAAGTATTATATAGTCGTGAAAAACTTTACACGTATTTGTTTATAAATTTGTATAAACTACTTTAATTTTTTTTTATTACACTTCGGCCGGTTTCGAGGTTATTACACTTCGGCCGGTTTCGAGGTCCGTGAGTCCGAGACACTAGCCACAGGACCACAAACCCGATTTTAAAACGTGAAATATATATGTGAAATAATATGTGAAAAACTTTAATTGGACTCATACATTACATTATAATATAAGTTTTTAATAAATTTTCTGTTGTTTTTCAAATAAATAAATAGTAAAAAAAACTTTGAAAAAAGAATTGTGAGATTTCTAATTATGCTTCACTAACTTGATGGAGAGTTCGAAGTTTTCGGGATCAAGTAGTATAATTGAAATCTGTTTTTTCAAGATTTGGAAACGGTTTTGAATTCCGCTATTATTAAGCTAGACAGATTTTTATGTACAGTTTATTTTGGAATCAATAACTAATTTTCCGTTTTTTGGTGGAGGTTTCTAACTTTGCTTTTAATACCCTCATTTATTGTATCCAATTTCGTTCAAACAATTTCGTTTCGTAAGTTCGTTCGTTCGTCATACATCCATCTCATTCTAACGCAATCAAAATCGTATTTCGCTCGTGCTCCCTCTCATATGATACGAATGAATTAAAGAAATAATTAGTTACAGAATAAGGCCAAAGTTTATTAAATATAATCTAACGAATATCTATATATTGCATAACCATAGATTTACCTATATTGATAAAGCGTTAACAATAGCCATTATTATTTTTGTAAGGTGTTTACTTTAAATTGTATTGATCATCTATTTTTTTAAGTTCATGGACTGAGAGGTTGAGACAAAAGATTTGTGAGGTACTGTTTCATATTTTTCACTCATTATAACTTGTATTTTTTTTTTTTTTTTATCAATATTCCTACAGAGATGAGGTAGAATTTTTTCAAATTCAGGATTATCGATATTCGAGCGTTTACAGGGCTTATGACCTGTCATTGGCTGGGTTGAGTGGCCACTTTACGTTTTAACAACATTCCCCATTCCGCTTATTAGCGAATATCGACATTGGCATCATTTTGATTCCTGTATATATCCTATTCAACGAGAAAGCATTCACTAGCGTGTTGGAGCACCATCTATGTATTGATATTGAAGTTAAGTATTTTTAATTATTTTATGTATTTAAGACTCTTCCGAGTTAAATTAAGTACTAGTAATCGCCTGCAGATGATTCTGCAATTTATTTATACTTATATTTTGACCAGATCTTATTACACAACATTTAAAATGCTTTCTCGTTGAATAGGATATATACAGGAATCAAAATGATGCGAATGTCGATATTCGCTAATAAGCGGAATGGGGAATGTTGTTAAAACGTAAAGTGGCCACTCAACCCAGCCAATGACAGGTCATAAGCCCTGTAAACGCTCGAATATCGATAATCCTGAATTTGAAAAAATTCTACCTCATCTCTGTAGGAATATTGATAAAAAAAATATATATACCTACTCCCCCTTGGGAGAAATCCAGAATTGTGTATGTACAAAAAATACACACACCAAAAAATAATGTCATTATAACTTGTGGCTAGTAGCGAAGAATATTAAACATAACCTCATGAATCCGTCATAAACAAGGAATTTTATTTTTTATCGAATTTTTTCGCACGTGTTTAATTTGACATGTTCTTTGGTATTACAACAAAGATGGAGAACATTTTTGCGAAAGCTATATAAGAGTCTGGGACTAGGAAATATCGCGTATAATAGGGTCTATGAAATACTGTCGAGTAAAAAACAATCTGTAGATCGGATATTTACCCAGTGAATACTTAATGCCGCCTATATAACGCCTGCATATCACCTGTTCTTTTCTACGGATGCGAATCGTGACACCTCACTGGGGCCCAAAACAGCGAAATTCTGAGTTTTGAGAATAGGCGTCTCAGAAGAATCTTCGTTGTGCGGTGGTTTGACTTTGTGAAGAATGAAGTAATAACAGAACGGACGCAGCAAACTCTAGTGACATCTAACGTCAAGCGAAGGAGATACGGTTGCCTTACGAGAGCCTCAACCACGCTTGCCTTCTTTACAAGGTATCAAGTTGTCGGTCCTGGACGTCCACTGCTGACTTCCGTCGGCAGTTTATGCCAGAACTCCGAGACGAGAATCTGACTTGGAAAGATGCAAAGGAGTTGGCAGCTGATAGGGATGCATGGAGACTCTTTGTGGATATCATATGCTCCAACTAGTAGACATGGAATAATGATGAAAAAAAAATGTGCTTTTAGTAGCATAATAAAAAAAACAACAAATATATTTCTATATATTTTGTGTAAATCTATAATTGAAGATATACTCGTAAATGTAGGTAAATTGAATCGACAAATAACTTTAAATTGTATGTTTTCTAGTATGTATATTTGTTAAATTACCTTATAAATTAACCCGAAAATGGTTCATTGCATTGTGCACGCCTCTAATACGTCACGATTCGGTTAATTTTTTTCCGACGTTTCTGACTGCTTAAAGTTAAACGGAACATCGTCACGAATCTTGACGTCACAATTTTCAAGGCCAAACGTGTCGCGTTTTTTTGTAAAGATATATTTTTAGCAATTTTATTTTAAAACTTTAAAAATTGACACAAACTTATCCACAACTTTTCAAGAACTAAAGTAAAAAATAATTTAAGATACATATATACATCGCTCATTGAATCCATTATATCTTACGGAGTGCGTGTCTGGGGTCTCACCTTCCAGTCTCATCTGGGTAAAATTTATGATATTCAGGTGAGACTCTTGAGGGGGATTGTACCGGATAGCATAATCCGTGAGGCAAAACATATGGGCGAAGGTGTATATTTTAAATTCTGTAATGTCCTGCCGGTAAAACAACTTTGTGACTACAAATTGATTGTATATCACTTTGTTGATCCGGAATATAAAAAAAGAGTTTCCCACACTCACAACACTAGATTAAAAACTAAGGGCTCCCTGTTTGTTCCCCGAATTAAAAATTACTTCGGAGAGCGAACATTAAACTGCGTTGTTCCAAGATTGTTCAATGATCTCCCACAAACCATCATTACCATGAAAGATCAGAAAGTGAAAAAAAAGAACTGAAGAAATATCTTCTAGATACTTTATAGTGCCTGTTTATAAATAAATTTGTAAAATATAAATAAAATAAATGTAATATAAACCTGTCATAAAAAAAATGTGTCCCACCGAAAAGTCTTTAGACTTAGTGGGTAACAAATTCTTGTATGTATTTTTTTAATTATAAAATAAACGCTGCTCTGCAGCACTGAAACTGAAAAGCAGACACAACAGAAAGGCATGTATGACAAGATGTATGAACAACAACAACAAGTAAGTACCTAGGTACTAGGTACCTACTTGAATTCAATATTTGAGGATTAATTATTTTTAGTTTTGGAATTCAATCATAAACAAGTAACTAGCAGTGGCGAGCCGTGATTTATTTTATAGGTAATCTATTAAAAATGTTCATTAATTTGTACTACATATAAGTACTTACATAACATGTAAGTAATGTAATTATAAATTACTATTTTTTCTGTGGCTCTGTGAAAATCAACTCAAACAACAATTATTACTAACCACGCGATATACGTAGCTATAATCTACACTATTTTAATAGAATACTAAACTTGTACAAAAGTTTATTAACACATACCACAATGACATTCAGCAGATATTTCCATTATGATCTGTCATTGACAGTACTGTCAAGACTTGAGCACTGGCCGATTTCTTTTAAAATGAATAATGCCTAAAACGGCCACTGCGAACGCCACCTGTCCTATGTGATACATAATATGTCAACGGTATCCCATCAAAGAAAAATAGTCCTTCGGAAAAAACGTTCGAAATACTAGTTTCCAAATAGAGAATCTTCTAAAAATATTTGTAATCTGCAAGTTTGTTTTAGTACTTAAAAAGCCGACTTGGGTTAAAGACGAAAAGTACAGTGTACTTTTTTGTATGGAAGAATAAGCTGAGGTAATCGGCTAGTTTTATCGTTCAGTGAGAATGGACTGGGCGCTGGCGCTGGGCGCACTTCATAGATATTTTTTTGTAGAAAGATATAAACGGTGTTTCATAATAAATAACAATTACTTTATATATTTTCCCATAAACATGGTTACTATAAATGATTATAATTTAAAGTAAAATATAATGGTAAGCTGTGCATAATCGCTTACTTTGACGATTCGCCCCTGGTAACTAGGTACCTACTTATCAATGAAAATTGTTATTTCAAGGTAATAATAATAATAATAGCAGGCAAGCCAACGTTCGAGAAGGAAAACTAGTATGTACCTTTATATAAAATGTATACGTTTGTATATAAAGTGTTAAATAAATAAATACAGAATATAAAATACTTTTTAGATCCATAGGAATTAATTTAGGTCTGAAATGGTTGAAATACAATGTATTCTTAAATAACATGAACGTAGCAGGCACAAGAGAAATGTTGAAATGGATGACTTCTTTGTTGGAACTCCGACCTTGCTCTTTGTTCTAAAATCACCATCGTTGCCTCAGGCGACACCTCCGTTACCAGAACCCAGTGTTTCAGATTCGATTTTATAATTCACACCTATCAAACGCATTATTATTCATTTTTATTGCCTTGTTCCTGACTACTCACTGATCACATATTATTATGTAAGTGTCTGTCATTGCACCATTTTATATTGCTGCGGAAGATTCCAGAAGGTCGCTGTATTGTGTAAAACGAACGTATTGGCCAATTTGTAATAGAAACGATAAAAGCGTAAGAGCCAGTTGTACCAAAACAAAGTTTTGTTGAAAACAGTTTGATAAATTTGTTCCATTAAAAACCTAAATATTTAAAAAAAGTATCAGCTCTTACAATTAATTGTTAAATTTACTACCTGGTAAAGGGAGTATAAAAATTGGAAAATTGTTTTTAGGCGTTGCCTAGTAGGTGATTTGGTTCAACCGGATGAATCTCATCCACGTGATAAAGGTTTCAGCTCTTTTATTTCACAAAAGTCAACAGATGGAAGAGTTGAGGAAATGTGGATGTTCAAACATGTGCAGAATAGTGAATTCTTATTTTATTATTAAAGGAAATAACCCGCTAAGCCTCTACTTTGAGGCTTTTCAGCAGGTGGGATAGAGGGGATATGGAAGGAGGCAGTGAAAAATGCACCACAACACCTAGACCAATTGAGAAAAAATGTTTCTTGGATTTTCTTCTAGCAACTGACGGGAATCGAACCCGCGATGCCAATTTTACAGTAGGACGTCTAACCAACTGCGCCACGGCGCCTTTACACAATGTTACACAGCGTGTAAAGTGGCCACCTTAACTAGCAAATCACAGGTCATAAGCCCTGTAAATGCCTAGACTTCCGTATTCCCTTCTCAAAAATATTTTTTCTCTGTTGAAAAAAATTTAAATACTCTTATGATAATTAACCCAAATATTTCAATTTTACTGGGCATTTTCAACGAATTGTACATTAATATTTTACTACACTTGACTCCCTTTTCGCCATTGAGATATAATATATAGAGATAATCTATGCGACATCCCATCGGTGATAGGTAATAAAGAACTCACACGAGAGGTAGTATCATACATGATCAGTGCAGGCAATTGGTAAAATAAACCAAAGTAGGGAACAAAATGCCGAACACTCCTCTAGTGGAACGGAAGGCCTGTTGACTACTGCCAACAGGCCGGCTTCTCCTGTAGAGTTTTAAGTGGTTTCCTCTCCACGTGAGCAAATGCTGAGAAGTTCCTTTAGCCCACATTAATATTTCCCTCCTGATTCCAAAAGTTTAGATACATTTTAAGATATTTAATTGCAGAAAAATCCACTTTTCGAAATATAAACCTTGTATATTATACGCAAGGTAAATAATAAAGCAACTCCCACATAATTAAAAGCTGAAAAGTCGTCCCCAAAGGAAAGAGACTGGCCAGCAGATGGAGCAAGTGTGACACGTCATATCATGTCGACTTTAGCAAGCAAAACACGTAGAACAGTATTAAACACATGCCAATTGGCTGCAGGTTGAGGGAACATATTTCGAACACTCATGTGTACTCTAGTTATACACTTCACTGATTTTGACACGGTTTTGAAATTACAAGGTCAAAAAAATAATTAAAAATATTTTTAAACATTAATTCAACAATGCGTGGAAGTTATAAAATGTCACTATTCCGTATTAAAATGCCCTAAATCACACTGTTACTTTACGGATAATACTCGTATATGATTGAATTTTTTTTGAAATCTCGAATCGATTTTTATACAGAGAAACCTACCGAGCATTAAAAAAATTTCAGTGTATTTTTTTAACTATATTTTTATTGGGATAATTTTTTGGATTATTGTCGGCTTCGTGGTGTAATGGTCAGCGCGTTTGTCTACCATGCGAGAAGTCTCGGGTTCAATTCCCGACATGGGTGACATGAAATATTTGTTTAAAAGGATGTTTTCACCCTTGAATATTTCATTGTCCCTGGACTGGTAACTGAAGCGTAAGACTGATCATCTTACCTTCATGTAGAAAAAATTATCAAAACACGCTACGATTAGTGTACCAATGCAGTACTCTATGCACCATTAGGTACGAAAGGGGACTGATGAGTATATTCTTTAAGTATATTTTTTAGTATATTTTTTTTAGTAAATTTTTTACATACTTTTTTTAGTGGAACGTATCCGCCGTGTATACAGATAGTCCAATAAATTAAAAAATGTAAATCATTAAGGGTATGACTGGGGTTCGAACCTTGGACCTTGGAAAAAAAATGATCAAGATACGCTGCGATTGATGTACAAATACCCTATGCACTACTAGGCGCGAAAAAGGAATGATGAGTATATTTTTTTATTACAATTTTTTATGTTTAATTTTTTTAGTAATTTTTTTGATAGCCCAATGTATTAGAAAATGTAAATCAAGTAGGGTAAGACTGGGGTTCGAACCTTTGACCTCTGATCCGAGGACCACGACTCGATTCAAACTTTATATGCTGTAAGTGATCCTTATATTTAAATCCAGAAATTTGTGATAACCAGTAAACGATTTTATCGCTTTCAAGACATCTTCGAGACTGGTAGGTATATTTACAATGTATTTTTATTTTTATTTAGAAATTTTACATTTAGAAATTAAGTAAATGAATACCGTTTAATATTATGCAAAGGCTTATTAATAGAAATCCGGGTAAAAAAATCGACTTTCCTGGCAATATTAACAAAATACCCAGGTAATTTTATTTATTAATAATATTACTGGTGAATTCACTTCTTACACATGAAATGTGATCCTACCGTATTCCCTTTTAATCCCAGCAGTACTTTGACATTTGCAAACGACACAGCACGACATAATTGATTTTAAATCGGCAGTTGCGTACTAAAGCTAGGGTTTCCTAGGTCAGCGGTGCCCGTATTTTAACGGCCGTAGTGAACGGTGATGCGGTGGATGAGTGGTTTCCTAGGGAAACGGTGTTAAATGGTGTTGATAACACCGTTTTCCTAGGAAACCACTCTCTAGTCGACGTTACGACGGCTATCCACCGCATCACCGTTCACTACGGCCGTTAAAATACGGGCACCGCTGTCCTAGGAAACCCTAGCTTAAGCGACGCCGATGTCTAAAGAGTACCTAATGGCCAAAACGTAAAACTTTTCTAAAGTTTATATTTGAAGCACTAAGTTTGTGATTATTCATTAAAACAACATAAATAAAACAACTTTGACTTTAACTACTAATTTTTATTTTCCACCTACCGGTTTCAAAGCAATCAAGCTTCTTTGTCAAGGTTTACGTAACTAACTAATTGATTCCTTTTTTATTTTTATCATGTTCACTAAATACTACACGTGGACCCAATTAATCAAGTCGGTTTTTCTTTACACGGGTGGTAATTTGATATCATTATTTTCGAAGTTAGACAGGAGAGGACTAAAAGAAATATTGTTTATTTGGTTATTAATTATTATTGTTTTCTTATTATGAACCACTTTTTTCATTTCTAAGTTGTCTAATTTTAATATTTTATTTTCAACATGAAGTAATTTTAATCCAGTGTCTTTATTGAAGTTATAATTATTTTCTATCAGATGATTTGCGAATTCAGAAAAATTATTATTATTTAAGCATCTTAAGTGTTCTTTTACTCTAATATTAAAGTTTCTTTTTGTTTTTCCAATGAAGATTGAATCGCAATCATTACAATTTAATTGGTATATCCCAGATTTATTATATTTATGGACTTTGTTCCTGTTCCTGAATGTTCCTATATTATTAGTTGTGTAGAAAGCCGGTTTAACGTTTGATGGTAGGGAATGAGAATAAGAAAACCATAATTAATAACTAAATAAAAAATATTTCTTTTAGTCCTCTCCTGTCTGACTTCGAAAATAATGATATCAAATTACCACCCGTGTAAGGGAAAAACTACTTGATTCATTGAGTTCACGTGTAGTATTTAGTGAACATGATAAAAATAAAAAAGGAATGAACTCATTAGTTACGTAAACCTTGACGAAGAAGCTTGTTTGCTTTTGCGGTCGGTGTAAAATAAAAATTAGTGGTTAAAATCAAAGTTGTTTTATCTATTTTCGTAAAGCTTTTCATTTGTGAGTAGTTTAGTCGGATTCAGTTTGATGCGCGTATGCGGTTTCTGGATTATTCTATTTCTATGCGCTTTAATAGCATTTTAATTATCCAACCTAAGTAAATAAGCTCAGTGTTCCGTTAAAATGTTCGGATTTGCGAATCTACTGCTAAAAAACTTTCGGAATCCTTGCCATAAATATGTATTTACCTTAATATTTGTATAGAATTAACAGTTTAACTGGTCATTGGTTTTTCCAAATTTGTGGATTTTATGTATCACTCCTCTTTTATTCTAATACTGTGATAAATTATATGTATAATACATTCTTAGTCTTCTAACGATGGATAAAAAATCTGATATCAAATCGGATTAAATTTATTAATATTTATAAAAATCAATTTCAAACACCTTTTTTTATTTCACAATAAAAGCACTTTAATGTTTATTGTAATAAACTTCCGTTTAAAGTGTTAATGTTTTTTTTAAAATTTTATTATCTGCCATACAACACAAATAAGCGCCTACAAGAAACGTAAAAATGACAGAAGTTTTGTTACAAGGTTGCGTGTATTAAAATAAAAGATTCACTTACATATTATGTGGTGTTTTATTTACAAATTTTATGACTTAATTCCCATAAAAAAATTCGAATACAATGAATGAGAGATTTAGACAATATTGAATGAAATCTAGCCGTCGAAAGTGAATTGAATTTACGTTTACGATAAATGTCGTAAGCCGTGTTGTGTCGGTCGACCGCTACCAACGTTCAACGGAGGGAGTCTAATTTACGTTTCCGTTTCGCCGCAGTTGGTGCCTTGTTATGTTGGTATATTGGTGGGCCTGGTACTTGGTGTTGCCAGTGCTCATAATACCTAAGAAAAAATATGTACAAGCGACAAAACAAAATTACGAGTGATATCTGCCTCGTAATGTAATAGTAAGTTTGAAATGGTTACCATTTATGAGGTTCCGAGTCAAAATCCCAATAAGGTTGACAAAATACATATTTTATTCATTGTCTAGTTGAGAATTGATGAAATATGGACAAACATGGGCAAAATTGAAAATGTTGCTCCTGAGTATTTTTAAACTTTTAAATAATCTATAGAGAAAGGGGAACTAAAATCCCAACCGCCTATGCGCTCTGTAGCTACAATCCCCTTGAGGAGATTTTCTTCAAAAATGGTGCTATAAAAAATATCCGGATTAAATGAATAAATCATATCTCAGAGTAATAATTCACTGAAGAACCCTCTTTAGCTCTTTTGCATAGAACAAAGGGGTTCCAATGTTGTTGGTTTGGTGTTTGGTTTAACAACAAACGTGTAACGGATGGTTTTGGTTTGCTCTCATAATTCTCGACCTGAGTACCTGCGGCCCGTTGTATTACTGTAAACTGTTGCTAACTTCGTGGTTGATATTCATAGAACAGTTCTTGTCCGTATGGACGACTGTATTAGCCAATGTCGTGTACTCTGAGCATCATTTATTATATAGTCGTGTTGTAGGAGGGTTTTCGCAAAATTGTAATAATGTTATAGTAAAACCGTGTGATCGTGTTATAGGAGGGTTTTAAGGAGGGTTGAATAACGTGGTATTTTAAAATCATAGTATTGTTTATAATATCTATGCTTTCTAAACTAATTTCTTGGAGGAGAAATCGTAAAATAATGAAAAAAGCCGATATTATCAGAATACATAATAAAAAATTCAATTTAGATTTACTGTAACACAAACATAATAAAACGATGAATTACTTACTTTCAAGAAAAATGACGCTTATTTATGAAAGAAAATGTAAGTTAATTGTTCTACAATAAATTTATTTTATTGTATCAAGTTTTGTGTTATATTTCTTTAAATGTTTTCAAACAATAATGTCTGACTTTCTCGCGTCAATCAAAATGGTGAAAAAACCCTTGTATGTCGCTTGACAACACCCAGAATCCGAATTATAACAAAACGATACGATGTTTAACGATTATTTATAATAATGTATATTTAAAATTTATTTAGATTTGACCACTTCTTAGCAATTGATTTTTCACCAGTGACCGGGTTTCGTCGCGACCGAAATCGTCGAACTGGTGATATACTCACTAAATTCTTGTAGTGGCAGGAAACGTGTTACATGCCAGAGAATCCAACCCTTCAGGTCTCATTTAATTGAAAACACACGCATAACTGATTAAAATTGTCAATTATTATTTTTATTATTTTACTCAAATCGCTCTCCCCGAGAAAAATCAATTTCTTAACCCCTCTCTTGAAAACATATTTTTTTCTTTGAAAGCTTAAACCGCTCTTACAAAATATTTCCACCAGAAGTGTGTCAATGGTTCTTTTGGGTAAAATTGTCTCTCATCTAGCACCGTCGTGCACTGATACAACTGTTCTGACGGCAGTGGCGAGCGGTGATTTATTTTATAGGTAACCTACAAAAAAAACATTCATTCGTACCTCGTACCTACATCATCATCGTTCCCTTTCCGCACCTAATGGTGCATAGGACACTGCATTGGTACACCAATCGCAACGTATCTTGATCATTTTTGTTACATTAAGGTAAGATGATCAGTCTTACGCTTCAATGGCATTATAATATTGAACTATGAAATATTACTGGTTTATGCTGAAATTATAACATAAAATTGTATTTAAGTTTATTTCGAAGCACTTAATTTGAATTTCTGTGTTAGTAGTAAGCACAAATTTTACTTAAATATATAATTTTAGCTATATATATGTACCTAGTACCAAATGACTGCTTTCTTAATCGAAAACTTCATCTCACGCTCCTGATTGAAGGGCACCGGAATATGACCCTTCACAATAAGATTTGCATTTTGCCGTATTGTTTATAAACATTGAAAATATAACGTGAAATAACTGCCAATCTTATTGAATATTTCAATTTTATCTGCATATCGACAAACATGGGAAATTTCAAGTAAAACACATCGTAAGTCTTATCGTTTCTTTGTAATCGAAGACTAGGTAAATGTATCTTCACGAAATTTGATCAGCCATTCTACGGTGTTTAAAGATTTGAAAAGGTGAAAGAAAATTATCTTTATCTGTAGCGGACATTTTGTGAATGAAATCGTGGACGAGTTTCGATAAAATCTCTAAAATTTCAGCTATTCTTGCGAAATAAAACCGTTACTTGTGACTCATTTCAGGTCTCTTAATCTATTTATATTTTTAAAATACCAAAATCTTTGTTTGCAAATCTTCTTCTTCTTCTTCAGCCTGTAGCCATCCACTCCTGAACGTAGGCGTTCTCTATTCTCCTCCACGCCAAAGGTTATTGGGCTAATTTTTTTTTACAGTATGACGAGATAGTGAATTTGGATCGTCTTTTTAAAGTATTTTTAGATATATTATAAAATAATGCCTAGTAAGAAAAGCCCGTGCTAAGGCAGACTAAAATATATGTTTATTTATATATCTCCATATACATACACACACACGTGTGCACCCTTATAAACATTCATAAACATACCCACATACATACACATACATACACACACATACACACATATACACACATATACATGCATTTCTTACTAGGCTTTACAAACCCACATATACATGCATACGTATAACACACACATATGCATACACACCCTTACATACACATACATACATACACATACATACATATATTTGCATCCACGCCATTTCTGCATGCTTCGCAATGTCTCTCCAGTGGGCTCGATTTGTCCAGGTTTCTAATAGTAGTCCGAGGGCACCAGCACGTTGCAGAGACGTTTTGAATCGTCTGAGCTGCGAGCAACATGACCAGTCAACCACCATTTTAACGTAGCAACTTTTTCAGTAATATCCATCACTCGCGTTTTTGTTTTTATGATCTCATTTTTAACTTAGTCTCATCGACTCTGTGTGTATAACTCAGTTTATTCTCACTTCTGTTGGATAGTGTTATGGTGTCGAACCCATACAAGAAATGGCAAAATACAGGAATATCTAATACTATCCGTTTAAGGCGATCCATCCAGCGCGGAGCAAAAAAGGCAGTTTTCAAACTAAACTTTAGAGTCTAATAATAAGTTTAACATAAAATTCTGAAAACCATATAAAAGATTGAAAATTTATCTAGTGGATAGATGAAATAAAAAAATTAAATTATTTGACAAAAAAATGCAAGAAAAGTGCACTATTCGTTTTTTCAACATTTTCAACACAAAGTTTTAAAATTTATATTTTATATTTTTTATTGTCGTTATTGAAAGATTTATTATTGTTCTGATCGAAGAATAGGATAATTTTATGAAAAAAAGTATTTAATTTTCGTAAAATGCAATTCTTTCAGAGTCCATTTCGAGTTAAATTGTTAATACTAAATCGCTCTTTCTTATGCATATTACTCTTGTTGTGTTCTATGTTTTTTTTATGCATTTATCTATACAACACATATTTTTTAGTTATGTGTTTTTAAAAATTATTTTTAAAAAAATGCTTAAATATGGATGTTGATGGGGGTGCGGGCATTTAAAAATAATGAGGAAATATTACATACTACGAATACCGATAACAATATGCGAAATGGATTTTTGAAAATTAACTGTATTATCGAAATTAATATGGATATTGTGAAAAAAGTTTTCATTAATATGTTTAAAAATAAAATTGATGAAAAACTCGCCTTCACAAAAACGCGCCACGATTGATCGTGACGTCAAGATTCATATTCGTCTACAATGTTTGGCTTTTTTCATACTATTCGTATGGGCCGTTATTGTAGCGTGGATTTTACAAAGGATTTCGACGGTGTGAAAAATATATTCGTTGTGCATCTGGGTACTGGGTACTATACAGTATTTATAACCTTTTTTCCAGACACCACACACAACAAAAATAGTTGTAAAATAACTAATATATGTCAATAATTGAGGATGAAATAATATACGACGATCTCTTCATGAATAAATGAAGAATGGTCGAAAATGAAAACGCCTCTTATCTTCACTCGATTTCCTCAGTCAGGATTTTTACCCGAGAGCATCCGTCGATTTAAAAGCATTCTACGAGGGTTTTGGTTCTATTTCACATGCAGAACTGTATTCTTTATCCTTCTGGACACGGAAAATGTATTTAGTTCTTAATTATTTAATGTTTCTGAATGCAAGAAAAGGTATTTCAATTGATAATTATTACGACAGAAAGAAAGCGAATTTTTCAATGAGTGATATTTAAGTTCCGATTAAGCATAAAAAAACAGTGATAATCGAAGTTTGATCGATTATTATATGTATTGATCTATCATTAGACAGCATAATGGATTCACCGAATCAAATATTCGTTAGAGAAATCATTACAAAACCGATAAGTCGTAGGTAATATGATGAACCTTTGATCAAAGTAACGCTTTAATATATAGTACGTTTGATAGAAATTACGAAATGCATTTTATTTAACAAACGACAACAGAGATGGAGAACATTTGACATAAAGAAATGTGAAAGTCCAGGCATTTACAAGGCGTGCGACCTGTCACTGGCTGGTTTGAAAATAATATTTACTTCAAAACTTACAAGCACGTTGTAATGTAACGTAAGCACACATGCCAATTACAATGTACATGCGAGTACTATAAAAAAATATTTAAAATTGCGTAACAGAAAATGCAATCTTTATTTATTCATATTTTGCCTTACATACATTATTAATTTAAAATTGCGTATCGGAAAATTCAACCTTTTTTTAATATTTTTTGCCTTACATGCAATGTCAAACATAATTTATCCTCTTAACGAGTCTGATATTTTTTTTTACATGTGCTCATAAAAAAACATAATATCCGGAGGGTAAATTACAAAATTTTAAAACAGTTTAAAGCACTTTACATATATTTAATTTCTTTCTGTATACCTATATATTATTAAAAAAGAACATAAATTATATATTTACTTAGTATTGGCGGCCTCTGTGATGTAGTGGTTAAGACACTTGAGTCACACATGGTAGGCTTCGGGTTCGATTCCCGGTGCGAACACAAAATTCAAATTGTGATTTTTCTCAAGCCTTGGTGTTCTGTACTGTAATTAACCAATATGATGGGCCCTCCTGGCTTATTAGGTGCAAAAAATACATTTAAATTTAATTGTAGTAAAAAAAAATTATTGATAACTTTGTAATCCATAGAAAAAAACAAAAATTCACCACATAATACATAATTAGAGAGACTTTTTCAGAGTTTTAAACTGGTAATCCTAGCACGGAAAAGATCCACCTCTCTTGCTGGGCTGTATTGCCGTGGAAGGCAACACAGACTTTTTATTCTTCTGCATTCTGGAACAATAAATAACATGTGATGCCATCGTTCCATATAATTGAATGCACTCCAAAACATTTGGATTAAAAAAGTTTTGACAAATAAATTTCGCAATTAAAATAATAATTATTGATACGAAGTTTATTAGGTTTTTATAAGTTATGTACATCATTTAGTAATTAATCAATAATGTATTACTTATACCTATTTTGCTTGCTATTTATTACGCTATAATTACAGCAACATGTATATATATATATATATATATATATATATGTATATGAAGATTTTATACTAGATTTGTCTTATATACGGTAATTTGATACTGAAAACAAATCTTTGAGATTTAGGTTATTCAGAACAGAGCTTTGAGAAACATTTTTGGTTTGCCTTGGGTTAAACCTGTTGAAGACATTCACCGCCATACGATTTTTTTTCCATTCAACTAATACATTTCATAATTTTAAAGCGTTTTTAATATCCTCAATTTCTCATCTCACTTAAATCTGAATTATAGTTTTAAAATTGATAAATACCTTAGCTAAAATTGATAAATGCAACGCACGACTCCAAAATTTTTTATTTAACAAAGTTTCTACTAACAAAATTTGGTTTAATAATATTGACTGGTTCTCTGATATTTAACTGCTCGGTGAAATTAAAAAAAAACATATAAATGTCAAATTACAGCCCTTTGTTCCTAAATCAATTTGCCAACACTATGAGTGATACTTTTATCCGATAGATTTTGTATGTTGCTTGTATCATGCTTTTTATTGTATTTTATAGGGTATAATTAATTCCTGATGTCCCGAAATGAATTTATGTAACTCCTGTAAATATAATATTCATATGTATACTTATTTGTATATAACATTTATTGATCAATTATAATAAAAACTCTAAAGTATATTATGCCTCAATGAAAAATTCGAAAAGGACTGTGCAGAAAAGATTTTTGTTGCAATTCAATACCTAATATTGAAACGCCCAGTAATTAGAAAATTAAATCACAAATAAATGAACGTAGTTATGTAGAAAGCAGCCAGTCCACAATTTTGAAATAAATGAGATATTGATGTTATCGGGTGCAGTAAGGTCAATTCTATGTTTTGCTAAAAACAGCCAGACTGCTGTTATACAAAAAACTGTATAAATCACCTTCTGAAAATGGTGTCGATCACAAAAACGGCATTTCTCAATTTGCAGAAAACACTTACAGCACTAGAACAATCTTACGGTACATTCTAATCATTAACACTGGTCAAATACATAATTAAATTCCTGTTTGTCTTGTAAAAAAAACTAGTTTACTCTTTATTTATCATTTGTTTAAGTCAAAAACATTCAACTGTTGTGTAGATTGGATGTTTCACCCTTTTCACAAAAGCGCTATTATCTCAGTTTCACTTTTCTACAGCTGACTGCTTTCTGCATAACTACGTTCAAATGAAACTATCTGACGTCAATTCCATCAGTCACTGGATATATAAAAAAGAATTATAAACATGGAAAAATAACTTTTACGGGGGACAGACTATAATCATTTTTTCATGAAGGAACTAACATTTGCAACTACCGATAAATGATCAATGTATCATTAATTTGGCACGCGGCCAACTATTACGAAAGATGATGCAAAAAAGCATGTGACTTTTAAACCTTTTGACCTCTTTGTTGAACCGAAATTTCTGAGTTCAAATGCACTGGAAATGACGGCCTTATTTGTATTGAACGAATAAAGATTCTCAATCGAATATTCTCTAAAACTCATATTTAAAGAACTAACTATATTCCTTAAAATACAGCTTGATTAGAATAACAGTTGTCAGCAAAAGTGAGGACATAACTTTGTAGTAACGTCTAAGGAGTTATTTATATTGAAACACAAAAAATCATTCGTATCTGGCATGTTATTTTTTTTAATACAATGCTTGACATATAAATCAACATAATTATATAAAATCAGCTTTAAAAAAAAAAAAAATATTTGACGGACTTATGCAGTCCATTCTAACGATGGTAAATACAATTTCTTATAAAAGATACAGGCACTGATAAAATAAAATACAACGAAATAATATTTAAGCTAGGACAAAAAAAAAATTACTACCTTAAGACAAGATCTGGTATATCTTAGTTAATTTTTAAAACTATAAAGAAGACTTTAAGTGTAAGAACACCAAAAAAGTCCAGATCTTGTCTAGAGTTTAAATATAATTATTAACGACATTCTTACAAGGTTACGTCATTTTGCAAAAATGTTAGAGACAGGACAAATTGATCGAATGAAAAATAATTAATTTTTTGTTTTTCATGAAAACAAGTATTTAATGTCTTATTTTTTTGTAAATCACTGTATTAAACACACTATAATAGACTTGATTTTGCGTTTTTTGTACCAATTTTCAAAAACAGAGTCTCATGTTTGCATGAAAAACTGATGAAATCGATTTTATCGGTACATGATCAGTGATCAATAATTTCCCATCACTAGTGACATTATTTTGGCAGCATTCATTTTAATCGAGCTATATTTTAAGAACTATAGGTGATTCGCAAAGTTTAATAATTTAACGCACCGTCTGCTCTTTTAAAACCGGTACAAAGTTACTACTAGATATTCCTTTCCTTATTCTTTCACTATGCCTAGGAAAAACGTTATATTAAGTTTATGAGTAAGACCCCATATTAGAGCCAGATTAACGGAGTTCTAGTGTATTTTTTTAAAGAAAGGGAAATCTTTATGTTCTTATGATTAATCCAAATATTTCAATTTTGGAAAGTAAGGAGTATCTAAAATAAAAAAGTGAACATTAAATTACAATTACTATGGCGACTGCTTTTCTTGCATTTGGCTCGCCAACGGCCGGCTTAACGCAATAAATAGCATGATAAATAATAAATAAATAAATAAAATAGCAGTTTTGGAATATTTTCCATATTAACACTGGTGAAATTCAAATAAGTGATTGCGCAGCAGGATTATACGTCGCAAAACGTAAATATTTTGACATTTAATATTAGGTGTTTACGGGTGTTCCATTGTGATCGCGAATACGATAAACAACCAAGGTGAGAAATTGTTATCACGTCGCTTATTAGCACGTCGATGGTTATTCGTGATTGAGCTCCAGCCTGCCAACGGTAATACCAGTAGGAAGAGCATTGTCTTTGGTTAACCGTATCTCTTCGGCTATAGACATCTGACAGGTTACTGGTAGAAAGTTCAGAGAAGATTGATTATTTTTTGCTATATTTATTTTTATTTTACCGTAACTTCATATTCAAATTGTACTGTTATTTTTTTCGTGTATTGTATACCTTAATGTATTAATTTATTTAATGCAAAAAAAAAAAACATAATTTCATCATGGAGCACAATTCATTTTGTTTATGTCCCGACTTGTTAAAAAATTTCGTGTTAAGTCGGGACTCTTCCATATATAAATCAAAAGCATTTATTAACATATTAAACAATATTCAAAATAAGCAAAACAATACACAAAATAATAATAGAAAAATATAAATAATAAAAATTTATACATGTCGAAAAATGGAATGCAGAAAAGTTATATAATAATACATGTCAATATTTTATTAATAATTTTTAGTAATTTTATAATCCAATTCGGTAATTAATTAATAGTAAAAATAAATACAAAATTATACAATAAAGTAATAATAGTACCAAATCTAAATATAATATGGTAGAATATGTAATTTAATAGACAAAAAATATATTTACAAATAATCATGCATCACTATTAAGTTTATTCAAAGATGATATACGTATATGGATAATAATAAAGACAGCATCGATATTACGGGAATGGATTTCTGCGATCAAATGTGGACTAACTGGTAAATGATTAATATGTATTTATAAATGTAAAATGTAATAATGTATAAAGTATCAATGATGTGTATAAACTTAATATATATGTATGTAAAAAATATAATATGAATATGTATGTGTGAATATATATGTATATATGTGTGTGAATGTATGGTTATGAATGCATTACAAGTGCCCCGACTCAACACGGATTTTCTAGCAAGTCGGAGCAAGTTCACAAACATGGGTCGTTCCTGATTGTGTCGCTATAAACTGTGTCTCTGTCCTTAACAAATGTATGTATAATGTAATTAATAAATAAAATAAATTTCCGAAGCTATCCTATACCGTGGTCTCTACCCCTCGATAAAATCTAACTATGGATCTTCATCTTAAATATAAACGTTGTTTTGGAGAACTTAATATGTTCATCCAAGACGTTTAACACTCTTGGAGCTATGAAAAGTGTATCCGAGCAAACATCGTACGTGTTCTCGATATTAAGTAGTTTAGGTTACGCGAAAACCTCGTACGGGCATTATGTTGGGACCTCCTTCCGTAGTCGCCTGACCAGAAAATTGTCAATACTTTCTTGATATAAATTTGACGGATATCAAGTACCTTTAATAATTGAAATCATGGTTCAGATGGGTAAGTCGGAGGACACCGATGCATAACTCTAAGAATTAGTTTTTGCGTCTTAATTAGGAGGTTCATGACAATTGTCGAGCAACCTCCCCAGCCAATTATGCCATAGGCAGCCACCGATTGGAAAATTGTAATGTACACAAACGTATTAAATAAATCAGTTGAAATTTATTTATTCATTCAAAATTACACTAGTTTAAATATTTATGAACTTATTAAGGGTTTTTAGGCTATGCCCGTGTCAAGCAAGCCACAATAAATAACAATAAAAATACATAGTAAAATCAATTAGATCAAATTATAATGACATAGAATAACAATCTATAAAAAAAAGTTTAATGTAATAAATAATGAAATTCCAAAGAATACAATGCAAAAAAGATAATCAGAAATAATTTTTAAAATATAAATTATACAAATTAAGAATCACACATAATCAAATATACAAAATAGTGGTATCATTAAAATCAACAAAATAATAGTAAAATATAGTAGTTTTAAAAAAAAACAAAATAAGAGTATCATTGAAATCAACAGAAAAATAATATATATATAAAAGCATAATTGGAATGATAATTGAGATATGTTTTCTAGAAACTCACTCAATACTTTAGTAAGAAATAGGAGCAATAAATCATTTGCCAAATAATAGTAGGTACTAAATTAAATTATACGAAAATACGTAATGAAAAAAACATAAAAATTATCAATATATATAAAAAGCAAATAAAATTAAAAGTATGGAAGGAAAACCGATATGTAAATTTTTGCTAATCTCGAACTTTAAAAAAATTGACAAGCTCGTCCCTATCGATGTGCAGCAACCAATTGCAAACATTTTTCTTAAATACATTGGCACTTGTGGGGTTTTTTATGGCTGCAGGAAGTTGATTAAAAAAATTCGGAGCCAGGAAGGTAAAGTTTATTTGAGCTAGCTTATATATATCTTAGAAATTGAAATAAATCTCCTCTTAAAACAAATATAACGAAATAACGATTATTATGGGTGCTTATTTACTAAATTAAGGTGACGTTTGTGCAACGATGACATATACAAAACAATATCGGAACAAAATAAGTACAAGGGTATAAGTACAATAAAATACAAATATACATGACAAATATTGGAGTGGTTACTATAGCACTTTTTGTTATTTGTTTTGAGAAGCGGCGTAAGGTTGCGCAATACAGATGACAGAAGAAGAAATTCGAGACGAGCGAGATGTGATTAATGGACGAACGTTCGCCACTCCTGGCACACTGTGTTATTAGTACAAACTATCACAATACTTCCTATGGTCGGCCGTACAATGGTTCGTTTAGAGAATAGGCGAACATTTGTCAAATCTGCACGCCGGACTAAGCTAACACACTTACGTAATTCTGTGTAGAAATACGCGAAATAAATTATTTAAATATTTAAATCTTCCGAAATGGCGGCGACCGGCGTCAAGAGAAAGACAAATCAACGTAATTAAATATTTATATAGTTTTTTTGAATACGTTATTACTAGCGGTTGCAATTAATCTACGTCAAGCGAGATTACACAGAAATACAAATGCATAATTATTTGCAAGAGTATGAAAATAAAAATATATCTAATATGTAAGTGTTAGAAAGTATTCAATTTGATTTATTAAAACCGTTAGAAATTATTTATATAAGCATTTCTGCCGGGAGCTCAGTCAGCCCTAATAGACCCTAAGCCTCGTAAAAGGGTTCTCGCAAAGGTTTGCTTCCAACCTAATAAAGTCAAAATCAGAAAAAAAAATCAAGTGAGGGTCATCACTAGAGCCCTTACGGGGCACTGCAGATTAAACAAACACCTTGCTAGAATAAACCTTTCCGAAACTTCTGGATGTCGGTTCTGCTGTGCAAATGAGGAAACACACATACACATTATATGTGAATGTGATTATGATGCTCTACATATATATATATATATATATATATATATATTTATAGCCATTTTTGTGAAAATCACCTCAAGGGCGCTGTACAATAAATAAAAATAAAATATTAAATACAATATTAAATTTCTAATGTAACCCTAACGGGTTTTTTAAAATTGTAAATAAATAAAAAAATATAAAAAAATATCCTACCACGCAGTTGCAGCTACAGAGCGCATGGACGGTTAGGATTCTAGTTCATCGTTAAAATTTAAATTAAAGCAGATGAGAGCTTGATTACAGCACGTCTTGCAGCTACAGAGCGCTTGGACCATTTACACATTTTTAAAATTGACATAAACATTTACTGTATTAATGACATTAAAAAAAATAAATAATAACAAATAGGAGTAAGATTAAATGTCTTGCAGCTACTTAACACATGGACGGTTGGAATTCTAGGCCTCGTTAAAAAAATGAGGTAATTTACAGGTGAAAACATTTACATATGGAAGCTAGATTGCCAATCATCTGTTTATTTTTTTATTCTTAAATAAAGGTATTATTTTTTATTTATTTATTTATTAACCCTTATGGATTACATTTATTTAAATAAAAAAAGTATTTTGCAAATTTACATTCTGTTGTAAATAGTATTTTAACGTCTTTTGTAAAAGTTGTCTGAGTGAGTCTTTTTTTTGTTTAAAGAAGCTGGCATAAAATACAAGAACAAGTCTGCTTTTGATCTTTTTTTTATAAAAAAAATATTATTAAAGCTTACGGGTTATTACATTTACTTTACAAAAAAAAATTATTGATAAGATAATAATATTTTTGCTATGACTGCTATTCTTGCATTTGGCTCGCAAACGGCAAAATAATAAAAAGTATCTAATACATGAAAGTGAAAATTGAATTACAATTACTATGGCGACTGCTTTTCTTGCATTTGGATCGCCAACGGCCGGCTTAACGCAATAAATAGCATGATAAATAATAAATAAATAAATAAAATAGCAGTTTTGGAATATTTTCCATATTTACACCGGTGAAATTCAAATATGTGATTGCGCAGCAGGATCATACGTAGCGAAACGTAAATATTTTGTCATTTAATATTAGGTGTTCACGGATGTTCCATTGTGATCGCGAATACGATAAACAACCATGTTGAGATATTTTTATCACGTCGCTTATTAGCACGTCGATGGCTATTTGTGATTGCGCTACAGGACTGGTCATCTTACCTTCATGTCACAAAAATAATCAAGATACCCATTGGTGTACCAATGCAGAGCCATATGCACCATTAGATGTGGAAAAGGAATTATGATGATGAGATGTAGGTTTAAGAAACGTCTATAACTGCACTCTTAAAAAAATATTTTTTTTCATGTTATTCGTGATGTGCGGTGTTTCATTAAAAGTGGGATCCGGGAAAGTTTATTTTCGACATTTTGTGATAGTAAAATTATTGACGTAGTGTTATAAAATTAATGTGACATTTATTACCTTCTTAATATGTAGAGCAATGAATTACATTTTAAATTATCGTAGAGGCAACTTTGGTTAAGGTTCTACAGAGGCATGCGCAGCACGTGTCCAAGCCCGCTCCACCGCCGCATCCTCAAGACGCTCGTTATACGAGGCTGCTGCGTCAGTAGTTATAAAATCGAACCACCTTATACCTAATATTCTTCTCAAGCACTTACTCTCAAAATTCAAAAGTGTGGTGTTTTGAGCTTTGGTAAGGTGCCAAGATTCCCACCTATATAGAAGAACTGGCACTATACAAGAGTTAAATAATCTGTATTTCGTTTTGACCGAGTATAGACTAGAGTTCCAGACAACACGCATCATGTTAAAAATTGATCCAGCAATTCCTAGGCGGATTGCGAGCTCTTTGTGCATGCTTCCATACTCAGTTATGTGAACTCCCAAGTATTTAAAGCTGTCGACTTTCTCAATCCTCTGCCCATTATTATAGAGAGGTTGATAAGGGTCAGGACAGGATTTGTTGCACATAATCTGAGTCTTTTTGTATTAATATTAAGACCCAGACGAGTTGAGTTTTCCTGCAGTGTGTCAACAATTTCCTGAAAATTGCCAACAGACTTTTCAAAAAGAACTGCAAGGCGTTTAAATAAATGAATATCTCACTACCAGTAAAATGATCATTACCAACTTGTTTTAGAAACCCGACGATTTATTGCATTAGAACAGGTATTTTTTAACATGTTACAACAGAGATGAAGAACATTTAAGAGAAGGTAATATTTAAGTCCAGGCATCTACAGGACTTATGACCTGTCAATGGCTGGTTTAAGTGGCCACTTTACACACTGTGTAACATTCACCATTCTGCCTATATTTGAACATCTATATTCCTTCAATTCTTTCATCTGTTGATGTTTGTGAAGTTAAAAAGCTGAAACCTTTATTTATTAGGTATTTTTAGGGTATTTTTTTATCTAGTAAAGCTGCTAGAAATATTCCCTTGCCATTTTACCTGTCAATGACTTTTTTTTCAAAATTGTACCGCAAGTTGCACTACTATTTTTTGCCAAAAACCGTCGTATTTCGGCACTGAAACGAAAATGTTAAAATAATCCTATTTACTTTTTTATTTCCGTGTGGAATTGTACGATACGTCTGTAATGGGCTAATGTCGTGACGACCCGAAGCGTTCGTGATTCGATGCTCGGTGCGTCGAGTAAATTGAACCATTTCGACGCACCTACTAGAAATTGTTCACGGCGCAATCTTCAGGACAATTTAGATCTTACTTATACCATTTTTTGCATCCAAGGTTTCTATAATCACGATAAATAACAAGGACTGTTTTTTGTACACAAGATTGTATCTATAGAGCAGGCCTGGAATAAACATTCCATTCAAATTAGTAGAACGATAAGTTCATGCTTCTACCAGCTGAGACAAATTAAATGCATACGCAAAAATTTGCCGGTTGATGCCGCCCGTCAATTAATAAATGCGTTTGTAGTGTCTAGAGTCGATTATTGTAATGGTATCTATGCAGGTCTACCAATGAACAAAATGACTCGCCTACAATCTGTATTGAATGCCGCAGCGAGACTTATTTTCGGAATCTCTAAGTTCAGTCATATCACTCCACTACTTCGGGAACTACACTGGCTACGTTTTCCACAGAGGGTCGAATACAAACTCTGTTGGCTTATGTATAAGTCACTGCACAACTCGGCTCCGGAATATCTAAGGGAACTATGCATTCCAGATGAACTAGCTGACAGGCGTCTCACGCTTAGATCAGCTACGTCAACGGCGAGAGGAAAAGTTATTATACCTCTACGCAAACAGCGCACTAAATTTGGTGAGCGCGCATTTGCGGTCGCAGGCCCTATGGCATGGAATGCTCTCCCAGCAGAGGTGCGAGGCTGTGAAAGTGAAGTGATGTTTCGGAAAAAACTTAAAACCCACTTGTTCTCTAAATCATTTGAATAAATCCGTAGCACGTGACAACAAAATAAATTATTTTAATTAAATTACAAATTTAAAAGCTTCAATTAAATTAACTTAACAATAGAATCACCATGTAAAGCGCCCTTGAGGTATTTTATTACGAAAAGGGCGCTATATAAGTTATCCACAATAACAATAACAATTCTTAAACTCTTATAAAAATTCAAAAATACACATTTTAGTTCGTTAAAAACATAACATTGTTAAAACACCAAAATGGTGATATGCGATTCGCTTTTAAAAAGTGACGAAAATAGCATATTTAACAATCTGATAATAATCGGTTTAAATTAAATTGATTTATGCGAACACTATACTTCAAATATAATTTTTCAATTCAGCAAATAAATGTGAAAATCCGAATTAAGTCAATAATGGAGATTAGATTAATTTGACATTTGAATCAAATATTGCAACGGGGTTTATGAGACTATTATCATGATTTATCTTGTAATCTTATTTATTTAGATTGCGTTTTCATAAATAATGTGTAAATGTGATATTATTCTGTTTTTTGAGCACATAGTTAGCGGTTAACATTACTAAAGGCCAATCACTTCATTAAGAAATGCCATGGACCAGCGCCTGTGGTTCTAAAATAATGAAATGGGCTGTGTTATCAATGGCCGATTATATACAACAACAACAAACCATCACGCCCTTTCCCCGTAGGGTAGGCAGAGAGGATAGAACGCCACAACACTCTATCATTGCATACAAATCTCGTTTCCTCTATATTCATACATTTTCTCATGCACGCACGCCGATTATTCCGACTTTTGACATGTCTATCTTCAAGTATTTTTTGGATTTGGTCATGCCATGTCTTTCTCGGTCTACCTCTATTTCTGCATCCATCTTAGCCGTTCTTTCGCTGTCCATTTGTTCTACATGTCCAAACCAGCGCAGAGCTCCTTTCTTGGTTTTGTCGATAATGCTTGTCTTAGCCTTACATAATGTACGGATCTCAACATTTGTGCATCTATCATACATAGTTTTACATCACATTTGCCTGAGAGATCGCATTTCGACAGCATGCCTACTTTCATCCCTGTTTTTCCAAGTCCATACTTCGCTCCCATACATCAGGGACGGGACCAGGACTCCGTTGTGAATTGCCAATTTTGCCTCTCGTGACAAACATTTATTTGCCAAGGTCGATTTAAGTGCGCCGTTCACTCTGTTCCCGGCACTCACCCTCCTTTCAATATCTTTTTCAGTCATTCCATCCCTAGTAAACATATTTCCCAGATACACAAATTCCTCTACTTGTTTTAGTATAACTCTATTCACAGTGGTTTCACATTTAGTCATACTTTCATTTCTTTCAAAAACCATCACATTCGATTTATCGACATTCATCAGCAAATCGCTTCCCCAGCATACATCGTAGACCTTTGTTACTAAGAATTGCAGTTCCTCTTAAAGTTCCTCTAAAATCCACACGGCACTATAAAAACAAACTATTGAATTTAGTTTCTTCTTCTGATTATTCTTATTGGATTCCTCATGACTGGCGTGATCTCCAAAGGTTGAAAGATGCATCGAAATTCTTCATGCCTCTTTATCTCCAGCAAGGTGCACCGCATCCACACGGGGGAATATGCCACCTCCTTAACATCAATCCATCTGATAGACGACTTACCCTTTGGACTCCTTCCATGCACGATGCCCAGCATTACAGTCTTCTCGGGGTTCGTAGTTTCTCATCTGGGGATATAGCCAAAGAAACGTAGAATTATTTTTCGTCATGAAGTCGATAATCTTGTGTTTATTTGAAGTTCTTGGAGCATGAAAAAATTCGTTCTTCTTTTCGTCCATGGATTGATTTATATTATATTTTGTATGTTTAAAAAATATTTTTTCCACCTCGTAGTAATTGCATTTCCCTACCATGGAAGAAGTCTCGGGTTAAGTTCCGACACGGTTGACATGAAATATATATTTTCTTCTATTTGATATAAGATAAACTTCTAATTTGCTCACGTATTTATCTCGTATCAACTTTAGCTAAATATTTGTTTGTTCTACTTGTATTTTTGTTTTATATTTTTCTCTTTTTGCACTTACTCATATTTAAAAAAAAGCAACCTGAACGTATCTTTCAATTTTTATTTTATATATTTTTAAAATATATTATATATACACGCATCTACACCTTAGATTTCAAAATGTAATCTAGATTTAGTATACCCACGCAGAGGCCATGCCTATGTGGGATTTTTGTTATTTAGAAAAAAATTATATATTATGTCATAAAAAAGATACCAAATGTATACAAAAAAAATTAAAAAATAAATACAAATAAGGGTGTTTTTACACAAGAATAATTCAGAGTTTTATCAAAAATAACGATTAAAAAGGCCGTCTTATCTTCCCCGTAGTCTTTATGCAGGACCAAACATTCGTCTTAAAATGCCCTAATGGAGAAACAATATTTTTTTTTATATAGATGAATTTAGTAAGCTCAAATCAGTGTTTAATTTTAATATCAAGTTTGAAAATTAAAAATTTACTTGGTTCTCCGTCAGGCGCTGTTTTGGTCGGAGCGTTATTGGCACAGTTAGGAAGGGTTATATAATTGTTATTTAGACTTTTTTACACAGTAGATACTACATAAAACGTATTCTCTGTAAAAAAAAAGTTTTTTTTTTTCATTTTTTAAAATTTTTATTTCGAAATACAAAAATTTTATTGAAGTAAAATATTGAAAGTAGGTACTACCAGTAGGTCAAGATTCATGACCATCGCCTTACACACTTTTAGAACTTCTGGTTAGGGCTCTAATATAACTATATTAGTTAAGAAATCCCTGATATAAACTATCTCACTTGATTTATATCATCTGCATTATTATCTAATCAACTTTATGGTTCCATTTGAATGTCAGTTACTTGTTATATTTTTAAATATAATATAATAAACTCATTTTCCTCCTCATTTTTTGTCAGCACTACTACAGAGCTGTGAGAGAAATAATCGATTAAAATAGAGTAATGACTAGTTGATTCGATACTTGATTCTGAAGTTATTTTTGAAATAAGTTCTATTTGTTGTCTTATATGCAACATATGGAAGAGCTGACAAAATTTGGATGTTCAAACATATGCAAAACGGTTTATGTTACACAGTGTGTAGAGTGGCCACTTAAACCAGCCAACGACAGGTCATAAGCCCTATAAATGCCGAGACTTCCATTACTGGTACAGTTTTAAGTAGGTTTGAGGTCTTGGATTAGCATGGAAGAAGCAGATAGACACATTAAAAAAAATTAAACAAAAAATAAATGCATACTGCAAATAAATCATATTTTCGTAATTTCAGCACATGTTAATTTGGTTTTTCTTTTCTTTTCTTTTCTTTTCTTTTCTTTTCTTTTCTTTTCTTTTCTTTTCTTTTCTTTTCTTTTCTTTTCTTTTCTTTTCTTTTCTTTTCTTTTCTTTTCTTTTCTTTTCTTTTCTTTTCTTTTCTTTTCTTTTCTTTTCTTTTCTTTTCTTTTCTTTTCTTTTCTTTTCTTTTCTTTTCTTTTCTTTTCTTTTCTTTTCTTTTCTTTTCTTTTCTTTTCTTTTCTTTTCTTTTCTTTTCTTTTCTTTTCTTTTCTTTTCTTTTCTTTTCTTTTCTTTTCTTTTCTTTTCTTTTCTTTTCTTTTCTTTTCTTTTCTTTTCTCTTCTTTTCTCTTCTTTTCTCTTCTTTTCTTTTTTTCTCTTCTTTTCTTTTCTTTTCTTTCCTTTTCATAGTCATGTCATAACATATATATGTACCATAAACTTTTTAATAATTAAAAAAGAAATGGCCCACGTTCAGACGCTGTAGTCTTTGTGGGCATTTTTTCCAATTCATGTTATAGCTTAATTTTAAGATGTATTTTTTATAATTACTTTTCTATGTAAATAATATATATATGATAAAATAAACAAATAAAATAAAAAAATCCTTTTTCAAAAATGTTTTTCTTCTCTATTGAAACAAATTTAGAAATTTAGATACATTAAGATTTTTTGAGATTCGTGTATTGTGGTTGGGAATATCATGAATTAATGTGTATTTTAAATGTACGTTCGGTGATCAAAATATATTTTGATGCAAAAAATCGGTTCCTTTAAACATGCACTTACCCATTAAGGAACCTATAGCAAATTTAGGCATAATAAGCATTCTGGCGTGTCAAACCCTTCGTAAATAGAGCCAATTCCTATATCAAATAAATGTGTCAGAGTGATTTTTGTGCCATTATGTTTCTTCAGTATATATATTAAAATATATATATATATATATTTGCACCACAACAGGCCAGGAGGTTTAATTACAATGGTAGATTATATCACAGAACACCCAGGCTTTAGACGGATCACATTGAAAAAAAGTGTTCTCAACGTTAATAGAATCCGAAACCTTCCGTGTGTGCGTCAAGCTTCCTAATCACTACACCACGGAGGCCGCCATATTATGTATGTTTAAATACACATATATTATATGACTTCGAGCGAGCCGTGCCAATCCTCCTGAAATTTTGTTAATATAGTAAACATCATTGAGCTTGACAACATAGTATAAAATCAACATAAACATGCATTGCGTGATTTCGATATAAATCAATATTTTGATACGATTGTCTGGGAGGTTCGTAGTCTTAAGATCAATAAACGAAGGGTCATTAAGTTAATCCAAAAATACCAAACCTTTTGAAATAAATAAATGAAGAAGAAATGATAGATAAATAGATGAAGAAATGATTGAGGAATATCCATGCAAGATGTCTACTTTTTTATTTTCGCCATAATTTATTTATTGAAGTATCGTTTACATGTGGATAGTACAAAAAACAATGTGAAGAATATAAGAAATTCAGGAATCGAAATCGATTGTACCTTGGACTAGACAATTCACATAGATAATGTTTCAGCGAAAGTTAAAAAACTTGTTTAAAGATTTAATACCGTAAAAAACATTCTTGATATACTACCAACCTCCCCCCCCCCCCCCCTTTAAGTTTTGGGTAGGTACATCGATATGAATCAAGGGGAAGCGTACGTCACTGTACACATATCTACGCTCTAAAATCACATACCTTTAGTATGACGTCATATTTGAAGATAAAAGTCTCCCGACCGACTACAAAGGTATAGTATCGATACCCCCACCATCAAGTTTTGATGTAGGGTACATCATTTTATACCGGCGAGTCTAGAACCCCTCGATACGTTTATCTACGCATTAAAAATGATAAAAATTTTGCTCCGCCGAGCAATTTTACCTTTAATTATGATTTATTAAAAGTTTTAATCGTTTTGGGGTAAGCACTTTTTTTCTTAAAAGCCTATTAAAAATATGAGAGAGAAATAAGTAAGTTTTGAAGTCGAATTAAATTCCGACATAACTGTCACTTTAATATAACGAACGCCTAGATGTGTAAATAATGCCGCTAGGTTCTCTCCTATTAACAAATAAGAGTATCTAGGCGTCAGACACAGATTATATGCATCAGAAAGTTACCACTCTAAAAAAAATATTTAGTTATTTAATTTTTTCCATCTGTTTTACTATATTTCCGAGTGTATGTATCGAGACGTTATAGGAGCCGGCTTTGTAGTCGATCGGTACAGATCGGTAGATACATACAGACGATCGTTAAGTGTACCGTCTAGGTGATTTCCAAAAGTCATGAAAAATTCATGTTCAAGCGAGCATTTTTTGTTTGCATTGGGATTTATTGGAGTTTATAATCGCTTTGAAATCAGAAGCCTATTTAAAATAAAAATGAGAACTATTTTAAATGTTAATAACGTAAGGAACGCGGACTAATTGTTTGCGTAACATACCGAGGTAAGATACAGATAGTACAGAAGTTAAGTATACCGTCTCGATATATACAGATGAAGATAGCGTTCATAATCGAGGCACAGAACACCCACAACGGAGGTGTTTAAACAAGTAGGTGTTCTGGACGTCAAGCAACTGCGCTAGGGCACTTCTCGTTCACACGCATAAAAATGGTGGGAGTAAATATAATACAGTCTATGAAACAAGATAAAAAAGAGACAACTATTCGTGCCACCTAAAATGGCAACATCGTTTAGTCAGAGGAGTCATATGTACCTTGCTTCCAAAATTTACAACATTATACCTCTGGATTCAAAATGAAATATAACCATACAGAAATCCAAATTATTTGTGACAAAATGGCTTCTGGATTTGGGTCCCGAGAACTGTCTTGAGATGGTCACGCCACCAAAACAGTAGTCTATTTGAAATCAGAATTATTTTTGCATGTCTGCTAATTATAATTTATGCTTAATAATAATAATGGATTATTAACAAAAATTACAAATTCATTATCTACTACATACATACTTATGTAATAAATTTCTCTCGATTATGTCTAGTCTGCCTAACTAGGTACAACCTGTTTTAAGGCAGACATTTGTATGCAAAAACAAACAATAACATGACTACCTACTAGTTAATTTATTATAAAGTTATACAATATACGAGTATATACCATTTATTGTTTTAGAATGTTTTAGTAAGATTTTTCTCTACCTAAATCCAGTAACCATTTTATTGCAAATTTATTTGATTGAATTCCGGTCATGGTTTTGTAATGTTTGGGTAACATATTGAATATTTTGGGGCCCAGAAACCTGAAATTTCTTTGCCCGAATTCAGAATTTGTGGTAGACCCCATGACCCATCCTTTAGCTTGACTTTTGGTAGTGTGGGAGTGTTCCTTTTGGGATTTGGTAGAATAATAATAATTTGCTTTCAAAAACATAATTATTCTAGATATATATAATTGCCTTATATCTTATACATCGAATTCCTCGAACAACTTGACGCTGGGGTACCTGAAGGGCTTTTAAAAAATTGTTTTAATGTTAGATTTTTGAGCAGATTCGAGAGGTTTTAATATTGATTTATAAGTGCCTCCCCATCCTATTATGCCATAAGTTATAATTAAGTTACATAAAATATAATATAGTTGTTTATATCCATAAAGCGTTATTTATTATATTATATTTATTTATTATGTATTGGAACATAATAAATAATGTAAATGAATGCCTTGACACGGGTTATGCCCAGTGAGGTGTTCATATAGAAAAGAAAAAAAAAAGTTTTATGTGAAATAAATAAATAAATAGATATGACATAGATATGAGATATGACATATTGTTTTGTCCAGTTCTGTGAATAGCCTTGACCGCATAGGATGAAACGATGGGACAATTAAAAAAAATCGGCCGCAGTTGTGAGCGCTGCGAAAATGAATACATGACCGTGTTTATTACGAGCGAGTTCACGAAAAATACTATTAATTTAAACTTAGATATATTGGAATTACTTAAGAACGAACTAAATAATAAAAATGGTTTTTTTCCGCCAATATTTTCGGCAGAAATAATAAGCGGGAGCGACTTGCATGCTTTGAGCAAATTGCTATTGTAATACAGTCCTGTCCGTACGCGTTCACGCGAGAATAATGTGGTCGCGCGCGGTGGTGGGAAAATCATTGTTCGTCGGAGATAGCCTGCCCGTCTATCTCCGCGACAATGTCTCGGAACAATGTTTTGCGCTACAAATGGCTTTTTACACGTGACAATCTCCTCTAGTAATTCCATTATTAAATTATATTACGTTTTCAAAATTCACCAGTCAAATGTCACGCTATGGGGACATAAAAATATTATTTTTAGTGAATTCGATAAAAACGTATTTTTATAATAATTGTCGGCTGCATTGAAGAAATACATTTTTTTACAATTTTTAATTAATACAGATCTATGAAATACTGACCAATTAATATTTTTTTTTAATTAGTATTGTATGAATGGGTGCGCGTGAATTGATTTGAGGTTAAATGAGAAAGATGGATTACAAATTAAGTTATTTATTGAGTAGATAGATGTTCACGAGTTATATCCTTACAATTTTGTACAGAAGGAATTTACAATAGCGAACACTGGCGGAGAGCTGATGGCCGGGCGACACGAAATGCCAAGATGAAATGTGCATATTCTTTTGATGCACGACGTTTAATAACTTGTCCGAGCTGACGTTGCATCGGATTACGCGTTGCGGGCCAAAGCGGTGTTCGGCCCTGTAAACTTCACGGTTTGTTGGTGATGTCCCCCACAGTATCATAAAAATATTTTTCATTGATAAATTTTAATTCCCGTGAAATCGATCCATTGCATTGGCCACGCCCCTAATACGTCACGATTCAGTTAAATTTTAAAATTTAATCATGATTTAAATTGAAAAATAACATCGTCACGAATCTCAACGTCGCAATTTATTGTCAAAGCCAAACATGTCGCGTTTTTGTAAAGACATTTTTCCAACAATTTTCTTTTTAAAAATATGTATGAAAACCTTTTTCTACAATATCCTATTTTTTTTTTTTTTTTAACTTAAAAAAAATCTATTTCACGTATTTTTATCGGTATTCGTAGCATGTGATATTACCCAATAGCCTTTCTTGTTCGCATGTTCTTCATCCATCCGGACACAGACAAGTAATTGTAGCAGAGCCATATCCAATATTTTAATACAGAGTTCATTAAAATGTACTGTAAAAATAATTATCTTAATTTTCAATCTGTTTGAGTTTAAAATAATGTTTGAATATCTAAAACAAAGTAGTAATAATAATATACTCGTATATACACAAACAAACAAACAAAATGATAACGCGTTTAATCAAATGTTTATTTTAGATAAGCAACATTAATTATTTAATAATTACTGAAAATCAATAAATGTATTTTTTTAATAAAAAAAAAACTTGAAACATACACACCTTTTCTTCGTTTATTTATTTAAAAACATATTAAACATAATTTTAAATATTAAACCTAAGATTTTTTTGTATTGCTTGTTTACTTATTGTTTTCTTGAATTTGTTAAAAAACATTATGTCGGCCTCGTGGTCTGCCCATTTGCCTACCATGCTAGAGGTCTCAGGTTCGATTCCTGACATGTTTTCCGAATGTTTGAGTTTACTGTGTACCATATTGTTGTGCCATAAATCTTAGATTTTTGTATTTTTGTTCATTTTGTCCAAAAGTTATAGTCGACTTTGTACTTCGCGCTTCTCTCGGTGATGTATGGATTACTGTTTGTTGTGATCTCAGGGGTAAACATTTTTTAGGTAATAGAATAGTTTTATCTCTGATGCCAATACGTTGTATTCGTTACATGTCTTTAGTTCCTAAAATGTGCTTATCACACTATAAATTTTATTTCCGCTTTTACATTTTTGTTTGTAAATAAAAAAATAATATGTTTGACAAAAAGATATCACAATTTTGTATTATTTATACAAGTAAGAATTAAAAGATGTATGTTGATTTCTTCAATACGCGTTTAAAGATAATACTTTTAAAATAACTTTTTAAATTTATTGAAAATAAATTAACTGTACGATGTTTTTTAAAAACGTCCATTTCATGAACAGTCCTCCCTACATTTATTTTTTGGTGAGAAAAATCTTACATGATTTTCAGATACAGTAATTAACGACTCATGGAGCTTTGAAAAATATTTGTACATTTATGATAATGATACTAAATAAAAACCATGAAAAAAACATGTTCCCACCAAGCAAGAAAATGATTATGACATAAAAGCGATTGTTTACATTCTGCAGTAATAATAATAGAGTTTACAAAAAAGACACCATATAAAGTTTGCATGACATTAATTGAATAGTTAATACATTTTTGCAGAGAATTGTTGCAAAAACAAGAATGATGAAAGCATTTTATTTGTTTCTTTTTTTATTTTTTTATTTAATTTTTTGTTTTAGTTTTTTTACAATATACATAAGAGGTAAAAGATGCATGCATAACACCTATTCTCCTCTACGGATGCAAATCGTGGCACCTCACTAAGGCCCAAACAGCAAAATACTGAGTTTTAAGAGTAGGTGTCTTAGAAGAATCTTGGGTGTGCGGTGGTGTGACTTTGTGAGGAATGAAGCAATAAGAGAACGGACGCAGCAAACTCCGGTGACAACTATCGTCAAGCGGAGGCGATACAGTTGGCTGGGCCATATACTGCGGATGCCTCCTGAGAGCCTAACCCACGCTTGCCTACTTTACAAGGCATCAGGTTCTCGACGTCCAGGTCGTCTACTGCGGCGGCCAATGGCCAATGCAATGACCGTTATCAAAATTACAAACTTTAAAATATTTTTAATGCTACTAATAATTAGCAAATTTTCTTTTTTCTAAACAGTATTTACCCTTATTACTTTAAAAAGTGATATTTCCTTATTGGGGTGCCAATGCAGTGCCCTTTGCAATTCTGGGTAAGAACAAATAAATTATGATTAATTATTTAGTCTACTAGGCAACGCATCGCCTGAAAATACTTTCAAACTTTTGTACATTTTATACCAGTTAGTTAAACCATTCATATTTTGAGTATGTCTCACCCACAACAACAAAGTGCTAATATCATCATCATCATTGTCATCATCCGACAGCCCTGGGTGGGCCTTGGCGGAATCCAGCAGTCTCCTCCACTCTTACCGGAGTTCTGCCCTTCCTCTCCAGTTCCTCACTTCCAACATTGTAATATCTGCGCTGATGCAGTCCATCGATCGCATTTTGGGCGTTCCTGGTCTTCGTCGTCCTTGTGGCACAGAGAGAGTTAGGTGTTTTATGGGGTTTTCATCGTCCATTCTAATTATAGCCAGCCCACCTCGAGCGTCCCGCCTTGATGGAGCTGATTACATCGGGCGCTCGGTAAATATCGTATGGCGACGACGCCAATGATTGTTTTCTCTCACAGCGCCATAGATAACTCTAAGGATTCTTCTTTCGAAATCTGCAATGGTTCCCTCAATATTATTTGTCATAACCCGGATTTCGGAGGCATATGTCAGGGTTGGTTTGATCAGAGTTTTGTACAGTAGGGCGTCTATTTATTGTTTTATTGACGTGCCCTTGATGGAGTTGGCAACAGCAGTCTACAGGGAGTAGTTGTGTATATACGACATCTGGACGGAAGAAAATACCAAAAGTAAGTTTTTGGGCAGTATTTTGATAGCCTGTTATTTGATACGCACTACGTGAACGTTGACGTGATATTATTTCCAATATGCACTGACTATTTAAGTTTCAAAGCCTGATACTGTTTTTTATATCTCGCCTCTAGTTAAGAGGTTAAAAGCTATTATTCTGAACATGACCTGATATTTTAAGCCTAAGAGAGTTGAAACTCTCAGCTTTTATTTATTTTATTACTAAAATGTTTTGTGGGGTGAATTTGGACACCAAATAGTTAATTATTCTTATTTCAGAATGCCCAATCAATATGTACGTAAGACTTTATTGCTATAATTCAAAATTACTGCACAATAAAGCCTAACCAACAATTTTTTATTGATGAACATACCAACGGCTGATTACAGCAGTTAAATTTGTTTCACGCGTATTTTTCTAAATAAATTATTTCATTTTTAAAAAAAAGTATTGTTTTTATTTTAAAAAATATATAATCCACAAATACCAAACTGTTACAACTTACCTTGACCTCCGTTTCAACTTACCTCGGTACTAGGAGAGTTGTAACGCAGGGAGTTTTTTTGGTTTTAGCCGATTTTCTCATTGACTTCAATTGTTTTTTCCTGTTATATTGTTTAGATTATATAGTGTATAAAATTTCCTACGTTAAAATATAAAGTTCATTGAGGTGGGTCTATTTTAGGCTGAGAAATACTAGGTAATGTAAAAACTGTTGAACCCTCCTCAGTCTCCCTTACTATTTTAGTTTGTTAAAGTACTAATATAGTTTTTTTTTATTTGAAAAATTTATTTATAAACCCTTACGGATTATTACATTCATTTTACATAAAATAATATATCCATTTTTCATTTATACTCTGTTGTTCAAAATAATATTTTTTACATCTTTTGAAAAGTTTGTCTCAGTCTTTCGTTTAGTTTTGACTGGTAGTTTATTGTATAATTTCAGTCCCTGGTTCATTAATCTTGATTGTCCTTGTCTTATTTTAGAAAGTTGTATATGGTATTTGTCTGATATTCTCGTATTATGTCCATGTTGACTACAATTTTTTACAAGTTTTAGTTCTTCGTCTACAATTACATTAGTAGCTAATTTATGGATTAATTTTAATGATTCTAGTTGAAAGAGTTCAGTTATATTTAATTGCTTAGTTTGTTTAAAAAGTTTTTTAGTTGCAGTTAAATAGGGAAGGTCATATACTAAATTTAATATTTTATTTTGTTGTCTTTGTAGTCTGTTTATGTCATTTTGATATCCTGCTCCCCATAGTAGTTGCGTATAACATATTTTAGTTTTTACATAGGCTTCATACATTAGAATTTTTTCCGTTTTTGGAATAAAAATTTGATTTTTAAAAAAAGATTCGATAATGTCGCCACTTTGCTAATTAAATTGTTGATATGAATTGTCCATGTTAATTGTCTGTCTATTGTTAGTCCTAAGTATTTAACATGTTCAATTACTCGTAACTAGCTACTGGAAATAAGTCAAAAGGTTAAACTATCTGTAACTTAACCGATCTTGTAAAACCTGTAACATTTATAGCGTATTGTACATGTCACGAGAACCTACGTTGCGTGGGAATACCTTCCAAATTAGCATAGTGCAAACACATTACTTTTAAATTACAACATATTCCCGTATACTCGTATAAAAGATATTGTGAAGTGTGTAAGGCTGAGACATGCATTATCGACAGAATCAAGAAAGGGGTGCTGCGTTGGTTTGTACATGACATGTAGAGCGAAAGAACGGCTGAAAGGATCTACGATAAGAATGTTGATGGATGCAGAAAACGAGGAAGACCGAGAAAGACATGGCACGATCAAGTCCATCAAATACTTGAAGATGGACATGTAAAAAGTAGGAATAATCGGCGTACGTGCATGAGAAGATGCATGCATGTAGTGGAAGCGAGGTCTGTGTGTCAAGATAGAGTGATATGGCTTTCTATTCTCTCTGCCTACCCCTACGGGGAAACGGCGGGTTGGTTTGTTTGTTTGTTTTGATTTAATGATACAAGAATACATTTATAGAATATGCGCATACTTTTATTTTTATTTATTGTTCGGCGCACTGTGCTATGTTGGTTCAATATTCCTAGACTCCATACCAAAGAATGTTTGTTTTTTATTTTTAATTTACCTTGTTTATTTTTAATTTTTATTTTAATTTACTTTGTTTATAAAAAAAAAAAAAAAATGTGAAACGAACTCCCTCTCTAAACACAAGTATCTACTTTATTAGAGATGTAGAAACGTTTTATATAAGATGTTCTGTATATTTACCTATTTTGTATTTCAAAAATGTATTTTGTAAAAAAAAAAATACCTATTCAATAAAATAAAAAAAATAAATATACATAAATATCGAAAATGATTACTAAAAGCACTTATTACGTACAAAACATAATAAACAATACAAATTTCTAACAAGGACATCAAGATTAAATGATAATAAATATATTACTAGCATGCCAACGGTCGGCGACTGCTGACTGCTGTTATTTTAAATTACATGTAATTCGCTGTTCAATTTCGATCTGCTCAATTTCGCTTACTAACCGATTTTTTGAGTAGAGATTTTATATATCTGTAGGGTTTTGCTGTTTGAGGTGATCCTGCCCCAGCTGTGCTTAGTTTAATAGTTTATTAAGAACTCCCCGTAATCTCTAAATTTCTTATTTGTGATTTGTGAAATAAAGATATTTTTCTTATAAACCAGGCGATCGGTACTGTCCTACGTGGTTGATACTCATATCTTTTGAAAAATATGTAAAAGATTACAAAAAAATAATATAAATATTTTTATCTGATAATCAGATTGCCACCATAATGCTACAAAATAATTATCTTTTTTTTTCTAAGAACAACAGTACCCATTGTTAGGACAAATTAATTTTATTTCATCTTGATAGATTGGTTCAAAAGATTACATTCTTTGAAATCACAACTTTATTGTGTAATTAACTTATAGTAAGTAGTCGCCAATTTATTTAAAACTTTTTGTCTAGAGTAAGTAAAATTAGCAAGTTTATTGTTGTGGAGTATGGAGCAATATCTTCAAACCATCCAAATAAAAATGTATTCTTTATTTCTTGATACCAAGTAATAAAATTATACAATACAGCCATATAATTAAGAATAGTCCAGAAACCGCATACGCACATCAAACAGAAGGCGACTTAACTATTCATAAATGAGAAGGTTTACGTTTTGCCCCATTAGTTTCTTTGTAGACGTCGCTCAGTACGCAAGTCCTGATTTGAATTCAACTATGCCGTGTTGTGTCCTTTTGAAGTGTAGAAATACTGCTAGGATCTTAAAGAAACAGGATGGCATCACTTTTTATGTGTAATTAACAAACGAATGTTTAAGTAGCAAATGAATGAAAAAAATGAAAAAACATAGAATTAAGACTAGTCCAGAAACCGCATACGCGCATCAAACAGGTGATGGGTGATGAGCGATGATGGTGAGGATCTTAAAGAAACAGGCTTGGATCACATTTCATTGTAATAAGCAAGTGCATGTGTAAGTAGCAAATGCATTACTTAAAAATTTAATTATTTTTCCATCTGTCAGATTGTCGAAGAAACAAAATGGAAATTTCGTTTGTATTGACAGGGTAGAATTTTTTTTACCCTACTTTGCTCATTTAATAAAAGAACTAATGAAAATTAGACCTCGGATTAAACAACGCCGTGGGGGACATTTGAACGACATTATCTTTAAAACATCAAATATTATTGAACATGATATAAAAATATCCGTTTTGTGTCAAATAAAATTTGTTTTATATTTTAGGTTCAAAGTTCATAAATTCAATTACTCCTTTTAAATGACCCTTTATTTATCTTATTTGTTGTGACAATCAATGTGCACAATAAAATTTTAGAGAAATGAGCAGATTACTTTTTTTTAACTTTACATTTGTGTTATGATTATTTTTTTTTCCCATCAAGCAACATTACCCGGCGACTTAACGTATGCGCGCGGCGAAAGTACGTCTAAGTGGGGAAATTATTGGACATAGTCCGATGTATTTAAATATGATTCTACGCTCCTTCTGGACTATTCTTAATTCTATGAATACAGCATACAAAGTAACGACAAATAATTAATTCTTATTATTTTTCTTTTTTCTTCTCAATTATTTTTTTTGCTACTTTTTGTAAAATACATGCCAGTCTTTATATTTATATGTGTAAAACATGTAATAGCCAAATAAATAAATATGATATTAACGACCTTATCTCCCTTAGTCCTAGATTTACCACTTCCGCCTTTCCTGAAAGCGTTTTTATATATACTTTGATTGTACAAAAAAGTTTATGGTTTGTAATATGTTGTTTTTTTTTATTTAATTATAAACATGTTAAATTTTATTTAATATTTAAAGCATTAACTTTGTGGTCAAACATTTAACTAAATGTTATTAAATATTTGTATGTAACCACTTACCGACTTTTCTATGTCTACCGGTTTCGAGACGTACCCGTAAAAATAATGTTCCTTAGATCAATAATCAAACAAACTTCCAATATAGTCCTTTATACGGTGTTCCACTGTAATGGTCACCCTATATTAAGCTTATCCCTTCCCTCCATCCCCTCTACTTTTTTCATTAATTCTCAAACAAGAGAATATTTTCATAATATAAAATAAAGAAGAAAATATCATTAAAAAACTGATAAGAGGAAGTAAATATAAAATAGTATTTTCAATGTCTACCGTTTCGAGTTGTACCCGTCTTTCCGCCAGGACACAAAATAAACCAACATTTGAAACCCCCTGTACACCTTTTGTGCAACAATTATGGTTTTGCGTGTTAGTTTAATTTGTGTCCTGACCAAGAGACGGGTACGTCTTATTAATAACTTAAAATAGTACTATTAGATAAACATTATACGATAAATTATTTGATAAGTTTTAAAATTAACTTTAATAAAAGTGCGGATGAATAATGATGATGATGATAGTCTCAGGCAACATATTAAAGGTGATTTATTGTTTTCAAGATATTTGTTTTATTTTACTTCATTGTAGTATTTTTGTTATGTTGATTGTTGTAAAATATATTGTATATTTATGATTAGTTCGACGATTCATGTGTTATCAGTTACTCAGTGATACAATACATATATTATGTTATAATATTTAAAAATAAATAAATTGCTTTTAATAACTTTAAGACCACGGCACAGCAAAAAGAAAAGTTTATATTACATTTAATAAATGTTGCAATTTCGTCGTTTTATCTTCCCTTTATCAGACAACTCATTTTGTCTATTTTTTACATTAAGGTGTATAACTAGATTAAAATAATAAGCGTTCGAAATATATTCCCTCAACCTGCGGCCAATTGGTATATGTTCGATTGAACAGTCTGCTGATTTAGTCTGTTGCGAGCGTTCGCCATCTTCTTTTCTCCTCGCAATTACTAAAATGCCTATATGTACGCTAAGATACTGCACTAATCAACCTGGAAAAGCGATAGTATAACCTTTACCGCCAAGTAATGTTCTTATCTTAATCAATATTTGTTTAAAATAGCTATTTTAATGTCAAAAAAGTCTTATTAATACAACAATGTTTGAGTGTACAAACAGACTGGCTGGATTTCCTCCCTAGGGAGTTATTCATATTTTAATTTATTTCAACAGAGAGCGAAAACATTTTTGAGAAGGGAATATGGAAGTCTAGGCATTTATAGGGCTTATGACCTGTCATTGGCTGGTTTAATTTTCCACTTTACACACTGTGTAACATTTACCATTCTGCCCATGTTTGAACTTCCACATTTCCTCAACTCTTCCATATAGTTGAAGATAAATTCACTCGAGCGATTGCGAAGATACACTACCGAACCCCCACCTTCAAGTTTTGGGTAGATACATCGATATGAAACAAGATGAAGCGTACGTCACGGTACACATACCCACGCACTAAATAACATAGCTTCAGTGTGACGTCATGGTAGAAGATAATATTCTCTCAACCGATTACGAACATACACGACCGATCCCCCCACTATCAAGTTTTGATGTAAGTACATCGGTTTATACCGACGGGTCTAGAACTTCTCGATACGTTTATCTACGCATTAAAAGTGATAAAAAATTTGTTCCATTGAGCGATTTTCCTTCAATTATGATTTGTTTAAATTTTTAATCGATATGATGTTGGCACTTTTTTTCTTAAAAGTCTATGAAAAATATGGGATAGAAATAAGTAAATTTTTAAGTCGAATTAAATTCCGACATAACTGTCAGTTTTGAAAACGAGCGGCTTGATGCAGTGGCTAAACTAGCGAGATGCTGCCCTATCAACATACATAATTTGGTGATTGGACTCATAAAGGTAATAAACCAAAATCAGTGATCGAACATCCCATTTCCAAGACAAACAAAAACGATTTTTTTCCGAGTACCTAAGCCTTGTACATCACACGTAAGGCTACTCAACACAGGAGTCCAAATATATTAAAAAAAAAAAAAAACATACATAATTTTTTATATAGATTTCAACTTTGTTTAAATTCACTCATGTATTATCCATATTATGTTAGTTCATTTTACATAGTTATATTTATGGTAGAGCATCTAGACGTAAAATATAACCACGCTGTAAAAAAAATATTTATTTATTATATTTTTTCCATCTGTTTTACTATCTTTTTGAGTGTACGTTGTACGTATCGATAGTCGGCCTTGTAATCGCTTAGTGAATCTTCTCTCAAGCCACCCAGATAACATACTTCAAGCTGTGGGCTGCTTGGAGACAGCAGCGTCAGGCAGGACGTCGTGTTGAGGATGGCAACTGAGAAACAATAGTCAACGGTGGCATCCAAAGCCCTAGTTAGCAAGAAGGATTACTGTCTTGGCGTCAGGTGGCAACCGGCCGTTAAACAGAAACCAAACAACAAATCTCCTCGTCCGACGGGTAGATTGAGAACTTGGAGGGCTGACCCCAAGTAAATGGGACATACAGCCAGGATGAAGAAAACGAAGAAAAAGATTACAAAATCAAAATGTTTTTCGTCAATTTTTATATTTCTTTAAAATTGGTACCTATTTGCATCAGCCGTAAAGAAACAAACTATGAATATTACGAAACAGTTGTGATTTCTGCGCTACGAACCGATCGACTTACTATCCGCTATCAAGTGCATATTTTGATTTATCGCAACGTTGACCGTGAACTAGAGCCGCGCGGATTGTATTGTAATTCCAGCGTCTTATCGTTTGTCAACTATTGGTAACAACTTATGAATTTGTTATTGTTTCATCAGTGTGTGTCCAGTACTGATAAAAACCACAGCTCATCTCGGACAAAAATTAAATAAATAAATCAGTTTTACATAACAAAAAAATAAAAATATAATGCAATGTGGTTGATATGCACTAACTAAATGTCAGTAATGACTATGACGTAAAACAAAATAAAACCGTTGAAAGTGAATCTGCAATTGCATTGCAACGCGATTTTTAAAAAACATGATCAAAATTTCAAAAATTCTCTATTTTAGTTGACGATCTTAGATCGGTGGCCAATTTGGTTTTAAAAATAGTTTTTTTTCTGTTTTCGTTAGGTTTAAGTGTTTTATTCGTATTTAAGTTAAAATGAAGCCAGCCGACGTGGATTTGGACGGAATCATTGAAGATATTGGTCGTATAGGAAAATACCAAATAAAACATTTTTTGTGGATCATCATACCTGTGATTATTTGCTCTCTGCACGCGAGTAATTACATATTTACTACACCCGAAGTCCGTTACAGGTAATTAATTTTTATAATCAATTTTTTATTTTATTTTTATTTTATTGAAATAAACGGCACTTAGTACCTTTTACATATTAGTTCTAAATACAATTAAATATACATACATGTAAATATAATTATAAGTAATACAGGGCATTTAAAACAACACAATTAATTTACAAATTAAGAAAGTCTAAAAAAGATAAACTATATAAAATGTTACCAGTTATAGAATCATCGATAAAAAATGATAATTTGGTATTAGAAATACTTTGAACCAGTTAAAAAAAAAACTATAAAAAAATTTTTGAAAAACACTAAACGATAAAAATATATTTATGTATTATTATTTAAAACTAATACTTAGGTAAATAGTATATATTTATGTATAAAAATATGAATTACTAATTATTTCTTTTTTTACTTCAATGATTTAAATAACATTACTAAAAAAATAATGCATACGTCTTTTAATAAAATTGTTTTCATGCAATAACTCTTATTATGAATTAATCAATACATGAATTGTATTGAAATTCAATGCAACAGAAAAGAGAAAACATTTCTGAAAAGAGAACATGGATGTCTAGGCATTTACAGAGCCTATGACCTCTCATTAGCTTTTTCGCGTGGCCATTTTACACCTGTGTGGCGTTTACTATTCTGCCTATGTTTAAACTTCCACATTTCCTCAACTCTTTCATCTATTGACTTTTGTGAATTTACATAGATAAAACCGTTTTTGATGTGGATGATATTCATTTGACTGAGTTATATTCCCCAGTTTTTGCATTATTCAAAATCTAATTTACTGAATATACAATTAAATATTCATATAAACTAACAAATTACAACAGGGATGGAGAATACCTTAAATAAGGGGATATGGAAGTCTAGGCCTTTACACTGTGTAACATTCACCATTTTGTCTATGTTTGAACATCCATATTTCTTCGATTCTTCCATCTGTTGATTTTAGTGAAGTTAAAGAGCTGAAACCTTTATTCAAGAGATTCACCTAACTTAATTATTTCACATACTAGGCAACGCCTGAAAACAATTGTTCAATTTTTAAACTTCTTCTTGGACCAGTTGCTTTCATTACAATATTTGAGTTTTGTTGAATTACCAAGTCAATCTCTTCACAACAATAAAGGTTTCAGCTCTTTGACTTCACTAAAATCAACAGATGGAAGAATTGAAGAAATATGGATGTTCAAACATAGGCAAAATGGTGAATGTTACACAGTGTGTAAAGTGGCCACTTTAACCAGCCAATGACAGGTCATAAGCATTTCAAGTCATTTAAGGTAATTTTTAAACTTCTTCTTGGACCAGTCGGTGAAATCCAGTCTTTTGTCTACGAACATTTGGACAAACTCAAATATTGTATTAATGTAATAAAGGCTTCAGCTCTAACTTCACAAACATCAACAGATGAAAGAATTGAAGGAATATAGAGGTTCAAATATGGGCAGAATATAAATTTATATAAATGTGTTACAATATGTACCTATATATAAATATGAAACATGTTCAATCACAGGCAAACATATAAAACAATATTTTGAGTTTGTCCAAATTTTTGTAGACAAGGACTGGATTCAACTCCCTGGGGAGCTGTTTATATTAACATTTTATAACAGAGATTTTATAACAGAGAATTTGGACAAACTCAAAATATTGTTGATAAATTACCTGGTCCATGAAGAAGTATAGAAATTGAAAAAATAATATTTTCAGGCGTTGCCTAGTATGTAGGTGAAATAATTCAATTAGATGAATCTCACCCGCATAAATAAAGGTTTCAGCTCTTTAACTTCACAAACATCAACAGATGAAAGAATTGAAGGAATATAGATGTTCCAATATAGGCAAAATGGTGAATGTTACACAGTGTGTAAAGTGGCCACTTAAACCAGCCATTGACAGGTCATAAGCCCTGTAGATGTCTAGACTTCTATATTGCCTTCTCTTAAATGTTCTTCATCTCTGTGGTAATATTTTTTTATATAAATGTGTTATAATATGTACCTATATATAAATATGAAACATGTTCAATGACAGGCAAACAAAAAAAATTCTTTAAATTTTTATACAAATTAACTCATTTTCGTACAGAAAATTCAGTTTTACCTTATACTCGTAGATATTTAAAAGTAAACATATTAACTTCCTATTGTAATCACAGCTCTGAGCCGCGATTATAAGCCATATCTTCACCGATACACATCGAGACGGTATACACTAACATCGATATTAATGTACCAAAATGAGTATATTTGTATGAAAATTCAAAGTATCTTCGTCGATAACCTGTAATTGAACAATTTAGGGGGGGGCGATAATTTTTTTTTCCCAATTTTGAAATGAAAGGGGTCTAAAAAGTTGCCTTTTGGATTACTCGGAATGCAAAAAATCTTAAAAAAAATATTCCATACTACTTTTGGCCCTCAACCAAAGCTTAAAGTTTTCGAAAAAGTAGATTTTTTGCGCTAAACCGGCTTTCATTTCGTAATTAAGTAAGAAAATTAGTCCAATTAAATTCAAAATGTGAATTAAACCTTATTAAATAAGCATCTAAGGGCGTGAGACCCTGGGCCTCGATTACAGTGGGAAGTTAACTGAGTTATCTTCGACTGTCTATAAAGAAAAACCGATATTTGTGTACGAAAATGAATTTTTTGCTTGAAATTTATAGTATCTTCGTCGGAAACCTATAGTTAAACATGTTTAGAATAAAAAAATGTATGCATATTCTGCTTTTCTTACAGAAAATTCAATTTTACTTTGTAGATAAAATTGAAGATAAATGTTACCTTTCCATTGTAATCGGGGCCCAGGAGTCGTTTTTATTTTAAAACTTTAACTTTGAGCTATATTTTTTATTATTTTAATTAATATTTGCGTTTTGACGATTTACTCAACTATGTCAATTTAAATCCATTTTCTTTTAGTCGTCTCTGTGTTTAAATGGGAAACTTGATCTGGTAGAGCAAGGTTCGAGCCTCGAACCTGTGGTCCGTGATTTCGCGACACTAGCCACGGGGCCACAGTCCGGTTCGAATTTAAACATTACCTGACTGTAATTTAAAGTCTTTTAATTATAAGCTTAAGATATGTAATATTATTTTTTCTGAATCGTCCAATCAATCACCATCTTATTTATTGACAGGTGAAATTGTTATGCCCATATCTTAATGTAAATCTTTTAATATTGCTTAAGTGATTTGCAAATTTAAAAACTTTGTTATGTACGTTAAATACGTCTTAAAGTCGATTAGATTTTATAGTTTAGAAGAGGCGGTGTTTTGGAATTTTGATGAATAGGTATTTGAACATTGTTTTTCTGTCACTCTCTCGCAAATCACAAGATAACTGCTCTCACTTTTAAATTTATTTATTTATTAATTCATTAAAACTTACACTCGTTTAAATATAAGTGAAATTATTAAGACTTTTTTGGCTGTGCCCGTGTCAAGCCATAATAATTAACAATAACAATACATAGAAAAATTGATTAGATTCAAATATAATGACACGTGATGCAATATAATAACAATCCGAAAAAAAAGGAATAAGTAATAAATAATAAAATTCCAAAGAATATAATTTAGAAAAGATAATCAGACATAAATATTAAAATGTAAATTATAAATAATACAAATTTAGATTTATATATAATCAAGTTTACAAACTAACAGTATCATTGAAATCAATATAAAAATAATGTATCTATAAAATCATGGTTGAAATGATAATTGAGATATGGTTACTTTTTTTATAAAAAGTATTAGAATTAAATTTTATGTGTCGATAGCTTTTACGTTTTTCAAAATTATTTATCATTTTTGTACACCGTACGTCCGAAGACGGTACATAAAACTGGGCGCTTTTATAGGTTTTTTGATAGACCAAGCTCCTATAAGAAACTATTTATCAAAAAATCAAATTAATCTATGTTGTGTATAGAAATCATCTTGATCCTTAAAATATAGCTTTATCAGAATGACAGTTGTCAGCAAAAGTGACGACATAACTTTGTAGTAACGTCTAAGGAATGATTTATATTGACACACGAAAAATCATTTGTATTTTTTTAATACAATGCTTGACATATAAATAACATAAATATATAAAATCAGCTTTAAAACTAAAATAAACCTAATTATTAATGACGTTCCTATGAAGTTACATCATTTTGCAAAAATCTTAAAGATGGGACCAATTGAACGTAGTTATGCAGAAAGCAGCCAGCCATAGAAAAGTAAAACTGAGATAATAGCACTTTTATAAAAAGAGTCAATAATCAAATTTACACATCAGTTGAAATGTTCTTGACTTTGACAAATGATAAACAATGAATACATTAGTTGTTTTTTAATTAGTAATTTAAAAATATTTTTTATTAGAAACAAGAGTCTAATTATATATTTGACCAGTTTTAATGATTTTTATAGTACTGTAAGATTTTTCTACTGCTGTGGATGTTTTCTACGAATTGAGAAATGCCCTTTTTGTGATCGACACTCTTTTCAGGTGGTGATTATTACACTTTTTTGTATGAAAGCGATCTGGCTGTTTTTCGCAGAACATAGAATTGAACTTACTGCATCTGATCACATCAATACCTTATTTTTTCAAAATTGTGGACTGGCTGCTTTCTGCATAACTACGTTTAATTGATCAATAAAAATTGATCAAATAAAAATATAATAAATTTGATGTTGTTCATGAAAAAAAGTATGAATGTCTTATTTTTTGGTGAATAGTTGTCTAAAACATATTATAATAGGCTTCTTTTTGCGTTTTTATATCACTTTTCGGAAACAGAGTTTCATGTTTGCATGAAAAAACTGAAAATTGATTTGATCGGTACATGATCAGTAATCGGTAATTTCCTATTACTAGTGACATTAGTTTGGCACCTGTAATTTTAATCAGGCTATATTTTAAGAACTATAGTTGCGTACTCCAGAGAGTAAATACAGGAATATGTTAGTTGTATGAAAAAAAGTCATACCGCTTTTCCTATTGACCATTGCAACATGGGACGGCCAATGATTAATTTTAGTGTTTTTATCGAAATAAGTATGATCTCCGTGACACCATAATATAATTTTTTTAATATTAAAATCAAACGCTGATTTGAGTCCACTTAAAATCGTTTATTTTATTTGTAAACAAAAATTCGGACAATAGGGAAATATCACATCCTACGAACACCAAATACATGAAATGGAATAAGAATAATTAATTGAATTTTCAAAATCTTTTTAAATAAACTTTTTTCCAAGTGTTGCATTAAAATGCTCTAGAATAAAGCTACGTAATATATTTATATTATGAAGTTAATTATAACTTTTGTATAAGTTTATTTTTTTTTTAAAATAACTATTTATAATTATATTACTTATTTATTATGTACTTATATGTAGGTACAAATAAATTATCATGTTTTGTAGATTACCTATAAAACAAATCACTGCTCGCCACTGATATCCACACACTGGAAGTGACAAAAATCACGCTTCTGTGGGCAATTTCTACCATTAATAATTTCAAAATGGTTAATTTATATTACAGAAGCCTATTTAAATTACGATAGATTAGAAGTACTTATTAATTTGACATTGAGAGCGAATACAAGGTTCGACATTTAAGACAGAAGGTAGTGACATCGATCAATCTAGCGGCTAAGATGTGGAAATTCGGGGTAATTACAGCACATGCGTCAAATCATTTGACGTTTGAGATGACATGATGCGCATGCGCCGTAAATTACAATGGCGACAATTCAAAAGAGAAATTACCAGTTATATTTTTTCAATCTTCCTGAAAACACGCATCACGCATATATGTAGAGCCGGTTCCGTAATACCGAGGTAGATAGAGTCGAAAAATTAAGTGCATATGTACCGGTGCAGAAGCTCAATAACAAATAACTATCGACGTGCTAAGCATTTGAGTGATCACAATGAACAATAATGAACATGCTGAAGCCACTTTAACCAGCCAATGACAGATCATAAGCCCTGTAAATGCCTAGACTTTCATATTCCCTTCTCAAAAATGTTTTCGCTCTCTGTTGAAATAAATTTAAATATAAACAACTCCCTAGGGAGGAAATTCAGCCAGTCTACAAGCATTTGGATATACTCAAACATTGTTGAACAATGAACATGCTTAAGTTATCGTGGTCATAAGTCAACGCGTGTGTAATTTCTAGGTCAACGCTCGTGTCGGTTTGTCTTTTGATTTCCTCGTAAATTAACACAGTTCACTGGTAAAAAAATCGGCATTTACTATAAAAAATGATTGTATATACAATTTATTGTTTTTGTAAAATAGTAAGTAGAATCTAATACAAAAAAGTGAAAATTAAATTACAATTACTATGGCGACTGCTTTTCTTGACATTTGGCTTGCCAACCGCCGGCTTAATGCAATGAATAGCATGATAATAATAACATACTACAACAGAGATAAAGAACATTTAAGAGAAGGTAATATAGAAGTCTAGGCATCTACAGGGCTTATGATCTGTCAATGGCTGGTTTAAGTGGCCACTTTACACACTGTGTAACATTCACCATTCTGCCTATATTTAAACATCTATATTCCTTCAATTCTTTTATCTGCTGATGTTCGTGAAGTTAAAGAGCTGAAACCTTTATTTATGCGGTTGAGATTCATATAATTGAATTATTTCACCTACATACTAGGCAACGCCTGAAAATATTATTTTTTCAATTTCTATACTTCTTCATGGAAAGGTTTCAGAGGTTTCAGCTCTTTAACTTCACAAACATCAACAGATGAAAGAATTGAAGGAATATAGATGTTCAAATATAGGCAGAATGGTGAATGTTACACAGTGTTTAAAGTGGCCACTTAAACCAGCCATTGACAGATCATAAGCCCTGTAGATGCCTAGACTTCTATATTACCTTCTCTTAAATGTTCTTCATCTCTGTTGTAATATGTTAGTATAAACAGCTCCCCAGGGAGTTAAATCCAGTCCTTGTCTACAAAAATTTGGACAAACTCAAAATATTGTTGATGATAATAATAAATAAATAAATAAAATTAGCGGTTTTGGAATATTTTCCATATTAACACCGGTGAAATTGAAATATGTTATTGAGCAGCAGGATTATACATCGCGAAACGTCAATATTGTGACATTTAATATTTGGTTTTCACGGATGTTCCATTGTGATCGTGAATGCGATAAACAACCATGGTGAGAAATTGTTATCACGTCGCTTATTAGCACGTCGATAGTTATTTGTGATTGAGCCACAGATAGCGTCTGTAATCGTTCCTCTGAACCCCCGGCATGACAATTTACAATACTATTAAAATAAATAACATACAATCAATTGAATACGTCAGAAAGTAATATTACATTATATGATTGTTTCTATTATCATTAAAATGAATAAGCAAAATAAATATTAAATAAAGCGTCTAGGAACTATCAGTATAACGACCATTGACAAAACATAGTGATTTTAAAATGACCGCGTAGGTATAATATTATTGTTTATTGTCGTGATATGATATAATAACTTATATTTAAATATAAATTACACATTAAAAATACTTGGTATGCTACTACTTTATTTATTTATTTGACCAATTAAATCTTTCACGGTCTAATTGGCATCTTTAGACTGGTAAAAATTATAGTGTATGTATCATTTACATAAAACTACATATTTTCTTAAGTATATATATTATTTTTTTTATTAATATCCCTACAGAGATGAGGTAGAATTTTTTCAAATTCAGGATTATGGATATTCGAGCGTTTACAGGGCTTATGACCTGTCATTGGCTGGGTTTAAGTGGCCACTTTACGTACTACAACATTCCCCATTCCGCTTATTAGCGAATATCGACACAGGTAACATTTTTGATTTTTGTATATATGTTATTAAATGAGAAACCATTCACAAGCGTGTTGGAGCGCCATCTATGTATTAATATTGAAGTTAAGTATTGGGAGAAATCCAGATTTGTGTATGTACAAAATACACGTACCAAAAATAATGTTGTATTTATATTATACTTAAGATCATATTTAAGATAATAAACTCAACTCGTCTGGGTCTTAATATTAATTTAAAAAAGACTCAGATTACGTGCAACAAATCCTGTCCTGACCCTGATCAGACTCTCTATAATAATAGACAGAGGATTGAGAAAGTTGATAACTCTTAATACTTAGGAGTACACATAACTGAGGATGGAAGCATGCATAAAGAACTCGCAACCCGCCTTAGAATTGCTGGAGCAACTTTTAACATGATGCGTGTTGTCTGGAACTCTTGTCTATACTCGTTCAAAATGAAATGCTGATTATTCAACTCTTGTATAATGCCAGTTCTCCTATATGGGTGCGAATCTTAGCACCTTACCAAAGCTCAAAAAACCAAACTTCTGAGTTTTGAGAGTAAGTGCTTGAGAAGAATATTAGGTATAAGGTGGTTCGATTTTATAACTAACATTGAAGTCCGAGAACGGACGCAGCAGCGCCCTATAACGAGCGTCTTGAGGATGCGGCGGTGGACCTGGCTTGAACACGTGCTGCGCATGCCTCAGGAGAACCTTCACTCTAGTTGCCTCTTCTATAAACCTGCGGGATCACGCCGTCCTGGAAAGCCGTCAATGACGATCTTTAGACTTAATTCGGTGGAACTAAGGGGCGCTGGATTGACATGGGAAGAAGTGAGAGTGCTGGCTGGCGATAGGGTCTCCTGGAGGCAACTGGTAATGTCCACATGCTCCACTTGGGAGCAGATGGGGAAAAGAAGAAGAAGAAAAATAAGAAGAAGAAGAAGAATATTGTCTTAAGTATAAATATAATTCTCCCTTACAGTATTCCGCCAACACGTGTTTTCAATAACTTTGTCCCATTCATTGAAATATTATGTATTGTATCTCTTGCGACTTATTTTTTAAATATATCTACATTTAATATAACATTTTTTTATATAAATGATTGTCACACTTTTTTTATGTTATTTATTCACACAAAGATACATATTACAAAAAAATAACGATACATATTTTTTTTAAAAACCCCTGGGTTGAGTTGGGATACAACATAATGGAAAGTGAAAGCATGGATATTTTTAAACTACACCACCAATAAACATTATTACATAAACATAAATTTCAATAAACATCTGGACCACCCGCCTAATAGAACTATATATCAATTATGCAATGCCTCGCTGCAGTCTCCTGCAATGATCTCTTTCCTTAGACGAGATACAAACTTGTCCACTTCTCCCGAAAATGGCTTTCATTTTTGAGAGCATTGAGCCTACTTACATCCTTGTTTTTTCCAATTCAATACTTCGACCCCATACATAATGGTCGTCATCAGGACTCCATTGTGAACGGATAATTTTGCCTCTATAGAGGAGTGTTCGGCATTTTGTTCCCTACTTTGGTTTATTTTACCAATTGCCTGCACTATATTGGCCATGTATGATACTACCTCTCGTGTGAGTTCTTTATTACATATCACCGATGGGATGTCGCATAGATCTTCACCCAGGCCTCTGCATCGCGCCTCCAGCTGTTGTCTTTGAAAGCTGAAAAAGGGGCAATGCATCAACAGGTGAGGGACATCTTGAGGAGTTTCATCGTTGCATGGGCAGCTATCGATCTGAGAGCTTGAAGCGATGCAGGTAGCTCATGAAGCCACCATGACCCGTAAGCATCTGGGTGAGCTCGTAGCCAGCATTTTGCATTTTTCTGAAATCATAAGCATGAACAATTGTAGGGAAAATCATTTTAGTTACACTTCCGGTTGTCTCACTCAAATAGCGATCGTTCCAGAGTTGCGTACTACGAACCGGTTTGTTTGTAAAAATAATTTCACATGACATTGGTAAAAGCATACAATTTATCATAAAACGCCATTTTATTTTTTTAAAAATGGTCTTAGAGAAATAAAAAATTATACAAATCTCACCCGCATAAATAAAGGTTTCAGCTCTTAAACTTCACAAACATCAACAGATAAAAGAATTGAATAGATATATATGCTCAAATATGAGCTGAATGGTGAATATTACACAGTGTGTAAAGTGGCCACTAAACCAGCCAATGACATGTCATAAACCCTGTAGATGCCTATACTTCTACATTACCTTCTCTAAAAATATTAAATTTAAAAAAAATCATCTTTGTTGTAATATTAGAATAAACCTTTGTCATATAAACAATTATAAAGCTACGAATTTATCCAAATAACGCCTGTTGGTATTCGTCACTGGGAAAACCCACGCTAATTAAATACATTTTATAAGTTTAGTTTAGATCGGTTTATTTATCAATAATATAATATGATTACAATCTTATTGCATAAGACAAAGTATATATTATCTCAAATAAAAACACTATTCAAGATCATCATAATTACGATCTTATCAAATTTACCTTTCACAAATTATAAACACGAATCATTATGTATATTTTAAAAGGTTTCTAAAAGATATCATCAGACGATAATCTCTCAGTCGAGATTTTTTTTATTCCAGTAATATCTACCATCAAGCAAATATATCATTTTTATTCCCTTTCCGCAGTTAAGAGTGTATCCAGCAATGCATTGGTACTTGATAATTATCATTTTTGCCATACGAAGTTAAGATGATCAGTCTAACGATCCAGGAGTCAATCTTTGAAATATTCTTATGTAAAAACACCTTTTTTTTAATAAACGTTTGTTACATCATCAGCTCTCTCGTGTCCTGTCTCCTTATCCTGAACCAATCGCATCTAACTACTTCTTAGGCCCAGATTACAATTGAAAATAAACTGTTTAAATTTATGTCAACAGAGAGAGAAAACAATTTTGAGAGGGGAATATGGAAGTCTAGGCATTTACAGGGCTAATGACCTGTCATTGGTTGGTTTGAGTGGCAACTTTAAACACTGTGTAACATTCACCATTCTGTCCATGTTTAAATATCCACATTTCCCCAACTGTTGACTTTTGTGAAGTAAAAGAGCTGAAACTTTTATCGCGGGGGTGAGATTTATCCGGCTGAACCAAATCACTTACAATGCAACACTTGAAAACAATTTTCCAATTTTTTACTTCTTCTTTTGCCGGGTAGTTAATTCAACAATGTTTGAGTATGTCCAAATGCTTGCAGGCTGGCTGGATTTCCTCTCTAGGGAGTTATTCACATTTAAATTTATTTCAACAGAGAGGGAAAACATTATTGAGGAGAGAATATAGACGTCTAGGCATTTACAGCCAGTTAAACCAGCCAATGACAGGTCATAAGCCCTGTAAATGCCGAGTGCGAGTTTTGTGCATGAAGATGCGTGGGTATGTGAATAAAGTGTGGTTTTGGTAGGATTGTGAATATGTGTGTGAGTGTATATGGGTGTGAGGGTGGGTTTATGGGCAGTGTAAGTGTGTGTTTGATACGAGCGTAGAAACATCTTAAATTTATAATGTAAAAAGATTTTTTTTATAAAGGAACATATTTTTTTTCAAATAAGTGAATGTAGGTTTACTATAGTGAAATATATATCTAAGCTATTCAAAAATACATTATAATTACGCGCCTAGCGAATCAGAGGAGAGTTCTGTGCATAGTTGGTGCGAACTGTTGGTACATGGAAAAGAGATTTATTTATTGATTACTTTAATTTATACTTTATATATCATATTTTAATTATTATAATAATTTTATTTTTGTAATAAATGTTCTATTAATTTTAATATTTTGTATACTGGTTTATGATTGTTACTTTATAGGTATGATTCTTATTTATTTATTTTGGTAGTTTTAATTGCATTTTTTTCAATTTAACCGTTATTTTTTATTTATAATTAGGCATCATATAAAACTATTATTATTATCATAGTATTTAATGTTTTTTCTTGTATTTAGATTGTTTTATATCTTTTTTAAATCTCATATTGTATCATAGGAAATTATTAATTATTTTAATTTACTTTAGTTGATTTTATATAGATTTTGGGTTGTTAATTTATTTTTTGGTGTAATTGATTTATTATGTTTGGTAAATAAAGTGTACCAGTTTCATTTACTACCTAAATTATAAACGTATCACATATTTACAAGAATGCTTTATTAAGCATATTATGGTGAACTACTTATACATTTTTACGATGTATTTTTTATTAGCAATGCCATGGTTTGATTAACATACAATATGCGAAGAATGATTAAATAGCTTTTTTATTATTATTTTTGTTTTTTAAATATAGTTTATAAGTTTTAAGATATAATATATAAAACCATGGATTATTATCGGCCTCGTGGAGTAGTGGTCGGCGCACTTATTCAACGGGTCTCGGGTTAAGATTTATTTAAAAGGGTGTTTTCCCTGTGTTGGCCCTGGACTGGCACCTGAAGTGTAAAACTGCTCATCTTACCTTCATTGTACTAAAAATTATTTTCAATTTTCAATGTTTTAAATTTTATTTTTTTATATATATGTACATTACAAAATGAAATATCTTAATTCATACATGTTGAAATAATTAAAATAAAAAGGTATATATATATACTTGGATAATTTATATAGCGCCATTTTTGTGAAAATCACCTCAAGGGCGCTGTACAATTAATAAATATCCCAGTACGTCTTGCAGCTACAGAGCGCATGGACGGTTGGGATTCTAGTTCCTCGTTTTCAATTAAGATCAATAAAAAAATATAACAGATAGGAGCTAGATTACAGGACGTCTTGCAGCTACAGAGCGCATAGACAGTTAGAAATTTAGCCCCCATTTACACATTTTAAAAATTGACAAATAAATTTAGTGTATTAATGATACTAAAAAAAAATAAAAATAATATGAATAATAAAAAGGAGTAAGATTACAACACGTCTTGCAGCTACTAAGCGCATATACGATTGGAATTCTAGACCCCATTTATAAAATTTAGGTATTTTTAAGTTGGTGTATGAAAGCTAGATAACCAATCATCGTGCAGCTACAAAGCGCATGGACTTGTGGAATTCTAGCAAAGTTAGAATGATATCAATAAATAATCACACATAGGTTTGCATAATATCCATAGAATAATGTGTTTGAAAAATAATAGAATCTTATAACGAAAAAGTCCCTCAGAGACGTTTAAAATGTCAATATTGAAAGTAATATTGTTCATCATAGAGATAGCCCTTCCAACAGGCATAACCATTGGCAGATTGGTTCTGTATATAGGAATGTGAAACCGTCTATGCTGACGCTGTCTAAAGTAACTATCCGGAACATAAAAGCTAATGCTCCGCATAATTTCAGTAGTTTAATCACAAATACTATCGACGTGACAACAATTTCTCACCATGGTTGTTTATCGTATTCGCGATCACAGTGGAACATCCGTGAACACCTAATAATAAATGTCAAAATATATACGTTTCTTGCTGCGCAATCACATATTTGAATTTCACCGGTGTAAATATAGAAAATAAAAAACAAACCGACACAAGTGTTGACTTAGTGATTACACACGCGTTGACTTATGACCGCGATATCTTAAGCAAGTTCATTATTGTTTATTGTGATCGCTCAAATGCTTAGCATGTTTTTAAGCACGTAGATAGTTATTTGTGATTGCATTCCCTGGAGGAACTCGGCGGGATAAAGCCATGGATAATATCCGCACTCCCCCATGTAGAGAAACCATTATTTTTTTTTCTGAACCCTCTCCACCATAAGAGAGTACTTTAACTCACACGGTCCCCGAATCATCGAGCCACTCTCGAGTCTACTTTGCACTAACGAGTTATAAAGAATTCTCAGTACTCGTGTATTACCACAAACTCTTCATCTTCAACGAACTACTACAAACTGTTTCGATCTGATCATGAAATGTCAGGGAACTCACAAAAGTGATGCTTAGATCTTTAACCTTCGAAGTTCGCATAAGATTCTGGTCATTCATTCTATCGCGGAAAAAAAGCGATGATCAATATACGCTGTGATTGGTGTACTAATGCAGTTCCCTATGCACCATTGTGTGGAGAAAAATGATGACGATATAACCATGATGATGATGACGATATAGCCATGGTTTTCTTAAGGATGTAGTCGGGTAAAATGCACGCAAAATGTAAAAATCATACGATTTTGCCATTTTAAAACGAAAGTTTTTTAAAAATCGCGCAACAATAAAAGATAACAAATCATAATTTAGATAAGAACAATAATTTTTAAAGGTTTTTCTATTAAAAAATAAACATGTAAATTTTGTATAACTAAAATATAATTACTTTTAGACCAGCAGATTACGCCATTTCAAATTTAGACTAAACTTATGTATCTGGATTCTCATATAAAGACTAAGTATTGAACCAAAAAATTTTGTAATAACTTGAATATAATAAATTGAACATGAAAGTGGCCCAAGCAAAATTTATTTTTTTTGTTTTTAAAAAGAATTGCAAGCATTTTAAATCACATAAATTTTTGTGATATTTTCCTTTATTTCTACGTAAAATTATGACTTATTATAGAAAAATTATTGAAATATTTTTTTGTTATTAAATCGTTTTCCCTTTTTTTTAAATAAAGATAATTCTGGTTGCAATATTTAATTTGAAACATCTTATTTACGTTTTTATGACCTTCAGACCTGCCCTTACCGAAAACGATATCGTAAAAAAAAACATTCGTTTTAAAATAGCAAAATCGTATGATTTTCTCATTTCGCGTTCGTTTTACCAGACTACAGCCTTAACTTTGCCCAGCTAACAAGGGTACATACCCCGTTCCAAGCTAGGCAATCACATTTTAATACATGATAATAGTTTACAAGTTAATAGAAAGCACAGACTAATAAAATATAAACTTGCTCGTATACACATTTTGATACATATACATACACACTTTTCTTTTAAAGAAGATTCTTTTAAAGAAAATTCATGTTGTAATATTCAATTTCTAACAATATCTTATGTAGGTTTTTATTACTTTTATACCTGCCCTTATCGGTACCAATACATTTGCGCAAACTATGCAAACTGTGCAAACAATACGCGTACTGGTTAGTGCGTTTACCTGCCATGAAATAAATAGATAAATAATTTACTAAAAAATTATCCTACTTTTTTTTATTTTATACGCCTCCACTCGTTTGCGAGTTATTTTGGCTCTTAGCAACAAGAATAAGACACTTAAAGAATATACGCTTCAATGAACGACAAAAAAAAACATACCCACGAAAAAATATAATATTTTTATTAATTTTATTTTATTATTTTTTCACGCCCATAAGTCTTTTACATACATGAAAGTTTTACAAAATATAAGTATATAAACAACATTAAATTTAAAAAATACAATATAAAGCAACAAAAGATAAAAAAGTATTAAGTAGTAAAGTTGGTATAAAAAAAAAGAAGATGAGTATATAAACAACATAGATTTTTTTAAAAACACAATATAAAGAAATAAAATATAGGAACAGTGTTAAGAAGTATAGTTGGTATAAAAATAGAAATGTGAGGTATTTAAAATCAGTATGAAAGAGTTATGAGACAATAAAATATTATTACCGTCTAAATTAAGCGTAAACATAACATGAAATTTTGGGCCAAAAGTAAAGAGGGACATTCAATTAGACTTATTATTTAAATTTGATATCCTACATTTACAGCTTTCAAATATTCAAAGCTAAAGTCTGTTCATTACTATAAGAATCTCCGAATAAACAAACCAGCTGCGTGATACCCGACGGAGAATAGCCTATTTCACACATATCACTTAATCCAAACGGCACGGTAAAATTATAATGGATTGACATTTATTAGATTCGTTCGTACCTATTTAAATTTGATAAAATTTACATTTTAGTTTTCTTTAATAAAACTCCATGGTTTTTTTAAATTTATTTTTTTTATTAATATATTTCATAATAGATGCATGTTTCTTAGAAATTCTATACATATCTACTTCTACTCATCTAGTAAATGTTATCACTGTAACTCTCCAAAAAAAGAGACTAACTCTTGTGCTTGGAGAGTGACTTGCACTGTTGTAGTTGTTTATTTATAAGAGTTTATATAATTTTAAATACGAGTACATGAGAAAAAATAAAAATAAAGGAAATATAAGGAAAAATCATAAAACAATAATACATTCATGCTAATTAAAATTTAATGTAGTTTTTACACGTGTTCAAAAAATTTATTTAGATTTACTTTAAATTTATTTATTGATATTTTATTTTTAATAGTTTTTAGTTCATTGGGAAGATTATCATAATTTTTTACACCTTTTAAGACAAAGCTAATTTGAACATAACTTGTGTAGAATTTAGGAATTTTAATATTTTGTTGGTTTTGATTTTCATTAAAATATCAATAAAAACGCCTCGGTTAATATATTTATTGTTTTTTTTTTTAATTGTGTTTTCATAATTTACCCAAATATTTAAACTTTGGTAACCATTTTAAACGAGCTGTATAATTTACCCAAATATCACTATTAGAAAATTGTTTGTATTATAAGAGGGTTAAGCCATTGCGAGTCTAGAGGGGTGTCATAAATAAAAAACGCAAAAAAATAAAAGGACACAAACCCTTTAAATGCTTTGACTTCTATATTCCCTCCTTAAAATGTTTTTCATTACCGTTGCAATAAATTTAAAGACCAATGTTTATTTGTTTTTAGGTGTCGTATAGCAGAATGCGATGGAAAAGATGCCGTATACGAAACAGACTGGCTGAACAACGCAATACCGAAGGACCACAAGAAATGCTACAGGTTTGCTGCCGCGGGAAACTTTTCGTGGAGTCAGAACGAGAGTACGGAGTGCCCTGATAGTCTTTTTAACAGGACCAGGGAAATTAGTTGTGATGAGTACGTTTTCGAAAAGGAAAACACTTTTGTTGAAGAGGTAAGGAGCGTTGTTCGAATGCATATTTAAAAATGTCAATTTGATTAATTTATTTATTAAACTTCAAGTACAAAAATATATGATCATTAGTGGGCTTCTTTTTCTTCCAAATCGGTCCCTCAATGGTGATCACCATGAACACTTCTAATTAGTCTGTTCCACTCCAGTCTATCCTCAGCCCGACGTACTGACTCATCAAATTTTAGCCCCGTAGCCACCTTTATTTGGTGAGTCCATCTATATGAGATTCTACCCCGGCTTCTCCTACATTCAACTCAGCCAGACATTATTGCCTTTTCTAGATTGTCTGGCTCACGTCTAACAATATTTCCAAAAAAAAATAGTATCCTTCTCAAACACACCACTGATAGACGAGTTGTAATATAGAGCTCTTCCAGTATCGATGCATTCGTCCTTCTGGCTGTCCAAAGCCCTCGCAGCAGCCTTCTCCAACTCCACATCTCGAATGCATCGATCCTCTTCCTCTCGTAGGCACGCACTGTCCACGTTTCAGCCCCATATAGGAAAACGGAGAATACCAGGGCTTCTATCAACCGCTTTTTTGTGTTTTTTGATATACCTCGATCTCGCCAAATCTTCTCCAAACAGTTCATTGCTTCTTTGGCCATTTGAATCCCACCCACTTACGTGGGCTTATTACTTACTTAAAGCATAAAAATTTAGTATCAATTTTTGAAAAGCTATTTTTTTTAAATCGGTACTCAATTTCTTACATACCATAACGATAAAATAGTCACAACTCAAAAAAGCAACATTTCCAGGAGTCAAATGTATATGTCTGCCAAATTTTTCAATCGGCCACTCAATTGAGCGGCTAGGGTGTTCGTTAATTACGAAATTTACATTTTAATACTTGCAACTATTGTAAGACTGAATATCTCGTTCCTACCTAAATCCTTCCTATTTCAAATCATTGTTGTTCTGTCGTCCTGTGAGCAAGTCACATTATAAAAAGGTGTCTCTGATAAACCCTTTTCATTACCATATTCTGCGTCAGCATATTTCAGACAACGTGAAGTTAACCTATGTATTTTATTTATTTATTGAATACACAAAATACACAATTTTATCGTAGCATAATTCAATTTGTTTTTGTTCCGACTTGTTAAAAAATTATGTGTTAAGTCGGGACTCTTCTATATATAAATCAAAAACATATTTAAGCATATTAAACAATATATAAAATAATCAAAACAATTTACAAAATAATAATAAAAAAAATAAAAATAATAAAAACTTATACTTGTCAAGTAATGGAATGCAGAAAAGTTATTTAATAGTACATGGCAATATGTTATTAATAATTTATAGCTATTTTATAATTCAATTCGGTAATTGATTGATAGTAAAAGAAAAACAAAATAATACAATAAAGTAATAATAGTAACACATCTATAGAGTAGAATATGTAATTTAATAAACATAATAATACATAATTGTATGCTTCGATTAGAAATAATTAAAATATACATTACAAATAATTGAGCACCATTATTAAGTTTATTCAAAGATGATATACATATATACGTATATAAATAAGAATGAAGACGGCATCGATATTATATATTTATTCCCGAAGCAATCTTATACAGTAGTCTCTCTCTACCCCTCGATAAAATCCATTTAAGGATCTTCATCTTAAATAAAGACGTTATTTTGAAGAACTTAATATGTTTATCCAAGACGTTGAACATTTTTGGAGCTGTCCGGTAGTTATTCAGTCCATCGAGGACACACATACAAACATTGCATTATATATATTTTAATATTTTTAATATTTTCAGCGAAATGTAGATCTTTGCAATGAGCATATCTACAGCGACGAAAATCTTTAATTTATTGAGTAGAAAAAAGTTAGGAGCGTAAATGTTTTTTTTATCCATCACCAGGGTTGCATTTGACGAGAATGCGTATAATAAAAGATGGGAAGATGTTATTTTCTAATGTATAAAAAAGTTTGTTTTTGAATGTTTACAAATAATTTTTGTTTTTTATGGATCCCAATCAGATTATATATATTTTAAATTTATTTTCATTTATTCCTTTTTAATGGCTTTTTGGTAATATTAAAATAATATCAACTGACATTCGATACATTATTGAAAATCGCATTCCTGAATACATTGCACCCCTGTTCGTGAGGAGAGCAGAGTTTGACATTTGCAAAAAGAATTCTATATTTAAAAATTAATTATTTGCAGTTTTGGAATTCAATCATAAACAAGTACCTAGGTACCTACTTATTAATGAAAAGAATTTTCCAAGGTAATAGCATGCAAGCTTACGTTTGGGCAGGACAACGTCGTCGGGTCTGCTAGTAGTATATAAATCTATGCAATATCTCGCAGCAGTCTACTGCAATGGTCTCTGGACAAAATCCAAACTTGTACATTTCTCCAAAAAAAGGTTTCGCTTTGGAGAACTTAATATGTTTATCCCAGACACTAAACGCTCTTGGGGACACAAAAGATAAATTTCTCGGAGAAAAGGTCGTACTTGTTTTTGGTATTAATCATTTAAATGAATGGAAAACCTCGTAAGAGCATTCATAGGGATCTCCTCTTGTAACCACATGACCAGAAATGTGTCAATGACTCTTTTTTTTATGTCTAATGTCCAGTACCTTCATAAGTTGTAACAATGTCTCTGATCGGAAAGTAGGGGTGGAAAGTATTAATAAGGGGGTTCATGATAGACGCTGTGCAACCTACCATATCAAAAAAACCGTCCGAAAAATAATTCTCGGACCTTTCTCCAAGTCTAGTTAAAGGGTTGAATATTAGCAATGATATTATTTATTGTCCTTGTTCTACATTCATGTCCTTGAGCAGGGGGATGATGATGTCCATCTCCAAATGTGTCTGCTAGAATCATTTAAGCGTATATTAGGCATATCTCAGGCACATCAAAGGCTTAAAAATTTTCTCCAGACGGGATTTTTATTAATACCTTGAGAATTTAATTTTATTGATTATATCAAAATAAATTGATTGAATGTTTTTGCTTAAATTTGTAGTTGTTGTTGAGTATTTGGAGTATATTATGACATCTTACCTTCATGTAACAAAAAAATTATCAAGATACGCTGCGATTGGTGTACCAATGCAGTGCTTTATGCACCATTAGGTGCGGAAAGGAAATGACAATGATGATATAACGACATTAAAAATACAAAAAATAAAAATTGCATACTCTGATAAAATGTAACTTCAAAAACTCTTTTAATAAAATAACTGTATTACGTTGGTGTATTTTAACAGATAATTTTACAGATCGTGAGAGAGAATGATACCAATCTTTACAAATTTCACGTTTTCTGATAGCAAAATATGATACAAAACGGTTTATTTGGCTAATAACAAGCTTGCTACGTGAAACTCTATTATTATAAGTTGTTAATAAAATAGTACAAACGTCGATTACAATTGAAAGCATGATTTTATAACAGAGTTATTGAGGTTATAACGGGTTTTGGTCCCGTAGTGGATTCATAGATCAGAGATCCGAGATTCGAACCCCACTCTACCCTGTACATTTGGGTATATAAATCATAAGACACTAAAATATTTATTTTAAAAAAAAAATTATAAACTTTTTTTACACTCGCAATTTAGGTTAATGTTTTTTATGTCAGTGTCCAGGCGGATAAAGAATACAGTTCTGTTTGAAACAGATTTGGAAACCAAGATAAGTGTTTTTGACTCGGTAACTTCTCTCAATTATAAATTTGTAAATCAGGTAGAAAATTAGATGACCTCACACTAAGGTCGACATTACTCCATTTATTAATTTTCTTAAACTAATTAAGCTAAATAATTTAATAAAAGCGACCAATGACGGAATACAAAGCTATACATATATCAAATGTGTCCTTTTAGAACAAAAACGGCTCAACTTAAAAATCAAATTTTTGGGAAATTCCAAAAGGTAATGTAAATTTTGACACCTTCGGATTCTTTCGTTGATTGTTCCGTATTTTTCGAAAAAAGCACCAAATTTTGAGTCAAAAATTATACCGAAGGCTTTCAGCTATGAATCTATGAAAAAAAAGCGTAATAAAAATAAATCATTATAAGTTTAAACAAGAAATTTATTTAATGAGTCATTATTAGATTGAAAGAAATCAAACAAAAGCACTTTGATAAATAAGATAATGACATAATTTTTATTAGGTCAGATCAGGTCACCAAACACATGTTTTTATTTATTCACGAAATGACATAAACGTAAATAATTCATTAAGATTATCGTCAAGTCGAAACGAAACAATCGCAAAGCTAATTTAGTCATTTTAATATTTTTTTAATAAAGTAAACATGCCATTTGTAGTGGAATAAAATCGACTCGGCTTTCGGTCACTATATGTTTGTCTGCGTTGCGTCCTTCACACTACAATGTAAACACAACACTAATTGCGTCGCTTCCACGACACGGAATCTAAATTCTCTGAGTAATAAAGAGACCGATGTAACGGTTTTGTCCTATTCTCACCCGAATGTTTCGTTTTTTAAATGCAAAAATATAGATAATGTTTATTGAAGTCGTTTTATGATCTTAATTCATTTTGAGTTTTTTTTTAGTTAAGTCGTTTTTGTCCTAAAGGTGCGATATGTTTGCGTTAATATTTACATTTATGTATCATTCTCAATAGTACGCTTTTTTTAATAAAAAAAGAATAGCCCGCTAAGCTTCTATTTAAGAGGCTTGTTAGCAGGTGGAAAAAATGGGATATTGAAGAAAGTTGTGAAAAATACACCACAACACCCAGACTAATTGAGAAAAAAATCATTCTTGGATTTTTTCTAGCAACTAGCGGGAATAAAACCCGCGACGTCAGTTTCCCAGTTTGCCGTCTAACCTACTACCCGATGGCACCTGTCTTAGGCGCTGATTAGTTGTTAAAAAAGTTATGTCCGTTTTTTTCAAATTTAAAAATGAGCACCAAAATTAAAACAAAAAAAAAGGTTATTCGAAAGAAAATTTTCGGCTCTACAAGATATTGTATTTGCTTGTACGTTAAAAATATATTTTTGTTTGAATACAAGCCTTCAAAATGGAATGTCGAGTACACGAAAGACTGCTCTTTTTGCTCACGTTCAATCGAGAGAATAAAACTATCAAAGCTGCCCGCGATATTTGCGCAGTGCAAGGTGAAGCTGCTATAAATTATTGACCAATTTGCCGTAAAATAGTGAAGGAGAATGCACTATTGACTAATTTGTGATTATTTTTTATTTGTCCTCTTGCTCTCTTCATTTGAATAAAAAAGGACACAAAATAATCCTCCGGGGGCCAAATCTAGTCTTAAAATAGCCAAATCTTAATATATATATTTTACATTTAAAGCACTAACTTTGTAGTTATTTATTTGTTTTATTTCAATAATTTATTATTTTCTATTATAAACTAAGATTAATAAGAAAATATTGTGACCTCACTGGGGTTACCCGTACCGAGGACTCTTAACAATATACTTTTTTTAATATTTTTACATGTGAGAAAATACAAAAAAGACCTAATATATAGATATACTTAACAAACTATTCAAAAAGTTTTAAACACTAGGTATTTAAGTTTATATTTCATTTATGTACACCTATATTATTTATTTTATAAAACGTACAATAAAATAACAAAAACATAACATGAACTACACATTTGTGTAGCAGTTTATTATATATTGGTTTGGGCGTATAAGACAATCCATTTTACTTGTACTCAGCTTCACAATAAATTTTTATGGCTTTTTTAAATTATTTATTATAATAAAATAAATAAAAACAACATTGCTTTTAACCACTAATTTTTATTTTTTTCTACCGACCGGTTTCAAAACTATATATGCTTCTTTATCAAGGTATCTTAACAAATGAATTCACTCTAATTTTATTTTATCAATATTATGCTGAGGATGGAGCTTATAAATCAAGTATTTTTGTCCTGTAAGGGTAGGAAGCGTCATGTGAGATGAGTACGATTTATTAGCTCCATACGCAGCATAATATTGATCAAATAAAATAGGATATAATTCATTAGTTAAGTATACCTTGATAAAGAAGAATGTATAGCTTTGAAACCTGTCCGTAGAAAAAATAAATAATATGTGGTTAAAAATAAAATTGTTTTTATTTATTTTATTCAATCTTAAAATATATATTATTCAATTGAGACATACACAAATGATTTCTGTTTGTTTTTAGGCAGACATTCCGTGCGAGAGTTGGAAAAGAACCCTTATTGGTACGATGCACAGTGTCGGTACATTGTTTGCCCTCCCTTTGATAGGCACATTCTCCGATAGATTTGGAAGAAGACATGGACTAATTGTGTCGTCAATGATCGAAGGGGTTCTGGGTATCATCAAATCTTTGTCTGTCAACTACGGAATGTTTCTCGCAATGGAACTGATAGAACCAACATTTGGATCTGGAGTTTATACATCGGCTTATATTTTAGGTAAACACGAAAATTAGTTGTAAAGAAACGTGCTTTTTTAATTTATTTATTTATTTTGCATTTTTAAGGACATATTTATACATAGAAAATGATTATAAAGGAAAATAGAAAGACACAATAGTATTTAGTAGACTTGGTGGGAGTGGAAGCGGGAGAAAGGGGTTTATAATTGAATTTGATTAGGTGATCGTACGAAAGAAGACAACTTGTTATCAAAGAAATCAAGACTGGTATGTTTGTTGGCAGACCTAAGAATTCTAGACATAGGGGAATGAAAACCATAGTTAGTTCTATGGTTATCGGTATGAAAGAGTAAGTTTTGCCTGAGGTTTCTAGTTGGGATATTTAATTTTATTGAGCTCAGTAGTTCAGGCGCATCAAAGAGTGAGTTGAGAATTTTAAATAGGACTAGATCAGAAAAACAAAATAAAAACAATATTATTCCATTAAAAAAGCAAAGACAAATGCGGGACAGTCAAAAATGATATAAAATGAACATAAACACTACAACGACTTACCTTACGGTTTTAAAACATGTTTTTAAGGCGAATATAAAATTAACCTTAAAAAACACATCATGAATGATAGACAATTAAACTGATAATGTCTGTGACAGTTCCGTAGACAGCCAGAAGTATGAATATATCTATACTCCAGGAACTGGACACGAGAGAAAGACTTGCATCCACGTGCGAGACAAGAATCCTGCAGTTCTTTAGACATATTTTCAGGGGCAACTCTGATAGTTTGGAGAAAACTATTCTCCTGGGAAGTGTCCAAGGGACAAGGTCGCGTGGACGGCAGCCGATAAGATGGAGTGGCTTGGTCACTGAATTATCACTGACGAATGCCTACAGAAGAGCACAAGACCGTTCCAGATGGAGGGAGACTGTCCACAGATGAGCCATGCCTAGAGTCAAGCGTGATAACCATCCTCAGACATAAGGCACGGATAGAAAAGAGATTAAACTTAGCTAAAAATATGTTTTTTACTATTTTTATGTATCGCATTATCGCGGCATGATTTTTTGTGTTGTATTTCTGAAATTATTCCGCGTGTGATGTCAAAGGTTTTTCTTCGTTGATTCTCCGTCAGTTCTGACGATTTTTTTTTGTTTGTTTTTGATACAAACATTTACATAGAATTTTAATTATAAAATACACTTTAAAAAAAATACATCTTAAAATAAGGCCATAACATAAATTGGAAATATTGCCCACAAAGACTTCAGCGTTTAAGCGTGGGCCAATCCTTTTTTAATTATTAATACGTTTACAGCATATAAATATGGTATGACATAACCATGAAAAGAAAAGAAAAGAATAAGAAAAGAAAAACAAAACATTTGCTGATATTACTTGCATTTTATTTTAAATTTTATTGTTTTTTTTTTTTTAATGTGTCTATCTGTTCATTCCATGCTAATCCAAGACCTCAAACCTACTTTACGGTAAGAAACCGGATATTTTTCACAGCTCTCTTATCATTGGTTGATTCACATAAACTACTGACGTCGTTCAAAGCAGTTCGTTTTTATTTAAATATTTTTCATTATTATTTTTGTGCATTTCCGAGAAACTTTGCGATACAATTTAAAGCTTTGTTTTTTTTGTATCCAATTTCCCGTAGGGCTGAAGTTTTTCATTCTGTAACCAGACAATACATGACATTATTCAATCTTATTAAATGTATAATATAAAAACAAATAAAATAACAAAAAAAACAAGTAATTTCCTTCTTAAAGTTTAGGAAGATGTCCACTAAAATACCAAATATATAAAAGATAAAAAATTCACATGGCTATCGTGGATATATTTCAAAGTTAGTTTATTTTTGTACAAATTTTAGTGTATGAGATTACAAAATTAGCAGAGCAACTTATAGTTTTTTTACTTCGAAATAAGACACGAGAAAATATCATTGAGGAAGTTCAGTGGTTTTTTAATTATTTTATTTGTTAATAGACTATTTAACGAAGCCAAATTTAAATAAATGTTTTATGAATCAAAGCTGTGATTTTTTTTAAAGTTATAATTTTGAAATCACTCCGCATGAAACGTCACAAACTCTCATCGGAGTACTCCGCTGATTGGTGATTAAGCTTCCTGGAAACCGGAAATAGATTCATTTGGAAGAATTTTCGATGTTTTCCTTCAACTGGGTGAATCACACCCACATGATAAAGGTTTAAGCTCTTTTACTTCACAAAAGTCAGCAGTTGGAAGAGTTGAGAAAATGTGGATGTTTGAACATAGGCAGAACGGTGAACATTACACAGGACAGGACATAAGCCCTGTAAAAATGTCTAGACTTCTGTATTATTTTCTCAAAATGGTTTTACTCTCTGTTGCAACAAATTTAGTTGATTTTTATTAATTTTTTCACACATTTTTGATAAATTTCGCCATACAAATTAATACGCTCTAATTTTACTGCGTGCAATAAAAAAATAAAATATCTATTTTTTTTTAGCACTAAACATTTTCATCAAATTTAAAATAGTAACTCAGCAAAAGAAAGTATTTACCATAAAATTAGTTGTGAGTGCTGCAGACTGGAAGATGAAACAATAGTTTATATTTAAATTGTAAGTTATTGCGTATGTATCATGTGATGATATTGATTGTTCGTTTCAGCGTTGGAGATTCTGACACCTTCCACAAGAGTCGCAGCTGGTTGCATAATCAACGTTTACTACGCGACAGGTCAAATTCTGATGGGTGCCATCGCCTGGGCCGTCCCTTACTGGAGAACCTATCTCCAAGTCATTTACGCTCCGTCTCTTCTTGTATTCGCATTTTATTGGGTCCTAGACGAAAGCGTTCGATGGCTGCTCTCAAAGTACAGATACCAGGAAGCAATAGACTTACTGACGAAAATGGCCGCAGAAAATAAAAAGGAGCTGCCAGAAAAAGCCATGGCCAATCTCAAATTCAATGCCGAAAATGCTGATAAATTTGCCAACCATTTTAATAATAAAAGCAAGGCTGGAGAAGACCACCAGAAGCAAGATTCGCCTTTGCGACAGGTTTTTAAGTCTAAGGTTTTACTTTTGAGAGTTTTGAAAGTCTCCGTCTGGTGGATCACCTGCACTTTTTGCTTCTACGGTCTATCGATCAACTCGACGGTATTGAAAGGAAACAATTACGTGAACTTCATGTTGTCCGCTTGCATGGAGATTCCAGCTCATTGTATCGCGTACTTTGGATTGACGTACTTTGGAAGAAAGAAAACAATATTTACAGCTTTTTTGATTGGAGGAACATGCCTTCTGTCTTTTCCATTTATACCAGAAGGTAAGAATATTTTTCATTTATTTCAAACAGTATAGATGTCTTTTTTTTATCTTATTTTATAGATTGTATTATATTTTTGTGTGTCAACGAGAAGTGCCCTAGCGTACAGTTGCCTGACGTTCAGAACACCTACTCGTTCAAACACCTCCGTTGTGGGTGTTCTGATAGGGACCCCGAGGCCCTGAGCAGAGCCTTGAGTACACACTTTTGTGCTATTTCCAATGTATGCATAGCACTTTTGCTGGCTCCACCCCATGCAATTATTCCGTAATTTATAATAGTTTGACACATTGAGTAGAGTACTTGATTTAAAGTTTTTTTGTCAAGAATGTTTCTTATGGTATTAAATACATAAACAAATTTTTTAACTTTTGCCTTATTTTGTGGAATATAAATCGTATTTCTATGCATAGATTAGACTGAATATTCTATATTTATTATTTAAAATACCGTACTCGTGTTGTAACCTAACGTACTCGTATTGTATGGGACTCGTCGCACATTATTCATTCAGTGTGTATCAGTTAAATTTTAAAATAAAATGCTAATTTTTCAGAATATGGTTTTGAAATCTAACATACTTTTAAAAAATACAATTTATAGCATTTCTTGATTTAAATTTTAACAAAAAGGTTTCAAACTTTTTACCAAGCTCTTTCTTGTACCATTTTTAATATATTTACAAGTTTTAAACAATTATTTTTTCATACTTACGCATACACACATTAACATACACATGAATACAAACGTCACACACGCACAATTACGTTAACTCTTTTCTTTTTTTTTCTTTTTATTTATTTATTTAACTTTTTGTACATAATGTTTTTTGTACATTGGCGGGCTTATTGCCAAATGGCAATTTCTTCCAACCAACCAATAAAATAAAAGTTTTATTTTTATAATTCAAGTCACAGAACATATTCAATAGAAGAAAAAAAAGATTAAAAAGTTAAAAATATATAAAAATAGAAATAAACGTAATTGGTTTATAAATTACCTTAAATCAAAACTATTACTCAATGGAAAAAAAGAAAAAAGCGGAAAGAGGAAAAAGGAAAGGAGGAGAGATTAAGGAAGAGAAAGGAGATGTTTCTTCAGACGTGATTTAAACAGAGATAATGTAGTAACATCTTTGATGGTGGATGGGAGATGATTCTACAGTCGAGCCGCATGGACACTATATGAGTTAGAGAAGAAAGAGGAATTGTGTATGGGTATTAAGAGAGTGCCTTGAGAATGAGAACGAAGAGGTTAACCATGAACTGATAAGCGTTGAAATTTTTCACACAGGTATATAGGAGCGTTAGGACTATGAAGTACATTGAACAGAAGTGAGAGGGAGTGATAGTCTCTCCGCTGTCTAATTTTGAGCCATTTCAGTTGCCTACGATAATCAGAAATGTGGTCATATTTCCTAAGACCAAAAATGTACCTTATGCATGTCTTCTGAATTTTCTTATATATTATGTCTCATTAGATTTACAGTGGATTTTTTTAATTGGCTTATGTATTGTTAATATTTTTCTACTTATTGTGTTTGTGAAATAGCTGTAAAAATCCCAAATAAAATAAAATAAAATATATCTCTTAAAATAATAGGGTATTTTCACGTTTTTTTTTTATTTTGCGAAAAAATAGAAAAAAAAATTACGATGGTAACTATACAGTTTTTATTTTTTTATGTCCACGCGTTAATTTTTCAGAGCGGTTTAAAAACGTATACTTTGAATTGGCGCCAAAACGAACATTCGGATGCCGTATGGGCTTGTGACGTCACGCGTTACGAATTTGACTGACCGTTCAAACAAATTCATACGAATTTGTATAGCCTACGTGTTGTTTTTGTTGTAATCGGTTGTTTTACACTGTTTTAACTAATTAACACGCATACAATGTCTTTAGTTATAAGATACAAGTACTGTTTAGTTCCGATGTGCACAAACACCACGGTGAATACGCAAAAGAAAGCTTTTTTGGCCATTCCTAGTACCTAATGAAAAAATGCAGAAAAAATGGTTGAACGCATTTAAACGTTATGAAACGAGATGTTAAAAAAAACAAACCACTATTCTTTTTTCCGTAGGTCTTGTTCAGTACAAAATACTATATTTTATGATGTAGACTGTAGACTATAAACATTTACTAACAGTAGGTACTGAAATTAGCACTTATAAAGCTTGACAGGTACTACAATACTAAAATAGTTTATTCTTTGAACGTTACTGTTTATATTTGTATTATATTTCTGTACTTATGTTACTTAGTTTAATTTGTGGAACTGTTGGTTTTCTATATGAATAAAAAATAAATTACTAAAAAAATTATGTATGAAAACATACCTTATTTATTTGTGAAATTTATTGCATTTACAAAATGGCAACTGACCTTAAGATGCTGGACAGTGTTCACACTTGCAGGATTCTTTTATTTCCTAGACTTCATCGCAAATCAACTTCACCGAGTACGATTTGGTTCTAACTTTATGTTCTGCGGGGTGACTCGACCTTTTACCATTCAAATATCACCCGTCCGTTTTACTTGAATGTAATCTATGGCATTGTCTCCGTAATTTACCCTAGCTGATATATTAATAAGTAAATCACATTTAATAAAAAAATGCATTAACACGCACTCGAGCAACAGAGATGTTTACAAGCAATGGTATTTTATGGATTATGTTGTATCAAAGTCACGTTACTTCCCTTTTGCATTAAATGTACGCGAAACAATATATTTATAGTACATGCAAATAATACAACTATTTAAATAAATACATTCTGGAAGCAAATATTATATATTTGCTTACCTTACGGCCTTTACATTTCTTTACTAGGAACATAAAAAGTTTGTATTGGATGAGAAAAAAATACCCATTATGATTATATCTATTTTGGGCAAGTTATCGGATTTTCCTTGTAAAAAAACAATTTCAGTCATAATGCTATGGATGTTTATAAATGAAAACAAAAAAAAAACAACGGAAAAGACGAAATTTAACTATAAAAAACAAATAAAAAGCCACAAGCCGCCCGCGTCGGAGTATCTCAGTATAGGATTTGAGTGAACGTAGGATATATAAGTCACGCGTGACGTCATCAACCCTTTTGGCCAGTTACGGGCCGTTTTATTTCTATCAAACTTTAAATAGGAAATTATAAATGAAAACATTCGTTTCAGATTTTGATAGTAATATGGTTCCAATCGTAAAAATATTTTTTAAATACTGAATACATTAAAAATCATATCCCCAGTTTATGAAAATACCCTATTATTGAATTTTGCTATTGAACCCTTTTTTTGCAGATCTATACTGGCTTTCTTTATTGGCCTATCTATTTGGAAAACTGTGTGTATCTCTCGCTTTTGGTTCAGTTTACCTATACACATCTGAACTGTTCCCGACACCGCTGAGGCACTCCTTATTGGCTTCATGTTCCATGATCGGTCGAGTGGGGTCCATCTTAGCACCGCAGACTCCATTGCTGGTAAGCATTATGTATATTTTAACTGACGAAATAAGAGAGACATTTACACTTAAATCAAGTAAAATTTCGCCATTCCTTAATAAGATCACTAATCTGAAATAATAATGACTGCGACACGATACAAATAATAAGTAATTAACCATTAATTATTATGTTCCAGAAAATATCAAATACGCGTTATTTTTAATTCATCAACTCTGAAGACAGACACAATAAACATTGTCTTGAAATGTCAGCAGCAAAAAAACTGCGTAATTACTTGAGAAACTGTTGTTAATAGTGGTTTTTATTACTTTAGTATTCATACAACCTTTTTATTTTTAAATTGTCTTCTTAGACATGGGCACAGTAAATCTATAAATAATATGGTTTATATATTTTTTTTAAAATAATTGAATTTCTCGGTTTCGTTTTATACTATGTTTATATACTATGTTTATTGATAATTTCGCCTAATAGGGAAAAACAGTTTTTTTTTACATTTTTAAAGTAACAAAGGTCTACAAAATAATGTATAGTAAAAAAAAATTCTTTGCCAATTATTAGTAGCTAAAAATGTTTTTAAGTGTACAATTTTGAATTCCCGCAAAAACGGTCATTCCATTGACCACGCTCCTAATATGTCACGATTCGTGTTTATTTGTTCTTGACCATTCAAATTTGTTACGAACATTGTCACAAATCTTGACGTCACATCTGTCAAGGCCAAACATGTTGCATTTTTCTAGCGACGTATTTTCCTTAAGTTATGTATGAAAACATTTCTTCGCAATATCCATAATGATTTTGAAAATAAAATTAATTATGCTAAATCCATTTCACATATTTTTATCGGAATTCGTAGTAGGTATGTGATATTTATCCATTAGGCATCCTAGAAACACCCCCTGAAAAGTATTACTTCCATTGTTAGGTATAGTTACTGTGAATTAAAAATCTTTTTTTTTTTTTTGGTGGTCGTTTTTTGTTTAATCCAGTTGTGGTAAATCAAGAAACGAACTATAGGGTTCTGTTTTGTTTTTATCTGGCGTTTGTAATTTCAAGAAACCACAATCCAATCCAACTAGACTTATTTCATAATCAAACTAACTAACTAACTAACTAACCATCACGCCATTTCCCCGGAGGGGTAGGCAGAGAGGATAGAACGCCACACCACTCTGTTTTGGCACACTTCCTTTGCTTCCTTCACATTCATACATCTTCTCATGCACGCACGTCGATTATTCCGACTTTTCACATGACCACTTTCAAGAATTTGTTGTACTTGATCATGCCATGTCTTTCTCGGCCTTCCTCGACTTCTACAACCAGACACATTCGCATCATAAATCTTTTTAGCCGTTCTTTCATCATTCATTCGCTCCACATGACCGAACCATCGCAAAAGACCTTTCTTAATTTTGTCGATAATGCTTAACTCAGCCTTGCATTCTGCTCTAATTTCGACATTAGGGCACCTATCATACATTGTTTTTCCGCACATTCGCCTGAGGGATCGCATTTCAACAGCATTCAGTCTACTTTCGTCCCTTTTTTTCCAACTCCATGCTTCGCTTCCATACATTGGGGTTGGTACCAGAACTCCATTATGAACTGCTAATTTAGCCTCTTGCGATAGACACTTATTTGCTACAACAGACTTTAAGGCACCATTAACTCTGTTACCGGCACTAACCCTCCTTTCAATATCCTTGTCCATTTCCATCTCTAGTAAACATACTACCCAGATATACAAATTCTTCGACCTGTTTCAAACTATCTCCATTTACTACAATCTTACATTCAGTCATAGTTACATTTCTTTCAAAGACCATGACGTTCGACTTTTGCACATTCATTAGCAAATCACTCTCCTTGCACACTTCGTAAACCTTTGTAACCAAGGATTGCAGTTCCTCTTCGCTGTCAGCTAGGAGGACTGCGTCATCGGCGTACAGAAGGCAACTGACAGTTAGATTACTCATTTTCGCTCCCACATCCATACTTTTCAATTCTTTCATACATTTATCCATGTATATGTTGAATAACCACGGTGACATTACACATCCCTGTTTGACTCCTTTAGGGATGTCAAACCAGGAAGTTAATGACCCATTTACCCTTACACACGCTACACTATCTTTGTACAAAGAAGCAATAGCGCGGACAAGGTTGTCACTCACTCCATACTCCGATAGAACCATCCATATTTTTTTCCTATCAACTCGATCAAATGCTTTTTGCAAATCAACAAAAGCGCAAAAAAGCTTCTGGTTTTTCGCCAAAAACTTTTCTGTCATATTGCGTAATGCAAATATTTGATCCATACATCCTCTACCATTCATAAATCCACTCTGTACATCCCATACTTTCTCCTTGGTCACGTTTCTTACTCTTTCTATCAGTATTCTTCCATAAATTTTGCCGACAGCGCTCAGAAGACTGATAGCTCTGTAATTCCCACACTCCACCTTAGAACCCTTTCCCTTGTATAACGGCATAACAACTGCCCTCCTCCAATCAGGTGGAGTCCTTTCCTCCTTGAGACACAAGTTAAAAAGTTTATGTAGCCATGTGAGAATTAATTTGCCACCCGACTTAATAAACTCTGCTGCAATACAGTCATACCCTTGCGCTTTACCATTCCGCATACATTTGACAACACTGATAATTTCTTTCATACTAATCTGACTTACCTCATCATTTGCGTTCAAACACACCTCGGATAATGTCGATACATCGGCACCGCCCGAGTTGCCAGTGTGCGATTCATAAACTTCCTCAAAGTATTCCTTCCATCTTTCTTTTATTCCACTCTCACTAGTCACCATTTTTCCATCCTTATCTTTAACAACTGTCATGCCTCCGCTTTCACTGCTACTCCTGGAGTTTTTCACAGCTTTCCAGATAACTTTAATGTTTTCATGGAAATTGTGTGTCATTTTCATTCCTTCTTCATCATCATAATCATCTTTCTTAATAATAATTTTAAAAGGAATTACCCGCTAAACCTCTATTTAGAGGCTTGTTGGCAGGTGGGATAGAGGGGATATGGAAGAAGGTAATGAAAAATACACCAAAACACCCACAAGGAGAATTTATGTGTTTGCAAATGAATGCGTAAATGATTTGTATATATTTAATATAACACTTTTAAATTTTAAAAGGCAGTGTATCAATTTATTATATTCAAATTGTAATACTTAAATAATATCAACTTTGTTGTTTTAAATTGTAAATCCTTTATTTACTTATATTTGTACTGTTAATTTATGTTTTTCTAACTTCTTCTAATTTTAAGATTTTTTTATACAATCGATGGGAAAAATTAACTTCTGTTCTCTCTACTGGAATAAATGTATGTATGTACTATATTAAGATCAGTTTTTATATTTTTTTTATTTTCTTATTCTTGTTACTTCATTTAATTTTTTTGTTACTTTTGTATAAAAAACATGTCTGTTTTTTATACATAAATATATTTAAAACATGTAAAAGCCTACAGGGCGATTAAATAAATAAAAATAAATTAGTTGAGGAAAAATCTTTCTTGGAGTTTTTCTTGCAACTGCCGGGAATCGAACCCGCGACGCCAGTTTCACAGCTGGCCGTCTGCGTCTGTCAAATAAATTAATTTTTAAAAATTATTTAAAAAATGATTTATTTTCGTAATCAAAAGGTCCATCAATACGTGAACTAAATTAATCAAGGAGCTGATCGTATAAAACGATTTATAATTATTTTTTACAACAAATATTCATACTAGGAAGTATGTTTACTCAATAAAAAGACTGACTAAATAGGGTCCTTTCACGTTTTTTTTATTTTATTTTTTGTTTTTATATAAACAAAAAAATTACAATAGTAACGAAATCAATATTTTATTCGAGCGACGTCGGATAATTTTTCTACGAATGTTTCAAATATGCATATGTTCAGTTACCCGAAACAAGACGTTTCACGTCCAGTGGGACAAACGGCACGTATGACGTTTAGGCCCCAACTTGTACGCAATGTTTAATATAAGCGCAGTCGGCGGTCATAAGGCGTGACGTCAAAATGACGCGATGACAACTGGGAACGGTTTGTATGTGCTCATTTTCAAACTCAAAAATTGTAAATGAAAACTTGTTTTGAATACATTCATAGTTATATCATTAGGATCGCAAAAATCTTCTCTATATACACATTAAATTATTAACGTTACTCCCGATTTGTAAAAACACCCTATGCGCGAACTAAAGCAATCAAGGAACATCACTTATTCTTCTTATTCTTGTAGATCTAGGGGTCAGTGCTATAAGATAAGCTCCAAGCGTCACTGCGACCTGTGTAAATCTATAATGACGGGTCCCCTTAAATGAGTTTTTACCCCCAAGCCAAGGTCTTTTAAAAGCCCGGCTGTCATATTGCAAAATCTCCCCCTCCAAGCTCAGATCCTAGGAACAGATATTATAGCTACAAAGACTTATAATTTTCTCAGCAGTTCATAATGGAGTTCTGGTACCAACCCTAATGTATGGAAGCGAAGCATGGAGTTGGAAAAAAAGGGACGAAAGTAGACTGAATGCTGTTGAAATGCGATCCCTCAGGCGAATGTGCGGAAAAACAATGTATGATAGGTGCCCTAATGTCGAAATTAGAGCAGAATGCAAGGCTGAGTTAAGCATTATCGACAAAATTAAGAAAGGTCTTTTGCGATGGTTCGGTCATGTGGAGCGAATGAATGATGAAAGAACGGCTAAAAAGATTTATGATGCGAATGTGTCTGGTTGTAGAAGTCGAGGAAGGCCGAGAAAGGCATGGCATGATCAAGTACAACAAATTCTTGAAAGTGGTCATGTGAAAAGTCGGAATAATCGACGTGCGTGCATGAGAAGATGTATGAATGTGAAGGAAGCAAAGGAAGTGTGCCAGGACAGAGTGGTGTGGCGTTCTATCCTCTCTGCCTACCCCTCCGGGGAAATGGCGTGATGGTTAGTTAGTTAGTTAGTTAGCAAAGGTTCGTCAAATAACAACGGATTTCATCCGAGCTTGACAGTAATGGCAATTTGCCAATATATTCGCTATAAAGAGATTGATCCTTATAAAAAAGCGCACAATGCTTTGCACAATAAGTCATGGCCGCTTCGTGATCTGAGTGCTCCATATCATGAGGTCGTGATTAAAATAGACTTACATCAACACATTAGTGCGATTTCGAAGATACTTTTATTCCGTAAACGTGATCTGTATGACGTACAATAAACCTGATGCAAGGTTTTGTCAATTGAATTTAGCAAATACATAACTTATCATTAGTTATTTGATTTAATGAAGTTTATTAATCCATCTTTTCTATTTCTTACGATACATTTACTACATTTTCGGTACTACTACTACTACCATCACGCCATTTCTCCGTACGAGTAGGCAGAGAGAATGGACCGCTACACACGTCTACCCTCATATACATTCCTAGCTTCTTCCACATTCATACATCTTGTCATAAGTCACTGAAATTAAATATTTAGGTGTAATGTTGGATTCAAAACTTACATTTCACCAAAACGCTAAGATGGTAATAAATAAGATTGCAAAAAAATTATCAATTTTGGGAAGGATCAGAAGATTTATTGATAAGGACTCCTGCAAAACTATTTACAAAGCAATTATTGAACCACACGTTAACTACTGTAGTAGCATTTTATTTTTATCAAACAAAGAAAACATAGATAAACTAACTGTATTACAAAATAAAGCCTTTAGAATCATTTTGAAAAAAAACAGATATACGAGGGTAAAGTCGATGGTAAATGAAATGAAATTATTAACATATAAACAAAGAATATTTTACAATACAATGATATTTGTTCATAAAATTATAAACTCTAATAAAAAAACAGAATTTTGGAAAAAAATTGATCGGAACCAGCATGAACACGATCACAATACTAGAGAAAAGAACAAAATTAGACTTCCATTTAGGAAAAAGGCAAAGTCACAAAATTCAATTTTATTTAAAGCAATTAAAAAGTATTACGAAATGGAAAAAAATATTTATGAAGAAAAAAACATATCAAAATTTAAAATAATGGTCAAGACATATGTGATAAACAATTTATAAATTAAATATATTTACAATGTTATTATTAGAACACACATAACAATATGTATGATATGTGTGCCCTACTTTAAGATTTAAATAAAAAAAATTAAAAAATACATGTCCTTCGGTTCAGTCTACTTTTGACACGACTAGACTTGAGATTTTGGTTTATCGGATCATGCCACGTCTTCCTTGGTCGTCCTCGTCTCACGTTGCCGTTTATTTTCGCAATATATACTTGTATTATCAATCTTTCGTCGTATATTCGTTTTCCGTGACCAAACCATCTCAGAGACCCTTTCTTAATCTTATCAATTGTACTTGACTCAGATTTACATTCTCGCCTGATTTTATCATTCGTAACCCTGTCATACATTATTTCCCACACATTCGTTTAAGAGATCGCATTTCCGTCCTTCCTCTGCCAGTTCCATGTTTCACTTCCATACATAAGTGTTGGGACTAAAACTCTATTTAAAAAATAAAATAAAAATATTAGCAATTACTGTGCTCAGTGCTCCGTTCATTGTTGCCCGCATTCACTCTCCTATTAACATGTTTATCTACTCTTCCATCTCTTGAAAACATGCTTCCTAGATACAAAAATTCTTCTAGTTGTTCAAGACATTCGTTGTTTACATTTATTATACAGTCAGTAACCTCTCTATCCCTTTCAAATACCATCAGTTTTTACTTACTTTCGTTCATCGCCAATTCGCTCTCCAAGCATACATCATACATTCTAGAGACTATTTGTTGCAAATCATCTATGCTGCTTGCTAACAGAACTGCATCATCAGCATGCAACAAGCAGCTTACTGAAAAATTATCCGAAAAGGTATCTGAACCGATTGCCAGCCCTCCAACTATCGTTCTGGGAGAAAATACGGAAATAACGTTTGTATGAAGAAAATTCAGACGGCGTTTCCTCTTAAAGGTGTTTTTACACTTCAGCATTTCATTGTTTTTGGGCTGGAATATTAAGCGTAAGACTGATCACCGTACCATCCATGTGAAAAAAGTGATCGAAATACTCTGCAATAGAAAATATTGCTTTTTTTACAATGAAGCACTTCAGCTCTACGGGAAATTGGATACAAAAAATGTTTTCTTGGGCGCAGTTACAATTAGAGCATTAAATTGTACGGAAAAGTTTCTTGAAAATGTGCGAAAAAAAAAAATATTTGAATTAAACCGCACTACTTTGAACGACGTCACTCATCCATATGAATCAACCAATGATATGAGAGCTGCGAATGATATCCGGTTTACTTACCGTAAACGAACCAATCGGGAGAACTGACAAAGAAGAATCTCTGACATCACACGTGGAGTTATTTCAGAAACACAAAACTTTAAAACATCATAGCACTGATAAAACGATATTTCAAAATATTCATTAAAAAAATTGCCTGATTTAATAGTCTATTAACAAATAAATGTTTAAAAAAAATACTGAGCTGCCTCATTTTAAATTAATAAGGGACTATAAAATACTGTCATGGAACAAAAAATTTGTTGTTCTCATTAGTAGCTTAAAAAATACTTTTTAATTTATAATTTCAAATTCCTGTGAAAACGGTTAATTGCATTGGCCACGCCCCTTATACGTAACGATTCGGTTAAATTTTGAATTTCGCTTGTGACCGTTATAATTTAAATAGAACGTCGTCACGAACCTTGACGTCACAATTGTCACAAAGGCCAAACATGTCGCGTTTTTGTAAATATATATTTTTTTAACTATTTGATTTTTTAAATTATTCATTGAAACATTTATCCACCGCATCCATATTGATTCTAAAAATATGAATATTTTTTGTAAATCCATTTCTCATGTTTTTATCGATATTCGTAGTATCTGAGATTTCTCTATCGCTGCATCAATGCAGTACCCTATACACCGCTGGGTGCAGATATGGAAATGATGATGATGATGAAGTTCAATTCAATCAATCATTCATTTGTGAGTGAAGTAAAGATTTACTCGTATATAAATAGATGGTTACTAATTGACAATTTAAGCTCAATTAACATTGAGTATAAAATAAACTAGTATGTCAACAAGTTATTACTAAATATACTTCAGAATACTTTAACAGTTCTGAGAAAGATGGCAGTAACTCAATTTTAGGAATTTTCAAAAAAGTTATCTCTGTATTATCGTTCGAACTTTTTGTTCTCGAACTCAAATGTTTGAAAAACCATCAAGGAGTATCTCACTCAAATCGCTGTCCCTAAGGAAAATCCTATCCTAAAATGTTTTTTTTAAAATAGATTTTGTCCTTGAGAGCGTAATTCTTAAAAAGCCCGCTGTCTATAAAAATACGTTCTTGGCGGATTTGGGTCCAATTAGATTTTTTTATTTTATTTTTTATTAATAACAAACAAAAATACAATATAACAAGTAAATACATTTTTTTCATTAATCAAATACATATATTTACATAAACGTTTCCCATTACGTAAAAGAAATAAACAATTCTTGTGTACATAATGGGGAATGACATCTTACAATAGTTTATTTTATTTTAATCAATAGTATTGTTAGGATAACATAAATAAATTACAAAAGAGATATAAACGATGTTTTCAATCAGTGTTACATAAAGAAGAATTAAAGATGTAATTTTTCACTTCTTTCTTAAATATATGGTATTCCTGACTGTACTTTTTATTATCTTTCTTCATTTCATTAAAGAAAAATATTCCTCTGTAAGTATAATGATGTTGTGCAGTAGTTGTTTTTAATTTAGGAATTAAGATATTACCACCTGTTCTAGGTCGCGTACTTACGTTTTAAATGTCATCTTTTAGGCATTTTTGTGGGTTTTATAATATTCTTTCATCGCAATATGCTGTGAATGAAAAGATGCGTGATAAAGTTTTGTGTACAATTTTTCGTGGTTTAGTTAACAAAAAATTAGTGTTTAAAAATACTTTTTACATAATCGATAATTTACAATTGGTCTAATTGTACCCATCTCCGGTAGGTATAAGTTGATTCGCTCTTCCCAAATATTAAGCTTTATAGATGTGATAAAAGAGACGTGTCTCTCAGCAAAAGTCGTCTGGGTTTTAGGTTTGATTGTTTTTTTATTTTAAAATTCACATTCTACTGTTAATGATAATATTTTTAACGTCTTTTGTCAAGGTTGTCTGAGTCTTTTGCTTAGTTTTGTCTGGTAGTTTATTGTATAATTTTAATCCATGGTTTATTAGTCTCGACTGTCCTTTTCTCGTTTTAAAAGATTGTATATGATATTGTTCTGATATTCTCGCATTGTGTCCATGTTAACTACATTTATTTTTCAAGTTTTATTTCTTCGTCTACAATTACATCAGTGGCTAATTTATGAATAAATTTTAAGGATTCTAGTTTAAAGAGTTCAGTTACATTTAATTGCTTAGTTTGTTTAAAAAATTATTCAGTTGCTGTTAGATAAGATAGGTCATATACTAACCTTCAATATATTATTTTGCTGTCTTTGTAGTCTGTTTATGTCATTTTGATTTCCTGTTCCCCATAGTAATTGCATGTAGCATATTTTAGTTTTTACATAGGCTTCGTACATTATAATTTTTTCCGCTTTTGAAACAAAGTTTATGATTCAAAAGAAAAGACTCGATAATGTCGCCACTTTTCTAGTTAAATTGTTGATATGAATTGTCCATGTCAATTGTCTGTCTATTGTTAGTCCTAAGTATTTAAAATGTTGGATTTCAGATAGTGAATACGATATCTGTATAGATTCTGACGAATCCTAAAAATTCCAACACAAAATGTCCTCTCACGAAAAACGCCCAAATTTGAGTTGCTACTACCTTCCTTGCAGTTACGAGTATGAGATTCTGAATGTTCCGACAGGTTTTATGCCTTTGTATTGCCACCGCGATAGTATCTACCCAATGTTAAATAAGTTTTTAATTATAAGCTGCTTAATCTTCCAAAGCTCCCAATTAACCATTATTATAGACTTATATAGCAAGTGCAAAGCGTGTTTTGCCAATATCGAAGAAATTGTACATTATTAATATATATTATTGTTCACTTCGTGGCGTAATGCGTTCATGCAAAAGATCTCGGGTTTGATTCCCGGCATGGTTGACATGAAATATTTATTTAAAACGGTGTTTACACTAGCGCATTTTATAATCCCTGGACTGGCACCTGAAGCATAAGACGGATCATCAGAACTTCATGTTACAAAAATTATCAATATACGCTGCGATTTGTGTGCATTACAGTGTCTTATCTACCATTGTCATTCAAACTTTTTAGTTTTATCAATATAATAACGACGGACTTCAAAAATATTATTACCATCAAAACTCTTTACTTCACTAGTTCGAACCCATCTAGAATATGTTTTTCCAATTTAGTCTCTAATCTATGGGACTCATATTGACCATATCGAGTCTGTCCAACACCGTTTTCTAAGAAAAGTGACACAGTTGCTCGGATTGCTAATGGGTAAATATTTCTATTTTAAAATAGAGCAATCTCTTAATCTGTCTTTATTGGAGAAATGTAGAACTGGGGTGGACCTTATATGCATTTTAAAATACTTAATGCTATAAGTGATGTCCCATCTCTGTTGCAATCAATTTATTTTCATGGTTCCAGCCGTGTCACCAAAAGTTAACATCTGCTATTTATTTAATCTTCTTAGAGCAACTTCTGTTTTTATGCCACAATGTTTAGAATGTGTAAATTAATCAAATCGTCACATTTGGAATCCTTTGAGATAGATCTACCGGTTTTTCTTAGATCTCTTAGCCACTAAAACAGTCCGAGATGAAGATGGATTGGCATGGTTTAGCTTGAAATCTTATTTGTTTATCGAGTTTGCCATTATTTAATTGCCGTTTTCTGTCTTTTAATTTTATTTTATTTTTGTTCATTTTCTTGTTAATATCTTTCTTCGGGTAACTGTTGTAATTAGCTTAGGCCGTACATATAATAAATAAATAGCGTGCGGAAAGGAATTATGATGAAAATGAAAAAATAATGTTCTTCTGACTGAAAAAGAACCAGAACCCTGGACGAGCGGTTTTGACTCGATGGCTACTCTCAGGTAAAAATCCTGAAAAAGAAAATAGAGTGGACGTAAGTCCGCCTTACTATGTAGCGGTTGGCATGTTTGCCTACCATCTTTGAGGTCCTGGTTTCGATTCTTAGTAGGTGGACGTAAACCACTAGGTGGAGATATGAAAATGATGATAAAACAACTTACCTTCTGTTAAATGTCTACTGGTATTAAAACGCACGTGTCTCTTCGTCAGGACTCTAAATAAACTAACATGCAAATCAAACAACTTTTCTAAATTAAGAATCAAATCGAATCAATAAATCAATAATCATAATAAAAAAATACAAAAATCAGATTTTAGAATTTTGTAAATATTTTTTGATCAAAAGTTACTGATTTTCATAAATCCATCAATTATTTTTTTTGGTTTTGTTTCATCTCGTTTTATTTTATTTTTATTTTTATTTTATTTTATTTTGGAAAGCCAACAGATTACAATGTTTATTAATTACAGTGTAGGTTAAATTATATATTAAGATCCAATTACAGGCCTTCTCGTAAGCTAAAAGATAAATATTACCAATAAGAAGTTAAGAATAGATATTAAATTTAGATATGTATGTACATTATACAGTGCGGATAACATAATAATAAGTATACATACATATGCAGCGAGTAAGCCTTATAAGAAGAACAACTTAATTGAAGAAAATAATAATTATAAAAATAAAAATAAAAAACTCAAAAACTAAAATAAAATAAAGTGTTTATAATAATTAACCAAATATCAAACTCACATACACATGTACATGTACATATCCATACACAATGTAACTGCACAGGTAGGTATTTCGGTTAAATAAGATATTATATAAGAGAATATTAAAAAACATATTTTAAAAAAATAAAAAATAAAAAAAATTAGTGAAACATAAATTGATTTTCAATTACTTTTCTAAAATTGTTGCATGTTATATTATTAATATCAATATGGTTAAATTTATTGTTATACAGATTGCAAGTTCTACATATATAAGAATTTTGGCAAGCATTAGTTTTATATTTAAAAATATGAAATTGGTTTTTGTTTCTGGTCTGTGCTACAGGGATCCTAAATCCAATTAGGGATAGGAGCTGTGGACAGTCAACCTGATTATTCATAATTTTGTACAGATATACAAGGTCAGCTACGTTTCTACGGGTTTTCAGTGGTTTTAGGTTAAGATGAGTGAGAAATTCATTGGTTTCATTTTCTGAAACCCTTAATTTAAATCTGCAGTATGATATAAATTTTGATTGAATAGATTCAATTCGATTAATGTATTTTTTATAATGAGGGTTCCAGGCAGGTGACGCAAATTCTAACTGACTTCTTACATATGTACAGTACAATAGTCTAATGGTTTGTATATTACTAAAGTCATTGCCTATGCGAATTAGGAAACCTAACTTTTGATAAGCTTTTTTAACGATTGCATTAATGTGAGCTTCAAAAGTTAATTTAGAATCAAGTATAATTCCAAGATCGCGAATTTCGTTTACTCTAGAGAGGATATTGTTATCAATTGTGTAGTTAAAATTAGTTTTTATTTTATTTCTAGTGAAGGTCATTACATAACATTTATTAGTATTTAGTTTAAGGTGATTTAGTTTGCAGTATTCATTTAGCCTAATAAGATCTTCTTGAAAATTAGAGCAATCTTGATGTGAATTGATTTCAGAATAAATTTTCATGTCGTCTGCAAAAAGTAAAAATTTGGCAAATTTAAAACATTTACTGATGTCATTGATGAAGATGATAAAAAGTAGCGGTCATTCTTCTTCTATATTCTCAGGCATCTTCAAGAAAAGTGCTCGTTTGTCAAATTAAATAAAGTAAAACCTAACCAAGTAATTTTACTGTCATTTTTTTATCAAAATCATTACCCTTTACTTCTAACGATGTGTTTATTTATATTTGTATGTTATTTGCAGGCTGAATATTACGAGCCACTTCCTTCATTCCTGTTCAGCGGATGCTGCCTGATTTCCGCAGCCCTTATGCTCACATCTCCGGAAACTCTAAACCGGAAGTTACCGGAAACGGTCGAGGAAGCCGAACAAATCTCAAACTCTACGATACCATGATTAATATTATTACCATGAATGTCGAGGCTTATTTTTTAAACTCAATCTAAATAAAAAGTATTATTTTTGTAAATAAAAGCTTTTTTAATTTTAAATTAACTTTAAGACTACTATTTTCTATGTTATTAATATTTACAGCACTTTTTTTCAACCTGCGGGTCGCGAAGCCTTGCTTAGGGGGTCGCAGCCGCAAGAGAAGCAAATCAAGAAAGGGTCACAAGACATTTTTATGTTTTATATCCGCAAGGGGGTGGCGTATTCAAAAAGGGTTTGAAAACACTAATTTAAAGTATTAACTTTGTGGTCAAACAATTTGTGTGTGTTAATAAATATTTGTAGATAATAAATCACTTACAAACTTTCATGTGACTACCGGTTTCAAGACGTCCCGGTCTCGTCCTCAGAACTCGTCCGAATTAGAATATGAGTGTCCTGGCGAAAAGACGGGTACGTCTCGAAACCAGTAGACAAAAAAAAAAAAGGGCATGTTTAAATATTTATAAACGTTCGCTCCAGTGTTCTGTTTAGAATCAGCATTAAATAATTACAATATATCTGATATATTTTCAAAAATATTTTGAGTTTGTCCAATTTTTTCTAGGTAAGAATTGGATTTAATCCTTTTAGAAGTTATCAGTACTTAAATATTATGACAGAGATGAAAAACATTTCTTAGAAGGGAATGTAACTATGACTGAATGTAAGATTGTAGTAAATGGAGATAGTTTGAAACAGGTCGAAGAATTTGTATATCTGGGTAGTATGTTTACTAGAGATGGAAATATGGACAAGGATATTGAAAGGAGGGTTAGTGCCGGTAACAGAGTTAATGGTGCCTTAAAGTCTGTCGTAGCAAATAAGTGTCTATCGCAAGAGGCTAAATTAGCAGTTCATAATGGAGTTCTGGTACCAACCCTAATGTATGGAAGCGAAGCATGGAGTTGGAAAAAAAGGGACGAAAGTAGACTGAATGCTGTTGAAATGCGATCCCTCAGGCGAATGTGCGGAAAAACAATGTATGATAGGTGCCCTAATGTCGAAATTAGAGCAGAATGCAAGGCTGAGTTAAGCATTATCGACAAAATTAAGAAAGGTCTTTTGCGATGGTTCGGTCATGTGGAGCGAATGAATGATGAAAGAACGGCTAAAAAGATTTATGATGCGAATGTGTCTGGTTGTAGAAGTCGAGGAAGGCCGAGAAAGACATGGCATGATCAAGTACAACAAATTCTTGAAAGTGGTCATCTGAAAAGTCGGAATAATTGACGTGCGTGCATGAGAAGATGTATGAATGTGAAGGAAGCAAAGGAAGTGTGCCAGGACAGAGTGGTGTGGCGTTCTATCCTCTCTGCCTACCCCTCTGGGGAAATGGCGTGATGGTTAGTTAGTTAGTTAGTTAGTTAGAAGGGAATATAGAAGTTTAAAAATTTACGACCTATAATTTTTATTTATTTATATAAAGATAAACGTACATATTACAAAAAAAATAACAACGTATCCCTAACTCCACGAGGCCAAGGGCCCTGTGTTGAGTTGGGATACAACATAATGAGAAGTGGAAGCATGCATATTATTAAAGAATAATAAAAATAAAAATCATTACATAAACATTAATTTTAATAAACATTTAAACAACACGCTTAATAGTATGTACTTGTACTATACAAAAAAATATGCAATGTCTCGCAGCAGTTTCCTGCAATGGTCTCTTCCCTTAAACAAAAACCAAACTTGTACACCTGGCTGGTTGAAGCGGCCACTTTACTCACTGGGTAACATTCAACATTCTGCCTATGTGAAGTTAAAGAGCCTAAACCTTTATTGATGCGGGTGAGATTATGGCTGAATTATTTCACCTACATACTAGGCAACGCTTTAAAATACTTTTTAATTTTTATACTGTTTCTTGGATTCAGCTCTTTAATTTTCGCATATTTTTTATAGATCAACAGATGAAAGAATTGAAGGAATGTAGATTTTCAAACAATAGTTTATGTTTCACAGTGCGTAAAGTGGTTACTCAAACCAGCCAATGACACGTTATAAGCCCCGTAGACTTCTATATTCTCTTCTATAAAATATTATTCATCTCTGTTGTAATATAATTATATTTTCTTTTGAAATTTCGTATAAATTTTAATGCGTTGTGTAAGTTTTGAAATATGAATAATAGTCACAAAATGGACTCACTCTGTCGGTTTAGGAGATTAATTATTTTTTGTAAAAACAAAATACTGATTATTCAAATCGTATTGTTTGTACATAGTTTTTTTTATTTATTAATCGTTGGGTTCAAAGATGAGCAATGATGCTTTTTTATATTAAAATGTGAAAGTAAGAAACAAATAAAATATTTTATGACATTAGAAGCATATTTTTCTTATTCCTCGTATGTTAATATTGACCAATTTATTAAAACAGAGATGGAGAAACATGAACATGTAATAAGAATCTTTTCCCATCTGCCAAAGATCCTCAGAACAGTGAACGAAATCTCACTAAACGGTACTGTTGATGTGTTCCTACAGTAAGGGCAGGCATTTAAGAAGCAAGCGGTGTTGTCTTTCCTGACTCGCGAAGTCACACTTGCCATTTCCGCCTAGATTATGCTATATACATACCCTTTGTTAATTATACACTTTGTTGATTTAAGTAGATTTTAAAATGTTTAAATTAAGTATTACTCATTAATGCCAATCTATTAGAGCTTACTTAAGCCTGTTGATTGGTTTGAAAAAAAAAAGGTATGGGTAAAGCTGTGGTTTTCTAGGAGAACGGTGCTGTCCTCTAGCAACCGTCACGTGGCGGCGGATAACGTCACATTGGGATGTTTTAAACCACCCCACGTATTCACCGTTAGGTCTGCGTTAGCAAAGCCTTCAGATTATCATATTTTTACTTCCCTGAAGGCACACGGGTGGAATGAAATTTTCAACAGACGAGCTGGTCCAGAAATAGGTTCAAAAGTGGAGGAAGGAGCTGGCGGAAGAGTTTTTCGAGGTGAGAAAAAGAAGATTGTGCCAAGGCTAACCACGTGCATTGAACGGAATGGCGATTATGTGGAAAAATAGTCAGCAAGTTTATCAACAATAATGTTAGAAGATTCGTTCTGCGTACTGCCAGGGTTTTCGAAAATACACGCGTACTGGGAACTTTAAACAACTCTATGCCTATGGTGCGAAGTAGACTAAAGAGTGGCTCGATGATTTGGAGGCCAGATGAACTGAAGTACTCTCTTATGATAGAGAAAATCCAAAAAAAGTTTCTGAGATACCTCTACATGAGAGAATGCGGGTATTATCCTAGGCTCTACCCGATCGAGTTTCTCCAGGGTATGCTTGGCTACAACAGTTTAGAGACTAGAAGTAATGTGTACTTAACTACACATTTTTGTCGATTGTTGCGCGGTATGATCGATAATTCTGATATTTATTTATTTATTCATTCAAAATTACAAAATTAAATATTTGTGAACCTATTAAGGCTTTTTAGGCTATGCCCGTGTCAAACCACAATAAATAACAATAAAAATAGATAATAAAATTAATTAGATCAAATTATAATGACATAGAATCACAATCTAGAAAAAAAGGTAAATGTAATAAATATCAAATTCCAAAGAATAGAATGCAAAAAAGACAATCAGAAATAATTTTTAAAATATAAATTATACAAATTAAGAATCACACATAATCAAATATACAAAATAGTGGTATCATTAAAATCAACAAAATAATTGTAAAATATAGTAGTATTAAAAAAAATACAAAATAAGAGCATGATTTAAATCAACAGAAAAAGAATAAACATATATAAAAGCATAATTGAAATGATAATTGAGTAATGTTTTCTAGATATTCACTCAATTATAGTAAGAAATATAAGGAATAGGAACAATTTCATGTTGCAATATTATGATGAGCATTGGTTTGTTTGTTCCTGATAATTACCTAAGACAGCGTCAGCATAGATTGTTCCATATTCCGATATACAGGACCAACCTGCCGATGGTTATGCCAGTTGGAAGGGCTGCAAACAAACAAACAACTACTGAACAACATCGTTCTGGATGTTGATCTGTTTCATATATTCGAAGGAGTTTTCCAGAGCAGGATTCTCCTACTATTTTGACAAGAGTCTCTTTATGTATTTTTTGTCTTTTTATAATAGGTACGTATTAAATTTTAGTTTGTAATGTATGTTTTATTTCAAATAAATGAGTTGAAATTACCTTTTCTAAAATGTTCTTCATCTCTGTTGTAATATGTTAACATAGAACCGTATTCTTTATCTGCTCGGACACTTGTTGTTTTTTGTTAAACTAATATTTTTTACACTTCTCATCTATCTTTTTATTCTTGAACCTTCGATCTTTTCTTTGGAAGATTTCTAATAAATATTGAACGAAAGTAATAAAAATAATGTAGTGTTGTAAACACAAAAAAGCAATATTTTTTGTAAAATCTAAGATTAAATGTGATGACAATATTATGCAGATTTAAGTGAAAGTAAAATTAACAAAAAAAAATTATTGTCAAAAACGTTATGTTAATAATTTTCACTAAAAAGTTAATCATATTTGTATCCGGGATACAGATTATGTGGTACTTTTTTATTTTATTTTCAATCTAGGCTGCTATAACATTCATCGTCATTATAATTCCCTTTTCGTACAAAATGGTGCATAGGGCACTGCATTGGTAAACCAATCGCAGTGTATTTGGATCGTTTAGTTGCGAAGGTTTTCACGGTCACTGTTTTCAATTTTTCTTTTTTGGGTAAAACCGTGTGTGTTGGATTTGTTCCGATGTTTCAGCTACCATTGCTGGAGCCATCTTCAGGGTAAACTGTGTGTTTTTTCGAATAAAGTAAGTATCTCATTACTAGTAATTTGTACCGTGTCGCAGTCGGCAGTAGGCACATTTCTATTCGTTTTTGTGGTATATTGTGCTGGGAACCATGTTGAGTTTAATTTGGGTTGAATTAATGTTGAGTTTTAAATGAAATATCGATGAAGTATTATCATCTGTGTCTAGTATACGAGATTTAGATATTAAACTTGATACTAAACTTTCTTTTACAATTCATATTGAACATGTTATCAAAAAACCCTTAAAACTTCTTGAATTTATTAACAGAAGCACAACTAATTTCAAAAATATCAATACCCTTAAAACTGTCTTCTGTTCCCTAGTTCGCTTTTATCTAGAGTATTCCTCTGTTTATCTTGTCTCCATATTATAATGTTTATATAAAAAATATTGAATCAGTTCAACGTCGATTAAAAAAATATAGGCTGGAGGTTGAACTTATCCAGAGACCAATATACGTATAATGAGTTAGAAACTAGCTTAAATATATCTTCTCTTCAAGACCGTTGAAATAAATCCGATATTTTAGTCCTATTTAAAATTCTCAACTCTCTCTTTGATGCCTGAACTACTGAGCTCAGTAAAATTAAATATCCCAACTAGAAACCTCAGACAAAACGTACTTTTTCATACCGATAACCATAGAATTGACTATGGTTTTCATTCCCCTATGCCCAGAATCCTTAGATCTGCTAACAAATATACCAATCTTGATTTCTTTGATAACAAGTTGTCTTCTTTTAAACGATCACTGAATCAAATTCAATTATAAACACTTCTCTCCCGCTTCCACTCCCATCAAGTCTACTATAAACCATTGTCTATTTCTACTTTATTTTATAATAATTTTCTATGCATAAATATGTCCTTAAAAATGCCCATTGGGCGTATAAATAAATAAATAACTGGATCGTGTTTGTTACAAAAAGATAAGTGTGAAAACACCCCTTTAAATAAATATTTCAAATCAACCATGTCGGGAATCGAACCCGAGACTTCTTGGATAGTAGGCAATCGCACTGACCATTACACCACGAGGCCGACAAAATATTGTCACTTACCTAGTCTTTTAAATCCATTATTCAAATGGAAATTCGCGCAGATTTTCGTTTTAGAAATCAATTACTGTAGTCCTTAAAATATAGCTTGATTAAAATAAAAGTTGTCAGCAAAAGTGACGACATAACTTTGTAGTAACGTCTAAGGAGTGATTTTTATTGACACACTAAAAATCATTCATATCTGGCGTGTTAATTATTTTTTTTAATATAATGCTTGACATATAAATCAACATAATTATATAAAATCAGCTATAAAACTAAAAAAAAAAAAACCTTATTATTAATGACATTTTTACAGGGTTACATCATTTTGCAAAAATGTAAGAAATGTGACAAATTGATCAATCAAAAAAATAATTCAATTGATGTTGTGAAAAAGTACAAAATATCGTATTTTTGGTGGGTAACACACTATGATATTTCTTATTTTTTCGTGATAATATATGCTTGCTTGTTTATTAATTAAACTTGAAAATGTCTTTCTTGCTTACCGTAACACTTTATTTATTGTTTGCTTTACAGAATTTATTTCATAAGCTTATATCTTTGCATTTTTTGTTTATATGCTATGCTAATTGTTTTTTCTTGCACACCTTTGTTATTATTTTTTTTTTTACTTTGTAAAACTTTTTATTATATCCTTTGTAACTTATTTCACATATTTTTTCTGTATATTATGTGTTTATTATTTAGTATGTTAGCATGTATTTCATTTTTATTTTTTGTAAATGCCTTTTGGGCGTTAATGAACAAAATAAATAAATAAATAATATGTTTTTTTTTGCGTTTTTAAAACAATTTTCGGAAACAGAATTTCATGTTTGAATGAAAAAACTGATAAAATCGATTTGACAGGTACATGGTCAGTGATCAGTACTTTCCATCACTAGTCACATTAGTTTGGCAGCTGTCTTTTAATCAAATTATATTTTAAGGACTATAAAACTCTTCTATGCACCCCGAGATATGATGATGATAAATTATTATTTTTTAATTTTTTTAACTTTTTTTACCACCAAATAATTATTAATATTTCATCTCGTATGAAACTCTGTACGCATCGTATATCATCAAGTAATAAATAATTACATACCTATTCCTGTTACATTAATTTTTTGCAATGGATAATGTTTTTCTCTTGTTTTGTCTTCATACAAAAACAAATTATTATACAATTATAAGTTACTCTCAAAGTTTTTATTCATACACAGCGTTCTTCCATTTATCGTATTATTAATGATATTTTATATTTTTAGAACGAAATAATTACCTTAAACGATTACTTTTAGCTACTAAGAAATAGTCTAGAATAACCTTTAACCTTCACAATCAACAGGATTCATTTATCATACATGTAAGGATTCATTACGTAGGTATAAACAACATCTTTCTGCAAAATAATAATTAAAAATATAGATTAATAAATATCCGGAAGACTTTATCAAATTAAGAATATCTTAACTTAAATAATCTTCAAACCCAAACATTTTTTTTTTTTTAATTGAGGTTTGTAAACGTTTTGAGTACTCAAAATACCAATTTTGCTTCTAGAGCCCAGACCTTGAGTCTATGTGTTGTTGATTGAACATTGTTGAATTAATTTAATTTAAAGAAGTTTAAAAAGTGGAAAATTGTTTTTGGGCAACCCTAGTATTTGAAATAATTCAATCAGATGAATCTTTTCTCAACAATAAAGGTTTCAGCTCGATAACTTCACTAAAATTAATAGATGGAATAACGGAAGAAATACGGATGTTCCAATACAGGCAATATTATTAATGTTACTTAGTGAGTAAAGTGGCCACTTAAACCGGCCAATGACGTCATAAAATGCTTATACTTCCATATTCCCTTCTTTGAAAGTTTTTCTATTCCTGTTGCAATTAGTTAATTTTAATGAATCCTTTTGGGGTGGAATCAGTCTTAAAATCTAGGCTACAAACATTTGGAATATAAAAGTATTGAAACGTTGTATTATGTGTCTATACATTTTCACTTCCGATATTTGTTTGCAGTCATTCTTTGCGAAATGTCCAGTTTAATAACAATACAACCGACTTAAAATGTAAAATATTTGTGCCATCCATTCATCTTATTGTTTAAAATATGTATATATTATGTATATTCTGTTAGAAAGCGTGAAATGGTTTAATATTGACCAATGTACGAAACGGATACATTTTTTTACATTGAATAAATATTTTGGAAAAATAACGAGTGGCATTTATTTATTTAACACTTTATATACATCTACAATATATATATTCATATAAGGGCGGGCATATTGCTTTAAGGCAGAGACCGGCAAACTCATTATTTAAAAGAGCCAAAGATAAGAAGTACGAAAATTGAACTTAGTTATACAGAAAGCAGCCAGCCATAGAAAAGTGAAACTTAGATAATAGCCATTTTGTGAAAAAAGTGAATTATAAAATCTACACAATACTTTGAATGTTTTTGACTTTAACAAACGATTAACAATGAATACATTAGTTTTTTTTTTTATATATTACAAAAAAAAATCTTATTGTGTATTTGACCAGATTAAAAGATTTTTAAAGTTCCATACGATTTTTTTAGTTTTTTGGGTGTTTTCTGCAAATTGAGAAATATGCCGTTTTTGTAATCGACACCTTTTTCCGGAGGTGATTTATACAGTTTTTTATATGAAAGCGGTCTGGCAGTTTTTAGCAGAACATAGAATCGACCTTACTGCACCCGATAATATCAATATCTCATTTTTTTCGAAATTGTGGACTGGTTGCTCTCTGCATAACTACGTTCAATTAAGATTCGTTTTGAGAGCCAAATTTATTTTCGTTTTCAATTATTTTTTATGAAACCCCACAGTAAAATCTCTCCATATTTACTCTTTATTTCAAGAACAAATTTATTAAATTGTCAAAATTTATTATTTACGTAAAACTTTAATTTAAGAAACTCAGTATTTTTATCTCTCATTAAATACATTTTTTATTTTTAAAATTTCATTTTGTTTCTTTCTTATTGTATTAACATATTTAAGATGTTAATTTTAATGGGTACTTTTATAATTTATTTTTTTTAAAATTAAATTTGTATTAATGGCCAGAAATGGAATCAACCCGGAAACTATAGTCATTAAATTAATAAATAAAAATTAATTTTAATGATCGGAATTATAAGCCCTATAATTCCGATCATTAAAGCTAAGATACCTACACTCAGTTGATACTTGTAACGATGTGTTTGTATTTGAATGAATTTTTTTGTTTGTGTAAAAAAGCCAAAACAATTCATTATGTAAAATATATATATATCACAATAAAATAAAACTGTAAAATGTCTTCCTCGGCACGGGTTTTTCCAGTAAGAAATACATTGTAAATTCAATTATGTAATGTATTTATTTATTTATATACGGCATTTCTGCCATTTACATGTTTGTAGTTTAAAAAGTACTAATATATTCATATACTCGTACTATACACATAATAAATGACTTGAAATACATACATACATATTTTAAAGTAACTATAAAATCACAAAACACTTTAATAAATCAAATTATAAATATTCCAACCCGATCTCCTGAAGTTGATTTGCTCGTTTGATAAGAATATATTTATAATAAACTTAAAATATCAAAATATGATGCATATTCATTCCCGGTATTCTGTAATCCAAAAATAAGTGAGTTATATTGAGCTACCGTTCGAGAATTTTGACTATAAAATATTTTAGATGTTCTGCTTAACCTAGGTGGTACATAGAATGAAATCAACTTCAGTAGATCAGGGGTATCAAACATTGGTTTAATTATTTTACATAAAGTCGTAAGATCGGTCGATGTTCTTCGTTCTTGGAATTTAGTTAATTTAAGAGAGTCTAGAATTTTGTTTTGTTTAAATGTAATGGATTTTTGTGAAGTATTAAATAAATAAACTCACACACCTCCCTTCATCCAATTCCTCTTTTTTAAACTATTTCTCCCACATCAAATATTTTCATTAACTAATCAGTGTACGTAAGGGTTGCCTTCTAAAAGCATGTTGTTTCAAATCGGCATGTTTGTTTTATATTTTTGTGCAACTATGATGGTGTATAATGGGTTTAGCATAATGGTTTAATTGGCGTCCTGACGAAGAGACGGGTACGTCTCGAAACCGGTAAACCCATTGAAAAAAAAATCTAGGAGTACAAATGGATAAACATCTCTGCTGGCGAGCTCATACTAATGAATTAAGCCGCAAAATATTTTTCAATCTACACTCACTTAGAAGGTTGCAAAAGTTCTTACCTATTAATACTAAAAGCACCCTTGTACAAGCATTACTACTACCCATTCTAGATTACGCTGATGTGTCCATGACTGATTTAAGCTGTGAGCAACTCGATAAACTTGAACGACTTCAAAATACATGCATAAGGTACATTTTTGTTCTTAGAAAATATGACCACATTTCTGATTATCGTAGGCAACTAAATGGCTAACATAGTCCTAACGCTCCTATATACCTGCGTGAAAAATTTCAACGCTTATCAGTTCATGGTTTACCTCTTCGTTCTAATTCTCAGGGCACTCTCTTAATACCCATCCACAATTCCTCTTTCTTCTCTAACTCATATAGTGTCCATGCGGCTCGACTGTGGAATCATCCCCCATCCACCATCAAAGATGTTACTACATTATCTCTGTTTAAATCACGTCTGAAGAAACATCTCCTTTCTCCTCCTTAATCTCTCCTCCTTTCCTTTTTCCTCTTTCCTCTTTTTTCCCTTTTCCCATTGAGTAATAGTTTTGATTGAAGGTAATTTATAAACAAATATGTTTATTTCTATTTTTATATATCCTTAGCTTTTTAATCTTTTTTTTTCCTATTGAATATGTTCTGTAACTTGAATTATAAAAATAAAACTTTTATTTAATAGGTTGGTTGGAAGAAATTGCCATTTGGCAATAAGCCCGCCAATGTACAAATAACATTATGTACAAAAAGTTAAATAAATAAATAAAAAATAAGTCGATAAGTAGTTTTGAGCTAATATTTAATAACATTTAGTAAAATAACGTCTTACATTTCTTTGGGAGTATGTTTATTCAATGTTTCAAAATTACAATAGATGGTGAAAATTGTTATTTGGTGGCGTTTTTCGCTAATGATCTTCGCCATTTTCTTTGGTTCAATGCCCGGACGGAACGGCGATGGCGCTGAGTGTCACAGATAGTATTTTGTGACATGTATGACATGTGACAGTTATTTTCAAATTGGATGTGACAATCCGCGGCTTGTCACGCCAAGACTTCTAACAAGCCGCGAATCGTCACAAGAGAGGGAACGATAGGCTGGAGACGCTTGAGCTGATCGTAATATGAAAGGGAAACCAGGCGCTGAACGTACTAGGTCATTAGTCCAGAGCTTACTTCTTCCACTCCTTGATTATTTTATTTATTTATTTGTATGTTCCCGTGTTTTCACCTAGTTTACCAGCAGCAAAAAAGTACTTATAAAAGTTACCAGATGTCAAAAAAATGCAGTTTTTTAGACAGCTGGTAAACCACGTGAAAACACTGGATTAGAACACAACGCATGGTTATATAATTACGTGTTTTCACGGCTCCGGGATACAACGTGTTAAAAATAATCCAAATTTGCCTGTTTATCTGAGAGAGCTCTTCCAACCTCTATTACAGCATGGGCTATCTCTTCGTTCTAGTAACGAGGGAACCTTTCAATACCCATTCAGCGCTTTAATTGTTTGCCTCCTCTTTCACAGTTGTAGCTTCTCGATTATAGAATAATCTACCTACTAATGTCAGAGACCTTTCTTTATTCACATTCAAACCACGTATGAAATGTCACCTTCTGAATATTTGAGTTTTTCCTTTCCTCTTTCCTCTTTTTTTTTCCTTACCACCTCTTCGTTTCTTAGTGAAGTGTAGATATTAGTCAACTTGTACTCCTAAAAAAATAAATGTATGTATAAACTTGCTATAAAGCAATGTTTTGCTTTATAATGAAAATAGGAAGAAATAGCCTTAGGGCAATAAGCCAACTTTAATGCATTTATCTTTATAGACTGTCGAAGATTATTCTGTTAACTTCTCATTGTAATCGGGGCCCTGGCCTCTTAAGGGCACATCACCCGCGCGTGGGAAAAAAAGTTTCGTCGAAATGGTTCCAGACTACTAACGCATACAATTGCAATTTTTGAACACACACTGTTTCACGTTGCACCGAGGGTCACATAGATACTTACTTGGCAAATTCATTATTTCTAACTCAGAATGAAATTGTATTACCCTAATCATTTAAATACTTATACCGTCGAAACATAAATTCTATGCTCATTCTTTATCGAGTTTTCATATTTAATTACAAAAAACATATGTATTTTTCAAAATAAAATCATTTGATTCAGATTCAGATTCAGTGATTCAGATTCAGTTAAAAATTGACTCGTTTTCAATTTCCCTATTATAGCATCCTTTTTTTATTGAAGCACATGGAAATTTTTAAGTAACAACGCATTTTTCGTCGTACCATATTTACAAATACGTTAAATACCCATTCGAACGATGACTGTTTTCAGTGATTTCATTATCTTTGAGAATTTTTTTCACTTACTTACAAGATAAAAAAAAAAAAACAAAAGGTATTAAACCCTAGAAAAAAGTTCAAATTCTAAAAAAGGATTTTAAAATTTTGGCTAGGATTACTACAAGTACTTGAAATATTACATTTTAGCATTTTTCTGGCCACTCCCCCTTAAGAACTCTGTGATGTAATCACATCTCAAAAACTTTCAGCCGGTTCAAGTCTCACAGCCATACAACTATACAGATCCATACATAACACTTTATATCAAGGAGGAAATTCAGTGGTTTTTTCATATTTTTTATTTGTAAATAGGCTATTAAATTAAGCAGAGAAAAATACTGCCGGCATTAACATTTTTTTATGTAATTAACGCGCGGCTCCAATGTAGGCGATACTCAATAAATGACTAAGTTTATTTAATAAGTTCAAGGATAAAATTATGGTCTATTCTCGGGATGTTGTTTTAGTCAGAAACTCGTTTTCCTGTTGAAATTTCCATCACAGGCTATAAGGGATATGGAGGTACTAGACCGGTACATATATGGGAATGTCTTAGAATCTTCAGAGAAGATATTTCGCTCTCATCCGCCCACATAGAGATGCTACCTACAAAACTAAACTGAAGAGAATGCAAATTGTTGACGGTTTGAACTATGTTTGTACATACACCCACGTGCACTTCAATCTACATTCAGGCGTATTATTGTCTCGTATCTTGGTAATCCGATGTTCGAAATATATAAAATATTTTGCCAGTCCAAAATTATTCTTATTACAGTATTATTTTTAGCCAAAAAAAAAAAAAAAAAGAGGCAAAATTGGCAGTTCACAACGGAGTCCTGGTCCCGTCCCTGATGTATGGGAGCGAAGTATGGACTTGGAAAAACAGGGATGAAAGTAGGCTGAATGCTGTCGAAATGATCTCTCGGGCGAATGTGTGGTAAAACTATGTACGATAGATGCACAAATGTTGAGATCCGTGCATTATGTAAGGCTGAGACAAGCATTATCGACAAAATCAAGAAAGGAGCTCTGCGCTGGTTTGGACATGTAGAACGAATTGACAGCGAGAGAACGGCTAAGAATATTTACAATGCGAATGTTGATGGATGCAGAAATAAAGGAAGACCGAGAAAGACATGGCATGACCAAATCCAACAAATAGTTAAAGATGGACATTTCAAAAGTCGGAATAATCGGCGCACGTGCATGAGAAGATGTATGATTGTAGAGGAAGCGAGATCTGTATGTGTTGTGGCGTTCTATCCTCTCTGCCTACCCCTACGGGGAAACGGCGTGATGGTTTGTTTGTTTGTTTATTTTTAGCCAATGACGGAAATATAAATAAATTGGAAGTACTTCAAAATAGAGCCATGAAAAAAGTGCTAAAGAAACATTTTAAAAAAAAATGTGTTCACAGTTTTAAAATGTACATAGTTCCTTGTTTCAGGTCCCGACTAACTAGAAATTTCCTATGCTTTTTTGTATTTCATTAAGTAAAGCTTAATACACTCAAATAGTAATAATAACATTTAAAAAAATCAAAATAAATATAAATTAGAAAACATGCAGTTTGTATCTAGTTAGGCTGACTAAACATGATCCAGAGAAATTTATTACCTAAGTGTGTATGTAGTAGATAAATTAATAGTTATTTTCGTTAATAAACTGTGATTATTATCATTATTATTAATAATAATAATAATTAAAATTTAATCGTAAATATAAATTAGAAAATATACCATTACTAATTAGAAAATGAAACATTAATGTGAATTTTAAAACATACCGATAATAACAAAAGTTGAAGCATAAATATAAATTATAAAATATACAATTAATAGTTAAGAAATGAAACATAATTATTATGAATTAGAAAACATATCGAAAATAATAAAATTGAAGCATAAATACAAATTATAAAATATAGCATTAGTAATTAAGAAATTAAATATAAATATAAATTGGAAAACATACCGACACTAATAAAAATTGAAGCATAAATTTGAAAATATACCCATAATAACATTTATATTTATTTATTTATACTTTTACATTGTTTGTATTATTTTTTTATACAGAATAATGTTCCCACTGGGGTGTGCCGAGGGAAACATTTTACAAAATGTGAAACATGCCTTAAATTAGCTATTTAACAAAGTTAACATAATAATAACAATAAAAAAATCGTAATTAATCCAATTTATCTAATTATCATTAACACAATAAAAAATTTAAATATTTATAAAAAAACAAAACCAATTTATATAGAGCAATAGAATAAATTTCATAAACAGTGCACACATTTTACCTACTCGTATTTGGCTTGATCCGCTCATCGATCCGTGTGCAACCCACCTCCACTATCCATTTCTTGATAGCAATTTTATATTGTAAGAATATAATTATTGTCATTATGGATAATGGAAGTAGATTGTACACTTTAACCGAGTAGTAGGCCAATCCTCTTTTACCGAAGGCTGTATTTATTTATTTTATTTTTTGCAGCATCAGGGTGAAGTATCTAGTAACTCTTGTATTTGTAACGGAAGATAGAGAATAATGTTTTGGTTGTTCGGATCAAATCCATATCTACCTACTTGTCCTTCTTATTCCCTAGCGCACTCCATGTAACAATAATACTACGTGTGAGTGCCGGTAACAACATTAAAAATCAGTACAAAATCTAACATTAACGAGTGAAGTGCTTTACTAATATTTCCACAAGCGAGCTGTGCCTGCGTCATTTTAGACCGCCAGATCCATCCAGACAAACTGTGCCAGCGTCTCCCGACCGCCAGCTTCATCAGGGTTCCAGCACTCGTCACGCTTTATCTCTCAGCAGGTTAGTGGAGTTGCGGAACCTTCCTTCCCTAACAATACAGTCCATTTACTAAATTTTCCTTCTCCAAGGACGAGGTATTCTTCAGACCTCGTCCACGCCTCAACAAACACGGATATAAAAAAATGGATTATCTCAACTGGATACCAATAAAAAAGAGACTGATATACTCGTATAATATGTTTGTTTTTATAAACATATTTTTAATAATCGAATGCCTAAATTCTTCAACAATATGATAGTGTTAAATAAAAAAATAAAAATATATATTACTAAAAATAAGGATAGAATAAGGCTGCCATTTAAAAAAAAATGAATTCTAAAATTGCAATATGTATAAAGGCTTAAGAATGTATGAAGAGATGCTTGATGTATGAAGAATGAAAAGAGTTTGAATGAATTAAAAAATACATGTTTTGTTTACTGTAAGATAATGTAAATAGATGTGAAATTAAAGTAAGTGTCAATATTATTTTACATACTAATTGTAATATAAACTGACTTAAGAAATCAATAAAAATTAAATTAAAGTAAAGTTTTTCATAAGATCGAACTGACGTAAACGTAAACTTTTTAGATAATATGTAAAAATTACACTTATAAATGAAACAATTTCAGCTCTATCACTTGACAAAATAATAATTCAACAATGTTTGAGTTTGTCCAAATGCTTGCAGTGTGTAAAGTGGTTACTTAAACCAGCCAATGACAAGTCATACGCCCTGTAAATGCCTAGACTTCCATATCCCTTCTCAAAAATGTTTTTCCTCGCTGTTGAAATAAATTTAAATAAAAATTGTTTCCAAATGTTTATGTTTGCGGTTTACCATATTGATGTGCCATATATTAAAAAATATATGTTTCTCATCCTATATAATATTTGAGGTGATATACTCGTTTGTCTGTGTTAAACACAGGACTTTTAGTCCTATAGAATTGGGACTTATGTCTAAAAAAAATAGTAATATATTATTTATAAGTAAATAAATAAATAGATGGTGGTAGAATCTCGCGTATGAAAGTTACATGAAAAATTAAAACTTTTTTGTTACATGAAAATTTTAAAAAAATCCATTTTTTGTTATACGGGTCTTAAGCTCTGTAAATGTCAAGACTTCCATATTTATTTCTCTAAAATGTTCTCCATCCCTGTAGTCATTTTTTTATCTTAATGACTCTCTAGGGGGTGAAATCCAGTCTTTTGTCTACAAACTCAAAATATTGGAATATACTCGTATATTATTGGCTGCATGATTCTAACAACAGAAAATGAAAAAGTAGCGAAAAATAAAGATGACACGCAGAATAACCTTGTTGGTCATAAACGCGATATCCTGCGAACAAATACATCATCACAATGTCTGATTACTATATCTTTAGGAACACTCCTTTCTTCCGCCACGCCTTCGTTCTACCCAACTTATTCCTAACTGTTTCTAGATCCTTTTAGCGATATGGCGATGTTCTCTCGACCTTGCATTCTTGTCTCTCCGGTACTGTTTCCACAGCCACTAACTATCTATCATCGAACCCATGTTTCCTTATTGTTGAGGTCAGGTCGCCAGAACGACTATGAACGTATGAACCAATACCATCAATCGGTGAATATTATCATCCCACGTTTTATATGATTCAAACTTTTATAATAGAAATAAAAGACAAGTGATACTTCAATCCATAAATTCGGAATATCCAGTGACCGGTTTCATCGCTATCGCGACATCTTCGAGACTGGTATCTTTGTTCCCTGCTAGTTCTTTCGATTCTTCTACCGTTTCTCGTTATTTTATTCGTTGTAACATTTTTGTTTTTATTTCGTGGATATATATTGCTGTTGTTTTTAAATAAAATAAATACAAAACAACTTTGATTTTAACCACTTATTTTTGGTTTTTTTCTCAATACGAAAAAAATAATAAATAACAAATTGACAATATTTCTAATTTTTAAACTATCAACTCTGTAGTCAAACATTTTATTTATTTATTAATTAATTTATTTAATAATTTACACGCCCAATGGGCTTTTACATATTTTAGAAATTACATTTAAGTGCAGCAGTGAAACATAAGTGTGTAAATTTAGTCAAAATTAAAGATAACATAAGAAAAGCTAAAAGATACGATAATAAGTAAAAATCAGGAAATGTACTAGCATAAGTATATGGTACATAGAAAAATATTTTAAAATTTACATATGAAAACATACACGCATACATATACATACATATAAGTTTATACATTATTATAGAGATACATGAGAAAAAAAAATAGTAAATAAAGAAAAATATTAAGAAATTTTACACAAATTAATTTATAACCTTTTGAATACTTAACCTATATTTATATAAAGACAGACAAAATATATCAACTTCACCATACTCGTTACCTAGCCGGTGTAGTCTAGGTATTGGTGAATTGTAATAATAATTGTGACTGCCAGGAGATTAAAAAAATAACGTTAGCTGCCGAGTATTTCGAACCGGGACTTTTAAGCTGATAACACTAGTTAATTCCGGGACGTCCAATACGCCATTTGCTATTTTATATAAATTTAATAAATCATTTATAGTTCTTCTTTTACATATAGTTGACATATTTAGTGTAGATAATAAATTATCATAGTCAATATTTTAGAAAATCTTAAATAATATTTTTGTACCCAAGAGGCAGACAGATGCAAATTCAAACATGAAATGTTCAACAAGAGTCTAAAGCTCTAAAGAATCTACTTTCTCTAAATGATTTCTGATGATTTATAGGATTAGTTTGTATTTTCAGTATCTTAATACATTCGTTATTTTATTATAAGACTTGAATTTCTTTCAAATCAATGGACACGAACAGGGTGAACGGTGCACTGAAATCTACTTTGGCAACCAAATGTTTATCGCGGGAAGCTAAACTAGCAGTTCACAACGGAGTTCTAGTGCCAATGTATGGGAGCGAAGTATGGAATTGGAAAAATGATGATGAAAGTAGGTTGAATGCTGTCGAAATGCAATCCCTCAGGCGAATGTGTGGTAAAACGATGTATGATAGGTGCACAAATGTCGAGTTCCGTGAAGTGTGTAAGACTGAGACATGCATTATCGACAGAATCAAGAAAGGGGTGCTGCGTTGGTTTGGACATATGGAGCGAATGGACAGCGAAAGAACGGCTAAAAGGATCTACGATGCAAATGTTGATGGATGCAGAAAACGAAAAAGACCGAGAGAGACATGGCACGATCAAGTCCATCAAATACTTGAAGATGGACATGTCAAAAATAGGAATATTCAGCGTGCGTGCATGAGAAGATGTATGAATGTAGATGAAGCGAGGTCTGTATGCCAAGATAGAGTGTTATGGCGTTCTATCCTCTCTGCCTACCCCTATGGGGAAACGGCGTGATGGTTTGTTTGTTTGTTATATGTCTATTTCATTAAAAATAGGGCTATTAATCAATCGAACGCACTGTATCTATCTATAATTTTAAAAATAAAAGTTAAATTTAAAAAATAAAATGCTTTTTTTTTCTTCAGAATACGGTTTTGAAATTTAACATACTTAAAAAAAATAAAAAAAAACAATTTATATCATTTCGTCATTTGAATTTTAACAAAAAGGTTTCTAACTTTTTACTAAGCTCTTTATTGTACCATTTTTAATACAATTTACAAGTTTTAAGCAAATATATTATTTTCATACTTACGCACCCATACAAACGCACCCTCTCCCTCTTTCATTCCCACACGCACATGTATCCTCTCCCTCATTCATTCACGCATACACACATTCACATACACATGAATACAAACGTCACACAAATACAATTACTAAACTTCTTTTCTTATATATTATGTGTCATTATATTTACAGTGGATTTTTTTAATTGGCTTTAGTATTTTTAAGATTTATCTAATTATTTTGTTTATGTAATAGCTGTAAAAATCCCAAATAAAATGAAATAAAATAAATAAAATAATTAATAATTACGTTTTTAAGTATATAAATACATACCAACATTATTCGTACAGAAATAAAAAGAATAACGTGCATTTTAAAAATGTATCGTTATATTTTCTGTTGAAATGTGTTTTGTTTGTATTAAATTCATAAAAGGGTTGAAAATGGTAATAAACTGGATACGAACATCGAAATGTCATTTCATCAAATTCTGGATTTGCATCCGTCTGCCTCTAAGGTACAGATTTGTATACAACCACTTACCGACTTTCTATGTCTACCGGTTTCGAGACGTAGCCGCCAATTTTGCATGTTGGTTTAATTGATTTCCTGACAAATAAAACGGTTACAGTTTGAAACCGGTAGATATAGAAAATTCGGTAAGTTGTTTACAAATATTTGATAACATTTTGAAAACAATATTTCCGTTAGTCCACTCCAGGTCCTGTCTGGTTTAAAAGATCGTATCCATCTCACTTCACACTTCCCGTCATTAAAAGAACAGGTCAAAAACAATTAACTTATTAGCTCCATGGCATTAGTCTTCCCATCAGCGCTCTTTATCAAAATACAATTCCATGCTCACTTTGCCCAGCTAACAAGGGTACATACCCCGTTCCAAGCTAGGCAATTACATTTTAATATATTATAATAGTTAACAAATTAATATAGAGCACAGACAAACAAAATATAAACTTATTCGGATACACATTTTGATTCATATACATACAGACATACACATATATACACACATATATATAAATATACACATATATACACATGTACATACACACATACGTACATACACCCATGCGCATACACATACATACATTCATAAAAACATAGACAATTTATTTATGCGAAACTTCATGGTTGTCATCTATAAATATATATATTTTTTAATTATTCCTTATTTTTTATATTTCATTTTTGACATCCAGTAAGGTTCTCAAATCCGTGGCATGCATCAACTTTTCTGACTCCCTACGACCAATGTCATGAAAGAGCGAGGTCAACACCTTCCGTAACTTGACAAAACTCCCGTCTTTCCGCGATTCTGGCAAAAGGTTATGGACCTTTTTGCCTACGTTATAGTGTTGTATCGATGCCGGAACAGTGTTGACCCCTTCACTTAGTATCAGATCCCTATTAGAGTATCTATACCTTAAGATTTTTCTAGCTGGGGCTCTGGGTGTATTCTGCATATTGATAAATGCCGTTCTGTAATCAACTTTTTTTTCGGAAGGTGATTATTAAAGTTTTTTGTATAAAAGCGGTCTGTCTATTTTTAGCTGAACATAGAATTGAGCTTTCTGGAACCGATTACACTTATATAACATTTTATCGAAATTGTGGACCTTCTCCATGACAAAGTTTAATTCGCCTTCGCTTTCCCCTTCTGTTCTTGTGCATTTGTTACACAAACGATTATCACTCTTAACTGTTAAAGTTTCAAACGCCAGACCACGAACACCGCTTCTTTCTCAGATGAAAACATTAAAATATATGTATATATTATATATATATGTGTGTTTATATGTGTATGTATGAATATATGTGTATGTGTGTATGTGTCAGGGGCGAACCGTGTATTGAAGCGATTATGCACAGCTTACCATTATATTTGACTAACCATAATGTTTTATTGTAACTTTATTTACAGAAAAACAAATAAATAATTACCATTTATTTTAAATCATTTCCACCGTTTGTATTTTTATCCTAATATAAATATAATTTTTAATAAAGCGCATCCAGCGCCTGCGGAGAGCCAAGAAACTAGCCGATTATTCCAGCTTATTTTTTCATACAAACAAGTATTCTATATTTTGAATGTACGAGTATTAACCCCAGTGCGGATTTTTTTCTCCTAGATTAAACTTGCAGATTACACAAATTATTTAAAGATTCTTGATTTGGAAAACAGTATTTCAAACATTGTTTTTTAAGGACTATTTTTCTTTGAGATGGTACTTTTGACATAAGACCATAATTACTTTCATGCGTCATATTGCAGGACATATAGCACTCCACGCGGCCGTTTTTAACACTAGTAATCACTAGAACAATGCGGCTGGTTGATATTTCAATTGAATGAATCCGTAGTAGTATTTTTTTTTATTTTTATGAATTATATATTAAAGTAATGAAGAATATATCTATATAATACAATATATCACGAAGTTACATCGTTTGAGTTGATTTCATGGATGAGAGTTGTTGTATCACACAGAACCACAGAAAAATATCAATTTATAGTAAATATTACTTACATTATATTATTTACCTCCTAAGTACGTACAAATATATGATATCTTTTAAAGCTTGCCTTTAAACAAAATCACCATTCGCCACTGGTATGTGTGTATGTATATGTATCAAAATGAGTATACGAGTAAGTTTATATTTTATTAGTCTGTGCTTTTTATTAACTTGTAAACTATTATCATGTATTAAAATGTGATTGCCTAGCTTGGAACGGGGTATGTACCCTTGTTAGCTGGGCAAAGTTAAGGCTGTAGTCTGGTAAAACGAACGCAAAATGAGGAAATCATACGATTTTGCCATTTTAAAACAAATGTTTTTTTTACGACATCGTTTTCGGTAAGGGCAGTTCTGAAGGTCGTAAATTAGATGTTGTTTTAAATTGAATATTACAACCAAGAATTATCTCCTTTAAAAAAAAAAATACAATTCTATAAAAAAAAAATTCAACTAAAATATTTCAATATTTTTTTTTTTTTTAAAGTATTACCAAATGCATATATTTAAAGTAGAAATAAAGAAAAATGTCACAAAAATATATGTGATTTTAAATGCTTGTATTTTTTTTTCAAAAGCAAAAAATCAAAATTCTGCTTCTAACACTTTTATGTTTGATTTATTATCTTTAAATTGTTGTATGAAATTTTAGTTCAACACTTAGTTTTTATTGAGATCTCAGATACCTAAGTTAAGTCTAAATTTAAATAGCGTAATCTGGCGGTCTGAAAGTAATTATATTTTAATTACATAAAACGTTTAAGTATATTTTTTTAACAGAAATGCCTGTATAAATTATTGTTTATCTTATTTATGGTTTTTTTATTTTTTATTATTGTTTTAAAATGTCAAAATCGTATGATCTCCTCATTTTGCGTTCGTTTTACCGGAGTACAGTCCTTACATAAAATTATATTTATGATAAAATGTATAAATAAACAAATAAATAAATACGTACGTATTCACAACAAGGAAGAATGCGCTTTGTGAATTGAGATATCTTGTGGTTTTTACATAAAAATATCGATGTCAAGATCTTGAGAACTACGATTAACCACATGTTATCATTACTAACCGGCTTCCGTGTATTTATCGTACAGGCTTGCAATACATCAGTGAAGATTGCTTATTATTTTTTTACTTTTGTTCAAAGCAAAATCAAATTTTCCGCTCGTTAATCAGAGTAGCGTGGTTTAATTAAACTGAGAACTATCATTACACGTAATATATTTTACACATCACACCGTTTACGCTCACCGCTCATTTTAAATTAATTGGCGTTGCAACAAAAGCGTGCAGGTACTTTTCCGATATGTAAGTTACAAGTCAATTATAAATATTGATAAATACCTTTAAATCACGTAATTTACAAAATAATTATGTATAATGATAATACAAATATATCAGGTAATTAAAAAATCATCATCATCATCATTCCTTTTACGCACCTAATGGTGCGTAGGCACAGCATTAGTACACCAATTGCAGCGTATATTGATCATTTTGTTACGCGAAAGTAAAATGATCAGTCTTACGCCTCAGGTACCAGTCCAGGGACTATGAAATATTTTAGTGCAAAAACACCTTTTCAAATAAATATTTCACATCAATCATGTCGGGAATCGAACCCGAGACCTCTTGCATGATAGGCAAACGCGCTGACCAATACACCGAAAATTAAAATATAACAACACCTAAAAATAAAACACTTAAATATTTATTATATAAATAAAACACGAGTGATACTTCAATCCACAAATTTGGAATATCCAGTGACCGGTTTCATCGCTTTCGCGACATCTTCGGAACTGGTGTCTTTATTAAAGAGTTAAATGTATTTATACAGAACAGAGGTAAGAATAGATAATTCAAAGTTATATGTAAGTAAATTAAATAAAGTTATTTTTATCTAAAAAAATGTGGATTAAAGTATCACTCGTGTTTTATTTATATAATAAATTACAATGAACTTCCATCAAGAATTTTCACTTAAAAACTTAAATGACTTAAATATATATATTTTTAAAGTGTTTTTTCAAGAAAATATACATGTTTTTACAATATTTTTTTACATTATAAAACATAAAATATTGATGAATATTCCTCTCAAAAACTATCATCCATTTTGAATTTAGATTTTTTTGCACCACAACAGGCCAGGAGGCTCAATAAAAGTGGTGAATTACAACACAGAACACCCAGGGTTGAAAAAATTCCATAAAATTTTTGTGTTGTCACCGGGTATTGAACCTGGAACCGTCCGTGTGTGAGTTAAGTGTCTTAGCCATACGCCACGGAAGCTGCCAAATAATAGTTTGTCATTGGGTCCTCAGCCATTAGTGTTAATTAAAATTAAAATAAAAAAGTGTAGACATAAAACTGTATATTTATTTACAATATATAAAATAATTGACATTTATTTATTTTGGTTTTGATCCCTTAAAAATACAAATGGTAGGTAATAAAAAAACGATGGGAAGTTAACATTTATCTTAAAAATAGTCGCAAAGTTTTGCTTTTGACTTAAAAAAGCTCAGCCGAAATCAAATAAGGGATATCACTAAAGCCCTTACAGGGCACAGCAGATTGAACAAACAAAATTGCTAGAATAAACCTTTCCGAAACTTCTAGATATAGGTTCTGCAGTACAGATGAGGAAACACATACACTTTCTATGTTAATGTGATGTTTTACATCATAAAAGGAGTCTCCATCCTCGGGGGACCACTGGCTAAACCTGAGGATGTTGAAAAGCTCGTCCCCTACCTAATAGCCCGAAACTTTACGGATCTGGGCTTGGAGAGGCAGATTGAAAAAAATGTAAACTCTTCCACACAGTAGCTAGGCTTTTTATAGACTTGGGCTCGGAGGGCGAGAACTATTCACGGGGACCCTTCACAATAGATCTTCACAGGACGCAGTGACGTCAGGAGCTTGCATAGCACTGACCTCCACCTCTAAGGCGTTGCCTGGTATGTAGGTGAAATAATTCAATTAGATGAATCTCACCTGCATAAATAAAGGTTTCAGCTCTTTAACTTCACAAACATCAACAGATGAAAGAATTGAAGGAATATGGATGTTCAAATATAGGCAGAATGGTGAATGTTACACAGTGTGTAAAGTGGCCACTTAAACCAGCCATTGACAGGTCATAAGCCCTGTAGATGCCTAGACTTCCATATTACCTTATCTTAAATGTTCTTCATCTCTGTTGTAATATGTTAATTAACAAAACTAGATAAAATGGTTTTAAATATTTTTTATAAAGTAGGAAAATAGAGAAAAATAATATAATTAAAATAAAAAAATAGCCATTTACTTGAATAAAGTTTAAATATAAGAAAATACATAATATACATGTATAAATAGTGGGTGCTCATAAATATAACCAAAACAAGATGAAAAATAAAACAAAGTAAATCGAAAATTTCAATAATTATCTACAGAAAAATAAAAATACTGAAAAAATAAATTGAAAATACCCTTTAAAATTGAGGTCTAAAAAATATTAATAAAATAAGAAAGAAAGAAAAGAAAGGGTTAAAAAGAAAATAGTAAAAATGTATTTATTGAGAGATAAAAATACTGAGTTTAAGATGGTTTTACGTAAATAATAAATCAGTATAGAAACTGAAACTTTAAATGAAATATTTGCGTTCTTATGATTTTAAACGAACCCAAATAAAAAAAAAGAATGAACCCAAACATTTTAATACAGGAGTCGTGGGGGGTTCGAACCGTCAGTAGGGTCGCAGTGAATCACATCTTATTGGAGGGTGTGATTCTATAAAATGCTGCGAACGCCCAGTTGCATTCCACCGGCAACACTACTGACTGGTCCTACTCGTTAGCGTCCACGTCGCGACCCCCGGGCAATGGAGATCACACTCGTGACGCTGTGATCACAGCAGATGACGAGAGGATGAAAGGCGAGTTTCTGGCCCCTCCAAACCAAAACCAACCAGGTCCAAGATCCTTCAATTTTCTAACCGAGGAACTACAAAACATGAAATCACTGGTACAGTTTAAAGCAGGTTTGAGGTCTTGGATTAGCATGGAAGGAGCAGATAAACACATTCTTTAAAAAAAAAAAAATGCATACTACAAATAAATCATGTTTTCGAAACTTCAGCATATATTACTTTGGTTTTTCTTTTATTTTTCTTTTCTTTTCTTTTTCTTTTCATGGTCATGTCATACCATATATATGAGCTTAAACTATTTAATAATTAAAAAAGGAATGACCCACGCTCAGACGCTGTAGTTTTTGTGGACATTTTTTCCAATTCACGTAAAAAAAAAAAAACTAGCAATTGCAAAGTTCTTTTCAGGCGTTGCCTAGATAAACCTCACTTAATATAAAGGTTTCAGCTCTTTTACTTCACAAAGGTAACGGATGGAAGAGTTGAGGAAATGAAGATGTTTAAACATAGACAGAAAGGTGAATGTTACGCGGTGTGTAAGGTGGCTACTTTGACCAGCAAATTACATGTCTTAAGTAAAGTTGCCAACCCTCCTGGAATTCCGGGATTCTCCCGGGAATAAGCTTTTTTTTTTAATCTCCAGACTCCCGACATGCAGATAAAATCACTCGGAATTTATTCCTGTATGATTAATTACCACGAATTTCATCATCATCATTTCCCTTTCCACGCACCCCGTGGTGCATAGAAGCACTGCATTTGTAAACTGAGCGTAAAAATTCAGCGTATTTCAATCATCTAAGTAAGGTAAGCTGATTAGTCTTACCCCTCATGTGTCAGTCCTGGAACAATGAAATATTGCAGGTTAAACAGTCCACCCTGCCAGAAATCGAACCCACGACCTCAAGAATGATAGGTGAACGCACCAACTACTACAGAACGAGGCGGACTTATCTCCACCCGATTTCCTTATTAAGAATAATAATAATATTAATAATAAATCTTTATTAACAATAATGTATAATGTGAAAAATACAATAATAAAACAAAGGTTTACTTTCTGGTTCTATTTCACACACATAACTGTATTTTCCGTCCGCCTTGTCTGGTGAAAATGAATGTGTGAAAGGATTAAAAAGATGTTGCATTTATCTATTAATCCCAATCTAACTAACTAACTAATATTTCGTTTTAGTTGTTTTCAATTTTACCTCCCGAATTTTCGGTGGATTGAGTTGGCAACCCTAATCATAAGGCTTGTAAATGCCTAGACTTCTATATTTCCTTCTCAAAATGTTTCCCTCTCTGTTGCAACTATCCATTCGAGTGTCCATCATTTTTTCTACCAGGGATGTTGGATTACAGCACCGTCAAATCTCGTCGTGAAATTTTTCTTGCGAAACATTTCTACCAGCTGATTTTTAGAAGTATATATAATCCAAATATACTGAAAGAGATCAGTTTTTATGTTCCCAATAATTATACTAGAGCAATATCTCGATATCCGCACTGTTTTACACACCCAGAAGCCGTAGAAATGCAAGTCAGAATTCATCCATTAATATTGCAATTCTCTTGCTAAATACGGCTTCTGCGGATAATGTGGATCTATTTTTCTGTACATATCGGCAGTTTAGCAGCTATCTGCTTTATATTCATTGACTTCTAACTTATATTTACAGTCCGCACTGCGTGATGGGTTAAACAGCCCGTAAAGTAATGCAGACTACAATTTGTCAAATAAATAAATAACCAATGTTAATATTTTTAATTGAATCGGCATTCACTGCGTAACACTTCATTATAAATTATTATGAAAATAAAACTTTGTTATTAGTGTTACACAATTTCATTATTTTACAAGAACACTACAGTAATTTCGGGAGAGCATTCCTCCCATCGACGGGTGGTATGAAACTAATATAGTAAACACAGAATATTTTTCACATTATCATAGAATTTAAACAAAAAAAAAACAAATTAATCAGTGAAATTTAAAGCAGGGGGTTTTTCACCCTTATCTAAGGTGTTTTTTTTATTTATTTTTTATATGGGAGTTGCTTTATTATTAACCTTGCTTATAATTACAAGGTTTATATATAAAAAGGTGGATTTTTCTGCAATTAAATTTCTTTAAATTTATCTAAACTGTTAGGATCAGGAGGGATATACTTATGTGGACCAATCGGGAACTTCTCAGCATTTGCTCATGTGGAGAGGAAACCACTTAAAACTCTTCAGGAGAAGCCGGCCTGTTGGCAGCAGTCAACAGGCCTGCCGTTCCACTAGAGGAGTGTTCGGCATTTTATTCCCTACTTTGGTTTATTTTACCAATTGCCTGCACCATATTGACCATGTATGATACTACATCTCGTGTGAGTTCTTTATTGCCTATCACCGATGGGATGATGCGTAGATTCTCACCCAGGCTTCTGCATCGTGCATCCAGCTGTTGCCTTTGAAAGCTGAAAAAGGGGCAATGCATCAACAGGTGAGAGACATCTTGAGGAGTTTCATCGTCGCGTGGGATTATCTAAGTTGTTAGCATATGAATGGATTATATGATTTGCGAATTCCGAGAAATTATTATTGGTCAGACAACGGCGGTGTTCGTTTAGCCTAGTTTTAAGATTTCGCGCTGTTTGTCCAATAGATACTTTTTTGGATTCGCATGAGATTTGGTAAATGCCACTCTTGTTTAGCAGCTCTGTTTTTGATTTGGAACTAAATAGTGATTTAGCAATATTATTATTAGTGTAATTCGCGAATCATATAATAGATAGTAACCACTCACTTCATAATCACACCCTAAAACTCCTGCGCCAAGTAAATAACAAAGGCAGTATGATGAATAATCTAGAAATAATAGAAAGTCACAAAAATTTAAATTCTGAGAACAACCTAATTAATAATCACACATTTAACCACCCCTCGCCTTTATTGACTATGATCCCTTTGCGACCCCCCTCACCCTCTCAGACCCGCGTCTGTTAACACTTCTTAGCCGAGCGATGTCTTCCCACACATTAAATCTTAGACTTAATTTTTGTAACTTCCACTTGTGTGCTAAATTTTAAGACATAAAATCTACTTAATGTCCTGTCCCTCATTGATCATGTTTCCATATCTGTACTTTAGATAACTATCCATTCATATGCTAACACCTTAGAAAAGGGGAACCCCCTGCTCATTAGAGTATTAACCCGTATGCAGATACAAAACTTAAGGTGAGGAAAGTACATTCTATTGTCTTCACCTTCGGGTTATTTTCCGCATTTGAGATTAGAATGTACTATCCTCGCCTTAAGTTTTGTCTCTGCATACGGGTATTTTTTTTATTTTTTTTTATTTGAAAATTTATTTATAAACCCTTACGGATTATTACATTCATTTTACATAAAATAATATATACATTTTTCATTTATACTCTGTTGTTCAAAATAATATTTTTTACATCTTTTGAAAAGTTTGTCCGAGTCTTTTGTTTAGTTTTGTCTGGTAGTTTATTGTATAATTTCAGTCCCTGGTTCATTAGTCTTGATTGTCCTTATCTTGTTTTAGAAAGTTGTATATGGTATTTGTCTGATATTCTCGTATTATGTCCATATTGACTACATTTTTTTACTAGTTTTAGTTCTTCGTCTACAATTACATTAGTGGCTAATTTATGGATAAATTTTAATGATTCTAGCTAGAAGAGTTCAGTTATATTTAATTGCTTAGTTTGTTTGAAAAGTTCTCTAGTTGCAGTTAAATAGGGAAGGTCATATACTAACTTTAATATTTTATTTTGTTGTCTTTGTAGTCTGTTTATGTCATTTTGATATCCTGCTCCCCATAATAGTTGCGTAAAACATATTTTAGTTTTTACATAGGCTTCATACATGAGAATTTTTTCCGTTTTGAAATAAAATTTTTGATTTTTAAAAAAAGACTCGATAATGTCGCCACTTTGCTAATTAAATTTTTGATATGAATTGTCCATGTTAATTGTCTGTCTATTGTTAGTCCTAAGTATTTAACATGTTCAATTTCAGTAAGTCGTTCATTATTTATGTAAGCATCTACTTTATAAGTTTATAAGTTTCACTGATTAATTTGTTTATTTTATGTTTAAATTTTATGACATTGTGAACAATATTCTTTGTTTACTATATTAGTTGACTATATTCTCAGGTCAATAAAACGGTAAGTGGTTTGTTTCGGTTTTGTTTTAAAACGGTAAGTGCTGGTTTCTTCCATCTCCGACAGATTAAATCCGTGAGGAGAAATATTCCTATAGACGCAACTAAAGCTCTTGTAAATGCTAATGTAGTTTCGCGTCTAGATTACTGTAATGGAGTTTACGCAAATCTCCCAAAATATCAAACTAATAAACTTCAATCTGTTTTCAATGCAGCAGCGAGGCTTATTACGGGAGTAAAAAAATATTCTCACATCTCACAACATCTTCAAGATTTGCACTGGTTAAAAAGCCCAGAGAGAATAAAATACAAGCTTTGCTGGACAGTATTCAAATCTCTTCATGAAATGGCTCCGAAATACCTATCGGACCTTCGTATTAGGGAAAATACATGTCAAAGAAAATCTACTCTTAGGTCGGCATTTGATTCAGGAAGAGGAAAACTTGTCGAAATCCGGCGCTCCCCAAACACTAGATTTGGAGATTGTGCTTTTGCCGCTGCCGGCCCCTCTGCCTGGAACCAATTGCCTTCAAACTTACGAATCATCGACAGTCCCAGTCAGTTCAGATCCCAACTAAAACTCCACTTCTTTACCCTCAATTTTAAATCTGGAAATATAATTTATCACTTTAGTTTAGTTAGAATATAAGTTTAGGTATACAATTGTAAAGCACCCTTGAGGTGATTTTTTACAAAAATGGCGCTATATAAATCAGCCAAATATTATTATTATTATCAATATTATTAGTTTCATATCACCCGTCGATGGGAGGAGTGCTCTCCCGAAACTATAGTAGTGTTCTTGTAAAATAATGAAATTGTATAACACTAATAACAAAGTTTTATTTTCATAATAAATTGATAAATAACCAATGATTTGGTTTATGTTCTGTCGTTGTACGTAAGTTTTAAAATATTTTGATTGAGAATCACATTGAAGTTTTTCCTTTGTAAATATTTATGATAATTATTTCCCGCTGCAATGCAAAGGGTAAACATGTTATTAAACACAGAGTATATGATAACAAATAACAATACCCCCGAGGTGTGATCTGTGACATAACGTAATGTGACCTATAGAGAACAAAATAGTCATGTTGTCATTAATCCTCTTAGCATATCCATGGAGTAGATGTGAAAATTGTTTCAATTCTTAATTAATTATATTAGCATGCTAATAATTCTCTTTGTACGTAAAATGCTATTACGTTTTTTTTTTTTACATATTTACTACAGTAATTTACGAGTAATTATTTATACAACAAATTAATTAAGTAGTAAAAGTAAACAAATTGGTGACGCGAGAGGGAGGCGCAAAAGTTAATTCCTCGAGATAGCTTAGAGAGCTCATGAACTGATCCAAGATGGTCCAACAAGGTCAGCCAACACACGTTACTAAGGACGTTTACTGCAATCGACTGAAATCGACTCACCCGCGTTGAAGTGTTCCCCGTCGCTCCACCAGATAATAAATGCGGGAATGATGTGGATGTTAGGTTTTTTCTTATTCTGCTTTGTGCATCAGTCTTTTTGGATATTGGATGCGGTGATGATAATAATGCCGGCACTTTAGCGGTAACTTTATATTGCAAGATAGCGGTACGAATATTATTTGTTGTCAATTTTTCATGCGGATCACAGAAGACATCATTTGATTGAAGAAAAAAATAAAGCTGTCAGTTTTATTTGAAAATGGAATTCGTGAATTGTTGCAATGCGGTAGGTATTGCCAGGCTGCTCAGGTTCCTACTTCTCAAGGAAAAGCCGACAACCAAAACATATAAATGGCAGTAAACATTTACGCGTAACCACAAATATATATTTTATTTTTGTTGTTGGTTTATCTAAACTGCCTAACTAGGGATAGCTTCCCCGTTCTAAGACAGTAAATTATTTATTTTATAATAATATTAAAAAGTAATTACAGTTTTATTATAATGTGTGCTTTTTCAGTCTTAAAAGTAAATATTAAATATACAGTGAAAACATAAATAATACCAAAATCTCTATATCCTAAGTCCTAAGTCATTACTAGTAAAACAAGAAATCAGCTTACGTTCTTCTACATCGGACAACAATTTCTCCGACTCCCTCCGACCAATATGGATTAAAAATGCAGTCAACACCTTCCTCAGCCTGGCAATCCCACCACATTTCCATGAATCTGGGATAATGTTGTATATCCTCGGGCCTATATAATATTGCTGCTTTTGAGCCAAAAAAGTATTAACTCCTGAAAAAAGTATTAACTCTGTAGAATCAGATCTTTATTGGAGTGTCTAGTATTATGAACATGACAAACCCTTGCTTATTTTTCCCTGTTGAGATGCGTGTCCGCCACTGACCTCAATATGTAATGTTGACGAATATCCAGCACTTGAAATTCTTTGAAGAGCGGATCACTCGGGTATCGGTATTTTTTTTTTAATATAACTCTTATCACTGATTTTTGAGTTACAGCTGCTGAAGCCATAGTCGTTTTAGTGCAGCTTCCCCAGCCAATCAGACCATACGTCAGTATTGAATTTACCAATCCAATTGTTTTAGTTCTTAAATCCTTAGTATATTTTTTAAAGGTATGAAAAAATTAATCAAACGTTTTATTTTATTATATAATTGCTTCTTCTTCTTATTTTGCCGCTCCTACCGGAAGTTGGCGGCCGTTATTCTGAATTCATCACGATCCTGGGCCAGTCTAATCAGAGGTACTGCATCCGGAACACCGAACCACTGACTGAAATTTCTGAGTCATGATGCTCTTTTCCGCCTTATATTGCGGAATATACGACCAATATATGAAGCTATTTTCTTTTGACAGTGGTCAATAACTCCTAATGCTTAAAACCGCTTCGTTAAATGCTATTACTTCTTATTTTGCAAAGTTTGTTTTTAGCTCCTTCTGATTTCCGCACTATTTAGTTTTTTCCCGACCTATTTTATAATGGTTAAATGGTAATTCGGTTTATTTCTAAAGAATAAAAATACTATTAATAAAACTAGTTCATTAATACCATCATTTAAAAATATTTTGAGTTTGTCCAAATTTTTCAAACTGTATTTAAAACCCTCTTAGGGGTTATTAAAATTAATTAATTACAAAAAAAGATAAATAGCTCTTAAAATGAGGGAACATAAAAGTCTAGGCAGTTATAGGGCTTATGGACCGTCATTAGCTGCTTTATAAAACTCAAAATATGTTTGATAAAACCAGCTGGTTCAAAAAATATAAAAATGTTTGAAAACGATGTTTTTTGGCGTTTCCTAGTATATAGGTGAAATAATTTCGTCAAAATATCACCCGCATTAATAAAGATATCAACTTTGTAACTTTACAAAAATCAACAAATGAAGGAATGAAAGAATTGAAGGAATATATAATATAAAGTAATATAGGCAGAACGGTGAATGTTACACAATGTGTAAAGTGGTTGCTAAAACTAGCCAATAACAGATCATCCGGCATATATGTCTAAACCTCCATAAAATGATTATCAGATAACGATAAATAATATTTAAATTAAAACGTTTTTCTTTTTGGTTGTCATATATTAATGTTTGATTTATTTTATAATTATTTCACGACAAATAGTATAAAAGATGTCGAGTGAAGATAAGTGCAGAGTTCGACTCCTGGAAGAGTGGAAATTAAATATTGATTCAAAATGTGGTTTTAAGGTAGTTGGGAAGTTAATAGTTTTCTTATTTTTATATAAAAAAATAAATTAAGTTTTCTGTGTGAAAAATAGATAAAGCAGACATTTTTTTTCTGAACGTGTTCAATTAGGAAGTTCGGTGGTTTTGTAAATTTATTAGTTTTTTTCAATAGATTATGTTTTCCTAATATTTGTCGATGGACTATTAAACTAAGACAATTCAATTTTTTTAAATTAATTTTTATCGTATTATCTGCGCTATGATTTTTTAAAGTTTTGTATTTTTTAAATAACTTCACGTGTAACATCTCAAGTTCTCTTCCTTTGCTTCTCGATGAGTTCTGCTGATTCGTCAGTTAGCTTACCGTAAACCAGAAATTTATCACAACTCTCTGATCATTCGTTTATTCGTCGTGCGAAGTAGTTCGTTTTTACTAAAATATTTTTTGTAATTTTTTTAAAACATTTTTAAGAGACTCCGCCGTACAATTTAGTGCTCTAATATTTACCATGCGTAAGAATAAATTTTTATATCAAATTTCCCGTAGGACTGAACTTCCTTATTACATGTTACCGACGAAGATACTTTAAATTTTCATACAAATACAAACATTTTCGTACCTAAACTTCGATTTTGCTTTGCTCCCCACCAAGTCTACTAAATACCATTGTCTTTCTAATTTCCTTTATAATAATTTTCTGTGTATTAATATGTCCTTAAAAATGCTCATTGGGCGTATATATAAATAAATAGACAGTGGAAGATAACTCCGTTAACATATCATTGTAATCTGGACGCTGGGCACATACCATACCTTACCTTCATGTAACAAATAATCAATATAAGCAGCATTTAGCGCACCAATGTAGTGCCCTATGCACCACAGGATGCGCCCGGGACACGATGATGATAATGATGTACATGCGTTGACAAGACGTTTAATTAAAATTAGCACAGTTTCCTTTGTAAATCAATTATATCACGATGCTAATGCTAACTTTTCCGTCAACACTATTAAAGTTTATAAATTGCTTGCGACCGAATCGAATGCGATATAATATTCTCTCCAAGGCATTGCACAACCCGATGCTTTTTAGATTTAACTTCTGTTGTACGAACCGATAACAATAATATACATAATATGGAAGCACAAACATCTCATAACCTCTTCCCCGGAGTATCGAACTTTTTCCGTTTGGCGGCAAACCGCTGGCAAATGTCAGTTATTGGCGGGAGTCTTCCGCGGTCGGTCGCGTCGTGTGGTTTCGAAACTTGAAAACGTTCGATCCAAACCTACGAGACGAAAAATTCAAATAAAGTTCTGTTTTTTTGCGCACAGAAAAATACAAATTTTAACGAATAGTATTATTGTTCAGTAAAAGCTATTATTCCTTAAATTTTAAGCAGGTATAACCATAGATTTTGCATGATTTATTTTTAATATTTTTAGAATGTCCTTGCCATTTTAAATCACAAGCCAGCAGTGACATTTAATTTTAATAGAAGAAAATTTAAATAACTTATTTATTCTCTTGTTTTTATTTTTTAAAGTATTTTTTCAATCAATTGTTTTTTTAACTTCTCTTAAACATTCGGAATTAAAATTATTTAAGTGAAAGTGATAAACTTAGTGAATTAACGTTTAGGTCTAGATACTTGGAAAAATTAAACTGTTTTTGAAAAATAAGGTGAGTACTTTTTTGTGTTTTTGTCTGTGTAATTTCATGTGCATTTTTATTATATAAGTATATTATTTAACAATAGTTTTCCGCTATTGCATATTGTATGAGTTATGTTAATAAAAGTGAATATAAATTAAATTGACAGAGCGATATACTTATTATTTCTTAAATAAAATATTAATTAGTGTAATAAATTAGGTGGTAAGATAAATTTGGTAGGTTTTTTTCCAAATTTAAAAATGAGCACCAACAAAATGGTAAATGGTAATTCAAAAAATATTTTTCTACTCTACAAGATATCTTGTTTACTTTTACGTTAGAGATATATATTTTTTTTATTACAAGCCTTCAAAATGGAATATGAAATAGACAAAAGTAACCATTTTCGACACCTTTCGTTCGCATTTTAAAGAGGGAATGAAGCTGCTAAAGCTGCGCAACGTACGGTGAAGATGTTATGAATCAAATTTGTTGCAACAGAGGGAAAACATTTTTGAGAAGGCAATACAAGGCATTTACAAGGCATATTACCTGTCATTGGCTGGTTTAAGTAGCCACTTTACACTCTGTATAACAATCATCATTCTGCCTCTCCTCAAACATCCACATTTCCTCAACTCTTCCATCTGTTGACGTTTCTTAAGTAAAAGAGCTGAAACCTTTATCATGTGGGTGAGATTCATCCGGCTGAATCAATTCACCTACTAGGTAACCAAATGCTTGCAGACAGGCTGGATTGCAAGCATTTGGACATACTCAAAGCAATGTAGAATGATATATAGACCTGCTGACGAGTTGTATGTATGCAACTCAGCAGGACTTTAATTTAAGACTATTTTGTAAATGTTTTTGAAAAAAAAAAACAATTTTCCAGCCTTGAAGATGCCTACTTTAAGATTGGTAAATTGTTTTCTTGAAGAGGCGAAAACGCTCGTTGGTCAGAATAATAAAAAAGTAAAACTAAACCAAGAAGTTTTATTGATAACTTTATTTATAATTTTATCAAAATCATTAAAAAGCAAGGGTTTTAGATTCCTTCTGTTCAATAAAAAAATGAATTGTTTAATTATCTGTTGTTTAAAAATGAAGAAGAACACATTTTTTTTTAAAGTTTTTTTTTTGCTGTGTTCTCTTGTCCTTATTTGGAAAAATCTAGACTCAGCGTATGGTTACACCAAATACAAATAAATACATACGTATATTTACTTTTCCACGTACCTAAGTGCAAATATAATTACGCACAGAATTCATGCATTGACGTACCTGTATATGCAATAATAACTATTGTTAAGATATACATCTTTATTGTGAACGCATATAAGAGATTTATCCTTTCCATTGAAAAAAACATGAACTTATTCTTTTTGCTCATAACTTAAATTTTTGTTTTTTATAAGTAAATACATTATGTAAGTAATTTATGATAACTCAATTGGTAGATGTATTTTTAATGTACGTTCATTGTGTTTTTATACGGCTGTATGTTATATTAATTAAACATATTATATCCATTCTCTTCATTATATACGAGTGTAATATATCACCAAGAACAAAAGGTTTCATTTTTTTGATGCGGTATTCGTTTCGTTTTCTTCATGTGTACTTTCGCCTTATTACGTATTTATATTGTAAAAAACTGTAGCTTTTTAAATATGGTAAATAATAAAAAAATATGAACTTAATAACATCATATTAAACAAATATAAAGAATATTTAAGGGAATGTAGAAGTCATGGCATTTAAAGGGCTCATGAGCTGTCATTAGATGGTTATAGTGGCCACTTTATACACTGTGTAAAATTCACTGTTCTGCCTACGTTTGAACATTCATAAAATATAACTTTTGAAAATTGTTGTAAGCAGAGCTAAAGTATTAATTTGTTACAAAAAATAGAAAATATTTTTGAGAAAGAAGTATGGGACTGTAAATGCCTTTATATTTACTCTTCTTAAAAATGTTTTCCCTCTCTGTTACAACAAATTAAAATCTTAATAACCTCCTAGGGAGGAAATCCAGCATGTTTACAAACGTCTGGATATACTCAAAATATTGTTGATTAAACTAACTGATATAAGACGTATAAAATTAAAAAATTGAAATAAAACAAAATAATCCAAAAATACAAATTCAATCTAACTCTAAAAAATAAAACATTACTATAAAAATTAAAAGTTCCTATTAAGATAAGGATTTTAAACTATGTAAATAAAAGTGAAAAGTAATAGAAGAACAAAAACAGTTTAATTGTAACAATAACTTAAAAACGGTATCTATTATGATATGTAAAATGTACTTTAAAATAATTAGTAATGTTACAAAACAACGGTTTATATGCATATATAAATACATTATGTAGACGATTTTAAGTAATAAAATAACACATCAAAATATTTCAAAAAGAAATAAGGAAAAAACATAGAATTAAGACTAGTCCAGAAACCGCATACGCGCATCAAACAGGTGATGGGTGATGAGCGATGATGGTGAGGATCTTAAAGAAACAGGATTGGATCACATTTCATTGTAATTAGCAAATGCATGTGTAAGTAGCAAATGCATTACTGAAAAATTGAATTATTTTTCCATCTGTCGGATTGTCAGAGAAAACAAAATGGACATTTCGTTAGTGTTGCCAGGGTAGTCAATTTTTTACCCTACTTTGTTTATCTAATGAGAGAACTAATGAAAATTGGACCTCGGATTAAACAACGCCGTGGTGGACATTTGACTGACATTATTTTTAAAACATCAAATATTATTTGACATGATTTAAAAATATCGGTTTTATGTAAAATAGATTTTGTTTTATATTTTTAGTTCAAAGTTCATTAATTAAATTACTCTTATTAAATGACGCTTTACTTATCTACTATGTTGTGTCAATCAATGTTTCCGCGTGCACAATAAAATTTTAGAGAAATTAACAAATTGCTTTTTTTTAACTTACATTTGTGTTGTGATTATATTTTTTCCAATTTGGCAACATTGCGCGGTGACTTTACGAATGCGCGCGGTGAAAGTGGGGCAAAGTGGGGCAAAGTGGGGGGATTTTTGGACACAGTCCGATGTATTCAAATATGCTTCTACGCTCCTTCTGGACTATTCTTAATTCTATGGGAAGAAAGCAACGAGGGATTTAATAAATTATTTCATTTAATGAGATATGCGGTCCCAGACAATTTTAATGACTGGGTATCTGAACATTGTTTTTCCTTCACTCTCTCGCAGGTACCTCTCCGATATTGTGCGAAAAGGACAACTGTACGGGAAACTTATTATGCCTAACTAAAATCGACAGAGGTTTCATTGTCCCGTATCCGAATAACGGTTTCATCTCTTTTACTTCCCAATAGTCAACATATTGAGGAGTTTAAGAAATGTGGATGTTTAAACACAGGCAGAAAAGTCAATGTTATACAGTGACAGGTCTACCTTATGAAATACCTAAACTTCAATATTCCCTTCTCAAAAATGTTTTCTCTCTGTGTTGCAATAAATTTACAGTACGCGTTATATAATATTATCATTTTTTTTAATGTACAAAACTATTGTATGTACGATGTAATATATTGATGTCCCTTTTACAGTCATTGCAGGCAGCCTGTATTCTTCGAAAAATGCTATTTTTCATGTAATTAGTCCGTGAGCATGAAATTTTATATAGCATACTAGCGGACCCGACAGACGTTGTCCTGTCCGAACGTTGGCTTGCCTGCTATTTATTACCTTGGAAAAAGACATTTCATCGATAAGTAGGTACCTAGGTACTTGTTTGTGATTAAATTCTAAAAATAATATTTTTTAATATTCAAATAATATTGAATTTGAGCAGGTACCGGGTTACTTGTTTATGGTTGAATTCCAAAACATAAAATAAATATTTTTTCAAATATGGCCTTCTTTTTGCAAACGTCAAACTCCGGTCTTCTCACCAACAGAGGGGTGTACTTATATAGGAATACGATTTCAACGAATGTTTTGAATTTAATATTATTTTAGTATTACTCAAAATCCAAAAAAATAAATAAATGGGTAGAAATTATAAGGAATTTAAGGAAAGAATCTGATTGAGATCCACAAAAAACAAATGTTGTTTGTAAACATTCAAAAACAAACTTTTTTTATACACAAAAAAACAACATCTTTCCATTTTTTTGCAAATGCATTCTCTTCGAATGCAACCCTGGTGGATCGATGAATAAAACATTTATGCTCCTAACTTCTTATTTACATATTCGATTGAAGATTTTAATATCTACTAACACGCACAGCGCAGAGATCTATATTTCGCTGAAAACCGCACGTAAATCGGTTAAGCCGTTTAGCAGTAGTACGGTGACATCACACGCACAGAGGAATTATATATATAAAGAAGATAATCGTAAACAAATTATTTGATTACTTTCTCATAAATCTTTGATGAGCGAACATAAAAGTAAAACTGCAAAAGTGTACATTTTCAGGAGAACATAAAAACGTTGTTTTGAACCCAATTATTTAACTACCGAACTCATAATTTCTTATGAGTTCTGAAATTAAATAAATAATTGTAGACTTCCGAATAATTTAATCCTTAATTGTACAAACAACTTAAATATTTCAGATATACTACTTGAACCATTAAAGTTCGGACAGAAATGAGTCTACTTATACTACTTGCACTAACTTATACTATTCGTACCACTCGATAAATGATAGAAATGAGTCTACTTATATTACTGAGACCATCTTGTACTATTAATTTGTTCTACTGAAAATATGGCTCAAATTCGCAAACTTATTTAATTAAAACCACGATTTAATAGGCACACAGGTGTTAATTTATGTTTTGAACATTCGTATAAATGTACTGTTAATACCATTGATGCAGGCATACACAAGGAATATTATATAATCGTAAATATTAAAAGTGCAGTTTTACTGTTATGACCGCTCATCGGTGAAAGAATCCCTACGGTAAACTTATTTTTTTACATTCGATTATTTACCTACTATTTAATTATTTATATACCCATATATGCAGTATTCTATTTATAATTTTGTTTATAAACTATTTTATTGGATACATATGTTTGTCCCATGTAATTTAAAAGCCCCCTGTGCTTAGATAGATAAAATAAATAATATTAATGTCACTCATCCCTTACCACTCTTTTCGCTTGTCTTATTTTCCCTTCCCACTATCTCCTTAATTTATCTATATTTTTTTTTTTTTTTATCAAAAATATTGTTTTGATTACTTATACTTTATTTTTTATCTTGTATAAACCGTCGCTTCGTTTTATAAAATGCGATTTTTTAAATGAAATATGGTATTTCTTCGTTTATAGGGTTTGATAATATTAAGCCGTGTCACTTTATAATGTGTATATTTTTCTATTTTCAAAGATGGCAAATTGAGAGATGTCACTTAACAACAAACATGACTTGACAACAGACGTAACATACCTACTTTTTTTAGAAATGGAATAATGGTTGACAATTCCTATGTCTTGTTTTTTGTCTTTATTTTAGACGGCATGTGTAGAAGATATCTTGTTTTATCAACCATTACTCTATTTCTTAAGATAGTATGTCACGTCTGTCTGCAAACATGACAAATATATCTTATTTTGCCGTCTTTGTTCTAAATTGCTAAATATAATATGCCAAACATATCTTATTTTAGCGTCTGTTTTTTTAAAATTATTTTTTTTATTCATAAATTTCATAAAAAGTACATGTTTTTGTCAAATTCTAAACATATCTACTTTTACACATCTAGTAAATGATATCACTGTAACTCTCCAAAAAAAGAGACTAACTCTTGTGCTTGGAGAGTGACTTACACTGCTTTAGTTGTTTATTAACAAGAGTTTATATAATTTTAAATACGAGTACATGAAAAGAAAAATAAAAAGAAAGGATATATAAAAAAAAACGTGAAACAATAATACATTCATACTAATTAAAATTTAATGTTGTTTTTACACGAGTTCAAACAATTTCTTTAGATTAACTTTAAATTTATTCTAACATTAGAAATGAAGAACATTTAAGAGAAGGTAATATAGAAGTCTAGGCATCTACAGGGCTTATGACCTGTCAATGGCTGGTTTAAGTGGCCACTTTACACACATTAACATTCACCATTCTGCCTATATTCGAACATCTATATTCCTTCAATTCTTTCATCTGTTGATGTTTGTGAAGTTAAAGAGCTGAAACCTTTATTTATGCGAGTGAGATTCTAATTGAAGATTCTAATTAATCTAATTGAATTATTTCACCTGCATACTAAGCAACGCCTGAAAATGTTATTTTTTTAAATTTCTATACTTCTTCATGGACCAGGTAATTTATCAACAATATTTTGAGTTTGTCCAAATTTTTGTAGACAAGAACTGGATTCAACTCCCTGGACTGGATTCAACTGGATTCAAATCCAGTTCTTGTCTACAAAAATTTGGACAAACTCAAAATATTGTTCTTAAATTTATTTATTGATTTATTATTTTTAATAGTTTTTAGTTCATTAGGAAGATTTTTTTTTTTACACCTTTGAATACAAAGCTTTTTTGACCATGACTTGTATAGAATTTAGGAATTTTAATATTATGTTGGTATCTGAGTGACTTATTCATTTCAAATTCTTTTATTTTTTCTTTTTTATATATTTGTATTAGAATATTTGTATAGAATATATTTTATAAAGAGTGTCTACTGTATGAACCTTAAATATTTTATATAGACTTTCCGTATTAAATGTTGAGGGTTTCTTTAAAATTACTTTAATAGTTCATCTTTGTACTATTTTAAGAGGTTTAATTTATTGGCATATGCACCACCTCATCCTACAATACCATATTAGTTTTTGTTTTATCAACCATTCCTCTATTTCTAAAGATGGTGTTATGTGTATTGAAAGATGGCTTAATGTGATAGGTAAAACATATTTTGTTTTTCCGTCTATTCTAGATAGCTAAATAAAATATGTCAAACATATCTTATTTTGGCGTCTATTTGAGATAGCAAAATATGATATGTCAGGGAAATCTGGACAAAAATCGAAAGTTTCAGCATTTTGTGTAAGCACACTATATGGTAAAAAAAATCTGGAGAAACAATTTTTTTATGCCTATTATTTATTTATATTTTAATTTCTAATAAGTATATGTATGAATCTCACATTTAATTACTTTTCCAATAATGTTTCACTGTTTTATCACAAATCTTATAATCCTTATATTCGCTGTGCTTTGCCTTAATTATGTTTAAACATGTCTAATAACTGGATGGATGGACAAAATCTAAAAAGATGAGTTAGTGTCAGAACCATGATCCAAAAGTAATATTCTTGATATTATGTTAATAAAATTTGTATAAAACCACTCACCGACTTATGTGTCTACCGGTTTCGAGACGTAACCCGTCTCTTCGTCAGGACAACAACTCTACACCAACATGCAAATACCACTGCACACCTTCACCATAGTAGTTTTGCAAAAATAGCCTTAGGCCAAAGGCTTTGAAAAATAATGTCCCATTAATTAATAATCAAGTAACTTTCCAATATAGTCCATTATTCGATATTTCATTGTAATGGTCACCCTACCCTCCCCCTCCCTTTTTCCTCCTTTTCCGATTGTTAATCCTTTTGAAATATTAGCCTCATAAGTCATTAACCCTCGGTGGTGGCGTAGTGAAGCATGCGTCTAACCTGCATGTCGATTTTATATTTTTGCAAATCTACTATAGTGAAGGTGTGTAGTGGTATTTGCATGTTGGTGTGGTGTTGTTGTCCTGACGAAGAGACGGGTTACGTCTCGAAACCGGTAGACAGATAAGTCGGTGAGTGGTTTTATACAAATTTTATTAACATAATATTAAAATGTTGGACCACAAAGTTAATGCTTTGAATATTAATAATATTCTTGATTTAAAAAAAATTGTTTTATGAATACAAATTCTCTGTAATACCTCGATGTGTTAACAAAAAAACATGCAACTGGTCTCAAAACAATGTAACATTGCTTTAATATGCATAACGTATTGTTACGAATAAATACCAATATAGGCGAACATGATAACAACATTGCAAAAATGTGTTAACTCCGCAATAGACGTTTTCTTTGCCAGAATTTTCGACAAGTTTTGTTCATTACAAACGGCAGCTAACTTTTTGCAATTTGGGGATTCATATTGGAAGTAAATCCCAAGGTATTTTTAACGTCTGGTTTAGAACATGAAGCTTCTATTTCCTTTTTATATTTCTTTTTGTCTTAAAATTATTCACATATTTATTTTTTAAGTTTTATTAGTTTAAAAAAAAATATTTTTGCTTTATTATATATAAAGGTAAGGTTTTTAAGATGTTCCGTAAAAACGTGTTATCCTACTTTTCTGTTAAATTTTGAAATAAAAAAAATAATGAATGTTTTTTATTTAAATCTCATTTTTTGTTCTATTAAGTACTCTTTATATATATTATTGTTTACTTTTTAACACGAACACTTTACAAATTTACTATTATGCTCAATGTTTGTTTTTGTAAATTTATTGATAATTTTAAGTGGCCAGAATTTCACTCGTCCATGCACTTTGTAGTTGCAAGACGATTAGTGATCTAGCTTCAATAGGTAAATTTTATCAACTATCAAATATCATAATTTAGTAAATGAGGTCAACAATTACAACCGTCCATGCGCTCAGTAGCTGCAAGACTTGTTGTAATCTAACTTCTAATTTTATAAATTGTTTTTTTTTTTTTTTTTAAATATCACTAAGTCTCTAAACTTTATTGTCAAATAAAAAATGTAAAAAGGGACTAGATTTCTTATTGTCTACGCGCTCTGTAGCTGCAAGACGTGCTGTAATCTAGCTCCTGTATATCATAATTGGAGACGCGGAACAAGAATCCCAACCGTCCATGCGCTCTGTAGCTGCAAGACGTAGTGGGATATTTATTTATTGTACAGCGCCCGTGAGGTGATTTTCACAAAAACGGCGCTATATAAATTATCCAAATTATAAATATATACATTTTGTACAAATTGACCAAGGCTGTTAGTAAATAAATAATTTAGAATTGTATCCTGTACATCTGTTTGAATTAAAAAAAAAAAAAATTAAAAATTATGAATGACTATGTTATGTATCTCCTCAAATGATGTTTACATACATAGTTTTGTGCTTAGAAATCTACAGACCATAGATGCATATGTTATTTGATGATTGATTGTAACGACAAATTCAAAAAGGAACATAAATAAACATTTTAAAAATAATGTAGTATTTAAAAAATGTTGATAAGACATAAAATAAAAATTACCATAACTTGTTTTTATCAAAGGATAATCATTAGTGAAATCTATTATAAATTAGAAAAAACAGTCTCAGATTAATAGGTCGCAACATTTAAGTCTTGTTTATTTTTCATTAATGATGAATACTTCTTCTTCTTTTTCCTCCTCGTAAAACTGCCACTCTTGGGACGTTGAGATCCAACGGTCTCCCCTTCTTTTAGACGGTCTATCAGGAAGACGATGACCAAGTAAATCTGGCTAGTTCACAGCTCTACACCGTACAGTAAAACAGACCATATATAACATTTGACCATTCGTTCGTCACAAAGAAGATTTTTCATTTTGTTAAATCCTGTTCGGGCTGCTTCTATTGTGCATTTTATCTCAATGTCGGGGTCTAGATTTTCAGTGATGATACTGCCTAAGAACCTAAACTAATTAACTCTCTCAATATTGACACCTTTAAGTTGGAGTTATTCATTTAGATGACTCTCTCGGCTAAAAACCATAAGTTTAGTTTTGTTTCCATCAATCACTACTTGTTACATATTTTGGTAAGAATAAAGTGTAAAACAAACCAATCAAATTAATCGTCTTCTTTTTCCACTTTTTGTCAACACATTGGCCACTTATAAACACTGTTTTTTTTTAAAGTAAGCAGCTTATTTTCGAATATAAATCTACGATTGAAAAGAGAAACTATTATTTATTTCACGCTTAGTCGGTACGGTGGCTAAGCGAGAACTCTTTGTTGTATTATATGAAACAAACAAAACAACCAAACCATCACGCCGTTTCTCCGTAGGGTAGGCAGATAGGATAGAACGCCTCATCACGTCACATAACATCACCCTATATGTATTATGTGAATCAAACTCAATTATAAACACCTCTCTCCCGCTTCCACTCCCACCAAGTCTACTTAATATATATTTTTTTTTTATACGGGAGTTGCATTGTTGTTTACCTTACTTGTAATATACAAGGTTTATATTTCAAAAAGAGGATTTTTTCTGCTATTATAAATATATATTTTTTTTAATAAAATAAATATTTGCGTTCTTATGATTTACCCAAATATTTCATTTTGAGGGCCATTTTCAACGAGTTGCAAATAACTCACTATTGGAAAATGTGAATCAAGTTGAAGTAGCGTGGGGATCGAACCACGGACCTTTGATCCATGAGTCTGAGACACTAACCACCGAACCACAACCCGATTCAATATTACATTATTTTAGCTAAACTGTTGGAATCAGGAAGGATATTCTAATGTGGGCCAATCAGGTACTTCTCAGCATTTGCTCATGTGGAGAGGAAACCACTTAAAACTCTTCGGCCTGTTGACAGTTGTCAACCGGCCTTCCGTTCCACTAGAAGAGTGTTCGGCATTTTGTTCCCTACTTTGGTTTATTTTACCAATTGCCTGCACTGACCATGTATGATACTACCTCTCGTGTGAGTTCTTTATTACATATCACCGATGGGATGTCGCAAAGATCTTCGCCCAGGCTTCTGCATCGCGCCTCCAGCTGTTGTCTTTGAAAGCTGAAAAAGGGGCAATGCATCAACAGGTGAGGGACATCTTGAGGAGTTTCATCGTCGCATGGGCAGCTGTCGATCTCGGAGAGCTTGAAGCGATGCAGGTGGCTCATGAACCCACCGTGACCCTTGAGAATCTGGGTGAGCTCGTAGCCAGCTTTCTGCATTCTCCTGAAATCATAGGCATGAAAAATTGCAGGGAAAAACATTTTAGTAATACTTCCGGTAGGTTCACTCAAATAACGTACTGCGTTATTTATTTTTTTATTTATACTTTTACAATGTGTGTATTCTTTTTTCATACATAATAATGTTCGTAAAAAATATAAATGACTGGTCATAAGCCCCGTAAATACCTAGACTTCAATATATCCCTAAAATGTGCTTCATCTCTTTTTCAATATGTTAATCAAAATAAATTAAAATAATAATATGTATTAAAATATCAATGGTCTATCTAAGTGTAGAATAACTTTTTTTTTTTTTTATTCTAGTTTTTATAACACATCGACATCGATTCTGCCCATCGATAGGGACGAGGTTGTCAATTTTTTTAAAGTTCGAGATTAGCATTTAGCAAAAATTTACAAATCCGCTTTCCTTCCATACTTTTACTTTTATATATCTTGATATTTTTATGTTTTTTCATTATGTATTTTTGTATGATTTAATTTAGTACGTACTATTATTTGGCATATGATTTATTGCTCTTATTTCTTGTATTTCTTACTATAGTATTGATTGAGTTGCTAAAAAATATATCTCAATTGTCATTTCAATTATGTTTTTAAATATATATTTCTTTTTCTGTTGATTTCAATGATACTCTTATTTAGTTTTTTTTAATACTACTACATTTCACTATTATTTTTTGATTTTAATGATATCTACCATTATTTTGTATATTTGATTATGTGTGATTCTTAATTTGTTTAATTTATATTTTAAAAAATATTTCTAATTATCTTTTTTGCATTGTATTCTTTGAAATTTTTTATTTATTGCTTATACCTTTTTTTATATTATAATTTAATCTAATTAATTTTACTATGTATTTTTATTGTTATTTATTATGGCTTGACACGGGCATAGCCTAATAAGCCTTAATAAGTTCATCAATATATAAAATAGTGTAATTTTGAATGAATAAATAACAATGATGTCACCAATTTTCCATGATTCAATTTTAAGTCAAATAAATTTACGTAAGGAAAAATTACAAAAGTTTACATAAAAACGCCTACTGTATTTTGCTATTATTTACAAAAAACACGCTAACACTTAGCCTTCGACCCGAAACGAACCCACGACTACTGTATTGCAACACAAGCGCCTAACCATTTAGTTTAAACTCGCGTAAAGTAATATTCAGTCACAAATCAAAATTAAATTTATTGTAATTGCTCAATTACTCGTGTAAGAACTCAATGTCGTTTTTCCTTTTATGATTCAATGACGTTCGAGGATTTGTATTTTTAATTATTATTTATGTGTCACAGAGTATAACTTCTTTGAAGAGGAGTCCCGACCTAACATTTCTTAAAATATTTTATTGAGTCCCTTTTTTTGCTAGTGTTCAATTTGAACTATTTTTTAGTTGATAGTTTAATCAGAAAAAAAGATAATATTACAACGAAATATAATTTTTCATACTGATTTGGATACAATGTAAGTCGCTAAATGAATGATTACTTCACAGAAATAAATACAAACTTCAAAAATCAGTTTTTTTTGCACTACAACAGGCCCGGAGGCCCAATTACAGCGATGAATTACATCACAGAACACCCAGGCTTGAGAAAAATTACGTTTTAATGTTTGTGTTCTCACCGGGAATCGAACCCGGAACCTTCCGTGCGTGAGTCAAGCGTCTTGACCACTTCACCACGGAGGCCGCTATTATTATTGAAACTTTAGTAGTTTTTTTTCAGCATTTTTTATTTGTTTTTAAGGTATTTTATTTTATTTTATTTTATTTTATTGAAATTAACGGCACTTAGTGCCTTTTACATATTAGTTACAAATACAATTAAATATACATACATGTAAACATAGTTATAAGTAATACAGAGCATTTAAAATAATATTATTAATTTAGAAAGTCTAAGAAATATAAACTATATAAAAGAATAAAATATTACCATTTATAGAATTATCGATAAAAAAAGATAATTTGGTATTAGAGATACTTTGAACCAGTTAAAAAAATAACTAAGAAGTAAATTTTGAATAACATTAAAAAATATATATATATATATATATGTATTATTATTGAAAACTAATATTTAGGTAAATAGTATATGTTTATGTATAAAAGTATATAATGATGTAAAAAAAATGATAATGAGAAATATTTTTTACTTATAAATTAATAAAGAAAAGAAACGAAAAAAGAAAAAAAAACACTAATAAAGAAGTTTAAAACAAATTTTTAACAAAAGTAACAAATAGTTACCTAGAACTATTACCAATAAAATAAAGAAGAAGAGCCGTTCTATATGTAATAAATTTCATGTGAAATGAGTCGCCAATGTCCTGGTACTTATTGCCTAGAGAGTGAAGTCTATTGATGACTGCATTTTTACCATATGATGTCGAAGTATTGTTGCCACAGTATTGGTAGGTTTGCCGAGTTGTCCTTTTTGGTACATTAAAACTAATTAGTGATAAAAATGCAGGGGTGTCAAACATGGAATGGATTATTTTATATAAATTTAATAAATCAGTTATAATTCTCCTGTCACTTAGTCTTAATAATTTCAAAATAAATAGTAACAAATCATAATTTAAAAATTCAATACCAACACCTAATTTAAAATTTATAAATCGTAAAAACTTATTTTGGACCTTTTCAATACAATATATACAAGGTATACACAATTAAGAGCACCAAATGTGAATTACTGCAATACATACCACCTACTGGATTACGCTGTATTCCAAGGAATAAATATCCCTTTTAAGATGCAAATTATTCCAAAAACCTATTTTATATATTTTCTCTCACCAATGTTTCGTTCAAATTAGCGAGAAAAGTTACGGTTAAAAATATTCAACTATTTACTTAATCTTAACTTGACATATTAACGTTTTCCATTACGTAGATATAAGGAAAAAAAACTCTTCTTGTTAACCATAATAAGAACTATTCATGTTTTTTTATTATATTTGTTTTTAAATAATCAAAAAATTACTATGATGAAGGTATTAATATTTTTTTTCATCCGACGTCGGATAAATTTTCTAGAAATGTTTAAAATATGCATATTTTCAATCACCCGAAAACGAGACGTTTCGCTCCCTTCGTTAATTATATATTTTTTTTAAATATATAAATTTCTATATTGCAATTGAATTTTATCAAGAGTTATCAAAAAATAACTTATTTATAATTTTTACCAAATACATATAACTGTACCTTAGAGGATAAAACACAGAAGTCCAATTTTTGCCGTTTTGAAGTTAAAAATGCAGAAAACATCAAAAAAGCTATTTTATAGGTGAACAAAACACTGATGTCAAAAAAAAACACCTTAAAAAAACTGTTCTTACAATCAATGTGACGAGTGATATGTGATGTTAGTTGATCAACTTTTAAGTTTCATAATTATATCAGCACTTTTGCTGGTTGGGAATATTTTGTGCAAATAAAATATGTAATGTAATGTAATGTAATATGTTAGTTAATATGTAATGTATTTATTAAAGATAACGCTTTTTTTACATGTATTATTTTTATCAAAATAATCAATTTTTTTGCTTTGAAAGTTCTTTATTAATAAAAATTATCTCACAGTTATAACAAAACGTATATTGACTTAATTTTTTAATTTTTTAAATACTTTTGATGACAAAATTAAATTCACCTTAGAAGTCCAAAAAATAATTATTTTTTTTTCAGATTTGACATTAACGAACATCAATAATCAATTACGGTTTTAACATTTTCCGAAAACCAACTTACACGGATATTTTCATTGGTAACTCATCCAACCATCCTACTTCCCAAAAACCTTCCGCATTCTATTTGATGTTTCATCGTTTAATAAATGTTAAATGTCTGCCTATATTCGAACATCTATATTCCTTCTATTCTTTCATCTGTTGATGTTTGTGAAGTTAAAGAGCTGTAACCTTTATTTATGCAGGTGAGATTCATCTAATTGAATTATTTCACCTACATACTAGGCAACGCCTGAAAATGTTATTTTTTCAATTTCTATACTTCTTCATGGACCAGGTAATTTATCAAAAATATTTTGAGTTTGTCCAAATTTTTGTAGACAAGGACTAGATTAAACTCCCTAGGGAGCTGTTTATATTAACATATTACAACAGAGATGAAGAACATTTAAGAAAAGGTAATATAGAAGTCTAGGCATCTACAGGGCTTATGACCTGTCAATGGCTGGTTTAAGTGGCCACTTTACACACTGTGTAACATTCACCATTCTGCCTATATTCGAACATCTATATTCCTTCAATTCTTTCATCTGTTGATGTTTGTGAAGTTAAAGAGCTGAAACCTTTATTTATGCAGGTGAGATTCATTTAACTGAATTATTTTACCAGAATGAATGGTGAATGTTACACAGTGTGTAAAGTGGCTTAAACCAGCCATTGACAGGTCATAAGCCCTGTAGATGCCTAGACTTCTATATTACCTTCTCTTAAATGTTCTTTATCTCTGTTGTAATATGTTAATATAAACAGCTCCCCAGGGAGTTGGACAAACTCAAAATATTGTTAATACTTATAATGATGATAAATAAGGAAAATTTATTTATGTAAATTCTATAGCCACAAATGTATCCAAATTTTTACCAAATAATATCAAACCTTTTTTTTATACAAAAAACAATATCGGTAAATTATTGCTTACTAAATATGATAAAAATAGTATATTAAATAATTCAGGTGTTTACCAATTGAAATGCAATTCTTGTCCTTCAGTTTACGTTGGAAGAATATCAAGAAATTTCGATATTTGTGTTAAAGAACATATGAGGTGTCTTCTCAATAATAATTTCTCTGAATTCGCAAATCACTTAATCAATATAAACAATTACTTTAATAAAAATACAGGAGTTCAAATCTTACATACAAATAATAAAGGGCTAAAAGTAAATCATATGGAAATATATCACATTAGGAAAGCTTTAAAAAATAAGGTTCGTCTGATAAATAATCAAACAAACTTTCAATATAGTCCTTTATACGGTGTTCCCCTGTAATGGTCACCCTAACTAGCTCACCCCCTCCCTCCACCCCCTCTACTTTTTTCAACTATTTCTCAAACTACATAGAATATTTTCATAATTTTATCAGTGCATGTTTGTCCTAATCAGTGCCCGTGCTTATTAAAATGCTTGTCGTGTTCGTTTTATATTTTTGTGAAACAACCATGGTGAAGGTGTATAGTGGGTTTTGCATGTTGGTTTAATTGGTGACCTGACGAAGAGACGGGTACGTCTCGAAACCGGTAGACATAGAAAAGTCGGTAAGTGGTTATTTAAAAATATTTAATGACATTTAGTCAAATTATCTCATTTTGTTCACACGTTATGATGTTTTAGAAATCGTACGATCACAAAATCTTGTTTCCTGAACATTGTGTCTCCTGTGGTTTATCTTCCTCCTTCTTTAAAATGTTTTCCATCTTTTTTGTAATATAGTGTTGATCTAGGAAACTCCCAAGGGGTGGAATCCCATCCCATTTCTAAAATCCTAATTTTCAAAACACGCAGACAGGCGCCGTGGCGCAGTTGGTCAGACGGTCAACTGTGCAACTGGCGTCGCTAGTGCGGTTCCCGCCAATTGCAAGAAAAAAAAATCAAAGAAAGATTTTTTTCTCAATAATTGGTCTGGGCGTTGTGGTGTAGTTTTCATTACCTCCTTTCATATTCCCTCAATCCCACCTGCTGACAAGCCTCTATAGAGGCTTAGCGGGTTATTCCTTTTAAAAAAAAACACTAAAAATATTTAACAAATTACAAAAGAGTTGAAGATCATTTTAGAGAAGGTGTCTACAAAAATTTGGACAAACTCAAAATATTTTTGAAAAATATTTAAGTTTGTAAGTGAAAATTCTTATTCGAAGTTCATTGTAATTTTTTAAAGAAAAATAAGACGAGTAATACATTAATCCACAAGTTGTTTTTCAGAAATCATATTTGACAAAAATCAGACTCACGAAGAATGGGGCACTAAAAATAAAAAAAAATATCTATACAATATTTCAACTCATTAAAATAGCATTATATCAACTCATTAGTGAACCCGAAAAAAATTTGATAAAAAATAATAATTTTATTTAATTTACTTTTTTATAATTTTGAATTCTCTATCCTTACCTCTGTTTTGTGTAAATACATTGAACTCCTTAATAAAGATACCGGTCTCAAAGATGTCGCGAAAGCGATGAAACCGGTTAGTGGATATTCCAAATTTGTGGATTAGAGTATCACTCGTCTTTTATTTCTATAATAAAACACTAAAAATATTCCTGATTTTTTATTTTATTTATATTATAAATAACTTATTTTCCAAGACGTTGATTTTTGCGCTAATCGCGTAAAACGACCGATTTCACGTTAGTTTTTACGGTATCTTGTATTTTCCGGTCTGTACGTTTGAAACAACGATAAACAAACAACAAGAAATGTTATTTTAAGATTTTTACCAAACAATAATTATTTTGTGAGGTAAAATATAGTTATGCGGGTGAAATTCTTTCTGATTATTTCACCTAACAGGAAATGCCTAAAATATGTAAGTACCTATTACCCATACTTATTTTCATGTACAGTTTTAAAAAGTAAAATTATTTACGGTTCGATGAATTTTTTACAAAATAACAATGACAGCAGTGAAAAAATTGCAACAAAAATTACATAACATATTTTTTAAAACATAAAAAAAAGTATGCATTAGTAGAAAATATCAATAAAAAATAAGCATGTCATCTGTAAGATTTACAAATATATGCTTTATAAAAAAAAGTAAATTAAACAAAATAACAGTTCCGAAAAAAAAAATGTATCAAAGGAATGTTTGGAAGTTAAATTTTACTACAAACGTTTGTTAAACTCCAATATTTTGTTGTTTCGGGACTGGCAACTGAAGCGTACGCCTGGTCACCTTACATTCACTGTTCACTCCTACCCATTCTCCCATTCTTATGTTTTATGCTTTTATTATTTTTTGTTCTTAATATACTATTTATGTACATTATGAATTTACTAATTATATAAATACTTGAATTTAAAAATAAATATTATAATTACAGTAAGATGGTGTAAATACTCGTAGATACGTAAGTAAAGTAAGCGTAAATATTAGTTTGGTAAAATAAATTAAATAAACACATTGTACCGCGGACGAGAACTTCTTTCGGACAGAAATGTTTAAGCTCTATAGCTCCTAGAATTCAAAATAAGGTTAAAGATATTTTTTTCACCCAACACGATGTAACTACCATGCAAAAAATAATATAACCCAGTGGCTTATTAAGCTAGGAAGAAAAGAAACTGAATGCGTATAAACTACATTGCAAGGTAAATTATAATATTTTTTATACTATCCACGACAATTTAAACACCAAACAATACAATGACAAGAACAATAAAACTTATAAATATATATATGTATATGTATGTATGTATGCATGTAAGGATGTTTATATATATGTGTGTGTATATATGTATGAATATTTATGTGGGTATGTGTATGTGTATGCATACATATGTGTATGTATATATGCGTATATATGTGTGTATGTGTATGAATGTTTATAAGGGTGCACACGTGTGTGTGTATGTATATGGAGATATATAAATAAACATATATGCTAGTCTGCCTTAAGACGGGTTTTCTCCTACTAGACATTGCTTTATAATATTTGTTTAAAAATGAAGAAAATAATAAATAAATAAATAAATAAAAAAATAACAAATAAAATATATATAACTGTTTATAAATATACAAATAAATATACAAATAAATACAATAAATAAAATAAATAAAATAAATAAAATAAATAAAATAAATAAAATAAATAAAATAAATAAAATAAATGAAATAAATAAAATAAATAAAATAAATCAAATAAATAAAATAAATGAAATAAATGAAATAAATAAAATAAATGAAATAAATAAAAATAAATAAAAATAAACGAAATAATAATAATGAATTAAATAAATTAAATAAATTAAATAAGTGAAATAAATTTAATATTCAATTTTGATCAAACTACACTGCATTTGTTTAACCAATGCAGTGTCCTGTGAACCATTGGGTGCGAAAAGAGAGATGGTGATGATAATGATATGATGAGACGGAGTTTAAGCTCAATTGAGTTGCACAGCGTAAACTCGGGCTCTCCGAGCAAGACATGCTTATTTGATTAATCGACACAATTATTATAATTTGTTTGATAAACGGAATAGATCAAGTAAAAGATAGCTCTTGCACTTACAAGCTACAAGGTTAGCACCTCTTGTTTTTAGCAACTGACATCTTCTAGACGTTAACTTTTTCACTTTCCTGGCAGGTCAACTCATCGCGAGACATGACTGTACCAAAACCGGTTTATTTCATTATATTTGTTACACGACCTTAAGAATTGACGAATAATTAGACCCCTGATAATGTAATTGCATTCAAAGATCTTTTTATAGTGTTTATCGTAAATGCGAGTACGATATTTTGTAAAGTGACGCGTTTAAATAAGTTAATATGAATCCGGGCGATAAGGTAGACGCAATGTATAACTGTAAATGAGATGAACAGAAAACATCAAAAAATGTAATATGGCGGTCTGGACGTTTTCTGGACTTATGTCATTGGCTGGTTCAAGTATCCACTTTTCACAGTGTAACATAACTTTACCGTATAATAGGAATTGCTCCACTCAACACCAGGAAAATGTGGCATCGGACACCGAGTGACACAAACAGATTTATGATCTAGGGTCGGCCGATATTTTTTTTCCGAATTTTTAAACGAAAGGTGTCTAAAAAGCTGCCTTTTGGATTACTTGGAATGAAAACAATATCAAAAAAGAACTCGATACTACTTTTGGTCCTCAACCAGAGCTTGAAGTTTTCGAAAAAGTCATTTTTTTGCGCTAAACCAGCTGTCATTTTGTATTCAAAAAAGAAAATCAGTCGAATTAAATTCGGGTTGTGGTCCCGTGGCTTGTACTCATGGATCAAAGATCTGAGGATCGCAACCCTACCACAACTTTATTTACATTTTCTAATAGTGAGTTTATTTATTTAAAAAAAACAACAGCCATTACAAAAAAAAAACAATATTTACAAATAAACCAAAATTATAGGCCAATAGAAAACTATATTTTCTATGCGTTACTAAATACAATGTCAAAAAAATAAGAAAAAAACATACCTTTAAAAAGCCACTCCGCTTCATTCCACACGTAAAACAAAAACAATAAATTACGTACAATAAAAATAAAAAAATAAAAAAACAAGTTAAAAATGGCCACCAAAACTAAAATATTTGGGTAGGTAAATCATAAGAACGCGCGAAAATCATAATAAAGATTACTTTTTTTTAAAATAAAAATAAAATAAATTAAAAAAACTTTTTTACATAAATCAAGATTTTATATACACCCCCTTTCATATAAATCCAACAACTCTATCAAAAAGTTGCAAAAAAAATTTAAGGGTGAATGAATGTGTTATTTTATTAAAAATGGTACTGGTGTTCAAAACTTTAACCCCAAATGTCTCTGCTTTTTGTTTTCGTCACATATCACTTTTATCCACTCGTGTATCTAGGAAGCATGTTTTCAAGAGATGAAAGAGTAGAAAAAGATGTTGAAAGGAGAGTGAATGCGGGCAACAAAATTAACGGCACACTAAGCTCAGTAATTTCTAATAAAAATAGGTCAATCGAAGCTAAACATTGGAGTTTTAGTCCCAACACTTATGTATGGCAATGAAACATGGAACTGACAGAGGAAGGATGAAAGCAGAGTGTACGCGGTTGAAATGCGACTTCTTAGACGAATGTGTGAGAAATCAATATATGACAGGGATACGAATGATAAAATCAGTGCGAGAATGTAAATCTAAATTAGGTATAATTTATAAGATTAAGAAAGGGTCTCTGAGATGGTTTGGGCATGTAGAACGAATGGATGACGAAATAATGGTAAAGCAGGTACATATGGCGAGAACGAACGGTAACGTGGGACGAGGACGACCAAGAAAGACGTGGCGTGATCAGATAAACTGAAATCTTAAGATGAATGTGGAAGAAGCTAGGAATGTATGCCAGGATAGACGTGTGTGGCGGTCCATCCTTTTTGCCTACTCCTACGGGGAAATAGCGTGATGGTAGTAGTAGCAGTACTCTTCAATTGTTAATCCTTAATCCCTAGGGAATGAAATTTATTCCATGAGCCATATGCTGGAAAGATGTGACATTTTGTCACCCACTCGACAATAGTCGATTGGGCATCTCGATTGCTTTGTCATAATGCTATTCTTGAAAACCCTCCGACAATTTAATTACAAAGACGAATGACAAAGTGCCAACACTAACAAATCCGTACTTATATGTATATGTCTCTCCTGGTCTCCTGGCACACGTAAACCTTTATTGTTTGTTGTCAAACTTCTTCCGTTGAATATTTTGTGTATTTTATTTATTGTGGATAACTTATATAGCGCCATTTTCGTAATAAAATACCTCAAGGGCGCTTTACATGGTGATTCTGTTGTTAAGTTAATTTAATTGAAGCTTTTAAATTTGTAATTTAATTAAAATAATTTATTTTGTTGTCACGTGCTACGGATTTATTCAAATGATTTAGAGAACAAGTGGGTTTTAAGTTTTTTCCGAAACATCACTTCACTTTCACAGCCTCGCACCTCTGCTGGGAGAGCATTCCATGCCATAGGGCCTGCGACCGCAAATGCGCGCTCACCAAATTTAGTGCGCTGTTTGCGTAGAGGTATAATAACTTTTCCTCTCGCCGTAGACGTAGCTGATCTAAGCGTGAGACGCCTGTCAGCTAGTTCATCTGGAATGCATAGTTCCCTTAGATATTCCGGAGCCGAGTTGTGCAGTGACTTATACATAAGCCAACAGAGTTTGTATTCGACCCTCTGTGGAAAACGTAGCCAGTGTAGTTCCCGAAGTAGTGGAGTGATATGACTGAACTTAGAGATTCCGAAAATAAATCTCGCTGCGGCATTCAATACAGATTGTAGGCGAGTCATTTTGTTCATTGGTAGACCTGCATAGATACCATTACAATAATCGACTCTAGACACTACAAACGCATTTATTAATTGACGGGCGGCATCAACCGGCAAATTTTTGCGTATGCATTTAATTTGTCTCAGCTGGTAGAAGCATGAACTTATCGTTCTACTAATTTGAGCGTCAAGAGATAGGTCAGAATTGAGTAAAACTCCCAGTAGTTTAACGGGGGGTAAAACGGCACTCCCTACATTGGGTAGAGCCGTATCCTGGATCAAATTCTGTCGTCTGGCTGAAGCCACCCACAGTTGTTCGGTTTTTGTATGTTTTTTGTATGTTTGTATGTTTAAAATGTTTTACTGAAACACTGCAACATTGATAATTATTATTTGCCTTTGACATAACACACATCTGCATGTTATTAGAAACATTTCATATATATTTAATGGATTTTAAAAACATATTGTATAATATATATCTCAAATACGTATTTTGACATTGACAAGCGATAAAACAATTTTAAAATCATGTCTCTGGTGAAATTTCATTTGAAAATGGATTAAAAATAAGTACAATTATATTTGCTGCACATTTGTTGATACTTCATCATCATAACATTGATTAGTGTTGTAAATTTCAAGTTAAAATACAACAAATATACCTACTCGATATTCAAACATGAATGCCGAGCATTTTACAAGAAATAAGTTTGACAGCTGTAGTTACGATGTCGCATTCGATTGTCAATGTCGAGTGCTTTGGGGCACTCGAGATAAAGTCGATTGGTTTTCGATCGACTGCATTCGTATGGGTGGTACAAGAATGCTGTCACTCGTCGAATTACGGAAGTCGCATATGATTCTAAAGACGAATGAGTCCAGCATAGGGCCCCATGTCTACAAATAATTGGACAAACTCAAAACTATGTTAATTAAACCATTTTTATCTCCTTATCTTCAACCTCTTTGCAGTAATCTTGTAATGTTTTTTTTTCCTTTTTTAACTTTGTAACATTTGAATCAACAAATAACCACTTTAGAAACATTATAGGTAACATCGTAATCTGAAGCCATCTTTGGTAAGGTACAAGGCATAGTTAAACATAAGAAGGTAAATCGTGAAATTATTCTGGTGTTCTGATATTATCTATTACTTAAATATCACGATAACTTGGTAACCTGTTTGTGTATCTCTCGCCGTGACCAGGCGGGTGAAGAATACAGTTCCGTACGTGAAATAGAACCAAAATTTGTGTTTTCGAATCAATAGCCACTCTCAGGTAAAAAAAACTGGAAAAATTAAATGAAGTATTGATAAGTACGCCTCGTAATGTACAAATCGATTAACTAGGGCTATGAGACTAAGAGATTTTTTTATTAATTCTGCCCTATCCTATCGTATTATCAGCGCTATAATTTTTCAAAGTTTTGTATTTCTGAAATTATTCTGCGTGTGACGTCTCAAGTTCTCTTCCGCTTCTTCTCTGGAGTTCTGCCGATTGGTCCGTTGACAGTAAGCAAACCGAAAATCTTCCACAACTTTCTTATCATTGCGCTTTGCTTGATTCGTATGGACTAGTAATGTTCAAAGTACATAGTTCGTTTTCATCAAAATATTTTTAATCTATATTTTTTTCGAATATTAAAAAAAAAAATTGCTGCATAATTTCATGCTCTTATCTTTACCGCCCGTAAGGAAAAAAAATTGTATCCAATTTCCCGTAGGGCTGAAGTTCCTTGTTTAGAATAAAATGTATCTTATTAGGTTTGTGCTAGAAATATTTTTTTAAAATACGTATTAACAGAAGTAACGGAAATTATTTTTGTAGAACTCAATGTGTTGATATTTAATTAATTTATATTTTTTGCCTAAAATCACTCTTAAAATTATTTATTTTTCTTTAGTTGAATCAATAATAAGATATGGTATAAAGTCGTGGGGACATTCGACTAAAACTAATATTAAAATGATCCAGGGTCTACAGTACTCTACAGTTAAGCGAATTTTATCTGCAGAGATTCACGAACAAAGAAGTAATAATGATATCCTGTACAAAACAATCAAAACTCTGCCTGTTCGAGGACTACTGTGGCTTTGCATCATTTTGGAACAATTTAATAGTAATACATTCAAGTTTCTTCTCAAACATAACCATAATACACGCTTCACGTCTAATGATGGCTTGGTAGTACCAAAAGTAAGTAATAAATATAGAAATAGAACTCTCAAATATTTAGTACCTAGAATTTTTATTAATTATTTATTTTAATAATGCTACATACCACACACCTATGGCCCACATCCGTCGGGAATATAATATATACTGCCAAAACACTCTCAGCTTTTGCGAATAATCTCTTAGGAATAAATCTTATTTAAAAAGTACACAAGTACAACTTATTATTTATTGCATTGTATCCTGTATAAAAAATATTCAAAAATATGTATTACATCTTAATATATAAATCTATTTTGTGTAATTCTATAATTGAAGATATATACATACATATATATATATATATATATATATATAACGCATGTAAAATTGTATCGACGAATGCTTTCAAATTGTATGTTTTCTAGTATGTACCTTTGTTTAATTACCTTATAAAATAAATTAAATTATTAAAGGTAGGTATCCATTCCATGTTCCTATCCTTTCTTCAAATATTTCCCTATCACAAAACTGAATGAAATTCGTTTTCATTTACAGTCCGCCTTTTTGTTAACAAAAATCAAATTATTTTTCTCGGTTACGATATTTTGGAAGAACCAGTAACCACTATAATAAAATAAAAATATTTTTAAAAACATGTGGTTGCTTAGGACATATCATTACGGTTACATGGACAATATGTTTTGTGTAAAAAAAATATGTGTTTAGTACCTGTAGTTTGTACCATGTCTTCGCCGTATAGTCGGCAGTGAGTACTGTAAGTGCCATTTTGTTGTTTGTCGTATGCCGTGTTGCGAATCGCGTCGAGTTTGATTTGCAGTATGTAAACTGAATATTATGCTTAATGGATTCTTGTATTAATAGTTTATCGGTTTTTGGGCGTATCAGCTCCCCATAAGAAACTATTCATCAAAAAGGCAAAAAGATAGAGACACACCAATGGTAAATATCTATATTTTCATTGTGTTTTAAAAAAATCACTACTCTACTGCCATAGACCAGGGAGAAAACAAAGGAATAAGTTTGTTTAAAGAACAGTCAGACCGCGTTTCCTCTTAACATTTTTTACAGTGTTTCTTAACACTCTTACTTGATATTGCCGGCGCAACGATATATTTATGACAGTCTTAAATACTTTGGTATGGTACGCACCAATATTAGGTATTTTGGAAATAATGAAAAAACAGTTTTATTCGCATTTTTTTAGATTCGCAATATTTGTATGAAGTGACAATAGTGCAGTTTTTGTTTTTTCAAGATTTTGATATGACAATAGTCAGTTCGTTCTTTTGTTCAAATAATCCAAATGAACGTAACGACTTACCATTAATAATCATTCTTACAACGCCTATTATAGTAAAATTGTCGGTTAGAAAAACGAATCAAAATGGCGGAATTCTATTCATTTTAGCAAGTTCAAAGCTGTACGCTTGCTTATATAAAATGACGTTAAGAATTTAAACAAAACACGCAAAAAATGTATTGTAGTTTTTAAAGATACGACTTACTGCTTTCTGTGTTTTTCGGCTTCAATATCTTTCAAACAAATAAGACAAAGAATGATTTATTTTGTAAAATAAAAATAAACTACTCCGAATGACAATCGTTACGTGAATTGCATTCATAAAACAAATCCGAATTGTTTGGTACATATTTACTAAATAGTATTTCACTATTAAAGACTATTTCATTACTTCTGATCCTATGAAAAATAGCATATTTGACTTTAATAGAATATTCAACAGATAAAATAAAAATACACAGAAACACGATTTTTTTTATTAAACATTTTTTTAATTAGTAAACCTTTATTTAACATTAAAAACAATACATTAAATAAAATAAAGAAAATAAAATATAAAACATTTCAGGTCGAACTTACCAAAAAGAGTCAGGCTCGCGTGTTTGGCAAGTATACAAAATAATATAAAATAGAAACAAAAATGCATAACAAATAATAAAAAACAATAAATAAAATAAACATTCAAAAATTGAACACTTTATCACAAAACTAAATTAATTCATTCACACAGTCATATATATAAACATACATATACACGGTTTTTCAGGACCAGAACGCGAAACTTCAGATGAACATTCAACATAATAAGCTTTAAAAAAAATCCTAGTAAATTTTTTCCAAAAAGTCATTAATTTTTTTTTTCTTATAATCTGAAAATGGAGTAAATCTTAATTTTTCTCGGAAAAGCACCCCTTCAACAAACCCCTACCCCTCAAAATTTGAGATAAAAACGTATTTGACCAACGAAGCGATACGCACCAGACGCGGACAAGGGAAGCGGATGAGTAGGAGAGGGGTAGGAGTTTGTGGAGGGACTCCTTGTCCGAGAATTTAAGAATATACTATAATTTGAGATCATATGTATATATTTTTTTAATGACTTTTTGTAAAAAAGGGAATGTGTGTACATATATACATACATTTTTCATGTATATGTGTAACGTATATCATGGTTATGTCATACCATGTATATGTGCCAAAAAGTTTAAATAATTAAAAAAGGAATGGCCCACGCTCAGACGCTGTAGTCTTTGCGGGCATTTTTTACAATTCATGTTATAGCTTAATTTTAAGATGTATTTTTCTAAAGTGTATTTTTGTAATTATATTTTTATGTAAATAATATTTGTATAGAAAAATAAACAAATAAAAATATCATAAAAATATAGTTTATTAAATCATGGAAGAAAGTTTTCCTTTAATTCATTTTAAATTTTTTCGAAAAATAAAATAAAATAATAGTAAAATACAGGAAGTCTTTTTACATTTCCCGTTATGTACAAGAAAATAGCAGGGTTTTTTCACAAATCGAAATAACGTTCTAAATACATTAAATATTTGTAGCGAATTTTTGCGATTCTAATGATGTAACTATCAATGCATTACAAACAAGTTCTCATTCATAATTTTCAAGTAAAACGGCTCACAGCTGGCGTCACGTAAATTTGACGTTACACGTCATGCCCGCCGAGCCGAATTGTGGTGCGGTATATTTATTTATATTTGGATAATTTATATAGCGCCGTTTTTGTGAAAATCACCTCAAGGGCGCTGTACAGTAAATAAATATCCCAGCACGTCTTGCAGCTACAGATCGCATGGACGGTTAGGATTCTTGTTTCTCGTCTCCAGTTATGATATATAGGAGCTAGATTACACGTCTTGCAGCTACAGAGCGCATGGACAGTAAAAAATCTAGCCCCTATTTACATTTCTATTTTTTTATTTGACAATGGAGTTTTGAGTTTTAGTGATATTTTAAAAAATGAAATAAAAAACAAATTTATAAAAATAGAAGTTAGATAACAACAAGTCTTGCAGCTACTGAGCGCATGGACGGTTGGAATTCTAGACCTCATTTACTAAATTTGGATATTTGATAGTTGATAACATTTACCTATTGAAGCTAGATTACTAATCGTCTTGCAGCTACAAAGTGCATGGACGAGTGAAATTCTGGCCACTTAAAATTATCAATTTTCTAAAACAAACATTGAGCATAGTGGTAAATTTGTAAAGTGTTCGTGTTAAAAAGTAAACAATAAAAAACTAAACAGATAAAGCACTTCAACACTATGGATAGCATAACAGATAAAAATATCCGAAGGGTAGCTTTCGTAGATGTTCGGTAGTCACTAGTCACTGTCGCAGTATCGCACAAGTGCAAACACATGTTTTTGCTAAATTCCTAGAAGATGGCCCGGTCCACGTGGAGTTGCCGGAGGGGGGAAAGAAGCCTGTTGTTCCAACGACTTTGTATCCATTTTAGTCTGTATTTTTTCGTTTTATAATGAGTATGAAATTCCCGCTCAATTTTATTAATTTTTGACATTATTATTAGACAAACGTTTGTATGAGAGGGTTTAAGGATTGACGTATCATTTTGTATGTACGAGTATATTAGAAATAATATTTTAAATCTATTTAGTATGTATCGATAAGTTCACTTTTAGTAGCACTGTTGTAGTGGGAGGTAGAAAAATCTTGGTACATGCATCACAAATTAATACATTCTTAAACGATTTTAATGGGTTCAAATACTTTTTTAAAGTAGGCGCACTGTTGTTTGAAAGTTTCCGTTATTCACTACTTGTCACATATTTTAGTAAGAATAAAGCGCAAAATAATGCTTTAAAATGAATAGTCTTCTTTTTCCACTTTTTGTCTACACATCGACCACTTATAAACATTAACATTAACATTTCTTCATGGGGTCGATTATTTGGGATAGTTGCTGAATGTACATCTTGAGTGGTTTATGCTATGTATATGTGCCGCATGTAATGTATATGTTTGTGTATGTTTTATATGTGCGTTCATGTGTGTGCGTGGATGGCTCGGAGTGTGCATTCGGTATTTTTATTTATTTTAATTTATTACCTCCATGGAAAACGCAAATGTCAACAATTATCATTTTTTCACTTAAAATTCTTATTTATTTTTTATTTTTTGTCACATTTAAAGTTTATATCTTTTTAATTTATGAAAACTTAATTGGTCTTTTTATGTTAAAAAATTGTTGTTTTTAGTACTTATTTTGTACGACTGTATGTTTTCTAAATAAAATAAAATAAATAAAAAATAAATAAAACACAATGTTTGTTTAACAGTTAACAATTTAATTTCGAATTTTTACCTACTATTGGAGAGAGAAACTATAATTCACGCCCAGCCGGTACGGAGGCTGAGCGCGAACTCCGGAACTCGGTAAAGCAATAAGTGCCATTTGCCCCATAGGGTGCGAAACGTCTCGTTTTCAGGTAATTCAAAATATTCGTATTTTAAACCGAAAAATAATAATTACCGTTATAATTTTTGCTTATTTTGAATAATTATAAAAAAAATTACAATACTTTTTTTTATTCTTAAGAGACTTTTTTGTCTTTTCGATTTTATTTCTTTTCCGTTCTCGTAGGAATGCAAAAAATTCGCATTCGTAATAATATTAACGCGTCTCTACACGCTGTCCAATACGTCGGCCAGTACGCTGGCGCGCGATTTGCGACGAAATCGCTTAGCTGCCCTCACGTTGGCGAGTCGTTCAGTATCTACCCATGCAAGCCAATGTGCGGATGTCAAAGGCACACGAAAAATCTCGTGCTTCGGTATATGAAGCGTACTTAAAGCTGATTCAACGTGTGGACGCGTTCAACGCCGGCCCGCCAACGCTCTTTTTCATCTGCGTTGACAGACAGTAAAGTCTTTTCATGTTTTTTTTAAATAAGCGGAATAAATACGATGGTAACGGTATTAATATTTTTTTCGTGCAACGTCGGATACATATTCTAGAAAGGTTTAAAATATGCATATTTTGAATTACCTGAAAACGATACGTTTCTTGTACGTAATGTTTATCGGAAGCGCAGTCGACGGTCATAACGCGTGACGCCAAAATGACGTAATGCCAACCGCGAGCCGTGTTGTATGTGCTCATTTTTAAACTCGAAAATTCTAAATGAAAACTTGTAAAAAAATTTTTTTTTTTTTTTAATGTAATCTCAAAATTTAGTAAATCCTTAACTTCTCGGAAAAGCAGTCCCTCCACAAACCCCTACCCCCCTCCTACCCAGCCACTTCCCTTGTCCGCGTCTGGCGCTTATCGTTTCGTTGTTCAAATACGTTTTTCTCGCATTTTTTTTTGCCGGGGAGCGGTAAAGGTTAGCGGAAGGAATGCCCGGCCGAAAAATTAAAGATTTACTCCATTTTAAGATCATATATATTTATATATTAATTTTTTTGAAAAAAATTGTCAGGATTGCTTGCCCTGAGGAATGTTCTTCTGAAGTTTCGCGGTCTGGCCCTGAAAAACCGTGATAATCTTCTTTTATTTTACAATCAATTCACTCACTTCCTTCTTTTAAAAATCTTTTTTATTATGAAATAGATTTTACTGAGTTAAAACCGTTTGTGTTCTGCATTACTACGAGAAAAAAAAATGTAGAATGTAGAATGTAGAATGTAAATAAGGTATGTAGAATCTTGAAATCGATAAACTTATCTTCTTAATTGATATACGATTAACGACGTGACCGTTAAAATATTAAGTACTCCCTGGGTAATCGGCCTCTTACGATAAAGGAGTTCTCTATAATTTACTTGAAAGATTTCCAACTTTGGTTCCAATCGACGAATTCTACAGGTGACTGGAGCTGAACCCGCCATAGCAAATTCGCACATATAGGAGGTCATTTTCTAATTAGTGGACCTTACTTTCCTTACCTAAAGTTTTATAGTTTGGGAGATATGTCAATAATTGTTATACTTTATTGAGATTTTTTCAAAATTTGACCTTAAAACATTCAGAACTTTTTTTTTCGTTATTTTACTATTTTTTGTATTATTTATTGGTAAAAATATGTGATTAAAATACGTAGGAATTTCCCTCGAACTAGGATTAAAAATAAGATATAACGTTTTAAAAAAAATGTGACGAACTAGAAAACTAACTGAGAGTAAAATAAATTATTGAAACACCGTATTTTTTTTTATTTCAGGTTGAATTTCATCGTAAAGTTTTTTGAAAGCATAATATCTTATTTTTTAACCCTAGTTTAAAAGAAGTTTCGACGTATTTTTATCACAAATGTTTATGACTACCAATAATAAAAAATCCTAAAATAACGAAAAAAAAAATAAAGTTCAGAATGCTTGAAGGTCAAATTTTGGAAAAATCTCATTGAAGTATAAAAATTGACATATCTCCCAAACTTCTAAACTTGGGAGATATGTCAATGGGGAAAGTAAGATCAAATAATTGGCAAATGACCTCCGCTATGTGCGAATTTGCTATGGCGGGTTCAGTTCCAGTCACCCTGTATAATGCTCTTAAACATTTTTTTTTTTAAACCAATAAACCTCTTCATTGTTAAGTAGATGCAGTAGGTTTAAAAGATTTTTGTTTGTTTCAATCAAATTTTTTTATGAATTGTAATTATGCAGTTAAGAATGAAACACATTCATGGTAAAGCAGTTCTAACTGAATACTGTTTTACTATCAGAGTAATAATGCGCCAATCTATAGAGGAGCCCAAACGTAGGAAAACCATTCTATGACTATTGGGTATTAAGTTAGCTACAGTTCGCAGCAAAACAATGAGCCGTACTCAGGTCGAGAATCGCCAAATGGATATTAATTTGCATTGTAAATACTTTTAAATATGTACCTGTGTATTTATTATTGCAGGGTTATTCCAATTTATTTTTCTATAATTCGCCTATATTTATTTTATAAAACTGAAAATACATGTGTGTGTTTATTTTTTTATTAATTTTATTCATAATATACTTATGTCACATTTATTTAGACATTAATCCCAACTCCATGGAACCAAAGTCCTGTGTTGAGTTTGTTTGTTTGTCCGTCAATAATAAACCTCTACTCGATAAAAACTCAAACTTTATATGGATGCCTAGTGCGGCCCCGGCATATTGCCCATAATCGACCGTCATTATCAACAGTAAACATACTTTAATTCACAAATGTATCCCCTAAATTGAGAAAAAATAGTATCTGAAGTAAATATGTTGAGATAAGTAAAGTTTTTAAGCAACATAATACACGTGTCGGGACAATAAATGCCAAAAATCAATGTAAATCATGGGAAAATTTTCGGAATCAATTACCTGTGAAAACTGACTCCTTTAACACCTTTGACGCTCCTACTGCTGCAACATACTGCAATGCACCATAATCAATTTTTATTTATTATAACGTAAATATCATAATTATTTACAAACAAAGCCAAGCTCACCGACAAAAGCATCCGACAGAACCGTCATGTGTTTGTCAAACAAAATGGTTGCTAACCAACAAACCAACATCGCCTGCGTTCTATGAAACATAGTGATCGGGCTTTTCTTTAGGTTACGCATTATTACTCTGAGGTTTTACTCATGTTTTAGTTCATGAAAAAAAATGCGATTATATCTATCCTGTAAGAAACATTGACAAGTAAATGATTAATTAACAAGCTGCATATAGCAACGACTACGACACGGTACATATCATAAGTATGTAATATATTCTAACAAAAAAACAACAAGCCTGTGCTCGTATTAGAATGAAAAGTTAACAAAGTTTTCTTGAAAAGGGAAGTTCTGTGTTTCTTTTATATCCATATTCCTTCCATTGTTCAATGTTCAAACATAGGCAGAATCGTGAATGTTACACAGTGTGTTAAGTAGCCGCTTAAGACTTTCAATAAAAGCCTTTTTATATGAATCGTATTATCGGTGGACCTAGATTAGACACGTGCTGCGCATGCCTCAGGAGAACCTAAATCCAAGTTGCCTCTTCTTTAAACCTGCGGGCTCACGCCGTCCTGGAAGGCCGTCAATGACGATCCTTAGACTTTGTTCGTCGGAATTAGGGGGGGCTGAATTGACGTCGCAAGAGGCAAAAATGCTGGCTGGTGATAGGGTCTCCTGGAGACAACTGGTGATGGCCACATGCTCCACTTAGGAGCGAATGTGGAAAAGAAGCAGAATCGCTACGATTTTTTAAAGTTTTGTTGTTTTTAGTTACTTTGTGAGTGGCGTCACTATTTTTCTACAGGGAGTTGTTCTGATTGGAGGGTTGGCTTTCCGGAAACCGGAAATCTATCATATCAACCTATGATTAGTTGATTTCGGAGAACTAGTTAAGTGACATCTTTCAAAGTAGTTTTTTTTAAATATTTTTTCCATACATTTTAGAAAATCTTCGCCATACAATAAAATGCTCTAATTTTACCTCTTGTAAGAAAACATTTTGTACATCCAATTTCCCGTAGCACTGAATTTCTTCGTTATTTCAATCCAGTTTAAAAGCCCTGTTCTTTTTGTAGTTGAAAAGTGCATCAATACTTATAAACTATGCAATTTATGGCATCCTTTCATTTATTCATATGAATGCGATGATAATCTCATTACATTGAAACCAATAATTAAATTCAAATAGTTTAATTTTATTACATTGATCCATTAACCGATAAGTTGCTTCACTTACTGTAAATAATACGAATAATTACTATTATTATTCATAATAATTTTAATCATTTGTTGGCATCACTGACATAATTTTTAAAAAAAACGTTATTTATTTTTATTTTTTTATTTTATTTTATTTTGGAAAGCCAACAGATTACAATGTTTATTAATTACAGTGTAGGTTAAATTATATATTAAGATCCAATTACAGGCCTTCTCGTAAGCTAAAAGATAAATATTATTAATAAGAAGTTAAGAATAGATATTAAATTTAGATATGTATGTACATTTTACAGTGCGGATAACATAATAATAAGTATACATACATATGCAGCGAGTATAACATTTGCGATAATTATTGAGCCTTATAAGAAGAACAACTTAATTGAAGAAAATAATAATTATAAAAATAAAATAAAAAAACTCAAAAACTAAAATAAAATAAAGTGTTTATAATAATTAACCAAATATCAAACTCACATACACATGTACATTTACATATCCATACACAATGTAACTGCACAGGTAGGTATTTCGGTTAAATAAGATATTATATAAGAGAATATTAAAAAACATATTTTAAAAAAATAAAAATAAAAAAAATTAGTGAAACATAAATTGATTTTCAATTACTTTTCTAAAATTGTTGCATGTTATATTATTAATATCAATATGGTTAAATTTATAAGGTTATATTAAGACAGTATTGGTTCCTATATATGAATGTATAAAAATATGTCAAATAAAAAATCATAATCCACACCCAAAGGTGCCTGTGCACTTCTGTAAGTGGAGGTGATTTTAGGCTTCATTCGGATGAAACTGAAAAATAATGTTAAATGTTTTAACTGTTTGTGTTTTCTTAACTTTTTTATTTATGCGTTTTTTTTTTATTTGTCATTTTTTTTTATCTTATCAAATATATTTTTTATTATATTTGGTTTTTTTTTGTTTTTGGTCAGGCTGTAAGAAATTGCTAGTGGCAATTATTCTTATTAATATTATTATTAAATTTTTTATTATTATTGTTTTATTTTTTATCATCATTATTATTAATTTTATTATTTTAGTTGTCATTATTGTTATTATTATTTTTATTTTTTTTTTTATTATTATTATTATCAAAACAACATTTATTTTAAAGGTTTGAATTGTTTGATAAGTTCCCAAATAGTCGCAAGAAAGCTGGAAGCGTATTTTTATGTTAGTTTAATTGATGACCTGACAAAGAGTCGGTTATGTCTTGAAACCGGTAGACATAGAAAAGTCGGTAAGTGGTGGTATATGATTATTTACTAATATTAAAAATAAAAATAATTATTTTTACAGGGTTTTTTTTAACGAATTTTGCCTTAAGTTGTGGTCATTATTTATTCCTATTTCGTAAAAAAACTTTAAAGCTCGATATCTGCATATTTATGTTTTGGTCTGTTGGACAAAACGAACTGAAGCGACGAGTTGTCACCGGAGTTTGCTGCGTCCGTTCTCTTTTTACTTTATTCCGCATCAAGTCCGCTGCGCGCCTGAGATTCTTCTCAGACACCTATTTTCAAAACTCAGAATTTTGCTATTTTGGGCCCTAGTGGGGCGCCACGATTCGCATCCGTAGAGGAGAATAGGTGTTATAGGCAAAGAAATGCAAAAGTCAACAATGTTTGAGCATGTCTAAATGATTGTAGACTGGCTGTATTTCCTCCCTAGGGAGTTATTCATATTTATTGCAACAGAGAGGGAAAACATTATTGACAAGGGAACACACTCAAACATTGTTGAATTAGCTACCTGGTAAAAGAAGAAGTATAAATATTAGAAAACGAAGAAGTTCAGCGTCTATTTTTTTATTTGTTAATAGAATATTAAACTAAGCCATTTTTTTTTTACATATCGTATTATCAGCGCTATGATTTTTTTAAAGTTTCGTATTTCTGAAATAACTCCGCGTGCGACGTCAGAGGTTGTTCTATGACAGTTCTTCCGATTGGTTAATTTACGGTGACCAAACCGGATATCCTTCAATGCTCTCATATCATTGGGTAGTTCATATGAACCAGTGACGTCATTTAAAGTAGTGCGTTTTTATTGAAATATATATATTTTTTTTCGTACATTTTTAAGAAATTTTACAGTACAATTTAATGCTCTAATTTTTACCACGCGCAAGAAAACATTTTTTGTATCCAATTTTCCGTGGGACTGAAGTTCCTCATTGTTTTCAGGCGTTGCCTAGTAGGTGATTTGGTTCAGCCGGATGAATCTCACCCACATAATAAAGGTTTCAGCTCTTTTACTTCACAAAAGTCAACAGATGGAAGATTTGAGGAAATGTGAATGTTTAAACATGAACAAACTGATGAATGTTACACAGGGTGGCCACTTCAACCAGCCAATGATGGGTCATAAGCCCTGTAAATGCCTAGACCTCCATATTTTCTTCTCAATAATGTTTTACCTCTCTGTTGCAATAAATTCAAAGGCAAAAGTCGTTCGGTAAAACATTCATTGATGACCGCAAAACGCCAACTTCCTGCTAATTTAGGGAAAAAGTCGATATAATTTCGTTGGTAAGTATTGGCGAAATGACCGCAAGATTGCGTCACATCCGCGCGGTAGAATCCTCTGTACACATTGCATTTGTAATGAATTCTTGGAATTAGTTTTCCGGATCAGTAAAGCGGAGATGAATGTATAAAAGGTAATATTACTAATGAACTAACCACCTTGCGTAATGAGGCGTCCACTTTCAACTGATAGAAGTGTACTAGAAATGATAACAGGGTCTTAATGATTTTATTTTATTTTATGTAAAATTGTTTATTTATTTATGGACTTATTTACTCCGTTGATCAATGGTTAATACATTTCTTTAAAATACATCTTTGATGGGCGGACAAAAGAGTAAAACTGCAAAAATGAAACTTTTCAGGAGAGCAAAAAAACGTTATTACAAACCCAATTATTTAGCTACCGAACTCATATTTGGCAAGATGGGTTATTATTTAGATTTATTTATTTATGAAAAAATACAAGGTTGTTAAACTTTACATATTACATAACATTACATAATTTATTTGTACGAAATATTCCCAATCAGCAAAAGTGCTGGTATGAGGGGATATTATATATAATAACACAATAGTTTAAATAAAAAGTCGATAAAATAACATCACATATCACTCCTCACACGGGGTGTAAGAACTGTTTTATTAAGGTGTTTTTTTAAGTACGTATATGTTTTGTATATTTTTTAGGTCATTAGAAAGTGAATTGCAAAAATTTACTACTGTATTCACAAAACTGTTTCTTTTTCTGTTAGTCCTAGGTTGTTCGCTAGTTAAATTATTTGATGCTCTTGTATTTAATTTTATGTATTTTGTCGTGAAAATTCAATTTAATATTTGGCTTTATTTTATTATTTCTCATCTTAAATATCATTTTTATTTTTTCTGTGTATAATAATTCCTCTAGATTGAGCATTTTTGTTATTCTATATAAATCTGTGATTCTAGTTTATTTATTAAAATTAAATGTTACTTTAAGTGCTGTATTCATTGTTCTTCGTATTGGTTCTTGCATCTGTTTACTACAGATTTTTTGTTTTTCTGTTTACTACTTTTGAGAAGGGAATATGGAAGTCTAGGCATTAACAGGGCTTATGATCTGTCATTGGCTGGTTTAAGTGGCCACTTTACATACTGCGTAACATTAACTATTTTGCCCATGATCAAACATTCACATTTTCTCAACTCTTTTATCTATTTACAGATAATTTCATTTTTTTAACAACCTTCAAGTAATTTGTACAAATAACAGAAATATTTCATATATACTACTTGAACCATTAAAGATGGGACAGAAATGAGTCTACTTATACTTCCAGAACTAACTTATACTATCGCAAATCTTAGGAAACAAAAGATTTTTTTGAAAAAATAAATTACTGTTCATTACAGCTAAAAAAAAATGTTATTGCAATGTGCGGATCTGAAAAAAGGTCACAAGACCTTTAAAACAGATCCGGGTAAGTGGGTTGGGCTTTCAATGTTATGTTGACTTTAGTGAAGTAAAGGAATGTAACCTTTATTATGTGCGTGTAAAATTGTTTTCGGGCGTTGTCTAGTAGGTGATTTGGTTCAGCCTGATGAATCTCACCCACATGATAAAGGTTCCAGGTCCTTTACTTCACAAAAGTCAAAACATGGAAGAGTTGTAATCCAGCCTGTCTGCAAACATTTGGACATGCTCAAAACGTTGTTGACAGAAAATTAAAGCTAAGACAAAAAAATAAATAATAATTACTACCTCAAGACAAGATCTGGTTTTTCTTAGTGATTATATAAGTCTAGAAAGACCTACACCAAAAAAGTTCAGATCTTGCTTCGAGTTTACAATATTCGACACAATCGGGACATTAATGCATGCAAGCCATCGTTTGTGCTGTGCTGATCAAGGAACATCGTATTAGTTTTTCGCAGCTCGCAACCAATTTATTATTTTTTTCATTAATTTTTTTGTACATAATGTAAATTTACATTAGCGGGCTTATTGCCAAATGACAATTTCTTCAACTAATTAATAAAATAAATGTTGTATTTATATAATTTAAGTTACAAAACTTATTCAATAGAAAATATTTTAAAAAACTAAATATGTATTTACAAAAATAGAAATAACTGTATTTGTGTATAAATTACCGTAAATCAATACTATTACTCAATGAAAAAAAGGAATATAAAGGAAAGAGGAAAGAGGAAAGAGGAAAGAGGAAAGAGGAAAGAGGAAAGAGGAAAGAGGAAAGAGGAAAGAGGAAAGAGGAAAGAGGAAAGAGGAAAGAGGAAAGAGGAAAGAGGAAAGAGGAAAGAGGAAAGAGGAAAGAGGAAAGAGGAAAGAGGAAAGAGGAAAGAGGAAAGAGGAAAGAGGAAAGAGGAAAGAGGAAAGAGGAAAGAGGAAAGAGGAAAGAGGAAAGAGGAAAGAGGAAAGAGGAAAGAGGAAAGAGGAAAGAGGAAAGAGGAAAGAGGAAAGAGGAAAGAGGAAAGAGGAAAGAGGAAAGAGGAAAGAGGAAAGAGGAAAGAGGAAAGAGGAAAGAGGAAAGAGGAAAGAGGAAAGAGGAAAGAGGAAAGAGGAAAGAGGAAAGAGGAAAGAGGAAAGATGAAAGAGGAAAAAGAAAGAGGAAATTTTTTTTTTTACCTGTAACAATAACGTACATAGTACTTTATAATATAAAAATAATAAAATATATCGCATTATCGGAAGTATTTTTGATTGCTTACAAAATATGTTACTTTTTGATTTTTTTGTTTTCCGTACTAAAATATTTATATTGTGTATTTTTTTATAAGTCGGCCGTGAATGCCTACCATGCAAGAGGTCTCGGGTTCAATTCCCGTCATGGTTGTTATGAAATTTTTATTCGAAAGGGTGTTTTCACACTAGATTATTTTGATAGTCCCTGCACTGGTACCTGAAGCGTAAAACTAATTATCTTACCTTTATGTAACAAAAAACGATCAAGATACGCTGCGATTGGTGTACCAATGCAGTGTCCTGTGCACCATTAGGTGCAGAAAAGAATGATGATGATGATTTTTTATATTTGTATATGCTAATATGTGTATATATAAACATATATGCTATGTATGGATATGTATGTGTGCATGTATGTATCAGTATGTATGTGTTATTTTGTTCATAAATCCGTGCAGTCACGTTAAACTGATCAAACCAGTGTATAATTATCTTATCATTTTTTTCTATATTTCACATGTACTGTAAACCTTCTTCTTTGTAGTCTCAATCCTGGGAATTGATTTGCAGCAAAGTCCTGCATCTCGTCCTCCATTGGTCTCTTTTTTCTGCAGCCCTCTTCAGCTCGACATATGAGGCGCAGTTAAAATCTTCGCACACTTGCTCCAAATATTCCCGTCGGGGGCGCCCTCTATAATTTGTCACCTCAGCCATTCCCTCTATGATGTCATGCAGGAAACCCTTACGGCGCATAATGTGGCCGATCCATCGGGCTCGCCTATCTGAGATGGTTTCGATTAGGCGCCTACCTTCTTCGATTCTGTTGAGAACCTCTTCATTAGTGATGTGGTCTCTCCAGCAAATTCCTAATATTTTTCTGTAGCACCACATCTCAAAGGCCTCTAGTCTTTTTTTATCTCTTTCGGTAAGGCACCATGTCTCAAAACCGTACATCAATATGCTCCATACATATGTCTTGGCAAGTTGCTGAGTTTAAGTTTGATATTATTTGACTCAAAAATCTTTGATTTTTTGTTAAACGCAAGCCTTGCTTGGTGTAAACCCATGTAATTATAAGAGAAAAAATCAATAAATATAGTATTTAAAAAATAATAATATCTGTTACGCAAATAATTTTAATACGAACACACAATAAAATAAACAATAATATATTTATTTCAGTTACCAATTTATGCAAAACTTGGCGAATAATTTTCCACCATTGTTTTAAGCTATTGCGTGACAGGTTGATATGACTTCTCATACAAAAGTATTTATTTTGATATTGCGACAGGTACCTGCCTACTATTGTTTGGGAAACAATGGCCGTTATGGCTGATTGCGGTTGGTTTTACTAGCCTTTTCACCGCAACAACTGAGGAACTTCGGCAAAAGTAATTAAACTGTCATCTGTCTGAGAAAATGCTTACTGTTGTATGGCATCTACATACCTCTTAAACAAGAGGGCTCATGACTGTTTTTAAAATGAAAAATACGAAGATACAACGCCATATCACTGTCTTCGCATACTCTTGTTAGTGAGAAAACGAATTCTCACGTGGATGCAGGGCGAGAAGTTGCGGGGGGCGAAGCCCTAGGGCTTCTACGATATTATTTAACGAAGTGGGCTGTATTTTAATTTTCATGAAATAAGTTAATATCCTCGATATGCGATATGCAGTGTCAATCGGTCACATCGCTAACGAATGAGATGGATTAGGAATGGAAGCCACTAACCTGGTTCGTTCTTGATGGAATTGCTATGGTCCGACTGGTGGATAGGCCCCCGATCTTGAGCTGAACACTGGTGGTTAGTGGAAACCAAGTCTTTGATGCACCACACGTTCAACAAAATAAACGCGTGATTCACTACACGAGGTCTTATTGTGGTGGATGATCAAAGGATACTAAGTTGGAAAGTGGGCAGTGATTGTGGGTAAAAAGGATGTTGGAAGTTGTGACAATACTTTAACAATGCATACCCACATAATTCGCAACCACTTGTAGTGAACATTTTTTGGTGAATGGGTGATATTGATATTAATTCATATTGAAGGCATTATCTCTGTGGTTGAACATTTTACTGAATGTTATAAAACTATTTCTCCAACAACAAAAAATGTTTTCATAATCAAATAAGTGCATGAAGGGGTTGCCTATTAAAATGAATGTCATGTTCATTTTATATTTCTGTGCAACAACTATGGTGAAGATGTATAGTGGGTTTTACATGTTGGTTTAATTGGTGTCCTGACAAAGAGACGTCTCGATACCGGAAGATATAGAAAAGTGGTTAAGTTAAGTGGTTATATACAAATATTTAATAACATAAAAAATGATATTAAATTTGACTTAACAGAAGTTTTGTCGCAAAGGTGGCGTCTATTAAAATAAAAGATTCACTTACATATTTGTTCTTCTTCTTCTTTTTCAGCCTTATTCTTCTCTTCCAAACGTATCCATTCCTTCTTATCACCCGCTTTTATCATCCATGTTTTACCAAATCCGCCTCGCAGTGAGTGGTCTGTGCATTCGCCTATCATGTTTAAGGTCCCGGGCTCGATTCCGAGAAAGGTCGATATGAAATATTATATTATATACGCTGCATTTAGTGTACTAACGCAGTACCCTATGCACCATCAGATGCGGACAGCGGTGTCATGTGATGTGTATAAAATTAGAATCGGTTAAATTTAATTAAATTAAAATAAGAGTCATGACCACCTTTATACTGATAATATTATATGTTTATTTTAACAACGGTTCCGTTTACTTTGCGCCTTACTTATGAACCTGGTATAAAGTTACACCTAAGCATAATGGTAGAATAATGATATGAATAACATAATTTTTTTACCGCTGTAATAAGGATGTTATTACCATCCGTATTCTACCACTATACCTAGGCGTAACTTTATACCTAGTTTATGAGTAAGGCCCATTTAGTTTTAAAGTCAAGGGAAAAATATTGAAACAACTTACGTGCCTTATACATTTATACCCTAAATGTTAGTCTCAGATAAGTTTGAAATGTCTCCACATTCAAAATTATGTTGTGTAAAAAATAGATAAATACAGTGCGCTAGAATGTTTAATAGCTGTATGTTAATGTGTTGCGAATTTCATTTTTTTAGTTAGTAGACGCACTAGAATGTTTTATGTGAAAACTTATTGTTCCACACACAAAAAGTAAAGGTTACGGGAGAGTGTCTATGAATGAGACATTTTTGAATTTATCTCTTTGACTTTTTTCTTAAACGAAATCACAAAACGTTTACGTGGGTTTTCTTTATTGAATCTTTAAGTAACAAATATGCGATACATTATCTGTCAAGTAATTTAAACTTTAGTACCTGCAAAATCTATTTGAAAAAAGTCTAAATTTGTCCCATTCATAAACACCTTCCCATGAATGGGACTCCTAGAATACCTTGAATAGGACTCCTAGAATACCTTGATTGGGACTCCTAGAATACCTTGAATGGGACTCCTAGAATACCTTGAATGGGACACCAGTATACCTTGAATAGAACGTATGAAAATACAAGATTGATTGAAAAAAGTATGTTATTACTAAAAAAAATAAGTAAACATCTTCGCATAATATTTGGGGACAATTCCAAGTACACAATTTCATTTTTTAATAAAATTGTAATTGTAGTAGAAGCATTTGCGGTCCCGTGGCTAGTGTCGCGGACTTACAACGGCTCAGAGGAACCCTATTTTACCACAACATGGCATTTATTTTCTAATAGTAAGTTTTTTACAACTTATTGAAAATTCCCCCAAAATTAAAATATTCTTAGAGAGATAAAAATAAAAACTTATTCCTACAAAAAAAATATTTAACAAAACAATCGCATATAATGTAACGCGTATCCAAACTTCAACATCTTTAAAACACAGTTTATCATATAATAGTAAAGAAAAACTATAAAATAAATAATTAAATAATGTTATTTTAAATGATTTTTCGCAAAAAAGTCCAGAGAACTTAAAATTCCAAGATTTTCATGGGACCAAACCCTCACATTTTGAATTCAAGCCATTGCACAAAACTTTATTAATTTGTATTTTCCATCATATATCTGACACTTGTTATTAGATATAAAGATAGCATTATTTCTTCGTGATTAAATTTTTAGTTTGTTTTAAAAAAACCCTGATCGGCACCTGGTGGTGCATAGGGAACTAAATCGTAAAATTACTTGCAGTGTATTTCAATTATGTGTTACAGGAATTATCCCATTCATGATCACTGCACGTGTCCCATTCAAGGGAATGTGTGATTTTTATAAAAACGCATAAACCAATAGGAATATATTTTAGCGAATTTGACAAAACTTATTTTTTAAATTTTATTTTATTGAAATAAACGGCACTTAGTGCCTTTTACATATTAGTTATAAATTCAATTAAATATAAATACATGTAAGCATAAGTAATACAGAGCATTTAAAACAATATTATTAATTAACAAATTAAGAAAGTCTAAAAAAGGTAAACTATATAAAATAATAAAATATTTCCAGTTAAAGAATTATCAATAAAAAAATTAAAAAATTAGCATTAGAAATACTTTGAACCAGTTAAAAAAAACTAATAAAACAATTTTGAATAACACAAAAAAAACTACATGTATTATTATTTAAAACTTATACTTAGGTAAATAGTATATATTTATGTATAAAAATATATAATGATGTAAAAAAATGATGAAGAGAAATATTTTGTACTTATACATTAATTCGAGAAAAGAAACGAAAAAAGAAAAAAAAACACTAATAAAGAAGTTTAAAACAATTCTTAACAATAGTAACAAATAGTTACCTAGAACTATTACCAATGAAATAAAAAAGAAGAGCCGTTCCATATGTACTAAATTTCATGTGAAATGAGTCGTCAACGTCCAGGTATTCATTGCCTAGAACGTGAAGTCTATTGATGACTGTATTTTTACCATATGATGTCGAAGTATTGTTGCCACAGTATTGGTAGGTTTGCCGAGTTGTCCTTTTCGGTACATTAAAATTAATTAGTGAAAAAAATATCTTTAGAGAATCAACTTCAAATATTGTTAATATTAATCGGGGCACCTGTCATAACTTAAATGTACACGCCGCTACAAGAATTAGTTTTTTTACCCAAAAAACTTAAAATGCGTCTAGGGTCGGCAAAGTGGTATGCAGCATATTTTATCAATGTTTTTTGAGGAAGTAGTTTTGGCTGGAGACCATTATCACAATTATGGTCTGTTTCATCTCCCCTACTCAAGATTTTTATATACTGTAGCTAGCTGTGACGATTTTATTTGTGTAAAATAAATAATTACTTTTACAACAAAATAAAGATGTTTTTCGTTAAATAATGTTTATTATTTTTTTTAAATCATAATAATTTTTAATACAATGCTTAGTACTTGGCATTGAAATAATTCTTAAAGAAAAGATCTTTCGCAAGTAATTGTAATGAAATAAGTATTTCGAATTCGTAATACGAGATCTAACAAAAACAATTTGGCTTAGAAATTAATTTTGTAATAAATTTAATCTCGTTTTGTTTGGAGGACAAATTACAAATGACTTAGATCTTCAACTTTATTGAAACTAAAAAACAAATAACACGTTTTATTTTTTTGGCTGGTTGGAAGCAATTGCAATTTAGCAATAATCCCGCTAATGTGCTAATAGTATTGTACTAACAGTTAAATAAAATTTAAAAACGTATTTTTGAAATATTTATTTATGTATTTATTAATTACAAATAATATTTTGAATAATAAATTCTGTGTCTTAAAGGATAAACCACGGCAGTCATATTGAACGAAATTTTTAGGAGTCAAGATTTTGTAATTGTGCGATTTACAAAATATCACATTACATTACATTATAAATTTTAGATGATTCATTCGTATCAAACACACACTCACCCTGTCCATAAACCCACCCTCACACCCAGATACACTCACACACATATTCACATACCTACCAAAACCACTTTCCACTCCCTTACCCACGCATCCTCACACACAACAACTCACACACATGCACTTCTATATTAATATCTAGCTGAACTGAATTTTTATAATTGTATTTATGCGGAAAACTTATTTGTATATATATTGTGTATTTTTTTTTGTAATGTTGTATATATTTTTTTGTATGGCTGTTGTCATAGAATTAAGAATAGTCCAGAAGGAGCGTAGAATCATATTTGAATACATCGGACTGTGTTCAATAATTCCCCCACTTTGCCCCACTTTCGTCGCGTGCATTCGTGAGGTCGTAGCGTAATGTTGCTTGATGGGAAAAAAATCATAACACAAATATAAGGTTAAAAAAAAGCAATCTGTTAATTTTTCAAAGTTTTTTTTTGTGCACGCGTAAATATTGATTGACACTACAGACTAGATAAGTAAAGGGTAATTGAATTAATGAACTTTAAACTTAAAATATAAAACAAATTTAATTTTACATAAAACGGACATTTTTATATCATGTTAAATAATATTTTATGTTTTGAAGAATATCTCGGTCAAATGTCCACCACATAGTTGTTTAATCCGAGATCCAATTTTCATTAGTTCTGTCATTAGATGAGCAAAGTGGGGTTACAAAATTTCCATTTTGTTTCTTCGACAATCTGACAGATGGAAAAACAATTCAATTTTTAAGTAATACATTTGTTATATACACATACGTTTGCTAATTACTCATAAAATGTGATTGCATCCTGTTTCTTTAAGCTCCTGGCAGTATTTCTACACTTTAAAAGGACACAACACGGCATAGTTGAATTCAAATCAGGAGTTGCTATTCATTGCTTATTCGTTGCTACTCATTTATAAGTAGTTGAGTCGCCTTCTGTTTGATGTGCGTATGCGGTTTTTGGACTATTCTTTATTCTATGGCTGTTGTTATTCTTAATAAAAAAGAAGTAAAAATCATAACTTTTGGACCAAATTAATCTCATTATTCCAATCTTTATGGAACCTTGTACAGTCCACATTAACAGATATAATATTGAGCTGGGAAGGAGCTATCAAAACCAGAGTAAAAGCTTTAAAGGTGGTGCAAAAATATCCACCATTACTACTACATTTTTTTAATGATATACTCCACACAAAATATATTTTTAATTTCTCCTCAATGGTTAGTGTAATTTTTTATACAGGGTGTTTATTAAACCCTGTCACATCCGAAACCACGATGATCGGGATGAGCAAGAAGATATATTGGCACATTAAAATATTTTTTTTGAAAGAAAAAATAAATAAAAAATAAAAAATCAAATAAAGCAAATGGTTGCTTACTTCTGCGGGGGAGAAACGAGGAGGGGGAAGAGAGGAGTTTGATACTGTGCCACGCTTTCCTCACTTCTCCCCTGCAGAAGTAAGCAACAGTTTTAATAAAAAAAATATTTTTTCTACATATTTTTTTAAATATGCTAATATGTCTTCTTGACCATACTGATCATCGTGGTTTCGGATGTGACAGGGTTTAAAGGACATCCTTTACAAATATATTTTGTATATCTTTATCATTACTTTCTATTGCAAACCAGTAAATTCACAATTTGTTACCCTTAAACAAACTATTGTGTAGTTGGGTGACAAATTCTGGATTGCAAATGTAAAAAAATAAATAAAAGTAATTCTGTTTCTTCTTATTTCTCTTCTCTTTAATACATATACAAATATGTATGTAAATCTTAATAATAAATAAAAATAAAATAAAAAAATTAAACCTTCAATGTAAAATAAACATAATTTTGATAAAAATAGACATATTAAAAAAGCATATGAAGTTTTTTTTTTATATGATATGAGTAGACTTCCATATTTCCTTATCTTAAATATTCTCCTACTCTTTTGAAATTTGTTAATCTTAATAGTCTAGGCATTTACAGGGCTAATGACCTGTCATAGGCTGGTTTAAGTGGTTACTTTACACACTGTCTAACATTTACCATTTTGCCTACGTTTGAACATCCAAATTTCTTCCATCTGTTATTTTAGTAAAGATAAAGAGCTGAAATCTTTATTATTGTGACGAGATTCACATGATCGAATTATTTCACATACTAGGCCTGAAAACAATTTTCAAATTTTTACACTTCTTCTTGGACCAGTTGGTTCTATTATAATATTTGAGTTTGTGAAAATGTTTGTAGAATGTTACGCAGTGTGTAAAGTGGCCACTTAAACTAGTTGATGATAGGTCATAAGTAGTGTAAATGCCTAGACTTCCATATTCCCTTCCCTAAAATGCTTTCCACCCCTGTTGTAATTTGTAAACTCGCATGTCAATTATAATTAAATTTATTTTGTCAACATTAAATAAAATTTAGCTTAATAAACTAAAACTAAATAAAAAAGAATGCAGTCGGGAATTTTTGCATTCATACTATTGTCAAGAATCATGAAAAGAAAATCACTACTCTGGTGAAATTATTCCAATACATTGTAACATGTGATTAGATTCTATTGTTTTGACTAAAAAGAAAATTGCGCCGTAATTGTAATACACGGTATGTAACAAAAGTGGAAATTGCATCAATATTCATTACACAATATGTAATGTAACACGAACGCGGGTAATATATACATAATTACTTAGATGTATTCAATATCCGATATTGTACCAATAGATGACAGATACTTGTGTTTTAAAGTTGTTTTTTTTGCCATCATTGATTTTTATTTATTATGAGCTAAACCCAGCAATACTTTGCTATTGCTAGATTTGAGTATTAAGTCAACCAGCACATTGATCACATTTCCAAGAAAGCGTCCAAAATTTGTGGATTTATTTTGCGAATATCTAAGACATTTAAAAGCTGCAGTTAGATTATACAAAAATTGCAGTTAGATTATACAAATCATTTGTTTGTAGCTTGCTTGAATTTAATTCTATAATATGGTCTCCTAATTATAATATTCATTTATATGATTGAATCAGTGCAACGTAAATTTTTTAAATCGTTAATATTTGATGATGATGAAAGAACGGCTAAAAAGATTTATGATGCGAATGTGTCTGGTTGTAGAAGTCGAGGAAGGCCGAGAAAGACATGGCATGATCAAGTACAACAAATTCTTGAAAGTGGTCATGTGAAAAGTCGGAATAATCGACGTGCGTGCATGAGAAGATGTATGAATGTGAAGGAAGCAAAGGAAGTGTGCCAGGACAGAGTGGTGTGGCGTTCTATCCTCTCTGCCTACCCCCCTGGGGAAATGGCGTGATGGTTAGTTAGTTAGTTAGTTAATATTTAGAATTGGATATACTTACTTTACTTTCATAATTAACTATTATGATCGTCTAGAGTACGTTCATATCTTCAGTTTAGAATTCAGAGGGGTTTGATATTCTTTCACAAATTAATATCTAACTGTATAGATGCCCATGATATTCTTGCTCAAATTAACCGTAATGTTCCTCGCCGTAACTTGCGTACCAATGCTGTCTTTGCAGTGGGAAATTATAAAACCAGCATCGGATTCTTTTTCCCTCTGCCAAGGATCCTCAGAACAGTGTACAAAATATAATTAAACGGTGCTGTCGATGTGTTCCTACAGCAAAGGCAAGCATTCAAGAAGCAAGCGGTGTTGTCACTCCTGATTCGCAATGACACACTTACCATGTCCGTCTAGTTTATGCCATAATTATACTTTTGTAAATTTAAATAGATTTTAAGATTGTTTAGATTAAGTGTTATTATATAATATACTCATTAATGCCAATCTGTTAGGGATTTGATAAGCCCGTTGATTGGCTTAAAAAAATATAATAAAGTCGTATATAGATTTAATGAACACAATCGAAAGTTCGATTTTTGTTTTTCAGAGTTTTCGTTTTTTTTTATTTTTTAAGGAAATCATAGTCTTTACATTATACAAGGAACAAAATATTTTTTTTTTAAATAAGACCAATTACAGATTTCACACTAATTTATTATGAATGCAGGAGGAAAGGGGAAAAAATACTTAAATTCTAAAAAAGTAAAAATATGAAATTAAATAAAAAGTACTTAAAAGGGAGAAGACATTGTATAGCTCCAACCCTACTTTCCTCCCTCTCTTTCTGCTTCCATGAACATTTATATTTCGTTGTAAAAAATCACAACCAACAATAATTAATTAAATGCAGGTAGTAGATGTACATTTTGATAAACAGATAATTGAATATTGTTTTTCTGTCACTGTCTTGCAGATGCCCCCCTGATACTGTGCGTAAAGGACAACTGCATGTCGTACCTTTTATGCCTAACTAAAATAGACAAAATTGACGTTACGCTGTCCCGTTTTCCGTACCTCAAAACTGAACCGATTTTGTTGTTTTTTTGAGACAGAATAAAAGTATTTGTGTTGATACGTCATATTTCATATTATAATTTTTTTTTATTTAAATTTTATTGATAAACCCTTACGGTTTACATACATTTAACAAAATGTTTTCACTTTTAAAATTCACATTCTACTGTTAATAATAATATTTTTAACATCTTTTGTAAAGGTTGCCTGAGTCTTTTGTTTAGTTTTGTCTGGTAGTTTATTGTATAATTTCAGTCCATGGTTCATAAGTCTCGATTGTCCTTTTCTCGTTTTAAAAGATTGTATGTGATATTTTTCTGATATTCTCGTATTGTGTTCATGTTTACTACAATTTTTTTCAAGTTTTAATTCTTCGTCTACAATTACATCAGTGGCTAATTTATGAATAAATTTTAAAGATTCTAGTTTAAAGAGTTCAGTTACGTTTAATTGCTTAGTTTGTTTAAAAAGTTCTCTATTTGCAGTTAGATAGGGAAGGTCATATACTAACTTTAATATTTTATTTTGTTATCTTTGTAGACTGTTTATGTCATTTTGATATCCTGCTTCCCATAGTAGTTGCATATAACATATTTTAGTTTTAACATATGCTTCATACATTTTTTTTTTTCCTTTATTGGAACAAAGTTTTTGATTTTAAAAAATAGACTCGATAAAGTTGCCACTGTATACAATATTTGTATACCGTGCGCCCGAAGACAGCGGATAAAACGGCATTTTTCCGGGATTTCAGATGGATCCAGTTCCCATAGTAAACAATTTATCAATAAAGCAAAACTATTGAGACGCACCGATGGTAAATATTTATAGTGCCATAACCCAGGGTGAAAATACGTTTGTATGAAGAAAAGTAAGACCGCATTTCCTTTCAGGTTAAAACATTATTAATATACTCACAAAGTTTGCTTCATAATGCTGTTACAAAAGCAAATAAACATGTTCGGTTTTTTTTAATGGTGTAACTTTCCGTTGATAAGTAGGAGCCCATGTATTTGTTTATGGTTAAATTCCAAATGTCAGTTAATATTATTTTAGTTTTACCAAAAATCCAGTCTTGGGGAATAAATGGGTAGAAATTATAAGGAATTTAAGAAAATGATCTGGTTGGGATCGATAAAAATAAAAGTTGTTTGTAAACATTCAAAAACAAACTTTTTTTAAGCAAACAAAATAACATCCTTCCATTATGTATTGTTTATGCATTCTCGGTGAATGTAGCCTAGGTGAAGGATGAAACATTTAAGCTACCTCCTTTTTTTCTACTTAATAAATTTATTATATTAAAAGTTATAAATATGCTCGCAGCAAAGATCTACATTTCGCTGAAAACCGCACGCAAATCGGTCCAGTAGTTATTCAGCCCATCGAGGACACACATACAAACATTGACATTTATATATATATATATAGATTTTAAAATACCCGTTAGTGTGTCGAGTTGAAAAATGTGCTGACTTCGCTCTTTCATGACATTGGTCGTAGGGAGTTAGAGAGGTTGATTCATGTCGCGGATTGGAGATTCTTACTGGATGTAAAAAACAATATATTAAAATAATGAATAATGAGAAAAATACAAAAGGCAATCGTGAAGTTTTGCATACATTAATTAAATTATGTATCTTTTATGTATGTATGTACGTGTGTGCGCATGGATATATGTATATGTGTATATAGGTATTTGTATATATATATATATATATATATATATATATATATATTTGTTCATGTATGTATGTATATGTGTGTATATATGTATGTATTTGTATATATATATGTATGTATATGTGTATATATGTATGTATCAATATGTGTTTACTTACTAGTAAACTTACTAGTTTATATTTTGTCTGTTCTTTCTATTAACTTCTAAATTATTATTGTGTATTAAAATGTTATTGCTTAGCTTTGAACGGGGTATGTAACCTTGTTAGCTGGGCAAAGTGTACAAAAAATGTATATAATATGATAAAATGCATAAATAAAAAAATAAAAAGCTCGGATTGTTCCCAAAGAGCCAAAACGGAGATAGCCAAGCGATAATAAATAAATATAAATATATTTTTTATCGAAAGTGTGGTTACGTACTTGTTTATTTTTGCACCTTTGTGTGATTTTCTTTTATTGAAATAACGTTTCTTTTTTCCAGATGTAATGGTCATTTACCGCTGCTATTTTGGACTTCATAAAACAGTGAAATCATTTTACTTCAGCGATAAAGACTAAAGAAAGGGCTGTTATAGTAGTCGACATGGGGTCGATATTGCACGTGGCAGTACTAACTGCTTTCATAGCTGTATCTTTATCCATACAGGTGAGCGCCATTATTTTGTTTAAATAACAATATCTCTTGATGTGAAAATACTTTTTTAATATCATTAGCCCTATTTACATCTGTACTTATTTGACATTACATTACGGGCTGACCCATCGCGTAATGCAGACAGTAAATATAAGGTAGTACTACTCGCAATGCGAGAAGCTCTCGAATGGTTATTAAAGAAACCACCAGACAGATGGGTTATTGCAAAAATATTATCAGATTGTCGTTCGGGCTTTCAAGCTATAACATATACTCACACATTATTGACATGTAACGTGATACAACGGGACTATGTGATTTGTTTTTACCCTCACACATTGGTGACTCGTACGCGGCGTGGGCAACATGTCTTGATATGGGAAGAGACGCAAAGGGACTATCATGGCGCAAATCGCTTAACATAAATCAGTAACTCATACGTGATCACCACAATGATAACCCATGTATACCTACTAAATTTAAAATTCAAATAATATTAATAATATTATTATTTCATTTTCGACACTCTTGGAACTGAACCATAGATCTTATGCATATTTTATTATTATTACAAACCAGCAAGCCGTTTCCTCGTAAGGGTAGGCAAAGAGGATAGAACGCCACAACACTCTATCTTTGCATACAGATCTCGCTTCCTGTACATTAATGCATCTTCTCATGCACGCGCGCCGATTATTCCGACTTTTGACATGTCCATCTTTAAGTATTTGTTGGATTTGGTCATGCCATGTCTTTCTCGGTCTTCCTATATTTCTGCACTCATCAACATTCGCATTGTAAATATTCTTAGCCGTTCTTTCGCTGTCCATTCGTTCTGTTCTACATGTCCAAACCAGCGCAGAGCTCATTTCTTGATTTTGTCGATAATGCTTGTCTCAGCCTTACATAATGTACGGATCTCAACATTTGTGCATCTATCGTACATAGTTTTACCACACATTCGCCTGAGAGATCGCATTTCGACAGCATTCAGCCTACTTTCATCCCTGTTTTTCCAAGTCCATTCATACATTTTTTTTTTACAGTTTTTTTTTGCATCACAACAGGCCAGGAGGCCTAATTACAGTGGTGAATTACATCACAGAGCACCCAGGCTTGAGAAAAATCACTTTTTTTTTTTGTGTTCTCACCGGGAATCGAACCCATAACCTTCCGTGCGTGAGTCAAGCGTCTTGACCACTACACCACGGAGGCCGCCGATTACTTCGCTCCCATACATCAGGGACGGGACCAGGACTCCGTTGCGAACTGCCAATTTTGCCTCTTGTGACAAACATTTATTTGCCAAGGTCGATTTAAGTGCACCGTTTACTCTGTTCCCGGCACTCACCCTCCTTTTAATACCTTTCTCAGTCATTCCATCCCTAGTGAACATACTTCAAAGATACACAAATTTCTCTACTTTTTTTAGTATAACTCCATTCACAGTGATTTCACATTTAGTCATACTTTCATTTCTTTCAAAAACCATCACATTCGATTTATCGACATTCATCAGCAAATCGCTTCTCTTGCATACATCGTAGACCTTTGTTACCAAAAATTGCAGTTCCTCTTTGTTGTTAGCAAGAAGTACAGCATCGTCAGCATACAAAAGACAATTGACATTTAAATCACCCAGTTTTGCTCCCATTCTTAAGCCTTTCAGTTATTTCATGCAGTTATTGATATAGGTACACGTTAAACAGCCATTATTATTATATTTTTATAATCAAATTGTTTTAATATTTTGGAACATAATTATGGAACTCGAAATGTCATCGAAATATTTTTAAAAAGCGACAGAAAAATCTGTTTTCTAAAAAGTGCGCCTAATATGGGATACGAGAATTTTTAATGTTGCATACAACAATAACATATAAAATCGATATTATCGACCACCGAACACTCAATATGGTAGCAAGATGGCAGACAATGCACTGGGTCCACTTTTCCTTTTTTACTCCGTACATTTTTTCACTGTCCCTTTTATTTTGCAAGCCTTCCAGTTCTGTTTTATAAGAAATCTGGAACCTTAATACAACCTGAAAAATAACAATATAATTAGTTCTTCTAGAATTCCATATTAGAAACAATGTTTCTAATATGAGACATTTTTCTTTACACCTAAAGGTAGTCAAGATATCCCATATTTGGAACAAGATCAAAACAAACAAATATATCCAAATAATAAAAACTACTTAAATTTAACTTCAAAACATTATGAAAACAAAAACGGACTATTTTGTCGATCAGAAACAGATTGAAAATTTTGTGAAGAAAAAATATTGAAAAATAATATAGTGAATCTTACGCAAATATCAAATCTGTAACACACAAAGATGTAATCGCTGTCTTTGGCGCTTGTGATGTGTCTGGTATCTTGCGTGTACAAAAATGTTTCAATCGTATGCCATATAAGGTACATCTCCTCTAGTAATTTTATTACTAAATTAGATTGCGTTATCAAAATTCGCGGGTCAAATGTTACGACATAGGTACATAACAAAAATAATATTTGTAGTAAATTCAATAAAAACGTATATTTCGGCTACATTAGGAAAATATCGGGTTTTTAATCATTTAAAATTAATGGGCGCCGTATAAAATACTGCAGAGTAGAGAAAAAAGAATTACTACCACTTTTGTTTTATATTTCACTTAAAGATTATTCTCATCGTTTCTTTGAATCCCTTAAAATAAATATGTGTATATTTATGTTTTTCCTTTTTTAAAAAAATGTTATTACTATTTTATTTTATTTTTACATCTGAGCATGTTTTTCATTTTTTATTTCAATTCTTAATTTTTAATTACTCTTACAAATTTTCTTCATCTTTAATATTATTTCCATTTGTAAATACTCACTACAAACTACAAACCTTAAAATATATTTTTTTCACTTAAATTTTAATTTTTAAACAACTTTCATTTATGTTTTTCTTTTTCCTTCTCTTTTTTATACTTTTATAATTAACCTTACATATAATTTCTTTATAATATGGAAACTTCACTGGTCCATTAGAATTAAGTCTAATTGTGTAAAATATTAAACTTTGTAAATGTTCTGTATGTTTCCTGAATAAAAGAAAATTAAAATAAAAATAAAATAAAAAAATATTTTTATATTTAAAATTTCGAATTCCCGCGAAAACTGTCGTTGCTTCGGCCACGCCCCTAATACGTCACGATTCATGTAAATTTTGAACTCTGTGACTGTTTAAATTTCACAAATATTGACGTCACAATTATCAAGGCCAAACATGTCGCGTTTTTCTAGCGACACATTTTTAATAATTTCTTTTTTTAAATTGTTTATGTAAATATTTCTCCTCAATATTTATATTGATTTTGAAAATACAATTAATTAATCATTTATTTATTCATTTCAAATTACATCTGTATAGGTATACATATTCACCAACATCTTATGGCTTTTTAGGCTGTGCCCGTGTTAAGCCATAATAATTTACAACAAAAAAATATAAAGTAAATTAAAATAATTCATTTTGACGATTTTAGTTAGGCATCAGTCCGACGTGCAGTTGTGCGGGAGTGACAGAAAAACAATGCTCAAATACCCTTTCGACAAAACTCTCAGCGACCGCATATTTTTTTCTTTTGCACAATATTTTGTTTGTTTTATTTTTTATATTTTCATATTTAAGATTCATAGATATGTTCCGATTTCAAATTATTTATTTATTTATTTATTTATTTATTTATTCACACTCTTTATCAAAATACAATTCCACGTTCACTTTGCCCAGCTAACAAGGGTACATACCCCGTTCCAAGCTAGGCAATTACATTTTGATATATTATAAAAGTTAACAAATTTATATAGAGCACAGACAAACAAAATATAAACTTATTCGGATACACATTTTGATTCATATACATACAGACATACACATATATACACACGTATATATATATATATATATATATTCACATATATACACATGTACATACACACACCCGTACGCATACACATACATACATTCATAAAAACATTGACAATTTATTTATGCGAAACTTCATGTTTGTCATCTATAAATACATATTTTTAAAATGATTCCTTATTTTTTATATTTTATTTTTGACATCCAGTAAGATTCTCCAATCCGTGGCATGCGTCAACTTTTCTGACTCCCTACGACCAATGTCATGAAAGAGCGAGGTCAACACCTTCCGTAACTTGACAACACTCCCGTCTTTCCACGATTCTGGCAAAAGGTTATGGACCTTTTTGACTACGTAATAGTGTTGTCTCGATGCCAGAACAGTGTTGACCCCTTCACTTAGTATCAGACCCCTATTAGAGTATCTTGTATTATGGTTGTGGTTGACGCTTGGGTAAATGTCTCTCTTTATGTGTGTAACCACTACCGTTCTCAATATATACTGTTGAATAATATTCAGTACTCTGAATTCTTTGAAGAGCAAGTCACTTGGATAACGAAATGTTTTTTTTAAATGACTCGGATTAAAGATTTCTGTGTAATTGCTACAGGTTCAAGGGCGGTTTTTGTATTATTAGACAATAGTATTTATTTCATTTTTAAGCATCATTCAATAAAAAAAACACATGCAACAAAAAAGATCCTGCATAATAACTTCTGTGCATTGTAAAACAGTGAATACACACAGCTTAAAGTGACAAAACTGAAATGACTATGTATTTTGAAATTCTCGTCAAAAAACGTTGCTTTTTCATGTAAAAAAAGTACCTACGCGTTCTTTTTTATAAATATATGAAATACTGATTTTTGTTTTCTGGTAACATCGCAATCATCAAATGTGATTTTTCTCAAAGCTAAATGTTCAATATTGAGTAATATACATTATAATAATGACATTTTCGTGATTTTTCCCCATTGTGGAACTTAAAATATATATTTTTTAATTAAATGTACTCGCGAACCAATATGCTAACAACATCGATGTCTTTTGCGTGAGTCTTGTAAATTTTAAATATCAATGTATATGTTCCTTATCAAATAGAACTTAATATTCTGTTCATATTGTATTTTATAACATTAGGTACCTAGCTGCTTTAAACCTTTAATTGTATTTCTTTAGCTTATTAAAAAAATAGAAATATATATATATTGCTTTAATTTTTTTAAAACCAACTTAACTTTTAAACACAGTTCTATATTTTATTACAGTATATTGTATTTTTTTAAAATTTATGTTGTTTATATACTCATCTTCTTTTTTTATACCAACTTTACTTCTTAACACTGTTCTATCTTTTGTTGCTTTATATTGTATTTTTTAAATTTAATGTTGTTTATATACTTACATTTTGTAAAACTTTCATGTACGTAAAAGCCTTATGGGCGTGAAAAAATAATAAAATAAAAAAATAAATAAAAAAATAAAATTAAAAAAATGAAATTCTTGCTTCTCGGTGAATAGACTATAGCTTATCAAGTTAAGTGTTCGTATTGAATTAATATATGTTTCATTAACAAAATGTTTTTATTGACATGAGAATCGGCGATTCTTTTATTACAGGACAAATCGAATTTGATAGGGTGTCTGCGTTTTCTATCAATTTTGAAACCATATTTAATGATAAAAAATTATTTACGTTTATGCGTTTATAATTCGTATCATTAATTGAATGTAGTTATGCAGAAGGCAGTCAGTCTAAACTTTTGATAAAAATAAGATATTAGTGATATCAAATTCAGAGAGGTCAATTCTATGTTCTGCTTAAAACAGCCAGTCCGCTTTCGTACAAATAACTGTAAAACTGTAATAAGCACCTTCTAAAAATTTCATGTTGTCAAAATGTCATAAAAATGAATGTTTCCTCATACATTCAGAGTTTGTACGAGGTTTAATTCAATATTAGATCTGGCTGTCATTAAAATCATTAAAACGGATTAATTTCTTTTTTATTATAAAAAAAAGGAATACATGCATTATTTATCATTTGCCAAAGTAAAAAACATTCCAACTATCCTGTAGATTTGATTATTGACTCTTTTCACAAAAGTGCTATTATCTCAATTTCACTGTTATATGGCTGGCTGCTTTTTGCATAACTACGTTAAATTGTAGTGGTGTCACACTTATTTTTTTATTTTTTTTTTTTTATTTTATTTATTTTATTTTATTTCATTGGAAAGCCAACAGACATTTATAAGAATCAAATATACCATAAATACATATCATAAATTCCAATTAGATGCTTCCACATAACATTGTTATTGTAAATGTTGTCACATAAAAATTATACATAACATAAAATAACTAATCATATAAAGCTTATAATATTACTAGAAATGTAAATGAATATTGGTCACACAGTTGCACATTACAATAAATAATACAACTATAGTTGACCATACAGTGTTCATTTATTATGTGCCTACATACAGAACTGCACTTCACCTGCATAATATAGGCTGCGGATTCAAGGCGCAACATCATAACTTGAATTATTTTTGGAAATTTCACTTTTAAAGGAAGTTAAAGATATGTTATTAATATCAATACAGTTTAATTTTTGATTACACATATGGCAGGTTCTATTTACAAATGAATTTTGAAAAGATTTAGTTTTACATTTAGAAATTTTAAAAAGAGATTGGTTTCTGGTCTGCGTTACTGGGACTCTAAAATTAATAAGTGTTTATAGTTTACTTGGAGTATAACAGTCAAAGCTTATAACCGAGTTGCACAGTATCAACCCGCGCTGTGCCAGCGGATACCCTGGAAGACACCGACTCTCCCCACTAAACTTTAAAATGATGTTGATGATTGTCGTTTTTTTTTTAGCCACCTTCACAATTTAACATGTCTGTATCTGTGTCCGTCAGCCTCGTGGTGTAATGGTCAGCGCGTTTGCCTACCATGCGAGAGGTCTCTGGTTCGATTCCCGACATGGTTGATATGAAATGTTTATTCAAATGGGGTTTTCACACTAGAATATTTCATTATCGCTGGACTGGTACCTGAAGCGTGAGACTGATCATCTTACCTTCATGTAACAAAAATGATCAAAATACGCTAATATCAGTGTACCAACACAGTGTCCTATGCACCATTAGGGGCGGAAAGGGAATGATGATGTACCCAACAAAATTATCAACATTCGTTTTTTCTGGGTAACATCCTTAGTGTTTAAAAAGAAAACGGGTTCACTGATGCAACATTGAAACGACGTTTAGAACAGAAAAAGTTTATTATGTTTAGAATGGTTTATTAGTGAAAGTAAATCATAAAATTACCTTCTTTTGTCATTATTACAATAGATATATAACCGTAATTGAAAAAAGTTAAGCAATTGTGCAGTTCTAAATTCGAAAAAATAAATAATATTTTATTACCGCCCTTCCAAGGTTATGTTGTTGAATTTTGACAAAGTGTCAAATGTGACCTATAAAAAATTGTCCCTACTGTAAGTACTTGTTTATGATTGAATTCCAAAACATAAAATACATATTTTTGCAAATATGGCATTCTTTTTGCAAACGTCAAACTCCGGTTGTCTCACCAACAAAGGGTTGTACTTATGAAGGAATACGATTTTTAAAAATGTATTGAATTTAATATTATTTTAGTGTTACCAAAAATCCAATAAAAATAAATAAATGGGTAGAAGTCATAAGGAATTTAAGGAAAGAATCTGATTAAGATCAACAAAAAACCAATTCTGTTTGTAAACATTCAAAAACAAACTTTTTTAGACACAAAATAACAACATCTTTCCATTTTTTTGCAAATGCATTCTCCTCGAATGCAACCGTGGTAGATCGATGAATAAAACATTTATGCTCCTATTTTTTTTTTACACATTTGATTAAAGGTTTTAATATCTACGAACACGCACAGTGCAAAGATCTATATTTCTCAGAAACCGCACGTAAATCGGTTAAGCCGTTTAGGAGGAGTACGGTGACATCACACGTACAGAGAAATTATATATTTATAAAGATAAGGGGTTGTCTTAGGGCAATTTCTTCCTATATGCCCAAACCAATCAGTTTGAGAAAATTACAAGTACATGGACATTTTGAATCTTACGATTTTATACAAAATTAAAAACAAAGATTAACAAAATAAAAAGCTTACACTATACTATAAAGAGTGGAGAGGGTATGGGAAAGAAAGAATAAGGATAACGGAACAATTTAAATATTTAGATGTTGACATTTCAATCTTGGTTTAAATGTAAATAAAGAAGGGGCGTCTCTAACATTAGTGGATAGATTATTCCACAATCGAGCAGCTACTGCTATAAAGGGGAGGCAAGAAAATTAGAGCGATGAAAGGGTATTAAAAGGGTTCTCTCGTTACTAGACTACAACTACTAGAACCATCACGCCATTTACCCGTAGGAGTAGGCAAAGAGGATGGACCGTCACACACGTCTATCCTGGCATTAATTCCTAGCTTCTTCCGATTTCAGTTTATCTGATCATGCCACGTCTTCCTTGGTCATATATATATATGTAATATTATTATTTAATCATCATTCGTTCCCAAACCATCTCAGAGACCCTTTCCTATTCTTATAAATTATACCTAATTCAGATTTACATTCTCGCACTGATTTTATCATTCGTGTCTCTGTCATACATTGATTTCCCACACATTCGTCTAAGAAGCCGCATTTCAACCGCGTTCACTCTGCTTTCATCCTTCCTCTGCCAGTTCCATGTTTCAAAGGGTTTTCTCGTTACTAGAACGAAGAGATATTCCGTGTTGTGATAGAATTCGGAAGAGCTCTCTCAGATAATGATAGATTCAAACCGCTTCTGGTGGCTCAACGTATACCTCTTTGCTTAGAGGGCAACGTAGGACTTGTTGGCTCGTTTGATCATCTACTTCATCATCATCATCAGTGGCGCTACAGCCCATTGTGGGCCCTGGCCTCCTTCAGAATTTGTCTCCATTCGTCCCTGCACCCTGCGGCTCTTCAGTTCGTCAGGCCAATTCGCTCTAATGTCACTTTTCACATTACCCAGTCATCTTAATTTTGGTCTGCTTCTGCTTCGTCTGCCTTCCGGAGTGATATAAATAAAAAAAAATGGTTTGATTTCACTACAAGCTGAACCTTAAACGGTCATTCATTGGTGCTTTGACCCTAGTAAGATGTTAAGTGCTCATTAAAGAACATGTTTTTCATTTCTCCGTTTCTTAATTTTATATTTAGTAAATATTAAGTTTTTAAAGCTTTTAGCCTAAATAAAATACCAGGTATAAGACTTAACCTTAAAATCATTTTTAAAACTAAAGATATATGAAATTTAATATGATTAGTGTATTTTGCTAGTCTGTAGAGCATTAAAAACTATACTAAACTGCATCATTAAGTAAAATCCGCATATTTTCGAGTTAATGTTTTTTGCCAGTATACCCACGATATATTCTTACAATTAAAATTGTGTATCAAAATGAGTATTTATTATTATTTTATTGTTCAGCCCTGTTTCATTAGTTGTTTACTAGTGATCCACTCGTCAAATATTGTCAACTCTTTCGTTAATGACTATTGCTAAAATAACTTTGGTAAATTACGGCACGTATCACTTGAATCTGGGATATTTGAACACTTGTAAATATATTTTTATTTATATCCCTACAGAGATGAGGTAGAATTTTTTCAAATTTAAGGTTCAGGATTATGGATATTCGAGCGTTTACAGGGCTTATGACCTGTCATTGGCTGGGTTAAGTTGCCACTTTATGTAGGTACTACAACATTCCCCATTACGCTTATTTTTAGCGAATATCCACACCAGGTAACATTTTTGGTTTTTGTATATATGCTACGAATCAAGAACCCATCCACAAGCGAGTTAGAAGCGCCATTTATGCATTGATATTGAAGTTAAGTATTTAAATTAGCAGATTACTTTATTTTATGTAGTTAAGACTCATCAGCCGAGTTAAATTAAGTACTAGTAAACGCCTGCAGATGACTCTGCAATTTATTTTTACTTATATTTATACCAGATTTTTTATAACATTTTTTGGTTCGTGTACATGCACACAAATCTGGATTTTCTCCCAAGACGGGAGTAGGTATATATTTTTATTTATATCCCTACAGAGATGAGGTAGAATTTTTTCAAATGCAAGGTTCAGGATTATGGATATTCAAGCTGGTGTGGATATTCGCTAAAAATAATCGTAATGGGGAATGTTGTAGTACCTACATACAGTGGCCACTTAACCCAGCCAATGACAGGTCATAAGCCCTGTAAACGCTCGAATATCCATAATCCTGAACCTTGAATTTGAAAAAATTCTACCTCATCTCTGTAGGGATATAAATAAAAATATATACCTACTCCCGTCTTGGGAGAAAATCCAGATTTGTGTGCAGGTACACGAACCAAAAAATGTTTAAAAAAAAAAAAACTTGTAAATATAATCAACTGCACCCAATGCTCTGATAGACAGTTTTCGTTATATTCATTTATATATTGATATTTTTAGTTTATTTGCAGTATAAAATTAATATATTCGTAGAAGAATGGTCACCTTCAATAAGACGATATGATTTTCGGTCCGGATTTCTACTTCACTGGTTCCCAATGGTACCTAGCTGATCTCGGCCAGTTTAGTTCCGTCTCTATCTGTAAAGCGTCGGACGTGGCTTGTGAGAACGTGACAATAAACTCATCTATTCAAATGTATTACTGCAACTGGTGAAAATTTTAAATCTAAGTTCGATGTTTGTAAAATGGCGTTCTTAAAATTGTGTCTCCCCGTCTTGCTGTTTGTTGGTTTAATCGAAGCTGACGTTTACTGCGAGTTCGAGAAAGCCAGAAGTGGCGTTTTAGATTGTTCCCCATTGAGTCTTCAGTTCAGTGCTCTGTTCAATAAGGACGCCCTCGGAGAAGTAGCATCGTGGAACGAAGTACATACCATCAGGATGCGGAACTCCAACGTTGCGTTCTTGGATAGTGTTGTCCTTACTAACGCCAAGCCCATACAGCATTTCGACATTTCCATGAACATCTTCAGGGATCTTCCAAACAATACCTTCAAACATCTCACAAATTTGCGCAGTCTCAACGTTTCCGCGAACTCCATTTCAATTCTAGAACCTGATGCTTTCAAAGGTCTCGTTGAGTTGAGAGATTTAGATATATCTAAAAACTTACTCTCAATCGACGAAATATTCGCGTTTGCCATAGACAACACGAAAAAACTTCGCATTTTGGACGTGTCAGGAAACCAAGAAATGACACTATCGGCTTTGAATATCAGACCGAATCTTAAGACGCTAATAGCGTCTGGAATACCTCTGGTTATTTTCGATGATCAAAGCTTAACCAAAACTACTCAACTTAGTTCCCTCGATTTATCAAAGTGCAACATCAAAGCATTACCGTCAAAATTAATAAGCCAGTGTCCATTATTAACTTCTGTTGATTTTTCTTCAAATATCAATATTCCTGAGATCCCAGCGCAGTTCTTCGCTCGCAACGTAAACTTGAAACAGATTGATCTGCATCACAATTCTATTACTTCGCTGAATAACGCGGCATTATTTTCTATGAACAAAAATCTGAGACTCCTGGACCTTTCGGAAAACAGCATATCCATAATACACGCTCAGCTGTTCGTTGAAAACAAGAATTTGGTTGTTTTGAAATTGAGCTCAAACAAGATAGAAAGGCTACCACCAAAAATATTTGATACACTTGTAAAAGTGATTTTGATTGATCTATCCAATAATCGTTTACTCACTCTTCCAAATGGGATGTTCGCCAAAAATATACTTCTAGATACAATTACGCTATCTGGAAATTTATTTAAATCCATTAGTACTAATACATTTCAGAAGAACGTAAATTTGAAAGTTTTGAATCTATCGAACAACAACTTGGGATCATTCTCGATCCAGATAATTTCAGACCTTAAGGAGTTGGTATTGCTAGATTTGGATCGCAATTATCTGAGCACTATTCCTGAAGATTTGTTCTATCCAGACAAACTGCTTCATCTTTACATCTCTTGCAATAACCTGACGCAGCTGCCGTTGAGGTTCTTCGACGTGCAATCGAATTATGCTAAGAAGGTTTATCTCCGTGGTAATCCGTGGAAGTGCGCTTGTTTAAACACCATGTTGGAAGCAGCAGAAGCCAATGAGGTTAACTACGAATCAGTCCTCTTCTTGGACGGTAGAAGCATTACTTGCATTGTTGGGAGCAGTATTTCTATCTGTAATGAATCTCCTTTAAACAAGCAAGACTACCTGAACTGGCAGACTAGATTTAAACAGTATCCAGAGATATGTGACTATTATTCAACGTAACTGCGAATGGTTGTCATAATTTAAGCATTATTTTGCAAGATTGATTACAAGAGTGAGACATTCAAAAAACGTGTTTTGAAAAAAATCTTGAACAAAATAAACACTTTTTGACAAGAGTTTTGTTGCTCTTGTACTAGTATGCGCCTGATGCATAGAGCACTACATTTCTTAGTATAAATCAAGAAGGAAGTTCGGTGTTTTTTTTTAATTTTATTTTATTCAGAAAACATACAGTCAAACATAAAAAGTATTAAAAACAACAATTTTCTAACATAAAAAGACCAATTAAGTTTTCATAAATTATGCAAAAGATTTTAACATTAAATGTGACAAAAAAGTAAATAAATAAAAAACTTAAGTGAAAAAATAATAATTGTTAACATTTGCGTTTTCCATGGAGGTTATCATTGATAATAAATGAAAATATCGAATGCACACCCCGAGCCATCGATGCACACACACATGAACGCGCATATAAACCATACACAAACATATACATTCATGCGGTACATTTACATAGCATAAACCACTCAAGATGTACATTCAGCAACTATCCCCAATAATTAACTCCATGAAGAAATTTTCTGTATAAATGCAGCGTGCATTTAAAAATGTCTACATCAATACATTACTATTAACTAAACTTTGTCTACACAAACTCAAAGCCAAATAAAAAAATATATTTGTATTTATCGATCATAGAATTTTTAATTCTATGGTATCGTATTATAATCTCTATGAATTTTTAAAAAATGGTAAAAAAAGTATTTTTTTTTTAAATATAAATTATTTGCCTTCTAACGGTTTACCCAAATATTTAAATTTTGGGTGCCATTTTCAACAAACTTTGAATAACTCACTATTAGAAAATGGGAATCAAATCGTAGCAGAGTGGGGTTTGAACCTCGGACCTCTGATCCGTGAGTCCGCGACACTAGCCACGGGACCACAACCCGGTTCTATTTATTTAACTATTTTGAAATTACACCACCCGCGACGTCACGAGTTTAAGACGGTGAGTTTTTCTGACATTTACAAAGTGAACCCCATACACTTCAAAACACGCTCAACATGACTACTCGGAAACCGCAAATCAAGCCCAGCACATAATTGATTTGCTATTCTGAACACTGATCACCTGAACCAGTGATGTTTCGGGGTAGTTTATTTTTAAACTATTTTAATTATTTTTTACAATCGAGAAACTTTGCCGTACACTTAAATGCTCTAATTTTTATCGCATCTAAGAAAACATTTTTTATATCCAATTTTCCGATGCACTGAACTTCCTCATTATATACATATATAATAACATTACATTACAATAACAAGTACATATATAATCTGAGGACAAATAAACACTTGTCTTACACTTCGGAGGCTAAAAGGAAACGACAAAATATTGTGGAGAAAAAAATACAGAATCAAATTATTTCAAGTCGATCGAAAATTACATAATCGGGATCTTATACCCTTACCTATTACTACTATTCTAGGGGTATCAATCATTTTATCACAAACTACAAGATGCTCATCTTATGATATGTAGTGTGTCGGTTTTTTACACATTTTTTACTCCGGGTGTCATTTATAAAATATGTTTTTGATGTGACACTTTTCTTTTAGATGTACGATGTATGTGAATGCAAAATTTAAATTTCATCTATGTATAGGGTAAACCGTCCAGTGAATGAACGATTGAGAATTCTTTCAACGTTAAAAAATATTTTCGGTATGATGGAATGACTCTGGTATACTCTAAGATACGTTTATGTCATCCTCGGTTATATAAAATAAAACTCAATAGTTCAGTATTTTGAGATATTCTATCGGTATTTTCATTAATTAATCAATATATCTGAAATGATCCAAATCGCCAGTAAATGAACACTATTTTTAGTTAATGAACACAATAAAATCCAGTCCAAGAATAGTTAAATTATTTTATTTAATCAATTTAGAAACCTGAATATTATTCCAAATTTATTATTGATAACAAAACGATAAATCAAAGATTTTTGAGTCGAATAATATCAATCTAAAACTCCGCAAGCAACTTGCCAAGACATATGTATGGAGCATATTGATGTACGGTTGTGAGACATGGTGCCTTACCGAAAGAGATAAAAAAAGACTAGAGGCCTTCGAGATGTGGTGCTACAGAAAAATATTAGGAATTTGCTGGAGAGACCACATCACTAATGAAGATGTTCTCAACAGAATCGAAGAAGGTAGGCACCTAATCAAAACCATCTCAGAGAGGCGAGCCCGGTGGATCGGCCACATTATGCGTCGTAAGGGTTTCCTGCATGACATCATAGAGGGAATGGCTGAGGGGACAAATTATAGAGGGTGCCCCCGACGGGAATATTTGGAGCAAGTGTGCGAAGATTTTAACTGCGCCTCATATGTCGAGCTGAAGAGGGCTGCAGAAAATAGAGACCAATGGAGGACGAGATGAAGGACGAGATGCAGGACTTTGCTGCAAACCAATTCCCAGGATTGAGACTGCGAAGAAGATAATATCATAATAATTTTGCCTATTATTTCTTGTCTTTTTGTATTTCTTTTCAATTTTTCGCTTTTGTGTTTTCTATTTCCTAGGCAATCTTTTTCTTTTTATTCTTAATCTCGCCTTCTTTGCTTTTCTTCGTCTTGTTTTTTCTAATATTCTTGGTATTCTTATCCCTCAAGCAAAACAACATAGAATTTATGTCTGAATCGCTATTTCAGGATACTTCAAAAAATTAAGGAGCATCGGGTTTTTTTTCTTAGGAAAGCAGTAGCTTTGACGGCCTTTCAAGTGAAAGGATTAAAAATCGGATCCGCAGCAAGGTACTCGTCTAGATCAGCTGCATTGATGCCATTGGACGTGGATAGTTAATACTAGTTCATTCACTGGAATAGAAAAACCAGAAATTAAGCTTTTAATTTTAAGTCACTAATTTCGAATACACTTTAGTTCACTTACTAAAATTTTCAAAATTTACGGAGGTACCAGTGAAAGAACACCCGTTCTTTGATTGGATTAAGACATTTTCGTTGGCCAGTAAAGGAACACTCGGTAATTTAATAAACATCGCCAAAACCTGAGTAAAATTAATATAAATTCAAAGAATTAAGACACGTTCTACAAAAATAAAAATTCATTTGATTATTTTAGTATCACGAGTAGCCACAGAGTTATCGACAAAAACACATTGTTCTTAGCTGAAATCTATATTTTCTTAAGAAAATACAACATGTGATTTTCACAACACGACCATGCTGTAACTTGTCCATAGCAGACACAGAGAATGACCAATAACGAACAAAATAATGTTATCAATCAGAAAAAAAATACACGATTCAGTATAAATGTACCGTTTTCTTATTTTAGAAGAAAATAGGTGTTTTGTTTATTCACTGGACAGCTTACCCTATGTATTTGTTTGTATACAAAAAAGGAGTGAGTGTTTTCATCAGGAAATAGGGAAATATCACATCCTACAAATACCGATAAAAATGGATTTAGAAAAATTAATTGTATTTTCAAAATCAATATGGATAAGAACCGTGCAGAAATGTTTTCATATATACCTTTAAAAATATGTCCCTACAAAAATGCGACAAGTTTGGCCGTGATAATAGTGACGTCAAGATTCGTGACGATGTTCTAAAAAAAATTTAAACGGCTGCGAACAAAATTCAAAATTAACATGATTCGTGACGTATTAGGGGCGTGGCTAATGCAATGACCGTTTTCGCGGAAATTCAAAATTAAAAACAGATTTTTTATGCTACTAATAAGTAGTCGGCCTCGTGGTGTAGTGGTCAGCGCGTTTGCCTACCACGCAAGAGGTCTCGGGTTCGATTCCCGATATGGTTGACATGGAATATATACTTAAAAGGGTGTTTTTACACTAGAATATTTTCATAGTCCCTGGACTGGTACCTGAAGCGTAAGATTGATCATCTTACCTTCATGTAACAAAAATGATCAAGATACGCTGCGATTGGTGTAGCAATGTAGTGCCCTATGCACCATTTGTTGTGGAAAACTATGATGATGATGATAAGTAGTAAAAAATTGTTTTATACTCGACAGTATAGACTATAGGCCATTATTTCTTTAACACTGTAAAAAAAAAAGTGATATTTCCCTATTGTACTATAAATATTTTTAAGAAAATATTATAAAATAGTTATTAAATATAATATTACCGATATTGTAAACTAATTAAAATTACTTAAGAATTAAATAGAGCATTTTTATTAACGATTACGAAATCGGTATCTTTATCTGACACAACATGATGCGGTTGCTCTTACACTTGAAATAACAACAAAATGTAAAAAAATATTTATGTAACTTGCGATACAAATAAAAAGTACGGAATCACAAAGTAAAATACAAGTAAGTTGACTTTTTTACCTAAACTATAGCCCTTAAAATATAGCTTGATTAGAATGACATTTGTCAGAAAAAGTGACGACATAACTTTGTAGTAACGTCAAAGGAGTTATTTATGACACACGAAAAATCATTCGTATCTGGCGTGTTTATATACTTTTTTAATACAATGCTTGACACATAAATCAACATCAATAATATAAAATTGTAAATTCAATATGGGATTGCCCTAAACTATTATCTCTCATCAACTTTAGGGTGCCTGGAAGAATGACTAGACAGGTGCCACGGTTTTGTAGCAACAATTCACGGACAGTGTATAATTGTACTGCCGTATTAAATAGACTTCATGAACTCGGCAATAGTTATTCCCACGTATCTGATATATTTAGTGTAGGGTATTGTTCCCATAGAACAAACCTTTTGAACTTTTTTAAAGATTTTGAATGGTAATTATATTTATTTATTCATGCATTTCATAATATACACAGTTTTTTGTTCACTTTGCCTAGCTGTGTGAAACAGTACTTATGATTTTCTTGTTGTTTTACTGTAGAATGTTTTATTATTTAAACTTTCTACTGAATATGCTGTATAATTTTTAAAATATAAATCTTGTTTAATTTTTGGTTTAATTTTTTTTTCAATAAATCTTGGGTATAAGGAAATTCATGATTTAAAAAAATATATATATATATTAAGCCAAATATGTTAATATTATAAATGTTTGTAAAAGGCAGATTTGCCGTTTATGTTAATAAAATAAAAATAAAATAAAATAAATCAAATAATCAGCTTTAAAACTAAAAAAAACCTTACAATATTTGAGTTTGTCCAAATGTTTGTAGACAAAAGACTGGATTTCACTCCCTCGGGGTCATTAAGATTAACAAATTACAACAGGGTAAAATCAACAAATGGAAGAATTGAAGAAATATGGATGTTCAAACATAGGCAAAATGGTGAATGTTACACAGTGTGTAAAGTGGCCACTTAAACCAGCCAAAGACAGGTCATAAGCCCTGTAAATGCCTTGACTTCCATATTCCCTTATTTAAGGTATTCTCCATCCCTGTTGTAATTTGTTAAAATAAACCTAATTATTAACGACGTTCTTACAAGGTTACATCATTTTGCAAAAACGTTTTAGAGATGGGACAAATTGATCAATTTAAATTGATCGAATAAAAAAATAGTTCATTTGATGTTGTTCATGAAAAAAGTATAAATGTGTTATTTTTTGGTGAATAATTGTGTTAAACACACTATAATAGGCTTGTTTTTGCGTTTTTTATATCAATTTTCGGAAACAGAGTTTCATGATTGCATGAAAATACTAATAAAATCGATTTGAACAGTGATCAATAATTTCCCATCACTTATGAAATTAGTTTGACAGCTGTCATTCTAATCAAGCTATATTTTAAGGACTATAGTTACAACTGTCGGCCTCGTAGTGTAATGGCCACCGCGTTTGCCTACCTTGCAAGACGTCTCGGGTTCGATTCCTGACATGGTTTCACATTAAAAATTTATTTAAAACTGTGTTTTACACTAGGATATTATATTATTCCTATACTGACACCTAAAACGCAAGACTTATCATCTTACATTCATGTAACAAAAATGTGAATTCGATTCCCGACATGATTGATATGAAATTTTATAGTGTACGTAAATATTTTTTTTGATGCAAGCAAATCGCTATCGTCACAAGGTCCTGTCCGTACATGTTCATACGAAGACAATGCGGCCGCGCGCGGTGGAAGGGGTAATCATCATTGTTCCGCGGAGATAGCCTTAGAAATCGGGACAATTTTTGCCCTGCAAATTGCTGTTTACTCGCGGACAATGGTCGGATCCTGGGGCAGTAGTAATTAACAGTATTGTATTGTCTACGTGTAAACAGCCTTTAAGCAATAGCGTGCGTTCCATAAAGGCATATAAGCAGTGCCTACCCTACTAGAATTTCATTAAAATAATAGCAAAAAATTATATCCAAAATATTAGTAACTATTTTTAAAATTTGAAAAACGCGCCAGAGATAATTCGATTAAGTAATATATTGTACCGATCAGCGCACCGCTATCGGCCCGGGTCGGGAGAAGCACGAACTACAAATGACTTTTTCTTCCATATGAACATAACGCGATGCGGAAACGATATGTGTATGTGTGGGTTTTATTTTAGTTGTAATTACGCATGTATGTGTAAGCTAGTAGGCAGTGCTTTTTGAACGTTGGTAGGTACATTGTTTTAGAAAGAACAAACGAATACGTTACTGACATCTAGCGTTTTTTTCGATTATTATTTAATAAAAGACAGTCATGTCGAATAAATAACCTCAAATTGGTTTTTGTTATAAAATTATACAATCGTGAGTATTTTTGTTTCGCGTTCATTTAAAAAAATATATATAAAAAGGGTAATTTTTTGGAACTTATTGATTTGCTAGCTAAATATGTTGGTATCTTGGAAAATCACTTGCAATTATCTAGTAGTGCATTTATTTATTTATTTATTAACGGACATTGTCCATGTATACAATTTATAAGGTTTAAATATTACAATAAAAGAATCGTTTAAAACATTTTTAAAAAAAGAAAGAAGCATTGACAAACATAAGGGACATCGAGACAAGATCTGGACTATTTATTTAGTGCTCGTATAAATCGTTGTAAACCAAAACCAAAAAAGTCCAGATCTTGTCTTGAGTTAACAATACGACAAAGGCGGGTCATTGGAGAATTTAGGCCATAGTTTTTTCTATGCTGATCGATGAACAGTACTTCATAGTTTCTCAATCTACGAGTCAGAATATTGAATTTTACTTGTCCCAGTAATGATGGAACATCGATTATACCATTTAGTATGCCGAACATATATATGGAGTCAATATTAGTTCTACGTTTTTGTAGACTAGAAATATTTAACATTGACTCTATTTCAGCATAAGAATAATTATCTCTCTCTAGTCCGAGCATCCACGCTATTTTTCGAAGCAAGCGATGTTGGACTGATTCAATGTGATTTATGCGATTGACATAGAATGGAGACCAGACCACCGAGGCATATTCTAGAAGAGGGCGAACAGTTGAGCAATAAAGAGTTTTGATTGTACGGACATTAGTAAAATCAGAGGATATTCTGTTAATGAAGCCAAGTAATTTCAGTGATTTATTATTAATTTTATTTATTTATGCATTTACGAGAATATCAAATAGAGCCCAAAATGATTTGATTTCGAGTGTAGCAACCGTAATAAATGAAAATGTAAATATATTCAAAAGAAGGATTTCGTAGCAATATATTAAATAAATTATATTAAAAATAAGAAATATATCATGTAAATTTAGCATTTATTTGGATATTTGATGTAGCTGAGGCAATTTCAATATGAACTACCTACAGCATAGTGATTCTAACTAATGTGACTAGTGAAGGAAACTGATTGGTAAGATTGATTAGGTACTTATACTATATAAAACGTACTTTTTTCTACTGCCTACCCTAATTAAAAACTCTGTGCACGCGACTGCCTTTAAGGATATATAATAATGTTTCAGGCGTTTCTTAAAAGTTTTCAATGTATTTTAAATGCCTCTTTTCATTAGTATTTCAGAAGTCCGCTTAATATAAATCAATTGCAATTTTGCATTCAAGGTTTTAATAAAATTTCAGTAGAGTCTGGAAACCATTTTAGAAATGGACAACACTATGTCAGCAGTTCAAAAAAACTTCGCAATATATTTCTTGCCGGTTATAATTGAGTAAAAGCGGTCAAATGATACTTTTAAAAGACAACAATTTGCCAATTCCGTTTAAAATATTCAAGTACCTACTTAAATTAAAATTATGTAATGAGAATAGAGCGGTTTGTTACCGCAGACGTCCACGTTTTTCTAATCGTAAAATGAAACCGATTTCTTACTGGTTTCCTAAGATTTGCAATTAGTTATAAACACACAAAAAATATATTTTAAAACATAATATTAATATTTTTGACGACTATCTGATTATGGGGTCATTATGACTATTCGAATTTGGCTTAAAAATAACATCGCGTTTTATCTGAAAATAGCATTTTATACATTGAATCTAAATTTCGGGTCTCCCCAATTTGCCATTAAAAAGTTTGAGTGTGTATTAAATCGGTAGTCAGATGGCAGAAGGGACCATCTGTAATTTTCAAAAATGTTCAGGAGAGCTGAAATAAGACTAAATTTCAAGACTTCAATCCACAAACTAAAATATTTTAGTGTTATTTTTAAATAACAAATTACCATTCTAAATAACGCTGTTTTTTTTTTTTTTTTTATATGTGTATTTACCGAAATATTTACTAAAACTTTTGAAAACTAAAACACAAAAAAAAATACAGATAGTCCCTTCTGCTATTTGACTACCGACGTAGAAGCCGAGTTAAATTTTGCTCTAAAAGAACAGCAATGTGGATTTGAAAATGGCATAAGCGACGTGGTAACAATTTCTCACCATGGTTGTTTATCGTATTCGCGATCACAATAGACCTTATATTAAATGTCAAAATATTTACATTTCGCGACGTATAATCCTGCTGCGCAATCACATATTTGAATTTCACCGGCGTAAATATGGAAAATATTCCAAAACTGCTATTTTTATTTATTTATCATTTATCATGCTATTTATTGCATTAAGCCGGCGGTTGTCAAGCCAAATTTCAAGAAAAGCAGTCGACATAGTAATTGTAACTTATTTTTTTTTGTATGGGATACTTCTTAATATTTTGCAAATGCAATATATTGTATTAATTTTTATAGTAAACGCTGATTTTTTGCCAGTGAACTGTATTTATTTACGAGGAAAACAAAAAACAAACCGACACGAGCGTTGACTTAGAGATTACACACGCGTTTACTTATGACTGCGATAAAATAAGCATGTTCATTATTAATTTGGTAATGTATCCAAAATAAAACAAGTTTATTGGATTATAATTCTACTTTATTTTTTATAAAATATATAAAGGGTATATTGTGACGCGTTTTGTCTTGTTAGGACGGAAGGTTTTTCCCCAATATAACCAAAATATTCCCCTAATATACTCAGTATACCCTAATTGAATTTTAATTACTCTACTTATTTTGGCTTGTATAGAAATACACAAACATAAAATAGCAATTATTTTTAGTACATAAGGAAAATTTGTAAATATTTAAGTTAGTTTGTTTGAAAATGTCCTAACAAGACGAAACACGTCACAATATACACTTTGTATATTTTATAAAAAATAAAGTAGAATTATAATCCAATAAACTTGTTTTATTTTGGATACATTACCAAATTAAATATGGAATTCTACCAATTGTCTGCATACACAATAAATATGTTCATTATTGTTCATTGTGATCGCTCAAATGCTTAGCCTGTTTTTTAACACGTCGATAGTTATTTGTGATTGAGCTACTGGCCAACTGTGGTGCAAAAAATGAACGTTCTTTTGACACAAATAAAAATAATAATTAGTAATAACAGCTTCAAAGTTATATAAGGTGCATTTTCATATTTATGTTTTAAGCATTTGTGTTGAAATAATATATTATTTTATTATGTGCGTAATAAGCGGAGTTTGTTTAGTGTGTCACTTTTACAAACGTCATTCTCCGTTTAGAGAGTTGATTTTGACATCACTCAAAGCAAAAAAATCTACATTTTTAGCCGTTTTTTAGCATATAAGATGGAGTGACTTCTGTTTGCATTGAAACTTTAGATGAAAACATAATTTGCCTGAATCCAATACATAGTGGATTGCATTTAACACTGCACTGGTCTTCAAATTTTATTTTCATCCCGAAACAAATACTTATGTTCTATACATAGAATTAAGAAAAGTCTAGAAACCGCATACGCACATCAAACAGGAGGCGACTAAACTACTCATAAAAAATTAGGTTTACGTTTTGACCCAATTATTTCTTTGTAGACGTCGCTCAGTACGCAACTCCTGATTTGAATTCAACTATGCCGTGTTGTGTCTTTGTCCACATTTCATGTGTAATTAGCAAATGAATGTGTAAGTAGCAAATACATTACTAAAAAAATGAATTATTTTTCCATCTGTCAGATTGTCAAAGAAAACAAAATGGAAATTTCGTTAGTGTTGCCAGGGTAGTAATTTTTTTTACCCTACTTTGCTCATCTAATGAGAGAACTAATAAAAATTGGACCTCGGATTAAACAACTCTGTGGTAATCATTTCACCGACATTATCTTTTAAATATCAAATATTATTTAACATCTTAACAAAATATCCGTTTTATGTAAAATAAAATTTGTTTTATATTTTAAGTTCAAAATTCATTAATTCAATTATTCTTATTAAATGACCCTTTACTTATCTACTCTGTTGTGTCGATCAATATTTCCGCGGGCACAATAAAATTTTAGAGAAATTAAAATATTGCTTTTTTTACCTTACATTTGTGTTTTGATTATATTTTTCCCGTCGTGCAACATTACGCAGTGACATCACGAATGCGCGCGGTGAAAGTGGGGGAATTTTCGGACACAGTCCGATGTATTCAAATACGATTCTACGCTCCTTCTGGACTATTCTTAATTCTATGGTTCTATATACCCGTATATATATAAATGAATGTATGTATGTTTGTCTTTTATGAACTCACTGGACCGATTTATATGCGATTTTTTTTTCAAAATAATCTAATTTACGTGAAATAGGTTTGTAAATAATAATATCTTCAATATGTTCTATATGACTAAATGCATATTCCAAAAATTCGGAGAACGTTGTTTTTTGTATATTAAAAAAAGTTTGTATTTTAACGTTTACAAACATCACTTTTTAATGGATACTGATTTTAATAATTTCCTTACAATTTCTGCATATTGACTTTTTTGAAATGGATTTTTAGTAATGCTTAAATAATTTTAACAGACATTTGATACATTTTCGAAAAACGGATTCTTACACAAAATGCACCACTGTCGGTAAATAGCGCAGAGTTTGACATTTGCAAAAAGAATTCTAAATTTAAAAATGAATTATTTTATGTTTTGGAATTCAATATTTTAATATTATTTTTTTTTAGTTTAAGAATTCAATCAAAAACAAGTACCTAGGTACCTATATATTAATAAAGAGTATTTTTCCTTTTATCCGGTCTTGTCACGCTTTTACGACATAGTCATTTTTTTATCATTATTTATTTATTGACAGACTCATACAGTCCATTCCAACAATGGCAAACACATTTTCTCATACTACATACAGATACAGATAAAATAAAATAAAACTTAATAAAATTAAAGCTAGGACAAAAAAAATTACTGCCTCAAGAAGATCGTCTATCTTAGTCCTTTATTTTCTTTTAGTTTTTAATTAAATATCAAGATCACGTCAAACCCCGGCTGGCGGTTAAAGAATGACTAAATTCGCGTTGAGCATGAGTTAAGTTTTATAATTCTAGAATGCTCAGGGTGAAACGTGGTCTGATTTTTATTCATTAACACGTATTTTCTTATAGATTATGGCATGAGAGTAGTGATTTTTGCATAATTTTGATTTTAGCACGACGAGGCCTCTTAGTCAATCACATGAGGAGATAAAACGAAAAACTTACCCTTATTACGAATATACAAATAGCTTAAAAAAGTCCAAAATAAATAACACGTGTCCTGATTTACGAAAAAACGTTTGTTCAACCAGCTAGACAACGTCTGTCGGGTTCACTTGTATATAATACATAATTATTCTGTACGTGTGATACCAATGAACTTCTCCTAAACGGCTTAACCGATTTACGTGCGCTTTTCAGCGAAATATAGATCTGTACGTTGCGCGGGTTCGTAGATATTTAAGTTTTCAATATAATCTGTAAAATAAAGAATACAGAGTTGCATTCGAATAGAAAGCATACACAAAAAAAACGGAAGGATGTTGTTTTTTGTGTGTAAAAAAAATTTGTTTTTGAATGTTTACAAACAACATTCGCTTTTTATGGATCCCAACCAGATTCTTTCCTCACACTCCTTATAATTTCTCCCTATTTGTTTCTTTTCAATGGATTTTCAGTAATGATAAAATAATATTGAAATAGGCAGTAACAGAAAAACCTACCAAAAACCCGATTGCGCTTATTTAACCGAAAAGAGAAACTTACAGTAAAATATATAAAGGTAGATAAAACTTAATAACTAGAAAAATTAAAACAAAATTTTAAAAATAATAAAAAACATAATCATATAAGAATGATAAATTTACACCCATGTGGAAGAAAAGCAGAGTGTGACGTTTGCAAAAAGAATTCAATATTTGAAAATTCATAATTTTTACTTTTAGAATTCAATCATAAACAAGTACCTAGGTACCTACTTATCAATGAAAAGTCTTTTTCCAAGGTAATAGCAGGCAAGCCAACGTTCGGGCAGGACAATGTCTGTTGGGTCCGCCAGTATACAATAAATTATATCCTGATAAACATAGTGATTTTAAAATAATAACAAATTAAAAAATAACAGCGATGATAATACGATACATAAAATATTTCATGTCAACCCTCCCTCCCCTCCCGAATCGAACCCGGACCTCAACGTAGGCACGTGCCAACCACTACATTACGAGGCGGGCTTTACTCCACCCGATTTCCTTTTTCAGGATTTTTACCTGAGATTAGCCATCGAGTCAAAAAGACTGATCCAGGATTCTGGTTCTATTTCACACAGAGAACTGTTTGCCTCATCATATTACAACAGAGATAAAGTACAATGTGGAGAAGGAAATAAAGAAGTCTAGGCATCTACAGGGCTTATGACCTGTCATTGGCTGGTTTAAGTGGCCACTTTACACATTGTGTAACATTATCCATTCTACCCATATTTGAACATCAATACTCCTTCGATTCTTTCATCTGTTGATGTTTGTGAAGTTAAAGAGCTGAAACCTTTATTTATGCAGGTGAGATTCATCTAATTTAATTATTTCACCTACATACTAGGCAACGCCTGAAAATTTGTTTTTCAATTTCTATACTTCTTCATGGACCAGATGGATTCATCAACAATTCTTCATTGTTCTTCATCTCTGTTGTAATATGTTAATATTAACAGCTCCCGGGGAGTTGATACCAGTCCTTGTCTACAAAAATTTGGACAAACTCAAAATATTGTCGATTTCTTGTTGCATTAAATTTAATCTTCACTACCGTTTTAGTGTTTTATTAAATATCAGATTATTCGCTTTATGTCAAGATCTTTAAGTTGTTTTTTTTTTACTCAATGAGCTAGGTACAAGTACAGTATAATATATGGATAACATTTAATAATTCAACTTATCACAATACATTTGAATTTATAACTGACGAGTAATATATGCGATCAAATTTGCTTTTTTCAAGTAATTAAAGAGGTTCTTGTTAATCCATTAGAACATAGGGTATGTATATAAAATTGCTTTATTTATTTAAAAAAAAAAAAAACAAAACTGGACATTAAAAGCATACAATTAGAGATGATTCAGTATTTTTTTCAAATATTTTTAATTTATTTAAAAAATGAGTATAAAATTACAAAATAAATGGAACATACATACATAATTAATAATAACGTTTTTACCTCTCTAATAATGTGGAGGGAGTTCGTTTTACATTTATTTTTATATTCATTATATAGTACACATATGTATTATATTTTATTTACATTTCATTTTTACTAACAGATTCCTTCGAATCAGATATTCTATTCTAGAAAATACAAAATGTTCCACTGTATGGTGATCAGGGTGTGAGTTTCATGCGTTTTCATTGAGAATGATTTTTTTAAATATTAACTGTTGATTTTAGGGTTTCTGATTTTTTTTTCCTAACATATGAATAATGATTTAATACTACAGTTGTATTACATATGTGTAAAGTTAAATTATTTGGAAATCTGGAGTTTCGAGAATTTTGTAAATTAGTGGTTTTTTTTCTTTGAGGATTTGTATTATAGATGCTTTTTTAAAGAGGTCATCAATTGAGGATATATCAAGTTCTTTAAAAATTTAATTTGAAAGGTAAGTTCTAGGCTTTTAAATACAATTTTAGCGACGGTTTTTTGGGCAATCAAAAGTGGACGACTTGTAAGTTCCTCCCCAGCCCATGATTCTATACTGCAGAATAGACTGTATAATTGCATAGTAAACAGTTTTTATACTTTTTGGAATGAAATCAATCAATCGAATGCATGCGATTACTTAAATCATTTGAACGAATGAATCAGTGAATGGATGAATGAATGAATAAATGAATGACTGACTGAATGAAAAAATGAACGAATATATGAATAATCTTGGAAGAAAGGGGCAATTCTTACAGATTTCGGGAAATTCGAGGCCACCCCTCCTCCGAATTCCGAAGATCCTGACTTTTTACTCAATGAATCATTCATTCGATTTTTTTTTAAATTACTAATCATTACATACAATCGTGGTTTTCACGATTAAATTTCGTTGGTTTAAAAAAATACGCGTATGGTGGTGGTCAGATAAGACCCTGTTTTTAATGTCGCTTTTTTTTACAGATTTTCAATAATACTTAACCATCAAAATAGGAATTAAATCAATAGAAAAACATGTGGAAAATGAATTTTGTTAAGGAAAATGATTCGCACAAAAATTACTTTTCTCATATCGATAATTTTAAATACATCATCATCATCATTTCACCGAAGTGGTACATAGGGTAATACATGGGTACTATAATTGCATCGCATCTGAATTGTTTTCATATGTATATATTTATTTTTTTGGATACGTATTTTTGTTTATTTCTTTATATATAAATTATACATTTGTGGATTTATTGCCAAATTCCAACTTTTCCAACCAACTGATAATATAAAGGTGTTATTAAGATTATTTAAGCTTTCACATTGATCCAAAAAACGTATTATTTATAAAATCTTATTGTAGCATTATTTTTCTTTTTCATTATAACCTAGCTCACTAGTCACTTTATGTTCATGTTAAATTATTCTCAATTTTAATTTGCTATATTTATATTTAGAACATAAGGTTTTCTCACTTCTATTTGTTATCTTTTATTTGTCATCTTATATCTATATGTTTCTTTTTTACTTTTTTGCAGTTTAAAAAAAAAAAAAAAAAACTAATTTGTTTAGTTTTAATTATTTAGTTGAATTATATAGTTGTATTTCATATTATATATTACATAATGAATTTTTCACTGCTGTGATTATTTCTGTAAAAGGTTCTTTAAACCGTTGATATATAAATAAATAAAAAAATAAATAATCAATCATTTTCGAATCCTGTAAATGACTTCGCTTCTCAAAAATGTTTTCCCTCTCTGTCGCAATAAATTGAATCTTAAAAACTGCCCAGGGAGGAAATCCAGCTTGTCTACAAACATTTGGACACACTTCAACTTTGTTACTTAAAATCATTTTTAAAAATGCGGTCTTGATCATTTTTTTGCATTTAATGTTAACAAATTACAACAGGGATGGAGCATTCCTTAAAATAGGGAATATGGAATTCTCGGCATTTACAGGGCTTACGACCTGTCATTGGTTGGCTTAAGTGGCCATTTTACACACTGTGCAACATCCACCATTTCGCCTACATCTTCCATATTGCCATATTTCTTCAATTCTTCCATTTGTTAATTTTAGTGAAGTTAAAGAGCTGTAACCTTTATTGTTATGAAGAGATTCATCTACAAACATTTGGACAAACTCAAATATTGTTTCTTAAGGTGTTATGAACTAACTGAATACATAATATAATAAATATTTATATTATGTAGGTGTAGCTCAATTCAATGGTGACACAAGTCTAAATTTGCAATTTGTGCCGCTGTATGGGACAATGCATTTTGAACGTGCTGAACTCTCTAGCGCGATGTTTCTCAACAACATCTAATCTTCAAAGGACCAAATCGAATCCATCTTCCATCCACCACAGCCACATAGTTTCTATGGTGTTACGCCATCATATTTCTGCGTCCTCATTTTACGCCGCTTTTACACCTGCGCTGCGTTCTTTTAATTTAATAAACGCAAAGAGGAAGGTAAATTTAAACGTAATGCGTCGAATCCGGATTTTAGAATCGCGGGTAATGTTATCAATTGGTTATTGTTTTCTTAATCATTCAGTTATAAAGCCAACATCTATGTATCATATCTGTACCTTAAAGCAGTGGTTCCCAACCTTTTTGTCGCCGCGGACCGGTCAACGTTTCATTATTTTACCGCTGCCCACTGGGGGGGTAGACATTAACGAATTTTTAAAAATAAAACATTCAATACCGAAAGTCTATATAAAATATTTATATTTCAAACAGTAGACACTATTTATAAAATAAATTCTATTTTACAAATATTTAAAAAATAAAAGAATTTGGAATGAATAAGTCACTCAGATACCAATATAATATTAAAATTCCTAAATTCCACACAAGTCATGGTCAAAACAACTTTGTATTCAAAAGTGTAAAAAATTATAATAATCTTCCTAATGAACTAAAAACTATTAAAAATAATATATCAATAAATAAATTTAAAGTAAATCCAAAAAAATTTTTGAACACGTGTAAAAACTACATTAAATTTTAAATAGTTTGAATGTATTATTGTTTTATGTTTTTTCTTTAAACATCATATGTTTTTATTTTTTCTCATGTACTCGTATTTAAAATTATATAAACTCTTATAATAAACAATAAATAGCTACAAAGTGTAAGTCACTCTCCAAGAACAAGAGTTAGTCTCTTTTTTTTGTAAAGTTACAGTGATAACATTTACTAAATGTGTAAAAGTAGATATGTTTAGAATTTTACAAAAACATGTACTTTTTATGAAATTTATGAATAAAAATAACAAAATTTAAAATTAAAAAATTAAAAATTAATAACAATATATTGTATACAATATATAATAATTCTCCACAATATATCACATAAAGAAAGGTTCGAGAAAATTCAATGGACATTTTTTAGACATCTTAACTGGAGATGCAGGAATACCGATCTCAATTATATGTCTTCCTGCAAAAAGCACCACTTGCTTACTTCAGAAGATTGCCGTCTACTATAAGACATGGGGGTGCTTCATGACATACTTAGTGGACGCCTTGATAGTCCGGCTCTTATGTCGGAGTTATCATTAAATGTCCCCGGCTACCGCACCCGTCACACGTCGAGCTCTCTATTTCATGTGCCAGCAGTTCGCACGAACTATACATAGAACTCTCCACTTATACGTTTTGCTCGTGAATATAATTTGAACTTTCCCTTTATTGATCGATTTGATTGTAAAAAAATAACATTTAAAATGCGCGTCTTAAAACATACTTTTTTGTCTTATAATTAGTTTCAATAATAAAGTCTTATTTTATTTTATCTCTAATTCTTAATATTTTGTATATATTTATATTTTCGACACTTGTGCAATAATATTTACACACATGTCCACCCTCATTCCAATATAACACCCACTCACCCACCCTCTCACTCACTTACACTCACACAAACACACTAGTATGTATTGTACGTGTATTTAATTTATTTCTGTGAATATCTGTCATTGGTTTTATTCTCTGTATCTTTCATTTGTTATATTTTTGTTACATGTATTACTGTTGATATCCCCAATAAATAAATAAAAATTTACACCTGTGGTACATAAGTTATAGTGACAAATAATAGTAGAGAAAACACAAGGTTTGTGGGAAAAATGAATAAAAACAATGAAGGTATTTTTAAGGTTCAACGGAAGGTTGAAAGTATTTTTTTCCAAGATAGAGAAAATAACTTTGAGAATGCTTGGGGTTTAATATAGGGATTTTAATGTTATTCTGATATCTTTCAGATATATTAACTTGAAAGTAACTGTTATTTATATATTTTCTTTGAAAGTTTTGATGTTAAAGTTTTATGTGTTTTGATTTAGTGTTTGTAATTGAATCGTGTTTAAACATGCCTTCAAAATAAAATACAGTTTTCCTTAAAAATAAATAAAACCAGAGATAATATATTAACTTAATGCTAAATGAATGAGAACCCTGAGCTTGCTTCATTGAAACGAGATGAATAGGACCATAGACAAAGGAGTATTTGATTGGACCTACCTCTACCAAAACCGGGGTAAAAAGTAAATAAATATTTATAGTTGCGAATTAATAAAATGATTTATGGAAAAACACGGTTTTGTTTTCCTCGTGCAGGGAATGACCTAAGAATATTAATTTCCAGTCATTTCAGCACTATGATCAATTTTATAGGTGTGTTCGATTTTCTAAAAGTAATTTTGATTTTTAAGCAGGCCCTTGCGCGGCCCAGTACCATTTGGTCTACGGCCCAGTACTGGGCCGCGGCCCGGGGGTTGGGGACCACTGCCTTAGAGGATAAAACACGGGAATCCAATTTTTCCCCTTTCGAAATATTAAATATGCAGAAATTATCACAAAAAGCTGTTTTATATATAAAACAGCTTTTTCAAAATAAAGTTGCTCTATTTTTTATTTAGGGTAGTAATCATAAACAGAAAATATAAAAGGAAAAATTATGAAACCCACTAAACCACGAAACCAGTTTGTCAGCATGCTTATTATTTTTCCTTTACAAAGAAAAAAAGTTAAATAAATCATATAAATTTAATAAGGTATATTATTAAGAACTAAAAGCATACGCATTTTTCACACAAAATTTATTTACAAAAATTTAAATAGTTGACTGTTAACATAAAATAAAAATTCACATTCATAATGTAGCGAGAGGTTTTTTTGAAAAATATATGTAAATCAAAAAACGTAGTACTTTATATAATTGGTACACATATTATTTATATTCTTATGTATTTCATTGCTTTATATTTGTTTTATTATATATTTTACTTTATGTTTAAGTAACATGTATTCTTGGCACATAAATATCCTTAATATTTGTATAATAACCAATATTCAATGCAGGAAATCCGTAAAAAATCTAGGAGTACAAATGGATGAACACCTCTGCTGGCGAGCTCATACTAATGAATTAAGCCGCAAAATATTTTTCAGTCTACACTCACTTAGAAGGTTGCAAAAATTCTTACCCATTAGTACTAAATGCACCCTTGTACAAGCATTACTACTACCCATTCTAGATTACGCTGATGTTTCCATGACTGATTTAAGCTGTGAGCAACTCGATAAACTTGAACGACTTCAGAATACATGCATAAGGTACATTTTTGGTCGTATGACCACATTTCTGATTATCGTAGGCAACTGAAATGGCTCAAAATTAGACAGCGGAGAGACTACTACTCCCTCTCACTTCTGTTCAATGTACTTCATAGTCCTAACGCTCCTATATACCTGCGTGAAAAATTTCAACGCTTATCAGTTCATGGTTTACCTCTTCGTTCTAATTCTCAAGGCACTCTCTTAATACCCATCCACAATTCCTCTTTCTTCTCTAACTCATATAGTGTCCATACGGCTCGACTGTGGAATCATCTCCCATCCATTATCAAAGATGTTACTACATTATCTCTGTTTAAATCACGTCTGAAAAAACATCTCCTTTCTCTTCCTTAATCTCTCCTCCTTTCCTTTTTCCTCTTTCCTCTTTTTTTCCTTTTTCCCATTGAGTAATAGTTTTGATTTAAAGTTATTTATAAACTAATACGTTTATTTCTATTTTTATATACTTTTAGCTTTTTAATCTTTTTTTTCTTTTGAATATGTTCTGTAACTTGAATTATAAAAATAAAACTTTTATTTCATTTGTTGGTTGGAAGAAATTGCCATTTGGCAATAAGCCCGCCAATGTACAAATAACATTATGTACAAAAGTTAAATAAAAAAAATAAAAAAATAACAATTTTTAATTTCTTACATTTGATTAGCTAGCCATATAATTAAGTAGTTTTAGTTTTTCTTTTTTATGTTATTGTTTTATTAGTATATTATGCTCTAAAGATAGAGAATCTTTATCTTAGAACAGGCTGTGCCATGTTAGATGAAGACTATCATAAACAGAGAACACTCCGTTTTCATTTTACATTAATCGGTTTTATATTTTTTTATTTTTTGTAGACGGTACCACCTGTTTCATGAACCAATAAGTAAAACATCGTATGTTAAAAATGCTTTTTTTCGTAGGACTTTTTCAATGTACAATACAATATTTAAAAATATAGATTACACAAACATCACTCTGTCAGATTTAAAATTTACACTAAAAATGTATTATGTAACTTAGTAGACATTATAATAATAAATATGTACATCTTCCCTCCCCTCCTTATCCTCTCTTCAAGCATTTTTGTCCTTATCTCGCCCAATTTACAGTAACTTAATGTTCTTAAAATTAATATTTAAAAAATCTTTGATTATTGAGTACATGAAAATAACATTTTTATATGTACAAATTGTATGTATTTATTTGATATGTAATATATTTTCTTTACTAACTTTGTATACTATGTGGAAATCTGTTATTAGTTCTGAGTGTATGCACTATATTTGTTTGTTTACTAAAAATATGTATGTAGAACTGTTGATTTCCCAAATAAAATAAAATAAAATAAATAAATACAGATTCCCTGTAATTGAGTATGTATATTATTTTTTTGCAATAAATTTATAAATAAATATAAAGCCTTGTTACATATTAGCCATTGAATTGTTTTTTCTTAAAAGTTTTGTCAACATTTCATTTTAAAATCTGCTTAGGAATCTTATTGGAAATTGTAGGAATTGTATAATGAAGTGTTCTTTGGCCATACTTGTTTACAAACTTTGGTAATGACAAGCCTTCACGTTGTGCTAGCCTTGTATTATATATAACAACAAAGTTAGTGCTTCAAATATAGAATTAAGAATATTATACTTTTAATTTCTTATTTATTAAACCAAAGAGAAATATAACTGGATCTGCAATGAAAAGCTAGCCTAGAAATCGATAATTAATTCCGATTACATAAATATCACGTTAAAAGGAAAAGCATTACTGGAATTTATGTTTCAACGAAATTGAATATAGACCTTGGCAGTTTTACGAAATTCTGATTCTCATCGCGTTAACAACATTTCGCAAAGACAATAAAAATAACAAAATCCGTGTAGCTTTATATTTGAATAATGACCATAACTATAATTATAAAATTAGTCACAATTCACAAGTGTCACTTTTAAATTAATCGGAATGCCATGAAAGTTGTTTTACAAACCTCTATGTAAGCATTCATAACTCTTGAATATTTAAAATTGAAATGTATTATTCTATAATAACATCGCAACAGGCGGCTATCTAAAACATTCAAATTCGTTAGTGAAAATTCTTGGTGAAATTCAATTATTAATTATTATTTATTTGTTTTATTTTTATTAATTTTTCACGCCCATAAGGCTTTTACATACATTGAAGTTATATAAAACATGAGTATATAAACAACATAATTTTTAAAAAATACAATATAAAGCAATAAAAGATAGAACAGTGTTTAGAAGTAAAGTTGGTATAAAAAAAGAAGATGATATAAACAACATAAATTCTAAAAAAATACAATATGAAAAATTAAAGATAGGATCAGTGTTAAGAAGTATAGTGGTATAAAAATAAGAATAAAAAATGAGTGTATAAACAACAAAAATATTAAAAAATACAATTTAAAGAAGTAAAATATAGAACTGCGTTTAGAAGTTTGGTTGGTTTAAAAAAAAATTTACTTAAACCAGCCAATGACAGGTCATAAGCCCTGTAGGTGCCTAGACTTCTATATTACCTTCTCTAAAATGTTCTTCATCTCGCTTGTAATTTTATAGTTTATACCGACGTGTCTAGAATCCCTCGATACGTTTATCTACGAATTAAAAGTGTCAAAATTTTTGTTCCACCGAGCAATTTTTCCTTTAAATTATGATTTATTAAAAAAAATTATCCTTTACAGGTTGGCACTTTTTTTCTTTAAAGCCTATTAAAAATATTAGCGAGAAATAAGTAAGTTTTGAAGTCGAATTAAATTCCGACGTAACTGTCATTTTAATAAAACGAACGCCTAGATATGAAAATAATGTCACTAGGTTCTGTCCTATTAACAAATAAGAGTATCTAGGCGTCAGACACAGATTATTTGCGTCAGAAAGTTACCACTCTAAAAAAATAATTTAGTTATTAATTTTTTTCCATCTGTTTTACTATCTTTACGAGTGTATGTATCGAGACGTTATAGGAGCCGGCTTTGTAGTCAATCGGTAGATACATACCGACGATCGTTAAGCGTACCGTCTAGGTAATTTCCAAAAGTCATGCAAAATTCATGTTCAAGCGAGCATTTTTTGCTTAAATTGGGATTTATTGGAGTTTATAATCGCTTTGAAGTGAGCTCTTTTTATTACAGAAGCCTATTTAAACTATAAATGAGAACCATTTTAAATGTTAATGGCGTAAGGAACGCGGTCTAATTCTTTGCGGTCATTCCATTGGCTTATTTCGATCATATGATGTCGATATGACAAGTAGGTAGAACATACCGAGGTAAGATACAGATAGTACAGAAGTTAAGTATACCGTCTCGATATATACAGATGAAGATGGCGTTCATAATCGAGGCACAGAACGTCCCCAGGTGACCCTGAAGGCCAGTCACCGGCGGCGCACCCAAGAGCAGCAGATTTACCCAAAGACTACTGGTTGCAAACCAAATTTTGCCACCGCTCATACCTACTCAAACTAATTTTACTAAACAGGAGTCACCGGACGTGTCTGGAGCTTGAGGTTTTTGATTGCGGGTGCCCCGGTTAGTGGATATCTTTTGCTGAGGACTTCCCTGAGCACGAAATATACGTCTCCTTTATTGCTTTAAAAATTCTTCAATTATTACAGTGAAGGGGGCAGTGAAAGTCTTGATGACCATGATTCCTTTTCCGCACCTAATGGTGCCTAGGGCACAGCATTGATACACCAATCGCAGCGTATCTTGATCATTTTTGTTACATGAAGGTAAGATGATCAGTCTTACTCTTCAGGGACCAGTTCGGGGACTATGAAACATTATAGTGTGCAAACACCCTTTTAAATAAATATTTCACATCAACCATGACGGGAACCGAACTCTAGAACTCTTGAATGGTAAACAAACGGCTGACCATCGTATATCATTAGAATCATAAATATCCGATCTAAATAGGTATACAATATATTTTTAACACTATTCCCGACTGGTGAAAATACCCTATTATTGATTAAAATAATAAATTATCTTTGTAGTCTGGTAAAAGTTCTAAAAAAACATTTATCGCATATAAAAAATGAAAAAAGTAGAGAATTTGTTCGGACACGCCTCATATGTAATTTTATTTTATTTTATTGACATAAACGGCAAATCTGCCTTTTACAAATATTTATAATACTAACATAGGCTTAATTTTTTTTTTTAAAAACATGAATTTCTTCATGCTCAAGATTTATAAAAAAAAATAAACCTAAAAATTATACAGCATATTCAGTAGAAAGTTTAAATAATAAAACATTCTACAGTAATTCAACAAGAAAATCATAAGTACTGCTTCATACAGCTGGGCAAAGTGAAAAAAAACCCGTATATATTATGAAATGCATGAATAAATAAATATAATTACCGTTCACCATCAAGAGTTCAAAAGGTTTGTTCTATAGGAACAATACCCTACACTAAATATATCAGATACGTGGGAATAACTATTCCCGAGTTCATGAAGTCTATTTAATACGGCATTACAAGTATACACTGTCCGTGGATTGTTGCTACAAAACGGTGGCACCTGTCTAGTCATGAAAATTCTAATTTTTTAACTTAGTAAGTAAAATAAAATGATTAGTAAGTGGAAATAACATTAATAATTAGTGCTGATTCTGTTTATCGACGAAGTGAAAGTAGTATAGTTAAATTCAATACATATCGAGTCTGGACTTCAGACCTTACCATTCCAATGTGCACGACAGATATCGCCTTGTCTCCTTGTCTGTGGCCATCCTCAAATCATCCTCTTCACATTCGCAGCCCGTGTCATTTCCTTCCAAAAAATTCCACCCCTGTTGATTATACTTGCACCAGTCAACCCTACCCTCAGTCTGTTAAGAGTTTTCTTCGTAGGGAATTCTAAACCGTGAGCGGTGTTCGTGCTTTTAGACGGCGTTTTTGCCTTTTAAAAGGTTTTGTAATCATTTTGGAGAATTGATCATGTCGGTAAAGGTCGACTCTTGAACGCATTGCAAAACTTCTATTACCTACAAATACGTCAATTAAATAGGTATTAGGTAATACATTTGTTTACAACCAAAAAGATCTGTTTCCGTTCCAAAGTATCAAGATGTCAGCAGTTAGCAGTTGTTCGCGGTCTAGTAGGCTGGTTATATTGATAATGATCTTGGCATACATAAAGTTAGAGGTAAAATGAAGTAATATTATAGGGAACAATAACCTAAAATATTGCTGGTGGGTTGAAAGCATCATGTGACGTTTCGTGTCACTTTATAGCCCACAAGTATATTAGCCCAAGTATTTTTTAAATTTTTTTTATTAATAAATTTCGTAAAAGGCACACGTTTAAAAAAAATCTAAACATATCTACATTTACACATCTACTAAATGATATCATGTAACTCTCCAAAAAAAGAGACTAACTCTAAAAAATAAAAATAAAATAATAATAAAAATAATTTGTCTCACAGAGAGGGAAAACATTTTGAGAAGGAAATTTTCCGGACTTATGACTTTTTATTGACTGGTTAAGATAGCCATTTTACATTTGTGTAACATTCACATTTTCCGTCACATTGAAAATGACCGAGGGCTGGTATTCTGAACGGAATTTCGTGCGAAGAGATCATTCTCAGTTTCAGTTTCAGTACTGCAGAACAGCGTTTATTTTATTTTTTTAAATGCATATTACAACAATGTTTGAGCATGTCCAATGCTTGCAGACTGGCTGGATTTCCTCCCTAGGAAGTTATTCATATTTAAATTTATTTCAACAGAGAGGGAAAACATTTTTGAGAAGGGAATATGGAAGTCTAGGCATTTACAACGCCTGAAAACAATTTTCCGATTTTCAATAAAAGTCAACAGATGAAAAAATTGAGGGAATGTGAATGTTCAAACATGGGCAGAATGATGAATGTTACACAGTATGTAAAGTGGCCACTAAAACCAGCCAATGACAGGTCATAAGCCCTGTAAATGCCTAGACTTCCATATTCCCTTCTCAAAAATATTTTCCCTCTCTGTTGAAATAAATTTATACATATTACAATTTGTTACCCACTAAGTCTAAAGACTTTTCAGTGGGACACATTTTTTTCTTTTTTATGACATTATGTTTATTTCACATTATTTTAGTTATATTATATAATTTATCTATTCACAGGCACGATGAAGTATTTAGTCATCGGTTCTTTTTTTTCATTTGAAGATCTTTAATGTTAATAACGGTTTTTTTAAGATCATTTAACAACCTTGGGATAACGCAATTTTACGTTCGCTCTCCGAAGTCATTTGTAATTCGAGGAACGATCAGGGAGCCCTTAGTTTTTAATCTAGTGCTGTGAGTGTGGGAAACTCTTTTTTTATATTCCGGATCAACAAAGTGATCTACAGTCAATTTGTATCACAAAGCAATTTACTGGCAGGATTCTGTTAGCGTGTATTTAGTACTATTGAAATTTTTGCTACTGCTATTTTGTCTTTTTTGTTAATCAGAGATTTACGGATCTAGGCTTGTAGGGGGAGAGTTAACAAATTGTAAACTTTCGCCTTCCACACAGTAGCCAGGCTCTTTATATACCTAGGCTTGGAAGGCGAGAACTATTCACAGAGGCCCGGCACAATAGATCTTCACAGGTCGCAGTGACGTCAGGAGCTTGCATAGCACTGACCGCCACCACTAAGATTATTTAGTATTATTGTGCGTTTACACACGTAGTGTGTTGCCTGTTTTTAAAAAACAATCTTTTAAAAAGGAAGAAGAAGCACTCTTTATTCAGTAATGCACAATTTTTAATTCATAAAAAGTTAAAATAATGATCGTGGGAAACTTCCCAAGTTCTGTAATGCGAATAAAAATCTTTCTTTTACGGCTCAGAGAGTAAAAATATCATTAACTCTCCGCGCGATATCATCCCTCCGAAGGGCTGGCTAGGGTCAATAATCACATCCCCAAAGTGCTGTAGGGATATTCATATTATACACCTGCGCCCACTTCTGACCCCATACACCGGCTCAGAGATCAGCTGATAGTGAAAACGGCTAAAAGTTTTATGAGTCACTAGGGCTGGCTCATTAACTCCATATTTAAAGAATAAGAGAACGAGCCCCGGTGTGGTAAATGATGAATAAACTTAGCGTGTAATATAATATGGAATGGTCCATTAGAATTAAGTTTAATTTCGTCACAATAGATCTTCAATAGACGTCAGGAGCTTGCATAGCACTGACCCCCACCACTAAGATTAAGAATAATCAGAGATCTGAGTTTAAATAGAACCGATTCGCAATAGCTTGGCTCCCATTTTCTGTCAAGAGTGATTTATTCGTTGAAAATGGCCTTGAAATTTAAAAAAAATGTCAAATCAGAGCGCAAATACTTCGGTCTTAAAACTTTTTTCTGTATTTATGAGATTTGTATCGTTATAACTGTGAATCAACAATCTGCAGAGACAGTAGAGATAGTTTGTTCTTCCTACGGATTATAGTATAACATCTTTAGATTTCCGTGACCGTAAAATACTGCTTGGGTGTATAACATATACTAATATGGTATCGAGATGTTCCGCAGAATGGTGCGTTTATATCCGATAGTTCGGTTATTTTAAACGATAAGGTCAGGTGTGGCAAGAATAACAAAAACTCACCCATCAAAATCCATAGCATTGTCGGTCAGACAGAAAGATGCTTTGTTGTTCCAGAATCGAAACAACAATGTTACTATTGGGTTCAGATATTTTTCAAAGAGGAATAATTTTTGAGACTGCATTTGTTTGACACTCTTTCCCCGAGTTAAAACGAAAACCCTTTGTTGTGATCATTTAAATAATTAAAGCATAGAATTAAGAATAGTCCAGAAACCGCATACGCGCATCAAACAGAAAGCGGCTTAACTACTCTCAAAGGAATAGTTAACCCATTAGTTTCTTTGTAGACGTCGCTCAATACGCAACTCCCGATTTGAATTCAACTACGCCGTGTTGTGTCGTTTTAAAATGTATAAATGCTGCTGGGATCTCAAAGAAACAGGATGGGTAACATTTTATGTGTTAGTTGCAAATGCATGTGTAAATAGAAAATGAATTACTTAAAAATTAATTAATTTTCCATCTGTCAGATCGTCAAAGAAAACAAAATGGACATTTTGTTAGTGTTGGCAGGGTAGTCAAATTTTTTACGCTACTTTGCTCATTTACATGAGTGAGGGAATCATTAGTGAGGGAACTAATGAAAATAGGACCTCTTGGATTAAACAATGCCGTGGTGGACATTTGACCAATATTATCTTCAAAACATCAAATATTATTTAACATAACATAAAAATATCAATTTTATGTGAAATAAAATTATTTTATTTTTTTTAGTTCAAAGTTCATTAATTAAATTACTCTTATTAAATGATCCTTTACTAACCTACTCTGTTGTGTCAGTCAATGTTTCCGCGCATACAATAAATTTTTAGGAAATTCAACAAATTACTTTTTTTTTAAATGAAATTATCTTACATTTGTTATGGTTATATTTTTCGTGATCTGGCAACATTACGCGGCGACTTCGCGCATGCGCGTGGTGAAAGTGGGGCAAAGGGGGGGGGGGGGGGTTTTGGACACAGACCAATGTATTCAAATAAGGTTCTACGCTCCTTCTGGACTATTCTTAATTCTATAGATTGAAGGTACCTGCAGTTACTCTAGTTATTTGTAGTAAAAGAAATAATATCTATATTATGACTTTATTATTATTATTTTTTTTTTATTTAACTTTTTGTACATAATGTTATTTGTACATTGGCGGGCTTATTGCCAAATGGCAATTTCTTCCAACCAACCAATAAAATAAAAGTTTTATTTTTATTATTCAAGTTACAGAACATATTCAATAGAAAAAAAAGATTAAAAATTTAAAGATATATAAAAATAGAAATAAACGTATTTGTTTATAAATTACCTTAAATCGAAACTATTACTCAATGGGAAAAAGGAAAAAAGAGGAAAGAGGAAAAAGGAAAGGAGGAGAGATTAAGGAAGAGAAAGGAGATGTTTCTTCAGACGTGATTTAAATAGAGATAATGTAGTAACATCTTTGATGGTGGATGGGAGATGATTCCACAGTCGAGCCGCATGGACACTATATGAGTTAGAGAAGAAAGAGGAATTGTGTATGGGTATTAAGAGAGTGCCTTGAGAACGAGAACGAAGAGTACGAGAACGAAGAGTATTATATATCTATAGGACACCAAGTCGTTAGAATATAGGCATCTTCCAGGAATTATCAAGCAGCCAGTAGGCCACATGGCGGTGGTGTCTACCTACTCGTACAATCTACAAAAGCTACTCTTCTGACATCTATCTTTATTTTGTTAACCATAATGTTGAAACAGTGCTTTATTTATTTCGTGTTCTATTGCTTACTTCTTGGCATGAACACTTGGCAAATTTACTACTACGCTCTATGTTTATGTTTATTGTTTGTAAATTTATTGATACAATTTTAACTTGTTATAATTCCACTCCACTACAAAATACCTCAATTTCGTAAATGGGCTCTAGAATTCCAACCGTCCATGCGCTTAGTAGCTGCAAGACTTATTGCAATCGTACTCTTTTTTATTATTAATATTATGGTTTAAACATAAGCAAAAGTCTGAATGTTACACAGTGTGTAAAGTGGCCATTTAAACCAGCCAACGACAGGTCATTAGCCCTGCAAATACCCAAACTTTTATATTCCCTTCTCTAAAATGTTCTCCATCTCTGTTGTAATTTGCTAATATTTTTTTTTAATTTTTTTTTTATTTCATTAAAACACTCAATTTCTTTGTGAATTTTTAAAATGTTTAAATGGGGGCTAGATTTTTTACCGTCCATGCCGTCTGAAGCCGCAAGACATGCTGTAATCAAGCTCCTATCTGTTATAATTTAAATTGATCTTTATAGGGTATTATCACTCGGGAGGAATATCGGATTTAACCTACTCTACAAATAAAAGATTTTTTAAAGATTCTCCTACTGTTTATATAAACCCTTATAATGAATATTTTCATTCATTATTTTCGTTTCGAAAATAAGGTCTTTCGAAAACGATCGTTTCTCAAGTTGGTATTAAATTTTGTCAAAGAAGTTCTCGAGTAATGCATTCATTTTAATGTTGGTAATGCCACAGGCCACAGATAGAAATATGAGGAGAGTTGCCTATGCATATTATCTTAAGCCCCCCCCTTATCCACTCCACACTCCAGTTCCAGGCACTGACAGATGAAAGTGAAAACGGACTACATCTTATATCTCGAATTTCTTTTATTATTTTATGGGTTTCAACCTCTTCTAAATATTAATTTATTATGATAATGATAAATTGAATTATCAATTTATCATGAAAATTATAAATCACAACTCGTAGCGTTTGATAAGTGACAGGACGCCGAAAATGTAAACAAACGACACATAGAAAAGGGAAACTATTTACAATACTCTATAAAATCCATAGACATTGATGAAAACAATCTGATGACGTCACAAAACATCCGAAGACGTCATACTTGATGACGTCACAAATTGTTTGGTTTTGGCACCATTCAAATGACTAGAATTTAATATTTATATCTCCCTTATTTCTAAACAGATTTTAATAAGAATAGTACCGATTGGCTTGTGATTTAATTTATTAGCTAAAAAAAATCCATGATAATTGCCAATTGGAAACGACGAACTAGAGTCCCAACCGTCCATGCGCTCTGTAGCTGCAAGACGTGTGGGAATATTTATGTATTGTCTATGGTATATGGTGGATATATTATTCTGAAGGAACTGAACGGCTGGACAAGTTGGAAGAAGGTAGTTATCCAACCTGAGATATGCTGATGACACCACACTTATTGCATCGTCAGAAATTAAAATGAAAGAACCTTTTGAATACGTGTACATTTGTTGTGTACAATAGGACGTCCATTGAGTACGATAAAGATAATGAAGTTTTTTTGTTTATCTCATAAGAAGCACGTTACTTTTGCGTATGACTTTCAAGAATGTACTAATCTAATAAACGTATCGGAATACTTTGAAATGTCAGGGTCACCTAGTCCGATGAATAGATCGCCAGTAACGTGGCTCCAAGTTAATTTAAGCTGTCGAAGATTCAAACAGGGAGATGAATCGGATTATGTTAAAGAATTGATATCCACAACTATCTGAGATGTGATGTATTATGGAATCAAATAAACGTCTGGTGAGAAATAGACCGTGATCTTTAGATAATTATATCTGATTATTTCACCAAGGCTGATGTCAAAGAAGACGGTCTATTGACGGTTTGTCGGAAGTGGATGGTTAGGGATTTATTGTATCTTCAACTCGTTGGAAAATAATCGTCTTTTGACAGTATTTCAACAGACATGGATAAACTAGAAGGTTTGTTTATTTACTTAATTTATATGCGTTTTTATTTATTTGTTGAATATGCGGCCTAAGCCAAATCTGAAGAGACTGCCGTAAATGCAAATAAATGTATAACAGTAATCAAAGATTGGCTAGATCAAAATCTCCTGTATCTTAATAAATTTAAATTTTAAATCACCGTAAATGGAGTTATACTAAAACAAGTAGAGGAATTGGTGTATCTAAGAAGTATGTTTACTAGGGGTGGAATAACTGAGAAAGATATTGAAAGGAGGGTGAGTGCCGGGAACAGAGTGAACGGCGCACTTAAATCGACCTTGGCAAATGAATGTTTGTCACGAGAGGCAAAATTGGCAGTTCACAGCGGAGTCCTGGTCCCGTCCCTAATGTATGGAAGCGAAGTATGAACTTGGAAAAACAGGGATGAAAGTAGGCATGCTGTTGAAATGCGATCTCTCAGGCAAATGTGTGGTAAAACTATGTACGATAGATGCACAAATATTGAGATCCGTACATTATGTAAGGCTGAGACAAGCATTATCGACAAAATCAAGAAAGGAGCTCTGCGCTGGTTTGGACATGTAGAACGAATGGACAGCGAAAGAACGGCTAAGAATATTTACAGTGCGAATGTTGATGGATGCAGAAATAGAGGAAGACCGAGAAAGACATGGCATGACCAAATTCAACAAATACTTGAAGATGGACATGTCAAACGTCGGAATAATCGGCGCGCGTGCATGAGAAGATTTATGAATGTAGAGGAAGCGAGATCTGTATGCAAATATAAAGTGTTGTGGCGTTCTATCCTATCTGCCTACCCTTACGGGGAAACGGCGTGATGGTTTGTTTGTTTTGTAATCAAAGATTGGCTAGGTCATACCTTTTTACAATTTTAAATCGTCAGACCCTTGTGCTGACTTTAACATTATGTTGCATAATTAATTCTGTAACCTTGATATATGTTATAACTATGAAAAAATAAATACTGAAAATTCTATAAAATATTTGGGAGTAACGTTAGACTGTCAACTTTTTTTTTTTTTTTTTTTTTTAATTGAAAAAATAAATATTTGCGTTCTTATGATTTACCCAAATATTTAATTTTGAGGGCCATTTTCAACGAGTTGTAAATAACTCACTATTAGAAAATGGAATCGAGTTGGGGTAGAGTGGGATTCGAACCGCGGACCTTCGGTCCGTGAGTCCGAGACACTAGCCACAGGACCACAACCCGATTTTAACCCGAACTTAAATGGACTATTATTTTTTTTTTTAAGTTCGAGATTAGCAATTAGCAAAAATTGACAAATCTGCTTTCCTTCCAAACTTTTACTTTCATTTGCTTTTTATATGTCTTAATATTTTCATGTTTTTTAATTATATATTTTTGAATTATTTAATTTAGTCCTTACTCTTATTTGTCATATTATTTATTACTCCTATTTCTTACAATAGTATAGAGTGAGTTTCAAGAAACCGCATTTCAATTATCATTTCAATACTATATTTAAAAATATTTTCAAGTCCGAGACACTAGCCACAGGACCACAACCCAATTTATTTCAATTTAATATACCCACACACAGACCATGCCTTTGTGGGATTTTTTTGTGTTAATGTAATAGTGTTTTCTGTGTGTGTAACTTATGTAAAAATTATTAAAATTAAAAAAATATTTTTTGTATAAACAAATTACAGCACTTGTATGAAGAAACAGTGTACAAGAAACTGAACAAAAATAACTTGAAACCATGTAGCAAAGACAAATACAATAGTTACTAGATACTCCACCCTAATGCTGCAAAAAAATAAATACAACCTTCGGTCAAAGAGGATTGACCTACTACTCGGTTAAAGAGTACAATCTACTTCCATTATCCATAAGGACAATAAGTAAGTTCTCAACATATAAAATTGCTATTAAGAAATGGATAGTGGAGGTGGGTTGCGCACGGATTTATGAGTGGATCAAGCCAAATATGTAAAATGTATGCACTGTTTATGAATTTTATTAATTAGTCTATATAAATTGGTTATGTTTTTTATGAATATTTTTGTTTTTTATTTTGTTTATTATGTTAATTATGTTTGGGTTAATTAGTTTAATTACGTTTTTTTTATTGTTATTATTTTGTTAATTTTTTTAACTTCGTTAAATATATTTCATAACTTTGTTAAATATTATTATCGTAGGCATGTTTCACATTTTTGTAAAATGTTTCCCTCGGCACGGGACACCCCAGTGAGGGAACATTATTATGTATAAAAAAAAAGAATACAAACAATGTAAAAGTATACATAAATAAATATATTTATATAAATATATATAAGGGCAAAATGATAATGGTAATCAATATATTTAAGAACACGATCAGCATGCAAGACTTCGAATTAAGCCATGCCAATGCTACGAAAAGCGAGAAGATTCAACCTAAAGAATTCCAAGTTGTGCGATGAATTGACTAATCTACATATTCTGGACATTAGGGCATAAAACAAATGTTGCTCTTAAAAATTTGACAAATAAATAGCAAATTTTGACTTCTGGCGACACGGTTTATTTATTTATTGACACTTTATATACATATACAATAAATATACATATAAGGGCGGGCATATTGCCTTAAGGCAATTTCTTCCTACCTACCCAAACCGTTCAGTTTCAGAAAATTATAAATATATGGACATATTGAATCTTACAATTTTATACAAAAATTAAAAGCAAAGATTAACAAAAATAAATAAATGTATAAAAAAAAAAAATAACACTTTACTATGAAGAGAGGAGAGGGGATGGGAAGGATAGAAGAAGGATAAAGGAACAATTTAAATATTTAGATAGTGACATTTCAATCTTGACTTAAATGTAAATAAAGAAGGGGCGTCTCTAACATTAGTGGGTAGATTATTCCACAATCGAGCGGCTACTACTGTGAAAGAGGAGGCAAAAAAATTAGAGCGATGACGGGGTATTAAAAGAGTTCTCTCGTTACTAGAACGAAGAGATAGTCCGTGTTGTGAAAGAGGTTGGATGAGCTCTCTCAGATAAACAGGCGAAGTGGGATTATTTAAAATATTGTGAAGAAGTGATAGAATGTGAATGTTTCTTCTATGCCTGATACTGAGCCAGTGTAGTTGCGTGCGATACTCGGTTATGTGGTCAAATTTGCGAAGATTAAAGATATAACGAATACAAATATTCTGCAATCGTTCTAACTTATCAAGCAATTCAGAGTTAGCATCTGGATAACATACATCCGCGTAGTCAAGGAGTGGAAGAAGTAAGCTCTGGACTAATGTTCTTCTCCTTCTTCTTCTTCAGCCTTGTTCTCTCCAATGCTGAAACTATGCACAAATATATATTTATCACATTTCACTGCCAGCCCGTTCCCTCTTAAGATCTCCAAACAAGCGTTGATGTTAAAACACCTAGATATTAGTTATTAAGTACTATTAGCTGTGGCATAGAATTAAAAATAGTCCAGAAGGAGCGTAGAATCATATTTAATAACATCGGACTGTGCCCAATAATCCCCCCACTATGCCCCACTTTCGCCACGCGCGTTCGTGAAGTCACCGCGTAATGTTGCCAAACTGGAAAAAATATAATCACAACACAAATGTATGGTAAAAAAAAAGCAATTTGTTAATTTTTCTAAAATTTTAATGTGCACACGGAAACATTGATCGACACGATAGGTAAAGCGTCATTTACTAAGTGTAATTTTATTAATGAACTCTGAACTTAAAATATAAAACTAATTTTATTTTACATAAAACGGATATTTTTATATCATGTTAAATAATATTCGATGTTTTAAAGATAATCTCGTTCAAATGTCCCCCACAGAGTTGATTAATCCGAGGTCCAATTTTCATTAGTCCTCTCATTAGATGAGCAAAGTAGGGTAAAAATATTTACTACACCTGGCAACACTAACGAAATTTCCATTTTGTTTCTTCGACAATCTGACAGATGGAAAAATAATTTAATTTTTAAGCAATGCATTTGCTCCCTTAACATTCGCTTGCTAATTACACATGAAATGTGATACCATCCCGTTTCTTGAAGATCCTAGCAGTATTTTTACACTTTAAAAGGAAACAACACGGCATAGTTTAATTCAAATAAGCAGTTGGGTACTGAGCGACGTCTACAAAGAAACTAATGGGTCAAAACGTAAACTTACTCGTTTATGAGTAGTTTAGTCGCCTTCTGGTTGATGTGCGTATGCGGTTTCTGGACTATTCTTAATTCTATGAGCTATGGTTATTTTTTATTTACAGTACTTTTTCAACCAAAATCCTTGACCTTTTTCACGCCTTAAATTCCCTATTGCGAATTCGGTTCAAGTGATTTGAAGTTGCACGAATTCGGTGCACTTATAACTGAACGTAGTTATACAGAAAGCAGCCAGTCCACAATTTTGAAAAAAAATAGATATTGGTGTTATCCCACGCAGTTAGGTCAATTCTATGCTTAGCTAAAAACAGCTAGGCTACATTCATACAAAAAACTGTAATAACCACTGAAAATAATATCAATAATAATCAAAAACTTAGGTATTATCATTCATAAGCATTAAGGGTGGCACGATCAGGCTAACGAAGTTAGTCGTAAACTTTATAGCAGTTTGTACTCACTTAAAAGATTACAGAATTTCTTGCCAATTAATTTTAAGCAAACATATGTCCAGAGCTTACTTCTTCTACTCCTTGACTATGCTATGTTATCCAGGTGCCAACTCTGAATTACTTGATAAGTTTGAACGATTGCACAATATTTGTAAACGTTTAATCTTGGATCTTCGCAAATTTGACCACATAACCGAGTATCGCACGCAACTACACTGGTTCAGTATCAGGCATAGAAGAAACATTCACATTCTATCACTTTTTCATAATATTTTAAATAATCCCACTTCGCCTGTTTATCTAAGAGAGCTTTTCCAACCTCTTTCACAACACGGACTATCTCTTCGTTCTAGTAACGAGAGAACCCTTTTAATACCCTGTCATCGCTCTAATTTTCTTGCTTCCTCTTTCACAGTAGTAGCCGCTCGATTATGGAATAATCTAGCCACTAATGTTAGAGACGACTCTTCTTTATTTACATTTAAGTCAAGATTGAAATCTCGCTATCTAAATATTTGAGTTGTTCCGTTATCCTTCTTCGTTTCTTTACACCCTCTCTCCACTCTTCATAGTAAAGTGTTAATTTTTTGTAATTTTTTTTATTTTAATCTTTGTTTTTAATTTGTGTATAAAATTGTAACATTCAATATGTCCATGTATTTGTAATTTTCTCAAACTGAACGGTTTGGGTAGGTAGGAAGAAATTGCCTTAAGGCAATATGCCCGCCCTTATATGTATATATATTGTATATGTATATAAAGTGTTAAATAAATCAATAAAATAGTGTTGATCACAAAAACGACATTTTTCAATTTGCGGAAAATACCTACAGCGCTAGAAAAATCTTACGGTTTAGATGCTGATGGGAAGATTAGTGCCTCCAGAAATTTATTTGTCTAAAATAAATGAAAGTGGATAAATACGTAGTTATTATAATTTTATAAATTCATTGATTTCAATATACCTGTCGGCCTCGTGGAGTAGAGCATTTGCCTACCTTGCAAGAGCTCTCGGGTTCGATTCCCGGCATCTTCTTCTTTTTTAGCCTTATTCTCTCCACTGCTGGGTTAAGGCCTCTTCCAAACTTCTCCATTCCTTCCTATCACCCGCTTTACCGACATTTTTGACATACAATATTTAATAAAAAATGTGTTTTTACACTAGAATATTTCATAATCCCTGTGATTACAATGAAAAGTTAACATTAATCTTAAATTTAATCTACAAAGTCAGTCGGGTTGTGGTCGTGTGGCTAGTGTCTCGGACTCACGGACCAAAGGTCTGTAGTTCGAATCCCACTCTACCCCAACCTGATTCCATTTTCTAATAGTGAGTTATTTACAACTCGTTGAAAATGGCCCACAAAATTAAATATTTGGGTAAATCATAAGAACGCAAATATTTCTTTTTATAAAAAATAAATAAAATAAATAAGTAAAATTATTTTTTCTGTATAAAAAGCAGAATATGCATACATTTTTTTTCTTCTAAACATGTTTAATTATAGCAATATATAATAATATTTGCAAATATACTCATTTTCGTACACAAATATCGATTTTTCTTTATAGACAGTCGAAGATAACTCTGTTAACTTCCCATTGTAATCGAGGTCCTGGACTGGCGTCTGAAACGTAAGACTGATCATCTTACCTTTATAATAAAATGATCAAGATCCGCTGTTTACCAATGGGGAAATGATGATGATGATGAAATGGACCTGTAAAAAAAAATTAATACAGAACGTCACCTCATACATTCAAAGTTTGAATTATATAATAATAATAAATCATGGTTTATTAACACTTTGATCACCGGCCGAATACACATAGAATTTACCCTGTGCCCGGCCCATTTTTGTGAAATTTCATGCTTTGTGAAGGGTTTCTTAAAAGTGTCATAATTATGAAAATACTAGTTTAAATCAATTGAAATAATTAAATAAGTAATTTTTGTATGATGGTTTTACCAACATTGGCCTTTATGGAGAGCCACATTGCGCATTGCAATGTTCGCACATATATAGGGCCTCACTCCTTTTTTTGTGCGAAAAAGTACTAATAAAAGTCACTAGATGTCAATAAAATGCACTTTTTTAGACAGCTGGTAAACCATGTGAAAACACGGGACCGGGACGCAACGCATGGTTATATAATCACGTGTTTACCCGGGATACAAAGTGTTGATAAAAATTACAGTTTCTTTATTGACTACATACATACTTAGGTATTAGATTTCTCTAGATTATGTCTAGTCTGCCTAACTAGGTACAACCTGTTTTAAGGCAGACATTTTTATGCAAAAATAAACAATAACATGAGTATCTTCTAGTTAATTTATTATAAAGTTACACAGTATTTAAATATACCATTTATTATTTTAGAATGTTTTTTAGTAAATTTTACGATTTTTCTCTACCTAAATCCAGTAACCATTTTATTACAAATTTATTTAATTGAATTCGTTAAATATAAGTTCTGGATGTTTCCTTTAACCTCTTTCCCTTACTGTCCTAAAAACACCTGCGCGTTACGGTGCTGTACTGCACATTAAAAAAATAAGAGATTTCAAAAGTAAAAAATTGAATATTTGGAATGGCTTTAATTAACCATAATTTAATTGAAAGATGATAATATTTCAAATCTAACTGCTGAAAACATGAAAAACCATTGGGTATCGCTAACGACTTGGGCGAAACGTGCACCCGCACCAAATTCCCGAGAGCTACTAAGTAGCTAGTACTGGACTACGTGACTGGACATGTAGTGGACGTCTAACGCCAGGTGTATTGGTATACTGTGAGTAAACTTTTTATGATATTTGTAATTTATCCCCGATTTTCGATAAAATTATTTTTTATTGCCTCATAAGTACTTATTATATAATAACAAATTATTTCAGTCGATACGTAAATGAAAATCTAAACCCAATAATATTATTTTTATAAAGTAATATTATATATAATATTATATTATATTTATAAAGATATTATAGTTATTAAACGCAATGTGTACCAGCTACACATCACCGGGGGGGGAGGGTTAAAATGGTTGTGTGGTCAGCCAAACTTTAAAAATCATTAGACTGGTCAAATACACAATTAAATTACATTTTGTATTATGAAAAAATATGTGTGCCTTACTCGTATTTATCATTTATCAAAGTAAAAAACATTCCAACTGTTGTGTACATTTGATTATTCACTCTTTTCACAAAAGTGCTTTTATCTATGTTTTACTTTTCTATGGCTGGCTGCTTCATGCATAATTACGTTCAATTATTATTAGTTGTTTTCCGATTCTCACTACGTCGTGATCTGTAATAGCAGCGAACGGTGCCATTTTGTTTAATGGCGAAATAATAATAAGCCTTATTTTATTTTAACGTAAGGTGAATAAGAGCATTTGATTGTACGGCGAAGTTTTCCGAAAATGTCAAAAAAATAAAAATGAACTACTCTGAGTGACATCACTGGATCTCCGAAATCAATCAATGACAGAGTGTTGCGACATTTCCGGTTACCGGGAAGCCAACCCACCAATCAGGACAACCCACCGTAGAGAACTTGTGACGTCACAGGCGGAGTAGTCACAAAACTTTAAAAAATCATAGCGCTGATAACACTATATGAATTATGTTTTTCTTACGTTGGCTTAGTTTCAAAGTATTTTTTTTAAAAAACTTCTGAAACTTTTCACTGTTTTGAGTACATCCTAATTGTTTTATTCTGTAGATATTTAAATATTTATATTAAATATTTTTTATTTCCCTTTCATAACATAAAAAAAGTATCAATAAACAGTAATTTATAGGTCGGTATATTATGGTTTTATAGTTGAATAAAAAACTACTGAACTTTCTCATTTTCGTTTAAAAAGACATTTAAATGACTCAATTTTTTTCCTTCAATTCTAAAAATTAAAAAAGTTATTAAAATTATTTTATTTATAATTTTAATATTTTGGTTTATTGTTTGTATATGCCTACCATGCAAGAGGTCTCGGGTTCGATTCCCGGCATGGTTAATTAAAAATATTTATTTAAAAGAGTGTTTTCACTCTAGAATATTTCATAGTCCCTGGACTGGTATCTGAAGCGTAAGACTGATCATCTTACCTTTATGTAACTTTTTTTTATCAAGATACGCTGCGATTGGTTTACCAATGCAGTGCCCTTTGCGCCATTAGGGGTGGAAAGGGAATGATGATGATTTATTTATTTCACAGTTTTAAAATGTACAGAGTTTCTTTGTTTCAGGTCCCGACTAGCTAGGAAATTCCTGTGTTTAGGAAGGACTTTATTTTTTACAAGTGTTTTTTTTTTTCATTAAATGATGCTTAATAAATTCAAAGAATAATAATAACATTAAAAAAAATCAATATAAATATAAATTAGAAAATATGCAAGTAATAATAATATAAATTGAATCATAAAAATAAATTAGAAAATATGCCATTAATAGTAAAGAAATGCCATTAATAGTAAAGAAATGAGACATAATTATTATAAATTAGAAAACATACCGATAATAATAAAAATTGAAGCATAAATACACATTATAAAATATAACATTAGTAATAAAGAAATTAAACAAAAATATAAATTAGAAAACATACCTATAATAATAAAAATTGAAGCATAAATATAAATTTGAAAATATATCTTTAGTAATTAAAAATTGGAGAACAAAAATAAATTACAGAATATACCATTTATAATTAGAAAATTAAAGATACGTGTAAATACCAGTATTAATGAGAAAATTAAAACATATGTAAATGAATAAACATAAAAAGTAAAAATAAAATATACATAAAAACAATAAGGAGATATTTGTCAATTAAAAAATATGTAGGTACATCTCCCCTCCCCTCCTTATCCTCTCTTCAAGCATTTTTGTCCTTATCCCGTCCAATTTACAGTAACTTAATGTTCTTAAAATTAATATTTAAAAAATCTTTGATTATTGAGTACATGAAAATAACATTTTGATATTTATAAATTGTATGTATTTATTTGATATGTAATATATTTTCTTTACTAACTTTGTATACTATGTGGAAATCTGTTATTAGTTCTGAGTTTACACACTATATCTGTTTGTTTACTAAAAATATGTATGTAGAACTGTTGATTTCCCTAATAAAATAAAAATAAAATAAAATAAAAGCAAAACAATTTTTATTTTCAAATGATTATGATAATTATTAAATAAAAGTTTAAAAAATTCAAAAATAAAAATAAAATACACGTATTATTAATAAGTACGTTTATAAATATACTTTATAATGTTTAGAAAGAAACAAGTTATGTAAAAATATTGAAGAAGGTACAATACAAAATAATTAATGTACGTTTTTAATGACATACTCATACAATTAAACAGGCGTATTATCAACGCCTATAAGGAATCTTCTGTATTTAGTATAGGAGAGATGAAAAATGTCTGCGTAAACGGAGAGAACGGTATTGTAATAATGACATGCTCTATAGAAAAAATAATTTATCGGATGAAAACGTTCTCTTCCGAACTCGGATCGTTCAGTCGATCAGTGGCCAAACACGTTTTCTAATATAAACCTTGAATTTCGCTGTACGGCTGACATAATTATTACATATCATTATGTAATCAAACCGAATAAGATGAATTCGGCTACCTTTCACGGCCAAATCTCAATTATAAATTTGCATTTAACAACATCGCTTGCTTGTCAATCATATATTATAATTCGCTCGATGCTAAGGAATTCGTGAATGTGGCAGTCAAAATAATTTGCATTGCTTAGTGACCAACCGAAGTTTCCGAGAGTTTCGGCTGCGAATCCGATTTCGGACAAAAACTGGCCAATTTCTTTTTAAAAAAAACAGAAAAAATATTTAATCGATTTAAAAAAATAATTTTAAAAACCCTTAGAACTAATATATTTATTTAGAAAATGATTTTATATTTTTGAATTCATTTATTTAATTGATTAAATGTACAATACAGCACAAATGCCAATCATTAATATATAATTAGTATTTACACAAACATGTTATAAAAAAATTCTTACTCAATTGTTAATAATTACATTTTCAACATCTTTTATAAAGGTTGATTTCATTGATATTTTAATCAAGGCTTTAAATGTGATTTGTTCAAATTCGTAACTATCAAAACGTTGAAGGATTCTCTAAAAATAGAGGCAGAATGGCAAATATTACACAGTGTAAGTGGCCACTTTTTAAATATTTATTTTTAGGGAATAAATAACCCGTTAAACTTTTATTTAAGGGGCTTGTCAGCAGGTGGATAGAGAGAATATTGAAGTAAGTTGTGAAAAATACAACACAACACCCAGACCAATTGAAGCCATCCATAGAGAAGTAAAACTGAGATAAAATCTCCTTTGCGAAAATAGTGAATAATCAAATCTACACAACAGTTGGAATGTTTTTGACTTTGACAAATGCTTAACAATGAATACATTAGTTTTTTAGAATTTAGACATTTATTTGACCAGTTTTAATGATTTTGAAAGTAGCGTAAGATTTTTCTAGTGCTGTTTATTTAGTGGAAATTGAGAAATGTCGTTTTTGTGATCGACACTATTTTCAGAAGGTGATTATTACAGTTTTTTTGTACGAAAGCGGTCCGGCTGTTTTTAGAAGAACATAGAATTGACCTTACTGCACCCGATAACACAAATATCACATTTTTTCAAAATTGTGGACTGGCTGCTTTCTGCATAACTACGTTCAATCAAATACAAAATCTTTCTTGGATTTTTTTTCTGGTAACTGGCGGGAATCGAATCCGCGACGCCAGTTTCACAGTTAGCCGTCTAACCGACTGCGCCCAACCAGCTAATGACAGGTCGAAAGCCGTGTAAATTCCTAGAATTACATACATATTTTCTTCTCTAAAATGTAGTCCGTCTTTGTTGTAATATGTTAGTAAATATTTTACCGACTTTTTCATGACTAATTATTTACGTTTTTAATTTTGTTTAATTTTTTTAACAAGTGCTTTTTAAAAATAACAGGACCAATGAGAACCTTCGACCTACGGAAAATTGGATACAAAAAAATATTTTAAAAACAGAGCATTAAATTATACGGCAAAGCTTCTTGAAAATGTACAAAAAAAAAACGAACTGCTTATTTAAATTTGTTAACAGAGAGGGAAAACCTTTTTGAGAAGGAAATATGAGAGTTACAGGGCTTATGCTCTGTCATTGGCTGGTTTAAGTGGCCACTTTACACACTGTGTAATATTCACCATTCTGCCTTTGTTTAAACATCCACATTTCCTTAACTCTTCCATTTGTTGACTTTTATGAAGTAAAAGAGCTGAAACCTTTATCATGTAGGTGAGATTCATCCGGTTGAACCAATTCACCTACTAGGCAACGCCTGAAAAAAAAATCCATTTTTTTATACTTCTTATTTTCGATGAATCGATTGAAAAGATCACCATCATCATTCCTTTTCCGCATCTAATGATGCATAGGGCACTGCATTGATATATCAATCACAGCGTATCTTGATCATTTTTATAACATGAAGGTAAGATGATCAGTCTTACGCTTCAGGTAACAGTCCAGGGACTATGAAATATTGTAATGTAAAAACAACTTTTAAATAAAAATATTATCAAAATATTTATTATTAACCGTGTCGGGAATTGGAATGTGGAAAAAAAGAAGTCGGGAATCGAACCCGTGACATCTTGCATGGTAGGTAAACACGCTGACCATTACACCGCGAGGTACATGAAAAAACATATCAAAAGATACACACATGAAAAAACCTAATTAATTCAAAATAACAGCTATTTTTTAAATAATTTTAATTAAAGTGAATTATGTTACACATTCTAAAGAATGAAAAATGTGGAATCCGGTAATGAATTTGGAAGGAGAGAGAAAGAGCAACCAAGGAAAGAAAAGAATAAAAAAAAAATTATTAAACAATTTAATGAGGTTAGGTTTATAAGGATATATAGTAATGTGTCAGGCGTTTCTTTAAGGTGGCCAGTAAAGGTGCATTTTTTATTTGAAGAGGTAGGTACTCATTCTAAAGTTTAGCACCTTGAACATAAAAAGAATCGCTAAAAAATTATGTGCTATGTCGAAGAATGAAAAGTGTTCTCTCCTGATAGGAGGGCGTAGCATAATCAGAAAGGTAAATAAAATTCTCAGCAAGATATTTTGGAGCGCAAGGGTTGTGAATAATATTATACAGAAGCCAGAGAGATTGAAAGTTTACGCGCTGACAAAAACGAAGCCACTTGAGTTGAGAGCGAAAGTGTGATACATGGTCATTCTTTTTGAGATTGAAAAAAAAGCGGATGCTTTGATTCTGCAAACGCTCCAGACGATCTATGAATTCTGTGTTGGCGTCAAGGTAGCAAATATAAACACAGCACAGAGAAGACAATATAATAGATTGGGACATCTTTCTTTTATATATTTTTTATATATATTTGGATCCCTGTATTTAGTAGCTTTACATGTCATGTACAAGGCTAAGGTACTCGGAAAAATCGTTTTTGTTTGTCTTGGAAATGGGATGTTCGATCACTGATTTTGGTTTATTACCTTTATGAGTCCAATCACCATTGTTGCAAAGTTCACGAACAATGGCGGTTGATAACTACTTTGGACTACAGTGTGGATATCTGTTAAGGATATTCCATCTTCCCTGCATTCTGCTTCAAGATTATGGCGTTAACTGAAAAATGGCACTGAAATAACAGATGTTCAATACTCATAAACATCATCGCATGGACAATAGTCATCATTCCTTAATGTAAACCTATAAAAATAACTTCTTATAGCTCCGTTTCCGGTAAAAATTTCGGTCGTTTCGAAAGTACTTTGGTGATGATGACGGAAGTTTGCTGCGTTGGGAAAAACATTTTAGTGATTTTACCTGTAGAAGAAGCGCGGTAATGATCCTCCCAACGCTGCTGCGTATTTTGTTTTATACAGCGTTTAGCACAGCTAAGGGGAAATTCTGAAAAGAAAGGTGCCGTTCTTTTACAAGTTGCGGCTCTTGCTCGTTCATCCGCTCTCTCATTTCCTACGATACCAGCATGTCCTCTTTTCCAGCATATTTGAATGATCATCCCTCTTATTTTTAGATGCTTAATTTTACTCTGTATATCTACAATTAATGGATTTACCGGCCGAGTATCAGTTATAGCTTGAACGCCCGAACGACAATCTGATAATATTTTTGCAACAACCCATCTCTCTGGTGGTTTTTTTAATAACCATTCGAGAGCTTCTCGTATTGCGAGTAGTTCAGCCTGAAAAACTGAGCAGAAATTATCTAATTTAAATGTTCTGCCTGGTAATTCTTTATCACTCTCAAAAGGAACGAATGCTGCTCCCACTTTGCCGTCGAGCAGGCTACCATCCATTGGGACATTATCATTAAAAAATGCTTCAATAAATATTATGATACGAATCGGGAAAAAAATATCTAAGAGACAATATTATTTATCACCACGGGTGGGCTAGTACTTTACTAATAATATTTACTCCTAAACTCAACTTCTAGTCATACATAGTCACTCTTCAAAGATATTTAAACATATTTTCAAAATGTCACCTGAGATGTAGGAAGACTACAATCCCACGCAGAGAATTTATTGCGTGTTACTTACAAGATTTTATCATTGGATAAAATATTATTCGACGGGTTTATATCATTTAAGCTCAACCCACGAACTAATAAAATCATTCATGATTTACTTCTAATTAATAATATTATTTTATGGATTAAGAATAGGAAAATTGCAGCCAAATTAAATAAAGGCATTATCAGCAGATTTGTTTTTAGACTTAGCTTTATTCGTGAAAATACTATATTTTAGGCTAAATAAAACCTTTCCAAACTCCCACTTTTATTTTAAATTTGCCATTTTCCGTCTCATACAAATATACTCCCTTGAAACTCTCGACCCTAGTTGGCTTGACAGTCAGGGGATTTCGGGCATCAAGGTACTTACAAGGTTTCTTGCAATAAAAAACAAACCATCACGCCGTTTTGCCGTAGGGGTAGGCAGAGATGATAGAACGCGATCTTTCTTTGCATACAGACCTCGGTTCCTCTACATTCATGCCTCTAATCATGCACGCAAGCCGATTATCCCTACTCCTGACATCTTGAAGTGTGTGATGGATATGTTCGTGCCATGTCTTTTTTATTTGCACCACAATGGGCCAGAATGCTTAATTACAGTGGTAAATTACAGCACAGAACACCCAAAATTGAAAAAAATCACATTTTATATTATGTGATCTTACCGGGAATCGAGCCCGGAACCTTCCATCCTTCTCGGTCTTCCTCGTTTTGTGCATCCATCAAAATTCGCATCGTGAATCTTTTTGGCCGTTATTTTGCTGTCCATTCGCTCTACATGTCCGAACCAACGCAGCATCCCTTTCTTGATTCTGTCGATAACGCTTGTCTCAGCCTTACATAGTGCACAAATTCCGACATTTGTGCACCTATCCATACATCATTTTACCACACATTCGGCTGAGAGATAAATTACACATCATTCAACATTTTGCAATAACCGTACTTAAAATAATATATAACGAAATTATTATTGCCTGCCTGATTATTTGTCCTATCCTACAAATTTCCATTCACACTTTCTACCTAATTGTCATATCGACATCATATGATCGAAACGAACCAATGAATGACCGCAAAAATTAGTCCGCGTTCCTTACTTCATCAACATTTAAAATAGTTTTCATATATATATTTTAAATAGGCTTCTGTTATAGAAAGTGCCCACTTCAAAGCAAAGACAAACTCCTATTAATCCCAGTTCAAGCAAAAAATGCTCGCTTGAACATGATTTTTAAAAGACTTTTGACACTTGCGAAGACGATCGTCAGTATTTATCTACCGAGCGACTACAAAGCCGGCTCCTTTAACGTCTTGATACGCACACTCCGGAAGATAGTAAAACAGACGGAAAAAATATATTAACTAATTATTTTTTTATAGTGGCAACTTTCTTTCACCTGGATACTATTATTTATTTATTTATATTTTTTCTATTATATACTATAATCAATAATAAAAATAATGTGACCTCACTGAGGTTACCCGTGCCGAGGGCACTTAACAATACACTTTTTTTTTTAAATATTTTTATATTTTAGAATAAACAAAGAAGACTAACTTAATAAACAGAGATAAATCAGAAAATGTTCCGACAGTTTTAAACACTACGTATTTTTTTATATATTTTTTTTTATTTATTTAATAGCATAATTATACATTTTTACAATTTAAAAAAAAAATTCACTTGTTATATTTTTACTAAAACTAAAATCCCACCAAGCCACTTTTTGTAGCTTGTTGAAGATTATATTTATACTGACTTAATAATATTATTTATATTTATAAAAACAATGAATAACAGATAAAAATTAACAGCCGGAAAGATCAGAATAAACATGTTTATACAAATAATAATATATAAATTATTTTTTTAAATACAAGAAAATGTATGAAAAATTAAAATATTTACACCTAAGCTACTATTCATATATAAACTCTTGATCGAGTAGCCACTCTCTTAATTTGCTCTTGTTACAATGAGAGTTAAATTTAAGTTCTTTTGGTAATAAATTAAAAATTCTAGGTACCAAATATTTGAGAGTTCTATTTCCATATTTATTGTATACTTTTGGTACTACCAAGCCATCATTAGACGTGAAGCGTGTATTATGTTTATGTTTATAATTAATGTATGGACATTTATATTTTTTGGGCCTTACTTATAAATCGGGTATAAAGTTAAGCTTGAGAATAGTAGTAGAATAATGACGGTATAGCAAAAAGTATTACTTATAAACCTCGCATAGAGTTAAACTCGGTTTAAATCTGGGATAGCGACCATAGAAACTTATACCTGCACTTAATGTGGTATAACGCTGGAATAAACACGCGACCTGTCAAAAGTCATATTTTGCGGTAATTAAAAAGGATAGTTTGTCAGATTTTTTTCAATTTTAAACTATTTTAATTATTTATTAAAGTAATATCTGAAATGTTATATGTTTGTATGTGTTTTAAATAATTCTTAAAAAGCCCAGAACTTACCCATCAAAACAAGTATTCGAAGAACTTAATATACCAACAATTGAAGACATTTTTAATAAAGCCTCTATCTTACAAACTTTTAAAGAAAAAACAAATGAAGTGCAAAATTCAAGTAACTCTAGATTTTCTAAAAATTTAATTTTGCACAGATGTAAAACAACAGCAGCGTTAAACCATTATACGTACATAGGTTAAAAAAACTTTAATAAACTTCCGGAAAACTTAAAATCTATAAAAAATTATCAAACTTTTAAAACTAAAATTAAAAAACACTTAAGACTCACCCCTTCCTAGACTCCATACCAGAGAATGTTATTTTTTATTTACCTTGTTTATTTTTAATTTTAATTTTAATTTACTTTGTTTCTATTTACTTTATTTATAAAAAAATAAAAAATGTGAAACGAACTCCCTCTCTAAACACAAGTATCTACTTTATTAGAGAGGTAGAAACGTTATATATAAGATGTTCTGTATATTTACCTATTTTGTATTTCTAAAATGTATTTTGTAAAAAAAAAATTATTCAATAAAAAAATATAAAAAAATGATAAAAAAAGAATCACGAATAAACTATAGAATTCGTTTTTAACTTCTCCTCTTCTTCCTAAATTTGTATTCTTTTTTTAGAATCGTTGGCGGTTTTCTCCGTATTCACGATTACACTGACCGTAGTCTCGATTTGACTTTGACGTTTGTTTGTGTTGTTATAAAAGTTAATGCGCACGCGCACATATCAGTGTTGACTGTTTAAAAAAATGATGCATGTAATAACCTGTGAATTGTTATTCTAGGTAATAAATATTTTTATAAGTAAGCTTTTTTTATATCGGTTATAAATAGTTAAACCGGGTATAGTTACTACTTAACTTTGGTGGCCTCCGTGGTGTAGTGGTCAAGACGCTTGACACACGCACGGAAGGCTCCGGGTTCGATTCCCGGTGAGAACACAAACATTAAAAATGTGATTTTTCTCAAGCCTGGGTGCTCTGTGATGTAATTCACCACTGTAATTAGGCCTCCTGGCCTGGTGCAAAAAAAAAATGTTATTTTTATTTATTTAATATAAACCTGGTATAAGGAAATCTAATAAGTAAGGCCCTTTATATCAAAACGCACAATGAAAGAACAAAAACATAACATAAGCTATACATTTGTGAGTAGTAGATTCAATATTGGTTTGAGCGAATGAGACAATCCATTTTACTTCTACGTAGCTCCACTATCCATTTTTTATGTTAATAGGGCAGAATCTAGCGACATTATTTTTTGCATCGAGCCACTCGTTTCGGAAACTGACAGTCATGTCAGAATTAAATTCGCCTTCAAAATTTACTTATTTCTCTCTTGTATTTTAAATACGCTTTTAAGAAAAAAGGTGCCAGCAAATTTATAATAAATAAAAAAATAAACATATTTTCTTTGCAACAAAATCGTGTAAGTCCTAATGAGAAATTAAAAATGCGTTTAAAAAAGAAAAAAACGCTTAACGGATATTGCCGGCTCAACGACAGTAACTTATGGCCTCGTCACTTTGATCCTAATTAAGGCTAATTTGATAATTATTCGGTTAAAGCGTAAAGAGACAAGAAATAACACAACATAACCGCTAATTGCGAGTCAGGGAAGACTCCATCACGATCCATGGTAAATAGTCGTATCTTGTCCCGGAGTGAACTGCGCTCCGCCATCACGGTCCATCACCTGACCGGCAAACTTGTTGGCATTGGTAAATAATAATATAATATCATAGTTTTATCACAGACTTAATGATGGAGTGTAAAAGTCAAACGTTATTACCTTTTTTTAGATATACATTGTCGGTAACTTTGGTTTGCAATACTGAATGTACGTATTATTAATCTTTAAATCTCGTCATGTTTGTTTGATTGAGACTGTATTCTGTTAAAAAAATTAAAACCGTTCCTTGAAAATCACACCCTTGAAAAAATATAATAAACATTTAACACTTTATATACATATACAATATACAGGGTGTTCTTAAAACCCTGTCGCATCCGAAACCACAACGATCAGTATGGGCAAGAAGACATATTAACATATTCAAAAAAATATTTAAAACAAAAAATATTTTTTTTTAAATATTAAAAAAAACAAATGGTTGCTTACTTCTGCAGAGGAGAAGTGAGGGGAGCGCGGCGCAGTTTCAGACTCCCCCCTCTCCTTTCCTCGCTTCTCCCCTGCAGAAGTAAGCAACCATTTGCTTTTTTGATATTTTATTTTTTTAAAATATATTCGTTCTAAAAAAATATTTTCATATGCCAATATGTCTTCTTACTCATACTGATCATCGTGGTTTCGGATGTGACAGGGTTTAATGAACACCCTGTATATACATATAAGGGTGGGCATATTGCCTTAAGGCAATTTCTTCCTACCTACCCAAACCGTTCAGTTTGAGAAAATTACAAATACATGGACCTATTGAATGTTACGATTTTATGCAAAAATTAAAAAAAGATTAACAAAATAAAAATATATATAAAAATTAACACTTTACTATGAAGAGAGGAGAGGGGATGGGAAGGAAAGAAGAAGGATAAAGGAATAATTTAAATATTTAGATGGTGACATTTCAATCTTGGCTTAAATGTAAATAAAGAAGGGGCGTCTCTAACATTAGTGGGTAGATTATTCCACGATCGAGCGGCTACTACTGTGAAAGAGGAGGCAAGAAAATTAGAGCGATGGCAGGGTATTTAAAGGGTTCTATCGTTACTAGAACCAAGAGATAGTCCGTGTTGTGAAAGAGGTTGGAAGAGCTCTCTCAAATAAACAGGCGAAGTGGGATTATTCAAGATATTGTGAAAAAGTGATAGAATGTGAATGTTTCTTCTATGCCAGATACTGAACCAGTGTAGTTGCGTGCGATATTCGGTTATATGGTCAAATTTTCGAAGATCAAAGATATAACGTATACAAATATTCTGCAATCGTTCTACCTTATCAAGTAATTCGGAGTTAGCATCTGGATAACATACATCCGCATAGTCAAGGAGTGGAAGAAGTAAGCTCTGTATATCTGATAAAATCATTTATATATTAAGGAAATCATACTAGGTACAAAAGAACAATTAAAAAAAGTAAGACCAATTTCAGATTTCACATTCATTTATTATGAATGCAGGAGAGGGGGAAAAAATAATGAAATTCTAAAAAAAAATATATATATATAAATAATAATATTAAATAATAAGTACATAAAAGGGAGAAGACATTGTATATCTCCAACCATAGAATTAAGAATAGTCCAGAAACCGCATACGCACATCAAACAGAAGGCGACTAAACTACTCATAAATGAGTAGATTTACGTTTTGACCCATTAGTTTCTTTGTAGACGTCGCGCGTCGCTCAGTACGCAACTCCTGATTTGAATTTAACCATGCCGTGTTGTGTCCTTTTAAAGTGTAGAAATACTGCTAGGATCTTAAAGAAACAGGATTGCATCACATTTAACGTGTAATTAACAAACGAATGTTTAAGTAGCAAATGCATTACTTAAAAATTGAATTATTTTTCCATCTGTCAGATTGTCGAAGAGACAAAATGAAAATTTCGTTAGTGTTGCCAGGGTAGTAAATTTGTTTACCCTACTTTGATCATCTAATGAAAGAACTAATGAAAATTAGACCTCGGATTAAACAACGCCGTGGGGGACATTTGAACGACATTATCTTTAAAACATCAAATATTATTTGTCATGATTTACAAATATCCGTTTTATGTCAAATAATATTTGTTTTATATTTTAAGTTCAAAGTTCATTAATTAAATTACTCTTATTATTGTGTATAAATAATCTGTTGTGTCAATCAATGTTTCCGGGTGCACAATAAAATTTTAGAGAAATTAACAGATTGCTTTTTTTTTCTTACGTTTGTGTTTTGATTTTTCTTTCTTCCCATCAAGCAACATTACCCGGCGACTGCGAATGTTAAATTTCAAAACCGTATTCTAAAAAAAGCATTTTATTTTAAAATTTAACTGATACACACTGAATGAATAATGTGCGACGGTCCCATACAATACGAGTACGGTAGGTAACCACAAAATGCAGTAAATACGATATAATGTCAACAATAAAACAAGGTTTTACAATTCGCGAACGTTGATTCAAAACGAACATCCAAATACATATTAATGTACCTACATAATATATAAATAAGAATAACCTATAAGTTTGATAGAAATTATTCGAATTATAAAAATCAGGTGTCACAATCAGTTGGCCCGCAGTACGGGGATACATAATTATATTTAAAGATCTTCTCACTACAAAACTTATATTTCGGAAACAATTAATACGGAAAGTCTATGTAAAATATTTAAGGTTCATACAGTGGACACTCTTTATAAAATAAATTATATTATACAAATTTATAAAGAAAAAAAAAAAGAATTTTAGATGAATAAGTCATTCAGAAACCAACATAAGATTAAAATTCCTAAATTCCATACAAGTCATGGTCAAAATAGCTTTGTCTTCAAAGGTGTAAAAAATTATAATAATATTCCCAACGAACTAAAAACTATTTAAAATAATTAATAATCAATAAATAAATTTAAAGTAAATCTAAAGAAATTTTTGAACACGTGTAAAAACTACATTAAATTTTAAATAGTTTGAATTTATTATTGTTTTATGTTTTTTCTTTATACATCTTATGTTTTTATTTTTTCTCATGTACTCGTATTTAAAACTCTTATAATAAACAATAAATAACTACAAAGTGTAAGTCACTCTCCAAGCACAAGAGTTAGTCTCTTTTTTGGAGAGTTACAGTGATAACATTTACTAGATGTGTAAAAGTAGATATGTATAGAATTTTTAAAAAACATGTACCTTTTATGAAATTCATTAATGAAAAAAGTTATTTTTTTATATCTATGCCGTTAAATTTCCTGTTATACGTATCCATAATACGGTTAACCGTAGCGTTTTTTGTCAAATTTGTTCTGCATTTAGGTATGTGGAAAAGTTGTGTATAACGCGTTTGTCTCTGTGGTACCTTAAGATGAATGGCTACACTGATGAATAAACGTCAAAAAATGCAAACACGTTCATGTTCAAAAGCGCCTGGACTTCAATCAAACGTGATAATTTTCATTTAGAACATTATAGCGAGCTTAGGCATTACCCAAAACACTAACTTAGGTTGAATTGGCCAAACCGTATTAGTTTTATTTCCGTTTTTGAAGCAGTTTTATACACCATTTGACGTTTAATCACCAGTGTGGCCAGTATATGAAGCAAAGTGTCTCCGCAAAAAACTAAAAATCTTCAAATAAATCACTCTCTAGAGGAGATCCAGAATACCACCACTGCTCTGGTACCTGGACCGTTAGACTGAGCATCTTACCTCTATCTCATACATGACTGAAATTGCATTGCATCTGGCATACGACGAGCTTTATCTTTAATTATGAACCCTGAACTAAAAAAACCTTTAGAATTTGCATATATTTCAACACATTTTTTATGTTAAGCTAAACAGTTCTTTGAATGTTTAACAAAATAATGTTACACTTATGTGCGATGTTTTGTGGATGTAATTGAAGGTCGATACTGACAAACGTGATACACTTTTAAACATCCATATTATGTATCATGGCCTCCAGAAATCTTCAATTGTTTCAATAATAACAAACATAATAACAAGTGTACTGCATCTAATTACATTATGCAGATATTTAAAATACAAAAGTAACATAATTCACAAACAATACGCAAAACATTAGCGTGATAATTTCATTTTTTAAAAGGGAAATAGAGGCCAAAGCATTTACAGGGGTTAAGAGGATGAGCGGAACAGTACGACTTTTCTTCACACAAACGTATTCCCGCATTTCTTACTTTAATTATGTATTTATATATCAACGGTTCAAAGCACCTTTTACAATAAAAAGTTTTACATAAATAATCACAGCAGTGAACTAATTCATTGTGTAATATATAATATAATTCAACTAAAAAATTTAATTAAATTAAAACTAAACAAATCAGTTAAACAATATTTTGAGTTTGTCCAAATTTTTGTAGACAAGGACTGGATTCAACTCCCTGGGGAGCTGTTTATATAAACATATTACAACAGAGATGAAGAACATTTAAGAAAAGGTAATATAGAAGGAAGAAAATTTGGACAAACTCAAAATATTGTTGATAAATTACCTGGTCCATGAAGAAGTATAGAAATTGAAAAAATAACATTTTCAGGCGTTGCCTAGTATGTAGGTGAAATAATTCAATTAGATGAATCTCACCTGCATAAATAAAGGTTTCAGCTCTTTAACTTAACAAACATCAACAGTTGAAAGAATTGAAGGAATATAGATGTTCAAATATAGGCAGAATGGTGAATGTTACACAGTGTGTAAAGTGGCCACTTAAACCAGCCATTGACAGGTCATAAGCCCTGTAGATGCCTAGACTTCTATATTACCTTCTCTTAAATGTTCTTCATCTCTGTTGCAATCTGTTAAATCAGTTAAAGTTTAATTATTTTTTTCAAACTGCAATAAAGTAAAAAAGAAACATAACATATCTGAGATGACAAATAAAAGATAACAATAAGGAACTTCAGCCCTACGGGAAATTGGATACAAAAAATGTTTTCTTACGCGGGGTAAAAATTAGAGCATTAATTGTACTGCAAAGTTTCTTGAAAATGTACAGAAAAAATAATAAAAAATATTTTGATAAAAACGCACTACTTTAAATGACGTCACTGGTTCATGTGAATCAACCTATGATCTGAGAGCTATGGAAGATTTCCGGTCTGCTTGTCGCTTCTGGACCAATAGGAAGAACTGAATGAGAATAAGCGGAAATGAACCTCTGACGTCACACGCGGAGTTATTTCAGAAATACAAAACTTTAAAAAATCGTAGCGCCGATAATACGATATGTAAAAATTAAAAAAAAAAATTGACTTAGTTTAACAGTCTATTAACAAATAAAAAAATTGAAAAAAACCACTAAACTTCCTCATTAAAGTGAGAAAATCTCATGTTCTAAATATAAATATAACAAAGTAAAACTGAAAATAATTGAACATAAACATTAAGTGGCTAGTATTTAGCTGGGTAATAATGAAAAAGATAAATAATGCTACAATAATACTTAATAAATATTACGTTTTTTGGATCAATATGAAAGCTTAAATAATCTTAATAACACCTTTATTTTATCAGTTAGTTGGAGGAAGTTGGAATTTGGCAATAAATCCACAAATGTATAATTTATATATAAAGAAATAAACAAAAATACGTATCCAAGAAAACAAAGTTAAAATTAATAATATATTTTTTAATAAATTCATTCCTTTTCTAAAAAATAACGAGTGCGATTACAATTTAATGCAAACAGAGTTTGTATTGAAAATATCAAATATTTTTCAAACTTATTTCCATACCTATGTATTCTGGATATAGGTGAATGCATTTCGAAGTTGGTACGAGAATTGTTACAATAAAATAGTTCTCTACTTCTAGTGCACCTATCATTATGGCATAATGGCGAGTTTTTTTTTACACATTGTAGATATCTACTATTGCCGTTTGTTGTTTTTTTTTTATAAATTGTATTTTATAGGAGCTAGGGCCATCCAAAAACCTTTAAGAGCGCCTGGTTTTATCTGTCATCTTCGGACGTACTATGTACAAATATATTTCAGTATATTAAAATGAAATAACTTTGGTTTTTTTTATGTACTTAACACATATTTTTTTTAAATAATTTAATAACTAACTAGTTTCGGCAAAAACACCATGCCTTTCTTCAGGGTTAATTACAAACTATCGTTTAATTACAATATTTTGAGTTTGGCACCCAATTGCCTTGCTTGTGAATCATTCCCATGGATTTCAATCGTACGGAAACTGCTTGTTGCGTAATTCCCAATAATCCTGCAAGCTTGTCTTGCGTTTGACTCTGATCTTCATCGAGTAATGCCTCTAATTCTTTGTCTTCGAGTTTTTCTGGCTGTCCAGGGCGAAGCTTGTCTTCAGCGCCGAAATCACCATGCTTAAAACGTCGAAACCATTCCCTTCATGATTTATCAGTTGGAGCATTGCCTCCATGTTTATAGAAGTTTTTCTAAAAGCATTTGATATTCTTTAGCTGTATCTTTTTTCTTTCAAAGCTTCCCGTAAATGCTGCTTAGTTAACACAAAATTTGACGAATTCAACACTGTAAAAAAATAGGGTTTTTTATGAAACTTAAAGCGATATAACTGAATATTATTGACAAATCTCTAACCTCTATGAAACCACTGAAATCAGCTATCACTATGAAACATCCATAGCAGCCAGAGCCATCTTTTAAGAACAAACTAAACTAATTTGAACTCCTAATAATTTTAACAGTGTTTACAGAAACGTACAGAAGGTAATTTCAAGTCCATAGAATTAAGAATAGTCCAGAAGGTGCGTAGAATCATATTTGAATACATCGGACTGTGTCCAATAATCCCCCCACTATGCCCCACTTTCGCCGCGCGCATTCGTGATGTCGCCACGTAATGTTGCACAATGGGAAAAATATAATTATAACACAAATGTAAGGTTAAAAAAAGCAATCTGTTAATTTCCCTAAAATTTTATTGTGCCCGCGGAAATATTGATTGACACAACAGAGTAGATAAGTAAAGGGTCATTTAATAAGAGTAATTGAATTAATGAACTTTAAACTTAAAATATGAAACAAATTTTATTTTGCATAAAACGGATATTTTTATATCATGTTAAATAATATTTTATGTTTTAAAGATAATGTCGGTCAAATGTCTACCACAGAGTTGTTTAATCCGAGGTCCAATTTTCATAAGTTCTCTCATTATATGAGCAAAGTAGGATAAAAAAATTACTACTCTGGCAACACTAACGAAATGTCGATTTTGATTTCTTTGACAATCTGACAGATGGAAAAATAATTCCATTTTTAAGTAGGGTATTTTCTACTTGCACATTCATTTGCTAATTACACATGAAATGTGATTCCATCCTGTTTCTTTAATATCCTAGCAGTATTTCTACACTTTAAAAGGACACAACACGGCATAGATGAATTCAAATCAGGAGTTGCGTACTTAGCGACGTCTACAAAGAAACTAATAGGTCAAAACATAAACCCACTAATTTATGAGTAGTTTAGTCGCCTTCTGTTTGATGTGCGTATGCGGTTTCTGGACTATTCTTAATTCCATAGTCAACTCATATTTTGTGTTTGAGAAGATATAGAGTGAGGTGTGGACACAGACTTGATTTAAAATTAAATATTTTTATCATTTCTAATTTACATGTACCCTTGATAAGGGAGCAAGTGTACCTCCTAATCCGATTGATAATGAAATCATTAATAAGTGGTTACAAATTGTTTTTAATTTTATGTTAATTATAAAACGTGTACTCTTAAGATTTAAAACATAAAATATTTTAATACGACCTTTAATTAATAAACTGGTACGGCCCGCATCGTGCATACAATGCTTCGATCATTGAATCGGCAAAACTTTGCCTCAGGATATGTGAGTGTGTGTAAACAGAGATTTCCTGATATCCTTGAAGCATTGACCCTATCCTGGCTTTTTTAGTCTAAAGGTCTAGTACAAATATAATGGCTCGTCAATATGACCGCTGACCCCGTGTCATTTCAAACCTTTTCTAAGTCATTTCTAAATTTATTTTTTATTGGGACTCCTTCAGCCAAGGCGTATTTCGTATTTCTCCGCGCTGAGATGTACGCAACCCAAAAACAAGGATTTTAAAAATATTATCTAGGTTTTGTAAACGGTGAAGTTCAGTGTAGGTTGAAAAAAAAGTATTTGGTCCCAGGTGGGCTACATTATAGAGATAGATTATCAAAAATCAATAAGTAAATTTTTAAGATTAAAAAGAATAATGCAGATAACCATAAAAAATACCTACAAACACTTACTATTTCACTAGTTTCGCTCAATCGGCAAGAACATGAGATCTCTCCAAGAAAATAAGATTATGTTGTATAGACTTAAATAAATTTATCTAAGAAATAAATATTTGTAACAATAATAATGACAAGTGAATAGATTCTTGATTGTTTTCTTCTCGAGATGATATGAAATTATGTTGATTTTACAAAATAATATCCGCAGATGGGACTCGATTTAAGATGTCTTCGGTTGATGTATTTTTACTCCGGGTTGCCTCAGTTGATGATTTCCCAGAAGATTATTTGTCGACATTTTAATTCAGTAAATGATCGTCTGCTTCCTTGCATTTGTAAATTTGTGTCTCATGATCTTGAAGAAAACTTTAAAATGCTGACATCAACTTTTCCAGATATTTACGAATAAACTTCGTAATAATTAGTGATCCATTCGAATCATGGAGTAATTATACTATATTGTAAAATCTTTATCATCGGACAAAGTAGATAAAAGATGGAGTAAATAAAATAAAATAAGGTGAAAAGGGTAGAGAATAAAGGTAGAGAAAAAAAGGTAGATAAAGAAAGAAGGGAACCTGTATAAAATACAATCTCATTAGATTGTGATATCTCTTTCTACAAGAATTTCGGTAATAAATTTAAAACAAATAGGCTGACGTTACGTTGAACGTTCCCTTTCTTGAAGGACTACATTTTTGAAGTGTGCGATCGCCTCTCTTCGAGTCTTTGGGCGGTAAATGGACTGTTCGTCTCGAGTTTTCAAATGGAAAGAAATCTACTACTGCATTAGCACGGATATCGTATGGATGAGTTACTACCGCGGCCGTCAGATGGCGCTAAATCAGGGAATTTAGAATTTTAATCCAATACTCAAATGCTTTCAAAACGGGGTACGTTGGACTTGTTTTTTACAACGTTACAGTATATAATTATTAATAATAATTTAAGTGAATATGTAGTTTACTACTAACAATGAAGTCCTAGAAAAATAATCATGGTAGGGACGATGAGTTCCTGCAATTTCAGATTTATTTTTATAGTCCTGCGACTTCAACATAATGTTTCCTTTCACCAATACCCACAACATTAATTACCTTAAAAATATATTGCGCTGTAGTGAAACCTTTTTTTTCTTTTTTTACAGCAACACGTGAAAATCCCTAGAACTAAATTTAGCTGCGAAGGAAGGGTTTCCGGGTACTATGCCGATCTAGAAACCGGGTGTCAGGTAATATATACATTTATTGTTTGCTTATGCGGGATGATTTTTCTGTGACAAGTAAGTTTGGAATTCATTTTGTTAGTTGGTTGCTTGATACTTTTTCGTTATTTTATTTATTTATTTTTATTTATTTAAACGCCTTATAATAATATTTGGCTGATTTACATAGCGCCATTTTTGTAAAAAATCACCTCAGGGGCGCTTTACAATTGTATATCTAAACTTACATTCTAACTAAACTAAAGTGATATATTATATTTCCAGATTTAAAATTGAGGGTATGATAGTTTAAAGAAGTGGGATTTTAGTTGGGATCTGAACTGACTGGGACTGTCGATGATTCGTAAGTCAGGCAGAGGGCCCGGCGGCGGCAAAAGCACGATCTCCAAATCTAGTGTTTGGGGAGCGCCGGATTTCGACAAGTTTTCCTCTTCCTGAATCAAATGCTGACCTAAGAGTAGATTTTCTTTGACATGTATTTTCCCTAATACAAAGGTCCGATAGGTATTTTGGAGCCATTTCATGAAGGGATTTGAATACGGTCCAGCACAGCTTGTATTTTATTCTCTCTGGGCTTTTTAACCAGTGCAAATCTCGAAGATGTTGTGAGGTGTGAGAATATTTTTTTACTCCCGTAATAAGCCTTGCTGCTGCCTTGTACGCTTTTACATGTTTTACATACTGATTATTTTAGTTTATATTGCTTATTATGTTTATATTGCTTATTATGTTTATATTGCTTATTATGTTTATATTGCTTATTATGTTTATATTGCTTATTATGTTTATATTGCTTATTATGTTTATATTGCTTATTATGTTTATATTGCTTATTATGTTTATATTGCTTATTATGTTTATATTGCTTATTATGTTTATATTGCTTATTATGTTTATATTGCTTATTATGTTTATATTTCTTATTATGTTTATATTGCTTATTATGTTTATATTGCTTATTATGTTTATGTTTCTTATTATGTTTATATTGCTTATTATGTTTATATTGCTTATTATGTTTATATTGCTTATTATGTTTAAGATGATAATTACGTTAATTAGTTTTTATTTTCTTACTATATTAACTACGTTAAATAACTAATTTAAGGCATGTTTCACTTATTGTAAAATGCCTCGGCACGAGACACCCCAGTGAGAGAACATTATTCTGTATATAAAAAAAATACAAACATTGTAAAAGTATAAATAAATATATACAAATAAAAACAAACACGTATTTCACACAGAAGTAGCAAAAATATTAATGACTTTTAGAAGAAAAATATTAAAAATCTCATCTTTATATACTAAACAATGTAATGTTGAATTCAAAACTTACATTTCACCAAAACGCTAAGATGGTAATAAATAAGATTGCAAAAAAAAATCAATTTTGGGAAGGATCAGAAGATTTATTGATAAGGACTCTTGCAAAACTATTTACAAAGCAATTATTGAACCACACGTTAACTACTGTAGTAGCATTTTATTTTTATCAAACAAAGAAAACATAGATAAACTAACTGTATTACAAAATAAAGCCTTTAGAATCATTTTGGAAAAAAAACAGATACACGAGGGTAAAGTCGATGGTAAATGAAATGAAATTATTAACATATAAACAAAGAATATTTTACAATACAATGATATTTGTTCATAAAATTATAAACTCTAATAAAAAAAACAGAATTTTGGAAAAAAAATGATCGGAACCAGCATGAACACGATCACAATACTAGAGAAAAGAACAAAATTAGACTTCCATTTAGGAAAAAGGCAAAGTCACAAAATTCAATTTTATTTAAAGCAATTAAAAAGTATTATGAAATGGAAAAAAATATTTATGAAGAAAAAAACATATCAAAATTTAAAATAATGGTCAAGACATATGTGATAAACAATTTATAAATTAAATATATTTGCAATGTTATTATTAGAACACACATAACAATATGTATGATATGTGTGCCCTACTTTAAGATTTAAATAAAATTAAAAAAACATATAATACATGCATATATTGCAGTGGAAAGAACAGAAGTGCATTTTTAAATATGAAGAAAGACATGATAGTACTACTTGCAAACCCGGCAAAATCTAAAATCTAAAATCTAAAATCTAAAAAAAGTGAGATATTAATTGAAACTTATTCAGAATACAATTTTTTACAATCATTATAACATTGTCAGTTAAAAATACGGCTTTATTTGTAAGAACTTGCCTTTTAAATTGCCGGGTTTGTTGCAAACATGGCAACCTCTACTTGAGTATTGTAAACTTGGAATGTAAAATTTAAATTTATTATTTCACTACTGTTTCTTGACATAATCATGCTTATGTCATCACTGCTTACGTGTAAAATATTTACTGATTATAATAAAAAATTGAAGTTTAAAAAAAATGAAGTTAAGTATTGTATCAGTTTATTGCGATTTGCTCAAAATAAAGAAATATTAATTTTGCCGCGTTTGCAAATAGTATCCTCACATCCATTTTACACAAAAGAAGCAAAAATTAAAAATGAATTAAGAAGAGTAAGAAAAAAAATCATCATTACATATTAGTAGAAAATATATATTATTATATATACACATATTGAAGTGGAGAGAGCAGAAGTGCATTTTTTCGTAAAAGTTATATTAATAGAATCTTAAAATTAGAAGAAATGAGAAAAATATTAATTTAGAATACAGATATAAGTCAATAAACGGTAAACAATTGAAATCAACATAGTATTATTTAGGTATTTCAATTTGAAGATAGTAAACTGCCATTTAAAATTAAAGGGTGTTATAAAATATATCTACATCATTTTCGTATTCATTTGCAAACGCATGGATCCTTATTGGCGAATGTGCACTGTAGTTTGTTGTAGATACATTTACATAGAACAGTTTATTAAATCGGGTAACCCGGCGTTATGGTTTACTTAGTATCATTAAATTAATATTGTTTAATTAGGGCAGCTGCTCTAAAAAATAATTCAATGAAAAAAAAAAACTGTTGCATGGAAAACGTAAAAACGATATGACAAATTTTAGCAATTATTTAACTGTTTTTACTCAACTTTAGATGGTGAAACTAAAGTATTTTGGATATTATTTGCGTCTTTTGTTATTATTTATTATTATTTTATTTTTGCACCGCAAAAGGCCAGGAGGCCCAATTACAGTGATGGATTACATCGCAGAACACCCAGGCTTGAGAAAAATCACAATTAAATTTTTGTGTTTTCACCGGGAATCGAACCCGGAACCTTCTGTGTGTAAGTCAAGCGTCTTGAACACTACACCACGGAGGCCGCCGTTATAATTTGTTTGGTATTACGGTTATTGTTTGCTCAATTATATCGCAATTGTTTGCTTAATATTTTGTTCGACGTTAATGTAATATTAAATTTGCTTTGCTTTGCTTTTAATTTTTGTATAAAATTAAGATTCAATATGTCCATGTATTTATAATTTTCTCAAACTGAACGGTTTGGGTAGGTAGGAAGAAATTGCCTTAAGGCAATATGCGCCCGCCCTTATATGTATATTTATTGTGTATAATGTATATGTATATAAAGTGTCAAATAAATAAATGTAGTATTGTAGTTATTGCATTATAATATTAGTATTTTGGTTATTGAAAGGTTATAAATTAGGTTATATAATGAATATCAATTAAAGTTTTGTATTCTGGTTGTTGTTGCAAAGTAGTTTTGTTATTGTTTGCATAGTAATTTAGTAATGAGGAAGTTCAGTGTCTTTTTAAAAAAAAATTATGCAATAACTCCACCTGTGACGTCAGAGGTTCTTCTCTACCAGTTCTTACGATTTGTTCGTTTACGGTAAGCAAACCGAATATCCTTCACAGCTCTCATATCATTGGTTGGTTCATATGAACCAGTGACGTCGTTCAAAGTAGTGCGTTTATATATTTTTTTTAATTTTTTTTTTCGTACATTTTCAAGTTTGCCGTACAATTTAATGCTCTAATTTTAACCGCGCGCAAGAAAACATTCTTTGTATCCAATTTCCCGTAGGGCTGAAGTTCCGCTTTGCACACTTGTTAATGTTGATATTGTTTGCAACTAAGCACTAAAAAATAAAATTGATATTTTTATCATGGTTAGATATAACAATTAGGTTGAATATAATGTTAACCTTGAAAATATATATAGCTATCAATATATAAAAAAACAAGTTATCATTAATATTTTTCGGATATAAAATCAAGGTTATACAAAACGGCTCGCAGTTGGTTTCAAATTCACGCCAAAAATCAAAAAAAAAATACTGAAGACCATGAAGAAAAGAAAACTTGTGTACTTTGGGCATGTGATGAGAGGCGAAAAATATAACATTTTACAAGTCATTCTACGGGGAAGGATTGAAGGAAGACGCAGTGCAGGTAGAAGGCGCATCTCTTGACTAAAGAACTTGCGTGACTGGTTCCATTGCAGCGCTCAGTCCTTGTTCAGGGCAGCTGCCAACAAAGTGAGAATTGCTACGATGATATCCAACCTCTATCGGGGAGAGGAACGATAAGAAGAATAGGTGTTTTTATTATTGTTAATATTATTTATGTTATTGCAGGTGTACCACATGTGCGATGGCCTCGGAAGACAGTTCAGTTACTCGTGCCCAAACACCACCTTATTCCAGCAGAGAATGCTAATCTGCGACCACTGGTACATGGTCAACTGCTCCGCATCAGAAAAGGACTACAGCGCCAATCTTCTCATCGGTAATCACTAATCTTACTCAACAACCGAATCCACTCTTGTTTGAAATTAGTGAGCCTTTCTGAAAATCTGAATGACAAATGAAATGTTGCATTATCTATTGCGCTGATAAATAATGGGTCTTAGTAATCTAGAGAAAAACCATTTAACACACATGGTTTTAATTTAAATCATCCTATGATATTGATGTAATAACTTATATTTACATATAAGTCAACAATGTTCTGAGTATGTCCAAATGCTTGCAGACTGGCTGGATTTCCTCCCTAGGGTGTCATTCATATTTAAATTTGTTGCAACAGAAAGGGAAAACATTTTCGAGTAGGGAATATGGTATTCTAGGCATTTACAGGGCTTATGATCTGTCATTGGCTGGTTTAAGTGGCTACTCTACACACTGTGTAACATTCACCATTCTGCCTATGTTTAAACATCCACGTTTCCTCAACTCTTCCATTTGTTGACTTTTGTGAAGTAAAAGAGCTGAAACCTATATTACGTGGGTGAGATTCATCCGGCTGAACCAATTCACCTACTAGGCAACGCCTGAAAACAATTTTCCTATGTTTATACGTCTTCTTTTACTAGGTAGTTAATTCAGAAATGTTTTGAGTATGTCCAAATGCTTGCAGACTGGCTGGATTTTCTCCCTAGGGAGTTATTCAGATCTAATTTTTTTGCAACAGAGAGTATGACAGGTCATAAGCCCTGTGAATGTCTAAACTTTTTATATTCCCTTCTCAAAAATGTTGGTTACAAAAAAAACAGATATTTAAGTTAGTTAACTCACTGTACTATTTCAAAACCAATAAAAAAAGTTTCTTTTAAAAAATTGCCTTAATTTAATAGTTATATCCGGATAATTGGAGTTTTTCTATATAATACGAATAATAGTAGTAAAATAAAACCAAATTTTGTCACATCTTCAAGTCTTCACATTTAAATTATGTACATTTGAATCATGCATAAAATTACGACAACAAGCCTTTAGGCTGTGTTACTGAACAATGTTTTAATAAATCATTGGTCCTTATTTTTTAAGCTGTTTAATAAAATACATATTCAAGGAAGCGTCTTTTTATTTTCAGGCCAGAGGGATAAGCCATTTGTCTCCGATTCCGAAGATCATCAGAGAACTCCTCGTCCTGATATTCTATCTGCGCCATATGCGCAAGGATTCAATAATTATGGAGGCTTTCAAGAGCTGGTAATAATGTTGAACTCGTTTTTTTCTTTAAATGGAATAATTCGCTAAGCCTCTATTTTGAGGCTTGTCAGCAGGTGGGATATTTAATCATCAGTGTGGCCATTCTTCACGACTTCAAATTAACCACTCTCTAGGGGATAGAGAAGATTCATAATTGTACCCCTGAGAACCTAAAAATGATGCGATCGTTGATAAATAATTTCACCATTCGATCTATTAGTTAAAAACAATTTTTTAATTCAAGATAAAAACATTTTACTCTCAGTTTTTCCAAGAAAACACAGTTTTTTTTTTTAATGCCCTCATTCTTCTAAATCAAAGTGTTTTTTTTTCAAATGTTTAGAGAATATTTACAATAAAAAATCTTAGATATCCCATCGGCAAAATCGCTGTAGGCTAGAAAAGAAAAAAACAATAATAAAAAAATTCAGGTATTCAAGTATTGGCGATTTAGATCTCTGAGTGGCGTCAGGGGCTAGTCAGAAGGTTTAGGGCTGCTCAAATACTTTGGAGATTTTCCCATAGGGCTGATAATATTTCCATTTCCCAATGGTGTTAACATTACCTGTTTTCTTGATGGAATCAATCAATTGTTGATTACGTATTTAATAACAAATATTTATTACTAAATGCAGTGTACATTATTTATGCTGTAGTTTTTGTCTGCGTACTAAAATATTTTTTTATTTCTTCACAGATTACATCCGCGTCTGGAAAAAATGGTTTGGACAACTCAGTAGCAAATGGCAACAATGAATTGAATGACGGGATTCAGCATTTTCCTCTACCGACACATTGGTCTACTGAATTGAGTAATATTAACCGATACACAACAGCAGCGCCTAAAATCAACACTCAAGGATTCACTGGAAAACCGATTATTATAGAAAGTGAAGAGAGTGAAAATACTTTGAACGGTAATTATAATGGACTAATAGCGCAGAGTACAGAACACTCCAGGTTCGTTAGTCACACTCCCATTTTCAATAGAGGCCGAGAAAAAATCACGACAAATAAACCGGCGTTCCATCCACAAGTTACAAATAACAATAATCCATCACAAGACTTTAATACTTTGTTTACGACAAATCTAGAAACTGATTTCGGTGTTACTCCTCCGTCGAAATTCCTGAATCCGCCAATTTTGGAAGCTAATTCTCCCGATCCAGATGAAAAGTTCAGCCTGTTGAAAAGCACAACTGTTAAATCCATCTCATCATTCAACAACGAGCTGCTCAGTGAACTCCTTCCACCAGTCTCGGTAGAAACACCCGGAGAAAACCAATCCAATGAAGACCGAAAGACTGATGATGCCGTATTCAAATTCATCAAAAGATTCAACACTGACGAGGTTGTTCCCGAACCGATAAAAAGTAACCCGATAAACAGGAATGATTTCACAAGTGGAGGCGGCTTTGGCGAAAGCGGTCCTTCCGGAAAAGGATTTGAAATCCAATCTTCGTCAGAAACCGCCGGTTTCGCTACTCAATCAGGCATCAACAATCAAATCCTTAATCAAAATCAAAAAATTAACCAAGATGTCGAACGTAACCAACAACCAAAGGAAACTACAAAGGCTCCTGAAGAGTTGTTCAAAGCCAAAGTTGTGGCAAAACCAAATAAACCAACTGACTTCAATCAAAACAGTCCCGTATCAAGTATTAGCAGCAATGAAATCGTACCGCCAGCTGTGGAACTTTTGCCACCATTCACGGAATATTCCGAAATCGTATCTTCGACCATGGGCCCTATCATATATTACGAATGGAAATGGGCGGCTCCGGCCCAAGAGCTGGAACCTCCATTCCCGCCTGCGGAAAATGAAAAAGACAATATACAAAAACGTGGACAAGAATCTAAGAAAATAGAAGGTAGACCAGATTTCGCCAAGCCGAGACCTTCGACACCCAGACCAGACCCGCAACCGACGCAAAGATCGGCACCAGACCAAGCGACGAGTGAAGGAAATATAGATTTCAAGTCGTCTGCGTATTTCATTCCTAATTACGTGTTTCCTTTAGACAAACAACACCCGGGCTACCAAGAAGATGGCGCAATAACATCTTTTCAGGTGCGAATACCTCAGGCGTTGGAAGAGAATGAAGCGCATCCGTACTATGGAGAGAATGCGCAGTGCCCGCAATGTCATCCCTCGTTCGTAGTTCCCGGAACATGCAAGCCGTGCGTAATGATACGACGTTAAAACACCTGTGAATCACCAATGCCAAACTATTTAACAAAATATTTTAAGTAAACATTTCCAGTGCGTTGTGATATAAATCCCAGTTTATTTAAACAACGACTTTGTGTTTAAGATAGCTCTAAGTCCTGCCAATATATTTTTAAGCTTAACTTTAGGCACTTGTAAATAATAATTTTGTACGTAAATGAACCGAAGTTCAATTCATTATGATTTAAGTCTGAATAATGAAATAAGTGTGTTTTTGTATAATAATAATTTGATTCAATACCCTGCATCTACAATCTACATATATTACTTTCACTCTTCAAACATGTGCCTTTATGTAAATACGAATATATACGAGGTATATCCAGAAAGTAATGAAAGGTTAAAGAAAACAAGTACATATTCAGAAAAAAAAATTGCGAAAATTCTTTAGTCCTTGAATTATTTTTCCACATAATTTCCATCATTTCACAAACGCAAACGATATGATTTTTGTGTTCCTCACTAAGATTTTTCGGCACACAACGAGCGCAAAGTTTTCAAAAATCAGTTTTTTATGAACAATTTCATGAAAAAGTGATCTTGAAATTCGTAGACTATCATTTTTTTTTCTCCTACCGCACGAACCAGTTCATCACTAATCAAAGATGAACGCATTTCGTTTGTCGTCGTGCACATTATCACAACCTTCATCGAACTGACTCACCCATCTCCTTACCATTGTACACCTCACAGATAAGCATTTCAAGTTTTTCAATTTTATTTGACATTTCAAACAAGCACCCCGAAGCGTACACAATAGTCAGCTAACTCGTAATTGGTCATAACGGCGTCAACTCCTCAATAGGTCAAGATAAGCACCACGGAGGCGCAAAATTTCAAACGCAGCGCTGCAATGGCAAGAAATAAAAACAGAATTTACTTTCCAGATAAACCTCGTACCTACCATCAGACTTGTATTCAATTTTCATATTTATAACATTTAATTTTTATAATTTTTTGCAATAACAAAATAATCTAAAAAAAAATATAAAGTATAATTTTAGGGCTCTGTCCATATTAAATATACTTATTATTTATTAGCACATGTATCTAGCTACAAACTATAACTAATTACGTTTTTATACTACAAAAGAATCTTATTAAAAATATCACCATAGAAAATGTGTTGTGGTGCAAAACCTCAAAAAATATACATGCATACATTAGGTTCATATTATTTATTATTACCTTGGGTAGAAATAACAATATTTAAACTTTTAATTCAAAATGTTGTGCTGTTAGTTTGTGAATTTTTACCCAGTAATTTTCCTATCAAAGTAAAATGTACTATATTCATTTTATAACCTTTCAAAAATAAACATGTTAAAATGAAATAAATATTTTGTATCCTATACCAATTTTAGACATTCTGTTTTACATACTTTTATAAAATCAATAAAAACTTCATTAAATACATCTATAAACTTTTCTAATTTCGATGTAATTATTTTATCCAATCAAATTACCGTACCGCTCAGAACACAAAACTTCTGAGTTTTGAGAGGAAGTGCTTGAGGAGAATATTAGGCATAAGGTGGTTTGATTTTATAACTAACATTGAAGTCCAAGAACGGACGCAGCAGCCTCCTATAACGAGCGTCTTGAGGACGCGGCGGTGGACCTGACTTGGACGCGTGCTACGCATCCCTCGGGAGAACCTAAACCAAAGTTGCCTGTTCTTTAAACCTGCGGGCTCACGCCGTCCTAGAAGGCCGTCAATGACGATTTATCGACTTTATTCGGCAGAACTAAGGGGTGCGGTGGCGATAGGGTCTCCTGGAGGCAACTGGTGATGTCCACATGCTCCACTTCGGAGCTGATGTGGAAAAGAAGAGAAGAAGAAATCACTGTATTTCCTCGATTATAAGACGCAACCTTTTTCGACCAAAATAAAACCATTCAAAAAAAACTTCATTATAAATGATAAAGTCAATTGTAATTAAAAAGTTTTTAAAATAGACATTTTTTACTGTACTATCTATGATTCTGTGTTGGTTTTTTTCTGTATCACTTATTGACGAGTCATTGTCCGCATCTTACCGCAAAATGTCATCAAATATACATTTCACTTATGTCAAATTTACGCCCTGAAGCTCGGTTCGCTTTCTTTTTTTATACGAATATATAATAATATCGTCTCTTGGCGACATTTATTTTACTAGGCAGAATTTTACAGCGATTGTAAGACATCATAGATTGTAAGACGCACCTAAAATTCAGAGACACCAAAATAGAAAAAAAACATGTATCCTCAATTATGAGGAAATATGAGATTTCCTTCCTCCCTTTCCCTAATAATGAACTCGGAACCCGAGCACACTTACATACACACACCAATATGCACTCCCCGTGCCCCGCACAAATCCTCACGGCCCATGGCGGGTTAAGACCTACGTTGACTATTAATTACTATTACTTCCTAATTGACAGTCACATGTCAATATATTTATGAAAACTTGATCGATGCATTAAAATATTGACAATTTTAGGAGGAACAGAGATTTCCACAGGTTCAACGCGAAAAATAAAGATATGCTAGTTGTGCCCAGTACTAGACTGCAAAAAATTAATAACTCTTTTGCCTCAAAATCCATACGATTCTACAAGTTACCTCTTGAAATTTAGACTTTGCCAGCAATATTTTTTAAAGATTTTGTCAAGTTGTCAAGAGTTGTCAGTTGTTGAAGTTTTGTCATTTTGTCAACAGCCTGTTTGGAAAGAGCTACTATAGAGTGGAAGAATATTTGCAGGACAATACAGCTTTGCATTAGATTCGTGTTTATTGATTTTAGTTTGTTGATTTAAATTGTGTTTAACAATCAATAAATACTAATTGTTGAATTATATTTTATTATACAATTCAACAATTAGTATTTACAATTTTATTATCGTTTATAAGTGATTCAATGAATCCTATGTAAAGAATAATATATTACTACTACTGGCGTACCTCGTGGTGTAATGGTCAGCGCGTTTGCCTACCATTCAAGAGGTGTCAGGTTCGATTCCCGACATGGTTGATATGAAATATTTATTTAAAGTGGTGTTTTCACATTAGAATATTTCATAGTCCCTGGACTGGTACCTGAAGCGTAAGACTGATCATCTTACCTTCGTGTAACAAAAATGATCAAGACACGCTGCGATTTGTGTACCAATGCAGTGCCCTAGGCAAGGAAATGATGATGATGATGACTACTATACTATCTGCAGCGTAAAACTTTCCGAGATCAACAGCTATCCATATGATTTATTTATTTATTTATTTATTTATTTACGGACAAAGTCCATTATAAACATTACAATTAAAAGAAATTTTTACAAAGGAATAAAAAAATATAAGGAACAGAAATAAGCAGCAAAGACAGATGATAGATTTTTTAGATTAAGTAAAAAGCATAGGCTAACTATACAGATTCTTTAGCTGATTTGTAAAGAAAGACATCCTTACACCATAATAATCAAGATCTTGATGATCGTTCACCCGCCTGATCATTCTGGGCAAAGGCGACTGTGCACCATAATTGGTCCTGTAGTGACCGAGGAAAAGCATTTCATTATTTCTTAGTCTACGGGTGGGAACGTTAAAAAGAATCTTTTGCAAAATTTCAGGGGCATCAATGAGACAGTTCATAATTTTATACATGCAGATTATGATGATGAAATCCCTCAAGATGACCCCCATTAGTTGATGCATCGCCCCCTTTTCAGCGAGTAAAAGCATAACGGAGCGATGCAAAAGCATTGGTGAGTATCTGGCACATCCATTCTGTAATAAGTCACAATGACTCATCACAAGAGGTAGATCTAATTTGATTTCAATAGTACAGGTAATAATGACAATAAATGATAACAGGACACAAGATGCCATTCAATTCCTGGCTGGCGGGGTGAACTTGAAATACTGACTGGCACCTGAAGCGTAAGACTGATCACCTTACCTTTTATGTAACAAAAATTATTCAGATACGCTAAATTTCTAGTGGGTGCATGCATTACCCTATGGACCATTGAGTGTGTATGTTCTATGATAAAGCAGTGTAAATATTTATAGCGGAATCACAAAGTTGTCCAAATTCTTGTTTTAAATACAGTAGGACCTCGCTAATCCAGACCCCCGCTTATCCGGCGATCACGGTAACCCTGGCGGATGAGGCGGGGGTGTTCGCGGGGAAGACGAAAGGCATTTCACATGCGTCGAGCGCCGCGCTAAGCAGTCTGTTGTCATTCAATTCATCGAGACAACTACCGTATTCTGCAGACGATAAGACGCATCGGACCATAAGAAGCACCCCAAGTTTTGGTTGAATTTTCAGAGTAAAAAAGTGTGTTATGGTCTGAATAATACGGTACTTAAACTTCTATTTTTTAAACTTTATTTCAAACACGCAGCCTTCATACATGTTTATTATTCACTATTGCTAATATTGTCAAGGTTGTCTTTTGATAGTGAAAGAAATTTCTAAAGTTAAACATGTGTTTTATTCTTTATTACCATACCAAGTATTGCCGACCACAATCCGGACGCCGAGGTAATCCACAAAAGTCCTGTTTTTTGCCTGCCTGATCTTACTGTATGCACATTATAAGCTTAAAATTCATGAACCCACGGTTTTATTTCCAAATAAAATAAATATTTTTAAAAAAAACGAAAGGTTAAAAAAAACTTTATTTCAATGTACAAACAGAACACAAGATTGTATAAAAAATTAATAAGTAAATATTTATTACAACTTGAACAAAACTAAATGAGAACCTTTATACATAAATTTAAAAATTGAATATCTGTACCTCAGAGGCAGACGGATGCAAATCCAGAATTTGATGAAATGACATTTCGATTTTAGTATCCAGTTTATGATCATGTCCATTGATTTTGAAGAAATTTAAGTCTTACAATGAAAGAACCAATGTATTAAGATACTGAAAATACAAATTTATGCTCTAAATGAATAGAAATCACTTAGAGAAAGTAGATTCTTTAGGCTCTCGTTGAACATTTGACGTTTGGATTTGCATCCGTTTGCCTCTGAGGTACAGATATATTCATTGCCACTATATTTATAAAAAGGATAGGTACCACATTATAAACCATTTCAATAAATTCATCCATCCATTAAACTTTTCAAAGTAGGTATGGCACCATCAACACCACCTAGACTCGAGGCCTGGGCGCTGGAAACAAAATAGCTGTCTTAAAAGTCAAAAAATTTTAACATTTACAAACATCAAATAATGTATTTTGTATTTTATATTCTGTTTTGAGGATCATTTGCACATCACCAAAGATTACACACATTAAAATATTACAAATAAATAGAGCAGAGTAATTAATTTTTCAAAAACATGTAGAAATTATAACAAATATCAAGTACCTATACGTAACCATTAAGCATCAAAAGTAAGTTAACGAGGCTTCTATTTAATATTAATATTTAAAACAAACTAACAAGTTTAGCTAAGTGACATTTGAAATGTAAAATCAAGTCATTGAAAACCACAAAAGCGTAAACTTTCAAATGAGATTCAAAATCCTGTTTTTACTTGAGAACATGTCAAAACCTCTCACAAGGTACTCTGAAATAGTATTTACACTAATTAACAGTTACTTTAAAGCGATTTACCACTAGGCAAGGGCGTTGTCAGTGCCCAGGCCTTTTTAGAGGGGGTTTGTTTTCATTGTTTTTATTTTTTAACTCAATTAAAAACTATTTTAAAAAAGGTATTTAACTCATGTGTGGCTATGCGGTAACGGATGTCTACCTCGGGTAAAAAACATTTAATAACTCTCTTATTTTTTTAAATAACCAACTCATATTTTTTGTAATCCTTATATGGACTTTTTTACACCAAAATAAGGAAACATTTTTATAAAAAATGCACGGGCTTTTTCTATAAAAAACAGTTTCTTCATTTTGTAAAATAAATTAAAACAAACGAAAGAGATGCCAGTATTATAAGTGGTTTATTAAATTTTATAAGAAAGAGCACGAGAATATAGCATATCAGAAGACCGACAAGGACACTATTCGTTAGGGGCGGAGCTTGAGTGACCGAGAAAACAATACCGAAAGAGCACGATACAGAATTATACCACTTGTGGGACAGAGAACACATCAGTCGCGTGAAGTTTTTTGTAGTATACTGGGCTGACGCTGTATTTAACACACCGTGTTCCCGAAATGTTTCTACAATTTATTCAGAATTTATCTGATTTAAATTATTTTTTGACAATTCTTGATGGAATTTCATTGTAATGATGAAATATTTACATACATTTACATATAAGTTATTAATCAAAAATACTTGGTACACTTCCACTCATTTCCACACTTAAGATAATATTTTGATTTCTATAAATCATCCTTACATTGTATAATATTCGCCAGTCTGAAGATGTCCATTAGAGGATGAAAGCGCTAATTGGTCAAACAAATAAGTGGAAGTGTACCCAAGGAAGTGTGCAAAGTTATTTCATTTAAAGTGTTCAAAAAATTTGTTCATAACTAGTTTTAAAAAACGTGTTTACGTTGTCATTTTTGTGTATGTTTAATTATGATTTGATTATATCACGTATTACGTACTATTATTTTATTTCTTACAAGTTTTTTTTGCTATTTTTTTAGGTTTTATTTCAATATTATTCTAAGAATATGTTTTAACAGCGTTTTTATTTATTCCAATAAAATCTAGTATTTATTTGCAATAAAAATTTGATATTCTTTTTTGCATTCAAATAGTTGTATTAGCATAGCATACTTTCTAGTCTCCCGGTTGATCTATTTCCGCTAAATTCAGTCGTAAGTGTAATTCGGAATTCAGTCGACAACCAGACGCGGGCGGTAGCGCTTGCTGGCAGGATTTTAAAAGGAATGAACACAATTTCTAACTTTATTTTGCATAAATATGCTTTAATTTTATATTTTTTATGTAACATCTTTGAATAAAGATCATTTTTAACACATACCATTGTAAATAATTTGGTATTTTAGCTTACATTTCAAAATATCTCGACTTATGCTTGTGGTCACATTGTGTTACACCACCGGCTGCAAAGGGATTATTCAGCACAGTCTTTTAAGAGTTAAAAAAATCTATGCTAATTTTTACAAGATCTGTATATAATTGATTTTGTCTAGTTGGTAAATATGATAATACTATGGTAAAGCATTATAAAAAATATAAATATTTCTCACAACCATTGAATATGTATAATTATTTAAAAATATAATTGATAGATAGATAATATTTAAAATTAGACAAAGTGGATTTATTTATACAGTATTAGACAAAATTTGTTTGCATTTTTTTTTATTTAATACGACATTAGCAACAGACAATATTATTTTCAAAAGATTACATTATTATTTCAAAAAGTTGACAATATATTTTTAAAAGATGACATTATTATTTTTAAAAGTTGACAATATGAATTAATTTTAAAAAAATGATTTTTTAAAGGTTATTTATAATAAAGTAGAAAATACATAATATTTATTATGTATCTAATATATAGGGGCTGCCTTATATTTTACAAATGATCACTAGATGTGACATTAATATTTCCGTAAAACATTCATAATTATTGTTAAAACAGTGAAAGCTCAGAAATAGACCAAGTACTTTGTTTATCTTTAAAAAAAGGGGGGGAATTTAGTTATAAAATTCTAATTTTAATGAAGGTTTTCGTTACATTATTTTTTATGATTCGCCTAACTCGACAACGATGCCTAAAATTGCTTCGTTTAACTTCGTTCTTGTCTCATTTACACCTGATTTACCATCTAGCAGCTTCTTTGTATTCCCAAATGTCAAACAAAACATGCGTGGACGGCGATTTTCATCACCTCAAGAAGTAGTGCCGTGCCCCCCCAAAACCATGTTTTGGAGATATATATTAATTTAATTAACATCTTGTTCATAATATTCAGGATCATACCGCAAAACTTCAGAGGAACATTTGCTATGATGTACATTTAAAAAATATCCTAATTCATTTTTCGGAAAATCGTTTTTTTAATTGAAATTAAAAACGCAAACAACAAAGTGATACGCACTGGACGCAGACTAGGGAAGTCGCTGGGTAGGGGTTCGTGGAAGTGATGATAGTCTGAGAAATTAATAATTGTCTCCATTTTCAAATTATAATAATTATTCTTTTTCATTTAAAAAAAAAAATGAGATTTTGAAAATAAATTATAAGGATTTTTAAAAAGTTTACCATCCTGTGAAGTTTTGTGGTCTGCCCCTGAAACATTGTGCATAAGAACACTGGAGCATATTTTTTTTTTAATTTCTTTAATTGATTTTTTTTTTTTAACCCCTTCCATAAAATAAAAGGTATTATTTTTATAATTTAGGTTTCAAAATGTATTCGAGAGAAAAATAATTGAAAAAAAGATAGAAAAATAAAAAAGGATTATAAATGGATAAATATCCATATTAACTTTTAATGGGAAAAGGGAATAATGGAGGAGAGATTATAGAAGAGAAGGGAGATTTTTCTTAAGGCGTGATTTAAACGAAGATATTGTAGAAACATATTTGATAGAGGAACATCACAAATAAATTAAAACATTTAAGGTGTTAAATTGGGACGACATATCAGGCCAGAAAGCCTTGAGCAATGGCCTGATATTATAAAGGCATAATGCTCTCCAATAGCAACAGTATTTTCCTCTTAAATATAGTTTCACTGATGTGAAAGATGTCGATATCAAAAGTGATAATATTCAGCTGCCTGACTGGTCTTCCTATCAGCATGACCACAGGCAGGCTGGTTCTATGTACGTTTAGATGAGAAACTTTGAAATAAGAGAGCGCAGAATGCCCCGAGCATCTTATGTGACAGCTACGCCGGTCGGAATGCAGCGACAGATACAGAAAAAGAAACAGCCCAGAAAAAATTGTCACAAATAATAAACAATTAAGGACCTACTCAATAAAAACTTCTAACAAAGTATAAGTTTTAAAATAAATTATATCCGAAAATTGCAAATGTTTCCTATAAAATAATGATAAAACTTAAGTCAGTCACAAAGTTAAATGTATCATCAATAAAAAAAATCATTAAAAAATACATAAACTTACAAAATTAGAGAAAAGAGAAATATATTGAAAATATACATCAAAATGTTAGCCGAGGATTCAATGAGCATTTGTTTTGGTTAATAAAACCTAATACTTGTATGTTCATCATTATAAGCTGGAATAGAATAGTTTTAATTTATGCATATTGTCCCTTAACTGGTTAAATGCCAAAAATGCATTAACCCGCTCTCCGTTTCCATGCTCGGAGAGCCGGCCATACAAAAATAACACAAAAACTCATGCCTTTGTACACGCTTTTTGCGGCCAGGTCAAGTATTCCAAATGATTTTAGATTTCGTACACTCGGAGACATATGTTAGAAGCTCGATAAAACACTAGGACACGAGGAATTGAGGACTCATCATTTGCTTAAATCGTAATTTTTCAGGAGAGGTTTTTTGTGATTCACGTCAAATCGCATGAACAATTTTTGTTTTAAAAACTTACACCTTACAAGCCTGAAGATGATGTAATTTATAATTTATATATGTAGTTTATATTTGAGGGCATTGGAAGCAAAGATAGCAACCTCCAAAAATTTATTTTTTTTGGTTATGATGTCATTCTGTAGTTTGTCAACTTTATTTTTATGAAAATCATGAGTTGAGTTGCAAATATAGTTTGAAATCATACTTCTGATAGTTTGAAAATAGTGTTAAGCAAACATAGCAATATCATCAGCCATTTTATTCGACCAATGACAGGATTGAGATTTAAATTTTCAAAATGGCCGTGCCATACAAATATCAAGAAAGTTTTTTGAATTTGTGTTTCTATTAAAGCTAATTTATTAGTATCTTAAAGTTAAGTTCGGTAAAAATAACATCTCTAACATAAATACTCTCCTTGGAATGAGTGTAGCAGTTTTTGTTACGTTTCTCCAAAACGGGAGTTTGCTATCTTTGCTTCCAATGCCCTCATTTCATTAGCACTCAATATAAATTATCAATATTAGATATTAGACTTTGATATTTTTTTAAGCCGGTTTTTAGCATCTTTTGGTGAGTTTTTTTCAGGTAATCATGTGTCTCTATACTGGATTTGAATTTTTTTTAAAATCCCAAACGATCCTCAATTATTAAAATTGTCAACACGGCAGCAGATCACATGAGAGTTTTAAAAATTTGCCTAAAATTTTACAGCCTGCTGGCAATTGCCATAGCAATACTAAGTGGCCCAGAAAAGGTTAAGTAACAACGCCGCGTAAGTCATTTTTGCAAATTTTCAGGAAATTACAGGTCATTATTCTATTCATAAAAAGTTCTCTATCTCTGTTGAAGTATAAACCTTGATAAGCTTTAAGTTAAAAATCAATCCAATATGAAAAATTATATTTGATTGTTAAAGATCACCTAGAAAAAAGGCTGTCTTTTTTGTTGATGGTAGAAGCAATATTAGACAGCATGAAACACAGCAAATTTTTATGTGAATTGTTGACTTCGCATGAAACAATATTTTTATATTTATTTACTTCATTGAACCCTCATTGTTAAAAAATGGCATATTGTACAATATCACAAAAGTATTGCAAGTCTTGGTAGTGAGTTTTATCGAATACTTTGCTTGAATATGCTCTTAGCAGCTGTCACTTCTTGAGGTTTCTTGTTTTTGGACAGATCAGGCACAAACATTTCCATAACTAGAAAAATAAAGAATAACATGCAATAATTATTCATTTTAATATTATTGATGCATAAAACTGTGTTTTATTCAAGTGATGTCCATTTTCGTTGAAGCAAAATTTAAGCCGTTAATGAAAATTTCTCTTCACTCTTACCAACGGTTCATTTATGATTATGGCAATTTTCTATTGAATTTCAATCTTTAATAATAATAATAATCATGGTTTATTAACAAAAATTACAATTTCTTTATCTACTACATACATACTTAGGTGATAGATTTCTCTGGATTATGTCTAGTCTGCCTAACTAGGTACAACCTGTTTTAAGGCAGACATTTTTATGCAAAAATAAACAATAACAGGTCCATCAACTGGTTAATATATTATAAAATATAAACTGTATAAAATTGTAAACTCTCTTTTTGACGCACCAAAAATACTTGAATTGATTAATTTTAGAGTACCTGCTGTCAACACTAGGAGTACTTTATTGTTTCATTGCTCCAGTACTTCTTCCAACCAACAAAACAATTCATTGATACCGAGACTGCATAGGTTAGGCAACACTTATGGAACGGCTGCAGACATTCTGTCCAATTCTTTACCATCTTATAAGTCCACAATATCAAGTTTATTTGTAGCTGCTCGTCAAACTATTATTGACAATTCAATTTCATAAATTAAAAAAAATACTTACTTGTTTATTTTTATTACCTTATACTTGTTTTTTATTTTTACTATTATATCAAATTGCATTGTAGTATTGGCAAATACGCATTTCATAGATACATATTTATATTTCTTATTTTTTCGTGATAATATATGCTTGCTTGTTTATTAATTTAACTTAAAAATGTCTTTCTTGCTTACCGTAACACTTTATTTATTGTTTGATTTACAGAATTTATTTCATAAGCTTATATCTTTGCATTTTTTGTTTATATGCTTACTGTTTTTCTTGCATACCTTTGTTATTATTGTTTTTTTTACTTTGTAAAACTTTTATCATATCCTTTTTAACTAATTTCACAATTTTTTTCTGTATATTCTGTTTATTATTTAGTGTGTTAGCATGTATTTCATTTTTATTTTTTGTAAATGCCTTTTGGGCGTTAATGAACAAAATAAATAAATAAAGTTATACATTACTTAAATATACCATTTATTATTTTAGAATGTTTTTAATAAGTTTTCCGATTTTTCTCTACCTCAATCCAGTAACCATTTTAGTACAAATTTATTTAATTGAATTCGGGTCATGGTTTTGTAATGTTTGGGTAACATATTGAATATTTTGGGGCCCAGAAACCTGAAATTTCTTTGCCCGAATCAGAGTTTGCTGTAGACCCCATTCTTTAGTTTGACTTCTGTTAGTGTGTTCCTTTTGGGATTTGGGAGAATAATTTGCTTTCACAAACATAATTATTCTAGATATATATAATTGCCTTATATCTAATATATCAATTTCCTCGATTATTTTAATAATCGATTTTTGAGCAGATTGGAGAGGTTTTAATATTGATTTATTAGTGCCCCCCATCCTATTATGCCATAAGTTATAATTGAGTTACATAAAATATTAATATAGTTGTTTGAGTTTATTAGGGATAAGATGTTACGTATAAACTTGAAGATATGGGAAAGTTTTCAATTTTTTGTGTTACATATTCTATGTGTTCTGTCCATGCTTCCAATATTCGAGGTTATACATTTATACATTTTTATTTCAGCTAACTTTCATTAAAATAGATTAAGCATATCAGCTTGAGCTGCTCGCTTAAAATTAATGTAATAATAATATATAACCTATCAGTCATTATAATCGCCTAATCGAGTTATAATGTGTCAACAAAATCACCTAAGAGTTGTAATGAGTAGATTGGAGTACCTTAGAGTTTCGTCAGCTCCCGCGCTCAGCACCGTGCTCCCGTCCGGGGACATCGCGAGGTGCAGCACCCTCGCGGTGTGGCCGGTCAGCTCCGCGACGCGCGTCATGAGCGGGTACTTCCACACGATGAGCTGGTTGTTCGCGTAGCCATGGCCGGAGACCAACTCCTTGTACGTGTGCGACCAAACTATGGAGCACACCTGCGAGCGGGCATCCACCGTGTTGATGTTGGCGCCGCTGCTCACGTTCCAGATGCGCAGCGTGCGGTCCGCGGTGCCGCCGCCCGAGGCCAGGATCCCGGAGCTCCAGGGGCACCAGGCCAGCCCCTTGACGGCCGCCGTGTGCTGCGTGAAGGAGTGCAGCGGCTGCGGTTGCGGGTAGTGTTCGCCCGACGCGGGCACCCAGATGTTGAGGAGGTTGTCGTTGCCGCCCGAGGCGAGGTATTTGCCGTCCGGCGACCACTTCAATCCACACACCTGATGAATAACACTTGTCAAGTTGGAAGTTTATTTGATATAAAGGGTGGCCTAACCATAACGCACAATGCTAATTGTGAGTCACACCTTAACGCAGCGGTTCTTAACCGGTGCTCCGCGAGCTTGTTGCAAGTGCTCCGCGAAATTATGAAAACCAAAATTTAATGTCGACTCATTTATTGTGCGATTTGAGTTGCAAATATAATGGCTAGATGGCAACACCCTTGCAAAGTGAAGTTGTGTGTGCTCACGTCACAACAGCGCCAGCGGTCAAGTACTCTATCGAGAGCCGTTGCTCGGTTACTAATTACTGGCACTTCCTCGCAGGGGATTCCCCTTGCGCTATTGCGTTAATGTGCGTAGCTAATAGACAGACCCTGTGATTAAATAATCTTTTGTGTGTTTATTTCGATAGTGTTGTGTGTAAGCTGTTTATAACATATCGTGGTTATACAAGTAAAAGTGACCATTTGCAAAAATTACGAAATTGAGATTATTGACTTTTTGACATCGTATTAGCATAATGCTTGACTGGTAAAAATGCCAAGTCAATCCGACACTCGTTTTAAAAATTAGTTTTTAAAATATGTGACCATTTGATAGAAGCTCAAAGATTTTTGACAAGTAAAACTGACCAACACACATCGTCACATTTATTAGTAAATTTAAAATCCAAAGAATTGACCAAGTAACATTTTAAATGTCGGTAGATGTCACCAGTGAGGAGTTAGTTAGAGTTAGTAATAAGTATTTAGTAAGTTAGTATACGTTTTGTATTTGACAGATATGTTTTTTTGTAAATTAAAAGTTCATTAATAAAATTATTTTTTTAGATTATTACGTAACACTTCTTAATTTTTTGTTCTTTTTCATTTATTTTGTTTTTTTGTGTTTATTTAACCTTTATAAATATTGAAAAATTCCAAAATTTTTAGTGATAAAATGAAATAAAATAATAAAATAAATATTACAACTTTGTTTTTAATAAATAATTTTTTTATCATTACTATTTTTCCACAACTTAATGCTATGTACAATGTAATGCTCTAATTTTTACCGCGCGCAAGAAAACATTTTTTGTATCCAATTTCCCGTAGTGCTGAAGTTCCTCATTGGCAATGTTTATGACATCAAAGAAATGAGTAATCGAATACACATCCCTTTTGGTATTTAAACTGTTGTGATCCAGCATAGCCTGGAGAAACTCAGCATAAGTATTCTCTTAGAGAATACTTCAACTCACATATGAAGTGCACTCGGAGAAAGATAACAAAGAATAAGCCGTGATCTGGTGTTTCATTTTTTTTTTTTGCACCACAACAGGCCAGGAGGCCCAATTACAGTGGTGAATTACATTACAGAACAACCAGGCTTGAGAAAAATCACATTTTTAATTTTTGTGTTCTCACCGGGAATCGAACCCGGAACCTTCCGTGCGTGAGTCAAGCGTCTTGACCACTACACCACGGAGGCCGCCAGTAAATAACAGCATTTATCAATGTTTTTCCTGGCCAATAACCTTTCTTTCCCATCCTTCCCTTGACCCATCCTTATGGTACCTACCTAACATCGAGATAGAAGAAATTCAAAATTAGAAGATTTGGATTTAGAACTAAACAAAACAACATTTTTGACAGTACATTACATTGCATAAAAGTTCTTGAATCGTCGCGCATCTTTCTATAGTTATCATAAATATTTACATATATCATAGTGCATTTCGTCAAATTTCGAAATTGAAGAACATTGACATCATATCACAGGTAGGTCCATTCCATGTTCCTATCGTTTATTCAAATACTCCGAACCTCTTACAAAACTGAATGAAATTCGTTTTTCCATTACAGTCAGTTAATTGTTCATACCTCTTGCGTGTGTCCATTCAGAGTGGAAACAATGTGATCCCTCTGCCTGACATCGTGGTGAACAATAGTGCCAGTTCGACTGCCAGAAGACAGGATATAGGAGTTCCAGGCCAGAGAACCTACGCGTCCCGAGTGCCCCTCCATTGTCTGAAAAAGTAGCAAAATATTATTAGATTTAGAAGGGAATTTTCCAATTTTTTTTTTGCAATTGGTTAAAATGCTTAAATTAGGAACATTTATATACTCTTTAGGCGTCAGTTGTTGATCAGAGAGAAATCACCATCTTTGAAATGTTTGAACCAATATTATTATTATTAGTTATATGCAGGCAGCCTTTGCTGATGCGCCTATATCTCGTGTACTGCTTTTTGTCCAAGTTCTTCTTCTTTCAACGGACAACTAGACTTGGCAATTTATTCCAGTCTGAAACTACCTTGCTGGGAAGGAAGTTTTTCTTTGGATTGAGGAGGAATCGGGGACGATAGAGCTCCCAGTTATGACCCCATAAATTTATATCGGGATTTTATTGATACATCGTATGTAGGGGGCAGTCATAGTAATAATTGAGTATCTTATAAGTTAATATCAAGCCCCCTCTCTTCCGTCGTTCTTCCAATGATGTAAGCCCTAGCGCTCAAGAAGACAGCCCCCGATTTCGCCGATTTCCCGCTCAGCTTTGCCAAAAGGAAAATAAGAAGCAGAACCCTTCAGCTCTGGAACAATCGTTATTTGAGTGAACCTACCGGAAGTATTACTAAAATGTTTTTCCCTGCAATTTTCCATGCCTATGATTTCAGGAGAATGCAGAAAGCTGGCTACGAGCTCACCCAGATTCTCACGGGTCACGGTGGGTTCATGAGCTACCTGCATCGCTTCAAGCTCTCCGAGATCGACAGCTACCCATGCGATGATGAAACTCCTCAAGATGTCCCTCAGTAAAATAAAATTATCACATAAAACTTAATTTTGTGATCTTATTTTATTTACAATAAAACTTGCCTTAGTCATATTTTCTTCATAAAAAAATATATAATTTACTTTGCAAATTGTTTGTACTTAATTATTTTTTTATCAAAATATCCGCATCCGCAGATATCAATACCAAAAATTCGCGTCACGTTCCCAGTACTTAACTCCCTAAGCGCGGAAATATTCTCTACTGAATCGCATAAAAATAACAATGGAAAACTCCTTACTACCTCTAGTGCCATAATCAAGAGACAAAGTACAGGAATGATAATAATACAAAGTATGACTTTTGTGTCCCCGAGAGTTCAATGTCCCGGATGAACAAACTAAGTTCTCCAAAACGAAAGCCATTTTCAGAAGTGTATTTGGATTTTGTCTAAGAGAAGAGACCAGTGCAGGAGACTGCTGGGATATATTGCATAGATTTATACACCGTTTTTCAGGGCCAGACCGCGAAACTTCAAAAGAACATTCGTCGTAGTAAGCTTTAAAAAAAATCCTAATAATTTTTTTTCAGTCCTTTTTAAAAAAGATTTTTTTTTTTTATGATCTCGAAATGGAGTAAATCTTTAATTTCTCGGACTAGCATCCCTTCCATAAACCCCTACCGCTCCACGACAAAGAAAAGCAATAGACGTATTTGACCAACGAAGCAATACGCACCAGACGCGGACAAGGGAAGCGGCTGGGTAGGAGAGGGGTAGGGGTTTGTGGAGGGATTGCTTGTCCGAGAAATAAAGGATTTACTACATTTTGAGATTACAATTTTTTTTTTTTTTTTTTTAACGACTTTTTAGAAAAAAAAATTTTAGGATTTTTTTTTAAAGCTTACCATGAGGAATGTTCCTCTGAAGTTTTGCGGTCTGACCCTGAAAAACCGTGTATACTATTAAGCGTGTTGTCCAGATGTTTATTGAAATACATTATGTTTGTGTAATATTTTTTTATTTTATTTTTGCTATTGTTCAATAATGTGCATGCAATAATAACACTTTCCATAATGTATACCAACTCAACACGGGTCTCATGGCCTCATAGAGTTAGGGATACGTTATTATTTTATTTGAAATATATATTTTGAATAAATAAAATATTTTAAAAATACAGTTGTACGAATGAAAGTCCGATAGCGCAACCTTTTAAGCAATTATAAAAATCAATTAATCAATTGATTTAAGGATTACCCTGAGTCTCTTAATCCGCTCGGTGTCCCATAGTTCAGTGGTCCCATTAGTGATGCCCACGGCGAGGTGCGAGCCCCCGCCTTGCACCCAAGCCAGCGAACACACGTGCGCAGCGCCCTCCAGCGATAGCAGCTGCTCGATGCCACCAGTGCCAGCATTCCACAGGTACACAGCATTGCCCAGCGCCACGGCCAGCATATTGGACGCACTCCAGTCCAGTAGATTCAAGTCTGAAAAGCAAGTAGCAGATTCAAATCTAGAATGAATGTAGCAGGTTCAGATGTGGCATGCAAGTACAATAGAACTCCGTTTATTCAAACTCCAGTCACCCGAATCGACAAATATCCGGATCGTTATAATGAAATAAAATATAACCGCCAAGCGTATGCGAAACCTCGCTGCTCGTAAACGAGTTTCTTCGTCAGAGCAATTTTTGTTGGACATGTTTATTAATGCCCCAATTTTTACCGCGCACAAGAAATCACTTATTGTGTACAATTTCCCATAGGGCTGAAGTTCTGAAGTAGTAGATTTAAATCTAGAGATGAATTATTCTAATGAAAATAATTCAATACATTTTTAATGGCTCTTTTTTTCTGAATGGCTAAATAAACTATTTACTTTTTTTACAAAAATTACATAACCTTTTTCTTTAGATTTTAATTTAATTTAAGTCCACTGTCATCACATGTGTGAACAAAAATCAACAAATAGCAGACTTGTCAAAATACAGATGTTCAAACATGGGCAAAATGGTGAATAGTACATATTGTGTCAAGTGACTACTTAAACCAGCCAATGATAAGCCATAAGGTCTTAGGCCCTGTAAATGCCTGGACTTATCTCTGCTAGTGCTGGAGAGTAATATATTTAACACCAACTCACAATAGTCATCGATAATATCAGGAGCGTCCAAAATTCTGTCTGGGGCTTGTGGGATGTAACGGCTACTGGCCTTAATGGTTGAAGGGGCTTTTGACTAAAAAAAATCACAAACAAAAAATATGGGGCCTTATTTATTAGATTTCCATATACAAAGCTTATACTGTTGAAAACAGGTACAAAGGTTGCTACTTAAGTTTTGAGATAGACAAGTAAAAACAAATATTTTTGATCAAAAATAGCTTTGTTTTTCAAAAAATTCTCCTTGGAGATCAATACACTTTTGCATGCGTTTGAACCGATTTTCGAAGCACTTTTTCCAGTCTGATTGACGTACCTCTAAAATATGTGATTTGAACGTATCAACCGCTTCTTCAGGCGTCGAAAAATGTTGACCTCGCAATTTATTTTTGGTATGCGGATATATATTTTGAATGCTCAAAAATTCACTTGTTTGAGCTGATGTGTGACAGCTTGCATCGTCATGGTGGAGAATGATTTGTCTTCTGCAATTGGTTTCCCTTATTTTTCCAAACAGTTCTGGCAAACAAATGGTGGTGTACCATTCAGAATCAACCGTTCTACGTTGTTCTGATGGAACGGTGGTTATTCCGAAAAAACAGGCGACCATTTGCTTTAAAGTGCTTTGTGCGCGAACAACTTTGGTTGGATTTGGCTCGTCTTGAAAGACCCATTCAGTCGATTGTTGTTTACTTTCGGGTTCATGCGCATAGATCCATGATTCGTCACCTGTCGCGATATTATAGACGTCTTTTGAAACACCGCAATTGATTTTTTTTTTTGTTTGCACTAATCGACACGAGCCTTTTTTTGTTTGCACTAATCGACACGAGCCTCTTTTTGTTTGCACTAATCAACACGAACCTCTTTTTGTTTGCACTAATCGACACGAGCCTCTTTTTGAGCGATTGTCAAATTCTGCGGTATCCAACGCAAACTAATATTTTTGACGACCAAATGTTCATGCAATATTGAATGTCTGCGAGTGGAACTAATGCCCAAGCATGCCTCAATCTCACGGTATGTCACATGACGATCTTGCAATATCAGATCACGCAAAGCATCGATTTTTTCTGGCACAACAGCCGATTTTGGATGACCTTCACTAAAATCGTCTTGTAATGAAGTGCGACCACGGTTGAATTCAGAAAACCAGCGATACACGGTGGCTCGAGATGGTGCTTCATCACCAAAAGTCGCAGCGAGTTGATCGGCACACTGTTGTTGGTTTATTCCACGTCAAAAGTCATAGAAAATCATCGCACGAAAATGTTCACGATTTAGTTCCATTTTTTTAAGAAAATTATTTTTTTAAGTATCTGTAAACAATACAAATATCTCTCATATGACAAAACGTTTACCATTAAAAATGGCAAACTTTATGATGACAATGTCAGATTTGGCATATTCACAATGGTGTTGCCATATCTCAAAACTTAAGTAGCAACCCTCGAACAAGAAAAAGGTAACTTATAAAAATATTTATGACATAGAATAACTATTCTAGACTTATTCTATTATATATATATATTTACCATTCCACAACTAAACAAAGGTCAAGCGTAATCAACAAAATTCAATTAGTTCTATAGTGGTATTTATTTATCAATAGCATTCATTGATTATTGTGGTATTTCACACTCGAAATTTCTTCCAAGATAATGAACCGTAAGTAAACAAATACTTTCTGGGCGTCAAGATACATTTGGGAGATGACAATACATTGTAAAATTTAAGAAAGACAATTCTTAGATATTACACCACGCACAAATCAACATTGTTTCTACTTCCCTCCCACGCATAAGGATCGACACTGAGACTCCATTGTGAACTGATAAGTTTACCTCCTGCGACAAACATTTATCCGTCAATGTTGATTTTAGTGCGCAGTTCACCCTGTTTCCGCCACTCATCTTCCTTTCAATATCTTTCTCAGTCTTTCCATCTCCGGTAAACGTAATTAACAGATACTCAGATTCCTAAAAATAAGTTTAAATTTCCACCTGCGAATAGACGATCCGGAGTGGGTTCTGGTGTCCATCTGGGGCGGCCGGAGCCTTACAGGTGTACTGCAGCAGCCGCTGGCCCTGGGCCGGTGGGGCGCTCATACAGTCGGACAGGGCCCGCCGCATGGCATCCTGGGCCTCCAGGCTGGCGGAGGACCTCGCTTCTTCCGCCTCCCCATCGCCCTGCGAAGCCTTCTGCATCATCTATAATAAAAAAGAATAGAAAGCATAGGGTCAGGTGGGGAACAGTGCAACACGAGGAAAAACAACGACAGTATAGGACTGCCTGGCCGCCAATCAAAGTTGAATAACGCCAGGCTACCCACAAAACGAACGCACTCCGCTATAAACTTCTGCGCCAAGCAAACAGACTTTTTCCGATCAACGTTGGTTGCTGAGGCATTTACACTCACTTAACTATTATTCATATATCTATTGGACGCTGCTAAATTCATTATCAATATGGTCTACATATTGATCTAGGGTGAAGGAGATTTTTTTTTGCTTCGTAGCGAATGGTGGCAAAGTTTGATTTTTTAAAATTTCATTCATAAATCATATAATACAAAGCAAAATGCATATGAATTACATTCCCAGGAGTTACTAAAACTCAATTTGGGAATAATGAAATAATTTTTCAACTTACTTTTGTTCACGGGAAAGTAAACACAGTTTTCATTACAAGTTTTACACAAATATAAATTATTTGAAGTCCTAACAGAAAATGCCAAAATATCCATTTTGACCATTTGTGGACTTACGAGTTTTACAACTTACAGTGATGATATTATGTACGCTAATTTTAAGATTAAGTATATTATATTACATCAGGGGATCATTTTAGAAAAAATGTACCATGATTAGGAAAATTACAAACCATGTAATGGCACAAGTCAAAATTGGTGTTGGATCGGGAAGGAATAAACCTGTCAGCTCCTCCACTTTTGGGTGTTTTAGATCCTTTTCTAGGAGTTGGCGTTGAAGAACTTCTACCTACAAAAACATAAGCATGCCTTCATTACACCGCAATTTAAGCATAGTAATAAAATAATTATTTATTTATTTATCCCTCACTGGGCAAAACCCATGTCGAGCCATTCATTTACATTATTTTTATATTATGTTCTAGTACATGATAAATATAATAGATAACACTGTATTGATATAGACATAAAACATAAATAGCAGACATGCAACAATAATTCCGAGTTCAAATAGACTACTGTTTTGGTGGGGTGACCATCTCAAGGCAGTTTTCAGGACCCAGAAGCCATTTTTTAACAAATAAATTGAATTTCTGTTTATTTGTATTCAATTTTAAATCAAGAGTTAGAGTGTTGTAAATTTTGGGAGCAAGGTACATGTGACTCCTCTGACCAAACAATGTTGTCATTTTAGGTGGCACAAATAGTTGTCTCTTTTTTTATCTTGGTTCATAGATTGTATTATATTTACAGCCACCATTTTTATGTGTGTGAACGAGAAGTGCCCTAGCGTACAATTGCCTGACGTCCAGAACACCTACTCGTTCAAACACCTCCGTTGTGGGTGTTCTGATGGGGACCCCAAGCAGAGCCTTGAGTACACACTTTTGGCTATTTCCAAGGTATGCATACCACTTTTGCTGGCTCCACCCCATGCAATGAATGCATAAGATTACTAAAATCATTTGAATGAAAGTCCGAATACAGTAATTTATTTTAATGAATAAATGAATGAATAAATAACCTTGGGGGAAAGGATTTATGAATTTCGGGTTGTCTAAAATAATAAAAAACTTTTTGAGAAAGGAATATTGAGTCCTGTTATGTACCCTCAGAAGTACACTGTCGTAATGTTTGAATTTGGCTCCTTTTAGTTATGAATACAGTTTAACCATTTTTTTTTTCTATTTCTTCAGAGAACAATCACGTATCTCTAGGATTTGTTTTAAGGAAATATACCACTAACATTTATATTCTTTGAAATCAATTGAGTAAAATATTGAGAACACTGCATCAATTCTGTGGCTTGGATCTAAATGTGCCAGTGTCGTAAATCGCAATATCACAGGAGAGTGATTTTTCAGCCATTTTGTGTTGTTATAATAATAAAATAGTTAAGTACATACATTTATCAATTGACATCAACCCTCTGAAAAGTAAAAACTTAAATCTAACCTTACTAACTAATCTAACCTTAAGGAACCCAAAAACATTCTACATAGATTTGTTTAAGAATAATGTGTCCTTCAATCCAATATCAAGAATGTGCAGATTATAGGAATGTAGAGATTAACATTTTTGACGCTGGATTGTTTAGGTTCAAGAAGTGCATACAAAATGTGTATTGATATATTTTAATTTTTTACATTTAATTTTGACAGGTTACATTGCTAGTTTTGTTTGGATGCATATTTTGTTTATTGTTTTTATTAGTATTTTATGGGATGTTTTTATTAGTTTTATTTAAATACATATTTTATTCATGTTTATTTTATTATTGATTCGTGTAATTTTCACATTTTTTTTTTTAATTTTTACAATAATTTATTTTCAATTTCGACCATTTATTTTGTTCATTTTCTTTAAAAGTGTATTTTATTAGTGTTTACATGTAATCGATGAAAAATAAGTGGTGTCTTTTTTTTATTGTTTGAATATTTCTGTGTATTATTCATTATTTTTCATTGTTTATAAACCAAATAAATAAATTGGTCCTTTTAGATCAAAGCCACACAATTATGATGCTACACTGTTCTTTTCATATTTAAACAGTCAAATAGGTAAATACTTAAAAAAATACTGGGCATTATAATTTCAATATGAACAAATCATTAAATTACGAGCATTAACAAATCTATGGACGGAAGGAACAATCACATAAGTCAAAATGCCTTACTTTTCAGGAGACAGTGTTTTGTGTCTCAAACATAGCGGGAATCAAATCTAACATTGAAAGAATGTTCTTTTTTCCTCAATGCTTGTAGGAATTGGATTATCGCTATTAATCAGGAATACACAGTTAGGTAATAACTCTTCAACGTTACGTCGTTTAAGGCAATCAATTAGAAAAGATTCTTCTTCAAGAAAACTTCTTTACGATAACAAATAAATTTATTTTTGTGAAATAAAGTACATTGATAATATTATCCTTTTGGAACACGTGTGGATATAGTTGCAAACTACAAGATGAGCAAATAAAATAAAAAAATATAAAGTTTACTCATGTGATTGTTCGCCCCGCCCAGAGAAATTTTCAAAGGTTTGTTTTTGCTCTCCTGAAAATGGTCAATTTAGACATAACACAGGGTACTTTTGGGGCTGCGCTATACAATGGTCATCACCATTCCCTTTCCTCGCCTAATGGTGAATAGGGCACTGCATTGGTACACCAATCGTAGCGTATCTTGATCATTTTTGTTACATGAAGGTAAGATATCTTACGCTTCAGGTACCAGTCCAGGACTATGAAATGTTCTAGTGTGAAAACACCCTTTTAAATAAATATTTTATATCAACCATGTCGGGAATCGAACCCGAGACCTCTTGAGTGGTAAGCTAACGCGCTGACCATTACACCACGAAGCCGACATATATCAATGGTAAACAAATGAAATAATTTTGAATTGTAAGGATGTTAACACACCCATTCGACCTAAGTCCATCGATGTCGTCGATCGACATGGATCGATCGGTGTGGAAGCTCCGACTGATCAACAACTACGGGTTAGTAAAATAATCGTTTAAACACCCAACCTTTTAGCTTATTTAAATAAGTTTCGGTTTTGGCAGAAATTAGAACAGAAGTGAAATTTGGGTTTCAGCTGAAAATCTTGTTTCGGTCAACAAAAGATCGATGTTAATTTATACATAACACACTGCGCCCTGTTCTCTTTTTAAATTTATACAGAAGAGGACGTGTTGTTTGCCGTATAACCTCATTACTCCTACTCTTATTGCGGAGGATAAAACGTAGAGGCTATGGATGTAGCGTTATTACAAAATTTAGATGCAGGATTAGATGTTCGATCAATGACGGATCGATAGAAATAGATTAATCAGGCATATAGACTTGGTGTGGTAAAAAGTAGCATCGCCTGATATCATTTTGGTATTGATGCACGTCCGTGTGGGTGTGCTACAGATTACAGCAATACATTGGGTAGTAGGTACTCGGGTCGAGAATTTCAAGCGCAAACAGAAACTGTCTGATAGACGTTTGTTGCTAAACTAAAAACCAAACCAAAAACTTGGAACCCTTTTGTTTTATGCGGTGGAGCTTAAGGGCTTCTGTAGTGAATTATTCCTTTGAGGGTACTGATCTAAGCAAGGTCAATAAAGCTGTAACCATATAACACTGACCATTAGGCCAATATAAAAAATATTTTCATAAATAACTATGACTAACCTGGGGTGCTATTCTGAACCACTCTCGCGGCACGAGAAAACACTTTTTTCGTGTATTTTGTATGTAAATACTAGATATAATACGGCTGCGAGAGCGTTTGGAATACCAGCCCAGGGCAATTAGTCCGTAAAAACTCGCTATAATCGCGTTCGAAATACCAGTCCTGGAGACTTACTCTTAGACGGAGTCTTCTTTTTCTTCTCAGAGGGGCTTCTAGACTTCACATTGGCAAAACTGGAGTTCGTACTTTGGTTAGAAGAACCTGAAAGCTTTTGAATAGAAACATTCGAACTTATGTTCAAAAGACTAGAACTCGTGTTCTTCATGTTAGATAAGTTTTTCCCGCTGGTTTTAGAGTTTTCTAGACTTTTCTTCTGCCACCTCGGCATAGGACCTTTTGTCATAGGACCATCTAACGATATCAAACTGTTAATTTCATTCAAATAATTGAATTGAGCCATCTGTAGCGCCTGCTAGAGAATATTCTCAAAAACTATATTACCAGAATCCTGATCCAAGAAAACGCGGTCCTCAAATCTAATTAAATAAACGCTACTCTATAATATACTGCTTTTATTTTTCGAAGCTTCAAGGAGAAATATATATCAAAATTATAAAATATACACACTGCAACAAACGTCAAACTTTTTGAAATGAATTTAAAATTCAATTTCGACCGTTGGTCCAGAGCCCTGGTCTCTGGTTTCTTTTTTCTTTCTGAAAAACATAGACAAAAATAAATGATCGAAATAATGTTAAGGCAGAGCTACCAACATCCATCGAGCATAAAAAAACGCTAGCCAGAGATAAAAAATTGTGATCATTGTTTTTACTTCCCTGCATTCACCACCTAGACTCACCTAATCTAGTTACTGGATATAAAATGGCCGACTATGTGGGCCACATTTTTATCCGCTTCAAAAAAAAATTAAAATGTCATACAAAATATGGATGTTTTGATCAGTATTCATTTATAGTTAAAAATCAATGTTAACAGCTTAAAAACTAATATTGTAACAAAATAGTACTTTTTCAAAATTAGTACTTTTAATTAAAACAATTCAATGCACATTTATAATCAATGATCGACCATCCTAGCCTAAGAATGATAGATTCTTCTTTGCTTCTTGCTAAATGCTAAGTGTCATGTTCTCCAGGCACTTGGTGAATGGTGATACATTTATATTTCTCCTGATCATGAGCCAAATTGAAGGCAGAGTGTAATGATAATCTTTTATTTAGGCGGCCTATCTTGTAGATAATCGTTCTCCTGTTTACTCACCCTTAATCCAATCCCAGCGGGAACTATCTTTAGACAGTCTAAAAAAATCGTGCCCCGTACGCGGCAACTGTCTTTAGACATTTTCGACTTTACAGGCTGATACTTTGATATGTCCCCTATAGATGGCCAAAAAGTTTGTATCGAAATATTCCCTGAAAATTTGTTGATGCGTGACATTTCTGAATAACTCCTTGGATTATATTTGTTTATATTATAAAAGATTTTAATCAGAGAGGGCGAAAAAATGACCCAACAGTTTTAAAACTCCCGCTCGGCAATGACCTCGAGCCGTATCTCGAGTGTCGTATTTCGTTATCTCTAAATAACTGTGCGTTGATCGTGTTATTGAATACCTTGTGTTACTGTTGTACTAAAAACATGTAAGGATTATATTTGTAATAATAATGACTTTAAATAATAACTATTATATTAATTATATTAAGAACCTTATTTTGTATAGTTTGTGTTTTGTTTTTCTAAAAATATACATTATTTAAAAAATAATCATAAAATCTCAACATGTCAAACCGATGTTAAAATGATGAGCAGATTTGTGAGAGGCAGATTTTAACTCTTTCACCGCTAAGCATAGATTACGTTTGTCGATTTATCCGTATAATTTATCATTTAGTTATCTTCCTAAATACTTAAACTTCAATAATCAAATAAGTTTTTATGTGTACACAAAGAAATTATATCAATAATCATTCAAATAAAAGTGTTCTAACCGATTTGTGAACAGAGCACTCGCATTATACTTTTTTTTTAATTTTTAAAATAGATATTTGCGTTCTCATAATTTACGCAAATATTTAATTTTGGGGGCCATTTTCAACGAGTTGTAAAATAACTCACTGTTAGAAAATGGGAATCAAGTTGGGGTAAAGTTGAATTCAAACCACGGACCTTTGATCCGTGAGTCCAAGACACTAGCCACGGGACCACAACCCAATTCACAATATACTATAGGTACTCAGTCATGTTTATGGATGTGTTGATGGAACACAGCACGGAGACACTTAAGCACAGTAATTATTAGTGTTTTCGTTCTAAGATTATACATATCGAACGCATTTGCTTATAATATAACTCAACAAACACAATTATTTATTGCATACATAATAAAGACGCTATAGAATGTATTTCTGAATATCTATTTGAACAAACACAATAGATATTTAAGTGGGCAAAATTGTCTTAGATTTCTTAGCCAGTGTTTTGACAATTTTGCCCACGTCTAGGGTTGCCGCTACATACTACATTGAAAAAACATTATACAAGAAAGTAGAAAATACATAAGAAAATGAATAAATGGCAAAAACTTGATTTTAAACGAGGTAACGGGATGTTTTGTTCAAACTGGCCCATAAATCAGATTTTTTTCCCAAAGATTGAACAAATAAGATTTAAAAATCTGATGGGGGGGTTTCAACTCAAATACACGCTAAAAATGACAAACCAGTTATTCTGTTCATTTAAACGTTTTATACCACACAGCAATTGGTAAACAATCCATCCGATTTTTCTCTGCCATCAGGATCAAAAGATACCTACACCTTATAGAGGAGAACATTGAAAAAAATGTCATAGCGACACGGAAACAACAGACTTTGATGCCTACTCAGTTAATGAATCAACAGATTTCGAGACATTCATCATAAGTCATTACGACGAATATGAACAACGTGCCTCCGAATCTCCGGCCGAGGAAAACGAAAAAACAGTGTCTGATCCGCTTGAAATTAATAACGGTGAAGAAGTCGCTTTCGTTTTTGTAAAGTTTAACACTGTTGATACGTAAAATGACAAATATTATGTCAGTTAAGTTATCAGCGCATCAACTACCACAATTTTAATTTTGTTATGTCATTAGTAAGATGCAAACGTAATGGAGCTTTGTGTGATCTCAAATTAAGGATATTGCTGATGTATTTAATTGGAACATAGTGAAATCTTTACCTGAACCTGTGATCTTGCGTCAAAGTTTTCATAAATACAATGTTAATCTTAAAAACTGCAAGATTGAGTCATTTTCTGTGAGTGAATTAAATATTGTTTTACAAAAACCAATTTTAATTTTTACCATTCAAAATTAATTTAAACCATTTAAAAAAACGTAAGAATATCCGATCACATTTTAGAAAGTTTTATTTATTAAATTTGCAAGCTTTTTGTGAAATTATAAAGACTTTTTTTTTTAATTTAAAATGTTTTTTGTATAAATATTTTTAACAGTCTAAAGAAGAAAATAAAACATAAAAAATATGATGAATTCTGTACAAAAAATACTCAAAATAATTAGTATTACTATTCAACAAAATGGATAGGAGTAGTCCCATACAAAAAAAATATGATTTTATAAAAATTTGTTAAAACAGGGCAAAATTGTCACGTTTGACGGTATATTGTTAGAATGATTATTTTTATAGCACTATTTTAGTGAAAATCTTCACCGGGGCGCTGTACAATAAACATCACAACACGTCTTGGTTGAAATTCTGTTGAATTTTAGTAATATGTGTGATCTACATTTCAACATGTCTTGCAGTTACAGAGCTCGCGGGTGGGTTTTAAATCTAACGACATTTTACAAAAAAGTGACTTAAGAGTTTTTAATTAAAAAATAAACACAAAATTTTAAAAGAAGTGATTTTAACCAAATATAAACGTTATCAAATAAAGAAGGATATTAAAAGGAAGGTGAGTGCCCGGAACAAGGCTGATCGATGTATTAAAATCAACCTTGGCAAATAAATGTTTATCGTAGAAGGCATAATTACCAGTTTATATTTTTCATAATTAGCTATTCAGTTCATAATTAGCCATTCAGCCTGGTGCCGATATTTATGCATGAGAGTGAGATATGGAATCAGAAAAACAAAAATGGAAGTAAGCTGAAAAATACAATCTCTTAGGCAAATGTGTGCTAAAACAATATTTTAAAGGTAAACATGTTATTATAAATATTTAAAGTAGATATGAAAATAATCGACTAAATTTACTAATCGAATGATTAGTAATCGAATGAAGGAAATAATCGAATTAATCATTCGAATGAATCATTCGAATGAATGATTTATTTCCGGTATACCATAGACAATAGACACAGAAATTTATCCAAAGACAAACTCCGTTTTTCGGGATAAATATCCATGCTTTGGGAAAGTTAGGTACTTTTTTTTCCTTTACAAGAAAAAGAGCCTTCTACCAAAATGTGATAACATCGGCCAAAAACAAGTGACATATTTAGTTTCAGTTGGAAAATATGTTTACACTTGGCTTGGGAGGAGGCTACCCAATATTCTGAGTGAATTCATTCGACTACATTACTGCATTCGGGCTTTCAGGCGACTACATTTACCCATCGAATGTAGTCGACTACTTTCATCGGTAATTTAAAGCATTAACTTTGTGGTCAAACATTTTACAAAATGTTATTAAATATTTGTATATAACCACTTACCGATTTTTCTATGTCTACCTACCAGTTTCGAGAAAATTCAGTAAGCGGTTGTGTACAAATATTTAGTGAACATGTTAATTTATTTTTTATAATGGATACTGCCTAAGTTAATTACAACAGTTACACGAAGAAACATATGAGTATGCAAGAAATTGAACAAAAAGAACACAACACTGTGTAGCAAAGACAAACAGGGGCAATACAATATATTCATAAACACGATAAACATGCAAGATTTCGAGCTAAACCATGTCCATCCATCTTCATCCACTGTTTTAGTGGCGATGAGATCTATGAAAAGCCGGAATATCTATTCCAAAGAATTACAAGTTGTTTGACAAATCGACTTATCTACACATTCTGGACATTGGGGCATAAAAGAAAAGTTGCTATTAGAAGATTTAAAAAATATCAGATTTCGATTATATTGAGATTATTTTATTATATAAGGCTGAGACAAACATTATCGACTAAATCAAGATCCTTGCAATATGATGGAGTGCTGTGTTGGTTTGGACATGTGGAGCGAATGGATGATAAAAAAACAGCTTAAAGGATTCGCCATGCAGATGCATGTTAATGAATGAAGAAAATAAGGAAGACCGAGAAAGACAGGACTTAACTTGAAGAAGACTGTCACAGAATCTGTCATTCAAGTCAAAATTAAGGCAAAAATTGATTTTTGTTTTTCACTCACACTTTATTTATTTTATTTAATGCACAAAATACACAATTTTACTTAGACAAAATTATATGTTTTTTATGTCCTGACTTGTTAAAAAATTCCGTGTTAAGTCGGGACTCTTCGATATATAAATTTAAAATATTTTTTTACATATTAAAACAATATACAGGTAATCAAAACAATATGCAAAATAATCAAAACAATATACAAAATAATGATAGAAAAATATACTAAATAATAATAGAAAAATATAAATAATAAAAATTTATACATGTCGAAAAATGGAATGTAGAAAAGTTATATAATAATACGGATGACAGTGGTGATATACACGTATACTTTTAAGGATAATAATTTTTACATTACATTTTTTTACATTTTTTTTTGCACCACAACAGGCCAGGAGGCCTAATTACAGTGGTGAATTACATCACAAAGCACCCAGGCTTGAGAAAAATCACATTTTAATTTTTATGTTCTCACCGGGAATCGAACCCGGAACCTTCCGTGCGTGAGTCAAGCGTCTTGACCACTACACCACGGAGGCCGCACAGCAGCGATGTTATGTATTTATTCCCGAAGCAATCTCATACAGTGGTCTCTACCCATCGATACAATCCAATTATAGATCTTAATCTTAAATATAGACGTTGTTTTGGAGAACTTAATATGTTCATCCAAGACGTTGAACACTCTTGGAGCTATATATGAAAAGTGTCTCCGAGCAAACATCGTACGCGTTCTCGGTATTAAGAAGTCTAGGTTACGCGAAAACCTCGTACGGGCATTCTGTTGGGACCTCCTTCCGTAGTCGTCTGACCAGAAAATTGTCAATACATTCTTGATATAGATTTGACGAATATCAAGAACTTTTAACAATTGAAATAATGGTATTTCGAATAGTATTATGTACGGGTGACAAGCATGGATAAAAAACGTAATAAAAAATTGACGTTGATTTCAAAATCGAACATCTACTCATTGATTTAGTATTAAAAAATCACTTACCTGTCAATCAACCAATAAAAGGCTGGCACTTGGGTAACGTGGCTAATAATCTGTTATTGCTGATTGTGGCATAAAAATACCAAATCAGCTTTGTTTCATTACGTAAAATAATTGTTTAGCGCAAAAGCGAAAAATTAGCCACAGACTACCTACCTCAGTAAAAAAGTTATACTAGCTTAAATTCATCTACATGACAAATCGACAGATGCCTGTCTTTGTTATTACACTACACATTTATAGTTGGAAGTTTTATTATTCAATGGAAGAAGTTGAAGAATAGGTTTAGTTAGTAAATTTACATAATATAAGGGCTAATATTACCAAACATCTTGCAGCTACAAAGCGCATGGAGTGATAAAAGTCTAGCAACGAAAAACATATTTTTTGTAATTCAGCAAAAATAAAATTATTCAATAATGTCACTTTATGACATGTGCAGTGAAATGTATTATGTAACTTGATTTGTTTTTAGGTATATTTCTAAAACACAAACATGTCTTGGATTCTTTTTTCTTACGTTTAAGCTTAGAAAACATTCGATTAACTGTCAGAAAAGGTGGCATTTATCTTTTGTTCGGTTTATTCGAGTAAAAAAATTTAAAATGTTTATTTTTATCATTTTGAATTTGCCAGTCCAAGTCCCATATAAAAGTAGAAGACTGGAAGATGTCTATGCTCATCATAACAATGCCGCCAATGTAACCAATTATTATTTTCTGTGTCCTATTTTTAGTAAATGTAATCTGTGGTCCTATGTCAAAATGTGACAGCTGTCTGCGATGACTTTTAACTTTTGACTAGTAGTATAATATATTATTTTATATGTAATCTGTGGTGAAGACAAATCTGCGATACTGTGATTAGTGCCGCTACAAATAATCCAATTTATATGTTATCATATTTGTTATTGTGCATTCCTTTTTTTAAATATTGAATATAAAAACTCATTTATAAAAAATGTATTAGCTGTAAACATGGAAGAAGATTCTAAAAAAATTTTATTCCCAAACCATCCAATAAACTCAGCAGAACTAAATTTTTTAGAATGTGATTTATCAATATGTGAAAAAATATCGTTAATTTTTTTGATTTACGATGACATTCCTGTTGCTGAGCAGCTAATATCCCTTGTATCTGAAGCTCCTGAGGCTAGCCATTCAGTGCCATCGATAGGTGTGCTGGAAAATTGGGCCCGAAGAAGTGGACTTACCTGGAGGGACAAGTTGATAGAAGGCTTGTTAATCATCCAAGCTCTCAGCCATGTTAAGAAAATGGGCCACAATTTAAAGCCGCTGAATGCCCAATTCTTACCACGCTTTGCCCTAAAATCAGTCTTCATTCATCCTATGAAAAAGGTTTTATATATGTTTTGTGAATCGCTTTTAAAAAGTGAAGCGAATACTTTGATCAAAGCAATTTTAAAGGTTTGTCCAACTGTTGTGTGTGGTCATCTCGACTTTATATATTTAGAATACTTCCTTTTGAAGTTAATCAGATCTAAATTCATCCAACTTGGATCGTGGGAAAATAATTATCAAAACCTAGAACCTGCAGATATCGAGAAGTTTGTTGAAATAATAAATCAATTGGAATTCAATTCACTTTCTGAGTGTTTATTGAGAACTGAAAAACGCTTAAATATTAGTTTTCCAAAACAAACAAATAGTGATGAATTCACCGATCATCATTCGCAAAATCTACCTACTTTCAAATTGAGTATTAAAAGTGACCCTGATGCTGCATCAACTAGCAAATGTCAACTGGAAAGAAGCGACGAGGAACCGAAATATGAAATTGATTATTCTACTGATATTGGATTGTTCGTAATAATTAACCAAGTGAAATTTGAAAATGATTCTTCTCCTGAACGTGTGTCGAGTTTAAATGAACGCCAAGGCTCTGACAAAGATGTACAGACACTCAAGGATACCGCCATTTCTTTAGGCTTCTCTGTCAAGGTCTATGAAAACCTAAATCGTAACCAAATTATGTATACATTAAAAAATATCTCTCAAAATTTGGTGTCCAAAAGAAACAGCTTATTTGTGCTCTGTGTTCTATCTCACGGTGCCAAAGGAGTAGTTTACGCATCCGATGGTAAGGAAATCGAAATAGAGAAGATTGAAGAGATATTTTACATCTCCAAATGTCCCATTCTCGCCGGAAAGCCAAAGATATTTCTCATTCAAGCTTGCCAAGGCTTAAATCACATGAAGAAATTTGAAGAGCCGTCATTGTGCGTGGATGGTCCTCCTGCGACCATCCCTGAAAAGGCAGATTTTCTTGTATTTCTGGCCACAAGTCCTAATTTCGTAGCGTATCGAGATACGCAAGACGGCTCGTGGTTTATCCAAACCTTTTGTGATAAAATAAATAATTACCATAAGGAATTTAACTTTCAAAACTTGTGCCTTGCTGTAAATAATGAAATTGCAAATAAAAGCAATACGAAGTCTCTTGGACAGATGTCAGGATACTATTGTCATCTTAGAATGTCATTAATCCTGAAGAAAATTAACGCAATTTAATTTGGCAATCCTAAAAAAAAATTACCATTAAATATTTTTTATTTTTTTAATTTTTCACGCCCACAAGGCTTTTACATACATGAAAGTTATATAAAATATGAGTATATAAACAACTAAATATGAAATTCTTTTTCTCCCAAACTCTCTTGAATCCACTTGTCTGTCTGAGCGTATATTTTTATTAAGCTGATAGAAAAAGCCTATAAGGCGAGTTTTGTAACTCTACGACTCAATGATTATTTAATTTATTAGTATCTTCAAAAGTATCCTTGAATTATCAATTATAATAATTAAAAACAATGTGTAACTACTTAAAAGCACATTGATTATGTAAAATAGTATTATAAACTGTTAATATTATTGAATATTCACTAAGACTATTTTAACCTCAATATTCCATATTTCACCTAAACTGTAAGACTGATCACCTAACCTAATAACATATACTTTTCGTATAAGAAAAAAGGACATAAAAGTGGAAAGTCTGTTTTTTATTGCATTTTTGTTATGATGAAAGCATATTTAAATTTATATTAGTAAATATTTGTATAAAACCACTAATTAACTTTTTAAGGTCTACCAGTTTCAAGACATACTCAAAATGTAATATGTTGTAATATGTGTACCGGATATATTGTAGAAAATATTATAATTAAATAAAATAATAAACATGTAGTACTTTTGACGTTTTTCTGGATTAATATGCCGGTATTAAAACTCCTTCTTGCCGACATTTTGAACACCATTACAGCGTGCTTCATTCGGGCCGATGTATTTTTAAAAAAATATTTTTTTAAGAATTTTTTGAAACTGGCTAGAGACCGAGATCCCCAAAACATGGATGTAGTATACTAATTAAGCTGTAATTGTTGCAGTATTGTATACATTAGGTAGAACACCAGGAAAATAACAACTCTAGTCAAAGAACATAAAAACTCTGTTATCAGAACTAGCCAAACATTATATAAAGACGAGACATAACTTTTCGTTCGTCCCGAAAGCCACCAGACTCTTCTGATAATGGAGGTTATGGAAATTCATAAACATCTGTATAATATATATAAACATCGGTATACCGATCTTAATTATATGTCTTCCTGCAAAAAGCACCACTTGCTTAGTTTAGAAGATCGCCGTCTACTATTAGACATGGGGCTACCGCACCCGTCACACGTCGAGCTCTCTATTTCATGTACCAGCAGTTCGTACGAACTATAACCAGAACTCTCCACTTATACGTTTAGCTCATGAGTATAATTTGAACTTTCCCCTTATTGATCCGTTTGTTTGTAACAAATTAACATTTAAAATGCGCGTTTTAAAACACACTTTTTCTCTTATACTTAGTAGTTTCTATAATAAAATCTTATTTCATATCTAATTCTTTATATTTTCAATATTTACACACATGTCCACCCTCATTCCATTATAATACCCACCCTCACACACTTACACTCACCCTAACACACTAACCTGTGTGTATATCTGTCATTGGTTTTATTCTCTGTATATTTTATTTGTTATATTTTTTTACATGTATTACTGTTGATATCCGCAATAAATAAATAAAAAATATTAATAGAGATGACGGAATGCGCCTCAAAACATCATTGTACCCGGCGTTTAATATCACACATTAACCAATACAACACAAACCTGCCGACTGCACAAATTATAATACAAATCCTCATACGGCTACAATACACTAGAGCACTAAAAATACATCAGCCTGGATGATGAACACTGTAACGCTGTTCAAAACGTTGACAAGAAGGAGTATTAATACATGGCACAATAGCCCAGAAAAACATCACATGAATCTGAAAGGCCATGAAAATCTACAAACTTTTATGTAAGTAGTAGATTTTAACTGCATTTTTTAACCTTCCCCTAAATTCATCCCATATCTTGTCAATCTTATTCCCAGTGATTTTGCACTTATCCTAATTTATTGTTCTAAGTAATATTAATTTTTAAACAAAAAAATATTACTACATGGCACAAACCATCCTTGTAAGGATGGGTTAAAAAGGAATGAACAAATAGTATGTGTAAATTTTATTTATAGAGTTTTACTGCATTTTTATTACTTTGTACAGTTATTTAATAACTATCGTTCAGTATCAACATATATATTTTTTTAAGCTAATCAATAATGTATTCTCCTTATTTGTTTCCTCCTTTATTCCTTCGATTAAACGCGAACAGTAGGTGTCAAAAATGCTTACTTTCATCTACCTGACATTCCATTTTGAAGGCTTGTAATCAAATAAAATAATATTAGTAATATCAAAGCAAACGCTATATCTTGTATAGCAAAATTTTTTTTTCGAATGACATATAACCTGTACCATTTTGTTTTCCTTTTGGTGCTCATTTTTTAATTTAAAAAAAAAACAGGCAAAACTTATGTCAACACCTAATACATGATTATAATACCGGTTTAGTGATATGAGGCTAGCTATTGTTAAAGCTAGCTAATATTGCAATAAACATGACAAAAGAACACTGCAATACAGTATACATAAAATATTTACCATTTTACCAAACAATATTAGATTAAGCAATATTTTAAAAATCAATCATTTCAAACTAGCTTATTACTCAATTGTACAATCTTTGTTACAATATGGTATTGTAGGATGGGGTGGTGCATATGCCAATATATTAAACCCTCTTAAAATAGTACAAATATTAATTATTAAAGTAATTTTAAAGAAAACCTCAACATTCAATACGGGAAGTCTACATAAAATATTTAAGGTTCATACAGTAGACACTCTTTATAAAATAAATTCTATAATACAAATTTATAAAGAAGAAAAAATAAAAGAATTTGAGATAAATAAGTCACTCAGATACCAACATAATATTAAAATTCCTAAATTCCATACAAGTCATGGTCAAAATAGCTTTGTCTTCAAAGGTGTAAAAAAATTGTAAAAAATATTTTTTTTTAAAAATCTTCCCAATGAACTAAAAACTATTAAAAATATTTTATCAATAAATAAATTTAAAGTTAATCTAAATATTTTTTTTCTGCAATAACTGCATCATTTCTGCCGCAGTGTGGCAAGTTGCTCCATCTTGTTGAAGCCAAATGTCATCAATATTAATTTCATCCAACGCAATCCACTAATGTTCGGCGCTGCGCATGGTCTGTTGACTTTAGATGTGTTAATTGAATCTTGTAAGCGTGCATGTGCGAGTATGGCACGAGACAACAGTTGTTTTCGTGTATTTACATACAAAATACGTCATAATACGGCCACGAGAGCATTTGGAATACCAGCCCTGGAGATCTTAATTAAGTACTTTTCATCATTATGCACCCCTTCCTCTCAACACCATATTACAAGACTATCATATTTAGTTTACTGAATTCTTTTAAAAATTAAAATACACTTACGAATAAATAAACTAACTTAACTTAAATTATTAAAGAGAATTATCATTTATAAATAAAAGGAAAATGGATACAATTTAGAGCAAAAAATCGCAGTTTCATTAGATGCTGTCAATTTTGTAAAATGCGTGATAAGTTTTTTCAAAATTACGAGTAAATAATTGTCAGTTTCGAGTAGTCCAATTTGGTATGCAAATGTTAATCCTATTTAATAACAATGGAAATAAAAAGAACAGGAAGATGGTTATATTTTAAGTTTTTTTAATGATAGAACGAGGGAAGACAAATTATTATTTCCAAAATAATCAATACTAGGGTAAGATAATTGGTAGGTAACCTGAGGCTTGTGGATAAAGATGAGTAAAAACTGTAATTAGTTATATGGTTTATTTAGCCAGAGAAAATATTTTTTTATGAAAATGCAAGGCATTTATGTTATCTAATTGATGTTTTACTGTATTCAATAAATAAAAATTGTTTTAAAGAACTGTTGTTTTTTTACCAAACTCTCTTCAATCCGTGCCTCATGTCTGAGGATGGTGATTACGCCTGACTCCGGGCATGGCTCGTCTAATGAAACATGGGTGCACCACTATACACCTTAAACCAAAAATCAATCGAAACAATGGGTGGACGCTGGTGGAAGTGCTCCGAAGAAGGCAAAGGCAGTGAAATCGGCTGGCAAGGTTATGGCCATCGCTCATCGATTATTTTGAAAAATTGCCCATCGATTATTTTGAAAAAGGATCTACAATCACAGGAAAGTACTATCGTGCATTATTGAATCAATTGAATGATGCAATAGGGTATTTTCATAAACTGGGGATATGATTTTAAATGTATTCAGTATTTAAAGAATATTTTTACGATTGCGAGCATTGTACTATAAAAATATGAAACGAATGTTTTCATTTATAATTTCCTATTTAAAGTTTGATAGAAATAAAACAGCCCGTAACTGGCCAAAAGGGTTGATGACGTCACGTGTGACTTATAGATCCTACGTTCACTCAAATCCTATACTGAGATACCCCGACGCGGGCGGCTTGTGACTTTTTATTTGTTTTTTATAGTTAAATTTCGTCTTTTCCTTTGCTTTTTTTTGTTGTTTTCATTTATAAACATCCATAGCATTATGACTAACATTGTTTTTTTACAAGGAAAATCCGATAACTTGCCCAAAATAGATAGATTCATGATGGGTATTTTTTTCTCATCCAATACAAACTTTTTAAGTTCCGAGTATATAAATGTAAAGGCCGCAAGGTAAGGAAATATATTATGTTTGCTTCCAGAATGTATTAATTTAAATAGTTGTATTATTTGCATGTACAATAAATGTATTGTTTCGCGTACATTTAATGCAAAAGGGAAGTAACGTGACTTTGACACAACATAATCCATAAAATAACATTGCTTGTAAACATCTCTGTTGCTCGAGTGCGTGTTAATGCCTTTTTTTATTAAATGTGATTTACTTATTAATATATCAGCTAGGGAAAATTACGGAGACAATTCCATAGGTTACATTCAAGTAAAACGGACGGGTGATATTTGAATGGTAAAAGGTCGAGTCACCCCAGAAGATAAAGTAAGAACCAAAGCGTACTCGGTGACGTTGATTTGCGATGAAGTCTAGGACACAGATTATATAGGTCTAGGAAATAATAGATTCCTGCAAGTGTAAAGACTGTCCAGCATCCCAAGGTCAGTTGCCATTTTGTAAATGCAATAAATTTCACAAATAAATAAGTTAGGTTTTCATACGGCAATTTTTTAGTAATTTTATTTTTTATTTATTTAGAAAACCAACAGTTCTACAAATTAAACTTAGTAACATAAGTACAGAAATATAATACAAATATAAACAATAACATTCAAAGAATAAACTATTTAAGTATTGTAGTACCTGTCGAGCTTTATAAGTGCTAATTTCAGTACCTACTATTAGTCAATTTTTATAGTCTACAGTCTACATCATTAAATATAGTATTTTGTACTGAACAAGACCTACGGAAAAAAGTATAGTGGTTTGTTTTTTTAACATCTCGTTTCATAACGTTCAAATACGTTCAATCATTTTTTCATAAGGTACTAGGGATGGCCAAAAAAGCTTTATTTGGCGTCTTCACCGTAGTGTTTGTGCACATCGGAACTAAACAGTACTTGTATCTTATAACTAAAGACATTTTATGCGCGTTAATTAGTTAAAACAGTGTAAAACAACCGATTACAACAAAAACAACACGGAGGCTATACAAATTCGTATAAATTTGTTTGAACGGTCAGTCAAATTCGTAACGCGTGACGTCACAAGCCCATACGGCATCCGAATGGTCGTTTTGGCGCCAATTCAAAGTAAACGTTTTTAAACCGCTCTGAAAAATTTACGAGTGGACATAAAAAAATAAAAACTTACAGTTACCATCGTAATTTTTTTTTCTATTTTTACGCAAAATAAAAAAAACGTGAAAATACTCAGCAAAGATTCAGCTCAAACAAAAAAGTCATTACCGAAACTAACGCGTATTTTGAGAGGTTCCCGAAATCGTATTATTCAGATGGTATAAAAAAGTTGGAATATCGTCTTACTAAGTGTGTCGAAGTAAAAGGAGACTATGTTGAGAAATAAATGGTTTTTGAAAAAAAAAAAGGTTTTTTTCCTACTTAGGTAGCTTCATTTTCAATCTGCCCTCGTACGTATAATGTCGTAACCCACAGATTGTTGATTTTGATCTACTCATATTTGGACTATGTGTATATTATTGTATCTTTAGTTACAAAAGAGATAGTAGACTAAGAATCCAGTAGACGAAAGAGATGACTAGAAGAGGGGTATCAGCTACGACGGTGTTCTCCGAACGAGATGGACGTCCGACGTGCATTGTTTTTTTATTATTTTCAAATAGCATTTTGTGTATATTTTTTCCAAAATGAATACCGCTTATGCGAAAAATTAAATAATTAACTGGAGCACAAAAATGTGATTTAGTTTACAATTTGAAACTCCAGCAACATATTTATCATATTTAATCACCAAAATCCGTAAATGCATGCACATCAAAATGCTTGATAAAACAAACCAGTTAATTATATTGATTTTGGTACTAATATTTGTTATAATATTCAAAATTACAACGTATATTATCGTTAGTGGTTCTTACGATTATATACATCGTTTGTGAATCAAATAAATATTGTTTGTTACACATATCTACAATTGTTTTTTTCTTTAATAATCCTGATGTTGTCATTCATTGTACATTTTACTAAACGTTTTTCCAAAGTACAGTATCATATGTGAATTTTTACGGAAACAGAAAAATATTTTTAATTCTTTGTAAGCTCGTATGAAAAAAAAAAATAAAAACAAATATGCACAGGTACCATTTAAAAAAAAAACAATCTATATCAGGTTTATACTGGACAAAAATATTTAAATCCTACTCCTGTAAAACCGCGTTTTGTGGGTTACGGTATTATACGCAAAAGGTGTCGAAATTTTATTTTAATACTAAGTCTATACAATACAAGAATCAACTAACCAAAATTTGGTAAAAACTTTAAGAGTAGTCTGCCGGTCGAAAAGTAATGATATTTTAGTAATATAAAACTGTTTAATATATTTTTTAACATAAATATCTTTAAAAAATATTGTTTTTATCTAATGCATGTTTACTTAATTTTTTATTTGCGCGAGTTTGAAAAAACGGTGTTTTAACGGCTAAATCGTATAATTTTCTTACTTTGTATCAAATTACAACCTTAACCATTTATTTAAAATTTTATTGAATGTTTAATTGAACGTACAATATCGATATATTTTTTAAAATGTAAACAGTCATTAACATTTTGGTACATATTTCGTTTTTGGTGGATCCCAATTAGATTCATTCCATATTAAATCCCTTATATTTTCGACCCATTTATTTTTTCTCATTGGATTTCGGGGAATGCAAAAATAATATCAGCTTATATTTATCATATTTTAAAAACGTATTTCTATCAGAGCATCCCTAAGAAAAACTTCGTTTTACACACTTTCATGACACAAACAGGCGTTTTGGTTTCGATTACGTTTAGACATAACCCCTGGCTGGAGACCGAAGAACGATGAAGTACATGTTGGGCATGACTGAGCGTTTGGGCATGAGTTAAGTATCATAATTTTTTAGGGCTCAGGGCGTGTCCATGTGTCAATGTATACAGTGCTTTGAATCAATGTTAATGATTTTCATTCATTAAAAGATATAAAATAGTTTTAGTAAACTTGGTAAACTCGCGGAAATCATCGAGAAAAATTGTTGGTTTGTGACATTTTGGGTTTTTAAAACAAGGTTATCCAGGGCCGCGATTATAAACGGCTATCTTCATCGATATGTACTGAGACGGTATAAACTAATATCTATATGTATGTTCGAAAATGTGTATATTTGTGTGAAAATTGAAAGTATCTCCTTTGATAACCGGTAATTTAACATGTTTATAAAAAAAATTGTTTACTTATTCTATTTTTCATACAGAAAATTAGATTTTACTTTGTAGATAAAATTGAAGATAAATTTTAACTTCCCATCAGAATACGTATCCTGACGTGATTTAATATTTTAAAATATGCAAATACATTATTTTAATTTTATCACAAGCCAAATACGGTAAACCCTAGCCTGTAAGCCTATAATAAAAAAAAGAACGTGTTTATTTCTGTCAAGTTTTTATAAGGGTGGCATTTTTTTCTAATGAACGTACACGCGCGGATTTCATCAATTTCCTTCCGTTTACTTCGCGCGTCGTACCCTAGTACCGCGTGTGTGGACCGATGGACCACTTGACTGAACTTCCGCCAACGGAGTTGATGTTGATATTTCGTTTTTTAGTTTCCCAACATCGTTTGACGGGTAGTGACGCGCGCGGCCGGCGGTTGAATTTAAATAAACGAAACTATCCGCGCATTTTGCAAAATATTCAAACTATCCTAATGACAACGGTCAAAAAAACATTATTTGCGTATATTTATGCTGACGTTTCGAGTGATGCTTTACATCTAGTGATTTTTGTGCATTTTGCGTAGTTTTAGTAGTCAAATTGAAAATGTCTGACAAATGTTTTTAGACGATTTTTCTTAATTTTTAAAATTAGTTTTAGTTTTATGATGGCATGGAAGTTGATAGTATCTTCAATTGTGCTGGTGTTATTCGGGGCAACTAAATCGGAAGTTTTAAGAACAGCTAAATCAGAATTGGTGGATGAACTCAATCTCTTTGAACGATGTATTTCCAAGTGCCCATTCCAGGTATGAAAATTAGTTTTTAACTGTCAAATTTTGATGAATAATTATTGCGAAATGCAAATACCATCTTAGGTATTTCATACATTCCAAATAACCTGCCTAAATAAAGTCATATTAATTCACATTGTGCAATTATGACTTCGCGACCCTCAAATTTACAACATTTTTCCATCCATCGACTTTCAAAACAATAAGTTAATTACGTTCATAAATATAAACTACGTAGATATTTTTTTCAGAATTTCTGTCATATTCTGTATTTAAGTTTTATTAAAAAAAAAACTATAACAGTTCTCTAATTTCTATTTTCTACGCAATTAACTAAATTCTGCTTAGATTAGCTAACTGCAGTAAGCCATATATTTTTTGGGAGAGGCGTGCATTTTTGTACAAATTTTTACGGGCAATTTCACAATATTTTGAAACACTAGGTACCCAGTGATTTAAAATAAAACTGTAAACCTTCCGGAAGTATAATTTCTTAACTTGATACAGTATTTTGTGTCACGGGATTTAACTTTTAATAAATTCCATCAAGAATTGTCAATAAATATCATGAATCAAATTCGGATTATTTAAAAAAAAAACATGTTTTTAAAGATAATTTTAAGTTTTCTTTTATTTATATAAAACACACACGTTACCTAAAAATACTTGTCATTTTTGGCAAATATATATCTTTCAAGATGGTGAACATTTGAAACAAGAGAATAGTGATTATTGTAGGTTTTCACAGAGCTCATGACTTTGCTGTTGTCATTATACCAGATAAAAAATTTAAAACGAGAAAAGAGGTTCGGGTTTTGCTATTTTTCTATTTTAATATTTAATGATCTCAAAAAAAATATTACAGGAAATAAGTATGAAAAAATATGACTTTTGTTGACTCCCAAGTTTCATTCGAAATTGTCATAATTTGTCTGATAATAAGTGAGTGAATATTTTCAATTAACGTAAGGTCACACAGATAAACTCTTGCCTTAAGTATAATATAATACTTATACATTACATTAAAAACAATATTTAAAAATATGTATTTTATAACATTACTGTCGAATACTTCGTCGTGATCGTCGAACAACGACGAATGTGCGAAAATTACGACGTTGACTTTCTTTTATAGGGTAAGCGATATAGCGATCGGACGCTACTTTAATAGAATGGTATTTCTGAAATTACTCCGCGTGTGACGTCTCAAATTCTACCCCCTTCTCGATGAGTTCTGCTGATTGGTCAGTTGATTTACCGTAAACCGGAAATCTATCGCATCTCTCTTGTCATTGGTTGATTCGGAAGGACCAGTGACGTCATGCAAATCGTTTTTATTAAAATCATTTTAATTATTTTTCCAAACATTTTCAAGAAACTCGCAGTTCAATTTAATTCTCTAATTTTTACCGCTCGTAAGAATACATTTTTTATAATCACTTTAGGGTTGAACTTCCTTATTTTTCTAGAATCATCCGAGTTAATTTGTTTAGTGTCTATCAATAGTAGGCACGGCGCATGGCATTGATATTGTGTTAGTCCATATTATGGCCTCAATATATTACAATAAACACTCATGTTCTAGTTTTTAAAAATGGTTTTCTCATCCTTCTCGGGAATTTTCGTTTATTTCCAGTCGGATGAAGAACAACCTTCTAAAATAAGTAATAAGTCCATATTCCCTTCCCTGTTTTATAGTTTTTTCATCTCTGTTCTGTATATTTTGGTAATTCCATGGAGCTTTAAAAGGTGTAGAAAAAAGTGTCCATTTATAGTAGTAGTTGCTTAATTCCGGGTAGGTACCCTAATATTACTAAACTAAAGACAACTGCAAAAACACATCAGCAGGGCTGTCAATTTGTAGGGAATACCCCAAACTGCGGGGAATCTTAACATGATAGGGGATTTTGTGGGGTTTGGTATTATGCGGGGAAAATGTGGGGATTTTAACATTTTACCATTTATTAATTTACCTTTAGCTAACACATCGATAATTTGATGGTAAGTGATTAAAACATTAATATTATTATGAATGAAATCGATACTTTTTAATAGCAACACACTATCAACTTTAAATAGTAATTCGGATGAAAACAATGACAGTCGAATGAGCACATTTTGTACTAGTACAAACGACTGCTTGCGTTAAATAACGGTTTTGTGCAAAAAAAATTAAATGGTTGTTAAAAGTTGTTGATAAAAAGCGCAAGATAATCCTTATAACCTAACTAAGAAAATTGGTTTAAATTCTTCTTAAAAGCCCACAAACGTCCGCTCGAAATATCGAGGATGATTAGACCTTATGTATATTTTGTTTGAATAAAAAAATATAGGAATATTATATATGCATAAATGGCAAAGTTACCGCTGGTGGACCCTCGCTACATTCGCGATTCTAGACAGTTTTTATTTCATGTTATATATATTTTATCAAAACTGTTTTTCTTTCTTGAGATAATTATGTAGGGAATTTGTGGGGAATCGGGACTTTGTTTTCTCCCCATTTGGGTAATTTGATCTAGATTTTTGGGGAGTTTGTTAAATTAGCATTGGCAACGCTGCATATCACTCGGTAAAACTTGTAAATACAAAATAAATTGATCTTACCATTGGCCATTATGGTGCGAAGATTGATAGCCGTTACCCGTCACCCGTCACCCGCTTGTTGGTGAAGTGTGCGACATTTACGTAAATATTTGAATAAATTATACGTCAAGAAACATTTATGGTGTAATATTTTGTCAGTAGGGGTAAATTTTTTTAGGTTTATTATTAATTTTAATAACAATCCATGCGGTCAACTTTACATAACATGCATTACTTTGACATGTCCTCGCTCTGTCATGTTTCTGTTGTGATTTGTATGAAGATTTGTCTTATGCCCAATACCGGGTACCTCATAATTTCATAATTTCGAGTACCCAATTTTAGGTTTATTTTGGAAGCATAAAATATGAAACTAAGAATTTATTTGTTTTGCATGGCAACTTCATCTCAATAGTTTAATCGCAAGAAATGGGATCTTAAAAACTTATTTTTATTTTATTAATTTTTCACGCCCATAAGGCTTTTACGTACGTGAAAGTTATATAAAATATGAGTATATAAACAACATTCAATTTAAAAAATACAATATAAAGCAACAAAAGATCGAACAGTGTTTAGAAGTAAAGTTGGTATAAAAAAGAAGATGAGTATATAAACAACATAAATTAAAAAAAATACAATATAAAGTGATAAAATATAGAACTGTGTTTAGAAGTTAAGTTGGTTTTTTTTTTTAAAAAGCTGAAGAAATGCAGTTAAAGGTTTAAAGCAGCTAGGTACATAAAGTTGTAAAATACAATATGAACAGAATATTAAGTTCTATTTGATATGGAACATATACATTGATATTTAAAATTTACAAGACTCACGTTAAAGACATCGATGTTGTTAGCATATAGGTTTGCGAGTACATGCATCCGCATGACTGGTGAAATTTACATTTTCTTTCAAATATATACTTTTACTAGCGGACCCGACAGACGTCCTGCCCGAACGTTGGCTTGCCTTCTATTAGCTTGGGAAAAGACTTTTCATTGATAAGTAGATACCTAAGTACTTGTTAATGATTTAATTCCAAAAATAAAAATTGTTAAAATTCAAATATTGAATTTAAGTAGGTACCTAGTACCCAGGTACTTGTTTATGGTTGAATTCCAAAACATAAGATACATTTTTTTTTTTAATATGGCATTTTTTTGCAAACGTCAAACTCCGGTCTTCTCACCAACAGAGGGGTGTACTTATGTAGGAATACGATTTTTTTTAATGTATTGAATATAATATTATTTTAGTATTACCAAAAATCAAATTCTTTTCTTAAATTCCGTATAAAGTAGAAATTATAAAAAGTTTAAGAAAATAATCTGATCTCAATCCACAGAAAACAAATACTGTTGGCAAACATTGAAAAACAAACTTTTTTTATACACAAAAAACAACATCTTTCCATTTTTTTAGATCGATGAATAAAACATTTATGCTCCTTACTTCTTTTTTACATATTAGATTGAAGATTTTAATATCTACGAACACGCACAGCGCAAAGATCTATATTTCTCTGAAAACCGCACGTAAATCGGTTAAGTCGTTTAGGAGGAGTTCAGTGACATCACACGTACAGAGGAATTATATATATAAAGATTATCAGCGCTATGAGTTTTTAAAGTGTTGTATTTCTGAAATTACTCTGCATGTAACGTCAGAGGTTCTCTTCCGCTTATCCTCGGTCAGTTCTGCCGATTGGTCCGGTCCGTTCACGGTATGTAAACCGGATATCTTTCACAGCTCTCTTATCATATTGTTTGATTAATATTTTTATTTATTTATTTATTCGTTTACAATGCATGTAAAGGGATGAAGACATTTTACATAATTTTGAAACATTTATTTATTTATGACAAAATACAAGGTTTTAAAACATTACATTACACATTTTATTTGTCCGAAATATTCCCAATCAGCAAAAGTGCTGGTATGAAGGGATATTATATATAATACACAATAGTTTTAATAAAAATTCGATAAAAAAAACATCACATATCACTCGTAACAATGGCTGTAAGTTTTTTATTTAGGTGTTTTTTAAGTACGTAAATGTTTTGTAAATGCCTTATTAAACAAAATTAAAAACATATCAAATTCATATAAAACATAATAAAATCACTTAAAACTCACCAATAAAAACACTCTCAATATAAACATCTTTCTACCTATTTAGCCTGTAGCCCAATCACAAATAACTATCGACGTGCTAATAAGCGACGTGATAACAATTTCTCACAATTGTTGTTTATCGTATTTGCGATCACAGTGCGACATCCGTGAACACCTAATATAAAATGTCAAAAATATTACGTTTCGCGACGTATAATCCTGCTGCGCAATCACATATTTGAATTTCGCCGGTAAATATGGAAAATATTCCAAAACTGCTATTTTGATTTATTCATTCATTATTCATCATGCTATTCATTGCATTTAGCCGGCGGTTGGCAGGAAATGTCAAGAAAAGCAGTCTCCGTAGTAATTGTAATTAATTTCCACTTATTTGTATTAAATACTCCTTACTATTTTGCAAATGAAATATATTGTATTATTTTTTATTGTGAGTAGACGCCGATTTTTCACCAATGAACTGTACTTATTTACGAGGAAAACAAAAAACAAACCGACACGAGCGTTTACTTAGAGATTGCACACGCGTTGACTTATGACTGCGATAACTTGCATGTTCATTATTGTTCATTGTGATCGCTCAAATGCTTAGCATGTTTTTAAGCACATCGATAGTTATTTGTGATTAAGCTACTGATCCACTCATCAATCCGTGCGCATCCCACCTCCATTATCCATTTCTTAATGGCGATATGAACTAGTGACGTCGTTCATATCGTCATTAAGAAATGGATAATGGATGTGGGATGCGCACGGATTGATGAGTGGATCAGTAGCTTAATCACAAATAACTATCGGTGTGCTTAAAAACATGCTAAGCATTGTATGTAGTTCGTTTTTTTTTTTTTCGTACATTTTCAAGAAATTTTGCGTTACAATCTAATGCTCTTATTTTTTCCACGCGCAAGAAAACATTTTATCCGATTTCCCAAATTGTTAAAGTTTTTCATTAGATCACCAATGCAGTTCCCTATGCACTACTGGGCGAAGATAGGAAAACAATGATTAATCTAAAAGTGAAATTTTACATAAATGCATACCTACCTACTTAAATTGATTTCAAATATAAATATATTGATGAACTGGGGGGCGAATCTCAAGAGAACTTGACCGTGGTCTTTTCCAGTCTTCGTTAGCTTTTGCATCCTTCTGCAATCGCACTGACATATTCCCATAGACAAAATCTAAAACCGGCTAATCAGACATTAGTGGACTTGTGGATGTCCGCAATCAAGAAGCTCTCTATACTCTATGGATATAGGTTTGCTATAAGGGGAGTGAAACATTGACAGAAGAATCACCATTTACTACTTTTTGTTTGTAATTTAGATTCTTTGACGATTTCCCAATAAGTATTTAGGTACATCAAAATTATCATTTAAACGACAGTATTGGACGTTTTATACTTATTAGTCGTTTCTCACAAATGACAGTTTATTCCAAAATTGGCTTTTGTCACAAATAAAAGATTGCAAAATTATTTTTTTCCCAAAATATGCGCTCTCTAGTAATGGCTATTGCAAAATAAAAGTTTGTTCCAGAATGGTTATCAATTTATCGGAAGTAACATTACTAAATTGACGTGTCTCAAAATGGGTGCCAGTAAGTCAGAATCAGAAATGACAGTTTATTATAAAATTAATGTTTGTCACGAAATGATCGCTTGTCGAAAATAACAGATTGTTGCAAAATGGACGTTTGACAGAAATTACAGGTAATTGCAAATGGCAATTATATATAGTTATTTCCACTAACATATTGAAACACACATGCCTTGAGCCCTAAAAAATTATGGCACTTAACTCATGCCCAACGCGTATTTAGTCCGACCGCCAGCTGGGCGTGACGTTTAGAATCGAAACCAAAATGCCTGCTTGTGTCATGAAAGCGTGTATAAACCTTTCGGAAAAACATTGTAAAAATTATTGCGTAACATTTCTTCACGAGCGTCATCACAAAGCTTAAAACAGTTAATTTTTAAATAAAAATATTTTGTTTTGTAAACGTCAAACTATGCCTAGCGGCGCAATTGCGAAGCTTTGGCTTGCCAACTGCCGGCTAAATGCAATGAATAGCATGATGAATGAATGAATGAATGAATAAATCAAAATAGCAGTTTTGGAATATTTTCCATATTTACCGGCGAAATTCAAATATGTGATTGCGCAGCAGGATTATACGTCGCGAAACGTAAATATTTTGACATTTAATATTAGGTGTTCACGGATGTTCCATTGAGATCGCGAATACGATAAACAACCATGGTGAGAAATTGTTATCACATCGCTTATTAGCACGTCGATGGTTATTTGTGATTGAGCCACTGATCATGATGAAAGCCCGTTTGAGAATAAAATCACGGAAGGAAATTACTCACGAATCGAAATGCCATTTTCTTCGCTCTAGTAATTTGCCATTGGCAAATGGACGGTCGCGGTCGCCACAAAATGGGCGCTTGTCAGAAATGATAGTTTGTCGCGAAATGGGTGTTCACCCCTCGCAGGACCTTCGAACCCCGTTCGGCATTGATGGATGTGTATTTATTTAGTATTTACATGGTTGCCGTTTCGCACAAAGGTTGACAACCCGTATTGCCATAAAGTAGTGTGTGTTGGCAGCACGAATTAACTAGATAACAACAGCTGCGGGCCAATTGATGTGTCCTTCATTCGGATTATTGCTCTATTTTGTGTTGAGGTGGCGTCTACTGCCTCTCGGATATTTCGAGAGAAAAATAAATCATAAATACCTTTAACGGATTAGAACAGAGATGGAGAACATTTTAGGGAAGTCTGTCGCCTCGCGGTGTAATGGTCAGCGCGTTTGTCTACCATGCAAAAGGTCTCGGGTTCGATTCCCGACATGGTTGATATGAAATATTTATTTAAAAAAGGGTGTTTTTACACTCGAATATTTCAGAGTACTCTAAATGCTCAGTTATGTCTTTCACCAGGGCCCACAAAACGCTTTTCTTCCGTTATAGAATAAATGACCAAAATTAGTATCAGAATCAGAATCAGTAAGTACTTTATATAATTGGTACACATATTATTTATATTTTTATGTATTTCATTGCTTTATATTTGTTTTATTATATATTATACTATATTATTTATGTTTGAGTAACATGTACTCTTGGCACATATTTAAACTTTATATTTGTATAATAACGATTTTTAATTTCTTACATTTGATTATCTAGGCATTTATAATTAAGTAGTTTTAGTTTTTCTTTTTCATGTTATTGTTTTATTAGTATAGGACTACTTATGCTAAAAAAATCTCCATCTTAGAACAGGCTGAGCCATGTTAGATGGAGACTGTCATAAACAGAGAACACTCAGTTTTCATTTTACATTAATTGGTTTTATATAGATTCCCTGTTATTAAGTATGTACACCGCAAGACAAATAAATTTACGAGTTCTCAAAAAAAACTAAAATTGACATATAATGAATTATTCTTGATATTTAATTAGTTTTTTTTATATTGTTTGACATATGTGATGACTACTCGTTATTTCAAGGTTAAAATAAAAAATCTTACTCATGAATTGTACTTAGAAATTGCCATTATATATCAGGTATCAGATTACCCGAACCTTAGAGACCCATAACGGTTCATTTATGGTCGAGTGTTTGTGATGGAATAATAAAAGACATGTTATTTTTTAATTCATATTTAAGAAGTAGGTTCTTATCGCTTTATTTTAAATTAAAGTATTTTACATTTAAACATATTTATAACATTTAAAAATATTTAGTACTTAGTGAATTCACCTTTATTTTTTATAACATGTAAAATTCTATTATTTAGAGAAGCGTAAAGCGAATCTAAAATTTCTGATGTTATTTCTTCTTCCCAAACTTGAATTAAGTTTTTTTTTAATTCCTCAATGTTTTTTGATTTTTTTTTCCCGACTTTTTTTTTCATAATCGCCCATAAATTTTCTATCGGGTTCAAATCAGGGCTATTCCCGGGCCACGTCAACGATTTTAAGCCAATTTTCTCCTTGAATTCATTGATCTATAAAAAAACAATAAATTATTTATCATGTGGTGACAAAATGCATTTAAAAATATATATATTTGTACTCACAGTGCGGGCTCTATGGCACGGCGCAGAATCGTCCTGAAAAATTGGGTCCGCGGTATACTGCGTAATGTCCTCGATTGTTGGAATAATATGTTTTTTTAACACTTTTTTGTACTGAATGGCATTCATCGTACCCTGTACAAAATTTAGAGGTCCTAAACCGTATGCTGTCATGCACCCCCAAATCATCACGTAGGGTGAATGTTTAACGGTTCGAGTGACGCACGACGGATGATATCTTTCCCCACGTTTTCGTCGAACTATCTTTCTGCCGTCTGGACCAAAAAGGTTGAATTTTGATTCATCAGAGAAAACAACATTTTGCCAATCCTCCAAGGTCCAATTCTGGTGCTCTTTCGCCCAATCCAGTCTAGCCTTCTTCATTTTGTCCGTGAGTAATGGTTTCTTTGCGGGACTCCGTGCTTGGAAACCATGCTCCAACAGCCGCCTGGACACTGTTTTTACTGAAAATGTTGATGTGCTGGTAGACTGCACCTCTGCGTGTATTTCAGGTGCCGTTAAAAATCGATCGCGCATAACATTTTTTTTTATTAAGCGATCATCTCGGGCAGATGTCACGCGCCCCCGTCCGCTTCCTTTTTTCCGTTCTATGGATCCAGTTTCTTGGATTTTTTTAAATAAAAACCTCACTGCACCTTCTGAATACCCAACTCGACGAGATATTTCACAATTAGATATGTTTTCTTGCGACAATGTGATTATTTTGGATTTTATCGCAATCGACATTTGCTTTGCACTTTCCATGATTGTTGTGTTATGTTCACTCAAACGCGGGTAAAACAAGACTGTTGAGACATTTTAAAATGTAAATATTGTAGAAAGGTGACACATAGTGTCCTTAATTTATTAAACAAAAGAAAGAGGTATCGATAAAGGATTTCTTAGAAAAAGGGTTCAGTAAAGTCAAGGGGCGCGGTAGCAGGTAAACTCGTAATTTTTTTTGTCTTGCGGTGTATATTATTTTTTTGCAATAAATTTATAATTAAAAAATTAAATTAAATCTTATGCGGACTTCGAAGGTTAAAGATCTAGACACCCCTTTGAGAGTTCCCTGACATTTCATGATCAGATTGAAACAGTTTGTAATAGTTGGTTGAAGATGAAGAGCTTGTGGTAATACACGAGTACTGAGAATTCTTTATAACTCGTTAGTGTTAAGTAGACTCGAGAGTGGCTCGATGATTCGGGGACCGTGTGAGTTGAAGTACTCTCTTGTGGTAGAGAGGGTTCAGAAGAAATTTCTTCGGTTTCTCTACATGAGGGAGTGCGGATATTATCCATGGCTTTATCCCACTGAGTTCCTCCAGGGTATGCTCGGTTACAGCAGTTGGAAGACCAGAAGGAATGTGAATTTAACTACGCAGTTCTTTCGATTGTTGCGCGGTATTATTGACAACCCTGAAATCATGCGGAGCATTAGCTTTTACGTTCCGGATAATTACCTTAGACAGCGTCTGACTTAGTCAGTAGACTGTTTCACATTACAATATACAGGACCAACCTGCCAATTGTTATGCCTGTTGGAAGGGCTATCTCTATGTTGAACAATAAATAAAATTAAATAAATATTACTTTAGACGTTGACATTTTCACGTCTCTGAGGGAGTTTTTCGTTACAAGATTATCTTACTTTTTTTAATATATTATTCTCTGGATATTATGTATACTTATGTGTTATTTTTATATTTGTGTATACCTAATTTTACCTAATTATTTTAATTATTTCTATATGTAAGAATTAAGATATTCTATTTTGTAATGTACATATACACATATGAAAAAATAAAATTAAAATGAAATTGAAATTAAAATAAAACAGTCCCTGGACTGGCGCCTGAAGCGTAAGACTGATCACCTTACCTTTATGTACCAAAATAATGAAGATACGCTGCAATCAGTAAAAATAAATATTTATCAACCGTACTAGCCAATGTCATACATATAAAATCAAAACAAAGGTATACACAGTTAAATGGCGGACTTATTGCCACTCGAAATTTCTTACAGTCTAACCAAAATTAAATAAAAGCAATAAATTTCAAAATAAATTAAAAATTTTAATTAAAAAACAAGTATATGAAAAAGTTTAGAAAAAACAAACAGTAAAAATATTATACAAGATTATGGTGTCTATTACTTACATTAATTATATTTAATTCATTTTACACTATTATATTACATTTTCCAAATATTCATTTATATTAGAGAAACATTTATTGATTGGAAACACTTAACACACCTGCAATTTTTTTTTCACGCAATTATTTCCTAAATTTTATTGGGGAGCTTATTTTGTGTGCTGTGCTCTATGCACCATTATGTGCGGAAAGGGAATGTGTGATGGAAGTCTAGGCATTGACAGGGCTTATGGCCCTGTAAAGTTTGTACTAATTCAAAATATTGTTGATTGAATCAACCGGTCCAAGGAGAAGAATGTGTTCAGGCGTTTCCTAGTATGTGAAATAATTCAGTCAGATGAATCTCACTCACAATAAAGCTTTCAGCTCTTGAACTTCACTTAAATCAACAGATGGAAGAATTGAAGAAATATGGATGTTCAAACATAGGCAAAATGGCGAATGTTTCACGTGTGTAAAGTGGCCACTTAAACCAACAATTTACAGGGTCACAAGCCCCGTAAATGCCTAGACTTCCATATTTCTGATACACCTGTTAGTTTTTTAAATTTTTTTATTAAATCATACAAAAAAATATTTTAATTTTTTGTACTCCCAGGAGTTACAACTAACTCATTTTGCGACAGCAAAATATTTACATAAATGTGTCGGTGGATATCAAAATTGGTTAAATCCAAAATTTGTAAAAAAAAACATTTTTTGTGGAAACACGATTAAAAGTTTAGTTTTACATAGAATACTTATTTCAAAAATGGGAAAATCCAATATAATACCATAATAATTGTTGTCAGAAGTTTGATTTTATATCAAAATCGGCAACATCCACTCAATAACACTCAAATTTATTTATTTTTTACTTCGTAAAAGTGACAACCCTGACAGACATTAAATGACAGATTCGATCAAAACTGGTTAAATCCACGAATTAACTTTATCAAAACTAGTTCAATCCATTCCGATATATCAAAATGCGTTACATACAAATTATATATAAGTTTTACACGGAAACTAAGTCTAATCGATCAAATCAAATAACGTAGAATACTTTTAGTACCTACGTCAGACCTACATATAGTCTAAATTACAATTCATTCGAATAGCAATAATCAGTTTCAGAAAAGTGTTCTTTGTGAAAAAATGCTTAGTCTGGATATATCCATTTTTGATGTTAACCGACACAAATGTATGGTAATATGTTAGTAAATATTAGTATAATATTTTTGTTATTACTTTATTTTTATTACAATGTAGTACTATAATTTAAAATATTTTCCATGCTGGGATTAACAAGGATTACCCCTAAAGAGTGGTTAATTAGGGGATTTTTTTTCTTTGCTTCATATAATGGCCACACTGATCGTAAAACGTCAAATAATGTATGAAGAGAACTTGTAACGTCACATGCGAAGTAATTTAAAAAATACTAAACTTAAAAAATAGTAACGCTGATTATACAATACTTAAAAAAATGACTCTGTTTAATAGTCTATTGACAAATATATAATAAAACACCAAACTTTCTTATTTGCTGTATTATAATATATAAGTAAATTTAAAATAATTAAGAAAGGCAATTTGAAGATTTTTTAAAATATTTTATTTATTGTGGGAGGACATGAAATGAGAAAATGACTCGCCTACAATCTGTATTGAATGCCGCAGCGAGACTTATTTTCGGAATTTCTAAGTTCAGTCATATCACTCCACTACTTTGGGAACTACACTGGCTACGTTTTCCACAGAGGGTCGAATACAAACTCTGTTGGCTTATGTATAAGTCACTGCACAACTCTGCTCCGGAATATCTAAGGTAACTATGCATTCCAGGTGAACTAGCTGACAGGCGTTTAGACGCTTAGATCAGCTACGTCTACGGCGAGAGGAAAAGTTATTTTACCTCTACGCAAACAGCGCACTAAATTTAGTGAACGCGCATTTGCGATCGCAGGCCCTATGGCATGGAATGCTCTCCCAGCAGAGGTGCGAGGCTGTGAGAGTGAAGTGATGTTTCGGAAAAAACTTAAAACCCACTTGTTCTCTAAATCATTTGAATAAATCCGTAGATGTGACAACAAAATAAATTGTTTTGATTAAATTACAAATTTAAAAGCTTCAATTAAATTAATTTAACAATTGAATCACTATGTAAAGCGCCCTTGAGGTATTTTATTACGAAAATGGCGCTATATAAGTTTACTTACAAACCCGGCAAAATCCATAATTCTTTATTTTGAGCAAATCACAAAAAAACTGATACAATATTTAACTTCAACATTTTTTTAAACTTATTTATTAAAATTATAATCAGTAAATTATTTATACGTAAGCAGTGATGACATAGGCATGATTATGTCAAGAAACAGTAGTGAAATAATAAATTTAATTTTAAACAATACCAACTTTACAATACTCTAAGTAGAGGTTGCCATGTTTGCAACAAGCCGATAATTTTAAAGTCAAGTCTTACAAATTAAGCCGTATTTTTGACTGACAATGTTAAAATTATTGTAAAAAAATTGGATTCTGAATAAGATTCAATTAATATCTCACTTTTTTTTATTTTGGGTTTTGCCGGGTTTGCGAGTAGTACTCTCATATTATAAATGTAGCTTTATAACAGGTATTTTTGTATCTTGTGAATTCGATGTCAAATTCTTATTTTGTTTTATTTTGCATTGCATGCATTTACTTTTATTTTTTACCAATAAACGTCGTATTTCGGCGCTGCACCTGTTATAATATGTACATAAAACTGAAATAACATAAAAGTATATAAAACAATAAAATGAAATTTTATGCAGTTCAGGTAGGACTTGGTATTTTTATTTTTGTATGCTTTTGCTGAATAAAATAAAAATAAATAAAATAAAATGTCCCTTTAAAATTTTTCATTCGTCAGTCCTTAATTACAATAATTATATTAAAATTATGTTTTTCTTACGAAAGTGGTTAGTAGACAGAACGATTCTATATTGATTTATTATTTATGTAAAACATTTTTTATCTCTCATTGAATACATTTTTGTTATTTTTTTAGGTTAACCTTTTCTTTTATTTCTTTCTTATTTTATTTACATATTTTAGATCTTAATTTTAAGAGGTACTTTTAATTTTCTTATTATTTTTTCTGTAGATATGAATTGAAATTTTCGATTTACTTTGTTTTATTTTTTATCTTGTTTTGATTTAATTTATATGTGTTTATATTTTTTTTCCAATATTTAAAATATATTCAAATATTTACTTATTTACTAAACTTATTTACTAATTTATTTACTTTACTTATTTTACTTGATTTTAATTGAATTATTTTACTCTATTTTCTAACTTTAATTTTTTTTTTCTCTAAACCAGATAAAAAAGTTTTTTCTTTTAATAATATTTTTCAAAGCATCAAGTACAAAATAATATATGTTCATTATTTTATACGTATACAATATTATGTATGTACTCTTTTATTTGATTATTAATTAAAACTAATGTCCGAGCACCCGATGACAAACTATTATTGAATAGTTTATCGGGACAAAATATGTTTTAAATTTTGTTTTCTTTATAATGCATAAATATTGTAATAATGTGTATATTTTATTGAATAAAGACAAAAAAAAATGAAAAAAAATTTAATGTTGATTACACTTACCCAGTTGCAATCTGGATCCTGGACTTTATGGTCCAATGCGCTAACCCATGCACCACGATGTGCACCCTTGCTGCTGTCAGCGTGTCCATACGGACAGTATGCGCGTTTTTTCTTACCAGGCAGTTCATATTACTAGTGAAGGAAACCTTAGCAGTGCGTGGGTCCAATCCTTTACACCTTCCCCGTCGAACTACCGTGGGACCGGGTATTTATTAAAACGAATTTTCCGTTCGAAAATGTTTATATTTTATGAATAGTTGAAGCATATTCGTCGGTGTGTGGTCAGATAATTTCCTAAAATATTAAAAATGGCTCTGAGTAATAATTCTAACAGAACTGCATTGTGAACTGCTAGTTTTGCCACCTGCTACAAACATTTGTTTGCCAAGGTAGATATCAGTGTACCGTTCACCCTGTTATCGACACTCACCCTTCTTTCAATATCTTTCTCAGTCTTTCCATCCCTAGTAAACATACTTTTCAGATACACCAATTCTGACTGATTCAGAATATCTCAGCTCACACTGATCTCACTTTTATTTATACTTTCATCCCTTTCAAAAGCCGTTACTTTTGATTCATTAACATTTATTAGCAAATCATTTTTCATTCATTATTTTTGTATTAACTTTCATAATATTAACTAATTTTAAAAAGCCACCCAATTAATTATTTGTTCGTGCTGCGTTCACATATAATTGATGAAAAATATCTAAAATAACAACTTGTGATTATTATGCCAATGTCGTATGTATTGTTTATTGTATGTGAACCATAATAAATAAAATAAAATAAAAATTAAATCGCTTTTCTTGCATACATCGTAGACTTTAACCAATTATTGCTGGTCTTCTTTGCTGCTACCATGAAATGAATAAATTTATAAAAATGGAATAAATTATTTGGGGAAACGTAATAATGTAATAAGCCATTCAAATATAAAAACTGCCCAAAAAATGCTTCAAAAAGATTTTTCAAATCTCATTAAATGGGCGCATGACTATGGTTTAGTAATAAATTCTAAAAAAACTAAAATTGTTCATGTATCCTCACCATATATTACTAAATGTGAATTTGAAATAGAAATATAAGCTCATATAAATTTTTGCCTTCATTCAAATTTAAATATAGAATCAGATAAATGTAATTGTCCTATTCTAGATGTTGTAAATAATCATAAATATTCAGGATTAATTATTGATTCTACATTTAGCTGGGGTGTTCATATTGATGGAATCTGCGACAGATTAAGGTACTGGCTTAAGGTGATTTAGGAAATTAAAAGCATACTACCTTTCAAAACGTTAAGATACATATATACCTCGCTCATTGAATCCATTATATCTTACGGAGTGCGTGTCTGGGGTCTCACCTTCCAGTCTCATCTGGGTAAAATTTATGATATTCAGGTGAGAGTGTTGAGGGGGATTGTACCGGATAGCATAATTCGTGAGGCGAAACATATGGGCGAAGGTGTATATATTTTTTTTATATTTTTATTTTTTTAATTTTTTTTTTAAATTCTGTAATGTCCTGCCGGTAAAACAACTTTGTGACTACAAATTGATTGTAGATCACTTTGTTGATCCGGAATATAAAAAAAGAGTTTCCCACACTCACAACACTAGATTAAAAACTAAGGGCTCCCTGTCTGTTCCCCGAATTACAAATTACTTCGGAGAGCGAACATTAAAATGCGTTGTTCCAAGATTGTTCAATGATCTCCCACAAACCATCATTAACATGAAAAATCTTCAAATGAAAAAAAAAAGAACTGAAGAAATATCTTCTAGATACTTTATAGTGCCTGTTTATAAATAAATCTGTAAAATATAAATAAAATAAATGTAATATAAACCTGTCATAAGAAAAAATGTGTCACACCGAAAAGTCTTTAGACTTAGTGGGTAACAAATTATAATATGTATTTTTTAATTATAAAATCAACGCTGCTCTGCAGCACTGAAAACTGAAAAAAAAAACCTTTTCTGTTCCCTAGTTCGCCCGCGCCTAAAGTATTCCTCTGTAATCTGGTCTCCATATTATGATGTTCACATCAAGAATATTTAATCAGTTCCACATCAATTTTTGATAAAGATAGGCTGGAGGTTGGGCTTATCCAGAGACCAATATACGTACAATGAGTTAGAAACTAGCTTAAATATATCGTCTCTTCAATGCCGTCGAAATAAATCCAATCTTCTAGTCCTATTTATAATACTCAACTCACTCTTTGATGCGCCTGAACTACTGAGCTCAGTATAATTAAATATCCCAACTAGAAATCTCAAACAAAACTTACTCTTTCATACCAATAACCATAGAACTAACTATGGTTTTCATTCCCCTGTGCCCAGAATTCTTAGGTCTGCCAACTAACAAACCAGTCTTGATTTCTTTGATAACAAGTTGTCTTCTTTCAAACGATCACTGAATCAAATTCAATTATAAACACCTCTCTCCCGCTTCCACTCTCCCACCAAGTCTACTATATACCATTGTGTCTTTCTACTTTTCTTATAGTATTTTTTTATGTATAAATATGTCCATAAAAATGCTAAATAATTTGATAAACAATTTCAAATTATAATTTACAATTTAGATGATGTCCCTTTAACTTAAAAGGACTTTACTTCCGTTTTCCGTACTTTAAAGCTCCATCCTGTAATGTTGGACATCTAATTAGCGTCCTGCAGTTTGGCCATCCGCACATGTGCGCCGACATTTTATGTTCATTCATGAACCTTACCTGTTGACTTGCTTTAGGCCATGATTTGACAGTATAATTAGTTCCGCCTCGGGCGGAAATGGACACGGAACATAAGTAGATCTAACTCACCAACAGGTAGACGATATACCGGAAATGATTCAAGTGATATTTTTTTTATGTACAGAAATATGTTTAACCTTAGAGGATAAAACGCGGGAGTCCACTTTCTGCTGTTTCGCAGTTAAAAATGCAGGAATTATCGCAATAATCTAGTTTATACTCGTACGTGAATAAAACACCGAAATCCACTTTCGTCCTAAAACTGCTTTTTCAAGTTGAAATTTAAATCTAAAGTCCACTTTGTTTTGATGCAAAAAACATGAGAAGTCCCAGATACGCTATTTAAATATGTACTATTTTTTTTAATGTAACCATGGGAAATTAAAAATTATCTTCAATTTGATCTACAAAGTAAAACTGAGTTTTCTGTATGAAAAATATAATATTTTTATAATTTGTTTTTCCAAACATGTTCAATTACCGGATACCGACGAAGATACTTTAAATTTTCATACTAATATATACCCCCTTTATACATAAATATCGATATTAGTTTATACCGTCTCAGTATATACCGATGAAGATAGCCGTTCATAATCGCGGCCCTGGGCCCCGATTACAATGGGAAGTTAAGGCGATCCACCCAGCGCGGAGCAAAAAAGGCAGTTTTCAAATTAAATTTTAGAGTCTAATAATAAGCTTAACATAAAATTTTGAAAACCACATAAAAGATTGAACATTTATCTAGTCAATTGATGAAATAAAAATGTTTTTTGAAAATTTTTTTTGACTAAAAAATTGCAAGGAAAAGTGCAAATATCGGTTTTTCTTTATAGACAGTCGAAGATAACTCTGTTAACTTCCTATTGTAATCGGGACCCTGGGCAGAACCTTTCAGTGTTATGATCAACGCCTAGAACATTGGTCTAGATAAGTTGGAATCTAGGAGACAGACTGTAGACTTGATGTATCTCTATAAAATAATTCATTGTGATTTTGATTCTACATTTTGTTTAGAGAATCTACCCCTGAATGTCCCCAGTCGGCGATTGAGATCGTACACTACATTTTATCTCCCAACCTTCAATAATAATATGGCGTACTTTGATGTATTATCACGCATGTTAAGCTTATAAAATTAACTAGAAATTAATTCGGATATTGACATCTTTAACGATACATTAACACTCAACACAGGATTTTGGTTTCATGGAATTAGGACTTGTGTCTCAATAAATTTAAAATGAGTATATCGTGAATAAAATAAATAAAAAAATAAAATTAAAGAATTATGACGCAATGTATAAAATCAAATTTCATTTATGGGAAGATTACGAAATGTAATGGATATGAAGAGTAGTGTTCTTATATATAAAACAATCATATGTCCACACATAAATTGCTGTTCTTTCATTATTTTTTTATGTAATGAAGAAGAAATTAAAAACATACAAAGTCTTCAAAATTAGGGCAATGAGGATTATACTCGAAAGAAATATATATTCTTATGTAGAAAGAATGCACAAAGAAATTGTCTTGCTCACAATAAAGCAGCAAATTAAATGTAATGTAGCAATTTTTATACATAAAAGATTAAGGAGATGAATAAAATAAAAACAATGATAAATTTTAACCAACAATGTCATACATATGAAACAAGGGGTAAAAAAAGTATAAGATTACCAATGAGGAGAAAAACAGAATCTCAATTCATTGTATAAGGGATTGAAGCTGTACAATGAGTAAAGCTCGGGTTTCCTAGGACAGCGGTGCCCGTATTTTAACGGCCGTAGTGAACATTAATGCGATTGACAGCCGTCGTAATGGTGACTAAAGAGTGGTTTCCTATAAAAATGGTGTTGATAACACCGTTAAAAAATAAAACCACTCTCTAGTCACCACTACGACGGCTGTCCACCGCATCACCGTTCACTACGGCCGTTAAGATACGGACACCGCTGTCCTAGGAAACCCTAGCTTTACCCGAAGAAATAAAGGAGATAAAAATATCGAAATATTTAAAATTAATTTGAAAAAATATGTAATTGAGAAATTTTTATAAAATAATTGTAATATTTTCAAAAGTTCATATTAGTTCTTACGATGTTATGAACTAACTTAATAAAGCATAAATAAATTATATAATTTAGTGTCATAACTTTTATAATATTAATATAATTTAATTGAGCTAGTCAATTAAAAAATACATAAAATCGTTCAAAAACTTATTGTGCATGTTGTGGTCACATATAATTAACGAACAATATCTTAACATAACAAATTGTGATTATTATACCAATGTCGTATGTATTGTTTGTTGTTTGCAAACCATAATACTATTTTATTTTTTTTTACCAGTGACCGGGTTTTGTCGTGACCGGCATCGCCCGACTGGTGGGAGACTAATACTACTATAGTTTTAATAAAATCCAAATACTTTTTCTTACAACGCATTCAATATTATGCACCCCTATTATTTAAAATAGTGTACGTCAACTATGTATTCAAGTATTTACGCATTGTTACAATTTTTCACACCGAAATCTAAACGGCCATATCTGCTGAACTGTGAAAATGAATATTTTATGGTAATTGTCATTATAATTGTGATCACTTCCGGTTACCTGTTGTTTTCCTAGGGGAGGTTAAAGATGTGTGCTTTATTATTAGTATCTACTAAACTCTGCATCGAACGAAATATTTTAATGGTATCTATGCAGCAGTGGCGAGCGGTGAGTTTCTAAATTGATAAGCTATGAAAATTCTGATAAAATGTCGATAGCGGTAGTTATGGCATATAAAAAACAAGTCTATTTTATATTAAATAAATAATTCCTAACAACTGGCTCCAGCGGCTAATAGTTTCAGTAAAAATATTTTCTAATGTAGCAAAAATATTTGATTTAAAAAACATGATTACAAAAAAAAAATTGGAACCCCTATGGACTCGATCTCCCGCCTGCGTAATTATAAAGCAACGACCCATCCTCGCAGCTATTTTGCGTTTTGGGCCATGCGTCGAAAAAGCAATGAGGAACTTCAGCCCTACGGGAAATTGGATACAAAAAATGTTTTCTTACGCGGGGTAAAAATTAGAGCATTAAATTGTATCGCAAAGATTCTTGAAAATGTACAGAAAAAATAATAAAAAATATTTTGATAAAAACGCACTACTTTAAATGACGTCACTGGTTCATGTGAATCAACCTATGATCTGAGAGCTATGGAAGATTTCCGGTCTGCTTGTCGCTTCTGGACCAATGGGAAGAACTGAATGAGAATAAGCGGAAATGAACCTCTGACGTTACACGCGGAGTTATTTCAGAAATACAAAACTTTGAAAAATCGTAACGCCGATAATACGATATATAAAAATTTAAAAAAATAATTTTTGACTTGGTTTAACAGTCTTTTAACAAATAAAAAAAATTTAAAAAACCACTGAACTTCCTCATTAATAAACTGGATAATTCATTAGCGTACCGGTGCATATTTGGTTAAGTCAGACTATTATAACTTGTCTTGAAATAAAACACTAATTCTTAATAAATGATAATAATTAAATAATTTAAAAGTATTCCTTACCGAGTACGATAGTTCACCAAACAAAACATAAATTACGTTTTAAGAATCATTGTTTCATCGACTTTTATATTACATTATTATTCACAAAACGACATAAGTTATACATATTTTAATTCTTCATATATATTTATTCTTAACACTATACACTAGTAACGTTTTTATCATAACTCTAACTTAATTTTAAAAGTTTAAACGGATACTGAAGAATAACCTACAATATTCAACTGTCATCGTATGCACAAAAACGAATTACAATTAAAAAACAATTAGCGAATCTTTGTTTTTTAAAACCCACTAAAGGATTTATACTATATTATGGATCAAAATATCAATTCGTTTCGATTAAAATATCCAAATATTTATTTATTTTAAAGCAAATTTACTTTCAAACCACCGAAACATAAGTATGCTAAATTACTTGCGACATACAAAATATATTCGTTATCTCTTTCTTACACATAACGAGTGCGTATATTGTCACCTCCCTTAGACTGTCGTAAGTCAAATTGATGTATTTTAAAGAATACTAGCCCTTATTAAAAAGTATTGAAAGACTAAATTGCATTAATGAAAGCTGTAAGATTTTACTGTAATCGCAAGTGTAATTTTTCGAACGAGATTCTAAAGTTTTAGGTTAAAGACGTATTTGAATTAGTGATTTTAAAGTGAGCAGAGTAATCTCGTGTAATCCAGTAGTAATAATTTTGGCCAATAGAGGCGCAACTGGTCGCTGTATGGAATAAAGGAATATAATATAAATTTACCTACCCAAGAAAATTAATATATTTTTTTGGTGATGTGTTTTTTCCTAATAATACTACAGTACTATAAAACATTACTTACGATGTCAAAAAAATATGGTAAGCTTCATTTAATCGATTATAAGGAGCATTCACCTCTGCTATGCAGGTCTACCAATGAACAAAATGACTCGCCTACAGTCTGTATTGAATGCTGCAGCGAGACTTATTTTCGAAATCTCTAAGTTCATTCATATCACTTCACTACTTCTTGAATTACACTGGCTTCGTTTTCCACAGACGGTCGAATACAAACTCTGTTGGCTTACGTATAAATAACTGCACAACTCTGCTCCGCAATATCTAAGGGAACTATGCATTTCAGATGAACTAGCTGACAGGCGTCTCACGCTTAGATCAGCTACGTCTACGGCGAGAGAAAAAGTTATTATAACTCTACGCAAACAACCCACTAAATTCGGCAAACGCGCATTTGCGGTCGCAGGCCCTATGGCATGGAATGCTCTCCCAGCAGAGGTGCGAGGCTGTGAAAGTGTGAAGTTTCGGAAAAAACTTAAAACCCACTTGTTATCTAAATCATTTGAATAAATCCGTAGCATGTGACAACAAAATAAATTGTTTTAATTAAATTACATATTCAAAAGCTTCAAATAAATTTATTTATCCATAAAATCACCATGTAAAGCACCCTTGAGGTATTGTATTACGAAAATGGCGCTAAATAAGTTATCCATAATAATAATAATTGAACTTCACCAATGTAATTAATACTTCTTATTTGTCGTCTTGCTGGATGCTAAGCGTCGTGGGTTACATGCAGGTGAGCTAATCAGGGCCTCGATTATTATGGGAAGATAAGAACGTCATACTTTCACCATGACAGTATAGTTGAATATAAATTATCTCGAGCGATTACGAAGATGCACTACCGATCCCCCCACCATCAAGTTTTGATGTAAGTACATCGGTTTATACCGACGGGTCTAGAACCCCTCGATACGTTTATGAAAGTGACAAAAAAATTATTCCACTTAACAAGTTTTTCTTTAATTACGATTTATTTTAATTTTAATCGTTCAGCGGTTGGCACTTTTTTCTTAAAAGCCTATAAAAAATATGAGATAGAAATAAGTAAATTTTGAAGTAAAATTAAATTCCGACATAACTGCCAGTTTGAAAAACGAATGCCAAATGCAAAAAATAATGACGCTAGATTCTACCATATTAACATGTAAGAGTATCTATGCGTAGGAAAGTTGCCACTATAATTGAGTTATTATATTTTTTCTATCTGTTTTACTATCTTTCTGATTGTACGTTAAAGGAGCCAGCCTTGTAATCGCTCAGAATATAAAAAACAGACGATCGTTAAGCATACCGTCTTGGTAATTGTCAAAAATCAAATCAAATCATGTTCAAGCGAGCAATTTTTTCTAGGATATGAATCGTATATTTCAAAAACCTTGGTTTTGGAAATAGACAACTCGTATATGTTTCCTTGTTAAAACAAAATATATACCCACAAATAAAGTTTTTTATATACTTTACACTATAATCGTAAATTAAATATCGCAACAGAATTCATATAAAATACTAAATAATGAAATAAAACGTTTATTTTTTTACAGAACCAAACAGATGATGGCCATTATGATTTCGGTTGTGGTTTTGAGTGCAGCATAGAACAGGTAAGATTTTTAAATACATATTATAAACATATTAGATGTACAACTTCGTTTCCTTTTTTCTGAAACACTCGTTAAACGTTTATGATTTAAAGTATTGTCCATCCTAGCCACTACTTTCGCCCGTCTTTCGAGCAGCGTACAAACGCTCGTTAGTAGCTCCCCGACATTCATTAGGGCGGTTCTTTCGCCCGCGCTGCGAGCATGGGCTAATAGTTTTTTTTTTATGTTTTTAGCAATTCAATTAAAAATATAGTCACTTTTGACTCCAACTATAAATAATTGAAGCAATCTATAAAAATAACATGTTTCCGATTTAAATTCTGTAATTGTTTGCATGTGTTGGTAATGACTACACGTCACCGTAACGCGTGAATGTTTTTGGGACAGTAGGGGAAAGTTTACGGCTGTAATTAAGCGGACTGTATATCCAATGATCGATGGATCGAATCCCTGTTGGTTGATTATTGATCATTATGCATTGGTTTTTGTAAATAACTGCTTTTGTCAAAGCGAAAGCCGCTAATATGGACAAAATGTTATTCGAACGATTTCGTTAACAAGTCACTCAAGTGAGGTATATTTGACAATGTGTTAAGTCAAATATTTATTTTACAGATTTCTGTGAAAAAATCAATATGGGTTAAACCTTTTGTTTGAGTTCACGGATGGTCTGTATTTACTCCGAGCGTCCTCTAAATAACACAAATAACCACAAAATTACCATAAACGACACTTTCCGACCCAAACACCATATTTTTTTGTTTATTGTTTGACCTAATTTTATCATCCCTTGTGTTTGTTATATAAAAAAACTCCTATGTCCGAAAACATATTCAATGAGTATGGCGAAGTTTCTCAAAAATTTATGAAAAAATTAATAAAAAAATACTTTGAATAACGTCACTAGTTCTCCGAAATCAACCAATGGCAGAATGTTGTGATACATTTCTGGTTAACGGAAAGCCAACCCACCAATCAGGAGAACTCGTAGATAACTTGTGACGTCAAAATCACAAAGCGCTGATACGATATATATATTTTTTAATTTGGCTTAGTAAAAACCACAGAACTTCCTTATTGAAACTCGTAACATAAATTAATTTTAAAAAAACATTCGTATTTCTTGTTGGAAGTTCATACTAATTTAAAAAATATATTTTCAATGAATGACAAGTTGACTCTTTAATGTAATGAGTTTGATGGACCAATAACCGGTTTTATCGCTCTGGCAACATCGTTAGACTAGTATAATTTTTAAGATGCCTAATTTATTTATAGGTTGTGAAATTTAAGTAGGTATCTTGTAAAATCGTTTACTTATTAAATAAAAAATTGAATTATCAAACCGTTATTTATTTTTATTTATTTATTTAAAACTTTAAGTACAAAGCAATATCTTCAAGCCTACCAAAAAATAGACTAGTCAAAAGAAAAGTTTTTTTTTTTGCTAAAAAACAAAAATGTATATCAGAAGATAGGTACATACAAAAAAAAAAAACCTGATTAATTAAAAATAACAGCTGTTTTTTAATTGGGAGTTAAGGCTGGCACATATTAATTTTAAAAAGTAGCTTATGTTATACTTATTAAAGGACGTGGAATGTGGAATCAGATAATGAGTTTGGAAGGAGAGAGAAAGAGGCATGAAGGAAGAAAAGAAATAAAAAATATTTTTTTAAAAACAATAAAATACAGGACGTTCAGGATTCTGAGGACATGTAGTGATGTTTCAGGAGTTTCTTGAAGGTGGCTATAGAAAGTGTTTTTTTTTTATATGAAGTGGTTATTCACACCTAATGGTGCATAGAGCACTGTATTGTTAAATCAAATATAACGTATCTTGATCATCTGTTACAGGAAATTAAGGTAATCAGTTTTACAATTTTAACACTTTTATTTTGTATTTTTTTTCCAATATAAACAAAGATTTTTTTTTTTTAAATATAATTATACATTTTGAAAGTTTCAACGTTTCAATTTTCATATTTTGACTAAAACTAAAATCCCACCAAGCCACTTTTTGTAGCTTGTTGGTGAAGATTTATATTTATACTTACGTACTCGTATATAATGTTATCTACATTTATAAAAACAAGGAATTAACAGATATAATTAACATATGTAATAAACAGCCAGAAAGATCAGAATATACATGTATACACAAATAATATTAATTACAAGAAAATATATGAAAAATGAAAATATTTACACATAAGCTACTATTCACATATAAACTTTTGATCGAGTAGCCACTCTCTTATTTTGCTCTTGTTACATTGTAACATTGTTAAATTTAAGTTCTTTCGGCAATAAATTAAAAATGCTATGTACTAAATATTTGATAGTTCTATTACCATACATATTACATACTTTTGGTACTACCAAACCATCATTATACGTGAAGCGTGTATTATGGTTATGTTTGAGAGCAATTTTGATAGTTTCACTATTAAATCGTTCTAAAATGATGCAAAGCCACTGTAATCCATGAACAGGATTCCTAATAATGTGACCTCACTGGGGTTACCTGTGCCGAGGACACTTAACAATATACTTTTTATTTTCACAAGTGAGAATAGATAATTAACAAAATGTTCAGACAGTTTTAAACACTAAATATTTCAGTTTTATATTTAATCTATGTACTTCTATATTATTTATATTAAAAAGCACAATAAACGAACAAAAATATAACATAAACCATACATTTGTGGAGCAGTTGATTCAATATTAGTTTTGGCGAATGAGACAATCCATTTTACTTCTACCTAGCTCCACTATACATTTTTTTAATAGCCAGTCCTGGAATAATGAAATCCTGAAATGTAAGAAAACCTTTAAAACAAATATTTCACGGTAACCTACTCAAGAATCGAACCGGGGATCTCAAGCATGGTAGGCGAACGCGTCAACCACTACACTTCAAGGGAAACTTTTCTCGCTTGATTTCTTTTTTCGGGATTTTTTACCTGATAGCAGCCAGTAGCTTAATCACAAATAACTATCGACGAGCTTAAAAACATGCTAAGCATTTGAACGATCACAATGAACAATAATGAACATGCTTAAGTTATCGCAGTCAAGTCAACGCGTGTGTAATGTCTAAGTCAACGCTCGTGGCGGTTTGTTTTTTGTTTTCCTCGTAAATAAATACAGTTCATTGGTGAAAAATCGGTGTTTACTATAAAAAATAATACAATATACTTCATTTGCAAAATAGTAAGGAGAATCTAATACAAAAAAGTGGAAATTAAATTACAATTACAATGGCGACTGCTTTTCTTGACAACCGCCGCTGCCGGCTAAATGCAATAAATTGTAAGATAAATAATAAGTAAATAAAAATAGCAGTTTTGGAATATTTTCCATATTTTCACCGTGAAATTTAAATATGTGATTGCGCAGCAGGATTATACGTTGCGAAACGTAAATATTTTGACATTTAATATTAGGTGTTCACGGATGTTCCGTTGTGATCGCAAATACGATAAACAACCATGGTGAGAAATTGTTATCACGACGATAGTTATTTGTGAGTGAGCTGCAGATCTAATTCTTTTTGTGATGATATACTCATGTGTCTGTGTCAACTAATTGTTTGCCCAACTCAACACAGAACTTTTAGTCCCATGGAGTTGGGACTCACGTCTCATATAATGTGTAATAAACTGCCTTTAAGTTAATAAATAAATAAATTGCACACACAGAACAACTGTGTTCTGCAGCCAATCAATATACAGTAAAACTCCGTTTATTCTAACTTCAGACATCCGGATTGCCAAATATCCGGATCGTTTAAAAACTTCCGATAAGTTTCTGATGGAAATAAAAAATAAAAAAGGGCAGAGCGCTGGCGACCGGCGCGGACATTTTGAATGTGATTCAATTAGCTGTATTATTTCAAAAGCAAAATTTAAATTTAACTAAACCAAATGAAAAAAAAAAACCATCGTAAATCAGCGCTACGATTTTTTTTAAATTTGCATTTTTTATATTACTCCGCGTATGGCGTTTCAAGTTCTCATCACGTTCTCGGTGAGCTCTGCCGATTTGTCTGTTGACTTACCGTAAACATTTTAACATTGGTTGATTCATAAGAACTAGTGACGTCATTCAAGGTTATTCGTTTTTATATATTTTTTTTTTCACACATTTTCAAGAAACTTTGCCCCACAATTTGAAGCTCCAGTTTTTACCGCGCGTAAGAAAACATTTTTTGTATCCGATTTCCCGTAGGGCTGAACATCCTCATTAAGATAACATTAATTCGTTTATCGGCTTTTGCTCTACTGTTCCTAATCTTTTTCAAGTATTTATCTGACAGCCATCACTGATTATGTTTGCCGACTAAAAGTTTGTTTTATTAGGGTTGTCAATAATATATAAAGTAATCCTGAAAATCGTTTATCACGAAATGATTTTAAATGTATTTTTAATTCTTGTGTGGCTGTGATGTCACACTAGTCGACATAGGATACAAGACTTGATATATCTCTCTTGTTTTTATAATTGATGAAGTTGTATTTTTTATAATCTTCAAATGGACATTTTCACACCGGATTTGGAAAGTAAAATTTGTATAACCATGCTGGATTTTAATACAAAAAATATTTAACCTTGCTTCCCGAAGAATGATGTCCGCAAATACAGCAGTACATCTGTATTAGAGAGAGAGCACGAAGATATAACACATAACAAGGAAGACAGAGATGCTGTTCTGTAGCCGCGGTAGCCAGTGTTGTGTAAAAACAAATTCAGTCGGTTGTTGACAGTGATGGGGGACGCACTCGTGGATTATAAGCGGCGAATTTATTATATTTTTTTGCTTTAACAGGGCCAAATTATCTGTTTATTTTTATAAATGATGGAAAAAGAATTATCAAACTGTATTTATTTATTTATAGTTTGTTTTCTTTTTTTATTTTTTTTTACAAAATGTGAAACATGCCTTAAATTAGCTATTTAACAAAATTAACATAATAATAACAATAAAAAAACGTAATTAATTCAAATAATTATTATTTGCTTGATCATTTGCACATCCCCATCTAACTATCCCATATTCCAAAACTTATTGAGTTATTGCGTTATATATTTTTACAAATTCTTTTAGGCTAATTATATTTCTTATAGTTTTAAAGTATCTCTACATGTTTTTTTTTTTAAATGTCTGAGCTTTAGAATATTCTGTCTTTTGCACGATGTTACATCACCGCGCGCCAAGGGATTATTTACCACAGTCGTTTAGGAGTTAACACCGCGAAGTGGACAAACAGTGTGTACTGTGGGCTTACTACTGACATATAGTGAACTATTAAATTTTTTTTAAAATATGAATCCTACAAAAAAGAAGTAAAGCTTACTATAAAATAAACATTTTTTTCTAAATGTAATACGTGATACGTTAATTGCCTTAAAGAACCTGCCAGTCGTGCTATTCTGAACCGCTCTCGCAGCCGTAGAACACACCTTATCACTAGAGATAAATGGTTTTTCTACGGCTGCAAGATAGTTTGGAATACCAGCCCAGGAATCGAACTCGTGACCTCAAGCATGTCAGGCGAACGTGTATTTTTTTCAAAATATTAATAAATGCGCCCAGCGCCAGCAGTGAGCCAAGACACTAGCCGATTATTCCAGCTTACTTATTCATACAAATAAGTATATTATATTTTAAACATCTTAAATTCAGTCGCGGTTCTCCTCCTAGAGTAAGATTACAGATTACACTAATTATTTAAAGATTCTTGATTCGGAAAACAGTATTTCGAACATTATTTCTTAAGGGCTATTTTTCTTTGATATGATACAGTTGACATATGACCACCATTACTTTCATGGAGTCATATCGCAGGACATGTGGCGCTCGACGCGGCTGTTTTTGGCATTAATATTTATAAGACAAATCGGTCAGTTGACATTTCCATCGAATGGGAATAATTATGCCTACTGAATTTATTGTGCCTTTTTTATAAACTTTTGTATAAGTTATGCATTAAACTATTATGTAAAGTAATGGGATAATACAGCTATATATATCACGAAGCTTATAATAAGCGTCGTCTGAAATTGATTGCATAGATGAGAGTTGTTGTACTCGTATTACGAACAACACAAATCCATAGAAAAAATACAAATTTATTGTACATATACAGGTGTTATTTAAACCCTGTCACATCCGAAACCACGATGATCAGTATGGACAAAAATATATATTAGCATATTAAAAAAAATATTTAGAACAAAGATTTTTTAAAAATAAAATAATAAACAAGTGGTTACTTACTTCTGCAGGGGAGAAGTGAGGGGAGCGCGGCTGCGCGGTTGTCGGCACATAAGACATCCCCTCCACCCTCCTCGTTTCTCCCCTGCAGAAGTAAGCAACCATTTGCTTTTTTTGATATTTAAAAAAATAATTTATTCGTTCCAAAATTGATTTTAATGTGCCAATATGTCTTCTTGCTTATAATGATCATCGTGGTTTCGGATGTGGCGGGGTTTAAAAAACATCCTGTATATTACTTATATTATATTATGTACTATTTAGGTACAAATTTATGATATCTTTTATAGCTAATCTGTAAATAAAATGGCCATTCGCAACCTAATTCTACCATGCAATGGGGATTTGGAGAATACGTGTAAAATTATTGCCTTTTTTTTGTTTTTTAACAATTATTTTCATAACCCTAGGGTGGTATTCTGAATCTTCTCTACTCCTCAGAAAGTGGTTAATTTGGGGATTTTAATTTTTTTATTGCGACAAAACTTTGGATCATAGGTATAAGTGGACAAGATATGGTGTGGTATTCTGAATATTCTCCATCCCCTAGAGAATGATTAATTTGAATAATTTTATTTTTTGAGTGCGACGAAACTTTGCATCATATAATGGCCACACTGATGATAACCGTCAAATAATGTACAAAACTGTTTAAAAAACGGAAAAACCCTAATACGGTTTGGTCAATTCAGCCTAATTAAGTCTTTTGGGTAAAGTTTAAGGTCGCAATAATGTTCTAAACGGAAACTTTAATGTTTGATTTCGCGTGTTCATATTTATTTGACGTTTAATCATCAGTGTGACCTGATATGGAGCAAACCTTAAACTCACGCAAAAAAAAAACAAAATCCCCAAATTAACAGCTCTCTAGGGGGTAGAGAATATTCAGATTACCACCCCTGGTCAGAGTTGGCTCGTGTTAAGCATTTTCGCTTATACTGCCCATTATAACTTATAATAAAAGAATTGTGATGATAATTATTGTTTTAGAGTGCTGGATTTTATGGTTTATGTTTCCTTTTTTCGGATCATACCTATATAACCTTATCAGATCTATTAAGATAAGATTCACTGCTTCGATTCGAGGAAGACAGACGTTCGTAAGACGGAATTAGTTATTTTACGAGAGCACATTCGATCTAAGATATTACAAGCGTTGAATTTTCGGATTCAGAAAAAAATATAGTAAATTTTTATATCTTTACCGAAAACATCGCATAAATCATTGCTCTTCTAGAAAATAGTCTATATTGATTGTGCAGCGTATTTGAAGAGATTTTTTACGGGAATGGCGCAATAAAAATGATCTAAAATAATTATAATCTAATTTGCGTTTCATTTTATGTTTACGTCTAAAACCTAACCTAAAATTATGATGTTTCGAATATATTTCTTACCTCACTTGAAATGAATTCAACTATACCACCATAATAATTTATGTCATATTTTTTAGCAGTGTCCCTATGTATATGACAAATTGTTTTTCTTCATATCTTCTAAAGCTTGCTCGATGTCTTTTTTAAAATGTAAAATATGTCCTTTGGATCGAGGATCAGGTTTGTAGTTACGTGCCATTTTGTAATATAATATGGATTCTGGAAAGAGAAACGTTTAACATTAATACAGGAAAACTTTAAAATTTTGTACACACATGTTTCTAATCACCTCTATGTCGTTTCCAATCACCACACATCTTGTTTCTAGACACCCCCTATGGCGTTTCTAATCTCCCCATTTTGATTTCAATTTACCGGTAAAATTTAAAATTCAAGTATAAAAGGTTAATAAAAAAAATACTGCTAACCTTTATCTTTTTATAAGTTCCCTATTAATATTTCTTGTGAAATATATAACTCAAGACAAGATTTGGACTTTTTTGGTTTAAGTTTACAACGATTTAAACGAGCACTAAATAAATAGTCCAGATCGTGTCTTGATGTCCCTTATGTTTGGCAATGCTTCTTTTCTTTTTTTTAATGTTTTAAACTATTCTTTTATTGTAATATTTAAACCCTATAATTTTATACATGGACAATGTCCGTTAATAAATAAATAAATAAATGCACAGGCTGAAACAATAATATAAACACTCGGAATTTACTAAGTTTTGCAGACCAAAATCGCTTCAAAGTGACCGTTTTGGCAACAAACTTTGAATTTGGCTTTTCTGTGTTGCTTACAGCAGTTTCATGTTGCCAGAATATAAAAATGTTATTTCGACAAATTATTAAAAATATAAAAAACATTATTAGCGATTGAAAATACATGGATGCATGTAAAGTTGTCTTTAATTTGTTTCTATTAACCACTAAGTTTCTAACCCCATTCTACGGCAAATTATTTTTTGACATTTTTATTTTCATTTATTATCATATTTTAATTATTTTTTTTACAATATTCAGGGGTCGGCACTCGAAATGTTACTAATAAAAATTCTTTAATTTTGTCAATTTTGATTTTTTGGGCTGATGGTATTTTGTCCCATTCTCGGCAAAGAGCAATCTTTAAGGCGTCGGCCGTCTCATAATTTTTAGCTGAAACTTTGGCCTCTAGAATGGACCATATTGAAAAGTCCTTTGGGTTTAAGTCCGGGGAATGTGGAGGCCACTGTTGTGATGAAATGAAGCTGGGAACTTTTTCTTGTAAAAAACGTTGGGTTTCACCGGCATTATGGGATGGCGCCGATTCTTGTTGAAACGTCCAATTGTTTCTACGGAATTTTCGACGTGCCCAAGGTAACAACGCATCATTTAAAAAGTTTTGTATTTCCGAAATAACTCCGCGTGTGACGTCAGAGGTTCTCTTCCGCTTATTCTCTGTCAGTTCTGCCGATTGTTCCGTTTACGGTAACCCGGATATCTTACACAGCTCTCTTATCATTGGTTGATTCATACGAACCAGTGACGTCGTTCAAAGTAGTTTGTTTTTAAAATGTGGTAAGGTATCCAAAATAAAACGCTTTTATTGAATACAATTCTACTTTTATTTAAAAATAATATATAATATGAAACAAAACGCGTCACACCACCGCGTTACCAAATTTTAATACGGAATTCTACCAATTATCTGCATACTAAATAAATAGTTAATTTTTATTAAAATATATTTTATTATTTTTTTCGTACATTTTCAAAAGACTTTGCCGTACAATTTAATACTCTTATTTTTACCGCGCGCAAGAAAACCGTTTTTTTGTATACAATTTCCCGTAGGGCAGAAGTTTCTCACTGGAACGTGCAATAACTTAAACATTTGTTCTAAACTAGCGGACCGACAGACGTCCTGCCCGAACGTTGGCTTGCCTGCCAAATATTTAGAAAAATAATTTTAATTGATAAATAGGTACCTAGGTACTTGTTCATGATTGAATTCCAAAACTAAACATTATTAATATGTAAGTATTAAATTTAAGTAGGTACCTAGGTGCTTGTTTATGGTTGAATTTCTAAACATAAAATAATTCATTTTCAAATATCGAATTCTTTTTTCAAATTTAAAACTCGGCTCTTCTCACCAGCAGGGGTGCACTTTGTTCACGAATGCAATTTTCAAAAATGTATTGAATGAAAGTTAATATTTTATTTTTTTTTAAAAAAAGAAATATTTGCGTTCTTATGATTTACCCAAATTTTTAATTTTGAGGGCCATTTTCCAGAAAATGGAATCAAGTTGGGGTAGAGTGGGATTCGAACCACGGACCTTTGGTCTGTGAGTCCGAGACACTAGCCACGGGACCACAACCCAATATTATTTTAGTATTACCAAAAATCCAGTAAAAATAAATAAATGGGAAGAAATTATAAGGAATGTAAGAAAAGAAACTGATTGTTGAATGTTTTTTGTAAACATTTAAAAACAAACTTCTTTTAACACAAAAAAAACATCTTTCCAATTTTTTTGTATTTGCATTCTCGTCGAATGCAACCTTGGTAGATCGATGAAAAATGGATTTAAGCTTCTAACTTATTTTTACAGATTCGATTGAAAATTTTAATATCTACGAACACGCGCAGCGCAAAGGTCTACATTTTGCTGAAAATCGCACGTAAATCGGTTAATCCGTTTAGGAGTTCAGTGACATCACACGTACAGAAGAATTATATATATATATATATATATATACAGGATGTTCTTTAAACCCTGTCACATCCGAAACCACGATGATCAGTATGAGCAAGAAGACATATTGACACATGAAAATATTTTTTTAGAACAAATAAATTTTTAAAAAATATTTTAAAATAAACAAATGGTTGCTTACTTCTGCAGGGGTGAAACGAGGAGGGGGAAGGGGGGAGTCTGACACTGCGCCGCGCTCCCCTCACTTCTCCCTGCAGAAGTAAGCAACCATTTGTTTTTTTAAATATTTTATTTAAAAAAAATATTATTATTCTAAATATTTTTTAAAATATGCTTATCTGTCTTCTTGCTCATACTGATATTTTTTTTTATTTAACTTTTTGTGCATAATGTTATTTGTACATTGGCGGGATTATTGCTAAATGGCAATTTCTTCCAACCAACCAACAAAATAAAAGTTTTATTTTTATAATTCAAGTTACAGAACATATTCAATAGAAAAAAAAAGATTAAAAAGCTAAAAGTATATAAAAATAAAAATAAACGTATCTGTTTATAAATTACCTTATATCAAAACTATTACTCAATCGTTCAATTGTTAGACTGCTTTAAGAAAAACGTGATTTTTTAATTTTTTATTTATTAAACTTTTTGTACATAATGTTATTTGTACATTGGCGGGCTTATTGCCAAATGGCAATTTCTTCCAACCAACCAATAAAATAAAAGTTTTATTTTTATAATTCAAGTTATAGGACATATTAAAAAGATATAAATATTAAAAAGCTAAAGATATATAAAAATAGAAATAAACGTATTTGTTCATAAATTACCTTAAATCAAAACTATTACTCAATGGGAAAAAGGAAAAATGAGGAAAGAGGAAAAAGGAAAGGAGGAAAGATTAAGGAAGAGAAAGGAGATGTTTTTTCAGACGTGATTTAAACAGAGATAATGTAGTAACATCTTTGATGGTGGATGGGAGATGATTCCACAGTCGAGCCGCATGGACACTATAAGAAAAAGGAATTGTGGATGGGTATTAAGAGAGTGCCTTGAGAATTACAACGAAGAGGTAAAAATATACGTGGTTTCGTATGTGACAGGGTTTAAAGAACACCCTGTATAAAGATAATCCTCATCAAAAAGCTTCCGAAAAGACCAGCCTGAGTTCGTTGATCCATCGGCTATCATAATTCTCATAGTTCATTTGGATGTAATTGCCGCATCACTATTCCATTTGTATGTAAACGGAAAGCGTACAGAAATAAAACAATTAAATACACTTATTATTAGCAGTGACATATCAAATAAAGCAGACAGCCGCATTCGGTGTGTGTGAGTTATTGAATGACGAATGTTGTTTATACGCCCCTCGGTACTGTATTGTATCCTATCCACTATAAAACCGATCTGGTATGTGTCTATCCTATGAAACTGTGTTGTTTGTAAACATTGTCAAAATAATGATTGCCAGCAGTATACACGCGATAAGCGATATGTCGCATTAACTCGCTAAACATATTTCCACTACATATTTATAATATTTCAAAACCTTAGACTACTACTATCACGCCATTTTAGGCAAAGAGAATGGACCGCCACACACGTCTATCCTGGCATACATTCCTAGCTTCTTCCACATTCATACATCTTGTCATACATGCCCTTCGGTTCTGTCTGCTTTTGACATGACCAGACTTAAGATTTTGGTTTATCTGATCATGCCACGTCTTCCTTGGTCGTCCTCGTCTCACGTTGTCGTTTATTTTCGCCATATATACTTGTTTTACCATTCTTTCGTCGTCCATTCGTTCTACGTGACTAAACCATCTCAGAGACCCTTTTCTTAATTTTATCAATTATACTCGACTCAGATTTACACTCTCGCCTGGGCTCATCATTTGTAACCCTGTCATACGTTGATTTTCCACAAATTCGTCGAAGATATCGCATTTCAACCGCGTTCACTCGGCTTTCATCCTTCCTCTGCCAGTTCCATGTTTCACTTACATTCATAAGTGTTGGGACTAAAACTCCATTGTGCACTGCCAGTTTAGCTTCGATTGACATATTTTTATTAGAAATTACTGCGCTTAGTGCTCCGTTCATTTTGTTGCCCGCATTCACTCTTCTTTCAACATCTTTTTCTACCCTTCCATCTCTTGATAACATGCTTCCCAGATACACAAATTCTTCTACTCGCTCGAGACATTCGTTGTTTACATTTATTATGCAGTCAGTAATCTCACTATTCCTTTCAAATACCATCACTTTTGACTTACTTTCGTTCATCGCCAATTTGCTCTCCAGGCATACATCATACATTCTAGACACTATTTGCTGCAAATCATCCTTGCTGCTTGCTAACAGAACTGCATCATCAGCATACAACAAGCAGCTTTCTGAAAAATTATCCTTTTTTGCTCCAATACCCATACATTATATCTCTTTCATACGGTTGTCCATGTATAGATTAAACAACCATGGTGACATTACACATCCCTGTTTCACGCCTTTTGAGATCGCAAACCAAGATGTAAATCCCCCATTAACTCTTACACACGCTAACCTCTCCTAATAGAGAGACGATACTGCACGTATAAGTTTATTGTTTACTCCATACTTTTCCAACACGCCCCACAATTTCATTCTATCTACTTTATCATGCGCTTTTTGCAAATCGACAAATGCGCAGAATAGTTTCTGACTTTTTGCCAAAAACTTCTCCGTTAGCATTCGCAGCACGAAAATTTCAATTTCAAAAAAAAATCTCATGCACTGTTTTACACACCCAGAAGCCGTACAAATCAAGTCAGAATTTACCCATTAATAGGGCAATTCAATTGCTAAATACGGCTTCTGCGGGTAATGTCGATCTATTTTTCTGTACATATCGGCAGTTTAGCAGCCAGCTGCTTTCTATTCATTAATTTCTAACTTATGTTTATTGTTTGCATTATGTGATGGGTTGAACAGCCAGTAAATTAATGCAGACTACAATTGTCAAATAAATAAAACAAATATTATGGTTACATTGTGTGTTGACATAAGTTGTCCTTTTTTTTTAAATTAAAAAAAAATTCAACTCTACAAGATATTGTGTTTGCTTTCACGTAACATATATTATTTTAAACTTATAATATTAGAAATCAAACACTGATTTGAGTCTACTGAACAATTTTATTTTTATATTTGTAAAAATAAAATAAAGTGTTCAGTAGACTTAAATCAGTGTTTGATTTATAATTTTATAAGTTTAAATGTGGAGTTCTACAAAATAAACACCAAATCAATCAATATATTATTTTATTTGATTACAAGCCTTCAAAATAGAATGTCAATTAGAAGAAAGTGAGCATTTTCGACGCCTCTTTCTTTTCGCGTTCAATCGGGGAATAAAGCTGTCAAAGCTGCTCGTGATTATTGCGCAATGTACGGTGAAGCCGCTATGAATGAAATGACAGCTCAACGATGGTATATAATTTAGTAAAGTGAGGAATTTATTTGCCTATTTGGGACCCACCGTTTTCAAACTTTAAAATATATTTGTATTGATAGCACATATAAGACTTGCTGCATTCTTTTGATATGCTCATACTTCCCATTCTCGTGAAGAAAGTTTCTAGATGTAATTGTTGCATAAGTGCATCTTATTACATGCACTTTTACTGTTAATTGGAGATTTTAGACACATACGAAGCGTGGGACTATGCAATAAAAATCTTCACAATTTTAAGGTTTCAATTATTGAAAGCTCGTAATTAGTTTTGTTCCTAAGTATTAATTATTTCCAATAAGAACTTTAAATTATTTTATAAAGATCACTGTTGGACAGTTAGAATTATTGAAAATGGCTTTTTTTATTTGATTATTATTTTGTGTACAGTTTCATTATGGAAGTATGTTTTCAAGATATGGATAGTAGAAAAATATGGTGAAAAGAGAGTAAATGCGGACAACAAAATAAACGGCGTATTAAGCGCAGTGATTGCTAATAAAAATATGTCAATCGCAGCTAAACCGGCAGTGCACAACGGAGTTTTAGTCCCAACGCTTATGTATAGAAGTGAAACATGGAACTGGCAGAGGAAGGATGAAAGCCGAGTGAACGCGGTTGAAATGCGATCTCTTCGACGAATGTGTGGGAAATCAATGTATGACAGGGTTACGAATGACGAAATCAGTCGAGAGTGTAAATATGAGTCAAGTATAACTGATAAGATTAAGAAAGGGTCTCTGATATGGTTTGGTCATGTAGAACAAATGGACGACGAAAGAATGGTAAAACAAGTATATATGGCGAAAATGAACGGTGATGTGAGACGAGGATGACCAAGGAAGACGTGGCATGATCAGATTAACAAAAATCTCAAGTCTGGTCATGTCAAAAGCAGACAGAACCGAAGGGCATGTATAACAAGACGTATGGATGTGGAAGAAGCTAGGAATATATAAGCTAGGAATAGACGTGTGTGGTGGTCCATTTACTCTGCCTACCCCTACGGGGAAATGGCGTAATAGTATTAGTAGTAGTTCATTATGACAATGAGGAACTTCAGCCCCACGGGAAACTGAATACAATAAATGTTTTCTTGCGCGCGGTAAAAATTGGAGCATTAAATTGTTAAGTAAAGTTTCCTGAAAATCTACAAAAAATACATTTTTATAAAAACAAACTACTTTACTACTGGTTCATATGAATCAAACTATGATAAGAGAGTTATGGAAGATTTCCGGTTTGCTTGCCGTGAACGGACCAATGGGCAGAACTGATCGAAAATAAGCGAAAGTGAACCTTTGACGTCACACGCCTTTGCTGATGCGTCTATATCTCGTAAACAGCTTTTTCAACTAAGCCGAAAATTCTTTTTTCTTTTTTTTATATATCGTACCGGTATATAAAAAATAAATCTGTTAAAGACGTTTTAAATTGATCTGCTTAACTTTTAACTCTTACTTTTACACAAATCTACTACCTACCTGTATCTTATTTATTTTATTTATTTATTTATATTATAAACTATAATTAATAATAAAAATAATGTGACCTCACTGGGGTTTCCCGTGCCGAGGACACTTAACAATTTAGTTTTTTGAAATTACATTTGAGAATAAACAAAGAAGACTAACCTAAAAAACAAACATAATTAACAAATATTCAGACAGTTTTAAAAACAAGGTATTTATTCACATCTATATTATTTTTATTACAAAACACACAATGAAAATAACAAAAACCTATGATCTATTGTTGGCTGTGAATTTTTAGCAATAAATATAAATGTTCATGGAAGCAGAGAGAGAGAGAGGGGAGGAAAATAGAGTTGGAACTATACCATATCTTGTCCCTTTTATGTTATTTTTATTTAATTTTTAAAACATTTATTTTTTTAGTATTTATTTTTCCCCCTCTCCTTCTGTATAATATTAAATTAATCTAAAATCTGTAATTGCTGTTACATTTTTTAATATTGTTTTCTTGTATTTTGAATTTGTTAAATATACTGTTTGATTTTTATAATAAATAAATAAATAAACTCTCCAAAATGTGAGCAAGAAAAAATTCAATCCGACATTTGGTCTTTTAGGCCCAAGACACAGATATTATGTCCTTATGGCGGTCTCGGCATTTGCATTTAAATGTTTATGTTTTTTTTGTTGAGCAAATAAATAAAACAGACCTTATCTATAGGTATTGATTTTCGAGATGTTCACTACAGCGCATCACATCACGAAATAATATTATCTTCAGTGAATTGGACGGCTAAGTGCACATGCAACCCCTGGGAAAACAACCGATCCCACAGCCAACTACTGATGCAAGTCCCTATTACGGTTAGGAGACCCTAAACATGATGCATTCAAGTGAGCCTGGTTAGTTGACTATCAGTAGGTACCAACTCCCGTTTACAGCCACTTGTGGCAACTAACTGTTGGGCCACTTGACGAATTGACCACATGACATAAGGCAATCGCAAAGTCGGGTTTCGGGGTTGACAAAGCTCCTTAAACTGTTTGTAACCTAACCTTCAAATACACAATCGTTCACTATCCTTAAATGCACGACAATATATGAATATAGGAAACAAAATAATAGAAGTTACGCCGTCAATTGTAGTATACAATGAAAAACTGAATGAAGTTAGTGAAATTAAATATTTGGGTGTAATGATGAATTCCAAACGTTCATTTCATCAAAATTCTAACGAAAAAGAACGCTAAGAACTATCTACGATCTAACGAAAGTAACGAAAAAGTTTGCCGAAAAAACAATTTTGGGAAGAATTACAAGAATTCTTATAAAGGATTTATGCCAAATTATTTATAACACAATGAGGAAGTTCAGTGTTTTTTTTTTTACCTTTATTATTATTTGTCAATAGACTATTAAACTAAGCCATTTAAAAATCATATTTTATTTTATTTATTTATTTATTATACGGCACAAGTGCCTTTTACAATTTAAAATGTAACAATATAATTTTTTTTTTTTTTTTTGCACCACAACAGGCCAGGAGGCCCAATTACAGTGGTGAATTACATTACAGAACAACCAGGCTTGAGAAAAATCACATTTTTAATTTTTGTGTTCTCACCGGGAATCGAACCCGGAACCTTCCGTGCGTGAGTCAAGCGTCTTGACCACTACACCACGGAGGCCGCCGTGAGTAGTAATGAGTTAGTTAGTGAAGAATCCGTGTAAATAGAATTCTCCTTTTGCGATTTAAATATATCAAATGCAATTTTCCACTCTCACTTTCCTTCAATCATCCTTTACCACTCCTTATCAATTTCCTTCTTTTCCTTTCCACTATCTCCTTGTTTTGTCCATATTTATCTTATTTTAATATATAGTATATAGTTTAAACTTCAAGCCGTCGTCGTTTTATTACAGTATTATTTAGTGAATACATATAATTGGATGGCAGGCCCTACTATGTATACATTTTATATATATTTTTTTTTTAATATTCATTTAACCTGTACATCTTTTTTTATTCGAAATAAATAAAATAAAATAAATATTTTTTTTATAGCGGACAATCAAATTATTTTCTCCAAAACTACCAATGTGAGCTAGTGGATTATGCAGCCAACGATCTATTAAAATGTACTCGAACCAGAGGAAATCAATATGTAAAAACACTGACTAACCTGGTGTTGAGTCTTCTTCCTTGTCGGCGATCAGCTCACGCGCTAACGGGGAAACTGGTGATCAGGAAAACTGCATGCACACAATTGTCTGGAGTCTGGAGGCGGCGCGGCGGATGATGATTAATAACGATGGATGATAAAATGTTCACGGCGTTATATTAACTTTTACGGCGAAAAAAGCGAGAAATACTTTTTAACAATTAGAAAAGCGTGCGAACATAACTCGTTGAAAAAGAGAAAAGTGGCGCGGAAGACGAGCCGTGTTGCCAACCAAATGTCCCGTCAGGCGTGGCAACCTCACAAATCAAAATTAGCCAGTATCTACTTACATGCGATTATTCTGGCTAAAATACATTGAAACAAATTATCGGCTCAACCAGTTAGATATACAAAAAATAAAAAAACAATAATAAGAAGAAAAATATAAATAACAAGAAAAATATATGTATGAATATAAAATGAGTTAAAATCAGATCATTGACATAAGTAGCTTTTGCAAATAATTCGTTAATCGTTACTATAGTATGGAACATCATAAAATATTTATAAAGAGATAATTTGAATTCACAGAGACTCTAGTTTAAAATGTCGATATGAATATTCAAAAAATTTAACAAAGACATTTAGTTATTTTTTTATATAGGAATCTGCAGTTTGAAATCAATGAATCTTAAAAATTTTAGTTGGACTCTTTCAATTTTTTTTACGTGAATTTTTTAAAAGGGGAACGTATAGCCATATAGTAGAGTTGTACTCTAATTGGCTTCTAACCAAGGATATATACAAGAGTTTCATTATTTTAACTGATTCAAAATCCTTTATGGTTTTAAGAATGAAACTCGATGTTTTCATACTTCTAAAGGTAATGTGGTTGATGTGGCTTTTGAATGCAAGTTTTTCGTCTAATACGACACCAAGATCTCGAATCTCTGACTTTTTCCAGTTGAATGTTGTTTATTGAATCATCATCATCAGCCGTCTCTTGTCCAATGGTAAACATAGACCTCCCCCTTTAGTCTTCATATTTCCCTATCCTGAGCCAACCGCATCCAACCACTTCCTGCAACTCGTCTTATGTCATCAGACCACCTTGTCTGAGGCCTGCCGACACTTCTTCTACCCGTTCTGGGTCGCCATTACAGGACTTTTTTGGTCCATCTAGAGTCTGTGATTCTGGCTATATGACTAGCCCAGCTCTATTTCTGGTTGGCAACCCTATGGACCACATCGGTGATCTTTGTTCTCGCTCTAATCCGTGTATTGGTTTTTCTGTCTCTCAACGAAATACCCAGCATTCTCATTTCCATGGCTCTCTGTGTCACTGATAATTTGTGTAAATTTTTTTTCGTGAACACAAAAGCTTCACAGCCATATGTCAGTACAGGGAGAACACAAATATAAAAAAGTTTATTCTTTAAGTAATGTGAATACTTAGGGAGATTTTAGGATATATGAGAGCTTACCAAAGGCAGCCCATGCTAAACCTCGCCTTCTTTCTATTTCTACCCCTTGATTATTTTTACCGAGCTTTATTTCGTGTCCTAGGTATATATAACTATCAATCTTTTCGATGATTTGATTGGTTTGCATCACTCAGTACTTTAGTTTTTGGAGCATTCATTTTCGAGCCTATTTTCAGGGATGCTGTATTAACTTCGTTTATTATGTTTTCGAGTTCTTTCTCATATTTAGCAAATAGGACTATATCATCTGCGAATCTGAGATTGCTAATGAGTTCGCCGTTGATGTTAATACCCTTGTCGTTCCAGTCAAGAGTTTTGAAGACATCTTCCAGAGCTAGCGTAAATAATTTTGAATACGGAAATAAAATTAAAGATTTATTCCTACTAAAAAATAATAATTTACATTTATTAACATTTAAAAAGAAAATGTTAGAGATACACCAGTTATTTAATTTATTTCAATTTGATTGAAGTGTGTAGCAGTCATTTTCATCTGTTATTTCCTTGTAAATCTTAATTTCGTCAGCAAAAAGTAAAAATGCGACATTAATAAATCATTCAACAATCTCATTTATAAAAACTAGGAATGATGCTGGCCCTAGATGGCTTCCCTGTGGCAGACCTCTTATTGCGGGAATAGCACGAGATGTAGATGACTTTATTTTAACGAATAATTCTCTAAACAATATTTTGAGTTTTTCCAAGGACTGGATTCGACCCCCTGGGGAGCTGTTTATCAAGTCCTTGTCTACAAAAGTTTGGACAAACTCAAAATATTGTTGATAAATCCACCTGGTCCATGAAGAATTATAGAAATTGAAAAAATAACATTTTCAAGCGTAGTATGTAGGTGAAATAATTCAATTAAATGAATCTCACCCGCATAAATAAAGGTTTTAGCTCTTTAACTTCACAAACATCAACAGATGAAAGAATTGAAGGGCTATAGATGTTCAAATATAGGCAGAATTGTGAATGTTACACAGTGTGTAAAGTGGCCACTTAAACCAGCCATTGACAGGTCATAAGCCCTGTAGATGCCTAGACTTCTATATTACCTTATCTTAAATGTTCTTCATCTCTGTTGTAATATGCTAGAATCATTCTCTGTTTACATATCGTATTATCAGCGCTATGATTTTTTGAAGTTTTATATTTCTGAAACAACTCAGCATGTGACGTCAGAGGTTCTTCCCTGTCAGTTCTCCCGATTGGTTCGTTTAAGGTAAGCAAACCGGATATCCTTCACAGCTCTCATATATTGGTTCATATGAACCAGTGACATCGTTCAAAGTAGTGCGTTTTTATTAAAATATTATTTTTTTTCGTACATTTACAAGAAACCTTTTTTTTGCCGTACAATTTAATGCTCTAATTTTCACGGCGCGCAAGAAAACATTTTTTGTATCCAATTTCTCGTAGCGCTGAAGTTCCTCATTATTGAACCACATATTAACTAGTGTAGCAGCATATTATTTTTATCAAACCGCGAAAATTCAAACAAGCTAACCATTTTATTACAAATCCAAGCTTCAATAATAATATATACAGTTTTTTGTTCACTTTGCCCAGCTGTATGAAACAAAATCTTGTTGTATTACTGTAGAATGTTTTATTATTTAAACTTTCTACTGAATATGCTGTATAATTTTTATGTTAATTTTTGAAATATAAATCTTGTATAATTTTTAGGTTTATTTTTTTTTTATAAATCTTGGGTATAAGGAAATTTTTGTTTTTGAAAAAAAATATATTAAGCCAAATATGTTAGTATTATTAATGTCTGTAAAGGGCAGATTTGCCGTTTATTTTAATAAAATAAAATAAAAAATAATCATTTTGATAAAAACCTATACACAAGTGTAAATTTAATGTTAAAAAAAATTAAATTACTGACACACATATAAGCAAATAATATTTTCCAATACGATGATGTTTGTGTATAATATTATCAATTCAAAAAAAGACCACAGAATTTTGGAAAAAAAATGTCAAAGCCAACATGAACATGATCACAATACCAGAGAAAAGGTAAAAATCAGACTCCCATTTAGAAAAAAGGCGAAGTCACAAAATTCTATTTTATATAAGGAAATTAAAAAATATTACGAAATGGGAAAAAGCATTTACGAAGAAAAAAAAAATTAAAATTTGAACATAAGGTTAAGAAATATGTGTCATAGAATTAATAAATAAAATATATCGCACCTTTAAAGACAAACTGTGGAGGATATTTATTTACACTATAACATCAAGTTCAGAAAAGTATTTTTTTAAAAACAGAACATTTTTAACTAAAAGTCGGTTTTTAACGGTTTGTCTTTAAAGGTATTATTAGAGCACACATAAAAAATATTTTAATGTGTGCCCTATTTTAAGATTTTAAATAAAACAATATATTTTAAAACTAACCTAACTCAACCCTTAAATGGACAGTTAAATATAAATCCTTGAAACAGAGATGGAAAAAAATTAGAGAACGAAATATGAACGTATACGCATATATAGGGTGTAAGACCTGTCATTGGCTGGTTTAAGTGCCACATTACATGCTGTAACATTCACAATTATGCATACGTTTGCACATCCATATTTCTTCTATTCTTTTATTTGTTGATTTTAGTTTTAGATTGTCAAACGTAGTACTTACCTACTAAAAAAAAATTCACGATGACTCATTAAATTGTTGTAGTTAATATAACCTTTAAATAAGCAGCTATAGTTCGGAGTTAAATAAAAAAATAATGATAAAATTTGATTCTAATCTGATGTTATTAAATTTATAAAATTACTACAATGGACATATAATATTGTGAATCAAGTAAATTTTTGCTACTATCCGTGTTTGCAATTCGGACATGAGGATGAATGACAATATCCGACAAAGGCGCTCCATATAATTTGTTAAACTCACGGTGAATGGGGCAGCGAAAGTAGTGGAGTTTCAATAAAATCGAAAGTTTTTTTTTTGCACCACAACAGGCCGGGGTGCTATCCTGAACGACTCTCCTGGCACGAGAAAACAGTTTTTTTTTTTTTTAAATATAAAAATGTGTTTTTATGTTATAATGTTTATTTATGTTTGTAATGTTAGTTGAATTCATTAAAATTATTTGTTATAGTCCTTAAAATATAGCTTGATTAGAATGACAGCTGTCAAACCAATTTCATTAGTGATGGGAAATTACTGATCACTGATCAAATCGGTTTTATCAGTTATTTTATACAATCGTGAAACTCTATTTCCGAAAAATTGATATAAAAAGCGAAAAAACAAGCCTAATATAATGCGCTTAACATAATTGTTCACCAAAAAATTATACATTTATACTTTTTTCATAAACAACATCAAATGAATAATTTTTTTATTCGATCAATTTACATTGATAAATATGTCCCATTTCTAACGTTTTTGCAAAATGATGTAACCTTGTAAGAACGTCGTTAATAATTAGGTTTATTTTATTTTATTTTTTTAGTTTTAAAGCTGATTTTATATTTTAATGTTGATTTATGTTTTAAGCATTTTAATAAAAAAATAAATTAACACGCCAGATACGAATGATTTTTCGTGTCTCAATATAAATAACTTCTAACGTTACTACAAAGTTATATCGTCCCTTTTTCTGACAACTGTCATTCTAATCATGTTAAATTTTAAGGACTATAATAGATGTGTAAAGGGCACCTAAGACTAAAATAACGTTAGAACCAGACATTAAATTTCTTTGCAACAAGTGTAACTGAATTTAATCATGAATTAGGCGTCGAGATATGTGTGTGTTTGTACTCAATTTCAATTGTCACTTGTGTTTTATTGTTGTTTTCATTTTTATTTTATTCTACTTAATTGCATTTTCAATTTGTGTTTTGTAAAAATTTCACTTAAAATATATTTATTAGAATAGGTTTTATTTAATTTTATTAGGGGTTGACATGTTTACAAACATATTACAATATGATTTGAAAATGTACCTGCCGTTTAATTAAAAAAGATGCCGGTGGGGCATCTGACTTTTGAAAAGACTACGGTGGGGCATGGCATAAAAAAGGCTGGGAAATACTGGCTTAAGTGGTATTTAAAAAAAAACTAAATAAAAAACACATTTCTTAAAATAGAAGTTAGATTACAACAGTCTTTATATGGGTACCAATCTTAGAGCAATTACCTAATAGAGTCGCCCATGCGGACAAAAACCATTCTATGATTATTAACCACGAAGTTAGCTACAGATTATAGAAATACAACAGGCCGTAGGTACTTGCATTGAGAATTGCGAGTCCAGGCCGAAACTGTCCATTACGCGTTTGTTGTAAACAAAAAAACTAATTAAAACCGAATCAAAATTTGGAACGCTTTTGTTCTATCCAAAAGAACTAAAGGGCTTCTCTAGAGAATCATTACTCTGAAGATGAGTCTCATGCGTGTTTTTAATTTAGATTTAAACGTTTATAAAATAAATACATAATAAAGATTTTACCAGGTCCCGAGATAAAGTAACAGCAGACACCTTGATGATATAAACTGTGTTTTCCTCCAGGTATTTTGCTATATAACTTGTTGAGCCATTGATGTCGGTTCTGTAATTCAAAATTTCTCATGTTACAAAAGATTAGAACTATTTTGATATTTGCAGGCATGTAAATAAATGAATACTTGTTCAAAATAAGTCTTGACAAACATACAATTGAGATTATAATTAACACCAATAACCTAAATATGAGTTAAATTATTTACAGTTATTTTTATTTTTTGTCTAGGCGAAATAGATAATATAGTGGGCAATTATCATGGATTTTTTTATTAGCTAATAAATTAATCTAAAAAATAACAATCCGATCGGTACTATTCTTATTCAAATTTGTTAAGAAATGAGGGAAATATAAAGGATTATATTCGAGTAATTTGAATGGTGCCAAAAATAAACAATTCGTAACATCAAGTATGACGTCTTCGGATGTTTTGTGACGTCATCGGATTATTTTCATCAATGTCTATAAATTTTATAGAGTATTGTAGATAGCTTCCCTTTTGTATGTGTCGTTTGTTTACATTTTCGGCGTCCTGTCACTTATCAAACGCTACGAGTTGTGATTTATAATTTTCATGATAAATGGATAATTAAATGTATCATTATCACAATAAATTGATATTTAGAAGAGCTTGAAAACCATAAAATAATATAAGAAATTCGAGATATAAGATGTAATCCGTTTTCACTTTCATCTGTCTGTGCCTGGAACTGGAGTGTGGAATGGGTAAGGGGGGGGGGGGGGTTAAGATAATACGCATTGACAACTCTCCTTATATTTCTATCTGTGGCCTGTGGCATTACCAACATTAAAATTAATGCATTACTCGTGAATTTATGTGACAAAATTTAATACCAACTTGAGAAATGATCGTTTTCGAAAGACCTTATTTCGAAACGAAAATAATGAATGAAAATATTCATTATAAGGGTTTGTATAAACACTAGGAAAATCTTTTTTAAATCTTTTATTTGTAGAGTACGTAAAATCTGACATTCCTCCCGAGTGATAATACCTTATTCTGTGTGTGAATTTTTGACTCAATAGCTCAAAGTCCTGAGAAAAGGTTATTGAGTTGACATATGCCTCCCTCGCGATTCAGAGGTTAAAGTATTCACCTACCACGCTAAAAGTTTGGATAGGGATTTCTGGTAGAGTCTATGTGGAATACTACTGAATTGTTAACTTTTGAATGAGGAATTCCAGCCCAACCCGGAATTAAATTTTAAAAATGTTTTCGTGTACACGTGAATATTTTAAAAAAATTAGAGTAGGATGAAATATCTCAAAAACGCACGCAAAAATAAATAAAAAAATGTTAAAATAGAATTCATTTTAAAATCGTAAATAATGACGTCACTCCTTATATCTACGTGTAGTATTTCCGGTGTCATCTTTAAAGCCCCCGCACCTTGTAAGGAACGTTTTGACCATATAAAAAAAAAAAGAGTATAATTTTCATTATACTCTTTTCAACCAGAGATTATGTCAACTTTCTGGGTTTTTCTAAATAGAAACGTTCGTAAAAACAACGATAACATAGAAATGAGCCAATTATGATCAACTTAATAAAGTAATCAAAGCAATATTCCATAGATTCTTGTCAGTTTTGTTATTGGCTGGAGAAATACAACTTACCGCGGTCAGTGAAAGTAAGAACGCCAACCGTTTCGTGACGTCACTACTGAAAAGTGACACACTGATTACAGTCATTTGGCGCGGTATTTGATAAATGTAACTTTAAAAAATTATATCTTTGTAAATAACGCACAAAAAATACATATATATTTTTTTGCTTAGTTTAATAGTAAGCTATTAGAAAAAAAAAATAGAAAACAGTGGAATTCCTTATTATTACCCCAAGGGTAACAGTGTAAGTACTTTTAGTGTTGGGGTAAATAAAATAATGATTCCAAACGGCTAAAAACGGACCCTCTCACTACTTGTCGTCTTTGCTCGACAGCTTGGCGGCCGCGTATGAATAAACATGTATTATTTAAATTAAACACTTCCTTCCGCGCCGGAGCCATCGACGGTTCCCGCCAAAATCCCGACGGCCATCTTGTTTTCGTCAATTGTCACTGATTATTTTTGTTATTGGTATCGGCTATCGGTGCTGATTGTAAATGCAACGTGTTTTAGTAACATAAACAGTACACTAACAACGGAGGTGGTAACATGGGGCGTCAACACGCAGAGAGTCTATAGCAAATTCGTTTTCCCACTCGCAGAAAATCGTTTCTTTTTATCAACCAACTGAAAATAAAAGGCAACCTTTAATTGAACGTAGTTATGCAGAAAGCAGCCAGCCATGGAAAAGTGAAACTGAGATAATAGCACCCTTGTGAGAAGAGTGAATTATCAAATCTACACAACAGTTGGAATGTTTTTGACTTTGACCAATGATTAACAATGAATACATTAGTTTTTTTTGGTATTACAAACAAGAATCTTATTATGTATTTTAACAGTGTAAATGAATTTTAAAGTACCGTAAGATTTTTCTAGTCCTGTGGGTGTTTTCTGCAAATTGAAAAATTCTGTTTTTGTAATCGGCACTATTTTCAGAAGGTGATTTTTACAGTATTTTGTACGAAAGCGGTCTGGCTGTTTTTAGCAGAACATAGAATTGATCTTACTGCACCCGATAACACCAATATTTCATTTTTTCGAAATTGTGGACTGGCTGCTTTCTACATAACTACGTTCAATTGATGATCACAAAAACTGCAATTCTTAACAAATGGTTAATTTTTATTTTTCTTATTTATTTATAAATAATGTAACTCAAAGTATTTTACAAGTAAATACGTTGAATTACATTCCCAAGAGTTACAATAACTCAATTAATTATCAAAACAACATAATGTGGCTCCCAATATAATGAGGAACTTCAGCCCTACGGGGAATTGGATACAAAAAATGTTTTCTTACGCGGGGTAAAAATTAGAGCATTAAATTGTACGGCAAAGTTTCTTGTAAATGTACAGAAAAAATAATAATAAATATTTTGATAAAAACGCACTACTTTAAATGACGTCACTGGTTCATGTGAATCAACCTATAATCTAAGAGCTATGGAAGATTTCCGGTCTGCTTGTCGCTTCTGGACCAATGGGAAGAACTGAATGAGAATAAGCGGAAATGAACCTCTGACGTTACACGCGGAGTTATTTCAGAAATACAAAACTTTGAAAAATCGTAGCGCCGATAATACGATATATAAAAATTTTAAAAAAATAAATTTGACTTATTTTAACAGTCTATTAACAAATAAAAAAATTTAAAAAAACCACTGAACTTCCTCATTGTAATTAGTCATTTGTTTTTCTGTACATAAAGTTACAATAAAACATTATTATGATTAGTCAAATAAAATGGTAAGCTATGCATAATTGCTTCTTTACACGGTTCGCCCCTGCTGGCGATATTATTATAACAGATAGAAATGAAAGAAAGACAGTTTTATTTTTCACTCACTGTCCTTACTGAATGTAAAATAATGACAGCCATCTTGATTGAATCGCTGCGCTGTAAGTAAAAAAAATGTACTTCTTGGGTACTTAATTGACAGCTCGCCCACCACATACACACCGCACCTGCACCGCGATTATGAACGCTATATCAGTACATATCGAGTCGGTAAAAATTAAAATCGATATGTACGAAAATGTGTATATTTGTACGAAAATTCAGTATCTTCGTCGGTAACCTGTAATTGAACATGTTAAGAAAAAAAGAAAATATTTTTTAATAAAAAAACTTCATTTTACTTTTTTACGTAGAAAAAATTGAAGATAAAATTTAACTTCCTATCAGAATACGTACCGGGGTCCTGATTACAATGAGAGTTATCTTCGACTGTCTATAAAGAAAAACCGATATTTGTGTACGAAAATGAGTATATTTGCATGAACATTTTAAGTATCTGCGCCGGTAACCTCTAATTGAACATGTTTCGAAGAAAAAAATGTATGCATTTTCTGCTTTTCATCCAGAAAACTTAATTTTACTTTGTAGATAAAAAAAGAAGATAAATGTAAACTTCCCATTGTAATCGGGGCCATGCTGAGCCCTGGATATTAATTTAAACCGTCTAAGTATATACTGATGAAGATAGCCGTTCATAATCGCGGCCCTGGGGACTTAAGTCTTCTTGGCGGTGCCCACGTACAAGGGAAAATTGCCCGTTGCCGAACGAGAAAACTGACAGAAGAAGCTCCCTGTAATCCAGTAGCCTAGTAGCATGTAGCCTTGTGCATATTTGTGCTGAGAGAAGGTATTTTAGAAGTACGTAATATGTACTTCATTGTATCGAGGAAAAGAGGGAAGTGAATTTTTTACTGACTGGTGTTAAATTAAAAAAATGTAATTGTACTTAATTGACAGTATTTATTTTTATTTATTCTCTGTAAATAAAAAATAAATTACAATTTACTGAACGGAAAAATCAGTAATGAGGAACTTCAGCCCTACGGGAAATCGGATGCATTTTTTTTTCTTACGCGCTGTAAAAATATGAGCATTAAACTATACGGAAAAGTTACTCGAAAATGTACAAAAAGATGTTTTGAATTAAAACGAGCTACTTTGAACGTCGCTAGTTCATATGAATCAACCAATGGTAAGAGAGTTGTGGAAGATTCCCGGTTTACTTACTGTCGACGGATCGATTGGGAGAACTGACCGAAAAAACGCGGAAGAGACGTCACAATTAGTGGAGTAATTTCAGAAATACAACAACAAACCAACACGCCGTTTCCCCGTAGGGGTAGGCAGAGAGGATAGAACGCCATATCACTGTATTTGCATACAGACCTCGCTTCCTCTACATTTATACATCTTATAAAAAAAAACATAGCGCTGATGATACGATACATAAAAATTAAAAAATATATTTTTAGGCTTAGTTTTCTCATTGAATTCTCCGCTAGTGCAAAAATAAACTGTCATTTTTTTCTGGTCCCTGAAAATTTGAGAAATTGTGCTGATATTTTCAAATTTACAATCGATAAGTATGCTTTTTAAAACACGTTTTTCAACCGATTTTGACGCAAGTAAAAATGTTTTAAAGTATGTTGTGCCTGGAATATTTTATGTACCTGTTTCGTCACCGTTTTTAAAAATCATTTGTATCTGGCGTGTTAATTTATTTTTTTAAAACAATGCTTGAAACGTAAATCAACATAAATATATAAATAAAATCAGCGTTAAAACTGAAAGAAAACTATAAACATAATTATCAACACGTTCTTACAAGGTTACATCATTTTGCAAAAACGTTACAATTTACATTGATCAATTTGTCTCATCAAAAAAGCATAAATGTCTCATTTTTTGTTGAATAATTGTGTTAAACACACTATAACAGGCATGTTTTTGCGTTTTCGATATCAATTTTCGGAAACAGATTTTCATGATTGCATGAAATAACTGATAAAATCGATTTGATCAGTGATCAGTGATCAGTAATTTCCCATCACTAACGAAATTAGTTTGACAGCTGTCATTCTAATCAAGCCATATTTTAAGGACTATAGTCTTAACAATTTTATATCAATCCAGAAGTAGGTGTACCTACACAGCACACAGTACGCTCTCGTACTATGGTAGCATAATATTGTTATTCACGCCCATTGTGAATAAAGTGATCATTCGCCAAACACCATTCAGAACATTGTACGCAATAGATGTAATGTATGTAAGAACGAATTGCCAGCCGTAACATGCCATTAGTTGACTGAACTATATTTAATGGAATTTCTACAAATGCCTGTCAATGAAATGTCTAATTATCCTTTCCTTTTTGTCTAAGTGCGGTGTCCTGATATTTTTTCAAGTTTCTTAATAAACGCGTTCCGTAAATAAATGAGTTGTGCCCACGTAGAAGGGCATTTACCATACGAACCAAAATTTGACTTAATAGAGCCTAAAAGTTTTTGTAGAATTAATCTAATAATAAAAATAACAAAATTACGTAAACCATTTTATTTATTTATTTATTTAACTTTTTGTACATAATGTTATTTTTACATTGGCGGGCTTATTGCCAAATGGCAATTTCTTCCAACCAACCAATAAAATAAAAGTTTTATTTTTATAATTCAAGTTACAGAACATATTCAATAGAAAAAAAATATATATTAAAAAGTGAAAAATATATAAAAATAGAAATAAACGTATTTGTTTATAAATTACCTTAAATCAAAACTATTACTCAATGGGAAAAAGGAAAAAAGCGGAAAGAGGAAAAAGGAAAGGAGGAGAGATTAAGGAAGAAAAAGGAGATGTTTCTTCAGACGTGATTTAAACAGAGATAATGTAGTAACATCTTTGATGGTGGATGGAAGATGATTCCACAGTCGAGCCGCATGGACACTATATGAGTTAGAGAAGAAAGAGGAATTGTGTATGGGTATTAAGAGAGTGCCTTGAGAATGAGAACGAAGAGGTAAACCATGAACTGATAAGCGTTGAAATTTTTCACACAGGTATATAGGAGCGTTAGGACTATGAAGTACATTGAACAGAAGTGAGAGGGAGTGATAGTCTCTCCGCTGTCTAATTTTGAGCCATTTCAGTTGCCTACGATAATCAGAAATGTGGTCATATTTCCTAAGACCAAAAATGTACCTTATGCATGTATTCTGAAGTCGTTCAAGTTTATCGAGTTGCTCACAGCTTAAATCAGTCATGGAAACATCAGCGTAATCTAGAATGGGTAGTAGTAATGCTTGTACAAGAGTGCATTTAGTACTAATGGGTAAGAATTTTTGCAACCTTCTAAGTGAGTGTAGACTGAAAAATATTTTGCGGCTTAATTCATTAGTATGAGCTCGCCAGCAGAGATGTTCATCCATCTCAGTTCAATTATCTGTGCAAATACGGCAATTTCTAGATTATTTTTAAATAATCCGAATACGTCAGTAGCTCAATCACGAATAACTATCGACCTGCTAATAAGCGACGCAAAAACAATTTCTCACCATGGTTGTTTATCGTATTCGCGATCACAATGGAACATCCGTGAACACCTAATATTAAATGTTAAAATATTTACGTTTCGCGATGTATAATCCTGTTGCGCAATCGCATATTTCAATTTCACGGTGTAAATATTCCAAAACTGCTATTTTTATTTATTTATTATTTATCATGCTATTTATTGCATTTAGCCGGCGGTTAGCAAGCCAAATGTCAAGTAAAGCAGTCGCCATAGTAATTAAATTTTCACTTTTTTTGTCTTACATACTCCTTACTTTTTTGCAAATGCAATATATTGTATTATTTTTATAGTAAACACCGATTTTTCGCCAATGAACTGTATTTATTTACGAGGAAAACAAAAAACAAACCGACACGAGCGTTGACTTAAAAGATTACACACGCGTTGATTTACGACTGCGATAACTTAAGCATGTTCATTATTATTCATTGTGATTAGCATGTTTAGCTTAGCATGTTTTTAAGCTCATTGATAGTTATTTGTGATTGAGGTACTGGTTAAGTTAAATCGCAAACAATAAGTCAAAAATAACAGTAAAATTATGCGGTTTCTGAATCCATTATTGCTATTTTATTAAAGGTATCAATTTTTTATTTGTTTCTTTTTATTTTAGTTGCAGAGTAGTTTTAATGACAATATTTTTACATTAAAAAAATTAAAACCTTAACACAAATTATAAATGAGAATGAGTAAACACTTTGATAATCTAAATCCCCTCTTTTCATTATACATGGTGTTCTTTAAACCCTGTCACATCTGAAACCACGATGATCACTATGGGCAAGAAGACAAATTAGCATATTTAAAAAAAATATTTAGAACGAAGAAAATAAAAAAAAAAACAAATAATTACTTACTTCTGCAAGGGAGAAGCGAAGGGGGCGCGGCCGTGTGGTTGACAGTGTATCAGGCTCCCTCCTCCTGTCTCCCCTACAGGAGAAAGCAACTATTTGTTTTTTATTTATCTTTCATTTTTTAAGATTTTAGTCGTTCCAAAAATTTATTTTAATGTGCCAATATGTCTTCTTGCTCATACTGATCATCGTGGTTTCGGATGTGACAGGGTTTAAACAACACCCTGTTTTATGCGTTTGTTAAAACCCATTTGGATATGGAATCCCCAGTACGGAGTAGGCGCTCGAAGTGTTACCAACTTCACGCTGCTTTAGCAACCAAATGGGTAATAACAGTGCGCTCATATTTTGACACGTGTCAGTCTGTTATATTGTTAATAATTCTACATAAGCATATCGTTTTACGTCGTAGTTTAAAAAAGTTATCGAAATAGAATTCAAACTCAACAGTGTTATTGCCCTGTACTTGGCTGGAAAATCGCAACCGCCATTATTAATGAGCTACGACATTTGCATGTGAACAAAATGTTGGTGTATCGGACCATTTCACGTTGCAATGATAATGGTAGCATAAAAAAACGCCATGAAACCATTAGACGTTTCGACAAGACTCAGCACTATCCCATAAAGCCCGTAAAACCCAACGTTTTTCCAAGAAAAAGTTCCCAGCTTAATTTTTATCACAACAGTGACCTCCATATTCCCTGGACTTAAACCCAGTGGACTTTTCCATATGATCCATTCTAGAGGCCAAAGTATCAGCTAAAAAATATGAGACGGTCGATGCCTTGAAGATTGCTCTTCGCCGCGCTATGAATTCGATTGAAAATTTGAATATCTACATTTCGCTGAAAACCGCACGTTAATCGGTTAAGCCGTTTAGGAGAAGTTCAGTGACATCACACGTACAGAAGAATGATGTATTTAAAGATTTAGTCTGTACTCAATTTTTTTATAATTATTAAAAATAATGTCTGAGCACCTGATGATAAACAAGTAGTTATAATTAATTATGATTATTAATATTAATATGTGTAAATTCTTTCGAATTGACTCGTTACAAAAATTATTTTCGTTTACCCATTATTTTGATCGCCGATTTCGTACCAAATTTACAGGAAAAGCGTTCAAACAATTTATAAATGTGGATTGCTCTATTTATTTTAATTTTTGTTTATTGACAAATACATGTGTTTATCATACCATAACGTCATTTTAAAAATTCAGTCCTCAAGTAGGTAGGTACTGTCATCATTTAATATTCATGAATGGACGTTCCTCTCTGTTGCCATTCGTGTGAACTGCACTTAATGTATGCATTAATAAATAATATTACTCTGTTTATTTGAATGCATTATGTCTGATGAACAAGTGGTCATGAAAGGACCTCTCCCCCGTGCATTTATTTTCATTTTAAATTATTATTCATAATGCTGTGTCCAAAAATTTTTGTGAATAATACTTTTATCAAACAGTGGTAAACATAATTATTTGTATAGTTCCTGCGTAGGTACTTTGAACTGCCGAATCTAAAAACAATTAGTTTTCATTTCGCCGTCATAAACTATCAACTTTACTTAATATTTTCATCTGATCTAAAATTAAATACACACAATGTGCATTCTTAAAATAAAATAAAATGTAATGAACTGTGCCGTGATTATTTTATTTGGGAAACCAATAGTTCTACATACATATTTATAGTAAAAAAAACAGATATAGTGTAAAAACTCGATAGAACCAATAACAGATTTCCACAAAGTGTACAAAGAAAAAATAATAATACATATTATGTAAATACATAAAAGTTTATACATACACAAAAAAAATATTTTCATGTATATATATTTTAATAATCAAAGAAAAAACCTTTTTTTAAAGAACAGTAAATTATTGTAAATTGGGCGGGATTAGGACAAGGATGCTTAAAGAGAGTATAAGGAGGGGAAGGGAGATGTACATATTTATTATTATAATGTCTACTAAGTTACATAATGCATTTTTAGTGTAAATTTTAAATCTAACATAGTGATGTTTGTGTAGTATATGTCTTTAAATTTTGTATTGTTTTACTTATTGGTACATGAAACAGGTGGTACCGTCTACAAATCTTGGCTGGAACATGTAGTGTTATTCAACTAAGTAATTCTGAACAGTCAACTACTGTCATAATTATGAACGCTATCTTCATATGTACGTACTATCTCTATCTACCTCGGTATGTTCTACCGACTTGTCATCTCGACGTCATGTGATCTAGTTCAACCAATGAATGACCCCAAAAATTTAGTGCGCCTTCCTTACTTCATTAAAATTTAAAATAGTTCTCATTTATATTTTAAATAGGCTTCTGTGATGAAAAGTGCCCGCCTCAAAGCGTTTATAAACTCCAATAAATCCCAATAAAGGAAATTCAGCTGTTTTAATATATTTTTTATTTGTTAATATACTATTAAGCTAAGCCAAATATTTTTTTATTTATTTTTATACATCGTTTTATCAGCGCTATGATTTTTTAAAGTGTTCTATTTCTGAAATAACTCCGCGTGTAACGTCAGAGGTTCTTCTCTGTCAGTTTTCCCGATCGGTTCGTCTACGGTAAGCAAACCGGATGTCTTTTGAAATAGTTCGTTTTTATTTCAGTATTTTTAATATTTTTTTCGTACATTTTCAAGAAACTTTGCCGTAAATTTTTTTATGAAATAGTTTTAATAAAAAGTCGATAAAATAACATCACATATCACTCGTCACACGGGCTGTAAGAACTGTTTTATTTAGGTTTTTTTTAAGTGTTATGTATATTTTTTAGGCCATTCAAAAGTGAATTGTAGAACTTTATTGCTGTATACACAAAACTGTTTCTTTTTCTGTTAGTCCTGGGTTGTTCGCAAGTTTGACGCTCTTGTATTTTTTTTGTGTATATAGAAGTTAAAATTAAATTTAGTATTAAATACACCTTTGAAATTATTTTAACACACAGGGAAAACATTTTTCAGAAGGGACTATGGAAGTCTAGGCATTTACAGGGCCTATGACCTGTTATTGGCTGGTTTAAGTGGCCACTTTACACACTGTGTAACATTCACCATTCTGCCTATGTTTGAACATCCATATTTCCTCAACTCTTCCATCTGTTTTTTTGTGAAGTTTTTGAAGTTCTTTTGAACTTAACTTAAACCAGCCAATGACAGATCATAAGCCCTGTAAATGCCTAGACTTCTATATTCCCTTCTCAAAAATGTTTTCCCTTTCTGTTGAAATAAATTAAAATATAAATAGCTCCCTAGGGAGGAAATCCAGCCAGTCAGCAAGCATTTAGACATACTCAAACATTGTTTAATACACCTTTTTAAATTAATAGATCATGTCAACCACGCCGGGAATTGAACCCGAGACCTCTTGCGTGTTAGGCAAATGCGCTGCCTACTACACCACGAGACCGTCATATACAGGATGTGCTTTAAACCCTGTTACATCCGAAACCACGATGATCAGTATGAGCAAGAAGATATATTGGCATATTAAAATATTTTTTTAGAACTACTAAAATCTTAAAAAAATAAAAGATAAATAATAAACAAATGGATGCTTACTTCTGCAGGGGAGAAACGAGGAGAGGGGAGGGGGGAGTCTGATACACCGACAACCGTACGTCCACGACCCCCTCGCTTCTCCCCTGCAGAAGTAGTTTTGAGTCGGGTTGTGGTCCTGTGGCTAGTGTCTCGGACTCACAGATCAAAGGTCCGTGGTTCGAATCCCACTCTACCCCAACTTGATTCCCATTTTCTAATAGTGAGTTATTTACAACTCGTTGAAAATGGCTGTCAAAATGAAATATTTTGGTAAATCATAATAACGCAAATATTTCTTTTTAAAAAAAAGTAAGCAACCATTTGTTTTTTTTAATATTTGAAAAAAAAAATCTTCGTTCTAAATATTTTTTTAAATACGCTAATATGTCTTCTTCGCCCTACTGATCATCGTGGTTTCGGTTGTGACAGGGTTTAAAGAACACCTGTATATTCTCCCGTAAAACGTCGACATTGTTGAAACACATAGAGTAATGTCACTTGCACTCGAGCATATCTCTTCATGGACAAACAAACATGGACTTCTCATAAATCCAACAAAAACCCAAATTGTACTTGTTGGTAGTAAACAAATGTATTCAAAAGTGAATTTTTCCACACTTCTTCTTTTCAAAATAGATGGTAAAGAAATTCCGATCATGACTTCAGTCAAAAACTTAGGTATTATCATTTATAAGCATTTAAGGTGGCACGATCAGGTTAACGAAGTTAGTCGTAAACATTATAGCAGTTTGCACTCACTTAAAAGATTACATAATTTCTTACCAATTAATGTTAAGCAAACATTAGTCCAGAGCTTACTTCTTCCACTCCTTGACTACGCGGATGTATGTTATCCAGATGCTAACTCTGAATTGCTTGATAAGTTAGAACGATTGCAGAATATTTGTATTCGTTATATCTTTAATCTTCGCAAATTTGACCACATAACCGAGTATCGCACGCAACTACACTGGCTCAGTATCAGGCATAGAAGAAACATTCTATCACTTCTTCACAATATTTAAAATAATCCCACTTCGCCTGTTTATCTGAGAGAGCTCAGCCAACCTCTTTCACAACACGGACTATCTCTTCGTTCTAGTAACGAGAGAACCCTTTTAATACCCTGTGTGTACGTCCATGTATTTATAATTTTCTCAAACTGAACGGTTTGGGTAGTTAGGAAGAAATTGCCTTAAGGCAATATGCCCGCCCTTATATGTATATATATTGTATATGTATCTCTTCAATCCGTGCCTCATGTCTGATGATGGTAATTACGCCTGACTCCAGGCATGGCTCGTCTGTGGACAGTCTCCCTCCACCTGGAACGGTCTTGGGCTCTTCTATAGGCATTAGTCAGTGATGATTCTGATAACTCAGTGACTGTACCGCTCCATCTTGTCGGTTGACGTCCACGCGACCTTGTCCCTTCGACACTTCCCAGGAGAATAGTTTTCTCCAAACTATCAGAATCTCCCTTGGAAATATGCCCAAAGAACTGCAGGATTCTTTTCTCGCACATGGATATCAGTCTTTCTCCTATGTCCAGTTCCTGGAGAATAGATGCATTCGTACGTCTGGCCGTCCACGAAATCCGCAGCACTCGCCGCCAACACCACATTACGAAAGCTTCGATTTTTTTCTTTTCAGATTCCCTCAGTCTCCAACACTCCACAACATACGTGAACACTGAGAAAACCAAGGCCTTGACCAGTCTCTTTTTGGTGTTAATGGTTATACTGCGATTCTTCTAGATCTTCACCAGCTGACTCATAGCACTTTTGGCAATACCAACACGTCGCCGTATTTCACCTTCACACCCACCGCCATCGCTAATGAGAGAACCTAGATAAATGAAATTGTTGACTCTTTCTAAGTTGCGCAGTAAGGATAATGGCGCTACTTTATTAGCTCGATCAATGATCATAAGCTTAGTTTTGCTCATATTCATTGTATATGTATATAAAGTGTCAAATAAATAAATAAAATATTGCTCCTGTTGGTTACGATGTTTTGGCAATTATGGCTCGATTTGTAGTAAGTCCCTATGTTCATTAATGAAAATAACCGGTTTTATATTATTTTGAATTTCCCAAATAACCGGCAAACCCGTTTGGAAGCCCTAGTTATTCCGCATATCGGTACATACGAGTATTGTAGCGCGCAGTTTTTAATAAGGATGTTTGAATTAGTTCACGTACAGTGCTCCGTACTAACTTCATACTGTTCTAAATCCTAGGACTGCTCTTTGTCCATATTCCGTATACTTACAAAATACAGAAAGTATTTACAACATCAGATAAACAAGTACGGTCAGTCAAAAAGAGCAGAAAACGGAAAAAATTGTAACTAAACTGAACTAAACGCTAGCAACACCAAATAAAAAATGGTTCGTTTTGTAACAATTTGTTAACGATAGGGAAATATAAATAAACCCATATAAAACACAAATTATGTTTGCGGGTAGTCAAAGATTGCTCAGTAAGCTAGGCGTATCTTCACTCAATGCTCTTACTGTCAATGGTACCAATATTCAATACAGGAGATCCGTAAACAATCTAGGAGTACAAATGGATGAACATCTCTGCTGGCGAGCTCATACTAATGAATTAAGCCGTAAAATATTTTTCAGTCCACACTCACTTAGAAGGTTGCAAAAGTTCTTACCCATTAATACTAAATGCACTCTTGTACTAGCATTACTTCTACCCATTCTAGATTACGCTGATGTCTCCATGACTGAATTAAGCTGTGAGCAACTCGATAAACTTGAACGACTTCAGAATACATGCATAAGGTACATTTTTGGTCTTAAGAAATATGACCACATTTCTGATTATCGTAGGCAACTGAAATAGCTCAAAATTAGACAGCTTAAAGACTATCACTCCCTCTCACTTCTGTTCAATGTACTTCATAGTCCTAACGCTCCTATATACCTGCGTGAAAAATTTCAACGCTTATCAGTTCTTGGTTTACCTCTTCGTTCTCATTCTCAAGGCACTCTCTTAATACCCATCCACAATTTCTCTTTCTTCTCCAACTCATATAGTGTCCATGCGGCTCGACTGTGGAATCATCTCCCATCCACCATCAAAGATGTTATTACATTATCTCTGTTTAAATCACGTCTGAAGAAACATCTCCTTTCTCTTCCTTAATCTCTCCTCCTTTCCTTTTTCCTCTTTCCTCTTTTTTCCTTTTTCCCATTGAGTAATAGTTTTGATTTAAGGTAATTTATAAACAAATACGTTTATTTCTATTTTTATATATCTTTAGCTTTTTAATATTTTTATCTTTTTAATATGTCCTATAACTTGAATTATAAAAATAAAACTTTTATTTTATTGGTTGGTTGGAAGAAATTGCCATTTGGCAATAAGCCCGCCAATGTACAAATAACATTATGTACAAAAAGTTTAAAAAATAAAAAATATAAAAATCACGTTTTTCTTAAAGCAGTCTAACAATTGAACGAAACGCAAATCCAGAAAGCAGCCAGTTCACAATTTTGAAAAAATTAGACATTAGTGTAATCGGATATCATAAGGTCAATATTTCTATGTTCTGCTAAAAACAGCCAGTAGCTCATCACAAATAACTATCGACGTACTTGAAAACATGCTAAGCATTTGAGCGATCACAATGAACAATAATGAACATGCTTAAGTTATCGCGGTCATAAGTCAACGCGTGTGTATGCTCTAAGTCAACTCTCGTGTCGGTTTGTTTTTTGTTTTCCTCGTAAATAAATACAGTTCGCCGGCGAAAAATCGGCGTTTACTATAAAAAATAGTAAGGAGTATCTAATACATAAAAGTGAAATATAAATTACAATTACTATGGCGAATGCTTTTCTTGACATTTGGCTTGCCAACCGCCGGCTAAATGCAATAAATAACATGATAAATAATAAATAAATAAAAACAAAAGTTTTTTGATATTTTCCTTATTTACACCGGTGAAATTAAAACATGTGATATAATAATACAATATATTACATTTACAAAATAGTAAGATGTATCTAATACAAAAAAGTGAAGATTAAATTACAATTACTATGGCGACTGCTTTTCTTGACATTTGGCTTGCCGACCGCCGGCTAAATGCAATAAATAGCATGATAAATAATAACTAAATAAATAAAAATAGCAGTTTTTGAACATTTTCCATATTTACACCGGTGAAATTCAAACATGTGATATAATAATACAATATATTGCATTTGCATAATAGTAAGGAGTATCTAATACAAGAAAGTGAAGATTAAATTTCAATTACTATGGCGACCGCTTTTCTTGACATTTAGCTTGCCGACCGCCGGCTAAATGCAATGAATAACATGATAAATAATAAATAAATGTAAAAAATGGCAGTTTTGAAATATTTTCCATATTTACACCGGTGAAATTAAAACATGTGATATAATAATACAATATATTACATTTACAAAATAGTAAGATGTATCTAATACAAAAAAGTGAAGATTAAATTACAATTACTATGGCGACTGCTTTTCTTGACATTTGGCTTGCCGACCGCCGGCTAAATGCAATAAATAGCATGATAAATAATAACTAAATAAATAAAAATAGCAGTTTTTGAACATTTTCCATATTTACACCGGTGAAATTCAAACATGTGATATAATAATACAATATATTGCATTTGCATAATAGTAAGGAGTATCTAATACAAGAAAGTGAAGATTAAATTTCAATTACTATGGCGACCGCTTTTCTTGACATTTAGCTTGCCGACCGCCGGCTAAATGCAATGAATAACATGATAAATAATAAATAAATGTAAAAAATGGCAGTTTTGAAATATTTTCCATATTTACACCGGTGAAATTAAAACATGTGATATAATAATACAATATATTACATTTACAAAATAGTAAGATGTATCTAATACAAAAAAGTGAATATTAAATTACAATTACTATGGCGACCGCTTTTCTTGACATTTAGCTTGCCAACCGCCGGCTAATTGCAATGAATAGCATGATAAATAATAACTAATTAAATAAAAATAGCAGTTTTTGAATATTTTCCATATTTACACCGGTGAAATTCAAATATGTGATTGCGCAGCAGGATTATACGTTGCGAAACGTAAATATTTTGACATTTAATATTAGGTGTTCACGGATGTTCCATTGTGATCGCTAATACGATAAACAACTGTGGTGAGAAATTGTTATCACGTCACTTATTAGCACGTCGATAGTTATTTGTGATTAAGATACAGGCCGGTTTTATACAAAAAACTGTAATAATTATCGCTTTCTGGAAATAGTGTTGATCACAAAAACGGCATTTCTCAATTTGCAGAAAGTACCCACAGCACTAGAAAAATCTCACGGTATAGATGCTGATAGGAAAATCAATGCCTCCAGAAATCAAGTTCTATTAAATAAATTAAAGTGGATAAATTTTATTTATTCATTAATTTAAAAAAGACTAATAAAAAACACGTTTTAATACAGAATATCACCTTAGTACATTTAATGTCTAAACGAGGTATCATTCAATATTACATCTGGCTGTTTTCTGCAAAATTAGTATTTGAGATTAGGTGGCCAGCCAGACTTTAAAAAATCACCAAAATTCCTTTAACACATAATTAAATTATTTTTTTAAATGATTATTATAAATTAATTAAGTATTTTTTTTATAATTGAGTACCCTTTTATATATATAAAATAACAAGTTCAATACATACTGGCGCAACATTTATTTATTTATCTATTTACATACATAAGTTTATTGTAAATTATTTGAGACATAAGTCCTAACTCCATAGGACTAAAAGTCCTGTATTGAGATAGGACGAGCAATTAGTTGACACAGACACATGAGTATATCACTACAAATATAGTATCAGAAACATAAATATTTTTAAAACAACATATAGCACATCAATATGGTAAATAGTTAACTCAAACATTCGGAAAATCATCAAGGCGTTTCCTACCCACTAAGGAAAATCCAGTCCTTAACTCCTTTCTTGAAAATATTTTTTGTCCTTGAGAGCTTAATACGCTCTTCCAAAACATGCATCACAGGTTTACTGGGGCTGGCTGTTTTCTGTAAAATTACACATTAGATTGTGTGGTCAGCAGGACTTTAAATATAATTAAAACTAGTCCTTACATCATTATAATATTTTTGGTTCTATAAAAAAATTAATGTATGCATTATTTTTATTTATCAAAGTAAAAAACATTTCGACGGTTGTGTAGATTTTATTATTCACTCTTTTCACTAACGTGCTATTATCTCAGTTTCACTTTTCTGTGACTGGGCTGCTTTCTAAAAAAAACTAAAATTAAAACGTTGAAATTTCATTTCCTTAGTATGTCGGACTGATGATTCTGTCACTTGAAAATATATTTCACCAAATATCATGATAGAGGGTTAAAACAAATCATGACAAATGTTGATTTGGTGGCCTCCGTGGTGTAATGGCTACGACCTTTGACTCACACGCGAAAGAAAACTCCTGGCCTGTTGTGGTGATAAAAAAATAATAAGAAAAATATATCAATGACAAAGACGACGCTCTACAAAGCCGATTAGGCCGGCAGTCTCTTTCTTAACTCTTAAAAGACTGGTTAGTAATCCCTTTGCGCGCGGTGATGTAACATCGTGTTACCGCTAGTAAAAGATGGAATATTCTAAAGTTCAGACATTTGAAAAAGAAAACATGGAGGCAAACTGTTTAATAATTACTTTTCCATAAATTACATTTATGCGAATAAACATATAATTTAGCCCTGTTATAGCAAAATATATTTAAAATCACAAATACGCCGATCATGTTACGCGCGTGCATCCCCCCTCACTGTCTTCAACCGACCGAAGACTGAATCTGTTTTAGACAACACCCGCCGCAGAACAGCGTCTCTGTCTTCCTTGTTATGACATCTATCTTTGTGCTCTCTCTTGTATAAGGTATCTGTATAGATGTGTCGCTGAATTAGCGGACATTCATTCTTCGCGTAGCAGTGATAAATATTTTTTGTATTAACATTTAGCATAGTTGTACAAATTTTGCTTTCCAAATCCGGTGTGAAAATTTCCATTTGAGATTACAAAAAATACGAATTCATAATTTAAAAAAATAAGAGAGATATATTAAGTCTCGTGTCCTTTGTCGACTAGTGTGACATCACAGCCACACAAGAGTTAGATTCGATGTCATTTATTTAATGCCGGCTACTATATAAATTAAAGATTTTGAGTTTAAACTTAAAATTGAAAAAAGTGTATATATTTTTTTATCAATAAAGTTTATAAAAGGTACATGTTTTTAAAAAAATTCTATGCAGATCTACTTTAATACATCTAGTAAATGTTATCACTGTAACTTTAAAAAAAGAGACTAATTCTTGTGCTTGGAGAGTGACTTACACTGTTGTAGTTGTTTATTTATAAGAGTTTATATAATTTTGAATATACGAATATATGAGAAGAGAAAATAAAACAGAGTATATAAAGAAAAAAACATAAAATAATAATACATTCCTACTAATTAACAATAAATGCAGTTGTAAAAAGTGTTCAAAAAATTTCTTTAGATTTACTTTAAATTTATTTATTGATGTATTATTTTTAATTGTTTTTAGTTCATTGGGGAGATTATAATAGTTTTTTTACACATTTAAAGACAAGGCTATTTTGACCATGATTTGTGTGGAATTTAGGAATTTTAATATTATTTTGGTATCTGAGTGACTTATTCATCTCAAATTCTTTTATTTTTTCTTCTTTATAAATTTGTATAATGGAATTTATTCAATAAAGAGTGTCTACTGTATGAACCTTAAATATGTTATGTAGACTTTCCGTATTGAATGTTAAGGGTTTCTTTAAAATTACTTTAATAATTAATCTTTGTACTATTTTAAGAGGGTTTCATATTGGTATATGAACAAAATATGGATTTAGGGGTAAAGTCCAATATTTGATTGATCCCTAAATATTAGCTATTACTTAATATTATTCACATCTGCTATTGCGTTATGTCGAAAAACTGTCCCTAGTTTAAATTTAAAGCAGCATCCAGCACCAATGTATCATGATTTGCATACAAACACATACCTACGTACGCAAACACACATACACAGCATGACAAATGATACAGTAGGTAATCACTGCTATTATGCTATCATTTAATCATACGTGAATGATTTGCGTGGGTTCCTAGACATATGGCTTTGTATTTGTAACTCGTGTGCACCCCGTACTGTACTGTATTTGTCAATCACAACACTTATATTTATATTAATCTATTTATTTGAAATATTTTTTTATATTTTAATATTTATCTATAATTAATTAAAGACTTGACTTAATATCTGTTTTGATGTATATTTATTCGATAATATTTAGTAATCACTGTTAAAATAAAATAGGATAAGATTAATTATTAATCAAGAATACATCGATAAAGAAGCTTGTGTAGCTTTGAAACCGGTCGCTAGAAAAAATATAAATAAGTGGTGGAAAAACGTGTGCTGGTGGTTGTAGCCAATTCAATAAATATGGTGGCGATCTTTCATTATATAAAAAATAAGTAGCAATATAATAAGAATACTAGGCCAACCCTTATCATATCAGTGTGGTTCCGAAAGGCATTCCACATTTTTTAATAAATATTTCATGCCAACCGGGTGTCGGGAATCGAACTCGAGACCTCTCGCATGGTAGGCACCACGAAACATTAATATGATTATTGGTACAAGATTTTCTTAACATATATTTTTTATTTCTTAAAAACAAAACACGTTTAGGTTTTGACCGGTATTTAAGCATTTCTTTGCGTACTATATTAAGTAATTAGCCTGGTTTTTGCACTCAGCCAAGTGAATTGTGTCACCCATTTTAAGTCGGCTAGTTTGTGAGCATCATTTGTGGGAGCAGAGGTCAATAGGAGACACACTCACATATCCATGGACACTATGGACGGGTCAGAGGTCCGTTAATGGCAGCACTCTTTATTGTGTCCAGTTACTGGGATTAGTTTTTTTCATTTTTAAAAAAATTTTTTTAGTGCAACTAGACTCTTGTGCTTGGAGAGTGGCTTTCGCTGATATGGTTATTTATAATTTTAAATGATATAATTTTGAACATAAAAAGAAAAACAGAAAATAATAATACAGTAATACTAATTCAAATAGGAATGCTGTTTTTACTCAGGTTAAAAAAAAAAATTTTTTTAGTGGTTTTTAGAAGAATTTATTTAAATAATTTTATCTTGTTTTGGTTGCATTTGTAGGCACCCACTATTTTTTTCTTTCTTTTTATCATCATCATCATTTCCTTTCCACACCTATGGTGCATATGGCACTGCATTGGTACATCAATCGCAGCGTATCTTGATCATTTTTTGTTACATGAAGATAAGATGATCAGTCTTACGCTTCAGGTACCAGTACAGGGACTATGAAATATTCTGGTGTGAAAACACCATTTTAAATAAATATTTCATATCAACCCGAGACCTCTTGCTTGGTAGGCAAACGCGCTGACCATGAGGCCGACGGTTTTTTTTATATACTTTTCAAAAAATATTTTAAACCATTTTATCTGATTTTGTTGAGTTTTTTCTTCTTAATATTTTTTTTTTTACTTTAAAAGCATTAAAAACAAAATAACTCTACAGGGTGTTCATTAAACCCTGTCACACACGAAACCACGATGATCAGTATGAGCAAGAAGACATATTGGCACATTAAAATATTTTTTTGGAACGAATATTTTTTTTTTAAATATGTCAAAAAGCAAATGGTTGCTTACTTCTGAAGGGGAGAAACGAGTTGGGGGGAGTCTGATACACTGACAACTGCACGGCCGCGCTCCTCTCACTTCTCTCCTGCAGAAGTAAGCAACTATTTGTTTTTTTTTATATGCCAATATGTCTTCTTGTCCGTACTGATCATCGTGGTTTCGGATGTGACAGGGTTTAAAGAACACCCTGTATGTTAATTATTTTATATGTGTGCAATTTTATGTACATATATTATACCTAAAGACAAATGATTATTTTTTGCTTTATCGGTACAGGTATGTTTTAATATTAATGTTTTTTTTTTTTTTAATATTGTAACGTACGTCTTATCGTCAGCAAAATACGGCATGTCAATTGTTTCTAAAGCATAAAACCTGTGTGTGTCATATCCTACACTAAAGTTTTGCTTATGGATCCTAAGATATTGTTATTGCTTAAAAAACGTAACTACTACTACTACCATCTCCCCTTTAAAGGGTAGGCAAAGAGAACGGACCGCCACGCACGTCCATCCTGGCATACGTTTCTAGCTTCTTCCACATTCATCCATATTGTCAAACATGCCCTTCGGTTCTGCCTGCTTTTGACATAGCCAGACTTAAGATTTTGGCTTATCTGATCATGCCACGTCTTCCTTGGTCGACCCCGTCTCACGTTACCGTCCATTTTCGCCATATATACTTGTTTTACCTTTCTTTCGTCATCCATTCGTTCTTTATGACCAAACCATCTACTCTCGCCTGATTTCATCATTTGTAAGCCTGTCATACATCTATTTCCCTTATTCGTCTAAGATATCGCATTTCGACCGGGTTTACTCGGCTTTCATCCTTCCCTCCATAAGTGTTGGGGCTAAAACTCCGTTGTGCACTGGCCAGTTAAGCTTCGATTGACATATTTTTACTATCAATTACTAAAAAATTATATCTAAATTTATTTCAACTGAGAGGGGAAACATTTTTGAGAAGGGAATATGGAAGCCTAGGCATTTACAGGGCTTTTGATATGTCATTGGCTGGTTTAAAGTGAACATTTTACACAGTGTGTAACATTCACCATTCTGCCCGTGTTTGAACATCCACATTTCCTCCACTCTTCCATCTGTTGACTTTTGTGAAGTAAAAGAGCTGAAACCTCTATCACGTGGGTGAGATTCATCCGGCTGAACCAAATCACCCACTAGGCAACTTTTGAAAACAATTTTCAAATTTTTATACTTCTTCCTTTACCAGGTAGTTAATTCAACAATGTTTGAGTATGTCCAAATGCTTGCAGACTGGCTGGATTTCCTCCCTAGGGAGTTACTCATATTAAAATTTATTTTAACAGAGAGTTGAAACATTTTTGAGAAGGGAATATGGAAGTCTAGACATTTACAGGACTTTTGACCTGTCATTGGCTGGTTTAAGTGGCCATTTTAGACACTGTGTAACATTCATAATTCTGTCCATGTTTTAACATACACATTTCTTCAACTCTTCCATCTGTTGACTTTTGTGAAGTAAAAGAGCCGAAACCTTTATCACGTGGGTGAGATTCATCCGGCCTTTTTTCTTATGACGGCAGTGTTTATCAAACCGCTCTTTCGTCACATATCCTCCTTATAGGGAATGACATAAGAAATTGAACTTTTATGATTAAATTATATTTTTATCTTGCTATTCAAACTGGTATGCAATCTTAGCTTTAAATTCAAAGCCGTTATTTCGCTCGTGGCAGATTGTAATTTGGGCCATTTCTGCCGAATGTTATTTGTGATAACCTTCGAGATACTCTTCAAAATACTACGGACGAGAAATACACAATACAACATAGGATTGGAATAATATTTACTTTTTGTATTTACTCGTATTAACACTTTACAGGCGGTTTCAGAATACATCCATTTCGTATATTTTGGCGTGACTGGTTAAGGTAATTTATACAGGGGTTCTTTAAACCCTGTCTCATCCGAAACCACAGTGATCAGTATGGTCAAGAAGACATCAAAATCAAACAGACGTATTAGCAAACAATGACATAAACGAAGACCTTACTATATTGACTAAATGGACAAACACAAACTTACACTTAATGAAAAAAAATGCAATATTATCCATTTTGAATCTAGAAAAAAATGTCACAAAGTAGACGCTTACATAAATAATGAACGACTAACTGAAATTGAACATGTTAAATACTTAGGACTAACAATAGAAGAACAATTGACATGGACAATTCATATCAACAATTTAATTAGCAAAGTGGTGACTTTATCGAGTCTATTTTTTAAAATCAAAAACTTTGTTCCAACAATGGAAAAAAAATTAATGTATGAAGCCTATGTAAAAACTAAAATATGTTATATGCAACTACTATGGGGAACAGGAAATCAAAATGACATAAACAGACTACAAAGACAGCAAAATAAAATATTAAAGTTAGTATATGACCTTCCCTATCTAACAGCAACTAAAGAACTTTTTGAACAAACTAAACAATTAAATGTAACTGAACTCTTTAAACTAGAATCTTTAAAATTTATTCATAAATTAGCCACTGGTTTAATTGTAGACGAAGAATTAAAACTTGAAAAAAACTGTAGTAAACATGAACACAATACTAGAATATCAGAAAAATATCAAATACAATCTTTTAAAACGAGAAAAGGACAATCGAGACTTATAAACCATGGACTGAAATTATACAATAAACTACCAGACAAAACTAAACAAAAGACTCAGACAACCTTTACAAAAGATGTTAAAAATATTATTATTAAAAGTAGAATGTGAATTTTAAGAGTGAAAACATTTTTTTAAATGTATGTAACCCGCAAGGGTTTATCAATAAAATTTAAATAAAAAAAAATATTAAAAAATGTAAAAAACATATTAGCATATTTAGAACAAAGAATTATTTTTTCAATAAAACATTTAAAAAACAAATGGTTGCTTACTTCTGCAGGGGAGAAGTGAGGGGATCGCGGCCGTGCCGTTTTCAGCGTATCACACTCCTCCCTCCCCCCCTCGTTTCTCCCCTGCAGAAGAAGCAACCATTTGCTTTTTGATATTTAAAAAAAAAAATCGTTCCAAAAAATTATTTTAATGTGCCAATTTGTCTTCTTGCTCATACTGATCCTCGTGGTTTCGGATGTGACAGGGTTTAATGAACATCCTGTATAATATGTAAAAGCCCAGTAAAAAAAATAAATTATATATCATATCTTCTTCTTTTCCACATCCGCTCCTATGTGGAGCATGTGGACATCACCAGTTGACTCCAGAACATCCTATCGCCAGCCAGCAATCTCGCTTCTTCCCATGTCAATCCAGCGCCCCTTAATTCCGCCGAATAAAGTCTAAAGATCGTCATTGACGGCCTTCCAGGACGGCGTGATCCCGCAGGTTTAAAGAAGAGGCAACTAGGGTTTAGGTTCTCCCGAGGCATGCGCAGCACGTGTCCAAGCCAGGTCCACCGCCGCATCCTCAAGACGCTCGTTATAGGAGGCTGCTGCGTCCGTTCTCGGACTTCAATGTTAGTTATAAAATCGAACCACCTTATACCTAATATTCCTTTCAAGCACTTACTCTCAAAACTCAGAAGTTTAGTGTTTTGAGCTTTGGTAAGGTGCCAAGATTCGCACCTATATAGGAGAACTGGCATTATACAAAAGTTGAATAATTGGCATTTCGTTTTGACCGAGTATAGACTAGAGTTCCAGACAACACGCATCATGTTAAAAGTTCCTAGGCGGGTTGCGAGCTCTTTATGCATAGTTCCATCCTCAGTTATGTGTACTCCCAAGTATTTAAAGTTGTCAACTTTCTCAATCCTCTGTCCATTATTATAGAGAGGCTGATCAGGGTCAGGACAGGATTTGTTGCAAATGATCTGAGTCTTTTTTGTATTAATATTAAGACCCAGACGAGTTGAGTTTTCCTGCAGTGTGTCAACAATTTCCTGAAAATCACCAACAGACTTTTCAAAAAGGACTGCATCATCTGCATATTCCAAGTCGCACAACTTTAGATGGGAGGAAATTATATATATTATAATATTATATAATAATAATAATTATATATATTAAGCCAATTACAACAGGTTTTTAATATTTTTTTATTGATTAATATATTCACATGAATGATACATCTTTTTTTTTATTAAAAAACAAATTTAGTAAATGTTATAACTGTAATTCTAAAAAAAAGAGACTAGTCCTAGTTCTTGGAAAGTGACTTACACTGTTAGTTTAAGTTATTTATTTATTATATTTTGTATAATTTCGAATACACGAGTATATGAGAAAAAAAAACTTATAGGATGTAAAAAGAAAAACAGACAATAATACCAATTAAATTGAATGTTGTTTTCACATGTGTTCAAAAAATTTCTCTAAATTTACTTTTAATTTATTTATTGAAATATTAGTTTTAATAGTGTTTAGTTCATTGGGGAGATAATTGTAATTTTTGACGCCTTTGAAGTGTGGAATTTAGGGATTTTAATATTACTAGCTGGCAACAGTCGGCTATAGCCGACTGTTACATGCTAGGAAATTCGAAAAAAATCGTTGCTTAAGTGTCATAATCCAGGGCGAAAATACGGACTACGTTTGTATGAAGAAAAGTAACACCGCTTTTCCTCTTAAAGAAAGCGTTTTATTTTAGATTACAAAAAAAAAACAATTTTTACAAGTTTTTTATTAATAGGGAAATATCACTTTTTAAACACATTTTTAAGGTAATAAACTTCTATGAAATACTGTCCAGTAAATAAAATAAATTTTTATCACTTATTAGTAGCATAAAAAAAAATGTAATTTTTGATTCCCGTAAAAACGGCCATTCCATTGGCCACGCCCCTAATACGTCACGATTTATTTTTATTTGTCACTGACCATTCAAAATTGTTTAGAACATTGTCACGAATTTTTACGTCACAGCTATCAAGGCCAAACATGGCGCGTTTTTCTTGTAACGCATTAAAAAATATATATTTTTAAAATTCAAATATGAAAATATTTCTTAACAATATTAATTTTGAAAATACAAGGAATTTTTCTAAATTCATTGCATTTATTTTTATCGGTATTCGTAGTATGTGATATTTCTCTATTGCTACCCTACAAATGATGTTATAGATCTTCTTTTATTTATCTCTTTGGGAATTCAATAAATTTAATAATACACCTTGTATACATAATGCAATAAAAATAACACAAACTATATATTGTATTTAAAATGTATTGTGTCTTTTCCATTGCTTTTTATCGCTTTACTATCATTTTTGCTGTTGATAAAATTACTATAAAACAAAATATTTACTTTAAATATCTGAAGAAATTGCGTTATTTTTGTCATATATAATTAAATAATTAAAAACAATTTCTTATCTTGTGTTAGGTGTAAAAAAGTGTACAAAACACGTGATGTGATTATATTTCAATATTAATATTATATTAACGATTATGTTGTACTTATTCAATTACGAGTCAATTTTTTGATTAGTGTTATGCACTATTAATTTTATTTAATAACGTTTATAGCGCATTAGCATTGGTGGTAAAAACAAAAATAATCATTATTAACATATGGATATAATTCACTTGACATATTATCGGGGTCGGGTTGCTATGAGAAAAATCAGTATTTTTCTGTGTCCAGTAGCTCAATTACAAATAACTATCGACGTGCTAATAAGCGACGTGATAACAATTTCTCACCATGGTTGTTTATCGTATTTGCGATCACAATGGAACATCCGTAAACACCTAATATTTATTGTCAAAATATTTACGTTTCGCGACGTATAATCCTGTTGCGCAATCACATATTTGAATTTCACCGGTGTAAATATGGGAAATATTCCAAAATTGCTATTTTTAAAAATTTATTATTTGTCATGCTATTCATTGCATTTAGCTGGCGGTTGGCAAGCCAAATGTCAAGAAAAGCAGTCGCCATGGTAATTGTAATTTAATCTCCACTTTTTATGTATTTGATACTCCTTACTATTTTGCAAATGCAATATAGTGTATTGTTTTTTTTATAATAAAAGCTGATTTTTGCCAATGACTTTTATTTATTTACGAGGAAAACAAATAACAAACCGACACGAGCGTTGACTTTGAGATTACACACGCGTTGACTTATGGCTGCAATAACTTAAGCATGTTCATTATTGTTCATTGTGATCGCTCAAATTCTTAGCATGTTTTTAAGCACGTCGATAGTTATTTGTGATTGAGCTACAGGCGGACGAAAAATGGAGTTATGTGTGCGATATAGAACCAGAACCCTGAGGTTGTTCAAACTACAATGTTTCATTGTTCCTGGACTGGCACCTGAAGGGTTAGACTAATCGCCTTACCTTCACGTAACAGGTGATGAAATACGCTGCATTTGGATTTTGGACACTGGGTGCGGTAGGGGAATCGTGAGACTGGACCGCTGTGCACGTGCAAACCGCGAGCCCACTGTGTGATATCGTATAATTGGCCAATTCCACACCACGGCATGAGAAAATACAATGCGGTGGATCGATATTTATTGTTTTACAATTATTGATTTATTCCATTCATTTGCTGTACTGAATTAAATCGAATGCAAGCAGTCTTTTCGTCAATTTCGAAATTCAAATATACCAATAAGTGCGGCTTGTCCCATTAAATTGAAAACATGCGGTATTGAACTTGCATGGACAAGATGATGATGAAGTGCCTACAATATTCGAACTCGTGTCATTCATCTAACTTGTTATTAGAATTAATAAACCTGCATAGTCAAGTTCCCCCCAGTAATTCACGGGTGGAAATAATTCGTACATTGGTGACCCTGACGTGATGACAAGTCACAAGTCACAAGACCGTAAATCCCTAAACTTCTTTTTCCCTACTCAACAATATTCTCTCGATTTGTTCGATTTTAATCAACTAGTTGTTTTCACAATTTTTCGTAAATAAATTGATGAGTATATTTTCTTAAACGTGTCTTCACTCAATACATAATAATGCTATTATACCCAGAACAAAATTAACATTATGAATGTTTAGAAAAATCAGCTTAGGTAACTAAGATTTGCATAGCAATTATTCCAACGTATAACGTATTGTGAGTGATTCGTACTTACATAATCAACTGCTTTCAGGTAAAGTATTGTTTATGATTTTTAAAATATGAAGTCTTTTGTTCCAACGACTGCTAACAAAAAACGGACCGTAACGAAAAAACTAATGTCATTCAATTTTGTAAAAGGTTGGAAATATTTGAATAAAGGAAAGGAACACGGAAATAGACCTACCTTTGATAAGATGAGGATGATCTTCAATTTTGAATTGATGAAATTCACTATGAATTATGAGAACGATTTGTGATAACTTTTACAACGACGCGCGACGATTCCAAGAATTCTTATGCTATGTTTAATGTAATGTCAAAAATGTTTTTGTTTTGTTCCAAATCCAAATCTTATTTTGTATTTCTTGATGTAAGGTATGTAGGTACGATAATCATGAGTCAAGAGAAGGATGGGAAAGAAAGGTAATTGGCCAGGAATAATATCGATAAATTCTTTAATATACTAAACAACAGGGGCGAACCGTGTAACTTTATTTACGGAAAAACAAACAAATAATTACGATTTCTTATAAATCTTGTATTTTTCTCCAAATATAAATAAAAATATTTATCAAGCGCGCCCAGCGCCAGCAATGATCCAAGGAACTAGCCGATTAATACAGCTTATTTCTTCATACAAATAAGTGTACTATATTTTGAACATGTTAAACCCAGTAGCGGGATTTTTCTCAGAGTAAACATGCAGATTACACAAATTCTTTGAAGATTCTCGGTTTGGAAAACGGTATTTCAAACATTATTTCTCAAGGACTATTTTTCTTTGAGATGATACTTTTGACATATGACTCGCAACGCACGTGGCGCTTGTCGCGGCCGTTTTTGGCATTATTCATCTCTAGAACAAATCAGCCAGTTGACATTTCAATCGTTATGAGAATACCCAATACCGACTGAATTATAAACATCGAAATAATTTATCTGTTAAATTGATGGATAATATAGCTTCACAATATAATATATCACGAAGTTACGTCGTTTGAGTTGATTTCATAGATGAGAGTTATTGTATCACACAGAAACACAGAAAAAAATCGCTATTTATAGTAGGTATATAAAACTTACATTATATTATGTACCTACCATGTAGGTACAAATAAATTATATTTTTTTATAGCTTATCTGTAAATCAAATCACCGTTGGCCACTGCTAAACAATATGTACCTGTTTATGAGCTCTCAAACAATGCTTAGTTAAAATATTTCGCCTCCGATAAAATAGTCATATCGAAAAATTCTGATTCTGAAGTACAGAATAAATTATGAAAAAAACTCTTATTCGCTAAAAAATGGACTTAATTCTAGCTTTACAATTTAACCACTTAACCACATGCCGCAAAACTTCAGAGGAACATTCCTCACGATAAGCTTTAAAAACATCCTAATATTTTTTTTCCAAAAAGTCATTTAAAAAATAAATAATAAATTTAATAATTTAGGGGTTTGTGGAGGGCCTGTTTGTCCGAAAAATTAAGGATTTACTACATTTTGAGATTACAGTTTTTTTTAATTTTTTTTATATATCATTTTGGAAAAAAATTGTTAAGATTTTTTTAAAGCTTACCATGAGGAATGTTCCTCTGAAGTTTCGCGGTCTGGCCCTAAAAAACCGTGTACAAAATATTGTGATTCCAGTTTTTCGAGAATATTATACTGTATTTATATATTTTTTACATTATTTATTGCCGTACCTTAAACATTATTTGTTTATAGAGTACACGTTTGTGATAGTTTCTTCTAGGGCAGCAATATTATTTCACAAGTTTGACAGTACTTCATAGATTCGAGGACAAGTGGGTTATAAAGTTATCAATAAGGTATTTATCGTAATGTTTAACACGTTTCGTATCTAAATAGACAAGCAATAATATTATTTCTTGCCATTTTGATCTCTCTATCTTAATGATCGTGTAAAAAATATCTAGCTACATTAAATTGTTTGATACTAATAATAATATTCATTGTTTATCATTAAATTTGTCTCTCAAAAAACAGTCAAAAGATTTCCTAGGAAAGCGGTGCCATTATCTAGCGGTCGTAATATACCGTGGTGCGGTGGGTGTACCTTCCGTCTAACGGTGTCTTAAGATGTAAACTAAAAGAAAGCGGTGTCATTATCTGGCGGCCGTGACAGCTTATCTGTCAAAAATTTGCCCACAGTCAAAAATAACTATCGAGGTGCTAATAAGCGACGCGATAATTTCTCACCACGGTTGTTTATCGTATTCGCGATCACAATGGAACATCCGTAAACACCTAATATCAAATGTCAAAATATTTACGTTTCGCGACGTATAATCCTGCTGCGCTATCACATATTTGAATTTCACCGGTGTAAATATGGCAAATATTCCAAAACTGCTATTTTTATTTATTTATTTATTATTAATCATGCTATTTATTGCATTTAGCCGGCGGTCGGCAAGCCAAATGTCAAGAAAAGCAGTCGCCATAGTAATTGTAGTTTAATTTTCACTTTTTTGTATTAGATTTTCCTTACTATTTTGCAAATAAAATATGTATTATTTTTTATAGTAAACGCCGATTTTTGCCAATGAACTGTATTTATTTACGAGGAAAACAAAAAACAATCCGATACGACGTTGACTTATGACTGCGATAACGTAAGCACGTTCATTATTGTTCATTGTGATTGCTCAAATGCTTAGCATGGTTTTAAGCACTTCAATAGTTATTTCTGATTGAGCTACGGAGAGAAATAACATAAATTATGTGTATTACCTCAACGGGTTTTTAAAATGATAAATAAAAAAAAAGTTATAAATTGTAAATAAGTATCTAAAAACAATTTTTAAATACTTTAAAAAAGGCTGTATATACATTTTTTACTGTATTTTTTTATAAAAAAAAATAATATTTCCAGCGGTAATCACGTTTTTATCACCACCTTTTTTCATGATAATAAAAATACGAAATGATAGTCAATATAACGTTTCTTCCAATTGAAAACAAATGCCAAGTATTATTTTAATAGATGTATATACTCTAAGATGAAATTAACTGTATTTATTTATGAGGAAAACAAAAACAAACCCACACGAGCGTTGGCTTAGAGATTACACAAGCGTTGACTTATGACTGCGATAACTTAAGCATGTTCATTATTGTTCATTGTGATCGCTCAAATGCTTAGCATGTTTTTAAGCACGTCGATAGTTATTTGTGATTGAGCTACTGGAATACGCGCCCGCGATCTGTCATATTTTTCAGTAATCATGATGTAGAAATCAATTACGTAGAAAAAATATCATGTTTTGAGAGAAAAACAGTATTATGAATACACATTCTTGGCAGCTTCATCTCTGTTTAAAAAATGTCTAATATATTATTATTAATTTACTGTTTTTCATTGGACCCTTCGACCAAACGACACAAGCCATAACTCTCTTAATTTGCCTTCCAATTAGAGCCAATAATGAGTTGGTGATGTTGCATTATTGTGATCCATTGACTGGCCGTAGCATCCGATGGACCGTTGTAATTACTTTTGTTATGGGCAGGATGTGAAAGGGCCCTTCCTGGATTAATTATTCGTGTCCGGTCCTGTCCCACACTGACCGCACTGCACACTGCAGCCCACAAATAATATTCGTGAATGTTAACTTTATTAATAATTAATTAAAATAATATGGGTGGGACATCGATAACACAAATTTAATATAAAACGGTATACAAATAAACCATCACGCCGTCTCCCCGTAGGGGTAGGCAGAGAGGATAGACCGCCATAACACTATCTTGGCATACAGACCTCGCTTCCTCCACATTCATACATCTTCTCATGCACGCACGCCGATTATTCCTACTTTTGACATGTCCATCTTCAAGTATTTGATGGACTCGATCGTGCCATGTCTTTCTCGGTCTTTCTCGTTTTCTGCATCCATCAACATTTGCATCGTAGATCCTTCTAGCCGTCTATTCGCTCTACATGTCCAAACCAACGCAGCACCCCTTTCTTGATTCTCTCAATAATGCATGTCTCAGCCTTACACACTTCACGGATCTCGACATTTGTGCACCTATCATACATCGTTTTACCACACATTCGCCCGAGGGATCGCATTTCGACAGAATTCAACCTACTTTCATCATCATCTTTCCTATTCCATACTTCGCTCCCATACATTAGAGTTGGCACTAGAACTCCGCTGTGAACTGCTAGTTTAGCCTCCTGCCATAAACATTTGTTTGCCAAAGTAGATTTTAGTGCACCGTTCACCCTGTTCCCGGCACTCACCCTCCTTTCAATATCTTTCTCGGCCTTTCCGTCCCTAGTAAACATACTTCCCAGGTACACAAATTCTTCTACCTGATTCAGAATATCTCCGTTCACGCTGATCTCACATTTAGTTATATTTTCATCCCTTTCAAAAACATTCACTTTCGATTTACCAACATTCATAAGCAAATCTCTTTTCTTGCATACATCGTAGACTTTTGTTCCCAAGAATTGAAGGTCTTCTTCGCTGCTAGCAAGAAGCGCGGCATCATCCGCATACAGAAGACAGTTAACAGTTATACCACTCATTTTTGCTCCCATCCTTAAATCTTTCAGTTCTTTCATACAGTTATCGGTATATTTTATTATAAGTACTTTAGATACTAGGTACAGACGACACAAGTCCATTTTTATATTATTTATATCTTCTTCTAGTGCCTTACCGGGTCTCCCTGACGTTGGCGATCACTACAGCGAAAGCATATTACGTATCTGTCCTGCGGTACTTTTATATCTCGCAGCCAGGACGACTGCTTATTGATGTACTCGCCGTAGTGATTCCTGAAAAGAAATGACAAGAGTGGTTTCCCGTTACTTTCTCTTGTGGATTTTTCTGTCAGAGTAACCTTACCTTAGCTGGTTGTTTTTGGTTTTGAGGCCAGAAACTCACTTTTCTTTCTTTAGTTATCTACTGTGATCACCATGTTATGACTGTGATCCCATGGCCCAGGGTTCGCGATGTGGACGCTGACGAGTAGGACTAGTCAGTTGTGTTGCCGGTGGAATGCAACTAGGCGTTCGCAGCATTTTATACAGGGTGTTCATTAAACCCTGTCACATCCGAAACCACGATGATAAGTATGAGCAAGAAGACATGTTGGCACATCAAAATATTTTTTAGAACAAAAAAAAATTTTAAAAACCAAATGGTTGTTTACTTCTGCAGGGGTAAAACGAGGAGTGGGAAGGGGGAGTCTGAAACTGCGCCGCGCTCCCTCACTTCTCCCCTGCAGAAGTAAGCAACCATTTGTCTTTTTAATTACTTTATTTCAAAAAAAAATCTTTGTTCTAAATATTTTTTTTAATATGCTAACATGTCTTCTTTCCCATACTGATCATCGTGGTTTCGGATGTGACTCACTGCGACCCTATTGACAGTTCGAACACTATAATATAACGTAATTAAATAAAAATTCTCACTCACATTAAACGATTATTTTTGTATGGTAATTCTTCCCTCACTTACCTCGATCCAATGAAGTACATATTTATTATGTACAGTAGAACTCCATCTATTTGAATCAATTGGGACCAGACCCCATTCGTATAATAAAAAATTAGGATAATTTGATTTTTCCGAAAAATGGGTCTATTTGAATTCATCACAGCATGTACGTTAAAAATGGGATAAAAAACTATTTTTAATTAAGAAGAGCTTTTAATGAATGAAATATGAAATTAAAAGCAACATTTTCACATGTTAAGCGTAGTAACAAGTGCTGTACATTAGTACAGTACAGGTCAGCGACACACTTCTTACTGACCAACCAAAACGAACAATGGAGGAAGGGAAGACAATGCGGAGGGAAGGACAACAGCGCGCGTAGACAGAAACATTATTTGCGAATCGCAGAACGTTTTCGTCTTCATTATTTTTTCTGAAATTCTGAAAGCGATTTGGATAACCAGCAAATCGGATAGTCAGAGTTCGGATAGTTGGAGTACTGTACTTCTAGATTACCTTCTTTCAGCATAAAAATTCTAAGGCTACCAGATTATGGAGAGATCCTTCGGGCAGTTTTTTTCGTTCGGCAACAAGCATTTTCCTCGGGGGCACCGCCAAGGAGACTTGAGTCCTCAGATACTGCGTGCGGTATATGGTGGGCGAGCTATTTGCTAATTCCACTATCAACTTAGATTAATTAATCTAAATGCAATTAATTAGTATTTATTTTCATAAAGCGAGCTGTTTTGACAGAAATGTTGGTTTAAGAAATAACACTGTCTTATCGTATTTTATCTGTATTATATTAGAGTTAATTTAAATATTTTGTAATAGGTTAATAAACTTTCTCCGTAACATTGATTCTATTACAAATACACAAATACGTGTTATTAAGGATCTCAGTGTTTATTTTGACACAAAATTAAATTTTAAACATCATATAGATTACATAACTCGTAAGTCACTTAAGCTACTGGGGTTCCTAAAGAGAGTAACCAAGCCCTTTAAAAAACCGGAAACTGTCATATGTCACCTTTTGTATAGTTCCAAATTTCTAACCCATGTTCAAATTCAAATTACGAGCAACTTCTAACTCTTTTTCATTTTAATTATCTGATAAAACGCCGCGTTGTTTTCGATATAAAATTTCTGTATAAAATATTAAACTATAAAGTAGATACTAACATCCTAAATAAAATACAAATAAATGCGGGATCGAGAACACTCAGACATCGGGAAATATTTAAACTGCCTTTGTTTTCAAATAATGGGAAAATTATATATACTGCCTACTGCCGAAACAATAAAATTGTCATTTTTCATGATACTCTCTCAGCTTTTGCGAATAATCTCTTGGGAAAAAATCTTATTCAATAAGTACACACGTACAACTTATTTTTTATTGAATTGTATCCTGTATAAAAAAATATGTAAAAAAATACAACTTAATACATAAATCTATTTTGTGTAATTCTATAATTGAAGATATATATGCATGTAAAATTTTATCGACGAATGCTTTCAAATAGTTTGTTTTCTAGTATGTATCTTTGTTGAATTACCTAATAAAATAAAATAAAATAAATAAATAATAGTGATGGACGTTTTTTAAAAGAAGGATTAACATATTACAACAGAGATGAAGAACATTTAAGAGAAGGTAATATAGAAGTATAGGCATCTACAGGGCTTATGACCTGTCAATGGCTGGTTTAAGTGACCACTTTACACCTGTCGTGGTATAATATTAAAAAATAAAATAATTTTAATTTTAAAATAAAGAGATGACAGAAAAAGTAGCTTTCTGAGCAAACAGAAAAAACTGAGTATTCGGAAAAAATGGAAACGTTTAGGAGGCCGCCGGGATATTGAATATATTATATCTGTAAATTTTATGAGGTTTTGTTTGCATTATTCTGAGTGACTGATAATTCTTTTTGTTATTTTTTTTTAAAAGAAAAATGTATGTTCTAATGATTTATATAAATATTTTAATTTTGGGGGTCATAAACAACTCACTACTAGAAAACGGGAACGAAGTTGTGGTAGAGCATTAAGTCGAGCCTTTTCCTTGTCCTGTTGAGATACAAAACATCGGATGCAGCATAACTTTTTTGTTTGTCAGTTAATCTCATTTCTCTAATGGGTGATATTTTACAGTGCCTGTAATAATATCAACTAAGGCCCGAAGGGCCGATCAACTGAGGCCCGCAGGGCTGATGAAACGAGGCCCGATGTGCCGAATACCCTAGCACGTAACAGCCGACTGTTGCCTGCTAGTTTAAATATATTTGGTAAAAAGATGGAAAGTCATGGTGAGAAAACTCAAAATGATAAAACTAAATGTTGTATAAAACATAGTCATGAAAAATACACCACAACACCCAGACCAATCTAGATATTATGGATTTTTTCTTGCAACTGGCGGGAATCGAATCCACGACGTCGGTTTCACAGTTAGCTGTGGAACCAACTGCGCCTTGAATTGTGAATTGCTCATTTTCATTAAAAGTTGGAACGTAAACATAGTAATTCTTACTGAATGTTGGATTCATATAAAATAATGTAAATTTAATGTTAAACACTCTGTATAGTCCTAAAAACAGGTTATAGTTATAATAAATCATTTATTGGATTAGTTCATTTGAATGTGGAACGGAACTGTGCCCTTTTCGTTCATTGGACCAATTTACGCAATGATTTTGGTTTAGTTCAGACTCCAGACCAATCGGGGGTTCTCCCGCTGGTAATCGTAGTAACTAGCAACTATAACCAGCACCCCTAGCGAGCTACAGACGCACAGACGCAACAACCACTTAAAATGTATGATATTTTATTGTTTATGGCTTCATCATTTACCGAGTGGACCATACTTATAATTTATTGTGACATGTGACCGCGGGGGCCTATTTTGTAAAATAAAATTTTAATTTAACCATTTGTTTTATTACTTCTAATTTAATATTATTTCAAGTTTTGTTTTTATTGGACTAAAAACAAAAACAACAAACCATCAGGCCGTTTCTCCGTAGGGGTAGGCAAAGAGGAAAGACACCATATCACTCGGTCTTTGCATACAGACAGTACTTTGCATTTTATTTTATTTTTAAAATTAATTGTATTTAAAAAAATTATATCGTTATTTTGGAGAAATGTTTTCATACACAACTTTTAAAATAAAATTGTAACGAAATATGCATCTACCATATACGCTTAATTATTTCCTCTACCAGGCTACGCAAGTGTTAACTCAACTCTTCCATCTGTTGACTTTTGTGAAGTAAAATAACTTAACTTAAACCAGCCAATGACAGGTCGTAAGACCTGTAAATGCCTAGACTTCCCTGCACCCTTCTCGAAAGTATTTTCCCCTTTCTGTCGCAATAAATTTCAATCTTAATAACTTCCTAGGGAGTAAAATCCAGCCTTGTCTACAAGTTTTTGACATACTCAAAATATTTTATGTTCATGTAATGCCGAGTGAAGAAGTTCAGCGGTTTTAACTAAGCCAAAATATTGTTTTAAATTGTTATTTATCATATTATTAGAGCTATGATTTTTAAAGTTTTGTATTTCTGAAATAACTCCGCGTGTGACGTCAGAGGTTCTCTTCCGCTTATTGCTGATCAATTCTGCCCGTTGGTCCGTTGACGGAGAACATACCGGTAATCTTCTATAATTATCTTATCACTATCGTTGATTTATATGAACCAATGACGTCGTTCAAAGTAGTTCGTTTTTAATCAGTTCCTAATTAATATTTTTTTTATTCTTACATTTTCAAGAAACTTTTCCTTGCAATTTAATGCTCCAATTTTTACTGCGCGCAAGAAAACATATTGGGCCTTTCCTACTCGTAAACTTAGTATAAAGTTAGACCTAGGCAGTAGTCGAATACGGATAGGAATATCATCCTTATAACAGTAGTTCAATAAGGATGGTATTTTCATCCTTATTTTACCACTATGCCCAGGCGTAACTTTATACCAGCTTTATAAGCAAGGCCCTTATTGTATCCTCTTTGTGATTTTTGTATTATTATGTATGCTTCCATTATATATATATTTATTTTTTTATTATTTTTATTATTAATAAAATCATATGATACAAAACGTATATATTATACTCCCAGGAGTTATTAAAGAAACTCATTTGGGACCGTACATAAGAAAAATCATTTTTTTGACAATACATAATATCATATAAATTAATGCATCCGAAATAAAAAGAAAACATCATTGTATAAGAAACATAAAACACCATCTTATATTAACTACATTTATAATTATCACTATCAAAAAGATTTAAGAAATATTTTTTAATTGCGACACATCTGGATTTATTATAGCATTTATTTATTATACGAGTAGCTTCCTAACTCAACACAGGGCTCTTGGCCGGAGTTAGGGATACGTTTTTTCAATATTTATATATTTTTTTCAATTTTCTACAAATGTATACAAACATTATACATATTGGCACATGAAAAGTTTACGCACAAAAACCCAATCGGTACAAAGCAGCGACAGCGGCCATTTCGAATTCATAAGAATGCAAAATGTCAAAATGCACACAACACACACGCGTAGGTCAGTTCAACGGTCACAATTTCTCAACCATCCACCCGTCATGCGCACCCGTCTAGTTGTCTAATTAAAATTAATTAAAAACACAACTGGTAGTGTACACAAATCGCACCCCCCGTCGAGGTTGCCATAAGTATAAAAAAACTTGTTTTATTCACTATTTTTTACTCCAAGCACGACCTTGGTACTATACACTTCATTAGTCAGAAGTCACTTAGAATACGCTTCCTGCATTTGGAATCCCCAATACAACATTTATATAAATTTAATAGACAAAGTACAAAATAAATTTCATAAGTACATCCAATGTAAATTCCCTAATGTCAGTAATTTAAAGTTACCTTGTCTTCATAAACGGCGTATGATTGCGGATCAATTATTTATTTATAATTTGCTAAATAATCGGATTGATTGTGCCGATTTGCTGTCTGAAATAAACTTTAATACTCCTATTCGTCGCACTCGACATACTGTATTACTGAGCTACAACAAATGCAACACCAGAGCAGCTCAAAATTCGCTCTTAGGAAGAGCAGTTAGTAACTTTTCTAAAATTGAGAAGATGTACGATTTAGACATCTTTAACGACTCAGCTCTCCGCTACAAACGGAAGATGAGTCTTATAGATTTTAATGTTTAGTATTACTAATATTATTATTGTTATTATTGGAGCACATAAGGGAATTTGCTTATGCTTATGTGTGCCCTACTTCAAAGTTTAAAGTTACTGTAATATTAGTATCATTTAGCCTCTTTGAAAATAAACAGAAACAATTAATACTAAACTGGTACTACCAGAATACACACTACATAAACACCACATCTTATACACATCACTCCATACACCTCACTCCACGCACTACATTTCATACTCACAACAATAAAAACACAATCACTAGTAAATTCACACAAAGCACAAATTTTTCTTACATCTTGTTGTACTGTTAGATAGTTGTTTCATATATTGTGTTGTGTACGTAATTGGTGCTGTGTTAGGTTTATTTTTTGTTCGTAATATTGTCTAGATTTATATTAACATAGCACTGTGTGCACAACATTAAATTTAAACAAATAAACAAATTATAAATACGGCCTTAGCCAATTACAACAGTTACATGAAGAATCATAAATACAAGAAACTGGGAAAACAAAGAACATAAAATGTAGCAAAGACATAAGACTTCGAGCTAAACCATGCCAATCCAACCTCATCCCACGCTGTTTAAGCCGCGAAGAGATCTGCGAAAAGCCGGAAGATCTATCCCAAAGAATTGCGAGTCGTGTGATGAATTGACTAATCTACACATTCTTGACATAGGGGTTTAAAAACAAAAGTTTCTCTTAGAAGATTTAATAAATAGCAGATTTTGACTTCTGGTGACATGGGTTGGGAACATGAAAAAAAAAAAAAGAATAAAGAAAATGATGAAGATTTATCTCAGTTCTACGTTTCTCCAATGAAGACATATTAAGAGATTGCTCTATTTTAAAATAGGAATGTACCTCTATTTACCCCTTTGTAATCTGAGCAACCATGCCACTTTTCTTAGAAAACGGTGTTGGACAGACTCGATATGGTCAATATGAGTTCTGTAGAATGAAGACCAAAAAGGACAAGCGTATTCTGGATGGGGTCGAACTAGTGAGCAATAAAGAGTTTTGATGGTATTAATATTTTTGAAGTTCGTCGTCATTCTCTTGATAAAACCGAAAAGTTAGAGTTAAGAAGAAGAGTTAAGTGTGACGTTTAATAGAATTTGGAATGTAGTACAGTTAGAGTATATAGATATATATTATACTCTAAGGTAGTACACAATTAAATTACTATAACTAAAAGTTAATTATAACCGCATACGGATAAAGCATGATATTTATCTCATCATAAACATTCCCTTTCCCCACCTAATGGTGCACAGGGCACTGCATTAGTACACCTATTGCAGCGTATCTTGATCCTTTTTGTTACACGAAGGTAAGATGATCAGTATTACGCTTCAGTCCAGGATCTATGAAATGAGGGCATTGGAAGCAAAAAAAGCAACCTCGAAAAATTTTTTTTTTTGGTTATGATGTAATTCTGATGGTTTGAAAATAGTGTTAAGCAAACAAAGCAAGATCCATCTGCCACTTTATTCGACCAATGACAGGCTTGAGATTTAAATTTTTAAAATGGTCGTTCCATACAAATATTAAGGAAGTTTTTTGAATACGTGTTTCTATTAAAGTTAATTTATTAGTATCTTAAAGTTTAAGTTCAGGGAAAATAACATTTCTAACATAAAGACTCTCTTTGGCATTAGTGTTTTGCATTTTGTTATTTTTCTCGAAAACACCAAAACGGGAGTTTGCTATCTTTGCTTCCAATGCCCTCAAATATTCTAGCGTAAAAATATCATTTTTAAATGAATATTTTAAGTCAACCATGTCGGGAATTGAACCCAAAACCTCTTGCATGGTAGGCAAAACGCGATGACCACTACACCACGAGGCCGACTAATCTATTGGGTGTGAACACAATTTGTGTCCGTTTTTTTTTCAAATGAGAAAAAGAGAACGTAAAAAAAAATACAATGAATTAGTCCATAATGTACGAATGTCAAAATCTTCAAACAATATTTTGAGTTTGTCCAAATGTTTGCAGACAAAAATATGGGTGTTCAAACAAAGGCAAAATGGTCAAAGTTACACAGTGTGTAAAGTGGCCACTTAAACCACCCAATGACAGGTCATAAGCCCTGTAAATGCCTAGACTTCCATATTTCTTCTCTTAAACGTTCTTCATCCCTGTTGTAATTTTCGAAAATCTTCAAAGCCGTTTTTTTTGTAATTCGACGAATTCCTACTTGTGGCACTCTAGACGGGAGGAATGAGAAATGCTATTAGGAAATTAGCGGGTTAAAACCATTCGCGCCGATAATAACAATAAAATATGTTACAAATTTTTGCATGTATTTTATTGGAAGAAATGAAAATTCATTTTCATCATCATTTCCTTTCTGCACCTAACGGTGCATAGGGCACTGTATTGGTACACCAATCGCAGCGTATTTTGATCCTTTTTGTTACATGTAGGTAAGATGATCAGTCTACCCTTCAGGTACCAGACCAGGGTCTATGAAAATATTCTAGTGTGAAAACACCCTTCTAAATCAATATTTCATATCAACCATGTCGGAAATCGAACCCGCGACCTCGAATCGAATGGTAGGCAAACGCGCTGACCATTACACCACGAGGCCGACGGAAAATTAAGTTACTGTAAGGCCAAGTTTTTGTAGACAAGAACTGGATTCAATCTCCTTGCGAGTTAATAATATTAATATATTACAACAGAGATGAAGAAAATTTTAAGAAAGGAATATAGGAGTCTAGGCATTTACAGGGCTTATGACCTGTCGTTTGCTGGTTTAAGTGGCAACTAACACAATGTGTAACATTTACACCACTATGCCTATGTTTAAACATCTACATTCCTTCCGTTTTTCTATCTGTTGATATTTTTGAAGTGCTGAAACCTTTATTGCTGTAAGCGTTGGCTAGTACATATCGAGGCTATACTGACAGTCTTTATATATGTAGGGTTGATAGTTCATAATCGATGACACACGCGTGCTAAAACGTTTCACCTGAAATAGTGTGATAACCGAAGAAAACAATGTCACCATTTTCTATAGAATCCAATATCACATGAAATGTAACTTTAACAGTTATGTATATGAAATCGGGAGCATCATTCTGCAGTACATTCACATAGTCCCTACCATGAAGAAATGAACTACAAAGGAACGTGGTATATGAAGAGACCACAGGACGCAGTCAAAGTCAGTCAGCCCAACAGTTCAGTTCAGTCAGTCAGTCCAGCTCGACGACGTCACTCGGTTCCAGCATGTAGTCCAAGTGCAGTCTCTTCAACCCATCATCGACGTAACACTCGCGCAACATAATTCACTATTTAATTGCCATGAAATAAATACGCATTAAACAGCAACCTCGTGTCTTCTCTGTCAATCTCTAACTGGGGTAGGAACTCCAACCAACCCTCAACAACTATATTTCAAATATGTTTTAATATACGTGCAAGATATTTTTATCTTTCAAAGCTTTAAAAAAATTAAAATAAAAGAAAACTGTTGGAGAAATAATGCGTTGAAAGTATAAAAAAGCTTTTTTTTTCTTTGCCACATCTGCTCCTAAGTGGAGCATGTGGACATCACCAGTTGCATCCAGGAGACCTTATCGCCAGCCAGAATTCTCGCCTCCTCCCACGTCAATCCAGCGCCCCTTAATTCCGCCGAATAAAGTCGAAAGATCGTCAACGACAGCCTTCCAGGACGGCGTGAGCCCGCAGTTTTAAAGAAGAGGCAACTTGGCTTTAGGTTTTTCTGAGGCGTGCGCAGCACATGTCCATGCCAGGTCCACCGCCGCATCCTCAAGACGCTCGTTATAGGAGGCTGCTGCGTCTGTTCTTGGACTTAAACGTTAGTTATAAAATCTTCAAACGCGATTATCTCGGAACTTTTTTTTCCTTTTTCTTTTTTTTTGGCACTCATTAATCCGGATAGCTAAGAGTTATACTGTAAATAAAAATTACTACTAAACAATTTCTTTTTGTAGGTATAAATATATATTTATTTTTTTAAAAAGACATATTCGCGTTCTTATGATTTACCCAAATATTTAATTTTGAGGGCCATTTTCAACTAGTTGTAAATAACTCACATTTAGAAAATGGAATCAAGTTGGGGTAAAGTGAGATTCGAACCACGGAACTTTGGCCCGTGAGTCCGAGACACTAGCCACAGGACCACAACCCGATTTTTCACAAAGCCTATTATTTGCCCAAATATTTCAATTTTCTCGCCATTTTTTAAAAGTCCAGCATGTACTTGCGCGGGAAAAATGAGAATTGAGTCGTGGTAAAGTGGAATTTGAGCCTCGGACCTTTGATCGTTAGTCCACAAGACCACCGTGGGACCACAGCCCGGTTCATTTAATGCGCTTTCATTACAAATCAGTTCCTAGATTGGGTTTCAAGATATTCTATCGAAACTTTGGTTTCCTTTTGTAATGTTTTTTTATACCAAATCACGCGTGAACAGAACTGGGAACATTTAAATCTAATTCCAGTTAGACGTGTGCGCCGCGCCGGAAAAAAATATCGGCGTGAAATTTAGGACCCTATTGAGAGGGGCAGATAACGATAAACTTAATTATACAATACAATTTATTAATTCTACACAAAATCAAAATATCCCATTTTTACACATTATGGAAAAGTTTGTTTCTTTTATAAAGCACTTACTGTTGCACAGATACCGGAAGCGTGTAGATGTTGATGAGATGTATGTTTTAGGCTGTTTATTGAACACTAGTTACACTCTGTCCGAAGTATGCAGGTTTATTTATTTATGATAATTTATGTAGCGCCATTTTTGTGAAAATCACCTCAAGGGTATATATATTTTATAAATTTATTGCACGAAATAAGTATACATATTTAATAATATGGAATCTATATAAAACTAATTAATAGAAAATGAAAACTGATTATTCTCTGTTTAGGATAGTCTCCATCTAACATGGCGCAGCCTGTTCTAAGATGGAGATTTTTTTTATCTTTTAAAGCATAAGTGGTTCTGTACTAATATAACAATAACATAAAAAAACTAAAACTACTTAATTATAAATGCCTAGCTAGTCAAATGTAAGAAATTAAAAATCTTTATTATACAAATATATGGTATGTGCCAAGAATACATGTTACTTAAACATAAATAATATAGTATAATATATATAATAAAAAACAAATATAAAGTAATAAAATACATCAAAATATAAATAATATGTGTACCAATTGTATGAAGTACTACGTTTTCTGATCTACAAATATATATTTTTTTAAATCTCTCTCTACACTATTTATATGCGCAGTTATTTTTATTTTAAAATTTGTTTTACATTTTGAGTCTTTTATATTTGGCAATAAATCATTAAATATTTTTGGAGCAATTACATTATATTGCTTTTTACCATAGGCGGTTGATACAAATGGAACAATACAGTTAATTTGTGTTGCTGAACGAGAGTTTATATTTTGTTGGGTTCTTTTGGCCTCACTTAATTTATCATAAAATTGAATATGTGCAGGTATATGGGATATGGAATTCCAATCGTCTATACGCTTAGTAGCTGCAAGACGTGTTGTAATATTACTCCTTTTTATTATTTGTATTATTTAAATTTTTTTAGTATCATTAATACACTAAATTTATTTGTCAATTTTTAAAATGTGTAAATGGGGCCTAAATTTCTAATTGTCTATGCGCTCTGTAGCTGCTAGACGTCCTGTAATCTAGCGCTTATCTGTTATAATTTTTTATTGATCTTAATTAAAAACGAGGAACTAGAATCCCAACCGTCCATGCGCTTTGTAGCTGCAAGACGTACTGGGATATTTATTTATTATATTGAGGTGATTTTCACAAAAATGGCGCTATATAAATTATCCAACTATACTATACATGATAAAGATTTATCAGAGTAAAATTTTTCACAATTTGACTTGCTCACAAGACGTTGGGAACAAAAAATTTAATTAGAAATGATGGAGATATATCTGTGATGTGATTTGCTAATTCAGAGAAACTATGCCGCTACCGATGGTTTTTGATCGGCGGCGGCGGCGGCCGTGGCGCGTCGGCGCACACATCTAATTCCAATGTTGTATGGAAGCCTATCCATCCGGAGCAGAGAACCATTCGACTATCGGATGTGTTACCGGAAAGGAATTTGTAAACGTTATTTTTGTTTTACTTCCGACTAATTAAATTCGTTCAATTCACACATGGCTTCTCGTTATTCAACCATTTCGAGAGAAAACAATGTGGTAGATTTTTTATACATACTGTGCGGTTTTAAGTAAAGTAAAAATAATAAAGAAAGTGTTTTTATTTGTCATTATTATCTCCCTTTCCGCACCCAATGGTGCATAGCGTACCGCATTTGTGTTTTTTAATATTTGTTTATTTAACTTTTTGTACATAATGTGAATGAGGAACTTCAGCCCTACGGGAAATTGGATACAAAAAATGTTTTCTTACGTGGGGTAAAAATTAGAGCATTAAATTGTACTGCAAAGTTTCTTGAAAATGTACAGAAAAAATAATAAAAAATATTTTGATAAAAACGCACTACTTAAAATGACGTCACTGGTTCATGTGAATCAACCTATGATCTGAGAGCTATGGAAGATTTCCGGTCTGCTTGGCGCTTCTGGACCAATGGGAAGAACTGAATGAGAATAAGCGGAAATGAACCTCTGACGTTACACGCGGAGTTATTTCAGAAATTCAAAACTTTGAAAAATCGTAGCGCCGATAATACGATGTATAAAAACTTTTTAAAAAAAAAATGACTTAGTTCAACAGTCTATTAACAAATATTTTTTTTTTTAAAAACCACTGAACGTCCTCATTGTGCATTGGCGGGCTTATCGCCAAATGGCAATTTCTTCCAACAAACCAATTGCCATAATAAACCAAATGCAGCGTTTTTCGATTATCTGTAACATGAAGGTAAATGATATATTATGAAATAAAAAATGTAACAAATGTAAACAATAAAAATTAAAATAAATTGAAAATTAAGGTTGTCAGTTTTTTGTTTCGGGTGCCAGTCCAGGAAAAATTAAATATGGCAGTTCAAAAAACCTTTAAAATCGATATATTATGTCCACCCTAGATTTCAAGAATGTTAGGCGAACGCGTCAACCGCTACAAAACGAGATCTACAGTCGATTTCATTATTTATCACTTTTACCCGAAAGCATTAATCGAGTCGAAAACACTCGTCCAGGGTTCTGGTTATATTTCACACACAGAACTGTATTTATCCGCCCTGACACAGAGACAAATATAGTCATTCCCTTTCCGCACCTGATGGTGCAAAGGGCACTGCAATGGTACACCAATCGCAGCGTATCTTGATCATTTTTGTTTTATGTAACAAAAATACCTTTATGTAGGTAAGGTGATCAGTCTTACTCTTCAGATACCAGTCCCCGGACTATAAAATATTCTATAGTCCTTAAAATATAGCTTGATTAGAATGACAGTTGTCAGCAAAAGTGACGACATAACTTTGTAGTAACGTCGAAGGAGGAATTTATATTGACACACAAAAAATCATTCGTATCTGGCATGTTAATTTATTTTTTTAATACAATGCTTGGCATATAAATCAACATGAATATATAAAATCAGCTTCAAAACTAAAAAAAAACTAACATAAACCTAATTATTAACGAAGTTTTATATAGTTACATCATTTTGCAAAAACGTTAGAGATGGGACAAATATATCAATGTAAATTGATCGAATAAAAAAATAATTCATTTGATGTTGTTCATGAAAAAAGTATAAATTTCTTATTTTTTGGTAAATAATTGTCTTGAACACACTATAACAGGCTTGTTTTTGCGTTTTTATATCAATTTTCGGAAACAGAGTTTCATGTTTGCATGAAAAAACAAATAAAATCGATTTGATCGGTACATGATTAGTGATCAGTAATTTCTCATCACTATTGACATTAGTTTGACAGCTGTCAATTTAATCAAGCTAAATTTCAAGTACTATAGTAATAGATAATCGTTTACCGATTCTAACATTTTGCACCTTTATGCATATTTAAAGTGGCACTACCCAAAATTATTAATTTCGAGTGTTTCGTGTGAAATATGATAACGTTTAAAATCATTCATTCGTCCCCAGCTAGAATACTGTACTGCTATTTGGTCACCTTACTATAATGCTAGTATTAATGGACTAGAGGATCCAACAAAAAATCTTTAAACAGGTAGACTTAACTTTTCTAACTATGCTGAAAGTATGCAATACCATAGAATAAACTCTCCGTCTAGATGGACAAGACAACATCTTCCGTTTAACACAGACAACGCGTCAACGAACTATTTAAAACAATCTAAAATCCCTTATGCGATAAGGTATTTTAGAATATGCGAGTAATATAACTATAGATTTACCGAGGCTGATATTTTTCATGACGATGAATGTATATTTGCGTCAAAAGTCATAGAAATATTGAGAGAAGCAGATATTTAATAAATTTCATTATTATTTATTTATTTATTTTATTAGGTCAACAAACAGTATGTACACATATATCGAGGCCAACGAAAACATTATAACTAACATAAAATTCGTTAGGGAGAAAATAATTAATTTTTAATTACAAGTATGCATTCTCTATCTGCCCTCATAATAATTTTACCGGAATGCGATCATATTTTTATCATAATTCGCGAAATGTCCGACAATCGACAGAGCCCCCATTTCTTCTCATTATCAAATGCGACAGTTATTTCCACTGCAAGACCTATTCAATTTAAACGCATTTCCAAGAATCGTTTTAATTTATCTAAAATTCTTCGTAAGTAGCTTGTGTAACGAACGAATGAGCGGTTAAATAACCGAATCTGTTGGTTTCAGGATTCGAATAACTTTCCTTATTTTTCAACATCAGGTCATTGACAGGTCGGTTAAGGCAAGTTTTGCAGTGTTAGAAAGTCATTTTATTAGTTTTATTAATTGATTTTGAATACTTGCCTATAAATATGTTATAAATAATGGGGAGTGTAGTACCAAAACTGTATAATTTAATACCAGATGAAAATCGTGTGGAAAAATACCTCAATTAATTTTTAAAATAGTCATTAAAAACAGCAAGTGAATTTTAAGTGTGCACATAAATATATTTTATTCTTCATTTATTATTAAACTATGTACTTACCTTTTATAAATGAAAAAAAGTAATGTAATGTAACCCGCAGAAAAGCTTCGGCTTTGCGGGAACAAAAATACAGTTATGTACGAGTATGTTACTTATTTGTTAAAATAAATCAAACTTAAATAATTAATTTGTTTTAAAAACATTTTTGAGAAAGGAATATAGAAGTCTAGGCATTTACAGGGCTTATGACCTGTCATTGGCTGGTTTAAGTGGCTATTTCAACTCTTTCATCTGTCGACTTTAGTCACTTAAATCACTTAAAACAGCCAACATGATTAAGAATTACGGAATTATAATTTTTTCAGAATTCATCATTTTATTGCAAAATCATCTCCTTAAAAAACTATCCATATAAGTTCCAATAAGTACTGTCACTTGAAATGAAACCCTTTTATAATGATTCTTGTTGCGTTCGTAAAGTAAAGGGTAAAGTTCTCAGTGCCTCGGAGTCACACGCCTTATTGAGATATCACTTAGCTTATTGACAAGTTAACACGATATGTAAAGCAGAACCAGACATCCTTCATTTACCGAAAACATTTGTTTAAATCTAATTTGTATCAATCAAACGAAGCTCCGACCTGTCAATTAAAATGAACAGGCATCGGGCCTCGTTCCTTATTTAAATTACAGCTTCCTGCGGTTGCCGCCCCTGCGCCAGCGCTGATGGACAAAACCAGAAAAAATACACAACTTTACTATCTTTCCGTGTTATCTCTGGTTATCTGTGATCGCCATTACGTAATTACGTAAACGGCGTTAAATAGTTAGAGGAAATAAATATGTATCCGCTTCCATCTTAATGAACGCCCTCCCAATTTGTTGTAATTATATCAAGTCGAGCCCGCGTGAAACTACACGAATTATAAAAAGATATTCAGTCAGATGTCATAATAAAGTCATAGATAAATTGATTACACTTACGTCTCTATTATCTTTTGACGCCTGGTGGTGTTTAATGGTGGTCATAACTGGCATGTATTCATATTTTAGGGGAAAAGTACTAGATGACTGTGTTTCTACCTACAAATAAACGAATCATTCCACATAAATTTTCATAAAATCTTGTACAAACCCAATTATTTAAGCATAGCCTATGTCACATCTCCCTTTGCCCCTCCGTATCCTAAATGTTTTACTACTAGATAATTTGTCTTTATGATTAATAAAGTATTTATTGCTTTAAAATATTTATGTGGAGGTGTCTACATTCAGTTTCAGCACCTATTATTTATTATTTATTTATTTATTTTACAGAAACAAACAGTCAACAATGATAATAATAACATCAAAAAGATAAGGGTTAAAGACAGACCAGCGAAATTTCTAAATAAAAATCATACACATCAAATTGTGGTGCATCAAAAGGGTGTGTTTGTGTGAATTTGTATGGGAGTAAGTGTTCATGTGTGTGTAAGCGTGAGCATCATTAAATAGCAAGTGGAAGCGTATCGCAGCCAAAAAGAATGAGTCTTAATTCATTTTTAAATAAATTAAGGGGCACGTTTATTAATAATAATAATAATAATAATAATAATGGTTTATTAACAAAAAATACAATTGCTTTATCTACTACATACATATTTAGGTAATAGACTTCTCTGGATTATGTCTAGTATGCCTAACTAGCAGGGGCGAATCGTCAAAGTAAGCGATTATGCACAGCTTACCATTATATTTGACTTTTAATAATAATAATCTATAGTAACCATGTTTATGGGAAAATAAATAAAGTAATTGGTATTTATTATAAATCACCGTTTATATCTTTCTACAAAAAAATATCTATGAAGTGCGCCCAGCGCCAGCGCCCAGCCCATTCTTACTAAACGATGAAACTAGCCGATTACCTCAGCTTATTCTTCCATACAAAAAAGTACACTGTATTTTTCGTCTTTAACCCAAGTCGGCTTTTTTAGTACTAAAACAAACTTGCAGATTACAAATATTTTTAGAAGATTCTCTATTTGGAAACTAGTATTTCGAACATTATTTCCGAAGGACTATTTTTCTTTGATGGGATACCGTTGACATATTATGTATCACATAGGACAGGTGGCGTTTGCAGTGGCCGTTTTAGGCATTATTCATTTAAAAGAAATCGGCCAGTGCTCAACTCTCGACAGTACTGTCGATGACAGATCATAATGAAAATATCTGTGAAATGTCACTGTGGTATTTGTTAATAAACTTTTGTACACGTATTGTATTAAAATATTGTAGAATAAAGCTACGTTTATCGCGTGGTTAATAATAATTGTTGTTTGAGTTGATTTTCACAGAACCACAAAAAAATTGTCATTTATAATTACATTACTTACATGTCATGTAAGTACTTATATGTAGTACAAATTAATGAACATTTTTAATAGATTACCTATAAAATAAATCACGGCTCGCCACTGCTAACTAGGTACAACCTGTTTTAAGGCAGACATTTTTATGCAAAAATAAACAATAGTATGACTACCTACTAGTTAATTTATTATAAAGTTATACAATATATACAGGGCGTCCCAAACTTATGGGACATGAAGGGGAAGTACCTTAAATATCGTAGATAGTGTATTTTGCTGAAAGAAGACTTTGTGTTACTTTTAAAAGTTAGTAATTCTGCATTCATAGATTTTCTAAAAGATACTTGCTTCGTCTGGGAATCGAACCGACTTAAATGTCAAAAAAAAATCACCCTACTTTTATGATGCCAATCGAAAGAATAGCTAAAAAATAATAACTTTGCTTAAGTAACATAGTATTTTAAAAGGAAGGAACAACGTAAAATGATTGAGTCCAATTTCAAGAAAGTTATTTATTGCCGACGACGAAGTTCGAAAAGTAGCGATATTATCATTCCAAAGATAGCATTGATTATTCGTAAATAAGTACCCACTTCATAAATTTTGTTCTTAAATTTGAAAATGGAACAGTGTGTGCGAGCGTTTGTTTTTTGGATATTGATCTGTTTAGTCTTAATTCACTTACACAAGTGTTATCGTATTAATTTATTGCGAACATGGCATATCAAGTAAGTTTTGATCTAATGGAAGCATATTTTTTGAACGATAAAGATATCTCTAGAAGTTTGCGGTGGTATAGCGTAAAATATCCTGATAGACAAATACCGTCTCGTAAAGTTTTGAAAAGGCTTGTGGACAATTTGAAAACTCTGGGACGTTTCGATAAACGCCCAAGAGAACCACAGCAAGAAAACCACATGATCAACGACGAAGAACTTGATATTTTAATTTACTTTTCGGCTTTTCCGAAAACATCGGTGAGAGAAGGAGAACTTGAAATTAGAGTTTCGAAAAGTAAAATACACCGTGTATTAAAAAAACACGGTTTTAAGAGTTATGTTGAAGGACGATTGGTTCAAAAATTACTTCCGGGCGATACAGAAAGGAGAAAAAAAATCTGTCTTGATATCCAGGCACGCTTGCTCGAAGATCCAAATTTTTGGATAATATTATTTGGACAGACGAATCTAACTTTAGCAATAACGGTATGTATAACCGCAACAATAATCGTATTTGGTCTAAATAAAATCCCCTACGAGTCACTGAAACGAATAACCAAGTGCGTTTTTCACTCAACTGTTGGTGCGGACTTTTAAAAAACCGGGTTTTCTTAATCAACTTTTACCAAGGAACCTTGAATACAGAAAAGTATTTAGGAATGTTTCAAATTTTAAGGGATGAGATAAGAAATCTTTCCGCGGAGGAGCAAGAAAACTTAATTTTCCAACAAGATGGAGCTCCGGCTCATAATAGTCTGAGAGCAGCAGATTTTCTAAATGAATGTTTTCCTACATGGATTGGTACAAATGGACCTATTAGATAGCCGGCCAGATCCCCGGACCTTACACCATTGGATTTCTTCTTTTGGGGATACGTGAAAGATATGCTATACAAAAAGCGATACGAGAACTTGGGCGAGTTGCAAACAGAATTGATCCATATCACATCGAGTGTTCACCATAAAATGATAAGAAAATCAACAGGCAGCGGACTCATTAAAAGATTGGCGATTTGCGTAAGACAAGAGGGATCACATTTTGAGCATTTAATTTATTAATTTACAAAAATACTTACTTAATTGACTACGGCACTTTCATGTATGTTTTTAATTTGATTAAAATGATTAATTTCATGTTGTTCCTTTTTTTAAAATACTATGTTACTTAAGCAAAGTTATTATTTTTTAGCTATTCTTTCGATTGGCATCATAAAAGTAGGGTGATTTTTTTTGGACATTTAAGTCGGTTCGATTCCCAGACGAAGCAAGTAATTTTTAGAAAATCTATGAATGCAGAATTACTAACTTTTAAAAGTAACATAAAGTCTTCTTTCAGCAAAATACACTATCTACGATATTTAAGGTACTTCCCCTTCATGTCCCATAAGTTTGGGACGCCCTGTATACTATTTATTGTTTAAAAATGATTTTTAGTAAGTTTTCCGATTTTTCTCTACCTAAATCCAGTATCCATTTTATTACAAACTTGTTAAATATAATTCGGGTCATGGTTTTGTAATGTTCGGGTATTGAATATTTTGGGGCCCAGAAACCTGAAATTTCTTTGCCAGAATTCAGAATTAGTGTGGGAGTGTTCCTTTTATAATTTTATTTTACTTTATTTTATTTATTGTTTTTTTATTTTTGCACCACAACAGGCCAAGAGGCCCAATTACAGTGGTGAATTACATCACAGATCACCCAGGCTTGAGAAAAATCACATTCTAATTTTTGTGTTCTCACCGGGAATCGAACCCGGAACCTTCCGTGCGTGAGTCAAGCGTCTTGACCACTACACCACGGAGGCCGCCCTCTTATTGGTTGGTTGGAAGAAATTGCCATTTGGCAATAAGCCCGCCAATGTACAAATAACATTATGTACAAAACGTTAAATAAATAAATAATGAACAACTCATCGTGGTTGTAGAACAACGATCTATCTAACTAACCCAAGTATCAAATGATACATAGTGTTTAAAACTGTATGGACATTTTGTTCATTATCTCTGTTTATAAACAATTCCGTAAACCGTGTAGAGTGCAAGTACTCATATTTTTGCTCTCGCTTTAAATTCAGTTAGTAAAGCTTAAAGGTGCATATTTACGATTGTTTTTAAACATACGTATTTATAAGGAATCGATCTTTGCCTGGTGAGATATTTTACAATTAGTTTACTTGTAATCTCGAAGGATTTGAAATTTTATGCGAAAAAAATCTGTGTTGAGTCTACCTACATTAGAATAAATCATATTGTCCCGGCTGAGGTCTATTTGACAGCGCCGCATTGAGTAGGTACTTGCTAGCTAAGTCCGCTACAAACTCAGGCGAACACAGCAGTGCCATTTTTCAATTAAAAAAAACGAAAAAGTATTTTATACTTTAAAAAAAAAAAAAAATAATAAAAAGTAAATATGGAAGCTCAATCCTTCGTTGAATATGCTAAGCGTGCTATAAATGCATTGACTACACTGCTAATGGATCCTAATAATAAATTTACAAAAGAACAACTCGGGAAAGTAGTCCCAAAAACCAACGAAATTTTGTGCACAATAGGACAAATGGCAGTAAAGATGAGCGCATTAGAGACTGAGGTTGCTACGATTAAGAAGTATTCCTCTTCAACTAATATCGACGTATTTAATATCTGTGATCTAGTATCCGAAGTCCAAGATAGAAGTTACAGGGAGAAAAATATTGTTTTATGTAACTTACCTGAGAGTCAATCTACGACCCGTGCCACAGCTATTAAGGAAGATGATTCTGCTGTCAAGAAAATACTGTCTGAGCTTGATTCCTCTGTTCAAAGTCAAGAAATAAAAATATACCGACTTGGAAGAAATACTGGAGAGAGGCCTCGAGCAATTAAAGTTGAATTTTTGGAGGTCAAATGGTCACGACTACTACTGAGTAGGAAGCACCTTTTAAAAAATAATATTCGCATGTACCAGGATCAGTCTTCATTACAAAGGAAACAGCTTATCGAACTTCGTAATGAACTTGATAGTAGGAAAGCAAGCGGCGAGACTGATATCACAATAAAATACATAAATAACAATCCTAAAATAGTAAAGATGTTTACAAAAAACGACAATCCATCAAACTCTACTATCAAAATGTAAGGGGGGTGAGAACAAAACTACAGACACTTAAAACTGCATTACCAACTACGGATTTCGACATTTACTCATTTACAGAAACATGGTTGAACAACAACATCGACAATACCGAACTTGGTTTTAGCAATCACCTGATATATAGAAATGATCGGGATAAACTTGCTTCTAACAGATCTCGTGGAGGAGGAGTTTTGATTGCAGTATCGACTAAGTTCTCATCACGAATGCTCAAATGTAAAAAACAAAATTTTGAACAAATTTTTGTAATGATTTCATCAAAACGAGAAAAAATAATAATAGGCTGTGTGTATATTCCCCCTTCGTCTGATACGCAAACCTACAAAGATCATTATTTGGAGGTGGAATGTCTACGAAGGCGGTACCCTGAGGCCACTATAGTTTTGACGGGTGACTACAACTTACCCAATATACAGTGGGATCCAGATGGTATCAACACTAAATCTAGTGATGGCATAGACCATGGGTCAAGTGAGATAATTGAAATGTCAATGTTTTTAAATCTCCGTCAAGCAAATTATGTTTATAATTGTCTTACTCGTCTCTTGGATCTTGTTTTTTCTAATTCAGATAACATTTCAGTGCAACTTGCAAATGAAAATATTTTACCAATTGATAGATACCATCCACCTTTATGCATTAATTTTGGAACCCTTATTTTAGCAAAGTACAAAACCTCTGATGTTAGATTAAATTTTTTTAAAGCAGATTTTCCTGCCATTAACTCATTTATCCTTAGCAGTGATTGGAACTTTTTAAATCAAAATTTAAATGTAGACGATATAATTGCACAATTTTATCATATCCTTGATACTGCCATTGAGTCATCTGTGCCTAAAACTAAATTCATAGCAAGTCATTTTCCAAAATGGTTTAGTAAAAAACTTATTGAAGTTATACTACATAAAAAGATTGCTCATAGTAATTTTAAAAGGTCTCGAGACATTAAAGATTATGAAGAATTTTCGAAATTGAGAATTTTGTCTAAGCAGCTTTCTAAAACCTGTTATCAAGACTGTGTAAGTAAATTTGAAGTCGATGCTGCATCTAAGCCGCAACATATTTTTAAATTTTCCAAGATTCTTAACAGTAGGGAATCTGGAATTCCGTCCACAGTGTATTACAAACGCAAAATGGCAGACACACCACAGGAAGTTGCCAATTTATTTGCTGATTACTTTAGCAGTGTTTATAGTTCTACTTCTAATTCTAGGTTACACATTATTGATAATACAGATTTAATTGATTTTAACGACTGTGTATTTACTGATTCTGATGTAAAAAAGGGGATTTGTGCCTTAGATCCAAAAAAAAGCGCTGGGCCAGACAATATCCCTACACTTCTTCTTATACAATGTTGTCCCTCTTTAACTGGTCCACTTACAAAAATTTTTAACTTGTCCTTGAAAACTGGAAACTTTCCCAAGAAATGGAAAATCTCATACTTAACTCCCATTTATAAAAAAGGAGATAAAACTGACGTCTCCAATTACCGACCCATTTGTATTCAGTCAGCCATTCCAAAGTTACTGGAATCTGTTTTGCTAACTAAGTTCACCAATGAAATTAGTAAAGTTATCACTCCGTTACAACATGGTTTCATAACTGGTAGATCAACTCTCACAAACCTTATGTTGCATCAGAATCGGTTGATCACATCAATGGAGAGACGTCATCAGACTGATACAATTTATACTGACTTTAGTAAAGCGTTCGACAAGGTTTCTCATACAATTTTAATACACAAACTTAGTTCATTGGGAATTACTGGTAATATCTTGGAATGGTTTAAAAGCTACCTGTCATCAAGGAAAATCTTAGTAAAAGTATTCGGTTATAACTCGTATCAGTTTGAGGCATCTAGTGGGGTACCCCAAGGCTCCCACCTGGGACCAGTACTGTTTTCTTTGTTTGTTAATGACATTGTGTCGATATTTGAGAAAGTAGACATTCTTCTCTTTGCCGACGACCTTAAAATTTCAAAAACTGTTACCTCTGATACCGATTGTGGAGTTCTTCAGTCTAATTTGGTAAGGCTGTACAACTGGTGCCAGAAAAATGAACTTTATTTAAATGTCGACAAGTGTTGTGTAATATCATTTACAAGAAGTAAAAAACCCATAATATTCGATTACAACATTAATAATATCAATCTGGGAAGAGTTACACAAATAAAGGATTTGGGGATAGTTTTTGACGAAAAATTGACATTTATTCCTCACATTGATACCATCACTAATAAGGCAATGAAATGTCTTGGATATTTGCAGCGAACCGTTAAGGATTTTAATTCCATCACTACCCTCAAAGTGCTATTTACTGCCTTGGTTAGAAGTAATTTAGAATTCAATTCAACAATTTGGTCACCTTATTACAATGTTCATATTTTAAAGTTAGAAAGAGTACAACGTAAATTCCTTAGATTCATCAATTACAAACTTAATATACCCGCTGAAAATATTGATTATGATAATTTATTATGTACACTAAATATGTCAACTCTATGTAAAAGAAGAATTATAAATGACTTATTAAATTTATATAAAATAGCGAATGGCGTATTGGACGTCCCGGAATTAACTAGTGTTATCAGCTTGAAAGTACCTCTTCGAAATACTCGGCAGCTAACGTTATTTTTTGAATCTCCTGGCAGTCACAATTATTATTACAATTCACCAATACCTAGACTACACCGGCTAGGTAACGAGTATGGTGAGGTTGATATATTTTGTCTGTCTTTATATAAATATAGGTTAAGTATTCAAAAGGTTATAAATTAATTTATGTAAAATTTCTTAATATTTTTCTTTTTTTACTATTTCTTTTTCTCATGTATCTCTTTAATAATGTATAAACTTATATGTATGTATATGTATGCGTGTATGTTTTCATATGTAAATTTTTTAAATATTTTTCTATGTACCATATACCTATGTTGGTACATTTCCTGATTTTTACTTATTATTGTATCTTTTAGCTTTTCTTATGTTATCTTTTATTTTTACCAAATTTACATACTTATGTTCCACTGCTGCACTTAAATGTAATTTCTAAAATATGTAAAAGCCCATTGGGCGTGTAAATCAATAAATAAATAAATAAATAAAAATAAATAAATAAAGGTCTTCTTTGTTTATTCTCAAATGTAAAAATATTTTTTAAAAAGGTATTTTATTTTATTTTATTTGGGAAATCAACAGTTTTACATACATATTTATAGGAACATACATATTTATATTAACTAACAGATATAGTATATAAACTCAGAACTAATAACAGATTTCCACAAAGTATACAAAGTTAGTAAAGAAAATATATTACATATTCAATAAATACATATAAGTTAATACATATAAAAATGTTATTTTCATGTACTCGTAAATATTTTTCAATTATCAAAGAATTTATATTTTTTTAAGAACAGTGATTTATTGTAAATTTGGACTAGGACAAGAATGCTTGAAGAGAGGATAATGAGGGGAAGGGAGATGTACATATTTATTATTATAATATCTACTAAGTTACATAATGCATTTTTAGTGTAAATTTTAAATCTGCCAGAGTGATGTTAGTGTAATCTATATCTTTAAATTTTGTATTGTACACTGAAAAAGTCCTACGAAAAAAAGCATTTTTAACATACGATGTTTTACTTATTGGTACATGAAACAGGTGGTACCGTCTACAAATCCTGGCTGGCACATGTATTGTTATTAAACTAAAACTCAAGTCAACTATTCCTGTCATAATTTTGTAAAGCAGTAGTTGGTCCGCACACACTCTGCGGTATTGTAGATAAGTGATTCCATGGTAGGTGGAGGTAGTGAGAGTTGATACATAAGAAATACCGGTTTTGTATTTTAGGTACTTTATAATTGATATTGTTAAGTGTCCTCGGCACGGGTAACCCCAGTGAGGTCACATTATTTTTATTATTAATTATAGTTTATAATGGAAAAAAATATGAATAAATAAATAAATATACTCTTGTCCTTATTAAGTTGTTGCATAAAGTCCAAAAAAATTAAATCACTTGTTCTACGATCATAACGAACTTTAATATCGTATTTAATTATTATTTCTTATGTAAAACATTTAAGCTCAACACGTGTTTGAGCTGAAATGCACTAAGCTCAAAACGAATATATTTTTCATATTGAAATCGTAGAATTAAGAATAGTCTAGAAAGAGCGTAGAATCATATTTAAATACATCTGACTGTGTCCAAAAACGCCCCCACTTTGCCCCATTTTCGCCGCGCGCATTCGTGAAGTCGCCGCGCATTGTTGCCAGATGGTAAAAAATATAATCACAACACGAATGTAAGGTAAAAAAAAAAAGCAATTTGTTAATTTCTCTAAAATTTTATTGTGCACGCGGAAACATTGATTGACACAACAGAGTAGATAAGTAAAGGGTCATTTAATAGGAGTGATTGAATTAATGATCGTTGAACTTACAATATAAAACAAATTTTATTTTACATAAAACTGATATTTTTATATCATGTTAAATCATATTGTATGTTTTAAAGATAATGTCGGTCGAATGTCCACCACGGCGTTGTTTAATCCGAGATCCAATTTTCATTAGTTCTTTCATTAGATGAGCAAAGTATATATATATATATATAGTTGGATAATTTATAAAGCGCCATTTTTGTGAAAATCACCTCAAGGGCGCTGTACAATTGATAAATATCCCAGTACGTCTTGCAGCTACAGAGCGCATGGACGGTTGGGATTCTAGTTCCTCGTTTTCAATTAAGATCAATCAAAAATTATAATAGATAGGAGGTAGATTACAGGACGTCTTGCAGCTACAGAGCGCATAGACAGTTAGAAATTTAGCCCCCATTTACACATTTTAAAAATTGACAAATTAATTTAGTGTATTACAAAATAATAATAATATGAATAGTAAAAAGGAGTAAGATTACAACACGCCTTGCTGCTACTAAGCGCATAGACGATTGGAATTCTAGACCCCGTTTACAAAATTAAGGTATTTTAAAGTTGATATATTAAAGCTAGATAACCAATCATCGTGCAGCTACAAAGCGCATGGATGAGAGGAATTCCAGCAAAGTTAAAACAATATCAATAAATTTATAAAAAATAGAGTATAGTAGTAAATTGGTCAAGTGTTCATACCAAGAAGTAAGCAATAAAAAACTAAATAAATCAAACACTGTTTCAACTCCATGGGTAACAAAGGGAGATAGATGTCCGAAGAGAAGCTTTTGTAGACAGTAGGTAGGTATCATCGCCATGTGGCCCGCTGGCTGGTAGATAGTTTCTGGAAACGCAAAGTAGGGTAAAACAAAATACTACCCGGGCAACATTAACGTAATGACCATTTAGTTTTCTTTGACAATCTGACAGATGAAAAAATATATTTTTTTTACGTAATGCATTTGCTACTTATACGTGCATTAGCTACTTACACATAAAATGTGATTTCATCCTGTTTCTTTTTGATACCAGCAGTATTTCTACACTTTAAAACGTTACAACTCGGCATAGTTGAATTCAAATCGGGAGTTGCGTACTGAGCGACGTCTACAAAAAAAACTAATGGGCCAAAACGTAAAACTACTCGTTTATAAGTAGTTTAGTCACCCTCTGTTTAATGCGCGTATGCGGTTTCTGGACTATTCTTAATTCTATGATTGATATGAATTTAAAAAAAAATCTAAACGATTTTAGATGAAATTGTTGTATAGAATCTCTGACCTGTCGCTGATTCTAATCTAAGGTTTTATAAACAGCTATATATAAAAATGATTTTGATTCCCAGTGATATAAAACCTTTTATCGGTTAAAAATCACCCATTTGGTCAATTATCTTAATAGATATTCGCATTCTTGGTGTCGTGTTGTGTTTATTCGGCACGGGCGTGTTTATGTTGTTTTGAATGTGCCCAAATTATCCCATAAAATAAAACGTGGACTAAATCTAAGCTATAGAAACAGTTAACTTTAATGGTTTTACAGTTAAAAGACTAAATTGGATTGCGAACCCCATGAAAAGTAAACAGTCGTGAGGAATTCGTATTGGAGAGAATACAGTATAGAGCTACCCCAGATTAAAGATAATATAAAGATAGAATCTATCCCTATTGCTAATGGATTTTTAAATAGCTTGTAGAAAAACTGAAATGGAATCGAATGCATTAAAAAAGTAAGACCGGTATTCAATCATTTATTTGTTATTTTATTTAAGGGGGTTCTCTGGTTTGACAGTCGGATTTTTAAGCAATTTTTGGGATTTTTTTATGAAAACCAATGAAGAGATAGACTTTGGAGATTTTATCATTTACTAATAAGTGTTTCAAGAGTATACATATAAATTTTTAGCTAAATATATTCATCTTTAACCGGCCACTTAAACCAGCCAATGACAGGTCATAAGCCCTGTAAATGCCTAGACTTCCATATTCCCTTTTCAATAATGTTTTCCCTTCTCTGTTGCCATGAATTTAAAAATAAAAATATTCATTAAAACCAAAGTTATAGCGCTCTGGAGACACCTCCCTCGAAAAAATGGACGCTCTCTCCCTCCTCAAAATCAGCTGATTGGCTCATATAAAACTAAAAAAATTGGCGGTGTTTTAATCTGAAGGCTTATATTAACGGAATGGACTATTATAAAAAGAAAAATTTTAAAATTTGATTTTCGATAGACTTTGGAACAAAAATTTCGAATTTCATGTATTTTTTTTTCAACTTTTTGTTAAAAATTTTTTTTTTATAATAATATGATAAACGATCATTTTATGCGTCTATATATGCTGAGTCGATTCTATAAATTTAAAGTGAATCGGCCAAGCCGTTCTCAAGATATGAAGGAGGAAAGTTTGGAAAACATAGTATTGAGAAAAACACGTTTGAAGTTTCAAGTACAGTTACAACTCATGCCAGCGCTCCGAGTACCTGCAATCACAAACAAGTACCTAGGTACCTACTTATCAATGAAAAGTCTTTTTCCAAACTAATAGCAGGCAAGCCAACGTTCGGGCAGGATAACGTCTGTCGGGTCCGCTAGTATATATGAATATATATACACAGTGTTATTTTTACTTCATACAATGTTGGTATGTTAATATGTGCCCCATTTTAAAGATTCAAAAGATTCAAGTAGAACCACCCTTTTGATCAATATTTCATATCGACTTTCCCAGTAATCGAATCCGGTACCTCAAGTATGGTAGGCGAACGCGGCAACCACTACACCACGAAGCGGACCAATGTCTACTCGATTTCCTTTTTCAGGATTTTCACCCGAGAGTCGAAGCCATCGAGTCGAAAACACGCTCCCAGGATTCTGTTTATTTATTTATTTATTTATTCTATTTATTTATTTACTATCATATATATATATATATATAAGAAGATTACGAAATGTAATAGATATAAAAAGTAGTGTTCTTATATATAAAACAATCATATTTCCACACATAAATTACTGTTCTTTCATTCTTTTTTTATCTAATGAAGGAGAAATTAAAAATGTACAAATTCTACAAAATAATGCGATGAGGATTATACTCAAAAGAAATATCTATTCTAATATATATATATATAGTTGGATAATTTATAAAGCGCCATTTTTGTGAAAATCACCTCAAGGGCGCTGTACAATTAATAAACATCCCAGTACGTCTTGCAGCTACAGAGCGCATGGACGGTTGGGATTCTAGTTCCTCGTTTTCAATTAAGATCAATCAAAAATTATAATAGATAGGAGCTAGATTACAGGACGTCTTGCAGCTACAGAGCGCATAGACAGTTAGAAATTTAGCCCCCATTTACACATTTTAAAAATTGACAAATAAATTTAGTGTATTACAAAATAATAATAATATGAATAGTAAAAAGGAGTAAGATTACAAAACGCCTTGCTGCTACTAAGCGCATAGACGATTGGAATTCTAGACCCCGTTTACAAAATTAAGGTATTTTAAAGTTGATATATTAAAGCTAGATAACCAATCATCGTGCAGCTACAAAGCGCATGGATGAGAGGAATTCCAGCAAAGTTAAAACAATATCAATAAATTTATAAAAAATAGAGTATAGTAGTAAATTGGTCAAGTGTTCATACCAAGAAGTAAGCAATAAAAAACTAAATAAATCAAACACTGTTTCAACTCCATGGTTAACAAAGGGAGATAGATGTCCGAAGAGAAGCTTTTGTAGACAGTAGGTAGATATCGTCGCCATGTGGCCCGCTGGCTAGTAGATAGTTTCTGGAAACGCACGTGTGTAGTACCTTTTGTTCCAATGACTAAATGTAGAAAGAATGCACAAAGAAATTGGCTTGCTCACAGTAAAGCAACAAATTAAATATAATGTAGCAATTTTTATACATAAAATAATTAAGGAGATGAATAAAATAAAAACAATAATAAATTTTAACCAACAATGTCATGCATATGAAACAAGGGGTAAAAAAAAAGATATGATTACCAATGAGGAGAAAAACAGAATCTCAACTCATTGTATAAGGGATTGAAGCTGTACAATGAGTTACCTGAAGAAATAAAGGAGATAAAAAAAGGTTCATATTAGTTCTTAAAATGTTATGAACTAACTTAATAAAGCATAAATATGTATTTAAAATTAAACATTTATACAAACTTGCTTTGACTGTCCAACTAGGGTGGTTATTTTCCCCGTTCTAAGACAGTCACATTATAAATACAATAATCAAGACAAAGAAAAATCAAAATAAAATCAATATTTTTAGAGGGTAGTAAACATAGTAAAAAAAAACACTGTGAAAAACGAAGTAAAAGTCATAATGAAAACATAGTAAAAATTAATAAGGATCTCTAAAATTCAATTTAAAAAAATTAAAAAAACAAATATGGACATGTGTTGGCCATCTAACAGCCATTATCAACACACACAGAACTGTATTCTTATTACGCCTTAACTTATGTTTACCCATGTATATTTTTTAAAATGTTGTTAATTGCTGTTGCGGCAATTAAGTAAGTAGTAAACATGTCAGCATGTCACCTTCTCAGCAACTTCTGTTTCGTATCGACACTTGACATTCGACAGTGCGTATCACAAGTAGTTTGGCTGACAATCTTGACAATCTGTCAAGTGGAGTTGCATGGCAATACGAGAAAAAAATATTCGTGAGAATATTGGCTGCAAGTTCTCTTCAATAGGGGTAGCTATCATATCTCGGGAACTCGGTAAAAAAACGTTTAAAAATATATTTTACAGGAAAGCGAGTACACACACAACTTGATTAGTAAATCAACGTTTTTTTTGTATTTATTTTTATTTAAGAAGGCAAACATGAACAGAAAATATTTTTAAAAAAATAATGAAACCCAGTAAACCGCAAAACTGGCTTTATTTTTCCTTCACAAAGAAAAACGTTAGAGAAATGATATAAATTTAAAAAGTAATAAAAGCATTATTAAGAACTAAAAGCATACGTATTTTTTTATACAAAATTTATTTACAAAAATTTAAATAGATGACTGTTAACATAAAATAATAATCAATATAAATCCTTGTTACTTTGATCCAAAAATGAGTTTTTTTTTTTTTCGGAATATTTTTGTATATTTATTATAGAGCATCGCCTTTGCTTCAAATGTATCAATATCAACATATTACAACAGAGATGAAGAACATTTAAGAGAAGGTAATATAGAAGAAGATGCCTATACTTCTATATTACCTTCTCTTAAATGTTCTTCATCTCTGTTGTAATATGTTAATATAAACAGCTCCCCAGGGAGTTGAATCCAGTCCTTGTCTACAAAAATTTGGACATACTCAAAATATTGTTGATAAATTACCTGGTCCATGAAGAAGTAGAGAAATTGAAAAAATATTTTTTTCAGGCGTTGCCTAGTATGTAGGTGAAATAATTCAATTAAATGAATCTCACCCGCATAAATAAAGGTTTCAGCTCTTTAACTTCACAAACATCAACAGATGAAAGAATTGAATGAATATAGATGTTCAAATATAGGCAGAATGGTGAATGTTACAAAGTGTGTAAAGTGGCCACTTAAACCAGCCATTGACAGGTCATAAGCCCTGTAGATGCCTATAGTTCTATATTACCTTCTCTTAAATGTTCTTCATCTCTGTTGTAATAAGTTAATATAAACAGCTCCCCAGGGAGTTGAATCCAGTCCCTGTCTACAAAAATTTGGACAAACTCAAAATATTGTTGTATCAATATCACTTCTGTTTGAACAAAATTGAATGTTTTTAAATTGCCATATTTAACATTTGGTCAAGTCCCTCACTTCAATTTAGAAACTTCAGGAATTAAAAGTCACATTTACTAAATTTTAACAAAAGTGGACGTGTTTTGAAGATTACCTCCTAACTTATTCGGGACCATTTCCGGATACTTAACTCATAATCATTTTGGATTTGTGCCATTATTATCGCTCAGGTTCGCTGTGATGATTGTGATGACGATGATCAAGTATACCTGCTAATATAGAGAGTTTTGCTGTCACTGTACTTTTGTAGTTTTGGTTTCCTTTCCCCAAAGCGGTTCTGATCAGAAAGATCTGGATTAGTTGTTTCAGAAACCAGGACGATCGACAATCCACTTGGCGCCATTGTTTCGCTCACTTAGCCAATCAAAAACCACAAAGAGACACGCTAACATTAGGTATACTCAGTAGTCCCTTAAGTGTCTCTCAAAACTCTTAACTCAATTGAAAATATTAAAAGGAACTGACCAAGAATGTTTGCCAAGGGTTTTCATCCCAAATCGCCTCTTTGGAAAAACAGTGACTCTTAGAATTAACGAATAAAAACGAAATTATGGTAAATTACTTGCTTTTTTGAATAAGTCGTTTGATTTTAGCTAAGAATCTTCGACTAAACGGCCAATTAAAATTTTGAATATATCTAAAAAAAAAAATTTTATTTTATTTTATTGGGTAAACAAACAGTATGTACAAAATAAATTGATAAATTATTTCTTATAAATTTAAATTATGTTAAACATAACAAATGTAAAATATAAGAAATTAAAAAAATGTATACAATTGTGACAATGTATATAAATTTAGGTCAAAAATTATAGAAATTTTGAGAGAAGCAGACATTTAACTTTATTATCAATATTATATTTTAAAAAAATATTTCGTTTCTTTTACATTTATTATATTGAACATAATTTAAATTATTGTATTAAGTGTAAACAATTTTTGGTGTGTGCATGAGTTTCTTACACTAATATACAAAGAAATTGGCAATATATGTGTACATACTGTTTGTTTACCTAAATAAATAATAATGAAATTAATTAAATATCTGCTTCTCTCAATATTTCTATGACTTTTGACGCAAATATACATTCATCGTCATGAAAAATATCAGCCTCGGTAAATCTATAGTTATATTACTCGCATATTCTAAAATACATTATCGCATAAGGGATTTTAGATTGTTTTAAATAGTTCGTTGACGCGTTGTCTGTGTTAAACGGAAAATGTTGTCTTGTCCATCTAGATGGAGAGTTTATTCTATGGTATTGCATACTTTCAGCATAGTTAGAAAAGTTAAGTCTACCTGTTTAAAGATTTTTTGTTGGACCCTCTAGTCCATTAATACTAGCATTATAGTAAGGTGACCAAATAGCAGTACAGTATTCTAGCTAGGGACGAATGAATGATTTTAAAAGTTATCATATTTCACACGAAACACTCGAAATTAATAATTTTGGGTAGTGCCACTTTAAATATGCATAAAGGTGCAAAATGTTAGAATCGGTAAACGATTATCTATTTCTATAGTCCTTGAAATTTAGCTTGATTAAAATGACAGCTGTCAAACTAATGTCAATAGTGATGAGAAATTACTGATCACTAATCATGTACCGATCAAATCGATTTTATCAGTTTTTTCATGCAAAAATGAAACTCTGTTTTTGAAAATTGATATAAAAACGCAAAAACTAGCCTACTATAGTGTATTTAATACAATTATTCACCAAAAAATAAGACATTTTATACTTTTTTCGAGAATATTATCATTTTTTTATTATTTTTTATTCGATCAACTTACATTGACCAATTTGTCCCATCTCTAACGTTTTTGCAAAATGATGTAACCTTGTAAGCACGTCGTTAATAATTAAGTTTGTTATAGTTTTTTTTTAAAAGTTTTAAAGCTGATTTTATATATTTGTGTTGATTTATATGTGAAGTATTGTATAAAAAAATAAATTAACATCCCAAATACGAATGATTTTTCGTGTATCAATATAAATCACTCTTTAGACGTTACTACAAAGTTATGTCGTTACTTTTTCTGACAAATGTCATTTTAATCATGCTATGTTTTAAGGACTACAAAGCAAAAACACGCAAAAGGAAATTTTTACAGTTAAGATTTTTTAGCTTAGCAGGGCAGTATAGGTACTAGGTACTGACAAAAGTTATTGTAGGGTTAAATAAAATCAACGAAAAAGGAAAAAATGAACAAGTAAAATGCGTTTTTTTAGAATGACATTTCGGATGTAAGTGTGAATAAATATATTTGTTACTTTGAGTCTTAACTTTACTCCAAAAAGGATAGTAAAACGTCATACCATTGGGTTCGTGCATAGCGCTTATCAAATGGACTTACCTTGATTTGTTGATTTAATTTAATAAACATAAATTTATTAGGATGATAATAAAAGGTTCGGCGATAATTCTTAGTCTATTTCTGCCTTGATTAATGTTTTGAACCTAGTTTAAAGTTCATCTGGATCAAGTCGTATTGTAAGCTATCAGAACCCACACACCTCTGCTTGATTTCAAACCATTGGATATGAAGTGACCCCTCAGTGCGTTGTTATATATCATAATATTAATTTGTCTTACAAAATTAACGATAAACATTTATAATGAGGTTAGAACAGATCAAATTTGATATTTTTCCCCTCTGATATAAATTATATTGGAGTTTAACGAAACACGTTTAAAATTCTAATTAGTTAGAATCAATGACGCGCAATTTCTGTAATGTAAAATATAATGTATTTGATTAATAATAAATAATCAATAGGTACAACCAATGAATAGATTTACAATCATGGATTATAGAGTAAAATAAAAAAATACTGACACGAAAACATATCCATAGTTAATGATTTTGTTTAATTATACCAGGGTACGTATTCTGATGTGAAGTTAAAATTAAGTTTTCTGTATGAAAAATAGAGTTTGTTTACAATTTTTTATTCTAAACGTGTTTAAACGGGAGTTAACATTTAGTGATGCTACAAAAAGTATAACAATAGTTAATAACTGGTTGGAAAATAATTTGCTTAGTTTAAATCAAGAAAAAACCATGTATTTGCCCTTTCAAATCTCTAATAAGACTGGCCCTTCACAAAATTTGTCCATTAAATTACACGATTTAAATTGTAATATAGATATCTGTAATAAGTGTTACAACATTAGCTCAGGTGAAAGTTATAAATATCTGGGTATCCACATAGATTATAGGCTAAAATGGGAAACACATATAGCTAAATTAACAGACAAAATCAGATATTTATCTTACGTTTTCCAAAGATTAAAAAATATTTTAACTTATGAAAAATTAAAAATGCTGTATTACGCTCTAATTCAGTATTCTGTTACATACGGCATAATTGGATGGGGTGGAGTTTTGGACGCACATAGTCACCCTGTAGAAATCGCACAGAAGAGTATAGTTAAGATAATGTACAAAAAGCATAGACTATTTCCTAGTAACGAATTGTACATAGAGAGCGGACTCCTTAATTTAAAAAAGTTATATTTATTACAATGCTTAAAATATGTACACAAAAATAGGGAATTGTTTGGCAATAATTTAAATAGGACTAGTAGCAGATCAGAAAGTGTACTGTCGGTTCCAGGATGCAGAACTAAGTTCGCACAGAGACACTCTTTCCATGTTGGTCCAAGATCTTTTAATCTCCTACCCAAGGAAATACAAAATATAGAATCCCTTCCAAAGTTTAAAGTGGCTTTGAGGACTTGGATCAGCATGGAAAATACAGATATACACCTATTGTGAAAGAGTCGTACAACAGCATATTCTAAACTTTGATGTCTTAATTACATTGTTTATGTCATTTTCCTGTTATTTCTGTATGATTTTTAATGGCATTGTCATATTTGTGTTTGTATACCAAAAAATTCACCAAAAACAATAAAAAGGGAATGGCCCACGCTCAGACGTTTAAGTCTTTGTGGGCATTTTTTCCAAATTTAAGGCTATGTTTATTTTTGGAATATGTATTTTTTCTCTTTTTCTCTTCTAATGTTTAATAAATATAATGTATAAAATATGTAATTTAATACATGCATAATATGTAACAGTATGGAAAAATAAACAAACAAAAAAAAAAATTATCGGTTACCGACGAAGATACTTTGAAATTTCATACAAACATACAAACTTTCGTACATAAATATCGATATTAATTTATACCGTCTGAGTATATGCCGATGAAGATAGCCGTTCATAATCGCGGCCTTGAGCTGCATTCGGGGAGACTAGATATACATTCTACCAAAAATGGCTATCCTTCAATTTTTGTATTTAACGCACAAACTGACATTGGTCATAAAAACGATAAGCTACCATACCATTGACATATAATACATAGACATCCCCTATACAGTCAATATTTTTTTTTAAATGACACGAAAACGTATCCATGTGTACACCAGTGTTACTAAGTACATTTAACGAGCGTGCATATGCTACCAAAAAGGATACTAATTTTTGGTACATATTCAATATCTCTATTTGTGCTATTTTCCCACTGACACTTCCCCATCGCAGGTTTCGGCTGAGCCGAAGTTTCGACCAATTGTTGGCCGAAACCACGGCGAAAACCACCGAAACTCGTTTTATTGGCTGAAGCTGGCCGAAACTGAAACTTATTTTCACCACGCTACAAATTATTTTCAGTTGTAGATTTTGAATTTGCGGACGCAATGAATTAGATAGATTTTGTTTGGAATCATTGAATTCATATTTTTCTTATCTCGTTAGTATCTTTAACTTCTTATTTGACAAATTCGTTTTCACTTTTTCTGGTTATGACAATATGCAACAGGTTGTGTATTTAGTCATTAGGCCTATATTTACCATAAGTCCACAGTGTACGCCTAGTTCTCAAATAGAGACGCTGACAGTCTGACCACACTTCTATTTTTTTATGTGGTATATGTCTATATTTTAGCAATTCAAATATGCAATATGAATATTATTCTTCTTACCAAAAACTTCCGTCGTCATCACCAAAGTACTTTCGAAACGACCCAAATCTTCACCGGACACGGAGCTATGAGAAGTACCTTTATAGGTTTAATTTAAGGAATGATGACTATTGTCCATGCAATGATATTTATTCACAGAGTATCGAACATCTGTTATTTCAGTGCCCGATTTTCAGTTTACAACGTAATAATCTTAAAGCAAAATGCAGGAAAAATGGAATATCCTTAACAGATATTCACATTGTCGTTAAAAGTAGTTAGCACGCGCCATTGTTTTTAGACTTTGCAACAATGGTGATTGGACTCACTTGTTCACATAAAAAACATTGAATCAGAAGAAAGGAATAAGGAATATTTTGATGTTTTTTAAAATATTTTTTTATTTTCCTTTTTTAATTACTATAAAAAAATACCACATAATCTTTTACAGAATATTTAATTTTCTCTTTCTTATGTTACACAAAAATATTATAACTGTCCATTATTTATCATAGGAGCAAAAATTCATTAACATTTTCTTGTATACCCACGAACAGCCATGCCTTTGTGTGATTTTTTTGTTTACTATTTTTACTATTAATATGTATTTCATTGCTATGCAATTATGCTTTATTTTTTAATACTCTGTTTTACTCTTATGTATATTGTAATTAATTTTTTTTAAATGGGCTGGAGGTTGGGCCTGAGACCAATATACGTATAGTGCGTTAGAAACTAGCTTTAATATATCTTATCTTCAAGATCGTCGAAATAAATCCGACCTTCTAGTCCTATTTAAAATTCTCAACTCACTCTTTGATGCGCTTGAACTACTGAGCTCAATAAAATTAAATATCCCAACTAGAAACCTCAGACAAGACTTACTCTTTCATACTGATAACCATAGAACTAACTATGGTTTTCATTTTTCAACAAACATACCAGTCTTGATTTCTTTGATAACAAGTTGTCTTCTTTCATACGATCACTGAATCAAATTCAATTATAAACACCTATCTCCCGCTTCCACCAAGGCTACTACATACCATTGTGTTTTTCTACTTTACTTTATAACAATTTTCTTCGTATAAATCTGTCCTTAAAAATGCCCATTTGGCGTACATATAAATAAATAAATAAAGGTAATAAACCAAAAGCAGTGATCGAACATCCCATTTCCAAGATAAACTATAACGAATTTTTTCGAGTACCTTAGGTACATGACATGCACGGCTACTAAATACAGGTTAAAAAAACAATACATATTAAAAAAAAATCTTCTTACCTTTATTCACATTATTTTTGACATATACACCTCGTTTTACACGGTTTCAAAATAACACGGTTCAAAAATAAATTGTTATATTTTTTCTTAAATAAACACACAAATATACATTATTCAAAAATTGACTTGATCTTGAAAATCTTTTGCAAATAAGAGTTTGATTACAACGCGTCCATCAGCTTCAGAGCTCATGCACGTATAATATGTTATATTGAAGAAGAAAACAACGTAAAATAAAATAGTAAAAATTACATTTTTGTGCAATTTGTATTGTTCATAATTTTTTAAAAATTAAGAATGCCTTTTGAAAACCTCTTCATATAAATTGAGTTTCTGATTGACACCAGAGTATTGTTTTGAATGAACCTTTCTTTTTTGGTATCCTTAAATTGGCTGCCATTAAATCACCCCAACTAAACTGCGTAAAGAAACATCAAAGAGGGTGTTTTATGTTGTAAGGGAAGTTTCTTAACCGGAACACCCCTACGTAATGTAATAACACGGTTTGTGATTTTAGAAGTCTTGTCACTAATATTGTAGGTAAATTAGGGGGATACCTGTCTTAAGAAATATTTTTTTTACCAGGTATTTTTTCTATTCAACATTAACGAACTTCTGATTTACCTCAATATTCTATTTATATGCAATTTGTATTGGATTTTACAGGCAAGAAAACTTGTATAAAAAATGTATCAATTTTTTTAACAGTAGACTATTATATTATGTTTATATAATTATTAAAATGTATTAATTTTCAAATAGAATACTCGCGTTGCTTGTATTGACAAATAAAACTTTACTGAGACTTATTTATGATTGTCAATTAAAAAACTACCTGTAATTTATTTATTTATTAAGGAAATTATACAGTCTTTATATAAAACAAGATACAAAAGAACAATTAAAAAAAGTAAGACCAATTACAGATTTCACACTAATTTATTATAAACGCAGGAGGAGAGGGGAAAAATAATTTAATTCTAAAAAAGTAATAATATGAATATTAAATAAATAGTACATAAAAGGGAGAAGACATTGTATAGCTCCAACTCTACTTTCCTCTCCCTCTGCTTCCATGAACATTTAAATTTCTTTGTAAAAAATCACAACCAAAAATAATTAATTAGATGCAGGTAGTAGATGTACATATGAATAAGTATAAATTAAGAGTTGAAATCAAAAGTTAAAATCAAAGTTAAAATCAAAAGTTAAAATTTAGAATTAAAATTAAAAGCTTAAATTAAAATTAAGGTTAAAAGTTAAAATTAAAAGTTAAAATTTTGAATTAAAATTAAAAATTATTGATTTACAAAAAAAACTATCTTAGAACAAGGTGATCCATGTTCATGTTAGATGGAGTTTAACCTACCAGGGGGACGCTCCATATTCATGGTTAAATGCTCTAGTTTTCCTATAAATAAATATTTCTTTGATGGGCGGACATAGGAGTATAAGTGCAAAAGTGCAACTTTTCGGGAGAGCAAAAAAACGTTATTATGAACCCAATTATTTAGCTACAGAACTCATATTTTTCAAAATGGGTTATTATTTACAAATAATTTCATTTGTGTTACGAGATTCAAGTAATTTGTACAAACAACAGAAATATTCTAGGTATACTACTTGAACCAATAAAGATGGGACAGAAACGAGTCTAATTTTACTTCTAGAACTGACTCATACTATTTGTACTACTCAATGAATTATAGAAATAAGTCTACTTATATTACTGAGACCATCTCGTACTATTTGTGCCACTGAAAATATGACACAAATGTGCATACTTATTTTATTGAAACCAAAGTAATAAGCACAAAGTTGTTTATTTTTGTTTTGAGTAGTCGTAGAAGTGTACTGTTAATACCATTGATGCAGGCATGTACAAGGAACATTTTCGCATATAAATCACAAAATAAACAAAAAAGCAGTTATACCCTTATGTTCGCCCATCAAAGATATACTATAGATACTCAGTAGTTTTTTTTTATTATTTGTTAATAGACTATTAACCGTAGCCCGAAAAAAGTTTTTAAAATTTTTATGTATCGTATTATCAACGCTATGTTTTTTTTTCAATTTCGTATTTTTTAAATTACTCCGTGTGACGTCTCAAGTTCTCTTCACGTTCTTCTCAGTTCTTCCGCGTCTCTCTTCTCATTGGTTGATTCGTATGAACTACGTCGTTCAAATTAGTTCGTTTTTTAAAATGTTAAAAAAAAATCGTATAATTTAATGCTCTAATTTTATCATACGGCAAAGTTTACCGCGTGTAAGAAAACATTGTTTTTTACATGCGGAAAACTTACACAAACAAAATTACAAATTTAAAAATGTTTTTCATGCTACTAATAAGGAGCAAAAATTTTGTTTTTACCCTTATTACTTAAAAAAAGTGATACTTCCCTATTGACATAAAATATTTATTGTATGGCAAGTATATTTATTTATAATACTTCACAATAATACATTATATAGTTGAATTAACAATGTATGTATTCCTCTCTGGGACAACCCTGCCGAGGAAGACATTTCACAATTTTAGTTAAGTCTTAGTTTTACACAATGAATTGTTTTAGAATAATTTTTTACAAAGATTATTATTATATAAGCCACTAGCTGACCCGACAGACGTTGTCTTGCCCGAGCGTTAGCTTGCCTTGGAAAAATACTTTTTATTGATAAGTAGGTATCTAGGTACTTGTTTGTGATTAAATTCCAAAACTAAAAATTGTTAATATTCAAATATTGAATTTAAGTTGGTACTTGTTTATGGTTGAATTCCAAAACAAAAAATAAGTATTTTTCAAATTTGGCATTCTTTTTGCAAACGTCAAACTCCGGTCGTCTCACCAACAAAGGGGTGTACTTATCTAGGAATACGTTTTTTTTTAATGTATTGAATTTAACATTATTTTAGTGTTAGCAAAAATCCAATAAAAAGAAATAAATTATAAGGAATTTAAGGAAAGAATCTGATTGAGATCCAAAAAAAAAAATGCCGTCTGTAAACATTCAAAAACAAACTTTTTTCATACAAAACATCTTTCCATTTTTTTCAAATGCATTCTCCTCGAATGCAACTCTAGTAGATCAATTAATAAAACATTTATGCTCCTCACTTATTTTTTACATATTTGATTGAAGATTTTAATATCTACGAACACGCACGGCGCAAAGATCTATATTTCTCTGAAAACCGCACGTAAATCGGTTAAGCCGTTTAGGAGAAGTACGGTGACATCACACGTACAGAGGAATTATATCTAAATATATATAAAGATATTTAAATGCGTACAGAAACGGAAAACCCTTTTTAGAGAAGAGAATATGGAAATATAGGCTAAAACAGGGCTTTTAGCTCGCCATTGCCTGGTCTAAGTGACCGCTACAAACTTGAGCCACACGCGGTAAGATTTCACGGTCGGTGATTGCGAAGAATGACTCCATATAGTGATAGACCTCATACTTAATATTAGTATTATATCACAATTCCCATCTAACTGCCAACGGTCAAGGATGCCGTGGTTACTGGTCACGTATGACAAACGAAAAAATCCGTTAAAACAACTGATTGATGACTCCACAATAGGAGAAATCTTGATTTCTATGGGTAAAATTAATAAATGTCTAACTCCGCTAAAGGCCGAACGTCGCACAGTGGGCTGAGAATGAAGCTCCATAGACTTCAAAAATCAAGTACCGTATTTTGAAAAAAAAAATGCTCGCGTATTTCTTTACTAATTAGCAATATTTTATGTTAACATATTACAACAGATATGAAGCACATTTCAGAGAAGGTAATATAGTGTGTAATATTCACCATTCTGCCCATATTTGAACATCTATATTCCTTCAATTCAAACTCAAAATATTCTTGATAAATTCACCTGGTCCATGAAGAAGTATAGAAATTAAAAAAATATTTTTTTCAGGCGTTGCCTAGTATGCAGGTGAAATAATTCAATTACGCGAATCTCACCCGCATAAATAAAGGTTTCAGCTCTTTAACTTCACAAACATCAGCAGATGAAAGAATTGAAGGAATGTATATGTTCAAATATGGGCAGAATGGTGAATGTTACACAGTGTGTAAAGTGGCCACTTAAACCAGCCAATGACAGGTCATAAGCCCTGTAGATGCCTAGACTTCTATATTACCTTATCTGAAATGTTCTTCATCTCTGTTTTAATATGTTAATGTTATCAGCTCCCCAGGGAGTTGAATCCAGTCCTTGTCTACAAAAATTTGGACAAACTCAAAATATTGTTAATATTTTAAATCATACAACTTTTTTCGATAAAGCTTATTTAATATGTTATTTGCGATTTTCTTTTTTTATGTATGGAGATGAACAGTTTTTAGTTAGTAGTTTTAATCATATAGGCTATAATATTATCACTTAAGTCCGAATCTCGGAAATCTTCGGAACATTTAACATTTTCAACTTTAAAAATAAAAAATATATTTTATGCACGCACGTTGTCAAAATAATCCTAACTGATATTTTATGTCCTTTCTTCCTCACCACCTAACGAGGTGAAGAACTAAGCGCGTTTTTTTGTATAGGGGTGTTCCCAGGAGGCCTAATCCACTTGGAAGATTACAAAAATAAAGATATTTTATAATAAATGTTAAGAGTGTTAAATGTTAAGTTACATGACATAAAATACTGCTAATTAGTAAAGAAATACGCGAGCATTTTTTTTTCAAAATAAAGTACGTGATTTTTGAGCGACGCTAAGTCTATGGAGCTTCATTCTCAGCCCACTGTGCGACCTGTGCGTAGGGATGGATAGTCGAATGGTTATATTTATTAAATTACAATCAGTTCTTGTTTTTGGGACCCTAATAGTTTAATGTGCTGTCAGTTTTTTTATCATCATTATTTCGTGATAAATAATAATAATTGTGAAAACTTTATCGAATGATGAGATCTGACGTCTCCAAATTTGGTGTTTGAATTTTCCAGATTGCCGTAACTCCTTGAATGGAGATTTCTAAGTTTGCTCTAACACCCTCATATCTCTCGTATTTTTAAATAATTCATTTAACTTAACTTAATTTTAAATGACAAAGTTGTATTTTTTGTAATCTCCAAATTGACATTTTCACACCGGATTTGGAAAACGAAATTTGTATAACTATGCTGAATTTAAAAAAAAACAAAAATCGTTGCTACGCGAAGAATGAATGTGACGCTAATACAGCAATAAATCTGTATAAGATGGAGCACGAAGATAGAACTCATAACAAGGAAGACGGATACGCTAGTCTGTGGCCGGTGTTAGTGTAAAACTGATTCAATCGGTTATTGACAGTGATGGGGGCTGCACGTATTTACATGGACGGCGTCTTTATGATTTTTTTGCTTTATCAGCGCCAGATTATAGGTACGTTTATTTGTATAAATTATGGAAAAGGTTTTTTTTTAAAATATGTTTTATAAAGTTATGCCTAGTAGGAGACGACCCGTGCTAAGGCAGACTAACATATATATTTATTTATATATCTCCATATACATACATACACATACCCATATAAATATTCATACTTATACACACACATATACATAAACACCTTTGCATACACATACATACATATATATTTATAAATTTTATCCTTCTTGTCGTTGTATTGTATAGTGTTTAAATTGTCGTGGATAATATTAATATAACTTAAGCTAGGGTTTCCTAGGACAGCGGTGCCCGTATTTTAACGGCCGTAGTGAACGGTGATGCGGTAGATAGTCGTCGTAACGGTGACTAGAGTGTGGTTTCCTAGGAAAACGGTGTTATCAACACCATTTAACACTGTTTCCCTAGGAAACCACTCTCGAGTCGACGTTACGACGGCTGTCCACCGCATCACCGTTCACTACGGCCGTTAAGATGCGGGCACCGCTGTCCTAGGAAACCCTAGCTTTACCTTGCAATGTAATTTCATAAACTTTCAGATTATTTTCTTCCTAACTTAATAAGACACAGGGTTATTTTATTTTTTTGCATAGTTACATCGTGTTGGGTGAATAAAATATCTTTCACCTTATTATAATATTAAATAGTATGTCTCCACTAAATGTTTTTTTTTCAAATGTCTGAACTTGAGATATTCTGTCTTTTGCTAATACGATGTTACATCACCGCGCGCAACGGAATTATTTACCAGTATTTTAGGAGTTAATTTGTAATTAATTCAATACGCAGTCTTCAGTACTACCACTGCTTACTTTTTACTTCTCGCTTAAATCCTATCGATAGGTTTGCACTTAAATCCTGTATCTCTTTTTCCGTTCTATACAGTCAACGGCTCTTTTTATGATGTCTACTTCATTTCACCTTAGCCGTAATTGTTAATTTCCGTCTGGAGAAGATACCTACCTTCTAGAAAGGTTTAAATCATTCTAGGCATCACATAGTCCTTTTTTTCATTTCCTGTGTCAACATAGCACAAAGCACGCTGCATCTTATTCCGCTGCTCTGATTGGCCGGCCCGTTAATTGTCCCTTTCTGGTGGCCAATTAGTGCCACTCGGAAACTGACCTTTTACATCGTGATTGCATTTAGACTGGCTTTGTTGCTGTTCTGTAGTTCGTGCCGTGAGCCGGGGCAGGATGAAGTTATTAGAGCGCATAGCTCGCGGTCAACCCCATCATTAAAGCTATAGAGATGTAATCGTAGAGAGAATTACGCGTTTTGAGAATTCCATTTAACTCCCGTGAAATTAACATATATTTGCAAATCGTACCCGACGCTTCGACACATAATAAAATCTAAGAAGTTGATTTATTTATTAAGTACTAGAGAAATGGATATAAAGAAAATGATAAACAAGTTGTGGTATGGCGCGATTCAAATCTCGGACCTCCCTATCTGGAGTCCGCGGCACTATTTACGGGTCCACAACCCGTCTCGATTATTTATTTTTTATTTATTAATTTACACGCCCTACGGACTTTTACATTAATTAGAAATATATTCAAGTGCAGCAGTAAAACATAAGTATGTACATTAAGTTAAAATTAAAGATAACGTAAGAAAAACTAAAAGATACAATATTAAGGAAATGTACCAACATAGGTTTATTTTATTTATTTATACTTTTACATTGTTTGTATTCTTTTTTTTATTCATAACCCTCACTGGGGTGTCCCGTGCCGAGGGAAACATTTTACGAAATGTGAAACATGTCTAAGATTAGCTATTTAACAAAGTTAAAATAATAATAACAATATTTTAAAAATGTAATTAATCCAATTAACCTAATTGTAATTAACATAATAAACAATAAAAAAACTAAAATATTCATAAAAAGCATAACCAATTTATGTAGACCAATAGAAAAAAATTCACAAACAGTGCACACATTTTACCTATTTGGCTTGATCCACTCATCGATCCGTGCGCAACCCACCTCCACTGTCCATTTATTAATAGCAATTTAATATTGTGAGAACTTACTAATTGTCCTTATGGATAATGGAAGTAGATTGTACACTTTAACCGAGTAGTAGGCCAATCCTCTTTGACCGAAGGTTTTTTTTTTATTTTATTATTTTTTTGCAGCATCAGGGTGGATTATCTAGTAACTCTTGTATTTGTAACGGAATAATAATGTTTACGTGCGTATAGTAACAGATCTTTTACATAAAATTGTTTTATAGATTTGACATTAAGATTTAAATATACCGAGGGAGCTAGTTCTGATTGGGACTCTTAAGATAATTTTTATTTAAGCCTTTTGTGCAATTATTATTTGTTTGATCAGTGTGTCTTTTTTTTTTCAAGTCTGGGTGTTCTGTGATGTAATTCACCACTGTAACTGGGCCTCCTGGTCTGTTGTGGTGCAAAAAAAAATAAACATCCCCATCCAATTCTAAAACTAAACTAAAACTGAGTTACTGCGTAATATATTTTTACAAGTTCTTTTTGGCTAATTATGTTAATTATAATAGAAATATAGAAATATATAAATATATTAATTTATCAAAGAAATATAGATATTTGAACATGGGCATGTTGGTAAATGTTACACAGTGTATAAAGTGATCGCCTTAACCAGCCGATACTCTGTACTCTCCATCTTTTTTACGATCTCTTTCTAATCTGAACCTGTCTTGTATTCATCCGAAGATTGAGAAGCATAACTAAAGATGACATTGTATATCGCAAAGTGGTAACGTAGATTATGACAAATGTTTTAAGGCGCGTGCGCAGGAAGCGGGGGCGGCCGCCATGTTGGCCGCCATAACTGTCATGGCGGCAAGACAGTTGACAGCAGCCCCACATTGGGCGCCAATAATTCATCGTTACGGAGATGCGTACATCTGCCCGTTCTGATTACTTACTCGTATTACGGACTCGGATGCGAAGGGGCAATTTCTTTATCTTAAAATCTCTTTAAGGAGACATTTCTTTCAGTTGACCTTGTAATTACCGCGAAAGACAGAACTGCATGTAAGAAAATCGTCGCTAAGAATAGTATAATTGACATCAAAATATTTTACTACTAGCAATTAAACTTTTGTGAACAATAATTATTACTATTACCGAGCTACATAAACTAAGCAACTAAAAAGTTTATATTTTTTGCTTTTATTTTCGTAAGTATTTTATTGGTTTTAAAATAATTTCAGATAACAATATATTAAAATAGTTTATTTCATTCAGTTTAGTTTAGGTTAGGTTAGGTTGATTTGGTTTCAATTTCGGTATAATCAATATTTTTATTTACGTACTCCATTTTTCTTTTGTGTTTTTTAAATTTACCAATTCAAAATAATAAGAAAATATTTGATTATTTTCTTAAACGTATAAAATGTAGGTGCGAAAAATGTCAGTATTATTTAGTAAAGGGAGGAAGTTTCTAAAAATACATAAAAATAGTGTAAAATTTGTTTTTTAGCTACCCATAAAAAAAATATATTTTTAAACTTATAAATTTAGTTTACTACTAATAAGTAATTGACAAGTTTAGTGGTTTTTAAAACAAAAAATTGCATTGTTAACCTTAAAAAGCGTTTATTATTTCTATAAACATCGCCAAGGTAAAAAATAGCCTTTTTCAGGCAACCCATTTTGGCAAAAATGTAACCTTGATTAAATTTTAAACTATTTAAACTTTTTGGTACAAAACTGGCCCTCCGATAACTATCCGAGTACTAAGTACTGAGCATTATTGAGATGAAAGTAAAATAAATTTTGATGGAAAAAAAACTGTCAATTTTTTACTATAGATGTATTTAGTTTTTTATACAGGGTGTTCTTTAAACCCTGTCACATCCGAAACCACGATGATCAGTATGAGCAAGAAGACATATTGCCACATTAAAATATTTTTTTAGAACAAAAAAATTTCAAAAATAAAATATCAAATAAAACAACCGGTTGCTAACTTCTGCATTAGAGAAACGAGGAGGAAGGAAGGAGAAGTCTGATACACTGTCAACCGCGCGGCCACGCCCCCCTCGCTTCTCCCCTGCAGAAGTCAGCAACCATTTGTTTTTTTTAAATATTTTATTTTTTTAAATTTTCTTCATTCTAAATAAATTTTTTAATATGCTAATATGTCTTCTTGCCCATACTGATCATCGTGGTTTCAGATGTGACAGGGTTTAAAGAACATCTGTATATATACTTTTTATGTATTATACAGCTTTACCGTTATTCTAAACTACTATGATGTCATTTTTTAAATATATACTGTATTTCTTGAATAGTAAGTTGTTTATGTACTTTTGTTTTGTATAATTTAAAAAAATTATAAAATAAACTGTACATATGTAAAAATATTCTGAAGATTTAAGTTGCGTAAAATGATGACATTTTAATATTTTGAATAAATTTTTCATTTAAGCTATTTGCAAAAAATGTATTTTTATGTAAAATTTGTGCCTTTTTATTATTTACAAAAGTGTTTGAGTCTTGTAATATGGTTATTCTTTATTAAATAGATTTTTTTATCTTGTTCCAGTGTAACCATGGTTGCTCCCTGTGGAATAAGGCTCTAGAAACATCTTGCCAAACTGTCTGTGTGAGTATGATCCCCTTCCAAGTATCTCAGAGCACATTTGTCACGTTTAATAAATTCATTCCAGTTCATTCATGGGACCAGCGCCAGTGGGCAGATAAGTCCTAACTTCCAAAGAACTTAGTCTGGCCTTATTACAATTTGTATGCTGATTTGCCAGTGTAATTCTAATCAGAGAATCAAAACCCACCCGTTTTTGTGTATTTTATAAACAAGGAAAAAACAAACTATATTCAAATTAAGGAATATATTAACCATCGAAAAATTAAAATCAGTTTACTTTGCATTCGCCCAATCCATATTACAGTACGGAATAATCGGATGGGGTGGTGCCTTAAAAACAAATATTTTACCAGTCGAAAAAATACAAAAATTAATTTTAAAAGTTATTTTGAAAAAAAACGCCTACTTTTCCCACTGTTCAATTAATTAAAAAATTTAAGGTTTTAGATATAAAATTGCGATATAAAAAGTATTGTTTGCTTTAAATACATAAAGATAAAATAAATAGTAGTATTTCTAGGTCTCAAAACGTAAGTATGCGACCTAGAACAGTTGGTAATATCTGAATTCCTAAATTAAAAACAACTACTGCACAACATCATTATACTTACAGAGGAAGATTTTTCTTTAATGAAATGAACAAAGATAGTAAAAAGTACAGTCAGGAATACAATATATTTAAGAAAGAAGTAAAAAATTACATATATAATTCTTCTTTATGTAACACTGATTGAAAACATCGTTAATATCTTGTTTGTAATTTACTTATGTTATTCTAAAAATATTATTGATTAAAATAAAATAATCTATTGTAAGATGTCACCCCCATTATGTACACAAGAGTTGTTTATTTCTTTTATGTAATGGAAAACGTTAATGTAAATATATGTATTTGATTAATGTAAAAAATTGTATTTAGTTGTAATATTGTATTTTAATTTGTTATTAATAAATAATAAAAAAAAACTAAAAAAAAAAATGGTTTTGAAAATTCTCAGTAGAAGTTCTTTGTAATTTATTATAGGAATAAAAGATGAATAACCAGCGACCAGTTTCGTCGCTTTCACGTCATATTCGAAACTGGTAAAATATAATTTAATGCATTTATACAAAAACAGTAAGGATAAAGAATTCAAAATTATATAATAGTAATTAAATTGATTTATTTTTGTCTAAATGACTTTTTTTACAAAGTGTTACTGGATAAATACAATAGTTTATAGTATACAATAGTTTATTAAATGGGTTAAAGCACCATCCTGTGAGGCTAATGACTGTCAATCAGGATATCTGAAAAGGGAAGTATTAAAAAATAATTACCAGTCTCAAAAACATCCCGAAAGCCCATCACTGATTATTACAAACTTGTGGACTTAAGTATCTCTCATCTTTCATTTCTATTATAAAAAACGAACTTAATCATTTTATTTGTGTTTTTTTAAATATTATTATATATAACTGATTTTTAATTACTTTGCTTACACCACTAAATCATTCATTTTTTGTAAAATTAATATTTCTATGTATTCATTTAATGTAAAATCACTAACTTACAATAAATATGCTACAAAAAGAATAAATATATTAGTGATTTTACACTAAATAAATATGTAGTTTTATTTATATTTGTGTCTACCAGATTAAAAAATAGTTCACGAAGATAGGTTGGTCTACCTGCAACTGGAAATGAAATGATTTGACATTTTTTCCAATTTCATTTATAAAATAAGATTTAGATGTTTTATCTAAATTACATAAAACTAAATTTTATGAATAAAGGTCATCACAAATCTAAATATATTTTTTTATGTGATTCAGAATGTGACAACAGAAGTACTATCAGCCAAAGAATTGTATTGTGTTATGGGATGCAATGGAGCCCTTAACTATTACTTTCAACTTCTCAAAGGTACGTTTAATCAATTTCAACTCACCAAAAATAATATGCTTACATAATGATTTCATAAAATAGTTGTTAATCCAATTTCATTTTATTTCAATGTGTCCACGCTGTGCATATTTGTTTATTTAATTTAATAAGTATAATATTTAGTTAATACTAAGATACATTTGTTACAGTTTCAATACATATTTAAGTATAATATTATGGTTTTAGAGACTAGCTCTTATGCTTGGAGAGTGACGTACACTGAATTATCATTATTAAGAGTATCATTAGAATTTATATAATAAAAGATATTCTCATTTTTCAAATGTCCTTTATGTATTGTCCACCTCATGGTGTAGTGATCAGCGTGTTTGCCTACTATGCAAGAGGTCTAGGGCTCGATTCCCGGCATGGTTGAAATGAAATATTTATAAGGAAAGGTGTTTTTGCACATATTTCATAGTCCCTGGACTTGTACCTGAAGCGTAAGACTGATCATCTTATCTTCATGTAACAAAAATGATCAAGATACGCTGCGATTGGTGGACCAATGCAGTGCCCTGCGGAGATGGAATGATGATGATGTTTTTTAAGGGCCTTACTTATAAACTTGGTACAAAATCACGCCTAGGATTAGTGGTAGAATACATGTGGTATTCCTTTCCTTATTTTACCACTATATCCTGGTGTAACTTTATACCAGGTTTATAAGTAAGGCCCCAAGTGTTAAAATTTATTTTTTAAAAAACTGACCACAATTTGCACTCCAGCGGATTTAAATCTGGGCATCCAGAAGGCCAATCTTCAGCTCTAATAAACTCCGGTATTTGATTTTCCAGCAATTGCTGGGTAGATTTTGCCTTATGAGCTGGAGCAGAATCTTGCTGGAAGATCCAATGTCTCAAATTGAACATTCTGTCATTGAGAGGCTTAATAACCTTCTCTAGAAAGTCATCTTGATACGATTTTGCACTTGTCTTCACACCCTGCCCACAAAAATGAAGCTCAGAAAGCCCTTCATAGGAGACATCCCACCAAATCATCACTGCTGCTGGATGATGACCTCTTTGAACTTTAGGAATGACTTGAGCGGCTTCTCGATGATTTTCTTGTTGAAGTTTTCTTCGATGTTAAATACTTTTTCAAACAGAATTTTGCAATGCAAATTATTCGCGTATCGTGAAATAAGTTTTTTTGCTCTGGTCTTCCTAATGTCCCTTAAAGGTGGAGTAAGCAAATGACCAGTGCTTCTTCGGTAAGCCCCTATCTTTAGGTCGGATTTGATGATGCGAGACATACTTCGAGTTGATATATTCATCTCCCTAGACAAGATTTTTTGTTTACGGAGCGGATTTCTATGAATTCTGCTTCTGACAGCCTTAATAGCTCCTGGAGTCGGCACAGCACTTTGAATATTCTTGAACCGATTAATGGTTCGATACACAAACTGGCGACTTATACCTAAAAGTTTTAGGGTGCTAAAAATGTCTCTCGGCTTCTTCCCAACTTTGTGTAACACGATTACAGCGATTCGGTTTTCTCCATGTTTACTCGTTGACGTTCAACGACTGACTAATTATAGCAATAGCATAAGGGTTGGTACTTTACCTGAAAAAAGGTAAAGGGTCTCTACCTGCTATGGTTTACATTTTATGAATTTTAGAACTCGTGTAACAGTATTTATGGCAGGACTAGGTAGTGTATTTTTGTTGAGGAAGTTGTTTTTTTTTTTGTTATTTCTTTAAGAATGGTTCTGTTTGCTACAGAAATATCCCATTCATTCGAAATCCAAATAATCAAATGGATATGATATTTATCTTGAGCATTTAAGGTTCCAGGTTCAATTCCCAGTGAGATCACAATAGTTAAATGTGATTTTTCTCAAATCTGGGCACTCCATACTTTAATTCACAACTGAAATTGGGCCTCTTAGCCTGTTGTGGTGCTAAAATAAATAAATACTTATGCGGAAATCCTGAGGCAGATATAATCTAGTAGAGTAAAATTGAGTCAAGTCTTCCTAAGATCTTGGATGCGTAGTAAGTCTAATTTGGTTAAACTGTGACATGTGTTAGATATTCTGTAATTTTTACATCAAATGGGAACATGTCATTTTAAACAAACCATCAAATCGGCATAATCACAAATATTGCCAAATCTTTGAAAAATTACTCCATTGGAAGACAACTGCTATTGACTAGTTCATTCTGGGAGTAAGTTTTTTTATCATAGAGCTGTGTGATTGGTAGTGATGATTATTCTTATTTTCAATTGCAGAGAAAATTGGAACACCTCCAGCTCCGGCTTTAGTTGCGGATAGTCTCACCGCCACTTCCCTGGCCCTGGAGTGGGAAGGCTCCCGTCACTCTAACCTCAGTTATTTGGTACAGTGGCGCTATGAGAAGCTGGTCGGAGCTTGGCAGTACTGTCGCAACCAGACATGGGGACATAGCTCTGTGGTCCATGTGGAAAATCTGCAACCCTATACGAAATATCGGGTGAGAGAAAAAAATTAGATCACCAGATACAAGGTTTTACAATTCATTCTTTGAATCAAAATTTACCTACCTGCTTGCAGTGGCGAAAATCCTCCTCCTAGTAATGTAAGATCAATAATTGATTTGACAATTAGCGATTTTTTTAGTCTCGGTATTCTGTACCCTATTGAGGGCCTCTTAAGCTGTTGTGGTGCGAAAAAATTTATTGAAATAATGTCAACATTGCTTTTGTTGTGAAATTCAACTTGAAAAGTTCTAATATTGGACATCCAATATGGGATTTGTTATACAGCTGTGATGACCATGTTTTCATCATTTTGCCTTTAATATCCATTTCTTAATATTTTAGAAGAAGTTAATCAAAATATAATGTAGTTATTCAAACGAAATCACTTCAAAGAATCAAATTAAATAAAAGAAAAAACTTACCGTTATCTGTGTAAAATAATACCAGAACCATAGACAAATGTTTTCGATTTGATGGCAACTCGGGTAAAAATCCTGAAAAAGTCAATCGAGTGGAGATAAGTCCACCATACTTCAGGTTCCGGTTTGATTCCAGGGAAGATCGACATGAAATATTGATTTGAAAAGTTGTTTTATTCCACAATGTTTCATTGTTTCTTTACCGGCTCCTGAAGCGTAAGACTGATCACATTACTCTCAACCCATACTCCATAATGCCAAAGTATAATAGAGAACAGGATCGGAAGTTGAGGACCAGCATCTTAACCGCACTCTATCCACTAAAAGTAGCTAAAAAATCATCCTTAAGACTATGTTAAAGATGTCAGTAGTCACAAGTTCGGTATAAATATGTGTTCTATACAGCGGCTGGTAAGGACTTTATCTAAATTTTTTAACAGGTTTTACTATGTTATGGGTACAAAACAAGGCCTTAACCACAGCTAGAAACAGAAACCCGAGAAGCCATTGAAGAACCGCATCCGGTATTAAGAATGAGAACATCGTATGGTCGATGTTCCCAGTGATATCTTGGACGTAAATCCTTTTATAGTCTCCCAAATAATGTTGAAATTTGAAGTATCTCTTTTCAAGTAACACTTACTTAACTTATTGTCTTTTTCCAGTTCCGAGTAGCCGTGCTTTTGTCTGCCCGCCACAGCGACCCCATAGTGTCTGCGCACAGCGTCATCATCAGCACCTTGCCATCGGGTCCTCCGACTTCCGCTCCTATTGAGCTGCGGGTCACGGCTCTCGACTCGCACAGAATATCCCTGTCATGGGAGCCGGGACCCTTTCCTAACGGACCGATTCTATCCTATGTCTTAAGGATTGAAGAGTTGGGGAAAAATGGATACACGGCTTTAAAGGTGGTCATATTTGGAGTATCAATGCTAACTACATTAGTTTGTTTATGATATTTAGATGGTTCAGTGCCTTCTGTTAATTGGTAAATCTTACTCTTTATAAAAAGGTTTTTTTTAAATGTAATTAGACTTTTTTGCCCGGTTGTGGCACACAAAAACAATTATGTGATTAAATAAATTTTACTAGTGAGATTTAAAAACAATAATTATGTTTAATTACAATTTAAAGTTGCCTAATAATCTATTAATTCATCAGCTATTTTGATGGACTGTGGCTTTCTGAACTATTTCACAAATTATTGCATGTAATATGCCTGAAATTTGTTCACATAAATAAGGAATTATTTAGTAATAATTTAAATCGTATTAGCAATAGATCCGATAGTGTACTGTCAGTTCCAGGATGCAGAACTAAGTTCGCACAGAGGCACTCCTTCCATGTTGGTCCAAGATCCTTCAATCTTCTAACTAAGGAATTACAAAACATCAAATCACTGGTACAGTTTAAAGTAGGTTTGAGATCTTGGATTAGCATGGAAAGAACAGATAGACACCTTTTTTAAATCAAAATTTTAAAATTAAAAATAAAATGTATACTGCAAATAAATCCTGTTTTCGTAATATCAGCATATGTTAATTTTGTTTTTCTTTTGTTTTTCTTTTCTTTTCTTTTCATGGTCATGTCATACCATATTTATATGTTATAAACTTATTAATAATTAAGGAATGGCCCACGCTCAGACGCTGAAGTCTTTGTGGGCATTTTTTCCAATTTATGTCATAGCCTAATTTTAAGATGTATTTTTTTAAAGTGTATTTTTGTTATTAAAATTCTATGTAAATATATGTATGTAAAAATAAACAAATTAAAATTAAAAAATAAAAAAATATTTTGACTCTTAAAATTTTATTTTAGGACTTGCCAGCATCGGATAACATCCTTTTCTACATGTTCCAAAATTTATCACCGTCTAAGAAATATAGAGTTGGGGTGTCCATGAGGAACGAGGAAGGAGTGGGACCGCAAGCCACTGTTGTAGTGACCACATCTGCACAACCCACAGGTACCTTAATAGAATTGAGTACATACTAAATAAGGAGATTTTTCTCCTATAAATTCTTCTTCTAACACATGCATGTAGAAGATTCATAAAGTAAAGTAAATCAATGTTTGTATTAAATGAAGTAAAATAAATTAATATGAATTTTACATTATGTAAATATCTAGACTTCTTTATTTCTTTCTCAAAAAACTCCGTTTATTAGTAAAATCTTTGAGGGTTAAGTCCTCAAAATATTTTATACTAAATCATTTTAGTTAAGTAATAATCAAACAATCCGGTACCTCTTCTTAGCTGTTGACAGCCAGCAACCGATACTCATATTGGGAGGACCACACACCATTGTACAACAACCTTCGGACATTTTTGCAGAGAACAATTTGATCTACAATACCACAAATTTTATCCAAGGCAAGTCTTTATACTGCTAAATAGAAAAAAATATGCTGACTGTGTATATCATAAGAAATTTCTGATTTGGTTTAATTTTTTTCTTAGGTATGGGCATCGATGTTCGAAAAGACCTGCTTTTCGTATCAGACTCAAGTGGAACAGTTTACAGAAGTTCTTTGTCTAAAATATCTCAAGCGACAGCCATTTTGACTCCGTCTACGATCGCCTACAACCCCCTGGACTTATCAGTGGATTGGTTGAATAACCATCTATACATTCTGGGGGAAGTAAATCACAATAATGGCAACACTCCGAGAGGAAACACGAACAATTTTGTTCGCTGGCAAGTTATCAGAAGTGATTTTGATGGGAAAGGACAGACGGTAGCTTTTGCAGGATTTCTGTCGAAGCCGATTCACATTGAAGTGGATCCTTACAACGGGTAAGAGATTGTAGGATTTCTTGCTAACTATTTCAAATGCTAACAAAAATTCATTTCTGTAAATCTTAGGCTTTTTCTGAGATGCTCTTTTTTCTATTGGATACTAAAACATTACTTCATTTTATACCATTTGTATATCTATCGTTATAGCAATGTGAAAATGAAATCATTTTTGTTTTAGTAATTTAATATATCCTCTGAATATTGATTAGAGTTGTATTGAAATATTTTCAAAAAACATTAGCAGTTGTTTTAACCAACATTTTTTTTAGCACCAGTGATTTTTGACCATACTATGTACAGTGCGTTTGAATGTTTAATAATCTTATGTTAATTCGTTAGTACCTGTTGGGGTGAACCAAGTAAAGGTACAAATTTCGTTTGTGTTAGTATATTTTATCACCGCCTTTATTTGAATACAACATGGGTAATTTTTTTCTGCATTTGAAATTATGATTGAATATTTTTTTTCACCATACAAAATAGCATCTGTATCTGTCATTTGATTGAAGGAATTGTTGCAGAAAAGAAACAAAAAAAAATTGCGGTAAGTAGTACAGTAGTTTACATTTCTTTGGATAAAACACTTAAAAAAACAAAGTATTAGTTTTTAATGTCTCCTGTAAAGTTATCATTTTTATTTACTTTGTATTCGTTGAATTCAAATTAATAATATTGACTTACGTTGTATTTAAATTAAGGTGATGATATTCGAAAATATTCTGTTAGCACACATAAGCAAAGTTTATCAAAGATTTTGAAAATTATAGAAAACTTAACTATTACTTTCTCATTTTTAAGGTATCTATTCTGGGTCCAGCAAGGAACAGGAGGTGGCTTGTACCGACTAGATTTAGCTGACATATCCAACGGAGTGAAGCACGACATCAAGCCGGAGCTGGTATTGGAGGGGCGGAACCTCGGAGCTTTCACAGTGGACCACATCAACTTCAGGCTACTCGTACCGAATCTGACAACCAACACTGTGCTGTCTGTGCCTCTAGGAGGGTAAGGGCATTTTAGTTTTCAGTGGAAATGTTCAGGTTGAAATAATTTGGGCTTTTTTAACAACTTTGCCTGGTCTTAATATCATTGTCAATTAAACTCTGCAGTATTCTTTCATCATTTAATTCATAATGGTAGTTGAGTTAAACTCGTGTATTTACCCGGTAACACTTATGCAAAAAGGTCCTTAAGTTTAAAATAATAAAATCAAATTATTATTACATAATTTCGAACATTTTACCTTTACTGATTTTATATAAATAGATTTATCTTTATAATAAAGATACCAGTCTTAAATGTCACAAAAGTTATGAAACCGGTAACTGGTTATTCCAAATTTGTGGATTTGACACGTTGGTGGACACTTTTTTATCGTAGGATTCACAAATATAGACACACATACTTTCTTATTTTGTGAAATATTTCGCTTCCGATCGGACTGTAGTTGATGGTTTGAGGTATATCTTGTTTGACTAACGCACTGGGATATTTTTGTTGCTGATTGTTTATTATGGGGACACAATATCTCCTCCCACCATATAAATACTTAAGTATCACATAAGCTATAGCCGTCTTTTCACTACCAATGTCTTTTGGACTAACGTCTATAGCTGTCATTTAATAAATAATAGGGATTTTAGTGACTACAGTAGGCATAGCCGCGAACGTGTTAAGTGTCGCTTGTTTTTTATTTTCACAATAAATTTTTCTTGAATATTGTAATTTATCGATTTCTAATGTGTGTGTTTTGTTTTAGTCGTGAGGTGACTGACTTCAGAGAAAAAACACAAAACGCCATGTTTAATGCTGTAAAATCCCTTTCTTTTGCAAATGGACTGTTTTATTGGATCAACGGGGAAGATGTTCTTTCTGAAGAATACCACAAGGGATATGACAGCTATTTCCACAATATTTATCCAAATCGGAATGGAAGCTTTAATAAGGTAAATTTAATAAATGGAAGCAAACAAACACACTCATTTAGGGTTCTGGTTCCATTTCCTGCTCACAACTTTATTCTTGGTACAGATACAAGACGATGACCTAACCGTAATAAAAAATGCTGACATACACAAATATAATAACAGAGCTCCGATTACAATAGCGGGAAGTTAACAGAGTTATCTTCTATAAAGTTTATATTTGAAGCGCTAACTTTGTGGTTATTCATTATAATAAAATAAATAAAACAACTTTGTTTTTAACCGCTAATTTTTATTTTCCACCGACCGGTTTCAAAGCAAACAAGCTTCTTCGTCAAGGTTTACGTAACTAATGAATTGATTCCTTTTTATTTTTACCATGTTCACTAAATACTACACGTGGACCCAATAAATCAAGTCGTTTTTTCCTTTCACGGGTGGTAATTTGATATCATTATTTTCGAAGTTAGACAGGAGAATACTAAAAGAAATATTGTTTATTTGGTTATTAATTATTGTTTTCTTATTATGAATCGCTTTTTAAATTTCTAAGTTGTCTAATTTCAATATTTTATTTTCAACATGAAGTACTTTTAATCCAGTGTCTTTATTGAAGTTATGATTATTTTCTATCAGATGATTTGTGAATTCAGAAAAATTATTATTATTTAAGCATCTTAAGTTGTTCTTTCATCTTAAGTGTATATTAAAGTTTCTTTTAGTTTTTCCAATGTAGATTGAATCGCAATCATTACAATTTTATTGGTATATCCCAGATTTATTATATTTATGGACTTTGTTTTTGTGATTTTTTAACAATGTTCCGATATTATTTATTTATTTTTTTATTTATTTATTCATATTTTTTGCTCACAAACTATAGTTAATAATAAAAATAATGTGACCTCACTGGGGTTTCCCGTGCCGAGGACACCTAACAATATACTTTTTTAAAATTACATTTGAGAATAAACAAAGAAGACTAACTTAAAAAAACGAATATAATTAACAAATATTCAGACAGTTTTAAAAACAAGGTATTTATGTACATCTATATTATTATTATTAGTAGTGTAGAAAGCCGGTTCAATGTTTGATAATAGGGAATTAGAAAAATATTTTGAAAACTATAAACTGTCTGCACATCATCAGTTACGTAAACCTTGACGAAGAAGCTTGTTTGCTTTGAAACCGGTCGGTGGAAAATAAAAATTAGTGGTTAAAAACAAAGTTGTTTTATTTATTTTATTAGAGTTATCTTCGACTGTCTATAAAGAAAAACCGATATTTTTTTATGAAAATGGGTATATTTGCATGAAGATTTAAAGTATCTTCGTTGGTAACCTATAATTGAACATGTTTAGAAAAAAAAATTGGATTCATATTCTGCTTTTCATACAGAAAACTTAATTTTACTGTAGATAAAATTGAAGATAAATGTTAACTTTCCATTGCAATCGGGGCCCAGACAACAACAACACTACTACATCACTACGACTTCCACATTACATTCTCAAAAATGATTTGGCTTGTTCTGTAAATGCTTTTGTTTTCTTTAGATCCTCGTGGCGTTTAAGTCCTCGCAACCGATCCCCGTGGCGGCCAACCCCCCCACGGGGCTGCAGAGCGTCATGGGGCGGCGCCGCGCCTACGTTTCCTGGAGGGCCCCGCACCGTCTGGGCCCGCAGGGCGCTGGGGCCTGGCAGCACTGGGACTACTGTCTGCACATTATCAGCGGGAACACTACTTTCCAAAAGTAACTTTTAATTTATCGAAGTATTACATTTGATGAACATGATAACGTGTGAATAGTTTTTGTTATTATTTTCCATCACTCTCCATTTAGATCGGTCCCTTGTAAGTTGTATCCATAGTGGTCCCGCTGTTTTTTCATATCTGACCATCTTCTATAAAGTCTGCCTCTTTTTTATTTGCAAAAGTAACAAAAAATATACATGTCACGCCCCCAGAAGTACTCTGTTGTTAGTCTAAATTTGTTTAGAGTTATGAATAAAGTTTAAACACATTTTTTTCTTACGAGAACACACTCGCATATCTCCACAATTTTTGTTTTGAAACATATACCTCAAACTTGAGTATTCTTTGAAATCAATTGAGTAAAATATCTAGAAGAACGCTGCGGTAATAATAATGCCACAGTTTTCCTCTCATATTTTAACAGTCAAATGAGCAAATACCACAAAATACTGGCATTATAATGCCAATATGCATTAAGTTACAAGCATTAATAAACTTTAAAATGTTTGTTTTTATATTTCCTATTTCGCCTGGACACAAAAAATATATCCTTTGTAGCATGAGAAATTTTGAATTACAGAACCGACATCAATAGCTCAACAAGTTATATAGCAAAAGACCTGGAAGAAAACACAGTTTATATCATCAAGGTGTCTGCTGTTACTTCATCGGGACCTGGTAAAATCTTTATTATGTATTTATTTTATAAACATTTAAATCTTAATCAAAAAAATAAATGACACCCACCCTCGTAGTAATAATTCTCTAGAGAAGCCGTTAAGTTCTATTGCATAGAACAAAAGTGTTCCAAATTTTTTGTTTGGTTTTAGTTTAGCTTTTAGTTAAATAACAAACGCGTAATGAACAGTTTCAGTTTGGGCTCGCAATTCTCAGCCCGAGTACCTACAGCCCATTGTATTGCTGTAATCTGTAGCTAACTTCGTGGTCAATAAGCGTAGAATGGTTTTCTCCGTTTATTACTCTATCCTGAACTCCGTACAGTAGAAAATTGTGTATCTTTTAGAATATAATATCTTATTTTAAGTAATCTGATTTAGATAATCAAAATGAAGTGTAAATAAAATATAATGTATATACAGTAAAACCTCGTTTTTACGTTTTCCCGCTTTTTACACCGAAATATTTAGGTCCCATTTTTTTCCATACATTCTCATTCAATATTCCCCCAATTAACGTTTTTTGCGTTTTTCATAACCCCGGTTTTACCGCCGCGTGAATGGAAAATAAAATCGAGGTAAATAAAAAAATGTGTAAATTATTGTCTCAAACTAAATTCAAAGTAGGTGCAGTGTAATTGACCATTTTGTTTAAGTGTCTAATTTTGACATTTTACTAAATAGCGACACGCAGTTGACGCATGTTTAGGAAGATTAGTCTTTACATCAATAAATTACGATTCAGAATGTTTAAAAAATTGGCAATAGAAATATTATTTGATGTTATACACATAATGTGAAAAGGAGATAGTTCAAACAGTTATCATAAAAGTGTGAAACAGTCCGCGATGTAAATGACAGTTGAAACTTTGTGGTGCCATACTAAAAAAAGTGATACCATATAAATAAAGTTTCCCAATATTTAGGGAAAAATTCGTTATATGCATTTTGTGCAAATTAAAATTTTTATTTTCGTGTTTTAAAGGTTAAGTATCCAAATAAAATTATTTAAACATGTTTTTTTTAATTCAATAAAAAATAACATATTGTAGTATTGCTTGAAAAAATACAAAATACTTTTTATTAAATCATTGGTAAATATGAATAATCCCCAATCATGACAGTTCTTACAATTTTTTTGCAGTATATTTTGTATAATCTTGTGCAATATTTAAATGAAATTTAATTTTTCAAAAAATAAACATTAATGTAAAACGAACTCCCTCTCTAAACACGAGCTTTCATTTGAAAAATTAGGTATTATTAATTATGTATGCACAAAACATTTGTAATTTTGTTAACAAAAATTTTTTTTAAGTGATATTAATAAAAAGCTTAAAGTGCTCTTTTTAAAAAACCTGGTTGGCTACCCTTTGAATCGGACAAACCCCGTTTAAGGGAAACATTAAAATATTTGAATGGCCACAAAAATCAAAGAAAGTGTTTACATACACATAAGTGTATTTGTATCATATTCTTCAAGGGAGATTAGTTTTTATTTATTAAATGTTTTTGTTTGTAAGTTTTCTATGATTTCATTGTTTAATATGTATTTAAGGCTTAGAGTAATAACCTAATAGTCGCCCATATGGATAAAAATCATTCTATGATTATTGACCATAAAGTTAGCTACAGACTACAGTAAAACAACAGGCCGTAGGTACCTACGTTGAGTAATGCGAGCGCTAACCGAAACCGTCCTTTACACGTTTGTTGTTAAACTTAAAACCAAACCAAAAATTTGGAACGCTTTTGTTCCAGGCAATAGAGTTTAAGGGCTTCTCTAGAGCATTATTACTCTGAGATTTAAGGCATATTTCAAAATTATGTCAAATTAATTCCTTCGGCATGGGACGTTGAGGGAAGATTATCTTTAACATAAAATATTAATACAAAAATTGTAAAATAATATTAAAAGAAATAAGCTCCCAAAGCCACTGCAACCTATGTATGTAACCCATAGTCCTTAAAATATAGCTTGATTAGTATGACAGTTGTCAGAAAAAGTGATGACATAACTTTCTAATAACAAAGGAGTGATTTATATTGACACACGAAAAATCATTAGTATCTGGCATGTTAATAAAAAAAATTAATACAATGCCTAACATATAAATCAACATAATTATATAAAAACAGCTTTAAAACTAAAAAAAAAACCATAATAAACTTAATTATCAACAACGTTCTTACAAGGTTACATCATTTTGCAAAAATATTAGAGATGGGACAAATTGATCAATGTAAATTGATCTAATAAAAAAATAATCCATTTGATGTTGATCATGAAAAAAGTATAAAAGTAGTATTTTTTGGTGAATAATTATCTTAAACACACTATAATAGGCTTGTTTTTGCGTTTTTATATCAATTTTTGGAAACAAAGTTTAATGTTTGCATGAAAAAACCGATAAAATCAATTTGATCGGTACTTTGTCAGTGATCAGTACTTTCCATCACTAGTCATATTAGTTTGGCAGCTGTTATTTTAATCAAGCTATATTTTAAGGACTATAGGTTTCCTTTGTTCAATCTCGCCACCCCAAGCCTTTGTCTTACCAGGCTACCAATTACATGTATTCAAGTGCTTTATATTTTACAGGTCCGTGGTCATCAGAATTCGCAGCCAAAACATTACCAGATTCTCGCAGCGGTATTCCCGGTTCCATTCTTTGGTCCACGAGCGAAGGAGTAATGCGATCCGACTTGACCGGAAACAACGTCCAAAAATTAATTCAGAATTCTCAGATGCACGGCACCTTCATTACTGAAATATCCTGGTACAGAGACCAGCTATACTTGGTATCGAACTCGTCTAATGTGATGTGGTACAATACAACTTCTAACGAGAAGGGCTGGCTGCCGGATATGGAGAACGTTGGAAGTTTGGCAGTAGACTGGGTCGGGAGCAAACTTTACTGGTCCAGTCCTAAACAACAACTCGTAAGTTCATTAATTTTACAATTAATATTTTTCACTGTCCTTTTCGTCATCAGGTTTTTATTTACAACTCATTAAAGATGGCCACCAAAATTGAAATATTTGGATAAACCGCAAGAAAGTAAATGTTACTTTTAAGAAGAAAAAAAACACGGAATAAATATCACCTCACATCAAATAATTATTTATGTATGCTAATTCCTACAAAAAACAACGACAGATGTGCGAATAATGCGACATTGACTTTTTTTTATATTTGATCTTGAAAAGGTAATATAAATCCTCAGGTTTAACTTACGGTCCACTGAGGAAGCGGCTTCTTTTGCAATATAAAGCATCACAGTTGCACAGGATGTGTATAGGTGTTTCAAAGTTTGCACTGCAGAACCTACATCTAGAAGTTAATTACATATTAACGCAAATAAAACATGCTTTGTTTTTTTATTATTATTTTCTCTTCCCTCCCTTTTATGTGTTTTCGTTTACGTTTTCACTTTGTCTCTTACAGTATTTCGAATTTCCGCTGAATATATTTATATTTCATGCAATGTGTTTGTTTAGATTACTCGAGGTAATCTACGTGGTGGGTCCCGTGAGCCTGTTCCGATAGTCACCGTAGGTAAGGAGTTGAGGTTAGATGCTCTACAGGGATTTATCTACTGGAATACTGGGCACGCCATAGAATGTGCCAGACTAAATGGGGAACACAAGTTTACCTACTATCCGGCTCAACTATTTACAAAGCAAGGTACACTATTCTTTAATCATTAAAAGTTTATATTTCCTTGGTTCACTGCGTAACAATTAGTTGGACAATTTTTATGTAACTGAACTGCAAAGTCACACACTTCCAACACGTTACGTGAAATTTTCGCTAGCAAATTGATCTCCAGGATAGGTGATACAAATTGGCTTCCTGGCTATTGTTGGGATATTTAAAATCAAAAGTTTACGTCAATAAACTGGGTTCTTGTGCCGTTAAATGAAAATATCTGTCACGAAATGGCCGCCATTACAGATAATATGTGCTGAGCCATCCTAAGCAATTTCGCTGTTCATTTAAATGCATGCCGTGAAAGTGAAGGCGTGCATAATTCAATAATGAATAAAAGTTTTTTGATGGACGTCTTTTATTTATATCGCTATACCAAAAAAAAACTTTCTTTTGGGACACTTGTATGTATTTTTTGAACTACCAAAGGCCAGCAAGCCTAATAACAATGGTAAATTAAAGCATACAATAATACACAGGCTTAAGAAAATTCTTTTTTTTAAAAATATTTCGCAAGCGTTATAGCTGTTACTCTAAGAGAGCCACTAACCTAAACTTTTTTAATACCATGTTGGCATTTATATATTATATCATAAATATGTTTTGTCAATGGTGTTAAGAATTGTAGCGTTTCTAGCCTGTTTTTTAACCCTACAGACGCCAAACATTTAAAGCACAGGTAACATCTCTACACCAAGCTGTTTCTGTTTTGGTTTTATTTGATATATCTTTCTATGTGTCAGTAAAATACAAAACTTTTATCCCATATAAATTTAAAATATTTAAGAATTACATTTGTCACACAATCGTTTTTTTTTGGCAAGACGAGATAAACAAAAAACATCAATAGATTGACATAAGTCGCCCATCAAAAACATTGGTTTCTGAACATTGTGTGGATGTATGAATTTATCTAAGGTCTCAACCAATATAAACAAGTCAGCTTATTGTCCTATTTATTCTAGTTATGGGCCTCACTGTGGATTTGGAGGGGAAGAAATTATACTGGATAGTTCACGGATATGAGGGAACCGATTTATACCAAGCTTTAACTGCCGACAAACTAACTCCGGGAAAAGAGGTATCAATATTTATTTTTTCAAATTTTATATTAATTTATAACTCTGTTGAAAGATGGCAAAACATTTTTGCCATGTCTTTTTTTATGCATTTTGAAGGAGAGCTTTGATGGGCTCTACAAAATCATAATTTTAGTTTAATTTAATTAATTTCATTTAGTTTAGTTTAGCCTAAATCTAGTGTCAGTAGTTGAACATTTGTTGAATTATTTTTTAACCATAACATATAAACATAAAATGCTAAAAAATCCAGTGATATAATATAACTCAATATGCTTAAAAAAGGAAATATCACATTTAGCTATCGTTCAACAAAACTACTATCATTCTATGTAATGAAAAATTACATACACATTTAAAAGTGTTTTTAAAATTTTAAATGATGGTTACTTATGAAAAAATAAAATACTAATAATAATTTTTACACCTGTTGTATGATAAAACCAAAACACCATAGTTCAATGATAATTTTGATTCGATTCGATTAAGTTTTTATAGAAACTTTCATTATTAAGTACTTTTAATGAATAATTACATCATATTTAAAATGTGATTGTGTTTTATAAAAAAATCACATAAAAAAGTGCACCTTACCAAGACAGTTACTTGTCAACTGACAATCTTTTTAAAAAATATTTAATTTAATTTATTATGGCTTTTACCGAGAGGTAATATTAGCTAGAAAAATACAATATTTACAAATGTTAAATGGGAGCAAAACAATGTTACAGAAAACAAGGCAGAAAAATCAGATAAACTTTAAACAACTTTAAAATACATAGAACATAATAGATCTTAAAATTAAATTAACTAAAATTGTAATAATAATATGCATTATTAAGAAAAAAACCGAACACCTTGATAATACATAATGGAAACAACAAAAATATATAATGGAAACTTATTTGACATAAGTATACCTACTATTCTAGAGATAAAAATAATATAAACAAATAGTATAATTTGACATATAAGATAAAGTTTCTAGGTCCTACTTATTTAAGTACTTGAACAGTGTGGTGGAAGATTAGTTGCAATTAGAGCGGTATTTAATAAATTCCCATACTATACTGTCACTGGAGGTGACAGGGGTGTAGTTATTAGTTGAATTTCCAATGAAAATTAACAATTGTGGACAAAATTATTCAAATATTAAAAAAAAAAACTGTGCCTTAATGTCAAAGCAAAACCTTAATATTTTGTATGAAATATGTGCACAATAAGAGTTTCAATCGCGTGTCACCATGAGATGACACTCACGATCAATGGTATATTTTTCAGTGGGTATCACAATGATAAATACAACAATCAGTGGAAAAGATTTTCAAAAATTAATGTTTTTAATTACTTTAGCCTTTTTTTCTTGCAAGCTACGTGGATTTATTATCCAGAAAGGTATCTGTCATAGTTTATTCATACAAAATATTACAATTTAATAATATAAACCCGTATTTAAGATTTCTGTATATATTTTTAGGTTTCTGGAGCTCTGGTGACGTCTCTTTCTGGCACGACCATCACCGGGCCCCTGTGTTACTTCAGCGATCGTTTAATATGGTTGCAAGACAACTCGTACGCTGTAATTTCTGATCTAGCCGGACTTAATAGAGCCAATCTTAATGCAGTCACTACATCTTATGTGAATACTATAACTGTCATTGATCCTGACTTGCAAATGAACCCAGGTGAGCCAAGGATACTAGTACATTATTAAGCTTAGTTTGAAATTTTTTAGAATAAACTATTTTGAATATAAACATATTTTATATCCTATATTCTACTACATTCATTACGAGTTCCGGAATTGGTTTCCAATAAGATTACAATAAAAAAAAGGTTTTGTGCTGTTTATAATTCAATCAGATTTGATGTAGGTAACAAGCCATAATTAACTTTTTATCTTCCATTAGTATTTTTAAAAAAATATTAAACTCTTTCACCGCTAAGCTAGGGGTATGTCTGTCACCCGTACGCAGTCGCATATTTTCAAACGCGAAATATCACCGATGGGATTTTTAAAATATAAAGTTATATAAGGGTATTTATTCATATAATGTATCTTTTAGTTAACCTCCCAAATACTTAAACCTCAATAATAAAATGAGTTTTTATATCTACACTGAGAAATCACATTAATTAACATTAATATAAAAGATTTCCAACAGATTTATGAACAAAGCGCTAGCATCAATTTTATAGGTACTCACTCGTGTTTATGCGTATATTGATGGAACATGGTTCGGAGACACATAAGCACTATTATTAGTGTTTATATTCTTAAATTATGTATTTAATGCATTTGTTTATACGACTTAATAATCAAACTTATTAGTTGTTAAAAATTTGACAGATTTTATCTCCTAATTTTTTTAACATCGGTTAAAATTTCAAGATGCGTAAGAAATAAAATCATAAAGAAGCTCATCTTTTATATTACTTTTATTGTTACACTAAAAATACTTATCCTCGTCATCTTTAGTTCTTATATAATATGTTATAAAAATAGTGAATTTATTGTCATTTGATACCTGAGTTTTCCGTGGTATGTATTGAAATAACAAAATATTGTGAATATCGTCTTCTAATTAGAGATACATCAGATATTAATTCAAATTTTAAAGTAAGTGAGCCAAGTCTAATACCTCATACAACCTCTGAATGTTTTAGGTGATATTTTGAAATCATGACTTTTTCAAAAGGTGATTGTTAGTTTTTTTGTATGAAAGCGGCCTGGCTGTTTTTAGCAGAACATAGAATTGACCTTCCTGAACCCAATAACACCAATATCGCATTTTTTCAAAATTGTGGACTGGCTGGCTGCTTTCTTCATAATTACATTCAATTGAATACACTGAATATTATGTTCATTTCATGGTAGCATTGGTTGCATGACAGTTTCAGAATGAATTATTAATTATTCTGCATATATAATCTAGATTGACAATCTTAAATTTATTTGTGTTTTTAGTTGATCATGATGTACTTAATGTAATTCCGGAAACTGTGGATGCAACATCCATAGAAATATCTGGGGAATGGGACGCCTTCAACATTACATGGACTCCTGTTTCCCAAGTAAACTACGGAGAAGTCTTTTATGAAATCAAGATTGAATATGATCATAAAATACGTAATGAAGTAAGTTGCAATCGTCGACGATTTCATTCCTTTCCAAATTTCAATTATTTATTCCAAAATATATGGAGAATGTTAAAGTCTGTCGTCTTAGACACAAGTCCCAACTCTGTGTGACTAAAGTCTTATGTCAACTTGGGACGAATTATCGACCTATTTATACACATAGAAAAATGACAACACTTAACTGATGCCCAAGGCGTATTTAGTCGTTGTTTGACTGCCAGCTGGGTGTGACGTGAGCTTGACATTTATTTAGAATCTAAACTAAAATGCCTGTGTCGTGAAAGCGTGTAAAAACTGCTCTGATAAACATTGCAAGAAAGATGGTGTAACTTTTCATTGGGAAGTATTTGTTTATGAGTGAACAAATAATATAAGTATTATTTATTTTAAATGTCAAACTACGCCTGGTGGCACAATAGCGAAGCTATTCTTACAGACAGGGGAGCACTGAAGGAATATGTTTTTAAAAATGTAATAAATTTAATGTTATATAAATTTTGCATTCCCTGAAATCCGGTATAAATAAATAAATGATTCTAAATTATAAAGAATTTGAGGAAAAAATCGGATTGGGATACATAAAAAAACTAATGTTGTTTGTAAACATTTAAAAACAAACTTTTTTCATGCACTGTTTATAAAAAATAATATTTTCATTTAAATATGATTTATTTTAAGCTTTGTTAATCACTAATGAACAAATATTTACCTATGAAAAGCTACAAAATCCTTTAAACATTATGGTTTTTTGAGAAACTTCGCAGTGCAATTAAATGCTCTAATTTTTATCCAACCAGAACCAGAAAATATTTTTTACATCCAATGAGGAAGTTCAGTATCTTTTCTTAATTTTGTTATTTGTTAAAATACTATTAAACTAAGCCAAAAAAAAATGTATTTTTTTTACGTATCGTATTATCAGCGCTATGATTTTTTAAAGTTTTGTATTTCTAAAATAACTCCGCGTGTGACGTCAAAGGTTGTTCACTGTTAGTTCTTCCATTGGTCCGTTTACAGTAAGCTAACCGGATATCCTTCACAGCTGTCACATCATTGGTTGGTTCATATGAACCAGTGACGTCAATCAAAGTAGTGCGTTTTTGTTAAAATAGTTTTTATTATTTTTTTCGTACATTTCTAAGAAACTTTGCGGTACGATTTTATGCTCTGATTTTTACCGAGCGCAAGAAAACATTTTTGTATCCAATTTCCCGTAGGGCTGAAGTTCCTCATTTTCTGTAGCATTCAATTTCCTTGTTGTATCTCCAATTAATAAAATAAAATAAACTGTAAATGGTGGTATCTTTAGGACGGTTTCTTTTCTACAGCTCACCACGACGCAGGCGCTTGTGAGCTATAGCGGCGGGGAGGTGGCGCCTTACAGCCCTGTGGAGATGTGTGTGCGCGCATACACTTACTGGGGGGCTGCGGTCAGCACGCGCGCCCTCTTGCGCTCCCCCCAGGCGCCCCCCACGCCCCCCACCCGGCCCAGGCTCTTCATCCTGCACCACACACAGATAGTCAGGTAGGTTTATTGTATACGTTGTGTTTCCCCGCTATTATTTCTTGGTGGAGCTGCATTTTAATTGGACAGTGTTATGCAGAAACCTATGAATGATGAATGATACTTCATCAGAAGTGAATCTTTAATTTGATGAAGACACCAAACCCAAAAAATCAACACAATATTTTTTAGATAAATTTTTTCTAACCCACAATTAATAAATCTATGAAAAAAATATGTTAGAAACATCCATGTGGGTTTATAGCTTTCACCATTTTTCTAAAACAATCCAACCCCAAGTTTTTATATTTCCTGGTGAAGAGATTCGTGCGTTATGTGAGGCTGAGAAGCATTATCGATAAAATCTAAAAGGAGTGCTGCGTTGGTTTGGACACGTGGCGCGAATAGACGGCGAAAGAATGGCTAAAAGGATTTACGAAGCGAATGGGACAGATGCAGAAAACGAGGAAGACCAAGAAAAATATGGCATAACCAAATTCAACAAATACTAGAAGGACATGTCAAAAGTTGGAATAATTGTGCATGAGAAAATATATTAATATAGAGGAATTGGATCTGAATGATAAGGAATTCTATCCTCTCTGCAAAACGGCGTAATGGTTTGTTTTTGAAAAATTTAACTGAAATCGACAAAAAAAAAATTTTTTTTCGGTGTTGTACTGGAATCTTTTTAACAGCCTGTATGTAGATTCCACTAGCCATACATGCTCATCAATAGATTATAATAGTTTTAACTACATACTAATTAATCAATTACAATTGTTGTAAAAATGGTACAAAATAATTATCCATATTATTACATAGAATTAATTGATGATTTAATAAACTTGAATCATTTGTCAATTTAGAAACGATACAGAAATAAGTATGGAGCTTCGCTGGGACCTTCCCCTCCACGCTAACGGTGTGGTGCGCGGCTTCCAGCTGTACTGCTGGCATAGCGGAGGAGGCGGAGTCTCACCTGTCATGGTGCCCCCGCAACAATACCGCTACCTGGCCAGGGGCATACTACCCAACGTCACCTACTACTGTCAGGTACCTAGGCATAACTCCAAATTCCACTAGCAGGCATCTTTCTTTAACATATTGTAACTTAACCCCCCTTCCCCGGTGATGCGTAGCTACTACACATTGCGTCTAATAACTATAATATATTTATAAATATAATAAATATTGGGTTTGGATTTTCAGTATTCCTCCATTTCACATTTACGTATCGACTGAAATAATTTGTTATTAAATAATAAGTACTTATTAGGCACAAAAAAAGTATTTTATCCGAAATGGGGGTAAATTACAAACAACGTTTGAGTATGTCCAAATGCTTGCAGACCGGCTGTCTGCATACTCGAACATTATTGAATTACTACCTGGTAAAAGAAGGAGTAAAACAAATTGGAAAATTGTTTTCAGGCGTTGCCTAGTAGGTGATTTGGTTCAGCCGGATGAATCTCACCCACGTGATAAAGGTTTCAGATCTTTTACTTCACAAAAGTCAACAGATGGAAGAGTTGAGGAAATGTGGATGTTCAAACATGGGCAGAATGGTGAATGTTACACAGTGTGTAAAGTGGCCACTTAAACCAGCCAATGACTGGTCATAAGCCCTGTAAATGCCTAGACGTCCATATTCCCTTCTCAAAAATGTTTTCCCTCTGTGTTGAAATAAATTTAAATATAAATTACAAATGTCATCAAAAGTATACTCACAGTATACCGATAACACCTGGCGTTACACATCCACTACATGTCCAGTCACGTAGTCCAGTACTAGCTACTTAGTAGCTCTCGGAAAGTTGTCGCGGGTGCGCGTTTCGCCCGAGTCGTTAGCGATACCCAATGGTTTTTTCATGTTTTCAGCAGATTTGAAATATTATCATCTTTGAATTAAATTATGGTTAATTAAAGCCATTCCCTATAAATATTCAATTTTTCCCTTTTTAAATCTCTTATTTTTTTAATGTGTAGTGACTACACAGCACCGTAACGCGCGGGTGTTTTTAGGACAGTAAGGGAAAGGTAAAAAAGAACTGTAACTTCTACAAATTTAAATACATTTTGGGCATTAATTTCCACACTTTATTCAACAACTAGTATACAGGCAGTATAGAGAACACTATGAATAACTACTATAAAATCAGTAGCACCCTTAGGTCCATCAATAGTACACGCGTAGTTCAGCGCAGACATGAAGTAATTCAGATCAGTTCAACATCAAAGCATCAACATAGTTTTCTTTTGTCATTTCCAACTGGTGTAGGAGCTCCCCGCGTCAACGCGTAATAATCCTACAATACTGTATTCCTTTTTATAAATGTTTAGAAATTCATATTAAACAAATATGTTATTAGTAGAAGATGTATTTATTTAATGTGGAAGTTCACCCCTTCGAGAAATGAGGAAGTTCAGTGGTTTTTTTATTCGTTAATAGATTATGTAACTATTTTTTTTTTTTTTAAATAATTTTTATATATTGTATTATCAGCGCTACGATTTTTTAAAGTTTTGTATTTCTGAAATAACTCGGCGTGAAACGTCAGAGGTTCATTTCCGCTTATTCTCATTCAGTTCTTCCCATTGGTCCAGAAGCGAGCAGCAGACCGGAAATCTTCCATAGCTCTCAGATCATAGGTTGATTCACATGAACCAGTGACGTCATTCAAAGTAGAGCATATTTATCAAAATATATATTTTTTTTTTTCTGTACATTTTCAAGAAATTTTGCATCACAATTAAACGCTCTAATTTTTACCCCGCGCAAGAAAACATTTTTTGTATCCAATTTCCTGTAGGGCTGAAGTTCCTCATTGGATATAAAAAACGTTTTTTTTTATTTATTTATATTAAGGCAATCCATCCTAAGAAGGATGATTTCTGCCAAGAGTAAAATTTATTTAAAGGAATAAAAATAACATTTTTTAAAAAAAACTAAAAATTTATGATATTTTTTGAGAGGAAGCTTCCTATATGGTGGATAATTTCAGGATCAAGGATGGAGAGGAGTGATGCTATGTTAATAGGGTAAGGATATTTTTTTAAGGAGGAGTACATATTATGTTTGTCCCTTATTGGACAGCCAAAGAATATATAGTCTGGAGTCTCATGGTCCAAACCACATTCACACCATGGACTTCCTACAATATTAATTTTGAAAAGGTGGCTATTAGTGCAATAGTGGCCGATTCGTAGTCTACTAATGTTTGAGATTAATCTCTTAGACAATTTTTTTGTGTGGAACCAAGGAGAGCTTGGTATGCTCTCTTGGATATCTTTATAGAGAGTAAACGTTTTCTTACGTGCCGTAAAAACTGGAGCATTCAATTGTACGGCAAAGTTTCTTGAAAATGTATGAAAAAAATAATAAAAACTAACTACTCGTACTTTGAACGACGTCACTAGTTCACATGAATCAAGCAATGATAAGAGTGTTGCGAAAGATTTCCGGTTTATCGTACGTCATTGGACCAATTGGCAGAACTGACCTAGAAGAAGCAAGACCAAGAAGAGAAATTTCAGAAATACAAAACTTTAAAAAAATTATGCGCTGTTAATACGATACGATAATTTAAAAAAATTGCTTAGTTTAATAGTCTATTAACAAATAAAAGAAAAATAAAAAACCACTGAACTCCATCATTTATTAAATAGGTACTCGAACTTTTAAATTATTATTTTTTTAATGACGTGCCTCACTAGGTAAACCAGTATTTGTATGGTTAAAAGTTGTTTTTCTTGGGTGCCAAATGAAATTCAATGACTCATTCCAAAAATATAAATATGATCATTGTAATCTTACTATTCTGGCTTTCCACAGGTCCAAGCTGTAAACGATGCTGGCCTGGGTCTCAAAAGCCACATCGTGTCAGCATCCACAGACGTGGAATCACCGATCCCAAAACTGGCGATATCATTCTTCGACTCCATCAAGGTAGTGGACTTGGATCTCGGGGATGGCTATACTTATACTGTTTCCCGGAGTCCCGGGAAAACAGAAGACTTCGCAGTTTCCCTGAAGGAGGAACTCATTTTCTGGATGAACCAGGAGCAGGAGATATATGTCTCGAGAATGGATGAAACTGGTCATACGAAGGTCTGTTAATGTATTTTTATATATCATAATAATTATTATTTAATCTGTGGAATTTTATTTTTGGTTTGTAACTCAAAATTGAGTTATTAATTTCGTTGGTGATCTGCCAATATGTCTATATATTTTTTCTGTTATTCTTTACTGCAATTGCATAAAACAATTTCACAAAAAACATTATTCATCAATATTTTTTTAATAAGCACATATTCAGAACAACAAAAAATCAAAGCAAGTTTAACATCTTTATAACTAAATATATCACAAAAATATATAAGCCAAAAAACTTTTCTTACACAAATAAAAAAAATTAGAGGAAGTGGTAAATCTAGGACTAAGGGAGATAAGGTCATTAACATCACATGCTACGTAGACAATGCAACTATAGTGGCAGTGGCAATTCTTGATGATTAGAACATATCTATCTCAGGACATCAATTATGAACGCTATCTTCAACTATACATATTGAGACGGTATACTTAACTTCTGTATCTTCCTCGGTTTGTTCTACCTACTTGTCGTCTCGACATCATATGATCAAAATAAACCAATGAATGACCGCAAAAATTAGTCAGCGTTCCTTACTTCATTGACATTTAAAATAGTTCTCGTTTATATTTTACATAGGGTTCTGTGATAAAAAGTGCCTACTTCAAAGCGATTTTAAACTCCAATCAATCCTAATTCAAGCAAAAAATGATCACTTGAACATGATTTTTAAATGACTTTTGGCAATTACCTAGACGGTACGCTTAACGATCGTCTGTATTTATCTACTGATTGATTACAAAGCCAGTTTCTTTAACGTCTCGATACCTACACTAAAAAAGATAGTAAAACAGATGGAAAAAATATAATAATATTTTTTTTATACTGGCAACTTTCTTACGCCTCTTATATGTTAATAGGGCAGAATCTAGCAACATTATTTTTTGCATCTAGACACTCTTTTTCAAAACTGACAGTTATGTCAGAATTTAATTTGACTTCAAAATTGACTTATTTCTCTCTCATATTCATAATAGGCATTTTTAAATAAAAGTGCCAACCTCAGAACGATTAAAAATTTAAATAAATCATAATTAACGGAAAAATTGCTTGGTGGAATAAAATTTTTGACGTATCAAGGGGTTCTAGACCTGTCGGTACAAACCGATCTACTTACATAAAAACTTGATGGTGGGGGGATCGGTAGTGTATCTTCGTAATAGCGAGAGAATTCTGAAGGTATGATGTCTTTATCTTCCCATCATTATCGAGACCCAGGTAGTAAAACAAAAAGTTAAAATATTTTTTAATATTTAGGTTTTAAAATCTCGAGCCACAGCCAAATAATATTGTACTTAATCTAACGGGTATAGTTTTAAATGAACACTTCTTTACCCTACCTGCACTTGAAGGTGCATAGGGCACTACATTAGTACAGTAATTACTGGTGCCAGTTCAAGAAGTATGAAATATTGCAGCTTTGAATAAATATTTTGGGAATCGAAGTCAAGATTACATACATGGTTGCTAAACGTTCTATCCACTGTCGTACATTGTAGAATAAATATGTTTAATATAATTTCAGGTTCTCTCCATCAATGGTACTGCACTTAGTCTAGCCGTTGACTGGGTAGCTAGAATGCTGTACTGGTCCCAAGTAGAAAACTCTCCCGATCAATATGAGTGCATGCTCTACAGAATGGACCTGAATGCCTACGATAAGGAGGGAGTCATCAAGCTAGAGAGAATCCTCCAAAGGAATCTACACATCAAGAGGTTGCAAGTTTCACCCGTAACAAGGTACGCTCACCATATAATCTTTTACTGAAAATTATAAATTTACGAAGTAGATCATGTCTTGCTATTATCTTAGGTTACTAGCAAGCAATCTTTGTTGATGAGCTTATTTCTAGTAAACATTGACTTCATCGTGCATTTTTTTTAGAAATCGAATTCGGATCACTGTTATACAATTTCAATTTCTTTATCCTTACTGATTTTGTATTCTTCTTCTCTGTCGTTCTGAGGGTTGTGATCATTGGTACTCTCACCAGCCATTCCATTGATAAACCGTTTCCACTCTTCACAGCTCTGCGCCCTTCCACAGCTCCACATAGGGTCGCTCGTGGCGTTGTTTTCACCTGGTCGATCCATCGAGCTGCAGCTCTGCCTCTTCGTCCTGACACACTGCCCGTGATTATTATTTTCTCCAGATTTTCCGGGTCACGTCTAGCTATGTGTCCGAAGAACTGCAGCATATGGCCAATAGACGAACTTTTACGTTGAGTTCCTCCAGTATAGAGACATTTGTTCTTCTGGCTGTCCATGGTATTCTCAGCATTCGACGCTAACACCACATCTCGAAGGCATCTATTTTCTCCTGCTCACGTGTTTTAACTGTCCACGTTTCTGCGCCATATAAGAATATTGGGAACACAAGCGTACGCACTATGAACACTTTAGTTTTCTTCGAGGTGCCCCGATCTTGCCAAATTTTGGCCAGTCGAGTCATGGCATTTTTTGCGTAAATAGATTGAATTTTATAATAAAGATACCTATATATATTTTGTATAAATAGATTGAATTTTATAATAAAGATACCAGTCTCGAAGATGTCGCAAAAATAATGAAACTGATCACTGATTATTCCAAATTTGTGTAGGTGTATATATGTACGTTTATAAAAAGGTATTTGTGTCGTGACCACCAATAAAATAAAAATATCTGTACTCCAAATATCAACCTAATGTAATGTTTTTTTTTAAATGTATTTACACAATAACCTTAAAATGAAAGTTCTTCTGAATTGCAAGCATACAATTCGTCAGCAGGTTCTTATAAACACGGTTTTTCAGGGCCAGACTGTGAAATTTTAGAGGAACATTCCTCATGGTAAGCTTTAAAAAATAAATAATTTTTTTCCAAAAAGTAATTTTAAAAAAAAAAATTAAAAAATTAATGATCTCAAAATGAAAAAAATTAATTTCTCGGACTAGCATCCCTTCCGCAAACCCCTACCCCTCCCTGACAAAAAAAAATTGCGATAAAAACGTGTTTGACCAACGAAGCGATACGCACCAGACGCGGACAAGGGAAGCGGCTGGGTAGGAGAGGGGTAGGGATTTGTGGAGGGACTGCTAGTCCGAGAAATTAAAGATTTTTTTCATTTTGAGATAAAAAAAAATTACCTTTTGGAAAAATTTTATTAGGATTTTTTTTAAATCTTACCATGAAGAACGTTCTTCTGAAGTTTCGCAGTCTGGTCCTGAAAAACCATGTATTCAATATTTCATACTCAACCTACATTAATAATAATTTTATTTGAAAACATAATATAAAAACTGGTTTTACTATCCATTATTTGAGCATACGTCTCACTTCTGTATTCAACTCACTATTCTTAATATTGTTTGGTAACATGTTACATATTTTAGGTATACTGTAGTGTAGTGTCCTTTTTCCATATTTATTGCAATATCTAGGAACAGTTAGCCCTTCCATACTAGTAAACCTGGTGTTGTAATCATGTACCGATTTGCGTTTATACTCAGAGTGCGACGCATGCTAACAAATTAAGTTGATCCAAGGTAAAGCTGTAACTGATATTTGGTTTTTGGTTTTAAAATTAGCATTAATATTCTATTATGTATTTTGAAAAGAGAACAAAAACATGTTTTTCAGGACCCTTTACTGGATCGAGATGAACCACCACGGTCTCGGTAAACTCATGACCTCCACCGTCGACGGGTCCAACGTCCGACCATTCTTCAATGGCCAACAGTTTGCCAAGAACAACTCCATTGGCCGACAAGCCAAGCCGTGCACGTGTCCCGAGAATCCCGCTGTCGGTTTGGGCTTCACTCTGGACTTGACTAGTGCCGAGGACAGGAAAATATACTGGGTGGACGCTTGGCTGAAACACATCACATCGTCAGATTTAAATGGATGCTATTGTAAGGTTGTTGTAAATGCAACAAAATTTAATGATCATGGTAAGTAGAAAAAAATATTTGCTTAATAAATAATAAGTCAGATTGCGTTGTTGATTTTTACTTCTGTAATTTATGAAATCAAATTTACTTGTCCCTATTATTATAAACACAAGATGTTTTTATGCCGAAATAATTTTTCAACGTAGAATTGTAATAAAATTGAAGTAAAATAGAGTTTTTAAACATTAGATTATAAATTTGATTTGCCACCAGTGATTTATCTGGATATCTTACATAACGAGATGCCTTAACTGTTTTTATTTTCGCAAAAATATGTTGGAAGATCGTTTAATTTAAAAATTTAACCCTTCCAAGTCTAAGGGGCTATCTAGGGTCCCCCAGGTAGCATATTTTTTTCAACAACTTTTTTGTTAATTATCATATTGATTAAATTTTTTGCTAAATCCTGTCCCATAATGTTAAGAATGTATCAAAATTTAAAAATAAATATTTTACCGAATTCTTTCAATAATAATTCACATTTGTCTTTGCTAATTCCCCCATGCAAACAGCAAACATTACAATTAATTCGCTCTACATCTTTGATTTACACAGTTTACACATGTGCTTGCTATTTGGTAGCTTATTTCCAGCAATAACCACAAAAATTTGGATTACGTGTATTAGATTTTGCATCCACTCCCCACTGTACTTTCCCGCTAACGCGGTATTCGACGTGTACCAATGAGAGGAGCACCATGTCATATAGCATCCTTTCTTAAAAAAATTATGAATTCTGCAGAAAATTTGAAATATTATGAAACAGTTTTATGAACACTACCATGACAATCATAATGACATAATTTTCCTATTCATGACATTTTAGCTGGGGTATTCCTGGTGTCCCCCTCTGAAATTCTCAGATTTTTTAACGCTTTGGCTTGGAAAAGATTTTTAAAAATACACATTACAAACGCAATTTGTTTAAGTCAAAGTATGTTTAGTTTTATTCTTTATATGTAGATATAAAATGTATGTACATATCAAAGAGCATTTTTTTAAGGATAGGTAGTTGACTAGCTAGCGAGTACGCACGAGTAAGGCATTTTAAACGACGCACAAAAACTTGTTCTTGCAGGTAGGTGTACCACAATACCTCGAGTGACAGGACGTCTGTCCGGCTCCGATATTTATCTCAGACTAAATTTTTTGAAGACTGCGTTTGCGTTAGACAGAAAATAACTATTCCCTCCATTCGCTCCATACAAATTTATATGAAAATTGCGCACGGCAAAATCAATGAAAATTATGAATGTTTATGTAGATGACTACAAATACACATTTATTAATTTTTTATTGACTTAATAATGTTCTTCATATTATTAGCTTTAGTATTAGGGAACAATTTTGAAGTTAACATGCTTGCTAGACTTAATTATTGTACCTTCTGATAAAGCTTTTTTTAAAGCATTTTTGCCTATATTCAAGTATGTTTATCTGTGGTGCAAAGCACATTTTGCTTGTTCTTCTTAGGGTACATATTTTCAAAAATATTTTAGTATTTTACGCCCATAGTATACATTTTTTTTGCGTATTTTGCCCTCTTAAGGCCTAAATGTTTCTTTTGATTTCATTTGTGATAATTGTTTTGTGTTAAATATTAGCATATTATTATATTTAAACCTTTTGTTTTAGGTCTTCCTCCCAATTCAATAACAGTAGACAGCAAACATATTTACTGGACGAACTCTTCACAAAAACACATGTATTGCGTTAAAAAAAATGACGAACGAATGAACAGAATCAAGTTTATAAATATCACAAATGGGCAAAAAATTGTCGCTCTTGGAAGCAAGATACAGCCGTACCCTCCCAAAACATGCCTTATTCCTAAGCAGGAATCATTCCAAGCCAGTCTGGTCAATAGGACATCGACGAGCTTGACACTATTATTACCGGAAATAAAAACATTTGAAATGTGTGAGCACTTTACGATGGCGACTCCATACTATACAATCTACTACCAACCATATTCGGAAGACGAGCATTCGCGGTGTAATGAGACGACTTGCACTATAGTCAGAACTTTTGAAAGAACTCTCACTTTGGGAGGATTGGTGCCATTTTCTAAGTATGTCTTCTCCGTCCAGATCAATAATTACTATGGAGATCTCATTGATTTGAAGCCGGTGATGGGACCTCCTGGTGTTTTGCGGACTTCTGCGGGAGGTAAATATCAATATCAATTATCCTTTCTTTATAATTTAAATTCGCAATTTCAAACTGGGCATAACCTAATTTATCCTTAACCCACGGAAGCCTTTCAACTAAACCCTTACTTATCCACACCCCGTGGTGCGTAGGGCATTGCATTGTTGAATAAAATGCAGCGAATCTCAATCATCTGCTACATGTAGGTAAGTGATCACAGTCTTACGCTTCAGGTGCCAGTCTAGGGAAATATTTCAGTGATAACCACCGTATAAACAAATATCTCTTGTTGATAATTGGAATAAACTGCCACTAGAATTGCTCTCAATGTGTAATCATATTATCATAAAAAGAAATCAAAATTTAAAAACTCGGCCTAATAGATTTAAGCTTACCAGGACCTGGATTACAAAGTTGGAAGCTAACCAAGTTGTCTTCAATTTTCTATAAAGTGATATCGGATTTTCTGTATGAAAAATTAAATACATATATATATATATATATTTTTTAAATGTTTAATTACAGGTTACCGACAAAGATACAAACATTTTCTATCAGAACGTTTGACTTTACTTCATAGACAAATAATGGAGATAGCTCCGCATTGTAATTGGGGCTCTGGTCGCATAAAAAAACTTTAACTTATCTAGATAAAAAAACTGTCGCTTTTCTATGATTTGATTTTGCAGAAATTAATCATAACAATTATATAAACAGATTTTTTTTTCTTATGAAGCTCGCCATTTATTCTTGTGATGGAGGTGGGCGCTTAATAATTTCCGATGTCACTGTGACTTGTTCAAATATATTGTGGCGGCGCCATTTATTCCATCTCCATTTAAATCCTCAATGATTAGGTTAAATGATATAAAAATGGTTTGTTGGTTTCAGCTCCCGAAGCGGCTCACAATGTGAAGGCCACGGTACTATCTCCGCACCACGCCCGGGTGGAGTGGTCCACCCCCTCCCCCGGCCCGGGGACTGCGGACTTGGACCTCTGGCACGAGATTCACTGGAAGACTGAGGGCAGCTTCACACCCAATCACGGAGTTGAAGGTCTGTTGGAAATCCTTAATCAACCATACGAACATAAAGAGGAAATCCACTAGTTGCTAATTTATTTTTACCAAACAATTTCGTACCATAATTTCAGCGTGAAATAATTATATTTCAAAGTTTAATATTAAAATACCACTGTGTCTACTGATTTAAGTGCTAAATTTGTTATAAAACATTCACAATTAAAGAAAAATAAACATGGTTTGGTTTGTTAGAACTGCCTCCGCAGAGTTTCCAAGGATCTCTTTTTTAATTCTAAGCGGCCGCCACAAAATAACCAATAGACTAATGCAGTTCCCTATTCCAAAATTAGACAGAGCGCAGTGATTTTTACATCAGTTGGCACGTAACTGCACTGGTGAAAGGTTACGCAGGTGTAACCTACCGCTTCGGCGGCTTCGTCTCCCTGGTTCCTCGCAATCGGTCTACCCGGCATAAACGGGAGGCCGGGAGCCCGGCAAGCCGAGAAAGCACTGACCGCTAAGTCAATCTCAGAGTTCGGAACGCTACGATTAACAACAAACAAATAAATAAAAACTACTGTAGTTTCTAAAAAGATTAGTTTACTTATAGCTGATGTTAATAGATAAAATAAAATAAGTACTGATTGTTTAGTCAAATTTTTAGGAATGTGTTGGTTCTATCCATTCTATGGACCGCACATGGTCCATGTTCTGTTTTAAATTTATATGCCCAAGTAAGCGGTGTCGTGTAAGGGCTGGGTTTTTATTACAAACTAATTTAAGCACATACCCTACTAAGATAAATGTTAAGAAGATTTGAAATTCGTATGAAGAACAAATCCTTTCTTGTTTGAAGATATTTGGAATTAAAAATTAAAATATAAATATACTAAATAATGCCAGATTTCAGCTAAAAATATTTGTAATTAATATTTTGCACCAAAATCAACTCTAAGCTGTGTGATTACGGTACTATGTTGAATGCACAAAACTATTTATTTCGCGGTCTCAGTCTAAAGCTAGGGTTTCCTAGGAAACCACTCTCTAGTCACCGTTACGACAGCTGTCCACCGCATCACCGTTCACTACGGTCACCAAGATACGGGCATCGCTGTCCTAGGAATCCCTAGCTTTAGGGAAGCATGAGGTTCGTTGGGTAAGTAAACATTAATAAGTGTTCTATTTTCTTTCAGAGCACACCTTTTTTGCAAAGACAAAGTCTCCTTCTAACCACACCACACAGGCCGACCTCTTGAAGCTGATGCCTTCGCAAAGCTATGCGGTGTGGGTGCGCACTTACTCGCGCAATAGTGACGTACACACGGACAGTGAGACGGTGGCCATACGGACATATCCCGAGCCTAACCCTATTCTGGCCTCAGCCACTGAAGCGTATTCAATGCATGTGTCATGGATGCCGTACAAACAAATTCAAACATCTAAGTAAGCCCTTACTGTTACTTACATTATTAAATGACGTACGCACTGGGGTAAATTTTCTTAGTATATTTTTTGGCCTTTTAGATACTACAGTATGATTTTTCTATGAACAGTCACCTGACTCCCGAATTGAGTCCATGAAATGTCAATTTTAGTTCCTGAAATATAATTTTTATTGGGAATATATTGGACGCTTGCATATGTAAACACATATTTCAAAATTATGTTTATGGCGTATTCAGCAAAGAAAATATTTCAGGGATTTTAATGTATAAAATTATTTTCATAAATTGAAAAAAATCTATTAAGTGTTACAATAAAAATGTTCATATCACTATCAAGCATTATGTATTGATTTTTTTTTTCTAAATTATAATTATTCAATCCTTATTGTCACCCAAATGTTAGAGAATGGTTCTTAGAAAAATCATACTTTAGTACTGTTTTCTGGACTAAATCATGTGTCGATGTTTTGGAAAATATAACTAATAAAATGTCAGCTACAACCACATTTCACTAGGCTAACTTCTTCCGTATTATTAAAATGATAATTATATTATAGGTTATAATATAATAATAATAATAATCATGGTTTATCAACAAAAAATTACAATCTTTATCTACTACATACACACTTAGGTAATAGATTTCTCTGTATTTTGTCTAGTCTGCCTAACTAGGTACAACCTGTTTTAAGGCAGATATTTTTATGCAAAAATAAACAATAGTATGACTACCTACTAGTTAATTAATTATAGAGTTATACAATATTTAAATATACCATTTATTATTTTAGAATATTTTTTAGTAAGTTTTCTGATTTTTCTCTCCCTAAATCCAGTAACCATTTTCTTTACAAATTTATTTAATTGAATTCAAGTCATGGTTTTATAATGTTCGGGTAACATATTGATTATTTTGGGGCCCAGAAACCTGAAATTTCTTTGCCCGAATTCAGAGTTTGTGGTAGACCCCATGATCCACCCTTTAGTTTGACTTCTGGTAGTGTGGGGTGTTCCTTTGGGAATTTGGTAGAATAATTTGCTTTCACAAACATGATTATTCTAGATATATATAATTGCCTTATATCTAATATATCGAATTCCTCAGACAACTTGACGCTGGGGTACCTGAGTGGATTTAAAAAAAATATTTTAATAATCGATTTTTGAGCAGATTTGAAAGGTTTTAATATTGATTTATTAGTGCCTCCCCATCCTATTACGCCATAGGTTACAATTGAGTTACATAAAATATAATCTATTGCTATTTGTAATTTTTTTTATTAACAATTATTTTTGATTTCAGGCATTTTGTTGAGTATGCTGAGGTGACTTCAGACTTGTGGAGAACAGTAGAAGACGAAGGATCTAAAAAATCCGATGGATCTATTGACTACGCTGTACAAAATTTGCTGCCTAAAACTCAGTACAAATTCCGAATCAAAATCACCTACCTGAACAACACAATGCCCTACATCTGGCCTCAGGATTCTTCATTTGTATTTGAGACTTTGTGTAAGTTTCATCTACACTATTTCTATCTGAATTTTCGTCTTTACATGTTTCTTTTCTGAACCAAATTGAAGTGGATTTTCCCATTATTAATGAAAGAGTTTTACCTACCATTAAATTCATATTATGTTGTCTCTCTCATCTAGAATATGTTTATGTGAGATAGCATCTCTTTTCCGGCCGGCGTTACCTAGTTCCTACCCGCCTCTACTCTCTGCTGTAAATTGATGTGTGTACATATAATCTAATGCATTTTGATAAAATAATATGAAATCTGAAATAAAATTATATATCGGAAATAAAATACAGGACATTGATGCATTAAAAAAATATTTTAGACAGGACAGTATAGTAAATACTCGGCACAATGATTCTTAAATTATGAATCAACACTATATCAACTGAAGATACTTATGTTACATTTATTTATAGGTGATCGTCCATCTCCCCCTGGTAAACCCACAGTTCAACATCTTTCTGGCTCTGTATATCAGCTTCAGTGGCCTCCGTCCGCTCCTCACGGCTGTTCCATAATGCTGTACAACTTGTACGGTCACGCCAAACCGACAGACGGAGAGCGAGTTCGCACGCATAGAGACTCGATCGATCCCACAGAGCTGTTGGTCTCTGAGGCTAGTGCAAACTCGCACGTTTTGGATTTAGATAACTCTGTCGGTTATGGCAGTGAAGTTGTTACTGTGGGTATTGGTAGAGTAAAAAGAGAAGCAAATTATTCCCAGCCCCAATCTGACGTGCCTCACCTCAGTATTGAGGATAATGCGGACTCAATGCTGATTGAAGGAACGGATGAACCGATCAGAGACGGGTGGAAGATGCTATACAATGGCACAGGTAATTTTTTACTCTCTATTAATACTTGCAAAATATGCATAAATCTTTTTCTGGAAACTTGAATCATACTTTTTTATCCATAATTTGTATTTAGACATAAGATACATGTTTAGTGGAAAGGCAAAAGTTCCTAAGCGGCATGTTTACAGACTAGCCTTATTTACTTTCAGATAACTACTGGATAATCACAGACCTTAAGTTGAGCAAGAGGTACACATTCTACGTGCAAGCTCGGAACTTATTGGGCTGGAGTGATTTCTCAGAGCCCAGTGAAGAGTTTGACTTCTCGGAAGCTGCAGTTCTGGTATCGCAACAGAAATACTTTCCCATCTTGTTAGGGATTGGAATATCACTCTTCGGAGTCTTCTCTTTGTGCATTGGAGTTTGTGTGTGTAAGTTATTTCATTGTCACCGCATTCTCCAAAATATTGTCTCACCTCCCTAATAATCCTACGGTAATAAATGTCACTTAACGTCTGATTTGGTTGGCCTAGCCACAAGCTGTGTATGCCTCTTAAGAACCTTAACCACACTTGTCAGCCTTTGAAAGTGTCAGTTTCTTTATCCCTGGGTGTTAATTGTTGATAATTCATCGGCAGTTCATGCATTTTTCCTCATGAAGAAGTTTAGTAAAATGGAATATTCAAAACTAACAAAATGTGGCTCCCTATCTTTTTTTCTGTGATTGTATGTAAAAATATATAGTGTCCTACAAATAAGGTTTTTATTCGTCTTTTAGTTCTCCTGTAAAATTATTTTTTTGTTAATCATTACTCCGGTTGCAAAAAATGCTGCAGACTCAGTTTTTCGATATAGCTTGCATGCACCAATGTCCTGATTGTGTCACATTGTAAACTCGAGACAGGATCTGAACTTTTCAAGACAGGATTTGGACTTTTTTGGTGTAAGTCTTTTTAAATTTAAACAATCACTGAAATAAACTAGATCCTGTCTTGAGGTAGTTATTATTAGCTTTCATTTTTTTAAAAAGAGTTTTATTTTATTTTAATTATAAAAAAATATATATTTACTATAATAATATGACTGAATAAGTCCATAAATTAAATAAATAAATAATGAGCTAATTCTTGCCGTGTACCTTTCATGTTTGTATCGAGTCTCCTCTTTTCTGTCGTTCTTCAAATGATGTTATCTGGCTTTAATGTATAATCTGTATATTCAATGTGAAAATTCCAGTAATGAAACGCCGCGACAAGAAGACACTCGTCACGCGCGGCCCCGACATGGAGCTGGCTAGCCTGCGCGAGCTTCCACGCTCACGCGGTGGTGGCGGCATGTTCGCTGCATGCGCGCTGTACGGGAGGGGCGGCGTGCTGCCTGACACGTCCTCACTCACACACATACCCCGGGACCAGATAACGCTGTCCAGGTTCCTGGGCTCGGGGGCCTTTGGAGAGGTGTTTGAAGGGAAATCTGACCAGACCAGAGTGGCTATTAAGGTAATTTTTCATTACTAGAACTATCCGAGAAATCCAACAAAGAACAAAGTTTCTTGAAAATGTATGAAAAAAATATTTTAATAAAAATAAACTACTTTGAATGATGTCTCTAGTTTATATGAATCAGTCAATGATAAGATAGTTGTAGAAGATTTCCGGTTTACTTAATGTCAACTGACCAATCGGAAGAACTAACCGAGGAGAAGCGGAAGAGAACTTGAGGATTAATTTACTAAATTAATAAACTTTAAAGCGTTTATATTACGATAAGTGCATAAAAATTTTAAAATATATATTTTGGCATAAAATGTCGGGTAGTCTTTTAAAATCATTTTGGCAAACAAAGTTAGAACTATTTTAACAAAGTTAGATTCTAGCCAGTGAAACTTGTATACTGTGTGATTGTCAACTAATAGTTTCATAGCATTTCTACACGCCCACAACGTCCACTGTGGCATTAACAAAGTCCATAGAGATAAGAAAAGATTGAGCTTTGTTTATAATATAATGGTATTTATGTAGCAATGTTTGTTTTGTCAACAGACCCTACGGAAAGGAGCTACAGAGCAGGAGAAAACAGAGTTCCTGCAGGAAGCCCAGCTCATGTCCAACTTCCGTCACCAGCACATCCTCAGCCTGCTGGGCGTGTGTGTGGACAACGACCCACACTTCATCATCATGGAGCTCATGGAAGCCGGTGATCTGCTGGGCTACTTGCGTGCTAGAAGACCCATGCTAGTAAGCTTCAAGTTTTTAATTAAGGATATTAATTAGATAGACCCTCAATACTTTATTAAAACGGATTACCAAAGTAAACATCAGTTCAACCACCTCAAGCGTCACTTTTATCCTGTCACAAAAGATCTACAGGGGTGATATCAGCAGTCTGATTCTAAATTCGCGTAAATTTAACACGAGCTTGTGAGAAAATTAACACTCTTCGCATTCTGAGTAGGTGATAATTTAAACCGTGCTATTTTACCGCTTCGTGTTAATATTGGGAGTTTAAGTATGGTTAAGTTGGCTGCACTGTTGCTTTTAACGACACTGAACTGTAGAATTGCGTGGACATTTACGCGTACTCGGGATCGTTTGTTTATTGTATTGTATTCATTTGAAGCATTTTAAAAAGATGAGTGGTCAGAGGTAAGCATAATATATGTAATTATTTGTTTTTTCCGTCAATCATAATTATTAATTAACATACTATATGCTTTTATTAAACGAGAAGATATGACGCTGTGATGTTTATTTTTCCTTTTAAGATGTACCTAGTGTGTTTTCTATCTTCACTATAATTTTGTTATAATATGACGACGAAAATATGCGTGTCCAAATAAAAACAACATCGCACGGCTGAAGCCACGCTGGCTCCGTAGCCCGTGTTAACTTAGATAGGTAGGTTATCGCTTTGAAATGTCATAGCTTCGCTTAAAGCGCACTCAGAATGAGGATTTGAGTTTACGTTCAAAGTAAAGCGCGGTCATGTTAATTTCAGCGTTAACTTGCTATAGAACGGACTCAAAATCAGACCGCAGGAGCTTATTTAGACCCCCATCATTAAAAATTTGAATAACTCAAGTGTCAAACCATTGTGATATTAAAAATATGCTGTTTACTTCTGTTAATCTCGAAGTGAGTATGGATATTGTATGGTGTTGCTTTTCAAGAATCTTCATATTAAATTTATTCAAAAAAAGGCATGCAATGCTATCTAAAGATGATTGGTGTAAATATTTCGAAGAAAAATGTAAATTTCTTAAATATTTAATGAAACTACAGCAACTACCTTTTCTCTCAAAAACTCAATCTCTTTGATGTTAACTACGCAAACATCTATTTGCTATTGAATATTCAGCTAAGAACTTAATTCCCGTCACAGTTCATCAGATTGATATGAAATTAGTTTGTTTTCTCTTATCTAATTTAAAAAATACAAAGAGTGATGTTTCTTAATTACAGTACAGCAACGACTGCCTTCGCCTGGGCGACCTGTTGAGCATGTGCGTTCAGGTAACACGAGGGTGTCACTACCTGGAGCAGCTTCACTTTGTGCACCGCGACCTTGCCTGCAGGAACTGCCTGGTCTCCCTACAGCCCCAAGGTCGCATCGTCAAGATCGGGGACTTTGGCCTCACCAGGGATATTTACAAGAACGACTACTACCGCAAGGAGGGGGAAGGTAGCCAACCTTATTCTTGTTTCTGTGAAAATTTTATAAGACTTGATATTTATATCTCTTATTTTTTTAAATAATTAAGTTGTAAAAATAAATTGAGGCCTAAATTATATTTACAAATTATGGAAAACAGAGTATTAGGCGCTTGGGCGTAGTTGGTTAGACGGCCAACTGTGAGGTTTGATTCTTGCCAGTTGCAAGAAAAAATCCAAGATTTTTTCTCAATTGATCTAGATGTAGTAGTGTATTTTTCATAACTTCCTTCCACATCCTCTCTTTCCCACCTGCTGACAAGCCTCTAAAATAAAGACTTAGCAGGTTGTTACTTTTAAAATAAATAAACAGTATTTATATGTGTTACATTTGTGTTTTTAAACACCTGTCTTTCAAAATATTTAATCTTTTGCTTATTATTTAATCTTTTGTATACTTGCGACATTACAGCACCACCATTTTCAGGGGGATTTTTAGCATAGTCTTTTATGAGTTAAGAATGAGTATGTTTTAATGCCGTATTTGTTGTTTTAGGTCTGTTGCCGGTTCGCTGGATGGCTGTAGAGTGCCTCACGGACGGGGTGTTCAGCCGGGCCAGCGATGTGTGGGCGTGGGCCGTTCTGTGCTGGGAAGTGTGCTCCCTCGGTATGCAGCCCTATGCGGCCCTGTCCAACCACGCTGTCATGAGATACGTCCAGGGGGGCAGGACCCTCATGCGGCCCCTCAACTGTCCCCAGGAGATGTAAGCATAACAAATACTTTATTATCTAATCGCCTAACTTATGTTATGGTCAGCAACATTATAGTTATAGCTATGGACGCTATCAACCCAGATGATGGGCATTTCCCTGCTTGTACAGTAGCCCTTCATCTTTCGCACATAATTGGTTCCCGAAAATGTGTGCAAATGTTGAATGTTCGAAAGTCGAGGGATGTAAAAAAAGACATCAAAAATTATCTTTTGAAGTATTTATTTATTTATTATTGAAATCATAGTATTTTTAATAAAAGCAAGGTACAAGAAAACAATTTTTAAAAAGTAAGACCAACAATAATTCATTAGATACTTTTAGTATATAAAAGTATGTAAAAGTTAAAAGTGAAGCAGGAGATAAATTTAAAATGTCTCCAAGAGATCTATGAATAATACATTTAAAATATTTATTTATCAATATACATAATTGAGCTAATGAGGTGTGTTTAATTGCTTTCAGGTGGTTTCTTTATAAATTTGTCAATACTTAGTTGACTACCACCCTTTTTTTTTCTTCTTTTCTTGATAAAGAGTTCTAAAGGAAATTTTTCGAGTTAACTAATGAGTTGATATAATGCTTTTTTAATGAATTTAAGTATTGTATATATATTATTTTTAGTGTCCTATCCTTCTTGAGTGTGATTTTTGTAAATTATGATTTCTGTAAAACAAAGGGTAAAAAGTAAAAATATTACAATGAGTATAGTAATTGGGAATGCACTTGTGTTATCTGTTCATTAAGGAATTGTACGTTGTGGATTAAAGTATCACTCGTCTTTTATTTCCATAATAAAAAAATTAAAAATTGTATCAAGTTGGATGAAGGCTTATTTGTATTTTTGATTGTTTATTCAAACACTTTCTAATAACCCTCTAGCTACCTATATGGAAATTTGTTTTTAAGGAAAACCATCGCCATCCCACGTGATTAACCCAGCATCCCTAATCTCTGTCGGCAACTCATTGAACATCTTAAGTCCTTTGTGGTGCAGATATGGTGAAAAGTGTTACTGAAGCAAGTTTACAACTACATCAGTGGGTATCTGAAAATCAGCAAATGTTTCAATAGAGGCCTTAATTTGATTCTAAATCCCATCAAGTTACCAAGTAAATGGTGAAACTAATTGTTCCATTACAGGTTTGACTGGATGCAGAAGTGCTGGAGCTACAACCCTGATCATCGCCCGACCTTCAAACACTGCCTGGAGGTCATGGAACACCTCATGTCCTCGCTGGACCCCGAAACATCCCTGATCCTCAACATGAATGAGGAGCCGCAGTACATCACCGTTTTAGCTGATGGTGAGTAAAATAACATACTTATTAATCATGCACCTGTGATTATCATTGCATCGTGACACTAAAAATATGCTATTGTCTGCAAGTCTCACTTTTACAATGGCTGTCGGCCAGTTTAAGTAATCACCTTACACACACCATCATTGAACATAAAAACATCATAACATAATGAAACAAGTTTAGAAAAGCTTTCATCTTAGAAAGATTTGTTGAATAAAGAATGTTCAATTGTAGGCGGACTAATAATGAGGAACTTCAGCCCTATGGGAAATTGGATACAAAAAATGTGTTCTTATGTGCGGTAAAAATTGGAGTTTTAAATTATATATATATATATTAGTTAAGTTAATCAAAATTAAGTACTTTGAACAACGTCACTAGTTCATATGAATCTACCAATGATAAGAGAGTTGTGGAAGATTTCCGGTGTACTTGCCGTCAACGGGCCAATCGGCAGAACTAACCGAGAAGAAGCGGAAGAGAACTTGAGACGTCACACGTGGATTAATTTCAGAAATACACAACATTAAAAAATCATAGCCTTGTCATTTTTGGCTTAGTGAAATAGTCTATTAACAAATTGTTTTTTTTTTTTAATTACTGAATTTCCTCATTGTTAAATAGTGTAAATTCATTACTTGAATGATACAGTCATAGGCTCTTTTCTAGATCTCCAATCTGAAAACAAATATGCGTCTTTGTGGAGAACAATCTAGTCTTGCTTTGCATTTTTAATCTTAAATTTCTATAATTATTCTACTTAATAATTTTGGAAAAAAACATGAAACCACGAAAGTTTGTTCCAAAATAATAAAATTTGGAATATTGGAACATCCTTTTTTTTTCATTTTTCATTTACTGCTATTTAAAAAAAAAACAACACTTTAAATTTGGTATTGCAAATTGTAATGTACTCGGAGCTTAAAACATCCACTTGAGATAAAATGGTAACTTTTTGCAAATAAGAACCTAAAACACCGGAGCCTTTTGGTATTGTTGTGTTGTGTTATGTGGTGTGGTGTTTTTTTGCTTATTGTCAAAGTTTTGGACGGCATTGCAGTGTATCAATTCAGGTGATGTATGTAACCTGCAATGGTTTTCCATCATTGGATGTGAACATGGAAGCTTTTCACAATTCGTTCATTGTTATTTTTCATTCCATCTTTCTAATAATATTTTCTTGTATATAAATACGCATCGGAAAAAATAAATAATTACTGGGAACCAATTGAAGTTTCAGTTTTGGCCAATAAAACGAGTTTCGGCCGCGGTTTCGGTTTTCCAAGTATCCCAAATTTACATCATTATTCAAATATAAAAATTGAGAACAATTAGAGATATAGGATTGTTGTCCATTCGATAATTAGTTCTTATATTGCCCATTGTCTAACATAAAAAATAAAAACTAGACTGATTTTATGATTTGTCGACTATAGTCAGTAGTGCTAAGATCTTTTATATTTATATTTTTGTAATTCCTTAACAATAAGTTCCTATTGCATACATTAAAGAGCATTTTGTTGCGATTCTATTTCGGCCAAAACTAGAACAGAAGCCGAAATTTGTTGTTTCGGTCGGTCACCAGTTCATTGCATACCATCTCTATTTTCCCACTGCATGTTCTTGTAACTAACGCATGTTTCTGAGTTTATGTTGCTTTTCCAGGAGTGTCTAATCGCGCTTATTTTATGGATGAAAATCAAAACAATTTCTCAGGTAAATGCATGGAAAAGTACATTTTTGCTTCTAACAAATAAATAATCAAATAAAGCGAGTATGTGTTAATTTGTTTCGATAATTCAGGGGATTCCGACTTCATGGACCAGTCTGCGCAGTTATCTCCCGTAATGCAATGTTCGGAACATTCCATCAGTAACCCTCCGCCGTACCTTGAACTGATCTACCAAAGTGAGCCTCTCCCCGCCTCCATCGATGGCTACGAAGTTCCGAGATCTAGCATCAGAAGTAACACGTCAAAACGAACCTTCAACGGAGAATCTTCCAACTCAGCGGGGAGTATAAAGCGCCGCCAATCGTTCAACACAATGGATCATAGAAGTTCTTTCCATAGAAATTCTTTGCAGAGAGCTAATTCCACGTGCCACCGATTAGAAAACGGACGAGCTGTGAGTTTCCTTCCGACATCTTCCACTGCTCAAGTTCATTCTCCCAACGGTTTCAATGTCCGAGTATTGGAACCGAATGGAAACGATATTGTATACCGCAATACCCATCATGCAAGATTATCCGGACATTTCAACGATCAAGTATCCCCCTTTCCTCCGAACGGCATTTTGAAGAACGGAGTTTCTAGAACAAACAGTGTGACGAGCCGAAGAAGCGAAGACGGAAGATTAACAAGTCCTATACAAAGTGAACAAAGAAGACTTTTGTGTTCCGGTGTGACAAGTTTCGCTAATGGCGACTGTCGAGATCCTTCTAGCCTCAATAATAATAATTCTCTTAGAAAAATTACGTGACTCTTAAAACTTCTTATTGTGTTTCTTGTGGCAAAGATAATGGAGCTTTTGAACGGAGTGCTGATATTTTGAATCTCTTAGGTCGGTAAATACATATATAGATCATTATTTATATTTCTCCACATGTTTGCATTTTTTATGTTTTCATCGCAAGTAGTAAATGATATTATTTTTTTCTTCTTTATTTTATTACTGTGCTTGGATATACATTAACTTATACAAAAAAGTTTAGGTTTGTTTTGTTATATGAAAATTGAAAGCAATAATGGGATTCAGTCGATATTATTTTTTTTTAGTTTTGTGTAACCTTATAACAAGGTTAAATCAATGTTTTGATCTGTTTTAAGATCCGGAGAAATACATATATATATACATATGCTTTTTGAAAAGGAAGTCTATGGTTCTTTTATTCAAATACGAGCAAACTATATAGCTACATATAGCTCCCGTGACAATCTTTTTTTTAGTTCTAACGCATTCCATTTTCTGTTTTAATGTCTTCAAATTAATGTACATAATTTATTTTAAGAATGAAAATTCTCTCAATTCCACATTTTAAGTGACGACCTGTCCTTTTTATTTATTTTTTATGCTTGGTCATTATATTTTTTTAAATACAAGTATGATAATTATGTTTAACAAATTACATTTTTTGTGATCAGTTTTAATATGAAAAAGGAACATTTTGTACAGTATTATAATATTAATTCATATAAAAATGTTGTGTCACTATAATAAAGCATTTATTATTTCTGTATATTAATATTTAAATAAATTTGTACATAAATCTAGTTATTTTAAGTTGTGAAAATAATTAAGTATTTAGTTTTTTTAGTTAACTTATTATTATTGAAATTCATTATTTATTTAAATTCACTTCTGTTCGGAGATAAATACGTATGTTTGTACATTCAAAAATCATCACCTGATATTATGTAGTTGTTTAATTTTAGTACAATTTTTTGGAAATGTTGCAACCAATTTAGTATTTATGTTGTTAATCTTTTGTACAATTTTGATGTCAATTTACAAAAACACCATTAATTATTTAAGTTATGACTTAGTGAATTATTTTTATATAATAAAAAATCAAGCCACAAAAGTATTGAATGATGTGGTCCCATGTTTTAAGGCTGTGCTGTGATAAAGCACTATTTAGATATAATTTTAGCTTATTTTTGTATATAATTAGTCCGTTACATTATAATGATATTATTTTCTTGTCAGCAACATTATTTATATGCTGTGTTAATTTTAGATCCAAAATCAACATAAGTTTCCTTATACATAGAAAAAAGACTTAATTCAACAAAATTAGCGCATATATATTTTTAAACTAGCATTTATTAAAAATTGTATGTAGTTACTTAGGTACTTTATAAATCAAATGACAATAATTTGTTTGAAACTGTTTAAAATGTAAACTTTATTGTACATAATCTCATTTCAATACTCAACAACCGAGCGATCATCACATTTTTTTGGTATATTTTTTTAAATACATAGTTATGTGCACAATATAGTGCAGTGTTGTCTCCAAGAGGCTAAATCAATTCGAACTAATATGCGTCTTTGAAGTTTATCTTCAAATCAGTATTCTAATATACATATACTAATTAGTCAATTAATCTCTTCTTAGAAGTTGTGTGTACATGTACTGTACTGGTATAGTTAAAAAATCAGCATAAAATTAATATATTTTATTCCCTGATATAAATATGAATAATCATAAAAAATCTCTTATGTCGGCTTTAAAGCTATCAAATCGACGGCTTAATCCACTAACGAGACAACTCTAGTAAACCAAACTATATAGTTCTCCTATATAGGAGCAACTTAAGACTTTATTATTTACCTAACCTATAAGTACACCTACATGTGTTTTTATTGTTCCATCATATTCTTATGATCAAAATCTAATTAATACTAATATTTTCATTTTGTTTGATTTGTTAGAAGTAATAAAATCTGTTAGCGCAATAAAGTCAATCTTACCAAAAAATTGAGTTATGTTATTTGTGGATTAAGCAGTCTAAATGTAACTTGGCGAGCATTATAAATACATATTAGTTTGCTTTATTATTCAATTTAAATTCGAAACATTTGATTACGTCTCTTTAAGTAAGCCTGTATCTAAAAAGACACATTCAAACTGCATAATTTCGAGGTTTACTTGTGTAAATTAGTAAAATAAAATTAGTGTAGCCTCGTAAAAGAATACCCCAGTCTCATATAATAGCATTTAATTCTAATAAAATCAATTTACTGTGTGAATCTTGAGTTTAAAACCTCACTGAAATATGAAAATATGGTGATGAATGAAAATAATATATACAATATTTTTCCACCTATTTGCACCCTTAATAACCAAATAGTAATTGTATTTATCTGCAGCTCTGAGCTATAAAGTACAAAGAAATTAGATTTAATATTGAAATTAAGGTGCTCAAATGACACAAAATATTTAATCTGTTTATGGTGGACTGGGGTTTTTATCAAGTGAAAATTCTTTTAAAGAATATTAAACAAGCCGTTAACTATATGACTGGTTAAGTGCTTCGTTAAAATTGATTAAATTATTTATGTATATACATAATTCCATTGAATCTTGAAGACTGTTAAATTTTCCACTTATTTATGCAAATTCACAGCTGAAAAAATCACTCCCGTTAAAGTCTAAAGGAGCCAACAATAATGTAAAATTTTGTTTGTTGTATATTTTTTTATGTTTACCTAATTTAATAATTATTTATTGTTACCTATATTGTGCGTTGAATTTAATCCTATGAACATTTCCACTGTAGAATATTTGTACAACCAATTTAATATGGCAAATTAGGTTGTGAAAAATAAAATCCTAATTAAATACAAACATTGAATTTACTTGATTTATGTAGTGGATCTAAACATTATACAATTAGTTATATTGTCAACATAAATTTACCCAAGGTATTTTCCGAAAATTAGTTTTACCGGTCTTGCAATTAACTTTTTTAAATCCAAAAATATTTTCTTAATCAAAAAAATTTAACACTGATTTATCTTATTTTTTTTTTTTAGGCATTCATTAGTATCATACTTTTCAATAGTAAATTTGATAATCACTGTTTATAAAAAAAAAAACCAATTCACTACATAATTTTTTAAATCTTTTGACAAATTTTGTTCGTTTCTTCTTAGCATAAAAATTTCAGTTTAGATTTTTTTCCATACCACAACAGGCCAGGAAACCCGATGCAGTGGTGAACTACAGTACAGAACACCCAGGCTTGAGAAAAATCACATTGAATGTTTGAGTTCTCACTGGGAATCGAACCCGGAACCTTCCGAGCGCGAGTCAAGCGTCATAGCCATTACACCATGGAGATTGTTGACAATATAATTAAAAATTAGCAATTATTTGTATAATTTTTTTATAAAATCATTATGTCAATGTTTTGTCTGATGTCAATTATTTATCTATTGTTTTGGAAGAAATGTTAATAAAGAATTCAATCATTTTATCTGTGTTTTTTTCATCTTAATGTTGTAATTGATTCATAATAATATTTAGCTATGCTCCAATCCTTCATTATTTACATTAAAATGTCTGCTTTTTAAAATATATATATTATTATACTATACGAAATATTTTTATACAAAAATTAATTTAAGAGACCTGTACAGTGTTCAAATAATATTTTTTTCCACATTTCACACGTCATTCAAATATTTTTTTTATTTCTTCTATCCTAATTTTCTTCAGCCAAATTTTGATTTCTCTTTTGAAATTATTTGTTTAGTGTTTATTTTAAACACAAATCTCAGAGTAATAATGCTCTAAGCTATAGAGGAGTACAAACGTAGGAAAACATTCTATGACTATGGGGTATTAAGATCTACAGTTCGCATCAAAACGATGGGCCGTACTCTGGTCGAGAATTGCAAAACGGATATTAATTTGCATTGTAAATACCTTTAAATATGTACCTGTGTAAATACTATTGCAGGGTTATTCCAATTTATTTTTCAATAAATCGCCTATATTTATTTTATAAAACTGAAAATACATGTGTATTTATTATTTTTTTATTTATTTTATTCACAATATACTTATGTTACATTTATTGAGACATAAATCCCAAAACTCCATGGAACCAAAGTCCTGTGTTGAGTTTGTTTGTTTGTCCGTCACATCTCCGAAACGGCGAGTCGTAGCGGCCTGAAATTTAAACATGTCATTTTAGATGCGATTTCAAGGTTAACATTATTTTCGAGTAAAATTTTAATCAATCTCTACTTGATAAAGACTTATACTTTATATGGATGCCTAGTGCGGCCCTGACATATTGCCCTTAATCAACTGTCATTATCAACAGTAAATATGTTGATATAAGAAAAGTTTTTAAGCAACATAATACATGTGTCAGGACAATAAATGCCAAAAATCAATGTTAATCATAGGAATATATTCTAAATCAATTACCTGTGAAAACTGACTCCTTCAACACCTTTGACGCTCCTACTGTTGTAACTAAACATACTGCAATTCACCATTGTCGATTTTTATTTATTATAACGTAAATATCAAAGTTATTTACAAACAAAGCTAAGCACAGCGACAAAAGCATCCGACAGAACCGTTACGCGTATGTTGTCAAATAAAACAAAATGACCGACAATTTGTTGCTAACCAACATCGCTTGCGTTCTATGAAACATAGTGATAGGGCTTCTCTATAGGTTTTTTTTTTTTTTTTAAAAAAAGAAATATTTGCGTTCTTATGATTTACCCAAATATTTAATTTTGAGGGCCATTTTCAACGAGTTGTAAATAACTCACTATTAGAAAATGGGAATCAAGTTGGGGTAAAGTGGGATTCGAACCACAGACCTTTGGTCCGTGAGTCCGAGACACTAGCCACAGGACCACAACCCGATTCGGTTGACACATTATGAGAATAGAAAGACACTATGAGGAAAATAATAAATCAACAATTCTTTTTAAACAATTGTGTATGTCCAGTTTTTTGAGGAAACTATTTTCCATGGTTTCCATTCTCCTACCATGCTTGAAGTCCTGGGTTCAATTCCTGATAGGGTGGATGAGAAATGATGGTTTTAAAAGGTAAAACTACACTGATATTCCATAGTTCTTGGACTGCCCTTTGAAGAAGCGTAAGCACCTTACCTACCATGTAACAAAACTGATCCAAGATATGCTGTAATTGGAGTGCCATAGCAGTGCCCTATGCACCAATGGGTGTGGATGGGGAAATGATGAATGGTGATTCTTTTTTTTCGATGAATGATTTTCCAGATTTCAAATTTTTATGTATGATTTCAGTACAATTTTAAAAAAAACATCAGTTTATAGGTACATCATACATTTATATTTATACTTAGGTAATTATCTTTAAAATAAAAAATAAATTTTCTTACTTTACGGTACTAAAATGACATTCATTATACTTTTGCTAGTTGGGTTAGTCGATTTAAAAAGCAGACAAAATCTGTCTTAAGTATTTTTTAAATACAATCCTCTTATTTGGTGAGTTGAACATAGAGAAATGGAATTTGGAGAACTCGCAATAAAAGCACAAAATGCTATGACATCCTACCCAGTTTCATTTAAATGGCCAATATTCATTTTATTTTTCACAGAATATGTATATGTATAATAATAATAATAATATTATGTACATATGTATCTGAAATTGTTTTTCAGTTAATACAAGTGTGAAAAAATATAATTTGTACATTTGAAAGAAAAAAAAATTCTTAGGGTCAGTTGGAAAAATATGTGTTAATAGATTTGGAAAATTTCAAAGTTGATTTACTATTAATATTATTATTATTTAATATATTTAGAATAACACTTTTCGATTACAAAGATCAATAATTGAAGTAGACAAATTACTTACCAACCAAGCTTATATTACAAAAAAAATCAACAGAATAACTTCTATATCAAATTTCAATAGCTGTTTTAAAGCTCGAAAACTCAATAATTAATTCAAATCAGATCCAAATATAATTATCAATTTTATGCACATCGCTACATTTCAATTTTGAATTCATATTTAAATACCCAAATTTTCTTAAAACAATGAAAGCCATTAAGTGCACAAATCAAAACTTGTGTATTGAACTTAAATTTCTGGGGTGATTTTAAGTGTTAAATAGAAACAATAATAAACAATAGAAAGCCTAAAATAAACATTAACACTATTTGAACTTCCCTGGTAATATTTCTGCGATTAATGGACTATGATGGACAATATTGTCTTTAATTATATATAATATAAATATTTGAACCAGGCAGTGCGTTTTAATGTTTACGTTAATGCATTAGTGACAGAAAGTTTTCAAATAAAATATTCTCGGGTGCCTTCTGATGCAAACGAAAGTTGTATTTTTTACTTGGTTCGCCGACAGACACTAATATAACATCATAGGGTTATTAAACATTAAAAAGTTGTTTATTTCCATAATTTGCTATCTACATACTCGAAGATATTTTATACAACAGACCAGAAGGCCCAATTACAGTACCGAACACCCAGGCTTATGTTTACTCACAAGGAATCAAACCCGGAGCCTTCCATGCGTAAGTCGAGCATTCTAGCCACTACACCTGTTTCGAAAATTCAAATTTTTGACACAGAATTGGAATAAAAAAAATTTAACAAATATTAAGATTACCTTCTTCGAATAAAACAGTAAAGGAGTTAATTTGTTGGTGGTGGAGGGCTGTTGGAAATAGACGGCTCACATCAGAATGCAATTTCGAAGTATCGAGTTGTTTGTGGATATGATGTACATTTTCGCACCCTCCCGTTGTCCTCAATAGCCCATGTTTCATTCGGCGTATTTACGCTGAATGATGCACAAATGCGCATTAAAAGTCTCGGTGAAATCTAATGAAATGAACTTTGAATCTTTAGATGCGACATATTTCACAGCGCTTAATTTTAATATTTACAGATAAAGAGTATGGCTATGCTTTACAATCAGCAGCTTACGACTTGTCAATTCATAAGTATTTTGTTCTACAATAGTGCTAACATTTTAGGATAAAGTTAGCAACATATTGAAATTGACAACAACTAAGGAAACAAAGATCCCAACAAAATGCTTAATCACTATTAATAAAAAACAAATATGTATGTATATAAAAACTGAAAAATAAACTTAATTCATTCATAACTTAGAATAAATTTTACTTTTACTGAAATCGTATCACTGTTAATAAAATTGAAGGGTACATGGCTAAAACGCTCATTACAATTTTTCAATTGAAGATTTAGTGCCATTTTTTCACCTGAATGAGTTCAATAAAATGTAATATTAAAAACTAATAGAATGTGGCCCCCTGTCTTCTGAATTGTAAGAAATAAATATGGGGCCACGACTGAAAAAAAAAAACAGTCAAAATAAAATAAAAAGTAGACATATGTGTTTCTTTTTTCTGCGATTGTATGTAAATATACAATATTAATTGAAAACCTATTTTATTTTCTCTTTTTTTTTTAAGGTTTTTATTCTTCTTTTTGCTCTCCTGTAAGATTAATTGTTTGTTAAAGAGCCCATTTTTGCCGTGTACCCTTCATTTGAATAGTATTATACATATAAACATGTAACATACACTATAAGAATGGATATAAACACTGGCAGCAGACACATCATATTGTATATTCAACTTTATACGTAAGTAACATAATTTGGGAGATCACAATTCACAATAATTGCAGAAAGTCTCTGTCCTCGACACTTGCATACATCTTCCGACAACTTTCAGACAGAGTAAGCAAGTAGAGCACCTGTGGAAGAAATAAAATATGACTAGTTTATAATACTTAGCAATGTATGGCATTCAAAGGAAATTTGATAATAAAAAACTAAACACTAGAGATTTTGAACAACACTGGTCATAAATTACTCCGGAGAAGGTGCTACAAAAAGTTGCAGAGATGTCCAACTGACACGTGCATGTTTTCCCTTCTACAGATCTTGTTCAAATTAATAGAGCCGCCCCGGAATAAACATTTTTTTAATGTTTAAAGTATAATGAAAGTCTGTTTATAAAAATTTATGTTTCTTTTAAATCATAATTCAGATAATTTCAAACATTAATATAAAATTAAATTACTAATTTAGTTTAGTAAAATTTTTCCCTCAGGTCTGGGAATGATTTCAAGATGGATGTTTTATCTTCGTGCCAGATTCAGCTCCATGCCACAAAGCCAAAACGCTGTCCTAGTTCTTGTATGTTCCGTGGACCATTTTTCAAATTGTACAAAAGCCATTTTAGTTTTTTTTAAAGTCAAATAAGTAAAATCAGGGAGTGGAGATTAGCACTAAAAAAATGCTGACAATACTATTTAAAAACGGAAAAAATAATAGTTCTTTAGCTACAATGAACGCATAATAAGATAATGAACATATTGTCATTTATAATTCTTTTTTTTTAAAAGGTCTATTTAACATACAAAAACTAGGGCGGCGCAAAGGATCATAGAATTCCTTAAAAAGCAGCTTGACTTTCCGAAAAAACACGCCGGCCGCCAGCGCCCTTTTCTATTTGTTATTATAACATCTCCTTTATTTTTTATTTCCTGAAAACGATCCTAATATTTGGAAGTTTGGATAAACGGAGATATACTGCGATACAAATTGAGTTGGAGTATTTGGAACGGAGATAGATAGATACCTTTAGAGTTAGTTGCGTTCCTCCTTGAGCTGTGGTCTCCCTTCGTCACTCATGTTCCCCACCTTCACATCATCATCATCCATCCCGTCCTCCTTGCTGTTCTCATGCAGCAAGACATACTCCCGCTGACTGAAGCCAAACTTCACAACGTCTCTCTCTAGCAGCTCCACATACTTGCTCGGATCAATCTTCTTGTTGTTCACAAATGTTCCGTTTGCTGAACCTTCGGAAAGATAAGTTTTTAAGATAATCTTGAGATGTCTATAAATGGCAGGCAGTATCTCATACAGTTTTGACTCCGTGTATTTAGTTCCGCAACAACGGCAGTCTACTTTACGTTACAGAACAAAAACCAAAACCATCTATTGATTAAAAATAAGTCATTGATTTACCGATTAGTCACAACAAAGTGTACAAACAGAGCAGTGACGAGCGGTGATTTTTTTATGGGTGATCTACAAAAAATGTTCATTAATTTGTACCTGCGTATAAGTACATAATATCTGTACCTCAGAGGCAGACGGATGCAAATCCAAATGTCAAATGTTCAACCAAAGCCTCAAGAATCTACTCTCTCTAAATGATTTCTAATAATTTATAGCGTTCATTTGTATTTTCAGTATCTTAATACATTGGTTCTTTTATTTTAAGACTTAAATTTCTTCAAAATTAATGGACATGATTATAAACTGGATACGAAAATCGAAATGTCATTTCATCAACTTCTGCCTCTGTGGTAAAGATATATAAGTAATATAAAAAATAGCGATTTTTTCTGTGGTTCTGTGAAAATCAACTCAAACAACGACTATTAACTTTGGGATACACGTAGCTTTATTCTAAATTATTTTAATTCAACACTTCACAAAGGTTTATTAAAAAATGCCAGAGTGACATTCAGCAAATATTTCAATTCTGATTGAAATGTCAACACTAAGCACTGGCCGATTGCTTTTAAAATAAATAATGCCAAAAACGGCCACTTCGAACGCCATACGTCCTATGTAATACATAATATGTAAACAGAATCCCATCAAAGAAAAATAGTCCCTTGGAAATAACGTTCGAAATACTAATTTCCAAATAGAAAATCATCAAATAATCTGCAAGCTTATTTTAGTACTAAAAAATCAAGAATGAGTTTAAGATGTAAAATATAGTTTACTTTTTTGTATAGAGGAATAAGCTGAGGTAATCAGCTAGTTTCATCATTCACGGAAAGCGGGCTGGGAGCACTTTATTGATATTTTTTTTGTAGGAAGATATAATAGAAGTGGTAATTATTTATAATATATAACAATTATTTTATTTATTTTTCCATCAACAAAGTTACTATAAAACATTATTATCGAAAGTCAAATATAATGGTAAGCTGTGCACAATCGCTCATTTGAATGATTCACCCTTGACGGAGAGTAACTTCTAGCGACAATTAAATTGTGCTCACGCCGCAGAAGGGCATTTTATTGCAACACTTATTGCATATTGCAAAATGAAAAAAAGGGGAGAATGCCGTCTCTGTTTTTGTACACCTCAATTACACATTATTATGCAAATTCGTTTAAATATTCTATGCCAATAAGTATGACATGAATGTATTGAATAAAGCAAGGAGTTACCTAGATCAATAATGTAGGGACGAACTCTCTTGCCGCGGGAGCCGTCCTGGCGGGTGAAGGGCACGAGGCGGTACTGCAGGGCGGCGTGCTGCTTGGACACGGAGGGGTGCTCCAGGGGGATGTCCGCCACCTTGCGGTCCCTGCCCAGCAGGAAGGCCGACTGCCGGTGGATGTACAGGATGGGCAGAGCCTTGTCTCCCTTGAAGGGGTAGAACCTGACCACACAACACGGGTTTACAGGAAGACTGACAGAAGAAACTAATATCATTTATCGAGTTTGAGCTTGTTTTGAAGAACTCCATGTTAGGATCTTGAGAGGATGCGCAGTCTGACTTTTTTTCGTACAAAGGTATTCCCTTATAGATTATTTTCTCCCCGGGTTATGGCACTAGAGAAACACACTATACAGGGGTTCTTTAAACCCTGTCACACACGAAACCACAATGATCAGTATGGGCAAGAAGACATATTAGCATATTAAAAAAAACAAATGGTTGCTTACTTCTGCATGGGAGAAATGAGGGGAGCGCGGCGCAGTATCAGATTCCCCCCTCCCCGTTTCACCCCTGCAGAAGTAAGCAACTATTTGCTTTTTTAAATATTTTATTTTTTAAAATTATATTTGTTCTAAAAAATTATTTTTATGTGTCAATATGTCTTTTTGCTCATACTGATCATCGTGGTTTCGGATGTGACAGGGTTTGATGAACACTATAGATATACGAGGTGTGTTCAGAAAATAAAAGGAATTTTTAAATTTTGCAGGTTTGGAGAGTCTGTCAAGTTTTTTTTTATTATGTTGGTATACATGCCCCTGAAATATGCTTAAGTTTTCAGCTGTATTCATTGTTTACTTTGTCTGTGGTAGCCGCTAAGGTTAGACATGTTTGACGATTTTCATCTTGGCGATCCAGAATGCCTCCACTGGGATGAATGAGCCTTAGTTTCCGACTGTTTTTTATAGGGACATAATGTCTCCTCCTACCATATAATTACTTCTAAAATTACTCCTAAATGAAAGACACAATTTTGACGGCTACAGCAGGCATAACTGCGAATGTGTCTAATTGTAAATTGTACATAAAAAAAATTATAAACACTTTGCAAACACATGCATATTTCATTATAAAGATTCGTACCTCCATCTCCTCTTGGGTTGCCTGGCCTCAGGCGGCTCCGAATACTTGATCACCACTCCGTCCACCATGTTCCTGTCCTCCGTCAGCTTCCCCGACAGCCCGAAGTTGGGCTTGTCCCTGTCCTGCGCGGGGGGCTCACCCTTTCCCCGATCCTCGGCCCCCTTCCGGCCCCACTCGTGTTCCTCCTGGTCCCCCTCGCGAGTTCGCTGGCGCTCGCGGCTGCGTCCGGCGCCAGAAGACTCGCGTTCTTCCCTGGAAAGAATACCAATAGTATTGACTCAATGAACGCCGAGCAGAAATACATAAGTCAACATTCATATATTAAGCCATTCAATTTCTTAAGTGGTCATGTATTTTCAATACTGTTGGCAGTTTTCTGATGTAGTCTGTTTTTACGATTTCTTTCAAGCAGCATTCCGGAGACCATTATCTGACAATACACAGTATGACATTGCAATTTTTTGTAAAATAATTAAGGGGTCAATTAAAACCGAATTTAAAATATAATGCCATACATACGAAACCAGAGGTAAGACTACCAATGGGGAGAAAAAAAAAGTCGAAAGATAATATTTATTCTTGTTGAACAATTTTTGTTTTTTTTTTTTAATAATGTTTCCTCACTGGGGTGTCCCGTGCCGAGGAAAGCATTTACCCTATAAGTAACACTACAAATAAAAACACTTTTTTACCTATTTAGCCTGGTCTACTCATTACTTTGTGTGAAACCCACCTCCGTTTTCCGTTTACAGTGAAACCTCTACATATTGTTATTAAAGGGACCTATTAAAGTAAACTATGAATGCAGGAAAACAATGATTGTGGGGAAAAGAGGTCAATACACAAGGCGATTGGTTTAAGTTTACAACGATTTAAACGAGCACTAAATAAATAGTCCAGGTCTTGTCTTGATGTCCCCTATGTTTGTCAATTCTTCTTTTATTATTTTTTAATGTTTTTAACTGTTCTCATACTGTAATATTTATTCGTATGAATTGTATAAATGGACAATGTCAGTAAATAAATAAACAAATACCGCCCTCCCATCACACAAATGCCGTCAAACATATAGACAAAATATGTAAATTACGCAGCGTAATCCAAACGATTAATGCGGTAAAATGGTGGATAGAGAAACAATTGATGCAATCTATTTTTAGTGTTTTGTGTGAAAGTAATTCGGAGTAAGAAGAAATGAACAACACATCCGGGAAAACGATTATTCGAGGAACCATTGAGAGGTTTCACTGTATATATTTATTTTTATTTACATCTAATGAATCATACATAGGACATCTCAATTATTATTGCATGAAGTCCATATGATCATTTATTATAAAAGATGAAAGGCGAGTGATACTTTAATCCACAAATTTGGAATATCCAGTGACCGGTTTCATTGCTTTCGAGACATCTTCGAGACTGGTATCTTTATTAAGAAATTCAATGAATTTTTACAAAACAGAGGTAAGGATAGAGAATTCAAAATTATATGGAGTAAATTAAATTGAATTATTTGTGTCTTAAGGATCATTTATGAAGTGTTTCAGGCTAACTAATGAGTTGGTATAATGATATTTCTAATGAGTTTAAGTATTCTATATATATTATTTTTAATTGTCCCATCCTTAGTGAGTATATACAATACTTAAACTCATTAGAAATATCATTATATCAACATTAGTTAGCCTGAAACACTTTGTAAATGATCCTCGAGACAAAAATAATTTAATTTAATTTACTCTTATATAATTTTAAATTCTCTATCCTTACTTCTGTTTTGTATAAATACATTGAATTTCTTTATAAAGATACCAGTCTCGAAGATGTCGCGAAAGCGATGAAACCGGTCACTGGATATTCCAAATTTGTGGATTAAAGTATCACTCGTCTTTTATCTTCTATAATAAAATACAATGAACTTCCATCAAGAATTTTCACTCACAAACTTAAATGTTTTACAAATGATCACTTTTACTTTACAATGTACTTTTGTGATTGTAAAAAATAAAAATGATGTTATTACCTCTTGAAGTCAGTTGGTGGTGGTCTATCCTTGCTGGTGTTCCTACGGGAACCTGAGCTCCTTTCCTGTTTAATGTCCCTGGATAAAACAGAACAGTCAGTGTCACATTTCTACAGCAACTCTCCCTACCGAGTGAGACGTGCAATCTCTATCATCTTCAGTGTTAATAAATCATACTGAAATACTTCTCAATTATCGCATATATTGAGATAAAATGGTAAGCACCCAGACATTTTCTTATTCAGAGTATTATTTAAGAAAAATATGTTAAAATTTTTGATAAATCGCGGATTAGTGTTAAATTGACACGAGTATTTTTTTGTTAGATCTTTTTAAATAATTGATTTAATTTGTTTTTATTTAACATGGGACAAACAGGACAGAAGATAGTTCCAACGTGAAGCCGTGCGATAATAGACAATAGTATTTTGCAACAACTCTATTGTAATGGAATACATAGTTATTTTTGACATTCACAAGAAGTCGAACACAATAAATTTGAACTAATTTATAATCGTAACATTACCTCCACAATTGATTGACTGTTAAACTTAAAAATATAATGACTAAAGAGATTTAGAACCTTTTCACTATAAAAATACATACTTATGCTGTCACCTCCTCCGATGACCCGTACAAGAAATGACAATACATTATTTCTCAGCTATAAAACGTGGTCCATAATTCAAATATCGTGTTTACATAATGCAGTCAAAATTGCAATCAATCCATGCTCACAAACTTTGAAAATAATTTCTAAGATGGAGAGATAAATGTTTACCATTGACAAGTGAAACACTTGACTTATAACTCAGCGGACGAACATCATTACGGAGTTTCTATTTACTTCGCTGGAGATTATCATATTTACTCACAACTCTCAATTGTGTCACAAATGCTGAAGTAGATTAGTTCTCCGCTCCGAAGTGCATATCTTGAAGATGATGATCGCGTACATTGGCGCTTATCGCTTATTCCTGAAGAGTAATTTCTTCCAAAAATATACATTTCTTTATCACACTCCTAATTTCATTTGAGAGAAGACATAATAGAATATGTCTCTTCACTATTTTCTTTGTTTTTATTTTTCTCATTTATCTTCCAACCTTCATACGGCTCATAATTTTTCATGTGTGGTTCATAAGTCTGTACATTTATATTACAATAAGCTATTTTTCTACTTGATCTCTTAGTACAATATGTATTGATTCTTGAAGTATAGAATATTATCCGGTGGAATTTATTTATGATGATCATTTTACTCATTGATTCAATTGTATTCGAAGCCAAACATACTACATACTTGTAACAGAGGTAAAATTTGTGAATAAATCCATTTCCCGTCTCGGGGAATTATGAAAACATCTTGATGAACACATTGACATGTTTAAATTCGGTTGAAAATATGTTTTTAATTGACGTCAACAGTTGTAGATACTATACTGCAGATGAAGTCAGGTGTATTAAAGTGATGTAATTGTTCCTTTCATCTTGTGTAGTTTAAGAATTTTATCTCAGAGTCCTTCGGTGGCAAATATTTCAATTACTTGCGTTAAAAACATATTTGCTTTTTATAACTAAAATTTGACTTCCATCCTCGGGTATTTGTTCAACTCTCGAGGAAATCTTATACGGTTAGTATATTTCCATCTCGTGTAGGAAATCAAATTACTATTTACATGTTTAAAAAGATGATGATAGATGGTTCTAGTTGTTTTTCCATTCCAGTTCAGATTTCTTAATTTAGCATTTTGTTAATGCGCAGAGAATAAATGTTTCAATAAGTAAAATCTGACAAGTTTAATCAAATATTTTTCATTTGTGTAGAATGTTGAATTGCGATTTCTATGCAAGAATTTTTCAAGTTTTTTATTTCAGTCGCACTTTTCAATTTGAAATAAAAATATCGGTGGAAATAATGCGACGTGATGAAATAAAATATAATAAACAGCAGAGAAGATGTAGTTAGCGATGTTTTTCGAGTCACCAATAATTATCTTTCAGAGGTCGGGTTAGGTTAAAAGAAGATGTAATAAGATAAAGCTGATTATCCCGAATAAATAAATATTTCAAATATTGGTCATTTCGTGTGCTGCAGAGCAAAAATTTCCATATAATGCTGTTAATGATATTTGGATATACATGGACTCGGTCTCGCATCTAATCTAGCATCTAGCATTAACTTGGAAGGTGTTGCGAGCCACTTCGTATCGAGTTCCGCCCTGGTAGTCAGTTTCCCTCGAGGGATATCTCTAGTCTCGGTAGAGTTGCGGAAGTATTAGAATGTGCTAAATATCTTGACACCGTTTACGGCGCGGGTAATATTTCTTACAAATGACAAAATCCGTTTGGTTGAAAGTTCTGAGAGTATGGGGGCACTGGAAAACAAATAAAAATGTTTTTAGCTCGCTTCCGCAGTGAGGAACACAAATACGGAGGCTGGAAGCATATTTAGTGTTCCTAGAAGTTTATTTTTCTATTTAGAAATGGTCTTTATTTAAGAAACAGCAAACATAATTTTATTGAGTTTGGTTTTTTTATTTTCGTAATTTAGAAACAGCAACGCTATAAATATTAATTTAACAAGCGGTGCATGACAAAAATGTGATGTAAAAATTCTGCGTCGACTCAAGTTAATAATCAAGATACGATAGGAAAGGAAGAACATATCTCGACAGAATACTAAGTTAAGCCATCGCAGAATAATTGCCAAATTGTTAAGTGTTTAGTTTGCTCTAGACTCTACAAATAAAACAAGTTCAAAAAGACAATAAAACTTGTTGAGTATTTGCAAACGACTGTAAACCAATACCCAAATATGAGAAAATACAATAGTGTTTATATTACACAGCTCGGAAAATGTTTTACAGTTGTTAATATTGAAATAACATTATAGTTTACTTGCCTCTGGCACATGTAGCACCAACTTGTGCAACCGTTGCAGCTTCTTATACTATTCTTATCAAACTACTAAACTACAAATATGTATTGTAAGTAGCGTTATATTATAGTATTAGACTAGTTGCTATAACACTGGCCAAGTACATACCGATTAGAAGACTCTGAATGTTCCCTCTTGATGGGGTTGCTTCTTTCATTATCGCGATTTTCAAACCGTCTGTGGAAACAAATTACTGATATTACATCATTATAGATATATGCGTTACATTTGAATAAACAAATATTGAAGCACAAAAAGTAAATAATAGTAAAGAAAGCATTTTTAATGTTAGCCGTTTAGGCGTAAAAATATAATCTTTGAAAAATGTATATAAAATAAACTGACCTGTTATTATTACCACCAGAGAAGTCTGGTTTGTCATGGTATCTATTGCCTCTTTGATCATTTCTAGGATTGTGATAATCTGAAACGGTAAAGAGTCCAAACAGTGCTGTATCGCATATTGTACATGTCATATTATGTATGTAGCTAAGGTGTAATACCATTGCTCCTGTCAAATCCTCCTTCGTGCCTCTGATAACTCTGTTGGGGATAATTGTTATTTCCTCTCCTGTTGTTATATCCTTGTGAATGATCATCAGACCTGTCTCTGGCTTCCCTGTTGTTGTATTGACCCGGTGCACCGAATCTGTAAAGAATAATTTACATGGCTCACAACTTAAGACTACCATATTCCCTTCTCAAAAAGGTTCCGCATCACTGTTAACATATCTATCAATTTTGGTGCAATCCTTCTCAAGTGCTCATCTCGTGATCGTCTACAAAAATTTGGATAAACGGAAAATTACAATATAAATTATTCAATACACACATAATTTTCCTCTTTCAATGAAGGCGCAGTTAGTGAAAGAAACATAAAGGGAAAAAGTGAAGTATTGTTACATCTGATTTAAACTTTTTAATCAAACGGATGATCAGATCATCAGACTCAAAATCTTCATAAAGAATTTCATGTTGACTATCTTTTAAGAACTTGAGAATTTCAAGGTTCTATCTAATCTTATCTAAACTATAGTTTGTCATTTTTTAAATTTAATTCGCTTGACTTTTGAGTATTCATTTTTAACCATGGGAAAACAAATCTATCTCTTATAAAAATATGAACAAAATGTGTAAAGATGAATGGACCAGCGTAAAATACAATAAAATATAGGCCAGATTAAGCCATGAAATAAGTCAGTACTACAGACGTTTACCTTTTGTATTAACTGAGATAAAATATAAACTACTGATATTTTAAAATTAATATTTGAAGCACTAACTTTGTGATTTTCTATGATAAATAATATTTTTATACCAATATTTTATTAGAATTTTTTACACATTCCATGCAAAATACGCTGAATTAAAAGGTAAATAATAAATTAAAATACCTATCATTTCGAGGTTCTTCATCATATCCTTTTTGGTATCTGTTTGCCCCGTTTCTGTCAAAATTCTGTTTCCTGTCTCCGTAGCGATTGAAATTATTGTCCTGGTATTTGTTGTCCTTGGGCCTCGCATCCCTGTACTTGCTGTAGTGGGGCTCCTCCCCCTCCCGGCCCCTGTAGTGGGGACCGGGCTCCGCCCCCTTCTGGGAGGAGTGAGCCTTGGGCTCTGAGTACTTGGCCCGCTGTTGGTCGTACAAGTCTTTATTGTCTGGCCGTTGATGGTAGCTATAGTAAATATCCAGATTATTAGTGAGTATGCGATATTAATACACTGGAACCTCTTAACACAGGAGATAAGTTCCAAACAGTACCGTGTATAAAAAGTACTACAAAAGGGTACAATTAAGTAAAATTAGATGTAATACAATTATGTAAAATTAAATTATGTATAAACATATTGAACACTGTCTATCCTCACTAGGTATAGTAAATACCTGTTCTGAGGAAGGCAGCATAAGTTTCTTTTTATTGCACTTTTAACGTTAAAAGCTCATCCCAAATCAATAATTGAAATAAAACTGCAAGTTGAAAGTGTTATTTTTTGTTCGCAGACAATATTTTTATTTACTTTATAAACAAATATTATTTGATGCCAGTTATGAATGAATTCGATCCGATAATTACTTTTGACAAAGGCAATACAGGTTGTTCTACATACCACGATGCAATACCAACCTGCCAATGGTTATGGCGGTAGGGAGAGCAATCGTGTAATTCAATTGTATCACCTCGGATGTCGATATATTTCATGACAGAGGGATTTCTCTTAGGAAGGCAATTTCCAAATTGTAATATGTATGTTCATTTTACATAACTTTTTTTTTCTATTTAATCAGCCTGTTATGTATATTTTGAAATGTATTGAGAATGAATTACATAGTCTGTAATGTTCTCAATGTAAATAAAAAAAATATATAAAAAACGAAATGAAATAAATAAACAGATGTCAGTCATTTTTCAAAAATTTGTAGTAACCAACTTGTTCCAGAAACCCGACAATTATTATTGTTACTACTGATATTTGTTAACAATTCAAGAAGTATCTTTTATACTGAAAGACAGCAAGTTTGATATACAGTAAAACTCTAATTATCCAGATTAATGAGTGCCAGATAAATAAATATAAAAAATACAAGAAATAATACAGCGAATTGGAATCACATTAAAAACTTACTTTACTTAAACATGTCCAGCAGAGTCAATTGGACAATTTAATTAAAATTAAAAACTGCTCCTTTATTTTTTATTTCGTTTTGAGTTTTTATAAACGAAGCTCTACTGTAATATCATTTTATAGAAATTACCAGAGCAATAATTATGTTTAAGCTTAGATTCGAAAGCTCAGTTTGTTAGAGAATGAAGGCAGGGATGGCAACCACAAATTAAATGCAATCTTCTACGTCCTTGTAATTATACGTCATCAATTAGGGCAGTCCTGGTCCTGACCCTGATGTATGGGAGTGAATTATGGACTTGGAAAAACAGGGATGAAAGTAGGCTGAATGCTATCGAAATGCTAACTCTCGGGTGAATGTGTGGTAAAACTATGTACGATAGATGCACAAATGTTGAGATCCGTACATTATGCAAGGCTGAGATAAGCATTATTGACAAAATCAAGAAAGGAGCTCTGCGTTGGTTTGGACATGTAGAGCGAACGGACAGCGAAAGAACGGCTAAAAATATTTACAATGCGAATGTTGATGGATGCAGAAATAGAGGAAGACCGAGAAAGACATAGCATGGCCAAATTCAACAAATACTTGAAGATGGACATGTCAAAAGTCGGAATAATCGGCGCGCGTGGATGAGAAGATGTATGAATGTAAAGGGAAGCGAGATCTGTATGCAAAAATCATGGGTGTTTATGTACAAAAGTTGTGTAATAGACTTAGGTCAATAGTTGGTTAATGTCCATATTGAAATATTATGTCCCTGATAGTACTTTAAGAATAATTAATTTGTCACTTTCAGAATCAATTATAAGATACGCTATAGCCTCATGGGCTTTTTCCAGTAATACAAACATAAACCTTTTTCAGAACTTGGAACATTCAATGATCAAATTATTAATTTTTTTTTAAATGTACTGTCAGAGACACAATACTCCAATATTCTTATTCTATAAATATTTTATCCGTTAAGAGCTTTATTATGGCCCAAGATGGTTTCTCAGCATGCGTCTCCATCTGAATATAGAAATAAATTGGAGCATGTATATAATACTCGGTTTACTAGTGTAGATGGACTAGCTCTCCCTAAATTCAATAATAAAAATAATAAAAGAACACTAGAGTACAATTTACAAAAAATGTATAGTAAGTATGCTCCAATTACATATAAAAAAACAAAAAAACGTATCAGGCTCAAGAGAAAGGCGTATGCTGAAAATTTGGCATTTAGAACGTGGTTTTTATATTGATTTTTTTTTGTGTTTTCCTTTTTTGGACAAATTTTTATTTATCTACATGTAACATATTTTCGATGCACATGGGAATACATATTTCCTTTTTTCCCATGGTAATGAGGGTTTTTATATGTATATTAGAACTTAACTATAAGCACCTTGGATAGGATTTGACAATTTGTATTTTAATTTTTGTATGTTTTTAATAAAAAATAATCATTTTAAAAAAATAGAGTGTTGTGGCATTTTATCCTCTCTGCCTAACCTTACGAAGAAACGGCGTGATGGTTTGTTTGTTTGAATAAGAGCATTTTTTAATTATGTCAATAATGCTTGTTGTAGCCTTGCATAACTTAAACATTTGCAGTAAAAATACTAACTTGCTTCGTTCTGGCTCTTCCCTCCTGGCTGGCCTACTTTTAGGCTGCTCCTCCTCGGAGGAGACTATATTCTCAACGCTGCTGGTCTGTCGGGGCTCCTTCCCCATGCACACACTCCGCATCTTATGGGTCACCATTTTGGGAGGACGCACTTCCCTTTCGCTGCTTTCAGACACTTTTTCTAAAATATTGTTTTTCTTATTAATAAGAATATTTTTAAAAAACAATGAGGAAACAACTGTACAGCGAAGTTTCTTGAAAATGCATAAAAAATCAATATTTTAATAAAAACAAACTATAATGCTTAAAATATAGCTTGATTAAAATGACAGCTGCCAAAGTAATGTCACTAGTGATGGGAAAAAACATGAAACTCTGTTTCTGAAAATTGATATAAAAACGCAAAAACAAGCCTATTGTACTGTGTTTAAGACAATTATTTACTAAAAAATATGACATTAAATACTTTTTTTCATGAACAACGAATTAATTATTTTTTTATTAGATCGATTTACATTGATCAATTTGTCCCATCTCGAACATTTTTGCAAAATGACGTAAACTTGTAAGAACGTCGTTAATAATTAGGTTTATTTTAGTTTTAAAGCTGATTTTATAGAATTATGTTGATTTATATGTCAAGCATTGTATTAAAAAAATTAATTAACATGCCAGATAGGAATGATTTTTCGTGTCAATATAAATCACTCCTTAGACGTTACTACAAAGTTATGTCGTCACTTTTGCTGACAACTGTCATTCTAATCAAGCTATATTTTAAGGACTTTAGTTTGAACGCCACCAGTTCTTCCGAATCAACCAATAAAAGTGTTGCTATAGATTTCCAGTTTACGGGAAGCTAATTCGCCTATCAGCAGAACTCATAGAAGCGAACTTGTGACGTCACACGTAGAGTAATTCCAAAATTAAAATACTTTTAAAAAATGAAAGCGTTGATAATACGATATATATTTAAAAAGAAAGTGAGTGCCGTGAACATGGTGAATGGTGCACTAAAATCTACTTCGGCAAACAAATATTTATCGCAGGAGGCAAAACTATCAGTTCACAATGGAGTTCCAGTGCCAACTGTAATGTATGGGAGCGAAGTATGGAATTGGAAAAATAATTATGAAAGTAGGTTAGATGCTGTCGAAATGCGATCCCTCAGGCAAATGTGTGGTAAAACGATGTATGATAGGTGCACAAATGCCGAGATCCGTGAACTATGTAAGGCATAGACTTGCATTATCGACAGAATCAAGAAAGGGGTGCTGCGTTGGTTTGGACATGTAGAGTGAATGAACAGCGAAAGAATGGCTAAAAGGATCTACGATGCGAATGCGAATGCGAATGAAAGGATCGAGAAAGATGTGGCACGATCAAGTCCATCAAATACTTGAAGATGGACATGTCAAGAGTAGGAATAATCGGCGTGCATGCACGAGAAGATGTATGAATGTAGAGGAAGCGAGGTCTGTGTGCAAAGACAAAGTGATATGGCGTTCTATCCTCTCTGCCTACCCCTACGGCGTGATGGTTTGTTGTTGGCTTAGTTTGATAGTCTATTGACAAATGAACGTAGTTATGCAGAAAACAGCCAGCCATAGAAAAGTGAAACTGAGATAATAGCACCTTTGTGAGAAGATTGAATAATCAAATCTACACGACAATTATAATGTTTTTGACTTTGACAAATGATAAACAATGAATACGTGATTTTTTTTATATTACAAACAACAATAATTTTTTATAGTACAAAAATATTTGACCAGTTTTAATGACTTTCAAAGTACCGTAAGATTTTTATAGTTCTATGGTCGATGTATAATTATTGTGTTTTATTTATTTTAATTGTAAATTTTTAAAAATCATTCTTATGTTATGTAAATGTTATCAAATATCTAAATTTAGTAAATGAGGTCTAGAATTTCAACCGTCCATGCGCTCAGTAGCTGCAAGACTTGTTGCAATCTAACTTCTATTCTTAAAAATTAGTTTTTTATTTCGTTTTTTACAATATTACTTAAACTCTAAACTTCATTGTCAAATAATTTTTTTTTTTAAATGTAAATAGGGGCTAGATTTCTTACTGTCCATGCGCTCTGTAGCAGCAAGACGTGCTGTAATTTAGATCATGTATATCATAATTGGAGACGAGGAACTAGAATCCCAACCGTCTATGCGCTCTGTAGCTGCAAGACGTGCCGAGATATTTATTTATTGTACAGCGCTCTTGAGGCGATTTTCACAAAAATAGCGCTTTATAAATTATTGCAAACATGTATAATATATGGGTGTTTTCTGCAAATTGAGAAATGCCGTTTTGTGATCGACACTATTTTCAGAAGGTGATTATTATAGTTTACTTTTGTATGAAAGCTGTCTAGCTTTTTTTAGGGCAGAATTGGCAGGTGTTATCGGGTGCAGTGAGGCACCCGATAACACCAATGTCTCATTTTTTCAAAATAGTGGACTGACGCTTTCTGCATACATAACTACGTTCAAATAGTCTTTTTAAAAACCACTGAACTTATTCATTACAAAATTATAGCGGGGAAAAATGATAAAATGTACGGAAAGCTGCGATCGCGGGCATAGAAATAAACAAAGTGTTTATATTTAGGGTGTGGAAATGTATTATTTTGGGAAACGCGCCGCTAACCTGCGTATGCACCGTCGTCGGAAGATTGCCTGCGTTTTTTCGCATGCTTTCCAGAATGCTTCTGCTTGTGTTTATGCTTCTTCTTGACCACGGGATTTTCCTTAACCTCACTGGCCTCCGAGCTGGAGTCCTCGGAATCACTTTCACTATCATCCGAACTCTCCTTGCGTTTCTTTTTCGAATGCTTGCGCTTTTTCTTCTTATGTTTTTTTTTCTTGTGCGTCTCTCTTTCGCTGCCATCCGAGTCGGAATCGGAGCTGGTCTCGCGCTTCTTCCTTCGCTTCTTAGATTTTTTAGAAACTTCTTCATCGCTCGACTTAAAAAGATCGGAATCAGATTTCCTCTGAGCGATGGACCAAGACTGCTCCGGGTTGTCAGAATCTTCGTCAGTATCATACGCTTTGCGAGATCGTTTGTTTTTCATGTTTGTGTTTAATCCGTGCGAGGTTTGTTCACTAATTTCACTGGTTCATATAATAAATGTTAGCGAATCGTGCGAATCGATATTTACAGCTCACTGGACACAATTTAACCACAAAACAACGTACTGAAAACACACGGCAAACGGGCCGAACGGAACCGAAAATAGATACAAATCAAAGATGGCGGAATAAAACATAGACACAAGACATAGATGACATAGATTTTGACTGAGAGGCAGGAAAGTGTGACGTATAAATAGTGGAATTTTGGCCAAACGCTAAAAATGGTACCAAAAGCGGCCAACTGCATTGATCAAAATATTATCAAATAAAAAATGGTTTTTGTAAATGTTTAAATTAAAAAGTGCTACCTTTTACAGAATTTCGAATTTTTCTCGAAAATAGGTAAGGGATTGTTTGAACATCAGGCCATGAGGGCCTCAGTTAACCATAACCGATTAAATGGTAAAGCCAAATAAAAAATGTATTCTTTTTTGAGACAAGTCTCGAAGAAAAATACAAGATATGAAGTACTTATTAGGTATCATATTGTAATAAAAACTTTGTATTATTTGACTTGTTCTGAGAAGATATATATGAGATAGTAAAAATGTAAGCATGTTTGTACAAAATTTATGGCCTGTTTTTAAAAGCAAACATTCTAAAGTATAATAGTATATTCTTCTAAATACATGTACTAGTATTATGGCAGTATTAAAGATAAAAACATAATAATAATAAAATGCTTCATATTATATAGGTATAATGCAGAAAAGGATTAAATATCCACTGAGAGACGAATGCCGGGAATACCAACTAGAAAAGAAAAACAAAAAATTGACACCAGACGGCTTGTTAGTAAAAGAAAACATATTTATCTTCCAATCAACAGTTTATACTGATAGGTAGGTATATACTAATCCCCTCCGTGGTATAATGGTGCAATGCATTCCAAAATTAATCTCCGAGATCGACATGAAATATGATTTGCTTTAAAGGTGTTTTTTCTTTACTTAATACATGTCCGCTCCCTAGGTGACTCATACACGGAAACCACAAAATTTGTCCAGGACACTCCAAGCATCCTTTCCAGTCTGGTCTGCATCCTGTTGTTCAGACGTAAACTGCTGGATGCTGGAATTGCACACGTCTATAACCGCAAGAACTTGAATTGCCCGCCAATCGTATTCATTCCGCTTGATGACAGTTGTTCCCGAAATGTGCTGTCTTATATTTCACAATTTCTTACAATTTCAAACCATCGCACACCCAGAATTCTTTTGAAGTACAAATTTTATTTTTATCTGTAGGAAATGATGATCTTGCCTTCATAGAACAAATAATCGAGATGCTTTTCAGTTGATGTATACCAATCCAGTGCTCTTTTGCATACTTTGGTTTCAATAGGACAACAATAATAATAAGAAAATGTATTATCAAAATTTGGCCAGAACCAAGCGCAAGCGCCGCGTTCCCACTGTATTTTGCGCCCCTTTTTACTGTCATCGACCATCGAGTTTTATTAAATAATGACACGGTATTATTAAATAATATTGGTCCAGAATTATTAAACAATACACATGGTGCTTCCTGTTATATGTGGGGCATTAAAAACAGAGTCATAGAGGAGATGAAAATGATGTTTATTTGGTTTTATTTGAAAAAGAAAAAAAAAATTAAAGTGAATTATGGTTGTAGGTTTAAAAGATGTGCAATATTTTATCAATTCAATAATCGTTGAGTGTAATCCAAAATATTTTGTTATTTCTACTGTATTGCAAATTCCAACTGGTATCGACATTTCGAAGGAAAAGGTCAATGTCGTATGTCGAGTAACATCATTTTATAAGCTTTTTGTGTACCAATATAAATATCCTGGATTTACAATACATGGAAATTCAAATGCTAATTGTTTTTTATGCTGACGGCTACATTTTGCTGGTGCTGCTACTCGTATTTTTTAAACTGTTATCTGCAGTCACTAGATTTATTTTCAACATAGTACTTTCAGCGTTGCAAGTAATATGATCATTAATTGACTCATTTTTTTGGTGAGCTAGTTTCGTCTCTAAATAGAAATCTTTTTCTTTTTTCATTTTGTCTTCGTTCTCGGACTCACAGCTCAAAGGTCCGTGGTTCGAATATCTCACTCTACCCCAACTTGATTCCCATTTTCTAATAGTGAGTTATTTACAATTCGTTGAAAATGGCCATCAAAATGAAATATTTGGGTAAATCGTAAGAACGCAAATATTTATTTAAAAAAAGAGATGTATACAAAGTGCAATTTTTAATAATTGTATAATTTTATTTTATTCACTTACATCATTAATTTTATCAACAAATGTTATTATTACGTTTCAATAAAAAAAGGTTTTCAAACGTGTGTATTTAATACGTGTTTGCAAATGTATTTTATAAAAAAACATGTGATGTATTTTTTTAATGTGAATATTTCTGTTTTTAACTATTATGTTTTATAGGTTGTAAACCAAATAAATAAATAAAAGAACGTTGGTACAAAAGTAACACACAATAATTGGTTATAATAAATTAATTTAATGATTATTTATTATATTGTCAAGTTTCTGACATTAATTGTAAACTAACTACATTTTAATACTAGTTGTGAAATATTGCACTTTTGAAGTTAAAAGCTCATCCCAAATCTATAATTCCAATAAAACTGCAAGTTGAATATTATTTTTTTTAAATGTATTTACAAAAAAATATTATATTTGTTTTTGGTTTTTAAACAAAGATTATTTTATATCATTTATGAATACATCTAATTTTTAGAAATATTGCAGTTACCAACTTGTGCCAAGGCCTCCATTATGATGTTAAGCTAAAATTTATCTTCAATTTTATCTACAAAGTCAAATTAAGTTTCCTGTATGAAAAATGGAATATGTTTACAATGTTTATTTCTAAACATGTTCAATTACCAGTTACCGACGAAGATACTTCGAATTTGAATTTTCATACAAATATACACACTTTCGTACATAAATATCGATATTAGTTTTTACCGTCTCAGAATATAACGACGAAGATAACCGTTCATAATCGCGGTCCAGAAACCAGACGATTATATTTATTTTAAAATCTATAAAAGCATCATGATTTCAGGTAACTAAGCCAATATTACCATATTTATTATTATGTAATATATTATATAAAGATCTACTTTCAATGTGAAAATAAGGGAAAACATATTGAGAAATACGATAAAATGAGTCATCTGTAAAAACGATATACGATAAAAAGAGTAGGTAAGACTATGATATGTATATCATGTGTGTAATATCTACTAGCTAAATAATCATTTATATTACATTGGTCGATGACCCACGTGTAGAAAAATATAAATAAAATATCCACCTAAGTAAATAATGTATATACTTACCTTTCCAAATCTCACTAAAGATTAGATTTAAAGTTTTATCACGTGAGAGATAATACAATTGATCAACATTTTGATTTTTTTAAAATAATTTAATTTTTATATCGAGTTTTCTATAAAACCGACTCAAATGTATATGGTGTGCTGAAGTACCTACCAAAGCATAATATTATAAGAATGAAAAAAGTATTTTTTAAATATAATAATAAAATAATGTGTGAATCGAAGATCATCATTCATTTTCCGCACCTAATGGTGCATACCAGGGGACTGCATTGGTACGGAACGGCAGTGAACCTTGATCATTTTTGTCACATGAAGGTAGGATGATCAATTTTACGCTTCATGGGCCATTCCGGGAATTATAAAATATTCTAGTGTAAAAACACATTTTCAAATAAATATTTCACGTCAACCATATATGTCGGGAATCGGACTCAAGACCTCTTGCACGAGAATAAAAAAATGCCATTGTAAAAACAGATGTTTAATTTGTAATTAAATGAATTTATTCAGAACAACAAGCATAATATGAGATAAACATGACAGAAAAATTTGCCATTCAAATATTAAAATCAACATCAAAAGTTATTGAATTTGAACTTCAAAATAAGTTTTTATTAGAATGTTTATGACATAATGTTTTATTAAATTGCGTACATTCTAATATATAGAAGGTGTATCATGAAGTCTAGTTTATTTATAGTTTCGTCATAGGTACCGACGGTATAATTTCCGATTTTTCGTTTCAATGTCACGTTCAAAATTTCGAGACAAGGTTAACTACTCCTGATGTTACACGTTGTTGAGGTACAATGGCCGGACAAACTAATTTCCTAATAATTTGTACCAAGTAACTGCGCGAGTATCGTACCTACATCGAACAAGCTTGTTGCTTTCATACCTACTCGAAGTTCGTTGCCGAGTTTTGTTTTCGCGCACGTTCGCGCCATTCGGTATTCGCCAACGACAAAATGAGAACGCGCCGGTGCCTATTGCTCATGACAGGAGAAAATATTTCGATTCCAAAAAGTTTTCATGTTTCCGACACTGATATTACACGTACTTGTGAATTGGAAGAATTGGAAAATTTGACAGGTGATGGGTGAGGATTTTTGTTTACTCATATTTAAAAAAATCAAAATAAACATTTGAAAATAATATCATCATGCTATAAAGTGTTCCTAATTCGAAGGAGTCATTTGATTAAAAAATGTTTGTAATTTGTGTAATTTCAACAATTTATGGTGCTGTAGTTAACCTGTAAAAGTAAACGCAGTGTAAAATACTTTTAGTTTGTTTATCAGATTAATAATGGCTACTCGAAAAAGGAGCGGGTCCGGATCAAAGCGGCAATTGAAAGAAAAAGTTGTGCAAATCTACGAATCGTATTTTCGTGGGGAAGATTTGACATCCAACAATCCGACTTTCTGGGACGAGTTGTTTTTATTGAAACCGAAAGTCGCTCAACTCGAAGCCGAAATACAAAAACTCACCCCCGAGCAGATCAGCGGATTAAAAGAAAATATTAATCTTCTCTTTTCGAAATGCGTCGATACACTTGGACAGGAACACCAATTAAGGTATGTGTGATTTGATATTATATTTATTGAGTATATTACTGTTTGCAATTACGGAACGCCTCGTCTCTTACGATGTAGAATACATACTGCTGGGAATTTCAACAGCAATTGAATCAATAAAGCTTTATGAACACATTTGCGGCGAGACAAGCTGTTTGATTTATCGTGTTGCGAAGGTTTTGAACCGTGTAGTAATTCAGCAGTCATTACATACATAAAACATTTATGTACTTCGCAAGTATAAGTAATGACTGAATGAAAACATGGTAAGCAATGACTTAACAGATAATTTTTAATACTAATTTCTCATATAGTTCAGAAAAATGTAAATACCAATCTCATTGGTCACTTGACATTTTGTATTAAATTTAAACATTGTCCAATTTCATTGGCTTTTATTGCACGTCAGGTCAGTAAGAAAAAGTTTTTAAAGAGTGCTTAGCAGGGGTGTACTCGCAATATATGCAATCCTGGAATGCTTTTTTCTCTTCTTTTTTTAACTTACCATAGTTCATTATTGGGGTTAGGCTGACCAGCCTGGTGCGTAACTTACTTATGTTTCTTTCATTTTATGGCTGGAATCGCCATTTTCAAAAGATGTTTAAATCAAAGGAATATAGCGTATTGATAACAGAACAATTAATGAAGATCTTTCCAGAACACAGTGGAGTATATACCACATCCCAATGATTTAAACATCTTTGGAGTTACCTGTATTATTTTTAGAAAAATCATACTTTTATAATAGAAATTAGTACACAACAGGAATATTACTATAATAGAAACGTATTTAGCAAACATTAGTGAATATCTAAGCAATTTTTTATAGTTTTAGGAATATTTCGTCTTTTTCTTTTACACTTACAAAGGAACAGTTGTGTTTCGAAACCAGTTGGCTTATTTTAATTTACCAAATAAAAAAATGGTAAAATCCAATGTTGGTGATTTAAATATTAATTAAAAGAATTCACATGTTTACATATGATTTATTTGCTTCTTTCTTTGTGTTTATGGTTCTTTCTTTGTTTAAGATTCTAATCAATTAAACATATGGTACAACACAATTCACAAGTTCACATAATATGGTTTATTTAGTTCTTTCTTTGAATCATATTCATGACTTTGGTTTATAACATCCATAGTTGTTTTCCGATGATTTGAAAAATTAGTATTAAATTGTCATTTCTAATACATTCAAACCTTTTTCTAAACGGTGGCAAAATATGCATATATAGATGCATCCTATTGCCGTAATATAGCTCAAACTACTCTGAGATCTATTATATGGTATTTAATATTATTTTTTATAAGGCTTCCTAACCAATTGGTAACTTAATGTAACTATAGAAAAGCTCTGATTTAAATTCCATAAAACTCCACTTCCAAAAAAAAAAAATTTTTTATCTCAATTTGAGTTTTTTTAGATGCATCGTTTTGCCATCAAACGAGTCATACAAGCAGTCAAATTACGTTGAAATTGTAGAGCTCATTCAACATTGTGATCATTTGTGACAAAATGATTTGTTAGTTTATTAGCCATGCAGAGAATTCCATAAAACTAATTATTTAATTATGTTACTGTAACGCATTGTTAAATTAATGTTCAATATAATTTTTTTAAACATGTAAAAAGGGGTTCCGGTGTATATTTTGCTAGGAAACCTTTATTTTATTGGCGAGCTATTAAGATTAAAAATAAACACTTAAGTTTACAAACATTTGGACATACTCAAAACATTGTTGATTAAACTAACTGTTACCAGAAGAAGTATAAAAATTAAAAATCATTTTCAGGCATTGTCTAGTAAGTGAAATAATTCAGCCAGCTGAATTTCACCTACGGCAATAAAGATTTCAGCTCTTCTAGTTCACAATAGTCTACAGATGGAAGTGTTGAGAAAATAGGCAGAATGGTAAATGTTACAGGGTGTAAAGTGGCCACTTAAACCAGCCAATGACATATCATAAGCCTTGTAAATGCCTAGACTTCCATATCCCTTCTCAAAAATGTTTTCCCTCTCTGTTGCGATAAATTCAGATCGTATATACTTCCTAGAGAGTAAAATTCAGATCTGTAAGCGTTTATTTTAAAATAATATGCTTTTTTAAAATAAAAACCTTGTTTTTTTTAGGATAGTGTATTCCTTACAGACACTAAGTGCTCTAGTAAACGCGATGTATAGAAAGGTATCATCCAATGATGCTGGAAATGATATAGTCAATATAATGATAGGAACTGAATCTTCCAAAGTTACCATGCAGAAGTTTCTGGATTACTGTAATGGCTTCCTATCAGGTATGTGTATAATTATGTTGTAATAGTTTTTTTTAACTAGCGTTTGTAAACTTATAATTTTTGTCAATTTTTTTATAGACCCGAATGCCATAAAATGCTCACTTAAAAAGAGTATTTTTTTAGGTTGACAATTATTTATTTTATTAAGTTATAAGTGGCATTGAATTTTATCCATGAGTTGTTTCGATTTGCAACAGTAAGATAAAATGCATTTTATCAAATCAATTTTTATTATAATATTTTATTACTATTATTAATACTAAGTATACTGGGTTTCAAATAAGAATGTGGAGACTCATAGGGTAACCATTGTGTAGAAATGAAAAAATATTATATTTTGTTTTTAACATTACTTTAGTTGAAATTATAATTTGCTCATACTAGGACTTATTTTAATACAATTTGGTTTTGATTTGTTTTTATTCTGAAACTTGCTGCAGATACATTGATTTAAAAATATATCAGATACTACTATTTATGCTCCGAAATTTTTGCAGTTGTCAATAGTATTTTTGTTTGTCTATTTATCACCATATCGCGGGGTAATTACTACAACTTGGTACCTTCAAAATCAGCATTTTTGAGTTACCCACTAAAACACAAATTCGTATCTTCCTCTGTAAATGCTACTAATAGCCAAGAAGTGAATCATATTATTTATTTATTTAATAAACGCCCAAAGGGCTCTTACAATATACGGTTAAAAGTACATAAAATATTACAGAAATAACAAAAATTAAATTATAACTATTACACTTAACCTGTAATTCATTTTAAAAAGAAAAAGGAAATGAAGTGAAGATGAATGGAGAAACACATTAAATAGGGGAGAATTGAGGGGATGGCCATTCGATGGATAGGGTAGCTAATTTGATAGCAGCAGGAGTGGTGTGGAGCAAGTCCAACAGCTTAGAATAATTATTAGCTGTTCCGTGGATGCTCACTAGGGGAGGGGAGAATGGTGGGTAAAGTTTGTCCTATTGTACTCATACTGGAACATGTGTCGGAGTCTGGTGGTCCTTGTGGCTACATGAAAGTTTATCAGGTACAGTAATTTTGGGCAATCTGTTATGGTGCACATCATTTGTGCATTAGAGTGAGGTCAGAAATTGTCCTTCCGGTGGAGAGCAATGGTAACCTCAAATCAGACATCAAAGTTTGGTAGCAAATTTAATTTATAGGTTTACCCTTTTTGAACTGTATGTAGCGTAAAAACTTCCGCTGAACTCTTTCCAAGTTACAAGAGTTGCAGTTGTACAAAGGGCTCCAGACTGACAATGCATATTTCAGTTGTGAGCGGACCAGAGAACAATACAGAGATTTTATAGAAACGGTGCTACTAAAATTTGTCGTATTCTGGATAATGAAGCCGGATAATGATTATTTGAATGCATAACTTGTTTATTTGCAGCATTCACGGAAAAGGATAAAAATGTGTCTTTTGGCTGAAAATGTGCTGAAATGCTGATTTGGAAGTTACCTAGTTGTAGTAATTACCCCGCGATATCTGACTCATTTCAGACGGATGGCGGAAATTGCCGTCTTTGTTTTAACACACCTCATATATTCATGTAATAATAGATTTAAAAAATAATTTATGTCTGTTGACCTTGCCATAAATAAAAAAAATTACAGGTGATGCTCCTGACAGCCTCAAAACACACGTTCTGAAACTATTGTTAGTAATTGCAACAGGAAAGGAAGATGTTAGTGATAATCCACTCCTAGAATTCTTCATGATCACATCTCTGTTTGAGTCCTTGATAAAACTCCTCTCCACCACTGCTGAGAGACAAGTTCACGGTAATATTTTATTTATTCTTAAGTCATATTTATATGTAGGTAAAGTCCTCCATTGATTATAAATACGGTATGTAATGAACATCTGTTTTAAAGTTGGTTTAACGCGGTGTTTACTCTGTATAATAAATACTACGCATTTATGATAAAATTTGACATTGAATGTATCTACGCATTATTCAATTGGGTTTAAAAAAATAATTATATCTGGGGCAGATGATGAATACAGTTCTCTGTGTAAAATAGAACCAGAATCCTTGGGTAGGTAGGATAATATTTTAGAAATATCTTTTGGAATGCCTTTAAAATAAAATAAATAGATGATCAATATACACTACATTTGGTGTATCAATGCACCACGATAGGAACACAATGATGATGAAGCATAAGTCTGACCACCTTAACCCTCTGAAACCTGAATTAAATCTATTATAGAATTAAAAGACGAGTGATACTTTCATCCACAAATTTGGAATATCCAGTGACCAGTTTCATCGCTTTTGCGACATCTTTAAGACTGGCATCTTTATTAAAACCGGTCACTGGATATTCCAAATTTGTGTATTAAAGTATCACTCGTCTTTTATTTCTATAATTAATTACAACGAACTTCCATCAAGAATTTTCACTTACAAACTTAAATGTTTTTTAATTAAATCTGCCTGTCTTTAAACCTTATCTTTATTATGTAATTTAATCATTGTTGACTGTATGTTTCTTTAAAATAAATAAATAAATCAGCAGTTGTAAAAAATATTTCATATAAAATAATTATTTGAATTTTTTTTTTTTTTTTTTTTAATTTCCTTATAGTTTAGAAGTTATTGCTATGTATATTTTGAACATTCTTTAGATTTCAAAAGGTGTTTTTTTTATTAGTGTGGGAAATAAATACCAATTGCAAATGCATGCTAAAATTAATTTCATTAAATAAAAAAATAACAATCATAATGACAACGTACATAAATTTAAACATATTACGTCACAGGCCAGTTGGTATTTGATCTTAAATAATGCAAATAATAACGGAAGGAATCAGGTGCTCTAAAGAAAGTCGAACTGTCAAAATGTGAATGCCATTTTAGGCGGAATTACGAGTTGCAATCTAGCAGACAAAAATAGATGCCATAGAGAAGATTGCCAGCAACAAAAGAACGAAAACCTTATTATTTTATTTATTATGGGAAAAATAAAATCGTAAAGTTAATGTTCGTTTGAACATACATATTAAAAATACTAAATAATATCACGATAAACTAAATAAACTAAACCATTATCAAAAGTGCAGTGTAAATTGAGGTATTTGTTCTGTAAATAGTGTTAACGTTTGACTTACAAATGAACTTCCAGATTAAACACGTGTTATTTTTATCAACTGATACAAAAGTTGAACTGAAATGAAATACAAAAAACAATGTCTTTTTTATTTATCAAGATCAACACGAACTTAAATATATCTTATTATACATGTGGTTTTACTTTAAAAAAATCTATGAACTTAAAAGCAACATTTCAAACGAACAAGCCAACCATTATAAAAGATAGAACGTTGTGTCAATCTGTCTTTGCATACCTACCTCGCTTCTTCTACATTTATACATCTTCTTATGCACGAGCGCCGATTATTCCACTCACAGACTCACTGATGTATGATAAATAGACTCGTTACCCTTATACCCTTACATCTAAAGAGCCGTTTACAAGTGGACAATCCAATAGATATGACAATATTGTCTTGTCCCAGCTCTGTGAACAGTCTCGACTGCGCGGGGTAACGCTGGGACAACACGAAAATTTGGCCGCAGTTTACACATGAGCATTGCGAAAATGAATGCACAACAGCATCTATTATGAGCTAGATCACAAAAAATACTATTTATTTTATACCAATATGTATAGTAATTGTTGAGGTAAGAAGCAAATAATAAAAAGGATTTTGTTCTGCCTCCATTATCAGCAGAAAATATATGCGGGAGCGACACGTACGCGTCGAGCAGATCCCTGTTGTCAGAAGGTCCTATCTGTGCGTTGCACACATTCATACATTTCATGTACGTCCACCGATTATTCCGACTTTTGACATGTCCATCTTCAAGTATTTGTTGGATTTGCTCTTTCCATGTCTTTCTCGGTCTTCCTCGATTTCTACATCCATCAACATTCGCATTGTAAACATTTTTAGCCATTCTTTCTCTGTCCATTCTATCTAAATGTCCAAACTAAGAACTGCTATACATATATTACTTATTATATTGCTTATAATTATATTAGTTATATATTTCAAATATATATTATATTATGTTAGTCGTATAAGATTAGTTATAATTTACTAATTATAATATTATTATAGATTCTCCACTCAGATCCAGAATTTTCTCCGGGGGAAACTCATTTTTACTTCTTTTTTTTTTTAATGTATCGTAAATAATTTCATAATATTGTCAATTTTAGGACATGACGCAGTTTTATTACTAACATTATTGATAAATTATAAGAAGGATGAAGCCGCCAACCCTTACATTGTAAAGTTGTCTATCTTGGATGATGAGCTGGCGCTAAATGGGTGAGCATAAGACAAAATATTTATGTATTATTCTTTTTTCTGCAACTATCTGATGTAACGTATTCCCAATTATTTTGCTCTCCCAATTTTCTGTTTCCTTTCTATTTATCTTCGGTTTTGTGCCACAATTTACGGCCTGACAAATCCATGTCTTTGATTAGTCATGAATTATTTTTTTGTAGAGCATGTCATTATTTATTTTTTTATAACATCGTTCTCTCCGGTCACACAGACATTTTTTATCTCTCCTATACTAAATATAGTAAAAAAACTTGATTTTGATTCTGGTTAGATTCATGTTGAAATTACGACATTAGATGAGATTTTTTTTTAACTTGGATATTCTGCGCTGTTATTTACCGCATAATTGGGTCTCCAATTCAGTGATGTTGCTGCAATAATTTTCCTCGATTTAACAAGGGTATGATTTGCATATATTGTTTTACACTAATATAAAATGTAGTGATTTTTATCATAACACAATATTTTATTAGATAAATTAATTCTGATAGCGATTAGAGTGACATAAATATCTTGATTACACAAATAATGATGGATGAAACATGTGATTCTGACATAAATGTATGTAATGTGTATTAGGCTGTTTAAATATTATTCATTTTCACAATGTTACTATGTTTATAATCAATATGAATATGTTTTCATGAGATGTAGAAACATCAAACAATTTTTACTTTTATAAATGTCTTTTTTGTTTCTACATTTGTACAAACAAAAGCTTATACTTGTTTAAAAGCGTCACTTATTGCAAAATATTGAGTGAAAAGAAAGACGAAAAAAAGATAATTTCTCATTTCAAAGGCAGAAATAAAGGAATTATCCAATGTTTTTATATGAATATTATATACCAATCTCTTTGTTAAGGTCTTAACTATATGTACATTATTATCAAATAGCAATGCAAATCTTCTTTTTTTATACAAAATATAAAATAAAATACAAAATCTGTAGTGTTATAAAATAGGAATCGAGTTGTACTTAAGAAAATGATCCATAATGATGTTGAATTACAAATAATATTTGGTTTTGGTATGTAATTTTATATCTTGGATATGCTGAGTTAGTATGTAGATTTTTTTTTACTGCCTTGTATAAAATTTAATTTTGTGACTGTCTTTTTTCTAAATGGAAGACAAATTTTTACCTTTCTCTGGTATTGTGAACATGTTCATGTTGGCTTTGATAATTTTTTTTCCGATATTAAAAAAATAAATAAATATATAATTAATAAAAAAAACGCCGAATTAAATTAATTAAATGAAATAAAATAAAATAAAATAATTATAATGAATAATTATAATTATCATTAATATCATCGTATTGTAAAATATTATTTACTTATATGGTAGTATTTTTAATTAATTTAACATCAAATTCACACTTGTGAATCGGTTTTCTTTCAAAATAATACTTATTTTAATATGTTTACGTTATTATCTATATTAAATTTTGAATAGGTCAACTACGTTATAAAAATCAGTCTTCTCCGCTCCTTCACTTTATTTCCTCATTCCCAACCTTCTTACAGTACTCTTCTTTTCTTTTCTTATATATTATTTTATATTTTCTCTATTCTAAAACACGTTAAATCATTATATTTGTGAAAAACTTATACTGGATGTAAAATAGTACATATTAGATGTATGTACTATTTTTGATATTTTATTATTTATAAAACATCTGTTGTTTATCCCTAGTACAAATAAAATATAATAAAATGGAACAAAATAAAATAGGTACAAATGTTTTTGAAAAAGTGCAAGCTTGCAAAATTTTTGAGGTTTTTACTTCATTTTATTATTGTAATAATAATCTATTGTTTATACTTTTATTGTAAAATCATCATTACGTTTTCATAGTGTTTCAAAATAACACACTCCATTTGTTTGCATTCAATTCATCGAACTTGAATAGCAATATTAAAATGTTTTTACGTTTTAGTCTAACAGATGAACTCAATATTGACCAACTTTTTTCTGTTCCACGCGATTGATCAAATGTCCATGTTTTGTTAGTAATAGTCAATAATGTTTATTGTTTCGTGGCAAGGTTACCTACTACATCTCTTAAGGCATTGTTCTATTTGTCGTAATATACAAAATATATTACCAGACACAAATATGATTTTTTTTTAGTTTATAGTGACAAAACCAGGAATGACCCATGCCTGTGAACTTGCCCCGATTCGCTAGAAAAACCATGTTGAGTCGGGGCACTTGCGATGCATTCATAAATGTTTTGAGTATGTTCAAACGTTCGACCTAAATTATTAATTTACATCTGTTGTTGTATACAGGGTGTGGCGTAATGAATGGATAACCTTATATTTATAGATAGGGGACACCATGATGGTCCAGAAAATAAAAAATATGCCTAGTAAGTCTCACAGTTTTCGAGTTAATCGCCATTTTTAGAAATTGTAAGACAATGACACCCTTTGTCGCTCTTTTCGGTGCCAAGATTGCAAATAAAGGAATTTTCTCAATTTGTATTTTGGATAGTAGTCTGGGATATGTGTGCTTTTGAATGTATGGTATAATTTTTTCACCGCTTGTTTAGTTATTTGTAAGAAAATTATTTAGCTCAAAGTTTCATGTTTTGCAATATTTAAAAAAAAGTTTAACCTCTCGTGGTCAAAAAAATGTATGGTCACCCGATGCATGATTAAAAAATAAATTGTCCATTTCATTGAGATTCTAAAATGCTATAGCCCACTGTGTTTCCAGCTTTTAATACAAAGATCATGGCTATTAAAGTGCGTGAAGGTCAAGTTTTTCAAATTACAAGTAATACTAAAATTTACTTCATTAATTGAAATTCACCTAAAAATATTATTTTATTGTTAAATATCCCACGGTTGTCCGTGGGATTCCAAGAATTTGCAATTTGTGAGAAAACCAAATTAAAAAACAAACATTTGTAAAATAATATTCATTTATTGAATTAACATTTACAGTAGGTTTTTATTTAATTTAAATTATTTATTGACAATTCTTGATAGAATTCCATTGTAATGATGTAATAACTTATATTTACATGTAAGTTATTAATTTAAAATACTTGGTACACTTCCACTTATTTATTTTGACCAGTTAGCGCTTTCACCCTCTAATGGGCATCTTCAGACTGGTGAATATTATACAGTGTAAGGATAATTTATATAAAACTAAATATTATTTTAAGTGTAGGTACATTTAAAAATAAGTTGAAAAAGGTATATAGATTTATTTATTTATCAGGTAAACAAACACTATGTAGAAAATATGTTGATATTTTTTGTATTATTAGTGTAGGACATCCATGCACACGCCAAAAAAATTGTTTGCACCGAATATAAAATAATTCAAATTATGTTGAATAAAACTAATTTTGAAAATCAGAAATTAAATAGATGAATATAAAAATAAATATTGATTAAATATGTGCTTCTCTTAATATTTCTATAACTTTTGACTTAAATTTACGTTTATTGTCATAAAAAATATCACATCTAAATTATTCAATATTTTTGTAACATAATATGTTACAAAAATATTGAATAATTTAGGTGTGATAAATATTTGACAATGTGTGCATCCGAATAGCAGCAGTAACTGTGTGCAACTAATGTAACATGTTTACCCGCTATATTAGATACACTAGAACCCCTTTTTTTGAGATATAGTATGTAATACTAATGTAATGTAAGTAGATACGGCGGCCTCCGTGGTGTAGTGGTCAAGACGCTTGACTCACGCACGGAAGGTTCCGGGTTCGATTCCCGGTGAGAACACAAAAAAATTGAAATATGATTTTTCTCAAGCCTGGGTGTTCTGTGATGTAATTCACCACTGTAATTGGGCCTCCTGGCCTGTTGTGGTGCAAAAATAAATAAAATAAAAAAAAATAAAAAAATAAAATAATAAAATGGAGATGACTTTCAAACTAAGTGTAAGAGAAGATGAGTTTGTTTTTTATGTATGTAGGGACAATAACTATCTAAATATGTCAGAAAAAAGTGACAATTGGAGTTCTAGTGACAAATCAGACTTAGTGTTTGGCCATAGTGGCGAGCATTTGTGGCGCGGCGCGGGCATGGTAAATTCGAACATATGGTAAACAAGTGTAGGGTCCATAGTGAGTGCGCGGGCGGCACTGAAAATGCTTCGTCACTATGGCCAACCATTAAGTAGGGCATTAAAAATGACAAATGAGTGCCCTTGAGTAGTAGTAGATCCGCAAGAGAATGAATTCTTGGGGATGGAGTTATGTTCTCTAGACTCATAATAATTAAAATATCCTATATATAAATAATTGAAAAACAATGAAAAGCCCTCGAGTCATTAAAAATATTTGGTTGGAGATTATCGTGGGCCTTGAAGTAGACCACCTAATTTTTCTTCATCTGAAGCTCAATCGGATGGGAAATTTACTATCAGATATTTATATTTTGAAATATTATTCCTGTTTCAGATACGGACAGGTGATCACATCCGCTCTGGGAGGGTTCTGCTCCCGCTACGGGCACGAGCGTGCAGGGGGCGAGGGCGGAGGGGGCGGGGGCTGGCTCAGCTCGCTGACCTCCATGGTGGGGGGCATGTTCCTGAGTGGGGAGGACGCCCCGGGAGGCAGGACGCACCACATCAGGTATGGGCAGGTGAACCTTTCTGCCTTGGGGGTTTCTGCTCCTGTCTACGTTCTGCAGTGCAAATTTTATGTGAATGTGTTTCTTTATTTCACAAAAGAAGCCGCATCTTTAGGGGACCATTGGTTTAAACCTGAGGATATGAGAGCGCTCGCTCTCTGCCTAATAGCCTGTTAATATATAACAGCATTTATCATTATTATTCCCGGCCGATTGATTACCTTTCTTTCCCACCCTTCCCTTGACTTATCCTTATGGTACCTACCTTACATCGAGATAGAAGCATTTCAAAATTAGAAGATTTGGATTTGGAACAAAACAAAACTACATTTTTGACACATTACATTAGATTGCATAAAAATTCTTGAATTTGTCACACGTCGTTGTAAACATCGTCACATTTCATAGTGCATTTCATTATCCATTGATTAAAATTGAAGAACATTCGCATTGCAAAAAAGGTAGGTCCATTCCATGTAGGAACATCAGGGCCTCGATTATGATGGAAAGACAAAGACGTCATACCTTCGCCTTGACGGTATAGTTGAAGATAAATTCGCTCTAGCGATTACAAAGATATACTACAGACCCTCCACCTTCAAGTTTTGGGTAGGTACATCTATATGAAACAAAGGGAAGCGTACGTCACGGTACACATATCTACGCTGTAAAATGACATAGCTTCAATATGATGTCATAGTTGAAGATAAAAGTCTCCCAACCGACTACAAAGGTATACTACTGATACCCCCTCCCACCATCAAGTTTTGATGTAAGTACATCGGTTTATACCGACGGGTCTAGAACCCTTCGATACGTTTATCTACGTTAAAAGTGTCAAAAATTTTGTTCCACCGAGCAATTTTTCCTTTAATTATGATTTATTAAAAAGTTTAATCGTTTTGGGGTTGGCACTTTTTTTCTTAAAAACCTATTAAAAATATGAGAAAAATAAGTAAATTTTGAAACCGAATTAAATTCCGACATAACTGTCAGTTTAAAAAAACGAACGCCTAGATGCGAAAATAATGTTGCTAGGTTCTGTCCTATTAACATATAGAAAGTTACCACTGTAAAAAAATAATTTAGTTATTATATTTTTTCCATTTGTTTTACTATCTTTCTGAGAAAACGTATCGATAGTCGGCCTTGTAATCGCTCATTACTACCTCAGTAGATAATGCAAATGATCGTTAAGCATATCGTTTTGGCAATGGTTAAAAGTCATATAAAAATCATATTTAATAGTGCTTTTCTGCTTAAATTGGGATTTATTAGAGTTTATAATCGCTTTGAAGTGGGCACTTTCTATCACAGAAGCCTATTTAAAATATAAATAAACTATTTTAAATGTTATGACGTAAGGAACGCGGACTAATTGTTTGCGGTCATTCATTGGCTTGTTTCATTCATATGACAGTAGGTAGAACATACCGAGGTAGATACAGATAGTACAGAAGTTAAGTATACCGTCTCGATATATACAGATGAAGATAGCGTTCATAATCGAGGCACAGGAGCTTATTTAGTACTGACCCCTATCTACAAGATTAAGAAAATTTTATGTCTCTCATAATTAATTTCTCTGATTTGTATTTTCAGAGCAAACAACGCAGTTCTCTTGGCTTTGTACGAGGCAGCTCATCTGAACAGGAACTTCATGACCACTCTAGCGCACACACAGAGTGATCGACCCAGCGCACCACCTTCCCCTGTCAACACTCTTGCTCATAATCAGGTTGGTGCAATATCTTCATAATATTTACGCAGATGAGATGTCTTATCCTCTATTTATCTAAAGTATCTTGAAAACTTGACAATCTTACTATCATTAATATTGTAATGAAACCAACTGGTCCAAGAAGAAGTTTAAAAATTGAAAAATTGTTTTTAGGCGTTGCCTAGTATGTGAAATAATTCAGTCAGATGATTCTCTTCATAACAATAAAGGTTTTAGCTCTTTAACTTCACTAGGCAAAATGGTGAATGTTACACAGTGTGTAAAGTGGCCACTTAAACCAGCCAATGACAGGTCATAAGCCCTGTAAATGCCTAGACTTCCATATTCCCTTATTTAAGGTATTCTCCATCCCTGTTGTAATTTGTTGATCTTAATGACTCCCGAGGGGGTGAAATCCAGTCTTTTGTCTACGAACATTTGGACAAACTCAAATATTGTAATCTTACTATCTTTTTTTATTTTTTTTCACAATATTCACAAGAGGTAAAACAGAGTATTTAAAAAATAAAGGATAATTACAATTAAAATTAAAGGATAAAAGAAAATATTCTGTAAAAGATTATAAGGTACTTTTTTGCTTAGTTTATATTTTTTGTAAATTTATTGAAATCATTTTTACGTTGTTACAATGAGGAAGTTTATTGGTTTTTTTTAATAGACTATCAAAGTAAGCCAAAATTTAAAAATATATTTTTATGTATCGTATTATCAGCGCCATGATTTTCAAAGTTTTCTGCTGATTGGTGAATTGGCTTCCCGCAAACCGGAAATCTATGACAACACTCTATCATTGGTTAATTCGGAAGAACTAGTGATGTTCAAAATAGTTTGTATTTATAAATTTTTTCATACATTTTCGAGGAACTTCGCTGTACAATTAAATGCTCTAATTTTTACCGCGTGTAAGAAAACATTTCTAATATCCATTTTCCCGTAGTAATAAAAATGTTTTAATAAAAACAAACTAGTTTGAACGATGTCACTAGTTCTTCTGAATCAACGAATGATAAAGTGTTGTGATAGATTTCTGGTTTACGGGGAGCCATGTTTTTCCAACATTTAGTTTGTATTGACAGCTACGGGGTTCCACTTTTATATGTCAGGACAACTCACCGATGAGAACTTGTGACACCAAGGGCTGAGTAATTACAAAACTAAAAAAAACATAGCGATGATAATACGGTACATAAATATATATATATTTTTAATTCAATTTGTCTCTATCTCTGATAGTCTTAACAAATAAAAAAAACTAAAGGACCACTGAATTTCCACATTCATATAAAATCGCAAGTTGAATATCATAAAATATTCTATTTTGTATTTTAACAAAAATTATTTGATGCCAGTTGTGAAAAAATCTCATTTTTCAAAAATTTGTAGTTACCAGCTTGTGTCAGCGCCCTTCAGGCGATTTTCACAAAAATAATAATAGCTTCGATTTCTTTATTGAATCATTATTATTATTATGTCGGTATGGACAGTCGTCCTCGTGGTGTAGTGGTCAGCACCTTTATCTACCATGCAAGAGGTCTCAGGTTCGATTCCCGACATGGTTGACATGAAATATTTATTTTTGAAAAAGGTGTATTAACTCTAGAATATTTCATAGCCCTGGACTGGCACCTAAAGCGTAAGACTGATCTGGGCTCTGCATTGATACACTGCGATTGGTGTATCAATCCAGTGCCCTATGCACCATTAGGTGCGGAAAGGGAATAATGAAATGATTAAAAATGTACAGTCCATTGATATGATTTGGTTTTGCAGACTCCACCAAATGCTGCGGACCAGTTAGTACTGGATATAGAACAACCGACCAACCTGCTTGTCACATTTTTCCAATATTGGTAAGACACTATTTGCATATTGACAATAAAGAAGAAGAAGACGAAGCAGGATTCTATTTAAATTCGATAATATCTGTACCTCAAGGCCAGAAGTCACATTTTTTGCAAAATTGAGTTATGAATGTCATTTTGTTCATATATTCAGATTCTATTAATGCTTAAAACATTGGAGTCCTCTAGAGTATACCACTACTGAAATAGCTTGTTCTAGAACTCCAGTAGTGCAGTAATAATACTTTGCTTTCAACAAAATTCAACGGTTTACTGGTATTAAGGCAGTGGATACCGAATAAATTCCACAATTTTTATAACAAACTACCTCTGACGCAGCGAGGGATTTTGCACAAGATTAAGTCTTACTGTCATAATCAACCGTACTTAACCATTATGTCGTTTCTTTTGCCGTTAATTTCATTATTTCACTTTGCTTTTTTTCACAAACTGTTTACTTTCATCCACAAATTTGGAATATCCCGTAACCGATTTCATTGCTTTCGCGACATCTTCGAGACTGGTATCTTTATAAAGGAGTTCAATGTATTTATACTAAACAGAGGTAAGGATAGAGAATTCAAAATATATGAATGTAAATTAAATAAAGTTATTTTTATCTTAAGGATCATAATCAATTTTTTTTCGGGTTAACTAATGAGTTGATATAATGCTGTTTTAACGAGTTTAAGTATATTATTTTTATTTTTATTGTCCTATTATTCGTGAGAGTGAGTGAAAGTATCACTCTTCTTTTATTTCTATAATAAATTACAATGAACTTCCATCAAGAATTTTCACTTACAAACTTAAATGTTTACTTTCAATTACTGTTTTATCGCTATTAATAATTTAATGGGACGTAATTGAATGTTTTTGCCTAAAGAAAGTTTTATAAATACATTGTTTTCCATTCAATATTTTACATAACTTTATAATAAAGTCAGAGGAGGAGGGCGCAGGTCGGACGGTTATGGCAAAATTGTAAAATAATTAATTAAATTTCGTCGTTAAGTCGGCCTAGTGGTGTAATGGTCAGCACGTTTGCCTACCATGCTAGAGGTCTCAGATTCCATTACCGACATGGTTGATATGAAATTTATACTAGAATATTTCATAGTCCCTGGACTGGTACCTGAAGCGTAAGACTGATCATCTTACCTTAAATGATCAAGATACGCTGCAATTGGTGTACTAATGCAGTGCCTTATGTACCATTAGACATGGAAAGGGAATGATGATGAAATCAATTTTTAAAATATTGGTCCGGTTTCTTTTGGTTACCCCCTTGCATAGAATTAAGAATAGTCCAGAAGAAGCGTAGAATCATATTTGAATACATCGGACTGTGTCCAATAATTCCCCCACTATGCCCCACTTTCGCCGCGCGCATTCGTGATGCCGCCGCGTAATGTTGCACGATGGGAAAAAAATATAATTATAAGACAAATGCAAGGTAAAAAAAAAGCTATCTGTTAATTTCTCCAAAATTTTACTGTGCTCGCGGAAATATTGATTGACACAACAGAGTAGATAAGTAAGGGTCATTTAATAAGAGTAATTGAATTAATGAACTTTTTACTTTAAATATAAAACACATTTTATTTTACATAAAACTGATATTTTTATATCATGTTAAATAATATTTGGTGTTTTAAAGATAATGTCGGTCAAATGTCCACGATAGAGTTGTTTAATCCGAGATCCAATTTTCATTAGTTCTCTCATTAGATGAGCCAAGTAGAGTAAAAAAATTGACTACCTTGGCAACACTAACAAAATGTTCATTTTGTTTCTTCGACAATCTGACAAATGGAAAAATAATTCAATTTTTAAGTAATGCATTTGCTAATTACACATGAAATGTGATTGCATCCTGTTTCTTTAAGATCCTAGCAGTATTTCTACACTTTAAAAGGACACATCACGGCATAGTTGAATTCAAATCAGGATTTGCGTACTGAGCGACGTCTTCAAAGAAAGTAATGGGTCAAAACGTAAACCTACTCATTTATGAGTAGTTGAGTCGCCTTCTGTTTGATGTGCGTATGCGGTTTCTGGACTATTCTTAATTCTATGCCCCTTTGTAATTCTTTTTTTATTTGATTTTTATTTGATATATTTCTGACATATGATATTGCGTTTAATTTATTTGATATTCTTGTTTCAGCTCTATTGTAATGCAAGACACAAAAAGCGATCCCAGTATAAACAATTGCAAATTGTGTTTTTTGATTCTGACTTGCATCTCTGAGGACCAATACGCTAATTCCATCATGCACGACTGTAATCTCACATTTAAGGTAAGATCTGATGTATCGGAAATACTTAAGCCTCCTCATCTAAGTTAGGTAGAGAACTGGAGGATACGCCAGGCTATGTTGGTCATAGTGTTACTATCAGGAGGGCCTCTGGAGCCAGGCAGTTTGGTGCTGAGATATTAGACAAAAGAAGATGATACCCGATTGGTGGGTTGAGTCGATACCCCTTCTACCAAGGCCTCGGTGCTGGCAGCGCCTTTATATACAGTAAAACCCCTGTTTTACGTTTTTCAAGGGAGCAGCAAAAAAAGTGTTGAATTGAGGAAATGAAAAACTGCAGAAAAATTGTAAAAACGGTCATAATTGGGGATTATTCATATTTACCTATGATTTCATTAAAAAATATTTTGTATTTTTTCAATCAATACTGTTTTCTTTTATTGAATAAAAAAAAGAAAAACATCTTTAAATAATTTTATGTAGATACTTAACCTTAAAAACACGAAAATAAAAATTTGAATTTGCATAAAATGCATACAATGATTTTTTCCCTAAATATTGGAAAATTTTGTTTATATGTTATCACTTTTTTTAGTATGGCACCACAGAATTTCATCTGTCATTTATATCGCGGCAAAACTGTTTCACACTTTTATGATGACTATTTAAAAAATCTTCTTTTCGAATTATGTTTATAACTTCAAATAATATTTCTATTGCCAAATTTTTAAATTTTCTGCATCATACATGATTTATTGATGTAAAGACTTTAGTCTTCCTAAACGTACGTCAACCGCATGTCACAATTCAGTAAAATGTCAAAATTAGACACTTAAACAAAATGGTCAATTACACTGAACCTGCTTTGAATTTAGCTTGAGACAACAATTTACAATTTTTTTTTATTTTCCTTGATTTTATTATTACAATAACATTACTATTTTTAAAGTAATATCTGTGACTGCTTCATGTAAAAAATGTAATGAAGATAATTTTATGGCATTTAATTTGATCCGTCTGTCAAATTCTCTATTCCATGAAATTTTAATGATTTAATAATTTAATGATAAATTTTCTAGGTACAACTACACAGACTTCCAATGAGGCATAGAAAAGTTACATTAGACAAAGAAGCTCCATCACAAACCCTCGCTGCCACATTAATAGGTAAATAAATCAAATATCAATTAACCCTGTAATCTAAAAACTGGTTGGTAATAAAATAAAATACATAGCTGAAAATTAAATTGTTTTATTTGAATTTTAATGAATAACTACAAAATTAATGCTCTAAATAGAAATTTTATAATGTTTTTTTTTTGTTTGTCAGATCTGCTGGTTGAGTTCATAATGTCTCACATGATGAAGCGGCTTCCGATGGAGCTGTATCTCCACTGCATCGGCGTGATCCACCGCCTGCTCTGTTACCAGAAGCGCTGTCGCGTACGCCTTCACTACCAGTGGCGCGAGCTCTGGTCGGCCATGATCTGCCTGCTCAAGTTTGTGGTCACCAACGAGACCGCCCTGTCCCGCAAGATGGACATCTTCCACCTCTGTCTGCAGCTCGTGAACATCTTCAACCTGTTCATCACGTACGGGGACACGTTCCTGCCGACCCCTGCTAGCTATGACCAGCTGTATTACGAACTGATTAGGATGCACCAAGTATTTGATAACTTGTATTCAATGGGTGAGTGATATTTGAAATTGATTTATTTATTATACGGCGCAAGTGCCTCTTACAATATAAAATATAACACCATAAAGGGTTAAGTTATATGAAAATAAAAATCAACATGAAAACCAGAGGCGGTTTCTTAGTATGTGCATAAGTCAATTGCACTGCCAAGTAAAAATTTGTGTAAATAAATTAGTAATTTTATTGATAGTTAAAATATGTTACAAGTAGGTAGAAAGAAACAGGGATTCGTTGCAATATTATACACGTAAACATCCTAATATTCAACATTATTTTTGGTACGTGTACTTGTACAAATCTGGATTTTCTCCCAAGGGGGAGTAGGTATATATTTTTATTTATATCCCTACAGAGATGAGGTAGAATTTTTTCAAATTCAGGATTATGGATATTCGAGCGTTTTACAGGGCTTATGACCTGTCATTGGCTGGGTTAAGTGGCCACTTTAAGTACTACAACATTCCCCATTCCGCTTATTAGCGAATATCCACACCAGGTAACATTTTTGATTTTTGTATTTATGTTACGAATTGAGAAACCATCCACAAGCGAGTTGGAGCGCCATCTATGTATTGATATTGAAGTTAAGTATTTTAATTAAGCAAATTACTTTATTTTTATGTAGTTAAGACTCTTCCGAGTTAAATTAAGTACTAGTAATCGCCTGCAGATGACTCTGCAATTTATTTTTACTTATATTTGACCAGATCTTAATACACAACATTATTTTTGGTACGTGTACTTGTACAAATCTGGATTTTCTCCCAATATTCGCTAAAAAGCGGAATGGGGAATGTTGTAGTACTTAAAGTGGCCACTTAACCCAGCCAATGACAGGTCATAAGCCCTGTAAAACGCTCGAATATCCATAATCCTGAATTTGAAAAAATTCTACCTCATCTCTGTAGGGATATAAATAAAAATATAACCTAATATTCAATACTAGCGCCAAAAGATCTAGCCAAATCGACTCTAGCGGACGATTTTCTCATCTTGTCTACGCATGCGCAATCGTCCCAGTGCATATTCTGTTTTGCACAATCTTTTACCCTGAATCTGTAAGAAATATATCATATCTCCTAAAATCGTCATTTGAGCGAGACAGACAATGCTTCATACCGATGAATTGTGCGTTAGAGGGAGAAGTTAATATACATTTCCGGGCATTGCCAACGCATGCGCAGATTTGAAGTTCGTTTGTAATGTCACTTGGAACATGCGTAATGACATGGTATTAGTACGAATTTAGTTAACTATAATGTGCGTATTATGTTAGGCGCATTTAGCGTTTCTGCTGTCATACTATTGCTCGTTTATCACGTCAGACCTATCATAATATTATAATATTATTGATCTGAATAATATACAAGTTGACAAAATGTAAAAAAATGCACTGCCAATGTTTTCGGTCAGAAGCCGCCAGTGATGAAAACATAAATAAATTTGAGGTATGCAGGTATTAAGATTATTTTATTTATGTTGCTGTAAATGTATCCCAGTGACTTTTATTATTCAGGACTTTCGGAACTCGGGGCAGCAAAAAAAATAAATTATTCAATAACATGTATACATAATATTAATAAGACGACAAAGGTATACACGGTATTAAAGGAAAACAAAATTAAGAATTATGAATAAAAGTAGAAGTAAGAGTAAACAAAAAAATATTGCTAGGATCATCTTTCGAATACTTACAAAACCTGACATTTTATAAATTTTCATTTGCATTGATTTAAGTAAGTAAATAGTAATAAAAAAAAATAAATTAAGTTTATTAAAAATTTAACATTAATTAATAAAATAATTAACAAAACGATGTGAATGAAAATTCAAAATAAAAGCATTAATTTTAGGTTAAAACAGCAAAATGTATTACTTGTTTTTATATATTATACTCTGATTATGCTTGTTTACTAAACCTTAACCTATTTTATATGCATAGTAGTACTGCTAGATATTAAGTTTTTTGTGTGTAAAATTCCTGCTAATGTCCTCGTTGATAAACGAAAATGTATTATTCCGTTGCTCAAAATTCCACAGATTTCTAATCTTTTTCCGAAAAACTCCCACTAGGGGCTGCGCGCGGTGGTGGGGGTAATAATTGTTCCGCCGAAATAGCCTGTCTGTCTATCCCGGCGCCGATGTCCCGAGACATGATTTTGTCCTACAATTGCTGTTTACACGTGGACAATGGTCGAGTCCTGCGCGCGGTGGTGGGGGTAATCATTGTTCCGCCGAAATAGCCTGTCTGTCTATCCCGGCGCCGATGTCCCGAGACATGATTTTGTCCTACAATTGCTGTTTACACGTGGACAATGGTCGAGTCCTGCGCGCGGTGGTGGGGGTAATCATTGTTCCGCCGAAATAGCCTGTCTGTCTATCCCGGCGCCGATGTCCCGAGACATGATTTTGTCCTACAATTGCTGTTTACACGTGGACAATGGTCGAGTCCTGCGCGCGGTGGTGGGGGTAATCATTGTTCCGCCGAAATAGCCTGTCTGTCTATCCCGGCGCCGATGTCCCGAGACATGATTTTGTCCTACAATTGCTGTTTACACGTGGACAATGGTCGAGTCCTGCGCGCGGTGGTGGGGGTAATCATTGTTCCGCCGAAATAGCCTGTCTGTCTATCCCGGCGCCGATGTCCCGAGACATGATTTTGTCCTACAATTGCTGTTTACACGTGGACAATGGTCGAGTCCTGCGCGCGGTGGTGGGGGTAATCATTGTTCCGCCGAAATAGCCTGTCTGTCTATCCCGGCGCCGATGTCCCGAGACATGATTTTGTCCTACAATTGCTGTTTACACGTGGACAATGGTCGAGTCCTGCGCGCGGTGGTGGGGGTAATCATTGTTCCGCCGAAATAGCCTGTCTGTCTATCCCGGCGCCGATGTCCCGAGACATGATTTTGTCCTACAATTGCTGTTTACACGTGGACAATGGTCGAGTCCTGCGCGCGGTGGTGGGGGTAATCATTGTTCCGCCGAAATAGCCTGTCTGTCTATCCCGGCGCCGATGTCCCGAGACATGATTTTGTCCTACAATTGCTGTTTACACGTGGACAATGGTCGAGTCCTGCGCGCGGTGGTGGGGGTAATCATTGTTCCGCCGAAATAGCCTGTCTGTCTATCCCGGCGCCGATGTCCCGAGACATGATTTTGTCCTACAATTGCTGTTTACACGTGGACAATGGTCGAGTCCTGCGCGCGGTGGTGGGGGTAATCATTGTTCCGCCGAAATAGCCTGTCTGTCTATCCCGGCGCCGATGTCCCGAGACATGATTTTGTCCTACAATTGCTGTTTACACGTGGACAATGGTCGAGTCCTGCGCGCGGTGGTGGGGGTAATCATTGTTCCGCCGAAATAGCCTGTCTGTCTATCCCGGCGCCGATGTCCCGAGACATGATTTTGTCCTACAATTGCTGTTTACACGTGGACAATGGTCGAGTCCTGCGCGCGGTGGTGGGGGTAATCATTGTTCCGCCGAAATAGCCTGTCTGTCTATCCCGGCGCCGATGTCCCGAGACATGATTTTGTCCTACAATTGCTGTTTACACGTGGACAATGGTCGAGTCCTGCGCGCGGTGGTGGGGGTAATCATTGTTCCGCCGAAATAGCCTGTCTGTCTATCCCGGCGCCGATGTCCCGAGACATGATTTTGTCCTACAATTGCTGTTTACACGTGGACAATGGTCGAGTCCTGCGCGTGGTGGTGGGGGTAATCATTGTTCCGCGGAGGATAATTTGCTCCTGGCCTGCCCGTCTATCTCGGAGGCGATGTCCAGAGACAAAGTCTTGTCCTACAAATTGCTGTTTACACGTGGACAATGGTTGAGTCTTGGGACAAAACAATGTTGTATTGTCCACGTGTAAACAAGGCATAAATTAAAAATGTATGGAAAAAATGGGAATTACATAAAAATAAAATTTATTAGCTACACTATAGTGTATGTATACTTCCAGAAAAATTGAAAAAAACGGTGATAAGTGGAAATTGTCAATATTTTTTACCTATTTTCAATGATTTCACTAAAAATATTTTTATATTTTTAAACAATATTATGTAATCTGTTTTTTCATTTGATTTAAAAACACCATGTTAAAATTATTTTGTGTGCAAATAAAAAAAAACGAAAATAGAATTTTAAATTCGCATAAAATAAAATATTTTTTCCCTTAAATTTTGGGAAATTTTATTTATATGGAATCACTTTTTTTCTATTGCATCCCTAAAAATAACTGTCAAATAGATCGCGGCAATTTTTTTTCCGCTTTTATGACAACTTTTTAAACCATCTTTTTTGTAACTTTAAATATTTCTATTGTTATGTTTTAAACATCGCAATTTAATGATATTAAAACTTTATTGTTTCTAAACGTTTGTCAACTGCGTATCATGATTTGTACAAGTCAATATGACGTTTTTGTTCAAATGAAAACTAAGACTAACCCCAAAGGTAGACACTTAAACAAAAAGGTCAATTACACTGCACCTGCTTTGAATTTAGGTTGAAACAATATATTATTCCTTTATTATTTGTTAACCTGTTTTTATTCTTCGTTCGTGTGGCACACACGGTGGCGCGCGGGCCGCGGCATCATTATTACGACATAATTTTGACTCTTTTGACACATCAAATGAATTTCGAAAAATTTTAAGCGCAAAACCGGGGTGATGTAAAAAACGTTAATTGGAGGGAATATTTGTATGAGAATGTATGAAGAAAAATGGGTCCTGAACATTTCGGTGTAAAAAGCGGGAATACGTAAAATTGAGGAACATAAAAATGAGGTTTTACTGTATTTTTATTACAAATGAATTTTTATTTTCAGCTCTACGATATTCAACCAGTGATAGCGAATACAAGGAAAAAGCTTTGAAGTTAGCAAACTGTTTAATAAATATCCGTGCCATCATCAATCATTTTACACCAAAAATAGAAAGTTGGCTTGCCAGCCAAAGTCTGTCTACGCCCAATGAAGATCAGGTAAATAAATAGTTTCTATCTTACTGTATACTCAATTATTTATTTTATAATTTGTCTTTTACGATTCATGTTGCATGTCTGTAATTAAATACATCAGAAGATTTAAAAAATATATTAATGTGAGCACTTAGTAGTGATATAATCAACTCATTATCATGTTTGGTTCTGATGGAAATGGGTATAACGATGTAGCTAATATTTATCTGGGATAGAAGCTTGGTTCTGATGCACTCGTATGTATTCTATTCTATTCTTGCAAATAGGGGCCAGTGCCAAACAAGCTCCTGACGTCACCACGACCAGTGTAGAATTGTAGATTTATTGCGACAGGTCCTGTAAATAAGTTCTTGCCCTCTAAGCTCAAGTCCTTAAAGTAACGGGCTATTAGGTAGAGGGCGAGTGCTCTCACGTCCTCAGGCTTGACCAATGGTCCACCGAGGATGTGGCTTCTTTTGTGATCTAAAATATCAAATTTACACCATTTGTGTAAAGGTTTTTCATCATGTGTTCTACAGAACCTACATCTAGAAGCAGGTGCGTAGATTTTCATGGTTACTGTTATCAATATTTATGTTTTTTGGGTGATTTCAAGCTCCCTTCTGCAATAGTGGAACACTTAACAGACAGGACATATTTTTGCCTTCGAACCAAAGATTTTGCATAAACCTAGGAATTGTAGTGCACGAATAATAAAAGAGGCAATTGAAATACACAGACACCCTATTTTTACTCTCAATAATGATGGTTTTTTCTATACTCTAGTGGTATTTTTGGTTGGTTAAAATCATAATATGTTAACAGGGCGGTTTTGAGGTTCCTCTGCCAAAAAAAATAAAATATTGTTACGCGGTATTGCAGTATCACGGCCAATATGCTTTTTCAACAATATTTTGAGTTTGTCCAAATTTTTGTAGACAAGAACTGGATTCAACTCCGCCCTGTAGATGCCTAGACTTCTATATTACCTTCTCTTAAATGTTCTTCATCTCTGTTGTAGTATGTTAATATAAACAGCTCCCCAGGGAGTTGAATCCAGTCCTTGTCTACAAAAATTTGGACAAACTCAAAATATTGTTGACTAATAAGTTTGATTATTAAGTCGTATAAACAAATGCATTAAATATATTATTTAAGAACATAAACACTAACAATTGTGCTTATGTGTCTCCGAGCGATGTTCCATCAAAATACGCATAAACACGAGTGAGTACCTATAAAATTGATGCTAGCGCTTTGTTCATAAATCTGTTGGAACTCTTTTATATTAATGTAATTTCTCAGTGTAGATATAAAAACTCATTTTATTATTGAAGTTTAAGTATTTGGGAGGTTAACTAAAAGATAAATTATATGGATAAAATACCCTTATATAACTTTAAGTTTTTTAAAAAAAAGTTGTAATATGTTAATATGCTTTTTGTTGTATTTTTTTTTTTATAACAGTATGTTTTCTTTAATAAATGAAAAACACAATCCGTTAATTAAAAAAACATATGTTTGTAAGTATGTGAATCCTGAAATATTTTAATTACTTTTATAGATATTGGAAGTGGTTCGTAAAAACTACGACAGTCTGCTGTTGAAATTGCAAGATTCTCTAGACAAGTTCGAGAGGTACGGAGAACGTCCAATGCACAGTGCATTCCTTCAGGCCGCATTGACACAAACGATCGGTGATACGAGGACACACGTCGACTATGCTGGAGCAGATATCAAAGGCCTCTCATTACTCATCGAAGGGACCGTCGTTTCGTAGTCATCGTCGTTCCCTAGCCCTAGGCAGCTATACTGGTACACCGAACGCAACGTATATCGATCAGTTTCTTTGTTACACGTATCTAAGATGATCAGTCTTAGGCTTCAGGGCCAGTCCAGAGACTGTGTAATATTCCAGCGTAAAAACATACATTTAAATAAATGTCTCCTGTCGGGAATCGAACCTGAGGCATCACGCATGGTAGACAAAGTCGCTGAATACTCGACCACGTGGCTGACAAAATGTCATCAACTAATCATTTATAATGGTCATATTTTTTTTATTTTGATTGCTGTATACGTAAGGATATTTTGAGATTTATGCTACTAAAATGTAAACTTTAACACTATTGAAACATAAAAATATGTATCATACATGAACAGCATTGAAAAAATTATTGTATTCTCACCAAACATAAAAGCAAATAGCGAAGAATTACTATTTACTTTTTTAAAACTTTGGGAATCATATATAAGGCTTTTTTTTCTCAAACTTAAAATTATGATATGTTATTTGAAGACTGTTAAGATTGAATTGTCGTGTATTTTTATCATTAGTTTATATTTATTCCTATAAAATATGTAATTAGTAATTAGTTTCAAATTCAATTATAACGAGAAAAAACATAAATGAAAAAATCATATACCTTGATTCACAGTTAATGCTTAATCATCGCCATTCAGGCAAAAGTCGCCAACACTAAAAAATTCAATTTTGAGTTAAAGCGTAAAATTATATCATTTAAGAGGCAATTCAAGGTTACTTAGTTAGAAAAAGTTGCGTAAGTCAAAATTATTTGTTAGTGAAAAACAGTGGCAAGACTTTATTTAAATCCCTTAAGTCAGATAGATTTGACAGTCTAGACAGAGTTTCATAATTTTCTAAGTATGACAGTTTTCTTCTTAAAAACAAAATTTTGTTTGTGTTTAGGCATTTGTATAGTAAAACATTAAAAAAATAAACACATTGGAAAATATTTCTTCGTATAAAACATATTTTTAACCACAAAATTTAATAATTATTTGTAATATTTATTTCCTTTCACTAACTCTTTTGGCTCGCATTGTCCAGATACTAAACTAAATTTCAGCCACCTCGCCATATTAAAAACCTTCCAGATATATGAAAATGTATCTGAAAGAAAGTTACAAATGGAATTTATTGAAAAGACACAAAGGAAATGTGTTGTATACACAGAACTCCCAACACACAAAAATCCGTTTTTTCCTTGGTCTCCAAACTCACAAATTGCGATTTCTAAAAATTGTGTTTTTTGAATTAGTGACTTTTGCCTGAACGGGGACGATATGGTTTTGGTAATAATACTTGAGCTTAAATTTTAATTACATGATAATAAATCAAATTGAATACTGCATACACACTTTAATATAGCGCCTTTGGTATTATACTATGAAAATGGTGTTAAATAAGTTACTTGTAATTTTTATGTTCATCTGATTTCTTGACTGAATCTATGGTTATTATCTTAGCAACTAGAACAGTTAAGTAAAGTTGTCATTTTTCATAGTGTCAAATTCACAGTATGTAGATAATTAATTTCTCTTTAGATTGACTTTTCCCGAGTATTTTTCAAAATTATTTGGCTACTGATTAGTTACCGAATAGTTTTTAAAATTTGATTATGACTTAGGATCAGTTGCATCTAAAAAAGTAACTTGCACCAAAAAAAGTTAGGTTAAAAACGGCCTCCGTAGTGTACTGGTTGAGACGCTTAACTCATACATGGAAGGTTTCCAGGTTTGATTTCCGGTGAGAACACAACAATTTTAAGTGATTTTTCTCAAGCCTGGGTGTTCTGTGCTGTAATTCACCACTGTAATTGGGCCTACTGGCATGTTGAGCAAAAGAAAATGTATTTAAGGGTTTTCATAAAAATTTAAAAAATATGTTGTATGAAAGAAGTAGAATAGAACAACCCATTTTTACAAAAATGCAACAATTATTAAACATGGCTTTTTGTGGCGAATCTGATCCTTAAGATAAATAATTATGTTTTTGTCAAAATGGGTTGCTTCATCTAACTTTTAAGGAAAAAAACTCAATATATATTATTTCTGTACACCTAGCCTTATACCCGTATGCAGAGACAAACCTTAAGGTGAGGAAAGTACATTCTATTGTCTTCACCTTCGGGTTATTCTCTGCATTTGAAATTAGAATGTACTTTCCTCACCTTAAGTTTTGTCTCTGCATACGGGTATTAATCTGATAGGGTCAAACCTCCTTTGGTAATTTGCTATTTACATTCAAACTTATGGAGTACCTATATATTATGTGTTTTCTTAACTATTCTTAAAAATATTAATAGTTTTGTATCTTAAAAATTTCACTTATTTCCTTTGACTTTCTTTGAATTTGCAAAAGATTTTTTGTGTAAAATTTGGTTTATTATATGGAACTATTAAATTCTCAACAAAAAATGACAGGCACAGAATAAATAATGTCACGTAAAAAATGGATTTATTAGTCCTAAGCAATAATGTGCTGAAAATTATTAAATATAGATACAAATATTTTTTAATCTTGCTGTACAATTGAAATATGTAGCTATTTTTTACTGACATGTTTCATATATTCAAAGCAATATCTTCTTAATTATAAGGGATGAAAAAATGTGTGAAAATTAATTTATTTGGCATTCAAGTGATTTATTGGTTAGGAGATTTTGATTTTAATTTTTTAATAATAATTATTAATTTAACATGCCAGGCGTTAAATAGTAGAACGCTAGACACATTTACTTCAAATCCTAGAGTTAATTAAAATTTGAGGTTTTTTTTCTTGTTTTTAATTGGACATTTGCACAAATTGCTTAGATTTATGATATTAATATAATACATTGCATCACTTTATCGTAATAATTTATTATTTTTAGGTTTATTATTTGAATAAGATAAATTATTTTTTCTGTATTATTTTAATAAAACATAAAAGTGAGTGACACCATCATGCAATTAAAATTGACTGCTCTAAAAATCACATACATGCCTTCAATGCAGAATGAAAAAATTATGTGTTTTTGAAAATATAAATTATTTAACCGAGTTGAATTTCTTTTACTCTTTTGAATGCCTGCTGAATATTTGTAATTTTTTTTACTTATGACGTGTGTGACGTATGACGCATTCTCACCAATATTGTGACATTTAATCGTGGGTGACATTTTCCTTTCTATTTGTTACGAGTGTCATTACACCGTGTGTCGTGTCAACCAAATCAGCTGTACAGGTTCAAACGGAAACAGTTCAGTGGTGGCCATTAAAAAAAGTATATCATAAACTTTAAAAACCATACATTATTAGACCATGGACAAAAATTTGTGATTGGATATGCTTATGTAGTGGAGTGGCAACACGACATAATTAAAGACATGAGTGGATAAAGGTGTTATGTGACAAAAACAAAAAGCAGAGATATTTAGAGTTAAGGTTTTGAATACCAGTAAATTTTTTGATAAAATAACACCTTAATTTGCTATCAAAATCGTTTTTCTGCTACTTTTTGGTGGTGTAGTTGGCTTTATGTGAATGGTCTACGTAAATCTACGTGAAAAAGTATATTTTTAATAATCTGCCGCCTTCATTCACTCATGACTTAAATTTTTCTTATATTTTAAAGAAATTTCACAGTACAATTAAATGATTGCATTTTTACCATGTTCATGAAAACATTTTTTTATATCCAGTATTGAGTACCACTGAACCCATATATAGTTTATAATTAAAGTTAAAAACAATCATTTTCGTAATAAAAAATAATAATTATAAGTCAGCACTCGATGCATTTCATTTTATTATTATATAGTAATAAAACTCAAATAGTCTCTTATTTGTAATTGTTTAAGTAATATGTCAAAATAATCTATTAATTAGTTTGAAATTGTGTTTAAAGGCCCCATAATATTGTACTAAACTGTGATAAAAGGTAATTTGATGAATTATCAAGAAAATGGTTAGTTTGTCGTGCTGTTTCGGACGAAAGCATGACAGCATTATTGCCAAAAATATGTTATTTTGCTAAAATATATATTGTTATTGATATCACCGATGTAATATTTCATTTCTATTGACTGATGCATTGGAAATAAAATGATTAAATCAATAAATAAAAAGTGTATTATTTGTTAGGCTTATGTATTCATAAATTGAAAACAGTTATTAGAACTCTAAATCTCTGTTATCTACCTGCTCAATTTCATAACCCTTTGAAAAATTTTATTGCAAAATTGACACGAATTTCTTATTTATTGCATTGTAACTTTATAGACATAACAAATTATAGCATATCGCTTTAACAGGCAGTGCGGTGGCTTATTATAGGGATCCGGTTCGAAGGACCACTTTTGTAAAGGTTCCTTCTTTTATTACTGTAGCTGTGGACTGTTAATAAAAGGCGTTGCTTCTTTATACATATTTATTCTTGGAAGATTAGAATTTAAATCAGGAGGGCTCTGGTACGGCAGGGACGGCTAAACACCACTGTTGTTTCCGGAGCTAGCCGAGTAGTGATGAGACCACACCGTGCACACCCCACAATTGTAGTACTACCATAGAGCACTGCACACACTTTTTAGTGTGTGGACACTACAAATGTGTTTTAACACACTGACAGCTAATCGGCCACACTTGTAGCCTTTACCATAGTGTGGCACATGAAGATAGCCTCGATACGTAGATTCACAGTACCAACCAATCATTTTGTTTTGTGTGATAATCAGCGTTTCCAGATCTACCGATTTTTCGGTAGATCTACCGATTTTGGGAGCAATCTACCGAATTCGATTGAAATTCTACCGATTTTTATACATTTCCTTGTTTTTTCCACAGAACAAAATTTCAATGCAAATAAAACGAATTCATATTATAATAATTTATTGCTTGTTTGCTCACTTTGATTGCCATCAGTTGCTTATTTTAAAAACTGCTTATCTATCGTACATAAGTATACAATAATGAATGATATATTAATTATGGAATTGGCTAGTATTGAATATAATACGGTAAAATAAATCATGGCATAGAATTTCATGACATTATTGAAAAATGTATATATGTCTATTTTATGAAGTGAAATGTAGAGATGACTTTTTATATTAAAAATAATATAAATGGTTTAATCTTCAGTTAAATATCTATTTCAATTTAATTGATCATTGTTTTAATAATTTGTACAGTACTTCAGCAGTTAGCAGTTTTTATTAAGTTTTAAGTTGCACTGAAAGAACTTTAAAACGTTAATTGTTTCTTTGTTTGACAATAAAAATACTATATATTTTGATAAAATTCATTCAATAAAATAATATTTTGAATTTTAATCTATGTATTATATGATTATTTTTTATAAGAACCAACTCTAATATTCCTTTTCTTAAATGAATATTTGAGTATTGAAATGAAATATTGTAATTTACATTTTTTTGTAAGAAAAAGAAGACATTATAAATCACTATAGTTTGGTGATTCACTTATTGCAGTACTTTTGGTTTTCAATTGTTCATTTACCAAGCGTTTTCAACTATTTAAAGCAATGGCCTTAGGCAAAACGGCGCTTTAATTTCGAACAACTGTCAAATTTATTTTTGCCCTCCTCTTCCCCTCCTACCCCCTCTCCAGAATCTACCGATTTATTTTTCTGAATCTACCTTTTTTCGCTTGATCGGGTCTGGCAACGCTGGTGATATTAAATAATAATATGATGAATTGGAGAGGGGATTTGACGGCTAATTTTGTTTTTTACAAAATAATATTTATTTGTTTAACTTTTAATTTCATAAAATATGTTTATGTATATATGGGTTCCGGTGATGATAATAACTAAGCATTAATAACTTATGCATGCCAAATTATATTACTTTAATGAATTATTTGGTGATGGTTGTAATCTGAGGAACTAATTTTATAACATGTTTGAATTACTACATTTTTTGTTTAGTATTTTTTATTGCATTTTTTCTTTTACTAAATGCTTAAAAACTTTTTTTCTACCTGTTAAAATGCATACATACATAACATTATTGTATTGTATTGTGTATTGATGTAGTTTTATTGAAAGTACAATTTGATTTTCAAGTATTAAATAAAACTTTTAAATATACATTACATACATAAATATACCTATCTATAAAAAGCCAGTAATTGCTATTGACAATAACTATTATTGATTACCAGTGCCCTTAAAGGGATTTTTCACGTTAGAGGCGCTGAACAAATTGCCGAAATATTATTTTTTGGTTGGTATGGATAGAAGAAGTATATAGTAGGATTGGAGCATTGTAAACTCACACTATATATTATCTCTTAATCTGAGCTTCACTAGAAATTTGGTATCAAAGACGCCACTGGTTGAATAAGTTGAGCATATGAAACAAAATTGAATTTCAGAAGAGAAAAATAACCCAATAGAGTATGAACCCAGGAAATAAAAAAACTCTAATAATAAAAAATATAATTGTCATTTTTAACATGTCGACATACATCAAACTAAACACTGATTTGTACCAAAGTAATACTGTGAATTTCAATACATTATAAGCCAATGGAATAAAAAATAGAAACATAGTTAAATTTAGGAAAGAAAAATGTATTTATTAAGTCAAATACATAAGTTTATATCTGTTAAAATACTGTGTTTTTATTCTAATTAAAAAACAATTAATAAACTATAAACAATTAAATAAACAGCCGGCAAATAAAATTGGCGTTCAAATATTAAATTTATAATAAAATATCTCAGGATTTAAATTGGATTAATTTTAGAAATATGTGTAGGTTATACATAAAAATCCATACAAAAGCAGGTGCAGAAAATGTATATGGAAAAATGAAAATTGCACTAAATACTAGAATATAGTATTTGTTTTTTACAGCTTGTAAAATTAACTGTACACATTTTTTATGACAAATTGGTCTAGAGAGCTTAGATATAGAAGACGTAAAAATGCATAATCGCGCGGGGTGAGAGGCAGATTTTAACTGGTTATGGTTTAAGGTGGGCTGGACATTTGTCAATAGAAGCGAAACTCCTATATAATGGCATCAACATAATACATGAACAACTAACGGACGAAAAGGAAGGTCTGATGGTTCTTCATAATTTATGTATTTATATATTAATTCAGCAATTTTTTCTCCCAAATTTATTAATACAAAAAATATTACATTATGTATCTAGATCCTGTTACATATTTACTGATGCTATTAATTTTTTAAAGTAATAATGAAACTAGAGAGAACTCTATTCTATTTCTTTGGTAGAAAAGGTGGCAATTAAGTTATAAAAATCTTATGTACATACAAAGTCGAGACTAGAAAACAATTGATTTTTGGAATCATCAAAATACAAAAAGAAACCTTAAATAATAGAGAAATATAATTTTTGTGACTTAAGTACTTAATGTATCCACAATTTATTTCACAGTGCTTAAATTTGAAACTACAAACTGTTTTTTGTAGATAATTCTTGATAAAACTCCATAGTTAATAATTTTGATACAAAGTTTCAATCAAATCTTCTTGGTTTAGTTCAACTAATTTTTTTATTGACCAATGAACATTTTCACCTAAGTAGTCATCTTCAAAACTGGTAAATCGTTTATGAAACTTTTAACCTGAATATTATTTTTTACAAGTATAATGAGATCTATAACCTACTTCCACTATCTATTAAAACAATTAGTAATGAGAAAATGTTTAAAAAGGCTATAAAAAAATGGATAGTGGAGCTAGGTAGAAGTAAAATGGATTGTCTCATTCGCCCAAACCAATATTGAATCAACTGCTCCACAAGTGTATAGCTTATGTTAGGTTTTTGTTATTTTCATTGTGCGTTTTGTAATATAAATAATATGGATGTACATATATACCTAGTTTTTAAAATAGTCTGGAATATTTTGTTATTTATCTCTGTTTATTAAGTTAGTCTTCTTTGTTTATTCTCAAATGTAAAAACATTTCAAAAAAGTATATTGTAAAGTGTCCTCGGCACGGGTAACCCCAGTGAGGTCACATTATTTTTATTATTGTTTATAGTTTGTAAGAGTAAAATATGAATAAATAAATAAATAAGAATATTACGTCTATTTCTTTCTATTTTTGATGCCTTTGATTTCAGGAAAAAGCAGCTATGAGCCTCGAACTCGAAATCTTCATGGGTCATGGCGGACTTATGAGCTACCTGCACTGTTTAAATTTTTCCATGGTCAACAGCTATCCGTGTGATGACGAAACCCCTTAAGCTGTTTCCCGATGCACTGCCCCCTTTTCAGCGTATACAGACATAACCCGGCGTGGCGATGCAGAAGCGTTGGTGAGGATCCAAGGTACATCCATTCCGTAATAAGTCACAATGACTGGTACAAGAGGTAGTATCTTACATGATAAGAATAGTACGGGTAATAGAGACATTTACCCAAGCGTCAACCACAACCATAATACAAGATACTCTAATAGGGATCTGATACTAAGTGAAGGGGTCAACACTGTTCCGGCATCGAGACAACACTATTACGTAGGCAAAAAGGTCCATAACCTTTTGCCAGAATCGTGGAAAGACGGGAGTGTTGTCAAGTTACGGAAGGTGTTGACCTCGCTCTTTCATGACATTGGTCGTAGGGAGTCAGAAAAGTTGATGCATGCCACGGATTGGAGAACCTTACTGGATGTCAAAAATAAAATATAAAAAATAAGGAATAATTAAAAAAAAATATATTTATAGATGACAACCATGAAGTTTCGCATAAATAAATTGTCTATGTTTTTATGAATGTATGTATGTGTATGCGCATGGGTGTATGTACGTGTGTGTATGTGTATATATGTGTGTGTATATATGTGTATGTCTGTATGTATATGAATCAAAACGTGTATCCGAATAAGTTTATATTTTGTTTGTCTGTGCTCTATATTAATTTGTTAACTATTATAATATATTAAAATGTAATTGCCTAGCTTGGAACGGGGTATGTACCCTTGTTAGCTAGGCAAAGTGAACATGGAATTGTATTTTGATAAAGAGTGTATATAAATAAATAAATAGGGACAATAAATGATAACGGGGCACAAATGCCACTATCTCTTTACGTGAAACAGAAGGCCTACTGATGTCTATCGATAGTACGGCTTCTCATGGACGAGTTATCTATGATTTTCTCTTCATTAAGCAAATGGGGAGAAGTTTCTATAAAAGTCCACAGCCGAAATTCCTTCTTTTTCCCAACACTACTCGGATACAGATAGCCATGAAACTAAATCCACTTGTTAAATATAAACAATCAAGTGAGATCAATAAAATAACATTAGGTAGAATTTAAATTGCAAAACTGTTCATTTTTATGTTAGGAGAGTTTAACTAGTATTAAAATTATTTTTCCACTTTTTAACATGTACCTTAACCTTTCATCCCAATTTATCCCAATTTTTGTGTAAATTCAAATATTCCTAGTATAGAAATGATCTGTTTTGCAAATTAAATTACCCGATGCTCTTATCTCATTAAATTTACAAAAATTAGAATACCACTAAACCGAGAAGTTCAATTGATACTTTGTATCTTTGATTGATATTTTGTAATAATGAACTATTGCACATAGTCTGATTTCTCAAAGCAACGAGATGGAAAGATAAATTTGTAAGCAAAGGCAGTCTCAAAAATGAGCAGCAACGAAGCAAATAGATCGTGGTATAAAAACATTTGGAATATTTTTAATGCAAATATCTATGCATCTATGGTTTTTGTAACTCTTACATATTATTTATATATGTATATATATATAAAAGATCCATTTAATAGTGAGATGTTTTAAAAATTAATTACATATAACTACATACTTCAAAACTAAGCAATTGTACATAACTGACTAGGTACTATTTTTATAACTAGTACATACTAAGTATGTTGGAAAATATTTTGTACTTAAAATAATGACTTATTTCACATAAAACTACAGGTTAACTCTTCCTATGCAAGTAAACAAATATTTAATCTTGAGACATTTGAACAATTTTTAAATCAAATTTTGCAAATGTAAAGTTTTTAATTTCTAATTATTTATCTGCTCAAAATACTGTAATAATACTATGAACACACATTGAAAACAATGGTTAAAACATATTAAGTAACTATGTATTTGGTACATATAGTTATAATATTGAGCCATGATTGCCAAAATATCGTAACTGACAGGATCAATATTTTACGGGAGAATATTTTTTTAATATACTTTGCAAGTTGTGTTTAAAATATTATCAATAAAATAAAAAGTCAAAACAGAGTTTGATTCTCAAAGCGTATTCCTTGTTAATTGAGAGAAAGAAGTGTTCTAGTGTAAAATATTGTTTTTGTGTCAAAACAATGTTTTGGTGTTAATGGCTCGATATATTTGAATTACGAAAATGAAATAATTCAAAACATCACTGTTATATTTTAAAAACAGTTGATAAATATGAATATAATTTAACCTTCTTGATAATAGTTATTTAGATCACCATCGTTTATGTTTACATTGAGATAGATCGACTTAATTTGACGGCGTATCGAAGTACAAGGAATTTTCAAAAGCAAATTTTAAATGTATTTTCTAAGTTGTTTTAGAAAATTGTTTCCATTGAAATCAAAAACTTTTACTCAATATTTAAAGAAATACAAATTGGAAATAACCCTATATGCAGGAAGGATTCAGATCTTACAGATAATGTGTATGTATTAATTTTTGGTGCATTTTATCACTGACTTTGATTTTCTTCAATGTAAATATTTTCCAGCGCTTCTTGGATTACTTTTTGAAGTTCTGGAGGAAGATTTTCATCAACGAGATCGCTACATTCAAGTGAAATGTCATTCTCCACATCTCCATTGAATTTCTTTTTAATTTCCGATTTTTCGTTTCTTCTTCTGCTTTTTTTGCTCTGTATAACACGGAGATCTACCTCAACATCGTTGCTACTATCTTCAACTGTTACTGTGGGAATATTTTCAGATATAACAGGGACAGTTTCTTCATGGTGATTTTCGGATTCGTGATTCTTGATATCGTAGGTATCAACTTCCGACGAGCAGTATGTTTCAAGAAACACTTTGGAAGGGAATAATGAGACTCTTTCTTCATCTGATGTACTTTCTAATCTCTTTTCCAAGTCTGTTATCCTGGTGGCTAATATCCTAAAAAAGTATTAGATGCAATTTAAAATTATTGGATTATTTTGTTAATAATGTTTATTTGGGAAAATGTACGAGGAATAACGGGAAGCCATCATTTGATGCGAAGTTCGTTTTGTACTGCCCGTGATTTCATTTCCCACCGCTAAGTTGTCTTCGCATGTGCCAGCAGACAAATTATTATTCGTTGTAATAGAGGCCCATTCCTAGCGGTGAATAGTTATGTGTGTGGAGCTATTATAAAAATATTGACTAACAATATTGTAATGTCTTCTGTATTTAAATTAAAATGGTTTTAATTATATTATGAAAATATTTTTTTGTAAAGTGCCCTTTGGGTGATGTATCATAAAAACGAATCATAGGCATAACATACATCGAGAATAGCTCAATACATCGACCCCTTATAGGTAACTTCTAGTTTTGAGTTTATAATGTTTTTCGTCTATATATTATTATATTTTATCTTAAATAAATAAATGTGTTTAGTTCCAACAAAGAAAAAAAAATATTTTGAAATTAGTTTTTTTTGGGACGCATATTGTCATATCTCATATTTTTTAGAAAGTATACTATTGTATGAACCTTTGCAATCATTTTCACAGGATGAAAGAGATGACCGGAAGTGGCGTTAGTATCAGTTACGATTGTGTTCTTTGAACTAGAGAGACATCCGCCGCGTGCATTGTTCTTTATTTTTAAAAAGCATTTTTTACATAAAAAAAATGAATGCGAAAAATAAAATAATTAAGCTAATTAGATCACAAACAACGTGATTTATTCTTAGAAACTAAAAGTTCACTATGCACAGAAGAAACTCCAACAACAGATTCGTCGTATAATAACCAAAACTTAAGATTTGTATAAAAGAAAACAAAACGCTTGACGAAATAAACCAGTTAATAATTATATTTGTTTGATTTCAGTACTAATATTTCATATTTGTTATTATATACAGAATAACAATGTATATTATCATTAGTGCTAACGATTATATACATTCGTGAGTATCAAATAATTATTATATGTTACACATACAATATTTTATTTATGACTTTTATAAAGTGTAATATTGTATGTCATTCATACCATATTTTACTTTACATCTTTTCCAAAGTATAATATCGTACGTGCATTATAACAAAAACTGCAAAACATTTAATGTTTTTTGTAAGCTTACATGAAAAAATATATAACAATGAACATTCAAGATATATTTTTTTTAAATCGGTCATTATTTACATTTATACAAGATAAAAATATCTTTAAATCCTTCTCATGTAAAATAGCGTTTTGTGGGTTACGGTATTAAACTTAAGAAGAGTCGACATGAAAGCAAAAGATTTTAAAATCGAAACTGGTTAGTGTTATTGCTTTTCAAGATAAAAAAAAATACATATTATAAAATTCTCTCTCATTTTCTTTTCTGTATTTATTTATCCCAATTCAACACAGGACTGAAGTTCTATGAACGAATATTTATGTGCACTCCATATGCGTTATTTTTTAATACAAAATTTCATAAATGTCTAAAGTATGTTCAGAAATTTCAACACCCACCTATTAGCCTTTTTCTGATGTACTAGAGCGAGAGTTTTGTCATTCAGGGCATCCAATAAACCGAAACTCAGAGCTCGGAGGTCGGATATTGTTGCGGCTGTGATGGGCAGATCTTGGGTGGTTCCATTTTCAAGGAGTTGTTTTACTAAAAAAAATCAACCAACACATGAAAAACTTGGGGGCTTTACATTTTTTATCTGTCTACCATTACATTTTTATAAACGGATTTTTAAGGAAGAAATAAACATGATCATACCTTGCTTATGTGTAACAACTGCATTCGCTGCATTGATGCCAAGTTTGATTACGCTCTTGCGATTTTTTGTTTCTAGAACGCTCTGAAAGAACAGAAATTTCTTGCATACTTATTTAATACATTTATAAAAATAAATTTGTGATCACAATTCTAAAAGGAGCGCTATTTACGAGTGTAAATAAATCGCTACCTACAACTGATAAGGAACAGCTGACTGCCGCCGTACGTAGCGTATTTACTACGAAGAAAGATGACGCGCGCAAATACAGAAATGATAATCAATTTAAGCGAACGTATTACAGCCCTAAGTGAAGAGATATTACAAATGAAAGACTTAATCATGGAACAAAATAAAATTATTCATTTGTTACTACCTAATCATATTTCTGGACAAAACTCGCTTTCGTATGTAGATGCCACAAATAAAGTAAACACCCCGAGACATACAATTATTGTGACTTCAGATGATCCGAAAGTCGACAGTGAGGAGGTTGCCAAATCAATCAAATCGAAGATCAGTGTCTGCGACCTAGGAATAGGCGTTCAAGAGTTTCGCAAAGTCGCGAAACGTAAAGTCATTATATCTTGCATAAATAAAGAAGATAAAAACACTTTAAAAAACGCCATTAACAATCAAACGAGTGGAGGATTAAAAGCTGAGGAGGTAGTCACTAAAAAACCATTAGTTATCTTTAAGTATGTCATGAACGAAATATCAGAAGATGAATTTTCTAAATGCCTTAAAAAACAAAACAAATTGCTTCAAAACATTGAACCGAAGGACTTAAAGATTAAATATCGAAAGCGCGTTAGAAATCAGCATCTTTGCCATATTGTTGCGGAAACAACTGCAGCTATTTGGAGGGAGCTAATATCTGCAGAGAAAGTGAATATCGGTTATCAACGCATAAGTGTACTAGATGAGTCGCCATTAATACAGTGCGGAAATTGTTTATTTTACGGACATACAAAGCGTTACTGTGATAGAAAACTGACGTGTGCATACTGCGGTAGTGAACATACAATGAAGGAATGCAATGTTAAAGTACAAAAGGACACCTCGCCAAAATGTGTAAACTGCGCCGACGGTGACGGATTAAACGTACATACGGCGTTCAGTCCGGATTGCCCAGTAAGAAAAAGGATGGAGCAGAAAGCGAGAGCGAGAATTCAATATACTTGCTAAAATTGAAAACTGGGATTTGGATTACATTGAAGAAACTAATCTAGCATACGAGCGCACAACTAATTTGGAAGAATGGATAAAAAGGGAAACAAATACTAGCAATCTCGTGTGTATTCAATTAAACATAAGATCGATATCTAAATATTGGGACGTTTTAAATATACATTTGAATAACTCGTTAGAAAATATCGACGTAATAAGTATTTGTGAAACTGCAATAACGGACCCACACCATATCGACTTATATACGTTACAGGGTTATAATATGTATTATTACTGCCGACCAAAAAAAACGGGAGGTGGAATATTACTCTATGTTAAAAATAAACTTAAATTTACGGAAACAAAAATTGAATGCACTGAAAACGTTTTTGAATTTGTGTGTGGATTATTAACTTTAAAAAATGGCAAAAAATACCACCTGTATTCAATATACCGTCCACCAAATACAAATAAAATGGTTTTTATAAAAGAAATTGAAAACGTTTTTAAAAAAATTGCGGAAAAGGACTGCATTATATTTCTCGGAGACATCAATTTAAATCTTCTGGATTGCAATGATGGGACAACTTTACAATATGAAAATATGATGGCCTCCTTCGGCATGACAAGATGTATAAAAGACGTAACAAGAGAGGTGATCGTTCAACAGAGGACAGTATGCTCGTGCCTGGATCACATCTATGTTCGTGACAGGGAGTGCGTGGATTTAAGGACATGTGTTTATGAGAGTAATATAGCTGACCACTACCTGATAGCTCTTATCATTCCTGAAACTCCATTGATGGAAGACAAGAGTAAGCAGTCCCAACATTTTACTTTTCTATCTGATAAATTAATTAACATGAACATCAAACTAATAAATTGGGAGCCGCTTCTAGAGGAGACTGGATCTGTTTGTTTGTATAATAAAATATATGAAAATTTTGAAAGAGTTTATTCCAAAAGTATAGTAGTTAGAAATATAGAAAATACGGTCAAAAACTGTGGAAGAAAAATATGGGCAAATTCTAATTTACTAGTAAAAATAAAAATAAAAGATGCACTTTGGAACAGATGGAAAAGATCACCTAAAAACATAACTTTTGAAAGGGAATTTAAAGCATATAGAAATAAATTAAACAAATATGTGCTCAAAACAAAGAAAAACTATTATAATAACAGGTTCTATGGTTGCGGCTATGACATTAAGTCTACTTGGAATGAAATTAATAAAGTATTAGGAAGAAATAATAAAACTGATTGTGACACAGTTATTGAAAAATATTTCTTACTGAAAAATTCAATAGAAGACACGACAGAAAAATTTGGATCTTTTTTTGAGGTTGGAGTGAAAGACTTGCTGCACAAATGCACTATTGAAACCAGTGAAATCACGTTTACACCTAAACAGCATTCAATGTATTTGCCTAGAGCTAAAACTTCTCAAATAACAAAAATTATAAGCTCGATGAAAAATTCTAAAACAACCGGTATTGACAATATAAGAATGTGCGATATCAAAAAACATGTCTCGGTGTTAGGTCCTATAATTACACACCTTATAAATATTATTTTGCTGACTGGTGTGATTCCGGAGATGTTTAAACATAGCATAGTTAGACCAATTTACAAAGGGGGAGATCATTCAATTGTTAATAATTATAGACCAATTTCACTTTTACCTGCAATTGAAAAAATTTTAGAAAAATATGTCTGCATTTATTTAGATATTTATTTAAAAAAGTTCAACATCATTGATCCTTTCCAATATGGTTTTCAAAAAAAAAAGAGTTGCGATGACTTGCTGCAGGATTTCGCAGATTTCATCAATAACAAATTAAATATTTTGCATCATGTCACTGTACTTTTCATCGATTTCTCAAAAGCTTTTGACACTTTGTGTCATTCTAAATTAATATGTATTTTGGAGTCAATTGGCATAAGGGGTAATTTATTAACTTTTTTTGAAAATTATTTGGTGGGGAGGAAAATGAGTATAAAAATAAAGAATTCATTAAGTCTAGCGAGGGAATGTCTATCAGGGGTGCCACAAGGGTCTATCTTGGGTCCTAAATTGTATATAATTTATGTGTCAGTGATTTGCAACGTTTTTAAAGAAGTAAGGAGATTTATTTTTGCAGATGACACCGCACTAGTTATTTCCAATAAAAACCCATTAGAATCACAAGAGATATTGCAAAGTGATTTCAATAAATTGTTAAAATGGGCTCATGACTATGGTCTCATTATAAATGCAAAAAAGACTAAATGCTTGTACATAAAATCTCCTCATGCCAAAAAATATGTTTTGCCTAATATTATTGCTCATTGCACAGATTGCTTGCATGATGGTATTTCTAACACATGTAATTGTGAACTCATAGAATTTGTGGAGGAGTATAAGTATTTGGGTATTTTTATTGATCATAATTTTAAATGGGATCGTCATATATTTAAACTTTGTGATCGATTGCGGACTCTTGTGAGTACTTTCTATAAGTTATCTTTTATTTTGCCTAAAATCACTCTTAAAATTATTTATTTTTCTTTAGTAGAATCAATAATAAGATATGGTATAAAGTCGTGGGGACATTCGACTAAAACTAATATTAAAATGATCCAGGGTCTACAGTATTCTATAGTTAAGCGAATTGTACCTGCAGAGATTTACGAACAAAGAAGTAATAATGATCTCCTGTACAAAACAATCAAAACTCTACCTGTTCGAGGAATACTGTGGCTTTGCATCATTTTGGAACAATTTCATAGTAATACATTCAAGTTTCCTCTCAAACATAACCATAATACACGCTTCACGTCTAATGATGGCTTGGTAGTACCAAAAGTATGCAATAAATATGGAAATAGAACTCTCAATTATTTAGTACCTAGAATTTTTAATTTATTACCAAAAGAACTTAAATTTAACTCACATTGTAACAAGAGCAAAATAAGAGAGTGGCTACTCGATCAAGAGTTTATATATGAATAGTAGCTTAGGTATAAATATTTTATTTTTTCATGTATTTTCTTGTATTTAAAAAATCAATTTATATATTATTATTTGTATAAACATGTTTATTCTGATCTTTCCGGCTGTTAATTTTTATATGTAATTCATTGTTTTTATAAATGTAAATAATATTATTAAGTCAGTATAAATATAATCTTCACCAACAAGCTACAAAAAGTGGCTTGGTGGGATTTTAGTTTTAGTAAAAATATAACAAGTGAAATTTTTTTAAATTGTAAAAATGTATAATTATGCTATTAAATTAAAAATTAAATAAAAAAAAAAAAAACAGTTTAAATAGTATAAAATGAGAAATGCAATATAAATGTTTGAAATTGCAGGCGTTTCTTGATAATTAATTAAGAAAAAAAAAAATTCAGCAAATATTTTTTATTAATGAATTTATGGAGCAATATTTGAACCATTTTTTTATTGCAATTTTTTTTTAATATCATTTTCATAAATAGTAAATGTTTTTAAAATACAATAAGCATATTTAAAATTAAAACTAAAACACGAAAATGGCGGCAATAAATTTTCATACAACAAACTGTTTGTAAAATTACAACCAAAGAACACAAAAATGGCAGGAATAAATATCTGTAAACCAGAAACACACAAATTGTCTTTAGATTACAACAACAAAAAAAACACAAAAATGGCGGCAAAAATGATTTAACTTCTATAATGATAGAGACTAACTTCAGAATCTTGAGCTGTCAGTTTTCAGTGAGGATTGCAATTTTTTCCGACCAACAAGTTCATATAATGACTAGAGAGACTGACTTCGGATTCATGAGTAGTAAAAACACAAAGATGGCGGCAATAAATGTCCGCAAAACACAATAAACTGTCTTTAAAATCACAACTAAAATTACAAATTTGTACGGCAAAAAAAATGATATAATGGTAGAGACTAACTCTAGACTCTGGAGCTGTCAGTTTTCAGTGCGGATTGCAAATTTCTCCAACATTAATTGCGGAAAAAAAAACGTATAACTGGGTTTCAAATGAACTAAAAAATTCAAATTTCAATGGGACTTCAAAAATTATACGTAAATTGCAGGAAAATGCAAATTGCGGGGACGTAATTTTGGGGTTTTACTGTATATGCATTATTAGTGAAATCTATCAAACTACTTTTATGCTCTAAGAGTGGATACGCTAGTTAGGTTAAAACATTTTTCATGCAAGCTCACTCAACAAATACGAACCTTGTATTTAGTGAGCGCATGAGTTGCAAGTTCTTTATCTGCAATTGTCTGCGTGAGTCTTTCTTGAAGATACCGATTCTCCATTATGAGAGAGTCTATGTCCAGGACTGGTCCAGGTTTTGCGCTGTCAGTTCCGTTAGATTTAGAATTCTTGGACAAGGCTACCATTAACTGATGATTCAAGCGATGCAGCTTGCACTTGTAGGAGTCTCTCTCATTGACTAAATCTTCTTTTTCATCTAACATGGATCGAAGATCAGACTGCAACTGTTCAGTCTAGAAATAAGAAATTATTTTTAAATAGATATTTTGACAGAACAAATATTTGAAATATTTTTCTCTGTGCATTTTTTAATGATTTTTTATGAACTTTGTGCATTGTGTTAAATATATTTATTGTATTTAATACATTTAGAGAAGTTTTGGAGTACAATTGACAGTTCATATTTTTATTATAATAAGTTTATATTTATTTTATTTGGGATTTTTACAGCTATTACATAAACAAAATAAGTAGAAAAATATTAACAATGCTAAAGCTAATTAAAAAAATCCACTGTCAATATAATGACACATAATATATGAGAAAAGAAGTTTCGTAATTGTATTTGTGTGACGCTTGTATTCATGTGTATGTGAATGTATAAATAAAATAAATTATAATACTCACATAACCATTTTATAGCACATTTTTAGGTAACAATTAGAGATGGGCATTTCGGTTATTTAAAAGGAGTTGTGTAAAACGGTTTATATATAACAGTTTAGAGCAGTGTGGGTAAAAAATCTGGTACAAGCAACAGCTGAAACAGTTCGCAGAAATAAATCAAACTGTTACTTGCAATGAAAAACTAGTCAGGAAATCCCAGAAACCCTCCCCCCCCCTCCAAGGATGGCTGTTCGCTTATAATAGGATGAAATAAAAATAGTACGATCCCATTTCACATATCGAACCTTCGGTGCAACAAAGTCACAATTCAGAACACTTTTTTTTGTCATGACTTTTATTAGCATTTTTTAATAATTCAGAATAGGCTTTAAACGTGAAACTATAGCAAAAAAAAAATAATTTTATCAAGATTTAAAACCTACTGCAAATAGAAATCCAGTAATAAGGCAATAAATGCGAAAAAAAACTTAAAAGTCCTCTCCTGTAAAATTAAAAAATGAGCTGTTGTGACTTTGATGCACCGAAGGTGTGATATCCTAAAAAATTTGGCGGAGTGGCCACCGCGCTGCTTAAAGCTGTTATTTATAGGAAAAGTTTACCATCAAGCAATTTAATTTGTGAATTAATATCCTGATCCCGAAGTTTTTCTTTAGAGCAACCGTTTTTTTTATTGTGAAACTGTTTCAGTTGTTTTGGAAGGATTACTGTTTTTTTTTTTTTTTTTACCACCTCTAGTAGCAATTAACTTTCTCTTCATAAGAATAAATTATAAAATTAAAATCATTCACCTTTTTGTTTGAAGTTTCGAGTTGACGAACTAATTCTTCCCTTTCAAAACTCAGAGCACTAACGGAAGTTCCACACTTGTCCAAAAAATTCTGTGGGTTGTTTTTATGTTTCCTTAGTACTCTTATATCTTCTTGAGCTTCTTCTAATTTGTTTCTCAAAGTTTCGACCTAAAAATTTTAATTAAAAAACTTTAAAAATCATGTGTTACTTTGCAACAACGAAGCAGCATTATTAATAAAAAAATTGCTGATGTATTATTTACTAAGTATTTTAAATTAAAAAAATAAAATGAAATAATCAAGTTCAACGGAACCTCTTTTTACACGGTTTCTAAATAAGACAGTACAAAAATGAAATAATTTTTTTGAACATTAATTTAACAATGAGTAATAGTAATATAATTGAGGGTATTAAAAGCAAACTTATACCCGTATGCAGAGACAAACCTTAAGGTGAGGAAAGTACATTCTATTGTCTTCACCTTCGGGTTATTCTCTGAATTTGAAATTAGAATGTACTTTCCTCACCTTAAGTTTTGTCTCTGCATACGGGTATTAGTGCTCTCTATCGAGTTGGTGAAGCATAATTAGAAATCTAACAATTCTTTTTTCAAAGTTTTTCGCAAATATATCAGTAACTACTTTAATGGAGATTTCTAAGTTTGCTTTTAATACCCTAAAATATACTTTAAAAAAAAAAATACACAGGCCTAGATATCTCAACCAAATGTGCGTAAATGGGTACGTCTATTGTCTGATTCCGGATCACAAGCTTGAACCTGACTCATATATTTATTTCCATTGCATAGGAATGACTAAGTAGCTGAAAATGGCCTTAAAATTAAAATGTTCGAGTAGGTATATACTAATTCAAACATTAGTAATTGGGAACATAAAAACAAATACTTTAGCAAGGTACCGTGATCCATATGTAGATAAATTATAAAAATATGCATATATCGTCTGACTAACTTGCAAAACTCCAATCTCCAAAAATACAAATGTTACAGGAGGGTGAAAAAACAGTTTAATTTTTTGAAATTATAAAATTTTTATTTTTGGAGTTTTGCAAGTTAGTCAGACGATATGTAGTTAAATACACATCCCCCTTGGCTCTGAAAGAGTTGTTAAATTTTATTAATTGATTTGGCATTCAATTTTTAAACTCCGTGATGAATTATTATAATCTTGTTTATTTTATAAATATAATACATTTTTAAAGCTGATAACAGCATGATTTTTACAATAATTTAAGTTGTTAAATTACATAGATGAATTAGATTAACTTACCTCCACAGAGAGAAGCTTGTTTTGTTCTCTCGTATTGGCTAAAAGCTGTGCCCCAGATATGTTATTGTATGTACCGTTATGGTACAACTGCTTGTGGTCAGTTTTGGGACCTCGTGACGAGGGAAAGCGCATTTGGAACTGTTCCGCTAAAAGTTTGTACCGGTCCTTTTCAATGGAACATTTGTCCAGCTGTTTGCTCATAATGGAGAGGGCCTCCACCTTACTTTGTAATTTACTACGGAGTACACCATTCTAGAGATAAAAAATATGTTTATAAATCATCTACAACTGTAACAAACTTTAACATAATATTTATTTATTAAATCTTTAAGTACAAAAATATATGTACTTTGGGGGGCTTATTGCTAAACGCAATTTCTTCCAGCTTCCAGCCAATCAAAAAACAGACTGGTCAAAATTAAAAATGAGCAAGTATTTACATTTATCATTTTCTTTCTGAAAAAACACTTTTATTTCATAAAATCTAAAAACACTAAACATTAAAATCGTGATCCGTTGAATGCAAAACGCTCAGTAAAACATTTGTACGAGAATTTCCCAGGGAATCAATTATGCCAAACCCAAAACCCGGACGACTTTTGCTCAGAGACACCTCTCCTTTATCGCTTCGAGAGTGTTTAATGTTTTGGAAGAGCGTGCAAAGCTCTCAAGGACAAAATATATTTTCAAAAAAGAGTTTCAGGACTGGATTTTCCTTAGGGGAGGGATTTGAGTGAGAAACTCCTTGATGGTTTTTCAAATATTTGAGTTTGGTTTTATTTCAATTTTATTTTTTATTCTTTCATATATTTTTAATGTTTTTTTATTGCATGTTTCTTTTTATATTTTATTTGCCATATATTGTTTGATGATGTTTTTGTTATACGAGTATGAAGTAAATGTGATAATATTGACTGTAAAAGTTTTGTACATATATTTGTGCCAACTCAACACAGGACTTTGGTTCTATGGAGTTGGGACTTGTATCTCAATAAATGTTTAAATCAATATATTGTAAATAAATAAATAAAAATAAAATAAATGTGGTTATCGGCATTGTTTTGATGCCAACGACGTTGTTTGATGACTGATATTTTTTATGATAGATTTTGAAGCGCAAATCTCAGCTCCGGCACCAACGAGTACCGAAATTGAGAGTTGAATTATAAAATGCTTTGCTGCTCAACTGTCATAACATCAAATGACTTACTAAGAAATGTTGTACTCCAGAGTAATATTTTTGAAATGATTAATCATAGATTGATACTACTTATTCGAAAATGTATAAAAATATGGTTACCTCAGTAATGATATTATCAACATGTTCATCCAAAAAGTTTACTTTGGGAGGGCCGCCTGCTTTGTTAAACATTTAAGCAATTTTATATGGATTTAAATGTCTCAAAACGACTTCATAATAATGATTTCAAAGCCATAAAAGAAAGTACGAATAATGAGAGGAATAGAGAAATAATACTCGAGAACCAAATAGGGAAACTGTCAACTGTCACTGTCAGGACGACCACAGATTACATATAGGACGACTTACATATAAGAGCGCAGATAACGGGCATAAAGCATAGACTAACTAACCGTCATAGACAATAGACCCATATTAAAATATAAAAAAAAATACAGAAAGCGGTGACTATTTGAGTCGACTGGGGTCAATACATAATGATAAAGATATGTATACTTGTATAGTAGTATGCAAGTATACATATATTTTTAATATATGTCAGTGATGACAGTAATAAATCAACTACGGACGAAAAAGCAGCATTATAACTCTTGCAGGAATCTTCGTAAATACTCATGCCATATGCATTCTATAAAATTGTAAAGAACCAAACAAATGTGAATCTAATGTAAATCCATTCGATAGCTTCGTAAAATATTTTTACAAATAATATAAGTTATACGTGGTTATCATCGACCATTAATATATTGTATAATAGGTTGAGGGTAGGTATAGCGGGTATACATACATTTATATTGATAGTCGATGGACTTACATAATATATTTCTACTGAAATAGGTTTTGGTAATACCTGAGTACTTGGCATTATTGCGACCTTTTTGTACATTTTACATATAGATAGGTAATGTAAATTGCGCCGAATTTACAACATTTCTAAAACTGATTTAAACATAATCAAACTAAATTTAAAACTGATTCCAAAAAAAATAAAACTGATTGATTGAAGTTTATCACACCCTGCTATGTAACTAGACAATCGTTCAAGTATTATGAATGTCTAAACTTTTACACTACCGGGTTTATTATTTCATACCTACAATATGCCTACAATAAGTATTACATTCATGTAAGTTAATGAAAGGCAATATAAAAATGAATAACTAAAATATTATTTACCAACGCATAATGTCTTATTAACGTTGATATAATTATAATTTATATTTAACCAGTTAAAAATAAAACCAGAGATGAGTCTGTTAAACTACCTTGCAATAAAAAAAAACATTTTTGTAAATCAAGCAATAAATAACTTTAAACTTATTTTAAGTGATTTTGGACTAGCCTCGAAGAGCTTCTAACTACTTTTGAGTAAAAAAAATCAGTACGTAATTTATTCATTTAAAACATCAAGTACAAAGATTAACCACTTTGGCGGACTTATTGCTAAAAGCAATATTTTCCTGCCAACCAAACAGTAATTGAGTTGACGAAGAAGAAAAATAAGATTGCCTTGTCTAAAGACGTTTAAACATACTCAAATACTGTTGGCAGGGCCATTTTTTCCATAAGGGCATGGGGGGAACGAGCCTAGGGCCCCTGGCCTGATGGGGGCTTCAAAATCCTCAAACGGCCCCTTTCTAAAAACCCCAACCTCTGTGTGCTCAAGGGCCCTTGCATGGTCGAAGACGACTCTGGCCGTTGGATAATTTTAAAGGAAAATTTTACTGTTTTCAGTTTATATATATGTACTGCGTACCCACTACCCAATCAAGAGTTTAGCATCCCAAAAATTGTAATAATATGTAGTAGATAGGCCTTATTTTTTCTTTACAACTTAATTTTTAAAGATGTTTTAGTATTGAAATATTTAGAGTAATTCAAAATAAAATATTTATAGTATTTACTTTTGTGTATTTTTCTTTTTTCTTTTTTTCCCCCTTTATTGGGGCCTTCTACCAAAACATGATAACATCGGCCAAAAACAAGTTACATAGATTTACAAATTAGCATTAAAAACAACAACAATATGGACACAAACAATAGACAAAATAAATATATGTACAGGAATAACATAAAATAATATTTGTAATAATAAACATGTACCTAAATTAAGAAAATTCAATCATTTTTTATAAAATTTAAATAGGCATTATCGGAAAAAACCCACAATTTTTTTGTTTTTTATTTAACACAAAAGAGATACAGTCAAATACATATGGGTAGATAAATCGTAATATCTAGAAAAAGTACAACAAAATATAATAAACATAACCTGATACTAAAGATAAATTTTTGAAAAATTAAAAAGGAAACCCAAGAGATCAATAGCAAAGTTAAAATACTTTATATGAACATTAAAATGTAACAGAAATTTATTGTAAAAAATGAGGAAATAATTTATACACATTGTTCAAATGAAACAAATATTACCTATTATAACAAGGAACAGTTTGAACTGCAAATGGAATGAAGATTTTGGATTTTAGACAAAACAGGATGATTTTGAAAACGGATGCGTTTGATGAAGAACGAATCCGCTTGTTGTCGTCTTCTAATGTGAAGGGGGGGGGGGGGGAGGGTCAACATTTTCAACTTAAAAGATATTAGTTGGAGTAGATTTCATACATAAAGAAATAAGACAATGTGATATGAATAGAATTTTATCAAGTTTAGAAGACAAATGTTTAAGTAGTGGTTCGAGCAAGAATGAAGCATAATCCAAGAGTGAGATCTTATAAGAGCGTTGTAAAGGAATTAAGGGTCTTGGGATGAGATCCCCACGAAACGCCAGCCGTGGACTTAAAATATTGAAGCATTTATTACATTTCAAAATAATATGCTGAATGTGAGTATGCCAAGCTAATTTAGAATCGAAACGAATGTCCAAAAACATAATTTCGTTGGTAAATCTAATGCGAATGTTTTTATTCAAAAGATTGAGAGGGAATGATTTTTCGCGTAAAGATCATAAGTTTACATTTATCAAACGCCAAAATAAGTTCATTTTTGGTAATCCAGGAATCAAACAGAAAAAGCGATAATTTTATTTGGTTCAACAGAAAACGAAGTTCTTTACCTGAAATATAAATGTTGAAATCATCTGCGAATTAAAAAAAAATACATGAATGTCTACGACAGTGAAAAAGATCATGGGTATAAATATTAAAAAGAAGAGGACTCAAATGACTACCTTGAGGAAGCCCTTTCTAAATGGATCTAGATCTCACTATGTAACCGTTACCAAAATATCAACGGCTCTACTAAGAAAAATATTGTTTATAAAATTTTCAATTTTCGAGGGAACATTCAGAGAAGATAGTTTTTTTTAATGAGAAGCGAAATTTTGACGTTATTAAATGCCCCTTTGATGTCAAGAAAGAAAGCTATTGGAATTGTTTTTTTACTTAAAGTGATTTGGAGTCTGAAACAAAAACAGAAAGGTTGTCACAAGTTCCGTTTTTTTTTCCTAAATCCAAATTGAAAATTTGGAAGAATCTTAGGTATTAGTTTCAACTAACCAATCAAGCCGATTTTCAACTAGATGTTCCAGATTTTTGGGGAACGGGATGATAATGCAATAGGTGATGAGCCAATATGTGGATTATTGGCAACTTTGAAAACGGAAATGAGATATTGCACTTTTTAGGAGCCTGGAATACAACCTAAATTGAAAATTTGATTATAAATATTTAAAAGAAAATTACGAAATATAGTACATATTTGAACATTTTATAAGGGAATATGGAATGTATCGGGACCGGCAGCAGAGTCATTTAAATTTAGGAGAATCTTTTCCAGTTCAGTGGAAGAAAAGAGAACACTAAGCGGAGCATAAGAGTAAGGAACAGATGAACTAATAATTTCATCGATATTGGGACAGTGAGAAGGAGCCAGATTATTAAAAGTGTCGTCCAATCAAAGCGTTACCGGCACACGTTTAATTATCTTTTACTGCCGCACAAAAAAAACATGTTTTATATAAAGCAGAAATCTGAACATAAACGTTCCGATATATTTTAATACTAAAATGTTAAAATTAAATATTAGAGATAACAACACTTAGATTATTCAGTGTAAACCATTTTAAAAATAGCAAAAACATAAACAGTACCTACGTCATTGAACAGTGGAATGGTATTTTGATATGGACAAATATTATGCCTAAGTTTTTCTTATCAAATTGGATTTATGATATTACGTGTTTGAGTACGTAGTCAACCTATAAGTTTAAATACGGGTATTTAAAATTTAATTACACAATTAATTAAAATAGCCTGGCCTTGCGGAACAAATGGATGATGGAAAAATAATATAAATCAATATACTCTGTCCGTAAAATTTAATCCAGTATTTTGAGTTTTTTGTTTTTAGAAAAAGACTGTATTTTATCCCCTAAGGGATTATTAAGATTAACATTTTACAACAGAGATGGAGAATATTTTACAGAAGGAAATATGCAAGAAAAAGTCCTCCAAGGGACGCCAATTTAATGCACCGCCAGCGCGGCCGCCAAGTCTTCCAGCTGGTTGTCGTCCACCAACGGGACTAAACTCTGAGAGCCACCAAGACTCTATACAAGGCAGATCTCCGACAAGGACATCGCCCAGCTTGAGCTCGTGCGAGCACAGCATCTGGATCATCATCTAATCTAACTACGGGTACTAGATTAATAATTAATAAGTAATCTATTTACTATGCAATGGGTATCGCAAATCAGTCTAACTTCTTGACTCTAGATTCTGCCTCTTTTGGGTTTCCCTGCGATTGTCTTTAGTACTTTCATCTCTGACGTTCTGAGCAGTTATTTAGTTTTTCTGTTTAGTTTTTCTATTTAGTTTTTCCACTTGGTTTTTCGTATTTTTTATTTTCTCTCTATCTATCCTTGCTTCTGTTGTATACACCATGATTTGGTCTGACACACGTATATCCGAATTATGTTTCCAATAATCATGTGTTTATTGTACTATACATTTCTTAGGCATCCAGATGTTTACGAACTGAGATAGACATGTTCTCATCGTCACTATGGCAGCATCATCTGCATGGCATGTGATGTTAATTACCTTATCTCCCTTAATATATTCACTACTTTTTTATTCCTAAAACCGTTTTTTCATTTATATTTATTATGCTTGTGTAAGAAAAGGTTTTAGGCGTATATATTGTTGTTGTATATTTAGTCATAAAGGTGCTAAACTTGCTTTGTTTCTTTGTTGTTCTCAATATGGGTTATTTTCTTAATGCTAATATTATTTATATCCCGAATTGAGTTGTTGTAACTCCTGGGAATGTAATTCAACGTATTATACTTGTAAAATACTTTGTGTTATATGATTTACAAAAAAAATATATATATAATAATAATAATAATAAACATAGGTACATAAAACCTTCAAGCTTTTTAAATTATCTTCCTATTTACACTTTTCAGGATATATTAAAGTTTATTTATTTTCCTTTGTGCATTAAATTAATTTAGTTTTGATTTGAATTACAGTATCATGACAGAGAATTAAAATAGGAAAAGCACATGGCGAACTAACTTTCTATCCCACTTATCCGTTATGGCACCAGGAAGACGCGATCTTCCATTTAATCTCAAGTTTTCGATCGGCGGATGTTCCGGCTTCCGCTCAGTTAGCGGAGAGACGGACAGCTTCCGTCCATCCATAAGCGCGAACGCGGAACTTGATTTTATAGCCTCCGAGAATCAAATCTCATCTTAATTTTTCTCAGCCTCGTCGCCATCTCACAATAAAAAAACTACTCCACAAACGACACATTTTTCATTTCCATTTATTCCCCCCGTGATAAGGTTAAAGTTTTAACACCTGTACACTTTTGATTAACTAACACAAAATCTTCGTTCGCTCTCAAAATCGGGTTTCTGCTACCTTTTGATTGTGTAGTTGGCTTCATGTGAAAATATGAATATTTTTTCTTTGCTTTATGGCTGTACATAAAATCTTCATTCATGCAAAAAAGTAGGTACCGACATTTTCAAAATTTGCGACATAACGCCTTCATCCACACATATCTTCATAGTTGTGTCGGCTATATAAAATATCACAAAATCATAACTTTAAATGCGTTTCGCTATGGGAGTTAAGGTATTTTTGGCTTATTAAGGCTTGTAATTTTGCAACGTAGGTATATAATACTCGTTGTTTATTATAAATTCAAACAGAAACATCCTGTATACATGTGCGAAATTTATTTTCTGGTTATGTTTATCAAATTGATTACAGCTAAAAAATATGACGTGAAGTCGGATATCTAGAATCTTGAGATTACTAAACCGAAACGTGATTTTTTTTTAACACTGCAAGATGAGGGTTAAAAGTATTTATCATCGTAAATCGTAATATTTCATTCAATGTTCACAACAATATATTATTTACTTGAAAAAATGTAGCAATTCATTTAACAACAGCATTGTATAAATAAGCTGTATGTTTGTCGTCGTTCTGTCATTTGTATTTTCTAAAGACATTTCTATTCGTCTAGGAATATTAGCATTCTAAAAATTGATGATAATGACCTTGAATGTCTTAATAGTTTTGACTCGCTGCGAAAGCGAGTGATGAAATATTGATAAGTTTTGTGCATTTATTGTGAGATAATACGTTGTTATTTTACTGACAGTTAATCGAGAAAATAAACAAGATATAAAAGAAATTTGTAAATTATTGTAAACGCTACTAAATTATCTCTATTGAATACTGAAGTGAAATATATTTTAAGGTTATAGATTGATTTATTTCTATACAGTGCAGCGTTTATCTTAAATAAGTGATCCCACGCGCTTATACTGCATGCGGTATGTTAACCTTTTATTTTAAATTACCCCGCTTCGCTTGTCCATGTTTATTTTATAAATAATTATGCATATGGCACCCGTGTTAAAAAAAAAAGATAAACTAAGTAGGTCAGCCTTGCGGTAAGGTGGGCAGCGTGTTTGGCTGGCTGCTTTGCATGATTGAGACCACGGCGCACGGGTTCGATTCTCGGCAGAGTCAACATGAAATTAAATTGTGGTTTTTCACTATCCCCGGGCTGGCATTCCGATCACTTTCGCAGGGGTAGAGAACGCTGTGCTAGCGCGTAATTAGTGACTAAATTACGCCCGGTAAATCGTAAATCGTTTTGGTAAATCGTTTTCTACCCCTGTGAGAGAGCGTTCGTAATATCAACCAGGGGTGATATTCTGAATCTTCTCGCAGGGGTAGAGGAAAAATAAATTTGGGGATTTAAATTTTTTGCAAGCGATTACACTTTGCTTCATATATGACCACACTCACCACACTAGTGATTTAACGTTAAATAAATATGAACAAGTGAATTAATAAAAGATGATTTTCATAAAATACAACAAATAAAAACAACTCTGTTTTTTACCACTTATTTTTTATTTTTCTACCGACCGGTTTCAAAGCTATACAAGCTTCTTTATCAAGGTATACCTAAGTAATGTAGTTAAGATGCTCGTCAAGAGCGAAAGTACCTATCTTCAGCAAATATATAATTAAAGTAGAGCGAATTGGTGAATAAATTCAAAGTAAAATTACTACTACCATCACGCCATTTCCTGTAGGGATAGGCAGAGAGAATGGACCGCCAAATACGTCTATCCTGGCCTACATTCTTAGCTTCTTCCACATTCATACATCTTGTCATAGATGCCCTTCGGTTCTGTCTGCTTTTGACATGACCATACTTAAGATTTTGGTAAACAAATTACAACAGGGATGGAGAATACCTCAAAGAAGGAATATGGAAGTCTAGGCATTTCCAGGGCTTGTAAACCTGTCATTGGCTGGTTTAAGTGGCCACTTTACACAATGTGTAACATTCATCATTTTTCCTGTCTCCAACATCCATATTCCTTCAATTCTTCCATTTGTTGATTTTGGTTGACTCCCGAGGGGGTGAAATCCAGTATTTTGTCTACAAATATTTAGACAAACTCAAATATTGTGTTAAGATTTTGGTTTATCTGATCATGCCACGTCTTCCTTGGTCGTCCTCGTCTCACGTTACCGTTCATTTTCGCCATATTTACTTGTTTTGCCATTCTTTCGTCGTCCATTCGTTCTACATGACCAAACCATCTCAGAGACCCTTTTTTAATCTTATCAGTTATACTCAGATTTGCGCTCTCGCCTGATTTCATCATTCGTAACTCTGTCATACATTGATTTTCCACACTTTCGTCGAAGAGATCGTATTTCAACCGCGTTCACTCGGCTTTCATTCTTCCTCTGCCAGTTCCATGTTTCACTTCCATGCATTAGTGTTGGGACTAAAACTCCGCTGTGCACTGCCTTACTATAATCATTATTATTTTTGGTTTTTAAAATCTAGCCGTTATTTGACTTTTTTTGGGTCTATTGATTGGGTCTCAGTTCTTTTGGTTAAATATTTTTGATGTTTTTTCTTTATATTTGTAAAAAATATTTTAAAATGGTAAATAAACAATAAATCCCGTCAGCACCCTATCTGAATCTATTCAGAGTATAACGAAATCATTAATGAAGACGTTAATGATTTCGTTTCGACAAATTTAAAAAGATCACTTTTAAAACATAGGAAATTCATTTAAAAAAATGCCGGACCGCCATTTTGGTACGTTTTATGCCAAAAAATGAACTGTAATATTCTTGAAAATTTAATCAGGGTCTGTATATTATTTGTTATGCGCATGTATAGTTAGGAATTTTACAATAATTTGTATGACAGTGTGTGTAGATACCTAACTTAATCTTTATTGAGAATTAATCTGGAGCTACTTGCTAACTATCAACAATGTACATACCTTCATGTGACGAATTTGATAATTTTTTATCACAGTATAAAAAATGTGTTGTCAAGTGACATTACGTATATACCTACCTATTTTAGGTGATTTTTAAAATCTAGTGATTATGAAAGGTTCTAAACATATTTTTAACGCAATGTGGAAGTTTAATTGTAGGAAAATGAATATAAAAATGTTTTCTTAGACCAGATAAAAATTCGAGAATTTAATTAATTATTTATTTAATCTACATTACGCAAAGGGGCATTTATAAAAAAAATATACAGGTAAGTACAAACATAGTAAGTAATAATTTAAAAAAATAAACAACGCCTTTTTGTATACATGTAGAAACGATAAAAAGCATACTGCCATGCAAAATAAAAAGTGAAATTTTACATAGCAAATTGTAGTTAACTTGTAAAGAATTTAAACAAAATATATATATTCATATGCCAATACGTACAAAAAATGGTATTAACAAATTATTGTTAAAAACAATTAACAAAAATTAGTTTACAGTAAGTATATAAAAGATAGTAATATATATCTGGTACACAAAAATATTTGATACATTAATTTCAGAAAAAGATTGGATAATAATAATACACATCAAAAACGGAGAAAAAATTGTATAAAAAAGAAAGTTTCATTACGACATTAATAATTAGTTTTAAACAGTGCGTTTAAGAACGTTTTAAAATGGATAATTGTCGTATTAAAAATGTCTATTTCACAATTAAATTTGTTGGCTAAGGAATGTAAACGCGGAATCGGAGAGTGTCGTGCATAGTCAGTACCTACGTATGTACTCGTAGTTGCAAACAACTCCGTACTTCTAGTGACTCGATTCGGTATGAAGGAGAAGTTTCACGAAAATGCATGAAAAAAAATTAGTTTAAATCAAAATGAATGAGGTGAACAATAACCAATCAATGAGGAACTTCAGTGTTCCTTTTTATTTTTTTGAATTTGTATGTTATAATAGACTATTATACTAAGCCAAAAAAAAGTTAATTATCCTTTTACATATCGTATTATCAGCGCTATGATTTTTAAAAGTTTTGTATTTCTAAAATAACTCCGCGTGTGACGTCAGAGGTTGTTCACTGTTAGTTCTTCCCATTGGTCCGTTTACGGTAAGCTAACCGGATATCCTTCACAGCTGTCACATCATTGGTTGGTTCATATGAACCAGTGACGTCAATCAAAGTAGTACGTTTTTATTATATTTTCGTACATTTCCAAGAAACTTTTCAGTACCATTTAAGGCTCTAATTTTCACCGCGCGCAAGAAAACATTTTTTGTATCAAATTTCCGGTAGGGCTGAAGTTCCTCATTATAGCGTTGTTATGGGTCGTAATAAATTTTCGCTTTCCGGGTAGCCGTGTTTTTCAACGTTCAGCGTGTTTTTGATAGTACGGGGTTCTATCCCGATACAATACATATTTTTTTGCTTAGTTTACAGTTCATTAGCAAATAAAAATATATTAAAAAATAAACTCAACATCCTTATTTAACATTTGAAGATGGTTTGCAGTCGGGTAATCTTTCCGTAGTAGTATCGAAAAATAAGGATTAAGGATCATTCTATTCACACGCATGGTTATTTATGACTACCAACTAACTCTTAAAAGACTGTGCTACAAAATTCCTTTACGCGTGGTGATGTAACATCGTGTTACCTCTAGTAAAAGAAGGAATATTCTGAAGTTCAGACATTTGAAGAAAAAAAAAACAAAGACATATTGTTGATTAAAAAAATTTTTTTTTTTGTTTATTTTTCCATACATATATTATTTACAAAGGAATATAATTACAAAAATACACTTTAGAAAAATACATCTTAAAATTAAGCCATAATATAAATTGGAAAAAATGCCCACAAAGACTTCAGCGTCTAAGCGTGGGCCATCCCTTGATTAATTATTAAAAAGTTCATAGCATATAAATATGGTATGACATGACCATAAAAAGAAAAGAAAAGAAAAATAAAATAAAAACCAAATTATCATATGCTGATATTACGAAAACATGATTTATTTGCAGTATGCAATAGGTATATTCATTTTTACAATAATTTAATTTTGATTTTAATTTTACATTGCTAGCTTTATTTCGATGCATATTTTTTTGGTATTTTATTTATTGTTTTTATTAGTTTTATATTAGATTTTTTCACAATAAATGAAATTAGATTGTTCATTTTATTTAAATGTGTATTTATTAATATTTACACGTATTTTATTTACATAGGATGTATTTTATATGAATGAATTAATGTTTACAATAATTGTTTGTACAGTTTTGAAGAACTGTTTTCTCGTGCCACGAGAGTGGTTCAGATTCAGAATAGCACCCCAGGAAAATCTTAGTTTTTAATCTAGTATTGTGAGTGTAGGAAACACTTTTTTTTTATATTCCGGATCAACAAAGTGACTAACAATCATTTTTTATTTGCATCGGGTTGTGGTCCCCTAGAGTTGCGGACTCATGGATCAGAAATCCGAGGTTCGAACCCCACTCTACCCCATTTTTAAATTATTTTTTAAAATAAATTTATTTGCAAAAAAATAATACACATACTTAATAACAGGGAATCTATATAAAACCAATTAATGTAAAATGAAAACGGAGTGTTCTCTGTTTATGATAGTCTCCATCTAACATGGAACAGCCTGTTCTAAGATGGAGATTTTCTATCTTTAGAGCACAAGTAGTCCTAAACTAATAAAACAATTACATAAAAAAGAAAAACTAAAACTACTTGATTATAAATGCCTAGCTAATCAAATGTAAGAAATTAAAAATCGTTATTATACAATTATAAAGTATATATATGTGCCAAGAATACATGTTACTTAAACATAAATAATATAGTAGAATATATAATAAAAACAAATATAATGCAATGAAATACATAAAAATATAAATAATATGTGTAGATACCAATTATATAAAGTAGTATGTTTTTTGATTTACATATATTTTTTAAAAAAATCTCTCGCTACACTATTTATATGTGCAGTTATTTTTATTTTTAAATTTGTTTTACATTAATTTCTATTTTTTAATAGTGACTTATTTACAACTTGTTGAAAATGGCCATTATAATTAAAATATTGAGATAAATTTTAAGAACGCTAATATATATATATTTTAATTTTTCAAGTCACAAAGTTGTCTTACCGGCAGGACATCGCAGAATTAAAATTACTTTTGGCTTTCTTGGAACAGTCGAAATAATGATGACTTCTACAAATTTCGTGTTTGCTTTGGCCCACAGATTGAGAAACAAGTGAGTGCCATATTTGTACATGTGTGTTCACAAAACGCAAGAAATGCATAATATTTCAAGATGCATAAAATTAATTCACAATAAAGTCAAACGGAGCGAAGAAAATACCTCTTTTGACGATATTTTCTTGTTTTAAATCATATACTGTAAAAGTTTTTGTATTGTGATAATAGGTGTTATTTTTAACTTATGTAAGTTTTTTTTATTATTGTTGCCGACGTAACATCGGTAAGTATAGAGATAAAGCCGTCTAATTGCATTATTGACTATTTTTAGAAAAAACAATTTGAATGTTTGAATTAACAAAATTCTTTCCCGGTCTTTCTTATTCATATACGAGCCGAACCCGGCAATGATTTGCGTATATATATATATATTAAATGAACACAATTGAAAGTTTATTATCAATTATTGTATTATATTTAGCATACAATTAAAAATAGTCCAGAAACCGCATACGCACATCAAACTAAAGGCGACTCAACTACACATAAATGAGTAGGTTTACGTTTTGACCCATTAGTTTCTTTGCAGACGTCGCTCAGTACGCAACCCCTGATTCGAATTTAACCATGCCGTGTTGTGTCCTTTTAAAGTGAAGAAATACTGCTAGGATCTTAAAGAAACATGATGCAATCACATTTCATGTGTAATTATCAAATTAATGTGTTTGTCACAAATGCATTACTTAAAAATTGAATTATTTTTCCATCTGTCAGATTGTCGAACAAACAAAATTGAAATGTCGCTAGTGTTATAATTTTTTTTATTCTACTTTGCTCATATAATAAGAGAAATGATGAAAATTGAACCTCGGATTAAACAATGCCGTGGTGGACATTTGGCCGATATTATCTTTAAAACATAGACTATTATTTAACATGATATAAAAATATCCGTTTTATGTAAAATAAAATTAGTTTTATATTTTAAGTTCAAAGTTCATTAATTCAATTACTCTTACTTAATGACCCTTTACTTATCTACTCTGTTGTGTCAATCAATGTTTCCGAGTGCACAATAAAATTTCAGAAAAATTAACAAATTGTTTTTTTTTACCTTAAATTTGTGTTATGGTTATATTCTTCGCGATCTGGCAATATTACTCGATGACTTCAAGTATGCGCGCGGCGAATTATTGGACACAGTCCGATGTATTCAAATATGATTCTACGCTCCTTCTGGACTATTCTTTATTCTATGATATTTAGTTAAAATTAGATATGTACATATGCATTATTATTTTTGTTTTTGGAATTCATAAATTGCGGTGACAAGAAATATTAATAAATAGGTATTTGCACGTTGTTTTCCTGTGAACTATTTGTCAATAGAGTAAAATACTGAGACACGCCGTTGGTTAATATTTATAGCACCATAATCCAGGATGAAAATGAGTTTTTATGAAGAAAAGTCAGACCGCGTTTGCTCTCAATATAAAACATTATTAAGTAACTAACAAAGTTTGCTTCATAATGCTTTTACGTAACCAAAGAAACGGGTTCGGTTTTCTTAAATAAAACCACTGACCTATTAGTACACATAGACGCACACTGAGCCCTCTAAAGCGCTCAGTCATGGCCATCGGGTATTTAATCGTTCTTTAACCGCTAGCCGGTTTTGACGTGAGCTTGATATTTCATTTGAAACCTGAATGCCTAATTGTGCGAGTAGAAACTTTTCGAATGAAAGGAAAAAAATGGTGTAATTTTTCGTTGATTAGTAGGAACTCAAGGACTTGTTTATGATTGAATTCCAAATAAAAAAATAATTTATATTCAAAATACAAAATATAAAAAACCTCAAATGAATCACTCTCTAGGGGGTAGAGAAGATTCAGAATAGCATGATTTACATAAATTATTATACCTGAGTGTTCCTATATTTGTGAATGTTGAGTATGAATTTTTTATGTAGATTTGTCTCAAGTCAAGGACTTCTAGGGACTTGAACAGGTTTTTACTCGAATGATTGTACGCTTTTCGCAATATTATCCTTAATATTAATTTATTTACTTTTACCAAAGAATGGAGAATAGTCGTGGTAGCTCCTCCGCAACAAATATGTAAATACAACTTTGTGACCCCTAAATAAGCACTTATTTATTTAATATATTAATAATCACTTATTAAATGCATCATTTACTTATTCGTAAAGCATTGCCTGCGGGCAGAAAATAATGCATTTTAGTAACTGGTTCTAAACAAATGTATATAACAATTATCATGCCTTAATTGCTTGTTAAGTTTGTTTTAATTTGATTACACACTAAATTCTCGTGGGAATAGTCTAAATCAAAGGAAATTGTTTGTAAATACATTATCATAATCATCATTTACCTATCCACACCAATTGATGCATAGGGCACTGCATTATTACTACAATTATTGCAGTGTATTTTAATCAATCCTTAAACGTTCCAGTCTATAACATATACAGTCCAGAAATATGAAATATTACGGTAAAACACTTCCTCCGCATACCCGAAAACCGTTTTAAAGACCGATCGTCTTCCCATCGGATTCGCTTATACTAAAAATATTTTTTTTTTATTAATAAGAGAGTCGCATGCGACTTATTTAGGATATTTTTTTTAAGGAATAAACTGCTAAGTCTCTATTTAAAGGCTTGTCAGCAGGCGGGAAAGAGGGGATTTGAAAGGAGGTAATGCAAAATCCACCACAATACCCTGACTAATTAAATACTGTTAAAATGGTATATTATGCACTTGTACACTCATTGATTTCCTATGGAATAATTGGATGGGGGGAGCTTTCAACTACCATATTAAACCATTAGAAACTCTTCAGAAATTTATCTCCAAAAAAGATGCTTTAAAAAATTCGCACTTTTCCCTCTTTCCAATTGTTCCAAGAAGCTAAACTTTTGGAAATAAGACAAATATATTGTTTTTAATGTTTAAAATATATATATATTGAATAGATAAAATTTATTTACAAGTAATTAAAATAGATTAAGTCTAAGAAGGAATCGTGTGCTAGAAATACCACATTATAAAACGAGGCTAGCATAGAGACATGCATATTTTATAGGCCCAAAAATTTTAATTAAATTTTTACTGATAATATTTCGTTTATCTCAAACTTACAATTTTTTTCTTCTTTTAAAAAACACGCACTATCTTGGATTAAAACTCTGTTTTCTATGCTATATTTTGTTGCCCTTTAATAATAAGGAATATTTTTACGGTTTTTTTATATTTTTTATTTCCTTTTTTAATTACTATAAAATAAAAAAGTACCTTTTACAGAATATTTTATTTTCTCTTTCTTATATTTTCCAAAAATATTCTACCTGTCTATTTATTTATTTAAGCAAAAAAATCATAAACATTGCCTGTGAAAATCACCTCAAGGGCGCTGTGCAATAAATATCTCAAAACGTCTTGCAGCTACATAGCGCATAGACGGTGGATTCTAGTTCCTCGTTCGCGATTATAATTTAATTTGATAACATATAGAAGCTAGACGACAACATGTCTTGCAGCTACGAAGAACTAAGAAGAGCTTCGCTGTTGCACCACTAGGTGTAGTTTAAAAATTGTATTTAAATTTGAATATCAATTGTTTTAAGCCTTGTTAATCGCTCACGAATATTTTTTTATTTTTTTTTACAATGTTCATCCGAAAGATTTTTACTCGCTTTCATGACACAAGCAGGCATTTTAGTTTCGATTCAAAACGTCGCGGATGACTGGTGCGGGGGTCGAATAACGTCTAAATATGCGTTGGGCATGACTGAGCGTTTGGGCATGAGTTAAGGTGTCATGTAATCATTTTTGAGGGCTCAGGGCATGTTTATGTGCATAGAATATGTCAAAGCAAAATACCCAAAGGACCAAGTTTGACTAGAAACAAAATACATCGGAATGAAAATGAAGTTTAAAAGTGACACGAAAGCCATAGATAAATACGTATTTCTTAGTGTTGCTATTTTTTCATTCGCTTTATAGTTAAATTGTCGAACGTTTTTCAAGAATACCAATTTGACATAGCAATCGATGTTCACTCGATTATTGTCGAGTGGGTGAAACAATGACACGTCTTTCCAGCATAAGGCCTCAGAGTGGTAATTAAACATACGGTGAGCAAATTGATTTCTTAAACCGGTCATACGCTATGGAAATGCCTCGACTTAGATAATAATTAGTAATATTTTCGTTTTTTTTTTTAAATACTTGTTTTTCATTGGTAATTCCTTTATATGCGTCAATAATTAATCTATTTGGAAAAAACCAAGATGCACCTGCATGATTTTAAAATATAATTAACTTCATCATTTTGCTGAAAACAATTGAAAATGATAAGTTTATCAAATGATAAGGGCTAGATTAAAACGTCTTGCAGCTACAACGTACACGGACGTTTGAAATTAAATTGAAAATTGCAAAGTGAGGAGCAGCGCAAGGAGCATAGTGTGGCGGGGCTATTACGTTGTGTACTCGATGCGTACTGCGACCGCGCGGTTATGTAGCCAGCCACTCGCGCTCAAATTGCCGGTCCTTTGACTCACGCTCAAAAACCGACAAAATAGGGAGCGGTGGGCACGACGAGGAGCATGGCATGTGGCATGACGAGTAATTTTGCTACACTACGTCTCTGCCTCCACTCATTCGTCTAATGTGTGTAGCAGGCCCATAGAAACAATTTTGATAAATAAGCGTTCGAACACTCTGTCGTAAATACCTCCCCGTAACTGTGCAAAAAACAAAACCGAACGTCAGACTAATTTTGCCTAGCTAAAATCGGTAAAATCGAGGTTTGGCTGTATCTTTGGCTGAAAGAGCTACGCCAATGGTTAATGTTATAGAATTAAAATATACCAGAAGGCGCGTAGAATTATGTTAGCCTACACCCAGTGTCCATAAGTCTGACATCCCGCCTGCGCGCATGCGTGAAGTGACCGCGTAATGTTACCAGACCGCGAACAATTACACAAATTTAAGATAATTTTGAGTAACGTTTGTTATATTTTACAACTAAACATGTTACTCACTGGACTTTAAAAACAAACAGCTACTTTTATTAGTAATTAATTAGTAATTAAGTAAATTATAGACCTTAAAATATAGCTTGATTAAAATAACAGCTGCCAAACTAATGTGACTAGTGATGGAAAGTACTGATCACTGATCATGTACCGATCAAATCGATTTTATCAGTTTTTTCATGCAAACATGAAACTCTATTTCCGAAAATTTATATAAAAACGCAAAAATAAGCGTATTATAGTGTATTTAAGACAATTATTCAGTTAGACATAAGACATTTCATACTTTTTTTCATGAACAACATCAAATGAATTATTTTTTCATTCGATCGATTTACATTGATCAATTTGTCTCACCTCTAAGATTTTTGCAAAATGACGTCACCTTGTAAGAACATCGTTAATAATTAGGTTTATTTGAGTTTTTTTTAGTTTTAAAGCTGATTTTATATTATGATGTTGATATATATGTCAAGCATCATATTAAAAAAATAAATTAACATGCCAGATACGAATGATTTTTCATGTGTCAATATGAATCACTCCTTAGACGTTACTACAAAGTTATGTCGTGACTTTTGCTAACAACTGTCATTCTATTCAAGCTATATTTTAAGGACTTAAATGCCGTTTAATATTATACTAAGGTTTAATAATAGAAAGCCTGGTAAAAACTTCGACTAGCCTGGCAATACTTACAAAATGTCAACCTAATTTTATTTAACAATCTGACAGATGGAAAAACAATCGATTTCTTAAAATTTATTTAGTTGCCAGGGTAGAATATCATTTGTGAATCTGATTTTTACATATGAAATGTGATCCTACCGTATTCCTTTTTAATCCCAGCAGTACTTTGATACTTGCAAACGACACAAAACGGCATGGTTGAATTTAAATCGGCAGTTGCGTACTAAGCAACGTCTACAGAGTACCTAAGGGTCACCACCATAGAATAAGGAATAGTCCAGAAGGAGCGTAGAATCATATTTGAATACATCGGGCTGTGTCCAATAATTCCCCCACTCAGGCTTACTTTCGCCGCGCGTATTCGCAAAATTGCCGGGTAATGTTGCTTGATGGGGAAAAAAAAATCCTAACACAAACGTAGGGTAAAAAAAAGTAATCTGTTAATTTCTCTACAATTTTATTGTGCACGCGGAAACATTAATTGACACAACAGACTAGATAAGTAAAGGGTCATTTAATAAGAGTAATTGAATTAATGAACTTTCAACTTGAAATATAAAACAAATTTTATTTTACATAAAACGGATATTTTTATATCATGTTAAATTTTAATTAGTTCTTTTATTAGATGAGCAAAGTAGGGTAAAAAAAAAATTCTACCCTGGCAACACTAACGGAAATTTCCATTTTGTTTCTTCGACAATCTGACAGATGGAAAAATAATTTAATTTTTAAGTAATGCATTTGTTATATACACATTCATTTGCAAATTACAGATGAAATGTGATTGCATCCCGTTTCTTTAAGATCCTAGCAGTATTTCTAAACTTTGAAAGGACACAACACGGCATAGTTGAATTCAAATCAGGAGTTGCGTACTGAGCGACGTCTACAATGAAACTAATTGGTCAAAACGTAAACCTACTCATTTATGAGTAGTTGAGTCACCTTCTGTTTGATGTGCTTATGCGGTTTCTGGACTATTCTTATTTCTATGGCCACAACGTAAAACGACTCATTTATGAGTAGTTTAGTCGGATTCAGATTGATACGCGTACGCAGTTTCTGAATTATTATAATTTTGTGGTAAATATCTATAGTGTAAAAAAAAAAACATTCCTCTAGTGCCATAATCCAGTGAGAAAATGAAGAAAAGTGAGACCGTGTTTGCTTTTAAGATTTTCGAGTAAGTGAATATTATTTCATTTTCTGTCATGTTTTTTTCTATTTTACAATCCATACAACAACCAAAAAATACCCTAACACAATTACGTACTTACCGAATAAAACTGTTTTTAGTAAAAATGTGCATAATTGTCATTGAGACATCTTTATATATATATAATTCTTCTGTACGTGTGATGTCACCGCACTCCTCCTAACGGCTTAACCAAGTTACGTGCGGTTTTCAGATAAATATAGATCTTCGCGCTGTGCATGTTCGTAGATATTAAAATTTTCAATTTAATATGTAAAAAAAAAGATAGGAGCATAAATATTTTATTCATCGATCTACCAAGGTTGCATTCGAGGAGAATGCATTTGCAAAAAAATGAAAAAATGTTATTTTTTATGTATAAAAAAGTTTGTTTTTGAATGTTTACAAACGGCATTTGTTTTTTGTGGATCTCAATCAGATTCTTTCCTTAAATTCCTTATAATTTAAACCCATTTATTTATTTTAATTGGATTTTTGGTGACACTAAAATAATATTAAATTCAATACATTTTTAAAAAACGTAATCCTACATAAGTACACCCCTTTGTTGGTGAGACGACCGGAGTTTGACGTTTGCAAAAAGAATGCCATATTTGAAAAAATATTTATTTTATGTTGTGGAATTTAATCACAAACAAGTACCTACATGAAAAGTATTTTTCCAAGATAATAGCAGGCAAGCCAACGTTCGGGCAGGACAACGTCTGTCGGGTCGGCTAGTAATATATAGAGATAGAGATAACACTCCATAGAAATCCGAGCTAACGTCGTCCTCAAAGGAAAGGGAATGACCAGATCATTATATCACGTCGACTTGACAAGCAAAACAATGTAGTATAGTAAAAAGCACGGACTGTTTACATCGGTCTACTGTAAGTTCTATTCAGTATGTCGCTCCCTTCCGCATACGCGTCACCTTTGTTTATCGTTTCACTAAAGCTAGGGTTTCCTAGGACAGCGGTGCCCGTATTTTAACGGCCGTAGTGAACGGTGATGCGGTGGACAGCCGTCGTAACGATGACTGGAGTGTGGTTTCCTAGGAAAACGGTGTTATCAACACCATTTAAGACCGTTTCCCTAGGAAACCACTCTCTAGATGACGTTACGACGGCTTCCCACCGCATCACCGTTCACTACGGCCGTTAAGATACGGGCACCGCTGTCCTAGGAAACCCTAGCTTTAACGCCTGACTAACTGAGTAGGACAGAGACAGGAGATATCTTACGACTCGTAACATATAAATAAAACGTTTTCTAACATTAAAATAGCTATTTTAAACAAGTACTGATTAAGATAAAAACATTGCTAAAAGTAGACTTTCCTAGGAAACTACTCTCTAGTCACCGTAACGACGGCTGTCCACCGCATCACCGTTTACTACGGCCGTTAAGATACGGGGACCGCTGTCCTAGGAAACCCTAGCTTAACCGGTGAAAGGTCATACCATCGCTCTTTCTACCTTTCCCAGATCGATTTGTGCAGTATCTTGGCGTACATAAAGGCATTTTAGTAATTGGGAGGAGAAAAGTAGCCGGGAATGCTCGCAACAGACTTAAGTCCGTTCTACCAAACATATCCTAATTGACCGCAGGTGGAGGGAACATATTCTCAATGGTAATTGCAGCGTTTTTTGATCATATTTGTTAAATGTAAGGTAAGGTGATCAGTTTTCCCTGAGCCGCGATTATAAAGGCTATCTTCATCGGTTCATACCGAGATGGTAAACTTAACTTCTGAACTATCACTATCTACCTCGGTATGTTCTACCGACTTGTCATCTCGACATCGTATGATCGAATCCAACCAATGAATGACTCCAAAAATTTAGTCCGGGTTCCTGACTTAATTAAAAAGTACTGATTTATATTTTGAATAGGCTTCTGTGATAAAAAGTGGTTACTTCAAAGCGATTATAAATTTCCGTAAATCCCCATTCAAGCAAAAAAAGCTCTCTTGAACATGATTTTTATCTGACTTTTGACAATTACCACGACGTTATCACGGCTTTGGGCCCTGGGCCGCGATTATGGTGGGAAGCTAAGGACGTAATACCTTTACCATGACGTCGTAGTTGAAGATAAACTCTCTTAAGCGATTACGAAGATACATTACCAATCCTCTACCTTTAAGTTGAGTTCAAGTGAGGTTGGCACATTTTTTCTTAAAAGCCTAATAAAGATATGTGAGAGAAATAAGTAAATTTAGAAACCGAATTAAATAATGGCCTAACTGTCAGTTTTGAAAACAAACGCCTAGATGCATAGATAATGTGGCTAGATTTAGCCATATTAACATATAAAAGCATCTAGGCATAAAAATGTTGCCACTATAAAAATCAATTTAGTTATTATATTTTTTCCATCTGTTTTACTATCTTCCTGAGTGTACGTATCGAGACGTTAAAGGAGCTGGCTTTGTAATCGCTCGGTATATAAATACAGACGATTGTTAAGCATACCGTCTTGGTAAATGTCCAAAGTCATATTCATGTTTAAGCGAGGATTTTTTGCTGGAATTGAGATTTTGCGGAGTTTATAATTGCTTTGAAGTCGCCACTTCTTATCACAGAACCCTATTTAAAAATATAAATGAGAACTATTTCAAATTTTAATTAAGTAAGGAACGCAGACTAAATTTTCGGGACATTCATTTGTTGGATTCGATCATATGACGTCGAGATGGCAAGTCGGTAGAACATACCGAGGTAGATAGGGATAGTACAGAAGTTAAGTAAACCGTCTCGGTATGTACCGATGAAGATAGCCTTTATAATCGCGACCCTGGATTATATCATTAGAACGATAAATTGTTTACACGCTGTAGATATCAAAAACGCTCGTTCGTGGCCTCGATTACAAAGGGAAGTTAACAAAGTTATCTTAAGCCTATAAAGTAAGAAATGATTTCTCTACGAGAATGTGTATGTATTTAAATTTAAAGTATCTTTGTCGGTAAATTGAAATTGAACATGTTTTGAAAAAATAATATGAATATGCTCTTTTCCGTACAGAAAATTCTATTTTTATGTACAGACAATTGTAGATAACTGTGTTAACTTCCCATTGGGCTCAAGGTTTTATTTATTTGATAATTTTATTACATATACATACTTATTTATTTTAACAGGGAATCTATATAACACTAGAGCATTAAAAAATTTACATGGAGTTTCCTGGGTTATTTTCTATCTACATGGCTCAGCTTGTTATAGACGAACATTTTCATTTGGGTTTATTTTACACACAGAACACAGGGCTGTATGCCTCTTTGCTCAGGCACGGAATAAATAATAGTAGCTCAAACATTTTTTAAAACTTATTTAAACCGCACAAAATAATGTTTGGTTATAAATAATATTAAAAAATAAAATAAATAATTGAACATGATGTAGGTAATTAAGACGTATTGATTGTGTGATGTGTCATTGAGTGAAATTATTGTAACATTATTGGAAATAAATTATGTTTATAATCATAATTATACCAGTACATAATTAGCACTTCGCTACAGAACACAAGTGCGAACATTTATATTTAAATAGTTCCAGTACTGATTCTAAAGTTATTCTCTTTTGAAATCCGAGGAATAAGTGTTATTTATTAGTTTTGTTATTGACACGCTTGTAAGTACAAAACTTACTAATTATTTCATCATTTTACGATGTTTACATGCAAAGTTATTGGCAAAAATTTCATATTTATTACTTATACAAAAAAACTTATTTATATGATGCAAAGTAAATAATTAGTTTACAATTTACATACTAATAGTAAGGAACATATATGGATTTGAGTAAATGTTCAAAAAGAATTTTAAAGGGGTTTTGATAATTTTTAAGTGTTTAATTTATTCTCACTTATTGGGGTTTTAGGTATAGCTTGTGCGTAAACCGTCGTAAAAGCCAAATTAGTAATTGGTCAGTAAAAAAGTTGTACTTTTTTCAGCATTTAATAATATGCGTATTTTAATTGAGTAAAATGTACGATTTTAATAATACGCACACTCAAACATATTCGAAATTTCGTAATTAAAAAATATGAAAATATATTGCTAAAAATAACAATAGGCTTTTATACCAAGAACTTTATTAAAAAAATCCACTGGAGTGGTTTGAAAGTGAATAATTATTTTGTATTTTTAGATGTAAATTTTGATAACCACAAATCATTTCTTCATTATGGCATTTTATCAATAAAGTGATGAATGAGGAAGTTCAGTGGTTTAAAAAAAAATGTTAATAGACTATTTAAACTAAGTAAAAAAAAATATTTTTTTAATTTTTATATATCGCATTGTCAGCGCTACGATTTTTTAAAGTTATGTATTTCTGAAATAGCTCCTCGTGTAACGTCAGAGGTTCATTTCCGCTTATTCCCATTCAGTTCATCCCATTGGTCCTGAAGCGACAAGCAGACCGGAAATCTTCCATAGCTCCTAGATCATAGGTTGATTCACATGAACCGGTGACGTCATTAAAAGTAGTGCGTTTTTATTAAAATATTTTTTATTATTTTTTCCGTACATTTTCAAGAAACTTTGATGTACAATTTAATGCTGTAATTTTCACCCGCGCAAGAAAACATTTTTTGTATCCAATTTCCCGTAGGGCTGAAGTTCCTCATTCAGCCAAAAACGAAAGTGACTATTATTGCTTACATACAAAACGTGAATTATTTAAGCAAATTTGGATAGAAACTGCATCTTTTTTGGTATTTATTTATGTTGAAAACATGTTTTACATAATTTTAGATAATATTCACAAGAAGTTTTGGAAAAATCTCATTTAGGGACAAGCATATAATGATATTAATTTATAGACGTATTTACACTTTTACTTTGAACGATTATGTACAATAGTGGAAGAAAAATAAATATTTATTATAAATTAACAACTGAATTGAAAAAATATATTATTAAGTCATTTTTTAATTCAAAGTTAAAATAGTATCAAAAATTACTCATACCTCCGTTAAAACTATAATTGTCCGTGTTAATGAGTGCTAGACGTTAGTCGGATATGCAGGAATCCGGATAGTTTGATTAACTATTTAAGTAAGGCAATGTTGGGAAAGAAAACTCAAAAATTACCATAGATCAGTTTTTTTTATTTCTTTTGAAATAATAATAAGAATTGGAATCACGTTAAAAACTTTATTAAATATGTCCAGCAAAGTTGATCGCTTTGACGAAGAAACTTGTTTAAACTTTTTTATTTGTATAATAACATCTCCTTATTGTTTTATTTTTTTATAACGAGCCAGATATTCGGCAATCCGGGTGACTTCGGATTAACGGGGTTCTACTGTACATAATAAACATTCTTTGGATCGACTTAGGCAATAGTGTTATTTAAAGTATTTCTCGAAAAAATAAAATCATACGTCAGGTTCTTATGTTTTGACATTGGTACTCGAAATCCTAGTGACAATTGATTAAACTTTTTGAAACCTATGAGTTGCGTGTTGCAAGGCTTTATTTAGTACCAAACTTCGTTGACTTTGTATTTTGTTTTGTGATCGGGTACTGTACTGGGGAATGTCTCTTTGAAGGCGGGCTTGAAGTTTCTGTGCATTTAGTCTAAAATTGTACTAGGAAAGTGCTAGTGATCTCGTGATAAGGAATCCCGCTAAAAGGCAGGATTATTGTTTTAAAACATATGTCCCTAAAATAAATATCATACGGCAAGTGACACATATTTACGATGGCTCAATTATAAATCATTTGCACCTCTGATTTTTTTTTAGGTTGTAAATTCTCGAATACAGTAAAGGTAGGATAAGTTCGAATGAACCATAGAAAAATAGATTGCCCGAAGCAACGAGAATAAAAGCATTTTTCGGAATAAACTGTATTCCAAGGGGGGTATTCTGAATCTTCTAGATCCCCCAGAGAGTGATTAATTTACGGATTTTTATTTTTTACATTTTGCTTCATATCTGGCCACACTCATGATTAAACGTCAAATAAACATGAACACGTGAAATCAAACATGATGATTTTCATTAGAACATTATTGCGTCCTTGAGGTGATTCTTAACGAAAATATGTAACTTATTATTCATAGATGACGCTTTTATAATTTTATTAAAAAAATCTATTTTAACGTTAATTTTCAATGTAATTTTTACAAAACTTGGTTTGCGGAAACTTTACACTACATCGATTTTGACAAAGTTCTTTTCACAAAATGGTATACAAAACAAAAAATAAAATAAGTTATATTATTAATATTTAAAGTGGTCAAACATTTTACTAAATGTTATTAAATATTTGTATATAACCACCTACCGACTTTTCTATGTCTACCGGTTTCGAGACGTACCCGTCTCTTCGCCAGGACACCAATTGAACGTTGGTTCATTGTTGGTTCAATTGCATGTTGATGCAAAACCCACCATACACCTTCACCAAAGTTGTTTCACAAAAATATAAAACCAACACGACATGCATTTTAATAAGCACATGCACTGATTAGACAAATATGCACTGATTAAATTATGAAAATATTCTCTTGTTTGAGAATTAATGAAAAACGTAGAGGGGATAGAAAAGTCGGTAAGTGATTAAATACAAATATTTAATAACATTTAGTAAAATAAGTTATATTAATAAGTTGTTTTTTGTAATATACCCATAAAGATTCTTTTTTGCGTTGCTCATTAACATTGATAGGGTTTATTTCACATTAAAGAGTTAAGTTATTTATTTACCTAGGTACTGTAAAAAAAATACTTTTTAAAATTATTTAAAATAAATACTTATAGTTTTAACAAATTAAAACAGGGATGGAGAATACCTTAAATAAGATAATGTGGAAGTCTAGGCATTTACAAGGCTTATGACCTGTCATTGGCTGGTTTAAGTGGCCACTTTACACACTGTGTAACATTCACCATTTTGCCTACGTTTGAACATCCAAATTTCTTCAATTCTTCCATTTGTTGATTTTAGTGAAGTTAAAGAGCTGAAACCTTAATTTTTGTGAAGAGATTCATCTGACTGAATTATTTCACATACTAGGCAACGCCTGAAAACAATTTTTCAATTTTTAAACTTCTTCTTGGATCAGTTGGTTTCATTACAATATTTGAGTTTGTCCAAATGTTCGTAGACAAAAGACTGGATTTCACCCCCTCGGGAGTCATTAAGATTAACACATTACAACAGGGATGGAGAATACCTTAAATAAGAGCATATGGAAGTCTAGGCAATTACAGAACTAATGACCTGTTATTGGGTGGTTTAAGTGGCCACTTTACACACTGTGTAACATTCACCATTTTGCCTATATTTGAATATCCAAATTTCTTCAATTCTTCCATTTTAAAACCTTTATTGTTGTGAAGAGATTCATCTGACTGAATTTTGTTTTTAATATGTGAGGATTGGGTGGTATGTTCGGTTGTTGCGTGTTTTATGAACTTCATTCATTTTAATGTAACGTTTATTGACCTATATGGTTTTTTTCAGAGTTCCTCGACTGACCTTTAAAGATGCTATCGCGTGCTACATGCAGGGCAGGTCAGCTCCTGAAGACTCCTTCCACCAGAGCTGGTAGCACCACATCCTCAGCAGTCATCAGCAAGGAGGAAAAGTACAGTTGCCACAATTACCACCCACTACCCGTGGCGTTATGCCGAGGAAAAGGTGACTATCGTAGAAAATCATCATACCCCTGTCCGCACCCGATGATGCAAAGGGCACTACATTAGCACATTAAATTTAGCGTATATCGATTATCTGTATGATAACAGTAATGTGAGCAGCCTTACGCTTCAGGTGCCAGTCCAGGAGCATGAAATATTTCAATGTACAAACCACCTTTTTCATAAATGTTTTATGTAGACCATCCGAGGAATTGAACCCGGGACGCATCAACCATTATAATCTCCATTCAATTTCCTTATTCAGGAATTTTATCTGAGAGAAGCCTTCGAGTCGCAAGGACTCATCAAGGATTCTGGCTCTACTTCCACATAACTGTATTCTCAATTCGCCCGGACACAGAAAAGAGTCAAAAATAATATTCCTTTTCTTATCCGAATTTCTGTCTGTGTCCGGGGCGCTGAAGAATACAGGTCTCTGTGAGAAATAGAACCAAAAATTCTGGACGAGTTTTTCCGACTCGATATTTATATCCCAAAAAAGAAAATCGAGTGTAGAAAAGTCCATAGGGTAATGGTCGGTGCGTTTGCCTACCGTGCTTGAGACTCCGGGTTCGATTCCTTGGAAGATCAACATGAAATATTTGTTTATAATATTGTTTTACACTACAATATTTTACTGTCCCTGGACTGGTACCTGAAGCGTAAGACATATCACTTTACCTTTATGTAACAGTGCCCTATGGACTATTAGATGCGGATAAGGGTTTGGTGATGATGAATTCCTATATACGAAATGTGAACATAATTATATTGTAATAAGAGAAATGTTTATAAAACATTGAAGTAAATAACTAGAGTAAACATAAGAATTCAAAATATGTCCCCTCAACCTGCGGCCAATTGACATATGTTTGATATAACGGACTTAAGTCTGTTGCAAGCATTCCCCGGCTACTTTTCTCCTCCCAATTACTAAAATGTCTATATGTTCACTAAGATACTGCACAAATCGATCTGGAAAGCGATGGTATAACCTTTCACCGACAAGTAATATTTTTATCTTAATCAATACTTGTTTAAAATAGCTATTTTAATTTCAAAAAACGTCTTATTATTATGTTACCAATTCGTGAGTTATCTCCTGTCTCTGTCCCGCTCAGTTAGTCTGACGTAAAGCAAAACGACAAGCAAAAGTGACGCGTATACGAAAGGGAGTGACATACTGAATATAACTTACAGCAGACCGATGTAAACAGTCCGTATTTTTACTGTACTACTTGTTTTGCTTGTCAATGTCGACCTGATATGACGTAACGATACTTGCTTCCTCCGCTGGTCAATCTCTTTCCTTTGGGGACGACTTTTTAGCTCGAATTTGTATGGAATGTTATCTCTATTTATAATAAAATGACAAAAAAAGTTTTAGCTTTTTAAAAATAATTTAAACATACCGAATAGTTAATGTTACACAGTGTTCAAAGCGGCCATTTAAACCTGCTGATGACTGGTCATAAGTCTTGCAAATGCCTATACTATCTAATTCCCTTCTCTAACATGTTATCCATCTTGTTTTAAAAAAATTGTATATCACACGTATGAATCATTGAATACATAATTAAGATAAACCTGTTCTAAGGAGGATTGCACAGTGATATTTTTTTCTCTCAGTTATAAAATTTAATTTTTTGTTCGTAAAATATACTTCGGCCAAATTTGAACGTCTGTACTGAAAACTTCTTGAATTTCTATAAACTAAATTCTTTAGGGAATTATTTTATTGAAATTTGTTGCAACAGAGAGGAAAAATATTTTTGAGAATGAAATATGGAGGTCTAGGCATTTACAGAACTAATGACCTGTCATTGGGTGGTTTAAGTGGCCACTTTGCACAGTGTGTAACATTCACCATTCTGCCTATATTTGAACATTTATATTCCTTCGATTCTTCCATCTGTTGACATTTGTGAAATTAAAAAGCTGCTGCATGTTATTTTTGTTGAATTTATTTACTAGACATTGTTTATTAAGTCGATCTTTTTCAAATTTGCTTTTATGCTTTATTACAACAATCCACTACTCCTACTACCATCACGCCATTTCCCCGTAGGGGCAGGTAGAGAGAATGGACCGCCACACACGTATAGACGTGTGTGGCAGTCCATTCTCTCTACCTATCCTTCAGGATAGCCTGGCATACATTCCTAGCTTCTTCCACATTCATACATCTTGTCATACATGCCCTTCGGTTCTGTCTGCTTTTGACATGACCAGACTTAATTGTTACATGATCGCCTTCTGGGGAACTGGTAACAAGACAGACATAACAAGAATACAAAGACAACAAAATAAAATTCTTAAACTAACATACAACCTACCCTACCTGACCTCTACGACTGAACTGTACAAAAAAACACACCAGTTTGACATAAATTACTTGACTAAAATTGAGACCATAAAAATTGTGCACAAAATAACACTGGGAAACATATAAGACGACGACATAATATTAGTCAAAAATGCTGACATACACAAATATAACACCAGACAACAACAACACTATCATATTGAAAAAGCAAAGACAAACACAGGACAGTCAAAAATACTACATAATGGACTTAAACACTACAACGACTTACCTTACTACTTGAAAACTTTTACTGGAGACAAATTTAAAATCAATCTGAAAAAGCACATGATGACTGAACTAACTAGACTAGACGAGACATTAAATGACTAGACAATATTAAATTTCTAATGTAACCCTAACGGGTTTTTAAAAATTGTAAATAAATAAAAAAAAAAAAAAAAAAATTGGTTTATCTGATCATGCCACGTCTTCCTTGGTCGTTATTTATTTATTTCGGCCATGTAAAAATATGACACCATGTCGCAATCTTGGTTTTTATCACATTGACCATACTGTCTAAGTTTAGGCATCCATATTTCCTCAACTCTTCCATTCGTATGTGACTATGATTATTTAATGGGTTTTGAAGAAATACTATTGTTTTTCTCGCTGATGGCTATCTTATCCGGACCGGAATAAAAGATTAACAAAATATTTATATTACGACACAACTACGTACGATTACACATTTTATATTAGAACACAGTAAAGATTATTAGACGATGACGTAGATACCTATGTAATAATCATAATATTTTGAGTGATAATTGCTGCCTACCACCTGGCAATACTTTTTATAAATTTCAAATACCTAAGATTATTCACGTATTTTTTATCGTTATCTGGTAATTAAGCGTTGTCAATTATTTTCTATAAATTGTTTTAATGTTGATTTTTTATATTTTTATTGCATCATTTACATTGACGTACACTTTCAGATGAATGAATTGTTTTTACATACATACAAATTTTGCGGATTTTTTCTTTTCAATTTGACTTTTTATTTATTTATTAATTTACACGCCCTACGGGCTTTTACACATATTAGAAATTACATTCAAGTGCAGCAGGGAAACATAAGTATGTAAATTTAGTTAAAATTATTTTTGAGAATGAAATATGGAGGTCTAGGCATTTACAGAACTAATGACCTGTCATTCATTTGTTGTACCAAAATTAAATAAGTATGATTTTTATTAAGAAACTTCGCTGGTCTGTCTTTAAATCGTATTTTTTTAACAAATTACAACAGGGATGAAGAATACCTTAAATAAGAGAATATGGAAGTCTAGGCATTTACAGGGCTTATGACCTGGCATTGGCTGGTTTAATTGGCTACTTTACACACTGTGTAACATTCACCATTTTGCCTATGTTTGAACATCCATATTTCTTAAATTCTTTCATTTGTTGATTTTAGTGAAGTTAAAGAGCTAAAACCTTTATTGTTGTGAAGAGATTCATTTGACTGAATTATTTCGCATTCTAGGCAATGCCTGAAAACAATTTTTCAATTTTAAAACTTCTTCTTGGACCAGTTGGTTTCTGTAATCATATCATTGTCGACTGTTTGTTTCTGTAAAATAAATAAATAATTAAATAAATAAATACACAAATACCCAAATAAGATGAACAAAGACGACGGGCTGAAATTAAACTCAACATGGTTTCCGGCACTACATTCTACGTAAATTACACACGGAATATGCCTACTGAGAACTGCGACACGGTACAAATTACTAATACAGAAACACGTATTTTTTTCTACAAAACACTCGGTTTACAAATGTTTGATTAAATTTTCGAAAAACAAATATTTAAATCTACGCACATTTATAAGTTATTTGTTATTTTTAAATAGGGGTTTACGCTTGGGACGTCGAAGGAAATAAGTATTGGGATTTTCTAAGCGGGTACTCCGCCACCAACCACGGGCACTGCCATCCTCGCATCATGGAAGCCATGGTGCAACAGATGCAGGTCCTCCATCACACCTCGAGGGCCTTTCACACGGACGTGCTCGGGGAGTTCGCCGAGATGATTTGCAAACTCTTCGGATACCAGAAGATGCTGCCCATGAACTCGGGTGAGTAAATCCTATATATTTTTAAAAACTTTTTTGAACAAAGTAGGGAATACGATAGGGAAATATCTTATTAATAAGGTTTTATGAAATAGAGTAAAAAAATATTTTTTTGTATTTATGAGTAGCTCAAAAATTTTTTTTATTAATTTATTTTTTAATTCCCGTAAAAACGGTGTATTGCATTGGCCACTCCCTAATACGCCACGATTTGGTTAAATTTTGAACTTTGTTTGTGACCGTTTAAATTTAGAATTATAGAACATCGTCAAGAATCTTGGCGTCACTATTTTCAAGGCCAAACATGTCGCGTTTTGGTAGAGACTCATTTTTTAACAATTTGATTTTAAAAGTTATGTATACAAACATTTCTTCACAATATCCATACTGATTTTGGAAATACAATTAATTTTTCTAAATCCATTTTACAAATTTTATTGATATTAGTAGTATGTGATTTTTCCCTTTTGACGGGTTTTCTGATATGGAGCAATGCTGTACTAACTTAAAAACACTTCATAAATAGTAATATCACTAATTATTTTTGCACCGCAACAGGCTAGGGCCACGATTATGAACAGCTATCTTCATCGGTATATACTGAGACGGTATAAAAAAACATCGATATTTATGTACGAAAGTGTGTATATTTGTATGAAAATTTAAAGTATCTTTGTCGGTAACCGGTAATTAAACACGTTTAGAAAAAACTATTGCAAACATATTATATTTTTCATAAAGAAAACTTAATTTTACTTTGTAGATAAAATTGAAGATAAATTTTAACTTTCAATCATAATCGAAGCCCAGGCTGCCCAATTACAGTGATAAATGATTATAGCACAGAACATCCAAGCTGGAGGAAAATCACATTTTATTTTTGTGTTCTCACCGGGAATCGAAACCGGAGCCTTCCATACCACTGAGGCCGCAAATTGACGTGCTTATAATTTTATTTTTATTGTTTTAATTTTAAAGGTGTGGAGGCTTGTGAGTCTGCGTGTAAGATAGCCAGGAAATGGGCTTACAACGTCAAGAAGATCGAAAATGGAAAAGCAGTTATTGTATTTGCCGAGGGTAACTTCTGGGGAAGATCTTTGGCGGCAGTCTCCTCGTCTACAGACCCTGAGAGCTACGAAGGATATCAGCCCCTTATGCCAGGTTTTGACCTGGTCCCGTATAATGATCTCAAATCACTAGAGGTGAGGAGTTGTTTCTTATTTACAAGACTTGTATTTACTGTAAATTTTAGGAGGATCCTGTGTGGTAATTGTGAGTTTAATATTTATCGAGGTAGGGAAATGGTTTTTGTTTAAACTATCATATTTTTTTCCAGTAACATAATATAGTTTAATTGTGTATGTTGTTTTTTTCATTTTTATACATCAAGTAGGTTTCTAATAATATTATTTTACATAATACAAAATTACGAATAATGTTGTTTTTATTTTTTTAAAATACGAATTAACTTCGTTTAACTGTTCATTTATGAGTATATTCGCGGAAATATCACTTTTTAAACATTTTTAAAGTAATAAATATCTATGACATACTGTCTGGTGAAAAATTTTTTTTTTTCTAATTATTAGTAGCGTAAAAATTATTTTTTGATTTGTGATTTTGGATTCCCGCAAAAATGGTCATTCCATTGGCCACGCCCCTAATGCGTCACGATCCATGTTTATTTGCTCCTGCCCATTCAAGTTTGTTTAGAACATTGTCACTAATCTTGACGTCACAACTGTCAAGGCTAAACATGTTGCGTTTTTCTAGCGACGTATTTTTATTAAATTTTCTTTTTACATTTATATATGAAAACATTTCTCCACAATATCCATTTGGATTTTGACAGTACAATCAATTATTCTAAATCCATTTAATATATTTTTATCGGTATTCGTAGTATGTGATATTTCCCTATTGTCGTTTTTTATCATTTAAGTACTGTTTTATATTGATTGTTCTAACAAATTAAGCATATTTCCTATGTGTAATGTTTGGGCTTATTGTTGTTTACCAAATTATGTTTGATATGGAAATGATTTAGAACAAATATTCTATATCTTCAATACAAATTCTGTTTATGAATTAAAACGAATTCTCACTCGTTATTTTTTAGAAAAATAATGGATTTATTTTAAAATATATTATTAAATTTAACTTAGTTTCCTGGAATACGTGATTTTTTATTTCTTTATTTAACATGTTAGACATAATTTTAAATTGTACATTGGTAGATTTATTGCCAAATGGCAACTTCTTCCAACCAACTGATGATGATGATTTCACTAAATAGAGGTTTTATTATTTAGTAATTTAACTTTTTTATTTTTGTTTTATTGCTCAAAAAACTTTTATTTTTTAAGTACTAATGATGTATTAATTTTTTTTATTATAATTATCTAGTTATTCTCAACTTTACTGTGCTATAGATTTTATCATGGTTATTGCTATCTTTATTTAGAAATGTTATGTTTCTTTTTAACTTTTTGTTTACTAAATTGTTTAGTTTTAATTATTATACTATTTCATACTATGTACTATATTATTATTGTGCACTGCTGTGATTATTTCTGAAAATTATTATTTTTTTGTAAAGGATTCTTCGAACCGTTGATGCATAAATAAATATCAATGAGGTGTTTTGCAAATTGTATTTTTTCTGGTCTTTGTTTAATGGACGCACTTTTATGTTTTGTGAATATAATATTGAAAGATCTGTCTGATTGACCGATATAAATGGCATCACATTCCACACATTTTAATTTGTAAATACCACTTTTATCCAATAGTTTTAAACCCTTGTAGGTACAATGAGCCTTTAGACACTGTTTCCTCTTTTTCTATGCCAAAAATATTTCGCGTCAATGATTTAGAAACTACATAATATGTCCAAGATCTGTGCAGGTATACTTACCAACTGAAACAAAGTTTTCAATTTAAATTGCCATTTTACGGATTCTTTGAATAGTGGGCAATTTATAAAATGATAAAAATGGTTTTAAAAATTAATTTGTTGTTTAGAAAGCACTGAAGAATCCCAACGTATGTGCCTTCATGGTTGAGCCGATCCAAGGAGAAGCTGGTGTTCTGGTCCCTGATGATGGATACTTGAAGGGAGTGAGGGACCTTTGTACTAAAAACAATGTTCTTTGGATAGCCGACGAAGTAAGTTTATATTTATACACATTTTATACAAAACGAATCTTTTTTATTGATCCAGCTCAAAGTATTTCTCTGAACTGGATTAAAAAAAATATTTTGTTATTATGGCAATGTGACATGGCAATATGGCAATGACCTCAATATAAATTTGTATGGAGACTCAGTTCTCGTTACGAAATATGATATTCTCAAAGTTTGATAGAATTACAATTCACTAGGCAAATTTTCAAATTACTTCTTTTGAGTATAAGCAGTTTAAATTAAAACACACATTAATATATTTTAAAACATAATTTTTTTATCAAATTATAATGCAAAACATTAAAAAAACGTGGCATTTATTTTTACAAATAAAAAATATTTAACATAATCAGAGATAAAAAGAAACCGCATTTTAGTTAGTATATTAATAATTTATTAGTATTTTATATATTTAAAGGTCTATGAAATACTGTCCAGTAAAAAAATATTTTTGGCTAATTATTAGTAACGTAAAAAATACTTTTAAAGCTGTAATTTGGAATTTCCGCAGAAATGGTCATTTCATTGGCCACGCCTCTAATACGTCACGACTCATGTCTATTTGTTTCTGCCCATTCAAATTTGTTTAGAACATTATCACGAATCTTGACGTCACAACTGTCAAGGCCAAACATGTTGCGTTTTTCTAGCGACGTATTTTTATTAATTTTCTTTCCACAATATCCATATTGATTTTGAAAATACAATGAATTATTCTAAATCCATTTCATAAATTTTTATCTGTATTTGAAGTATGTGATATTTCCCTAGTGGGAAATATCACATACTTCAAATACATAATACAAATACTCTATACACATTATCATAATAATGATCATTGTAATTTTGAGTTGCTTACTAACTTGTTTAATAAATGCTTCTTCCTCAGGTTCAAACTGGTTTAGGAAGAACCGGGAAGAGGTTGTGTGTGGACTATGAAGGGGTGCGCCCTGATCTCCTTGTACTGGGCAAGTCCTTAGCTGGAGGCCTGTACCCCGTATCCACAGTTCTGGCTGATGACCCTGTCATGAACGTTATCACTCCAGGTATTCAAAAAAACATCACATGTGATTCTCTTTTAGTAATTGATCCGCGTAGATCTATTGTGACGGGCCAGGGCCGCGATTACAAACGCTATCTTCATCGGTACATATCGAGACGGTATACTAAACTTTTCTACTATATCTTCCTTCCTCGGTATGGCGAATTTTGATATATTAACATGTCGATACGTGTTTTCATTTCGTCATCCCAGAAGTCATATGATCAAATGTAACTAATAGGCGGCGCTGAAACTTATTTACTCCGCATTCAATGATAAATTAAAACCAAAATATTTATCTTTCGAAATTTAAATAGGCTTCCGTAATAAAAAGTGGTCACTTCAAAACAATTTTAAATTGTAATTAAAGCAAAAAAGTGCTCGCTTAAATATGATTTTTATAAAACATTTTCCAAGACGGTATTTTCGGCGGTATTATAGTATAGTATATTTTAAGGACTAAGTATAGGTTTCGATTCTGAACATAACGCCTAGCTGGCGGTCGGAGAACAACTAAATACGTGTTGGGCATGACTGAGCGTTTTGGAATAAGTTAACTGTTCCCATTTTTTAGGGCTCAGGGCATGTCTATGTATAGATATGTTAATGGTAGACACCCATGGATTTTGATTTGGAGTAGGCACGTCGCTAGGTAATTTTAATTTCAGATAATCATAGATTTAGATTTGAAATATTTATATGTATGTACTTTTAGGAACCCATGGGTCTACATTTGGAGGAAACCCCCTCGGATCCAGAGTGGCTATGGCTGGTCTCCAAGTCCTGGAAGACGAGAATCTGTCCTCCAACTCCTTCACCATGGGCGAGCTGATGAGGGAGAGGCTGAGGGGGATGATGGGGAGCGTTGTTACTGAAGTCAGAGGAAAGGGGCTCATGAACGCCATTGATGTCAACACAGGTACGTGGCAGCTACAGATACAAATTATAGGTTATTATTATGGATAATGTATACAAAGCCATTTTTTGTAAAATCACCATAAGGGTAGGAAATATTCAATGATAAAGTTCAGTGTTTTTTTATATTTTTTTATTTGTTAATATACTATTAAACTAAGCCAAAAACATTTTTTTTCAATTTTTATAAATCTTATTATCAGCGCTACGGTTTTTTAAAGTTTTTTATTTATGAAATAACTTCGCGTATGACGTCAGAGGTTTGGCTTCCATCTACGGCAAGCAAACCGGAAATCTTCCATAAATCTCATATCATAGGTTAAATCATAATGTTTTTTTTTTTTCCTACATTTTCAGGAAACTTTTTCCTACAATTTAATGCTCCAATGTTTGCCGCGCGCAAGAAAACATTTATTGTATCCAATTTCCCGTAGGGTTGAAGTTCCTCATTATGACAATAACGGAAGAATTTATCAAATAAACGGTTATAAAAGTAACCATTTTAAATACTTAGATAAAAAAAAACTGTTATTAAAAATATTTGTTGCAAAATAATCGGTTGGTGATTAAACCGTTTCTAACATAATCGGGCTTAAAAATGATATACAAGATACAAGTAACATTAATAAAAAATGCTGACATACACAAATATAATACCAGATAACAAGACTACTAAATTTAAAAAAGCAAAGGCAAACGTAGGACAGCCAAAAATACTATACAATGGCCTGAAACACAATAATGACTTAGGTACCTGACCACTTGAAAAATTTCACTGGAGACAAATGTAAAATGAACCTGAAAAAGCACATGATGACTTTACTTACCAGACGAAACATAACAATAGACTTTATAATAATATGTTTCTTATATAACCCTAATGGGGTTTTAAAAATGCATTTAATCGGTAACTTAAATAACTGTTATCGGTTTGCAAAATATCCGCCATAAATATTGTCGGTTACAAAAATGTTATCAAATTAAGCAAATAAAATCAAATAAGTTTTCGAAATAAACTATTTAAATATTGGTTATAAATGAAAAAAACATTTTTAATATTCAAAGTTTTGAAATATTAAATTAAAAAGCCGTGTGGTCAAGTGGTTATCGCATTTACCGCTCATGCACAAGGTCTCAGATTCGACTCAAAATATGCGTGTTTTTTCTGTCATATTTCATGGTCCCTGAAATGGTGCCAAAATCGTAAGACTGATCATCCTGCCTTCATGAAATAAAATATGATCGAGGTACATTGCGGGAGTTTAGTGGTTTTTTATTTGTTAAAATATTATGAAGATTTTTTTACATGTACCTATCGTATTATCAGTTCTACGATTTTCAAAGTTTCGGATTTTTTAAATTATTCCGTCTGTGACGTCACAAGTTCAAGTGGGAGAGTTCTGCTGATTGGTGATTTGGCTTCCCGGAAACCGAAAATCCATCACAACACACTATCATTGGTTGATTATTAAGAACTTGTGACGTAGTTCAAAGTTGTTCATTTTAAGTTGAAAATCCAATTCTGACTCGCTCGAACGTAATTTTTCCATTTTAGGTCAAAATATTTTGGAGCTATCATTACTCTTACGAAACTGGTTATTTTATGTGAGAAATCAAAATGAACAATAAATGAATTACAAAAAAATCCCGAAAAAACCTTATACAAATTAGAAAAAAAATTAATTCAAAGCGATCCGATCGAAAATTTTCAAAGACCCATTAAAAAATCATAACTCAAAAACATGCGAAGTCGCGGAACACACATGGGGGTGATTCGGATACCCCTCAATATGAGGCAGCTACATTTTACCTTTGGATGTCTCTTCGCCGGCCACCCTGTAGTTGCTGTTTTGAAAAAAAAACGATCAAAGTGGTACCGGGCAATCATTACCCTTTTTACCCCATACAGAGAGGCAATTAAAATATTTTACATGTAACCAGGTACAAAAACAAGATTGCAAAGCATTGCAAACACAAAATTTTAGAAAAAAAATATTTTTTTTATCGAATTTGTAAAAAACGATTAATTTTCCATTTTTGTAATTCATTGGGTAGTTACTGTACTTTGATACTGTTTATAAAATCGGATTATATTTATTCCTTTAATTATACCTTGATGAAGGAACGCGTTGTATATCAGAAACCGGTCAGTAATTAAATAAATAATATGTAGTAACAACAAATATAGTGTATAAATAAATAATAATCACAAATCACTAAATTTGTGATTATTATTTTAACACTAGGTTAAAATATAAGTTTTAGATTTAAAAAGTGTTTTTTTTCCAGATGCTATTGATCCGTGGGAGTTGAGCCTTCGCCTGATGAAGGCTGGTCTCCTGACCAAGGTGGCTCATGGAAAGGCTCTAAGATTATCTCCACCCTTAATCATCACAAGAACGGAAATGAACGAAGCTATGGATGCCATGGAAACTGCGATCAAGGCAGTTTGAGAAATACAAATCACAAACTAATTAATTAGGAAGAAAAATATTTTACACACAAAAAAAAAAATTATACCATACAATAAACCCGTTTATATTTTAATTAGTTTTTTATTTCAAATCATTTAACATTAAGTACAAGAAACGTATGATATTTAACTAATGACGTTTTTTTTTTAATTTAAAAATGAGCACCGAAGTATAACAAAATGGTATAGGTTTTACGCCATTTGTCAATTTTTGCTTCATATATGGCCACACTGATGATTGAACGTCAAAAAATATGAACATGTGAAATCAAACATGATGATTTTCAAATTTGTTGCAAGAAATCTAGACATTTAAAGAGTTTATGACCTCTTCCATATTCCCTTCTCAAAAATGTTTTCCGTCTCTGTTGCAACAAATTTAAATATGAATAACTCCCTTGGGAGGAAATCCAGGCAGTCTGCAAGCATTTGGACATACTCGATCTACACATTGATAATGATTTTCATTTAGAACATTATTGCGACCTTAAGCATTACCCAAAACACTTTATTAGGTTGAATTGACCAAATCGTATTCTGTGCGTATTAGTGCGTATTGGTGCGTATTAGTTCTATTCCCGTTTTTGAATCAGTTTTATACATCATTTGACTTCTAATCATCAGTGTGGCCATTATATGAAGCAAAGTATCGTCGCATAAAAAAAAAAATCTTCAAATTAATCACTCTCTAGGGGGTAGAGAAGATCCAGAATACCACCACTGGGCGGCATTATGAGGAAGCGATTTGAAGGGCTACCGAAGAAAATTGTGAAGGAAATTCGCGGAAAAGACCTATTTTAGGCTATTAAGATCAATATCGGTAAAAATACACTGTATTTGAAAATATTTTATCTCATTTAATATAAACTTTTATGATTTCACAAAAAAAAATCTTCAAATTAATCGCTCTCTAGGGGATAGAGAAGATTCAGAATACCACCACA